>NC_141675.1:91495171-93995171 GCF_028749965.1 Puma concolor
AGTGCCCCAGTTTGTCGATGGTCTTCTTAAAATTAATGCTCAAACTAAACACAGAGCGTACATACCAAGCTATTTCTCTTGCTTTGGCAACTATACTTATATGCCTAAAACTGTCCTCCTTTTCCATCAGTTACATCACATTGATCAAGAATCAGTTACCCACACCTGTGTAGTATATAATTCAGTCCTATGACCTCTTTTTTCTCCTCACAGAATCACGTGGTAAGTGGTAACGTGAGATGTCTGTTCGGAGTATTCCTCAGAGAGTCTTCCTTCACCTGCCACGCTTTATCTGAGAGTCATAAATCTCAACTGAAACAACAACCTAGTCACAAACACACACTTTATAACTGCCTTTCACCATTTTAGAGAAATCAAAGCATCGGACAGGAGTTTTCCAACAGCCTTGGGCGGGTGTCATTTAGTATGCAAAGCCAACTCAATACTTCCTTATATCTGGGCATCATCGGTCTATTTTCTGACCTATCACCCACAACACCTCCCAATCCCTTTGAAGTCAAAGCATCAGTCATTTTTGTTAGGTGTAAAAAACACATAGCACGTGCACGAGGATGCTCTGACGTCCACACTGTGCAAAAGCCTGAACATTTAGAGATCTCTTAGTCTCTGCTGTTGCATAATGGGCCTTCATGTAAACATAAATACAGAAGGCAAAGGAGCCTTGCCACATTTGTCGCTTTGGGGACGGAGGGTTCCTAGACGGGAATGGGATACCAGCAACACTCGGTCACCTCACATAACCCCTAAGACGAAGCCGAGGGCGGCGGCTGGCGGGCTCCGGCTCCCCCAGAAGCGACAACACCGGTCTGACGCAGCCCGGACCCCCTCACCTCTCTTGTCCAGGAGCCACATGAACGCGAAGCAGGGCAGGAAGCCAATGGGCCCCCACAGCACGAGCAGCGCGATGTCCCAGCTGGAGAAGCCGTAGGCCTGGCGCGCCGAGTTCTGGATGGGGCCCCAGGTGTTCCAGACCAGGCCCTGCGCGAACCCCAGCAGCGAGAAGAGCAGCAGCACCAGCCAGCGGCGCCCGTAGACCCGTCCGGGACCCGGGACCGCCGCGGGTACCCCGGACGCCGCCGCCGCCGCCTCCCGGCTTCTCCAGACAGTCCCCGGCGCAGGCCCGACTCCGGGCCCTAGCAGTGGCTGCCGCTCCTCCTCGGTGCTCCAGCCCGCGCCCATGACAACACGCGGCCCGCGGAGCCCCTGCCCAGCGCGGCCCCGGTGGCTGCCGACCAGCCCCGCGCGGATGCGGCAGGAGGAGGTGGAGGCCGAAGCTGCTGTGGTAGCCCTCGGCCTCCGGTCCACGCCTGGTGCGCCTGCGCCGCGCCAGCCGGCCTGGGGCTGGAAGGCGGGGCAGGTGCGGCGGGCTAAGAGGAGGCTGGGGTACCGGACTGGGGCAGCCCCCCACCCCCACCGGGTGTTGGAGAGGCGGGAGAGAGAGTGGAGACTGCTTCCCCGAGGGAGGACAAGCAGAACTGAAAAGGCGGGAGGGGCGTGGCTGAGCCCGGGAAAGAGGAAACTCCCGGAGAAGCTTAAGAGGAGGTTGGGCAAGGAACCTGGGATTGCTGGAGGAAGTGCCGAAGTTTACATCATGTGCTCAATAAACAACTCTGAGACTTCTGATCACTTACGCTAATGCTTGCTTCTATATTGGGTTTATTGTTATTTTTGTTGGACTTCTAACTTCAGAAATGAAAGGGGATATAGGATAAGATTTAACGCATGAACCTAACTTTTCGTTTATTTTTTTATATAAAGTACTGCCTAGTTTCATCAGCTTTTTGTTTTACTCATTGAGATTATAAATTAGGGAGTTCCATTCATATGTATAAGACACATATCGTTCAACCCTCTGCTTGTCGATAACAGGCTAGCAATAAAGATAGGTTGATTAAGACTAGGTTTCTGCTCCTAATCACTTAGATCTATCTCCACTTATTACAATTTTGACCAGTGGAAAAGTGAGAAGGGTGGGGATTGTTGATGTCTTGATCAAGCAGCAGATTGTTTATTTCATTATACAAATCCAGAAGCCTGACAGCTGTCGGTTAGTAGCCTTGAAACCCTAGGTCAAGCGATTTGTCTTGTGTGGGTCGGGAATGAGTCACGGAGAACACAATTAAAGGATATTTGCCCGAGGTTCGTATTCCCCAGCAGCCACAAAAACCAGATGGAGTCAAGTTGCTGCCATAAGGGCAAGAGAAGTGGAAGAGAAGCGTGACCTCTCCTCGTGCCCAAAGCTAGTGAGCGCGGCTACAGAGTATGCGGAGGCAGAGCCACATTCCACCGCCCGGAGCCCCACAAAACTGCAAACCATCCCCCAAAACTCCAATACTTTGGGTGGAGGAAAGCGCCAAGGCAGATAAGAAGGACCAGACTAAAAACAGAGGAGCAGAAACTAAGCCAGAAAAGACTACAATGAAAGAAGGCTAAGATCTGGGGAAGGTAAAAAGCGCTACAGACAGACCACGTGCTGACATTTCAACAACAAGGGAATCAAAACAAACCTGCGTGGCCCCGCCCAGCGCACGTCACGTGACTGCTGCGTGAGGGGTGCTTCCGGGAAGAGTCCTGCAGCTGCTACGGCGACTCCTTCCCGTCGTGCGACCCCAGAACCTGGGTCTTGGCCCTCCTTAGAACCCACTCCACTCCGCTCGGGTTTGGGGTTGGGGCGAAGCTAGCCATGGCAGCAGGCCCGCGGGCGACCGCTGACACGGCCCCTGCAGCTGGAGCTGGAGAGGTGGAAGGTAGGCGCCACGCTGAAGTCCGACCAAGAGTACAACCCCGTGCCAACTGACTCTTGCTGCCTCTCATGTGGCCGTTTGATTTAGCTCTTATTTCAGGTCTCTCTGGCCCTGCATTAAACTGTGAGGAAAACTATTATCTTTAGCGAACGTGGCTTTTCTCAAGTTGGGACATGCAGACTTCCAGTCATCTTACAGGTCCTGAATCCCCACATCCTGCCAGTGCTGATTTACCCACAAGGGTGGTTTGAATGCATTAAATTAAATTTGTATAAATTTATATGAAATTAAATTTGTATAAAAATTTACTCTTGAGGTAAATGGAAGTATCTGGGACTTTTATGAACAGAGATTATGAGCTTTTGCTCAACTTCAGTGGAATCCTGCCTTAGATAACCAGTGAAGCTGGGTGGCCCATGTGCCTGAAGTCTGTGTTAGCTGTACTGAGTGATTTGCTCTGTGCCTGTTGCTCACTGGATCTAGAGACTTTTGACTGTTTATAATAATGCCTTTTTTCCAATTAAGTAAAGGGACTGAGGAAGGAAAAGATTGGCTAATATCTGGTAACACACATACTACCAGCAGTACACATTGGGTGAGAGCTGTTCCCGGGAGGAGAGGTTTCAGTGTGGAAATGCTTCAAGGAAGGAGTAGTTGCAGGTGGGCCTTTAAGATTGGATGAGATCATAACAAACTCAGGTAGTAGTGCTGGGGAGTTGTGGGAAGACAGGGAGCCGGAAAACACAGGATGGGTGTGGTTGGAGATTAAATAGTCATGTTTTGCCTAGGGAGGAAAATGACTAATTTTGCAGAAGAAACAATTATAACTTCCTCCTAGTGTAAGCAGTCTCTTATCTTTATAAACTCCCTTATGTACCCCAAATATACAATTCTTGAACTTCATCTATACCTCCCCATCCATTGATCCTTCCATTTTCTGTCCATCTGTACCCCCTTCTCCAGTTTAGAATGCATGTTCTATTTTATCATGATCTCTTCCTTGAAGATGTACTGTTCTGTTGTCCCTCCCTGACTTTTATTCCTCTGGCAAAACCCATACTCCGGATGAACCCAACCTTTTGTTTTCTTTGCACCTGCACTTATGTGGCTCAATTTTGCTGGAAAAAGTCCTGGGCAAATTGATGACACTATAAAATGAAAATGATCAACTTCTTGAATATTCAGTCAGCATGGGCCTGAGATCCTCTGATTCTGTTTCTGTGGTAAGCTTACTTCCTCTAGTGACAATTCCCCAAACTCTGTGTATCCTTTCTTCCTAACTTTCAGTGGATGACTTTGCCAGTCAGGTCAGTTCTGCATCTATTTTGTCTACTTTTTTCCTCCTTTACTCTCAGACCCTTGTCCAAATCATTTCTCACCTACACCCCTCCTATATCTTCAGGCCATGTGACCCTGTTTTTTTATCTTCTGCCCTTCCAATCCCTTCTCCACTCAGCAAAAAAAAAAAAAAAAAAAAAAAAAAGTGATACTCCCTTACATAAAATTCTTAAATGAATTCCAGTGCACTTACAATAAAATCCAAACTCTTAACCATGGCCTACAAAAGTCCTTGGTCTGGGCTCTGCTGATGTCTGCAGGAGTATCTGTTGGCACTCACTGCCCCCTCCTGTTGTCTACTTTTCACATAATTGGCTTCTTAATCTTCAGGTTTCAGAGTGTGTCACCACCTGAGTTCTTACCAGACCAACCTATCTAAAACAATCATTGTAGTTTTCCCCTGATTTCTAACCCTAGATGTTCTGTGATACAGCATCCTGCTTCCATCATTCACTTATTACAACCTGTAATTACTTGTTTAGTATTGTTTCCTCCACTTGACCTTAAGTACCTTGAAGGCAGGACCTACATCTGTTTTATTCATCACATATGCTCAAGCAGCAAGTACAATGCCAGACACATAGTGGGCCATTCATACATGTTTGTTGTGTGAATGAGTAAGGGAACCCTGCCAAGTCCAGAGGCAGGAGGAGAAAGAGCGTGCATGGTCCAGGAACTGAAAGAAGCTGGTATTAGAAGTGGTGAGAGAAGAGGGATTGTGGAGGGCACCTCGTACCAAGTTAAGGAGTCTGGACTTTATGACAGTAGGAGGCTTTTTTTTTTTTTTTTAATTTTTTTAATTTTTTTAAACGTTTATTTATTTTTGAGACAGAGAGAGACAGAGCATGAACAGGGGAGGGGCAGAGAGAGAGCATGAACAGGGGAGGGGCAGAGAGAGAGGGAGACACAGAATCTGAAACAGGCTCCAGGCTCTGAGCTGTCAGCACAGAGCCCGACGCAGGGCTTGAACTCACGGACCGTGAGATCATGACCCGAGCTGAAGTCGGATGCTTAACCGACCAAGCCACCCAGGCGCCCCAAGTAGGAGGTTTTTAAAGAGCTTTAGTTAAGGGAGTAACTTGATCAGATTTGGTTTTAGGAGGATCACTCAGCCTGAAGGGTGGAGGACAGATGGGAGGGAGAGAGACTAAAGGACAGGTACTTACTTTTAAGCCTCAGTTTTGTCCTCTGTAAAATGCATGATTATTGTAAAAATTAAAGATAATTGTGGATCATCTAGCATAGTGTCTGGCAGGAATTACATGTTCAAGAGTGGTATGTTTTGTTATTAATAAAAAGGCCTGGCATTGGTGACTGATGGGTGTTGAAACCAAGAGACAAGAAATTAGATCTCTGGAATTTTTCAGCCTGAGAAACTATGCAAATTAGGAACCTGAAGAAAAGGAGGTGATTGGGAGCAATGTGTACATGCATAGAGTTTAGGTAAGGAGAGATGATGCAAAAGATATCAAGCATGCAGCTAGGTAAGAGGAGGCTTTTTTAGATATAGTATTCACTTACCATAAATTCACCCTTTTAAAGTATACAATTGAGTGATTTTTAGTATGTTCACAAAGTTGTGCAGCCATTACTACCATAATTCCAGAACATTTTCATCACACCAAGAACCCTGGTATCCATCAGTAGTCACCCTCAGTCAGACCCTCTCCCCAGCCCCTGGCAGTCATTAGTCTACTCTCTGTCTCTGTGTATATGTGCCTACTCTGGATGTTCCATGTAAATGGAATCATGCAATGTGGGGCTTTTAGTGTCTGGGTTCTTTCACATTGCATAATATTTTCAAGCTTCGTCTGTACTGTAGCACAGATCAATACTTCATTTTTTTATGGCTGAGTGCTATTCCATGGTATGGTAATACCACATTTTGTTTATCCATTTATCAGTTGATGGCATTTGGGTTGTTTGCCCTTTTTGGCTACTATGAATAATGCTGCTGTGAACATTAATATACATGTTTTTGTATTAACATCTCTTCAGTTTTCTTGGGTGTATATCTAAAATCGGAATTGCTAGGTCCTAAGATAACTCCATATTTACTGTTTTTTTTTTAACGTTTATTTATTTTTGAGAGAGAGAGAGAGAGAGACAGTGCGAGCAGGGAAGAGGCAGAAAGAGAGACACATGGAATCCGAAGCAGGCTCCAGGCTCTGAGCTGTCAGCACAGAGTCCGACTTGGGGCTTGAACTCACAAACTGCAAGATCATGACCTGAGCCAAAGTCAGACGCTTAACTGACTGAGCCACCCAGGCACCCCTTCGTATTTAATGTTTTAAGGAAGCTTGTGATTCTTTTTTGTTTATCAACATTGATACTATTTTATTTTATTTTATTTTATCCTATTGTTTTCTTACTTTTTAGTTTTAATTACAGTATAGTTTTTTTTTTTCTTTTAATTGAATTCAAGTTAGTTAACATACAGTGTAGTATTGGTTTCAGGAGTAAAATTTAGTGATTCATCACTTACATGTAACACCCAGTGCTCATCCCAACAAGTGCCCTCCTTAATGCCCATCCCCCATTTAGCCCATCCCCCTACCACACATCTCCCCTCCATCAGCCCTCAGTTTGTTCTCTGTATTTAAGAGTCTCTTATGGTTTGCCTCCCTCTCTGTTTTTATCTTATTTTTCCTTCCCTTCCTCTATGTTCACCTGTCTTGTTTCTTAAATTCCACATATGGGTGAAATCATAGATTTATCTTCTCTGATTTCCTTATTTCACTTAGCATGGCATAATACACTCTAGTTCCATCCACATTGTTGCAAATGGCAAAATTTCATTCATTTTGATTGCTAAGTACTATTCCATTATATATACCACATCTTCTTTATCTGATTGTCAATTGATGGACATTTGGGCTCTTCCCATAACGTGGCTATTGTTGATAGCACTGCTATAAACATCAGGGTGCATGTTCCCCTTCGAATCAGCATTTTGTATCCTTTGGATAAATAACTAACAGTGCCGTATTAATCAAAGCTCTGATAATGAACCTCATGAGTAATCTAATCTAGGTAGATTTAACAGTTTGTTGCTGATAATTAAATAATGCCATGAATGATAATCAATAATAATGTTTTGTTGATAACAGAGGCAATCAAATAAAGAGATGCAGAAGTGAGCTACTCACTGAAATAGAGCTTCTTTAGAATAATTTCCAACAATGGTATAAAACTGTGCTGACTAAAACAGTAGCAACTAATTAACATGTGGCTCCTGAACACTTGAAGTGTGGCTAGTCTCAGTTAAGATGTCTTGTGTCAAATACACGTATTTGAAGACTTAGTTTAAAAATGGGTTATAAACTGTTAATAATATTAAAATATTGATAGTGTTTTAATATTGATTACATGTTGAAATGTTCATCATTTGGATATATTGGGATGAACAAAAAGTATTAAATTTAGTTTCACCTGTTTCTTATTTTTTAATTTAGTCATTAAAAATTTTAAATTACCAAAAAAATAATAATAACTAGTTATTGCTGGGTCATAGAGCATTGTATTAACTTTTTGAGGAACCTCCATACTGTTTTCCAGAGTAGCTACACCAGTTTGCATTCTCACCATCAGTTCAAAAATGTTCCCCTTTCTCCACATCCTCGCCAACATCTGTTGTTTTGTGAGTTGTTGATTTTAGGTATTCTGACAGGTGTGAGCTGATATCTCATTGTGGTAAGGAAACTTGTGATTTTTAATCTTGAAGTCCTAAGGAAGGAAAAAAAAATCTAATGAAAATATGGATCTGCTCCCTTGAGAAAAGCAGCATGCACACCCATTTTGCAGGTGACTTCATATTTTTGTATTAGATTCTCGGAATCCTATCTGTGGAACTTCCAACCCCATTTTAAACTGTCATCCTCCCTAGAAACTCCACTTTGGGGTAACTGTTTATTGCCATGACAAAGTTAGTTAAATAAGGGTGCCTGGATGGCTCAGTCAGTTAATCATCAGACTCTTGATTTTGGCTCTGGTCATGACCTCATGATTGGTGAGATTTCATGGTTGGTGACAGTGCAGAGCCTGCTTGGGATTCTCTTGCCATCTCTCTCTGTTCTCTCCCACTCACGCCCACTCACGTGCCCGCAGGCTCGCTCTCTCTCTCTCTCTCTCTCTCTGTCTCAAAATAAATAAACATTTAAAAAACCCAAAGTAAGTTAAATAGGCAAAGTTCTACTGGGAGAGAAGGCTTTGCTTTAAATTTCATAAGGGTTATGTGAACAAAGGGTAAAAAAATACATACATTAAATACATGCATGTGAAATGGTCATTGTGTTCTATATAATGATGAATATCGTGGGAGTCATAGGAAAGTTAATTTTTGGTGGGGTCTGTCAGGTTTTCCATGTAGAGTATCATGTTGTCTGCGAAAAGTGAAAGTTTGACTTCATCTTTGCCAGTTTTGATGCTTTTATTTCATTTTGTTGTCTGATTGCTGATGCTAGGACTTCCAACACTATGTTAAACAACAGTGGACTGCTAGAACTGATACATGAATTCAGCAAAGTCGCAGGGTATGAAATCAATGTACAGAAATCGGCTGCATTTTTATACACCAATAATGAAGCAACAGAAAGAGAAATAAACTGATCCCATTCACAATTGCACCAAGAACCATAAAATACCTAAGGTAAACCTAACCAAAGATGTAAAAGATCTGTATGCTGAAAACTGTAGAATGCTTCTGAAGGAAATTGAAGAAGACACAAAGAAATGGAAAAACATTCCCTGCTCATGGATTGGAAGAATAAATATTGTTAAAATGTCAATACTACCCAAAGCAATCTACACATTCAATGTGATCCCAATCAAAATTGCACCAGCATTCTTCTCAAAGCTAGAACAAACAATCTTGAAATTTGTATGGAACTACAAAACACCCCAAATAGCCAAAGTTATACTGGAGAAGAAAATCAAAGCGGGAGGCATCACAATCCCAGACTTTAGCCTCTGCTACAAAGCTTTAATCATCAAGACAGTATGGTATTGGCACAAAAACAGACACATAGACCAATGGAATAGAATAGAGAACCCAGAATTGGACCTGTAAATGCATGGCCAACTAATCTTTGGCAAAGTAGGAAAGAGTATCCAATGGAAAAAAGTCTCTTTAACAAATGGTGCTGGGAGAACTAGACAGCAACATGCAGAAGAATGAAACTAGACCACTTTTTACACCATACACAAAAATAAACTCAAAATGAATGAAGGACCTGAATGTGAGACAGGAAACCATCAAAACCCTAGAGGAGAAAGCAGGAAAAAACTTCTTTGACCTCAGCCACAGCAGTTTCTTACTTGACACATCTCCAAAGGCAAGGGAATTAAAAGCAAAAATGAACTATTGGGACCTCATCAAGATAAAAAGCTTCTGCACTGCAAAGGAAACAGTCAACAAAACTAAAAGGCAACCAATGGAATGGGAAAAGATACTTGCAAATGACATATCGGACAAAGGGTTAGTATCCAAAATCTATAAAGAAGTCACCAAACTCCATACCCTAAAAACAAATAATCCAGTGAAGAAATTGGCAGAAGACATGAATAGATACTTTCTAAAGAAGACATCCAGATGGCCAACAGGCACATGAAAAGATGCTCATCATCACTCCTCATCAGGAAAATACAAATCAAAACCACACTGAGATACCACCTCATGCCAGTCAGAGTGGCTAAAGTGAACAAATCAGGAGACTGTAGATGCTGGCAAGGATGTGGAGGAACGGGAACCTTCTTGCACTGTTGGTGGGAATGCAAACTCGTGCAGCCGCTCTGGAAAACAGTGTGAAGGTTCCTCAAAAAATTAAAAATAGACCTACCCTATGACCCAGCAATAGCACTGCTAGGAATTTACCGAAGGGATACAGGAGTGCTGATGCATAGGGGCACTTGTACCCTCATGTTTAAATTTTTTTTTTTTCAACGTTTATTTATTTTTGGGACAGAGAGAGACAGAGCATGAACGGGCAAGGGGCAGAGAGAGAGGGAGACACAGAATCGGAAACAGGCTCCAGGCTCTGAGCCATCAGCCCAGAGCCCGACGCGGGGCTCGAACTCACGGACCGTGAGATCGTGACCTGGTTGAAGTCAGACGCTTAACCGACTGCGCCACCCAGGCGCCCCTGTACCCTCATGTTTAAAGCAGCACTTTCAACAATAGCCAAATTATGGAAAGAGCCTAAATGTCCATAAACTGATGAATGGATGAAGAAGATGTAGTTTATATATACAATGGAATACTACTTGGCAGTGAGAAAGAATGAAATCTGGCCATTTGCAACAACATGGATGGAACTGGACGGTATTATGCTAAGTAAACTAAGACAGAGAAAGACAGATACCATATGTTTGCACTTATATGTGGATCTTGAGAAGCTTAACAGAAGACCATTGGGGGAGGGGAAGGAGAAAAAAAAAGTTACAGAGAGGGAAGGAAGCAAACAATAAGAGACTCTTAAATACTGAGAACAAACTAAGGGTTGATGGGGGGGGTGGAGGAGAGGGGAAAGTGGGTGATGGGCATTAAGGAGGGCACTTGTTGGGATGAGCACTGGCTGTTGTGTGGAAACCAATTTGACAATAAATTATATTTAAAAATTTTTAATAAAATAAGTGTATGAAAAAAAGGAAAGTTAATTTTTGAGCAAACTTATTACTGCCCCCTTATCAGAAAATATTTGGCTGTATACGATAAACAGAAGACTGTTTAATACAGTAGGGTAGAAGACAGTCCTTGCCTTAAAATGACTTGTAAATATAGTTTGGGGGAGGGGGAAGATGCAGATAGAATTGTAGTATAAGAATATCCATAAGGCAGGAAGCAATTAGTTGGGAAGTAAGTATTACACATCTTAAGTGCTTTGGGGCTGAGAGAAGAAAGAAATGCAAATTGGATTGGTCTGTCCTTCCTAGACTAATATGAAAGTTTGGTATAGTTTGAATATAGAAATGAATGGAAGAGGCCATGTCTGGCAGGTGAGGCTGGTAGTGGAAGTGAGTGGAGAAAGGCCTGAGGCATGTAGGGGCAGAGGGCGGGGAGGAAGGTGAGGAGACAGACTGGTTCTACTAGAGTAGAATGGTAGCAGAGAATGCAGTTTGTGTCCTTTGAAACCAAACAAGAGCAGGGTGAACCAGAAATGTTGAAGTGAAGAAGAGGGAAATCATGGGTTTCAGTTTTCTAAGAATAATAGAGCAAAGCACCACAAAGAGTGAGGAAGTGGAGAAAGGTACTGGGGATTTGAAAGCGAAGAAGCTTTAGAATGGTTGCTGTAGGGATAAGGGTGATTAGGAATCAACTAGGGATAACTAATGTGTTGGGAGCAGAAAAGGAACCCAGTGGAGGTGAGCATGAACTTGTGGAACTGATCATTTGTTTTGAGACTGTTTCTGATTATGTTCAGTAGCTCATTATGCAGGAGAAAGCAAGTGGTTAGTTTTAATATTTTATATAGATTACTAAAAATGAGATGTGAATTCAGAAGACATTATTTAGCATCAGTTTATGCCAAACATTGTGCTAAGCTCTAGGGATATAAAAGTAACTGTCTTGCCTACAAGGATGTGATATATATATATTTTTAAGTAACAGCTTGAAAATTACTAAAGGCAAAACATGATCATATTGATAATCAAATATGTTGGAATCCTATTTGAAAATAAAGGGGACCTTAAAATGCAAAATGAAGAACTATGTTACTGCTATTATACTTAAAATTAATAATATTTTATTATTTAATAAAGATTATTTGTTTCCTCTTAAAAAGGAAAAAAAACAAACATTAGATGAATATGCAGAACATGGGATTCTTAGGGCAATGAAAATACTTTGTATGATATTATAATTATGGATATTATATTGATTATATTGATATTATAATGATGGTCATTATATTTTGGTCCAAACCTGTAGAATATACGACACTTAGACTGAACCCTAAGAGAAACTATGGACTTTGGGTGATTATGATGTGTCAGTTTAGGTTTATCCTGGTAAAAAAGAGACAAAAAAACACATGTACCATTCTGGCAAATGATGTTGATAATGAGGGAGCCTCTGCATATGTGACAGGACGAGGATATGTGGGAAATCTGTACCTTCTTCTCAATTTCATTGTAAACCTAAAACTACTCTAAAATAAATTCTTAAAACATAAATAAACAAGAAACGACTTAATGTTAAGAATCAATTTAAATACTGAGTGTGAGATGTTACAGAATCATGCATTGTTTGAAGCTTTTCAGTAAAATTGTCATTCTTTGAATCTGATTCTGCCTTTCAGACTGAGGTTATTTTGTTTCTTTCTCTTGGGCTCTTGTTTTAATTGTAGCCAGGTTTATGCCGTGATGAAAAGAAGAATGTACTCTTAGTAACTCTTCTTCCAGTCCTTCCTGAAATGAGTAAAGAAAACATTTTAAATGGAGTTGGGAAGCCCTTAAGGGAGACCTCTCTTGCACATTTGCAGCTGTTATCACCAGCAGGAAGAAGGTAGATAAGAATTATCTTGATAAGGGAGGACACTTTTCACAGAGGAATTTATCTCCTGCTTTAAAAAAAATTTTTTTTCAACGTTTATTTATTTTTGGGACAGAGAGAGACAGAGCATGAACGGGGGAGGGGCAGAGAGAGAGGGAGACACAGAATCGGAAACAGGCTCCAGGCTCTGAGCCATCAGCCCAGAGCCCGACGCAGGGCTCGAACTCACGGACCGCGAGATCGTGACCTGGCTGAAGTCGGACGCTTAACCGGACCGCGAGATCGTGACCTGGCTGAAGTCGGACGCTTAACCGACTGCGCCACCCAGGCGCCCCCATCTCCTGCTTTTAAAAGAAGGAAGAGCTCTCCCAGTCCCAGCAACAGTGCACTAACCACCACTTGCAGCCAATGAGAAACCACCACAACCTCCAACTCTTATCCTTCTCCAGTGAACTTTTGTTCAAAATAACCCTTCCCAATTTCCTCCTAAAGTCAATTTGCTGGTCCTGAATTGTAATTCCTCCGCTATTCCCAAATAAGCTCATTTTGCTGGTAAAATAATGGGCAGTTTTAAGGTTGACATTCCCAAGGAAGTATCTTATTCCGGAGTTGCAGGGACTTGAGTTCTTATAGAACTGACACTTTTACATGACTGGATTTACTCTTCCTCAGTTGGAGATGCCATACTCTCTCTGTCATTTTTTTTTTTCTCATTTTTAAAAGAGAAAATGGGGAAAGGGGGCAGGGGAGCTTAAAGAAAAGCAGAAGCTTCTATAGTCTTAAAAAGTAAAAGAGTTTCCATGCTAGAGCATATATGTAATTCGTATGTAGCTAAAATACTTTATATTCAATAAGGACAAGTATCAGATAAACTATATTGTTGAATTTTTAAACTGTACTGTTGGTTAAAAACAAGTAACATGAAATTTATCATCTTAACAATTTTTAAGAAAGAGTACAACTCAGTAGAGTTAAGTATATTCACACTGTTGTGAAACCGATCTCTAGAACTTTCTTCATCTTGCAAATCTGAAACTCTGTACCCAGAGTTTCCTCTTTTCTCCCTCCCCTCAGTCCCTGGTAACTGCCATTCTACTTTGTACCTATGAATTTGACCATTTTAGGTACCTCATGTAGGTAGAATAATGCAATAGATGTCTTTTTGTGACTGGCTTTTACTTAGTATGGTGTCTTCAGGCTTATGCATGTTGTAGCACGTGACAGGATTTCCTTCCTTTTTAAGGCTGAATGATATTCCACTGTGTGATGGATGTTTGGTTTGCTTCCACCTTTGGACTGTTATGAATAGTGTTGCTATGAATATGGATGTGCAAATATCTTTTTAAGACTCTGCTGTTGAATATTTTTATGAATAGTTAGATAAATAGCCATTTTATTTGGAAATATGGAAAATTTACTTAGCGGAATCAGAAGAGCTAGATGGAAATATTTTGGTAGAAATTTTGAAGATAATTTTGGAAGATTTTAAAGAACTTTAGTCTTTGAGACATTATTCTTTCTAGTATCAACTTCACTTAAAATATAGATTTGCTTTTCCTTTAAGTTTTGGACCAGTATAACTTTTGAACTTGTAAGTCTTATTTATGAGCCATTTTCTGGCCCTAAATGGATTTTCTGGCTTTGCTGGGCAAGAGTCACAAGTGGAAGAGGATGGGAAGAAAAGGATGGGAGGTATCCAGCATGTAACTGTCTCTTGTTCCCAGGCTGAAATCGCTTGGGTGTTTGCTACTATACCAAACAGTGGTATTGGAAAGATTATGCCATAACAGCCTCAATACTTCTATTTATGGTTTCTTCAGTGGCACCACCTGCTAGACCTTGAAATTCAAACGGTTTATGACTAGTTGCCATTTTAATTAAGCATTTTATTAACTTGCAATAGAATTTTCTTCATTTGTATTGCCTTTTTCCCCCCCTTAAGTAGGCTCCATGCCCAGCATAGAGACCAATATGGGGCTTTAATTTACAACCCTGAGATCAAGACCTGAGCTGCAATCAAGAGTCAGATGCTTAACTGACTGAGCCACCCAGGTGTCCTGTATTGACATTTTTTTTTTTTAAGTTTATTTGAGAGAGTAAGAGGGCAAGCGTCCAAGTGGGGAGGGGCAGAGAGAGAGAGAGAGAGAGAGAGAGAGAGAGAATATCCCAAGCAGGCTCCATGCTGTCAGTACAGAGCCCTACTTGGGGATTGAACCCATGAACTAAACTGAGATCATGACCTGAGCTGAAATCAAGAGTCGGATGCTTAACCAACTGAGCCACCCAGATGCCACCCCTGTGTTGACATTAAAAAAAAATTTTTTTAATGCTTATTCATTTTTGAGAGAGAGAGAACGAGCAGGGGAGGGGCAGAGAGAGAGAGGGAGACATAGAATCTGAAGCAGGCTCCAGGCTCTGAGCTCTCAGAGCCTGACTTGGAGCTCAACCTCACGAACCATGAGATCATGACCTGAGCCAAAGTCGGACGTTTAACCAACTGAGCCACCCAGGTGCCCCTGTATTGATGTTTTAAAATAGTGGCTATAAAATAAAAAATTACCTTTGTTGTAAGTTTTACCACTTGGTCTTTAGTACAAATATAGTAATTTTGTTAAGAGGTACTTGCATAATTCCGTGAATGTTTTCATGAATAACGTTCATTATTTTTTACCCTAATATCTACCATTCAGAAGCTTTAAAATACCTTGTATGTATATATAGTAGTTGTCAGATTGAAGAAACTCTCATAGGCTTACATGTATATGTTTAGAATAATTTAGCTCACCATGCCAGGACCCAGTTTCTGATTTACTCTTCTGTTAACTTCTGAAAGTTTTTAAAGATTTTAATAAAATGTAATAAAATTTAATTGACAATTTATGGTTATTAACATTTCTATTAAAATTATACCTGACATGAGAGATGAGTTAATTTCAGTTTCAGGATCTGTGTCTTCGTTGCATTCTATCAGTAGTAGGAGCGAATTCCGGACACTTGGTAAATTTTCCTTATTCTCATCTTGAATTCTAAATCTCAGATATAAAGCCAAGCCATGTATTAATCAACTGAAGGCAGATTGCTAACAAATTCAGAGAAATTATTTTGTAGTTTGCATTAATTAAAGAAAAATTGCTGAGAAAAAGGCAATTTGCTTTTTGATCATGTTTCACTATCTCCAAAGAGTTAGTTGAAACCAAAGCTGTAATCAATAGTCTGAACAACATACTATGTTTAGAAGGAGAAAAGACTTGTGCAACACCTAGTTTCTAAGTCATCTCATTAGAAATTGCTTCATGTTGCAAGTTTAGACCTAGATACACTTATCCTTTAAAGGCTGTCAAAGTTGCTTCAGAATTTTTATAGCTCTTTGCATATATTCCTGCCTTGGAGTAACTGATCGCATCCCTAGGCTATTTAATTAATACAATGTAGATTGCATTCTTCTTTAAAGGAAATTGTAACACTTAAATTTGTTAATTTAATGGCCCAGTTCATTGTTGATTAAACTATCAGAAGCCAAATTACTTTTATCTCACAAGCAGCTGATTGTTTTATTTCATTGGTAGGCTTGAGATTCTGTAAATATGCTAATTTCTTGTTAAAGTGAGCATCCTACTGCTCTGTTCTGCACACGCTTTATAGCACTTTTTATTCATTTAGCAAATGTTTGAGCATTTAATATATTTCAGCCACTGGGCTAGATGCTTTCTCAGCAAATTTTACTTTTTAGGGGTCTCCTATTAAATAACTTCTGGGATGTGTGGGATTTTTAGATCAGATCATTAAATATTTTTTATTTAATGAAAAAATATTTCCTTGAAACTGTTCTACTCATGTGTTACTAATTACCATGTATTTATTTGTGGAAGGGTGGCAAGATATATCTTACCCAAATAGGAGAACTCTTTTGGGAATGTTCAAAGCCAGATCCATTGGCTCTGATTAAAATAAGCAGAATAAATAAATCCCTACCCCAAAAGGTCTGGTGCTTCTCTTTTTCTCTGCCCTTTAAAGTTCTAAAAGCAAAGTGTTCAAAGCTAGAATATTTCACAACTGTAGAATGAAATAATGCTATTATAGGGTCAGACCAGCCATGATTCATTCAGTGGAAGTCACAGAGTATTTTATAGAGAGAATAGGGTTGTCCTTGAAAACAATAGCCTCAGAAGGCAAGGTGTTAAACCAGTTATGAACTATTAGCAGTCTTGACTATAAGAGTTCATTTTTATATGTGAAAGGATTCAGGAGGTAGAATTTTGCTGGTATTAGTTCAGTGGCACAGAGATGGACATTTTTTGTATTCTTTCAGCTGAGGTTTGCAATTTAATGGGCCTTTAAAAATTTTTTTTAAATTAAAAATGTCAAGTAATCTTTATGCCCAACATGGGTTTGAACTCATGTGCCTGAGATCAGAAGTCACATGCTCTACCAACTGAGCCAGCCAGGCACTCCCTGGGCCTCTCTTTTATCTCTCAAAGGAGCTAAACATGTCTGTTTTTCAGGCAAAATATAGAAGAGAAGGCTAAGGACAAAAACACTGGCTCAACAACGTCCAGATACGTCTCTGGCCACTCCTGTCTGCAAAGGAGTCTAGGAATTGTAATTTTTCAGCCACACCCATTGCTCAAAGTTCTGTTAGCAAGGAAGAAGAGAGTGGGTATTGGATAAGGTAGGCAACTAGCAGTCTCTACTACAGCTATTACTCCACTACCCCCTGCCCACATGCGCACAAACCAAAACATTCCTCTCTCCCCAACAGCATGTATGGATTTATTATCCATTAATCGGCCTAAAGGTTTCCTTAACTTTTTTCTCTTTTCAGATTATATATACTCTCTCTCCTGAGTTTGTAGTGCCAGTGTGGGTCCCACGGTTTTAATTCTCTAGAAGCAGTCTTGTGCAGTGGAAAGAGCATGGGACTAGGGATCAAGCAATGTGACCAGTGGTTCCAGTTCATCACTGGTGTGCTGACCTTTGACATCTGAGCTTTCTATTCTTCCTTTGGATAATGGACATAAAATGCCTTCTCTGCCAGTGTTTTATAGGCTTCTAAGAGGATCAGATGAGCAGTTTTAATGTATATAAAAGTACATGGCAAATAGTAAAGCATCGTATGAGTAAATATATGGTATTGTTATGATGATGATGTTCAAAACCAAACTCTTCACCTTCCCACTAGAATGAGCTGTTGCTCCTAACTTTTTTTTTTTATGTCAAGTCAGAATCTGGAAACCTTTGTCTCCCTTATAGCTGCATCTGTCTCCCATCCCACATTCTTTAGTTGTAATAGCCTTTGATATTATTTGGTTAGAATTTCTTCATCTCTACCATCTCTGCCTTCCTTACTGCCACCCTATGTTGTTCAGGGCCTTACTATACACGTCTTACTTGGCTAGTACATCAGCTCAGTCCAGTCCAGCCTTTACGTCTCCACACATTTCTACATAGCCCTTGCTTTTATTGTTTAATGGATATAATGTACCATGGGAAAAATTTACATAATATTTAGTAATATTCAGTAAATATTTTTCTCCTTTTAGACGTTCGGTTGTTTATATTTTCAGTTTTTATATTATGGTAATAGATATTTTATGTGTATGTGTGTACATATATAATATATATAAATATGCACATAGCTGGTGATTATTTTGTTAAAAGCAAATTCCTGTAACATGAGTTACTAGGTCAATGGGTGGTTATTTGAGACTTCTGCTTCATTTTTCCAGTTGTATGCCAAAGGATAGCACTAATTTATATGCCACAGACAATGGAGTATTATCATGAATGTATTGGAGCTTCTCATAGTCTAGCAAAACTTAAAAAATGTACACTAAAAAATACAACCTGTCCATTTTCATGTACGTGGAATCCAGGCATTCCCAAGTCCAGGAAGATTTGGTGTGTCATGATCTCAGTAACCTTGTACTGACATATTTATAGGCTAGTATGGGTCAAGACCGCTACTGTGAGTTTATCAAACATGTCAAAAGTGCAAAACAAGAATCTCAAGGAAATACAGAAAATTTTATTCCTGGTTACATTCTGTTTCCCTTATAGGCCCTTCAGCACTTAAAGATAAGCTTGAGCTTCATTACTTTGAGACCTAAGGATTCCCTGTCTCCTCCTCCCTCCATGCAGCCCCCACACAACGCCCAGCTCTTCTACCTGCCTTTCCCTCTGAGCGTCCACACTCATCTCCTCACTCGGGAGCCCTCAGTGTGTAGACAGTGACAGACTGTCCTCAGATGTCTTGCTTACTTTCATCAAGTGTAGGGAAAGATTCTGAGTGTTTGTCCTTGTCTGAGAAGAGAGACCAAATTGACTTAAATTTCCATTTTCTTTAAAAACAAGCCTTACATTCAGACAAGTATGAATCAAGTTCCTTGATAGCTCCTTCCCCATCCCTCTTCCTTTTATGAGAAAGTTTAGAAGAAAGTTGGATGCTGTGAGAATTTGGATTATTTATGAGCTTTCCTTAATTTTTTGAATTAAGTATAAGTACAGAATAGGCAATGAATTACAGGGTTTAGCTGATTGTTCTAGAGAATCAAATATATGCTTATGATTATATATATATATATATATATATATATATATATATATATATATATAAGAATCAGAGTATGAAGCACTTTTTAACTTTCCCATACAACTTTCATCTTAAGATGTCTTTAAGGAGAAACTTTCTTGTTCTTTTATTTAACAAATACTTATCATTACCATCCTCTCCAGGATTAATAGTCTATGATTCTGTGAAATTTATTGAAGTACTCAGTAAGTTACAGTATTCGTTTGTACATATCCCTTATACTGTTTATAGATGCAGTTGAAGTCAAGGACTAACACTGATACCCATCCCAGTACATCTTTTACGTTTAAAAAAAATGTTTAAGCTAATTTATTTATTTTGAGAGAGAGAACACAAGCAGGTGGGGGGCAGAGAGGAGAGACAGAATCCCAAGCAGGCTCCATGCCATCAGTGCAGAGCCTGAACTCATGAACCTTGAGATCATGTCCTGAGCCGAGATCAAGAGTCAGATGCTTAACCGACTGAGCCACCCAGGTGCCCCTGTCGTTTTAAATCTTGAAATGAAAATAATCCCCCTCACCCCGTTGACTGATTCAGTAGTCTTTTTGGGTGAACACATGGTAAGGCAAGTAGAATTCTTGCTGGCTGCAGCACCCCTAGTTGATCCAGCATAGTTCCCATCAGTGTTTCATACCGTTTTCAAAAAATGATGCGTTTTAAAGTTTAAATGTAATTGAAAAGCCTTTTTTAAAAACATTTTTGACATTGAAAATTGTACATATTTTCCAATGTTCAAAATTTAATTTGAGAAAAATAATTTAAGAATTATGGTTTTTGAGGTCAAATATTTATGTAAATTGTAATAAATGAAGTATAAAATGTATAATTACATAGAAAGATTTACCATAATAGAAATGATACTAGCTATTATTTCTTTGTATTATATGAAATAACTTTATAGTTATCTCCCTGTCGCTCTATTTATTTCTCTCCCTAGGTGAACATGTCAAACCTTTTACACCAGAGAAAGCAAAAGAAATTATAATGTCTTTACAACAACCTGCAATCTTCTGTAACATGGCTGTTGATTGGCCAGCACAACACTGGACTGCTGAACACCTTTCTGAGGTCCTTCATGGCAAGCAGATACGATTCAGGATGGGAATGAAAAGAACAGATACAGGTAGGACTATGAGTGATCGTAATAATAATGCCTCTTCAATAACATTCCCGTATTCTTAGCAGTGGTTTCCTTATCTCTAGAGAATCCTTTGTTTCGAATCCTGTTTTTGACTATTGCAGATAGGAGGGTTTTATTGGAAGTTTTAGATGGACAGTTTGTGTTAAGGTTTTTTTTAGACTAAACAACCTATAGTTGATAACCTTGTATAAAATGTATTTGTTCATGTATCATGGCTCATTGAATGTGGTAGACGCTTAAGATTTCTTAATGTGCCATTCTTTATGTTCCCCTGTGACTGAAAAAGGTTAATACTAATCTAATAGTCTCTTTTACTTTTGACTCACGTAGAATGTGCCCTTTCATTTGTGGCTTCAGGCTCTATATTTATAGTGCTTACTCTTGATTGTAATTGTATCTCTCTGCTTTATCAGCTGTCTGACCTCTATGGCACTGCATAAATGTGAGAAGTATGTAAAGCTGGGGTTTTTTTTCATCCTCTTAAACAGATTTTGCCAGCTCCTCCTTCTTCCCTCAAGACTTGTAACATTTCGATATTTTGCCTTATAGTCAGATAAAGCAGTTACTGTGAACTCTAAAAATTCATTTAAAGGAAAGAAACAGCGCTGTTTTTAATCTAAAGGAACCCATGACCATTGTCTGGCTTCAGAATGTGTTTAACTTCTATTTAAATATGGGCAAGTTTGCTAGTCTAGAATTTCACAGTGTTTGAAGCATTGCTGTGAAGTGGCTCTATGAATATCTACTAATAACTCAGAGGGAACTAGAAAATTACCCAATTTCCCTTCTAGCTTCTCCAAGCTTCCTTCTCTCATGCTGACCTTCTAGCATATCTCCCAAGAGCTATGTGGTTTTTGGTGTCTAGAACACTCTCATACTCATGGCAGGTAGAGCAGGCTTAATACCTCGAACTCTTTGGCATCTCATTCTAATCATAGACCAACATGTTTACTGTATTTTAAAATTAAATGCTAGACCAGCACAAGGCACATAAAAATTCATCTTGTACTTTTTCTTTCTTGATTTTAGGCAAATAAATCTCTCCAGTGAAGTGTCTTTTAGACAATAATTAGGAGATAAATAAGAATTGTAATTTTTTCACACTGTGGTTAGGCTCTAACTATAATACTACCATTAATTGCTAACAGTTATTGAGAGCTATTGTGTCAGGCAGTGTTCTGAGTGCTTTATACATGTTAATTCTCTTAACCTTCTTCAAACCCTCTTAGAATGGTACTATTATAAACCTATTTTATAGATGAGGCACAGTGATTTGACATTTTCAAGCTACACTTAAGCATAAAAGAAAAAGAAAGTAGAAAGTCTCTGCAGTTGTGAGCAACTGCTCTGAGTTTTTACTGATGATATTTTTTTAAAGTTTATATGCAATTCACATAATATAAAATTTATCATTTAAAAATATACAATTCAGTGGTTTTAGCATACGCATCGTGTAGTACAACCATCACCACTGTCTAATTCCGGAATATTTCATCACCCCGTGACCCCATAGGGAAGCCCAGTACCTGTTAAACAGTCACTCTCCACTCCCCATTTTACCCTCAGGTTTTGGCAACCAGTAGTCTGCTTTCTGTTTGTTGTTGTTGTTTTAATTTTTTAATGTTTATTTTTGAGAGAGAGAGAGAGAGACAGGCAGAGTGTGAGTGGGGGAGGGGCAGAGAGAGAGGGAGACACAGAATCCGAAGCAGGCTCCAGGCTCTGAGCTGTCAGCACAAAACCCCATGTGGTGCTCAAACTCGTGAGCCACGAGATCATGACCTGAGCCTTAACTTACTGAGCCACCCAGGCACTCCTGCTTTCTGTTTTTATAGATTTGCGTATTTGGGACATTTCATATAAATGGACTCATTCAGTATGTGGCCTTTTGTGTCTGGCTTCTTTCACGTAGCATGTTTTCCAGATTCATCCATGTCGTAGCATATATCTGTACTTCATTTATTTTTATTGCTGAAATTTATTTATCCTGATCATATGTATATACCACATTATGTTTATCCACTCATCAGTTAATGGACATTTGTGTTGTTTCCACTTTTTGACTATTATGGATAATGCTACTTTGAACATTTACGTACACATTTTTATGTGGGTATGTGTTTTCATTTCTCTTGGGATTATACCTAGAAGTAGAATTGCTGAGTCATGTGGTAATCTGTGTTTAACCTTTTGAGGAACTGAACCATGTCTTGAGCAGTTTCTCTTGATGTTAAATATGACTTTTAAGTTTTATTTATTTTGAGAGAGAGAGAGAGAGCACGCGAGTGAACAGTGGGGAGCAGAGAGAGAGAGAGAGGGAGAGAGAGAGAGAGAAAGAGAGAGAATCCCAAGCAGACTCTGAGCCCGACTTGGGGCTCAAACCCACAAACCATGAGATCATGACCTGAGTCGAAACCAAGAGTGGGATGCTTAACCAGCTGAGCTACCCAGGTACCCCTAAATGTGACTTTTAAACGGCTACCAAGGGGTGCCTGGGTGGCTCAGCTGGTTAAGTGTCCAACTTCAGCTCAGGTAATGATGTTACAAGCATTGATAACTTTGTTTCCTTCCTATTGAATATGTATTTTTTTTCTCTTTTAGTTGCAGGTATGGCATTCATTTATTTATTTAGAGAACCATTTTTTTTAATTTAAATTTTAGTTAACATACAGTGCAATATTGGTTTCAGGAATAGAATTCAGTGATTCATCACTTACATACAACACCCAGTGCTCATCACAAGTGCCCTCCTTGGTACCCATCACTCATCTAGCTCCTCTCCCACCCACCTCCCTCCATCAACCCATAGTTTGATCTGTGTTGTTAAGAGTATTTTGTGGCTTGTTGAATATATTTCGTATTTTTGTTTTAGGTCTTGGTTTGAGTTTTTCTAGAATGCTTGAGGTAATAGTAATTATACTTTGAATTATATGTATATCTTTGTTCATTTTAGGAAGCAGACAATGATATCTCGTAGGTCTTTGAAAACATTCTAGATCAAACTCATTTGCCAACATACATGCTCAGTGGCAATACTATACCTCAACTGGCAGTAATTTGGCAAAACATCTGTAGAAAGAACCCTAAACAGGTGGGGGTGCAATGATGATCAAAAGTCCTTCCCAGTACCTGTATTCCATGCAGTGTTTGTTGCTTATAAAACGATGAAGTCTAACAAAATGGAGACATACTTGTTCCTCTGCTCTGCAAAAAATATTTTAGGACTCCCTTTTATGAGAGTTAAAAGCAAACTCAACTTACACACTACTTCCAAATCCTGAGCTCAGTCAAGCTGCGTCTTACCTAACGCTTTGACAGTTAAGTGGGATGAAAATTGCAGCTGCCTAGGCTACTTCAACATGAAATGAAAGAACAATAATAATAAAGTTGGAAAGGAATAATTGCATTGCAAAA
Organism: Puma concolor; assembly: GCF_028749965.1. Lineage (NCBI taxonomy): Eukaryota > Metazoa > Chordata > Mammalia > Carnivora > Felidae > Puma > Puma concolor. The sequence continues at coordinate 91,518,907 of NC_141675.1, forward strand.
AAATAAACTAAGAAAAACAGCTGTGCTACCCAGAAAGAAATTGTCATAACAGAATGAAAACAGTACCTTTGGTGCTGCTACTTCCTGGAAGGAAAATATCAAAAGAATTCTATTTTGAAATCACCATGTAAGTGAAAAAGTCTGTCATTTCCATTCATCCCATTCATAGTAATTTTCTCCTGACAGTAACAGTTCTCACATGTAATTTTTTCACTTTTGGATTTTTATTTTTTAAAGTACAGTTTGCTGTGACAGAACAAAGTCCCCTGATAAGGCTGCAATGCAGACATGGCTGTGAAAACTGGCCTTAACTCTGAAGTGCTGCTCTGTACCCCCAGGGGCAGATGTCTCAAGTAATGGTTTTAGTATTCAGTTCGATCGGTTGGATTAGTTTTATGAAGTGAAAATTCATAAGACAGTGCAATGTCTTTAGGCTTCCATTGGAGCTTACTGAAATGATTATAAAATTACTCCTGTTTCCAAGCACCATGCAACTTTCTTGCCACATGGGTTTTTGTTTGTTAAGAAACTCTGTGTGTTTCTGGGGCGCCTGGGTGGCGCAGTCGGTTAAGCGTCCGACTTCAGCCAGGTCACGATCTCGCGGTCCGGGAGTTCGAGCTCCGCGTCAGGCTCTGGGCTGATGGCTCAGAGCCTGGAGCCTGTTTCCGATTCTGTGTCTCCCTCTCTCTCTGCCCCTCCCCCGTTCATGCTCTGTCTCTCTCTGTCCCAAAAATAAATAAACGTTGAAAAAAAAATTTTTTTTTAAATAATAATAAAAAAAAAAAAGAAACTCTGTTCCTATTGTTGTTGGGGTAAATTCTTTTTTTTTTTAAGTTGGACAATTTTTTAACTATTTATTTTAAATTTTTTAATTTTTTAATTTACATCCAAGTTAGTTAGCATATAGTGCAACAATGATTTCAGGAGTAGAATCCAGCGATTCATCACCTACATATAACACCCAGTGCTCATCCCAACAAGTGTCCTCCTTAATGCCCCTTGCTCATTTAGCCCATCCCCCCACCCACACCCCCTCCAGCAACCCTCAGTCTGTTCTCTGTATTTAAGAGTCTCTTATGTTTAGTCCCCCTCCCTGTTTTTATATTATTTTTGCTTCCCTTCTCTTATGTTCATCTGTTTTGTATCTTAAATTCCACATGAGTGAAGTCCTATGATATTTGTCCTTTTCTGACTAATTTTGCTTAGCATAATACCCTCTAGTTCATCCACATAGTTGCAAATGGCAAGATTTCATTCTTTTTGATTGCCAAGTAATACTCTATTGTGTATGTATACCACATCTTCTTTATCCATTCATCTGTCAATGGGTATTTGGGCTCTTTGCATACTTTGGCTATTGTCAATAGCGATGTTATAAACCTTGGGGGTGCATGTGCCCCTTTGAAATAGCACATCTGTATCCCTTGGATAAATACCTAGTAGTGCACTTGCTGGGTCATAGAGCGGTTGTATTTTTAACTTTCTGAGGAACCTCCAGACTGTTTTCCAGAGTTGCACCAGTTTGTATTCCCACCAGCAGTGCGAAAGAAATCCTCTTTCTCCGCATCCTCGCCAACATCTGTTGTTGCCTGAGTTGTTAATGTTAGCCATTCTGACAGGTGTAAGGTGGTATCTCATTGTGGTTTTGATTTGTATTTCTCTGATGATGGGTGATGTTGAGCATTTTTTCATGTGTCAGTTGGCCATCTGGATGTCTTCTTTGGAAAAGTGTCTATTCATGTCTTTTGCCCATTCACTGGATTTTTTGTGTTTTGTGTGTTGAGTTTGAAAAGTTTTTTATAGATTTTGGATACTAACCCTTTATCTGGTATGTCATTTGCAAATATCTTCTCCAATTTTTTTTTTTTTTACTGTTTATTTTTTGAGAGAGTGAGAGAACTGGGGAGGGGCAGAGAGAGAGGGAGACAGAGGATTCGAAGCAGGCTCTGTGCTGTTAGTGCAAAGCCTGGTGTGGAGATTGAACCCACGAACTGTGAGATCATGACCTGAGCCAAAGTCAGACGCTTAACCAACTGAGCCACCTGGGTGCCCCTGGGGTAAATTCTTAATGATGATGTTCATAATATTGTGGAGATACATACATACATATATATATATATATATATATATACACACACACACACACACACACACACACACACACACACACACACGTATACATACACACACACACACACACACACACACCATATACACACACACACATACACTGATGGGTTACTGTTCTAAGTCCTTCTTAAAACTTGTCAAATTTTAAAAGTTCTTAAATATGCAGATTTTAATCTTTTAGATAAATGTACTTTTGTAAAGTTTTCCTACTTCTCAAAGTCAGGTGACAAGTTGATGAAGTAGACCTAGGATGCCTCCTTGACACCCACTCCCCTCTATTCTTTGCCATTCTAAGGTTATAGGAAAAAGAGAGGTGGAGGAGAGAAAGATGGTCAAAATAATCCTAAGTAGTTCAGGGAGAAATGGAGGGCAAAGTTAAAGGTGTTGAAAGAAGAGTTTGAATGCCCTTCTCCTCTTACTACTAATTTGACTAACTTTTGAAGGGCCCCAAGTAAATATAAGAATCAGAATTAGTGCCTGTTACTGAGAATCTACTTTGTTTCAGACATTGTGGTAACTGATTTACACATAGTAGATCTATATCTCTTGAAAGGATTTCATGCTGATCATAATCAGGTTTCTTGAATATTAACTTCCCAACACGCATTTGAAATATTCTGCTTGTTGGGGCACATGGGTGGCTCAGTCGGTTAAACATCCGACTCTTGATTTTGGCTAAGGTCATGATCTCACAGTTCGTGGGTTCAAGCCCCGTGTGGGGCTCTGTGCCGACAGCATGGAGCCTACTTAAGATTCTGTCTCTCCCTCTCTCTGCCCCTCACCTGTTCATGCTCACTTGCGTGCTCGCTCTCAAAATAAATAACAAATAACACTTTAAAAAAATATTCTGCTTGTTACAAAAAAAAATTCATTTTTCACTATTTAGAAGAATAGTTCTTGTATAAATGAGTCCAACATCCATAAATGGACAGACAATTGTCTTCTCTCTAAGGTTTCCTCACCAACTCTCTTCTCTGGGTCTTTGCTTTTTCCTATGTGACTATGACACAAAATTGGCATTTAATTATGTCATGCCCCAAATTTCCTATTATTCTGGTTAAAGCTTTATATTTGTCTGAATATATTATCGACTCAAGAGTATTACCTGTCTCTTTTATGCAAGCCTGAGCACAGTGCTAATTACAAATTAGGAACTTAATAAATGATTCTGAAATAAATGAGTTAATGAATAAATGAACAGACATTAAGTCTGCCATTGGCCACTTAATAATTCTGAGGAGCTATGTATAAAGTCAGAAAATTTTCAAAAGACTGTTTTTTGTTATTGCCTTTTTTCCTTTTTAATCTGAGGAAGTAGTTCTCAAACTTTTTGGCTTCAGGACCCTTTGCCAACTCCCTTTGTTGAGTTCTCCAGTGCAGAGAAGATTGGCATGACTCCTGCACAAGGATGATGCAACTTCATGAAGCATTCCATATCTTTTGTAATATTTGGAAAAACAATAAATGCCATACCTTTAAAATAAATTATTGAGTTCCCCAACGAGCTTTTGCCAATGTGGATTATATCTAGTGATGCTTACCATATTATAAATTAAAACTGAGACGTTTTAAAAATACAAAAACATAAACACGTATTCCACTAGCTATCTCTGTAGTGACATCGACTAAGCTTCTAGAAAACTCCACCATACACTTGTGAGAGAATGAGAATGAAAAATGTCAGGGTATTATTGTGAAAATAGTTTAGACCTCACAGACCCCTGGAAAGGTCTTGGAAAATTAATAATCTAAAGTATACCACTGGATTACTAAATCAGGCTATACTAAGTGTAGTCTTTAAAAATCTTAACGTTAAATCTTGTTTTTCACTTTTGTGTTAAACCATGATATTGTGAGTACTGTAAATGGTTCTAATTATATCACAAGCACAAAATTAATTTTTAATTGTTTCAAACTGTCTTCATTTTAAAAAAGGAACAATATTTGGAAACAGTGTTCAGTATACATTTAAGGTTGGGCTCTCTTACATTGCAGTTCCTCAGTTTGAAACTACATGTGGTTATGTAGAAGCTACACTTGAAGAGTTTCTGACCTGGAACTGTGACCAGTCTCCTCTTTCCGGACCTTTTAGAGATTATGATCATTCCAAATTCTGGGCTTATGCTGACTATAAATATTTTGTCAGCCTATTTGATGACAAGACAGATATTTTCGAGGTAAGTCAATACATTCCTTTCAATCATTGTAATAATTTACTCTTGTGAAAAGATCACAAATTAGAATCTCTCTGGTACTTTTTTCCTTCACTGTCTTTTTCTCTCAAAAGTAATCACTGTGAGTCTTAAGCATTTTATCCACTCAGGCTAAAAGATTTGCTCAGGAAAAGTATAATGTTTGGCTCCCACGGATGAGCAGCCTTGTCACTGTTTCCCTACTCGCCGGACTTCTCACACACCCTCTCATTTGCCTTTAAACAGTGCCTGAGTTGGTTTGGAGTATATAGAAGCATAGATTGTGTATAGAACTTCATTTCCTCCTGACCTACATAGACGTTTTTATTCTGTTAGTGAGGCAGATGGAAGTACAGCACTGATTATTACATGAAGAAGCGTTGCTGAAATCCTGGAAGCATTCCAGGCTGCTGCTGCCACCATCCTGGCCTGCTCTGGGGGGGGAGGGGGGCGGGGGGGTGGGTGGGCTTATTCAGGTTTATGGCCTGAGGCAGAGTGCTCCTGCTATTTGAGTGCAGAAGTCCTGCAGAAGCATGGCAGTGCTTGCGGAAGTTAAGAATGTGGAAATTCTTTGTCAGGTGTTGACATAACTGACAGCAGAGTTTGCAGACTACCATATCCTCTTTTAAATGATTTCTACCTCCAACTGCTAGCTTATTTTGTGGGGTAATTTTGCAAATTCTCTGTTCTGGTTTCTCTGTGTTTTTCTTAGGCATGAGGCAGGATTGGGAGTAGTTCCAGGAAGCTGCTTGGATGACTCTGCCTTGCCCACAATCAGGTCAGGGCTCCAGAGTCCTTTATCCTGCCACTAGTCCTTTATCCAGAGAGGTATTTTGCCATCACTGCAGGCTGTCAAAACCCCCCTCCACCCCCACCCAACTCCCTGGACTCCTCTCTTCCTGACCATCACCATCAGGACTTGCCTCTCAAATAGGCTGATAGTCCTTAGACTCTTCTTCTTTTTTTTTTTCTTTTCTTTTTTTTAGTGTGTATTTAAATTCAAGTGTAGTTAATATACAGTGTAATATTTGTTTCAGGTGTACAATATAGTGATTCAGCACTTCCATACATCATCCAGTGCTCATCATGACAAGTGCACTCCTTATCCCCATCACGTGTTAGTTTTCCATTCAGCTTATATGTTTCTTTTTCACTTTGAGTCAAGGTGTAGATGCTGGGGTTTACATAGTTAAAGCTAAAGTTTTTTTTAAAGTGCTTACTTAAATTTTGCTTTTTATAAAAAAAGGAAAACTATCACTTGTCTCATAATTGTTAGTTGAGGATATATTTTTATTCTCATTACTATGAAAGAAATGCATCAGCTTTGAAAATATTCAGTAGATACTTTCTGAATCCTAAGTCTATCCCAAATCTACTATTTATTCATTTTTAAATGATAATTTTGAGGTAATTTTTTTCCTTATAGAATTATCTGTGATCACTTTATGGATCTTTAACCCTGGAACATTTAGATATTGTAGTTAACTTTTAGAGTCTTTTATTATATTTCTTGTACTCTCACCCACCCTGTAGATTAGACTACTACTTTTTGCTCCATATTTCAGGTAAAACACTGTGTAATGGCAGTATTTATCAAGTACTTCTTGTACCTGGTGTTTTTCTAAGTGCTTTACATTTGTAACCATCACAGTAACCCTATGATATAATAATTATCCCTGTTTTAAGAAAAAAAGAGGCACAAAAATTCAACCTTTTCTGAAATTCTACAGCTAAAAAAAGAGTAACCCAAGCAGTTTGTCCTCCAAGCTTTAACTGTTGCAGTGTATGCATACACAGGGTCTGAATACATTTAGTTCTTAAGGACCCTGTAGACAGGGGTAAGGACTTCTGTTCTGCTGAGTCTGGACTCACTCTGCCTTGCGTGAATCTCTCATCTGACCCCATCAATTGTTCTACCACAGCCCAGGCATGACAGCACTGGGCAGACATGTGTCTTGTCCATTAAGTGTGGATATAAAAGGCCTTTTGGTTGTGTGCTGGAATTCTAATTGAGCCCTTATAGTATAAAACCTGATGTTTTTAGTTCAGTCAGTTTTTGTCAGCTCCCATTATGGGGATTAATTCTCTGGATCAAAATAGGCAAATCTGCTATGAACAACCAAGTTCATAATGATTATATCATTTTTTATCTCAGAAATTTCTGAACACCAGGTCTTCTTACATCCCAGGTACCTAAGTTGTTTTTCTTTTATCACTCTAATTCATTCAGTCACCGAGTCTTACAACTTACTATTTCAAGTTTTCTTCCATCTGTCATAAAATGGTGGGTAGTTAAACATTAAAATGGGTAAATTTAGGGGTGCCTGGGTGGCTCAGTCGGTTAAGTGTCCGACTTTGGCTCAGGTTGTGATCACACAGCTTGTGAGTTCAAGCCCCGTGTCGGGCTCTGTGCTGACAGCTCAGAGCCTGGAGCCTACTTCAGATTCTGTGTCTCCCTCTCTCTCTCTGCCGCAACCCCCCCCCCCCGCCCCCGCTTGTGCTCTGTCTCTCTCTTTCTCTCCTGAAAAGAAATAAACATTAAAAAAAAATTTTTATGGGTAAATTTTAAAAATCTTTATTAATTCACTTAAAATAATTATATGAGAATATAATAACATTTTTATAAAAATAACTATATTCAAGAGACACCTGGGTGGCTTAGTCAGTTAAGCGTCCAAACTCTTGATCTCTGCTCAGATCATGTCCTCATGGTTCATAGGATTGAGCCCTATGTTGGGCTCTGCACTGACAGCATGGAGCCTGCTTGGGATTCTCTCTCTCCCTCTCTTTCTGCCCCTTCCCCCTCCTGCTCTCTCTCTCTCTCAAAATAAACTTAAAAAAAAAAGAAAATAACTATATTCAGTAATTTTTTAAATGTTATAAGAAGAGTGGTATTGGGGCGCCTGGGTAGTTTATAAAGTGGGTGGAGTGTCCAATTCTTGATTTTGGCTCAGGTAATCATCTCATGGTTCTTGGAATTGAGTACCCCTGTGCTGAGCTCGGTGCTGACAGTATGAAGCCTGCTTGGGATTCTCTTTCTCCATCTCTCTCTTTGCCAGTCCCCTGCATGTGTGCACACACACTCTCTCTCTCTCAAAATAAATAAACTTAAAAAAAAGCTCTCAAGCTCATTTGTTTCATGATAACAGTTTCTAAAAATGATTTTCATTCTGTTCAGATATTTTCTAATTTCCCTTTTGATGTATTGTTTGACTTATGGATTATTTAAAAGTGTAATGTTTAGTTTCCAAATATTTGAGGATTATCTTTCTGTTGTTGATTTCTAATTTAAATCCATTTTGGTCAGAGAACATATTTGGTGTGAGTTTAGTCCTTTGAAATTTACTTTTTACTGCCCATAATATAGTCATTCTTGACTAATGTTCCAGGTGCACTTGAAAATAATGTGTATTCTGCTATTAATGTGTTTTATAAATATCAATTGTATCACATTGATTGTTTAAGTCTCCTGTGTGCTTACTGATTTTCTATACACTTGTTCTGCCCATTATATGGAGAGAGGTATGGAAATTCTCAACTATGGTTGTGTATATGTTTGTTTTTCACTTTAGGTTGGTCAGTTTTTGCATCATGTATTCTGAAACTGTTATTAGGTTCATATGCATTTAGAATTACTATGTCCTCTTTAATGGATTGATCTTTTATTATTATGAAATGATCCTCTTTCTCCTGGGTTTTTCCTTGATCCGAAGTCTACTTTGCTTGGTTTGCTTTTGGATAGTGTTAGCATGAAAAAGGAATACTTACTATATGATTCCATTTTTTTTTTTCAACGTTTATTTATTTTTGGGACAGAGAGAGACAGAGCATGAACGGGGGAGGGGCAGAGAGAGAGGGAGACACAGAATCGGAAACAGGCTCCAGGCTCTGAGCCATCAGCCCAGAGCCCGATGCGGGGCTCGAACTCACGGACCGCGAGATCGTGACCTGGCTGAAGTCGGACGCTTAACCGACTGTGCCACCCAGGCGCCCCTATGATTCCATTTTTATAAAATTGTAGAACTTGCAAATAAATTTATAGTGATCGAAAAAAATCAAGAACAAGGGAGTAGAGATAGATGGGTTACTAAAGGTCACAGGGAAACTTGTCAAAATATTTGTCATCTTGATTGTAGCAGTGGTTTCTCAATATGTACATATATGTAAAAACTCCTCAAATTGTACACTTGAAATATATGCTGTTTATTATGCAGCAATTATACCTCAATAAAGTTGTCTTAAAAACAAAAGAATATAGTGCTGGTAGTACATTTTGGTTCCACTGTCTTGACACCAGCAGTTTTATTCACCATTTTTTTGTGTGTGTGCTGTTAATGCAAATGTCAACACAGTGAAATAAGCAAATAACATCTTAAAAGTATTATGAGCATAATTTCAACCTCACAAATCCTTTGAAATAGTCTCAGTGACTTCCAAGGGGTGTGTGGACCACATTAAGAACTTCTGATTTACAGTATTACTTCTGGTATTATTCTGACTTCTGACTTCTCGTCTCATCGATTCTAAAGCAGTTTCTCCTGAAAATACATTCCAAGTCATGCTCCAGATTAAATATAGAAATATATTAATCATGTTCACAAACATTTTATGACTTAAAATTGTATAAGGATAGCATTTAAGACCCTCTAGTGTGACTGATATGACCTGTCTCCTATGCATATGTCCCTGTTGTCTCCTCATTGAGTGCTGGACCACTGTGTTCTGTGTCATTTTCTGACCTCTGCTTATTCTCTTCTCAGTTTCTGCCTATTAAACTTCTACTTTTTAGGGCCTGGCTCAGATTCAGTCTTGGCTATGAAGCCTCTCAACCACTGTACCCACAGCCATCCATCCCTTGCCTTCATTCCTATATATTTTATTTGGATTGTTATTGATATGACATAGAATGTTTGTGTCTTGTTCCTCTAACAATATCAGCTCTTTGGGAGCAGGGACTATGTATGTTCTATAACTTTTTATTCCCCCAAACTGGTAATATAGTGCTGCATATGTAATAGGTATTTGAATGATTACAGAAGACTATTTTTTTTTCCTACTCTAACCATTTCTTGTTTTGATTGTTCTTTGGTTTTAGCATCTTTCAGGGGATGTTTTAATTTATACCCCTAGTTTCACCTTTGTCAAATTTTCTGTGGCTTCTAATCAATTGTAGCATTTGTCAATCTTGATGAGAAATTCTTAGCTCTCTTCAGCCTTCTAGTTTTATAAGTTTTTACTCATAGATTCTGAAGTTTCTATCTATTAACCCTTTTTTTCCCCACAAATTAAAATTATCCACTGATAAATATATAATATATACACTGATAAATGCACTGGTAAATATACTGATATGATTGGAAAATATCCTATAGCTTTAAAGTGACCAACAATTACGATTTTGACACTTAAGAGACTTTCATGTATGGCAAATGAAATTAGCCCCGCTATTTTTTAGTTATATATCATATCATTAAGTAATCTAAGTAAAACTTTATTTGGAATATTTTTTTCTCTACTTCTTAAGAAAGACAGGGAATTTGTGACATTACCGCATAAAATTTCTTTCTCTCTCACTTATTAGGTAAGAATGACAGGTGTTACCTTTTGTAATTATCAGTAAGTATCATCATAATTGAAGCTATTAAGAATCAACATATGGGGTGCCTGGGTGGCTCGGTTGAGTTGCCCACTCTTTTTTTTTTTTTTTCTTTAACATTTTATTTATTTTTGAGAGAACGTGAGTGAGGGAGAGGCAGAGAGAGAGGGAGACACAGAATCCAGAGCAGGCTCAAGGCTCTGAGCTGTCAACACAGAGCCCGACATGGGGCTCAAACCCACAAACCGTGAGATTGTGGCCTGAGCTGAAGTTGGATGCTTAACCAACTGAACCACCCAGCCACCCGAAGTGGCCCACTCTTGATTTCAGCTCAGGTTGAGATCCCAGGGTCATGGGATCAAGCCCTGAATCGGGCTCTGTGCTAAGTGTGGAGCCTACTTAAGATTCTCTCTCTCTCCCTCTGCCATCTCCCCTGTTTGTGCTCTCTTTCTCTCTCTTTCTCTCTCTTTCTCTAAAAAACAAACAAAAAACATATAGCAAAGGATTTTGCCCCGAGAAGTTTTCCCAGATAGACTCCATTTTATGTTGTGTTTCAGATTGGCTGCTGCTGAGAGTCAGGAGCCATGTGAAGTCACCAGGTCACAGAATCCCAAAGTGCAATACATGGAAAATTAGTTCCAACCTGTCTTGGACTTTGTAACACAGAGTAGGTTGAAATATAGCCAGGTGGTTTAGTAATGATTAAAGGGGTTTGATGGCCAGTGATGCTTTCTGATGAGGCAAATTGGAATGTAAGAATTTATCCAAGCCTATCTGTGGGTAGAGTTAACTATCTCTTTTCTGTTTATGTTACCTAAGGTAATTTTCCTAAGGAAAAAAGACCCTTAAGTGCTTGCTAATTTATAATGTCCTTTTAAGGGGCTGTTTAAATTTTAAATTGAAGTATTTATCCTTTGTAAGTTTTATATAGTTTTAATATTTAGTATTGTTTTAGTTTTATTTTTGTTGTTTTGACCAATATTGGACTTCTTTCTTCTTTTCAGGCATAAAACTCTTGTGTAATCAGCTTTTCTATATTTTTGATCTAAGCACAGAGAATTAATAGAATGAGACAACTTTTTATGTCACAGATGGACTCAAGTCAACCATCGCCATGGTATAAGTATAAGAACAAATACTTGGAGGTGTTCTCAGAGCCTAGAGCTTACACCAGCTAGTTGATACTGAATCTGGGCTCTGAGAACACCCCACTCAAAATATACCATCTTTTAGAACAAAACAACTTAGGAATGAATTATCTTTCAGTGATCAGTTTACATAGTAGACTAAAAAAAGCCACTATTCTATACTTTAAGCATCTAATTAGTGTTCTTCAGTTCTTTGGTTAAAACTAAAATTATGGAAGATTTGGTTACTTGTAAAATGGTGTTTGACTCTGTAATAATTATATAACTTGTTAATTGAAACAGGTTTAGGAATTACTCAGGTTCAGCATAAAAATAGATCTAGTTACTGGGGCGCCTGGGTGGCTCAGTCGGTTAAGCGTCCAACTTCAGCTCAAGTCATGATATCTCAGTTTGTGGGTTCGAGCCCTGTATTGGATTTTCTGCTATCAGCATGGAGCCTACTTTAGATCCTCTGTCTGCCTCTCTGTCTGCCCCGACTTGCAGTCTCTCTCAAAATAAATAAACATTAAAAAAAATTAGATCTACTTACCTAGATCAGTAACTCCAGCAATTTTTGAGCATTTGTTGGACTCACTTATATTAGGCATTGGAGATGCCAACTTGAATAAAGTAAAGGACTTGGCTCCCTTGGCACTTTTTTTTTTTTTTATCAAAGTGTGTTTATTTATTTTGAGAGGGAGAGAGAGAGAGAGAGAGAGAGAGAGAGAGAGCGAGCATGAGCAGGGGAGGGGCAGAGAGAGAGAATCCCAGGCAGGCTCTGTGCTGTCAGTGGAGAGCCCGATGTGGGGCTTGAACTCATTAACTGTGAGATCATGACCTGAGCCAAAATCAAGAGTCAGATGTTTAATCAACTGAAGCACCCAGGCCCCCAAATTTCAACTATCCTTGACCTCTTAATTTATTGTACCATCGTGTGGTAGTGATAGAAACTGCGTGTGGCTTTTTTTTTTTTTTTTTAATAATTTATTGATGTTGTTGTTTCAGGTTGATGTCTCCAACTAGATTGTAAAGTTCTCAACACAATAACAGAGATGTTTATGTCTCACATTTTTTTTGAGTCTCCCTCCTTGATTAGCATATCCCATGTTACCAGTCAGTATTTGTTGATTTGAGTAGATGTGGTGTGGCCCTGATTTTCAACTCTCTCAGTATTTGCATTCCTTTTATGATCCTGAAATACAGTGTGTAGATGATACCATTAACTACACATGTAATTAAAAAAAAATTGTTAAAGTACCTAACCTATGACATAATGGAGAATTTTAAAGGAAGTAATTTATAATAAAGCAACATATATTTGGTATCTTAATGCTCAGTGACTATGCTAAATGATATAATGAAGTAGTCAAATCAGGTATGTAATTAAGTAGACCATTTCTAAAACCAGTATGCCATCATTTTGAATGGATACCACATTCCATTTACTCCAGAAACCAAGGCCAACCCCGATGCACACTGTGATCCACAATGTCCCTTTTCTGACATTGCAGACCATGAGGGAGCTTGCTACGTTCTATGTGAGGCTGTCCCAAATGACTATAGTTAGTTGCTGTGTGTTAGAATTGCTTAGATTTGGGCATTGGCCTGGGATGATCAAGGAATACTAGGACCATACCCACCAGATCTATATTTGCCCAAGGAAAAAAATTCCAGAGCAAAACAGAATAGTAAGTGTTCAGCCAGTAAAACCCAAAAGTGCCAAAGCTGAGGATAGATAAATGCGGAAACTAGATATAAACTCTGCTATGTGCTGTGGACTCTTGTCAGTTGCTGGAGCTATTGAGATAAATAAGTGGTAAAAAGATAGAAAATAACTGTAAAAAAGTGAGTGGTTATATATTCGTCCTACAGCCCTGGTCCCCTTTTTTCAGGGAGCTCATATTCTGGTGGAGGAGATAGACAAGTCTAACCAGTAATAGCCAGTTGTCCTAAGTGTTATGAAGTAAACAAAATGGGCCCAAATGGGAGAGGGACTTACTTTACATAGGGTAAGTTGGGAAGCTTTCTCCAAGGAGGTGATATGTAAGGTGATTCCTAAAACATGAGAAGCTATGGGGTGCCTGGGTGGCTCAGTCGGTTAAGCGTCCGACTTCAGCTCAGCTCATGATCTCATAGTTTGTGAGTTTAAGCCCCACTTCAAGCTCTATGCTGACAGCTCAGAGCCTGGAGCCTGCTTTGGACTCTGTCTCCCTCTCTCTCTGCCCCTCCACTGCTCATGCTCTGTCTCTCTCTGTCTCTCAAAAAATAAATAAATGTTAAAATAAATAAAAGATGAGAGGCTAGCCATGTGAAGGGAGGGTCAGGAGCTTTCTAAGCAGAGTGAATAGCATATGCAAAACCCTTGAAGAAGGGGAAAATTTACCTTTTTAGGAAAAAAGAAAGAAGGCGATTGTGACTAAAGCCTGGCCAACAAGATGCAGGGGTTTAGAAGGTGTAGGAGAGGTGAGAGGGGCCTGGTCATACAGGCCTACAAATGAGGGCATTTGGAGCTAATTCTAAGTGCAAAGCAAACAAGTGCCGGGGTCTTAACATTTTAAAAAGATAGCTCTTGCTGCAGTAAGGAGAATGGGTCAGAGGCAAAGAGTCAACATTCTTCGAGAGGGAGACCAAAAGAGAGAATGACTAAGTTGTATAAGGGTGGTAGAAGGGTTTAAAGAAGTGACATTTACATTGGGTCCTCCAAGAGAAGTGTGAATTGGGACGTGGGAGAGCTGTGAGACCAGCTGGAGCAAAGGCAGGGAGATGTGTGGTGCATACTGGGAAAGCTGTAGAGATGGTGTAGCAGGGGTCTCATGCCAGATGTCGCATCCCCTCCACTGTTCTGAAATGCCATTTGCAGGTGATTCTTTTAAATGATTAAAATGCCCCAGCTACTAAAATACAGGGGAATTTAGACAGAAACATGTGACTCAATGTGTAATTATTCAAAGCCTGACTAGACTAGAAGTCATAATGAATTAATCAGATGCTTGTACCCACCTACAAAGGAAAGGTTCGATTTTGAAGAATTAAGACAAAATTCCATAGAATATTTCCAAGATTTGATATTTAACATTTTGAAATGAAGCTAAATTTAAGTATATTTGTACATACACACATAGAGTCACCACGATGAGACAACACAAGCACAGACTGATATTGGCGTATATATTGCTGAGCCCAAAGCCATGAGTTTCAGTGCTATTGGTGGCTTAGTTTTTCAAAATGGTGAACAACTCCTAATAAAACTGCAGAAACACAAACTATAATTCTCCCTCGACTTATTTAGTAATTGTGTTTCTCTGGAAAACTCAGTGTATATTAAAACCGTGCCAAAGATCCTTTGGTGACATGTGAAATGGAGTTGGAGTCCTAGTCTCAGAAAACTAAAATCAGGTTTTTTAGCAGCATGAAAATTGTACAAGATACAGAACCTTTCCTTGTTGCGTTGAGCTGTATCCCTGACCTCTATCCACTGAATACCAGTAGCACCCCTCCCACTTGTTTTGACAAGAATGTCTGTATGTTTTTTAATAATACTGTCAAAAGAGCAGTGATATTCCTTAGTTTCCACATACAAAAATGGGTATAACCAACTTCAGTCTCATAAGGATTAAATGAGATGATACACGCAAAATGTTAGTATTGGGGTCTGACCTGTAAGGATTTAATAACCAGGTAGTGATAACTTGTTAGCAAGTGAAAATATGGGTCTAGTCATAAATAGAAGAGAAATTAGGACTGGAGGTAAGATTTGGGAGTCATGCAGACAGGTTGCTTTAAACATTGTGAAATACCAGGCAGAAATTAAACAAGATTCAGTTTAAGAGGGATAAATGTAGGACCACGGCTTTTTCCTAAGATCTATTAATAAATCAAGGCTGAAGAGATATGGCTAGGCAACGGTTCAGAAGAAAAAGGCAGGCAAGCCCAAGATTAGCCATGATGTAATTCAGTTGCTTGAGCAAACAACAAAAAACCCCCCAAAACAAACAAAGCACTGACACTACATGGATGGTGCAGTGTTCAGGATGGAATGCTGCAGTCCCATATGCAGGGTTTCATGTAGGCTGTGTCTAGGGTTAGAGAGTCAGGCTTCAAGAGCACTATTGACAAAGATAGTTGAGAGGATAGCAGCTGGAGGGAAAAGTTAATGCTCCTGAGTTTAGGTACAAGAAGAGAAGGCATGACAGTTTTTCAGATAACTTAAAGATAGCAATTTTTGGCAGAAAAGAAAATAAACCTGTCTGTGTAAAGCGAATCTACGACCTTCTGTAAGTACAAGAAAGCAGATATTTTGTGGTGAGCAGCTGTTAAAAAAATTCAACCCAGTAAATTTCAAGATCTGACTGGCTTTATTAAATAAATCAGGCAGCATCCCATCTAGCAAGTAGAGGAGAGCTACAAAATGGAAGGTTTTTATAGGAAGGAAGATGGAGCAAGAAGTTATTAGCAAAGGTAAAAGTATAGGTTCAGGTAAAATCACCTTCCCTTCTGGGAAAGGCATGGGGTTTTATCACGCAGATTACCTTGACTTCCTTTTGTGTGGAGTGGTTGGAGATGCTCCACGTGACAGATGACCTCTCTGGTGCTGACCAGAAAATTCCTGACCAATTACTTAAAACTGCATTCTGGGGGAGGTTGAAACTGCAACTAGGTTAAATAGTAAGCCCTGGTTTGGTGATACGGCCTGGAATAAGTGATTCCATCTTGGGCCGGTGGTTTTCTTTTTAACGGTCAATTAGATATTTGATTGCCCTTTTCAGGGATGGTGTAGAATAGAATTTTATGGATATAGATGATTTCTAAAGACTTTTCCAACTGTTAAAGTGGATGTGGGACTAGACTCCAGGGTGGATCACCCCACCAATCACCTTTACTAATTTCACTGGAATGGTAGCCTAACCAGGTCGCTTGTTTCTAGCAAGACTCAAGGTAGATTCCTCTTGGGCCCACTTTGATTTCAGACATTTGACTACCTATAAGTAACTGAGCACAACTAGCAAGAAAACCTCAACTCTCTAAGAACCTGTGGGGGAACGAGGGGTCACAAAATTCTGTCTATTTTGTGACAGATTTACCTTTTTTTCACCCTTTGGTTTTTCCACCCAATTTGTAGCTGAATTTTTGGTAGTTTAGGTCACCCTGATCTAATCATTCCAAAATAATTTTTCCTTTTTTTTTTTTTTTTTTGTCATTGCTGTCAGGGAACCCCCTTGCCAGTTTCTCATATAACCCCTATCCCCCAGAGGGAAATCTTCCTTCTGTGATTCTTTGTGAAGCAATACTCTAGAACAGAATTTCTCAAATGGGATTGGTCCATTGTCTCCCTCAAAGTATATGTGAAATTGTGTATAGTATGCATTTCTCTGAGGAGAAGCATGTTGACATTCATTATATATATTATATAATTATATAGTATATAACATATATATATATATAGGATTAAGAATCACTTGGGGCGCCTGGGTGGCTCAGTCATTTGGGTGTCCAACTTTGACTCATGTCATGATCTCATGGTTCCTGGGATCGAGCCTCGTGTCGGGCTCTGTGCTGACAGATTCTGTGTCTCCTTTTCTTTCTGCCCCTGCCCTGCTCATGTTGTGTCTCTCTCTGTCTCTCAAAGGTGAATAAGTGTTTAAAAAAAATTTTTTTTTAATTTTTTTTTTCAACGTTTATTTATTTTTGGGACAGAGAGAGACAGAGCATGAACGGGGGAGGGGCAGAGAGAGAGGGAGACACAGAATCGGAAACAGGCTCCAGGCTCTGAGCCATCAGCCCAGAGCCTGACGCGGGGCTCGAACTCACGGACCGCGAGATCGTGACCTGGCTGAAGTCCAACGCTTAACCGACTGCGCCCCCCAGGCGCCCCCCCAAAATTTTTTTTTAAATTAAGAATCACTTAAGCCTCTTCTTAGGTAAGGCAAAGCTCTGTTTTTTGTTTCTATATTGCACGTCTTTCAGTTGCCTTTAGTTAAATTCCAAACTGAGTGTGGTGACTTGTTCAACAAGGACCAGGTTAATTGGAAACTTCTCCTAAGCTCCCTGCTTGGACCAAGAGCCTTCCGTTAGCGATTGTAGATCACCCTCTGCTCACTTCTGTCAGAGCACTTGCCACATTATATTGAAAGAGTTCATTTATGGGACTGTTTCCTATTATTAGATTTGAAGGGTAGCCCTGTGTTGTGTTGGTTGTTGTATTCTGCATCATACCAGGGATGTGGTAGGTGTTCGAAAATGTTCTGGACTGGAAACATTTACCAATAATAAACCAACAGTTTCTTCTTTCCATCCCAAGCAACAAATGTTTTGAGCACTTACCCTGAGCCAAGTATTATTATGTTAGGCAACAGGAATTCAGAGGTAAGCTCCCTGCATGGAGCTTATGGGTCATACGTAAAGGGACTTGATTTTTGTAACTGTCTGGAGTAGCTGCATGTGAGCCATGTGCATAGGCATTTACAATAGCGCTTACCCTCCAAACCACGCCCCTCCTGTAACAGACATTAGTTATATGCACATAGTCCACTCTTTTCATTACTCAAAACAAAAATGAAAACACTTTTTTCTAGTCTTGCTCAAAACTACCATTAAATGTCTCTCCAAAATCCTCTTTCTCTTTGACTGCAGCTGTTAATGGTTTGCTTTGAAAAATTGAAAATGTAGATTGAAGATACTGATAAAAAGAAGAGTCAGCATTTAGGATCATGTTCTGCACACAGAAGTGTGTTTTGTTTTGTTTTGTTTTGCTTTTTCAAAACCCAATAGGAAAGATTCACGATTTTAAAAAACAAATAAAGGGCGCCTGGGTGGTTTCATCGGTTGACCACCTGACTTCGGCTCAGGTCAAGATCTCACAGTTTGTGAATTTGAGGCCCACATCTGCACTGTCAGTGCAGAGCCTTCTTGGGATTCTCTCTCTCTCTTTCTCTCTCTCTCTCTGCCCCTCCGCCATCCTCTCTCAAATAAACTTAAAAAAAGGGGAGAAACCTTTGTATCTGGTTCACTAGTATGTTCTTTCTCTTTTCTAGCTTATACATTCTATAATTTCATGGATTTGCATTTATGTCAAACTGCATTTGTAGTTTTCCAACTTTTATTTATTTTTTTGTTTTTTAAGTTTATTTATTTATTTTGAAAGAGACAGCATGAGTGGGGGGAGGGCATAGAGAGAGGTTGAGAGAGAATCCCAAGTTGGCTCTGTACTGCCAGCACAGAGACTGACACGGGGCTCGAACTCACAAAACCGTGAGCTCATGACCTGAGCCGAAACCAAGAGTTCTACATTTAACCGACTGAACCACCCAGGCACCCCCAACTTTCATTTAAAAGCAGGAGCATCTCTTCTTCAACTTAAATAAGAGCCAAGCAGTTTGTTGAAAGCAAGAGGTTGGGGTGCCTGGGTGGCTCAGTCAGTTAAGCCTCCAACTCTTGGTTTTGGCTCAGGTCATGATCTCATAGTTTGTGAGTTCAAGCCCCGCATCGGGCTCTGCACCAACAGCACAGAGCCTGCTTGGGATGTTTTCCTTTCTCTCTGCCCCTCCCTCACTCACTCTCTATCTCTCTATCAAAAATAATAAATAAATTTTCAATAATAAAAGGAAAGAAAGAGACTTTGCTGCTACCCTCTGGCCCCTTAAGGAGATGCCAGGGGAGCCTGGTTTGAGAACTGCTGGACTAGATAGTATTTATGGGTCAGTAGTTGACTAGGGCATGATTTGTCCACAAAACCAGGCATAAGAAGAGCCAAGTCCAGAGCACTGTGCTGTCTCTGTTTTAAAGTTTATTATACTTGAGTTCATGACTTTGGGGAGCATAGCAGAAGTCATGTATGGATATGTATTTCAAAAGATAGGCTGTCTCTACCTGGAGATTCCGATTTAGTAGGTGTGAAAATAAGTCTCCAGCACCTATAGTTTTAAATAACTCCATCAGAACATGTTGTCATTAGAGTGCAAAAGGTTAATGCACTAGTTATGCCCAGAAATATCTACACTGCTTAGAGAGAATATGGCTTTCTGGCTACCTCAGTTAAGAGACTTTTTGAAATGCTTTTACTTCCATTGTACTATTGTTCCTGCTGCCCAAGTGAGACACTCTTCCCCTAGATATATGCATAATTATGTCTATTGTTTATTTTCTGTCTCCAGCCTCTAAAATGTAAGCTTCATTTGTGTGGGCATGTTTGTTTTATTCAGTGATTCATCACAAGCTTCTAGAACAGTCAGTAAATATTTGTTGAATAACTATTATTAGTGAGATAATTCATGTATGTTATTGGTTTAAAATATTTCTTGGACTGCTCTGGAAACCTAACTTCCATCTGTAGCATTTTCTGTATAAGAGTGTTCCAAGTGCCAGAAAACAGATATGCAAGTGAAAATGTGTAACACTACCATATAGAAGATTTGGTTCTTGATGGACTGTAACTTTATTTTCAAAACAGGGCGTGATATGGTCTGACTTTGGGTTTCCTGGAAGAAATGGACGGCAAAGTACATTGTGGATTGGCTCTATGGGGGCCCATACTCCCTGTCATCTGGACTCCTATGGTTGCAATTTAGTATTCCAGGTACAAGGAAGGTAATGCACAGGTGCACGTGGGGGAAAGAGAGAGAGAAAGAGAGAGAGAGAGAGAGAGAGAGAGAGAGTGTGTGTGTGTGTGTGTGTATGTGAGATACAGAAAGAAGAATGAGGATCAGGCAGGTAGCAGACCCCAAGGTTTAGCCCCATTTCCACCCTGTGGAAATGACCTCTGACCAGGGCAGATCTCTTAATCTCTTGTCCAGTTTCCTCCTTTTTGAAGTAAGGGGAACGGTTCAAATGATGGTTTCCATGTGTCTCTCAGCTATGATCAGGCTTACCTTCAGAAACCTGATCCTAGAGCTCCAGGATCCCACTCCGCGTTCAGCTAGACAACTGCCTAGTGTCTGTGTTTGTAGTTTTCAGACTTCTATTTAAAAGCAGGAAGACCCTTCCTTCAAACCTAAATAAATAAGAGCAGAGCTGTTTGGTGAAAGAATGAGGCTTTGCTCCTACCCTAAGGCCTCTGAGGAGATGCCAGGGAGCCTGGTTTGGGAACTCTGCTGCATGAGATGGTATTTGTGGCCCCTTTGAAGTCTAAATTTTAGTCTGTGCCTACGTGTAGACAGTGCTGTATCTTATTACTTTAGGTAAGTTCTTTTCCATGTGTCTGTAGACCTTGAGATATATAAGGGTAAGTCAGGCAATATTTTTAATAGTCCCTAGTTCCGGGAGTTCCCTCAGAGTTTACGTGTTTCTGCCCATTGGAGGATTATTCAGAATGTTTTACGTACAGCCTTATTTTCCCCTAATTAGTGATGCTCCAGTCTCCTTTCCTGGCCTTTTGGAACATTTACAGGATGGTACAGAGGGAAAAACATAAATGGATATTTCCAAGTTCTCAAACTCTTTAGACATGAAAAGGATTATAAGTGGTTCCAAAAGAAATAGTAAATAAGTGTGTGAATAGATTTCACATGCAAAGTATTTTGGAAACTTTTTGAAACTCTTAAAACATGGTATAAGATAGTCTACTTCTGGATTCATTAAGTCTTTCTAAAGGGCATAGAGTGTTTTGGATACATTATTAAGTATTCATTGTGGATGCCACAATGAATCGTGTGCATGGTCCTTGCCCTTATGGAGTTCATAGTCTGAGCCTTAAACTTGGTAAGAGAGGTATTGTTGTAAGTAGCTATTTTGCATGTGTTCTGAATTGGGAAAGAAATTCAGTTAGGAAAACATTACAAAACAAAAAAAACCCTGTGTTCTTTCTGTGATATAGCAGGTACCATGTGTTACAGTAGGAATGGAGGTGAATGAATAAGATCCCTCTCTGCCCTGAGTGAGTTTATAGGAGTACAGGCAAGCCCACAGGTAGCTGTGATAGAAGGCAGAATGAACATGCCCTTCAGGAAGGTTTCAAAAGAGCTGTGGTACTGAAAAGTAGGATAGCGTTTCTGCTGGAAAGTTGAAGATTTCAGAGAAGAGCTGCCATTTATTTATGTTAGGCTTTAAAGAAAGGGTGAATGTTCAAAAGACATGGGTGGGAGGAGCAGAGGGACCAGCATGAGCAGAGCCCTAGGAAAATATGGGGTGTATAGAGAACCCTGTGAGTCATCCTGTGTTAAATTGTGCATTGGAAGCAAAGGGATCATCAGGCAGGAAAGGGAAGTTGGAGCCTGAGGTTGACTTCCAAGCAAATACCTCTTACTCTCTTTCAGCATGAAGGACAATGAGAGGTTTTTTGATCAGGGAATGACATGGTGATTGACCACTTTTTCTGACTGATAAGAGAAGGATGCATATGCAGTTGACTCTTGAACAATGCGGGGGTTAGGGGTGCCCACCCCCTGCGCAGTTGAAAATCCACATATAACTTTTGACTCCCTAAAAACTTAACCACTGTTGACTGGAAGCCTTACCAATAACAGAAACAGTTGATTAATACATATTTTGTATGTCCGAGGTATATATACTTATTCTTACAATAAAGTAAGGTAAAGAAAAGAAAATGTTATTAAGAAAATCATAAGAGAAGATATATTTACAGTACTGTACTGTATTTGTTGAAAAACCATCTGGGGGCACCTTTTGGCTCAGTTGATAGAGCATGTGACTCTTACTCTCGAGGCTGTGAGTTCAGACCCCACATTGGGTACAGAGATTTCTTAAAAAGAAAAGAAAAAAAAAGAAAAAGCATTTGCGCATAAGTGGACCTGTGCAGTTCAAACCTATGTTGTTGAAGGGTTGACTGTATATTACATTTTAAGCCAAACAAAACAAATTGTATGGGACTGTTACCATTATGGGTATTCCTGTGGGAACACAGCCATGGGGCAGAGGTAGGAGCTGGGACCTGAAGAGGTCAGGAGATCCGTGACCTAGTTCTGGGTCCACCACTATCCACTGGTCTAGTGAATGACGCTGAGCAAGTACTGGGTTCCTCTTCCACTACTTTGAAAATGAAATTAGACTGATGATCTCTTAAGAGTTATTCCAGCTCTAATGTTCTAAACATAATAAATGCCGAGAATTCTCCCAAACTGTAGTCATAGCTATAGTGAAATGGAGCAGCTTTATCATCTCTAAGGCAAAATAAGACTTTGGTGTCTACTTCTTAGTTTGAGAATAGCAGCCAACTGCTTCCTCGTCCTGAAAGGAATGCAATGGCCCTACTGTAACTGTAACTGTAACTGCAAGGGGGTCACTAGAGAGCTTTAAGCCTTTTCTCAGAAGTAGTCTTTCTCTCTCTCTCTCTCTCTCTCTCTCTCTCTCCTTCCTTGTCTATGTATCTTCTTATGTTATACTTCTCCCTTCTTTGCCTCAAATGTCCCCCCTTTATTGGCTGGAAGTGTGGGTGTGTCTAGTGTTTTGCGATTTAAAATTTATCACCTCCATTTTTCAAAAATATTGAAGTGACTGAAACATCTTACAGTTTTCTCTTTTTGAAAATTCCTGTATTATATCAGTCTTTAGCTGTGGGTCATCATTTGTGCATTTCTCTTCCTCATGGATTAACCTAACACAGGTTTCACTTAAGGAATTTACAATCCAAACTGGGAGAAGTCTAGAAACTATTTGGTGGATAATACTGTGGGTGGCTCCTGGAGAAGATGAGAATACAGATATTTGAAAGGGAGGGGTTATTCAGGGTAGCTCTGGAATCAAGGACAGAATCTGACTGATGAGGAGGCAGACTCTGATCTGAGATAAGAAAGAATGATCTTACAAACTAGATCCTGTCCCAGCAATAGGGCTGCCTCAGGGCATCAGGAGATACCCACTAGTTGCTGCCTTACCTGCACCCCTGTCTGCATAGGAGATTCCACCACTGAGAGATGGGCCCAGTGACCACTGAGATTGCTCTTGTATTCCTTTATGGACTGAATGAAAATGAACACTTAGCCACTGCCTTCTTAGGTGTTTTGTCTCAAGTTCAGAGTATTAACTTATATCTTTTTTTTTTTTTTTAATTAGGAAAAGATGGCATCTCTTTCCACCTGAAGATACTCCTTTCCTTTATCCAACTAGAATCCCTTATGAAGAATCTAGTGTGTTCAGTAAAATCAATGTTGTCAATCCTGATTTAAAACGTTTTCCTCGGTTCTGCAAAGCTCGAAGACATATGGTTACCCTGAATCCGGGACAGGTAATGGGGGCTTTAAAACACTGATGACCTGTCAGCACACACTCCAGCTATAACTTCTCTCATGTCCTTATGCCACATGCCCCACCACCAGTACAAATGAGAATGATTTTCTTCCCTGCTGCTCTGCTATTAGAAGGTTTCAGACATATACTTCTTAGTTTCACAGGTCCTGGAACTATGGGAAAAGGGAATATAGCTCCTCCTACTAGTGAAGAGGAGAATGAACTTTGGAGGAAAACAAGAACTCCCCGTGTTTTGTTTTGTTTTTGTTTTAAATTTTTTTTTAACGTTTATTTATTTTTGAGACAGAGAGAGACAGAGCATGAACAGGGGAGGGGCAGAGAGAGAGGGAGACACAGAATCGGAAGCAGGCTCCAGGCTCTGAGCCATCAGCCCAGAGCCCGACGCGGGGCTCGAACTCACGGACTGTGAGATCGTGACCTGAGCTAAAGTCAGACGCTTAACCGACTGAGCCACCCAGGCGCCCCTGTTTTGTTTTTTTTTTAATTTGAGAGAGAACATGCATGAGCAGGGGAGGGAGGGAGGGAGAGAGGGAGAGAGAGAGAGAGAAAGAGAGAGAGAGAGAGAGAGGGAGAGAGAGAGAGAATCCCAAGCAGCCTAAATGCCCAGCCTGGAGTCTGACGTAGGGCTTAATCTCATGAGCCGTGAGATCATGACCGGAACCGAAATCAAGAGTCAGACATTCAATTGAGCCACCCAGGTGGTCCTAACAGTCATTATTAATAATGTTAAGAGAAAGTGTCAAGGCATGGGTACTAGAGCAACTTTGGAATATTTATTCACAATTAGTATCTTTCCAACTATACTAGAACATAAATGCAGGTTGGAATGCATCCAAGTGATGGGGTAACAAAAGCAGAATGAACAGAGAATGATTTGCTGTTAAGCAAGAATGGATGTTCCTTTTACAAAGGACTGTCTCTGAAATATTCCAAAGATTTTGTTCTTAGTGCTTCGGTCCAGTGGGGAAAATCACCTTTGCAACATTGGCATTTGCTGTCTGGTATTTTATTAACAATTTGAAAAGTTTTTTAGGTTCTTTAGGAGATTTTATTTCCTCAAGTGTTCCTCTCCCCTGCCTGTTTTCTTCCTTCACTCCCTTCTCACTGGCTCTTTTCCTGCTTCCTTCATTTATGAGTACAAATAATGTAACTTGACAAAGTTGCTTCAACCCGTTAGCTGTCACTCCCTAGACACCTATCCCCCAGCCTCTGACAACCACTCATCTCTTTTATATCTCTATAGATTTACCTAATCTGGACATTTCACTTAAGGGCAGTCGTACAAGTGGCCTGTTGTGTCTGGCTTCTTTCACATAGCACCAGGCTGTAGAATGTTATCAGTACTTCATTCCTCTTTATGGCTAAATGTATTTCATTCTATGGATATACATTTTGCTTATCCATGGATCAGTTAATGGACATTTGGGTTGTTTCCACTTTTTGGCTATTATGAAGAATATGGACACTTGAGTACAGTTTTTGAGTGAACATATGTTTTCAGTCCTCTTGGTTATATACCTAGGAGTGAAATTGCTGGCAGTGATATGGCAGCACTGTGTTTAACTTTTTGAGGAATTGCCAAACTTTTCCACAGCAACTACACCATTTTACATTCCCATGAAGCAATGTGTGAAGGTTCTGATTTCTTCACATCCACACCAACACTTGTTATTTTCCATTATTACTATCATTATCACTATTTTATTATTCTAGCCATTCTAGTGGATGTGAAGTGGTTGGTAATTCATTTGTCTTCTGTTTTCATAGCCAGATTTGAATGTGTGGTTCTATTATATCAGTGTGTCTTATATTCTGCTCATTCTTTAATCTACCAATGACTGGTTCCCTCTCTTACCACTTTACTGAAAGTATAACCTGATGGGACATTTATGACCTCCTAATGACTAAGTAC
The DNA here is from genome assembly GCF_028749965.1 of Puma concolor. NCBI lineage: Eukaryota > Metazoa > Chordata > Mammalia > Carnivora > Felidae > Puma > Puma concolor. The sequence goes on from NC_141675.1 coordinate 91,544,062, forward strand.
AGTAGCCGTTTTTAGGGCTCAGTTCTCCTAAAAGGTGCTTCTTCCCATATCATAGCTCCACTTTGTTCATAGCAAATGCCACCAGTTTTCTAAATCCCTGAAGATCATCCTGTCTGCTCTGCCCAACTTCCATGGGTGCTAATCTCATATTGCATCTGGACAAATGCAATCCTTCTTGACTCTGTTGCTTTTGTTTACTAAATCTTCCATTTTAAATCTTAACATTTAATAATTAGACCATTATAAGAATCTCCTGTCCTTCCTAGGCTCTCCCATAATGTCTCTATTCTGACTATCCCCCTACTAAAAACTTCTTAGCAACTCTTTAATGCTTACAGAGTAATATCCAGATTTTTTATTCTGAATTCAGGGCCCTCCACTGGCCCTACCCTAACTCTCCCACCTTATCTCCCATTACTCTGTCTGTAATAGTAAGACTAGCCTACTTGCTGTGCCTCAACAGCCCCACCTCCCTGTGCTACTTCTCCCTCCTGACACGTCCTCATTCTTTCCTCTGTCTACATTCTCTCCTAACCCTGGTTCAGACCGCACTTCCTCCATCTGGGCTGCCCCTGCCCTCCCTGGTTCCTGCCTGCATCCCCCACCTCTGACGTTCTCTAGCACCAACGTCCGATCCTCTAAGTTATCACTTATCCAGTGCTCCCTTTCCACCTATTGTTTCTTCATTGGCTTCATTTTTAGACCATGAGAAGACAAACTACTTCCTATATTTTTACCTATGCCTTCTTTCAGAATGCGTACAACTAGTTTGCATTGGAAAGGAGGAAAACTTAGAATCTCAGAGTCCTTTACTAATATTTAGATGCAGACAGAACAGGTTTAGGATTAAGGAGACTGGAAAGCTAGCAATATTCTTTGTAGAAGATATGAACTTGTCAATTAAAAAAAGGAATAAAAGATTGCGTGTTTGTTTTTGTTTCTTGTTTCCCTTTCCGACAGCAATGTTACTATAAATTTGTATGTATTCCTAGCAGTTTCAGCTAGGGTCTGATTCTGACATAAAAACAAAATGTGCTGTTCTTGTGCTAACTTACTTTTTGTTTGCTTTTCAGGTTCTGTTTGTTCCCAGACACTGGTGGCATTACGTAGAATCCATCGATCCCGTCACTGTCAGTATAAACTCATGGATTGAGCTGGTACTTTTTTTTTTTTTTTTAAGTAAATGTAATCCCTGCTTTTAAGGTATATATAGTCTGTCTATAAAAAAAGTTCCAGTATTAACTTTGGTTTGATATGCTATCATTGATGTATTCTATGCTGTGTTAATGGGTGTTTAGGTTGGAATTAGGATTCTCGGTGATGCACCATTCTTTCTTTTCAGGGCACATGATGGGCCCCAGTGTTGGTGTGCAGGGTCTTCTCCTTTGACTAGTGTTATTAGGAGAACTGTGTTGGGCCTGTCTAGATCTGCCGTGTATGTTCCACATTACCAGTCTTTTCTATACCATCTGGGCCAGAGATAACTGCTTCTTGGTTCAGGGTCCTTATTACTAATTGCACAATTCTTTGTCCTGGCTTATACATTTCCTTAAAGTAGAGTCTTTGAGTGCCAAGACTTTATCATTTCATTTCTGCCAGAGGACTTTTCCCTGAAATATGCCCTGCTTAATCTTGGTCACCTGCTCTACTTGACAATGAAAATGGCTGCCCAGTGTGGTTCAACCAAGGCCTTCATTGCACCTGTGCCTCTTTAACCAGAGGCTTTGATTGCAAAGGTTTTGAATGCACCTCTCGTTTCTCTTTGGCTACTGTATCCTCCCCTCGGGATTTCCTCATCCTTTGGTAATGGGGAGGGCTTTGTCATGGGTGGAGCATAATGAATACTAATCACAAGAGGCTGTACTATTGGGATTAGGTGAGAGGAACGGTGGGAGATTTGTAGACTCAGTTAGTTACTCAGTTCTGCTGGTAGCATGCTGAATTGTAGTTGGGGCAAATGTCAAAATACCATCCACTCCCAGTCCTGACAGTGCTTCACTCTCAAGGTAGCTCTTTTCATTGTTAAATAGTGGAGCTGTTACCGCCTGCTTATCAATGTACCGATTATTTCTGAAACTATGCACATTTTTTTTTTTTTTTTAATTTTTTTTTTCCAACGTTTATTTATTTTTGGGACAGAGAGAGACAGAGCATGAACGGGGGAGGGGCAGAGAGAGAGGGAGACACAGAATCAGAAACAGGCTCCAGGCTCTGAGCTGTCGGCACAGAGCCCGACGCGGGGCTCGAACTCACGGACCGCGAGATCGTGACCTGGCTGAAGTCGGACGCTTAACCGACTGCGCCACCCAGGCGCCCCGCACATTTTTTTTTTAAGTAGGCTTCATGCCCACTGCAGAGCCCAGTGTGGGACTTGAACTCATGATCCTGAGATCAGGACCTGAGCTGAGATTAAGAGTCAGCCATTTAACCGATTGAGCCACTCAGGCACCCTGAATTTTTTTCTTTTTTAAATATTTGAAGATACCTGCCATATGTCTCCTTAAATTTTTCTTTCCCAGGCTCAAAACCTCTGGTTTCTTTAATACTGTTTTTTATATGACTTTTATTTTTTTCCAGATTCTTCACCATTTTGGTCATAGACTCTGGAACTTGGTAGGTTTAAGTTTCAGGTCTGTACCTTTATTAGCTGGCTAACCTAGATAGTTAGCTAATCTCATTAAGCCTAAGTTTCCTCACTTGCAGAATGGAGATTATGATTGCACCCACCTCAGTAGGGTAGTTGTGAGACTGAAGTTGGGGAAAACTAATCCGCTGCCTAACACATGGGAACTGTTTAAAAACAGAAATTGCTATGAGGAGGAGGAAGGACTATTATGTCAAGAGTAGCCCTCCTAATATACAAATACCAGGAGGCCTCAGTTCATGGAATATGATTTCTGTCTCACATGACTTAGATCCTGAATTTATTCAGTGCTGCTTATAATATTGCATTAGCCTTTAGGAATCTGATCTCACTTTGGGTTCATATTCAGCTTGAGAATATCCAGTGCTTTTGTTCACATGATCAGCTTCCATGTCTGGCTGCCCTCCCTTGTGAAGCTGTAAAGCTGGTTATTTAAACCTGCATCCAGGACTCCAGTCACCTCTCTCAGCTGTTGTCATGGTCATTTGGTTGAGCATTCCAGCCTGCCAAGATAGTTTTGAATTTGGTTCTCTTCTGTGTTGTTAGTGAACTCCTTCAAGCGGGCCTGTGCCCTTTTGATATGTCCTCATTCATCCTAGAATGTATCCTTGCTTTCTAGTACAAGAAGATATCTCAGGATTGCCTTGTATTTTCCTTGCCTCGCACTTGGAAATCAGTAATTTCTCCAAGTGGTCATGGTTCGTTTCAGTGAGGGATGGTACTTAGAAACTGAGATTGGGGCTCTGAGGCTGTCGTTCATTTTTACTGGTGTGTCACTGTTTCCAGACCTTTAAGTGATAAAGCTAGATTGTAAGATAGATAGGTAGATAGGTAGATATGGATATATTTATATTTCTAATTCAAGATTAATATTATAAATTTTTTCCCTATTTGTTTCTGTGTTTTTATCTCTTCTCTTACACTGAAAATCCAGATCCATCCTTACAGTAACATCTGCTTATTTCCTTTATTCACCTATATATGTTTAAGATATTCACATTTGCAGTTTCAAAATTCCAATATCAGTATTACTAACCACAAAACTTGCAAATAAAATTTAAGATTCTTTTTGGTCCTTTTTATTGTTAGACCATATTCCAGTAAGGGGGTACAAAGTACTGTGTTTAGAAATTACTGTGAAGGGATTCTTTTCACTTGTGGTCATGTTACTAATTTTAGGTAGATTTGTTTGTTTCAGTTTGTTTTCAACATTAGGATTTACTTTTTTCCCATTTTGACCTAATTTAATATTTTGAATATGTTAATCATTTAACTTGTTAAAATGGTATTAAAAAGTATATGTAGAGAATTCTCCTTTTCCTCTCTGTCCCTCTCTGGATTCCATCCTTCTTCCCTTGGGCAGGGCTCTGTTTTTAATTATTTCTAGTTTATCATTCCAGTGTATCTTCTTTGTGAACATATATGGAAATAATTAAGTAAATGAACAAATATATTTATGACTTTATATGTGAATAAGAATGTAAACAAACCTTTATATATTTGATTTATATGCTTATCCATATATATTCCCTCTTCGTTCCTCTCCTTTCTTACACAGAAAGTAATAAGTTACAGTGTTCTGCACCCTGCTTTTTTCACACAACAATACTATTCTGAACTTGACTACATGATATTACAGAGATATCTTCACTTTTTTCCCCAGCAGCTGTTCAGTACCCCATTATATGGCACAGAATCATTTATTCACTGGTTCCCATGTGGATGGATGTTTGGGTTGTTTCCAGCCTTTTGTAATTAGAAATAGTGCCAGTGAGTAACCTTGTGCACATGTTGTTTTATATTTGCCAGGAGAGTGTCTTTGGGTAGTCTTAAAAGTGGGTTAGCCAAATCACGAGGTAAATGGATCTTTAATTTTGTTAGGTTTTGCCAAATTCTACTTTACAGTGATTGTGCCATTTTGCATTTCCATCAGTAGTACATGATGTGTTTCTTTCCTCCACAACCTCACCAACAGGATATATTGTTGAACGTTATTGCTTCTGATTTCTGAATCATAGTTAGAAAAACATTTCCTTTTTCCAGGTCATAAAGGAGTTTAGAACTTGGATTGTTTCATTTTTTTACATTTAGGTCTCTCATCCACTTAGTGGTTTTTACTAATGTATGATGTAAGGTTGCGATCTATTTTTTTTTAATTTTTTAATGTTTATTTTTGAGAGAGAGAGAGAGAGAGAGAGAGAGAGAGAGTGCAGTGGAGGGGCAGAGAGAGAGAGCAGGAGAAACAGAATCCAAAGCAGGCTCTAGGCTCTGTGCTGACAGCACAGAGCCCAAAGCAGGCTCGAACTCACTGACGGCGAGATCGTGACCTGGCTGAAGTCGGATGCTTAACCGACTGCGCCACCCAGGCGCCCCTCTAGTGATTTTTCTTGAAGTAAAATGCTGGATTTGTGGGTGAGTTGTATATATATATATATTATCATGTTAAGTATCTGTCAACTCATTGCTTATTTTGTTGGGGTTTTTTTAATTCAGGAAAGGTGTTAAACTTTGTTGAATGCCGTTTAAGCGTCGATGGAAATGATCAAATAAGACTCCTCTTTAGTAAATATCTGGTATTTGAGTAAATTAAATCAATGGATTTTCTAGTATGGGCCATCAATTTCTGGAACAAATCATACTTGGTTGTGATGTATTCTTTCTTAACGTACTATATAGAATACCATTTGTTCCTGTTTTATTTAGATTTGAGTTCACCTGGCCCCAAGAGTTTAAAAGCCTTCACTATGGTCTTTTTAGAAGCTTGTTATATACTGTCTGTTCAGCTGTCTCTCTTAGAATTTTTCAAAGGATTGGTGTCATTGAGTATACAAGTTATGCTGACTTAAAGTAGATGATTTCTGTCCTTCACCAAGCCAGAAATGTAGTTCCTTCTATAACTTCTATAGTTCATTCATTCTTCACAGTTCATTCATTCTTCTTTGAAAAACTGGAATGCAGATTAGGAGCTGAGTAATTATATCTTCCTCTGTCATGTGTTGCTTTTATCCTTATCTCTTCAAGCACTGAACCATAGTTTTTTCACGTTGCCAAATTTGACTCCAAAAACCCTTAGGTTTTAAAACGTAAAATATTCGGTAACTCAGGCAAACTCCTGACTCTGGTATTCTTGTCACAAGTCACATAGATTTGGGGAAAAAAGTAGAAATTTTAGTTCTGTTCAGGTGGTACAATATTCATCTGTTCTTTGTTTCTCTGTTAAAGTGGTGCAGATTCTATTTTAATATTTTCCAAAGGATAAAGTATATTCTCAATTCTTCTCAATTGTGCCTTTTTAAAATCTGTTTCTTTTAGTATTCCTCCTTATTCTTTTAGTATTGAAATATATTTACTTTATTAATATTTTCCCCCAAACTTTAAAGAATATTTTTGTTAATTTTTTAACAACTTTCCTCTTGCTCTAATAATTTTTCCACTTTTGTGTCTTATTGTATTTATACATGTAAAATAATATATATGTAACATATTTGTAATGGTGTAATTTCACTCATCCCCCCCCCCACTCCTCTCCTTTCTGGATGAAGGGTAGGGGGAGGTACAGCCTTCCAGTTATGGAATGAATGAGTCACAGGGATGAAAGGTACAGCATAGGGAATAGAGTCAGTGGAATTGTAGGAATGTTGTATGGTGACAGATGGTGACTACACTCGTGGTGAGCATAGCAGTGTATAAGTTGTTGAGTCACTATGTTGTACACCTGAAATGAATGTAACATTGTGTGTCAATTATACCTCAATTAAAAAAATTTCTTGGAGGTTTTTGAGAGCTTCGAGGAGTTTTACTTCTTTTACTAGTTTTGGTAGCTTTAAAAAAGTGCAGCTTTTTAAAAGCCCATTAAGAAGCAAATGGACTAGAATAGAACTATTTTAGGATCCCAAATAAGTGCATTTGAATACTCTGTGGAAAAACAATAAAGCGTGAAGTTCAGAAATTTTAAGTATATTCAGGAATTGTGCGATTATGGAAAGAGCCTAAATGTCCATCAACTGATGAATGGATAAAGAAATTGTGGTTTATATACACAACGGAGTACTATGTGGCAATGAGAAAGAATGAAATATGGCCCTTTGTAGCAACGTGGACGGAACTGGAGAGTGTTATGCTAAGTGAAATAAGCCATACAGAGAAAGACAGATAACATATGTTTTCACTCTTATGTGGATCCTGAGAAACTTAACAGGAACCCATGGGGGAGGGGAAGGAAAAAAAAAAAAAAGAGAGGTTAGAGTGGGAGAGAGCCAAAGCATAAGAGACTCTTAAAAAATGAGAACAAACTGAGGGCTGATGGGGGGTGGGAGGGAGGGGAGGGTGGGTGATGGGTATTGAAGAGGGCATCTTTTGGGATGAGCACTGGGTGCTGTATGGAAACCAATTTGACAATAAATTTCATATATTTAAAAAAAAAAGTGAATTGCGGCGCCTGGGTGGCTCAGTCGGTTGGGCGTCTGACTTCAGCTCAGGTCACGATCTCGCGGTCCGGGAGTTCGAGCCCCGCGTCGGGCTCTGGGCTGATGGCTCAGAGCCTGGAGCCTGCTTCCGATTCTGTGTCTCCCTCTCTCTCTGCCCCTCCCCCGTTCATGCTCTGTCTCTCTCTGTCCCAAAAATAAATAAACGTTAAAAAAAATTTTTTTTTAAAAAGTGAATTGATTTCATAAAAAAAAAAGGAATTGTGCGATCATACTATAATCAATTTTAGAACATTTTCATCAACCTGAAAAGAAACCCCTTGCGTGTTAGTAGTTGCTCCCCTCTAGCTGTAGGCAATCTCCAACCTATTTTCTGTCTCTATAGATTTGCCAATTTGGGAATCATGTAGTATGTGGTCTTTTGTGGCCAGCATCTTTCACTCAGCATTATGTATTTTCAAGATTCATCTATGTTGTAGCATATATCATACTGTCTTCCCTTTTTTAGAAAACGTTTTAGGGGTGTCTGGGTGGCTCAGTCAGTTAAGCGTCCGACTTCGACTCGGGTCATGATCTCGCAGTCCGTGAGTTCGAGCCCTGCGTCAGGCTCTGTGCTGACAGCTCAGAGCCTGGATCTTGCTTCAGATTCTGTGTCTCCCTCTCTCTCTCTGCCCCTCCCCTGCTCATGCTCTGTCTCTCTCTCAAAAATAAATAAACGTTAAAAAAATTAAAAAAAAAACATTTTAACGTTTTGGCTTTTTTTTTTAACGTTTATTTATTTATTTTTAGAGAGAGTGGGAGCAGGGGAGGGGCAGAGAGAGGGGGAGAGAGAGAATCCCAAGCAGACTCTGTGCTGTCAGTTCAGAGCCCGATGCCCGGCTCTATCTCACCGACAGTGAGATCATGACCTGAGCTGAAATCAAGAGTCGGTCGCTTAACTGACTGAGCCATCCAGGTGCCCCAATAATTCATTCCCTTTTATGGCTGAATAATATTCCACTGAATTAATATACTACATTTTGTTTATCTACTCATGACTTGGTGGATATGTGGCTTGTGTCGACTTTTTGCTATTATGAATAATGCTACTGTTAACATTTGTGTACAATTTTTTTTTAAAAGACACATTTATTCAGCGTCATGATCAGACTATTACATTTAGCAATCAACAGCATGGGTGCAAAAAAAAAAAAAATCTACATTAAAACCCTTTATTGGAATGCTTTACACTTTCCACAGAACAGAAACTAAAATAACCTGTTATACAATTAGTCACAAATACAGTCCTCGAGTTTTTTGCCCATACACATGAGTATTGTCTAAAACATGTCTTCTTTGTAGCAGCTAGGCCCTGCCACCACTGTGCTTGGCTGAGTTCACAAATCTGTTGTAACCTGTAGCTTCCCTGTCACTTCTCTGGCTCTCTTCTCCTGCTAAGCTTTGTTTCCTGGCAGTAATTAAAACCTTCTGCCACTGCCATAGCTACTGCTGCTGCTGGAACCGCCATAGCCACCTTGGTTTCGTGGTTTGGCAAAGTATTGGCCTCCACCACCATAGGGGCCAGAGCTTCTGCCTCCAAAGTTTCCTCCTTTCATGGGTCCAAAATTTGAAGATTGATTGTTGTAATTGCCAAAATCATTATAGCTTCCACCACCTCCAAAGTTGCTTCCATCGTTACCAAATCCGTTATAGCCATCCCCACCGCCACCATATCCACCACCACCTCGACTGCCGCCAAAGCCACCTCGCCCACTGAAGTTTCCTCCACGGCTCAATTTTTTATGTGAACATATGTTTTCATTTCTCCTGTGTGGCCATCTAGGAGTGGAATTTCTGGATCATATGGTATATTAATGGATCCTAAGGACAGGCCAGGAGGCTGGAAACTCAGACAAGAGTTGAAGTTTAAGTCTGGAGTCTGAAATCTGTAGGATGGCTGGCAGACCAGAAACCTACTCACTCAGGGTCTCAAGATTTCTATTACAATCATGAGGCAGAATCCCTTCTCCAGGAAACCTTAGTCTTTGCTTTTAAGGCCTTCACATGAGGTCCACCTACATTATTGAGGATAATCTCCTTAAAGTCAACTGATTGTAAAGGTTAATCACCTCTATAAAGTATTTTCACAGCAACATTTAGACTAGGTAGGGTTTGACAACTGGGTACCATAGCCTAACCAAGTTGACTAATAAAATTAACCGTCACAGGGGCACCTGGGTGGCTCAGTCAGTTAAACATCTGACTCTTGATTTTGGGTCAGGTCATAATCTCACAACTTGTGAGCTCAAGCCCTCACTGACAGCACAGAGCCTGGTTGCGATTCTCTCTCTCCCAATCTCTATACCCCTCCCCCACTTACAATCACTCTTTCTTTCTCTCAAATTAAATAAACTTTAAAATTAACTATCACATATAGCAACTCTGTGTTTAGCCTTTTGAGAAACTGCCAGGCTGTTTCCCAAGCAGTATTGTTTCACCAGCAATGTACAAAGATTCTGATTTCTCCACTTCCTCACCAACACTTGATATTATCTTTTTTATTATAGCCATTCTAGTGTGAAGTGGTGTCTTATCATGGGGATTTCATTCCTTTTCACAGTGGTATAATACTGTCTTATATTAATGTACCCAGTTTATTGGTTCTTTGTTCTGTTGCTGGATAATTGAGTGTTTCCTATTTTTTGTTTTTATAAATAGAATATTCTGTTACACATGTACAAGAGTTTCTCTAAAAACTATGTACTTCTCTAGGAGTAGAATTGCTGGTCTGTAGAGTATACAGCACTCAATTTTACAAGATAATGCCAACATGTTTTCCAAACTGCTGTCCCAGTTTGTACTCCCACCATCAGTGAGTCTGTCAATGCACATTTTTCCACCACTTGGAATTATGAGACTCTCTTTCACCAATTTCATCAGTTTCTCGATTTGTATCTCCTTATTATTAATGGCATATTTTCATGTTTATTAGTCATGTGATTGCTCTTTTTTGAAATGCTTGTCTTCATGTCTTTTGCCCATTTTTAAAAAATTTTTACTTATTTTGAGAGAGAGAGAGAGAGTGAGCTCAAGCATGAGCAGGGGAGGGGCAGAGATAAAGGGAGAGAGAGAGTCCCAAGCAGACTCCATGCAGTCAGCGTGGAGCCTGGTGCAGGGCTTGAACCCATGAATCATGAACTCATGACCCGAGCCAAAATCAAGAGTTGGAGGCTTAACTGACTTAGCCACCCAGGCACCCCCTTTTTCCCATTTTAAAAGATTGGGTTGTTTGTCTTACTGATGTGTGCAGATTCTTTACATATTCTGGATATTAATCTCCTACCAGTTTTATGTGTTACAGACATCTGGTTTGTTTTTTCCCTTTTGGTGCCTTTTGATGAACAGAAGTTGATTTTAATGTAATTTGTCATTAACGCTATAGTCTTTGCTTATTGTATCTTTAAAAAAAAAACGTATTTGGACTTTTAGCCATTCCATTCTTGTGGTCAAGAATGTTTATTACAACTTTTCTTCCATTCCTCAATTAGCTTATCAAATTCAGTGCTTTTTTTAAAAAAAAATGTTAAACATGTCAACAAATGGAAAAAGTTGGAAAAAACATCACAAGATGGCTCATACTTAAGGCCTATGTCTTATAGACAGGATAATACTTCCGTTTGGTTGGTGAAATATTCTGCAGCTCTTCTAGATGGCAGGTGATAGTGAATACATAAAAGTTGTGGTCTTCCAACAACATGTTCATTCCTTCTATAACAAAGCTTATATTAATAAGACAATAGGACACACAATTAAACTCTATTCTGTTTTAAGCCATGAGACATACAGACAAGTGAAAAAAAATGTGTTTTTTGATATTGACTCAGGAAGAGGACCACCAAGCCCGGGTAGAAGAAGCAATCACACGCATACTTGTGTGTGCCCTCAAAACTGCAGAGGACCCACACAATACCAGAGCTTGGTTAAACCCAACTGAGGTAGGCCGCTTCTGGATTTCATCATGGCAATTAATTTCCTGTAATAAATCGACCCTGGCTGGAACATTTGCTTTCTAATTCCTGTAAATGCATATATCCATTCTAAAGAGTTTTTCTTTTTCCTTAGGTTGAGGAAACATCCCATGAAGTCAATTGTCGCTACTTAAATAGAGCTGTTTCCGCCCTTTTCGATTATTACAGAACATCTAAGGTAGTAGAAGTCCAAGCAATGAGAACAAACAGAGAGCACATGAAAAAGGAAGGATTAAATGTGCACAATTACATGGAGATGGAACAGACAGGCGGCCACGACTTAAGCTTGGGAGTGGTAAAACAGGAGGCAGCAAGTCTCTTTGGCCCTGATCTGGTTCCTGTCATACTGACTTCTGAAGAACTACCCTCAAAGACAGGAAGTATATTTGAAGGTGATGGTAAAGACTTTGTTGGAGAAGATGGAGAACACTCTGGAAAATTGCATTGTACCAAGAGGCAACGAATGATGAGTAAAAGTGAGGATGCAATTGTGGAGCAAAATGCTTCAAATAGTAATATGGCTCCTTCTCAAACACTTATTTCTACAGATGACTTGCTAGACTGCTTGCTGAACCCACAAGTAACCAGGATAGTGGCACAGCTTCTGATACAAGGAAGAAGTTTGTGGTTCTAAGGAAAATGGCTTTAAAAATAATACTTTTAAAATATTTTTTTGAAACGGTGTGATTTTTAAATAAAAGGTGGAAGAGCAAAAATTAATGGTACATGCTTATAAATGTACTTGTTCTTACCTAATTGTGTTTCAGTCTCTTGCCACCTTCATTCATGAACATTGCTCCTTGGACAAACTGGCTCTTTGTTATTTGTTGGGCCTTCTTTCTTCAGTGACTTTGCCTTTCCTGTCCCATCCTATCCTTTCAGCCTACCTCAAGTGTAAGTCCCAGGTGTTCTTAACAGAAAGTAATCTCTTCAGCAGCCTCAAGCAGAGGTCAGCCTGCTGCTTGTTTTGTAAATAAAGTTTTATTGGAACACAGCCATGCCATTCATTTACATATTGTCTATGGCAGCTTTAGAGTTACAGTGTCAGAGTTGAGTAGTGACTAAGACAGTTGGCCCACAGAGCTGAAAATACTGTCTGTCCCCTTACAGAAAAAGTTTGACAAACCCTGGCCTAATGCATCCATTGGGTGGATTCTAGCCTTGATCTGAAGTGATCACACTTGTGACACCTGCAGAATTCTCACTGGTTAACTCCTGCCATCTAGAGCAAGAAAAAAAGTAGATGGGGGTCCAATATAAGTCCTCCGTATGGAAGGAACTGAGACATCTAGAAACACCAGTCCTGGGAATGAAAAGCACTGGAGGTTACTGACTCCTGAAACTAGCTAAAAGTTTGATTTAGTGTAATTGATCCTACCTACTTTCATTACATTTGCAAGAAGATCTGGGGATAATTATTACTATTACAAAGTAAGAATTTAGAATTAGAAAAGTATGTTGATTTCTGAGTAACCATTTGTGAAACAAATATATAACAGAAAAGATAAGCAAAATAATATTTTTTTTGAGAGCGAGTGGGGGAGAGGGGCAGAAGGAGAGAGAGAGAGAGAGAGAGAGAGAGAGAGAGAATATCTCAAGCCGTCTCCATACTCTGCACAGAGCCCAAAGCAGAGCTTGATACTACAACCCTGGGATCATGACCTGAGGCAAAATCAAGAGTCAGTTGCTCAACTGACCGAGCCACCCAGGTACCCCAAGCAAAGTAATCTTTTAAGACGAATTGACAACTGTCTCCATCCTTCTCAGTCTTCAGACTCAGGGTATCAGTACATCCAAAAAAAAAGTATATGCCCTCTAGAAGAGAGGAAGGTGTTATATGAACATGACTAGGAAAAGAAGGGTCTGGAAGAAACCTGTCTGTAGGACTTACTACCAATTGACCACTATATACCTATTTATTTGAATTACCTATTTATATAATTATTGTTTATTAACCAGAATGTTACTCCATGGGAGTATGGACCTGGTTTTGATTATTACTGTATTCATAGAGCCTTGATCAGAGTGTCCAGCATACTGTTGGGGGCTTGTTAAATATTGGGCTGAGTGGATTATAAAAAGAACTTTTTGGCAATACTCCATCAAATACATTGGAGTAAAGGATGTTGTGGCCAAGGGCAAGATGTCTGTTCCCCTTAGGAAGCGGATCCTTAACTGCAGAAGTAGACCTATTAATATAGTAAGTGAGACCAGCATTTTTAAAAAGTGGAACAGAATAGGTGATTTCAGTGAACTCTTTAGAAAGTGTAAGTATTATTTCATACAATTTTCTGGGAGAAGTATTTTTCCAGGATAAGTGTATTTCATAAAACTTTTCAGTTATATTTGTGTGCGTACTAGGCCTGATATAAAGTATATTTCTTCATGTCCTCATGTAGGTTGGGGTCAGAGAAATTTGAAATATATTCTGAGATAACACATTTAATTCAGTTAGAGGTAACAGTCTTTGACACGCTGAGACCTGGGAAGAGAGTTAAGACATTGGTATGAATGGATTTCTAAGTGTAAGTGGGTGATGGGAGATATTTCCTGATTTTATCGAGATGGAGATCCTGGCTATGTGTGGAGTATGGCAGTGAGGAAAGATAGTAAAAGAGGAAGGCCATCAGCCACCAAAAGGAGCTGGATCGCATTTCATCCTGCATTTCTCAGATAAGCATGCCTGAGTGAGTGAAATTATTAGATAAATGCATTGACCCTGCAGAGGCCAGAGGCGTCAAAGAATACAGGCTTATTCTCCCCTGCTCCCAGGACCGGGCCACATCTGGGTAGGGCAGTGGGTTCCAGCTCTGCTCACAATGAGAATGGAAGAACTCCAAACAAATTTTTTAGTAAGAATACAGACTCAGCATCACACCCAAAGTACCCAGGCATTAGCAGGGCGAACCTGTCCAGTTGGCACAGTGACTAGAGCCCATGAGCTTTTAGAGTTCCCCAAAATGCTTTAGATTCTTTTGAAATTAAAAAAACAAAAAACATGTAATCCAGCTTCAGTTGCATTCACAGTTATATCATTTCAGTTGCAAAGTGTAATTGTTAATACTTTTTACTTTTTATGGAGTAAGGGGCCCATGAAGGCAAAAGTCCCTGGAGTCATGAAAGTCCTACATGGCTCTGAGTATCAGGATATCAGAATCATTTGAGATGCTTGCTGAAAATGCATATTTCTAGGCACCGCTCTAGAGCTACAGAACCTGACTCCTTTGGGATGGGCCAGAACTTGCTAGCTCAGCAAACACCTCAGGTGATTCAAATACCAAAAATATTTAAGAATCTCTGGCCCTAGGGGAAACCCCCAAGACCTCTCACAGTCTCAAAGTGGGCTTGGTTTAGCAGGGACTTCTTATTGGGGTCAATTTGCCCTTCAGATTTACTGAACTAACCCTGTACTGTGCCCTTACTGTAATTTTCAGGTGAATATTATTAACACTCTGAGGACCCCTTGATGCTCTCGTGTTTAGTTGTAGTCTCGTATCAGCAGTGGCCTGTGTTTACTATCAGGCTCTCCTGTATCTGCCCTTAAGGATAAAGAGGTTTACCACCAAATGTATTTTCCAAATATTTTATTCAAAAAGGAGGTAAATGACATATATTTGTTTAGATTGAGGATAACTATGACATTTACTGACTGGATCATTACACTTTGGTGCAATACACCCTGATACTCAGGTTTGCCCTGAGTTAACCAAACCAGTGGAAAACAAGAGCAAATCAGAGAGCAGGTCTCTCCTTTTTATTTCTTACATTCATTGTCAAGCCTGTGTTCAGACACCAGTGGCTGTGAAGCCACTCCTAAGCAATAAGGAGTCTTTGCCAATCCACTTAAAAAACAAATAGCAACAGCAAGAAAAATTTCAAGATGTCCATTAATGAAGCAGTACCTGTGGCCCCCTCAGCCTCCCAAACTTGGAGTGAGGTAGTTCGCAGCAGCCAAGGAAGAGTGCCTTCAGCCTCCTAGTGACACCCCCTGGCATCAGTCTAGTCTCTTGGCCTACAGAGTTTCAAAGGAAGAGACTATAGTGGAAATCAAAGGCAGAAGGAAAAAGCCAAGGAAATATGAGGGTCATTCATAGATAACCTGAGCTGTTTCTGAAATGGTAACATTAATCAGAGGCCATATTCTGTAATGGGAAGAGCAAAGGGCTTGATGACACAAGGACCAAGATTGTGTTTCTGTCTCTGAGGACTACTACCTAGGTGACCTCAGGCAAGGAAGCTTCTTCACTCTGAGCATGTTTCCTCAACTTTAAAATGTGGATATGGGAGCGCCTGGGTGGCTCAGTCCATTAAGCATCCAGCTCTTGATTCTGGCTCAGGTCATGATCTCATGATTTGTGAGGTTGAGCCCGCATGGGTCTCTGCACTGACAGCACACAGCCTGCTTGTGATTCTCTCTCTCCCTCCCTCTCTCTACCCACCCCTCAAACTCACACTCTGTCTCTAAAAATAAAAATAAACATTAAAAAAATAATAAAATGGGGATATATTCTTATCTCACAGAATTGTTTGAAGGAATAAAATAAATACTCTATGTGAAAGCACTTATTATATTACCTGGTACAATCTAGGTGCTCAATGAATAGTGTCTGAATCTAAAATTTACCTGGGGAAAATAAAAAAAAAAAAAACACAACACAACACTTTACTATCTAATAGATACTGAGCTAGTAAATTAGCAATATGACTGCTTGATTCCTTTGGTTTATTTATGCACAAGTCTTTAAAATCATCAAAATTGAGTGCATAAAGAAAATATGCTATTTAATAACATTAGAACTCAATCTTAACATAGTAGAAGGGTTTCACGCTGACAGTGTGGCAGGCTTATCTCACTGTATTCACTGGGCAGAACTAAGACCAACAGAAGTTAGATGAAGGCAGATTTGGGGTCAACATACAAATGGACCAGTCTGAGCCAGGGTTGCTGTGCTGCACAAGTGGGTGGGACACAACCCCCTTGGGCCACAAACTAGACCACAGCCCCTGAACCATGTGGGGCACATCTGCACTGTGATTCCAGAAGCATGACTGGAGCTGTCCCACCTGTCATGGTTCTATTCCCTGTTGTACAATCTTCAATTTAAGGCAAAGTCTACGATGTAAAAGAGATGGCTCCTACTTTGGGTTGGAGTCTGACTATGCTTTGTCTTTCTTAGTTGGTTTATAAAACGTTTCTAGAGCTTCTATTTACATCAGGCACAGACCTCAGCCCAGGGATTAAAAAAAAAACAAAATGAGTTAGACACCATCCCTGTCCTCAGGGAAATCAGCAATCCTACAGTAATATTGTGCTCAGTAATATTGTGCTCCTCAAGGAATATGGCATCCCAATGTGATACCAGCTGTCTCCTTCAGCAGCAGCTGAAATTGCATGGCTGTGCCCTCTGACTTTAAGATGAACATTATTCTGAGGTGTCTGGGTGGGTCAGTTGGTTGGGCGTCCGATTTCGGCTCAGGTCACGATCTCACAGTCTATGAGTTCGAGCCCCACGTCAGACTCTGTGCTGTCAGCTCAGAGCCTGCAGCCTGCTTCAGATTCTGTGTCTTCCTCTCTCTGTCCCTCCCCCGCTTACACTCTGTCTCTCTCTCTCTCAGAAATAAACATTAAAAAAAAAAATCAGATTATAAGATGAACGTTATTCTCTCCTTCCTGAAAATACAAATATGATCTTTCCTTCTACAGATTTGATGTCCACAGTTGTGGACAAACAGTTGTAACTAAGTTATCTGATTTAAATTCCCAAATTTATTGCTCTCAAGAGAGGTACATTCCAGTTATGAAGAAGCTGAAGAAAGTCTGATTTCAGTGATAAGTATCCTTTGATCTTAGAAAATGCTGTTAAGAGGGGGGAAAAAATCTAAACTTGTTTTACAACACAGTATGTATAGATGAGCAATGTCTTCTGGGAAGGATACCAAGATATTAATATGTAAAAGTAATGAGGTACTCTGGGTAAGCCTGGTAGTCATAAAATACCACAAATATACCCGGATTATGCACACAGTCTGTGACAGTGTCATACAGATCAGTAGGGTTGTCAGGGCTCTTTGGTGGAGGCACAATCAGCGACTGATTTCCACGTGTGTAGGTTCCAGTAAGTACTCGCACATAGTACATATGCTTTTTCCCATTTCTGTCTGGTCTGGAGTATGTATCGCTGGCAGAATAACGGGCATTGACGGCAAAATAGGTTCCCTTTCCATATGCCATAGCTGTGAAGATAAAGACATTTTTTAAAAGTTCAATTTGGTCTATAATCTGACATATTGACCCGGTATGTCAAATAATGTTATAATAACGTTCAGTTCTTCTCTCCAAAGCCTCTTAAGAATTTTTTCATGTGTTTTAATTTTTTTAATGTTTGTTTATTTCTGAGAGAGAGAGAGAGACAGAGACAGAGCACAAACTGAGGAGGGGCAGAAAGAGAGGGAGACACAGAATCTGAAGCAGGCTGCAGGCTCTGAGTTGTCAGCACAGAGCCCGACGCGGGGCTCAAACTCGTGAAATGCAAGATCATGACCAGAACTGAAGTTGGACGCCCAACCGACTCAACCACCCAGGTGCCCCTCATGTGTTTTTAATTTTTAAAAATCATTTCTCCACCCCCGAGGGCCAGTCAGTCCTTCTGGGAGGACACATAATGACTCTTAACCCTGAAACTCTGGCTGCAGCACAGCCACCAACCCTGCAAACCACACTGTCCCTTGCCCAGGTTGGGTTCTCGCAGCTGACACCCCATTCGTAGCAGGCAGATTGCTTGCTGCCTTACCGTTTTTCCCAGCGTAACTGCGGTTAAAGCCATTTCGGTTGACATGTGGCACTGAGTCAACATCTGTCCCATGGAAGAGCTGCTTCTCATTGTTTTTATGTCCATACTTGGCATCCATGGCTTTTTTCTTTGTTTGGTAGCTATTCCAAAGATCTGGATTCTGGATCCTCTCAATCTACAAATCAATAAAGAAAAATATTCTGTCGGTGCCAAGAGCCTTTGGCAAGATACAGCAAATGAAACATGACCATTATTTTTCATAAATGAAAATTAAAATAAACAACAATTTCAATGCCAGATGGCACCTTTCTGCATTCAGAAATCTTTTTAGATCCAGTGTTTCACAAAAATAGACCTTGGGAAGAATATTAATTTCATTTTTTAACATCTTTTATGTACCACATGAGAGCAAACAGCGTTTAGGATCTTAAGTCCTCGTTGTGTGAAGTTGGCTGACCAAGCCTCCCCAACTCCTGCTTTTCACCTTCAGTTCAAGGGCAGTTCAGTTTCTGTCTATGTCACTTTGTCACTTTGCCTCTCTCCTCCTCCGTCCTTCTGGGACACTGGTTCACCTGGTTAGCCATGTTCTAATTGTGGGAGAAGTGCTAGAGGGTCTGGTCCAGAAGGAAATTAATTAATGAAAATCAATCTCTGGTCCAGTTGGAAGAGTGGGGCATAAATCCTGGTGGGATAGGATCTGCTTGCAGACCACAGTTATGCTTTGACCATCCATCCTCTTTGGGAAGTGGCCTCCAGGGCTGTGGGGGAAATTCCTTGAGTCCTGTATTGCAGGACCCAGGAGGAATCAGACAAATCTAGAATCTGTAAGCAAACTTGCTTGGGTTCTTAAAAAAAAAAAAAAAAAGATGGGGCACCTGGGTGGCTCGGTCGGTTAAGTGTCCGACTTCAGCTCAGGTCATGATCTCACAGACCGTGAGTTCGAGCCCCGCGTCGGGCTCTGGGCTGATGGCTCAGAGTCTGGAGCCTGCTTCCGGTTCTGTGTCTCCCTCTCTGTCTGCCCCTCCCCCGTTCATGCTCTGTCTCTCTCTGTCTCAAAAATAAACGTAAAAAAAAAAAAAAAATTAAAAAAAAAGAAAAAGAGAAAGAAAGGAAGGAAGGAAGAAAAAGAAAGAAAGAAAGAAAGAAAGAAAGAAAGAAAGAAAGAAAGAAAAAAGAAAGAAAAGAGAGGAAAGGAAAGGAAAGGAAAGGAAAGGAAAAGAAGAAAGAAAGAAAGAAAAAAGAAAATCTAGGCAAGACAGAGCCAGAATGTGGGGCATTCTATAATACAACTGGCTTAAAGTCTTTAAAAAATTCAGCATCATGAAAAATGATTTTTTAAAATGCAGGAGTATATTCTAGATCAGAAGAGACAAAGGAGACAAAATGACCAAATGCAGTGTGTGAACACATATTTGGAGAGGGGGGAGTAATAACAAAGCAATTGGGGAAATTTGAATATGGACTCTTATTAGATATTACTGTATTACTGTTAATTTTCTTATATGGGATAACGCTGTTGTTATTTAGGAGACGGTCTTTATTCATACGAGATATGTGCTAAAATATTTATGAGTGTCATGAAGTCTGCAACTTACTGTCAAATGCTTCAGCAAAACCTGAGAGAGTAAGAGAGAAAAAGCAAATGTGGCAAAATTACTGAATCTTTGTGTAAGTTTATGGATGTTAAAAGTCTTAGTCCCAGGTCCTAATAGTCATGGAGGATGACAGCCACCTATTTTTCCTGTTAGTGTTTTCATACTGTCAGGGATTTCCAAAGAGGTGTCTTAAGTATTACCTAGCTCTACTTTTATCTGTTTCACACACTGGACTTTCACTTTAAGATTTTATTTTAAAAAAGGGTCTACAAAAAAATAGTAAAATCATTTCTCTGGCCGTCCACTAACAACACATGGCAAACCTCCAGAGCCCACTATAGACATGGCTGGTCCACCGGACAGTTCTGCTCAATCTGGACTTGGCATCTCCTCAAAATGTGCCAGTCAGCCACTACCAGATGACTGTACTTGATATTTGAGATGAAACATATTTGTTATTGCAGAACCAGACCATCAAAGTGCCGCACACCTGAATCACACTGTCTTGGTACCTCAGAATTGTTTTTGCTCAAATGGTTTACGTTGAGGATTAAAAAATGGAAGCTGTGGTACAAAATTTGATATTGAATTTATTGTGAGGATGATTTTGAAAATATTCTCCAGGACTTGATTCACAGTATAAATCTCTCAGTTAGCCAGTCTCAGTACCGTGAAAAGCTGTGAGTCTCCTGATTACATGATTTTCTTTCTGATTTATGAAAATTATGAATCTCAAGAATGCGTGTTTACTTCTTTGCCTTGTCTACCAGGAAGCTCAAGGAAACAAATCTGTGGTCCTTCTAATAACTACCTAGGAACTCCTGTTATATATTTTTGTAAATGATAATACCTCTGTATTATCTTATTTTTCCTACCCTCCTTTTCTTTTTTGTCCATTTTTCTTTATTTTATCTGAAGATATGATATATATCCTTGTTAAGACGCTTCAAATCGTTTTGAGTTATTATGTGCTTAACTACATAAATAAACAGAGTGGTGGCAGAAATAGAAAATTTGGTAAGAAGGAAAATGCAGGCCTTATTGGCAGACTTGTTTTGATGGATGAAGGGAAGGTACCCAAAGGTCTCTAACTTTACTCAGAAAGTGGTAGAACCAAGGACAAAAGTGGGGAAGGAAAGGGAAACAGTGAGATGATGAGTTAGATTTAGGGAAATTGATTTAGCAGACAGATATTAAAGCAGAGATGTTTTTAAGCCATTGAGTATATGTTGTAGGGGCACCTGGGTGGCTCAGTCAGTTAAGCATCCGACTTTGGCTCAGGCCATGATCTTGCCATTCCGAGTTTGAGCTCCACGTCAGGCTCTGTACTGACAGCTGAAAGCCTGGAGCCTGTTTCAGATTCTGTGTCTCCTTCTCTCTCTGCCCTTCCCCTGCTCATGCTCTGTCTCTGTCTCTCTCTCTCTCAAAAATAAATAAACATTAAAAAAAATAATAAAAAGTAAAAATACATGTTGTAGAGTATGATCAAAGATCCAGGTTGGTGATGTTGATTTGGGAGCTGTCAACATTGAAATAGCAGCTGAAGCCAAGAAGGGTAAAAACATTTCTTGATGAAGTACAGAGACAGAAGAGCAAACTATAAATCCTATGGGCAAAGCTAGGATTAGCAGTTTGGAGAAGAAATAAATAACAGGGATAACGAAAGGAAAACTAGTTAAAGAAGAAAGCATTAATATAATATTGCCATAGAGGTCAAATGGGACCATAATTTCAAAGAGCAACACTGAAGCTTAAAAGTGCAAGATGCAAAAAAAAAGAAAAAAAAAAGTGCAAGATGCCAAAATGAGGGAGATGAACAAGGAAAGGACCATTGGAATTAATCACAGAAGCGAGTGCTGCTGATCTGTGAATGGTGGAGCAGAAGCACAGAATCCTGATCTGAGGGCCTCTGTGTGTCTTTGTGGTGTTTTCTAGTTATTGAATCCAACCCTGCAGCTCTATCTTTGAATTTTTACTAGCTTGCTTCACAGATTCTTGTGAATTCGTTTCTGCTGGGATATCAGGGTGGGTGGGGGAATGTTGCTGTGGGTCCGTTTTCATTTTCTTGGGCTAGCTTTTGGAACTTTTTCGTTTTCTTGAAGCTGCTGCCCTTGCTGTCAGCAGCCTCTTCAGGTCCGCTGCTGAGTGGCTCCTCCTTTGGAGGAAGAGAGTTTCCTCTTTTTGGGGGGGATGTTCCTGTTTTCTTCCTCTACAGGGTCACTAACTGGTTCCTCTTTGGGAAAAGACTT
Source organism: Puma concolor (assembly GCF_028749965.1). Taxonomy (NCBI): domain Eukaryota; kingdom Metazoa; phylum Chordata; class Mammalia; order Carnivora; family Felidae; genus Puma; species Puma concolor. Next base: position 91,565,772 of record NC_141675.1, read on the forward strand.
CTTCCTTTGGGAAGGCTTCTACTGTCAGCTGTCTCTTCAAGATCACTACTAACCAGCTCCTCACTGAGTCAACATGTGTTTTTAGTATTCTAACATCATATCGCAATCTAATATTATATTGTAATAACTGACACGATCTCAATCTTAATGTCTCTGTAATTATAGTGATGGGAGTAGAATCTACAATCAAAAATCGATTGCCATAAAATATTCTAATTCTGGGAAAACAATGTGGTTGCAAATGTATTTGTAGATTTATCCAGGACCATGATGCCACTCATCTCCACCATTCTTAAGAAACTCCATGTCAGCAGAAGGCTTACCTTCTCTATGTAGAAGTGCGAGCAGGTCTGATTAAACTTGCTTGCCACTGTGGCATATTCTGCATGACCAGGCTGTAGCTCAACCACACAGACATCCTGCTGTTTCATATCACTCCAGTGCTCGGGGATCCCAACTGCAAAGAGGACATTTGAGGACTCCCACACACCTGGGAAGGCCCATCCACACGCTCCTGGTATGCTCTGAAGAACTGAGTATCATCTGTGTTCTTACTTTATTATCTTCTAACTCAACGTGTTCAAGAAGTTCTTATCTTTCTCAGAAAATGTCTCTCAAAGCATGGCCCACAGACAACCTACATCAGAACCAATCGTAATGCTTGTTAAGAGAAAACCCCACAGGGGCACCTGCATGACTCAATCTTAGGTTAAGCATCTGACTTGACTCAGGTCATGATCTCGTGGGTGTGGGTCCGAGCCCCACATCAGGCTCTGTGCTGACAGCTCGGAGCCTGGAGCCTTCTTCAGGTTCTGTGTCTCCTCTCTCTGCCCTCCCCTGCTCATACACTCTCTCTCTGTCTCTCTCTCTGTCTCTCTCTCAAAAATGAATAGATGTTAAAAAAAAAAAAGAAAAAGAAAAAACCCACAGATCTACTGAATCAAACTCTCTGAGGGGTGGAACCCATGTACCCGCATCTTAACAAGTTTTGATCATGCTCAGATTTAAGAAGTGCTGGTGTGGTGTAACTCAAGCTGCTTATTCTGTTCAGTCTCTAATCTGTCATCATTTAATAATTTAACAATAAATTATTTCCCTACAATGGTCTTGTTAGAAAAGCGTGGAATTTTGCCGGAACGCCTCACTACCACAAGGCCCTCCGCATCTATTCAGTATTTTTCTCCACATCCTTAAGAGCTGGGTGGCTGGCAGGTTTTGCTGTCTTCTCTTCTGCTAAACAGAACATCATACTTGATTTGTCATTCCCCCAGGGTGGCTCAGAGTCTGAGGAATTCATTCACACGAATCTCATGAGAGATAAAGATAATGTACCAGAAGCCAATTTACTAGTTTTCGGTGCTGGACCTGTGCGGTTCAGACAGGAATGTCTATCTACACAACACAAACAGTCCCTTCTCGGGGAGTCGATCCAGTCAGAGAATTCCAAGGCTGCCTCCTGATGCATGCATTGAGGAAGACTTATGTTCAGGGCAGGAGAGGAAGTGAATTCTGGGAGAAGATCCTACAAGCTCCCAGTGCTCTCCAGGTTATCAGTCACAGAGAGAGTGCCCACTCTGACCAGGCTGTCTTCTCCTTTTGTTCTAGAAAACCTTGAGCCACTTTTCTTTAAAGCCCACGGCTTTCCCTCTTCTGACTGAAGGAGCCATTATCTCTGCAGCAGAACTGGCCCTGGAAAGCTGATAAACTGTAGAGATGGGAACAACTGCAAGGCTTGGGTACTGTCACCATTAAGATGGTCAGCCTCAGACTGTTGAGTGCACCCATGCTACGTTTCCCCAGCCATAATGTAAGCGCATTAAGCTCAGACACCCAAGTTTTCTATTTCATCCCATAAGACTTGCCTGAATTTGATCTGCTTGAGTACAATTTCGATGTATGTACCAAATAGTGTTAAGCCCAAAGTAGGGGTAAAATAATGGATCACAAGCACACAGGTTTGACTCACCTTCAGATTTCATGAGGCGCCGAACAGGTAAACTGCGTCCTTCTGCATCTGTAGCACTGTACTTGCACAGGTCCACGGTGTAGGTCTGGTGATTAACTTTGACAACAGCTATCCTTTTTTTTGCCTTCCTTGCATTCTCCAATTGCAGATTGATTATTTTCTTAAAACTATGAAAAGTGTCTTTGTCATAATATTGCCATTCTACAAATTCACTGATAAAATCTGCCTGGGATTTCTGTTCTTTGGCCAATCTAATTCTCTTGATCATTTCCTCAATTGCATTTCTAGCCTCTGTCAAATCTTTGCCAATCCCAAAAACTTCAATCAGAGGTCTTTTACTGTCCAAGCAAATGGCAATATTTAAGTTCTCCTGCAGCTCATTCAATTTCTGATATTCTTTTTCATTAAAATCTTTGATACACTCATCTTCATTGGTGTAAGGACACAGTTCCTTTGTAATCAGATCCTGTATCCAGGTGAGAGCGTTTTCCACACATTTTACATTTTCACCACACACCTGAAAACTTGCTGATTCTGTTTTCTTTTTCAAAACCAAAGGATTCTGCTTTTGGGGAGATTGACTCGGGGATCCCATAAATGCTAAAAAAAGGAAAAGAAAAAGAAAAAGAAAAAAAGAAAAGCAAAGAAAGGAAGATTAGCTATTTCTCTCTCTCTCTTTTTGGTTACTGTGCTGTACATTAATCTCCAGGACTTATTTATCTTATAACTGGAAGTTTGTACCTTTTGTCCCTCTTCACCCATTTCATCCCTCCTCACCTCCCAATCCCATCCCCTGCTGCCTCTGGTAACCACCAATCTTTTCTCTGTATCTAACAGTTTGTTTGTATTTTAATATTCCACATATTAAGTGAGATCATCTTATTTCATTTAGCATAATGCCCTCAAGGTCCATCCATGTTGTCACAAATGGCTGGATTTCCTCCTTTTTTATGGCTGAATAATATTCCATTGTCTGTGTGTGATATATATACATATATATATATATGTATATATATCACATTTTCTTTATCCATTCATTTGTTGGTGGACACTTAGGTTTTTCCATGTCTTGGTTTTGTAAATACTACTGCAATGAATATGGGGGTACAGATAATCTTTTTAAGATAGTTTTTTTTATTATTACCTTAAGGTAAATACCCAGAAGTGGAATTGCTGCATCATATGGTAGTTCTATTTCTAATTTTTTGAGGAACCTCCATACTGTTTTCCACAATGGCTGGATGAGTTTGCATTCCCACCAACAGTGCATGAGGGTTTCTTTTCTCCATATCCTCCCCAACACTTGTTATTTCTTGTCTTTTTGATACTAGCCATTCTATCAGGTGAGGTGATTTCTCCTTAGGTTTTGATTTGCATTTCCCTGATGATTAGTGATGTTTATCACCTTTTTATGTGCCTGCTGGCCATCTGTATGTCTTCCTTAGAAAAGTGTCTATTCAGATCCTCTGCCCATTTTTAAATCCAACTATTTGTCTTCTCCTATTAAGTTGCAACAGTTCTTTATATATTAACCCCTTTGTATATTAACCCCTATCAGATACGTTATTTACAAATATTTTCTCCCATCCCATAGGTTGTCTTTTCATTTTGTTGATGGTTCCCTTTGCCATGAAAAGCTTTTCAGTTTGAGGTAGTCCCACTTGTTTATTTTCTGCTTTTGCTATTTGTGCTTTGGTGTCAAATCCAAAGAAAATCACTGCCAAGACTGATATCTAGGAGCTTACTCCCTGTTTTCTTCTAGAAGTGTTATGGTTTCAGATCTTTAATGCATCTTGAGTGGATTTTTGTGTATGGTGTAAGACAGTAATCCTGTTTCATTCTTTTGCATGGGGCTGTCCAGTTTTCCTAGCACCATTTATTTTAGCATATGTGCTGCTGAAGCAAGCACCCAAACACTATTTATTGAAGAGATATCCTTTCCCATTGGCTCCTTTGTTGTAAATTAATTGACCACACAGATGGTCCCCAACTTACAATGGTTCAACTTACTATTTTTCAGCTTCATGATAGTATGCAAATCATACTCATTCAGTAGAAACTATACTTTGAACTTTGATCTTTACCTGAGCTAGTAATATGCGGTGGCATACTCTCTTGTGATGTGGGACACTGGCAGTGAGCCATAGCTTTCAGCCAGCCAGGCATTGTGAGGGTCAAAAACCACTACACTTACAACCATTCTGTACCTGTAAAGTCATTCCGTTTTCACTTCCATTATAGTATCCAATAAATTACACGAGATGTTCAACACTGTTCTATAAAATAGGCTTGTGTCAGATGAGTTTATCCAACTCTAGGCTAATGTGTTCTGAGCATGTTTAAGGTGGGATAGGCTAAACTATGATGTTCAGTTGGTTAGGTGTGTTAAATGCATTTATGACTTATGACTTAAATGGATTATGACTCAATTTACAGTGGGTTTATCAGGATGTAACCCCACTGTAGGTCAAAGAAGATTTGATATGTGTGGATTTATTTTTGGGCTCTCTAATCTGTCCCATTAATCTGTCTGTATTTATGCCAATGCCATACTGTTTTTATTACTATAGCTTCATAACATAGTTTGAAATCAGGAAGTGGGATGCCCCCAGCTTTGTTCTCCTTTCCTTTTTTCTTTCTTTCTTTCTTTCTTTCTTTCTTTCTTTCTTTCTTTCTTTCTTTCTTTCCTTCTTTCTTTCATGTGCATGAGCGAGTGCAAGCAAGGGAGGGGCAGAGAGAGAGAGGGAGAGAGAGAATCCCAAGAAGGCTCCAAGCTGCCAGCACAGAGCCCAATGCAGGGCTTGAACCCATGAACTGTGAGATCATGACCTGAGCCAAGATCAAGAGTCAGATGCTCAACTGACTGAGCCACCCAGGCTCTTCTGTTCTCTCTCAAGATTGCTCTGGTTATTAAGGGCCTTGTGGGTCTGTACAAATTTAAGATTGTTTGTTCTATTTCTGTGAAAAATGCCTTTGGAATTTTGATAGGGATTGCATGGAACCTGTGGATTGCTTTAGGTAGTATGGACATTTGAACAATACTAATTCTTCCAACCCATAAGCATGGTATATTTTTTCCATTTGTCATCTTCAATTTCTTTCATCAATGTCTCATAGTTTTCAGAGTATAGGTGTTTCACCTTCTTGGTTAAATTTATTCCTAGGTGTTTTGTTCTTTTTGATAAAATTATAGATGGGATTATTTTCTTAATTTCTCTTTCTGATAGTTATGTTTAATATTAGCTATTTCTCATGTGACATCCATATTAGGAATATGCATTTCATAAAAAAGGTCAACTCACATGTTAATTTAGACGGCAGAGACTGTTGGGGAGAAGTCAGAGATGGTTCTCTTTTTTTCATGCTGGCCCAAAACACGTCCAGTAGGTGAGGCATAAAGATAACAACTTTAACTTTTTTCACAGACCGGACAAATCCTTTTTGGATAAAGTCTTCAATGGCATCAATGATGGCATCAGCAACCATACCTGGGTCTTGTTTGGCATTTCCTAGAAAAGCAAATAATAAAAACAGGGAGGGGGAAAGACCCAACTGGGAAGGCTGAGCAGTAAGTTGGGGATTCCAGTCCTCACAGAATGAATGCCCCCCTGCCCAACTCTTTCATCATCTCAGGCTTTTCTAGCAATGCACGGCCAAACACTTTTGAGGTCCTAGATGCAACAGGGAGCTTCTATTCCAGGAAGTCAGGAAGTCACTAGCCCAACAATGAACAAAGGACCCAGAAATCTAACTTTTGGTTTCGGATGTTCGTATCTACTCTGTTGAGCTGACCCTACCTCACTGTGTTCTTCTGTGTTACAAGGATAATTAACTATTCTCGGCTCATTAGTGTCCTCAAAAGGTCCATAAAAAGCAAAATATTCTAATATATGTGGAAATATCAACTCTTTTTTGCTCATAGTCACCTGACTATATGCATGTATCTTTATTCTTCCAGATGTCTTTGGGGACCTGATTTAAACTAAGCTAATTTTGTAAGATACCTGGAGCTGTAAACTATCTGTTATAATCTATAATTCTTTGCACACAAGTTATCCATGAGCCTCTAGGAAATCTTTTCTAGAACACTCAGTGAGATTTTAGCTGACTTGCTAGGTTTGAAGTGCCACCTAAGCAAGTCTTTTTCTTTGTATAGCATGTTCCGTATCTTGTTTCTCAGGCCTAATGCCCAGGTAAGATCATGAAAAGTCCCTTGAAAAGTCCCATGAAAAGCCATGGAAGCAGTCGCATACAAATAAATGGCAGCTGGAAAATCACAATGGGGAGCAGTGTAAAAATCCCATGACCAACCTGGTGTGGTAGACTAACAGCCCACTTGGATGTTCCCTGTTGACGGTGTCCACCTCTAATGCAGAAATGAGAGTAGACCACTCTGGCCTGGCTACATAGACACTTGTGGGAATGTAGACAAACCCTGTACAAAACTAAACAAATGGGTTTGTTCAGGCTTTTTTTTTTTTTTTTTAGATGATCAGGAAAAGAGAGCAATTCTCCTTTGCAAAGCTATGGTTATCCCATGATTTTTGGAAGATTTTAAATGGGAGTGTTCAGACACATTCATTTACTGTCAACAAACATTTACTATGTCCCATCATGGGCTAGCTCTCAGCTAGGCACTTAGAACACAGAGGATGTGATATATGGGCATAAATAGGTATTCAACAGGTGAAGTAAGAGAAGCTGAGGGAAAGACTATGCCTGATAGAACTGTAACAGGGGTTTGATATGCTTACCCTGGTGTGTTCAGGGCAAAAGATCTGTTTTTTGAGAAGGATAAATCTAGGGGTGGGTCTCCTCCACAGAAGCCCAGATCTAGATAGGAGGCTATAATAAAAGTTTAGGCAAAATACCAGAGCTGAACAAAAAGAAGAGGCCAGAATGAAGAGTCAGGTACAGGGACTGAGAAGATAGTTGGGAAGTGAAGTCAGCAGGACCTAGTGACCAGCTGGGTTTATCTGTGACCCTGTGTTTGTTCTTTTTTGCCTCCCACCCACCAGTATGTGTGCATCATGAGTCGTGCTGTATTGCAGTAGTTTGTTTACATGTCTGTCTCTCACGGTAGGCTAGGTGCTCCTTATGGACTAGATCCTTTTCTGAGACATCTGTCTCCAGTGCCTAAACACAGTGCCTGGCATATGGCAGGCACTTGGTAAACATTTAATCAAATTAGTTAATAAGCTAATGAACATAGGAGTGATAAAGACTATAGAGTCAAGGATTATAGGTAGAAAGTGATGCTTTTAACATGATCAGGGATACAAGAGGAAGGGCAGGTTCAGGGCAGAAGACAACAGAAGAAAGTTCATAGTCTACATTGAACTTGAGGTGCTTGCGAATATCGCTGGACACCCACCCCTTCCCCCACGCAGGTGTCTGTAAGGAACCAGGGAGAGGGCTTCTTTTACTGCCAGAAGCTGTCTCAATCACAGTCCCAGTTCAACACATAAACACCACTAAAGGGTCCTTAGTGCTTTAGTCTAAGGACCAAATCAGGTGGTGATAGAGACTGGTAAAGACGACAAGCAAGGAGAATCTGCTAACTTTGATTTATTTGTGCAGACCAGCAATGCAACCAGGTCAGTGGAAGAGACAATAGGTTTTCAGTAACCCAGAAATACTCAAACATGTGTATATTTATATAAAATTAAAACTGCCTCATTTCCTTGTTTTTTCTTGGGAAGGTCTGTGCCACCCTTGAGTTGTCTGATTTCTTGGCCCAAATAAAATTTATGTAGAAATACAAGACCAGAGCTCAGAAGAAAAACCAATGGAGACAGAGACAGAGACTCTGTTCCCTCCATGTGGGAACATTAAGAGGAATGGTAGAGAATTACAGAAATCAAAATAACAGAGGATTAGAAGAAGGCTCAGAAGGGGTGCCTGGGTGGTGCAGTCGGTTAAGCCTCCGGCTTCAGCCAGGTCACAATCTCGCAGTCCGTGAGTTTGAGCCCCGCGTCGGGCTCTGGGCTGATGGCTCAGAGCCTGGAGCCTGTTTCTGATTCTGTGTCTCCCTCTCTCTCTGCCCCTCCCCCGTTCATGCTCTGTCTCTCTCTGTCCCAAAAATAAATAAACGTTGAAAAAAAATTAAAAAAAAAAAAAAAAAAAGAAGGCTCAGAAAATGACAAGGGTGGTTAAGTGTAGTGAGCTAAGCTTTTGGAGGGCTTAGAATGCCAGTGGGCAACACTCAATTGCTGCACAATGGAATCACCAATCCAGGGCTCTTTGGGACCAGCCAGCCACGTTCCACTTCAAGTCTGAGAATGTTTGCCTCCCGGACCAGCTCTCTTACGGAAAACTAAGCAGAAATTCCTAACCAATGCCCATGACTCAGATTCCTGGGAAAAGAGCTCAAAGAAATCACTTCACTAATGGTAAACCCAAAGCACCATCCTTATACATGAAGACCCACACAACTATTAAATAGTTTGAGGAAAACAGAGGCAAGTAGGCTGAAAAGGGGAAATTTGGAGTTGAATTTATGACCCATTAGAACCAAAACCCATTAGGCTCTGGTGACTGAGAGGCTTCTGTGTGGAGATGTCCTAAGGCCAACCCACGCAGCCAACTGTCCAAGAGGTGTAAGAAGAAGGCAGGAATATTCATCTGAGAGTCAGCAATTGCGAGGTGCAAGCAGATGCTCTGATGTTCTCATGGAGAAGGGATGGAGCAAGAGGTTACAGACTAAATAATGTAGGGGACAGAAAAGAGAAAGAGACTGAGGAATCAGACGGAATGGGTGGTTTCTTTCTTTTCTCTCCCTTCCTGTCTCTTCCCTACCATAGTAGAGAGCAAATGTCACTCTAACTAATATTCAACACTGTCTTCAGTTTTCTTGATGTTTTCCTCTTACTTAAACCACCCACAGTCTTTGCTTACTCCCTCAGGGGGCTGCGTTGGAGTGAAGACCCTTACTCAGTCTCATCATTAACTATATTAACAGCACCAGATCCAAGGAAAGGTGGACGCCTTGATAGCCAGAGGTTACAAACCTGTCCCAATGGCTGGGAGGCAAATGGACGAGTAATTCCGTTTTTCACACTCTTGCAAAACATAGGAGATTGATCTCTTGACATCGTTTCCACCAATAACGTGAACAATATTTTTGCACCTCAATAATCCACCTTCGGTAATTATATAATCACTGTTGCCCTTTTGAACTGGGAAGCATAAAACAGAGAGGTGCAAAATTAGATACTGAACCTACCTTTTTTGTCTCTTTTTTTCATTTCATTTTATTTTATTTTTTTAATTTACATCCAAGTTAGTTAGCATATAGTGCAACAATGATTTCAGGACTAGATTCCTTAATGCCCCTTACCCATTTAGCACATCCCCCCTCCCACAACCTCTCCAGTAACCCTCTGTTTGTTCTCTATATTTAAGAGTCTCTTATGTTTTGTCCCCCTCCCTGTTTTTATATTGTTTTTGCTTCCTTTCCTTTGTGTTCATCTTTTCTATGTCTTAAAGTCCTTGTATGAGTGAAGACGTATGATATTTGTCTTTCTCTGACTGACTAATTTCGCTTAGCATAATACCCTCTGGTTCCATCCACATAGTTGCAAATGGCAAGATTTCATTCTTTTTGATTGCCAAGTAATACTCCATTGTATATATATGTACCACATCTTCTTTATTGAACCTACTCTTTGATTGTTTAGGAAGCAAAATGTTTGGTTTGGCACATAAAGCATTCTATGTGAATAAGAGACTCCTAAAATATGGTCTTTGATGAATCTTTTTTCTCTTTTTAACTGTGAGATTGCTTTTCACTTCTAATTGTCTATGCTTAGAAGTCTTTGGTCAAATGTATGATTTTAAGATTAATACGTTTTCTCCCCAATCCCAAGACTTTCCCCAGCCTCTCCAAAGCCTTCCATATTCAGCCTCCCACTTACAATTTTGAAGCAAAAAATAGTATTGTGCCTTACCTTGGCGAGAACATTCCATTTCCACATTTTGTCCAGCACATTCTAAAATTGCTTTGGACACCCCTACAGGAGAAAAAGCAAAGTTACAAACATGAATTTTAAAAAATGAAAATAATACATCTGAATCAGAATGATTGCCTCATTAACTAAAAGCTTTCCCGATCATCAAAGGAATCCTATCACCTGGTATTTCTGATAAGAAAGAAGAAAAATTTAGGGGCGCCTGGGTGGCGCAGTCGGTTAAGCGTCCGACTTCAGCCAGGTCACGATCTCTCGGTCCGTGAGTTCGAGCCCCGCGTCGGGCTCTGGGCTGATGGCTCAGAGCCTGGAGCCTGTTTCCGATTCTGTGTCTCCCTCTCTCTCTGCCCCTCCCCCGTTCATGCTCTGTCTCTCTCTGTCCCAAAAATAAATAAACGTTGAAAAAAAAAATTAAAAAAAAAGAAAGAAGAAAAATTTATAAACTGTTACCAATTAGTAGAAACCATGTCAAAATAATTTTAAAGTTATTAATTAACGTTAATAAGCCAAAGTTGTAGAAGCCAGTTTGTAGCAATTGTAGAATAGTTGACTATTACCCTACTCAAAATCTGACAAGTCAAGTACCTGCTTTGAGATTAAATGTCTTTGATGTTGAATTTACGATCATATCTGCCTCTTCTTTGGTGATATCTCCAAAGGCCACTTGGAAGATGATGGGACCAATCATCATTTCATGCATTCCTACATCTGGGCTAAACCCAGTCCCATAGAAGACTGAGAAGAAAAATGGAGTCCATCACCAAGTTGGCAACAGCAAGAACAACTTCTATCACACACTCCTCACACGTGCTCCTCTCATACTTCTTCCCCCGCTCTGTGACTTCCGGCCCTTAACCAGCCCTGACTCTAAGCCCCAGTGATGGTCCATTTCTGAAAAAGGATTATAACATATAATACATATTGGGGCGCCTGAGTGGTTCAGTCAGTTAAGCATCTGGCTCTTGATTTTGGCTCAGGTCATGATCTCATGGTTGGTGAGCTCAAGGCCCGCATCGCACTCTGCTCTGTGCACAGCCTGCTTGGGATTCTCTCTCTCTCCCTCACTCTCTGCCCCTCTTCTGCTCGCACTGTCTCTGTCAAAACAAAGAAATAAACTTTAAATATATATACATATAATAAATATATAAAATATATTATTTATATATAAATATATATAAATAATATATATTATATAAATATATATAACATAATACGTATCAAACATGACTTCTGCTGCTGGCCAGGGTGAAGTCAGGCCCCCTAGCATCTATTTCACTCATGATTTACAATTGAAAATGCAGGATAAATACAAAAAAGCCACTAACTGAGAACTGAAAAGTAAACAGTAGGCAGACTGGGGGAAGAAGTCAGTACTTGAAGAAGCCACCTGGAAGGGGAGGGGGAGTTTCTCATTTTATTTTGTTTTGAAATATTTCCTCTTTTCTCTCCCAGCACTGGCCGAAGGTGGCCCAGTTGCAGAACTATGCTATGAGAATTTCTGTCTTTGTGGCCAGAGGATTAGGAGAAAGGGTCCCTATGAGCTAAAGAGTATGAGAAGTAATCATCATGGTTGTCCATAGTTTTTCTTTTTTAATTCAGGCCCTGACTCAAGGTGGGCCCAGTCACAGGGAGCATTCTGTATTTCTGTCCAGAAGAATCCGGAGAAAGGGCCCTTATGGTCTGAAAAGTGTGTATGTATGGGCAATACCTGAGGCGCTCTCTCTCTCTCTCTCTCTCTCTCCACTTTGCCTACAAGGGAAATATTACCATGCAAAATTATGAGGCAACCCAACAGGCAGCTTACACTCCCAGAGACACTGTCTTTCTGGCCAGAGGATCTAGAAAATGGGCTCCCTTGAGCCAGAGAGTGCAGGAGTCCCAGACACGTGAGAGCTGGAGAAGGAAGCCCCTATTTTGTGTGTGAAGTGTGATAAATCCTGAACTCACACAGAGCTGCAAGTGTGGGAGCAAACCCAAGCAGCATAACAAAGGCTTTGAGAACTAAATTAACATTGGAACTGCTACCCACACAGAAGGTGAGACAGAACCTTAGAGTGAACTGAATGGACTGTCTGCTAGAACAAACAAAATGATCACCATTTTCCAGAGGGTTTTTTTTGTTTTTGTTTTGTTTTGCTGTTTGAGAGACAGAGAGAGACAGAACATGAGCAGAGGAGGGGCAGAGAGAGAGAGAGAGACACGTAGAATCTGAAGTAGGCTCCAGGCTCTGAGCTGTCAGCACAGAGCCTGATGCAGGGCTTCAACCCACAAGCTGTTGAGATCATGACCTGAGCCAAAGTAGGATGCTTAACCGACTGAGCTAACCAGGTGCCCCAGAGGATTTTAACAGGACCCAAGTTTCACAGCATAATACTTAAAATGCCCAGTCTATAATCCAAAATTGCTTGTCATCCAAAGAACCAAGCAAATGTGATGAGTTCTCAAAGATAAAGACAATCAATTTCAGATGCTAATCTCAAGATGATCCAGATGTTGGAATTATCAGACCAAGACTTTAAAGCATCTGCTATAACTATGCTCCCTGAGGTCAAAGTAAACATAGTTGAATTCATGGAAATGATTTGGCATGAATGGAAAAAATAGGGGCCCTGCAGAGAAATATAAACTATTTTTAAAAAGAACCAAATGGACATTTTAGAGCTTAAAAATACAGTATCTGAAGTAAAAAAAAATTCACTGGATGGCTAGTGGACAGAGCAAAGAGTCCATGAACTTGGAAGTGGATCAAAAGAAATTATCCAATGTGAAGAACAGAGAGAGAAAAGAGATTTTAAAAAAAGAAAAAAAGAGGGGCGCCTGGGTGGCGCAGTCGGTTAGGCGTCCGGCTTCAGCCAGGTCACGATCTCGCGGTCCGTGAGTTCGAGCCCCGCGTCGGGCTCTGGGCTGATGGCTCAGAGCCTGGAGCCTGTTTCCGATTCTGTGTCTCCCTCTCTCTCTGCCCCTCCCCCGTTCATGCTCTGTCTCTCTCTGTCCCAAAAATAAATAAACGTTGAAAAAAAAAAATTTAAAAAAAAAAAAGAAAAAAAGAGATCCTGGGGCCCTGTGGAATGCTATCAAAACACTTCACATTCTTGTTATCGGGGCACTGGAGAGAGATCAGTGTGGTAAAATAATTGAAGAAGAGACTGAAAAATTCCCAAATTTGATGGGAAACATACACATTCAGAATCAAGAAGCCTCAGCAAACTCCAAACAGGATAAACTCGAATATAGCAACAGCAAATTTGACAGAGGAGAAGCATTTGGTTAGTACTGTCTCTTTAAATCTATCTGTTTGAGAAAACATGCCACATCATCCTTAGAAAATAGTAGCCTTATTACTACTTAAAAATCCATTGTACAGGTTACATAATTTAGCCTACCTACTCTTTCACTTTAGGTCACATAAACACAGCCAGTGTCTTACATGCTCAGGTGTATGGGATATAATTTAATATCTTCTTTATCAGTAATTGATTCTTTCATAAAACATCACTACCATCTTTCCCTGAATAGTTACTTAGTAACTAGAAATAATTTCTCATTTAAAAGCTTTACTGAACCTTGTTTATCTTCAGCCTTGGGAATTTTGTCACTGACGAAATTTCCATTAGTCCTTCTGGCGAATTCATCTGAAAATGCCTGGAAATACAAAGACAGTTTTGACCACTACAATCCTCAGTAGATGAATAAATTTGATTCATCAGGGCTTTTGATCTTGCATGCACACATACTCAGGAGAGAACAACTCTCAAAGTGTTATTTTCATAATAGATTTTTAAAACTATGAAAATAATACATATAACTCTGTTTCTACAAATGCATTCTAGGAAAACTATTAAATATGTGAACAAAGATATAAATATAAGCATATTCATTATATGCTATTTATAACAGAAAATATAAAACAGTTTACAATCCAACAGGGAAATGGTTAAATAAATTTTAGTATATCCATGTGTTGGAATATTTAGTAGCCATTTCAAATCTCATTTTCAGGGGCGTCTAGGTGGCTCAGTCGGTTAAGCGTCCGACTATTGATTTCAGCTCAGGTCATGATCTCACAGTTCAGTTCAAGAGTTTGAGCCCTACATTGGGCTCTGTGCTGACAGTACAGGGCCTGCTTGGGATTCTCTTTCTCCTCTCTCCCTCTGCCCCTCCCCTACTTGCACTCACTCACTCTCTCTCTCTCTCTCTCTCTATAATTAAAAAAAAAAAAAAATACACATGTATAAAAGAAGGCCAGGATGAAATTCAACTAAAAGAATGAATACATTTTGTATGGTTCAAATTTTCTACAATGAATATGTGTTGTTTTCATAATCAGTGAGAGCAGGTATCTTGCCAGTTGTTAAAAAAAAAACCGCAGTATTATGAGAAAGATAGTCACATGGACAGAAACACTTTATTTTTTAACTTCTTATTTGTACCAGGAGAGGAACCATTAGGGGAGTAGTCCTCTCTGGGATAAGAGGCTGGTGTATGTATTCTAGAGTTAGTGAGCCTGTGAATTCCATTTCTTTTCCTGTTAGTGACACCATCAAATCATCACTTTATTTCTCCTTTTAATAAACAAGCAGGAGAGATTTTTGGGGGGGGGGGGGTAAATGAGTAACTTTTTTGCTAAAAGACTGATACAGTAGCTGGAGGGGGCCAGGGAAGACTATAGAGCCAGGGTCTCAGGCTCATGGGCCTCTAGGGAAGCTCCATGTGTAAAGGTGAACAGCCGGTTGAAAGACTTTCTACAACCGAAGGGGGTTCTGGTATTTCTAGTCCCAACTCTCCTACTCACATGGGGATGTGCTGAGTTCATTCTAACCCCACCTTTTAGTTGTATCTCATCCTGACATTCTCCTCATGTTATTTACAGGACTACAACTGTTTTTTCTCCTATTTAGAGGACTACAACTTTTATATTATGTACTAAGATTTCCATGTTCATATGGAAGGGAATCCTATAGATTAAAAGAGGATTAAGGGATGTCAGCTCCACTGCAATATATGGGCCTTAGTTGGATTCTGATTAAAACAAACAAGCTACAAAAACAAAATAAGGCCTTTATGAGACAATTGGAAATCTGAACATCGATTTGGTAATTGCTAAAATAATGAAATGATTTTCAATTTATTTTATGTGTGAAATAGCACTGTGGCCATGTTGCCTTTCAAAAAGAATCCTATTGTTTAAAATAAAATAAACACTGAATTGTTTATGGATAAAGTTATGTCTAGGATTTGCTCGAGAGACAAATACCATATGATTTCACTCATATGTGGAATTTAGGGGGAAAAAAAAGATGAACACATGGGAAGAGGGGGCGGGAAGAGAGGGAAACAAACCACAAGAGACTCTTAAGGATAGTCAACAAAAGGACGGTTGAGGGAGGGAGGTGGGGGGGGGGAAGGGCTAGATGGGTGATGGGTATACTAAGGAGGGCATTTGTTGTGATGAGCGCTGGGTGCTGTATGTAAGTGATGAACCACTAAATTCAATTCCTGAAACCAATATTTCACTTTATGGTAACTAAAATTTAAATTAAAAAGATAAATAAATAAAAAGAAAAAATAACATAGGAAGAGGGGAAATAAATAGAGATAGAAATGAAACATATTGGCCAGAGGTTGATAATTGTAATTGATGAGTGATGGGTACAGGGAATTCATTATACTATTTTGTCTACTTTCATTAATGCTTAAAAATTTCCTTAATAAGAAGTTAAATTTTTTTCCATATCCATAAATTTGCTTGAAATTTGCTGTGCTACAACTAGTCTACACTATTCCTTCACTTTCCCATGTATGGGAAATACATGGAAAAAACAACCTAATAGACCAAGAAGACATTTGAGAACATGAGGGCTCAGCTGCCAAAACAACCAGAAGTTAGTGAGATTGTACCTGAATATTTCCGTGATCACTCGGGTGCAGCAGAAAGTAAACCTCTTGTAAAGTTGTCAGTTGAGTCTTGCTACTAAATTTCAACACTTCTGAAATTATTAATTCAGCAAAAATGGTTTTAGGAAACCCCAAATTTCCTGTTCCTATGGCTGGAAATGCAATTGATTTCAAGGATAAGCTCTCAGTGATTTCCAAACATTTTCTGATTATGTCTCCCATGATCTGAAAGGCACAAAGCACAACTTTATGCATCTTTCCTAGAAGTGGGAGTCAGAACAAAAAGGACAAAAATTTAGCAACTTTGACCGTGATCTCTGTCTACTCCTCCGCTTTCAACAGAGGTGAAGGGCAGTCAAAAAAAGGAAAGAAGAGTATAGGAGTTGATGAGGAAAAGAAAAAGAGAATGTCAGAGGCCCTCCAAAAAGATCCAAACTTACTCAGCAATGAAGATAAGAAGCAGGGCAAAAACTGTTCTAATCCTTCATCCTCTTCCATTCTCCATGCCCTCGCCTTGCTATCCCCACTGAGGACGCGCCATTTTCCATACCTCTTAATGAGCCCCAATAATGACTGGGCGCTATAATCAATTTATATTATCAACCAGTCTTCAGAAGTCAGCTAGGGCTAAAACAAAACAAAACAAAACAAAACAAAACAAAACAAAACAAAACAAAACAAACAGCCCTAATGATAGAACCTGCTGAGAATGTGACAGAGAGGCAAGCTACATTACCCTGAGAGGAGGGTCCAGAGGGCTACCCAATTTCCTAGAGAACCTAACTCCTGGCCCACCTTGTATGAAGATGTGCTGTCATCTCTCCAGTTCGGAGCCACCACGTGAAGCACACGGCGGCAGTGCAGACTGTGTCCGCTGGTTTGGAGAACTGTGCCCATGCCAACAATTGCCATTTGTCCGACAACGTTCAATTCCTCCTGGAGCTTTGGCCCAGCTTTTGCCAGGAGGGCCTGAGAAAGGGGCCCTCTATTAAGCTCAAGATCCATGGGAATGGAGTTGACAAGAACATCAGCCTTAAAGAGAAAGCCAACAATTTGTCTCAGATGCTAACAAAAAGCATTCATCCAGGAGGACTATGTTTGAGCCACGTGCTTGGCACCATGAGGGGGAAACTAAGATGATTGATTTCAGAGGTTGAAATGCCATCCAAGGCAAAGGGTTACTAGAAGCTTATTTAATTAACACTCTAGGACAACAGAGAGCTGTCAAAAAGCAATATATAAATAGTATGGGGTCACTGAAGCAGCACAGAGGAAGTGACTTCTGGGGTCTAGAAAATGGGAATCCCTGCAGCAGGCAGAGGAAGACAGGACAGTCATCTGGGAGGGGGCCAGCATGAACATAAGCCCGGTACGTTTGAGCTGTGAGCAGATTGGTTGGACCTGATAGAGACTTTCTAAATCAGGCTAGATTAAGGCACCAAGAGAAGACAGGAGAGGGAATGTGACCAAGCGATGTTCACAGCTGCCCCGCATGGGTCACTGAGGAGTAACGTGGCTCACCCTGGTTCAGCGCCATTGACAAGATTCCTGTCCTCTGCCCGCATCAAATATTCTAATTTTTCTGTATCTGCTCTCTGTAAATTTGACAGGAAATTAACCTTAGATTTGCCAAAATATGACAGGTATAAAGGCACTGAAAAAGTATAAATGTGTAAGTGGTGAGGATAAGTGTAAATGTAAGATCTTCCTGTGGGTTTACACATTTACCGGAGACCTAGCGATCTGAATACACTTGCAGTCCCCACGGTTAACTGGCCAATCGCTGTTAGTAAATGCCTCAATGAAGCAGCCCAGTTTTCTGAGGAAACCGGTTTTGAGGCCGGGAGGGCAGGCATGGGATTCTTTCCCTGGATCCTAATCTTCCTTTGGCAACAGGCTAACTGGAGTCACAGCACCTTGGTGGGTGTTCTGTAGGTAGGGACACTCACCGTAGCACTCTGCACATCCCCTTTCACCAGCAGGAGCCTCAGATTTCCCTGGGACAATGACATTTGTCCGTTTCCATGAACTGTTATCAAGCTGGGCTGGACTGCTGCAGGTACACTGGGCAGCGAAGCGGCAACAGACAGGGAGTCTTCAAATACAGTTTTCACTGTCTCTGCAAAGGCCTCCACAGCCTTCTCTGCTGTATCCACAAGGTAAATCTCTTTCAAGGTATTTCCATCCTGGTTAAGCTGGAAGTTTTTCTTGATAGCCAAAACAATAGTCTTCACACACCGGGCTAAGGGAAAGCCAAAGACTCCAGAGCTGATAGCAGGGATGGCTATGGATCGGTACTTGTATTTTGCAGCCAAATGGAGACTTTCTTCTATAGCTTTCTTTAACTGGAGCACACACTTCAGGGCCTCATCTCCCTTCCACTTGGGCCCCACGGCATGAATCACATGCCGGTATGGGAGCTTTCCTGCTTTGGAGATGACGGCATGGCCAGGGGGGATCTTGCCCATCTTCTTCGCTATCTGGTCACAGTCTGCTTGGAGCTCAGGGCCAGCCGCTTTAGAAAGAGCAGCCGCTAGGCCTCCAGAGAGCTTCAGGTCCTCATTTGCAGTGCTCACCACCACTTCCACAGGAAACTGTGTCAAGTCGCCCCGTTGCACAATCAGAGAGACTCCAGGGGCCAGCTCTGCCCGAGAAGAGCACTTCTGTCCGTCAGTGCCACCTCCCTCTTTTTTCCCTCCATTTTCCTGTAGTTCAATGAAACATCCAAATAACCGTTTGACTTCACTTTTATAATACTGTGCTTTCTCCTGGAAGAACTGGCTGACTCCTGGCTTATCAATATGGATGCTTTCAACACAGATGGATTCCCAGGCTTGCTTGATGATGTGCATGCCGTCCAGGACTTTAGCCTTTGGGCCAATTAGTAAAATGCCTTTTTTTTTATTCTCAGCATTGAAAATTACTTGAACATTTGTCTTCTTTATCTTTTGCCAGAATGGCTTTTTTTCTATCTTCAAATAATCAATGATTATGGAAGGCTCTATTTCAACCAATCTCTCTATTTTCGTGTGTTCTTCCACAAAGTCAAAAAGCAAGCTATGGGTTTCATTCACTTCTCTCACACAGCCTGCAATGATAACCTCAGCTTTGGTTCCTGAAGTTAACTCATCGATTATTACAGTCTTTGACGAGGAATTATGTTTCTTACACAATCTGCGAGTGAGCCCTTTCCATTTCTTGCCATTAAGAATGTCCTTGTCCTCAATGTCTATGCGCTTAGAACTTAAGGCACTGACCATTTGCTTTTCAGCATCTAATAGGACTTCAGAGAAATAGCTGGTTAGAAGAACAGCTGTACCCTCTAGCTCATAAACAGCAAGAATTTTCTGTGCTATAAAAAGAGACTTAGAGAATTCTGCACAGTCTACTTTTTGCAAAAATTGGAAAATCTCGGGGGGAAGCTGGATGTTTTTTTGAGCCATGGTGTACATCTTTTTCTGTATTTCACACTTTGCTTTATACACATCTGTGCGGAGTCCTTTGAAGCTCATGTGTTGAGAAGCTTCATCATAAGACATCTCCATCTCTGGGCACTCAGTGTGGAGACGCTCCAGGATGCCACTGTGACACAAAAGAGAATACCTTCCTGGAGCAATGGCCACTTTTTCCTTTACACTTTGCTCTTCTTTTTTAATTTTTTGAGTTGTACTTTCTATTAATTCCTTGATTTGTGGCTCAATGTTCTGTACATCCTCTGATTTCCCCACTAAGGTTACAACCCCCATAAGTGTATCAAATTCAGTCAAAATCCTGTCGTCTTCTAAACTATTTTTTATGGTGTCCCACACTATGGGATCCACTTTCAATGGGGTGACTTTATATTTAGACCTGATGCTAGAGAATGCTGTGGAAACATCTTTCCGCCAAGTCCTGATCCTTAGTCTACCTAGACTGAATAATGTGGTTGCAGGTCTGATGGTAACTTCACCACTGAGTTCGGACCACATTAGTTCAGAGTGACAATGCCTCACTTCATCATTTATCTCATCCATCAGATGGTGCTTTTTCTTCAAGAATCTCCATAAGGGAAGATCTAACGATTCTCTGAATGGTGCTGGAAGCTTAATCAGAGGTTTCTCCTTTCCGTACAAGGCCGTGCCCAAAGAGGCATAGTACGGAAACACAGAGAGCGGCATATTACTGAGGTCAAGTTTCTTGGTCATGATGGTGTGTAACACTTAAAAGGAAAGAAACAAATAAAGTAATCCCAGAGTAATGTATTTCAAGTGAAAAAAAATTTTTTTTCTATTAGAGAAAAAAAAGCCTAGTGTTTGTAGAACTTTGATGTTATAACATGCTATTAAAAAGCACGTTATTATGCTCAAATATAAATAGATTTGTATTAATACTGCATAGGTATCCCTTGTTTAATGGCATACTTTCTGCCATTAAAGATCACCCTATGGTGAAATTCTGCTAAGCAAATTCTATCTTCTTTTTATTTTATTTTATTTTTAAGTAATCTCTACACCCATCGTAGGTCTCAAACTTACAGCCCTGAGATCAAGAGTCGCGTGCCCCATTGAGTGAGCCAGCCAGGCACCCCTCTATTTTCTGTTTTCTGGTAACACTGATATATCACCACCAGATTAACAAATAGATAAGAATTTGTTCACAAGTATGGGGGCAATGTTTGGTCCCAGTGTAAAGAATGTTCTGGTGCTGAAAGCAAAACTCATGTAAGAATCATGCTATTTGCTGCTTCTTATACAGTCTCACAATTTTAGGCTTCATACATGATTTAGATTCCGTTAATACCTCTAAGAGGGGGAGCATAATAATAATTACCATAGCTTACCATGTGTCAGACACCATTTTAAGTGCTTTACATATATGTATTTATTTAATCCTCACAATAACCCTTTGAGATAGAGACACTATTATTATCATCCCTATTTACAAATGATAAAACTGAGGCTAGGAAAGGTTAGAGAACTCAAATAGGGTCATCTAATATTAGTATTATCTGAGCTAAGATTTGAGCCAGTGTCTAACTCTCAAGCCAATGCTCCTGCTCCTTTACCAGAGGTTCCAAAGAGGATCACCTCCTAGTCATTAGAAAGCCCAACCCCAAGGATTCTGATTCCGTAGGTTCTGAACCTCCCCTTGTCCCTGCTATGACCCCCTCTCCTGCCACTTCTACTGGGACAGTTCCTAGGTGGGATATGTGTGTGTGTGTGCGTATGGGCGGGTACTCTTCTTCCCAAAGCCCCTCTTCATTTTGTGTTAGTTATTAGATGGGCACAAGAGGTCTAAGAAGGAAGGGAATTAGAATGAACTCCAGTAACAAGTTGAATTAAAATAGCATCCTTGTAGAAAAGTGTTAAAAATAATTTCCCCTTGTGCATGATTGTCTCTTAGGCCTGGAGCCAGACATCATGAAAAGGATGTGGCCTTCAGAGGTCATTACACATAATATGAACTTCCCAACATGGCTTTGTGCAGGATCCAAGCCTGGGCAGGATCACTAACGTGATCAAAAAGACAGGAAATAACAAGCATTGGCAAGGATGTGGAGAAAAAGGAACCTTCATGTACTGTTGGTAGGAATGTAAATTGGTGAAGCCAATGTGGAAAACAGTATTGAGATTCCTCAAAACATAAAACATAGAAAGACCAGATAGTCCAGTAATTCTACTACTGGGTATTTACTGAAACCAAACAAAAAAAAAACACCCCTACTAATTAAAAAGATACATGTACCACTATGTTTATGGCAGCATTATTTACAATAGCCAAGATATGGAAACAACCTAAGTGGCCACTGACAGATGAAGGGATTAAGAAGATGTGATTATACACACACACACACACACACACACACACACACACACACACACACGATGGAATATTAATTAGCCGTAAAAAACAATGAGCTCTTGCCATTTGTGACAACACGGACGGACCTAGAGGGTATTGTGCTAAGTGAAATAAGTCAGAGAAAGACAAATACCATACGATTTCACTTTTATGTAGAATCTAAAAAACAAAACAAATGGGAGCACCTAGGTGGCTCATGTCATGATCACCTAGGTGGCTCATGTGAATTGGAGCCCCACATCAGGCTCTCTTCTGTCCCCCTCTCTCTGCCCCTCCCTTGCTTGTACTCTCCCAAAAATAAATACTTGAAAAACAAAACAAATGAACAAACAAGCAGACCCATAAATACAGAGAACAAAAAGCTGATGATTGCCAAGGGGAAGTGGGTTGGAGGATGGGCAAAATGGATAAAGGGGAGTGGGAGATACATTCCAGCTATGGAATCAGTAAGTCACAGGGATGAAAGGTATAGCCTAGGGAATGCAGTCAGTGATATTGCGATAGCCCTGTATGGTGACAGTAGCTACACCATACAGTGAGCAGAGGATAAGGTATAGAGTTGTCGAATCCCTATGTTGAACATCTAAACCTAATGTAACATTGTGTGTCAACTATATTTCAATAAAAAATATATTTAAAATAATAAAGTAATAAAGTAATTTGCCCAAGATCACAAAGCTAATAAGCATCAAAGCCAGGATCTGTCTGACCCAAAAATCATCACGGATGACTCCTTATTGTGGCTTAAATTCTCCACCCTGTTTCCTTCTCTGTACAAGAAAAAGTAACTATATGTAAGTTATTACTAGGATTCAGTGAAATACTGTGATAGAAAATACAGCAAAAGATCTCACCTATAACAGGTATTCAATAAGAGTTCCTTCTCTTAAGGGGCACCTGGATGTCTTGGTTGGTTAGGCATCCAACTCTTGGTTTTGACTCAGGCCATGATCTCATGGTTCATGAGTTGGGCTTTGTGCTGGCAATGCAGAGCCTGCTTGGAATTCTTGGTCTCTGCCCCTCCCTGCTCACTCTCTCTCTCAAAACAAATAAATAAACATTTTTTTAAAAGTCTGGAACAGTTCCCCTCTCCTTAAAAAAAAAAAAAAAAAGAGTTCCTTTCCTTAAGATTTTGTGAATCAGGCTTTGTAAAATTGAACAAAATAATTTTAGAGTAAGTGCCTTACTTATTCCTCTTAAATAATCTGCATAAAATGTAGACTGCTAAGTAAATTATCCTTTTAATCCAGCTTTAGCTACAGTTTGCCTCATTACTAATAACCTGTTGTAAGTGGTGAGATGGCCCATAAGAAAAATTAATGGTATAGGTGAGCGGGAGATTAGGAAAGAGTGGAGAATTTAAGAGCATAGATTAGGGTCCAGTCTAGCCATGTTCAAACCCTGGCTCTATCACGTACTAGCTGTGTAACCTTGGTCAAGTTATTTGACGTTTCTCTGCTGCAGTTCCTCATTTGTAAAATAGGAATCACAGTAATAGCAATGCCCATAAAGCAGTGCCTGTGAATGTATTTTGTAGCACCTTGCAGAGTTATGCAAATGTAAGTCATCATCACGAGAAGGAGAAGCCAGAGAAAGAAAGGGAAGATCAGTATATCTCAGACCACAGAGAACACAGAGTTTGTGGGTTTAGAGGAAAAGGCATGGTCAACACAGTCAGACAGCATCAAGAGGTCAGGGTGAAGGGGAACCTCTAAGAGTACCCTGCTGTTCACAGATGCAGCTCTGCATAAAGTAACCCAGATTAAGCAGTTCCTGTTATTAGCCGTACAGAATGTAATGTAGACATTCTGAGGACACAGTCAACTGCCCAAGCCTTCAAGAGGTTGGAAGCCCCACCATAAACTGGGAAGTTAACTTCTAGAGTAGACAGCTGTTAATCTCAAGCCCAGGCTCAGGGAGATTTAAAGAAATTGTGACAGAAGCTCCTCTTTTGTCCCCTTGTCCAAGGAATACTAGGACTTTCATTCCATTTTAATCTAAACCATACCTTCACCCGTTTCCCTAACTCATCAAAGCCCAAGGGAGCTTCCTTCCCCTATGCTCATGAAGCAGTTTATCTTCAGTGGGTGGAATATTACGTGATCCTGTCTCATGCTCCCCCTGGTAATCCCAAACTCACTGTTCCTTCTTTCCCTAAAATGTCTGACCCCCTAATTCCTACTCCTCAGCCTTCACCTCTGAACATCAAGTGGAATCTCTGCGCTGACTTTGCACATGCCTCGGAAAACTGGCAATCTAACATCCACAAAACCCTCCCAAGTGTTTCCCTGAGATTCAGCTGGACATGGTTTTCACAGGGTTGCTGCAAAGAACTATCCAGCAGGCATCCAATGGATCCCACTAACCACCCCTATTAATTTCTGAATGATGATACTGACAGGTGAAAGGGAAGTAGTGATACTTTATAGGAACTGTATGTGTTTCTGAGCATTTCTTTACCTAATCTTGTGGAAATTAACTTGAAAATTTCTACCAAGTATACAGCTAAAACACAGATCACCTCTTCTTTAATACAGTATTTCAAAGATTCTAAGAATTATGTATTTTCCATTATAGGTAGAGACTCATGAGAGAATCTCCTTATGTCTTCAGCATTGCTTCTCTAATGTTTAAATCACTGGGCCCATTAACCGTGATATCCCAGATGAATGGGATTACTAATTGGATTTCCAATGAAATTTATGAATAAAAAATAACATGCATCAGAACTCAACTGATAACTATTAAGATCCGCTAAAATGGTTTAGATTATGTCAGGTAGGTTTATAATGTCAAGCTCATAGATATTACCTTTTTTGTCAAAAAACTCAATCAGAGCTGAACTCTCTTCAGGCAAACATTGAATCCTGGCAATTCTTCCTCCTCCATTTAGAGGATTTTCAAATAAACATTTCAAATTATAGTCATCAGCCCCAGGTGGCAGGTTTTCAACCCTGATTGTTTTCGTCACTTCCAGAAGTCGTGGAGAAAGTTGAAGTTGTTTCACTGAATGGTGCCCAGCACAATCATCAACAAATTTCACAGCATCTACAAATCAAAATTAATCAATCGATCAATCAGAAAATTATGATTATATCTTTATATTATACAGAAGAAACTGTCTGAATACTAGTTGAGATAAAGGAGATAGGTAAACACTCAATTTTTAGATGCAATATTTTATTTTTTTTTTTTAAATTTTTTTTTTTTTCCAACGTTTTTTTTTTTTTATTTATTTTTGGGACAGAGAGAGACAGAGCATGAACGGGGGAGGGGCAGAGAGAGAGGGAGACACAGAATCGGAAACAGGCTCCAGGCTCTGAGCCATCAGCCCAGAGCCCGACGCGGGGCTCGAACTCACGGACCGCGAGATCGTGACCTGGCTGAAGTCGGACGCTTAACCGACTGCGCCACCCAGGCGCCCCTGCAATATTTTATTTTTATATGAGGATTTACATGCTTAAAACTCCTGGTCTCTGAACAGCGATACACATATGAATGTTTTACCTGGATTACTGCCACTGAGCTGTGTCCCTGCTTCCAGTTACAGCCCTCCCCCACCCCACTTGACATCCTACCCCTACAATACAAATCTGTCTACAATACAAATCGTCTCATTTCACTTCTTTCTCAAGTCCTACAATGGCTCCCCATTACCTGTAGGCAGCAAGCGTCAGTTCACACTCCTCAGCTAGGCTAAAAATGCCCTTGTTTGGCTATTTGAATCTAAACTAATTTCCAAACATCACCTCTGGTTATTCTCTGCCATTCGTTTTATTTTCCATACTGCCAAAAAACCTAGTCATTATTTTGACAACCCCATTCCCTTTTGCCTCCATATATACAATTTCCTATGCCTGAAATGCCCTTCTCTGATTTAAAAAAAATATATATCCTTGTCCTATTCCTCCTTCAGGACTCAGCCTGATTATCTCTTTGAAATTCATAGATATTGATGGTGGACCCACAATGTGACAGGTACTCTGCTAGGATCTGGGGATAAAGAAATGAGTGTAACAAGTCCTTGAAAGTTCACCACCTAGGAGGGAAGGAATCTTGAAAGCAAACAAAGGACCTATTGTAGGATCAGATGAGGCACCAAGACAAATACAGGGAATCCCGCAAGGATCCCCAGAGAAAGTGGATGCTGATCTGAATTCTGAAAGATAAAGAAGAGACTAGCAGACAGATAAGGGGAGGAAACATTTCAGGCAGAGAGAAGAGCAGTGGCAGGAAACAACAGTGTACCAGGGACCCGGCAGACTGGGATCACTGGAGTATAAACTTCATAGGCAAGCAAGGCAAAACCAAGCCACCTTGTTTGGGTTCCTCTTCCTCCCATTCCCCACAGCCTGCTGCTCATGGCTTCACCTCTTGCATCTGCCATTTTTCATTTACATATGGGTCTCCAACTCCATATGAGGTCCTCAAGAGCAGGAACCAAGAATTATTCATCTCTGTACCCATAGCACCTAGCCTGGCACATAGTAGATATTTAAGAGTTTTGATTAATGAACAAAAGCAGGGCCATTTAGTTTTACCTTTATAAGAAATAATTATAAATTTGATATAAGAATAGCTCTTTCTTGAATCCTTATCATGTCTTAGATACTATATTAAGAGCTTTGCAAACATTATCTCATTTAATCCTCTTAGAAATCATATCAGGTAGCTACTACTTTCTCCATTTTACAGATAAGAAAAGTAAAGCACAGAGGGTAGTAACTCAGACAACCTCAGATAAGCGGTCAAATGTTGGAGCTAGAGTTCTGACTTCGTGACCTGTGCTCTTATTTAACCATTCTACTACCATGGCCACGGAATAGCGAAGGCTTGGAATTGGGAAATTTTCTTGTCCTTCTGAAGACGACTCCTCCCACAGACCTTGAAAAGCATTCATTTCCTGCATCCCATGCACTTACCCTCCCGCCTACGTGATGACCATGAAAGTACTAAGGAAATATATTGTAAAGGAGATAAGTGAACAGGGCTGCCTGGGTTCAAATCCAAGAATTTATTAGCATCCTGGCACCTCTGTCTCCTCAACTGTAAAATGAGGAATAATAATAATGATCTCAAAAGGTTGTTGAGGAGCTCAGTTGGTTAAGCATCCGATTCTTGATTTTGGCTCAGGTCATGACCTCCTGGTTTGTGAGCTCGAGCCCCACGTCAGGCTCCACACTGACAGTGTGAAGCCTACCTGGGATTCTCTCTCTCTTCCTTTCTCTGCCCCTAGACCCCTCTCTCAAAGTAAATAAACTTTAGAAAAAAAAAGGTTGTTGAAAAGAAGAAATAAATACATGTACTGAGCTTACCATAGTACCTGACTTACAGTATCACTATATGACTGCCTGCTATTATTATTACCTTCCAATAAGTCCAGTTTGGTAACACGTATCAATATTTACTTCTCCCAATAAGATAACACATGTGAAAATGCTGACTCCTCTGCCTGGAATCACTTTAATTTTTTTCTTTTAATGTTTGTTTAT
Organism: Puma concolor; assembly: GCF_028749965.1. Taxonomy (NCBI): domain Eukaryota; kingdom Metazoa; phylum Chordata; class Mammalia; order Carnivora; family Felidae; genus Puma; species Puma concolor. Next base: position 91,592,933 of record NC_141675.1, read on the forward strand.
TTCAAGAGAGAGAGCATGAGTGGGGGAAGGGCAGAGGGAGAGGGAGAAGAAGAGAGAGAATCCCAAGCAAGCTCTGTGCTGTCAGCCCGAAGTGGGACTGGATCTCACAAACCAGGAGATCATGACCTGAGCTGAAATCAAGAGTCGGACGTTTAACTGACTGAGCCACCCAGGTGGAATCACTTTTATTTTTTTATTTTTTATTTTTTTTTCAACGTTTATTTATTTTTGGGACAGACAGAGCATGAACAGGGGAGGGGCAGAGAGAGAGGGAGACACAGAATCAGGAACAGGCTCCAGGCTCCGAGCCATCAGCCCAGAGCCTGACGCGGGGCTCAAACTCACGGACCGCGAGATCGTGACCTGGCTGAAGTCAGACGCTTAACCGACTGCGCCACCCAGGAGCCCCTGGAATCACTTTTAGTAACCTTAGACTTTAGATTTCTATTTGGGTGTGTTGTCTCTGTCTCTGTCCCTCTCTCTCTCTCTTACACACACACACACACACACACACACACACACACACACACACACACACACACCACTCATACACTAAAGTCTGATTTACTGTATATATCAGAATTTAGTTTTAAAACAAAGTTGCTTCTCTTTCAAAATAAAAAAGCATCGATATTAACTTGGAGTCCTCTCCTTCTAGCTACTGGAAAGAGTCCACCTTTCAAAGACATTAGCTGGATGTCTCAAATCCCAAAGTGTGGTGCAAAGAAAGATTGGTAAATACAGCATCACTTGATCTTACCTATACATTTTTGAAAGGTAACTACAGCAACATCAAAATCTCGTATTACTTCCACCTGAAAATCATCATTGGACAGGCCACTTATGTTCTCCACTAGCAAGGTTAACATTATACCAGTTACATTTGCCTTGAGATTTTCAAATGCAACCAAAGAGGAAATATTTTCACATTCTTCTGAGGTATCTTCCACTTTTTCTGATCTTCTGTTGAGAGAAAGTTTTGTATCCAATTCTTCGGACACATCTGCTTTTAGAAGGACAAAGATACAAGATGTTATATTAATCTACCATGATCTTAGAAAAGTAAATTATCTTTTTTTTTTTTTAATTTTTTTTCAACGTTTTTATTTATTTTTGGGACAGAGAGAGACAGAGCATGAACGGGGGAGGGGCAGAGAGAGAGGGAGACACAGAATCGGAAACAGGCTCCAGGCTCCGAGCCATCAGCCCAGAGCCTGACGCGGGGCTCGAACTCACGGACCGCGAGATCGTGACCTGGCTGAAGCCGGACGCTTAACCAACTGCGCCACCCAGGCGCCCCGCAAAGTAAATTATCTTAAGACACTGTCCTCTTTCCTTCTCATTCTCTTGGCTAACTCAAACAGATTTTAGAAAGCTTTTTGCTTAATGTAATTAAAAGTAAAATGGAGCAGGGCACCTGGGTGGCTCAGTTGGTTGAGTGTGCAACTTCGGCTCAGGTCATGATCTCACAGTTCATGAGTTTGAATCCCGCATCTGGCTCTGTCCTGACAGCTCGGAGCCTGGAGCCTGCTTCAGATTTGGTGTCTCCCTCTCTGCCCCTCCCCCACTCATGCGCGCGCGCGCGCGCGCGCTCTCTCTCTGTCTCTCTCTCAAAAATAAGTAAACATTAAAATTTTTTAAATAAATTAAATGGAGTACTTAACAGTCTATTGTTATTATTAAGTTTGATTTTATTATATCCTTTCCTGCCTTGTCTCTCTGAGGAACCTGCCTTTTGTAGTATTTGACACATGCTTCTATCAAGCACCTTATTATAGTTATTGAAGTCAGCTTCTCAAAAGCAAGGGATATATTTATTCATCCTGTATTGCTGGCACATAGTATATTCTTGAGGTTCAATAGCATTTGCTAAATTGGAGATTTACTGCTCGGGCCACTGGAGGAAAGCGAGAATATCTTATGATGCCCATGTAACACGTTATGCTCTGAAAAGTATTAAGTTTTCATCACCGAAGAGAAAAAAAGGATACTTGCTGAGTGACCAAGGAAGACACATAGAAAGTAAAATTGCCTAGAGAGCTGTATGTATATGTCAAGCTCACTGAACAGCAATCACCCCAGCCAGCTTGTTCCTCTCCGCTGTTGGCCCTAAGTGAGTTCCATCTCTGCATCAGGTCAGTCTCACTCAGACCTCACTCACTCACTGCAGCATGATGTGTATAAGATCTTTAGACGTTCTGTGAGTGACTATTCAGTTGGGGCCCTTATTACATTCAAGGCACTAGAGGTGTACAGAGGGATACATACACAAAACATGAGATAAGGAACTTACAGATTTTTCTCATGGAGGCATACAAGAAAAATGACAAAAGGAACCGACATTTGTAAAGGTTTATTATGACAGAGTAAAATGCTCTGTGCTCACCAAATCCATTTTGTTTTCTCTCTGAGCAACATTTCCCAGACGTCCCACAGTCAAGCTCATGTGGCTAATGGGATACGTGTGGAAGTGTGAACTGTACTTCCAAGCCCGGCCAGTCCAAATCTCTTTTATGTGACTCTCCATTCTCCCTTGCAGTGACTTTGGAGGCCACATATCAATAGTAATATTGTCAAAAGATGGAAGGAATCTGGGATTCCTGAATGACTGTGAAGCAGTCTAGACTCCCCCACTCCCCAGCTGCCAACTATATCGAGCTATGATTTAGGAGGTTGTTTGTTACCCCAGTCGGATCACCCTCACACATACTCCTGTTACACGCTAGATGTAACACCACACACACATATACACATTCATGACAAGTAAAAATTGGCTTGAGGATTCAATAATAACATAAATTATCTTTCAATGAGACAGATGTCATGAAGCAGGAGGACTGCTGAGCTGGGGATGAGGTTGCCTGAATTCAAGCCCTGACTCAGCCACTCTTTAGCCATGTGACCTCAGGCATGTCTCTTTACAAAATGAAGAGTATTGGATTAACCGAATGGTTAGAGCCTTTCCAGAGACATAAGCTTCTACGACTATTAGAAGCTCCATCACAAGAGAGGCTTGAGGCTTGGTTAACTGCCAAATAAAGAGCATCAACAATCCATCCAGGAGTCCGAGAGAGAAAGAATGGGACTGGGCTGCCTTGGAAAGCCTTCAGAGCAAAGGGGAGGCTGAGTGGATCTTGAAAGCTCTCTAGAGTGTAGGTAGAGAGAAATGGGATGGAAGGGGTCGTGAGCAATAGAAGTAGAGGCAGGGTGCTGTGACTGCCCCAAACTACTTAGGAAAAGGTGAACTGACTGATGAAGCTCAAGGAGCACTTGTGTGCAGACAAAAGTGAGGCCAAAAAAAATCGTCTTTGTCCAGAATGTGGTGTGGACTTTATCTTGCAGTTGGTAGTAAGAGTGAGTTGTGGAAGGTTTCTGTGATAAGGGTGACAGGATATTCAGCAATAGTACAAAGGGCTGGTCAGATTTCAGGGGAAGGACATCAGAGAGACCCCAGATACAGGGCACTCCTGCCATGCTGGATTTGTGAGGTAATAATGGGAGTCTGGCATAAGGGAGGGACAGATGAGGAAAACTTACATTGATCGTCTCTGTGACCGATGTCTGTGAAGGCTTAAAGAGGAGAGACGACTGAAGTTTCTAGTAGCTGACGGGCAGACTGGTTGTGTACTTCAAGAGAAATAAGGTAGCCGGAAAGGGTAGGAGGAGGAAGATGACACAGGTAGCTTCAGACAAGGTGGCTCTCACATATTTTCCAACAGGAAGATCAGACACAAGGTCTGGAATTTAGAAGAGTCCAGGCTGGAAATATAGATTTGAAAAAGCCAGAGTTTGCTGACCACAAGGGCCAGTGTTTCTCTGCTCTTGCGTGTCTCTCTTCTACAGGTTCTTCCAACTGCTGGTTTCCACCTTTCAGACCCAGCCCAACTCTGCTTCGCCGGGAATTGAATATTAGCTCAGGGCTCACATCCCCTGGTGTTGGTGTGTGGTTTGATTGACCTATCCTTACTCTGCCAACTGCTTGTCCATCTCCAACTTCAGGATTTCGTGCATGCCCCATGCACTCTCAAGGCAGCATTCTCCGTTCTTATCGTTCCTGAAATACGGGACCTATTAGGGAACCACCCTCCACCGTGATTTTGCTCGTTCTGAAAACTATACCATCCCAATTAATTTCAAGAGTCCTAGCCTTAGGCTCACTGTTAGGATTCAGTGTGGAGTAACCATTCAACAAAGGACCTCCTCTTATGTCTCTTAAAGGGGACCATTAAGTATTTTGTCAAAGACTGCCCAACTTCCTGGCTGGTGACTATCATTAGAGTCTGGGTCATGTAAAAACAGGCTAGCCAATGAGTCTAAAATCTCCAGTATGATGAAAATTCCACTGGTGGGTGGGGCTGGATGGCTCTTCCTTATACTTACTCACTTATACTAGGGGTTATAAGTGAATCTGAAATAGTGCTGACAAATCAGTTAAGACACAGTGAGGGTAAAATCTATGAAACCGTAAGAAACACAGACTCGATTAATTCTAGACCCAGGAAGTGGTACAGATATAAATGTACCAGTATAAAACCACTTCCTGGTCTAAAATTGAGTTTGAGGGTACAACACATAAGGCATTTTCCAAGAATAGATAAAGATTTAGGGGGTCACAATGAACACCAGGAGTTGTGTAAGCCAGTTCCATATCTGAAGAATAGAAAGCAGGAATTACTCCAAACAGACAAAAAAAATTCCTATCTTATAAGAATCATGAGCTTCTAAGAAAACCATGCATCCTAGATTCTATAGTTTAATAGCATGTTAGATGAAAACAATCTATACATCCCTATCCAGTCGGTTTGCCAAGTAAAGGCAGCCCTCAGCTTAGTGCTATTTTCAAAAGAGAAGGTTGCAAACCTCTAAACATGTTCTCAAGACAATTTCAATTTTAGAGGACAATAATTTATACATTTTTTGGAATTCCTTTTGCCTAAGATTTGGGTATATACATCATTTTATCTCTCTTACTCAGCCATTCAGCATAGGTCCTCATCCCTCCCCTTTATAACAGCATGCTTAGCCAGGAAAACTAATTGCTTCTTTAGTAACTGGCAGGTGGTCCTACAGGCCAACATCCGGACACAGGTGAAGCAGCAGGATCCACAACAGCTGCTAGGTTGCAGCCCGTTTCCTACAGCAGATGGGATGAAAAGAGCTGCTGCTGGTCTGGGGGGTGCTGCACTCACATCCTGCACCCAGCACTTAGAAGCCTTTGTCCACCCTCCTGTTGTGGCTCCAGAGGACAGCACCCTCCACACTCAGTGCTCAGAAACGGACTTAGCCACATACGGCACCCACTGACACATCATGTCTTTGCTTCTTGATGGGCTCTAAAGGTTGGCTTATCACCATCTCCCAGGCACCTCTTTGCTTCCCTTCAATTGCAAGGTGTCTCCCAGTCCCCACAGAGAAAGCTGTTTCCATGCTTCTACCTGAGCCCTAAGATCTCAGGGGGTTTCCCCGATGCTCACCCTGAGAACAACTGGCCGAGAGTATGTAGATAAGGCAGCCTGAGGCGTCTCTAAGCTGAGCACACCCTGCTTTGTGAAGTCAAGAAGAGAAGGATGACCCCTGCAGGTGCCATCTGTAATGAAAGCAAAACTGCTGGCGAAGGCCACCTGTCTCAGTTCTTTGACCTTACCTGGTTCTTTGACATGTTCTTTGCCTTCCGGTTCCTGAAATCCAATAGACAATAGAGTAGCATCAATAAATTACTAATAATTTCTTTACATTGAGAAACTGTCCCTGGGGACTGGCCCGGAGGCGTAGGGTCAATAGAAACAATAATAAAAAGCTCTAGCAATTATGCTGTTGAATGCACTTCGTGTGTAGTGTTCTATCTACTTGGTCCAAAATCATTGGTCAAATGAGTCACAAATAACAGAAATTCCAATTAACACCAAGCGTTTGGGGTATGGAGTGGGCCCTAAATCTTTTCCCCCATTTAACATGTATTGAGTGTTTGCTATTAACCAGCACCGGGACAGATGCTTTACAGAGGTTGTCTCTTTAATCCTCACAACAATCCAACAAGGTAGATACTATGACTATCCCATTTGACAGTCAAGGAAATAGTACATGCAGTATGGATCACTGTCCCCTCAAAGTGATGTAAAGATAAAGCAAACAGAGCAAGTTCCAGGTTAAAAGCACCCAGGACAAACAAACCCAAAAATTTATACCTTCAAACCACCCTTATTACAATCTGAAAATTCTGACTTTTCCGAAAGTGCCTAAAATCAAACAAAAAGCGCCCCCTCCTTCATTATTCCATAACTACCTCATGACCACTCTCACTCCCTCCACATCTGTAAGGTGCTTTCTACTCCAATTTGATTTATACTTCTCATCCCACCGTATTCCCCATGTTGTGATTCCCTTCCCACACACCTCGGCAGAACATCCTACTTCCCTTTTACTCATGTTTTGACTTACCTTTGTTGGAATTTCCCCCTCAAAGGCATCCTGGACCTTGTCTGGGGCTGTGGGCAACTGGACAGTTAACTTGAATGTTCCTTTTCCTGGCCATATTAACTCATGGTTCTTTTTCTCCAGAACTTTTTGCCGAACTGAAGTTAAAAAAAAAAACTGTCAAGAAATTTTTATTCACAAAATTACTCCATGATTTCCAGAGGGTTTCATCATCATCATTCAATGATGATTGATTGGGTCATTTTCCCAAGCGAGTCCTTGTGTGGTGAAAAGAGGAAAAGTTTAGCAAGTAGACATGGATTTCAATTCCATCTTTATACCTACTTTTTTTTTTTTAACCTTGGGCATGTTCTTTAATAAGTCTTACTTACACAGCCTCAGTCTCTTGTCTATAAGAAGTTATTAATGAAGACTGTCTTGTACAAGTGTTGTGTGTTAAAAAACATTATAAAGAACTTAGTTCAGTACCTGATGTTCAGTAGGCACTCAGAAAGGTAGCAATATTTATTCCACAAGTGAAGGAAAGTAATCAAAGCATGCCTCATGGTGAGCCAGTGAAGATTGGGTGCTGGGACATGGCATGATGACAGCTGTGTTTTAGGAAGGCGACTTGAGTGACTATGAGCAGAATGGCCAAGTGCCTAGTGCAAAAGATGTTTCACTCAGTTCTTTAACCTGTGATAAGAGCCTCACATCCAGTAATAAAAGGAGTAGAAAAGAAGGGAGGGGAGAGATTAAAAAAAAAAATAGAATTAGCATTCCAGGCAGCTGGGCTGTAGTGAAAAAACTGACCAATGAACATAGGAGTCCAAAGACTTGGATTCAAATTCCAACTCTGCCAAAAACTAGATGAGTGACATTGAGAAAATATCTTAACTTCTTGAGTCTGTTTCCTCCCTTAAAGCAGTGCCTGTGAATGAATTTTGTAACACCCACAAGAGTTATGCAAATGTAGGTTATAATTATGAGGAACGGCCAGAGAGAGAAAAGGAAAATCTGTACCTAAGGCCACAGAAAATAGGGAATGAGTGACTTTAGAGGAGAGGAGATGTGGTCAAAATAGTTAGATGGCGCAAAGAGGTCAGGGTGAAGGGGAACCTTTGAAAGTGCCCTATTACTCACAGATGTAGCTCTGACATGAATGTTGGGCTACCATGTTGTATTCTAATGTGGATGGTCTGAGAGGCCAAGGATATAGGGAGTCAGTAAGAGGAGCTTGAATAACTTTCCCACCTCACGTATCCATGAAGGGGTAGGAGAAGTGAGGCCTTAACTGGATACTAACTTGGAAAACAAGCCCCGGGGCGCCTGGGTGGCTCAGTCGGTTAAGTGGCCGACTTCGGCTCAGGTCATGATCTCGCGGTCCATGAGTTCGAGCCCCGCGTCGGGCTCTGTGCTGACAGCTCAGAGCCTGGAGCCTGTTTCAGATTCTGTGTCTCCCTCTCTCTGACCCTCCCCCGTTCATGCTCTGTCTCTCTCTGTCTCAAAAATAAATAAACGTTAAAAAAAATATATTAAAAAAAAAAAAAAAGAAAACAAGCCCCATTAACAACATGAGAAGGAATGCTAGACTCTAATTTCGCTCTTTATCAGGCAGAAGAGATTTTCACACGGATTCTTAAGGGGCTGTCCTAAGCTAGAGTGAGGACTGAGGACTGGATAAGACCCCTGAAGCCTTAGAACAAGCCAAGTTTTATAAGCCAAGTTGTCTAGAGTCGTGGGCTTCTGTGATGCATTCCTTTTATTATTCCTTAGACTTTGGTAGAGTCCTATCTAGGCATCTAAATGCCAAAGCCTGTTCTCAGATTGTGCACAATATGTACGGCACCATTATTTCAAGAGAGCAGGCAGGAGCAATATCAGTAAGTGATCTGCAACAAGGAGAGGTGAATCTGGGAGGAAAAAGAGCTGAAACTCTGATGTCCAGCCACCCTTACCCCCTGTGGACAACCTCCCTTCTGCACTAACTTCAGACCACCTACATTTAATTTACTTAAGGAGACGGGTTTCCTTACCCCAAAGAGACTGAAAATAATCAGGAGCCAAATTATGACCAGAAAGAATGATAAATGCACACATCTGAAACACGGATTAAAATCATATTAGTCAATTTATACTTGATGTTTCAGAAATTGAGTGAACTATTTACAAGTAAGATACAGCAGGGTGCCTGGGTGGCTCAGTTAGATAAGCATCCAGCTCTGATTTCGGCTCAAGTCATGGTCTTGCAGTTGGTGGGTTCGAGCCTCACATCAGGGTCAGCTCCTCGTTGTCAGCTTGGGATTCTCATTCTCTCCTCTCTCTCCCTCTCTCTCTGTCCTTCCCCTGCTCATGTGAGCGTGCGCACACACACACACACACACACACACACACACACACACACACACTCTCTCTCTCTCTCTCAAAATAAATAAACTTAAAATAAATAAACAAACAAATAAAAGTAAGATATAGCTTCCGAATACTTCTGTTTGCTATGCATTAATTTCTATAGAGAAGTGCTGTTCGGTTCATTCTTATTATGTGAATTATATGGATAAAGTTGTGCTACACTGTGGGCCTATACCTGTTGAAGCCAGTTCCTAGAGTGGAGGGTGGAGGGAATTCCTGCAAAAGAAAGAACACCCGGAGGACCCACTAGGGTGGGTCAACCATTGTTGGCAAATTTCTGATAACCTGTTACAGAGGCAATGGTTCCTCTGGTAGGAAACTGAAACTGAATAGGAACCCTCCCCCTCCCCCCAACCACCCAGGGTCTTTGTCCATAAAAGGTTTTGAGTTGTACTAAGTCTGAGTTGTCTGTTTCAGAGGGGCCGCTACTGTAGCCTGGGGATGGAGGTAGGGGTAGTGGGCTGGGCAATGTGAGGAAAGAAGCCTGGCCGGGACACTGAAACCATTTCTGTTTTCAGGGCTGGAAGAGAATGGTTATCGACACAAAACCGTATTTTGCACTGTTGATATTTTTATGCCATTTGTACTTTCTTTTTTATGCCATTTGTACTTTCTGTAATCACATTCATTCAGGGTTGTCAACAAACAACAGGGTTTCTCAAACTTTAGCACACCAGGGGCACCTGGGGTGCTGTTTAAATGTGCAGATTCCCGCTGACCCAAACCCAGGTTTCCTAAATCTCTAAGAGAGAGCTGGGACTGTGTCTGTTTAGCCTGCTGTAAGTCAGATGCAGAGGTCTGTGGCCCCAATTTGAACTACTCACGAGGATAACGGGATTCTAAAGGAGAAGGAAGAAGGGTCCCTAAGGGCCAGGCTCATATGGTGTGGACAGTTGTAATCAAAGTGGTAAAACTCCTTGAGGAAAATGAAACCCAGGGGACATGGCTTACATTGCACAGTTGCCCTCTCAGCATTCTTTGGTGAAATTAATCCTTGGAAAACTTGGTACTTTGTATTCATAAGGGCTGTGAGCCTAACAGATCTCCTGTCCCCTACCTGCCTCGCCTTTTACACACTTAGTTGTGGACCCCTCTTCTCTCTGGGTTTCATTCTTTCCTTTTTGGATCTCTGCCTAGAGCATTCCAATTTCTCACATGTAAGCCTCATTGCCTCTCCTCTGGATCAAATACTTGTCCAAATCCAGCGACAGGAAGCTGGAAGCAGGGGTTGTCCACATCATTTCCTATGAGAGTCCAAAGGAAAAAGCAAATGCTCTGGGAACAACAGGTCACAAGCCTCTCAGTATAGACCCGGTAGTGTTTTGAACAAGCAGATTGGTGGGTGCTTATCTGCACCCTTTCCTAAGGGTGACAACAAACCGGAGGAGGACGAACTCAGCCACTCAGCTGCCTGTGGGGAGGAAGCTTCCCACCCACAAAGCTCAAAACTCCCAACCCAGATCAACTCAGAATGTCACCCCTACCCCCAGGCCAAGGACCACCATGAAACCAAGGGAAGAGGTACCAACGCACCCTCAACAAAGATTCTGCGTGCGGATCAGCAGCACACAGCCTTCTCTCTCCAATAACTTTCTATATTTACACCCAATGTGATTTTAGGCAGCACTTTTGCCCCCAAGTGACCCCAGAAACACTGGGAGAAAATCCCTATGACTCCTCACCTAAAAAAATAACTGAAGAAAACAGACTGTCTCTCTCCCTCCCTCTCTCTCAGAGCATTGACCTCAGTTACCAAATCCAGAATACCACACAAATACGTATCTTCCATCCCCAGGCTGATTTTCATTGTTCAAGGACTCGCTTGTCCTCACCTAGAATATTGCATTACTCTCCTAAAAGTTCAGATTTCCAAGCTCTCTCCCAAAAGAAGTCAAAGTACTTATTTTCAACCAAATTTATCTCCTGAAAGTATATTTGGACATGCCTCTCCCCTGCCAAGGGGGTGGAGGGCGTTCCTACTCTTTATGGTATCCTACAAGGCCCCCTACCATCTCAACTTTCTGTTAGCCTGAATTTCCTGCCCACCGTTTCATAAGAAGGAGGTTTAATAACAGAAGGCCTAAGATTTTTAAAATACAGGTGTCTCCTTCATGACCTTATGAAATTTCCCAGACCCCACGTGTTATTTTAGGACCCAGTCTGCAGACCTTGCTTGTACACAGGGATTAGTAGACTCGCTCGCTACTCAAGCCAAACCTCCCAGAGAGCGCCATGCATGTTGCCTGAAGATGCCTTGTGCTTTTCTGCCCCCTGCACTGCAGCCCACGTGCTCCCATCTGAAGAGCCTTCCCCAATATTCTTCCTATCAGGAATTGAACTGGCTCTCAGGAATCAGTTTACATGTGATTCTCCCCGGAAGCTTTCTCTTCCCTTAAAATTGTGCTCCCATTAACCTCTGGAGTTCTAGAACAGCTGCTTTAATAGGAAGGGAAAAACTGCAATGGACTTGCAACTCTGCCACCAACACACTATGTACCCTTGTAAAGTGAGGTGAATAAAGCAGCCTGTCAACTCCTTTCTGTTTCTCCGTGCTACGTGTTGAACTCACTTGCGCGGTTCTGCCGCCACCTTCAGGCAACACCGGGAGCGCCTAGAAGCACAGCGCCCCTCGCGCGCTCTTCGTCGGTCCGGCAGCCCCTCGCCCTCCCTCATGGCTGCTGCTGGAGCCGGGAGGATTCTCCCGCTGCAGGCCCCAAGCCCAAGTTTACCCTGGGGAAAGACCCTGGTTGTCCCATCTCACACCCATCCGTCGCGCTCTCACCGTCCTCTCGATGGAAGAACACTAGGAAGAGCCCCGGCCTGCCCGGTTCCTGGCGGACCTCACACTCCCCGCCTCCCGATCTCTTCGGGCTCTGGAAGTACATCTGCAACTTGGTGCTCAGGTTCTTCGGGGGGTCGGGGCCCCAGGACCCTTCGACCAACAGCGGGACGGAGCCTGACACAGCCATGGTCAGCTCCGCTAGCCTGCCTCTGCCGCCCGACCCACCCCAGCAGAGGGCGGCTGGTTTTGCCCCTTTCGGTTTCGTTTCCCAGAAGACTCCTCCCTGTCTTTAGTTTTTGGCCTTTGGCTTTGAACAGCTGTCCCAGGATTGAACTACTTACCGCCGCCCACCCAGTTCTTCACCTTCAGCTCTGGCCCACAGCAAGTGCTGGGCATCGCCACTCCAAGCATCTGGTCTTCCTCCATTTGTGCACCTGCGTCCCAAAGCTCGGGCACTGTGTGCCACTCACCCAAGTCACAGCCGAAACCAGCATCTTTGAGTCATGCACAATACCTTTTGCAAACAGAAAGCTTCACTTTTTCTGGAGGCCAGCATTTTACGAGAAAATAGAATGTATTGGCAAACTGTGACTCTTTAAAATGTGTAATGAAGTCCCCAAATAGGCCCCAAACAAATCATAAGAATTTTACCTTACTTTTCTTTTGCATTTTGTTCGCTGATCTGTTAATATTATATGTCTAGAAATTCAGAAAGGGAGGGCCATACATTCACAGTTCTTTGTGGAATATTTAGTAGGTGCCATGCCTTTGGGATGGTCTCAACGAACATGGTTCCTGCCCTCATTGAGTTCACACAGCTGTGGGGACATAGGAATGATGACTGTGCAGTAGGTGCTTCAGGAGGAAATATACAGGTGTTCCTGGAACAAATTAGGAGGGCTTCTAGCCCGGTGTAAGAGCTCAGGGAGAATTTATGGGGAGGTGACATGTGACCCGAGGCCAAAGGATGATGGGGGTATCGATGCTAAAAGTAAAAGTCAGTTATTTTAACCAGCAAAAATGGGTTTATTTGGTAATAGCAGAGAACTGCAATTCAGGGCAAGCAAACTACCGCAAAAACCATCTGCTTGTCCAACAAACAAAACTGAGGACAAGAAGGAGGAAGTTGGGAGGGGTTGTTTTGCACACAAGGCTACTGGAGAAAGCAAGAGTTCAGGGTGATGACAGTTTCTCATTGGCTGAGTGGCTGGGGTAATCAGTTTCCTGCTGGGGCTCCTCACTGATAACTCTCTCCTGTTGAGTATTCTTCTGTTGGGGTCTGTAATTGACAATTCTGCCTGTGACTGACATGGAGTGATATGCCGAGACAGCTCTTCCTTCTGGCCTCCCAGCTCCATTTCAGTGAGGTTTCCCTTTATTAATTTTCACAGGGGGATAACCTTGGAGGGCCGAGAAGGGAGGGGTTCCCATAATGTAATTTATTTGTATAGGATCACTCTGGCTGCTGTGTAGTCGCTGGAGTAGAGGCAGGGAGGTCAGCCAAGTAGCTACTGTAGTTTCCCAAGTGAGGGATAAGGGTGGCTGAGAGCAGGATGCTGGCAGAGGAAGACCTTCTGAGAAAGGGTGACATTCCAGTTTGACATTGAAGGCACAGCTGCAGGACTTGCTGAAATATGTGCACAGTGGAGAAGATGCTCAGGTATGACTCCATGGTTGTCCATGGACAGCCTAAGCAACTGGCTAGACATAAGGGCATCAACCAGATGGGAGCATCACCTGTGGCCAGGAATGTGAGAGGGAGGCTAGCAATGTATGTACCTTTGACCTGTAATAAAATAGGGTGTCGGAGCACCTGGGTGGCTCAGTCACTTAAGCATCTGACTCTTGGTTTAGGCTCAGGTCATGATCTCACAGTTTCTGGGTCCAACCCCTGCCTTGGGCTCTGTGCTGACAGTGCAGAACCTGCTTGGGATTCTCTCTCTCTGTCTCTCTGTCTCTCTCTCTGCCCCTCCCCTACTCTCTCTCCCTCTCTCAATATAAGTAAACAAACTTTAAAGATAAAATAAAAATAAGTAAAAGAGGGTGTCAAGTGAGAAGAAGCAGTTATCATTCAAAAACCACCATATAAGGAAGTATCTCGTGGACTGCGGGGACCACATGCACTATCTCCTGGTGAGGAGGGAGGAGAGGGACATGGCAGTGGACAAAGGACTGAAAGGAAGGGAAGGAAGTGGAAGCAGCATGCATAGTCAGCTCTTTCCAGAAGTGTGACTGTGAAGGAGTTAGCAGTGTATGGGGTTATAGGATCAGGGAGCTGTTGTTTTTGTTTTCTAGCTTTAAAAATATTTTAAGATGGCAGAGTCTTAAGCATGTTTAATACTGGTGGAACGAAGGAAGGGATGGTTGAAAATACAGGTTGTGGGAGAAGGTGGGAGGGGGTTCTGGAGGCATTAGCCTCAGGCAGGTAACACTTTTCTCACTGCACCAGGACAGGAAGAGGTGGAGAACAGAGGTAGGTGACTATGGGGGTGCCTGGGTGGCTCAGTACATTGAGCATCTGACTCTTGATTTTGGCACAGGTCATGATCCCAGGGTGGTGGGATAGAGCCCTGTGTCAGGCTCCATGCTCAGCATGGAGCCTGCTTAAAATTCTCTCTCTCTCTCTGCCCCTCTCCCCACTCGCACTCTCTCTCTCCCTAAAATAAAAAAATAAAAAAATAATTTTTTTTAAGTTAAAAAAAAAAAAGAAGTAGGTGATTCTGACTGACTGTTGGTGGGAAGCTATGGGGATTCTCCCTGGGGGATCTGTTTGCTTCTTGAAGGAGGTGGTGAGGTCTCAGGCACAGCCAAAATTAGAGCGGCTTCCCCTGCAGGATTGGACCTCACATGTTGTATTTTAATCACAATGAAACTAAATTTCAGGGTGAAGAGAATCAAGGATGGGCCAAAAGAAATTACTGACTGGGCTTTTATTCCTGCTCAGTAAGTAACAATGCTGAACTGTAGGCGGGCGTTTTCTCATGCCTCCAGCTTTCTACCTGCAGGTGGCGCACATCATCCAGTCCACCGCACCCTGGACCCAGCAGGGGAGGTGGGGAGGACACAGAAGGGCCAGGGCATAGCTCTCACCACACTGTGGTGACTGCTTGCCCCAGGATGCCTCACCCCAAACAACAACTAAAATCAGCACCCTTCTTTCCCCAGAGTTTGGGATTCCAGAACTGGGCAGTTTATCTTTTTTTCCTTACATTATCATTATACAAGAAATAGAGTGAAACTGAAATCATTAATTTATAGTGGAATTTTTATTTGGCTATCTCTGGATTTTTTTTCAAGAATTTGGGCACCTGGGTGGCTCAGCCAGTTAAGCATCCGACTCTTGATTTAAGCTCAGGTCATGATCTCACAGTCGTGAGATTGGGTGCCATGCTGAGCGTGAAGCCTGCTTTAGATTCTCTCTTTCCCTCTGCCCCTCTCCCCACTGCTCCCTTGCTCTCTCTCTCTCTCTCTCTCTCTCTCTCTCTCTCAAAAAAAGAATCTCCTTAATTATCAGCAATGTCTTAGGGCTGCTCAGACTCAAAGCCTGTTCATCATCCCTGGATGGAATGGGAAGGAGTTATCAGAGGATCAGGATGGCAGGTCTTGAAAACCAAGGAAAGAAAGTTCTAGGAAAAGCAAATTGCTCATCATCAGCCCCTGAAGTATTTGTCTTTTATCCTAAATGGTTTTGTCCCTATTCACTTGTTGAGTCTGTACCCTGCCCCCTCCCACTGTGTGCTTATCCTCTCTCGATTCTCTATCTCCTGAAACTCATTTCCTTCCAAGGAAGCAAGTCCTCTCAGGGCCTGGGAGGGAAATGGGAGTGGCCAACATAGAAGAGGCTATGTCCACCTATGAAAGGTGAAACGAAATGGAATCATTTATGTCGGGTTTTAAATTGGAGCTGGAGGCCACTAAGGAGGTAGGCCTTATGCCCTTCCTCACTGGGTGGAACTTCTGAACTAAGCCAAACCACAAATACTCCACGGACTCTGCATAAACACCTACAACTTCCTACATAGCTGACTTTTGCTCAGACATAGCCTGAGCAACCAATTAGGTTTAACCAAGGCTGGTTTTCTGCCACCAACACCAATCAAAATTCTTTGTAAACAACATAACAACCTTCCATGCTTTGTCTTTAAAAACCCCAGAGTTTTGCTCCCTAGGGAAACAATATTTGGGTTGCTGCCCAAATCTGTGTTGCCAGAATTGCAATTTTAAGACCCCAAATAAATGCTTTTGTTATAATTCTGTTCTGCCTCTTTTCCTGGTCAACACCCCTCATAGCTTCAGCTGATCTTGCTATAAAACCCACATCTGCATTTTGGGGCTAACTTCCCTTTCTTTACTTCTCTAAATTTCTCCTTTCAGCTTCTCTGCAGACTTCTATAACTTAGCATCAGGCTCCTTTCAACTTCTCTACAAACAAGCATCAGGCCCCCATGTCTCCCACTGAAGTGTATTTTGGGGAAAGGGTGGCTTTCCCGTCTCTTGAATCAGTGAGTTGTGAGTGCCTCATGCTCATCTCTCCACCTCACTTTGGTCCTGAGGCTCCTGGCCCAGTTCTCTACAATAGAATGTGACATCAGAAACAAGGCAAGCCACCCTCTGTTGCCACTCCAAATTCAGTCCTCAGGGGGAGTCACCAAAGGGTCACACCCAGTTTCTGGCCTCACTCCCTGTATTCAGGTCCCCTTCAGAAGCTTTGTGTTCTTCGAACTTCCACAGGGTAAGTCCCTAATACCCGTCACCCTGCCAGCATAGTAACAACCCCTAATGGTACTTTTTCCCAAATAGGAGTCATATAGGTTCACTAATATTATCATTGGGTGGGGAGTAGAGGGCGGATTCTGCAGAAGAGTTCAGAGTAGTCTAGATCTAACAAGTCTGTGCAAGGTGAACAGTAAAGCAAAGCAACAATCCTTCCTGGCCACTGAATCAGACACACATGCATGTCTCAAGACGGGCATTAACTCTCAGAGATAATACACTCTAGATCATATTTTAAAAGAAAAACCTAAAATATTTTACTCCCATATCATACAATGCATGACCTCCCCCAGTGACGTGCTGTTAAATATTGAACAACCAGCTCTCTGGAGAAAAATAGTTTGCACATACGTTTTGGTTTATTATACATTTTGTGGATATAAAGATTGCATAGCACATACTTTGCAAATAATAATTAAATATATAATCCTCTTTATTGTAAATTTCAAATAACCAGTTGATCCTCACAGAACGTTTCAAAGATTTTTGCCCAACTCTTATCCTATGCCAGCCTATGGTTGCAATTATGAGTGAGTATAATTCTTACATAAATGTTGGTTGATGCTTCTGTTTACATTAAGTGAGATGAAAATGAAACAAGGAAGACATGTGTCAGAACTCTTATCTGTCACTGACATGAGCTCCTTCTTTGCTGGATTGGACAATAGTTTTCAAATGCTGGAAGAATATTTCTTCATTTGTGCTCTTTGTTTTTTTTATTTATTTATTTATTTTTTTTTTTTTTAATTTTTTTTTTCAACGTTTATTTATTTTTGGGACAGAGAGAGACAGAGCATGAACGGGGGAGGAGCAGAGAGAGAGGGAGACACAGAATCGGAAACAGGCTCCAGGCTCTGAGCCATCAGCCCAGAGCCCGACGCGGGGCTCGAACTCACGGACCGCGAGATCGTGACCTGGCTGAAGTCGGACGCTCAACCGACTGCGCCACCCAGGCGCCCCTCATTTGTGCTCTTTAAAATGTAATGGATGCAGGGGTGCTTGGGTGGCTCAGTCAGTTAAGCAGTTAAACGTCTGCCTTTGGCTCGGTTCAGGACCTCACAGTTTGTGGGTTCGAGCCCCACATTGGGCTCTCTGCTGTGTACACAGAGCCCACTTCTGTCCCCCTTTCTCTGCCCCTCCCCCGTTTGCGCGTGCTTGCTCTCTCTCTCTCAAAAATAAAAATAAATGTAATGGATGCAGACATGAGAAATGTTTCAATTTAATCTGCCTTATTAACATCTTCTCCATCATTTTCTTAAGTCTAGACAATTAGCAGAACAATAAATCAAGCCCTGATTTGTGGTGTTTGCCAATTCTGTGGTGTAAATATTCCCACTATGGCTGACCTGAGTTCCCAACATGATGTCACTGAATGCAGAGTTGAGAAGGGATAAACAGTAACACACCATTATATAATACTTTACCATACAGATACAATAGACAGAAATAACTCAAATATAGACAATAATAAAATGTAGTAAAATAATTAGGAAATGATGAATTTTCAGTATTTATTATTTTTAAAAAATATAATCTATTTTTATTTTATTTTACTTCTCATTTAAGGAAGAATTGTTTTTACTAAGGAAATACTGAAAATGGTTGCATAAAATCGAATGGTTCCAAAAGTCTGGCAGTAAAAGCAGCAGTCTCCCCAACCTCAATTGTCCTTTTCATTGGCAAGCATTTCTATTCTCTTAGATTTTCCTTCTGGTAGTTATCGTCTTCATGTTTCTCCCCACCCCACCCCCATTAATTACTTTGGTAGGTTTTCTTTTTTTTTTTTTTTTTTAATTTTTTTTTAACATTTATTTATTTTTGAGACAGAGAGAGAGAGAGCATGAACAGGGGAGGGTCAGAGAAAGAGGGAGACACAGAATCTGAAACAGGCTCCAGGCTTTGAGCTGTCAGCACAGAGCCCGACACGGGGCTCGAACCCACAGACGGCGAGATCATGACCTGAGCCGAAGTCGGACGCTTAACCGACTGAGCCACCCAGGCGCCCCACTTTGGTAGTTTTTCAAATGAATGCATGTCTTAAGAAGTGTAAATATTTTTAGACTCTTAAAGTTTATTAAAAAAACCTGAGCAGTCTCTTGCCCCACATCCTCCCTAGTTCTCCAGATATATGGCTTTTAACTTTTAGCAGTTTCTTCTGCTGTTTTTTCGCAAATAATTATTTGGTCACATCTTAATTTGTTACTTTACACATTAGTGATTTCCTGATATGACAGATGAAGATTTAGCTCTTACACCACTATGCCCGTTTTTCCTCCCGTATTGTCCCCAAATAGTTATCAATAGTTATTTAAGTGCATTACAGACCACTTAGATTGCTGCTACATTCTTGTATAAATCTGTAGATAGATATGTAGAAGGTATTCTCTTGGTATTTATCCATGAGTGAAACTGCTAGGTTGAAAAGTATGTGTGTCTTCATCCTTAGTAAATATTGCCAACATTGTAAAAGGCTGACAATGTTAAGTATTGGTGAGAATGCCACGTCTGATGCATACGGGTTGGTACCTTACGACAGATTTAATTTGTATTTCGCCAGTTACTTGCGGGAATGTATATGTTTGCATGTATTTCTTGGTCGTTTGAGTTTCCTCTTCTCTAAATGGCTTGCTTCTTTCTCTTATCAATATCTAAGTTCTAAAAATTCTGGCTGCTAATAGTTTGCTGACGATGATCCTTGCAGAGAGCTCCATTGTGTTCTTAGGGTATGTGAGTCTGTGAGTCTTATGCACTATTGATTCCTATTCTTCTCTGTGATCTGTTTTCCCCCCTCTATGGAAGATTTTAGTAAATTCCTTTTTACTTTTGATGTTCTCCATCCTAATTTTACTGCTGAATGTAAAGGGCTCAGTTATTATCTTAAGTAATTGTTCATGAAAACAAACACATGATGCTTCAAAGAATCTAATCACAACAGGCATACCTAATGCATGAAATAACACACCCAACTCTGATGTTGTCAATGGTTTACAGCATACGTTTTTCTACACATACTACATACACTTATTGAAAATTTTAGGTACTATACACAATTTGCTTCTTTTACTTAGCAGTCTTTGGCATTTTTCTGTCAATATAATTATTAATACAACAATCTCTAAGAAAATTAATATCAATTCCATCTTACTATGAGGAAACTGAGGCACAGGAAGATTAAATACTTGCCCAGGTTCACATAGCTAGTAAATGGTCAAACTAGGGGGGCGCCTGGGTGGCTCAGTAGGTTAAGTGACCAACTCTTGATTTCGGCTCAGGTCATGATCTCACGGTTCGTGAAATGGAGCCCTGCATTGGGCTCTGTGCTGACAGTATGGAGCTGGCTTGGGATTCGCTCTCTCCCTCTCTTTTTGCCCCTCCCCCATGCTCACTGGCTTGCGCGTGCTCTCTCTCTCTCTTTCAAAAATAGATAAATAAACATTAAAAAAAAATGGTCAAGCTAGAATACAAACCCAAGCTAACATGATGCTGTACCTGTGTAGTGACGTTCTACTGAGATCCCTTCTTCAGGGTAATAAACCAGTTCTCTAGCTGTTGGCAATATTCGCTGTGCACAGCTCACGGCAGTATCTCACAGCAGTATCCTTCACTGGCCTTGCCTTTTCTCATCGCAGAGAATATTTCTGTCTCCTACATTTGAGTCCAGCTCTACCCCCAGGCCAAGTTAATCTTATTGTATTTATGTGGCCTCAATGACAAAGCTGGGGTAGTGAGCTTGTGGGGAAATGGGGTCTCTCCTGTGTGATGGGTGATTTGTTCATTTCTCCTTGTAATTTTGCCACCTTATGAGCTTATCTGCTTTTGCTCAAACCTGTTTAGGTTTCAGATTTTTATATACAAGTGAATTGTTCCTTTTCATCATTAATGTGTGCCTATCTTTCTCCTTTATTGATTCTCATTGCCTTAAAAATCCATTGTCGTGTATTAACATTGCTCTGACCACTTTAATTTGGTTGGTCCTTGCTGAGTGTGACAGACACTTCGAGTAGGTTGGTTGGTTAGACACAAGGGCAGTCTCTCCTTCCTTGTCAGGAGAACTTCAATTTTGTTTCGATACTCAGCGGCGAAGTGCTTAGGTAAAGTAGATACTCTTTCAGACCCACACTCAATTTATGATTTGGCTAAGCCAGTTTTAGTCATCTAATTACATTCTGGTGGGATTGGTTTAAACATAGTCATGTGACCCAATTCGGCAAAAAGATCTAAGGGGAAGTATGCTGTCTGTCCTAGAAAATATTTTCTTACTCCATAAAGAGACACTTAGGAGAAATCCTTTTTCCCTATTTTTTAAAAATGTTGTCAAGTGGATGTAATCATGGGAGATGCTGCAGCCATTTTGTAACCGTGAAGCCCGATACCTCAGAAACACTGAGAATGGCAAATTGGAGAGATAGAGCCTAAGTCCTTGATGGCATCATTAAACTAAAGAACCAGCCCTAGTACTACCTATCTCCATATTTCTTATTACATGAGTCAGTAAACATTCTTGTAGTTTAAGCCTATTTTAGTTAGGTATTCAGTTGCCTACAGCTGAAAGCATTCTGATATACCTGAATAACTTTTTAATTCCTTTTTGTCAAATGTTCTGTGTCCTTAGTTTGCTTGTATCTCTCATTAGCAGAATGTGGCTGCATTATTTATAATCCAACTTCTTCTAATTAGTAAATATAAGTGTATAGACATTATATATGACTAATATAGTAGGTCTTATTCCTACCATTTTGTTTCATGACTTTTTAAATTACCTATGATTTTTCCTTGTTTATTTTTCTTCCTTTCTTGTTTTGTATTAGATTGATAGTTTTTCTTTATTCCGTCTTTCACTCTCTATTTGGTTTGAATTAACAAATTCTATACCTATTCTTTTGCAGATCTTAGACGTAATAGTCTAAAATTAATCAATACATCTTCTCAAACCTGAGAAAAATATATCCCTCTCTTGCTATCCTTTTGTTGTTAACTGTTTTTTAAAAGCTTAATCTTTTTAAAAATAATCAATATGTATTTAGATTTAACAACATGTTTGGCAATTTCTTTGTTTTTGAAGCCCTCTCCTTTCTTTTTCACTCAATTTTCTTCTTTCTAATGTAGACAATTACCCTTTACAGTTCTCTTTTTGAGAGCTTATGGATGGTGAACTTTCTCATTCTGTTTGTCTGAAAATGTCTTTAATCTTAAAGATTTTTTTTATTTTGAAATAACGTTTACTTTACAGAAAAGAGAGAGAAGAGAGAGAGAGTGAGAACAAGAGGAGTACAAAGAACTTTTTTTTTTCTGAACAATTTGAAAGTATTTGATGTGATTATTTTCCATAATGTATAATGGTATTAATGTATCACAATTTTTTGATACTTAATTTTATTGAGAAAAGCAAACCACAATATGAGTCCCCTAGAAGCAAATTGGGTCCCCTAGAAGCAAACTCTGAGACAGAGAGGTGAGTGCAGAGGTTTAGTAAGGAGCCCTCTAGGGAGACAGATCTGTAAAGAATTGGATAATGCAGATCTGGGCATGGGGAGAAAGTGACTTGCAATATAGTTGCAGCTGAAGCCTCAGCCCAACCTATGAGGAACTGTGGAACTAAAACAGGTTTTGTAATTGTCCCAAGCTGAGGAAAGAGATCTTTTCGTTTGGATCTCTGCATCAGCCAGTTATGGGAGGGGCAGTTGTCTGCAGGCTCAGATCAGTTTACAGTGAGGGATGTAGCTGTGACCTGTCAGCAGCAGATAGTCCTAGCAGCTGGCAGAAAAGATAGTCATTCCTAAAATGGGGATCTGGATGGACACCCCTTTATGTAATATGGTGGTGAAGGCCTAAGTCAGATAGACTTGGGTTCAAAACTAATTCTGGATTTTACCAGCTAGGTGACCTTGGGCAAATTAACCAAAATCTATAAATCTTAGTTTTCTCATCTTTAAAAATAGATATAATGTTACTTTCTAGAATAGGGTGTTTTCAGGATTATATAAGATAAAAAGATAAGTATATAAACAGCACTATGTCGTACCTGACTCATAAGTTTAAATTATGCTGTTATATTTAATTAGTCTGCTAGAGGTCTGTTAGAGGTCTATCAATTTATTACTATTTTTAAAAAACTAGCTTTTAGATGTATTGATTTTTTTCTTTCTTTTCCTAACTTTGATTGCATTGATTTCTGCTTTTCTTTTATTTCCTTTCTTTGACTTGTTTTGGGTTGAATTTGCTCCTCTTTTTCTAGTTTGGTAAGACAGAAGTTTATACCATTGTCTTGAGATCTTTCTCTTTCTTAAAAAATATAAGCATCAGGGTGCCTGGGTGGCTCAGTCAGTTAAGTGTCTGATTCAGCCTCTGTGCTGAAAGCTCAGAGCCTGGAGCCTGCTTTGGATTCTATGTCTTCTCTCTCTGCCCCTCCCCCACCCACGCTCGCTCGCTCTCTCTCTCTCAAAAATAAATAAACATTAAAAATAAATAAATTAAAATATAAGCATCTATTTCACCGTTTGTTTGAGGTGGAGGGCAGGAAAGGGTGATGAGGAGTGATGAAGTGAAGGCTTCTTTCTGGGGCTCCTTAGAAAACATACCAGAGAGGGAACTGGGTAGCTCAGTCGGTTAAGTGTCCAACTTCAGTTCGGGTCATGATCTCATGGTTCATGAGTTTGAGCCCCACATCATGCTCTGTGCTGACAACTCAGACCCTGGAGTCTGCTTTCGATTCTGTGTCTCCCTCTGTCTCTGCCCCTCTCCCGCTTGTGCTCTCTCTGGCTCTCAAAAATAAAATAAACATAAAACAAATTTTTTTTTTAAAGAAAACATACTAGAATTCTTGGTTAGAGATTCTTGGTCCCAGTCTGCATCAGTTCTCTGGAAATGGCTAATAGTGGATATAGCTATTTCCATAGTTAGCCCTTGTCTTCCATATTAACCACAAAACTTTCATTCGCTTAATTTTATGAGTAAATATGTATATTTCTGGCTTCGTTAAGGAAAAAGCATAATTGAGAACTTACGATTTACACGTGTAGACTGTCAAATGGAAAAAATGATTTAATTACATCTACAATAACATTGTGTTCAGCGTCCCCAAGACCACCCACTGGTTTAGTAATTCTCTAGGTGGACTCACCAGATTCGGCATATGTAGTCATACTCACAGCTGTGGTTTTTTTTAAATTTTTTTTAACATTTACTTATTTTTGAGAGACAGAGAGAGACAGAGCATGAGCAGGGGTGGGGCAGAGAGGGAGGGAGACACAGAATCTGAAGCAGGGCCAGGCTCCGAGCTATCAGCACAGAGCCCGATGTGGGGCTCAACCCATGAACCATGAGATCGTGACCTGAGCTAAGGTCGGACGCTTAACTGATTGAGCCACCCAGGCGCCCCACAGCTGTGATTTATTACAGAGAAAGACTACTAAGCAAAATCGGCAGAGGGGAAAGGTGTATGGGAAGAGGGTTAAGGAAACCAGACTTGAGATTCTCAGGGTCTTCTACCAGACGGGTCACACAGGATATGCTTAATTCCTCAAGCATCCAATTGTGAAAATGCATATGAAAGGTTATCTACCAGGGAAGCTCTTTGGAGACTCATTGCCCAAGGTT
Source organism: Puma concolor (assembly GCF_028749965.1). Lineage (NCBI taxonomy): Eukaryota > Metazoa > Chordata > Mammalia > Carnivora > Felidae > Puma > Puma concolor. The sequence goes on from NC_141675.1 coordinate 91,616,910, forward strand.
TTTTGGGATGCTGGTCATCATGTAGGCAGTTTTTGTCAAGCCTGCACCAAGATTCCAGATACCCTGAAGGAAAGCAGATGTTCAGCACAAACCATGGTGTTTGTACAAACAGTTTAGGCACTCTGCGAGCCAATTCTCTTATCAGTTAGGGAATTGGGGGAACCCTCCCTAAGTTCAGATGCCAGCCAGGGGCCACTCTTGCAAGCAGGCCTTTCTAAAGATAGCAGGCTTGCTGTGTTAATTCTTTTCTACACAAGCATGTTCCTATCAAATCAATTGGATTAAGCCATATTCTTCAAAGTAGTAACTCGAAATACAAGGTGATCACCTGGGATTACAAGCTTTCTATAATTAAATTATAGGGTACAGGAAAAGTGGCTTTTGACAATATAACACCCAAATCTTTTTTTTTTTTTCAATTAAATCCTGCGTCCTTAGTAATTTTACTCAAAAACTTTTTTCAAGTCCAGTGAGCAGTGAGAGATGTGGTAAAGTCCAAACTCAGCCAAATAAAGTTGTAGAAATGTAGTTCATAGCCAGAACCCAAAATATACCCATAGCCTTGAGTTGGCACAAATTTTGACTAGAATTTGGCCACATAGCCAGAAACTTTAGAATAATTCAGAGGGTCATAAAATCCTCCCTAAACCTCTGGGGAGACTTTGTCATCTTCTTGAGTCTCCTGAAAGCTCAGTCAGTTCCACTGAACTGATTGCCCTGGTTTGAACCCTGCCATTTGCACTCCAAAGACATTCTTAGAAACAAAATGGATGATCCACACTAAGCCAAAGTTTTCACCTCTTTTGAAGTATTTCGCAACTTGTGGTGGTCACAGTGATGAACCACAAAGAGTGCCCTAGAAGGAGGGACTTGTAGACTCAGCTACTGGGAGTGCTCAGTCAACAGCCTTTAGCTCTTAGCCCATTAGGGATTGCATCAGCTGCACAGCTACCTTGCCCAAGGTCATGCCCTTCCTGGGGCAGTCCCCACTCCAATGACTGATTCTGGTAGGAGTACAGAGATTCAGCCCTTCCAGCCCAATGTGGAAAAACTCGGATGTGCCCTTTTAGTGCTCAAGCAACCCTTAGAGCCGACTGAGGCCTTTGTCAAGCCCCCACGGCAACTCGACCTCTTTTCCCATTCTTGCTTCCTCTGTTTCCCTTCCAAAGGTGCTGATCAGAAGGGCACTCCCTAATAAACATCCTGCACATTACATTTCATGTCAGAGTCTGATCCCTAGAGAAGCCAGCCTATAACATAATAGGGTATGACATTTCAAAGCATCTTTTCACTCTCTTGAATGAAGGCAGATCAGCAACTGGGAACAAGTGTCATCTGCTCAATCCGTGTGCCTTTCACAGCCCAACCAGAGCACCTTCTGAAGAAATCCCAGTGTCCTTCTGCCTTGTAACTCAGATTCAAGGTATTTGGATGTTATATCTATCATCAGTCTGAAAGTACAGTCTTGTGGGTTTTTCTACGTACAATAAGGTGGATATCTCAAGGCCCTTCCATTCTAGAAGTCATTGCTCTGTGAAAGAAGTTTGGTAAATTCTGTTTCCATAAATTAATCATATGCCTGAATTAAAATAAATAAAACCTTCATCTAACATATCAACTTCTTCCCTAAATTCCATAATCTGCCAGTGAAATAAAGACTTAAACATAGAGAAATCTCAATATAAATTACTCTCCTTTTGTATCAGGCAGCCAACCTCACTTTTAAAGATTCTTGGCACAGCAGGAGATGAGTAAATTATTCGTTGTCTTTTGCTACTGAACAATACTCCCCCAAATTTAGTGGTATAAAATAACAACAAACACATTATTATTATCTCTCGGCATTCTGGCTCATGCTGGCAGTCTCCCACAAAGTCTCTTGAGGTTTGTAATCGGACCAAGACTGAGGCTGAAGTCATCTCAAAGGCCATTTTACTTGCAGCGGTCTGATTGCTAGACCGGGACAGCCTGAAACAACTGGGGGCTCCTCTGGCATCTCTCCGGTGTGGGCTTACCACATGGTCCCTCCAACATGGCAGCGGCTCCAGGGAAGCTCAGTAACTAAGGCATGTCAAGAGTGGGTGGGGACAGGGAGAGAGAGAGAAACCCAAGGGGTATCCTTTTTTATGACCTAGTCCTCAGAACTGTCACTTCTCCAGCATTCTATTGCCTAGCAGCAAGTCACTAAGCCTAGCCTATATTCAAGGAGAGGAGAATTGGACCTCCACCTCTTATTGGGAGGAGTGTTTCAGAACTTGCAGATGTGTTTGAAACCATCACATTGCCCTACATTTTTCTTTTGAGGTGAAAAGCAGTTGAGTTTCCTTTGTTTCTTTCTTGGTAGGTATTTCATCCTGGCCAAGTGATATATGTTTTCATATATATTCCAGAAAACAACAGGTAGTTACAAGAGCGACTTTACTGAGGGCTTGCTGTGTGGTCATTACTCAGTTCCCAAGTTCTCTGTCCTGTTTGGATTATTCTTCACTTACTATCCAGATGAAATGTCCCAAGTTCCCCTCCAGTGCACTGCAGGAAGGTCAAGAACCCTCTCCAAAATACCGCTTTTCAAAGGACTACATTTTCCTAGAGAAAGTCCACATTGAAATCTGCTTGTTGGCTGCTATTTCCACACTGTAAGAACCATTCTTAGCTTGTAGGCAGTGGGCTGGGTTTGGTTTGCAGGACAGTTTGCCAACTCCCATGACAGGGCTGGGGACTCCATATAAGGTGCTTCCCTAAAAATAATGAAATATGGATTTTGCCACTGCCTTGGAAGCCAGGAGTCAGCTGCAGTTAGTTTTTTGTTTTAGATAGTATTTCTACCATACATATTAGTCCCTGTCTTAATTTCCTGGGGCTGCTGTAACAAAGCACCACAAACTAAGTAGCTTAAAATGACAGAAATTTATTCTCTTGCCGTCTAAAAGCCAGAGGTCTGAAATCAAGGTTCTTTGCAGGGTTGGTTTCTACTGATGGCTCTGGGGGAGAACGTTCCAGTGCCTCTCTCCTAGCTCTGGTGTTTGCCCCTCAATCCTTAGCTTGCAGCCACATCATTCCTTTCTCTGTTTCCATTTTTCTATTGTTTTCCCAGTGTCTGCCTGTGTCCACATTCCCATCTTCGATTTAGGACAGTGGTCATCAGGTCAGGGCTTATTCTAATCCAGTATGAATTCATTTTAGCTTGATTACATCTGCAACAACCCTGTGTCCAAATCTCACATTCACAGATATGGGGGTTGGGACTTCAACGTATCTTTTTGGGGGAGGAACACAATTCTACCCACTGCAGTTTCACTTCTCAAATCACATTCCGGAAGTGGCCAGGACCTAATAGTTCTTTTGTTTTCACTAACTAGAAAACATTCTTTTTTGCTAACACTCTCAGTTGCAGTATGCCCCCTCAAAATATTACTGTAGAAATTCAGGACATGCCACTCCCAAAACATGCTGCTTGGGTATATTGATTATTTTGAGCATTTATAGAACAACAAATGCAGGGAGAGGCTTTCTCTGAACTCCCCTTATCTACCTAAAGACAGATCCTCCAAAAAGGACTTGGTTGTCATAAATCCCCTCCCAAGGAATTTCATTAACTGGGGAGGACTGACTTCACAGGACGTAAGACTAGAAGTCAACACCACACCAAGACAAACTTTGTCACAAACTATCATACCTCCCATCTATTCTTCTAAGGGCCTATTCATCTGTCCTAAAGAAGGGACAGATTTACTCTCCTCTAAGAGACCTATGTCCCCCAACCCCTTTCCCTATTAATGGTGTTTAAGTCTGAATTCTGAGCCACCTCGGGTAGTTATCCATTCTCCCTGGGTATCTCCCACGTATACGTGAAGTATACATAATAATAAAGTTCTGTTTGCTTTTCTCTTGCTAATCTGTCTCATATTACAGGGATCTCAGCCAAGAATTCAGAAGGGTAGAGGAAAAATTAATTTTCCTCCACTACAGAACATTGCCCTGGAGGAGCAGACCTACCCTAGCCATCATTTACCTCTGACCTTTTTTCTATGAAAACATTAGTTTCAGTAAGGTTCCCATGACTGGCTGGAAACACCATCATCTTTCCATCTTGTCTAGTTAAGCAGGCAGCAAATAACTGTATTTCTATAAGCCAGTGAAATGTCCTTTAAGGAAAAATCTTTCTCTCTTATAACAATATTAAATTCTTTAAAAATCTAGTTTTAACAACCTTACGGGATAATTCACTATAAGCCCGTTGATCTTAACCCAACTTGAAACATTCCCTACTCTGTCCTTTTGCCTCCTTGGCCTATACATATTCATGGTTATATGATAGTTATAATGGATATGTATACACAATTTGGTATTCATCCCTTTATGTAACATGATTTCACCAAATATTCTCTATTACCTGTATCATCTTCATATTTATCATTTTTAGTGTGTCACTAGAGTATATCATTTTGATACAGCACAATTAATCTCTATATTTCTGTATTGTTGGGCTCTTTGCTTTCTTCCAGTGTTTTATAATCATAAAATAAACATTGTATATGTATACTTTTGGTTTTTATTAAACATTATTTCCTCAGGATACATTCTATTCCTTGGTCAGGGGTTAGACATATTTATGATTCTTTCAATAAAGTAGCATTTTGCCCTTCTGGATCCATTTACCTTGCTATCATTAATGCATGAGCATATCTGCTTTCCTGAAGCCTTGCAGGCTTTGGGGTCTGTCACTTCTCAGAAGTTTTTCTAATTCTTTTTTTTTTTTTTTAATTTTTTTTTTTTCAACGTTTATTTATTTTTGGGACAGAGAGAGACAGAGCATGAACGGGGGAGGGTCAGAGAGAGGGAGACACAGAATCTGAAACAGGCTCCGGGCTCTGAGCTGTCAGCACAGAGCCAGACGCGGGGCTCAAACTCACGGACCGTGAGATCATGACCTGAGCCGAAGTCGGCCGCTTAACCGACTGAGCCACCCAGGCGTCCCGGTTAAACGTTTTCCAGATTCTTCTGTGAGGATGTTTTTTGGATGAGATTAACATTTAAATCCATGGATTAAAGCGGATTGCTCTCCACCATGTGGGGCCGGGGGCTCACTCAATCAGTTGAAGCCCTTAATAAAATAAAGCCTGACCTACCCAAAGCAAGAAGTCTGCCAGCAGACTGATTTTGGACTCAAACTGCAATTTATCCCTAAGTATCCAGTCTGCCAGCAGATTTTGGACTCACCAACCTTACACAAGCGTGTGAGTCAATTCTTTAAAATAAATCTCTCTATATTTGTATACACATCTTGTTGGTTCCTTTTCTCTAGAGAACCCTGACTAATACAGTTTTGTGCCTCCCAGGCTTTTTAATAGTAAATTTAATAGTAAAGGGCTTTTCTAACTTTTATAATTGGAAGGTAGAAATGACCTGGAAGCTCTTTTAGCAAAATATGGTCTAAAAGTTATGACAGATATGACACTTGTATACACTGAAAAATTAATCATGCCTACATTTAATATTTTCTTTTTCTTTTCTTTTTAAAAAATACTTTAGGGTGATAGATAAGTGGGAAAGAAGGAAGGAAGAAGGGAAAGACAAGGAAGGAAGGAAGGAAGGAAGGAAGGAAGGAAGGAAGGAAGGAAGGAAGGAAGAAGGAAGGAATGAGGGGAGGAAGGAAGGATAAGAATCACCTCCCTCAGGGGCACCTGGGTAGTTCAGTCAGTTAAGCGTCTGACTCTGGCTCAGGTCATGATCTCATGGTTTGTGAGTTCAAGCCCTGAATCGGGCTCTGTGCTGACAGCTCAGAGCTTGGAGCCTGCTTCAGATTCTGTCTCCATCTCTCTCTGCCCCTTGTGCTGTGTCTCTCTTTCTCTCAAAAATAAATAAACACTAAAAAAAATTTAAAGAATCACCTCCCTCAGGGCAAAAAATACTTTCACATCGTCTTCCTTCCCTCCACCTTCAGGCACTCAGTTTCCAGCTCCTCCTCCTATGCAGCAGCCTAATGGGGCTGGAGAAGGAATGGCTATGACTTCCAACCAGTGTCATAGGTTGTGAAGATTTTGCAGACACTAAAGGGAGCATTGGCCTTGCTAATTGCTGGGGAAAGGGCCATAGGCTGGGAAAGGAGGGAAGGCTCAAAGCTGGGAGGAGTAGAAGAGGGAGGGAAGAGGGGAGAATGAGGCAGCGTAAGGAGGAGAGGAAGATTCCTTATTTTACATGCTTCACCTGATGAAGGTCTGGATGAGGACACTGCATGTATGGTCCCTAGGGATGAGTTATATCAGATGTATGTGATCTCCTTGTTCCCCTACAGTGAGGCTTCTTCCCCTAGGGAACCAGGAGTAACGAGCATTTGGAGCATTCTTCACTGGGTGGCCTACATGTGTTCACCCCACAAAGAGAGGGGAATAAAGTAACTCTCTCACTCCCACCTCCCCAGTTAGTGACAAACCTGAGCACCTCAATGCGAACAGAGCCCACTCTGGGGGATGACTGTGCCAGTGTTTGGATAGGGTCAAATTACCTCAACAGCCTCTACCCTCTGTGGAAGGGAAATGGAAATTCTCCTAAGGGCAAAGAATTGTTGAATCCGAGTTGAGACTTTGTCTTCTTTAATTTGGGAATTCGTTTACTTACGGTTTCTAAATGTACAGTCTCTTCTATCTTTCCTCTTTTTATTTGGTATGTTTTTAATTAGGCCTTATCTATGGTACACCTGCACACCCTGACTTGCTTTTCATAGTGGCTGTTATAATTTATTCTTCTACATCCCCAATACTCGATACTGTTAGACATTATTAAATTTTCCCAAGCTGATATAGGTGAAATAATATGTCATTACTGTTTTAATGATGTTGAGCATTTAAACGATCTATTTATTGATTATTCTAGTTTCCCTCTTCTGTGAACTGCCTTTTCGGTGGTCTTGTTCATATTTTTGTAGAGATTCTTGCTTTTTCTGTTGATGCATAGTTCTTGATATTGTCATGGATATGAGTCCTTTACTGGTTGTCTGCATTACAAATCTTCCAGGGTTTTTTTTTTAACCGTATTTATTGCTTTTTAAAATTATCGTACAGAAGTTTTTAAGGTTTAAGGGATAGTATTTGTTTTTTTAAATAGGTAATACATTTGTGAGATTCAAAATTCAAAAAGTATGGAGGTATGCAGTGAAAAGTCTCCTCCTATCCCATCTAGCCATCTAGTTTCCTTCCTTGCAGAGAAGACAATGCAAAAATGCTATGATTCTACATTAAGTAACCTTGTACATATATCAATCATCCTTCACTTTTAAAGAAAAAAAACCATTAATGTTTATTTATTTATTTTGAAGGAGACAGAGCACAAACAGGGCAGGGGCAGAGAGAAAGGGAGAGAGAGAATCCCAAACAGGCTCTGTGCTGCCAGCATGGAGTGCAACGCAGAACTCGACACAGGACTTGACATGGGCGATCTCATGAACTGTGAGATCATGACCTGAGCTGAGACTTAACCGACTGAGCCACCCAGGCGCCCTATCACTCCTCATTTTTATCTGTATGACAAATTCCTAGCAGTCGGATTGCTGGGTCAAGGATAATGCACTTGTGATTTTGACAGTTATTGCTTCTTGTGTATCCTCCCAGAGATATTCTATGCATATCCAAACGTGTGAAAATCTGGAAGAATTTCTCTTATTTGCGCAGACTTGTATTTTCTCCTGCATTGTAGACTACGATGACCAGAAGGCTCTTTTGCCAATACTGACTGTTAGAAATCTCTTTCTACTGGAATTTTGAAATCATTCACTTCACTGTCTTTAAGCTTCCAGTGTTGGTGTTGAGAAATCTGAAACTATTCTGATTCTTGATCCTTTGTATGTTTTATTTTCTTCCCTCTGGCAGTTTGTCCTTAGTGTTCCTGAACATTTCCCAAGGTATACCTTGGGATTAGTCTATTTTTTTTTTTTGCTGTTGTACTGAGCACTAACTACAGGCTTTCAATCTGGAAACTCATGTCCCTTAGTTTGGGGATTTTTGGAATAATTTCTTTCATTGATGATTTCTTCTGTGCTTTCTGATCTCTGGTTCTGGAATTACTATTAATCCAATGTTGGGCCCTTTGGAGCTGTCTCCTAATTGTATCCTTGTTTCCTTTTTTCCATCTTTGTGTGCTTTTACTTTCTGAAATTTCCTCAACTCTATCTCCCATATTTTTCACATGTTATTACACTTTTTAGTTTCAAGACCTCTTGTTTCTTTTTTTTTTTTTTAAGTTTATTTTTGAGAGGGAGAGAGCCCACTCAAGCAAGCAAGTGGGGGAGGGGCAAAGAGAGAAGGGAGAGAGGATCTGAACTCACAAACTGTGAGATCATGACCTGAGCCAAAGCTGGACACTTAACTGATTGAGCCACTCGGGTTCCCCCTCTTGTTTCTTTCTTTCTTTCTTTTAAATTTTTTTTAATGTTTATTTTTGAAGGAGAGAGAAACAGCATGAGCAGGGGAGGGGTAGAGAGACAGAGGGAGACACAGCATCTAAAGCAGGCTCCAGGGTCTGAGCCATCAGCACAGCGCCTGATGCGGGGTTCGAACTCACAAACCACAAGATCATGACCAGACCCGAAGTTGGACACTCAACCAACTAAGCTACCCAGGAGCCCCTGCTGTCAGTATCTTTAGGGTAAAATTTCCTCTTGACGTGGACAGGTGCAAAGTAAAAATGTCCAATGTCTTGCCTGAAAAGTAAAAGTCTGGCTTCTGCTATTTTGGGAGTCAAACAGGGAAGGGAGCTTTGGGAGAGTTGTCCTCTCAGGATTTAGTATTTGGTATGCATTTGGCCACAGACTCCTCTGTTTTTGCTATAGTACCTAAGACCTCATCTTCTCTTCTAAAATTTAGTCTTTGACCCTATTTCTTGACACAGAGTTGCTAAATGCCTTGGAATTTCTTGGGTGTGGCAGTAACTTTTGTTCTAATGAAGTGACTTTTGCTGGTTTCCTGGATTTGGAATCAGTCAACTAAAAAGGTCAAGCCATGATTAGGAGGTTGGAGCTTTCAGAGCGTCTGGGTTATCGAACTCAAGGAGGGGGATGTGGGCACACTGAGTATAAATCAGTAGAAGCACAATCAGTCAGAAGTACAGGGAACAACCTGGGCTTTGAGATTGGCATCTGAAGTGATGGGGAGGTAAGATAGTCTCATGGGGCTGAGCCCTTGTGGGATCTGATGCTATTTCCATGTAGGTAGTGTCAGAATTTAGTTAAATTGTGGGACCCCCATATAATGTTGTAGAGAATTATTTACATTGGGAAAGAACTCACACATCTGTTGTCGGAAGTGTTCTGAGTGTGGAAGTGTAAGTAAAGGAGAAATAGCAACAGTTTTTCCTACACAGCTTGTAAATGTGATAATTTAATCAGTTAAGCTCATAAAGCATGTTCACTATAAGAAACAGTATTTGTTCTAATAAACAGTTTAGCAGAAACTGAATTGGTTCATATTAGCTGTAAATAATCTTACCAGCATTGTGATAATTAGCCTACCAGCTGAAAATGAATTCACAAATCCTGGGTTCAACTAACCTGTCAGCATATATACTACATGGAATCTGTTTCTCTACTCTAGATGAAGAAAAAAAAAAATAAAATGTTTCCTCTGATTCATTCAGCAGAATGTGTGTCCTCATCCTCCCACAAGTAAGGGGAAGGATTAGAGGGAAAAGAAAGGAATGAGAAGGAGAAAGATGCTAAAAGAAGTAAACAGAGAAAAGGAGAGAAGATATATGGGAGAGTAAAGCCATCTGACTACCAGTCACAATTGTAGTTTAGGTTTTCTGGTCTCAGATCAATCAGGTACCATCAGTCTGAACTCTGGAAATCCATAGAAAAGAAACCTAGTTCATCAGTAGTTAGCAAAGTTAAAGCCTTCCAATTTTGGTTAACTGGAAACAGTGCGTTATTAAGAGAGAAGTAGAGACTATTCTAGTCATATGTTTAGAGAATGTTAAGTCAACTGGGAAGGAGAGAGACGTAAAAGGTTGAAAAACATGATTTGGCTTCAGACTGATGGAAGGTAGAGTTTATAATACCTATATAATTATTGGGGTGTCTGAGCCTGGGTGGCTCAGTTGGTTAAGCGTCTGACTTTGGCTCAGGTTATGATCTCGCAGTTCATGAGTTCGAGCCCCAATGCAGGTTCTGTGCTGACAGCTTGGAGCCTGGAGCCTGCTTTGGATTCTGTTCCTGTCTCTCTCCGCCCCTCCCCTGCTGACACTTGGTTTCTCTCTCTGTTTCAAAAATATAACTATGTAATAATTGATTGGCCTATATTTTGTTTCTCAAGAAACGATCACAACTTTAATAGCATGGGTGTATTATATTCAAGACTTCTATGTCTTCTAGTGAAGTGGGAGTATAGCAAAATCAAGTGGGGAGTCCTTGAATATTGGAGGAAACAGAAGACAGCAGTTTACACTGCAAGTCAACTGCAATGTAGTTGCAGTACTACTACCTAACCTAAGTAAAAAGAGTCCTTCCATGTTTCAACCTGGCTTACTAGGATTCTACACTGGAGCTGGGAGCCAAGGCCCACGTAGTAGCAGAGCGTTATTTAACCTTGCTTTGTTCTCTAGGTCTTTATTTCCCTCAAGAAGTTCAGGAGGTGGTGTCTCATTGAAGGTAGATTATGGTCCTTTGCACCTCATAATCCAACCATATGTTTCTCTAGAAATATAGGGCACCCTACTTTGACATGACATTTATGTAGAAACATACAATGAAATACTATACAATCATCAAAATTATATGTAAGATATTTAATGACATGGGGGAAATAATACAGATATATTACAAAAGAAAAACTGGATTATTAAACTATAAGGGAAGACTATGACATTTTAAGACTTTATAATTATATATACATAGAAGGAAAATATATAGTGGAATAACTTGACGATTAAGATTATGTTTATAGTAAAAATTAATAACATGAGAGTAATACAATGTTAAATGAAAAAAGGTAGATGCAATATTGTATAATTAAGTAATTGAATAAAGTGTGATTTTGACTTTGTTGAAGGTGGATGTAGAAGAAACTAGAAGGGAATACATAAGAACGTTGGCAGTGGTTTCCTCTGAATGTTGCAGTTATGGGTGATAGAGTATGGTGAAGAGTGCTGTTTTCTTTATACGCCACTCTTTTTAATGTGCATGTGCTTATTTATGGTATAAACCCATCTTAAAAGTCTTCAACTCTTAAAAAATGATGCTTCAGGATAAATAAGCTGCTAAACATTTCAAGAATTTGCCTAACTCCAATAGAAGGAAGAGATGAATCTGAAGGGCCACCATCTGTAAAAAGAATGAGATATGTACTGCATCCTCCAGAAGGTGGAACAGTGATTAGCAGGCAATAGATTCAAAAGAACAGATATCAATTCAATGTAAACAAGAGTTTTCCAATAATTAGAACTGTCTCAAATGGAATATCCTTAAGATGTGGAGTGTTAGAAGCAGTCAAGCAGAGGCTAAAGGCCTTTTGGCCCTGGGAGTAGGAGAAGGTGAGAGAGAAAGATGAGAGGACAGTGGGCCTAGATGGCCTCTAGAGTCCTTTTCACTGCTAACATTTTATCAAAGTATTAGTCATTCACTCATTTATACAGCCTCTAAGATGGTCCCCAATGATCCCTGCCTACTGGTGTCCATACCCTTGAGTAATTCCCTCTTACACTGAATGAGCTGATCTATGTAACCAATAGGTTACTGTAGAAAAGATGGAGTATGACTTCAGAGGCTAGATCATAAAAGGTATCATGGCTTCTTCTTTTCTCTCTCCTGAATTGCTGACTGTAGAGTAAGCCAGCTGCAAGCAGCCTAGAGAGGAGAGGACTCCTGCCAACAACCAGCAAAAGCTGTCTAGCTATTTGAGAGATTCACCATAGAAGCAGATCTTCCAGCCCCAGTCAAGCCTTCAGATCCCCTGCCAACATCTTGACTCAACTTCCTGAGTCAAGAGACCCTAAGTTAGAATGACCCAGCTAAGCCATGCCTGAATTCCCTACCCAAAAAGCCACTAAATTTTGTAGTAATTTGTTATGTAGCATTAGATAATGGTACAACACATTTTTGCCTGATTTGTTCCACAACAGATTTGAGGTAATACTCTTTGATTCTGTCATTAAAAGCTGAGCTATTGCTAATAAGTATTCTTAAGGAGGCAAAATTCACAGTTATTACAGATGCACAACAGCAGCCTATTCATTTAATAGTACAGTTGAGCTCAACACAGTTTGATGTCTTAACATGTTCTGTAAGGACAACAGCTTGGTTTTAAAGTGATTCATCTTATGTCTTCTCTGCTAGAAAAAAGTAATGTGCTCTTTGTTTTCCTACAGACTTGCTGTCTGTAAATAGCTGTAGCTATAATTGTGTCATCTACATTTCTTAGCTTCCACCCATCAATGTGCTCTGAAGAGAGGTATGCTACAAATTTCAATAGAGCATTTTTAAAAGGCTGTTTTCAGCATTTTAGCACCTGACAGATTTTTATCTATAAAAACAGGCCAAAGGCAAAGACAAAACCCCTATAAATTGTTTTTATGAATAGACGACTAAATCATCTCTTTGAGATTAAAAAAAAAAAACAACCCCTATTTTTCAACACCTGAAAGTTATGAGATATTCTGGGTAAGCCTGATTATCAGAGAACACCACAAATAGGCTTGGATGTTGTACATTGTCTGTGACAGAGTCAAACAGATCTGTGGGATTGTGAGGGTTCTTTGATGGAGGGGTAACTAATCCTGCATATCCAAGTGTGTAGACTCCTGTAAGTACTCGCACAACATAAATATGCTTTCTCCCATTGCTGTCTGGTCTGGAGTACTTATCATTAGCAGAATAACTGGCATCAATAGCAAAATAAGTTCCCTTTCCATAGGCTGCAGCTGTAAAGAGAAACACAAAAGCCTTTCTCAGAACATAAAATTATCACAGTATGTAGAACCAAGCCCAAACCTGACACAAAAAATTTTTAATGTAGTTCTTGCCCACCAAAACCACTTTTCATCATTTCTAAAATTTACTCCATCTATCCTCAGAAGGTTGTCATCCTCCTTTCTGGTGACACACAATGAGCCTTATCCTGACAATGACAATATGGCTGCCATATATGGTTCTACACTGCTTGGGTGTGAAGTCAACGCTAGAACTATCATTCACCTCATTCTGGTTGGCCAGATTACTCACTTCCTTACCATTCTTCCCAGCATAACTGCGATTGAAGCCATGCTGATTGACATATGGCACTGAGTCTGCAGCTGTCCCATGATATAGGACTCTCTCATTATCTGTATGGCCATTCTTGATGTCCATATGCTTTTTCTTTATCTGGTAGCTCTTCCAGAGCCATATATTCTGTATCCTCTCTATCTGCAAATGACAAAAAAGCAAAACATTTTGAAAATGACTTTAGAGCTCAGTATATTGTGTTTGTTGTGGATTTTTAAAAAAGCAATTTGGAGGAGAAGCAGGAGGACTGGAGGAAGGAAATGAGAAGGAAAAGAAAAATAAAATGCAAATAAACAGCAAATTCAGAGAATAGGTAGCTTTCCACCTTTAGAAAAAGGCTAGGTTAAGAGTACCTATACTTTGTAATAGTGCTGATTATTATCTACTTTATATAACAGAACTTATAACTTACATAAAAATGTTTACCTGGAATTCCTGGAGATTTACTAACATTCAAATTCCTACTCAAAAATTTGTCAAGTAATGATTTCCTTAACGCCCTCTGATCTCTAAACCCATTCCATTGGCTTCTTCCAGTAACAGTTTTCTTGTATTGCTCTGATTATGGTCACAAATGACCTCATAACTGCCTAATCTAATGACTATTTCTTTCTAGACCTTCAATAACATTTCAAACCATAAATCATCCCCTCCTTGAAATTTTGTCTTTCTTGAAAAATTTTTAACGTTTATTTTATTTTTGGGACAGAGAGAGACAGAGCATGAACGGGGGAGGGGCAGAGAGAGAGGGAGACACAGAATCGGAAGCAGGTTCCAGGCTCTGAGCCATCAGCCCAGAGCCCGACGCGGGGCTTGAACTCCCGGACCGCGAGATCGTGACCTGGCTGAAGTCGGACGCTTAACCGACTGCGCCACCCAGGCGCCCCTTGAAAATTTTTTAAAAATATCATTCCCTACGGTTCTATTTCCTTCTAGAAAATGAACTTATTAACATACATTCAGTAATCATCTATTGAACATCTACTATGGATCAAGCACTGTTGGATCTCTGCCCTCAGTCTAGTGGGGGAGAAACACAAGAAAAAAAAATCACTACCTCCCAGAGTGATAAGGGATGGGTCAGGAGAATACACATGGAGTATGAAAGCATAAGAAAAGGATCCAGATAATCTAGGTCTAGGGAGAGAGGAGGAAATCTGAAAGAATGATGTTCTAGAAACAAAAGAAGAAAGTTCAAGAAGAATCGAGTGCACCCTCATGTTCACTTCAGCATTATTCACAACAGTCAAGATATGGGATCAACCTAAGTGTCCATTGATAGATGAATGGATAATGAAGATGTGATATATATATTTTTTTTTTCCATAATAGCATTCCATTATATATATATGTATATAATTCTATTATATATATAATTCCATTATATATGTATATTCTATATATAGGAGTATACTATATATATATATATATTCATACTACAGGAATATAGGATTCCTATATTCATACTATAGGAATTCATACTATAGGAATTCATACTATAGGAATTCATACTATAGGAATAGGAATACTATTCAGCCATTAAAAAGCATGAAATCTTGCCATAGACCTTAAGGCATTATGCTAGGTGAAATAAGTCAGACAGAGAAAGACAAATACCATATGGTTTCACTTACATGTGGAATCTAAAACAAACAAAACCCACAAAAAACAAACCAAAGCTCACAGATACAGAAAATAGATTGATGGTTGGCAGAGGCAGGGGCTGGGGGGATAGACAACATGAGTGAAGAGGGCCAAAATTTACAAATTTCTAGTTATAAAAGAAATAAGTATGGGGATGAAATGCTCAGAATGGTGACTATGTTAATAATACTGAATTGCATATTTGAAAGTTGCTAAGAGAGTAGATCTGAAAAGTCCTCATCACAAGAAAAAAAAATTTTCATAACTATGTATAATGATGGATGGTAACTAGACTTATTGTAGTAATCATTTTGCAATATATACAAATATCAAATCATGTTATATACTTGAAACTAATATATTTCAGTTATTCCTCAATTTCAGTAAATAATTAAAAACAAATACATAAATAAGAAGAATGGAGTGGTAACCTGTAGCAGATGTTGAGGAGAAGCCAAGTAATAAAAGCAGGAGGGAAAGTTTTTTGAGACAGATGAAGACCTCAAGGAGATGTTGAAATTTTGCAATGGAGAATGCGTGAGGGAGTTGACTGGAGGAAGCAATAAAAATTTCAGGCACCCGGACAGTGCTGCAGAGGTTGGGGACCATGAATTAATAATGATTTTATCCAGGGGCAGCAGGAGAGAAAGTAGGCTATGGAATTAATCCAAAGTTGAGGTGTTTCAAAATGGATATGATAGAAGGATAAGAGCCAAGAAAGTTGGAGATATTGGGTAAACACAATTGAACGAGGTTCTTGTACTCTCAACATCTTTTAACATCAATGAAGCATCTCTTCCTTTAAATTCTCTCCTTTCTGCAAGAGTCTCCCTCTTTTGATTCTCTTTCTTTCTCAGGAATTAAGTTCATTTAGTAGGTACTGTGTCCTACAATATGCTAGCTACCGTGCGATCCTACCTTAAGAAGCCCACTGTCTAATGGAGCAGTCAGGCATGTGAAAGCTTATGAAAGCACAATTTCTTAAGTGCTATAATATGGTTAAGTACGCTGCTGTATGGAAGTAGCAGCTAGGTTTTTAAATGACTAGGATGGAAATATCAATTTCCATACCCTGCTCTGACATACATGGTATGATAATGACCTAATAAATTCCTGTACTGGCTAAAATTTTTATGCAGCACAGTGGATGTTGTGAGAATCTGAACATCCATTCCACTTCATTCCCATTGTACAGCAACTCCTGATTGGGTGGAGATGGCCTCACTTACAGCTCCCAGGTGCAGCCTAATTGGGTTTAACCAATCTGGATAATCTCATGATGGGATCACACAATGATGGCATCTGATAGCCCAGGTATAAGCCAGTCAGCACATAGCACTCTCCCAACACAGACTAGCTGTAGTGGTACATTCAACACAAAGCCTGGGACTCTTATCCAGTGGCTGTATCCCTTCCATGGTATGTGAATGGAGGACATAGAGACCCCCTGATTGCCACCAGCAGCCGTCCCACAATTATGAAGGGAGTCCAGCCTTCGGATGAAGGTGACAAAGCCAGAGAAACTGGATCCAAGACATCACTGAGTCACTGGATTCAACTGTTCCAAAGACCATCCTACTTCTGGACTTTCCATTAATTTCAAATACATTTCTTCTTGTTCAATCAGTTTGAGTGAGTTTGTTTGTAAATTGTTAAGTGAAAGGATCCAAACATATATATGTCGCTTTTGGGAATCTTCTTCATTACTGCTAAGGAAGGAACCATGAGATTTGAAGTCTAGGAGCTTGAGTGAGTCAAATTAAAATAAATCTAGTAAGGCATAAAGGAAGGAAGAGTGTTATTTTAAAAAGATATCTTTGATGTTAGTTCTTCAATATTTGAAGGAAGTAATTTTTTAGGCACAATATTACCTTCTCTATTTTGTAGGAAAGACAAGTCTCAGAGAACTTGTCCTTTACGGTGTCGTATTCTGACTGTCCGGGTTGTAGTTCGATCACACAGGACAGCTGCTGATTCATGTCAGTCCAGTGTTCAGGAATATTATCTGGAAAGTTAACATTTGGTGAAAACACAATATCCATTTCCAGGGACCATTGAAAATCAGGACACTTCCTATGCTCTTTTTTCTCATTCATCTAATCCTGGTCTTTGAGAAAAAACAAAACAAAACAAAACAAAAAGCTACACATTTCATCGTTGCTTCTTTTATCATCCTCAATTTGTCAAACACAGATGAAATGAATGGTTCTGACACTAACATGACATATATTAATGCCTAGCTAAAATATTTAGGTAAACTTAGGTTCACTATAGCTTGAAATTATAATTTTCCTAGACAGCGCTGTGCAATTAATTCCATAAGAAACTGATTATAAACATGAAACCCGATTTATTGATGTCTTCATATTTATCAGTTTATTTAGCGTGGTCCTTTATTATTTTTCTTTTGAAACATGTACCTTGCCAAAGTTATTTAAAACACATTATTTTGTACCCTATCTTCTACACGAAATAGAGAAAGCACTATATAAAGAAAACAGTGGAAATTCTAAGTGAAAGCTTTCATATAAGATGATGATGCTCAAAATTTTCCTTTGCTTTCCAATGGCTTCTGGAACCTTCTAACACACTGAGGCTACACACCAAGTTGCTGAGATGGCTTGATGAATAGAAATATGGACAGACTGTAGTAGAGAATAAAATGCCAGAAAATGGCACAATACCACAGATAAAGGCCAAAGGATTTCTCCTTACAAACAAAGCCAGAATTTGCTCATTGTTAGTGAAAGATATAATAATCCAGGAACTCTCTTCCTGTTTAGCGAGTCCATCCAGGGAATGAAGTTCTGATGACAAAAGGAAACATCAAACCCTAATCGAGAAGCTCTTTTCAAATTCTGCTTTAAATACTTAAGCAACAGAGTGTGTTGTTTCTGCAAATTAAATTCTTTCCTTTCTCCCAGTGTCCACTCCCTCCAGATCTTTTGGCCTCATCATGTCTAGTCCTAGGTCTTAGAGTCCTCTTGGACCTGCTACATTCTTTTCTCTGAATACAGCAAGCAAGCCTGGGAAGTAAAGTTTTTCTTTGGGCTCTCTCTTCTTTCATGTCATGAGTTTGCAGAGCAGAAAATACCAGTGCTTGGAATCAGAAGACCTGATCAGCCTCAACCTGTGACCAGCCATAAGACATGGAACAAGTAATACCACTTCTGAGTGAATTTTCATGCTCTCTTTTGCAAAATGGAACAGATACAATCTGCTCTATCACCTCATGGGATTGTTTCAAATTTAAAACATAATGAAGGGTGTGAAAGCACTTTTAGGGAATGCCAAGTCCTTTATTAACATGGTTATTATTCTCAAAAAAACAATTAATCTTGATCTTTCCTACATCCCAGAGGTATATTAAAGAGGGAGTAAAGCTTATGGAGAGCTACAGCTTGAGTCACACACTTAAACCACACCAAACCGTGCTACCTTACTCTGTGGACAAAAGATGACTGTGGTTGGACAATTTAGAGATGAGAAAACCTAGCCCCAGGAAGGCTGAATATTCACACATCCATTGTTACATGGAAGGCCTCCCTCCAAAGAAGGAACAGAATTGTGTTCTATTGACTTGCAGCCCAGTGCTTCATGGGAAACAACATGATGGCTCTTTTTCTTTAGGTGTTTACCATGCACCAGTCACTTTCCCAAGTGCTTTTCCTATAAATCTCTTTTAAAAGATAAATGTCACTCTACTTTCCCATTCCTGATGTTTGGGATAAATGCCCCCCTGCACCTCTCCTTGTGCACCCTGCCTCAGTTTCCTCTCCACAGGTGGAGGTGGAATTATACACCAAGAATCCTGCCTCTGCTTTCAGCCTTTACTCTCTCCACCTTCACAGCCTCCATGGATAATCCAGTCCACACTCAATGGCTTCAACTCCCACCTACTTACACGACTCTCAAGTCCATGTCTCTAGTGTCTGATATTCAGCTGGTGCTCAGTAAAAGCTCTCTGAATCAATCAAAGCTTTAATGTGCATTGGAAAAGCAATTGTGGACCATCGGCTCAAATGCAACTCAAAGTTGTCCTCTGTAAATTCTTTTTTAAAGAAGTCCACATGATAAATTCTTACTAAAATTCAAGTTTGTGTGTCTGCCAACAAACTTCCTTTTATCTGACATTTTATCTGCATTATTACTTTCATCTACAACGAAGATTATGTAAGGCAGTTTTGTTGTTTGTTTTTGCTCCAAGTGCCATAGGGTCACTGGTCTACTCATTTTAGTTAGCTTTTATTTGCTTGTCTCTTTAACTTTCGTGTCTATTTTGTAAATTTCATAAGTCAATTTAAATTCTCGGTGTAAGCAGGGAATGGATGAACCAGTTTCTCTTAATTTTTTACTTTACTGATAATGACTTATTGCTCTTGTATTTAAGTACAAATTTTCCTCTACAAAGACCAAAGTGGGGGGCATGTTAATTTATAAATCCCTAGATACTCTAGTAGGTATTATAATTTTTAACTATCCAGCAGCCTTTTCCCCTTCTTCTGATAAAAGCATCCTGAATTTCCTTTGGTGAACAACCCTTCCCCATTGCTTCAGAGAGTGATCCCTTTCAGCTCAAGTATAGAGCATATAGACTCTGTATTGCTAATTAGTGTAATTCCAGTTCCCTCGCTGCAATCATTACCTAAGCTGATTCAATCAGAATTTCAGCTATATGTGAACACCTCTGTTCCCAGGCATCATGTTCCTGATGATAAGTATATATTGCCACAGGATATACTCTTTCCTGTTGGACCTGACCATATAGGGATATGAGCCTGAAGCTGCTAGCAGCCATCTTTCACCATGTGAAACCTAAGCCTAAAGACAACACAGCTGACAAGAGACTGAGAGATGAAGAAAGTCAGGGTCTAGATTATATAATATGAGCACCTGGATCAAACTGGACCTGAAGCCAGGTATGAGTCAACTTTATAGTCATGTGAGCCAATTAATTCCATTTTTTTGCATAAGCCAGTTTAAATTGGATTTTCTATTATTTGCTATTACAAGAGTATTAACAGATCCAACTATTATTTTCATTTCTGTTTAGTGCATGCGTGTGTGTGTGTGTGTGTGTG
This sequence comes from Puma concolor, assembly GCF_028749965.1. Taxonomy (NCBI): domain Eukaryota; kingdom Metazoa; phylum Chordata; class Mammalia; order Carnivora; family Felidae; genus Puma; species Puma concolor. The sequence goes on from NC_141675.1 coordinate 91,636,881, forward strand.
TGTGTAACTCTTACATATGCTGTATGTGGAGGCACATTGAGAAGAACAGTTGTCAGAAAATAGGTGTAGGGGTGCCTGGGCGGCTCAGTCGGTTAAGTGTCCGACTTTGGCTCAAGTCATGATCTCACCGTTTCCATTTCCCAAGTTCGAGCCCCGCATTGGGATCTGTGCTGACAGCTCAGAGCCTGGAGCCTGTTTCAGATTCTGTGTCTCCCTCTCTGTCTCTGCCCCTCCCCCACTAGTGCTCTGTCTCTCTCTCAAAAATAAATAAACATTTAAAAATTTAAAAAAAAAAATAGGTGTAGAGAGCACTGAAATTCCTACTGGTAGTGTCAGACAACAATTTCCAGTTTAGGGAGGCTCCTGATGACAGGTACATTTCATCACTAGTGAAACTCACAGTGCTCTATGAGTGAGTGCTCCAAATAAACAAAAACAGTGATCGCAAGAGGAGGCTGTTTTTCTAGGCAGTACAGAAGCCACAAAATGGGGGACAGAGGGGCAGGTCAACACAGATGCTTAAGCATAATGCATACACACACACCTTACAGAGAAGCAGCTGGGAATCTGCCTGCTCATGAAGTAGCACAACCAAATGACTCTGACCACTCTCTTCTTGCATCTGCTTCTATTCCCAGGCTAACTTGTCTGGTGGTGGATAATCAATAAACCAGTATTGGTCCACTTGTTCACAGCTACAAGGGACACTGAGAGTAACACTAATCAATAAGTATATAATGAGACAACTAGCTAGGATTTTCAAAGCCTATCCTCCTCTTCCTGCTTTCTCACTTCTATCCTCTTCCTGTTCCTTTGCTATTCCTGTTTCCCCAGGAGTAATTTTGCCCCGCAGAAGAATAATCAGCTGACAGGAGGCTGCGTTCCATAGTTCGTGCACTTTCCCCACATATTATAGGAGGCTGTCTGTAAAATCCTAAAACTGATAAAACACTGAGCATTAATATCTAAACATTTGCTAAGTGATATGAGAGAGAACCACATGATCTTTTTAAAGAAGAACATCTTACATGCATTCTCGAAGAATGTGGACTGAAAGACGGGTGATGCAGAATTTTCTCTCTTTTTCATGTTGTCATAGAATACATTTAGCAGTTCAGACAGAAAGATGACAACTTTAACTTTTTTTAATGATGGGGTGGAATGTTTCCAGGCGAAGTCTACAATAGCACTGATCATGTCATCAGCAACTATGACTGGGTTTTTTCTGGCGTTGCCTGAAAAAGAAAAAAATTTTAGATGACAAAAAGAAGCTTTAGCTGGTGTTAGTCAAGTGATAATATTTGGCAGATGCAGTTTTTGGTGCCAAGAAAGAACACAGCCCCTAACAGCCAGAACAGATCTGGCGCTCATAGCTGGGTGTTGGCGTTCTCTGGCTGAACTCAAACAACTTCATAGAACAGCATCAAATGTAACCACTCTGTGGCTGTGATGAGTCAAGTCAAAAACCACCGCTGAATAATCATGTCTGACCACAGATAAAAACATGAACACCAGCCAAATCACAAAAATGGCCAAACACTCTCCATCTTGACTAATATGAGCAAGTGCTGCCTCATTTATAATCATGGCTTCTGCCACACTTTCTCCTGTTCCAGGTAAGATACCCAGTCATAGAACTATGTCTGCTTCCTTCAAGTATCCAATCCAGAGCAAAAGCCCACTTACCCTAGACTGCCAGAAAGTCACCCAACACAAGCTCACATCCCTCAATGATTCCTTAACAACCCCTTGGTGAGATGCGTGCTCCTGGTGGTCTCTGACTAAAGGGCTTTGGAAGCACAGAGAAAGGAACAGGTGATTTGGGTGCAGAAGATCTGGGTTTACGCCCTGGTTCTCCACTGATTAGCTGTGTGATCTTGTGGAAGTCATTTGATCCCTCTTACATTAGTTTGCTACGGATGCCATAACAAATTGCCATGACTGGTGGCTTAAGCAACAGAAATGTATTTTCTCACAATTCTGGAGGCTAGAAGTCTGATATCAAGGTGCTGGAAAGATTGGTTTCTTCTGAGGCTTGTAGATGGTGGTCTTCTCCCTATGTCTTCACGTGGTCTTCCCTCTGTACCTATGGGTGCTCTAATCTCCTAACAAGGACACGAGTCGTATTGGATGAGGGAGAACCCTGATGACCTCACTTTAACTTAATTACCTCTTGAAAGACCCTATCTCCAAATACAGTCAGGTACAGAGGTTAGGGCTTCAACATATGAATTTGGCCAGGGGAACATAACTCAGCCCACAACACCTCCAAACTTCAGTTTGCTCATCTGTAAAATTGGGATGATAATAGAAGGTAATAGCTAAGAGACATAAGGATGTGGCAGCTAAGAATATAGTAATAAAGGGCAAAATGGTAACAAAACCCACATAACATAAAAAAAAATGTAATGGTTGCAATGTAAAGACCAGATTTCCTGGATTTGAACCTAGTTACACTGCTCACTAGCTATATGATCTTGTGCTTTAATACTTCAAGTTCTTATCTGCAAGATGGGAAAACTAGGAGTCAGGGGTGGGTCCAGGTTTTGTAGGATTTGAAACTTATACATCTTGGAAAACAAAACAAAACAAAATAAAAATATAAAATTATGCATATAAGTGAATATTTAGACTAAAAAAAAAGAAATCACAATAAAGTATAAATTTTAAAATGTTGAAAATCATATTCTCAAGTCAACTTTCCTTAACTATATTCCAAAAATGCTTGCAGCCTCTCCAATGCCCAGTGCCAGGAAAAGTCTGAGGAGTCAAAGTGGGAAGAAACGGTGATCCTAACCCACAGTGGTTAAAATGCCTTACTTCTGAAGCTTTACTAAATCATATAACCGTGTGATGGCTTCATTAGGGCCCTCTCAGTCCATTTTAAAAAGCCTGTGTAGGGGCACCTGGGTGGCTGGGTCAGTTAAGCTTCCGACTTCAGCTCAGGTCATGATCTCACAGTCCATGAGTCCAAGCCCCACGTCAGGCTCTGTGCTGACAGCTCAGAGCCTGGAGCCTGCCTAGGATTCTGTGTCTCCCTTGCTCTCTGCCTCTCTCTCTCTCTCTCAAAAATAAATAAATGTTAACAATTTTTTAAATAAATAAATAACCTGTGTAATTGGGCACGAATGAATCATGGGGTGGGTCATTAGCATCACCTTCAACTGAGAAGAAATTACTGTATGCTATGATAGAGATGGGGGAGGAAAGTGTTCCTCAAAACTGTGAGCAGGACGGACCTGAACTTGTTGCTTAAAGGATGGCGACTGCATCCTATTCACTGATTTTATCCCTAGGAATTTGCAGTGGGCCTGGGAAAGAGCATTGCAATCTAGTGAATGTGCCAATGAGGAGCCAGTGAGAGATGCTGCTGTAAACCCAATAGGGGAGGTATTAAGGCTTTGGAAATAAACAGGAAGCCTGAAACAGAACAACCCCTGGAAGATTTAGTAGAATGTGCTGACTGTGCGGTCTGGGGGCACAAAGAAGCAGGGTACAGAACAGCTGGGGGCATCATGGCACCCCTGCAGGAGGAAACCAGGAAATGATGCAACTCAAGAAAAGTGGCTGTTTGCAAGGGGTGATGATGATGTTGAATCTGGATTCTGATATAAAGTTTCTGGTAACAGAAATCTCCCAGAGGAGATCTGGGAGAAGGAGAAACGCTGATCTGAGAGTAAGTGCAGAAAAGGCAACTGATATAATAAGAACAAATAAATCCCCCAAAGGAAAAAAAAAATGAACAATAAGAAAACCATGAAGTTAAGGACCAAACATGGAAAGATACTTAGGGAACATACAATTAAGGACAAAGATGTATGAGAGAGGCATAGGCCCCATAGATGGCCCTCAGGGTCTGAAAGTTTGCCTACTCTGGTTTAATATCACTATCACTGCCTGGACTCAGCATGGAGTTCATAAACAGTGAGCCTAAGTCTAAAGGAATCTGGATTATTCAGAATCTCTGAGTGATGAGAGGCTGCAAACCTGTTCCGATGGCTGGAAAGGAAACAGAAGTGTACTTCCTCTGCTCACACTCTTCCAGAACAGTGGAAACCGTTTTTCTGACATCATTTTCCCCAAGAACATGAATTATTATCTTGCACATTAAGTATCCACCTTGTGTAATTATAAAATCTCTGTGAGGCTGTACAGCTGGAACAAAAGAAAGAAGGAAACACACAGCACATTACTTACAGGAAGCAACACGATGACCACTGAGAAATGAAAACAGCTGAACTCAGAAAAGCCGTGACGATTCCTGACCAAGTCCAGCCTCCCTCCATCTAGCTGGTTTCCCTCACTGGGACTGTGACAGGCTCATTTTCTTTACAATCAGGATTCTTCCCCACCCCCCCCCCTTATTATTATTATTTTTAAATTTATTTTTAGTCTTAAATTTACATCCAAGTTAGTTAACATATAGTGCAATAATGATTTCCCGTAGATTCCAGTGATTCATCCCCTGTGTATAACGCCCAGTGCTCATCCCAACAAGTGTCTTCCTTAATGCCCCTTACCCATTTAGCCCATCCCCCACCCACAACCCCTCCAGCAACCCTCAGTTTGTTCTCTGTATTTAAGAGTCTTTTATGTTTTGTCCCCAGCCCTGTTTTATATTATTTTTGCTTCTCTTCCCTTATGTTCATCTGTTTAGTATCTCAAATTCCTCATATGTGTGAAGTCATATGAAACTTGTCTTTTTCTGACTAATTTCGCTTAGCATAATAACCTCCAGTTCCATCCATATTGTTGCAAATGGCAATATTTCTTTTTTTTCTGATTACTGAGTAATACTCCATTATATATATATATATATATATATATATATATATATATATACATATATATACATATATATACACACACACACACACACACACACACACACACACACCACATCTTCTTTATCCATTCATCCGTTGATGGACATTTGGGCTCTTTCCATACTTTGGCTATTGTTGATAGCACTGCTATAAATATTGGAGTGCATGTGTCCCTTCAAAACAGCACACCTGTCTCCTTTGGATAAATACCCAGTAGTGCAATTGCTGGGTCATAGGGTAGTTCTAGTTTTAATTTCTTGAGAAACCTCCATACTGGTTTCCAGAGTGGGCTGCACCAGTTTGTATTCCCACCAGCAGCGCAAAAGAGTTCCCCTTTCTCTGCATTCTCACCAACATCTGTTGTTGCCTGAGTTGTTAACTTTAGCCATTCTGACTGATGTGCAGGATTCTTTTACTCAACAACTATATTGTTGATATTTGGGGTGCTTTTCAAAAGCACTGTACCTGCATTAATCCACTCAGTCCTCAAAACAAGGCTATCAGGTGGGTACTGTTTTCTCCATTTCACAGGTTAAACAGAGGCTCAGAGAAGTAAGGTCCATAGCAAAGGTTGCCTGGGATTTGAACCCAAGCAGTCAGTGTCCAGAGCTCTTAACCCCCAAGCTGCTGTCCAGAAGAGCAATTTATGTGCTCATTTAGCTAGATTAATTTTTCTAGGAGATAAAAGCAATGTATTCATTGGTGTGGAGGTGTGAATGGATGAAAACTCCTCCCTCTCTCTCCACCCTGAGAGCTCTTGAACACATGGAAATCACCAGAGCTTGTTTTAAGGCACTGAGTAAGTACCTGTGGAAGGCGGGCCTCTGGCAAATACAGGAGGAGGAGAGTGGGCCCACCCCGCCCTGCCCAGGCACTCGCTGCTGCCCCTCGGGTGTCCCAATGGCTGTCCCATCCCAGGCAGCCTCAGTTTCCAGCTTGTTCGATACCCTGCTTCATTCTCTGCTTCTGCCTTCCAAGGTACAGCTAGCTTTTCCAACCCACAAATTCCTGCTAACATCCTCATGTTAGTGGTCAGTATTCCCTTCCTCTGACCCCTTTCCAGGAATACATTCATTCCAGAGAAAACGTCTTAATCAGAGGACAGCTATCAAGATAGAACTTTGAGGCACAAAAGCAGGTCAGTTGTGGGAATGTTTGTCAAACATGAGACCTTGTGATTTTTAAAATCACGCTCATAGCTGATAGTCTCCTTGGCAAGACATGAGTCCTGACTTTGAAGGATAAATAGTTTAGCATCACTTTTACAGGTTCCCCACTGTGGTATAATAAAAAAACAAATATTTGATCTTTGTTCATGGTTCTTGGCTCAGAGTTCCCTGAACACTTTGGAATCTCTTGAGTAATAAGTCTTTTGTAAGCAAATGAAAGGACTCTTGAGGGTTGTGAGGCTAGATAGCTTCAGAATGGGGGCTGGTCTTCAGAAAGACCAAGCCATGGTCAGAGTCCCACCCTCTGACCTTTGCAGACCTCCATCAAAAACACAATGATTTAATTAATTGTGACCACATAACGAAACCTCCATAAAAACTGCTAAAAAAACAGGATTGGGGAATTTCCGGGTTGATAAACACATCTGGGTACCGGGAGGGTGGTGCATCTGAAGAGGGCAGGGAAGCTCTGCGTCCCTTCCCATATGCTTTCCCCTTTGCATCTCTTCCATTTGGCTGTCCCTGAGTTGTATCCTTTATACTAAACTGGTAAATGTAAAAAAAAAAAAAAAATAGTGTTTTCTTGAGTTCTATGAGTCATTCTAGGGTACCGCCAGACCAGAGAAGGGGGTTTTGTGAATGCGTGAATTTATAGAGGATGAGTGAGAAGTACAGGTAGCCCCTAGGACTGGCGACTGGTGTCTGAAAGGGGGGAGTCTTGTGGGACTGAGCCCTTTACCCTGAGGGATCCAATGCTAACTCTACAGGTACATAGTGTTAGAATTGGAGAATTGGTTGGGGTCAGAAAACACCTCAGACCCACCCAGGCTCCACATTTCTTCACAGCAAGTAGATGTGGCGCTATAGGAAGTAGAACAGGGTTGGGAAAACTGAAAGATAATTTATACAGCACTTATAGTTTACGTAACTTTTCACACTCATTGTCCTGATCCTCACAACCACGTGTGAGCCAGCCATTACCATACCCCTCCTTAGTAGAGTCATCTTACAGACGAGAGAAACAAAGCTCTGACAGATTAGATGGCATGCCCAGGAGCCCTCAGTAAATGGTTGAGCCTGGACCGTTGGGACCCAGTTCTTTTTAATAGTCAGGAAGAGACAGGTGAGATGGTGGGAGAAAGGACGTCTTCCACACGGCCACAGTTACACCACCTGTATCTGCTCTCCCAGGGAATCGACCTTTTTCCAAAGCACTCAACACTCCTCCCGTAGGTCCTATTAGAGTACTCAGCCCTCTAATTTGCAGTAGATTGTAGCCAAAAGTAACATGTGACCATACCTCGTACAGCACATTCACTTTCCACAGCTGGTCCGGCACCTTCCAAAACTGCTTTTGACACCCCTAAATAAGACATGTTAGTGGTAAAAAGCATTAGTTAAAATCCAATACAAGACTGTAGCTTTTGTACCTTAGACTTTTATTCAGCTCGCCCCTTGGTGTGTAATTCATGGATACCCCCCACAGAAAAACCCACCTTTTCAATAGCAACCTTCATTCAGTAGCTGATCAATAAACAATCTGAGCTGCAGCATGATGGCGCTGCCCAACAGCCGACAGTCTCCTGTGTCTGCAGCTTTACAGGCTCCATTTGTACAGGGATAGTTCTGCGGTTATGTGAAATTGTTTGCATTCTACCCTTACTATCTGATAAAATTGAAAAATATAAAAATGAAAGTTCTGATGCTAATGGGAAGCATGGATCTCAAAACCAAAATAAAACTGAGCATTTTGCATAAGCTTTTTGGTTTTAATTTTTTGTTTTGTTTAGCTTTGTTTTTCACAGGTAGGCAGCTGCCTTCAGGCCAGTGAATCTTCCAGTCAAGGTTGTGGCTTCACCGCTTTGGTCACCACTAATGACAGCCGAGTTGAATGGCTGAAAACACAGACTATGCATTTTGACAGACTGTTAGAGTTGCCTCCACCATTTACCAGCTAATATGTGACTAGTCACTTTCTCATCAGTTATACAGAGGCTAGCACAGTACTTCCCTCACAGAGTTATTTGAACATTAAAAGAGGCAATGCATACAAAATGCTTAGCATGGAATCTGGCACACAGAAAGCATTGAATAATTATCAGTTATTTTATCATTTTAACGATCTATCTTCTATCCTCTATCTATCTGCTGTGTCTCTTTGATTCTGTGTGTGCATTATGAATTGTCTCTTTTTAAAAAATTCCTTTTTTCTTAATATGTGTGGGTCTCTGACTTTGCAATAATGGAGGTGTTCTTCAAATGTCAGATGATCTTCACCAGTCCATTTTAAGATGTTTAAGAGTGAGTTTGGGAGGACCATGTAAACGACGCTTGCTGACTAGTAGGCTTTAGTGTAAGGTAAGCAGGAAGTAAATACTAGGCTTTAAGGCAGCCGGTTTCTCCCCAGAAGGCTCCGCCGATCTCATGTCTTGGAGGGCAGAAGCTGGTGTGCTGTTCTGGGAGCCCCACAAGGACAGGGGCTGGGCACTCACGGTTCAGTACAGAAACTTTCACTTGAATACTATCCAGCTCCCCCTTTCATCTCACCTGTGCGTCCTGCTCTAAGTCCAGAATCTCTCTGGTTCTGTTTCTCCAGAGAATAAACCTCCCATCTCTGGCCAAGGAAGAGCAAGGGAAGTTACTGGTGCATCGGATGGATGGAGGATAGAATGAAGGATGTGAGTGCTACTCATACAGAATTGCACCAATTCTTTTTTTTTTTAATTTTTTTTTTTTTTACATTTATTTATTTTTGAGAGACAGAGAGAGACAGAGTACAAGTGGGGGAGGGACAGAGAGAGAAGGAGACACAGAATCGGAAGCAGGCTCCAGGTTCTGAGCTGTTAGCACCGAGCCCGATGCGGGGCTCAAACCCACAAACCGTGATATCGTGACCTGAGCTGAAGTCAGACGTCCAACTGACTGAGCCACCCAGGCACCCCAGAATTGCATCAATTCTGTTTTCATGTCTTTACTTGTCCTCTGCCTTCCCAGGTACCTGCTGCCTCCAACTCTTATGTCTCTAGGGTCTACCATTCTCTCCTGCTGATGCTAAGCTTTCACCACTCTGCTTCTCATATTCTAAAAGTACATTGTTGTCTCTTGTTCATTATTGGTCTGCCTCTGACTCTCCCTTTCCTTGTGGGTTTATGCCCTTTTGTTTCCTTTACTGATGCTTTTTTTAAAGTTTATATTTTTTTATTTTGAGAAAGAGAGAGAGAGAGAGAGAGAGAAAAGAGAAAGAGAATGTCCCAAGCAGGCTCCTCACTGTCAGCATAGAGCCCAACATGGCATCCAGTCCCACGAACTGTGAGATCATGACCTGAGCCAAAATCAAGAGTCGGACGTTCAACCTACTGAGCCACCCAGGCGCCCCTCCTTTACTGTTGCTTCAATAGAATTTTCCAAGGAAGCGGGAACAAATGCATATGTTCAATTTACCATGTTTCACATAATTGAATGTTCTTTATGTCTGCATTTTGAATGACCAATACATTGGATGGATATTCTACATATTCACTTCCACATAGTAAGTTCCATGATATTTTGCAGTTTCGAAAATGTTTAAACTTCTATTTCTATTTATGTATTATCTTACCCTTTTAATCTCAAATTTAATGCTTTGTATTAAAAATATATTAACATAAGCTTATATGTATGTAAGTTATAAACAAATAGACGTGGAGAGGGCATGCTCAGAGGTGTTACATCAATGGAGGTGGTCAGATATTCCAGGAAAAATCAAGAAAAGGCTGAGTTTCATTTCTGGATCAGTGTGACATAGAGAAGGGAAGAGTTACAAGAGGTGAGATATGAGTGCCCACTGAGTTACATAAAAAGAGAAATAAAAGGGGCACCTGGGTGGCTCAGTCGGTTAAGCATCTGACTTTGGCTCAGGTCATGATCTCACAGTTCGTGAGTTCCAGCCCCGCGTCGGGCTCTGTGCTGACAGCTCAGAGCCTGAAGCCTGTTTCAGATTCTGTGTCTCCCTCTCTCACTATACCCTCACCCCCTGCTTGCACTCTGTCTCTCTCTGTCTCAGAAATAAACATTAAAAAAAATTAAAAAATAAATAAAACTTTCTTAAAAAGGGAAAATAAAAATAGAACTTCAACTTATTAAATTAGAAGTGTGGCATTTTGATAGGGCTAAAGTGGGGACGAGAGCTAACAGAGACTAAATCTGACATGTCAGTTACACCTCACCTTTACATGGTTACACCCTGTCTAATCCTCCTGTGGGAAATCAACATCTGACAGGCAGAGAAACTGAGGCTCAGAGAGATTAAATGATATTTCCAAGGCCACACAATGGTAAGAGGCATAGTAGGGATTCAAACCCAGGTCTTTCTAATTCCAGGGCTTACCTATGTTCTGCTATATGCTCCATCTACTGAGGCAACATTAGCCACAATTTCCCTCCCAGACGTGAGTCATCTTAATAGTTACAGTCAACTACATTGCTTAAATAAAATACCTGATTTCAGATTAAATGTCCTTGTTGTTGAGTTTACAATCACATCTGCCTTTTCTTTGGTAATATCTCCAGTAGCAATCTGGAAAGTAACTGCACCAATTTTCATTTCATATGCTGTGAACCCAGGGTTGGAGACAGTCTTGAAGATTCCTGAAAAGAAAGCAAGCAAATGAAAGAGTGGCTGGAGAAAGAACAAAAAGAATGGGGCCTTATTCTCTTCCCAGTCCTCTTTCTTTCTCCTATATAAACCCAAACAGTAACATGCCTCCCAGCCTGTTAAGCTGCTGGGTTTTTTGTTTGTTTGTTTGTTTGTTTGTTTGTTTGTTTTGAGGAAATTAGAAAATAATGTTTTGTAGCAGTAGGAGTATCATTTTCTGAGTTAAATAGGATGAGGCAGAAACATCTGATTGGTCCATCTGCCAGTCTGCAAAAGTTGCTGTAACATTATAAGAAAGGCAAGAGGAAGGATAGAGGGCAAAACGCTCCCTCATGTCATCCCTACACCTCTTGGGGACTTTTTTTCAGCTTTTTTGAAGTATGATTGACAAATAAAAATTGTGGGTATTTAATGTGTACAATGTGACGTTTTGACATTCACATACATTGTGAGATGATTATCCAACTGAGCTGGTAACATACCCATCGCCTCACACTTTGTGTGTGTGGGTGAGTGTGTGCACATGCATGCGGGAGAGGTGAGAACACCTGAGATCTACTCTCTTAGTAAACTTCAAAAATATGAAACATTAGGGGCGCCTGGGTGGTCCTGTTAAGTGGCCAACTCTTGGTTTTGGCTCAGGTCATGATCTCACCGTTCATGAGTCCAAGCCCTACATCAGGCTCCATGCTGTCAGCACAGAGCCTGCTTGGGATTCTCTCTCTCTCCCTGTCTGCCCCTCCCTCACTTGCTCTCTCTGTTTCTCAAAATAAATAAACTTAAAAAAAATTGATTTAAAAGAGTATGAAACATTATTACTAACCTTAGTCCCATGCTACATATTTGGTCTCAAGAATTTATTCATCTCGTGACTGAAAGTGTGTACCTCCAATGATTCTTTTATTGCCATTTTATAGAAATGGAAATGGTCTCAGTGGCTAGGTCATTTGTCTCATGTTCAACAACAGCTCACTATCTCCAAACATGAGCTTTTCCTGTTGCCTCACATCTCCCTGGGGTAGCCATATCGAGGCTGCTTGGAGGAAATTACCTTGACTGTGTTGGCACATCACCATCCACTCTACACTCTGAGGCTTTACAACTTAGCTGCGCCATTTATACTCATCCCTTAAGCTCTTCAGGTCTCCCCTTCAATATGACACAGTGGCAACAGAACCACCTGCCCAGGCAGCCATTGTGTAGATTAAATAATATATATGAAGGGGCACCGGGTGGCTGAGTTGGCTAAGCCTTTGACTCCTGATTTCAGCTCAGGTCATGATCTCACGGTTTGTGAGATCAAGCCCCACATCTGGCTCTGTGCTGACAGCGCAGAACCTGCTTGGGATTCTCAATCTCTCTCTCTCTCTCTCTGCCCCTCTCCCCACTCATCTCTCTCTCTCAAAATAAATAAATAAACATAAGAAAACTTTAAAAAAATATATGAAAGCAATCAGTGAAGTTTAGGGTGTCGTACGTATTTTAGTTATGTATGCATGTGTGTGGTTCTTCAAAGGCCTTTACTGGATGAGTCCTTCAGAGTGGGAGGACACAGGCCCAGGAGGCTGTGGGCAGGTCCTGCTCCCAGCTACCCACACCTCAGTGGAATGAACTCTAGGCAAGGCAGGCTCCAGCACATTCACTTCTCCAGGGGCACGGCCTCTTATCACATACATGTGCACCAACAGCACGTAGAGGCAAGAGCAGTGCTTCAGGCCAGCACATCCAGGGCATCCCCCTCAGTGTACTATGCCCGCAGCAGCCCCAGGTAGGCCTCCCACTTGGTGTGAGGATTTTGCCGCGGGTGAAGCAGCACACAGGGATGATCAAGGAAGCCACGGAGCGGTCGCCAGTCCCAACCCTGGCCTCTGTCTTGTTCCTCCATCTTCAGTTATCTTTAATTATCATACCTTAGAAACCCTGGCCTCATTACCAGGGATTTGGTTCGTATCCTTATGGTACATGCTGGATAGCTGGTTTGTGCAAGCATCCCCTGAATGGCCCTGTTAATCACTATCTTGAATATGTAGAGATCCTGTCCTCCCTCTACATTCCCATCAGGCAGAATGTGCAGAAGAGCATGTTGTTCAGTGTTCAAGGCCAGGGGCTGGTTGTGGGGGGTTGGCCAACCCTGAATGTCCTCTTATAATGAAGAGTGTCCAAGTGTCAGGCCTTGATCTCCCTGGAAATGCTGGCCACACAAGGAGGGGAAGGGCCACTGATAGTTGCTAGGGTAAGTTGCTGTGATATGAAAACTTGCTGCATATAGATCCCAGCCGCAGAGCCTTTATCCCGTCAGCCACTCCCGGACTCCCTGTACATAAGTTTCCCCAGTAAAGCTATGTCTCAGTTGGTGTCTCTTTTCTTTGGCCTCACCGGACCAACACCCACCCTAGGCTTAGAGTTTGCTGGGGTGCACAGCACAGGGTCTGTGTGATGTATTCTTTGTGTGCTCAGACAACAGAACATGCTCAACACATGCTCTAATACCCTCTCCATCACTGATTTGTTCCTCATGTGAATTAGCTTTGTCTCCTTCTGTTGGCCTTAAGCTACCACTGAAGAGGTACGAAGCAGAGGGAAGTAATTTCCTCAGCAGAACAACTTTGCCAGACCTTGGCCATCTCCAGCCATGAGAATCCTGTCCTTGTCAGGATTTCCTCTTGACCATTTAGTGAATTCATCTAAAAATGCCTGGAAATAGAAATATAGTTACCGACTACAACAATATTCTGTAAAAATATTAATCCAATTCTTTGGAGCATTGATCACCAAACATCATTTAGGAACAATAGTTCTCCCTAGATTTCCACTTACCCAGAGACTTTTTAATTAAAGGATTACAGTTCAACCTAGGAATTTTCGCAGTATATATCAGTGCTGATTTAGTTTATTTCAAGGAAAGCCCACAATTCTATCTCAGATACCTGAGAATAACTAAGAACTTAGAAAAGAACACTATATTTGATATCTTTTTAAAGTACTCATGTTAGTAGTTTATAGCAATAGCCCTTAAAGTCAGGTAACAAAAAGATAATAATAACTACTTCTGCAACCAGTTTTGATGCTTGCTATATGCTAGACACCATGCAGAACATTTCAAATACATCTTCTCTTAATTCCCGCATCAACTCAAAAAGGCATTATTGTCATATTCACTCTACACATGATAAAACTGAGATTCAGAGAGGTTGCCTCACTCAACCTTTAAATGGCACAATTGAAATGCAAACCTAGCGGTAACTTTCTTCTTTGTACTTTCATATTGTTTGCATTTTTGCTATAACTAAGCACAATTTATATAAAATCAATATAACTTTTTCAAGAGTGAAAAACAGATTTCAGTACTCAGAGTGGGCCAATCAGCTAAGGAGTGCATCTCAAGGAATGTCACCTTACAAGGTCAGGTGTCAGGAGTTAAGTACTTACTAACTGTGCTTTGACTCCTTCTCTACTACTGAATACTCTACTGATGTTTCTAGCTTAAGACCCTCATAGATTTGGATAGACTGGCTATATTCTAGCCCGAAAACAACAATACCAACAACACCGTAAATTCTTGAGGTTTCTCTCAGTTGGTCTTTTCCCTATAAATAAAGCCATGACTTAGCTTTCATTCAGTCAGTGTTAAAATGCCTTGGCCAATTTTATGCCAATAGCTTTCTGCTTTTTCCTAAGAATTTATTAAGTACAAATTATCTTGCCTCTTGCTAAACTATCTGGGAAAGATTATATGAGTTCTCAGTGTTATAAATCTTACGACAACTCCCTATCAGTAACCAACACTTATGGACAGGGAAGTGAAAACATTATTATTTATAGATCTACAAAGACATCTGACTGCACTTAGGTTCACTTGCCCGAATGACCAGAAGAGATACGTAACCGTACCTGATGGATTTCGTTATCACCTGGATGTATCAGAAAGTGAACTTCTTGTAAGGTTTTCAGCCATGCACTGCTACTAAATTTGAACACTTCTGAAAGGATTAGTTCAGCAAAAGTAGCTTTGGGAAAACTCAAATTTCCTGTTCCAATCATGGGAAATGTGATTGATGAAAAAGATAACTCTTCCATAGTTGTCAAACATTTCTTGATTATATTTGCCATGATCTGAAATGTACAAAGTACATTTCTGTAAGTTAGGGCGTAAGCTGGTGAGAAATAGAGAGAGCTACAGCTCCAAAAACTCTGACTAGGGCTTCTCTGCTATTCTTGGCTTTGTCCGGGTCTAGGGTGTCAGAAAGGGAACCTAAGAGGGAAGAGGACATTCCAGGGAGATTCTAACTCATGCAGGAAGAAGGTTCCAATAGTATGGGAATGGTCACATAAACAATGGTGTCTTGTTGCAATTAAAAGCGATGTTTATGAAGAGTTTCTAACAACACGGGGAAATGTTTAAGTAAAAAAAAGCAGGACTAAAAAAATGTTTGGAAGGAGTCTCAACTAAGAAATAAGTATGAATAAAATTGATTCAAAGGGATTGCAATAAAATGTTCACCAAAGTTATCTCTAGATGGCTGGATTATAATTTTTATTTTTGTCTTTGTACTTCCTGTATTTTGTCCAATGTACATGTATTACTTTTATATTCTAAAAAAAAGAAAGTGGAAGTTAAACTGGGAATAGAGGTGAGAAGTCATCAAAAGAAGGGCAATGACCCTTCATCCTTTACCACAGCTCTAGCTGCATCGCTATCATACTGAAGGATCATTACACTAATTTTCAGATATCATTCTCGGAGAACCCCAAGGATTGTTACTACTTTCAAGGTCAATTATACTGTAATAACTGGTAGTTGTGATGGACTGTTCATGGAATGTAATAAAGATTTCAGTAAATTGACAAGGCTCAGTCAATACCAGGGTTTCTCAACCTGGGCCAGAAAAGTCTGTGTTATGAAGGCTCATGTATGCTTTGTAGGAGACTTAGCAGCATCCCTGGCCCCCACTTCCTAGCTATCAGTAGCCAGTGTAACAAGCCAAATGTCCCCTGGGGAATAAATTCACTTTGCTTGAGAACCACAGATCTATATCCTGCCAGAAGATTACCAGAGCTATCAATGTAGCAGAGAACTAAGGATTTTCTCTACCTGCTGAGAAGACCCTGCTCCATTATCCCAGCCTGGTGCCACGACATGGAGCACAGCTTTGCAGTTCAGATTGCAGCCACTTGTCATGAATATGCTACCCACTTTCTCCTCTGTTCCCTGCCTGGTGGCATATAACTCTTCCTGGAGCTTTGGACCAGCTTTCTGCAAAAGAGACTGAGATAGTGGTCCTCCTCCAAGCTGAAGATTCATGGGAACAGTGTTGACGATGACATCGGCCTTAAGGAAAACAGCAACATGTTTGTTAGAGTTCCAATCCATAGTTATTAAGCACCTATGACTTGCCAAGTATTATGAGGTAATGCACAAGATACGTTTGTCTATCATACTGACCTCCCAGCCCTACCCTCAAGGGGCTTACAATCTGTTGTTAGTACTTAGATATTGTAATGGGGTGAGACCCAAAACTTAGAAATTAAGGAAATATATCACCCACTACTGTTAAGTTAACATATGATGAGTCAGAGTAGGGCTACGAAAATGAGCAAACAGAAAGGAGAGTCAGAATGAAAGGTAGAAGCGGAAACAGAAAGATAGCTAGACAGATGGAAACAAAAACAGAACTCTGAAAGAGACCACTGAGGAAGAAAGAGTATGTTTTAGGCTGGCAGGAACTGAGAGTAATTGTTTTGACTTGATTAACATACCTAAAGAAAGAATGGGTCCATCTGAAGGGCGAGGGCAGGGAGGGGGTGCAGATTCTGGTCTAACAAAGGCCTAAAAAAGGTCTAACAAAGCCCTAAACAAAGGAAGGTCATTGAAGGAAGGTAGGCAGTGTCCACTCAAGCCATTCCAGGGGTATGGGGATCTCCAAAGCTTGCTGAGGCCATCCCCTTGGTGAGATGGGGTCATGACCTGATGCCGACAGATGTTAAATATTCAATTCATCCAATTCTATTTATTCCTATTTTGTATTCAAATTTAGAGGGCAGAATGCTTTGCTCGAGTGGATTTTGAGTATTCTGGTTCCTTGGGAGCTCTTCTTCATTGTAAATTAAAAGGTGTATATGTCTTTGGGCCACATAACAGTTATATTTCTCACTATCATGGGTCCACCTCAGTCTTGTATGAGGTTAGTTAACATAAACTAATTTCAGGATCTGAGAAGCTTCTTGCAGGGAAAAGTTAGTGAGCCTTCCACAGGGCAGTTGGTTAAGCATCTGACTCTTGATTTCAGCTCAGGTCATGGTCTTACAGTCCATGGGATTGAGCCCTACATTGGGCTCTGCACTGCTTGGGTTTCCCTCTCTCTCCCTCTCTCTCTGCTTCTCTCTCTCTCAAAATAAATAAATAAACTAAAAAAAAAAAAAAGTCAGTAAGCTTTCCAAAAAAACAAGATTCAGCCCATTTTCACCCTGCTCTCTGCTTACTGATTCCTACACAGTTTGGGGAAGCAATATATTAACATGTAAAACAGCAAAATAGTCTTAATGTTTATATCAGTTCAAGATAATCAAAAGAAACTGTGTTAAAAATAATTAGTAATTGCTATAGAATTTCAAAAAAAAAAAAAGCAGGAATCCTTTAGACTGGACTGGTTAGTAGAGTCTTTACAAAGAGGATAAGGGATGAATCTGGGATAGGGGAAAAGAAGGCAGTAAGCATTCTAGGTGGGTAAATATTTAAGAAAACACACAGAATTGCAAAAGGTCAGAAAGCAGTCCAATTTAGCAAACAGAGAGTATTAATGGTAAGAGACAGGGCTGGAAAGAGATTTGGGGCCAGATGATGTAAGACTTTGTAAGCTCACACTTTTTTGGGCTTTATGCTGCAGGCAGTAGGGAGCATCTGATAAATATGCATCAAATAGCTATGGAGAGAACAGACAGGAGGGTGAGAGGGTGACTGGGAGTGCTGAAAGACAGTTGACTGTGGGAATGAAAAGGAAAGGGCATGTACAAGAGACAGTGTGCAAGGAGGCTGGGAAACCAGTTGGATAGGGAAAGGAACTCAGAGAAGAAAGATTTAAAGGGCTCCAAAGTTTATATGGCGCCATCCAACCATGAGAATAGGTATCCTGACAGGGTTGGTGAGAGTTTATCAACAGACTATGTCGTGAAAAGACCTCAGTTTCCTCATCCATAAGATGAGGGCATGTAATATCTGTCTCAGATTGTAGCACTGATTGGGTGAGGTAAACTTTCAAGTGGTCCGTCCTAAGTGGATAATGATGATAGCTATCATTTTTTGAGTCTTCACTATGTGCCAAGAAGGTGCTAAGTGCTTTGTGTGGATTATTGTACTTGACCCACCGCACAGGAACCCTAATATTGTCATCATCCATAATTACAGGTAAGGACACTGAGACATAAGGGGGAATGTTGACCAAGATCAATGGCTGGTCAGTGGTAAAGTGGGATTTGAACCCTGCCAGGACTAACTTTGGAGTTGGTCTGCATAACCACTACACTATGCCTTCTAGAGTGAAAAAGAAACTTCCTATACTTTTACGTGAGCCAGTTGTTTTCTGGTCTGAGTATGCTCACCAAACCATCTCATAATAGGCAGCTACAGAGCTCTCTATTACCCACAGCCATGGCAATTAGCTTCCTCTTTGCAAATTAAATAATTATAATTCCAGTTTTATGAATAAGTCTTCTGTACTTGATTAGTGCCACCTTTCTGGGTAAAATTATAAGATTCAAATTTTCACCTTGAAGCTCTGAGTGAAGGTCCTGAAACCATGTGACAAAGAGAAGGACTCTAGCTACTCTAGAGAACATGAAGAAACTGGCTGGCTGCCTCCCTGCTGCTGTCTCATTAGATGCAGCAAAAGCAAAGAATATTTCCAGTGGCTGATAATCCATGAGTCTCCAAATTTCTCAAAAGAATTCTCCTTTCATTAATCTTGAGTGTATGCCATCTGGTAAATATCAAGTGTCAAAATGGTGGAAACTACAGAATTCTGAAGAAGAATCCACATCAGTAAATCTCTTCATATTAGAATCACCTTGAATTCTTTTAAAAACTACTGATCCCTCCCCCCCCACCACATACCTGACCAATTAAAATCAGAGTCTCTAGGGGTAAGTTCTTGGCATCTGTAGTTTTAAAAGCTTCCCAGATGATTCTGATGTGCAGCCAGCACTGAGTATCATGGATGTCAACTACAGATGGGATATAGCGCCTGCACCTCCTGCTAATTGGTGATTCCAGGGGGAGGGGAGGGGGAGCAATAGAAGGGGAGGCAGCAAAAGGCAGGCTGAGCATTTAGTACCTGTACTGGTAATCTTTCTCCTTTCTCATTCTGCCTGTGTCTCAGAAAGTGCTCAGACAGGAGCAACAGGGTATTTGTGAAGGATAATATTATAATAGGATGTATCCCCATAAATGTCGATTGGAACAGGAGAGAAAAAACAGAACTGGGTTGAAAATAGGTAAAGATAAGTTATAGAGAAATAAAAGAGGTGCATATGCACAGCCTGGTTTGTGGTCAACTTGGATCTCTTCACATGAGAACACATGGAATGCAGGGGATGGTGAGTATAGCCCTGCTTGAACCTCGGGTGGGTTTAACTTCCCAAATTTATATGGTCTTCATCTTTGATCTTAAATCACAGAACCAGTTAATTAGACACCATTGTTTCTTGATGGATTTACTAAATAGTACCACTTACCTGGAAATAAATAACATCTCCACTTATCATCACAAGCTTTAGACCTTCTTTGGTTTGGGTTGAGGCTATCACATGTCTGTTGGAAAGATCATTTTTCCAGCTGGCTTGGTCTCTTGACTGTGGAGAAAACAGTAAAAATAATTACCAGGCAATGCTATCTGGAGACTTTCCTCATAGGTGTCCAAACAGAACCTATTAGATTCATCATCTCTCTAACTCAACTCATAACCCAACCCTAAGATTCAAAAGCAAATAATGTATTACCACAATGTATTTAACACTTCAAATGCCAGTGAGCTCTTTTACTTATTCCCCCAAGAATTCTAGCTTAGGAGACCCTGCTCATATCCCCTGGCTCTTCCTATTTAAGGGCACTTGGGTCTTATTTCCAGCTGTATTTCTTTTCTTTCTTTCTTTTTTATTTTTTTAATGTTATTTATTTATTTATTTATTTATTTATTTATTTTTGAGAAAGAGACAGAGCAGGTAGGAGAGGGGCAGAGAGAGAAAGAGAGACAGAGGGGGTGGGGGGGGAGACACAGAACCTGAAGCAGGCTCCAGGCTCTGAGCACAGAGCCTGACACAGGGCTAGAACTCACAAAACTGTGAGATCACGACCTGAGCCGAAGTCAGACTGAGACACCCAGGCACCCCTCCAGCTGTATTCCTTGTCAGAGGAGTTTCTGTAGTACCAAAGCCTGCTTTGCTTGCAGGTGTAGCAGAGAGGAATCGCAGGTAAATTAACCAGCCCTCCCACAACCCCCTCTCAAGTCCTCATCCAATGATTGATAGGAGTTCCTGTAAAACCACCCCAGCAACCTTGCCTTCCAGGTAGGCCTCACTCTGAGTTTCCCCAGTGGGATTAGTGGTAATGGATTTGAAAACACACCATCAGTATCTTTTACTTCCCTATTTAGATCATTTGCACTTGAATCCTGTCTCAGGTTCTCTTCTGAGGGAACCCAAACTAAGACACACCCCTTAGTTCTCCACAACAACGCATTTATAACTTGACTATTCATCAGTCATAGAATTTTAGAATTTAAAGGGTCATCACAGATCATCCAGTACAGAAACTTCATGGGGGGGGGGGGGGGGGAGACCAGTGTACAAAGAGATGAAACCACCTACTTAAAGTCAAATTATTAGCTGATAAAGGACACAATCCTTGAATCTGCTCTTCACAGAATCTGCAAGAGGAGCTGATCTGCCTGACGGTATTGTCACACTTACCAATGGTAAAAACATGGGATACATCACCACCCCATCCCATAAACCTTGTCATCCACATCTGTCACAGACATTAATTGGTATCAACACTCTTTTTCAATCAATGCAGATAGTTTCAGAATCTTGCTCAACGCAGAGCTCCAGGCAACAACTGTCATTTGATCAGAGGTAACCCATGAAATGAAATGTATTTTCCATGCCTGATCTAACTCAGAAAGGATGTGACTTTTCTTTGCTTAAAATAATCTTAGAGAATTTTCCACACTCTACTTTCTATAACAAATAGGAAACTCCAGAAGGACTGGAAATGGGCTTGAACAGTCCTCTTCACTTGCTCAAGAATTTCATTTTTTATACTCTCCTGCATGTACTGTGGTATGTTTGCTGCAAGCATTATCAATGACCTCCCACCCTGGTGAGCGGTGGGATAAATGGGTATTAAGAAGGGCCCTTGTTGTGATTAGCAATAGATGTTATATGTAAGTGATGAATTGCCTAATTCTACTCCTGAAACCAACATTACATTCTGTTAACTAACTAGAATTTAAATAAAAACTTGAAACAAACAAACAAAAAAATGACCTCGATCTCCCACCCTGAGAATTCCTCAGGTATAGACTGTTTCAAAGCACTGATATGAAGACTAGAAAACCTTTCAGAAGAACCAGCCACATTCTCTATCAAATTTTGTTTTTTTCCTTTTCAATGTTATGATTGGTGTCTTGTGTTAAATTCTTTTCACATCCTCCAAACAACCTATTATGACCACCTCCTTGACTATATCAGACTCAATTGAAGTCCTATCATCGTCTATGCTGTTTTTTATGTCTTCCCATACTGCTGGTTTCATATTCAACTCGGTGACTTTATATTTAAAGATGATATGGCAGAAGTTTTTAGAAATGTCCTCTTTCCAAGTCTTGATGACATTGATCTTTGTTCTTCTTTGAGTGAGTTCAGTGGTCGCAGACCTGAATGTTACCTCTAGCCTCTTACAGTTGACTTGGTGCCATGTTACCTCAGAGTGTCACCTTCCCCTTTTATAATTTATCATTCCAATCAGGAGATGCTTCTTCTGCATGATCTTCCATATGAGAGGATGCAGAGCCACCCAAAATGGTGCTAGCAACTTTCTCAGGGGCTTCTCCTTTCCATATAAGGCTACGCCCAAAGTCACATAATATGGAAACACAGTAATGGGCCTTTCATTGAAGACAAGCTTTTTGGCCAAGTAGGTGTCCACCACTAAAAAAAGAAAAAGCAAAAGGTAGGTATTAAGACAAAATCTTTGGCACAAAAAGAAATCCTGATACTAATGAGACTCTGCAATATAGTATATCTCCCTAAAATGGTACCACCACTGTCAGGCAGCTCAATGAAAGATGTGACATTCATGAATGCAATGGATCCAATTCGCACTGAATGAAATAGATCTATTCCATTCATGTTTACTTTGTAGTGAAGGTCTGTACAATTAATCTGGTATTCCCATTGACATTCATTACAATATTGGGGAGGTGATTTTTTTCTGGAAAAAAAAAGCAAACAAACTTGGCTCTTAAAGATTCAATAAATACAAACAATAATGCATGAGCAATTAAAAATGAACTGTTAGAAGTAAAGCCAATACCATTTTTAAAGGAATAGTTGTCATAGCCAAAAATAGTTAAAAACAATTGCATGCTGTAATAAAAAATTTCATAAAATTAGTTCAGATTCCCTAGAAGCAGAGCCTGAGATGAGGATTCATGTGAATTATTAAAGTTGTACCCTCAGGAGAAACCTGTAGGATGTGAGAGACAAAGACAGAGAATGTGGTTCAGGTTAAGCCTGGCTTCTGCTAATCCTGCAAGGAGCTCTGGAGTATATAAATTGCATCATGGTGTTATCCCAACCTTGGGACAGGGAGCTGGGTTTAGAACCTCATACCAGTCAGTTATTGTCTACAGGTCATCCTGGTTGGGTGATGAATGTAAACTCCCAGATACCTCCAGTTCCCAGGCCTTTAGTCTCCTGAAGGCAATCCCTCTGGAGAAGGTTGTGAGTCCTTCACAGCAATACCTATAGCAGTTGAATTATGAAAGAACCTAATAAATAAAAGAGACCCCAGGACTTTTGGAGAAGCACCAAAAGAAAGGAAGGGCACTAAGAAAAGTCCAAAGAATAACTGCACAAGTTTGGGAGAAAGTGTGGCTTAGCAGCTAGTATAAAAACATCTAAGGGATTTCGGTTGACAGTAAATTCTGTATAAATCAACAGTGATGTAGCTGTGTTTAAGAAGGAAAAAAGGGGGCGCCTGGGTGGCTCACTGGGTTAAACAACTGACTCTTGATTTTGGCTCAGGTCACGATCTCACAGTTTCATGAGTTCGAGCCCCGCATTAGGCTCCGCGCTGACAGTGCAGAGCTTGCTTGGGATTCTGTCTCCCTCTCTCTCTGCTCCTCCCCAACTCGTGCTATCTCTGTCTCTCTCAAAGTAAAAATAAATGTAAAAAAAAAAAAAAATGAAAGAAGAAGAAAAAAAAAGTCACCAAATGCTGGGAAGCACATGGAGCAGTAGGAACTCTCATCCATTGTTGATGGGAATGCAAAATGGTGCAGCCACTTTGGAGACAGTCTGGCAATTTCTTATAAAACTAAACATACTTTTACCATATGATCCAGCATTTGTACTTTATGGTATTTATCCAAATATCTTGAAAACTTATGTCCACACAAAACCTGTAAATGAATGTTTATAGTAGCAATATAGCTTTATTCATAATTGCCCAAACTTGGAAGTAACCAAGGTGTCCTTCAATAAATGAATGGATACATAATAGATATGATGCCTCCATAAAACAGAATATGATTCAGAGATAAAAGAAATGAGCTATGAAGCTACAAAAAGGCATAGAGGAAATATAATGCCTGTTGCTAAGCAAAGGAGCCCATGTGAAAGACTACATATCATATGATTCCAACTACATGACATTTTTGAAAAGACAAAACTGTGGAGACAGTAAAAATATCAGTGGCTGCTTGCAGTTTGGAGGAGGAAGGGAGGGGTGAATAGGTGAGCACAGGGGATTTTCAGGGCACTGAAATTATTCTGTATGAAACTATAATTGAGGACGCATGACATTATGCATTTGTCAAAACCCAGAGAAGCATCCAACACTAAGAGTGAGCTCTAATGTGGTGGAATGTAGTTAATAATAACGTAGCAATACGCTTTCATCAATTGTAGCAAATGTACCACACTAATGCAAGATGATAATACTAGGGAAAACTAGGGGTAGGAGGCATTCTCCTTACTTTCTGCTTAATTTTTCTATAAACCTAAAATTGTTCTAAAAATAAAGTCCATTCATCTTAAAAAGGGTAGCAATGAGATTTGAGGCTATAATTAAAAAAAAAACATAGTAACAAGAATATGTATGGTGAATAAATAACCCTATTCTACTTTTGACTGGTAAAAATCGGCAATACCTGGGGTATGGTACTTAGTTTAAGGTGCCAAACATTGCAAAGGGATTATGAAAACTAGCTATGGTGTTCTGAAGAGGGAAACTGATGCTGTAAAAGGATTCAAAACCACATCACATGAGGATATATAAAAGGAACTGAATATATTTAACTTGCAGAAGTACAGATAATAAGTAGATGAAGGGAGCCGCACGTAATAGTTGTCATTAAACATTTGAAGGGTTATCTTATAAAGGATTTATTTCTACAACTTTAAAAGGAATAACAAGGACTAATAAGTAAAACATATTTGGGCTTCATATGCTGCTAAATTTTTTTAATAATTAGAACTGTCCTAAGGAAGAATGGGTCAACTTGGGGGACAATGAGTTCCCAGCCAAGCAGAAGATGGACCATCACTTAGGGATGTGATTTTACATCTAAGACAACCATTTTTCTTTTTGGGGGGGCAAGGGAGATTTTTCTCTAAATTCATTAGCCTATTTCTTTTTCTTCCTTCCTTCCTTCCTTCCTTCCTTCCTTCCTTCCTTCCTTCCTTTCTTCCTTTTTTTTTTTTAGAGAGAAAGAGAGCACACAGGTGTGCAGGAGTGATGGGGGGCAGAGAGAGAGGGAGAAAAAGAATTTGCTGTGGGGCTCCATCTCATGACCCTAAGATCTTGACCTGAGCCGAAATCAGGAGTTGTATGCTTAACCGACTCAGCCACCCAGGTGCCCTGACTAGCCTATTTTCAAATACATGTTCCCCAGTAGAAATAGTTTATTACAGTACTTTTATGTTCAGAGGTGATAACAGTATCAAAATGAAGGACACCAAACTATTCAAACATCACTTAATAATAGCACTTTATCCTGTAGCAGCTGAGACCTACATTTATCTAGAACACAATTCATATCTATTATTTCCCATCAAATTAGTAACTTATGCTTTCCATTCTTTCCTAATTTGATAGTTATAATAACTTTATTTATTGAATACCTGGTTTGTGTCAGGCAGTGTACAAATATTATCCTACTTAATCTTCATAACGACCCTGTGAGATAGGTTTTATACCCACTTTAAATAAGGAAACAGAGTAAGGAAGTAACATTGCTATCACTATCCAGCTAGTAAATTCTAGAATTTAAATATGTATCTTTGGGATTCTAAAGGCCAGTGATGCTCTATTTCTATATAGAAGGCTTAGGAGTGACAATCTGGCTAGAAGTAGGGGGCAGTATGTGGAACTTGTCTTAAAGCTGTATTTCCTTGGATTGTGTAAGTAAGATGGCACCAATGATCCCTGATAATCATGCCTTTCTATAATTTCCTTCCATCTTGTATCAGAGTTGGTCTCTGTGACCAACAGAATATGGCACAAGTGATGCTGTGTCTCTTCTGACGCTAGATGACAAAAGGCACTATAGCCCTTGCCCCCTCCCCTGCCACCCTCTCTCTCTCAGATAACTCAGTCTGGGGGCAGCCAGCTGCCACATCATGAACAACCCTATGGAAAGGCCCTCAAGGCAGGGAAGTGAGGCCTCTGGCAGCAGTTATGTGAGTGAGCCTAGAAGAAACTCTCCAGTCCCCATCAAGCCTTCAGATAACTGCAGCCCCAAATAACAGGTTGATAGCAACCTCATCAGGGGTCCTTATCCAGAATCACCCAGTTAAGCTGCTCCCAAATTCCTCGCCCTCAGAAAGTAGGATAATAAATGGTTGCTATGTAAAGCCACTAAATTTGGTATGGAGCAATAGAAAACTAACACAGACTGTATGCTTATTTAGGATGGCTTGAAGAGGCAGGCTGGTGGAGACAGAGGGGATAAGGTTAAAACCCCTACCCCCTAATCCTTTGTGTCAAAGTCATTGCTGAATGCCAACCTCTGATAACTATGCCAACAATATGAATTTTAAGGGTCTAAACAAAAAACTATAAACAACAACAAAAGCCTCAAAACCCAACCAAACAAAAACAAAACAGAATATAATAGAAAACAGAGTATAACAGTTCCTTAGCAAGAAATGCATGTTGCAGCAAAACTTTTTTTCCAAATTGCAACAAATGTTTTTGTTTTTACATAAGGTATGGGTTGGGATATAAAATCCCTATTTTTATGGTGCCCCATGGTTTACAAAAAGTTTGTAAAATGCTGCACTACACCCTATATCACTCTGCCTCTCCTGATGGCTTCTTTAGCTCACAATGGTTGGAGTGCAGACTCAGGCTTTTAGCTAACCCAACTTGCACATTATCTCCAGAGACATTGACTGTGCTTAGCCACTAACCATTTACCAGAGTATAACCATAATTAACTGTTAAAAAAAAAAAAAAAGCTCTTCAGATGTCAACACTAGCTAAGGACTAGGTGACAAGTATGCAAGAGAGATGGGACCTTCATATTTTGCAACTTTGGGAGGTTAGTATGAGTCCTAAGAATTATACCGTTTTAAATGTAGAAGTCTGCTAGGTGAGGGATACCCACACTAAACATTTGTCTTCTCATAAAGTGCCAATTAAAAATGTCCAGTGGTATGGGGTGCCTGAGTGGCTCCAATGGTCAGGTGTCAGACTTCAGCTCAGGTCGTGATCTCATGGTTCGTGGGTTCAAGACCCATGTCGGGCTCTATGCTGACAGCTCGGAGCCTGGAGCCTGCTTCAGATTCTGTGTCTTCCTCTCTCTGCCCCTCCCACGCTCGTGCTTTGTCTCTCTCTATCTCAAAAATAAATAAACATTAAAAACAATGTCCAGTGGTATCAATTCATTGCTATATGAAGAATCAGATATTATTTCAGTCTAGTCCTAAGACTATTAGCTTCTTAAACTACTGAAAGTTAAGCTCCTTTTCCTTCTAGAGAGGATCTCAATTTTTGGCTTTCCTGCTTGACTGGTTTCCTTCCAAGCTATATGAGAAAGATCCTAATTTTTGCTTCTTTTCTCTTGACCTCATTCATTTCCATCCCCCAGCCTTCTATCTCCACCTACAGTTTCAGAGATATTTTTTGGCTTTAGCAACTCTTCCTAAGGATCATAGTTAGGAGGGGATGTGCAGATGAAATATGGCCATTAATAATGGCATTTATTTAGTCATATTATCTAAAATATAAACTACTCTGTGGCATAAGCTCTTTGGGAGTTTGTTACTACCTTTAAAATGGTTCATTTAATTTTCCAAATTCTTATCATGCTCTTTGAGAAGTGATCAGATTATGAATACATCTTGAAGCTAGAGTGAACAGGATTTCCTAAAAGACTAGGTGTGGGATATGAGAGACTCCCAGGTTTTGGCCTGAGCAAAAAATGATGAGTTTTTGAGGTTAAGTGTGGGGGCGGGGGGGGGGGGGAGGGGGGGAAAGAGGGCTGGAGCCAATGACCAAGAAAGAATTCTTGAAAACGTCTTCAGTGCAAAAGGTGATGTTATTAAAGCACAGGGACAGGACCCATAGGCAGAAAGACCTGCACTGGGGTTGTGAAGAATGGCTGGTTTTATACTATTGAGTTGGGGACGTAAAGTCAAAAGGGAGGCCTCCAGAGGGACTTTGATATGCTAAAGAGGACTCCTAAGATACCTGAGGCCTTGCTATTGTCAAGCTTTGTTTTCCCTCTACTAAGGCATTAACATTAGGATGGTAGGGGGTTCCAGGAGAAATGCTACACTCTGTATTTGCCTTAAGTATTTGTCAATGGGCTGCCGGTTATAAGGATATTCAATTTTACCTGCCATTTTCTTCCTGCCTTTGTTTCCCATATCACTATTGAGGGGTGATGCTGGGGCTCCAGGAAACAGAGTTTATAGGTTTCTGGAGATTAGTCTATTGACAAGATTGCCTTTTTCTTATAATTTACCAAGACATTTGTAAACTGATGGAGACCCATGTCCTATATGACTGTGATCTCTATCAGTTAGTCATTTGTTTTCTTTCCTCTCCTTTGTCCTAGGGTAGCCAGGAGTGCCTGAGGAATATCACACATGTCCCACCTAGGGTGTGTGTGTGGTGTGTGCTAGTCTGTATTTTGCCCTCAGCCTGCCTCAAGCTCCCTCATCACTAGGAGGATGGAACTGCTATCAACTGAGATGGGAAAGCCTGTGGATAATGCAGGTTGGTGGCATAAGGTGAGAAGGACTGGGAGTTTTGTCTTGGACATGTTATATTTATGTCATATACTTTTAGGCAACCAGGTGAATAGGTCTACTAGCAGTGAAAATTGACATTGGAGTTTATGAGAGAGTCTTGACTGGAGACATGAATTGAAAGTCATGGATACATAGACAGTATTTAAAGCCACTAGCTCTCCAAGGAACTGAGTGTAGACAAAAAGAAGTAAAGAACTGAGCTCTAAATTAAAAGTTGAAGAAAAGGTAAAATGAAGGAAGAATGAGAATTAGCAGCTACCGAGGTAGGAGAACAAAGTGTGGCATCCTAGCAGGAAGTGAACAAAGTGCACTTAGAAGGAGAGAGTTATTTATCATTGAGTCAAGTGCTATGAAGAGATCAAGTAAAATTAAGCCTGAAAACTGGTTCGTAAATTTAGTTTAGGAGGTCATTGCTGAACTTGACGAGAGCAATTTTGATGGAATGGTGGGGATAAAGCCTCCTCTCGGATGGATTTGAGAAAGAGTAAGAGGAGAGAAAATGGGGATGAGTAAAGACAAACTCACCTGAGACATTTTTCTGCAAAGGGAAACAAAAAAATGAAGCAGTAACTGCAGAGAAATTGAGGTCAAGAGAAGTTTTTGTTTTCTGGGTTTTTTTTTTTTTTTTTTTTTTTTTTTTTTTACTGCACAAAAAACAATTCTTTTATCTAGGTCTTCACAAAGACCTATTCAAAGCCTTGAGTTAATTCATGGCATATTCCAGTAAGAATGGGTGGCTCTGATGGTTTTCCTAACCACTTTGTGGCTTCTAATTTGACTTCATTTGTGCATGAAATGGTTAATAATAACTGTAAAGATTTAGAAAGAAGAGAATCAATTACCTTGGTAGTCAGAAAACTCAACCAGGGCTGAACTCTTCTCTGGGAAAAGCTGTGCATTGGTTACTCCTTCTCCTCCATTTGTGGGGTTTTCCAAGAAAATTGTTATGTAATTTTATCAACATGAGGTTGCAGATTTTCAACCCTAATGGTTCTTATCACTTCCAGAAGTCTTGGGAAAATCTGAAATTGCTGAATTCTGTAGTGTCTGACACAAACATTAACAAATGCCTTGTCATCTACAAATAAAAATCAGTTTATTGGTACTATAATCTCATTTCATGGCAAAAGAAAACAGATTTTAAATAGTAACTTGATTTAGAGGCCATAACTAAGAATTAAAATTTAGATACTATATTTCTACATAAAGTTAAATTTCACAGTATCAACTTCAACCTATCCCACGTTGCTTACCGAGAATGCATGAGTGCACACTGGCCTCCACTTAAGACCATTTTGGGAACATGTATCAACAGCTATCTCTCTAAATGAAATCAAGTATGTGCAGCCATTGTGTAAGCTGATAATAATAATGATTATAATATGATATTGTTTCCTCACTCTAATTTCTCTCTGCCCACCCCCCCCCCAATTTCACCATATCTTGGTCTCTATTTGGACATGTCATTGTCATAAAAATAAATTTGTTTAGGCTCATAGGAAATTTGAGGGCATAGTCACAGTGGTTCAGAAAATACACTCAGGGGGTGCCTGGATGACTCAGTCGGTTGCGTGTCCAACTCTTGATTTTGGCTCAGGTCATGATCCCAGTGTCAAGGGATCGAGCCCTATGTCAGGCTCTGTGCTGAGCATGGAGCCTACTTGGAATTCCCTCTCTCTCTCTTTCTCACTCTCTCTCTCCTTCTGCCCCTCTCCCCTGTTCATGGTCTCTCTCTAAAGTAAAAAAAGAAAAGAAAAAAAATACACTCAGAAGTCAGAAATGTTACTAGCAGTGTGACTGTGACCAAATCATTTAATTCTCTCTAAACCTAGATTTCTTTATCTGTAAAATGGCGGTAATAACAGTACGTATCTCATAGTGCTATATGTTTTAAGAAGAAGCAAGTAAAAATTTAGCACAGTGCTTAGCATAGAGCAAAGCACTTGATAAATGCTAGTTTTTAGGAGTACCGGAAATAATAATACATAATCCTTTGCAATTGTCTTACTGGGAGTTAGAAAGAGCACAACTTTTAAACAAAACCCACTGTGAGATGTCTAGAATCTCAAAGTAGGATACAAGCACAATTCGCAAATGAAAGGTTAAAAGATATTGTCTGTCTTACCAGTATTTTTGTGAAAAGTCATGACAGCAACTTTAATATTGGGTATTATTTCCACCCTGAAGTCACCATTGGCTTCTGACCGGCCACTAATCAACTCCACAAGCAAGGAGAGCACATTCTCAGGCATGGTGTCTTAGATATTGTGAAATGCAATCAAAATGGAGGCTTGTAAAGGGTATTTTGAAAACTCCTCTATTTCATCCTCTTCCATTTCATCCATTTTATCCACTCTTCTGAAAAGTATTACTTTTATACTGAGGTCTTCCAACTTAGCAATTTTTAAGGAGACAGAAATGTTTAAGATGTTAGAAAGGCTTTGGCCTTTATATTACTTTCTGATGTTTCGGAAGAAAATAGATTTCACTCATTGCCTTATAGGAAGGAAGGAAGGAAGGAAGGAAGGAAGGAAGGAAGGAAGGAAAGAAAGAAAGAAAGAAAGAAAGAAAGAAAGAAAGAAAGAAAGAAAGAAAGAAAGAAAGAAAGAGAAAGAAAGAAAGAAAAAGAAAAAGGAAGGAAGGAAGGAAGGAGGAAATAAAGGAAAAGAAAATAGTAACTCTGGCTAAATGATCATATAAAATTAAATATTATTCTTTGTAAGGTCAGATCTTCTCACCAAATCACAAGGAAAAAAACCCACAGAAACATGACAATAAATGATGGTGCTCATCCACTGACAAAAATTACTAGAGCTATAACTTGTTACTGAAAAGAAAGAAGTTTCTGTTACTGCATAATGAAAGGGCAATCTACAGATAACCAAAGTACAAAAATACTACATATTCACAAATAAGACTGGGTATGGGGTAGACATTTATGGGGAGAATAGAGACTATTGCTTTCATTTTTCACCGTTTTTAACCCTTGAAAGAGAAATAAAGGAACTTTAAACATGATAAAGAGGCTTACTCTGAACTCAGAAGTTAGCAGTATTCACAGTGAAGAAACATGACAGTCACTCTCCTTAGAAATGTGAAAACCAAAATAAAACAAAAACTAAAAATGTGCTCCGTTACCACTTCTATTTTTGATATATTTTTCAGAACTCTTCCTGGTCATCAAAATAAGGTAGTGAAAAGAAATGAGGATAAATATAGAAAGGAAAAGATATCCAAAACAGACATTCTTTATAAATACTACAACCACATATTATGAAAAAATTTTAGAATCATCAACACCATGAAGACAATGAAAAGACAATCCATAAAACGGGAAAAAATATTTGTAAATCAGAGTTGATAAGGGACTCGTATCTAGAATATATAAAGAACTCTTACAACTCAATAATAAAAAAGCAAATAATCCAATTTAAAAATAGGCAAAGGATTTGAACAGATACCTCTCCAAGAAAGATATATATATGGCCAATAAAGACATAATAAAATGTTCAATCGTTAGTCATTAAGAAAATGCAAATCAAAACTGCAATGAGGTACTACTCCACACCCACTAGAATAACTAAAATTTAAAAAGACAGACAATAACAAATGTTGGCAAGGATGTGAAGGAAATGGAACCCTCATAACTTGACATACCCTCATACCGTGGGACTATAAAATGATACGATCACTTAGGAAAATACTTTTGCAGTTCCTCGAAAAGTTGGAATTACCTTATGACCCAGACCTTTTACTCCCAGATAAGAATATACCCAAGAGAGGGGCACCTGGGTGGCTCAGTCGGTTAAGCGTCCGACTTTGGCTCAAGTCATGATTTCATGGTCCGTGAGTTCAAGCCCCGCGTTGGGCTCTGTGCTGACAGCTCAGAGCCTGGAGCCTGCTTCGGATTCTGTGTGTCTCTCTCTCTCTCTGACCCTCCCCTGTTCATGCTCTGTCTCTCTCTGTCTCAAAAATAAACAAACATTTAAAAAAATTAAAAAAAAAAAAAAAAAAAAAAAAAAAGAATATACCCAAGACATGAAACCTATGCCCACACAAAAACTGTTCACAAATGCTACGGAGAGAATGTGTGCCCCCAAAATTCAGGTGTTAAAAATCCTAAATCCTTGGGGCACCTGGGTGGCTCAGTTGGTTAATCGTTTGACTTCAGCTCAGGTCATGATCTCACAGTCTGCGAGTTTGAGCCCTGCATCAGGCTCTGTACTGACAGCTCAGAGCCTGGAGCCTGCTTTGGATTCTCTGTCTCCCTCTCTCTCTGCCCCTCCCCTGCTCATGCTCTGTCTCTCTGTGTCTCAAAAATAAATACAAACATTAAAAAAAATTTTAAAGATACCAACATGATAAATTATAAAATTTGACAAATGAAAGCAAATATAACTTAAAAAACAAGATAATACCAAATGAAATGATAAGGGACTTTGGCCTGCTACACTTTAAAATGCATCTTTCCATAGCCTGGAACAAAATATTTGCAAAAGACAGAACTGATTTAAAAAAAAAGCTGTTATCCAAAAATATAAAGAACTCTTACAATTCAACAATAAGAAAACAACCTGATTTTAAAATGGGCAAATATTATCATCCAACAGTGTACCACTGAACATTTTAGGTAAATAATACTCCTCAAATAGCAATCAATAGCCTCTGCCAGTGATGAGTGATTTACCATGTCTATGATCCTAGTCGCCTTCTTCTCTTCTAGGAGTAATTAATCTGAGTGTGACAACTTGGTTTAGGCCAGAACACTAAGACATTAAATCTAATGGACTTAATTAAAATAAGATTTCCACTCATCATCAGGGAAATACAAATCAAAACCACAATGAGATACCACCTTACACCTGTCAGAATGGCTAACATTAACAACTCAGCCAACAACAGATGTTGGCGAGGATGTGAAGAAAGAGGATATCTTTTGCATTGTTGGTGGGAACGCAAGCTGGTGCAGCCATTCTGGAAAACAGTATGGAGGTTTCTCAAAAAACTAAAAATAGAACTACCCTATGACCCAGCAATTGCACTACTAGGCATTTATCCAAGGGATACAGGTGTGCTGTTTCGAAAGGACACATGCACCCCCATGTTTATAGCAGCACTATTAACAATAGCCACAGTATGGAAAGAGCCCATTCATCAATGGATGAATGGATAAAGAAGATGTACTATATATATATATATATATATATATATATATATATATATATTCTCTCTCTCTCTCTCTCTCTCTCTCTCTCTCTCTCTCTCTATATATATATATATATATATATAATGGAGTATTACTCGGCAATCAAAAAGAATGAAATCTTGCCATTTGCAACTATGTGGATAGAACTGGAGGGTATTATGCTAAGTGAAATTAGTCAGTCAGAGAAAGACAAAAATCATATGACTTCACTCATATGAGGACTTTAGGAGACAAAACAGATGAACATAAGGGAAGGGGAACAAAAATAATATAAAACAGGGAGGGGGACAAAACATAAGAGACTCATAAATATGGAGAACAAACTGAGGGTTACTGGAGGGGTTGTGGAAGGGGGGATGGGCTAAGTGGGTAAGGGGCACTAAGGAATCTACTCCTGAAATCATTTTTGCACTATATGCTAATTAATTTGGATGTAAATTAAAAAAAAATAATAAAATTAAAAAATAATAATATTATGGGGGAAAAAAAGAATAGATGATGTTACAGGAAGTATACCAGAAATTCCGGATATAGTAACTTTATTCATAACTGCCAAAACTTCGAGGGAACTAAGATGTTCTTCTACAATAGGTAAATGGATAAATAAACATTGGTACATCCAGACAATGGAATATTATTCAGTGCTAAAAATAAATGAGCTCTCAAGCCATGAAAAACATGGAGGAAACTTAAATGTATATTACTATGTGAAACAAGCCAGATCTGAAAAGGCTAACAAATGATTCCAACTAAATAACGTTTTGGAAAAGGCAAAACTATGGAAACAGTAAAAAAAAAAAAAAAAAAAAGGCAGTGGGTACTGGAGATTAGAGGAGAGGGAAAGATGAATAGCAGAGTACAGAAGATTTTTAAGGCAGTGAAACTATTTTGTATGGTACCATAATGGTGGATATATGTTACTAAACATTTGTCAAAAATCATAGAATGTATTATACCAAGAGTAAACTCTAATGTAAACTATGAACTTTGAGTGATAATAACATGTTAATGTAGACTCACCAATTGTAACAAGTGTACCACTCTGGTGTGAGATGTTGATAGTGGGAGAAATTGAGGGGGGCCAGGTGGTATATGGGAACTTTCTGTATCCTCTGCCCAATTTTTAAAAATGTATCTTTAAGTAGTAATTATAAAGCTAAACAGTTCTAAATTAAGAATAGATGATGTGATGCAGGCAAAAATCTCTTTGATCTTGGCTGCAGCAACTTCTTACTCAACACGTCTCTGGAGGCAAGGGAAACAAAAGCAAAAATGAACTACTGGGACCTCATCAAAATAAAACACTTCTGCACAGTGAAGGAAACAATCAGAAAAACTAAGGCAACCAACAGAATGGGAGAAGATATTTGCAAATGACATATCAGATAAAGGGTTAGTATCCAAAATCTACAAAGAATTTATCGAACTCAACACCCAAAAAACAAATAATCCAGTGAAGAAATGGGCAAAAGACATGAATAGACACTTCTCCAAAGAAGACATCCAGATGGCCAACCGACACATGAAAAAATGCTCAACATCACTCATCATCAGGGAAATACAAATCAAAACCACAATGAGATACCACCTTACACCTGTCAGAATGGCTAACATTAACAACTCAGCCAACAACAGATGTTGGCAGGGATGCGGAGAAAGAGGATCTCTTTTACATTGCTGGTGGGAATGCAAGCTGGTGCAGCCATTCTGGAAACCAGTATGGAGGTTCCTCAAAAAACTAAAAATAGAACTACCCTACAACCCAGCAATTGCACTACTAGGTATTTACCCATGGGATACAGGTGTGCTGTTTCGAAGGGACACTTGCACCCCCATGTTTATAGCAGCACTATCAATAATAGCCAAAGTATGGAAAGAGCCCAAATGTCCATCAATGGATGAATGGATAAAGAAGAGGTGGTATATATATACAATGGAGTATTACTTGGCAATCAAAAAGAGTGAAATCTTGCCAGTGCAACTATGTGAATGGAACTGGAGGGTATTATGTTAAGTGAAATTAGTCAGTCAGAGAAAGAACAACACATGTACCGGGCGCCTGCATGGCTCAGTCAGTTGAACATCCAACATCGGCTCAGGTCATGATCTCACAGTTCATGAGTTGGAGCCTCGCGTCGGGCTCTGTGCTGGCAGCTTGAAGCCTGGAGCCTGCTTCAGATTCTGTGTCTCCCTCTCTCTCTGCCCCTCCCCCACTCACACTCTGTCTCTCTCTCTCTCTCTCTCTCTCAAAAATAAGTGTTGAAAAAATTTAACACAATTTTTTGAATGTTAATTTTAAACACTCCAAAAGTAATAGAATAAAGGTTCTATACTTATATATTTCTATAAATATATAATATATAAATATATATCTGTAATCTATAATCTATAATATTATTTTCTATATAGATTATATATATATTTATAAATGCTTGTAAATATAAGAACACTTATTCTACATCATTTGGAGTGACAAACAAATAGATTCATTAAGGGGAATTAATAATCCTAAGCATGGGGGCGCCTGGGTGGCTCAGTCGGTTAAGCGTCCGACTTCAGCCAGGTCACGATCTCGCGGTCCGTGAGTACAAGCCCCGCGTCGGGCTCTGGGCTGATGGCTCAGAGCCTGGACCCTGTTTCCGATTCTGTGTCTCCCTCTCTCTCTGCCCCTCCCCCGTTCATGCTCTGTCTCTCTCTGTCCCAAAAATAAATAAACGTTGAAAAAAAAAATTAAAAAAAAAAAATCCTAAGCATGTGTACAGCTAATAATAGATTTTTAAAATGTATGAAGCCCAAACTGATAGAACTCCAAGGAGAAATAAATCTGTAATTATACTTGGGGATTTCAGCATCCTTTCTCAATTACTGATAGTACAACTAGTCATAACATAAGTAAGGATATGAGGACTTGAACAACATTTTCAACCAACCTAATCTAACTGACATCAATAGAACACTTAACCCAACGACCACAGAATTTATCAAGATAACCATATTCTGTCTAGAAAACAAATCTCAGTATATAAATTTAAAAGGATTCAAATAACACAAGCATGTTCTCTAACCACTGTGAAATTAAATTAGAAAGCAATAGCAAATTAGTGATAATTCCAGCTATGTGGATGAAAATCAACTGCCTTATGCTAAGTGGAAGAAGCAAGGCTCAAAAGACTATGTGCTGTATGGTTCCACTTACATGACATTCTGGAACTATCAGCACCAAAATCTGACCAGTGTTTGCCAGGGACTCACCTTGAGTGAGCTTGATTCCAAAGGAACTGGTGGGAATTTTCGGGGGTGATGAAACTCTTTTTTCTATCTTTCTGTCTTTGTATCTTTTATATCTTGTGGTTGCCACACGATTGTGTACATTTGTCAAAAAACAGACTGTATACTAAAAATTATAAATTTGCTGTATATAAATTGTACCTCAATTTTAAAAATGAAAGGATGTCAATAGCATTCATATACACAAATTGAAGATATAATGAATGAAAAATCGCATTTACAATAGCAAAAAAAAAAAAAGATAAAGTATTTAGGAACAAACTTAACAAATATTCTATGTAAAAAAACTATACACACTCTTTAAAGACACAAAAGTAAACCCAAACAAATGAAATGATATCCTTTGTTCTTGATTAGAACATCTCAACACTATCTCAAGATGTCAGTTGTCTGTAATTTACAAGCTTAATGCAAATCCAGTACAAATCCCAGTGAGCTTTTTTTTTGACACTGATCATAAATCAGAAGTCAATCCTAAAGTTTATAAGATAAGCACATAAGAATAGCTAGGAAAACAGCAGTAAGGAAGAGCTCTTAGGGGAGCTAGCCCTGATATTAAAATATATAACAAAGCCTCTCTGCAGCAGATGAATAAACATGTCAATGGAATAAAAAAGAAGTTCTAGAAACAGCCAAAGTACGTATAAAAATCTGGTATATGATAAATGTTGTATCTCAAGTTACTGAAGCAGTGCTAATCTTTTTAATAAATAGTGCTGGGACAAGTGGACACCCATTTGGGAAAAAGGTAAAAGTTTTATCCATTCCTCAAATCATAAACAAGAATAAACTCCAAATGTATCAAAGATCTAAACGTAAAAAATAAAGCATTACAAATAAAATGCGTGACTATAACCTGGGCAATGAGGAAAGCTTTTATTTATTTATTTATTTATTTTTTTATTTAAAAAAAAATTTTTTTTTCAACGTTTATTCATCTTTGGGACAGAGAGAGACAGAGCATGAACGGGGGAGGAGCAGAGAGAGAGGGAGACACAGAATGGGAAACAGGCTCCAGGCTCTGAGCCATCAGCCCAGAGCCTGACGCGGGGCTCGAACTCCCGGACCCCGAGATCGTGACCTGGCTGAAGTCGGACGCTTAACCGACTGCGCCACCCAGGCGCCCCAATATCCCTGATTTATAAGGAACTTTTGAAATTTGAAAGCAAAGAGACCAAAGATTCCCAGGAAAATGATGCCCGACACTCTACTCTCTTCCGAAACAAGTCGCGGCGGTAAGCTCCTCCCTAGGAAGAGAGGGTTCGAAGGCCGAGCAGTCTCCGCGACGCCTGGTGCTGCTGTGTCGCGCGCCGCCCTCCGCACCCCCTCCCGTGGCGCCCCTCACCATCCTCCCGGGGGAAGGGGGCCAGGAAGCGGGTCGGGCTGCCGGGCTCCCGGCGACCTCGGCCTCCCGGCCTCCCGATCGCTTGGGCTCTGTTCGCAC
Organism: Puma concolor; assembly: GCF_028749965.1. Classification (NCBI taxonomy): domain Eukaryota; kingdom Metazoa; phylum Chordata; class Mammalia; order Carnivora; family Felidae; genus Puma; species Puma concolor. Next base: position 91,674,985 of record NC_141675.1, read on the forward strand.
AGCCACAAGTTGGTGCGCAAGTTCTTCGCGTGTCCGGGCCCAGAGAAGCACGGCGCAGCTCTCCCCAGCTTTGCCGGTCCACTGTCACCGCCCCGGACCCACCCAACCGGCGTGTGCCTTTTCTTTCACTTTCTTTTCTGTGAAAAGCACTTCTGCCTTCCTTGTGGTCTTGAGGTTGCAAACAGCTGCCTAAAGATTATATCATCCATTGGGGACAGACATTGCTGTCACAAATTTGGTGGCCAGATTCTGAGCTCTGCGATTGGTCAGGTGTGGAACCCCAGTCGACTGCATCTGTTAACAGTGGGCATAGCTACTTTATATTATCATGGCGATTAAATGAGGCAAAGTATGAAATACTCTTCGAATTTCTTTGCATTAGAAAGAAATGTAGGTCTGTCATAAAAGCAAAGTATCTGTAAAGGTGAACTTTCCACCTGGCTGCCTCAGTCCGTGGAGCATACCAGTCTTGATCTCAGGGTCTGGAGTTCAAGCCACAAGTTGGGTAGGAAGCCTACTTGAAAAAAAAAAAAAAAAAAAAAAAAAGGAAAGAAAGAAAGGAAGAAAGAAAGAAAAGAAAACATTAAAGGTGAGCTTTCCAAAAGGGGTTCGGGCCACATGTATACTCAAAATGGGTAATCGAAGAGAGTTTAATAAAGTAATTACCTATATAGGTGGAGGCAAAGGGTTAAGAGAAATCGGTGAGAAATGTTGAAGCAACCTCACCCTCCCCTTAACATCTAGACTGAAGGGACAAGGGAGGAGTGTGTTCTACACCTGTTACAGGAACCCAAGTTCGACTGCCCTTGGTTAGAAAGGCCAATACACAAGAGAGGAGTTTTGACTGAAAAGGAATATAAGCTTTATTCAGGAGGCTGACCACCTGGGGAGAAGGCAGACTCTTGTCTGAAAACCTACTTCAAGGTTTCTGCCTGGCTGATAGATTTTTACAGGAACTTTAGGGAAGTTAATCAGTAAAAGGAGAGCACAGTGGTCTGTAGTCTGTAGCAATTCTTATTTTATTTTATTTTATTTTATTTTATTTTATTTTATTTTATTTTTATTTATTTTTGAGAGAGAGCACGAGTGGAGGGAAGGGCAGAGAGAGAGAGAGAGAAGGGCAAAGAGGATCCAAAGGGGGCTCATGCTGACAGCAGAGAGCCTGATGCAGGGCTGGAACTCAGGAACCATGAGATCATGACTTGAGCCGAAGTTGGAAGCTTGTGGGACTCAACCATCCAGGTGCCCCTGTAACACTTCTTGGTTGCATGCAGACTCAATGGTGCCAGCTACAGAAGTTCTCATGTTGGTTGTGTTTTGGTGTGGGGGCTGGGTTGTGCAAGAGGGTTTGGTTCCGGTCTTTCTAGGAAACAATGCATGATCTATAGATATACCAAGAAAGATTTAGTTAATCAATCCACACGGGCTAAATGTACTTGCTAAAACTTAGACTACTAAGTTGGCTGGAGGGGCAGAGGCAACGGCTTCAAACCTGGTAAGAGCCATATACCTACAGGAGAGAGCCATTCCAGGGGAGCCATGGCTGCTTTCCAGAGACAGCAAGGGAAATAAGTCCCCCAACCACTAGCTTCCCCTACCTTCCTATCTCTTTCTGGTACTTACCATTGTTGAACCTAACCAACAATCAGGGCACAGAATGGAGTTGATGCAGTCCCAAGGTGGTGGATTTTGATAGCACATCTGTATTACTAAAGATAGGTATAAAGTATTAGGAACACAAGGAAATAGGGGATTTGTAATTTGAAGACAAGTTTGGAGGAAAGTGTTACGGAACCAGGCTGGAATGCTGGCAGAAAAACCAAGTGGCACTCGGGGATCTTGGTGGATCCGAGATTTATTTAACACTGGCGGGCTCAGAGGAGACCGTTTCTCCAAAGATCTGAGCTCCGAATGAAGGGGGGAAGGGTAATTTATAGTTGTCAGCTTCCGTATCTATGGCGAGTTTTCGCGCATGGCAAACAGGGCAAGAAGAACCTGGAAGAGGGGTCTCTAAGCTAGAGACCAGAGCTTGTTTTAGTCCCATAGGCCATCTTATGGTGTAAAACTTTATTCATTTTCCCAACATTGCCCCCTTTGCTGCCTTTTTAAAAATCTTTTATTAGGCATCACTTTTTAGCTCTAGCGGTTGGTACCCTCGGAGGGCTAAGATACATGCTGCAGTTTGGCGAGCGACAATGTTTTAAGTAAAACGTACCAGGGTATTTAGTATACAGGGGCCAATGGTCACAAGTAAAATTATGGAAAGGAGGGGCCCTGCCAGGGCAGAGAGCCAGGATGCCCAGTCTGTGAGATCCTATCCTCTCCATTGACTGATACTTTCCTGTTGTCTATGTTGAATTCTTTCCTTGAGTTCTTTAACCTTAGTCCTGACTATTCCTGATTGGCTTACAAAATAGCAACATTCCTCCCCCAGAAAGATACAAGTCCCTCCTTTTTCTGAAGTGAGGAGATCGAGGGCTCGCCTATTTTGGAGGGACACTGCTGCCAGGGAGTTTATTTGGCTTTGTCAGGTTACCAGGGAGTCTGCCATCCGTTCCACGTCCAGCTTGTTGGTGCAGTCTCTCTCAGTCCAACAGCAAGAAGCAAGATCAGTGCTATGACACCAGTAAGGGGCAAGGGCTGGCAGAGTTGCATCCGAATCCCTGGGCTCAGTCCACACATTGATTCCTCAAGCTTCTGCCGTGCACAGGCCAGCCAGCTTCTGGGGTGTGGCTGGAGCAGGGCTGGAGATCTCAGGGTCCAGTGTCTTTTTGAGGGTCAGTTTAAGCAGGTTGATTGGATCTGGATCACTTCTCCAGGTTGTGGATTCCCCTGAGTTGGCCTTCTTAACTCTGGAGTGATGGACCCATGGGGTGATACCTGAAACTAAATCCTCTATTTGGTTGTATATCTGTAAAGTCCACCTCCAAGTCTTCGAAAGGTGCGGGTTTCTGATAACTGTCAGATCAGGTTTAGGGAAGATATGGTTTGCATATTTAGAGATCCATCCTGTTTTCTAGTTGTTTAAATAATCATATGCCCATGGGGTCTTATTATTATCCCCACAGAATAACAAGCACAGATTGTCTATACATGAAATACTGTAACAATTTTTCTGAAATTTACCTCAAGTTGTCTAGTTTAGGCAAACAACAAACATTTAAAGACAATCATAACTAGAATTTAATATCCATAATGGTGCATTGTTGAAACATAGTTTTTCTCTCTAAAAACCCCCCTTTCCAGAGATAGCCAAATTGAGACCAATGCATTTGTAGAACAAGTCCAGTCTTAACAAACCTGGCCTAATTATTTACATAAGCCCAGCAAGAATAGCAATTTATCATGAGGATCTTTTAAAGTTTGCTTTTCTGGAAACTTTTATAAAGAATCTCCAGGTTGAACTTTTAGTAGCCTCTCCAGGCCAGAAACCAAGCCAAATACCTGCCATCAGACAGGCCCGCAATACCTATAGAATTGGGCGAATTCCTCTTCATGAGGTCCCCAAGATATCCTGAGGTTCCTGCACCTGCCAGGAAGTGACCTTCTTTACTCACCTGGTGAAGCCGCTGGGAACTCTGTAAGCAAGGTATCAGGTCAACACTTCCAAGGGGCTTTATGGCTCCATGTTTCATAAAGCCAACCATAGTTCCTTAAACCTGTCTGGTCATATCTGAGTCTATGAATGTCACTCTCAAATATGACATTCCAGTCAAAGCCTTGGTAAAATAACCAGTATTTCCAATGGTGACCTCTTACAAGATGAACAGATTCTTATTGAACTTATGCAAACAATTGTAATTGCCATGAAAGAAAGAATACTCACTGAGAGTTTTTGAATTTCAGGGGAGTTATGTAGAGAGAAAAGATAAATTCTTCAGCTTACAAATGAATACTTTATGACATTTCTGTATATCATAGATTTCTTAAGAGAAAGTTTCCTTAATCTGGAAGAGCAAACATTAGACAACCAGCAATATTTTCAACAAAAATCACAAAACTATAATCTTCCTTAGTTCATTTAATCCTATGTTCCTAATTCTTGTTCAATTTGAATTCAGCTTTTTAGTTCTGGAAATTCTTACCCATTTTAGTATTAATCTTAAAGATGTCGAATACCTGTATTTGTCCCCAAATTCCTTTTTATAAATCTCGTTGAAGAAGAAACACATTTTGTGAGAGAATACAAACAATTATAAATGACAAAATCTCGGGGCTCCTGGGTGTCTTGGTCAGTTAAGCGTCTGACTTTGGCTCAGGTCATGATCTTGTAGTTCGTGAGTTTGAGCCCTGCATTGGGCTCTGTGCTGACAACTCAGAGCCTGGAGCCTGCTTCAGATTCTGTGTCTCCCCCCTCTCTCCCCCTCTCCCCTGCTTGCGCTCTGTCTCTATCTCTCAAGAATAAACAAACTTAAAAAAATTTTTTTTTAATAAAATAAAATAAATGACAAAATCTCAGACATAGACATTGTTAAAGATCTGATGAGAGTTCATTATGATGCAATTGACAAAGAAATTCGGTTATTTCTGTGACACATAACATTTCAAGTAATCAGAATATTAAGTGATGGCCTTATACCAAAACATTAAATAACTTTAGGACTTGAATATATGTTTGGGCAGTTACAACATTTACCTGTGCAATACAACCTAAGGTTTACCATTGTATGACAGTGCTTTTCCAAGTAACTTAGCATCCCAAATAAAAGGGCCTAATTGGTAAAAAAAAAAAAAAAAAAAAAAAAAAAGACTTCATTTACCATTTAAATCCTGGGAAGTTTGTTAAAACCTTAGGAAGTTATAAGTACATCCCAAATAGGATTACAGATCATTACAAATCTTAAAACTTTATTTATTCAATCAAGGTGAAAATAAAAGATCCTAATGGTGAATGTATAGCATTATATAGTTGTTACCAAAACCTAGATCCTTTAACATTGAGAAGTTTTAAATAAGTAATCAAAGACCTGATAAAGATACAAACTAAAACTTTGGTTTTCCTGGAAGACAAACCTTTGTTTGCATTGTCTTATCAAGAACAGATCAACAGTCCAAGAAAACTTTGTAATTTGAGCAGAGAGAAAAGCAGAATTTCAGCCTTATACCAGTGTACTTGTAAAATTCCGTTCATCTCAACCTTAGTCCATCCTGAGCACACATAAAATTCCTTTCCAAAGATTTTCCTTCATGAACCTTCTACAACTTTTCTTTGCCTTCAAACTTTGTCCCAAAGCCATTTCTTTCCAAATAACCAGTCTCATTTAGGACAAAATTACTTTCTTCTACCCTCAACAAAAATGTATTTCCATTCCTTATATCTTTCTTACATACCTTCTACTTTCCTACATACAGGGTTGCTTTCTTTATTTCCATCAGTCTTAAGTACACTTAGCAGAATTTTAACTCTTAGGAAACCTTAGTCTCCAATTGAGGACTTAGTAACCAACCATCAGAATTTTTTTAGATGGTAAATTCATGAACCAATTAAGTACAAAGCATGTTTTCCAATAGGTTCAAATAGCCTTAATTTCTCTGCAACAAGAAGTTAAAAACACAAACCTATGTTCAGTAATCAAAGCTTTAGCAATTCATTCTATTTGGAAAAGACCTATATGTCCAAAGGGGTGCACTTTACTCTTTGACCTTGAGGATGGGAGGAGGAACCAATGGTGCCTGAGGCACTGAGGGGGATACAGGACCCAGTTATGTAGACCACATCCAAGTTGGTGCAGAAACAGCAGGGGGAGGCAGAAAAGGCAAGGTGCCAGTAGAAGGCAGAGAAGGAAAACCTAATTCAAAACCTTAACTCAGACAGAGGAGCAGACGCCATGTTTTTTCCACCAAAGTGGAAATACGGAGTCCACGTCAGACAAGAGAAGACCGGGAATTTCCCCGAAACAAATGGAGTTTCAGCAACTGCTTGAGCTGCTCTACCAAATTAACTGAATCCAAGAAGAGGGTCATGGAGAACCAGAGATTTATAGCCCTTCAGTCAGAAGCACAGGTAACATCCTAGGCTTGCTTTTGGCATCTGAAAGTGGGGGAAAGTCCTGTGGGACTGAGCCCATAGTCTGGGGAATCTGATGATGTCTCTGGGTAGAGAATGTCTGAATTGAGTTGAGCTATAGGACACCCAGCTGGTGTCAGATAATTCCTTGTACGTATGGAGGGAAAACCCACACATGGACATTGGGTGCAGAAGCTAACTTTAGAAAAACATCAAGTATCTTTTTTTTTTTTTTTTTTTTAAATTGGATTTCAACGTTTATTTATTTGGGACAGAGAGAGACAGAGCATGAACGGGGGAGGGGCAGAGAGAGAGGGAGACACAGAATCGGAAACAGGCTCCAGGCTCTGAGCCATCAGCCCAGAGCCCGACGCGGGGCTCGAACTCACGGAGTGCGAGATCATGACCTGGCTGAAGTCAGACGCCCAACCGACTGCGCCACCCAGGCGCCCCATCAAGTATCTTTAAAAAAAATTTTTTTTAATGTTTACTAACTTCTGAGAGAGAGAGACAGAGAGAGAGAGAGAGAGAAAGAGCACGAGTAGGGGAGGGGCATATAGGCCTGAGGCAGGGCTCCAACCCACAAACCGCGAGATCATGACCTGAACCAAAGCCGGACGCTTAACCGACTCAGCCACCCAGGTGCCCCAAAACATCAAATATCTTAATACTATTTTCAATTCTTTCCTAAGGGAAAAGAAAAAAGGAGTAGGGAAATAACACAATTTGTTCCTAATACGTGTATAACTATATTTATTTATTTGTTTGTTTTGAGAGAGAGAAAAAAACAGCGGGGGAGGGGATGGGGGGGTGGGACAGAGGATCTGAAGTGGGCTCCATGCTGACAGCAGAAATCCTGACACAGGATTCATGGCATGAATCGTGAGATCATGACCTGAGCTGAAGTTGGAGGCTTAACTGACTCAGTCACCCAGGCACCCCGTATATAACTTTATTTAAAGCAGATACAAAAAAATAATGAAGCAGATACAGATGATAATACCGTCACAGAACAAGAGCAGTAATCCAAAGGTTCTCCAACCGCTGGCACCATGAAACTTGCCTTTGAGCACACATTGCAGTCAAAGATCCAGAACTTAGCAGGAACCAAACTTTTGCTTTTTTGAAGCAAATTTAGCCAAAAGATATGTAGACACAAAACAATCCTAATAGTAAAAACTTGAATCATCAAAAACTAAATGTATAATCTGATTTTTTAAAAAAGACCTATCCCTTAACTCTCTGGACAAAGGAAAAGATTCTGGGTTTTTAAGTTCTTCATATAGGACCTCCTTGGAGGAAATCTACTTTGGGCACTGTGCAGGAATCCACTTTTGAGAGAAGCCCAGAATCATGGGACTCCTCAGCTTGCCCAGTTGGAGCAGGGTAGCTCTGGGGTGCAGAAGCCTTGGTGCCAGACTACCTTCTTCAAATCCCAGAACTTCTACTTGTAAATGATGTGACCTTTGTCAAAGTACTTATCCTCTCTATGCATCAGTTTTCTCAGTTATAAAATGGGGATAGTAATAGTATTAGTCCCAGGTATAAAGCCCTTAAAAAGAGGATAAAATAAATCTATAATAAATATTAGCTAAGCTATTACCATCTGATTATAAAAAATGTATATGTGTGTGTATGTGTATCTTTAGGAAAAGAAAAAGACTTCATCTTTTTTGGAGAGGGGCTGGGACATGGATAACCAGATAATTTGCTAGTATAATTTTCTTCTGACTTGGAAAACCATTTAAAAGTGCATTTTGACATGTCATATATTAATAGCAGGCTCAACTTGCTTTGTCTCTGTCCAGAGATAGTACCAGGGAGAGAGATTTTAAGGAAGAAAACAGGACTTGGTGGGACTTAGTAAAAGAATGGAAAAACTATTATGGGGGCTACATAACTGAGAAAATGATAGTCTGTGGAAACTAAGGAAAGGTTATTTATATGGAAGCAGGGTATACTTAAAAAGTATAGTGATATCCAGAGGAAAAAATGTTCAGAAACGTGTAGCATTAGTACGACAGGACAAATGCACCCCATATGGCAGATTATTAAACTCAGGAAGGAGCAAGGACCAAGTTAGAGGACTGGTCAGAGTTCAGAGTTTAGAGGTTAAGTGTTCTGGAGTAAAGAAACTCAGTTTTCCACATCAGTAGTAAGGTCTCCAGATATGGCTTCCTTACTCCTGTCTCTGTCAAAGATTCAGGGAGCATATAACCCTCTGCTGGGTTATTAGTAACCTGAGTCAGGCAGCAAAGCATTATGAGGCACCAACTGCATACCAGGCTCTGTACTGTGAAAAATAATAGACTTACTCCTTTGTTGCCCAATCTCTGCTTCTGGCCACTTTTTTGGCCATGAGGGAGGGAAGAAAATGTGTGTCTCTAATTTTCCATAACCAAAGCCCTTTCCTCTGCCACTCATACTAGGATTTTACTTTTAGGGTAAAGAGAAAACAAACAAACAAAAAAACCCCAAAAGGCTATGTCAGAGACAGCAGTAGAAAGAGGATCAATTGACAGCTACTATTTCAACTGAAGAACACAGATTATTTCAGACCCCCAGTACTCCACTCCCTACTCCCCAAAGAAGACACCAGAATGAGGCACAACACCTCTGCAGCGAAATCACATTGATTTTGGAGCTTTCTTTAATTTTTAATTTTTTTAATGTTTATTTTTGAGACAGAAAGAAAGTACAGGGGAGGGAGGGGGGTGGGGCAGAGAGGATCTGAAGTGGGCTCCATGCTGACAACAGAGAGCCCAGTGTGGGGCTGGAGCTCATGAACTGTGAGATCACAACCTGAGCAGAAGTTGGATGCTCAACCAACTGAGCCGCCCAGGCGCCCCTAGAACTTTTATCTTCCATAAAAAGTAACACTCCAGAAATGACAGACTAGTAGATTCTTACTTCTAAACAGACCACTTCTTGAGATGAAAAAAAATTTAAATATGTTTCTTCAACTGTGTCTTTTGAAAGCTTGGCTCAAGACATCCTTCCAGCAGTTTTCTTACTCAATTCCTTTATCTTTCAGCTCTTGTTTAACACGTTTCAAATAACCAGGATCAGGGTAGCCAAACCTGCAGAAGGAAAAAGCCCTTTAGCTTCTTCACAAATGGTCTTAAGAAATCTGTACAGTAGATTCCTGGCATTAACATTCAGTGTTGCAAACATTGAAAACAATCTTAAAGACAGATGACTTATAATCACTTGTAAGTGTGTAGAGGTGAGTCATTTAGCTGGTAAGTGAGCCTAGCTGTCTGCCCAGGATCTGCCTTCCACCAAGATGTTTTCATTTTCAGCTCATTGGTAAGCAGTCACTTTCCTAAAGTCATACTATACTATATTTTTATGGAGAATAATAATTTTCTACAGGAGAATTTTCAAATTTGGTAAATTTTCAAAAGTCTCAGGATGCATTCCTTTTTTTTTAAGTTCTTTTTTATGTTTATTTTTGAGAGAGGGATAGAGTGTGAGTGGATTGGGGGGGGCAGACACACACACACACACACACACACACACACACACACACAGAATCCAAAGTAGGCTCCAGGCCTCAAGCTGCCAGCACAGAGTTACTAGCACAGAGCCCGATGCGGGGCTCGAACCCATGAGGAAACTGGACAGCTATATGGAAAAGAATAAAACTGGACCACTTTCTTACACCATACCCCAAAATAAATTCAAAATGGATTAAAGACCTAAACATAAGACTTGAAACCAAAAAATTCCTGAAAGAAAACATAGGTAGTAATCTCTTGGATGTTGGTCTTAGCAACTTTCTTCTGGATATGCTCAGGCAAGAGAAACAAAAGCAAAAATGAACTGTTGGGATTACAGCAAAATAAAAAGTTTTTGCAATAAAACAAAAAGGCAAAATACTGAATGGGAGATGATACTTGCAAATGATAAATATATATATATATATGTATATATATGTATATATATAGATATATCTATCTATATGTATATACACTCTATAGCTATGTAATAGAATATTACTCAGCCACAAAAAAGGATGAAATCTGCGGCACCTGGGTGGCTCAGTTGGTTGAGCACCTGGCTTTGGCTCAGGTCATGATCTCACAGTTCAAGCCCCATATCGGGCTTGCTTATGTCAGCACACAGCCCTCTTTGATCCTCTCCATCTCTCTTTGCCCCTCCCCCACTTGAGCTCTCCCTCTCTCTCTCTCTCTCTCTCTCTCAAAAATAAATAAATATTAACTTTTTTTTAAAAAAGGATGAAATCTTGCCATTTGCAACAACACAGATAGACCTAGAGATGATTATGCTGGGTGATATAAGTTAGAGAAAGACAAATATGCCATATGACTTCACTTACACGTCGGATCTAAAATACAACACACACACACACACACACACACACACACACAGAAACAGTGTCACAAATACAGAGAACAAATTGGTGGTTGCTGGAGTAAGGGAGGCTGCTGGTTGGGGGAGACAGGCAAAAGAGGTGAAAGGGACTAAAAGGTACAAACTTCCAATTGTAAAATAAATTAAGTCACAGGGATGAAAAAAATACAGGGAATACAGTCAGGGTATTATAAATATTACATCTATAATGTATATAATATACCTTATATTATGTATATAATATATATATTGTATATATATGTAATATAGTCAGAATATAGTAACAACTTTGTATGGTGATAGTAACTAACTACACTTGTGGTAAGCACCACCTAATGTACACAATTGTGGAATCAACAGCTGCACACCTGAAACTAATATAACATTGTATATCAACTATACTTCAAAAAAAAGACTTTATTGTATCCAATCCCACTGCTGTAAAGTCTCCTTATAGCCACATCCTCAAATTGCCGTATTTTATAACCTCTAAATCCTATTTAGCAATCATTATGTTTCAGAAGGTTCTCACTTTTGCGGGCCCCCAAAACGGGATGTTTTGTGGTGGATGTCATTCCATGTAATGACATCTGAGATTCCTAATGCTCGAGACTCCCCCACCGTAAAAATCAGCTTTTGGTTAAAGGCCCTACGAAGCAGTCTCAAAACTTCGATTCCTTCCTCATTATTGGGCAGGTATGCTGTTCGTTGTACTCCAGAGTATGCCTTTCCTGGGTTTGGGTGCTTTTCCTGTATGAAGACAAGAAAATATCACCTGAAAACACTCCCATGTCTAAATTTTACTCTACCGATAGACATGCTCATTTGTAGATAAGGAAAATCAAAAACAAACAAAATATTAAAGGTTTGTGCATATTCCCAATAATTCATATATCTCCTCTCTCCCTATGTTCATGCTGGAAACACTATTCATCTTCTGATTTGCACCATTCTAACACATAATCACCACTCACTCTTTCTCTGCCTTAATAGACACAAAAGATACCTAAGTTATAAGCAAACATTGCTACCTTTATCACTATTTAAAGCCCTTGCATATATAACCATGAAAATAATACCCTGGGAAATCCAGTAATTGGCAAGAGAACAGTCTCTTGCTCTGTAATTCTAACATACTGGAAAGAAACCCACGCACCTCAAGAAACACTTACTGTTTGAATGCCTCCTTTCATGTTATAATTAATCACAATGGAGCCACAGGATTCATAACCTGGAAGTGAGTCTTCTAGGACAGTGACAGTCATGGTTCCCTCTGGCTGATTGCCTTTCTGGATACCATAGGAAGTCTGGCACACAGGACAGACCGGTTTATAGGACATGGCTTTGTTGATACAAGGGGAGCAGAATGCGTGCTTGCACTTGGGTAGCACTTCTTTGTTACTAATCATGTCCATGCAGATGCTACATATGTCCTCTTCCTTGTCCATGCCTGACGCCCCAGAACCGGCAGGGTGCTGGAATGTGGGTGAAGCTGTTTTTGAATCATTACTGTCAATGTCCATGGATGTTTCGTGGTCCTCATTCCATTTGTCTCCAGCTAATGGGGACATCCCCACTTTTTTAAAGATATACTGCTTTGCCTTTGCAAGGTGATCTGGCAATCCAATCAAAGTCATTGACTCTTGATTCAGTACAAAGTGTACATTAGGATGCTTTTTCCTAAAGCCATCAGCAAACTTGGTCCCATGTAAGTGCATTCTCTCTTTGCCCAAAGGTTTCAGGGAAAGAACTTCTCTCAACACTTGACATGACACATGTTGATAGACATCAATGAAACTTGCATAAGCATGGGCAGACAGATCTAATTCCTTGTCCTTAGGTTCAAATAGGATGCAGGTTTTCTCAGTGTTTCCTGAAACCTTACATTGAGTGTCATACTTTTTTTCTATCTTTGGTATCTCCTGGAGTATTTCAGCTTCTAAAAGCTTATACTGAAAAGTATCAACTTCAATTCCATTCATCATGCATCTGGGAGTTGATATTTTCACAGGTCCCATGACAGGACTTTCAGAGTCTTTCAGAGCAAAAAAATATCTGGCAGCTGAAATGTCATCTTGGGTCCCAAGGAGAGTTAATTCTCCTCCTTTTTCTTTTATAAGGAGCTTTGTAAACCGATGATTCAATTCCTGTTTGATTTTATTTGCCTGCTTACTGTCTGCGAAAACAACACATTGTTGCTCCAGAAGTCCTACAGTTTTCTGAAATTCACTGACAAAAAACTCCTGAGCTGCTCTGAGGTCACCTGGTTGATTCGAGGTGAAGTCTAAATAGACTATGTTCGAACTCTGCTGGATTATTATTTTTACACCAAATCTGTTCTGTATTGAGTCCATTTTATCAGGATAGATAAATTGGAAGTATTCAAAGAAAGGCAAGGGAATTTCAAAATGGCCACTTTTTTCTTCTGCCCTGTTTTTTGGTTCAGGGGAATAAGGGCAGCCGTTCTGGTGCTGATGGACTGGCTCCTTCTCTGTTGTCAAAGAGGAAGATTCATGTTTCTGCCCCCTTTCCCGGAGCTGCTTATTCAAGAAGTGATGTATTTTTTCAATATCTCCGAAGGTACCACACACCTTCTCAATTCCATTGTGCCCTTCCATCTTTTTGATGTTGGGGCAGATGGTGGTTATGTGTTCCCTCTGCTCTTTAGAGAAGAGGTCACAGTTCAGGTCAGCTGTGACACTAAGAAAGATCTGAAATTTTAAAAGGAACAAACAAAATCTGTCAGACATCAGCTCAACAGTCTCCTGTCAGGACAGTGTCTAGAGACCAGACAAATAGCCATTATGTCTTCCCTTAGCAGAGAGGGTGACTTCTTTCAAACCCTTTTTGCGGAGGATGCCGTATGCTACAGCCCAGAGGTTCTCAGCTCTGTCTGCACATTAGAATCACCTGGGGAATGAAAACAAAGCAAAAGAAAAACAAACAAACAAACAAACAAACAAGCCAAGGACCAGGTCCATCTCCAGAGAGTCTGATGTAACTGTAGAGCCTGGGCACGAGGCGTATTTAACAAGTGACGTGGACAAGAATTCCGGATTCTAGAGCCTCCCACTCTCTCCGCTATTGGGGAATGGAGTGAAGGGAAGGTACTTCTGCTCTCGGGCCAGCAGCCGTGGTTCTCACAAGAGTCCGTGAGCTTGGAAGGGAGTCATAAATCTGAAAAGGATGTTTTTTCCTATTCTTTTTTTTCCTATTCAGTTTTTTCACTTCTTCAACTCCCCTCCTTTTTAAAAACAGAAACAAAAACAAAAATTAAACACCTAACTGCATGCAGTATTGCTGGGCCCTCTAAATCCTGTCCTTTGAGAAGCTCTAATATAGGACAAAAAAACAGCAGTTAAGCTAAAAAGGACAGAGGCAAATTGAATGTAATCGAAAAGCCAGATTTCTATGATCTGCTCCCCTCAAGGTTTTTGCATGTGCTATTTCCTCCACATGTAACGTCCTTCCTCCAGATCTTCTTTCAAATGTTTCTCTGAATGCGGCCACTTCTTACACCTCCATCAGGACCACCCAGACTCCAAGCCACTGTCATCTTGCTCCTGGCCTGCTGCAAGCCCTCCTAACTGGGCTCTCACCTCCTGCTTCTGCTCTGGCCCCTTCTGAGGACACTCAGTCCTCCACACAGCAACCGTTACATTACATTTAGAAATGTAAATCAGATCACCCTACTCCCCTGGTTCAAAATGATTGATCAGATGAATCCCCTAATATTGAAGTTAAAATCCAAAGTCCCTACCTTCATCCCCCCAAAACCTGACTTCTGGCTACTTCTCCAAATTCCTTTCCTGTCACTCTCTTCCTTGCCCACTGCCTTTTAGTCACACCTGTCTCCCTCCTTGAAGCCTTGGGGTTGAGGATAGAAGCTCCTGTCTCAGTGCCTTTGCACTTGTGCTTCCCTCTGCCTCAGACATTCTTACCTCACTTAGTTAGCTCCCTTACTTCATTCATGTCTCTACTCAGACACTATCTCATTTGAGAGGTTTTTTCCTGATATCTTATTTACAACAGTGGTCTCCAGATCCTGTGACAGTGCCTGGCACACAGCAGGCAGTTGATATTGATTGGTTGAATGACTGCATGGCTGGCTCCTTCTCATCACTCAAGTCTCAGGCCAAACGTCATCTCCTCAGAGAAACTGTCTCTGACTTCTGGTCAGAAGCAGCACCACTCCCTTCCCCTTCCTCACCCTGGCCCTGTCACCCTCTAAGGCAAAACCCTATTATATTTTCTTCATAGCACATATCACTGCCTGAAATTATTTTACTTATCTTGTTTACTTGCTTCTTGTCTTTCTATGTACCTCCCCACCCAGCGGGGACCTTGTCTATTGTGCTCACTTCTATGCCCCAAGGCCTAAAAGAGTACCCGCCTCCAAGTAAGTCTTCAGCAAGTGGTGGCTGGATCAATAATGAAAGATATGGTGAATGGAGAAGAAGGTGCAGGAACATACCCACCTCCTTCTTTCAGTCCTCACCTTTTGGACACAGGAATCCACGGCATTAGGAATATGTTCTTTGTTTGGATGCCTCTCACCAGAAGCATCTTGTGACTGTGCCAGTGAAGATGTTCTGGGTCTTGCATTCTTCTCTGTTGGATTCTCAGTGGGCTCCAGAAAAACAGTCACAAGTTTGTTGTCAATCATAATTTGATGCTTTTCTTTCTTCAAGACTCTCTCTTTAGCTTCAGTGGAAACATTTAACACATACATACACATGGGAAAGGCTTCAAATAAACCTCTTATTCGCGCATCTGTACCCTGCCCCAGCAGCTTCCCAGGAAGGCTGCTCCCTGCATCCTGGAATGGTGGACTGATGACAGGGCATCTGTGCAGGAGCTATTCAAACTCTAACGGGGGCAGCTGTAGAAATGAAAGCTCATGATAATGGAATACAGTCTACTCTTTAAAAGTCGCGTTTCTGAAAATGTCTCCAACTTCCCATTTTAATGATATGGAATAATATTCATTATATAAAGTTAAGTGAAAAGAGCAAGAATCAAAAATAGAATTCCTAAATGACAAGAGTTTACAGGTATCTAGGGGAGGGAAAGGTGTTCTTCCCAGAGCTAAGAAATTTGAGTCAGGATGAGGATACTGGAAAGCATCAACTTTAAAATGCAGTCTGATCAGGGGCCCCTGGGTGGTTTACTTGGTTAAGCATCTGACTCTTGGTTTTGGCTCATGTCATGATCTCACGGTTTCGTGAGTTCGAGCCCTACATCGGGATCTGTGCTGACAGCACAGAGCCTGCTTGGGATTCTCTCTCTCCCCTTCCTCTGCCCCTCCCCTGCTCATGTTGTCTCTGTCTCTCTCATAAATTAATTGATTAATTAAAAAAATGCAGTCAGATCAGATCACCAACCAACTGGGCACTACTGGGCTCTCGTCTCCCTGTTGGGTTGCATCTTTGGGCAGCAAGAGGCCCTCCCCCACCATTCCTCTCCCCACCAGACAGTGTGTAGCAAGCAAAACGGAGTCTCTTATGTCAAACAGGGGCCTGGGTCAAGCAATGACACAAGTAGTTAAAGGTACTGCAGCTAAGAGACATCGCTGGGCCCAGCATCAGCTGACACCCCAGAACTGATAACAAGCAGAAGCAGAGGAGGTCGGCAGAGGCCCAAGACCAATTAAATCCCTTTAAAAAGCAGGACGGGATTTTTGCAGCAAACTGTCAGACTCTTCAGACATGACCTCTCTATGTCAGACCACTTAAAAAAAGGCAGCTGCAGAGGAAGGTCCTGCCCGACTGATCTACGAAGAGAGCTGAGATCCTTCACCGCTTGAAAATAATAAGCAGTAAGTGCTGAGAGCTGACCCCAACAAGAGAGAGGCCTTATCTCAACTGCGCGCTCACAGACTGATTTCACCTTTAGTTCGTTAACTTCCTACACCCTTCTGTTACTTTGTTGTGTGGCTCGTCTTCTGTCCCGCTCCGTGTGCTGTGTAAGAAGTGAAGTTTAATCACATGGTGAAATGTCACTGAGTGTGGAATCCTGAACCTGCTTTATAATTGTGGTCAACTTTGCTATATATATGCCGAATAAAGCTGACCCTTTGTGGAAAGACACAATTCCTGTGTGCACCTTCACCCCATGCTCACGACCCGGTGCTGTGCTTTCTCCCGCCCTCTGTCTCCTACGTCACGTTGACCTGGGTCTGCTTGGAATCCCTCAGGGCCGGGTCCCTTTGCACCCGCAGCGGCCCGATGCTCACCTTCCCTTTCCATGAACGTCACCTGGAAGGTGACCTGGTCCCTGGGGTCGAGGGGCTGGACGGTGCACTCCCCGCCGCCAGAGTTCTGGCTCTGGAAGTAGATTCCCAGCTTCAAGCGTGTTCGGGGGCTGGACTCGGACACCCTCACCAGCAGCGGGGACGGAGAACGGAGGGTCGAGGCCATGGCTCTCGGCGTCGTCGGGCTCCGGGGGTGCGTCTAGGCCGGGGCGCGAGTGCGCCGCGCTCCGCCGCCCTGGGCCGCAAAGTTTCAGTTTCGCTTTTCCGGAAATCCCTCCCCGTTTCTGCAGAGTCGTTCCCCCTCCTCTCTGGGCCGCCCTCCCTGCTGTGGCCCGCCCGCCGGGTGAGTAGGTCCAAGCCCCTCAGCCCCTGACCCGCCGCCGGCCTGGGGTTGGGGGGCGCTGCCGCTTCTCTCCTGCGGGCTCGGGCGGGGTGGGGGGGGTGGGGGTGGGGGCTCCAGAAGCGGGTTCCCAGGGCCCTGCGTCCCCTTGTGAGGATGGGGACGGCGCAGGGCTCTACGTCAAACTAAGTTTCTCCTGTGTTTATGATTCCTTTTATTAACTCTTCTTGTTGTTACTATTATTTGCGGCGAAAATGTAATTCACATTGTGAATTCGGGTAAAACGTACCTACATTTCTTTTAAAATTTGAATTTGTTTACCTGCATTATGACATGTCTGCAGTTATCTCCCTCCAACTCTATCCTTTAGAGTGGCCCTTGGGACTTTTGTACCCTGAGGCCTCGATTTGGCTAACAGTACCGACCTGGGTAACGTCCTGCGTACCAGGAAATAAAGATGAGAGCAGAGGCCCTGACCTCAGGGGCTGGGAAAGGAAGGTGGACTTGTGAATAAAGAAGCAAAATCTGGGGCGCCTGGGTGGCGCAGTCGGTTAAGCGTCCGGCTTCAGCCAGCTCACGATCTCGCGGTCTGTGAGTTCGAGCCCCGCGTCAGGCTCTGGGCTGATGGCTCAGAGCCTGGAGCCTGTTTCAGATTCTGTGTCTCCCTCTCTCTCTGCCCCTCCCCCGTTCATGCTCTGTCTCTCTCTGTCCCAAAAATAAATAAACGTTGAAAAAAAAAAAATCTTTAAAAAAAAAAAAAGAAGCAAAATCTTTTGAAGGCCTCCAAGAGTAAGTTGGAAGCAGAATCTTAATTAAGAGTGAGGGGTGGGGAGCATCTGAGGCACTAGGATCCCTGGGTCTGAAGCACAGAGGGAGGGGCACTTGGTCTTGGAGGAGGTGAGATGGGACAGAGGAAGTGTCTGGGTCAATGCCGACCAATAGAAATAGGATAGGAGGTGTGTAGGTAATTTTAAGTTTTTTTAGTACCCATATTTTTAAAAGTATATGCTCATTGATCAGTTAACACCTGTGTCAATTGACCTAAGTACAAAGTTGTTCTTTACAGCCTTTATTACAATAGCAGAAGATTGGGAACTCCTTAACTATCCATAAATAGGAAGACCTAGAAGTTTAATAGCTTATAGTGCATCTATACAATAGAATGTAAAAAGCAGCAAAAAGAATGAAGAAACCCTTTATGTGGTAACATGGAAAGATCTCAAAGATACATGACATGAAAAAGGCAAAATGCAGAAGAGTGTGTAAAAGATGCTACCTTGTGTGTAAAAATGCCTCTGAAAGGATCCAGGACAAGCTAATAACATTGATTGCATCTGGGAAGGAAGCTTAGGGGTACGGGAGGGAGACTTTTAAATTTGTGTAAATGTGAACCAGTAAACATTATACCTGCTCAAACAATAAAATGTAAACTTGAATACATTTCAATCTTTATTTTCTTTAAGGTTATTTATTTATTTTGAGAGAGAGAGAGTGCACGCACACGCACAGGAGGGAGAGAATTGCAAGCAGGCTCTGTGCTGACAACACAGAGCTTGATACGGAGCTTGAACTCACGAACTGTGAGATCATGACCTGAGCTGATACCATGAGTTGGATGCTTAAAGCTTAACTGACTGAGCCACCCAGGAGCCCCTACATTTCAATCTTTAAAAAGAATGTATTGCCTCAAGGCAACAGGTTCTGAGGCCCTGAAATGAAATTTTGTCAGTGGGCAAGGAGAGTAGGGGCAAATGTGAAAGTAATTTAGGTGGTCAGGACCCAGTGATGGGTTGAATATGGCACAATGGAGAAGATTCTAGATTTCTGATTTGAGTGGGAAAATGGTATATCATTTACTGTACTGTGGAATCCAGGAGATAATGTGTGGATTTTGGAGGGGCTGGTGAGAACGGTAGGGGTTAGGGAGTAGGGAGGGAGAGATTATGGGTCCAGTTTTGCAGAGGCTGTGTGTGAGGGGACTATGGGACATCCAGGTGAAGTTGAAAATTGAGGATCAGGAGAAGCATAGCCTAGAGATAGGTATGGAAGTCATATTTGTGACTGGTGAGTTGGAGCCTTGAGAGTGGATGAGATCACCCTTGGAGAGTGGGTCGAATGAGCTGAGAAGCACCGGTCAGACAGATTTCTGGGGCATTCAATTAAGGAGTAGACCATGGAAGTGAATCCAGGCAAAAGGCCTGTAAAGGCAAGGTGAGAGGTAACAAAAGAACCCAGGGAAGTTGGCATAGGAGAAGCCAAGAAGGCAGAGTTTCAGGAATCAAAGAATGAAATGCTGTAGAGAACCGTCAAGTAAAGATTGAGACAAAAGATAGACTGCTGAGATTAACCATATGGAGGAGTGCTGGGGTGAGATGGAGAGCCAGACTACAGTGTGCCGAGCATGCAGATGGACAAGAGGAGAGTCAACTCCTTCATACTACCCACGGAGAGAAAGAATAGGAACCATTGATGGAAAATCGGGAAGGCATTTGTTCTTACTGTTGTTTTTATTTTTAAAAAAAAATTTTTTTTTTCAACGTTTATTTATTTTTGGGACAGAGAGAGACAGAGCATGAATGGGGGTGGGGCAGAGAGAGAGGGAGACACAGAATCGGAAACAGGCTCCAGACTCTGAGCCATCAGCCCAGAGCCCGACGCGGGGCTCGAACTCACGGACCGCGAGATCGTGACCTGGCTGAAGTCGGACGCTTAACCGACTGTGCCACCCAGGCGCCCCATTACTGTTGTTTTTAAATTGGAAGAGACTGAATGGGGCAATATGTTCCTTGTTTCTAATTTCTTTGGGCTTAAGTGAACCCTACTCCCACTGCCAAGTCTATCCCTAGGTCTTCAAGGAAAATCCCTAGATCTGAAGGAAAAACAAGTACAACAGCATCTAAAGCAAAAGCCCACTGGAAGCCCATAGCCAAGCAGACACTGAAGCCATCCTTCTTTTGTGAAAACAGCAGTGCCCTCTAAAGGCAGAAATGTATCTTGTCGTTGCATTTTGGGATTCTATTGGACTTGCTGCTTTTCCTGATTCTTAAGAATGATTAGTGCTCTGGGGGGGCGCCTGGGTGGCTCAGTTGGTTAAGCATCCAACTTCCACTCAGGTCATGCTCTCATGGTTTGTAAGTTTGAGCCCCACGTTGGGCTGTGTGCTGACAGCTCAGAGCCTGGAGCCTGCTTCGGATTCTGTGTCTTCCTCTCTCTCTCTGTCCCTCCCCTGGCTCATGCTCTCTCGCTCTCTCATTCTCATAAATAAATCAGTAAATCAATAAATCAATAAAAGAATGATAGTGCTGTGCTGCTGTCGATAGTGCAACAAAAGTTTTCTGCAACAGAGGCATTAGAAATCATTTCAGAGGCCTGAAGGCAACTATGTGGGCAACAAAGGTGAGCAACTGTATCTTCAAGCATTGCCATCATCATTCTCCTAAAACTTGCCAGTCTTTAATTCCTCCCTATTAGAGGGACAATTTTTAAGATACATTTTTTTAAGAGTTTCTGATTTTTATCCATAATACCCCCCCCCCCCAACTTTTTTTAAGTCTTATTTATTTTGAGAGAGACCACAAGTGGGTGAGGGGCAGGGAGTGAGAGAATCCCAGGCAGGCTCCATCCTGCCAGCACGGAGCCCAAGGCAGGGCTCAATCCCAGGACTGTGAGATCATGACCTGAGCCAAAATCCAAGAGTCAGCCAGCCGCTCATCTGAATGAGTCACCCAGGCGCCCCTGACATTCCGCTTTGTACTTTGATCAAGGATATTTATCACAAACTTAGTAACACACACTCTTCACTGGCACAAGCACAATTTCTTCTTTCTTCAGATACCCTTCAGGCGTCTTCATGCACTCGTAAGTCCGGTTTTTCCTCATTTTTTTTTCTTTTGAATGCAGTGCTCAATCCTACCTCTTGGTTTCATCCTCCTCTCCTAGATATGTAAAAGCTTGCTCCATGTTTCAAGGCCTGGCTCTGCCCTTGCCTCTTCCCTTAAAGGTTTCCCTGCTGTTGTCCACATAGCTCTTTTCTTTCTCTGAACTACGGGGAAGGTTTCAACTGGAACCTCTCTGTGAAGGATAGAAGGCGAACAGCAACAACAGCAGCAAAAACAATGTGTGCTTCTTCACCAATGAAATTAAAAACTACTCAAGATCAGAAATCATATTTAGTCTTCCTATGGTGTATTCTTACCAAATTCCCTGAGAAACTAGTCCGTGCTTATTTCATCGTTTCTATTCATTCCTAGAAGCAGGCAACCATATTTGGGAATGACAAGTTTATGCTTGGAAACACAAAACAGAGTATAAACGGCTAAAGACCCCAGGGGCCTAGAGGATGGACTTTTCCAAGGTAGAAAGTGTAAGTATCTACACATGATGAACTTTGATCAGCACATGAATAGTTTTTCCTGTAACAGAATCCTGGGGTCTTTAGTTCTACTTGGCATTCTTCTTTGGTTTTAATAGCCCAATGAAAGTTTTTACCTTGCACCATGTGAGAGATGGGCAATCAAGAATGTGCTAATGTAAGCAACAGAGTCAACATGAGAATGGGCGTGGTTTGTTTGTTTGTTTGTTTGCTTTTTAAACAAACAGAGCTCAATGGGGCTTGAACTCCTGACTCTGAGATCAAGACCTGAGCTGAGATCAAGAGTCAGACACTTAACCCACTGAGCCACCCAGGTGCCCCAAGGATGGGTGATTTTTAAAAAAATGTCATCTCAGCATCGTTTTGATTCTATCTACTCATTCAGCAATTCTGCCTTTGCAGGATGAGTTGGGGAAGATAGGAGAGGACTGAAAATCAGAGAATAGAGAAAAGGCACCTCGTGTGTTTAAACTGAAAATGCTATGTTCAGGCTTGTGTCCTGAAATAAACCATTGAAAGTGGGTCCTTACTGGTAGATGGGGAGGTGTAGCTGATGAGGTTCATGTGCCCATGTCTCCTGTTTCGTCTAGTGAAACCCCGCAAACCTTTGGAGATTGGAGGCCTCTCTGGGAGTTTGGGGTCATTTTGGTTTGTGACCTTTGGACCTTTTCAAGTGTTAATCTCCAACCCTTCATCTCACCCTGAATTAGAAGTTCATTGGCCTTCAGGGAAGTAGGGTAGGGTCAGTGTTTGCTGGGACATTTAGTATTTCAAGTATGTCAGGTACACAGATTAAACAAACACGTGTTCCCCTTCCCCCTCAAACCTAGTGCTTTTCGTGGAGTTTTTGTTGCTATGTATTTATTAGGCTGTAATTGTTATCAGTAATTCTGTAGTCGTTCATTTGCAATTTTTTAAAAACCATTTTATTTATCACAGGGTCCTGGAGCAGTGGCTTACAGTGAGAAATCAGGTAGGATCACCTCACTCTTGTGTCGGCGGACCTCTGCTTAGGCCTTTCCTCCTTGGAGAAAGGGGAATCTAGAAGCAGAATGTCTCCTCCCTCCCCAGGTGCTCAGGTGTGAGAGGGCATCATGGTGACCCAGCACATTCCTCAGAAGGGAGACTGCTTCAGGGGCAGTGTGACACCAGCAGGCGTATTCTCTTAGTGCTCCCATTGATCTTTTGCTTTGCCCACCAGATGTGAGACTCTTCTGACCACAGCCCCAGAGCTGATAGTGGCCAGAAGTGACCCACTGATTGTCCTTGTGCTTAGCAAGTTGTATGAGCCGAATGGAACCTGCCTAATCACAGGAGTGGCCCACGTGAGATTTTTGACCAAAGCACAGGCCAACTTGATTTGACTATTCATATGCTGCCACCAGAGACTGAGGCCACCAGAGATCTTTCTAGGTGGCTCAGATTAAAAATGGGAGTTGAAGTAAAATGTAATTACTTACTATTTTATCTGTTTTGTGACACACATTTTTTCACATCTCTGAAATAGGGTTACTCCCTAACGGTCAGTAGAGTGCCTTGGCTTAACTGGCATCGTTGTTTCCTCTCTCAGTGGCATGTGATAATGGTGGCTTAGGCTTCATGAAATACAGTGTCACGGGTTTCTCCAGGAAGCAGAAACTGAGATGGAGTTAGGGGTACACAAGGTTTATTGTGAAAGGAAAAGAAAAGAAACCAGACTGGGTGGTGGAGACTACAATGAAAACCTGGCAGAGCTCTGCCAGCCTGAAAGTACCCATTACAGAAGCCCTATGTTGAACGTGAATGACTGGGCTCAGCCGTTGATGGGTGCCACCCTGAGGATACTGTGACCTTGGCTGGAAAGCTGACATGGACCCTGAGGGATGACTAACAACTGGAAGCTGTTACCTTACCCTATTCCTCCCTTTATAACTGCATTGAAGTTTGGGGGAGGGGGGGTCCGAGCAGCACATCTTATCTGCCACATATACAATAAAAATACTTCTTAGGTTTAATTCCACCAGAATTGTGCCATGAAAGTAGAGTATGATGAAGAATCATTTACTGTAGCACTATCAGTGCTCCACACACTTGCTGGACCGTGCCCCCACAGAAGCATTCTCAACCAGTGACTGATGGAAGTTGAATAAATATCAGGTTTTACCCCTCTGGTGGTAGAACTGAGACACATGATCTGCACTGCCCCCTAGTGAAGTGAAACTTCATTTGCTTTGTAACACACCCTGTATTCATTTCCTTCCTTGCAGGTCTTACTTCCTTTTCACTCCGCCCTCCTCATCCTCACCCACCCCTGGTGTTTTCTAGGGTCACCTCCCGAATAAACTTACACTCAAATCCTTATTTCAGAGCCTGCTTTAAAAGAACACAAACTGAGACACTGACAAAAGCAAACAAGTTAGGAATAAAGCCTCCATATATATTTGACTCATAATTAGGTCCTTTCCCATACATAGGCCTGAAGCATGGGTTCCCAGAGTCACCGTATTTACATAGATTTTAAGAATTCGGGAGTCCCCATACACATAGTTTTCTCACCACCATCACTGTAACATACCATTTACTGAGTACTTACTGTGTGCCAGACACAAAACTAAGCACTTTATAGATGACCTCTCATGAACAACTCTTGTATATCCGTGGTCTAGTTACATGTCTGGTTGAAAAGGAGAACCAGGAAGGGGGCGAGAGGAAGTTCATCTCTTTTGCACGTGGGAAGCTCAGTGTCCTGGTGTGAAATGGAATTATATCCTTTGCAAAGGAACCCTTGCTCATTTATTTTTTATTTTCTCTCCTTTTCCAGAGACTGCCACTCTTGAAGAAGGCTATGGTTGGCAAATTCCCATTGATCACAATGCCTTCACAATTTTAAAAAATAATGAGAGTCAGCTGTGTGAAGTCCTTCAGAATAAATTTGACTGTATCTGTACCCTCATCTCTCCGTCCCCAGAAGGTAACAGTGAGTCTCTGCAAGTCTTCAGACAAATGCTCATTCCTGGGTTGGAGTTATCTGTTTGGAGGGATGACCTCACCAGACACACTGTTGATGCTGTGGTGAACGCAGCCAATGAAGAACTTATTCATGCGGGAGGCCTGGCCCAGGCCCTGGTGAATGCTGGAGGCCCTGAAATCCAAGAGGAGAGCCGAAGGTTTATTTCCAGATTTGGTAATATACCAACTGGTAACATAGTTATCACAAGAGCAGGGAGACTTCCCTGCAAGTTAATTATCCATGCTGTTGGGCCCCGGTGGGTGGCAAAAGATCGTCAGAGATGTATCTGTAAGCTGCAGAAGGCCATTAGAAATATTCTGAATTATGTCACCGAGTCAGACGTTGAGACAGTAGCGATTCCAGCCCTGAGCTCTGGGATTTTCCAGTTCCCTCTGGACTTGTGTACACAGACCATTGTGGAAACTATCAGTTTTTATTTCCAAAGGAAGCAACTGGCTGGTAATTTGAAAGAAATTCACCTGGTAAGCAATGAGTACCCTACTGTTGTTGCCTTTAAAAATGCTTCAGAAGTAATCCTAGGGGTGAACAAGCCAGGATCCCGGGTGAATCAAGAAGCCACCCCACCTGTCAACACGATTATTGTAAACAATTTGACTCTCCAGATTGTCCAGGGCTACATTGAACAGCAGGAGGTAAGTCTTTGTTTCTGATCTCTTCCCCTGCCAAAGGAGATCCCTGATTACCTACCAAGTATTTTTTTTTTAATGTTTGTTTACTTATTTTGAGAGAGAGACAGGCAGGTATGGGGAGCACAAATGGGAGAGGGGCAGAGAGAGTGAGAGAGAGAATCCTGAGCAGCCTCTGCACTGTCAGTGTGGAGCCTGACTTGGGCTCAAATTCATGGGCTATGAGTTCATGGCCTAAGCCCAAATTGAGAGTTGGACACTTAACCAAATGAACCACTCAGGTATTTTTTCTTAATACATACTATTTCAGATGCTGTTGAGAAAGCATCTTGTTAAGGCTAAGAGTATGAACTTCAAAGATAGTCCCTCTGGATTTGAATGCCAGCTGTGCCATTTGCTAACTGGGTGATCTGAATCGAGTTCATTTATCTTTTGGTCCTGGGTCTCCTCACCTGTAAAATGAGAATAATCATAGCACTTATATCTTAGAGCATGAATCAATACACATAAAATGTTTAGAATAGAGCTTGGCACATGATAACTATTTATGATTATTATTGTCATTATTCTTAGGTAGCACGAGGAAATGGAACAATCTTTGATTCCAAGGAACTTGAAATCTATTATACTTTTTAAAAATGTTTATTTATTTATTTTGAGGGGGAGAGAGTGTGAGTGGGGAAGGGGCAGAGAGAGAGGGAGAGAGAGAATCATAAGCAGGCTCCACACTTAGCACAGAGCCCAATGTGGGGGTCAATCTCACGACCGTGAGATCAGGACCTGAACGCATATTGAGAGTCAGATGCTTAACAGACTGAGTCACCCAGGCGCCCCTATTATCCTCTTTTTATCTAAGAAAAAAATTCTCTATTTGAAAAATCCCATCGGGGAAACAAACCATCTGAACATTTCTGAAGCAACCTATCACTATTAAACAAAAAAGTCTTAATACAAAATAAATTCGCAGTATTTAAGAGTATGTAAATTTGTGACAAGAATGTAGTAGACCAAGAAAGATTACTTCAGGAGACATGGGTTTTGAATTTGATCTCAAGTTATGATGGGTATGAACTGATGAGAGTGGCAGCCTGGCTGCTTAGAATGACTTGATCAGAGAGACACAGAAGTGGTTGACAGACTGAAAATAATGGACTAGACAAGTCAGGACTGGTCAGGACCAGTCAGGAGATCTGGGTGAAGCTGTAAGTTGTATACTTAGTATACTGCTCTGTGTCAGGGGTTGTGGAGAATACAGAGGGTAACTTAGCATTTAGCCAGGGCTCATTGGGCACAAAAGTGAGGGCCCTGGCAAGGAGGAGAGAGAATCAGGGTAACCATGAACCTGGATATTTCTGGGTTAGTGAACCTCCCCTGTTGGGCAGAGCACCTTAAGGATGGGGATCATGACTTGTTCATCTCTGTGGCCCCAGGGCCCAGTCTGGGCATGCATGCATCTAGGTGTTCAGCAAATTATTGATGAAAAAGTTAAGGGGCAGCAGGGAAGAGGAAGAGAAAGAATATAAGGCTATATTCTTTTTATTTCTGACCAGTGATGTCACACTTAAGTTTCTCCTATGGCCACAATCAAATAGACTTAACCATAAGTGAGAAAATACCCCAAATCGCCAGCAAGACAATTAGAGAAGAAGACTGAGGGGACCCACCCCACAAGATGAAACATTTATTCAATAAGTCATTAATATGCCACTTAAAAAATTTTTTTTAAGTTTATTTATTTTGAGAGAGACAGACAGTGTGAGCAGGGGAGGGGCAGAGAGCGCGAGGGGGAGAGAGAGAGAGAAACCCAAGCAGGCTCCGATTATCATGCAGAGCCCAACTCAGGGCTTGAACTCACGAAACAGTGAGATCGTGACCTGAACCGGAACTGAGAGTCACATGCCTAACCAACTGAGCCACCCAGGTGCCCCATTAATATGCCACTTTAAAATTAAAGTGGAGGGGCGCCTGGGTGGCTCAGTCGGTTAAGTGTTTGACTTCAGCTCAGGTCATGATCTCACGGTTCATGAGTTCAAGCCCTGTGTCAGGCTCTGTGCTGACAGCTGGGAGCATGGAGCCTGCTTCAGATTCTGTGTCTCCCTCGCTCTCTGCCTCTCCCCTGCTCACACTCTGTCTGTCTCTCTCTCTTTCACAAATAAATAAACATTAAAAAAAACTTTTTTTAAATTAAAGTGGAGATATCCTAGTTGAATAACTTACCCCTTTCAGTTTACTTTTATTTTTATAAAAGTAAAATTTTATTCTGTTTACTTACTGCCAGCACCATTAAGGACCTTAAAATTTTATTCTATTTACTTATTGCCACCACCATTAAGAACCGTAAAATTAAAAAAAAAATTTTTTTTAATGTTTTATTTTTTGAGAGAGAGAGACAGAGTGTGAGTTGGGGAGGGGCAGAGAGAGAGAGAGGGAGACACAGAATCCGAAGCAGGCTCTAGGCTCTGAGCTGTCAACACAGAGCCTGACTTGGGGCTCGAACCCACAAGCTGTGAGATCATGACCTGAGCCGAAGTCAGACGCTTAACTGACTGAGCCACCGAAGCGCCCCAAGAACTATAAAATTTTTAAAGGGTGCCAGTGCCCCCAGATTGGAAATTCCGATCACACTTTCAAAGCGAAGCATTCATTAACATCCATGAAAAGTACCTGGGTTGCCCGCAAAGGGGGCCAAAGCCACCAGGATGATTTAGGAGGATTTGAGCATGAGGGGAAATAAGGCCACCACCCCCTGTCACACAGCTCTCAGGGCTGCCTAGGAGGTGATTTTACTGAAAATACAGCCCATGTGTATGTGCAGCTCATTGCTGAAAGGACAGATGAAGAACTGGTAAGAGCAGTTGCCTGTAGGACAGGTGGGTGAGTGAGGCATCCAGGGAACCCAGCACGAGGGAGGCCTATTTCCGCTGAAGACTTTTTTCAACTCATTTGTACTTTCTTTAACCATGTACTGCTTACCTTAAAAATAAAAACATCAGGGGGCGTCTGGGTGGCTCAGTCAGTTAAGTGGCCAATTTGGGTTTAAATTATGATGTCACAGGTTTGTGAGTTCCAGCTTTGCTGCTAGGCTGGAGCCTGCTTCAGATTCTGTGTCTCCCTCTCTCTCTCTCTGCCCCTCCCCCACTCACACTCTGTCTCTCTCAAAAATAAATAAACATTAAAAAAATTTTAAAAATATAAATAAAAACATCAGGAGGTAGAAGTTCGCTGAGAAATTTTATTTCTACTCTCTGTAAAACAAAACAGAATTCACACAAAAATAGTAAAATGGGGCAGGGAATGAAACCATTTCTTGATAAAGGTTAAAGCAAATCACAGGAGATGCTTAGAATCTTGGAATATAGAGGGTATAAGGCAGCAAGGAGCTGACAGATGTTTGCAATAAAAATTGTATAATTTATACATTTTACCTAATTTCTGAATCGGACAAATGGACTCATGGCAATCAAATGGTCATTCTTTGGACTTAAGAGTTTCTATCCACTGTCAAATGATATTTTGTGAATTTAGGGTCTTCAACAGTATTTTTAAAAGCGCCTCAGCAAAATAAAGATTTAAGAAAGAGTAATTTAACAAAGATTCCTGTCCATTTTTTTTCTTTTCAGACAGATGTAATTGTTAATTCTGTAAATCCACTGTATGGTCTTAAGTTCGGACCTGTTTCGACATCAATTCTACAACAAGCAGGAGAAGAAATAGAATTGGAATTTAACCAAAAAATTACTGAGATACCTCAAGAGTCTCAGTTGGTACTGATCACAAAAGGATTTAAATTGTCCTGTCAATATGTATACCATGTGTTATGGCATTTAAGATACCCCAAACTGACAACAGTAAGTGCAAAATAAGTTTCTCTTTACATAGTTCCATAGTCTGTGTAGTCTTTCTGGATTTCCATCATGTCATTACATTTATGAAACGTTGTTAAGTGGGATAGTCCTCATTTTCTACCACCCTGAAATATGGAAAAGGTGTTGTCACAAGTTATCTTAAGAAGTTTAAGGGACGCCTGGGTGGCTCAGTTGGGTAAGCATCCGACTTTGGCTCAGGTCATGATCTCACGGTTCATGGGTTCGGGCCCCACCTTGGACTCTGTGCTGGCAGCTCAGAGCCTGGAGCCTGCTTTGGATTCTGTGTCTCCTTCTGTCTCTGCCCCTCCCCTGCTCATGCTCTGTCTCTCTGTCTCTGTCTCTCTCAAAAATAAATAAACATTAAAAAAATTAAAAGAAAAGAAGTTTAATTTAAAATATTACATAACCCATGTCTAGATTGTAAGTGAGCAAAGAGACGTGGAAAGAGCAGGGCTCCCTCAGTCTACACACCCACTCACCTCACCACACCATGACCCTGTCAGCCTTTTCCTAAGAGGGCCTGGAATTCAGCCTCTCCATATTTCCCTCCATCTGTTAAATGCCAGAAGGATCTGGGATTTCCCTTCCAGCATTATTCCAGGTAAATCTATTACCTAAGGTATCTTCCCACCTATGCCTGTGGTAGAGAGAGATTGGCTTTCTGGCCAGCTCTTCACCTGAGGCACATACAATGTACACATTAAAGAGTAGTTGGGGCGCCTGGGTGGCACAGTCGGTTAAGCGTCCGACTTCAGCCAGGTCACGATCTCGCGGTCCGTGAGTTCGAGCCCCGCGTCAGGCTCTGGGCTGATGGCTCAGAGCCTGGAGCCTGTTTCTGATTCTGTGTCTCCCTCTCTCTCTGCCCCTCCCCCGTTCATGCTCTGTCTCTCTCTGTCCCAAAAATGAATAAACGTTGAAAAAAAAAAAATTAAAAAATAAATAAATAAATAAATAAAGAGTAGGGGGATGGGGTGCCTGGGTGGCTCAATTGGTTGAGCATCCAACTCTTTTTTTTTTTAATTAAAAAAAATTTTTTTTTAACATTTAGTCATTTTTGAGAGACGGAGGGAGACAGAGTATGAGCAGGGAATGGACAGAGAGAGGGAGACACAGAATCCGAAGCAGGCTCTAGGCTCTGAGCTGTCAGCACAGAGCCCAGTGCAGGGCTGGACTCACGAACTGCGAGATCATGATCTGAGCCCAAGTCTGACGCTCAACCGACTGAGCCACCCAGGCACCCCAGAGCATCCAACTCTTGATTTTAGCCCAGGTCATGATCTCATGGTTTGTAGGTTTGAACCCCACATTGGGCTCTGTGCTGATAGTGTGGAACCTGCTTGGTATTCTTTCTCTCCATCTCTCTCTCTGCCCCTCCCCTCCTCTCTAAATAAATAAATAAATAAATAAATAAATAAATAAATAAATAAATAAAATTTAAAGAGTAGGGGGTACCCCCTCAGATGTGGAGAAAGGCAAACAGTCCCCTTCTCCGACTTTATTTTGTCACCATTTCTGGTCCTTTGACTAAGAGCCCTCTAAACCCAAACTGGTTCTCCAGTCACTCTCTACCCCTCAGTTTTCTGAGGCTCTTCCACAGACAACCTTCCTGTACTCGTATTCAGTCTGGATGTTGAAACGTTGATGGAAAGTTTAAATGTGCCCAATATATTAGCACTTCTTTTTTTTTTTTTTTTAATTTTTTTTTTCAACGTTTATTTATTTTTTTTGGGACAGAGAGAGACAGAGCATGAACAGGGGAGGGGCAGAGAGAGAGGGAGACACAGAATCGGAAACAGGCTCCAGGCTCTGAGCCATCAGCCCAGAGCCTGACGCGGGGCTCGAACTCACGGACTGCGAGATCGTGACCTGGCTGAAGTTGGACGCTTAACCGACTGTGCCACCCAGGCGCCCCTATGTTAGCACTTCTTGAGGAGAAATCACATAGGACATTAGGACATATCTTAAAGACTCTGGATAAAGCTGCTTGCTTCTTTTACCCTCTGTCTCCTTTATTAAACTTCCAAGAGCTCTTTGTTTTGACCTGGAAGTGGCAGGTAAGTGGGGATACACTGATGTTTGGCTCTCTGACCTGACCTGGGGAGATGGGCAAGGCTACATTAACTGGGAGAAATCACGGTGCCCAAATGTCCTGAAGAGGATAAAACAGACCCTTATTTCTCATCATCTAACCTCTCATCATCTCATCATCATCTAACCTTATGGCTGCAATGGGTTCCCCATGGAGTGGGGCCTTTCCTGCTCTCTGAGGAGGCATGGACATGATCCTGAGGGAGAGTGGGAGGTTGGCATTGTAAAATATGGGGGAATCAAGGGGTAAGTGAAATTTTATTTTGACTCAAAGGCTGATCTGTTTTTCCTACAGACACTGGGAATGGCAGTGAATGAATGTTTGCAGAAATGCCTTGAATTAAATAACACTTCCATTTCCTTTCCTGCCCTTGGGACTGGAAGCATTCGTATATGGATGAATATAGCAGCTAAGATTATGTTTAATGAAGTTTTAAAGTTTGCCAAATGCCATTTGAAAAAACAATTAACTGTAAAGTTTGTGATCTTTCCAGAAGAACTGGAGGTCTATAATGTAAGTTAATATCTTAGAAATGGCTTGTAGTTTGTTCATTCATTCATTCACTCAGTAACATCTGTTTAGTATCTCCTGTGAAGACATGAGCTAAGCACCTGTACAACACGGTGATATTCTAACTTGGTGAATTTAATTTTTGTAAATTGCCCACCTCTGACCTAGTAAAGAATGTCATTATAGAAGCCATCTTTTCACTGCTACCTAACTTCCCTCTTTTTCCTTTGTTGGAATTTATTCTTCCCTCTGCTCCTTAAAGGTAAGCAAGTTTCTAGTTTTAGTATGAGGTCCTCTGCTCCTCTCTCTTCTCTCTCCCTACAAGAACACAAGTATTCTTACAACTTCTACCATAACTTCTGCAAAGTCCTGTCTTCTGAGTCACCTTCAGACCTGTACACCTAAGCCTCTCTCATTTCCATTTGGTTATCTGATTGTCATCTTAAATCCAACATATTTAAAACAAATTCTTTATCTTCTTCTCTCCAATCAACTTCTTTGGGCAAGTTAATTTGCTTTTCTGTGCCTCAATTTCCTTATCTTTAAAGTGGGATAATAGGGGCACCTGGCTGGCTTAGTTGGTAGAGCATGAGACTCTTGATCTTGGGGTCATGAGTTTGAGTCTGTAGAACTGGGCGTAGAGCTTATTTGAAAAAAAAAAAGTAAAATAAAGTGGGAATAATAACTACCCTCGTAGGGAGCTGTTGTGAGCATTAAATGAGCGTATACACATAAGACACTTAGAACGGTACTTGGCATACAGATAAGCCCTTCATGAAGGTCAGCTGTTGTTGTATCAGCTGTAAGGAGCTGTGACACACTGAATGCTGAACTGTATACTAAATTAAATGACTCGTTTGCTATCTTTTTTCCCCAATTAGATTATAAATTCTTTCATGGCACAGATATATTTGGCAGCTTTTGCCATGTCCTTGGTACTGTCCCCAAATTCAATCTGTTGTTTCTTAAGTTCTATGTAGATGACCTCAGAGGGAAGTTGGTTGTGTTCTGATGCAAAAGGGAGGGATGTGTGTGTAGGAGAGTGTGTCCATGTGTCTGAGTGCAGAGATCTGTGTGTCCAGCTTCCTTTGTTTTCACTTCAGCTCAGCTTTTTGTTTTAGAGTGGCCAGATTAAGCTGAGTTTCTAACCTGTGAAAAGTTCCCTGATATAGTCAGCATAATTAGTATATAGTGCTGTGCTGTTCTGCCTTTAAAGTACCGTCTCTGTGCTTTATTTTCGCTTAGTTGGCACTTTGAGAAGGGACTGTCATGATGTTAAGGAAGAATAAAAAAGGAAGTGAAATAAGATACAGAAACTTAAAATAGGTTTTCAAGACATGTTTTTGATTCTGCCAATAGCAACATCCAAGTGCTAGTGCAACTTCCCAGGCGTGCGTCTGGGCTTTGGGTAGAAAGGGCCTTGCTCAGTTCTGGCAGGGAGAGTGGCTCCGAACACTAGTCCTCTGACTGCTCACTCTTCCACCTCCCAGCCTGTCTCTATGTGGGTGGTTGCCATTTTATCTCTCCCTACAAGAAAACGAACTTATTCTTATTCTAGCTTGCTCTTTCCTGGAACAAATGTAAATGTTCTTATTTCTTTTGCTGCCTGACTAGACACAGGGAGGTTTGTAGCATTTGCTGATATTCGTTGCCGACTTCAAGCTCTGAATGTGAGATCACTGAAGGTGGAGTTGGGAAGAGATGTTCAGTGAGCTCTTGTGAGCCGATGTCAGCCAGCTCTAGTATACGACTGTGTCTCATCCACAGCTGACCTGCAAGGTGGCGGAGAGTTACCCAGCCAAGTAGCCTGCCTTCCAGGCAAAATGAATCATCCTGTCTTTTAAATGAAATTCCCCCTAAAAGCAGAGCACTATCAGTGGGCCCAGATAAATGTCCCAACCATATCCCTGAATTGCTCATTAAGTATCATAGCCCTACAAGGGGAATTAACTGCAGCTAGAAAAGAAGGTTCATTCTCTTCAATACACAAACAAGAATGTGCCTGGAGGTTCAAATGAAGTAGAGAGGTCAACCACAAATTGAGGGCTCTACTAAGGATTAATAATAAAAAATAGCTGCCATGTATTGCATTAGTCAGGTATTATGCTAAGGAGAAGCTGTCTCATTTTATCCTCTCCTCAATCCTGTGATGAAGCCACAATTGTCACCCCCATTTTACAAAAGGAAAAACATACAAAGAGGTTAATAGGCACACAGCTAGGCAAGTGGCAAACCAAGATTTCATCCTGGGTCTGTCTCACCTCAAAGCCTATATGTTCTTAACCACTAAACAAAAACACAGAGAGGGGCACCTGGGTGGCTCAGTCGGTTAAGCAACCAACTTCCGCTCAGGTCATGATCTCGCGGTTTGTGAGTTTGAGCCCCGCATCGGGCTCTGTGCTGACAGCTCAGAGCCTGGAGTCTACTTCAGATTCTGTGTCTCCCTCTCTCTCTGCCCCTCCCCTGCTTGCACTCTGTCTTTTTCCCTCAGGAAATGAATAAACATTTAAAAAGTTAAAAAAAAACCAAAATAACGTGAGAGATGATACATCTTTCAGTTTTGTGACTCAAATGAGGAATATCTTACACGGTAATTTATATTATACCCTGAACATTGATCATTCCTTCAGGTTTTCGTCAATATTATAACCATGTTGGAATATGACTTGTGTATACACATATGTAGAAACCTCTGGCCTTCTGATAAGCACCTATTTTATTCCTAAGTAAGCGTTTCAATGAGGGGTGTGTTTTCAGAAAGAGCAGAGAGCAACTTACACAGTTTCTTATAGGAGGCATTACTTTGGCAAGGTCCCTGCATTCCAGAGAATGGATTTGTCAGACATTTAGACTTGACCTGACTCAAGAAGATCAACCAATACCAAACTTCCAATAAAGTGAGACTTACATTCACACACTTGAGAAATTTCCAATTCATGAATGACAGTGAGTAAATGACTCCCAAGCTGACTGAAATACTCGTATCTACCGGTATTTCATGATGATAAGGTTTACTGGATGGAACAGAGTATCTATAAAAGTCGATGGATCATCATTCCTTTGGCTATTTAACAAATATTTATAGCATATCTACTTTGCGCCAGACACAATGTCTCAGAGTAAGGAATACCTTCTCTAGGGACATGCTGCTGACATCCTTCATGTTAGGTGCTCTGGACAGTTGCTGCAGCCCTGAATCTGCCAGATTCCTGCTGTCTGGGTCCACTTTTCCAAACCACTTGCAGACCATCTGCTTGTTATTCATACTTTCTATGTTATTGACATTGGCTTAGTAGCAATTTTCTTTCACATTTAGTTCAAAAGCCTTGCCAGTTGTTTCTAACCCTGTAATACATCCTTACTTTTTTTTTTTTTTTAACTTTAGAGAGAGAGAGAGCAGGGGAGAGGGGCAAAGAGAGAAAGGGAGAGAAACTCAAGCAGGCTCCATGCTTAGTGCAGAGTTAGACGTGGGGCTTGATCCCAAGATCCTGGGATCATGACCTGAGCTGATATCGAGAGTCAGACGCTCAACCAACTGAGCCACCCAGGTGCCCCACATCCTGGTATTGAAAATGACTTCTAGAGAGAGATGTTTTTTATTCATTTTACACATGACAGATGTTATATTTATCAGCAGATAATGCTATCCCATTTGTTTTATTTCCAAGTCCTTGGACAGGGATGCAAAAGAAATACCCTGTCATGACCTCTCCAGGTACTAAATATGGTATGACTGAGGGCTTTTTGCTCTGGATATAGCAGTTGCAAATACAATTGATGAAGAAAATGTCCTACAGATTAAGAAACTTCATTGTTAAAGTTCAGGTGCAAAGCCAAATCTAGTCTTTACCTCATTATTTACCATCTTTCCAATGAAGTAATTACTGCCAATTGAATCAACTTTAGATAAGGAAGACACTGGGTAGTGGCTCCAAACCCTTGCAGAGATTAGTTTTTTAAAAAAGACACTCTGTTAAAGGATCTGTGTGGCAACACACACAAATTTTTGTCTATAGAATTATGTAATAATAATTACAACAAGAGCTAACATACGTTGAATGCTTACTGTGTGCCAGGTAGAGTTTTAAGCACTTTACAAGAATTGATCACCTATTCAGTCTACAGACAACGTGTGTGCATATACCTTTTTTTTTTTTTTTTTTTTTGGGACAGAGAGAGACAGAGCATGAACGGGGGAGGGGCAGAGAGAGAGGGAGACACAGAATTGGAAACAGGCTCCAGGCTCTGAGCCATCAGCCCAGAGCCTGACGCGGGGCTCGAACTCATGGACCGCGAGATCGTGACCTGGCTGAAGTCGGACGCTTAACCGACTGCGCCACCCAGGCGCCCCGCATATACCTTTTTTAAATGAATTTATGTTTTGTTAATTATAAGAACATTTACCTATGTTTCTCTTCTTGAGTGACACATCCACAGCTTTAGTTCAGTGTCTAACATGCAAGAAGCAGAGCATGAATGTTTGTGGAATGAATGATTATATTTCGCCTTGAATACACATTCTTTTTTTTTTTTATATACCAGGTTTTGGTTTTCTTTCCAGTTTTTCTATTCTTGTTTCCCCAAGATATTCTAATAGATTGTGGTACTGCATAATTTGGGGCTGGAATTGCTATTCTCTAGCACTTACCAAAAGGCTGCTTTAGATTTGTGGCAGTGGGAATGGGGATTGACAGAGTGGATGAGGTCAGGTGTGGTATGTGCAGGTAGACGGAGGGATTTTGATGACAATGGCTGAAAGCCCCACTTATGACTCTCCTGTTTTTCTTCTTACAGGCTTTCAGTGCTGAAATGGCAAAGAGTAAGTCCAGGCTACGGGGTTTCAATAATTACAGTGGTGAGTACAAAATTCACAGCCTTAGAAGTAGAGTCTACCCACCAGAAATTCATTCTCTTCTTTATCATCTGAACTAATGGAAGGGAGAAGAAGAAATAAGCCAAATATATTTCACTATGCTCCTGCTTGGACACCAACCTGCTTTATATCTGATCATGATTCTATTTTTGCTCAGGCCAGTCTCATGATATGAATAGAGAGAAGCTAAGCCACAGTGGGTAATCCACAGTGTGGGTAGTCCATTCATAGATAGCTGTCTATACTTTTTCCCTAAGAAAAAGTTCTGCCCTTCATAAGATGACGAAGCCATTACTCTTTCTGCTCTGAATGGGGTTACATCTAAATGGAGATACTCATTAGTCATTCTAGAAAACACATCTAGGTAATACCAAATAGTAATAAATGGATTAAGCTGATGCTACCCAAACTTGGGTAATCACTGGGATCATAACAGAAACTGTAAACAAACAAACAAACAAACAAAAATATGTATAGGCCCCAACTGTGTAGATTCTGATTCAGGAGCTCTGGGTCTGGGCCAAGCATGTATATTTTTCAATGGCCCCCTAGTCAATTTTGCTGCTGAACTAGGTTTGGGGATCACAGGACTAAACTAACCCTGGTTGGTGTTAGAGAAAGATTAACTTTGTCTCATAACTCCTTTTCTTTAGTGGAGTTTGAGTTGATGAAGTTAGAATTGCCTCCTGACAGCTAGGATGTATACTTCGGAAATAGTACACATCTACAGTATTCTAGAAATAGTATTAATCTACAGTATTCTATGAATCTTAAAAACACTAGACATTCAACCAGCAATAGAAACTCTCAGGCTATTTCCCAGTAGGGTCACAATGGTTTGCTTACACCCTTTAACAGAAGAGTTTGCTTATGGATATGCTGTGGTCCAGCAGTGCTGGAGAGCTGTGGTCTGTGGCTGTGCCTCTTAGGAACCTGCTTATTTATCTGTAAAACGATAATGACAGACTTTTGTGAGGATAATTGGAGATCATGTATGAAAAATGTTCTGTAAATGCAAAGCATTAAATAAAGGCCATGGAATAATGGGCAAGAGGATGGACAGACAACCCAGGTGCCCCAGAGGAGGGAGAGATTCCTTCTGACCGGAAGGGATCAAGAATGACTTCTTGGACAGGTGGATCTAAGTTAGGCTTTGAGGATGGCAGATTTTCAATGGCAAGAGCTGGTGGGGTTGGGCACCCGAGGTGAAGAAAACCCACAGAAGCAAATAAATGCAGTGCATATATGGGGAACTTCACTGAATCTAGGAAAGGTAGCTAGGAGTCTTAGATGAGGATAATATGGAAAAGGAACATACAAATGTCTCTATGTTGTTAGCCTGAATAGTAGGGCCAGAGGTTACCAGTTATTTCAGTAATTTTTGAGGGCAACTATAAAAGAATTATGATAGCACAGGACAATTATTGACATTTAAAATGGGTTAATGGTGATGGTCTCAGGTTAACAAGGAAAAGTTAAACAAGAAAGGCAGGGAAATGTGTTTTCATTAGAAATATTTAAGTAATTAAATAAATAATTTAGCTAATAAATAACTAATGTGTTTTGGTGCTAGAAGAGTATCCCTTAGTGATCTGAACCAGTAGTTACCCAGAAGAACAATTCTTTTTTTTCTGGTAGTGATGAATAAATGAAATATCACCATGTATTACTTCTATTTTCTCCTAAAAAGTAATATAAGCTCCCAGGCAGAACAAGGGTTAAAAACAAACAGACAAGCTCCTATGCCTCCAATTTAAGAACTCTTGTCACTTCTATAGTCTAAAACATTGGATTTTATTTTATTCAAAGAAAGCCACCCTCCCTCTCTTACTTCTAGGTCTATCTTGGTACTATTTCATAGTTCCTGGTACCACCCAACTGTTATGTAAGGGTAAAAGAAGCTAATTACCGCTACTAACCTGGGATCACTCCTGGGGAGGCAGACTGCCCACACCTACTAGCTCCATGACCACCACTTACTAGTCCTATAGCCATGGGCAAGTTACTTAATAACTCTGAATAAGTTTCCTCATTTGTAAGAGGGGGCTGTTAATAGCAGCCTCCCCTATCCCGTAGGGTTGTTAGGAGTGAACAAAATAATTTATGTGAAGCACTTAGAGCAATGCCTAGAACATGGTAAGTGCTCAATTTACTTTTACCTTTCAAAATATGTTTTTGAGATTCTTCTGAATAGCTGAAGTTCACTCCTTTTTATTGCTATAATAATTTTCCATTGTTGGAGAGCAATTGAGTCATTTCTAGTTTTTTGCTGTTAAGAATGAGAATGTGAACTTTCTTGTACATATCTCCTGATACACACATGCAAGAATTTCTTTACAAGATATAATTATAGGAGTGGTTGTTCCAGTTTTACGTCCGTCACGAATATATACAGGAGCCCCTGCTCTATATCCTTCCACAAACTTGGTATTGTCAGGCTTATGAATTTTTGCCAACCTGGTGGGTAATTTTTCATATCCCTGATTACCAGTGAAGATGAGCATCTTTTCACACATATAGGGGCCCTTTGTGTTTCCTTTTTTGTGAAATCTTTTGCCTGGCTGGCTACTAGGTTCTTTCTTTTTCTTGATAATTTGAGAGAATTCTTTATGCATTCTAGATACTGCCTCACCTATCAGTTTCCTCTCAGTTAGTCCATTGCCCCCTGAGTTTTTTTTTTTTTTTTTTTTTTCAGTTTGGGTTCAGGGTCACTCTAATCCATCTAAGAGATTCTTCTTCTTTATATATATCTTTGCTTGTTATGGAAGGGGGTTTTAGAGAGGGGTACACATGGGTACCCCCTTTATTCCACATGGGTTGGAATAAAGTTCCATTATCTTATCTGCTGGGATATACCATGTCAAGCAATAGGAAGTGCTAAGCTCCAGATTCTGTGGAGGTGTAACATGTCCTTTTCCCCTACAGGTGATATATAAAGAGGAATCCCAGGTAGTAGAATTATGAGTAGTTCTTCCTTTCATTATACTTGGGTAACTTTCTAATATTTCAAAAATAAATGTACTATTTTTACAATCAGAAATACTCATATTGTTCAAAAAGAATTTTCACTCTTTAAGTTCTATGGCTTTCAGAGATGTTTGATTTCAAACTCGGTAGTAGCAAGAGGTTAAGGAGACTCCCAGTCAGCAGGAAATAAAGGCTCACCTCATTTTATTGAGCTTCACAGATACTGCATTTTTTTTTTTTTTTTTTTTTTTTTTTTTTTTTTTTACAAATTGAAGATTTGTGGTAACCCTGCATCGGGCAAGTCAGTTGGTGCCATTTTTCCAACAGCATTT
The DNA here is from genome assembly GCF_028749965.1 of Puma concolor. Taxonomy (NCBI): domain Eukaryota; kingdom Metazoa; phylum Chordata; class Mammalia; order Carnivora; family Felidae; genus Puma; species Puma concolor. The sequence goes on from NC_141675.1 coordinate 91,714,607, forward strand.
GCTCACTTTGTGTCTCTATATGACATTTTGGTGATTCCCACAGTATTTCAAACTTTTTCACTATTATTATGTTTGTTATGGTCATCTGTGATCAGTGATTATGATTCACTGGAAGCTCAGATGATGGTTAGCATTTTTTAGCAACAAAGTATTTTTTAATTAAGGTATTTACATTGGTTTATAGACATAATGCACACTTAATACACTAAAGTATAGTGTAAACATAACTTTTTTCTGCACTGGGAAACCAAAAAATTCATTCGACTCACTTTATTGCAGTATTCATTTTATTGCGGTGATATGGAATCCAAACTGCATGTATGTCTGTAATAGTTGGTTAACATCCAGGGTGATATCAAGGTGAACTCACCTGTGAATTGACAAATGCAACAGAGCAGCAGCAAGACATGAGAGAGCCAACCCCTTACAGGCTCCACCGTTCTCAAGGAGACTGTAAACCACACATTTAGATTTCCTTTGTATCCAACACAGCTCACAGAGCTAGGCACTTAATTGAAGTTGCTGCTGCTGGCAGTGGTCACGATATCCTCGGGGCAAATATTGGCATTGGTGTTTTGTTCTGCTCCGGTTTAAGGCCCACCTGCCTTCTGTGGTTGTTCATGATAGTCTTTTCAGTCCCCCAGTTGACCAGAGAGGAGAAAAGAGAAAATGGGCTCAAAAGTAAATCTCCTGCCATCAGCCTGATGGGACGCAACATGGAAAAGATGAAGGAGGCCCAAGCGTGGATCCGAAGGATACTGACCCTCCAGGACCACCACATCATTGAGAATTATCATATACTCTACCTTGGAAAAAGGGAACATGACATTTTGACTCAGCTTCAGAATAATTTAAGGGTCTCTATCTCAGAGATTATCAGTCTGGAAAAGGTAATTTTAGAGATTAAAGGAGCCCAGGCTAGCCTCGTTGAGGTGGTTATGAACATTGAACATATGCTGTGTGAAGTTCAAGAGGAAATGGCAAGAAAAAAGGAGCTAGCCCTTTGGAGCTTGTCAGGTGAGTAACTTCCAATTGAGTTGAAAAGTCGGCTCTCCCAACTGTTCCTTTTTTTTTTTTTTTTTTTAATTTTTTTTTTCAACGTTTATTTATTTTTGGGACAGAGAGAGACAGAGCATGAATGGGGGAGGGGCAGAGAGAGAGGGAGACACAGAATCAGAAACAGGCTCCAGGCTCCGAGCCATCAGCCCAGAGCCCGACGCGGGGCTCGAACTCACGGACCGCGAGATCGTGACCTGGCTGAAGTCGGATGCTTAACCGACTGCGCCACCCAGGCGCCCCCCAACTGTTCCTTCTTATGGGTGTGAGTGCACCTGTATATATGTGGGTAAGATATAGCATGGGAGAGAGAACAAACCATGCTGGTTCTGTGTTAAGCCATAAACTTTTATAACTGTTTTTTGGCTCTCTTTCTACCAGCAAGGTTAATTAGAAAATCAACACACACACACACACACACACACACACACACACACACACGTACGTGAGTGATTGGATTTACTTATGATGAAATGGATTGCCTAAGAAGCAGTTAAATGCCTAGCAGTTAAAAGCCTAGGATAACATAAGCCCAGGCTCTGGGGAAAAAAGTACATCCTTAATTCTACACATGGAATGTTCAAATTTAGACAGACACATTACACTTGATTAATCAATTTCTTTGAGTTCTATTGCATTTATGTATTTGTTGCTAGCAGCATTAGGAACCCTAAAATTACTTTGAGCTCTCTCACCAAAGTAAATTATTCATTCTTACTGTGAAGTACACTCAAGTATCTCCTATGCAGCGGGGCAAAATTCATCATGATGACTGGGAATTTGGGTTCGGAGATATCCTTTTAACATAGCCCTAGAGCTAAGAAATTATACCATTGAAAATGCCACCTTGAGAAACAGAGACTTATTTCATTTATTTATTTGATTAATGTATATTGTGTCTATGGTATGTGCCAAGCATTGTGCTGGGTGCTGGGGATACAGTGATAAGATGGACGTTGTTTCCACTCAAAATCCAAGTAAGGATACTGAGAAGCAAGCAGGTTAGTTATGAAAGAGGAGGGTGAAAGTGCTCTGGGAGCATCTCGGAGAGGCACTGTGACATTGCGATTTATAAGATATGTTTGGTCATTCAGATGACCAAAATATATGGTCATATACATTTGGTCTTCGTCAACATTTCTGGCTTACAACTCTCAAAGCCCTTGGATTTCCTAAGTGTTGAGAGTGATAAAGATGTCTTTTGTTATGTTAAAGAGGTGACTCTGGAAAGCCCCTAAGAACGGGGACTGGTCACTAGGACACCAAACCCTGTGGTTGGAGGATTGGAACTTTCAGTGTTCCCCCACCCAACCTCCAGGGAGGGGGCTGGAGGTTGAATCAGTTGCCATTGACCAATGATTTAATCAGCCATGACTATGTATGGACCTCAGTAAAAACCCAGAAGGACAGGTTCAGAGAACTGCCAGGTCAGTGAGCACGTGGAGTTTTAGTGCATATAAAAGTTGCATGTAGGGAGAGTGGCTTGCTAGGAGAGAGCATGGAAGCTCTGCACCCTGCCCCCATTTCCTTGCCTTATGCATCTTTTCTGTCTGGCTATTCCTGAATAATATCCCTGTATAATAAACCAGTAATCTAGTACGTAAAATGTTCCTCTGAGTTCTGTGAGCTGCTCTAGCAAATTAATTGAACCTGAGGAGGAGATGTTTTGACCAGCTGGTCAAAAGTACAGGTAACAACCTGGACTTGCAAATAGTGCCTGAAATCCACAGAGAAGGTCATTGGAATCTCCAGTTTGCACAGGTGACAACTTGGCTTTTGACTGGTGTCTGAAGTATGTGTGTGTTGAAGAGCAGTCTTGTAGGACTGAACCCCTAACCTGTGGAATCTGATGCTATCTTTGGATAGACAATAGCAGAATTGCTTGGTTGTACATATGGGAAACCCTCCTGCACACAGAGACTTTGAAATTGGTCTCAGGATACCAATTTAGGCACTTAATCCAGACTTGGGAGGTCAAGGGAAGGCTTCTCAGAGAAGGTGTCATAAATGGAGAATGAAGAATAAGTAGAGAGGTTCCTGGGTGTCTTAGTCAATTGAGTGTGCTGCTCTTGATTTCGGCTCAGGCCAAGATCTCATGGTCGTGAGTTCAAGCCCTGCTTTGGGCTCTGCACTAGACGTGGAGTGTGCTTGAGATTTTTCTCTCTTCTCCCTCTGCCCCTTCTCTGCTTGTCTCTCTCTCTCTCTTTCTCTCGAAAAAAAAAAAAAAAAAAGAATAAGTAGAAATTAGTAAGGTAAAGAAACTTTTCAAGCAATCAGACCATAGCAGGGTCTAGATTATGAAAGACTTTATAAATCACATGGAAAAGTTCAGAGTTTTTCTTGAACAAATGGGGAGCCTTGAAGGATTTTAAGCAAAGATAAGGTCAGACTTGTATTGTAGAAAGATCACTGTGATGTTGATGGGTTGGTACAAAAATTCATATGTGAAATTTTAAAGGGCACCTTATTTTCACTTGTGTTTGTAAAAATAATTCAGGCAGATGTGGTCAAAGTGAGTGGGAGTATACAATAAGTGTTTTATCCACATTCCCCAGAAAAACCAGTGTCAAAGAACATGCACAAAAATAATACACAAGGATAAGACCAAAGGTTTTAATTTCTACTTAGTTTGAATTGTAATGACTGTGGATATTTAAATTGACTCTGATACTTTCCAAGAGAACAAGAGGCAAAAAAAAAAAACACTGGCCTATAAAACTTGTGGCATTACTTTAAACTAACTGCATTCATAAGGTTGATCCACTCTGCCAGCAGTTGGCAATTTAGTCATGTGAGTCCCATGTTCTGGTGCAAGGTGGTATTTTTGATAGGTGATGACTAAGCATAGTATTCCACAGCAGTGTTTCAGAGTTTCCTACAGACTCACCCTCTCTTAATCAGATTAAGACCTTCATTAACAAAATGGATACATTTTCAATGAGTTATTACTACAAGAAACATCAACTATCCGTCAGAACAATAAAATTTAAATAATAGAAGTTAGGGATTTCCTCTTTTATGCTGCTTTTTAAATCCTTCCTGGTGAGTGCTTCTTCGGTGCCCAACCCAGGGCCAGGCATATAATAGGAGCTCAGTAAATGAGTTGCTGAACTCAAGTGAACTGAATTCTATTACTATACTTTATTAATGTCAGCTATTGCTCTTGAGATTTAATTTACAGTCTCTTCCTTAGAAACTTCCTGGGTTTGGAGTTTCTCTGCTATGAAATTTTGTCCTTCCTGCTTTCCAGATTTACAACTTGGCCCCTCTAGTGACTTTCTTAGGATTTATTATCTGCTTTTTTGTGGTTAAATTGAGACCACTCAATTAAATAATGTGCTGGGAGTTTTGTCATTTTTGTATACTTGGGTTTACGTCAAACTGAAAATAAACTGAAAGAAAAGAAGTCTTTTTGGTAGTGGTGGTGGGGTCCATTTGTCCACCTGTGTATTTTGTCCAATAAGGAGTTGCTGGGCAATAACAGGTTGTCCCTTGAATTTAAAAAGGAAGGAAGGAAGGAAAGTTAAGGGAGAAGGAACAAAGGAAGAAAAAAAGGAAAAAAGGAAGGAAGGGAGGAAAGACAGGACACCATAGACTCTGAATCTCCAAATTTTGCTCTTTGTGGTTGGGTGGTATATGAGTGATACAAATATTCTGCCTTGCCACTTACAGGAAGCACTGATGAAAGCCAGGTTTATACTCCTGGGTATGTACCTATTAGGTATGTGATATCGGGCAAGTCACTTACTTCTCTGGGTTTCAATTTCCTTCGTTGTAAAAGTGTGTTAGTTATAATTATTTCAGTGGTGGTGTGAAATGCTCAAATGAGGTTGAGATATGAAATCTTTTTGAGAATCTTGAAGTTTTATGTAAATGTCATACTGTTTTTCATCATTCCTTCATGTTTTGTTATGCCTGTATCTTTTTGTTGATGAGCATCCTGGCTAGAAATATAAACATTACCTATTGGCAACACAATTCTATATCATCATTACAACATTGATGGGGGAAGTATATACTAATGCTCTTTTTTCTCTCACCCCCTCAGCCTCATAATCCAAATCATGTGAGGACAAATTTATTAGCCCCTCTCTTATCCTATGACTTCTCATTATATGATACTCTCCTTGCATGCCTAAACATGTAAGGCATACAGTGTAAACTGGCTAATCTATTCCTTTAAACATCTATAATTTGTTTCATTGCATTTCTTTACAAACCTTTTTCATCTCACAGAGTATTGAGACCAAGTTTTGTGTTACTCGTTTTTAGGACAGTGGATTGATTGGCAACCAAAAAACCAGGATGAAATGAAAAGGAATACATTTCTGAAATGCCTAAAGCTTTCAACTGAGGAAATTCAGAATCAGAAGAAACAGTTTGAAAGCTGTGGCTTGCAGGTTATAAAGGTATACTTAATTAAGGGAAGGGTTTGACCTGTCGTGGGTCTATAACCAAAAGAAGAATTCACCTGCTGATGACTCTAAGCCAGCTGCTCATTGACCTGGAACCCTGGGATTAAGACTGAAAGTGGGGCAGGGATGGGCACCAGGAGGTAGAAATGATGTCAGGATATACAGAAGCACCGATGAAGATTTGGGGGAAAGTTATCTGCCTATCTTGAAGCAAAGTGAAAGAAATGGAATAGCATATACCACACTGTATTATAATTGTTTACCTATTTTTACTTCTCATTAAACTGTGGGCTCTTAAGAAGGCCAAGAATGTGTATACACTGTTGACCAATTCGTTACCACTTCTTGGCACATAGTGAGTGCTCAGTGAATTTTTATTAAATGGATTTATCAAAGAAGGGACAGGGAGTTTTGAAGAGACAGAAGTCAAAGTAGGAGAGGGTTGGGGCTCGGAGAGACGCTTTAAAAACTTTATATAAAAAGTAAATTGCTTGCAAAGTAATATGCACGTAAGAACCATTATCTTTGAAGTGGAGTATCAGGCACTTGAAATACAGGTTCTCACCCTTTTTTTTCAGTGTTTTCAGTTTTTCATATCCTTGGGTCATAGGTGGAGGAAATTGACAATGTGTTTCTCATGGCTGTCTTCCAAAGAAAGAAGAAAATGGTGGAAGAAAGAATACATAGGGATCCTGTGAGCCACAGGTTGTTTCAGCAAGTTCCTTACCAGTTCTGTGAAGCAGTATGCAGAGTTGGCTTTCAAAGAATGTACTCGATGCCCTGTGGTAGGTATTAGCCCCTCATCACTGGGGGGCTCTATATGTGGGAACTGGTAAGCAGACATCAGCAGATGACTCACCACTAATAGTATTTGTTGCTGTGGTGAGGGGATCGCTTGTAATTGGGATTTTGTGGTAAAGTCATTTGGAAAGGGTCATATTTTTTATTTTTCCTTCATATTTTTTATTGCTGATGGGTTTAATGTTGACGAAAGTGAACGGTGAGACTACAGTTCACTGTTTTTCTCTTTTCTGTGGTCATGTGTTTTATCTGCAGAGAGCACCCTGAAGCTCTTCTCTCTCTCTCTCTCTCTTTTTTTTTTTTGGCTTATTTCCACAAAATTATTATCAACATTACCAAACCTCATCCCTTAATCAAAAGAGCACTTTCCTGAACTTCATGAAGTTGCTCTTTTCTCTTCCATCCTCTTCATTTCCTGTAGGCTGCTAGTGAATGAATTAGATATCTGGCAGGGGAAGTAAATAACATCTTAAGATCCTTTTCAGCTATGGGGCTTCTATGTGTAGCTCTCATGTCTCTTTTCAGTTGTACGAAAATATTGCATACTTAACTGCTGTTTTATCCCCTTCAGATGTCTCCAAAGGAGCCTAAGAAGTTTAGTGATGATCGTGATGGGTACCTAACGATGAGGCTTGATTTTGCCTGATCTATTGACTATGTTCTTGATCTTTATCTTTCAAAATATATAGCATGACCCTTGCTGTGAAGCTAACTCCAACTCTTGATTTCTAGAAAGCAAAGGGTCTAGAAATCATCTTCTCTTTGCCCCAGAGAGAACATAAGCAATACCTGGAGTAAAAATTGGACATGGAAAATTCCTGGGGGTAAAAACTCACAAGTGAATCCCCACCAAGAAGTCTTTGATTATAACTAGAAAAGTGATATTGGCAAAGTCGTAAAAATTCACAACATCCATTTGCTCCTAAACCCATTGTAACTGACCTTCTCTGCACTCCCCCTCCCTACCCTTACCTAAACTATCCTAAGACCATCACTGTCCTATTTTTCAAATCCAGTAGTGCCTTCTTTTCAATCCTGTGGCAGACACTGCTAATTGCCTGCCTGACATCTGTACATGTCTTTTTCCCTAAAAGACACATACACCACCTCCCAAGGAAAACAGCCTCCAAATCTCATCTTGTCTCATCATCAACTTCAAATCCAGAAAGTCCTCTCTTAAAGCTTAAAAGCAAAGTAATTGCCCTAACCCACTTGTTATATAATGAGAGGAGAAGGAGCAGGAAAATTGCAATAAAAACTCCAATTTCTAGGGGTGTCTGGATGACCCAGTCAGTTAAGCATTAACTCTTGATTTCAGCTCAGGTCATGATCTCACATCGTGAGTTCGATCCCCGCATCAGGCTCTGCACTGACAGTGTGGAGCCTGCTTGGGATTCTCTCTCTCCTCTCTCTTTGCCTCTCTCTCTCTCTAACAAAATAAATAAACTTAAAAATAAAACCCCTCCCATTTCTAAACGGTAGAAGGAAAGTCACTGGTCCATACCACTAATCATGCTGCTGGATAGGCATAGAGAGTATTCTCTATTCTGGGAGTGAAGACCCTTGTTTTCCACTCTGGGAAGAATCTTTCTTATGTGTTGCCACCCTTGGTCATTTCTAGGCCCTCTGCCTATCAGGGGTCCGTGGATTGCCTCAGGGACTAGAATGCTCTCAGGCTACTGTAGCCAGGCTTGCAGTTTCTTCAGCAATACAGTTCCTTTAAAACCTCAGCAGGCAGGAAAGCTGTTTGCTTCTGGTCAAGTTTGTGTCTTTATAACCCAGCTAAAGGTCTTGTCTCCATCTAGTCTTTAAGCCTTAAGACTCTGGTCTTTTACCTACTGGCCTCTGTGCTCTGTCCATGTCCCTAGGTTAACACCCACTGCCTGAGGCAGTTCAGATGATTAGAGTCATTATGCCCATAATGTGACTGTACCAACATGTCTGTGGGGAGCATGCTTCACCAAAGGTGCTTGAGAAACACAGGAGATATTTTATTACCCCGAAGTTGTTTTGCAACTCTTTTTTAAACCTAGTTTTTTTTTTTTTTTTGAACGTATATTCTGAGACAGAGAGAGCGAGCATGGGCAGAGGAAGGGGCAAAGAGAGAGGGAGAAAGAGAATCCCAAGCAGGCTCTGCATTGTTAGCACAGAGTCTGATGTGGGGCTTGATCTCACGAACCGTGAGGTCATGACCTGAGCCGAAATCAAGAGTGAGATGCTTAACTGACTAAGCCATCCAGGTGCCCCTAACCTAGTTTTCATTTGGACTGCAAAGTCTTTTTTACCCTGCAAGGTTCCAAATTATGGGACTCTTGGTCAATTCAGATGGCCACCTATAGGCACAGGGGCTTCTATTAATGAAGTTGTATGTATATATTTTCTATATTGCCTTGTATTCCAGCCAGTTCATCTCTTGCTTGTAGGGCTTGGCTGAATGTAGCAAGGAGAATACATGCTTGCAATTTTTTTTATTGGGTTCATTCATTCATTCCACAAGTGTTTCTTGAACACGTTCTATAAGTCAGGCCCTGTGCTAGGTGAGAGGAATACCACAGTAAACAGAACACACAGAGTTCCTACCCTTAAAATTTATAATCTAGTGAGTCCATCTGTTGCCCATTCTTTAAATGTTCGTGTTTTCTGGAGTTCAAAAGGAATCCTTCTCTTTTGTAACCCTACAGTGTCACCCTGCGTGATTGCACCCATTCCTATGGCTTCAAACTCCTACCTCTATGGATGACTTATGAATTTGTGACTCTGACCCCCTACCTCTCCCCTGACCCACAGGTCCATATTTCTGACTGTCTTTTGAACATTTCTGCCTAGATGTTCCAGAGCCACCTCAGACTGAACTCTTCTCTTGGCCATACTTTACCCTGAGAAATATGCTTCCCCCTTCCCCCCCAGTACTCCCTAACCTGACTAATACCATCACCATCTATCTACTGGGTCTCCTAAGCTGGAAACTCTACCATCTTCCACTCCTTCCTTCCTCTCATTCTTATGTCCAGGCAGTCACACAGCCCTACTGGTTCTCTCTCGGTGACCTTTGCAGCCCAGTCTCACCTTTTTATTCCTACTGCCTTTGTTGTTCTTCCCCTGGGCCTGGACAATCATCAGGTCCTTTCCTTGCCTCAAAACCAACCCTATCCAACCTACCCTTTACTCTGCTACCAGAATTATCATCCTAAAAAAATACACGTGTTGCAGGGAGTATGGCCGGAGTTGCAAAAGATGCGCCTGCAAACAAAGTGCAGTTAAGTGAAGGTCCTCATACTCGAGTCGGAATGAGGCTGGTCATTAGAAAAAGGATTGGAAGTGACTGGATAGGCAGTCTTTCATTTAACATGAGTGGTAATTTTTCAGGTAAAGGAGGGGGGTATATTTTATTGTAAGGAGGGGCAGTAGCCTCCAAGTTATCATTTGTGAGTGGCGGTAGAGGCCATTCTGGTGAAGTATCTTCCTCAGGCGCTATAGCCCTGATTTCTTCAGAAGAAGATTCATCCTCAAAACTATCAGATGTAAAATCCGACTCATCTCCTTCTTCTTGATGAGTTTTTAATTTAGGCGAACTTATATTTTGTTCTGAGTCAGACTGTAAAGGCTATAAAGCCATCTCAATTAAAGAGCATAAAGACCAAACTTTTAAAGAAATGATATCTCCATTTTGATGAGCGTGCCTAAGTGTTTTCATAATCAATCTCCATTGTTTAAGGTTTAAAAGATTTTTTCTAGAAGGGTTAAACCAATAGCAATGTTTTTTAAACAAGTACCAGAGCTCATCAAAATACATGCTTGTTTAATATCTATTTTTCTAGTCGCCTACAAGGTAAAACCCCAAACCCCTTAGCAAAGCACATAAGGCCCTAGCCCCACATTATTCACCCACCTTGTCACTATGTTCCTCAACACTTCAGCCATGAACTGCTTAAGAGTTTCCTAAATGTGCTGGAGATTTCCTGCCTTTATGCCTTTGCATGTGGAATGCCTTCCTCTCTCATCCTTTTTTAGCCCGCAAAGTCCCATTCTTTATTCCAGACATAGCTCAAATGGCATGTCCTGGTTGACACCTTCCCTAACTCCTGCAGGCCCAGGAACCTGCTTGCTCTTCTGTCCTCCTGCACTTCTGGTATTCCTTTGTTACCACATCTGTAACTCCAATAAGTATCAAAATTTACAGTTCCACAAAACCTGGGTGTGGGTCTTGTCTTCTTTATTGCTGTAAAATGGAACTTTACCTACATCTCATGCTCCTATGTCTGCAGATGAGGAAAACTCTTGATGGTTCAAGATGAACTCAGTCATTTTCAGAGTTTTCTTAGTCCCTTTGGGGTTTAAACTCAGTTCCTGCAAGGTGTTCCCCTTCTTCTCTTCTGAGAGTGCTTTAGATTATGGGACAGGCATTTGTGAGGAAGGTGGTTTGGTGCATGGTCTGCATCTATCTGTTCTCTGCCTCCCAATGTCCTCTGCTAGATAAGCCATCCTGGGCATCAGTCATTAGCACCCTCCAGTGCTTAAATTCATGGTGCCCTTTGCTCTTAGTGTCTCCACAGGGCACTCTGTTTTTCATGCTGAGGGAATTCCTTTCCAAGCCAGTATCTGTGCCTGTCCTAGAGCACAGGAAATTTTTGAGTGTGCACATCCTCCAAGCTGAAGTGCAAGGTCTTATACAGCAGTCCTCAACTGTTCTGGACATCTTCCCCAGCCATTGCTACTTTTCACTTAGATGCCAGACTGGAGGAGGGGGCTGTACCCAGTAGAGTCAGGCAATGGTTCCTTCTACTTTAGAAGTCCCCCTCCCTGTTTTTCCGAGATTCTTGTTGTTCTGCCCCATCTCGACTCCCAGGGCTCTTTTGAGGGAATGGAGCAGTGAAGTGAGCCCCTTCTCAGATTCCCCAAGAGTTCTAGTCATGTCCTCTCTGGTTCTTCTCTTCCTACCAGGTGAAATGAAGAATTTTTATTTATTTTGAAGTGAGAAAATTATTCTGAGAATATCTTTCATCCTTCTCTCCTCTGTTACATATGGCATAAACACCATGCTATGAATTCTTTAGGTTTTTATTAATTTTTATTTATTTTTAAAGTTTATTTATTTATTTTGAGAGAGACAGAGAGAGCATGAGTGAGAGAGGGGCAGAGAGAGAGGGAAAAAGAGAAAATCCAAGCGGGCTCCACACTGCTAGCACAGAGCCTGATGCAGGGCTCAAACTCCCGAAACCATGAAATCATGACCTGAGCCAAAACAGAGTCGGATGCTTAACTGACTGAGCCACCCAGGCGCCCTGAATTCTTTAGGTTTTTAGATTTTTGGTTCAAAAAACCCTTTTCTCTCTCATAAAACCTAACTTTTAAGACCACAGTCTCTGCTTTGATTAAAATTAATTACATAGGATATAATTACACACACACACACACACACACACACACACACACACACACACACACACACAACTGACCTTATTCTAAGCTCTATCCTTTTTTCCCTGAGTAATAAGTAGGAAGAACTCAATGGGTGGAAGAATCAAGAGCAAGAAGAAACTCCCAGGAAATAAATCTTTGATTTTTATCTCAAAATATTTGCTCTCCACATAAAATTGTGTTTACCTGTGGGGAGTTCCCTTTGTGAATTGTTGAGACCAGGGATCATGTCTTAGTCATTTTTTTAAGCCCTAGAGCTGCATTGTCCAAATGGTTGCCACTAGCCACATGTGGCTATGGTGCACTTAAAATGTGGTTAATCTGAATTGAGACATGCTATAAGTGTAAATTAATTACACTTGATTTTATTTCTTTATTTACTTTTAATTTTTTTAATGGTTTTTTTTTTTTTTTTTTGAGTTGGGGGTGTGTAGGGGTAGAGAGAGAGGGAGGCACAGAAAGAATATGAAGCAAGCTCCAGGCTCCAGGCTCTGAACTGTCAGCACAGACCCTGACTTGGGGCTCGAACTCATGAACCATGAGATCAAGACCTGAGCCGAAGTCAGATGCTTAACCAACTGAGCCACCTAGGCACCCCAATATATACTGATTTTAAAGACCACTACCAAAGAAAAGAATATAAAATATCTCCTTAATAATTTTTATATTGATTACATGTTGAAATGATACCATACTGAATATAACAGATTAAATAAAAATAATTACATTAGTTTTACCTGTTTCTTTTTACCTTTTTATGTGGCTACTAGAAAATGTAATAGGACTAGAGAGAGTATACATGTTAGTACCCAAATAGGCAATATGATTCAGCAGATCATAATGATCTTTTTTTTTCTTTTATCAGACCCAAAATATGGAGTTGGTATATACTTCACCAAGAATCTGAAAAACCTAGCATACCAAGTCAAGAATACATCTGCCACAGATGAACTGATCTATGTGTTTGAAGCTGAAGTACTCACAGGCTCCTTCTGTCAGGGTCATCATTTAAATATTTTCCCCCCACCGTTGAGTCCTGGAGATATAGATAGCCATGACAGCGTGGTTGACAATGTCTCCAACCCTGAAACCTTTGTTATTTTTAGTGGCACACAGGCTATGCCTCGATATTTGTGGACTTGCACCCAGGATCATGTACAACCACAGAATGACTCAGCAGGACCAATGATGCTATCTTCACAGCAGCCTTGGGAAAGATTCTCAAGTGGTAGCTCTGTTGATTAACCTCTGTTGATTAACCTCCACATCATTTTGACAACTGGCATGTCCTTACTTTGGAGAAACTATCCAAATAATGACCATCAGTAAGTCAGAGTGGCTTGAATATGTCAAATGGGTTGTCCATGTGGACTGATTGTGTTATTCAAGGGACCCACCACATCCTCACATCTTAGTTCTTTCATCTTTGTCTTCATCTCTTGGGATTGAGGTGGATAGATCCCAACTAAAACACTCTCAGGACCATTCCCTCTCCTTCAAGTTGTCCTTTCACCTCTTTTACTATAGGTAACAGCAAAAATGTTTTACATGTAATGAAGGGATTTTTCTAGCATACAATCCAAGCCTTTTTAGTTTCTAAAATGGATAGTGTAATAGCAGGATGCTTTTGCATTTTCCAGATAATCTTATATAGTGTTTTAGATATCAAAATAAATCACCTTTGTCTGAGTAACTGGCTTTGAAAAGTTATATGTAAAATGACATTATTCGAAGTGGAAGGACATCAAAAGGCTGATATTCTACTGATATCATATTTGGATTCAGCCATATCAAGCAATGCCATTCAAGCATCATGAGGCCAAATGATTAATTCACCAAATATTTCTTGATCATCAGATGTGTTTCATTTTTCTGGATACTGGGGACATGATGCCAGACAAGGCAAATATCTTCAGGCAGCTGGCAGCCTGAATAATCAGAAATGCAGCTATATGATTGAGTATAATAAAAGAGGATTTACAGATTCTTTGGAAACATTTAAGAGGGAGAGGAATAAATTAATCAGGGGTTGGGAGGAAGGCCTTCTAAAGAAAGTGAAACTCAAGATGAAACCTGAAGTATTTGTAAGAGGTAGGTGAAAGAGGGATGTAGCAAATCAGGAGCAGAGATGGAAGAATACTTTATGCAGAGAGAAAAGCTCTTATCAAGGCTGAATCCACTGTGACTTTGCCCAAATTTGACTTCAGAGTTCTGTAATGTAAAGGCCAGCTAATCTCACCATTTATCTCTTGCCTATTCTGAAATCTGTATTTCCCTATGCTTCCAAAATTTCCTCACCCTCATATCCTTACACAGAACACTTCTTCCTCCTCTTACTGTAACCAGCATTCTTCCTCTTTTTTTAAATCCCCTTCACCTATTTCACCAGCCCCACCCACCTCCCCTCTGGTAACGATGTTTGTTCTCTATAGTTAAGAGTATATTTCTTGGTTTCTTTTTTTTTCTTTGTTTTGTTTCTTAAATTCCACATATCGGCGAAATCATATGGTATTTGTCTTTCTCTCCCTGGCTTATTTCACTTAGCGTTATATTCTCTAGCTCCATTCATGTTGTTGCAAATGGCAAGATTTTATTATTTGGGGGGGGGATGAATAATATTCCATTGGGTATATCTATACCGTATCTTCTTTATTGATTCATCTATCAATGGGCTGCTTTCATAATTTGGCTACTGTAAATAATGCTGCAATAAACATAGGGGTGCATATATCTTTTCAAATTAGTGTTTTTGTATTCTTTGGGAATAGTGGAATTACTGGATCATATGGTAATTCTATTTTTAATTTTTTGAGGAATCTCCATACTGTCTTCCACAGTGGGTGCACCAGTTTGCATTACCACCAACAGGGCATGAGGGTAACTTTTTCCCCACATACTTGCCAACATTTGTTGTTTCGTGTGTGTGTGTGTGTGTGTGTGTGTGTGTGTGTTTTAATTTTTAAAGAAGTTTTTAAATTCCAGTTAATTGTTTCTTGTGTTTTTTTATTTTAGCTACTCTAACAGATGTGAGGTGATATCTCGTTGTGGTTTTGATTTTCATTTCCCTGATGAGTGATGTTGAGCATCTTTTCATGTGTCTGTTGGCCATCTGAATGTCTTCTTTGGAGAAATGTCTGTTCATGTCTTTTTCCCATTTTTCAATTTGATTATTTGTTTTTTGGGTGTTGGTTTATATATTTTGGATACTGAGTCTTTATCAGGTATGTCATTTGCAAATATCTTTCCTCATTTTGTAGGTTGCCTTTTAGTCTTGTTACCTTTGCTGTGCAGAAGCTTTTTATTTTGTTTTTCCCCTAAACCATGTCTCCACACTATCTACCTTCCCTAATGTGGCCTTTTCTCTCCCTCTAGTTGTGTAGTTTGCTCTGTCAGTATTCAGATCGATTTTATGGGATTCAGAATGATTTGATAGTTATCTAATTGTGCTCTAGGGATGAGAGGAGTGTAGGGCCCCCCTACTATGCCCCACCATCTTAGCTCCTTAGAAGCTTTATTTTGATATAGCCCAATAGTTTATTTTTGCTTTTATTTCCCTTGCCTGAGGAGACATATCTAGAAAATGTTGCTATGGCTAATGCCAGAGAAAGTACTGCCTGTGCTCTTCTAGGATTTTTATGGTCTCAGGCCTCATATTCACATCTGTAATCCATTTTGAGTTTATTTTTGTGTATGGTGTAAGAAAGTGGTTTGGTTTTATTCTTTTGCACGTAGTTATCCAGTTTTCCAACCACCATTTGTTGAAGAGACTTTTTCCCATTGTACATTCTTGCCTCCTTTGTTGAAGATTAATTGACCATATAGTTGTGGGTTTATTTCTGAACTCATTCTGTCCCATTGATCTATGTGTCTATTCTTGTGTCACTACCATACTGTTTTGATTACTACAGCTTTTGTAGTATATCTTGAAATCTGGGATTGTGATACCTCCAGTTTTGTATTTTTCCAAGATTGCTTTGGCTATTCAGGATCTTATGTCATTCCATATAAGTTTAGGATTATTTATTCTAGTTCTGTGAAAAATGCTATTGGTATTTTGGTAGGGATTGCATTAAATGTGTAGATTGCTTTGGATAGTATGGATATTTTAACAATGTTTGCTCTTACACTCCATGAGCATGGAATATCTTTCCATTTGTGTTGTCTTTAATTTCTTTCACCAATGTTTTACAGTTTTCAAAGTATAGGTTTTTCACCACCTAGGTTGTTTATTCCTAGGTATTTTATTCTTTTTGGTATAATCGTAAATGGTATTGTTTTCTTGATTTCTCTTTCTGCTACTTCATTATTAGTATATAGAAATGCAATGAATTTCTGTATATTGATTTTGTATCCTGCAACCTTACTGAATTGATTTATTAGTTCTAATGGTTTTTTAGTGGAGTCTGTAGGGTTTTCTATATATAGTATCATGTCATCTGCAAATAGTGAATCTAATATTTCTTCCTTACCAATCTGGATGCCTTTTATTTCTTTTTCTTGTCTGATTGCTGTGACAGTATTCTTCCTCTTGAAAGAAGCATGCTTCCTATCTCATATGGTACTGTCTTTGGATATGGGCAAAAGAGGCCCTGCCCTGAACCTCTGGTTTGAGAGGGCCCCACTCTGGTCTGCTTCTATGTGTTCTCATCTCTACAAGATAAGTAGTCTATAGGGTCAAGAGAATGTATCAATTATAAGCCTTCATACTTCACTTCTAAACCACCTACTAGGTACCTGGAACCCCAAACTTTCTTGACTGAACAGCTCCAAGTCTATTTCCAGGGCCTAACTCGACCTCTTTCTTGGTTCTGTCCTCTTGAGGGTGGACTGTGCCACAAGTCTGCATCAAGAATGGTCAAAGAGTGACTGTTTGGGTCATGGGCAGTAGGGCTGAAGCATTCGTATGCCTGGGGGTAAGCTTGCGACATAAAGCTAAAATAGTGCTTAAATTATCTATAACCTTAAAGCTTATATTAAGAAAAAATAAAGGTATAAATTAATCAGCTAAGCATCCAACTTAAGAAAATCAGAATAAATTTGAAAGGATAAAAACAGAAAATAATGAAATGGATGCAAAAACATTACAACAGAGGGAATAAAGTAATAGCTATTTCTTTGTAAAGATTAAAATTCTTTTAAATGTTTATTTATTTTTGAGAGAGAGAGAGACAGAGCCTGAGTGGGGGAGGGGTAGAGAGAGCAGGAGACACAGAATCCAAAGCAGGCTCCAGACTTTGAGCTGTCAGCACAGAGCCCGATGCAGGGCTTGAACTCACAAACCGTGAGATCATGACCTACGCTGAAGTCAGATGCTTAACAGACTGAGCCACCCAGGTGCCCCTGTAAAGATTTTAAAAATATGCAAATCTTTGGTAAGATTGATAAAGAAAAAACAAAAGGTACAAATAAAGAATTTGAGGAATAAAAAGAGGATGTAACTAAAATACATTAGAGATCTAAAGGTAATAAGATAATGCCAGAAACAATTTTGTGCTAATAAGCTGAAAATTTAGACAAAATACAGATTTTCTCTTGAAAATATAACCTATCAAAATTGATTGAAGAACTAGAAATCCTGAATTTTCTAAAATCTATTAAATAAATTGAATCAGCAATTGAAGTTTTACCTACCAAGTAAACAAATACAAGCTAAGATGATTTTACTAAGTGAGTTCTACCAAATCTTCAAACAACAGATAATTCCAATTTTATATAAAATCTTCTAGAGAACTTTTTAGAGAAATAAGAGGGAACTTTCTCCAACAAATTTTTCAAGGCTAGTTTAACCTTGATACCAAAAATAGACAACCAGTATAGATATGAAAAATCCAGATACAAAGCACAAATCTGAAACTATTAACAAATATAGTTCAGTTCTGTATAAATAAATAAATCATGGTCAATTTGGGTTTATTTCAGAAATTCAAGGATAATTTAACTTAAAATCTGCTAGTGTAACTCACCATATAAATATATAAAAGAGTATGCTCATTTCAATGTATAGAAATAAGTCACTTAATAAGCAATTCATAAAAAACCTAGAGCATTATATTTCATAGTAAAACATTAGAACAATTCCCTGCAAAATCAGGAATGAAACAATGGATGCTTTCTATCACCACTTACCTTCTCCAATGAGTTAGAACTCCTGTCAAACACAGTAAACAACAAATGAAAAACATGACTAGTGGTGGAGAAATAAAAATGTCATTAATCAAAGGAAATATGATTGTCTATAGGAAATCCAAGAAAGGAGCGCCTTGCTAGCTTAGTCAGTGGAGCATGTGGCTCTTGATCTGAGGGTTGTGAGTTTGAGCCCCAGGTTAGGTTTGGAGATAACTTAAAAATCTCTCTAGAAAAAAATGAAAATCCAAGAAAATCTGGAGACAATTATTAAAATGAATAAAAGCATTCTGTGAGGTGCTAAATAGAAGTTATACATAAATCAATTTCATTCTTATGCATGAGAAACAATAAATGTAATGACTTTTTTTTACCATTATAACAGCAATACCAAAAAAATAAAGTAACTAAAAATAAGTTTAACAAAAGATATAAAACTTCATGAAAAACATCACAACATGTTTTGAAAGGCATTAAAGAAGACCTTATAAATAAATGGAACTATATACTATATTGTCATTGAAAGGGAGACTTAATATAATAAAAATCTCTATACTCTAAAAATAAATCTTATCAATTCAATGAAATTTCAGTCAAAATCATGAAAGTTTTTTTCATAGAAATTGATGGAGTAATTGTAAAATTTATATTAAATAAAAAGACCCATGAAGAGCTGAGGCAATTAAAAGAATTGTTTTTAATGTTTATTTATTTTTGAGAACAGGAGTGTGAGTGGGGGTGAGGGGCAGAGAGGGAGGCACAGAATCCAAAGCGGTCAGCACAGAGCCTGACATGGGGCTCAAACTCATGAACGGTGAGGTCATGACCTGAGGTGAAGTCAGGTGCCCAACTGACTGAGCCACCCACGCTCCCTGAGCTGAGGCAATTTTAAAGAAGAAAAACAAAGTGGAGGTGACTTGACCTACAGCATATCATGACTTACTATACAACTACAGTAATTAAGATGTGTTACTGGTGCAGGGACAAACAGACCAACTGAATAGAATAGAAAGCTGCAAAACAGACCTATACCAATATGGAAATTTGAGAATATATGTATCTTGAGTGAATATATATATATATATATATATATATATATATATATAAATACACATATATATACATATATAATACATTTACAAATATATATCAAATACATTTATAAATAAATTATATATAAATATATAAATATATGATATACATAAAATATATACAAATAAATTTATAAATATATGAGATAAATATATCTCTCAAGTTTATATATTATATATACTATAAAAATTATATATTCTGCAATATTTATGATATACTTTTTCACATTGCAGGTTTATGGTGTCCATATTTTTATGGTACATTTATAAAATTTTCCAGCAGATATTTGCAATTAGAAGCTAAGTACCATTTAAAAGTCATAATTCAGGTGATAAAGAATACTGTTGATTTCTTATTCAATTTCCCATATGAAGTCAAATGGCTATTTGATGCTTGCATTTTTGCTCACTAGTTCTTATTTTCTGAGTGTCATGTGACTATATACATACTTTTCTCAGTATAGAGCTTTGAATGTGTATATATATGAATGAGAGAGGTAAACTTGTGGATCATTGGGAAAACAATAAACCAATCTTAACAAATGGTCTTAGACAACTGGTTAAGGAAGTGGAATAATAAATTTGGATCTTGTGGGGATTCTTGTTGAAGTGACTTATTGGGGGAGTGCTTTTGGGAACGTGGGAATCAAGGAGACAGCATAGGGCAGGGGAAAGCTAGCAAGAGTATAG
This sequence comes from Puma concolor, assembly GCF_028749965.1. Classification (NCBI taxonomy): domain Eukaryota; kingdom Metazoa; phylum Chordata; class Mammalia; order Carnivora; family Felidae; genus Puma; species Puma concolor. Next base: position 91,734,201 of record NC_141675.1, read on the forward strand.
TCTCAGCTGAAGACTAGCTTCAATATAATTCCAAGGGAAAGCTCTAGGGAAAAAATTGTACCGTTAGAGTAAGCTGAACACTGTAGCAGCAGTTGGATTTTTTCTTTTTTTAAGTTTATTTATTATGACAGAGAGAGAACAAGCAGGGAAGGGACAGAGAGAAGGAGAGAGAAAATCCCAAACAGGCTCTGGCTGTTAGCACAGAGCTCAACATGGGGCTCCATCTCACGAACCTCAAGTTTATGACCTGAGCCAAAATCAAGAGTCAGATGCTTAACCAACGGAGCCACTCAGGCGCCCCAAAAGTTAGCTTTTTGAAGTAATGCCAGTTGTTGGCCTAGGTCTGTCCTTGAGGGTGGGAGCGGGAGCCTTCTAGCAAGCTGGCTCCTATTAGGCTTGCACTTCTTCAAAGATGGCAGTTGAGAGTTACCTGCCAGCACTCACATCAGGTTGGGGAATGGGTATATTGGCCGGATGGAGTAGATTCATTTCATTTCCCCACCCGTACAGGTGGGGAAGAGTGACCAATTGTCCTGATTTGCTTGATCTCCCAGGTTTTGGCACTGAAATTCCCACATCCTGGGGAAACCCTCCCAGGACACACAAAACATCCTGGTCTTCGATGGGTGTGGAAGGTTGGGGGAAAATTACAAAACCTATCCATATGACAGCCCAGAAAATAGGAGCTGAAAGCAATCATGCTTCATGTCAAATAGATATAGCAGATTCTTTGACGTCCGTAATCACTATCAGTGTTTTTTCCCCTGCCCATTAATATTAGTAACCATGATTTGCAGTTCACAATAATTATCATCCATTGTTGCATTGTTCTGAGGAATATGACTTAAATGTGCAGTTTAAGTACATTATAATCATAAGCATTAACAGTACACCTTTGGCTTTGCCTGTGGATTAACCGCTACGCCTTTTACAAGTTGATTTTTTTTAACATTGTGAATGTGGTGACCATATTTTATAAGAGCAGAGATAATGAAATGAGAATGATTATAACACCAACAACAACATGATCCAGACATCACTGCATAAGAAAGATAAACAACTATGTAATATTAATGACCAATGGAAGACAATATATAACTGGATTAGGAAGGTAAATAACAAAAACAGAGCATACTGCACAATATGCAGAAAGACTTTTGGATTGGCTATGGTAGAGAAGAGGATTTGAAAGCACATACGGAGACTGAATCTTACAAGTCTGGGATAAGACAGACAAGTACTTCAAAATCAAAAGTTTTTTAGTTTCTCAAAGATACCACTGCTCAACTGAAAATAGCAGCTGCTGAATTAGCTTGGGCATATCACAGGAACCAATGTGCATTATTGTATTGTACTTTCTACTGCTCTATGGAACTAAAAAAGGTTACATTTCCTGATTTAAAAAAAAAACAAAAAACCAAAACTCTCCTCTAGCCCTTTAGCCAATTTAACCTGAAAAATGGAGTTTCAAATTGGCTTCTTAATGTTTATTAAGATTTTTAAATGAAACCATAAACATAACAAAGGGTGTTATATCTTGTCCAAAGACAAAGTAGTCTTGGCTCATTTATCTGCTTTCAGTGAAAATGTTAATTTGGACAAATTCTATTCAGTCTCCACACTACTTACCAAAGAAAATGAAACAATCTCATTTGCTAAACACCTTATACATAACAATACTAAAAAAAGGTGTGGTTTACTCACCTGTGATATGGAGGTTTTAATAATAGAAGTGTTTGCTCATTTCAGTTTCCTCAAAATATGCAGAAGCATTTAATTAAATTTTTGGCTTTATAGAAATGGAAGGAGTTAGCTACCTTAAACATGAAACATCTTGTAGGCACAAGATGACTATCATTGAGGGTACCTTGCTGGCTCAATTGGTAGAGTATGAGTCTCAATCTCAAGGTCATGAATTCAAGCCCCACATTGGTCATAGAGGTTACTAAAAAGATAGATAAATAAATAAAACCACATTATTAAAAAAAAGATGACTATTATTATTGTTAGCCATTAGAAAAGATGTTAAAATCCTGGCCTGCCATAAAATCATATTTTCATAGTGTGGAACAAGAAGAATGTCCTGTTCCAATTTGGAAATATGTTGAGGATGAGAATGGAAAGGACTACAGTGAAACAGAAATAAACATGCTGGTTCTCTAAGTGTGATAATCTTGAAGAGGCCATAAGGAATCTAGAAAAAGATGAACCAACTGCACCTGAGTTATTCAGTGTTATACTAGGTTGAGTCAAAAACTCCAACAGATTAAAAAAAAAAAAGATGAATTTTCTGGAAATAAAACTGTTTCAGAACTTTTTAAGAAGTCCCCCCCACCAAAGGCAACCAAGTTAAACAGAACTTTCTGAATTTCTTTACTAAAATTGTAAACTTACTTGGAAGCTAACTTCAGTTTTCACAAGTTTAAATTACTTCTGTGCTCTAAAGCCATTTTCCCTGGAGAAGAGAAGTTTAACTTATGATGACATACAGTGTGCTTCAGAGTGTTTTTTAAATGATGAGGATTTTAGATATGGAGAGCTCACATGGTTAATTTATACATGCAAACACCCTGATTGACAAACATCTGGCTTACCAAATCAAGTCCATAGATACAAAGCAGGTAGATACTTTGGAGAGCTGGAAATGAATCCCTATAAATTTAGAAATGTGCTGTGCTCGTAAATAAAATTCTAAGTATTCTGTGCTCACTTTTTGATAGAATATGTATTCACTTTAGCTATTATGTAAAAAAGAAAGAAAGACCTAAAGACTCCAGGCAATTCAGATAAGTAGTAATGGAAAAGGAAACAATGAATGAAAAAATTTCCACTGTATCATAGAACAAAGAAACATACCATTGTTATTTTTAAATTTAATATAGGTAGTATCTGTTTAATTAGTCCTACTGTATTTACATTCTCCTTAAAAAAAAAAAACTCTTACATTTATGTTTCTTAAGAATATACAATAGTAGATCACATGATACTCTATTTGGAAAACCCAAAAGACTCCACCAAAAAAACTGCTAGAACTCATCCATGAATTCAGCAAAGTCGCAGGATATAAAATCAATGTACAGAAATAGGTTGCATGTCTATACACCAATATTGAAACAGCATAAAGAGAAATCAAGGAATCTATCCTATTTACAATTGCACCAAAAATCATAAAATACCTAGCAATAAACCTAACCAAAGAGGTAAAAAATCTATACACTGAAAGCTATAGAAAGCTTATGAAAGAAATTGAAGACACCCAAAAAGGTGGAAAAACATTCCATGCTCATGGATTGGAAGAACAACTATTGTTAAAATGTCGATCCTACCCAAAGCAATCTGTACATTTAATGCAATCTCTGTCAAAATAACACCAACATTCTTCACAGAGCTAGAACAAACAATCCTAAAATCTGTATGGAACCAGAAAAGATCCCGAATAGTCAAAGCAATCCTAAAAACAAAAACCAAAGCTGGAGACACCACAATTCCAGACTTCACGCTGTATTACAAAGCTGTAATCATCAAGACAGTATGGTACTGGCACAAAAATAGACACACAGATCAGTGGAACAGAATAGAGAACCCAGAAATTGACTCACAAGCATATGGCCAACTAATCTTTGACAAAGCAGGAAAGACTATCCAATGGAAAAAAGATAGTCTCTTCAGCAAATGGTGTTGGAAAAATTGGACAGCAACATGCAGAAGAATGGACCACTTTCTTACACCATACACAAAAATAAACTCTAAATGGATGAAACACCTGAATGTAAGACAAGAAGCCATCAAAATCCTAGAGGAAAAAACAGGCAACAACCTCTTTGACCTTGGCCACTTCTTACTTGACATGTCTCTGGAGACAAGAGAAACAAAAGGAAAAATGAACTATTGGGACCTCATCAAGATAAAAAGCTTCTGCACAGCGAAGGAAACAATTAGCAAAACTAAAAGGCAACTGACAGAATGGGAGAAGATATTTGCAAATGAAATATCAGGTAAAGGGTTAGTATTCAAAATCTATAAAGAACTTATCAAACTCAACACCCAAAAAACAAATAATCCAGTGAAGAAATGGGCAAAAGACATGGACAGACACTTCCAAAGGAGACATCCAGATGGCTAACAGACACATGAAAAAATGCTCAACATCACCCATCATCAGGGAAATACAAATCAAAACCACAATGAGGTACTACTGCATACCTGTCAGAATGGCTAAAATTAACAACTCAGGCAACAACTGATGTTGGTGAGGATGTGGAGAAGGAGGAACCCTTTTGCGCTGCTGGTGGGAATGCAAACTGGAGCAGCCACTCTGGAAAACAGTATAGAGGTTCCTCAAAAGATTAGAAATAGAACTACCCTATGACCCAGCAATTGTACTACTAGGTATTTATCCAAAGGATACAGGGGTGCTGTTTTGAAGGGGCACATGCACCCCAATGTTTATAGCAGTGCTATCGACAATAGCCAAATTGTGGAAAGAGCGCAAATTACTCGGCGATAAAAAAGAATGAAGTCTTGCCATTTGCAACAATGTGGATGAAACTAGAGTGTGTTATTCTAAGCGAAATAAGTCAGAGAAAGATAAATATCATATGACTTCACTCAAGTGGAATTTAAGATACAAAACAGATGAACATAAAGGAAGGGAAGCAAAAATAATATGAAAACAGGGAGGCACACAAACCATAAGAGACTCTTAAATACAGAGAACAAACTGAGAGTTGCCGGAGGGGTTTTGGTGGAGGAATGGGCTAAATGGACAAGGGGCATTAAGGAGGACACTTGTTGGGATGAGCACTGGGTGATAAGTAAGTGATGAATCACTAAATTCTATATCTGAAAAAAAAACAAGTTCTTTTTAAAAAAAGAGAATATACAATAATACAGCTGACAAAATTTAAATATGCAAGAAGTAGTTAAAAGAGTTAAAATAATTTCTTGCACCCAAGGACAGAAAAGAACATAAAAATATTATGTTAAAAAATATTGTTATATTTTTCTTACACATATTATTTACTTAACTATCATTAGTCCTCCTATTACGAATTACCACTTTTGACTAGTCCTGTTGCTATTTTAAGTAATAGCATTTATGCAACAGAAAAGAAATAGAATATGTAATTTGAAGTAAATACCTATTTTTCATGTTTTTATGTTAAAGTGATAACATATGAGTATAATTATATTATTATTTATTTTCACACCTATAAGATTGAGAAAAAGAAAGCCAGATATTTTCAAATGGTAGCAAGGATATCTAGAAGAGAAACTTATATACTGCTTGTGAGTATAAATTGGTACAATCACTTGTGAAATCATCTAGCAATATTTAGTGTATTAGTTTTCTATTTCTGTGTAACTAATTACCAGTAAAGCATATTCACAGTTCCTGTGGCCCAGGAGTCTAGGCTTAGCTGGTTTGCTGGCTCAGGGTCTCACAAAGCTGTAATCAAGGTATAAGTCAGGGTGTCTTCTCATCTGGAGGCTTGACTGGGGAAGAGTCACTTCTAAGGTCTCTAAGGTTGTTGGTAGAATTTATTTCTTCATGGTTGTAGGACTGAGGGCCCTGGCTGCTTTTGGGCTGTCAGCTGGAGGCACTTAGGTCCTAGAAGCCATTAGATCCTTGCCACATGGCTCTCTCCTTAGGCAGTTCACAGCATGACAGCTCACTTCTTCAAGCCCCACAGGAGCATGTCTAGCCCCAGTTTGCTAAGATAAAGACTTATATAATGAAATGTAATCATGGGACTAACATCCAATTATCTTTGCCATATTCTATTGGATATTAAAATTAAGTCACAGATCTCACCCACACTTGACGGGTAGAGATTAATACGGCAACACCAGGGGGCAAAGATCAGGGGGCCATCTTAGACTTCTTCCTATCACAGTTAGTGAGGTGAAAGATGCAATATCCTAGGATCTAGCAGTTTCCCTACACACATGAAGATGTGTGCAAAAATTTTCATAGCAGCATTGTTTGTAAAAAAGAAAAACCCTATTGTTATACAATTTAAAAATGTCTCAAACTACAAAAAGATGAAGTCAGAGAGATATTCACTAATAAAACACATTGCGTGGTATGATAACATTTTTGTAAAAGTAACATTATATATATATATATATATATATATATATATATATATATATATATATATGAATTTTGCTTCAGAAATGGCCTACTGTTGTCTAACAAATTCTCCCACCACTGAGAATCACTGGACAAAACACAAAAACATTAAGGCATGGAGGAGATACCATGGCAGTGAGAATTTATGGGTCCAAGATCTGTAAGAAAAGGGAAGCCACAAGAGGTGAGCCTGACATTTGCCATCACTTTTCCACCTGAGGTGATTGCTAATTCTGAAAGCAGTGGCTGAAAAACTGAGTGGAGCTTTTAGCTGTCTCATGGGGCTGAGGAAGCTGGGCCAAGGACAAAAGGCCCTCATCAGGAGTAAGAGTGAACTAGAAAGAAACTAGTTTTCACAAGGACTAAGTCCAGCTCTGAATAGTCTCAGTTCCTGATTGGAATGAATTGATCTCTCCTCAGTTTAAAGATGGTTGGGTATCCTTGCCCCCAAGTGTCTCCCTTACCACAACCTCCCTTTCCCCAATCCCCCTGCTCAAACTCAACTCACTCTAGAAGACACAACATTCACCAGGGGAGAATACTGATGTGGCAGGGAGAGATCCGGGACAAATGAACATTGCATAGCCTAGGATTCATGTAATGTTGTCTTCCCTTCCATACTTATAAATGAATTGAGCTACCAGACCTCTTTCACACTGCTTCTCTGCCAGTGTTTTATTTATTTTTTTTTTTAAATTTTTTTTTTTTTCAACGTTTTATTTATTTTTGGGACAGAGACAGAGCATGAACGGGGGAGGAGCAGAGAGAGAGGGAGACACAGAATCGGAAACAGGCTCCAGGCTCTGAGCCATCAGCCCAGAGCCAGACGCGGGGCTCGAACTCACGTATCGCGAGATCGCGACCTTCTGCCAGTGTTTTAAATTGATCTGATAAAACATGTCACATGTGAGACTTTCTATTCTGTGACCTCTGCTTGGCTGGCTGGCTTCAGTCCTTCTTCTTTTGAAGGTACTGCTCAAAAAGAATTCCGTCAAATTTAACAGTAACAATTATTTGTCCAAATTTTCATTTGCGAGCCCTTGAGAGTGAAGCAACTATTTATGCTTCATTCAATTTCTTAATTGTTTTTGATACTTCTCATACATTATCAGGCAAAGGGGAAGGGGGGGGGGAAGGAATGCCCAGAAGTTTCCTCACACGTGTTGCCTGTGAATGCCTTAGACATGAGGCACTGACTTAAATTTTTTTTAATGTTTATTTATTTATTTATGAGAGAGAGCGAGCGAGCAGGGAAGGGGCAGAGAATGAGAAAGACACAGTCTGAAGCAGGCTCCAGGTTCTGAGCTGTCAGACTCACCAACTGAACCGTCAGATCATGACCTGAGCCGAAGTTGGACGCTTATCGGACTGAGCCACCCAGACAACCCACGAGGCACTGACTTTTAACACTTGTAATACGCCCTCAGCTTTCATTCATTCCATGATTCGTTCAATAAACGTGTGCTAGGTACCAACCATGTTAGAGGCTGGTTATGGACAGGTGAGGCAAGGATCCATCCGCCCTGGAAGAGCTACGAAGACAGGTTTGTAGACATACTTTTGCAATTCAAGCTAAGTACAGTCCTATGGTCCCTACACCACGATTCTCCAACCTTTGCCTTTGCCTACTACCCTCCTCCTCAGCGAAACCTCCCAAATCCTGGACTCTTCATTGGTTCCCGCTAACCTCTAGGGCTTGCAGAGAAAGACGGCTGGAAGACTACGTCTCCCGGCAGCCTCTGCATCAGGGCAGCGGAGGGGAGTGCGCAGGCGCATGGGTCGGCCCCCGCGCGCAGGCGCACTGCGAACGCCCGCTGAGCAGGGTCTTGCTGCTGGGTGCGCGGCGGCGGAGAGCGAGGGCCTGGTGAGCACCGGCGCTGGCCGGCTGTTGGAGCTTGTGCGCGGGAGAGGAACGGCGGGCAGGCAAGCGAGCAAGCGGCTCACCCCAGCATCGGCACCGGGATCGGTTGCCTTGAGTCTGGTGAGTGCGGGGCCCCGCGGCCTCGGCCCCTCCCCCTCCCGCCGGCGGATCCGGTAGTCCTCGGCGGGACCCGGGAGAGGCCCCGGGGCGAGGGCGGGCGCCGGACGGGCTCGAGCTTGGGTTCCTGGGCCCGGGCGCTCGCGGCGCGTCCATGCGTCACGGCCCGGCGGTCCTAACGGCCGCGCGGCCGGCGGAGGGGAGGGTGGGGGTGGGGATCGCTGGTGTGATCGCCATCGGGAACGCCGGTCGTGGCGAGGCAGGGCGGGGCGGCGGCGGGGCTGGAAGCGGCGCCGGGGACTGCGGGGCGCCGAGGCAGCGGGGCTGAGAGGAGGCGAGCGCCGAGCCTGCGCCGCGGCCCCGTGCGAGCGGGGGGCGGGGGTGGGCAGCGCCGGGTGCTGGGATTTGGGGCAGGAGGGAGCAGGGGGCGCGGGTAGAAATCCCGTCTCGGGAATTCACAAGTTACAGCCCGTGCTGGAGCCGGTGGTTGGGGGGGGGGGGGGGGGCGGGGGTGGAGACGGACGACTGCAGTTTACAGATGTCATAACAACATGGGCCTGAAGCGGCTGACCGGGGTGTGGTAATTATAGGAATGACAGAACTTAGTCTGCACACAGCGTGTGTAACTGGTGATGCGAGGGAAACAGCGAAGTATTCGATGAAGCACAAAATGGGAGGAGAAAAACTGAAGGATGACTGGAGTCAAGGAAGTCTTGAAGGAAGGTTTTAGGTTTGAATGAAAGTATTTTATGTTTCACTTTTAAGGGAAAGATTTCAAAATCACTGATTTTTAAGGTTTAAATGCCAAGTAAACAAATTTGAAGTGCTTTTTTTTCTAAAACATGCTAAAATAAATATTACTTTTTCATCCTTTTTTAAGAAACAGTTCCTTCAAAACCTCTGTTTCTCAGCAGTAGATGAGTAAGTGATTTTACCCTCTTGTTGCTTCCAGGCTCATTCTCGAGATTAACTTGTTCTTGTATTTGTAATATTTTGGAACGGATCCAGAAGTTATTTCCCCTTAAAGATTGTTAAGATGCAATTTTAACTTTTCGAAGGCAAATGATAGTGAAGTATATTGCATTTTCACTGAAATCATTTATTCTTGGGGGGGCCACTCTGTATACTTGATTATAAGATGGAGGATGTGCGAGAAGGAATGAACATTTGAACTCCTTTCCAGGTATTTTGCCGAGTACTTTAGGTATGGTAAAACATTTAATGCTTACAGTAACTCTGAAGTAGATGTTAATTTTTCCATTCTACAGATAAAAGCTTTGAAAGTCAGAGAAGTTAAGTAACTCACCTAAGGTCATCTAGCTCTTTTTGGAAACAGCCTGAAAACACAAGATCACTGCCATTTTAAGAATTATTTCTCCCCTCCTTACATACCTCTTGGTTGTATATGTGTGTGTTTTTTAAAAATTATTACTTAATCCATTCATTCAGTATATACTTAATGAGTGATTGTATGCCTTCAGACCAGGGATACAGACACAGCCAAAACGCTGTTACTACCCCCATGGAATTGATAGTGTGGAGGGGAAGACTGACATAGAGTGAATACAAGTATTAACTGCTTGGCATTTTATCAGTCATTATAACTGAGCAGAAATTGTAACGTACTCTAGTAAATAGCAAAAGAAGTTTAAATGGAATTAGACATGAGCCTTGAGTTTACAGTCTAGTAGAGAAACAAAACATATAAAAACCTAAAACCAAATGACAGAAGTAAACAACCTCACCTGAAGTCAGTATACTTGCATTTTGTTACTTTAGGCCCTCTTCAGGGAACTGTGATTTAATGTTATGGACATTGACTTTTATCTACAATTGGTACATAAGAAAAGACAACATGAAAAAAATCTTCATTGCTAATTTATTTATTGGGCCTTATGAGGTAGATACCTTAGAGACAAATTCTTTTTAAGAGCCCAGTGGTAGGCTTTTTTTTTTTTTTAAACAAATGACTGTTTTTATTAGATCATTTGTCTTTTGTAAGCCATCCTGTTTATCCTGTTGCTCTTCACACTTTGGCTATTGGGAGTGGGGTGGGAGTTCAGAGCTGTGTCCAACTTTTGTAATTTTCCTTAGCCTCAGCCATGTTATAAACTATATCAGATAGTTTGGAATTTCTCTCAGTTGTTTCCTGGACTATTTTCTTTGTTCTTTGTTGCTCTCAATTTAGTTTCTACCTTTTCCCTTTCATTTGAGATTAGGGATTATAGCTTACCCTTCTTATCACGAGTGTTTTAACACAATGTTTGCTAAATTAGCGATTGTCTTGATGATTTATGATGTTTATGTTTTGAAGTCTGTCAGATTGTTTTTAGAAATATGTATGAATACTTTGCATAAAATCAATTAAGATTTTGGGCTATGCAAATAAAGGTGACTGACCTAGTGATGAAGGTAATTCCCTATTACTCAAAGTCTTTGTTTTAAGATCGCTGTACTATGCAGGTATTATGAATTCAGCCATAATAATGGAAGAAAACATTGGAAATGGTAAACAATTCAATTAGCTGATTGGGGCTGATTTCACTCCGGTCTTGCTGCAGTAAGCAGGAGGTGGCCCCAGGCCAATGGGGGGCCAGATAGGGCCTGCATTAGAAAATTTTGAGGCCCTGCAGTGAAAGAGCAGGGATGAAGACTGATGGAACGTGCAGTTCTGGTTTTTTTTTTTTTTTTTAAAGATGTTACAACCCAACCAAATACAGATCTAAGTGATAAAATGTTTCTGACCTAGTATAGTAGATTAATTGGGGCAGTTCTTGAAAGCAGGCAATAATCCAGAATGTGGATAATGGGGATAATCTTCTTCACATAACAAGAATAATGCTGCCCTTCATATACAAAGATAAGTCTGCTTACTCATCGTGATTGATTTTCCAGCATGAGGAGGGATATTTGCTGAGTTGTCCATGAGTCTCTGTATTCTGACCAACAAGGCAGCTTGGGGTCAGAATGGGGGCTTGTAGCTAGGAAACAAAGACAAACAGGAGGGACTAACATCTATTGATGGATCAAGTACTACATTAATTGTTTTCACTTAATTATCCTTGCAAAACCACTTTGAAGAGGTGGTAACATGTATAGGGTGGTTAGGTAACTTGTCCTACTTCATGGAGTACATGATGGAGCTGGAATTCAAACAGGGCTATTTGTACTATGTTCACACCAACCATTGAAACTTGGTTTTTCCTTGGTTTGCAGTTCAGTCTTCCAAGCAGAATAAACTAGATTTAGTTGGTTTAGCATCATGAAATGATACTGTGAAGATCTACTTCACTAAAGGCTGAAGGAAGACTGTTCAAGTTTCTTCCTTTATTGCCATTAAAAATACAATTTTTTAACTAGAATAATATGTGAAAAACAATTGTCCCCTGTCCTAGCCTCTGTACTATTAGAGGCTACCTTTTTTTTTAAAGCTGTTTACTCTCATTTATTAATAAGTTGTTTCTATTGCTTTTTCATGATATAGCAATTTCAGGCATTATTTATGGACTTTCTTACACACACACACACACACACACACACACACACACACACACACAGCCTCTCCCTCCCAATCTCTCAGTATAATTATCATAGTCCTTTATTAAGTCAATATTCAGAGTGTTTACAATAACTATGTAAATATTCACAACTGAACCATGTACTATTATGATGTCATTTCTTCTGTTAACCTATTTGTGTTTTTCCAGGAGTTAATACTTTTTTTTCTCTCTTTATTTCCTGAAATAGTTGTCTTAGAACTCTGTCTCTTTAATGCAATCTGGACTGGTTACTTTCTAGGCCTACTTGCCACCTGTTATCCTGGAACTTATCTTTACATCACTCTTAAAATTCTCTTTGCCTCTCTCCTGTTTTGGGTCTCGTGTTTCTCCTATTTTTTTTTAGCCTCCTGAGAAAGAGTACCTGGGAAGTAAAAACTTTCTGAGATTGTGCATAATTGAAATAGATCTCTAGTCTATCTTAACGTTTCATCAGTAATTTGGCTGGGTATAAAATTGTAGGCTTAAAAAATTTTAAAGTCATAGCTTGTTGTTTTCTTGTGTTCCATTGCTGCTGTTGAAGTCCAAAACCATTCTGAGTCTTCTTTGTTTGTATGTGACCTTCCCATGAACCAAGTGAGCCACCCAGGCACCCCAGAATATTATTTTTAACCCCTGAAATTCCATGATAATATGCCTAAATAAGTTGTTTTGCTTTTTAATTTTTTTTTTAACGTTTATTTATTTTTGAGACAGAGAGAGACAGAGCATGAACGGGGGAGGGGCAGAGAGAGAGGGAGACACAGAATCAGAAGCAGGCTCCAGGCTCTGAGCCATCAGCCCAGAGCCCAATGCGGGGTGAGATCGTGACCTGAGCCAAAGTCGGACGCTTAACCGACTGAGCCACCCAAGCGCCCCATTGTTTTTTTAATTTAAGGGCACTTAATGAAAGCTTACAAGCATGAATGCTTCATGTCATTTAGTTCTGGAGAATTTTTTAAAATTATTTTCTGGACTTTAGGTAAAAATAGTTTTCAAGTTAATTATGCTTCCCAGTTCTTGACACACTGTCAGCAAACCATACAAGATCCTTTAAGTTTTTCTTTGATTTCTGAGCCCTGTTTCCCCATTACCGTTTTCAGTAGGCATTCACTGCATTGTGACTGATATATTCCTTGATTATATATGAATCATTGAATAATTGTGAAATATGTAGTGGTGTGTGTGTACGTATTTAGTTTATTGTGTTATAGACCTTGTCCTGTTTCTTACTTTTTTTTATTCAGCATTGTTTTAGAGACTTTTCTGTTTTGTTGTCTGTACATATAATTGTGTGTGATGTAATTCCATAATACACATCTGGCACATTTTATTTTTCTTTCCCACCTGAGTTGCCTTTCTGGCATCACAAAGACACCATGGTAAATATACTCTTGTACATTATTGTGGACCTGTGTGAGAAGTTCTCTCGGATATACACACAAGAGTGGGATTCCTGGGTTATAGAATAGGAGAGCTGGTTTATGTGCCTAGTAGAAGTATAGGAGGGTTCTTGTTTGCCCACATCTTTGTCAGTACTTGTTTTTATTCAACTTTGTAATATTTGCCAGCAATGGATATAAAGTGGCATCTCACTATTTCAGTTTACATTCTCTGATTACTAATGAGTTTGAGCATCTTTTGGATCCGTTCAAGTTTTCCCTTTTGAAAATTGTCTATTTTGTTCTTTGTTTCTCTTTCCTTTGGGTTACTGTCTTTTTGGTTTGCAGAGGTTCCTTGTGGAGGTTAGATTTGAATGGTCTGTTCCTTTTAGGCTTGGAAAATATCTTCTCTAAGCCTGTCATCTTTCTGTTAATTTTGCCTATAGTGTCTCTCATTGAATGGGTGTTCTAAATTTGATGCCTTGTTTCTTTGATAATCCCTTCCTCATCAATTTTTTTTGTTCTCTCTTGGAATTTGTATTTGGGTATTGGAACTCTTAGGCTGTTCTTTTAATTTTCTTTTCCTTCTTATTTTCCATTACTTAGTCTTTTTGTTCTGCTTCTTAAGAAATTTCCTCAGTATTATCTTCCAACCTTTCTATTGAGTTTTTAATTTCTGTCCACATTTTAAGTTTTTTAGAGCTCATTCTTCCAGTATCTTAAAATTTTTTTTAATGTTTATTTAATTTTGAGAGTGAGAGCACAAGCAGGGTGGAGGCAGAGAAAGAGAGGGACAGACGACCCAAAGGGTCTCCATACTGACAGCAGAGAGCCTGATGCAGGGCTCAATCTCACAAACTGTGAGATCATGACCTGAGCCGAAGTTGGATGCTTAACCGGTTGAGCCACCCAGGTGCTCCTGCTATAATATCTTTATATTGATTCACAGACACTATAATCCTTCTGAAGATAATAGTTTTTAAGTTTTCTCCCTCCCACTCCCATTTGCTGTTTCTTTAAGTTCCTTTTTTTGTTTCTATTGTTGTCTTTTCTGTATAGAGGCTTTCCCCAGCCTTCATCTTACAGGGTTTGCCCATTCATATTTAAGAGTGAAGTGCCAAAAATGGAATTGAAAACTCTGTAGGTGTGGCATGTTGAAGGTGGCCACTTATGGGAGGAGGGGACACTTGTAGGTCCTTTCTCGTGGTCTCATCAGTTTCCTGGATCCAGAAAGAGAACTTCCAGCCTCTTGCCTGGAGGATGTATATACCTGGCTGCTATGTTTTGAGAATTCATCTTAAAAAGTAGCTGGGGTTCTCACTGTTCATTGTGTTCATGTAATCCTGTTTTCTGTATGGCACCTGTACTTAGAGTCTTTAGTTTGGTTTCTGCAGAGCAATCCTCTCAAGAACTGTAGGGTTGGGGAAGGGATGGTTGCTGGCTCTAAACAGTGGGGGAGGAAATCTGGCTGTGATGACTGTAGATTTTCAGCTAACCTTCTAGGTTTTAGTCCCATTCCTGTCTACCTTCAAAGATGCCTGTGAAGCCTCCTGCTTGTGGGCAGTGTGAATCAGCTTTTTTGCAGGTGTTTAGGCTTTAGAGTTCTCCACTTTGCTAATAAAATATCATTTGACCATTTGTTTTACAGCTTCTAACAAGGTTTTGACATCTCATCTGTGATTCTGTTTTTTTTCTATCCCGTGGTTCATTCCTTTAAAAAAAAGTTAATAATTTTAGCATCGATTAATCTACCAGATTTGCCATTTTATTTCTTTATATAAACTCTTTTTTTCTATTTGAGTATAGTTGACACACAATATTATATTATTTCCTAAACTCTTTATTTTCTGATCTGTTCATTCCACAACATTTGGGGACTGCTGTATGCTCAGTGCTATGCTTAGTATACATTTAAAATTTTTTTAATTTAAAATTAAATTTTATTTACTTATTTATTTATTTAATGTTTATTTATTTATTTTTCAACTTTTTTTTTTTTTATTTACTTTTGGGACAGAGAGAGACAGAGCATGAACGGGGGAGGGGCAGAGAGAGAGGGAGACACAGAATCGGAAACAGGCTCCAGGCTCTGAGCCATCAGCCCAGAGCCCGACGCGGGGCTCGAACTCACGGACTGCGAGATCGTGACCTGGCTGAAGTCGGACGCTTAACCAACTGCGCCACCCAGGCGCCCCATGTTTATTTATTTTTGAGACAGAGAGAGACAGAGCATTAATGGGGGAGGGTCAGAGAGAGAGGGAGACACAGAATCTGAAGCAGGCTCCGGGCTCTGAGCTATCAGCACAGAGCCCGACGTGGGGCACCGAACTCACCGACCGTTGAGATCATGACCTGAGCCAAAGTCGGACGCTTAACCGACTGAGCCACCCAGGTGCCCCTAAATTTTATTTATTATTATTATTTTTAATGTTCATTTTTGAAAGAGACAGAGTGTGAGTGGGGGAGGGGCAGAGAGGGAGACACAGAATCCAAAACAGGCTCCAGGCTCTGAGCTGTCAGCACAGAGCCTGACACAGGGCTCAGACTTGTGAACTGTGAGATCTTGACCTGAGCCAAAGTTGGATGCTTAACTGACTGAGCCACCTGGCACCTCTAAAATTACATTTTAATTTTTTTTTTTAGCATTTATTCATTTTTGAGAGACAAAGTGTGAGTGGGGGAGTGGCAGAGAGTGCCAGTGAGACACAGAATCTGAACGAAGCAGGCTCCAGGCTCTAAGCTGTTAGCACACAGTCTGATGTGGGGCTCGAACTTACAGACTGCGAGATCATGACCTGAGCTGAAGTGGGATGCTTGACTGACTGAGCCACCCAGGGGCCCCAAAAATTGGTTTTTAAAAAGAAAATTTCTGAGGGGCAATTGGGTGGCTCGGTTGGTGGAGCCTGCAACCCGATCTCGGGGTTGTGGGATTGAGTCCCATGTTCAGTGTAGAGATTATACTTAAAAATAAAATCTTAAAAAAAAATTATAATTTCTGATCTTTAGTTGTTAATATGTTTTGGGAAGAAAGCTACATCCTATATGTGCTGCTTCTTAATTTGAAATGTGAAAACCCTCATAAGTGCACATGTGATAGATATATTACAGAACTAATAAGTTCAGTAATGAATATGAATTGGATTAAGGCAAGTTTGTAAAGTTTTTTTTTAACATGAAGGAACTCTACACCAATTTTTGGGAAAGATTTATCTAAAAAAATCCAGCTACAAATAAATAAGGGAAGAGGTAGTTTTTCTTAAAGATCTATTCGATCAGAACTTTGATGAAATAACAGAACATTGAGATGACAAAATTCTTGCCAAAAGTAAAGAAATTTCAGGGTTTTAGGTAGGCTAGGAAGCTTCACTGTAGTAAATACATGCTTTCAGTTCTAGTTTTTGAAAGTTTTCTTATTGTATAAATAGTACAGTTGCTTACTGTAGAAAATTTGGAAGGTATAGAAAAATATTAATTTGCTCTTAAAGTATTTGTATTCCACTTTAAAAATATAGAAAATAAGTTGGGTTTTTGTTTCTCAGCATCCAGATTTTTCATACGTTATTGGCCAGATTTTTCCCATGTTAGTGTTGTTTTTCTCATTTCTCAGAATATTATTAATCATTTCCATAACCAAGCCCTCTGTTTGGGAGTTTTAGGTTTACAATTTTTCATTGTAACAATCACAATGCAGTGAACAGTCTTACACATACTGCTAATTTTATTTCATTTGGGTGTATTCCAAAAGTAGAATTACTGAATCCTAGGGTATGGATTTCTAAAAATCCTTAGTAAATATTTTCCTTTAAATGTTTGGATATTGAGAATGTCTTTGGTGAACATTGCAGGTTGGGAATCTGTAGATACTGGAAGGTGAAGTCAGAATTCAGGGTCAAAGGTTATAGTCAACTTCTCATTGGAAGAAAATTTGAAGCTGGGACATGAGAGAAAATAGAGATTTCTATTTAGATTAATGGGGTTAAAGCTATAAGATGGAACCACGGATGAGCACCTATGAATTATGTCTACAGCATTGACTTTTCACAGGAGTGGCTTAGGGCTGTGTTTTCCAGGCTTTGCCCCCACTGAACACTAGAATGTTGTCACTAAAATAAAGGAACTCTTTGAATCATTTTACAGGAAAAAAAATGAGTAGAATATTTTCAATTTTATTTTTCTTCTCTAATTTTTATTAAAATATTTTAAAGGGGCCTGCTACCACTTGATTAGAAGTTGGTAAGAAAGGAGTAGTATTTACAAATGAACTGAAAGGTTTTTTATACTTAATTCATTTATGCTTAAATTTATAAATCCATAACCTATTTTGTAATCATACTTTGTGGTTTTGGTTTTTTTTTTTTAAATTTTTTTTTTCAACGTTTATTTATTTTAGGGACAGAGAGAGACAGAGCATGAACGGGGGAGGGGCAGAGAGAGAGGGAGACACAGAATCGGAAACAGGCTCCAGGCTCTGAGCCATCAGCCCAGAGCCCGACGCGGGGCTCAAACTCACAGACCGCGAGATCGTGACCTGGCTGAAGTCGGATGCTTAACCGACTGCGCCACCCAGGCGCCCCGGTTTTTTTTTTTTTATATTAAAAGCATGTCATATTTTCTAATTAAATTATGCTTAGTTTATATGATTAACTGTATTAGTAATTTATGGTGTTTCACAAAGAATATTGTGAATGTTAAATATTTAGAGTTTTTAGTGTGTTGGGATTTACGACTGGGTGGATTGACTCAGAACAGTAAATATATGTCATCTTGAATATAATAAAATATAAAAAGACGTACAGTCAGTATGTTGGGTAAACATTGGTATAGGATGAAAAGAATATTGAGTGAATCAAGGTCAAGGGATCTTGTAGGACAAAGAAGTTCAAATTTGATCTGAGATATGCCAAAGACTCACTCTGGGTCCTTAAGCTTGAGGTAATACAGCGAAAAAGGTGTTGAGATTAATCAGAGAGCTGTATGAAGGATGAATTGAAGAACAGCGGAGTCCCAAGGTTAAGGAAGGGTGGGTTAGAGTTTTTTCAGTTATGTGGATATTAGGATGACAAGGACCTGGACCAGACTGGTGGCAGTTGAGAGTGGACAGGGGTAGATAAAATCAAACACTTGGGATAGAATAATAAGGAAAATTTGACAATTAACTAAATGGACATGAAGGAAAAAGTGGAAGATTTCATTTTGGAAGAGTAGAGTGCATTCTGTTTTACCACCAGTTTTGCATCTGGTTTTTAATTTTGTTGCTTTCTTGGCTTTATTTCCTTAGAAACCATGGAAAATTAGGCACGATGGCTGTAATTGTTAAGGCTCCTGGTTCCTGAGAGAGTATTTTGAAAAATTATTGACAGTAACTTAGGTTTTTTAAATTAATTGTGTAGGTGATAATACACTAAAAATAATTGCTTAGGGTTAGCAAAATTGTTCATACTATTACTTTGTTATTCATTTTATAATCCTGTATAGATTTTGTTTCATTTCTTTGTTATCAAAGTTCCTTTCAATCCAATGTAAGCTTAAGTTTCAACTGTATTTTGCATTGTTTTCCAGTAAAGCTTTTGCTTCACTATAATGTTTTTCAGTTGCAGAGGCGTATCAGAATTTACTTGGAAATCTTTAAAGGAAAAAACTAAACACCGGAGACCTAGTATGTGCTTCAGACTTATTAATCAAATTCTTTGGAAGTACAGCTGAGGTGCCTGTTTTTCAAAAAGCTCTCCCACATGGCAGATGTAATTCCCTCTTTTCTCCATAAGGAGGGCGAACCAACCAATCTCAGTTATCAGTAGGGATGTAGAAATATTTAAGATTTTTTATTTTAATATAGACTTTTTTTTAGAGTAGTTTTAGGTTCATAACAAAATTGAATGGAAAGTAGAGTTCCCATGTACCCCACTACCTTCCCCACCATTAACATTCGCATTAGAGTGGTACATTTGTTGTAATGAAACTAACACTGATACATCATTATCCAAAGTCCATAGTTTACATTAAGTTTGCATTCATTCTCTGTGTTGTACATTCTTTGGTGTTTTGACAAATATATCGTTGCTGGTATCCACATAATCCAGTAAAGTATCATACATAATAGTTTCACTGCCCTAAAAATCCTTTCTGCTCTGCTGTTCGTTCCTTCCACCCTGAAAACCTTTGGCAACCACTTATCTTTTAACTGTTTACATAGTTTTGTCTGTTGTAGAACGTCATTTAATTGGAATCATACCCATGTGTTTTTTCAAAATTCTCAATGTGGCAGATATATCTCTGTACCCCACAAAAAGGAGGAGAGGAAGATATTATATTAAATAATCTCATTTATGTATAGTGGCATACAAATTTTTCTTTTATGTTTTTTTTAATGTTTATTTATTTTTGAGAGAGGGAGGGAAGGACAGAGCGGGGGAGGGGCAGAGGAAGAGGGGGACACAAAATCTGAAGCAGACTTCAGACTCTGAGCTGTTGGCAGAGTCCGACCTAGTGCTCTAACCCACAAACTGCAAGATCCTGACCTGAGCTGAAGTCTGATGCTTAACCAACTGAGCCACCCAGGCGCCCCATATGGGTTTTTTTTTTGTTTGTTTCTTTAATTGAAGTTGTAGTTAATACAATGTTACATTACATTCAAATATACAACATAGTCATTCCACAACTCTATACCTATGCAATACTCACCACAAGTGTAGCTACTATATGTCACCATACGACAATGTTACAGTACCGTTAACTATATTCCCTAGTGACTTCTTTCCCTTCCTTCCATCCCTGTGACTTATTCCATAACTGGAATTCTGTATTTCCCACTCCCCTTCATCTCTTTTACCCATCCTTTCACTCCTCCATCCCCTCTGGGAAACCACCAGTTTGTATTTATGGGTTGGTTTTGCTTTTTGTTTTGTTTTTTAGATTCTACATATAAGTGAAATCATAGGGTATTTGTCTTTGAGTTATTTCACTTAGCATAATCTCTAGGTCTATCCATCTTGTTGCAAGTGGCAAGATCTCTCTCTCTCTCTCTCTCTCTCTCTCTTTTTTTTTTTTTTGGTTGGCTTAGTAACATTCCACTGTGTATATATATACACCCCGTCTTTATCTATTGGTTTATTGTCTATCAGTGGACACTTAGCTTCCTTTCATACCTTGGCTGTTGTAAACAATGTTGCAGTGAATGTAGGGTTGCACATATCTTTTGGAATGAGTGTTTTCGTTTTCTTTGGGTAAATACCCAGTTGTGGAATTACTGGATCATTTGGTGATTCTGTTTTTGATATTTTGAGGAACCTCCATACTCTTTTCTACAGTGGTTACACCAGTTTGCATTTTCACCTTTTTCTCCACATCCTCTCCAACACTTGTTATTTCTTGTCTATTTCTGACAGATGTTGGATAATAACTCACTGTGGTTTTGATCTGTGGTGTAGAAATGTTTTTGAAGTTTTTTTTAAATGTTTGTTATTTTTGAGAGAGAGAGAGAGAGACAATACAAGCAGGGGAGGGGCAGAGAGAGAGGGAGACATAGAATCCAAAGCAGGCTCCAGGCTCTGAACTGTTAGTACAGAGCCTGATGTGAGACTCGAATCCACAGACCACAAGATCATGACCTGAGCCAAAGTCAGATGCTCAACTGACTGAGCCACCCAGGCACCCCAAAACGGTGTGAAAATTTTAAAGAAAATATTAACATAGAGTTTAAAAGGGTGATACACCATGACCAAGTGTGTGTATTCTAAGAAACAATCATTCAATATTAAGAAATCTATTAATATCTCACCATACTTAATAGGTCGAGATAGATAAACTTGACCATTTTAATAACTGCCAAAAAAGTCATAAAAATTCAACACACATTTCAAGTTTTAGAAACAAGTAAAATAGATATGAATGGGTGGTAGGTGCTTAGATGTCATTTTTCAAGATATCTCAAAACCATACTGCAACACAGCTGGAGCTAATAGATTGCTGGTAGGAATGCATGATGGTATAGCCACTTTGGAAAACAGTTTGACAATCTTCTGAAGTTAAACATACTCTTATCATATGACCCAGCAGTGTCATTCCTAGTTTTTTACCCAAGAAAAATGACAATATTTGTTCACACAAAAACCTTATGTGAATATTTATAGTAGCTTATTCATAATTACCAAAAACTGAGAACAACCCACATGTCTATCAGTTGGCAAATAGATCAAATGTGGAATACAGTGGAATACAATTCAGCAATAAAAGGAATGAATTATTGATAGATGCAACAAAATTGATGAATCTCAAATTAGTTAATACTGACTGAAAGAAGCCACATTCAAAAGGCTACATACTGGGTGGTTCCAACCATTTTACATTCTGGAAAATGCAAAACTATAAGGATAGAAAATAAATCATTGAGTGCCTTGGGTTGAGAAGGGAGTGGATTTACCAGAAGGAGACCTGACAGAACTTCTTGTAGTAAAGGAAATGTTCTCTCTTTGTGTTTACTTAAATGTTAAGTTTTACTGAATGTAAATTATAAATTATACCTCAATAAACCTGGCTTTTTTTTTTTTTTTTTAAATTTTTTTTTTCAACGTTTTTTATTTATTTTTGGGACAGAGAGAGACAGAGCATGAACGGGGGAGGGGCAGAGAGAGAGGGAGACACAGAATCGGAAACAGGTTCCAGGCTCCGAGCCATCAGCCCAGAGCCTGACGCGGGGCTCGAACTCACAGAACGCGAGATCGTGACCTGGCTGAAGTCGGACGCTTAACCGACTGCGCCACCCAGGCGCCCCTAAACCTGGCTTTTTAAAAAATGTTTATTTTGAGAGGGATAGAGGGGTAGAGAGCATGCATGCATGTGTGAGAGCCATCCAGGAGCAGAGAGGGAGGGAGGGAGAGAATCCCAAACAGGCTCTGTGCTCTTAGTGCAGATCCAATGCAGGGCGAGATCCCATGAACCGTGAGATCATGACCTGAGCTGAAACCAAGAATCAGATGCTTAACCAGCTGAGCCATCCTGGTATCTTGTAAATACATATTTAATTCTTCACCAAGAAGACAGTATTGTAAAGATGTTGAGTTTCTTTAACTTACAGTTAGAATGTTATCTAAATATCCAATGACTTTTTTTAAAGAAAGAAAAGATTGGACTAAGAGTTATTACTTTTTTGGCCTGGGAACTTCTTTACGTTCTTATTGAGGACTCCAGAGAACTTTTGTTGATGTTATTGTTTTATATCTGTTAATATTTATTATATTAGAAATCAAAACAAATTTTATGTAAAGTGTTTTCTAATGTTTACTTATTTATTTTGAGAGAGAGAGAGGGAGAGGGGAAGGGGCAGAGAGAGAGAAGAGAATCCCAAGCAGGCTCTGCGCCATCAGCTCATAGTTCCATATGGGGCCTGACCTCATGTACCGTGAGATCATGACCCGAGTTGAAACCAAGAGTTGGATGCTTAACTGACTAAGCCAATCAGGTGCCCTGAATGAAATATTTGGAACACAGAAATACACAGTACACACTCTATTAAGCGTCAGAGTAATGATGTCATCACGTCATAAAGCTTCTGAAAAACTTATGAGTGAAAGTGAAAAATAGCATAGATAGTATCTTAGTAATATTATGAAAATAGTTCTCATGAAAAGCATTTTTTCACATATGATATTGTCAAATACAGAAAAGTTTGAACCAGTTTTGAGTTTAATGATGGTGGTGGGCAACTTCCTCCTACATGCTCGTGTACATTGGTTCAGCATTTTAGAGAGTACTTTGACTCTCAGAATTTTAAATGCACGTGCTTTAGACCTTTGGGTTACACTGTTTAGAATTCATTAATGGATATAACTGAATGTGTGCAAATACATGAAGGAGAATATTGGTTAAAGCATTATTTGTGATAAGAAATTGGAGACAAACCTAATTGTCATTAATGTTTAGTGTCTAGTTATTGTATAAAAATTACTTTATTAAAAATAATTTATAGGCATTGAAATGGAAAGTTGTCCAGAGTTGAAGCAGAAGTGCAGAACTGAGTGTGTAATTTCCCCATCCATGTACAATAAAAACCAGAAGGATATGTGTATAACCAGTTTTTGAAAGGATATGCAGAGAACCTGATGGTGGTTACCTTTAAGAGGAAGTACATTTCCATTTTTCTGTTTATGCCCTTTCGTAGTGTTCATTTTTTTAAAAATGTGAGCTATTTATTTATTTAAAATTTATTTATTTTGAGAGAGAGCGAGAGAGCACGTGTGCGTGCACAAGTTGGGGAGGGGCAGAGAGAGAGAGAATCCCAAGCAGGCTCTGTGCTGGCATTGCAGGCGCCTGCTTGTGCACTGCCAGCACATAGCCTGAAGCGAGGCTTAAACTTACAAACTGTGAGATCATGACCTGAGCTGAAATCAAGAGTCGGACACCCAACCAATTGAGCTGCCCCAAGCCTTTTTATAATTTGAAAGGCACAAGTGCACTCTAAGGATGATAGAAATTATTAGTTTGAGTGTTGAAATCATTTGTGAGTTCTCAGATGCCACCGTTTAACAGAAAAAGAAAGAAAAAACAGAGAGGTGCTGGCATTTCTCATGTCTGTTTCCTTTTGCAGAGCAGTTGCTCTAATCAAATAGGACTTCTTGATATTCCTCATCAGTTGTGCTTTCTAACATTTGTGCCTTTTTCTTTGTACTCTTCTGTTTTGTGCGTCTTTCTCTTTTAACTTCAACTGCTGAAATCCTATCTATCCTTTACAGCCTAACTGAAACACCATCTTCTCTATGAAGCTATCCCTCATCACTTTAGTCAGAAGAGATCTTTTTTTGAACCTTTGGAACTATTTATAGCCATTTCTTCATTACACAAATATCAGGTGTGAGCTATATATGGGCCAGACAGCGGGAGTATGCTTTCATCTTTTTTCTCTTCACCTTATAAGGTAATATCCCCATTGTGCACATAAGGAAACCGAGGCTCACAGAAGTTTAGTATTTTTTCTACGTTGCCGTACTAAGAAGTAAATTTGAAAAGAGAGCTTTAAGGCTAGCCCTCTTCTCTGGACTTGGCTTCTTAAGTCACTTTAATAAACAGAAGTAAGTGAATAGTAGTTTTGTATGAATATTCCTTCCCTGTTAGATTTTTTTATATTAAAAAAATGTTTGCAGTAATTTGAAAATTTCAAGAAGTGTATAAAAATCTCCTTTTTACCCTTCATCCACATTCCACATTTTATCTTTTACTCCATTTGTTTTATCATTTATTCTTTCTTTCTGTATATGTGCATGTGTGTGTATTCCTGACATTGCTTTTCCTAAATTATGTGCCCTTCCAGCTCCATGTTGAGTGTAGGCTTCCAGTTATTGAAGTCTAATTGGCTTTTGGTATTGTTAAACTTTATCCAGGTCTTGCCCTATTACTATAGACTTTCTCCTTTCTCTGACCTAAAACTTCTGATTCTTACAATGCTGTATTGTGATATTTCAGAGCCAAAATGCTGTTTGCTTCAGGAATCCAGCTTTTTTCTCTAGATCATTTGTCATCACCATTAAATGATTCCTTCAGGATTATTTGCAAATTCTCATCTGCATTGCCCCCGCCTTTCAGTCTAGTAAAACTCAATCTGACAAAATGCCACTGGGTATATGTATCAGTCTGCTTAGACTGCCGTAAAAAATACCACAGATTGGGTAGCTTAAACAACAGAAATTCATTTTATACCAGTTCTGGAGGCCAGAAGTCCAATATCAAGGTGCCAACAGGGTTGGTTTCTGGTGGAACTTCTCTTCCTGACTTGCAAATGACCACCTTCTTGCTGTGTCCTCACGTGGCCTTATTTGTGGGCACATAGGGGGTTAGAATGGGGGAAGAGATTTCTGGTGTGTTTCTTCCTCTTTTTTTTTTTTTTTTAAGTTTATTTATTTTGAGAGAGAGAGTGTGAGCAGGGAAGGGGCAGAGAGCGAGGGAGAGAGAGAGACAATCCCAAGCAGGCACTGCACTAGGGCCTAAGTCAGCATAGGGAACCCAGTGTGGGACTCAAACCCACGAACCGTGAGATAATGACCTGACCTGAAATGACCTGAAATCAAGAGTTGGATGCGTAACCCACTGAGGCACCCAGTGCCTCTTTTCCTCTTCTTATAAGGACACTTCTCACCTTCTCTTCCTCTTTTTATAAGGACACTAGTCCTACTGGATTAGGGTTCCACACTTATGACATCTTAATTAACCTTAATTATCTTCTTAAAGGTCCTATTTCCAAATATAGTCATATCGGAAGTTAGGGCTTCAATATATATAGTTGGTGAGGGTGGAGGAGTACAGTTCAGTCCATAACAGTAGAGCATCAGGTTTATAATCGGGAACGTAGGTTCATATCCTTGCTGTATCTTATATTATGTAACCCTGGCCAAGTCACCTCTTTTAGCCTCCTGAGTCCTTAACTGTAAAGGATGAGAATAATAATTTCTTGCCTCATGTGTTTGTTAAGAGATTCAGGTAAAATAGGTGATGCAACACAGCACATTATAAATCAAATGATTCTGAATTCAGGTGTGCAATAAAATCATCTTAAAAGGAACTCTTCTGTGAATTCCAGTCTGACTGCACAAGGAGCTCTACAGACCCGGTCACTCCCTAGTAAAAGTGGGAAAAACTTTAAAAACAGCTGTTTAAAGCCTCTGGAAATGGCCCTAGGCTTCCATTTGGAGGGAAGGTTTTCTTCTTGGGAGGAGCAGGACATCAGGATTTCTCTTCCCACCCCCAGGTGCCTGATGCTGATGCTAAGTTTTGGTATATGTGGTGGAGAGGTAGTTCTGGTGCCACCCACCCTCCTACCTACCTGGACAAAATACTCAGCGCCTGTAGGGGTTATCACTCAGAGAAGCATGCTATTGTCTGTACTCCCAACTTGAGAGCCCTAGTTCAGAGATTTGGTTGGGTGGTTAGGGAGAAAAGCAGGTCATAAAATAGCTCCTCATCTCTTCTTCAGGGAATTAATTTACAAGGGAGCACTGATAAGAAGAATAGCTGACTTCTCAGCAGAAACAATGGAGGAGAGAGGCAGTGTAATAATACATTTTAAGTACTCAAAGACAAATACAGTCAACCAAAAATCCTATATATGCAGCAAAGCTATCTTTTTAAAATGAAAGCGAAATGAAGATTTTCCCCAGATAAACAGGAACTGAGAGAACTTATTACTTACAGACCACCTTGCAAGAATGCTAAAGGAAGCTTTTTATCCTGAAAGCAAGTAATCTCAAGAGAGTGATTTGAATCCATATGAAGAGTACCAGTGAAGGTAATTATGTAGTTTTAAAAGAGAATGTAAGGACATATTTTTTCTCCTTTTTTCTTAAAACTGATTCTTGGGCTTATAAGGTGTGGAAATGTAGTATATTTGTAGCATATCTGTCAATAGCACAGAGGAAGTGAGTGGAGGCAAAGCTATGTCAAGCTAAGGAAATGAATATAGGTGATTAATTATTACAGTGCATTATTAGGTTTGTAACATTAAATATATCTATAACAGTAATACCATCAAATGGAGGAAAAGGCAGTAGAACTATATAGCATAGCATTTCTATATCTTACTGGAATTAAGCGAGTAATAAATCTGAAGCTAGTATAAGTCTGAAGTTAAAATGTTATATGGTAAGCCCTTGAGCAGCCACTAGGGGGAAAAACTAAAAATACAGTGAAAAAGTCATTAAAGAAATTTTAGTGCTTCATTAGAAAATTTTCACCTAATGCAAAAGAAAGCAGTCAAAGTAATGAACAAAAAAGACATGAGACACATAGAAAATGAAAAAGCAGTTGTAAATAAACTGTAAGTAATAACATTAAACATGAATTGATTAAATTGTGTAATAAAAAAGGCAGAGATTTTCAGAGTATCCCAACTATATGTTCTCTACAACAGATGTACTTTAAGTTTAAAGATACAAATACATTTAAAGTATAAGGATGGAAAAGATCTGTTATGCAAACAGCAATAACAAGAACACTGGAGTGGCTATTATAATATCTGAAAAAATAGACTAAAGCAAAACATGTTACCAGAGGTAACTAGTAACTAGGTTACTAGAGGTAACTAGGCATCTGAAGTGAACGTGGGACATTTTCAAGGATAGATCATATACTAGGCCACAAAACAAATCTTAATACATTTAAAAGGATTGAAATAAAAAAGGTGGTCCTCTGACCACAGTGGAAAGAAATTAGAAATCACTAACAGAAATTTGGGGAACTCACAAATATGTGGAAATTAACACTCATAAATAACCAGTAGGTCAAAGTAGAAATGAAAAGAGAAATCAGAAAATACTTTGAGAAAAATGAAAATGAAGTTACTACCTAAGAAAACAGTGCTTACAGGGAAACTTCTCGTGATAAATGCTTATATTAAGAAAGAAGAAAGATCTCAAATCAGTAACCTTCCATCTTCAGTCACTGGAAAAAAGAGCAGCCCAAAACAAGCAGAAGGAGAGAAATAATAAAGATGAGAGTAGAAATTAATGAACTAGAAAATAGAAAAACGGTAGAGAAGATTAAGGTAACCAAAAACTGGTTTCTTGAAAAGATTGACAAAATTGGCAAACCTTTAGCCAGACTGACCTAGAGAAAAAGGACTTAAATTAGTAGAATCAGAAATTACTGGGATTGCAAAAATGGAAAGGATTATAAAGGAATACTATGGACAACTGTATACCAATAAATTACATAGCTTAGATAAAATGGACAAATTTTTAGAAAGACAATTGCTGAAACATTTATATGGACACACTGAATAGTAGACCTATAGCAAGCGATGAGATTGAATTAATCATAAAGGTACCCACAGAGAAAAGCCCAGGCCCAAATGGTTTTACTACTGGATTCTACCAAACATTTAAAGAACAATTCTAACTCTTCCTAAAAATTGAGAGGGGTAATACTTCCCAACTTGTTTTATGAAGCTGGTATTACCCTGATACCATAGACATTACGAGATAACTATAGACCACTATCTCTTATGAAGATAAACACAAAAATCCTCCAAATACTACCAAACCTAATTCACCAACATATAAAAAGAATTTTATGCCACAACCAAGTGGCATTTATCCCAGAAATGCAAGGTTGGTGTAAAGTTCACAAACCAATTAATGTAATGTATCAGTAAACAAAACAAAAAACAAAAGTCACATTGTCATCACCAAAGACATAGAGTTTTTGACAAAATCCAACACTCTTTAATTGATAAAAACATTAAAAAAAAAACGAATAGAAGGGAACTTTCTCAACATGAATAAAGACACCTATGAAAAATTCAAAGATAACGTCATACTTAATGTTGAAAAACTGAATGCTTTTCCCCTAAGATCAGGAATAAGACAAGAGTGTCTGCTTTCTCCATTTATATTTAACATTGTGTTAGAGTATCTAACTATGGTACTTATGAAAAAAAAATACACAAAGTCATCAAGATTGGAAAGAAAGAAAGAAAGAAAACTGTCCCTGGCGGGTGACATGCTCTGGTATGTAAAAAATCTTAAGGAATCCACTAAAAAAATATTAGCGCTGATGCACAAGTTCAGCAAAGTTGCAGAATACGAAGTCAGTATACAAAAAAATCAATTGTATTTCTATAGACTTATCATGAACAATCTAAAAGTGAAATTAAGAAAAAAATTCATTTGTAATAGCATCAAAAAAATTAAAACAGGAATAAATTTAACAAAAGAAGTGTAGAACACTGAAAACTACAAAATATTGTTGAAAGATTCTAAAGAAGCTCTAAGTAAATAGAAAAACATCCTGTATGTGGTTTGGAAGATTTAACATCAAGATGGCAATACTCCCCACATTGACCTGCAGATTCAGTGTAGTCCATATCAAAATCCCAGCTCAGTTCTTTGTAGAAATTGACAAATTGCTCACTCCTAAAATTCACACGGAATTGCAAGGTGTCTAGAAGAGCCAAAACAATCTTGAAAAAGAATAAAATAGGAGGACTTATACTTCCTGATTTCTTTTTTTTTTTTTTTAATTTTTTTTTTCAACGTTTATTTATTTTTGGGACAGAGAGAGACAGAGCATGAACGGGGGAGGGGCAGAGAGAGAGGGAGACACAGAATCGGAAACAGGCTCCAGGCTCTGAGCCATCAGCCCAGAGCCCGACGCGGGGCTCGAACTCACGGACTGCGAGATCGTGACCTGGCTGAAGTCGGACGCTTAACCGACTGCGCCACCCAGGCGCCCCCTGATTTCAAAACTTAACAAAAATGGTACTCAAGATTATGTGGAATCAGCATAAGGGTATACATAGAGATCAATGGAATAGAGTTGAATAAAACCATATAGATATGGTCAATTTGATTTTCAACAAGGGTGTCAAGACGATTCAATGGAGGAAGAAAAATCTTTTCAACAAATGGTGCCTGCCTGGAACAAATGGGTAGCCAGTTATGAAAGAATGCATTTGGACCCTTACCTCATACCGTATATAATAAATCACTCAAAATGAATGACTGACCTAAATGTAAAAGCTAAAATTTAAAACTCCTAATAGGAAATTTAGGATTTATAATTCCTAAGTATGACACTAAAAGCATAAGCAACAACAACAAAAAAAAGATTGATTTGGACTTCATCAAAATTAAAAACTTTTGTGTTTCAAAGGACACCATTAAGAAAGTGAAAGGACAACCTATAGAATTAAAATATTTAAAAAATATAAATCTCATAAGGATTTCTATCTAGAATATGTAAAAAATTCTTACAACTCAGTGATAAAAAGACGACTTAACAATGGGTGAAGAATCTGAATAGACTTTTTTTTTTTTTTTAATGGAGGATATACAGTTGGGAAATAAATTTATGTGAAATGACAGCAGATACCAAAAATTGTAATAGTAATTGTCGGCAAGGATGTGGAGAAATTGTCAACCCTTATGCCCTGCTGGTGGAAATGTAAAATAGCACAGCACTTTGGAAAAATATTTTGGCAGTTCCTGAAACGATTAAACAGAGTTACTGTGTGACCCAGTAGTTCCATTCCTAGGTATATACCCAAGAAAAAACATATGTCTACATAAAAACTTGTCCACAAATGTTTATGGAAGCATTATTCCTAATAGCCAAAAAGTGGAAAGAAAGAACCCAAATGTGTATCAGCTGATGAGTAGATACAAAATATAATGGGGTATATCCACATAATGGGATATTATTCAGCCATAAAAAGCAATAAAGTACTGCTGTATGTTGCAACATAGATAAACTTTAAAAATATGCTAAATGAAAGAAGCCAGGCACAAAAGATCACACATGTGATTCTGTTCATATGAAATGTCCTGAATAGGAGTGATAGGCAGATGGTATGCAGTTTCTTTTTGAGGTGATAAAAATGTAAAAAAAAAAAACAAACGTGTGGTGATGGTTTCACATGGCTGTGAAAATACCAAAAGCTATTGACTTGTACACTTTAATAAAGCTGTTAAAAAAAGTAACCCATTTCTGGTGTCCCTACAGAGTGAGGGTGGGCATGTATATATTTAAAAGGCTGAGCTATTAGAATAACAGAGCTCCTTACCATAAGCTAAGCTCATTTGTTCCCTTCCTCTCTCATTTTTGTAGAAATCATGACCACCCCAGGAAAAGAGAACTTTCGCCTGAAAAGTTACAAAAATAAGTCCCTGAATCCTGATGAGATGCGCAGGAGGAGGGAGGAAGAGGGACTGCAGTTACGCAAGCAGAAAAGAGAAGAGCAGGTAAATCCTTTTACCCTTTTAAATTTATTTTAAAGAACTTCATGTTAACATATTAAGCCTGAAACCACTTCTATTTTAGTTTTGACGGTGTTGGATGTGTGAGTGTGTGTGTGTGTGTGTGTGTGTGTGTGTGTGTGTGTGTGTGTATCCCCTGTATCATAAAATCAACATGTTTTGGGAGTCCGGGAGAGGAGGTGATGAAAAGTAGAATACAAGAATAAAGAAATCTCTCAGGTTCTCATATTCCCAACACAACCACTGTTTAATATTTTGGCCTATTTGTTTTTAGTGTATTTTATTTTTCTAAAGTTGGAGCTTCCTTAAGATTTTATGTGCATATTAATGAATTCTCAAGTGACCAATAAAACACTGCTTTTCATTACAGTCTTTGATTTGAAAAGTTGTAAACATAGAAGATTAAAGAATAGATAGTGAACCTTATAAAATCATCCTATGGATTCAGTAATTGTCAGTAGCAGGCCATACTTGGTTCATGTCTGTCTATCTTTATGTTTCTTTATTATGTAGTATTTTAAAGTGAAATCTCAAGGAATATGTCTTTTTACCCCTAAATTCTGCAGGCTTCATTAGGACATTGATTTTTTATCTTCTTTTTTTTTTAATTTTGGTCATTTTTAACTTGAGAACATCTGAACATCTACAGGAGAATTTGGGACTCTCTCTCATTTTACCTTCCTCTAAAAATGCTTAGAATGAACAGTCCATCCCCATCCCTTTTGGCAAAGAGATTTAAAGACATTTAGGTGACTTTTTTTTTTAAGTTTGTTTATTTATTTATTTATTTATTTATTTAATTTTTTTTTCAATGTTTTTTATTTATTTTTGGGACAGAGAGAGACAGAGCATGAACGGGGGAGGGGCAGAGAGAGAGAGAGAGACACAGAATCGGAAACAGGCTCCAGGCTCCAAGCCATCAGCCCAGAGCCTGACGCGGGGCTCGAACTCACGGACCGCGAGATCATGACCTGGCTGAAGTCGGACGCTTAACCGACTGCGCCACCCAGGCGCCCCTAAGTTTATTTATTTTGAGAGAGACCAAAACAGCGTGAGTGGGGAAGGGGCAGAGAGAGGGAGACAGAGAATCCTAAGCAGGCTCTGCACTGTCAGTGGAGCCTGATGTGGGGCTTGAACTCATGAAACCATGAGATCATGACCTGAGGTGAAACCAAGAGTCAGATGCTTAATTGACTGAGCCACCCAGGCGCCCCTAGGTTACTTTTTTTTTTTTTTTTTTTTTTTTTTTTTTTTTGCTAAGGAGAGATTTTTGAGCTTAGAAGGACCATTTGACCCCCACACTACAAAAGCTCCATAAAAGGCGAATAAATGACTCAGTCCTTTCATACCTGAGAAATATGGTAATCTGTCATAAATATTTTGCAGTTAACAGTGAGCTGTTTTCAACATACACTGTTTTTTTGAGTAACGCTGCATGGAAAATCCAAGTAGTTAAAGTCTAAGAGTACATTACAACTTCAGTGTTGTTTTTTTTTTTTTTGTTAGGGCTGTAGATGTTTGAATCAAACAGTGTCATTGTTACTGTTATTTTTGGGCAAAGAGAGTTTGTAATATTATAATAAAGTTTATATTAAGTGTAGTAAATTAAGTTATGAGTTACCACTTAGTCATAAAAGGATGAGTTTCTCTGGGTTTCTTATTACCTCTTTATTCATCTCTGTGTCTTGAGGTGGAACCTTTTCTTTGAATAAACTTTTATATTAGCTTCTATTTTGGTAGTAAATTTCAGAAATCATAATAGCATTGTTACATATTTATATTCCTATATATGAATACATAAATATATGTACATGAGCCCAAGTATAGGTCTGAATGTAGCCACCAGCTTATGCATCATATTTGGCATAAAGCCATTTGAAGGTGTAGTAATGATACTCTGCCATTAACAGTGTTCATATTATTCTCTTCTTGGTGATGGGTGATTTCATATAATTAGACTTCATTGTAAAGTCTATGTAAATAAATTTTTTGTATTCACTTACCTGCCTGAAGGCAAATGCTCTCTGTCCTTAATATATCAAGTGGCAAGTATGGTCCCATATATTGGGCTAAAAATATTTGTAGCTGAAATTCTATTGGCTTCATTGTATGAGATCTGAAATTTTGCTATGGCTTTAATAAGTTTCTGTGATAAGTTTTTGGAATACTGCTGTATTGAAAATCCTCATTTCTTAATTTCTTATGTGCCATGTAATGTAGAAACAACTGGTAAAAACTAATCAGGATTCTTAATACCATAACAGTACTTGTTTCATGCCTGATTTGTAAAATGGTAAATATCAGTAAGATACAGACTCATTTAGGTACTGTTTATCTTTCCACAGTTGCTTTGTCATCTATTGGGAAACCTCACAGGTCTAGGCCAGCTGATGAGCTAGATGTGAGAGTAGCACAGGAGTTGATGTTGCCAAGTGCACAAAAGATAACTTGCTGCATCTTTATAGGGTTATCCTTTTAGCAGACTAACATTTAATTTTTGTTATATCTGGACAGCACTTTAAAAATGACCCCTGTATACTTGGCACTTACAGACCAAACTAAAATTATTTTTGGCAAAATATTTTGCTAGTTGGTATCATTCTGACTGGGCCAGTACTTATAAATTTGAATTAAGCAGACTCTTGTTAACTCTGAGTGAATAGGTAACCTAGTGCTGCTTAAATAGAGATTGCCTGATGTTTCTAGTTATAAGAAATATCTTGTGAAGTGAGCAAGTTGATAAGCTTCTGGACAGGCAACTTCCATTAATTAACTTGGTTGACAAGTGCAGGCAACATGTAGTCTGTAGATAAGGCATACAGATCATGATTGTTTTGGCAGTTTTTTCTTTTTTTAAAACCTATTTTTCTCTGAGTAATACATGTTGTTGAAAAAGGTAAATAGTACTACAGTACTTGAAACCAAACCACCAGTGTTCTTGGTCTCATTCCCAAGTAAGCCACTTCAATCCTCTTAACTATTTATTTATCAATTTAAAGTATTATCTATTGATGTTCTGTTATGGTAGGTGAAGATTTAAGCTCTTACACGATTTTTCCCTTGTGTCTATTCTCCTAACACAGTTATACTATCCTATGTAAGTATCATTTATTGCTGAGCTGAGTAGTATACCGTGGTTACATTTCCTTTCTTTGTATTTGTTTTTCCTGGCATTAATTGTCTGATTTTTTTTTTTTTTTAACCTGCTTGGCTTTTTTTCTGATTCCTGGCTGCTTTTCCTTCTCTTTTACAGCTCTTTTAAGTTATTTTTATCTGATTTTCTACTTGCTTAAACTTCTCAGATAATTTATCACTTTCATATTTTTTCCTTTGGAGACCTCTTCTCTACATTTTCTGACCTCTAGCACCAGTCAGAATTGTTTGTCCTGTGTTCTTGCTGTATCGCTGTAGTCTTAGAACTTCCCTTAACTGGAAATTTCTCCTGTCTTATCTTGTCATCATCCTTGTGATGTAAGCGCTTTGGTGTTTTTATTTCAAATGCTACTTGTTTATCAGCAGTTGTGGTTTTCATGACCCATAGTAAAGATTGTAACAGTATCCTGCCATTCCATATTAAAAACACTGCTTGTGGATGTAAATTTTGCAATGCCAATAGATGT
The DNA here is from genome assembly GCF_028749965.1 of Puma concolor. Classification (NCBI taxonomy): domain Eukaryota; kingdom Metazoa; phylum Chordata; class Mammalia; order Carnivora; family Felidae; genus Puma; species Puma concolor. The sequence goes on from NC_141675.1 coordinate 91,768,588, forward strand.
AATTTTAGTGATTAGGCTTGATTTAGAAGTCCTGCAAATGCTTTAGTAGTTGTGAAACGAAATCGTAACGAAGAAATCCTTAAAAATAAACAAGAAGATTCAGCTGGGTCTAGCTCTGTGTCATGCTTGTGGCTAAACCACACAGAGAGGAAATACTTTAATACACTTGGAAATATGACAGAATGGTTAATTATTTCTGTTGGGCTGTATCTAAAGGACAAAAAGGAGTATAAAGAAATCATCAACTGCTTTCGTAATCATACAGGATTGATCTTGAAACTATGCATATTTGTGTATGGATACAGTACATAATTATGTTAATATTAGGAACCTAGATCTTTTAGCTTCCGAAAGAATAGAAATATAAAATCAAAGAGGTTATATAAATTTGCATTGGCGATATCATTAGGGATTCATTATGTGTTTTATTTTTAAAACACATGCACACAAACCAGCTTTGTCCTAGAAAGGCTTAGAAGTAGTGAAGTACCTTGTATCAGTGAGCACCTCTAGCACCCTGAGATTGTGGTCATTAGAGAATTTTTCTCTTAAAGGAACAAGGTTTCTTGGAAAAAACACCTGATTCTTGATTAAAGGTAGGGAATATTCAAGGCAAATGTGTAATATTTTTTCATAACATAGAGCAAGGAAGTTTAAGACCATTGAAAATTGTGTTGAAAAGAATTAGGAGATAGCTTGAACAGGTTCCCATTAGCCAAAAGTGGGATATTTTGAGTATTAGAAAGGGCACTTTGAGGACTTCTGCTTCCATCCAAAGTGGAATAGCAGGGCCCAGATTTACCCTCCTACCTGAAGCAAACTCAAGAATAACCAGACAAAATACATGAAACACTAATTCAAGACACCAGACATTAGCCAGTGAAGGACAGTGATCTCTAGAGATGGGAAACATGAGTTGAGCCCTATCATTGCTTCAGCTTACTGCCCAACAGAGTTTCCAGGTTGCAACACAGGGAGAGGGAACTAAGGGCCAAAGCTTTCCTGAATTGAGGAGACAGAGCTGAGAGTCTGGAGAGACAAAGACATCCATTCATAGGAGGGAATACCAAAAGGGAGACTTGTGTCTATAGAGAGAAGCCTGGAGATCTTCAAAGTGGTTTTTTTTTTGAATATTCAGCAGAGTACTGATCAGCATATGTGCTTGAGGAGACTACTAAGGCAAGAGAAACTTACCATCCAAAAAGATTAGAGGGAACCGTGCCTGGCCCTTACACAGTGCTGACACTAGTTCCTGTTCCTATAGCCAGACTGGAGAAACTCATTTACGGGGCCATTAGGTATTCAGGAGAGTCTTGCCTCAGTAGTGGAGATTAATTAGCCATAAATTTACTACTGCCCCAGACCTACCTAACAAATCATAAAAGCAAGATCTGAGAGGATCAAACTGCAGGTTTTGGTTTTCCTGACTTAGTAGTCATATAGGAAAAAGAAATAACTGGATTTTCTCTGTCTTCATTTTCAAAATGAATTGATTTCTTAGCATCCTCCAGAGAGAGTAGGAAAGTCTGTATTTTAATATTATTAGGAACTCACAGTGTTTAACATAAAATAGATGTATTTCAGTTTAGTTTTTCTGTGTTTTTAAAAAAGCAACTTTATGGCTGTATAGTTGACATACAGTGGAGTGTACACTTTGTTAAATTTTGAGATATGTATATGTGAAATCATCACTGTAATTAATATAGTGAACATATTTATTGCTATCCAACTTTCCTGGTATACCTTTGTAGTACCTTTTCCCCACCCTTCACCTATCTCCAAGCAATTTCTGATCTGTTTTGGTCACCACTGATTATTTTGCATAAATGGACTGAAAAAATATGTATTCTATTTTGTCTGGCTTTTTTCAGTCAGCTTAATCATTTTGAGATTCATTTATGTTGTTGTACCAGTAGTTCATTCCATTTCATTGTTGAATAGCATTCTGTTGTACAGATAAAGCCACAATTGGTTTATCTGTTCACCTGTTAATGGCAGTTTGGATTGTTTCCAGTTTCTGGTGATTACAAATAAAACTGCTATGAACATTCATGATCAGCTCTTTTTATGGACATGTATTTCCATTTCTCTAGATATCTAGGAGGAGAATGGCTGGGTTGTATAGTAGGTGTGTACTTAAACTGTCAACTGTTTGCTAAAATGGGTTGTACTATTTTACCTTCACATCAGCAGCATATGAGAGTTTCATTGGCTCCACATCCTTCTGAGCATTTGGTATGGTCAGTCTTTTTCATTTTATCTATTCTAAGGTGTGCATAGTAGTATGCCATTATGGTTTTATTATGCACTTCCCTAATGACGGAAGTTGAGAGCGTGTTATCATGTGTTCATTTGCCCCTTTGTATATCTACTGTAGTGAAGTCTGTTTAGTTTTATTTTTAAAGTCTGCTTAGTATTTTAATTGAGTTGTTTTCTGGATGCAAGTCTTTTGTTGGATATGTTTTGTAAATATTTTCTCCCAGCTGATGGCTTGCCTTTTTGTTTTCAGAAGTGCTGTTTGAAGACCAAAGGTTTTGATTTTGGAATTCCATGTATGTTTTTTTCTTTAATGGATTATGCTTTTGTGTGTCAGATCTAAGAATCTTTGCCAAACCCATGGTCACTTAAGATTTTCTTGTATGTTTTCTTTAAGAAGTTTTGTTATAGTTTAAATTTAGGTCTATGATAATTCACATTTAATTTTTGTATATAATGTGAAATAAGAGGAAAGGAGCCTTTTTTTTTTTTAAACATATGGATTTCCAGTTGTTCAGGTGTCATTTTTTGAAAAGATTGTTTTACTTCACTGATTGCCTTGAAACCATTTACATTCAATTGACCATCTCTGTGTGGATCTGGCTTCTGAACTTCTATTTTGTTCCCATTGGTTTATTTATCTGTCTTATTTACCACACTGTCTTGATTACTGTAGCTTTTGTAATGAGTCTTGAAATCATATTACTAGCTCTCTAACCTTGTTCTTTCCAAAAATTGTTCTGGCTATTATAGGTCCTTTGCATTTTTTTTTTTTTTTTTTTTTAATATATTAGGCATTTTATTTATTTATTTATTTATTTATTTATTTATTTATTTTTAATGTTTATTATTTTTGGGACAGAGAGAGACAGAGCATGAACGGGGGAGGGGCAGAGAGAGAGGGAGACACAGAATCGGAAACAGGCTCCAGGCTCCGAGCCATCAGCCCAGAGCCTGACGCGGGGCTCGAACTCACAGAGCGCGAGATCGTGACCTGGCTGAAGTCGGACACTTAACCGACTGCGCCACCCAGGCGCCCCTCCTTTGCATTTTTATATGAACTTCAGAATCAGCTTGTCAGTTTGTGCACAAAAGCCTGCTCTGGGGATTTGATTGTGATTTTGTTAGATGTGTAGATCAGCTGGGGGAGAATTCCTATCGTAACAATGAGTCTTCTGACTCATAAGGACTGTATCTCCTGTTTATTTAGGTCTAAAATTTCTCTCAGGGATTGTAGTTTTTTTGTCAGATTTTTCCCTAAGTATTTCATAGTTTCAATGCTACTGTAAATGATATCTTTTGAATTTCAACTGTTTTCAACTGTTCATTGTTAATATTTAGAGTCCCCTGGGACTCACTGAGAGACGGTTCCCCTTCTTGGAGTGCGTCTGGGAGAGATGGCATTGCCTCTTTGGGGAGAAAAGAGCCGGTGGGCACCATTTCCCTCAGTATAGGCACAGAGACACCAGCTGAAGGTGGCTAACCTGGACACTGGCTCTCTGCTGCACTTTACTCCAAACTCCATGCCTCTGTGCTTTGGTGCAGCTGCCCTCCAGGGACAAACCTGCACCAGTCTCAGTGCAGCGAGACCCTCCCTCAGAAGGACCGGCACAGCTTCATGTCATGCCAGGTCCGTAAAGTTTGGAGTTTGAAAACTCAGCGGGCCTGCTTGGGATAGACCCCAAGGTGCAATGTACTGCTGGGTGGCCAGATGGCTAGGACACAGGGTGAAGGTAGTGAGCTAAGGGATGCCTGGGATACACCAGGGGAAATTGCTCTTCTGGGAGGGCTTTGTGGTGGTGGGATGTGAGTTCCCCTCTCTGGTGACTAGGTGGCTGGCTGAAATAATTTTCCTCCCTTACCCCTTAGTATAAACTAATGTCAGTAAGCAGCACAGCGCCAACCGGGGTGGCTTACATTTGTTACACTAGGCCCTGGTCTCCTGCCCTCTGCAGGTGGAGCTTTACTAAGGCAGTTGTACTTGAGAACTAGAGCAGCGGGCCCCTCCCCCAGAAGACCAGCACAGGCCCTTGCGCACTCCCTGTCTTTTGACCATGAGTTCTGTGAAGTTTCAGCTCTAGTGGAAGTACCATCAAGTCTCTTTTAACAAGCAGACCAGAGCACACCTAGTTAAAACTCACCATACTCTGGCCAATGTTCAGATAATCCCCACTGCTCACTGCAGGAAAGGAGAAACTCTACAGAGGACTGACCTGAGGGAAAGAGCAGTCAAACATAGCAGGAGAGTGCACACAGCATATACCAGAGTCATTTTATTTTATTTTATTTTATTTTATTTTATTTTATTTTATTTTATTTTATTTTATTTTACTTTTTTGAGTCACTTCTTTTTAAAATTTTATTAATTTTGTTTATTTTTGAGAGAGAGAGGGAGAGAAAGTGCAAGCGGGGGAGGGACAGAGAGAGAGGGGAAGACACAGAATCTGAACCAGGCTCCAGGCTCTGAGCTGTTAGCACAGAGCCTGATGTGGGGCTCAAACTCACAAACTGCGAGATCATGACCTGAGCCAAAGTTGAATGCTTAACCAACTGAACCACCCAGGTACCGACACTTCTGAAGCACTAGGCCTTGGACAGTATATGACCTCTTCTTTATAAAGCCATTACTCTTAGTAGCAGGAAACATAACAGGCTTTCCCAACACAGAGAACACAGAGACCTAGACAAAATACCAAGATGTAGGAATTCATACCAAAAGAAAGAGCAAGTAAAAGTCATGGCCAGGGATCTAATTGAAAAGGTTATTAAGTAATATTCCTGAACCAGAATGTAAGGCAACAATAATAAGGATATACTCTGGGCTTGAGAAAAGCTTAGACAACACCAAGGAATCCCTTACCACAGAGATAAAAGACTAAAAAACTAGTCACGCTGAAATGAAAAATATAATAACCAAGATTTGAAAACAAATGGATATAATGACCACAAGAAAGGAAGAAGCAGAGGCGTGAATAAGTGACACAGAAGATAAAATTATGGAAAATAATGAAGATGAAAAGAGGGAAAGAAAAATACTAGATCATGAATGCAGACCTAGGGAATGAAGTGACTCCATAAACCGTAATAACATTTGTATCATGGGAATCCCAGCAGAAGAAGAGAGGGAAAAGGGGGCAGAAGGTTTATTTGAGGAAACTATAGCTGAAAACTAATATGGGGAAGGAAACAGACATCCAAGTCCAGGAGGCACAGACACCTCCCATCAAAATCAACAAAAGTGGGCCAACACCAGGACATATTGTAGTTAAATTTGCAAAATATAAAGAAAAAAAAAAACCTTAAAAGCAGTAAGACAGAAGAAGTCCCTAATTTAGAAGGGAAGACAATGGTAACATCAGATCTCTCCACAGAAACTTGACAGGCAAGAAGGGAGTGTGGCATGATATATTCAGCATACTGAATAGGAAAAATATGCAGCCAAGAATACTCTGTCCAGCAAGGCTCTCATTCAGAATAGAAGTAGAAGAGTTTCCCAGACAAAAACTAAAGGAGTTTGTAACCACAAAACTAGCCCCACAAGATGACAGGGGACTCTTTAAATGGGAAAGAAAGACCAAAGTGACAGAGACTAGAAAGGAACAGAAAACATCTGCAGAAACAACAACAAAACAAGTAATAAAATGCCACTAAGTTTGTATCTGTCAGTAATTACTCTGAATGTAAATGGACTAAATGCTCCAATCAAAAGACATCGGGTGTCAGAATGGATAAAAACCATCTGTATGCTGCCTACAAGAGACTCATTAAAAAATATATTTTTTTAATGTTTAATTTGGAGAGAGAGAGAGAGAGAGAAAGCGGGGGAGGGGCAGAGAGAGAGGGAGACACAGAATCAGAAGCAGGCTCCAGGCTCTGAGCTGTCAGCACAGACCCCGACGTGGGGCTTGAATTCACGAACCATGAGATCATGACCTGAGCCGAAGTCAGACGCTTAACCAAGTGAGCCACCCAGGTGTTCCACAAGAGATTCATTTTATTTTTTATTAAAAAAAATTTTTTTAAATGTTTATTTTTGACAGAGAGAGAGAGAGAGACAGAACATGAGTGGGGGGGTGGTGGGGGGGGTGGGGGGACAGAGAGAGAGGGAGACACAGAATCAGAAGCAGGCTCCAGGCTCTGAGCTGTCAGCACAGAGCCTGACGCAGGGCTCGAACTCACAGACTGCGAGATCATGACCTGAGCCAAAGTTGGGCACTCAACCGACTGAGCCACCCAGGTGCCCCAGAAGAAATTCATTTTAGACCTGGACACCTCCACATTGAAAGTGAGAGGATGGAGACGCATTTATCATGCAAGTGGACATCAAAAAGAAAGCCAGAATAGCAATACTTATATCAGACAAACTAGGTTTTAAAACAAAGACTGCAACAAGAAATGAAGGGGGGAGGCACTATATCATAATAACAACATATATCAACTATTATTATACAATAATAGTAGGGGACTTTAACACCACACTTACAGCAATGGACAGATCATCTAAGAAGAAAAGCAACAAGGAAACAATGGCTTTGAATGACACACCGGACCAAATGGACTTAACAGATATATCTAGAATATTTTTTTCTAAAGCAGCATAGTACACATTCTTTTTGAGTGCACATGGGACATTCTCTAGAAGAGATCACATACTAGGTCACATACCAGGCCTCAACAAGTGCAGAAAGGTTGAGATCATACCATGTATATTTCAGACCACAATGCTATGAAACTTGAAGTCAGCCACAAGAAAAAATGTTGAAAGACCACAAATACATGGAGGTTAAATCTGTTTACTTGGAGGCACTGGGTGGCATTCTACTTGGAGGTTCGTCATTCTACTTGGGGCACCTGGGTGGCTCAGTTGGTTAAGTGTTTGACTCTTGGTTTCAGCTCAGGTCATGAATTCATGGTTCAAGTTAGAGCCCTGTGTCGGAGTGTGCTGACAGTATGGAGACTGCTTGGGGTTCTCTCTGCTTCTCCCCTGTATGCTCTCTCTCTCCCTCTCTTTTTCTCTCTCTTTCTCTCTTTTCTCTCTCTCTCTCTCTCTCTCTCTCTCTCTCTCTCTCTCTCACACACACACACACACACACACACACACACATTCTCTCAAAATAAATGAACTTTAAAAAAAATAACATCTTACTAAAGAATGAATGGATCAGCCAGGAAATTAAAGAAATAAATACAGGAAACAAATGAAAACGAAAACATGACAGTCCAAATCCTTTGAAATGCAGCAAAAGGGGTCACAAGAGCGAAGTATATGCAATACCAGCCTACCTCAAGAAGCAAGAAAAATCTCTAATATACAACCCAACCTTATACCTAAAGGAGCTAGAAAAAGAACAACAAATGAAGCCTAAAGCCAGCAGAAGAAGGGAAATAATAAATATTAGAGCAGAAATAAATGATACAGAAATAATAACAACAACAACAAAAAACAGTGGAACAAATCAGCGAAACCAGGAGCTGGTTCTTTGAAAAAATTAATAAAATTGATAATCACCTAGCCAGACTTGTCAAAAAGAAAAGAGAAAGGACCCAAATAAAATCATGAAGGAAAGAGGAGATCCACAACCAATACCACAAATAAAAACACTTATAAGAGAATATTATGAAAAACTATATGCCAACAAATTGGGCGATGCAAAAGAAATGGATAAATTCCTAGAAACATGTAAACTACCAGAACTGAAACAGGAACAATAGAAAACATGAACAGATAACCAGCAAAGAAATTGAATCAGTAATCAAAAATATCCTAATAAACAGAAGTCCAGGGCCAGATGGCTTCCCAGGGGAATTCTATCAAACATTTAAAGGAGAGTTAATACCAGTTCTTCTCAAACTGTTCCAAAAAATAGAAATGGAAGGAAAACTTCCATACTCATTCTGTGAGGCCAGCATTACCTTGATTCCAAAACCAAAGATCCCACTAAAAAAGACAATTACAGTCCAGTATCCCTGCTGAACATGGATGTAAAAATTCTCAATAAAATACTAGCAAATCAAATCCAACAGTACATTATAAGAATCATTCACCACAATCAAGTGGGATTTATCCTTGGGCAATAAGGATGATTTAATATTCTCAATGAATCAGTGTAATACTCCACATTATTAAAGAAGATAAGAAATACATGATCCTCTCAGTAGATGCAGGGAAAGCATTTGACAAAGTACAGCATCCTTTCTTGATAAAAACCCTCAACAAAATAGGGATAGAGGGAGCATACCTCAGCATCATAAAGGCTGTATACAAAAGACCCACAGCTACTATCGTCCTCAATGGAGAAAAAATGAGAGCTTTTCCTCTGTGTTCAGGAACAAGAAAGGGATGTCCACTCTTACCACTGTTATTTAACATAGTACTAGAGGTCCTAGCCTCAACAATCAGCAAAAGGAAATAAAAGGCATTCAAATCAGCAGGGAAAAAGTCAGACTTTATAACTATTTGCGGATGAGATGATACTCTATGTAGAAAACCCAAAAGACTCTACCAGAAAATTGCTAGAACTAATATATGAATTCAGTAAAGTCACAGGGTGCAAACAACATACAGTGATCTGTTGCATTTCTATATACCAATAATGAAGCAGCAGGAAGAGAATCAAGGAATTGATCCCATTTACAGTTGCACCCGAATTACAAGATACGTAGGAATAAACCCGCCAAAGAGGTAAAAGATCTGTACTCTGAAAACTGTAGAACAAAAAAGACACTGAATAGCCAAAGCACTCTTGAAAAAGAAAAGCAAAGTTGGAGGCATCATAGTTCTGGACTACAAGTTATATTACAAAGCTGTAGTGATCAAGATTGTATGGTACTGGCACAAAAATATAAATATAGATCAATGGAACAGAATAGAAAACCCAGAAATGGACCCACAACTACATGGTCAACTAATCTTTGACAAAGCAGGAAAGAATATCCAATAGAAAAAAGATAGTCTCTTCAACAGATGGTGTTGGGAAAACTGGACAGTGACAAGCAGAAGAATGAAACTGGACCACTTTCTTAGGCAATGCACAAAAATAAATTCAAAATGGATGAGTGAGCTAAATGTGAGACAGGACACCATCAAATTCCTGGAGGAGAACACAGGCAACAACCTCTCTGACATCAGCCATAGCAGCTTCTTACTTGACATGTCTCTGGAGGCAAGGGAAACAAAAGCAGAAATGAACTATTTGGACTTTATCAAGGTAAAAGCTTCTGCACAGCAAAGGAAACAAAACTAAAAGGCAGCCTTCAGAATGGGAGAAGATATTTGCAAATGACATATCTGATAAAGGGTTAGTAATCCAAACTCTGTAAAGAACTTATACAACTGAACACCCAAAAGTCAAATAATCCAGTTAAGAAATGGACAGAAAACATGAATGAATTCCAAATTATGGAAAGAGTCCAAATGTCTATTGACTGATGAATGGATAAAGAAGATGTGGTGTATATGTACAATGGAATACTACTCAGCAATAAAAAAGATGAAGTCGTACTATTTGTAATGAAGTGGATGGAGCTAGAGTGTATTATTCTAAGCAAAATAAGTCATAGACAAATACTGTATGATTTCACTCATGTGGCATTTAAGAAATGAAACAGATGAACGTAGGAGGGAAAAAGAGGCAAACCATCAAACAGACTCTTAAACATAGGGAACAGAGTGAGAATTGCTGGAAGGGAGGTTGTGGGGGGAGATGGATTAAATGGGTGATGGGTTTTAAGGAAGGCAGTTTTGATGAGCACTGGGTGTTATATGTAAGTGATGAATCACTAAATTCTATTCCTGAAACTAATATACTATAATGTTAACTAACTGGAATTTAAATAAAAACTTGAAATTTAAAAAAAAATTTTTTTTGGCCATTTTCCAAATATATTCCCCTACCCCAATCTTAGAACTCCAGTGCATGTGTGTTAGGCCACTTGATGTCCCACAACTGACTTATATTTTGTACAGTTTTTTCAGTCTTTTTTCCATCTCTTTTATTTTGGAGTGTTTATATTGCTATGTCCTTAAATTCACTAATTTTTTCTTCTGCAATATGTAATTGGCTGTTAATGCTATCCAGTGTGCTTTTCATCTGAAAAATTTTATTTTTCATGTCTAGGTTATTTGCTTAGCCTTTTTGTTCATCTCTTCCTCTCCTCATGGCTGTACTTTTACCTTTCAAATATGTGGAATATATAACAACATTTATAATGCTCTTTTCCATTTTGCCGTTTTTGTCATTTCTAGGTGATTTTGATTAATTTTTCTCTCTTCTTTTTAGCGCTTCGTAGTTTCCAATTGAATTCTAAGAATTGTGAATTTTATCTTGCTTGTTGTTGGAGTTCTTGTATCTTTAAATACATATAGTTCTGAATTTGTCATTGGGTTTAGTAAATTACTTGTAACATTTGTTTTTACGTTTCATTGGGCTGGAACTTTAATATGCCTTTATTTTTTTTTATTTTTTAATTTTTTTTATTAAATTTTTTTTTTCAACGTTTATTTATTTTTGGGACAGAGAGAGACAGAGCATGAACGGGGGAGGGGCAGAGAGAGAGGGAGACACAGAATCGGAAACAGGCTCCAGGCTCTGAGCCATCAGTCCAGAGCCTGACGCGGGGCTCGAACTCACGGACCGCGAGATCGTGACCTAGCTGAAGTCGGACGCTTAACCGACTGCGCCACCCAGGTGCCCCAATATGCCTTTAATCCAGGGGCTAATTTAGCTTTAGTGCTGGGTCCATTTCCTTCTGAGTGTTGTACTAAATGCCCTTTATATGTTAGGAAGTGTTTTCTGTGTGTGTGTGTTTTTTTTAAGTTTATTATTTTGAGGGAGGGGGCAGAGAGAAAGGGAGAGAGAACCCCAAGCAGGCTCTGCTGTCAGCGTATGCCTGACATGTGGCTTGATCCCACAAACTGTGAGACCACAACCTGCGCCGAAATCAAGAGTCGATGCTTAACCAGTTGAGCCTCCCAGGTACCCTAAGTCTTTTCTATCTGGTTGAAACATGAATATCTCTTGACTGATATAACTGTCAAAATTGTTCTGCATGTTTGTTGGGGGTGATTCCTTTCCCAGCTTTTCCTTACACACCTGTGCTTATTAGCAGGAAGCTAAAGACTCATGGGGAACTTTCTGCAGATTTTTAGAATTCTCTCTATATTGATCTGTTTATTACTCTGCCTGTGGATTCTAGTTGTCTTGGCCTCCTCATTTCTAAACTCTGTCTGCTCAACTGAGTGAGCCTGTAGGCCCTGTTTGGGTGTTGTCTTCCCTGTGCTGCAGCCTGAAAACTCTGTATAGGTAATAATCTGAGGCAGTCATAGGGCCAATCTTACTTCTTTTCTTTTCTGAAGGATCAATGCCTGGTCTGCCTCTTATCCATTGGCCGAAACCTGTTATTTTATGCATTTGTCTGCTTTTAGACAGGGTTGCATAGGGTGAGAGGATAAGTTATTGGTCCTCCGTCATGGTTTGATGAACAAGTGAACTGCCTGGGACTATTGAAGATATAACGGAGGGGCGCCTGGGTGGCTCAGTCAGTTGAATGTCTGACTTCGGCTCAGGTCATGATCTCACGGTTCGTGAGTTTGGGCCCCATATTGGGCTCTGGGCTGACAGCTTAGAGCCTGGAGCCTGCTTCTGAGTCTGTGTCTCCTCCTCTCTCTCTCTACCCCTCCCCCGCTTGTGCTCTGTCTGTCTCTCTCTCTCAAAAATAACATTAAAAAAAAAAAAGATACAATGAGACACCTTAGTGGCTCCCTTTAGGTAGAAATATTCTTGGCCTACACAAATTGACGATTTAAAGTTAGTGTTCAGGTAGTAGTCACATGTCATCACTGGTTGTTGGACGGGTTAGAAAGGTTGTGAAGTCTCAGTCCATTATTTTTGAGGTTTAGGAGGGAAGTATTAAGCCATTCTGACATCATTGTTATCATTTCCCACGATGTATTGGTAAGACTATAGTGTTACCAACTTCACGTAAAGGAAAGGGGAATGGCCAAGCATGCCTCGACTCCTTTTTCACCGTTACTCTTTTTATATGTCGTGCAGTGTTAGGCTTCTCTTAGTAAGTTTTACCACATCAGGTGTTGGTAACAGCATATTGTGATTGTTAATTGCATTAGATTATAAGACTGGAGAATTCTGAACTAGTTCCTCATCATGAAAGTTGAAGGTGGCACAACCTTTAGAATTTTTAAAATGATTTTCAAAAAGCTCCATCTTTTCCTTATTGCCTTTTAAGTGGGGAGCCTAGTTTTTTGATGTTTAACTCCTTTGTATTAGAATACTTGGTAATGATTTTTTATTTTTTAGTTATTCAAGCGAAGAAATGTTGCTACAGCAGAGGAAGAAACAGAAGAAGAAGTTATGTCAGATGGAGGCTTCCATGAGGCTCAGATTAATAACATGGAGATGGCACCAGTAAGTAAGATCATGAAAGAAACTCTTTTTAGTATGTTTCTGAAGATATGAGGCTTAGCTTTCTATTTGGGTTTTTTAAAAAGCGGTTAGTAAATGGCTACAGAAATTACTTGGCATTTCATTTTTGAAAAGAGGCCATATACTTAATATCCTGGTTCATTAGATGTTTTTTATAGTTTGAATAATATACAGTTAAACTGAATTAACTAAATTGTGAAGATTAATTCAGCTTTTAAAACTTAAAAAGATAATTGTAAAATTATTCCTTAAAAGTTGAATAACAAGGGCTACTTTAAAGAAAATCCCAGTTTGTTATTCATTTCAGTTATCAAATTGGGCACGTTTATATGATTTTAAAAATTGGTTCCATATCACAGCTGTTGGCTTTTCTATTACAACCTGTTTTATAACTTTCTTGACGTTTACATGAGGATCTAAAAATTATGCTTTGTTTATATGGATACCTGTATAGATTTCTCATTAATCAGTATGTTTTAATAGATCATATGTAGTTTTCAAAAAAAAAATCTTTCTTCTACCTCAGTGACCCAATTTCTTTCTTCATTTGCAACCACTGTTACTGGATTCTTATTCTTCTTGAGAAAATAAGTTTTCTTCCTCCTCCCCTTTTAAGCAAATTGTGACATATTCTGCACAGTATCCTATATATATTTTTCTACTTCATAGATCTCTAGTTTTTATGGTCCGTTTTTTTTTTTTTTTTTTTTTTTAATTAGAGCTGTTTAAATAATTTTGGAATCTATGTAGATAGACATTGTAGCCAACACTATGATTTAAAAAAAATTTTTTTTTAACGTTTATTTATTTTTGAGACAGAGAGAGACAGAACGTGAACGGGAGGGTCAGAGAGAGAGAGGGAGACACAGAATCTGAAACAGGCTCCAGGCTCTGAGCTGTCAGCACAGAGCCTGACGCGGGGCTTGAACTCACGAACCGCAAGATCATGACCTGAGCCGAAGTTGGATGCTTAACCGACTGAGCCACCCAGGTGCCCCAACCAACACTGATTTTGTGGTGAATTCTTCTAGGCCCTTCAGAAAGTCAAACTGTCCATTTTTTTAAGTGGATATTAATATGAAGTATTTCATGGATTATAATACTAAGATTCTATAGAGGAAACAACCTGTAGGAGATTGATTGGTTGATTTTAAGGAATTGGCTCATGTAATTGTTGGAGCTAGTAAGTCCAAAATCCGTAGGGCAAGTCAGTAGGCTGGAAATTCAGGTAAGTGTTGATGTAGTTTTGAGGCTTAAGTTTCTTCAGGAAACCGGTCTTTGCTCTTAAGACCTTCTTCAACTGACTGATTGAGGCCAACTCACATTTTAGAGAGTAATGTGCTTTACTTGATTATACTAGTTTAAATGTTAATCACATCTAAAAATTATTCTTACAGCAATATCTAGATTAATGTGTGTTCAGACAACTGGCTACTATAACCTAACCAAATTGACACATAAAATTAACTATCCTAGTACTTTCCTTGGCAACTTGGCATGTATACACAACTCCTTAAACCATACTGAGACTCAGATAAATAACAAAGTTATACCTCCATGTGACATGATATAGTTATTGTTTGTGCAAGTAAAAATGTACTAACCTCCCCGGAAGAAGATGCAAAGTCTTTGAGTGATGTTCAGTTCTCTCCTTGATATCCTGTTACTTAAATGCTGGGATATAAAATTAACAGTACTTAAATACCATGAATGTAAAGTCAATACATCTTACATTAGGGAATAAGAGGGAAGAAAACGTGTGTGTGTGTGTGTGTGTGTGTGTGTGAGAGAGAGAGAGAGAGAGAGAGAGAGAGAGAGAGAGAGAGAATATGAATGTGTATATCCAAGTGTATCCAGACATTCATAACAGAATCATATAGATACCTTTGTTTATTCAGGTATCAGTTTTGTAAGTTTCAAAGTAGTTACTTTTCTGACTGTTAAGAGCAGAATGCTTCATTCTCCCAGTTGGGATTTCCCAGGTGTTTGGTAAAGTGCTGTTTACCAACCAGTGCTGTTGGTAAGCACTGTTACCCAAGTGCTGTTTCCCAACCAGCTATCATTGACAACTCAGTGCAGCTTTCTTCACAGTTCATCTTGTTGACTCTAATATTTCATGAAATGACAGGAATTTTATTTCATTCTGACAGGTGACCCTAAGAAGTAGGTTAACTGCTAATATTGGGGATGGGTTATAGTAAAAAATGGAAAAGTTCTAAGAAAGCAAGAAAATAATGGAAAACTGAAAAGTTTTAATAAAGAAAATAGAAATTTTAAGTAAATTTGAGTCAGCTGTTGAATTTGGTAGCAGCTAGAATCTGTGAATTACACAGGATTATTCTATACTCCATAAATATTTATTGAGCATCTTCTATATGCCAGCCTTCGGTGATAGAACAGTAAGATGGACAGGGTCTTTGGTTTTCACAAATCTGCTATACTGGAGGAATCTGGGCAGTAAACACATAACTGAGAAAAATACCTGATAGTGAAAAGGGTTGGCATAGAATTAAAATAGAGTGATAGAGATGGAGCAGTTCCTTTAGAGTTGGAGACCATGAAAAGCTTTCTTTTAGAATTTAACAAATTTGTCTGAAAGACAAGGAACAACCAACCATGTGATGAACAAGGAGAGGAAGAATAATAAACGCCTTCTCCTAGTATTTACTCATAAGATTATTTTCTTATTGTCATGAGCTTCTTTTTTCACAATATTTATTTATTTATTTATTTATTTATTTATTTATTTATTTATTTATTTAGAGATGGGGGAGGGGCAGGGAGAGGGAGAGAGCTGAGTGTGGAACCCACGTAGGGCTTGATCCCACAACTGGGAGATCACAACCTGAGCCACTCAGGTTGCCCCATGAGCTCCTTAATGATAGACAAAATATTTGGCTTTGTCATATCATTGATCATTTCAGACATTTCTACATGTAAAGATTATCCTACCTTTGTGTAACTTTTCTAGATAAATATGATTAACTTAATGTTGGCCACAGTTTATACTGTCTTTGTTTTCCTTTGATTTAGAGTTAAAATTTTATCATTTTTGCTTTTTTGTGTTTCCAGGGTGGTGTAATTACTTCTGACATGATTGAAATGATATTTTCCAATAGCCCAGAGCAACAGCTTTCAGCAACACAGAAATTCAGAAAACTGCTTTCAAAAGGTGAGTTCTGAGTATGTTAAAGTACAGTTGACCTTGAACAACAGGGGCTTGAACTCTGCAGGTCTACTTGTAACGCAGATCTTTTTTGATAAATTGAGTACAATATTGTAAATATATTTTCTCTTTCTTATGATTTTCTTAATAACATTTTCTTTTCTCCAGTTTACTTTATTGTAAGAATACAGTATGTAATACATAACGTACAAAGTAAGTGTTAATTGACTGTTGATGTTATTGGTGAGGTTTCCTGTCAGCAGTAGGCTATCAGTAGTTCAGTTTTGGGGGAGTCAAAAGTTAAAAAGGATTTTTGACTGTGTGGGGATTGGCGCCCCGAGTTTTGTATTGTTCAGGGGTTGACTGTATATTTTTTCATTTCGATAAAAAATACTACTTTCCCATATTCTGTTTTTCACATCACAGGTAAGTTGCTTTGGAATGTGTCTATCAACAGAATAAAAGGACACTTATAGACATAAGTATAATTATGAGCTATGGCTAATTTTCAAATTTATTTATTTATGCAATCTTACCAGGACCAGAAAGGAGCATTATTTTAATTTCTGAGCTATTTTATAAAAGACCTTAAAGTGATAAGAACAGTAGTCAGTATTTCATGTTAATTCAAATTGAGAAACTCCATTCTTTTGAAAAAAAACAAAACAAAGTGTTTTTGTTTTTTTTAAAGATTTTATTTTTACATAATCTCTATGTGGGCCTCGAACTCAAAACCCTCAGATCAAGGTTTGCATGCTCTACTGACTGAGCCAGCCTGGCACCCCAAGAAAAACTGTCAAAATATCACTTGAGAGGTGCCTAGGTTAAGTTGGTTAAGCATCCAGCTCCGGCTCAGGTCTTGATCTCGTGGTTCACGAGTTTGAGCCCCGTGTCAGGCTCTGCTGACAGCTCAGAGCCTGGAGCCTGCTTCAGATTCTTTCTGCGTCTCCCTCTGTCTCTGACCCTCCCCCACTCATGCTCTGTCTCTGTGTCTCAAAAATAAAAAGAATTAAAAAAATATATCATTTGAAAGATCAGTGTTATTGCTGGGCATGGTAATTATTTATTTATTTTTGGTATAATTAGGGTAGACTAGAATATGATACTTTCGCCATTCTGGGCAAGTAAACAGAACTATGACTCTGAACCACATTAAAATGTTGATAGTAAACATTGACCTTAAATAAATAGCTGCTACCCTTGGCCCAGTACTAAGGTATAGTTGTTTGGAGTCATTAGTGATAAATTAATATATTCCTTGAGGGAACTGGAATAAAAACCTATTAACATATAATTTACATTTTTGTGTGATACAAAAATTACATTTCTCGTGTGACAGTTTATTAATATTTGAAGGCTATTATCATGTACACTTTTCCCACTCTTGTCTCTTTTCAGCGTGCTAAGCCTAATGGCTTTCTCACACCATGTGACCTTTTAGGGCCTTTTGCTGCTTTCTACTACTTTACTGCCTAGATTCTAGTTTCCTAGCCATCCCTCTTAAAAATGTGATAACTGGGGGCACCTGGATGGCTCAGTCGGTTAAGCATCCAACTGTTGATTTCGGCTCAGGTCATGATCTCAGGGTTGTGAGATTGAGCCCCATGTGGGGTTCCATGCTGAGCATAGGCCTGCTTGACATTCTCTCTCTTCCTCTCTCTCTGCCCTTCCCTGGCACACATGCGTGTGCACGCCCTCTCTCAAAATAAATAAACATTTAAAAAATGTGGTAACTAGAATATAGTACTTCAGATGTGTTCTCGTTACCCTAAGGTGAGGGGACAGATTGCCTTCCTTGTCCTAGGACTGTACGTTCCAGTAATGTACTCCAAGATAGCAGCAGCAGTTATTTTGATAGTCATGGCACAGTAAGGTTCACTGTATTTGCGGCCATCTAAACTCCCATAGAACTTCTTTTCATGCACATGTGTTTTAGGATTCATCTGTGAAGTCATGTAGATTTTTTAAAATATTTTTATAAATTTCAGTTGCTAAATCCTGCTTTATCCCCGTCGTTTTATTGCAAACTTCAGCTTATTGTTGTTCTTCCTATATGTTATTTCTGTAATCTAGCATATTAATTACTTCATTTTTATTATAATCATCAAATTTATTTGTACTACCTGAATAGTTGATAAAAGTGTGGAACCAGGCAAAGAACAGGTCATCAGAGCGCTCTCCAAATTAACATTGAACCATTAGTCACCTTTGTTTCATTAAAGCTTTGGACTTGTCGAAGAATCCCTACTAGTACTATAATCTGTCGTTTTTCTTGCATCGCTCTGTGAATATCATCAAGAACTTTGTCAAATCTCTTGCTGAAATTACCATGTTGATTGTTTAGGACATTTTCTGTTAACCCAACAGGTTTCTACCAAATGATTTCATTTATAAAATACTCTGTTGTCGTAAATGAAAAGTGAGATTAAGTTGGCAAGTCATCCTTAATGAATTCTTTCTGGCTCCTATTTAACCACCGCAGCTGTAAAATTAAATCCTGCAGGCACATGCAGAGTCCCCTAATCCAGTTTATTAAAACAACTTCTTGTTAGAGTAAAACCCCATCTACAGAGAAGGAGCTAGAAGGAAGAATTCTGAAATAATAACAGTGGTCATCTTTGGATGTTTTCCCCCCTACTTTCTTAAGTTTTCTAAAATTATAGAAGCAATGGCTTTAATTTTTGAGAATTCTGCCCATCATTTCCATGTTAACGCGTACTTTATTGTGAAACCTTTTGAGCTACCCTAGTCTCAAAGTGACTGTGCTCCATTTTACATTTAGAATTTTACATTTGATTTCTTAGATTTCCAACATGAAAGAGATGCTAAAATGGAGGGAGGGATATTATGAAGTAAATTTGAGCTCATAAAGTCCTTGCATTGAAATGAAAGAATTATTTTCTTCTTTCCTTTTATTTTATGGGGAGACAGAACCTAATCCTCCTATTGATGAAGTCATCAGCACACCGGGAGTAGTGGCCAGGTTTGTGGAGTTCCTCAAACGAAAAGAGAATTGTACACTGCAGGTGCGAACCATTTTCATTTCTTGCCTCATATTTTAAATCCCTTTACAAACTTACATTTTATATACAGATTTGTTACTTAGGTTAATTTATACAGTGGGTTTGTTTTTGATATGATGTTCCTGACAGCCACGTTGCAAGCTGCTTTTGATAGCTTTGTCAACATCTAGGCCCTTGGTTTTACTCTTTAGAATTCATGTCATTTTTATCATGAAGAAGATTATTTTATGATGATTGTGGATAACATTTAATAGGGAATCGTTTGCAGTTGAAGAGTCACTATAAGAATCTAAGTGTGGGCTACATAAAATTGGTTTTGGAAGATTTTTAGATTACATTGGTCGGCTTTGTCAGGGCTGTGTAACATGGGCTAGGTTAGACTCAGTAATCCCCAATCCTGGTTCCAGTTAATTCTTCCCATTCCCCTGAAGAGTTTCCAGGGAGACAGCCTTATGAATCTCCATGCTTCCTGCTGTGTTAATTTAGTCTGTCAGTACTGTATTATATAGGGGTTCTAAGAGGAAATTCTGCAACTTCTGGATTGGATAGTTTTCACAGTAAAGAGAACCACCTGTCAACTGACTCGTCCTGGGAGTTATCTAGAAATTTTTAAATACTGTTTTTGGGTTTTTTTTTTTTCCCTGAATAAAGTTGGAGTTTTAGTAGACTGGCAATTTTTCAGTAGCTGTACTTCCTTGGAGTAACCAATTGAATCAGTTTCTGTGTTATTCTTTAACCAATACCTGTGATATCTAAATTCTCACTTATAGGATGTAATCTGAAGGGCTTGGCCCTTTAGAAAGACTATGCAACTATAAAAATTGGTTAAGTACAAAGTGGATCACAAAATGAGGTTAATTTTCCAAGTATATCTGACAATAACAAGTTAATTGTAAAGGTAACTTTCACCCTCTTGTCTGCTTTTGCCTTATTCTCTGAGGCTGTAGGGAGGGGGACATTTTTATAAATGATAATAACCTCTGTCCCCAGGTTCCTTACTCTCCAGAGGATTGTAGGTAATTCATAAAACTTGATGCCTTGTCTTGATATTTTCTCTCCTTTCCTCCCATCCCGACTTTTCTCCTCCTCTTACTCTCTTTGTTGCGGTGATGAGTTATTTCCAGAAGAAAAACAAGAAATCCAGAAAAGGTAGAGTACTTCAATGTCCCATCAGTTTTTCTTCTCCAGTTTGACACTGACTAATCCCCAAGTTCATTTGAATTAGGATTCTGTTTTGGTGGCTGCCTCTTGGATTGTAATTCTGGTCCCCATCTAAGGCCAGGATCATCGGACACCTGAAAAATAATCAGGTTCACCTAGAGAGCAAGGAAAGAGACTTTTATCAGAAAAAAAAAAAAAAAACAAAAAGGAAATCCAGACAACCAACACTGCAGAGTACCAAGCCTGAGCCCTAAGCAACCTGCCAAGAGAACCAGAGGGACCAAATGAAGAGCCTACTGCAGTTTATCATTTGAAAAAGCTTTGTAGGAAGAGGGAGGTAGGGAAAATTATCATTTTGTTCATGTTTATATCCTCTGACAGAGTAGTTCGGAGATCATGAAGTTACTCCTGGATTGAGCAGTTTTTAATAGGTGGTCACAGATGTCTAGTTTCTTAATGTGTATAAATGAAGGCCTAAAATGAAAAAAGAGAAATGGGTCTTTCCACATCTCCATGTTCTCCAGTACTCCGTAAAGAGTGCAGTATGTCCTCTTAGTGCCCTCTCCTGGCTAACACATGTAAATTTTACATCATTTGTGATTCTAATCCTAGAGCTTGGATCTTCTGAAGACGAAAGCCTTTGGAAATCTCTAATTTGCGTCTATCTAAATTCTCAGATTCCACCCTTGTGCAAACTAATAATTAGGCTGAAAGATTGAGAAATCATTCCTCTGGAAGTGACCACCTCATGATTTTCAACTTAGCTGTCCAAAGACTCTGAGGGATAACCAGCTGTTTATTATATAAAGGTCATCATCTTCAGGTTTTCTTCGGTGTACTTTTTAAGTACAACATGGTATTCTCTCCAGTGTGGGCAGTGGGTAATGTCAACCACTCCAGAAGCAGGAGGAGCAAGTATATTGAAGGAGACCGTAGAGCCAGGAGGCTTCGTGCTCACATAAGTAGACGTGCTCTGGGCAGCTCAGAGGGTACTCTTTCCTGTATCTTCTTAGCACTAGGATGGAAGTTGTCCCTGGTAGTATGTCTACTTACTAGAAATTTGAATAGTGTGCTTTTGGAATGTGGCTTCTGCCATTTCTCTTCCAGAAAGAGAGTAATAATATATGGTCATAATTATAGCTAAACTCACTGATAAACCAAGTGGACAAACTTAATCCCTTCATTCTGTAGATACAGAACTGTGAATCCTAGTGAAGTCTCTTTTCACTTACATTTTGGTTCTCCTTATGCCCAAATCAGTGAGGTACCGCACACCAGGGAGATAAAAATGCCTGCTTTGGGCAGTGCTTCCCAGATACTCCTTTGCTTTCAAACAAGGTGAACATGGGTGGAATCTAGGAGTTTGGAAACATAGTTTCATCTCCCTAAGAGCATTCTCAAGCTCGGTGACATGTAAGCCTCAGACATACTTGAACCTTTGATATGCGATTGGTCTGCCTTATGGTATATTCCCTGGGCCCACTTTGTTTGGTTTTTGAATCCAGGCCCAGCATGTTTGTACTGTCCTTTGCAGTGCTGAGATGTTGCATTCTGAAACCTTCTTACAGAAGCTTAGTATGAAAACAGCTAGAAATAAGGAAATTGCAACCTAGTTGCATTCATTAGGTACTCCTCTTAAAATTGTAAATTGAAATGAAATTGGTTTAGTTTCCCCATTTTTGCTTTTCTTGTCCCATGTAAAAGCTTAATGTGATAAACTGCAGTAAGCCTTCATCCTCCTATGTCTTTTCCCATCCTCATTGATCCCTCTACCTTTCTTTAAAAGGTTGCTCAGATGACTCAGGCACTGTTCTCTGCAGAGTTTGATATCTGGGTTTATTTTTCTGATGTGAGCCTCTCTTTTCACTTGCTCTCCAGGTGAGCCTGGCATTTGCTAGGAACCAGAGTGGACCCGGCAAAGTGGCCAGCAACAGAGTCCTGATCCAAATGGAGAAAGGGAACCAGGCGTACCTCAACCTGGAGTGGGAAACTTGATAGGAGGTCAGAAGTACTTCAGCTTTGGATTCTCATTTTCCTTATTTAAGGAACTGAGCACCAGAAGGTAGAGACTGAGAAAGGGAAGAGAGAAAGTATCAAATCTTCAGTGTGTCCTTCAGATTTCAACTGTAGCCTTATTTAGCAAGTCTGGACAGTGAAAAGTAATAGTGGACTGATAATTTTTAAGCAATCACAGCATGACAGGTAGTTTTCCTTGCATGGTACCATTCTTGGAACACTAAGAATATAGTAATTTAAAGCAAAAAGAGGAAGTAAGGGTTATAGGTACTTTGGCTACTGCTTATTACTTAAGTGATGCCATTTCTTAGATTGTATTCATCATGTTACTGATGTTTTGAGTTTCACGGTTACTTATATTACCTTTCCTGGCCATTTCTATCATAACTTTATGCAGTCATTTTTGCAACAGGACGTCCACATTTCACAGCTCTCTTTCACGTTAGATTCTAATATGGGACCCAAGGCCGAAACATTAACAACAACAAAATGATGGCAGTACTCAAAGAGATGTTACATAGTTTGAAGTACAACCAGTTTTTACAAACATACATATTAAACACATTTGAAAGTTGTTTCTTCCAGCACTTTAACAGGGCCTGTATGCTGGGGGGAATTTTCTCCCTCCCTCCTCTTTCTCATTCCTACATATGTACATAGCACACAAATACACAGATGGGCATAGAAAGTGGCATAAATATAGCTTGATGAGTTTTTACAGGGTAAATGTCAGAGTAATCACTGTGTGTGCGTGAGAGAGAGAGAATGCTTTATTCATGTACAAACACGATTTTCAGTCGCCCCTCTGGTTCTGTTGATCATCTTCATCTGTCTCTGTCCCTGGTATTTTCCGATTTCTCTTCTTACCAAGGGAGGCCTTGAATTTTGCTTTCAGAGGTTATCATTATTGTGCACTTCTTAGTAATAAAGGTAATTCTGGTACGTTCTTCTTTTGCTGAGATATTCTAATTGCCAATTTTCTCCCATCTGTGTTTAGCCTGTTATTCACTTATTCCCCATTTTTCTAATCATTTTCACTCTATTTTGTTTTGCTTCTCCATTTCATTCTCTTCAGTAGCATCTGAAATTCCCTCTCATTTCTTGTAAGACCTTTGATACTAAACATCAACAGGCAGATAGCAGTTTGAAGTCTTGCAGCAGTTAGTATTCTGATTTTTTCTCATTGATAATTCTTTAATAATCCTTTACTCAGGTTGCTGTTATTTCATTTGCATCAAAATCTCACTGCAGTCTGTTTTCTCTTTAATATGGATCGGTATGTATGCTGATCTTACTCATTCTCTACACACTGCTTTTTCCTCACAGTTTTCATTACTTTGACTAGTATCTGACAACTCTTTGTTAAACTTGGAGCTTGCTGCCTGGTAGGAAGGCTTGCTTTTGGCTTTTGTATTCACATCATCTGTCTCAATCAATTTTAACTCTGCTAGTTAGTTTTCCTAGAAAGCAGAAGAAACTAGGTGAACCGTTCTCTTTTTTAGCATCCCCTAAATAATCTGGCGTGTATCTCTGGCATACTGTTATTTGAAATTTCTTGCCCTAGATACCCAAACTCCAAGCAATTGAAAGATTCTTGTCAGTGTTACACGTATGTGTCAGAGAGAACGGAGTGGCCGGGCTTCATAAGCATACTTGATCAGGAGACGGTAATCAAGTCCTCTTTGAATGGCTGTGTAACATTACGCAGATCATTAGATTGTTGGACCTTTTTCTGATAGTTTCCTCATTCATAAACCACAAAAGCCAGAATTCTCTGGGATGTTGTGAGGAACACAGGAGTATGTGAGTAATGCTTTCATAATACAAAGTACTGAACAAATGCGAAGTTTCAATTCAGCACTGGTTTCAAGAGTGATTTAATTATGGAGGTGATATATGATGGGATTTTTATTTTGTGATGTTCAAGTGTTTAGGAATCTGTTGAACTTCTCTTATAACAAAGTTACCAAAAAGAAAATATTGTCCCTTTAACTGTGGTGCTCCTAGTCTGGGCCTTCTGCTTACTGTAATATCATTGTCCCGTTAGGCTACTAGACTATACTGTGTCTCACTTGCGTATGTCACATTTATAGGTTTCTTGTAATGTCTCCTTTAAGTGTGTTCTGCTGTGAATTTGCTAGCATTCACATGGCTTTGGACTGTGTCAATCAGATTGTCTTCCTTGTCTTCTGCCTCCTTCCCCAAACCCCAATGATGGATGATTTAGTTTTCCATATGACAACTGCCTTTCAGTTGACCCAAAAGCTTTAGAAGAGTCACAGCTCCACCTTTCAATGACTTTTTTGCTCTCCCTTTCAAGGGACATACCACTGATTTTTTTTGCATATGTGCTTCATTTAAGGATAAGTAGAAGACAGAACAGGAGAAGGAAAGAAAACTAAAGTTTAATAAGAACTCTTAAATAGAATTTCAGGAGTCATTCTTGGATTTCTCCATATTAGGCCAGAGAGTCAAATTAGTACAGAGATGGGCAGATTAGTAAAATGCTATACTTTTTGTTGGCTATAATTTCCTTCATATCTTCAGTTTACCTAACTTTAAGAATGCTCTCTAAAAAAAGTTTTAAACTCTGTGCCTTTGTTTGGGGGCTTCTCATTTGTCAGAAGCTCTTAACGCTCTGAAGTTGCCATTTCTATTAATTGTATACCAGTTAACTCCTTTTGGCCTACTTATTACTTAAAATATCTTTTGCCTTTTTTACTGTGCCTATATCCGGCACATTTTACATTAACATCCTCTCCCCTTTACACTTTGCTTATCCTATAGAAATTATTTACTTTTATTTTTTATTAGATAATGTACATGGTTTAATCCAAAAGGTACATAAGGTTTTATGAGATTTCCCTTTCACCCCTGCCTTTCCATGTAGGTAACAAGTACTTACTTCTTACAGTTTCTTATAGTATTCTTCCAGAGATATTCTGTGCAATAACTAAACTAATGCATATATTCCTTCTTAACCCTTTTAGAAAATATAGTATGATACTATCTTAATGTACACCGTTACACTTTTCTTCTCATTCGTATCTTGGGAGATCATTCATGTCAGCATATGAAGCAGTCCCTCATTCCATTCATGGTCTTATGTCAGTTCTACTTTGACCTCCTGAATATTCTTGTAGTCTGAAGTATTTCTACTGGAATTCTCCATTTAAAAGTAATACAGAATCCATCTGATTATGTGCAAATAATGATTTCAGATTCTTTTCTTCATGTACAGAAAACCTTATTGTTATAGCTAAAAACAAGCTATTAAATGCTAATAAGATAATAAAATTATTTTTATCTTTATAGTTTGAATCAGCTTGGGTACTGACAAATATTGCTTCAGGAAATTCTCTTCAGACCCGGATTGTGATTCAGGCAGGAGCTGTGCCCATCTTCATAGAGTTGCTCAGCTCAGAGTTTGAAGATGTCCAGGAGCAGGTAAAAAAATGAAGCAAAGAAAAGCAGGTCAAAGAATACCATTTTTTCCTTTGGTCTTACATTCAGGGCCTCAGTTTTACCACCATGACAAGCCATGATTCATCACAGGAGTGTTCTAGAAATCTAAACCAAAATAGAAAATACCATAGTGAATGTAGGCAGAATTTCTTCTGGATTCATGAAACCATTTTCCTTCCCCTTCCAACGCTGAAATTTTTAAAGTCCTATATACTTTTTATATTATTATCTTTTTTTTTTTTTTAATTTTTTTTTTAACATTTATTTTTGAGAATAAAAATAAATTTATTTTTGGGGCGCCTGGGTGGCGCAGTCGATTAAGCGTCCGACTTCAGCCAGGTCACGATCTCGCAGTCCGTGAGTTCGAGCCCCGCGTCAGGCTCTGGGCTGATGGCTCAGAGCCTGGAGCCTGTTTCCGATTCTGTGTCTCCCTCTCTCTCTGCCCCTCTCCCGTTCATGCTCTGTCTCTCTCTGTCCCAAAAATAAATAAACGTTAAAAAAAAAAATTAAAAAAAAAAAAATTTATTTTGAATAAATAAAAATAATGAGAGCGAGCATGAACAGGGGAGGGTCAGAGAAAGAGGGAGGCACAGAATCTGAAACAGGCTCCAGGCTCTGAGCTGTCAGCACAGAGCCCGACGCGGGGCTCGAACTCACAGACCGTGAGATCATGACCTGAGCTGAAGTCGGATGCCCAACAGACTGAGCCACCCAGGCGCCCCTATTATTATCATTTTTAAGATGTTATCTTTAAGTAATCTCTACACCCAGTGGGAGGCTTTAACTCACAACCCTGAGATCAAGACTTGCATGCTCCAGCAACTGAGCCAGCCAGGCGCCCTAAGCCCTGTATACTTTGTTAGAACATGTAAGCAGTTACTGGGCTTTTACTTGTAGGGATCTCTAGTAAGTAGCAGGTCTTTGCCACTTTTATGCAGAAAAAGACCTAGAAAACAGGAATTTTTTATTACCGCCAACTTTATCAAATTCATAAATATAAATCACTGCTAAATGATTTTCTTCTGCAGCTTAATTGAGGTATGATTTACATACAAAAAACAGCATATATTTAAAACGTACAATTTGATAAGTTTTAAGATAGGTATATACCCGTGGAACCATTATCACAAAGACAATATATTCCTCCCAAAAGTTTAATAGCTTTCTGCATTTTGATGCTCTTACATTCTTTGATTCTTTGTTCATTGCTTTCTTTTGTAAATAAGCTTAAGAGAACATTTTTAATCCACTGAATAAGCCATTTGAACCTCTGCTCTGTATTAAGGGCTATATGAAAGGTTACTTTGGTGGTGGGGAGTCCCCTGAGATAAAAAATATGTATAAGAACTGGTTGGTTCCTCCTTTTAATAAACTTATACCCTGAGTGTTCACACGTATACTTTATAGTATTACTGATCTTCTTCCCCCAGTCCCACAACTACTTCATTTGATTCCCTGATAATGAACTTAGAAATGTTCATAATGTCAGTGTGTACGTTGATTAGCTACCATATAATTTTGTAAAGAGTTATTGTGGTATTTTGGCATCTGAGAGAATTCTGTACAACCTGTCATTAATGAGTAATTTTTTCACAGGCAGTCTGGGCTCTTGGCAACATTGCTGGAGATAGTACCATGTGCAGGGACTATGTCTTAGACTGCAATATTCTTCCCCCTCTTTTGCAGTAAGTTTCTATTCTTACTATTTTTTTTTTGAGTAGTAAAAATATGGAAAGTTCCTCAGGAAGCAGTGCATTTTTAGAAATCATTTTGAATTTTCCATTGTTCTTTTTCATTACAGATACTTTCTTATTAACTTGTTCAGGTCATTTCTTCAGGCATTCTAGCTTACTCCAGTGCCAGTATTCTGAATTAGTGCTGTTAGAATTAATTCAACTTTATTTTCTGGAGAAAAGCTATTTAAAGACGTGTTTATGAGTAGCATTAAATGATTTAGTATTTATCTTATGCTATCAGATAATTAATGTCTATTATATAGTTTACCATTGTATCATCATGCTTATAGGTTATTTTCAAAGCAAAACCGCCTGACCATGACGCGGAATGCAGTATGGGCTTTGTCTAATCTCTGTAGAGGGAAAAGTCCACCTCCAGAATTTGCAAAGGTAAGGATTAGGCTTATGGAAATGGGCAGAAAAAAGTACAATTAAAAGAGTGTAGCATCAAATATTAATGTGAACAGAAAGATTGGTAATTTTGCATAAAATTTAAAATGTTAGAATTTTATATGTTTCTACAGAAATAGGGCTTTTTGTTTCTGTGTTAATTTGGGATAAATTTTCATTGTAAAAATTAGCTCTGAATTAATCTTAAAACCTGGCAATTTTTGTTTATAGCACAGTAAAATTCACAGTTTATTAGTTTTAGCACTTGTGAAAATGTCTTTGCTTCTTTGGTCCACAAAGAGTGTTTTTCAACAAGGAATCTCATTCTGAGAACTGGTATATACTTCAGTCTCTGAAATTATTTTCCTTGGTCTCAGCATTCCCAAAGATGGAAATGCCACTTGGCCACTTGTTACTCCATTTCTAGAAGTATTAATCACCCCAGAAATCACCAAGTGTGTGCTGCTTGCCTTTTGGAATTTCTCACCTCACTTCTGGCTTTTATTCCATTGAATTTCATTATCATGTCATCTTCCCTTTACAGGTTTCCCCCTGCCTGAATGTGCTTTCCTGGTTGCTATTTGTCAGTGACACTGATGTACTGGCTGATGCCTGCTGGGCCCTCTCATATCTATCCGATGGACCCAATGATAAAATTCAAGCTGTCATTGATGCAGGAGTCTGTAGGAGACTTGTGGAGTTGTTGATGTAAGATATCTTAAAGTGTGTCTGTTCTTTTGTCCCTATGTTAGTTTATTAGTTTCTAAATGCTGGTAAATACTAATTAGTAGACTGTACTAATTTATTGGGCTTTGGGCTGCTCTCTTTTGTAACTTACACTGATGTCAAATCTGTTTGTTTTGAGGCTTATATAAAGAACTGCTCACCCTATTGTTATGAGCAGTCCTTCAGCGGGAACATTTGGAAAACTGTGTAATTCCAGTTAGTGATAAATAACCTGAGACCAACCCCTGGATAGATAGCGAAAGGCATATTGCCACTAAAAGTCATTCCTTATCTTTCTGTCTCATTTAGAGCTTAATCTAGACTGGTGTTAGACTCTGAATTTTATTTTGCTGTATCTCCTTGTGATGCCTTTGTGTAAACAATTTACGGCTGTATTAATCCAATTTTCAGTTCTTTAGAAGAAAAAATTAGACTGATAACATAATGGGGAAATGGTACGTTTACTAGCCACATGAAATTTAATTGAAGTAAGTACAAAGTAGATGAAAGGAGACATTACCCCAAATGTGATATGTGGAATGCATCAGATGAGTTTAATATGCAGAATACAAAACTCTGAGAGTACAGCTGACCACAAACTGAGTACAGATGAACAGCATAATGCTGTTATGAATTAAAGGCAGATGAAGCTGCACGAGGCAGAAGTGCAGCATTCAAAACCTGGGAAGTAACCTTTTATGTTCTTTAGTCACTAGATTATGGTGTATTTTAACCATTTCTTTTTAGTCATCAGATCCTAAAATAAATGTGAGAGAAATGGCCAAGTTTTGAGAAGAGTGATCAGTCTCATTAAAGGGAAAAGAAAAGAGAATTTTTAAGGGAAGTTAAAGCATATTAACCTGAAGTTAAAATTTTCAATAAGCTTTTTTCACATATGTACAGGGTTTCATGGAGAGTATATTTTTGACTGGTAAGTTGGCTGAGGTTTAATAGAAAGAGTTCACTCTTTGAAGTGTGGAGACTGGCTCTCATTTTTAAGTTAGTTCACCTGTTGGCACATTTTCAACTCTGAGGCAATGAAAACTGTATTCAAGAATGAGAGGGAAATCTTGGTATCCAGGTGATGAAATACCTGGGAAAGATTATTAGGAAAGATTTGTAGTTTTTATCCAAAAGTGCTAAATAAAGGGAAAGATAATTCCTCTAGGGGATATACAAAACCCATCCTCCTAGGGTTCTCTTAACAACTATCGTAGGTACCTTTCTGCTCTAACATCATGTTACATTATTTGGTTTGGATTTCAGCCCTAAGGAAAAGAGACTAAGGCTAGAACTCTTGCATTGATATTTCTTTTTATGGTTGCAGGCATAATGATTATAAAGTGGTTTCTCCTGCTTTGCGGGCTGTGGGAAACATTGTCACAGGCGATGATATTCAGACCCAGGTATGAATAAGTGGTGACTACTGTTTCCCTTCAGAAACAGTACATTGAACCCCGTGATTATGTTTCTATTACAGTATTTAACTCCATGTTTTTGGGGAGAGTTTCATTAATGTTTGTCAAAAATGTTGCCTTAGGCAGCTCCTTTAGTACCTTCACTGTCTCTATCTTGTCTGTTTCTTGGAGCAATTTTGGGTTCCCTTTAGTTAGTCAGGTTTATTTCCCACTACTACTTGAAGTGGTTCTTGTGAGCATCTGAAGCCTCCAGTAGCAGCCTTTCTCTGTCATCTTCATCTCCTCTCTGATAGCTTCCTTCTTTTTGTGCATGCTAAATCTCCTATGTGAGGAGGATTCTTCCTTGTTCTTTTTTTTTTTTTTTTTTTGAGAAAGAGAACAAGCAGGGGAGGGGCAGAGGGAGAGAGGGAGAATCTCACGCAGGCTCCATGCTCAGCAACGATGCAGGGCTCCATCTCATGACCCTGAGATCATGACCTGAGCCAAAACCAAGAGTTGGACGCTCAGCTGACTGTGCCATCCAGGTGCCCCTTCTTTCCTTGTTCTTAATGTCACTCCCATTCTATTCAACCTCTGTATCAAGATATATCATTCACAGTGGCTTGTTCTTGATCTCTCTGATGCAATGGCATTGTCTTTAAAATTCTTTTCCTAGGCTTCTGTGGTGTTCCAGTTATTTTGAGTCTCCTGTCTCACAAACCACTTCTTAGCGCGCTCCTTTTCCTGTTCTTGTTTGTGGGATTATCCCCTGGAGGGGATAATTATTCACTGATTTTATTTATAACTTCAGCTATCACCCTGGTGCAGCTTGATTGAGAATCGAGAATAAGATTTTAGCCATAACTCTTTCTTAACCAGCTCTTAGGTGGAAGACATTTAATGTCTTCACTTTTCTAATCCCTAAAATTTGGATTTGTACTCAAAGGTGTCTTCCAGATCTAATATCTACTTCAAATTTATGCTTCAGAAAGGAACCCATTATTTTCCCTGGTATATCGGGGCCTCTGCTTATTTGTTATTTACCTCAGTGAATGGCACCTACACTTGACCAATCCAAAAACCTGGACATTAGCTGGATTATTTCCCTGTTTTCCACCTCTGTCATCAGTCACTAGCTGCCATCTCTACTCATCCGTTGCATTTCTTGCTATATTCCTGTATCACCAGAAGGATGCTTATAAAATGCAAATTTGATCATGTCATTCTCTGACCTAAAATCTTTTTATGGCCTTCTGTTGTCCTTTGAGGGTGTTTAAGATCCTTTAAAATCTGGCACCAGTTTTAATGGAATTCTGTGCAACAGAATGAGGAAGCCCTTAAGCACTGATATAGAAATGCCTCCAGGTTGGGGCACCTGGGTGGCTCAGTCAGTTGAGCGTCTGACTTCGGCTCAGGTCAGTCATGATCTCATGGTTCATGGGTTCGGGCCCCATGTCAGGCTCTGTGCTGACAGCTAGGAGCCTGGAGTCTTTCAGATTCTGTCTGTCTCTCTCTCTCTCTCTCTCTCTCTCTCTCTCTCTCTCTCTCTGCCCCTCTCTTGTTTGTGCTCTGTCTCTCTCAAAAATAAACATTAAAAAAAAAAAAAATACCTCCAGGTTATATCATTTAAAAAGAAAAACAAGGAGCAGAAAAGTGTGTGTGGAATATATTAGTATTTATATAAAAGGAGGCAGAGAGGAAAGAAAAAAATAATATGTATGTTTGATTATATTTGCATAAAAATTCTCCAGAAGAATACATAGGAAACTAATAATCTTGGTTGTCTCTGGAGAACTGGGTTGCTGGCATACAGGAATGGAAAGGAGGCTTTTAACTATATAGTCTTTTATTATACTTTCTGAATTTTTAAACCATTTCACTGTATTTGCTATTCACAAAAAGGTTCTTTCCCTCCCCATACCATGCTCTGTGCTTCTGCCATGTTTATTCCTTAAATTAGCTATGACCACATTCAGCACTAAGATTTAACACAAGCTTGCTTCTCTCTGCTCAGAACATAGGCTTGCATCCCCATCCCTGCTTTTAACCACTGGCTCACACTAATGCACACTCTGCCACTAATGTCGTCTCATTCTTCAGGACTTCCTGTTACTGTTTTTTTCTCTGAGAAGCCATGTTCACTTAAGTTAGGTGTGCCTTCTTTTGTTTCATCCATCATACCACTTACCACACTGTATTGTAATTATCTAATCACTAGATTGTAAGCTTCTAGAGGGGGGAACGGTGTTGATCTTGTTCATTTTTGTATTTCTGTACAGTCTTAATAGTTCCTGGCACAGTGTTTAATACTGAATGAATGAAGTTCTGTATCTATACATCTACTTCTGATGTCCCTCAAGTTTTACTCCTGGGTCTCCAGTAGCCTGTTAAATATTTCTGCTGGCATGTCTCACATTTGTCTCTCTCAGTTTATCTTCTTCCCCCAGAAAGCCAGTTCCAGGTCTTGATTTTTTTCCCCCCATTTCAGTTAATGAGGTAACTGTTCACTGCTACTTGAAGCTTTGCAGTCATATTTGGTGTCTCCATCTCTCACACCTTGTATAGCAAGTCACCAGCTCTTGATTCTTTGTGTTTCAGTATCCACGTCTGATTACCTTAGAACCTTGAAAGGATTTGTACTTCACAGTTTTAGTCTCATTCTTCCTTGTAGCCTGTTGTTAATTTTAGGGATACAGAACTCTTAATAGCCTCACTGCTCTATTCTTTCCTTATTTTGGTACTTTGTTGTAGCTTGTCTCAGCATTTTTTTGTTTCCAGCCTTTCTTATCTGCTGTGTCCTTCCTCCCTCTTCTTTGCTTGTGAAATCCTATCCATGTTTCAAGTCAGTTTCCCCACACCCATGAAGTCTTTTTTCATGATTACTCTGCAAGTACTGTCTTTAACTTGTGACAGGTTTATTTTTTTTTATTATTTGACTTTTTTTTTTTTCCAAAAAAATTTTTTTTAACTTTTATTTATTTTTGAGAGACAGGGCATGAGCAGGGGAGGGGGAGAGAGAAAGGGAGACACAGAATCTGAAGCAGGCTCCAGGCTCTGACTGTTAGCACAGAGCCCGATATGGGGCTTGAACTCACTCACTGTGAGATCATGACCTGAGCCGAAGGACTGAACCACCCAGGCGCCCAGTGTTTGGACGTGTTTAGTTTCTAGAGCACATCTTTGGCATTTAAAAAATGGCTTTGTAATCTCTCTTATACTGTTAAGATTGTGCCTCTTTAAACACAAGTTTTAGTATTTTTTGAGCTGTATTAATAGGCAACAAATGGCTTTATTTTAATTTGCGTTTCTTTCATTTCTTGTGAGGTAATCTATCAAAATTGTAGTTTCTCTTAACAATTTACATGTTAAAGACAGCAACCATCTTATCTATTGTAAATTTTTTTTTGCATTACATAGTGTGCATTTTAAATTTTGTATTTTTTGACATGCAAATATGTCTATTTGATGAAATTTTAATTTTCCCCCTGTAATTTCTTCCATTGTTTTTATGCTTTGAAAGTCCTTCACTATCCCTAAACCTGCTATATACTGATAGTTCTGTTTTATGGTGTCTTTTTTATGTTTACTCTTTAAATTGGTTGTGGGTTTATTTGGTAATGGGTTAAGAATTTTTAAAAAATTCTTCTCAAAACTAAAAAAAATGTTTTTCAACCAGTTAACCTCAGGAAGAACTTTATTATATATTTAATTCCTTATAAATACCCGCATTTGTTTCTGGACTAGATATCTGTTCTGTTAGTTATTCAGTGATTGATTCTTGTGCCTACCACAGATTATTTCAATCATTTTAACTTCATAATTTAGTTTTGGTAGAGTAGAGCTCCTTCGTGTATGTTTGTCACTCTCTTTCACCTTTGTAAGCTGCATGATAGCTGGGGTCCTGTCCTTTTTTAGCTTTGTGTCCTCTAAAGCACCTGGTGTACTTCATGTAGTATGTATTTGTTCATTGACGGCCAGGTACAGTGTTATCAGAGGACTTAAAAATCTGAGGCTACTTCAGATATTTACACATCCAAAAGCCTTTTAATGTGCTGTAGGGATAGGAAGGTGAAGAACCAATACATTGTAGTACCTTATGAAGTAGCAGTTGTACAGTTACAATGTGTCTAGCAGAACTGCTTTGGTAATGTTAGAAATGAATTCTTATTGTCAGTGAATATTCTTTTACATATATAAAGTTATTTCTAAAATTTCAAGGGGAGACATTATTTCTTTGCCTATATTGTTCCTAAAATAAATGAGTTAAAGATTTACTTCTCTTTGGATCAATACAGATTAAGTTTCAAACTTTTCCTTTTAGGTAATTTTGAATTGCTCAGCTCTGCAGAGTTTATTGCATTTGCTGAGTAGTCCAAAGGAATCTATCAAAAAGGAAGCATGTTGGACAATATCTAATATCACAGCTGGAAATAGAGCACAGATCCAGGTAATCCCATAGCATCTGTCTTTTTTCTTCTATTTTTATTGATAAGGTTTAGGTGTTTTTCTGTTGGGCTTACATTTTTTTTTCCATTATTGCCTTGCAGACCATTAACTTCCAACATTTTTATCTTTTTTTTTTTTTATCCTACCTTACAGACTTTTGAAACTTATACTTTGGCCTTGGTGCCTTAGTATTTCCCTGTGCCTTAAATATTTGATGATGTGCCAAGACCTGAGAGAGTGTCTTGTATTTTTGAAATGTTATGATGGTCTTTATACTAAATAGATTGGCTTTACTCTTGCCAAGTAAAATATTTTTTCCTAGCAGACCTCATCTATTGGATAACTTCAGTTTTTCATAAAACCTTTGGGGACCCATTTTTCTCTAAAAGGTTATCTGCCCTTTAATTTTGTTCTTCTGTTAGGTGGGAGAGTAACCCATGTGGAAGATAAGCAGTGGGCCAAAGGGTTCAGCACAGGCCATGAGAAAGGCTGAACAACTGGTTGTAAAAGATAAAACACAGACCTCTGGGACTTTAATTGGAGGGGAATCATAGAGATAGTTATCTCATCCAATACTCTCATTTAAGGATGAAACTGAAAAATGATTTGTTCAAGGGAACCCCTAGTAAATGACAGATCAAGATGAAGTGTCTTTCCACTAAACTTTGCTGACTTTCTTCACTAGTGTAATAGAGTTCTTGATCAGGAAAGCATGGTTAGTCATCCCCAGAATGCTGCCAGGGACTGAGATTGATAGCTATAGAAGTTCATACCATAGCATGCATACAAGGGGATTTCAGTGATAGTTGATTACCTGCTGCTGTTCGTGTCTTATGTAGAGTTTCTCAGTTTCTTGATATAGGAAATTATACGAACCCATTTTAGGTTCTTGAGCTAAGGAGAAACATGAAAAAAGTAATTTGAAGCAGACTATTTTAGTGTTTATATATGAGAGGGGGTGAGTAAAAGTACTCTGCCTAACTATAGGCTGTGCTGGTAATCTGGGTGGGAGTTGGTAGGTTGGAATAGGATTGTGCTAAAGGGAAGTGCTAAAAGGGAAGGAAAAGGGTGGCTCAGGAGGTTTTAAATTGAGATTGTAGAGACTTAGTGACTGATGAAATTTAGAATAAATAAATACAAAAAAGAGCCTTTGTAAATACAAAAAGAAGTCTGAGAGGAGACCTGACCTGATACAGAGGGTAGATGATATGTTTGAAGTGATTAACAGATCTAAAGCAGATTGTTGGCTATCATGGGCTGGGGTGCCCAAAAGTGAGGACTGGAGGGTTACATCACAAGTGTCGGAGTTGGATGCTGTGAAAGAAATGAGACTAGCAGAGGAACAGAAAATTGAACTTCCATAATTTGTTACTGTGGGTGAAATGAGAGAGGACAGTCAAAGAGAAAAGAACTTGGGCAGAAAACTAGGAGATTATAAGAACATAGACTCCAGGGAGAGTTATCAGTGTACCAAGTACAGTTGAAAGGTCAGGGGTGAGAGGACTTCTAGTTAATTTTTAAAGGAGGGAGGCATGTCATTAGTGAAGGTAGCTAAAAAGTTATAATTAGTATCATGAAATTTTTGCAAGTTTTGTAATTTCCCTTTTCATTTAATTTTTAAATTTTAGACTGTGATAGATGCCAACATTTTCCCAGCCCTCATTAGTATATTACAAACTGCTGAGTTTCGGACAAGGAAAGAAGCAGCTTGGGCCATCACAAATGCAACTTCTGGAGGATCAGCTGAACAAATCAAGTAAGTACTAGCCAGGTAGCATCTTGTAAATCAAAGGAAAAATTATTATGTCTACTAGTTATGAATGCTCTATGCTAATCTCTTGCAAGATTATTCTAAGTTTCATACTAGACTCAAATTCTTCCATTCCCTCCTGCTGAAGTAATTCCAGGATAAGAGAAGTAAGGCATAGTTGAGGTTTGAGACAATATTAGTATTTATAGGGTGGCTTTAGCCTACTCTGGAGCTTTTTTGTCAGAAACAGGTAGTCTAGAAGGTTACTTGTAGAAGCCTTAAGAATCTAACCTTGGTACCTAATTCTTGCCATTTTTAAAAAAATTATTATTTTGAGAGAGAGACACACACACACTGAGTGTGAGCAGGGGAGGGGCAGAGAGAGAGAGGGGGAGACACAATCGGAAGCAGGCTCCAGGCTCTGAGCTGTCAGCACAGAGCCCGACACAGGGCTCGAACTCTTGAACTGTGACATCATGACCTGAGCTGAAGTCGGACACTTAACTGACTGAGCCACCCAGGTGCCCCTAATTCTTGCCATTTTTAGTTTAGAAGTCTTACTAGAACTGGATCAAACTTGAAAGAGAAGTCTATCTTAGAATAAAGTGCCAAATTTAGTAGAGGCAAGTGTCTCCTGAGGTCCTGTAGTATTCAATAGAGAGAGATCTCTATTAGCTTGAGACTTAAATGACTCCTTGGGTGGCTTATAATCTTAATGGCTAGAGAAGGCATAAATATGGACAGGAATCAATTCCTCAGAGGAACATCATATAATTAAATGCTAAATTATGGGCATTCAGTATTTCAGATAAAAAAAGATTATGATGAAGAGGAAAATGGAACCTAGACTCTTAGTCTGCCTTAACTTTCTTTATGGGGAATTCAAATGAGGGGAAGATGATTACAAATAAGTGTTGGGGGCACCTGGGTGGCTTAGTCGGTTGAGCGTCCAACTTCGGCTCAGGTCATGATCTCACAGTCTGTGAGTTCAAGCCCTGCTTCGGGTTCTGTGCTGACAGCTCAGAGTCTGGAGCCTGCTTCAGGTTCTGTGTCTCCCTCTCTCTCTGACCCTCCCCTGTTCATGCTCTCTCTGTGTCTCAAAAATAAATAAACATTAAAAATAAAAAAATTAAATTAAAAAAACCAAATAAGTGTTGAAGTACTAATCCCTTCCTCATATGTAATATCAGGAAAAATACAACTACTCATATTGTTGCTTTGTGGGTTAAATGTTCACACTTAACTATAATTTTTACTGCTCTGTTAGGAATTTAAAAATGTAAAAGGTAAAGTAGTCCTAACATTTCAGGAATTGGTTAGATACAGAATATAACTATACCTGAAATAATATTTAAATAGACTAACACACTGCAAGTAGCTATTTTGGTAAAGTTCATAATGGACGGGTTTTCGAGGAAGATTTCAAGTGGTCTTCAGAAGCATTTTGTATGAGATTAGGCTTTTTTCGACCTCCTGAGATTCTGTTTCTGGGGTACTATGATTATAAATATGCCACTACCGGTAATGGCATTTATCCCAGTAATGGCAGTAATAAGTAATGTAGAAGATACATGTTTTCTTAATTGAAATGGTTAAACTGTACACATATTTTTAAAACATTTCTAGGGGCACCTGGGTGGCTCAGTGGGTTAAGTATCTGACTTCAGCTCAGGTCATGATCTCACAGTTTGAGGGTTCAAGCCCCGTGTTGGGCTCTGTGCTGACAGCTCAGAACCTGGAGCCTGCTTTGGATTTTGTGTCTTCCTCTCTTTCTGCACCTCCTCTGCTTTTGCTCTCTCTTTCTCTCAAAAATAAATATTAAAAAAATAAAACATTTCTAAAATACCGTGGTATATTTCATTAGAAACTATTCAGGGTTATTTTGCTCTGTTAGAGAAGAGTGAAAAAGGCTACTGTTCCTTTTTAAAATTCAGCATAGTTATTTAATATTAATGGAGTTCATTATCAATCTCCTAGCAGTTTCTTCTTAAACAGATGAAGTTAGTTGAAAAATTATTACAAAAATATTACAGTCCAAATTACAGAAAATAAACGAATAAAAGACATCTGGGTGGGTTTTGCTTATTCTTATTGAGTAGACAAGATTTAGATGCCAGAAACAATTAGAGTAACTTGGAAATAATCCATAATTTTAGGTTAATATAATCAAATGCTAAATGTGCCTTGGTTCTTAAGGGATAAAGAATATCCCTTAAGAGGATATCCCTTTATGAGGGATAAAGAATATGGCCTTAAATTAGAGAACGTTTCATGAAAGAGAAGAAACTCGCCATTTGGGTAGAGATTTGGTTATTTTGGAGGAGAGAGAATAGCAGGGGAAGTGTGAGGGAATGTGCACAGATAATGTTATTGGAAGAGGCAAATCAATATTGCTATAGTTTATTCTTCTGCAAGATGAGGAACTGATGGGCTTTGGAAACTGGGATGAAGGCCTTAGTATATTGGGAAGACTCTGAGTGTCTTTAGTGTTAAGAGTAATACAAAGAACATAGTATTTTGAGCAGAGGAAAGAGCAGTTGGATGTTCTTAACATCTTCATTAGTGTAGTTAGTGTATAGTGATGGCCAGGATTAAAATAATACTTATAGTAGGAGTTACAGATCTTGATACTGGAAAGAAGGATCTGTAGGACTTGTTGGCAGGCTATAAGCAAGGAAAGGGAAGAGTCAGAGATAAATGGAGAAAATGGTAGGTGGGTGCCCCTTTCATAAAAATTAGGACACAGAAGAAGCAACAGTGGTATATAATAGATTAATATAATAGTGATTAATCTCTGTACTTTTTCTGTATGTTTTTCTGTGTTTTCTAAATTTGTAACTAACATAATCACAAAAGAAGCTTGCTTTTTGTTTTTTAAGAAAAACAATGAGAATGATACAGATACGTTAAAGGAATGGTTGACAGGTTTTGGTGACTCAAAACTATGGTGTAAAGGAAGGAGAAATGGTCAGAAATAGCTTTAAGCCTGATTTCTGTTAATAAGATATATAGCCTTTAATTGTCAGTAAGCATTTAAATAAAGTTAGACATTATTATTAAATTCATTCCTGAGTAAATAATAAAGCTAAATATGGTAAGAACTTACTTTAAAAAATTAAGACTTTTTAAAGGAACATTTTTAGTTTTACAGAATTGAGATTGATAGTACAGAGTTCCTATATACTTCCCTCCCCTGCAGTGTCTTCTTGTAACCTCTCACATTTAGTGGAGCTACATTTGTTAATGAACCAATACGGATACATTATTAACTAAAGTTCATAGTTTATATTAAGAATCACTTTTTGTGTTGTACAGTTCTATAGGTTTTGGTGAATACATGTCCTCTTTCTGCCATTGTAGTGTCATACAGTGTCACACTGCCCTAAAAATCCCCTCTGCTTCACCTATCGTCACTACTCCTTTACCCCCACCCCTCAAATCCCTGGCAACCACTGTACTTTTTTATTGTCTTTGTAGAAGTTTTGTCTTTTCCAGAATGTCATCTATTTGGAATCATATAGTGTGGAATCTTTTCAGACTGGCTTCTTTCCCTTAGCATGTCTAAGTTTCCTTCATGTCTTTTCATGACTTGATAATTTCTTTTTATGACTAATATTTCATGTCTGGATATACTATAGTTTATCCATTTGCCTATTAAAGTATATCTTGGTTGCTTCTAGGTTTTGGCAGTTGTGAATAAAACTGCTGTAAACATTTGTTTACAGGTTTTTGTGTGGACCTCAGTTTTCATCTCAATTGGGTGAATGTCCAGAGTACAATTACTGGATTGTATGAAAAGCTTTGTAAAAAACCACCAAGCTGTCTTCCAAAGTGATTATCCTATGTTGCATTCCCGCCAGCAAAAAAAAAAAAAAAAAAAAAAAAAAAAAAAAGAGTTCCTGTTGCCCCACATTGTTGTTAGCATTTGGTATTGTCAAGCATTTTGGATTTTAGCCATTTTAATAGGTGTGGCATCTTTGTTTTAATTTGCAGTTCTCTAATGACATGATAATGATGTTGAACATCTTTTCATATCTTACTTGCCATCAGTATATTTTTGGTGAGATGTATGTTCAGGTCTTTTGCTGATTTTTAAATTCAGTTACTTGTTTTCTTGGAGTTTCAAGAGTTCTTTATACAAAACAGAACTGGCCTGTTGGGCCCATGGTGGCTTTAGCACCTGTTTCAGAGGTGTGATTATC
The DNA here is from genome assembly GCF_028749965.1 of Puma concolor. Taxonomy (NCBI): domain Eukaryota; kingdom Metazoa; phylum Chordata; class Mammalia; order Carnivora; family Felidae; genus Puma; species Puma concolor. Next base: position 91,808,764 of record NC_141675.1, read on the forward strand.
TACAGGAACAAAAATGAAATCAGTCAAAACTATACTATTTTGACAAGTTGCTCATATTCAAAGAAAGAGGGTGTTCTAGTTTCTTGGAGTCCAATAATTGTGGAGGGGAAAAAATGGAGATGGTGCTTGAGAACTAGTTTTCATTTATTTGTAGCTTCATTTGTGATAAAGTGTAGCTTGGGTGGTTGAATGGGTGTGCCTGTTTTTATTTCTACAGTTGAGAATGACCCACTTATTTCATGAAAGCTTTATGAAATTGAAAGCCTTGTTTGACTAAATTGTTCTTTGTATTAATTTAGGTACCTCGTAGAACTCGGTTGTATCAAACCACTTTGTGATCTCCTCACAGTCATGGACTCTAAGATTGTACAGGTTGCCCTAAATGGTTTGGAAAATATCCTGAGGCTTGGAGAACAAGAAGCCAAAAGGAATGGCACTGGCATTAACCCTTACTGTGCTTTGATTGAAGAAGCCTATGGTAAGATAGAGTGTTTTAAAATGTCCTGAAATTGTTTTTCTTCTTGCATTTCTGGCTTGTCCACATCTGTTCATGACAGCAGACTCCTTTGAAAAATTTGTTCTCTTATGAATAATGTTTAGTATGTAGAATTGGAAAAGAATATGCATTAAGTACGAAGAGAAGTGAGTACCCTTCATAATTTAGCCATTTAACACTGGGCTCTAAGTATCTTCCCAGGTCCCGGGCTCTGCTTGCCCTTGGTACTCTTTCTTACTGAGAGAAAATAAGAAAATTTCTTACTCTTCCATCTGAACCTTTAAGAACATCCATGTCTACTGTAGATGATGTACTGTAGATGATGCCTGACTCTATTCCAAGATTTACAGTTCTAATTTTGAATTGCATCTCTCAGTTCCTGTGTTTTAAAAAAATTTTTTTGATTTTTTGTCAAATTGGTTCCCATACAACACCCAGTGCTCATTGCAACAGGTTCCTGTGTTCTTAAAGTGTTCCTGACTCTAAATGTTTCTGAGTTTTATCTTAAAGAGTCACTGCCTTTTGGCTTCTTCATTCTTCCAGTCTCTCACTCTTAACTATTAATCCATTGGTTTAGCAATGTACATTAACCTTTTAGTTCCCTAAGTGATTTTAATGTATAGCTGGGATTGAAAACCACTACTCCAGGGTTTGCTTATTCTTACGATTGGAATTAGGGATCACAGGTTATGTCCATCTTCAAGTTTATCAAATAATGCAGAATTGTTTTCAAAATGATTTTTAACAATTTACCATAAAAAATACTGCTTATAAAAGCTATAGCCACTTAGTGTAAGACATTTTGAAAGATATAAAAAAAAATGTTCCTCTACCTGGAGATCTTTCTCCACGGAGATAACGATTAATATTTTGATCTATATATTTTTAACATGGATATGTATATGTTTTTTTTCCTTTGAGCAGTGTTACCTTTTATTTCCAGTATTGCTGTAGTGGTTAGGTTGCTTATGCCTGCAAGTAAAAGAAAGCTTAGCTCAGATGGGCTTGAACTTAGTAATGGGAATGTGTGGGGTAACTGTTCTAGTTGGACTTACTAGTTTAAGCAGTAGGAATTGATTCTGGTTATTTTAAGGTATTATACATTTGTTGACATATTGGATAGCTCAGAACTTAGAATCAGGGCCAAATAATCAGGCCATAGTTATAGTTCATTTGGAACACTTCTGCTACTGGCCTTAGACACTGGATGATATGGTGACTGTTAGGGAAATCACTGCTTCTGGGGACTGGCTGTTGCTTGCATGTGTGTTTAAGGTGTCAGTTTGTAATACTAGCATTCAGATGTAATCCCAGTGATACTTTATATGCTGTTACAAAATACTAAAGAGGTAGAAGTAGAGAAGAGAATCTTCCTTTAAAGAAAGGAGACACGGCAAAATATAATGTCATTGGAGTTTCCAATACATATATACAAAGAACGTATATGTATACATACACACAAAGAGATTTTTCTTTCTTCTTCATTCTAGGTCTGGATAAAATTGAGTTCTTACAGAGTCATGAAAACCAGGAGATCTACCAGAAGGCCTTTGATCTTATTGAGCATTACTTCGGGACCGAGGATGAGGACAGCAGCATTGCACCCCAGGTTGACCTTAGCCAGCAGCAGTACATCTTCCAGCAGTGTGAGGCTCCTATGGAAGGTTTCCAGCTTTGAAGCAATACTCTGCTTTCATGTTCCTGTGTCAGACCAGGCTACCCAGTCAAGTCCTCTTGTGGAGCCCACAGTCCTCATGGAGCTAACTTCTCAAATGTTTTCCATAATACTGTTTGCGCTCATTTGCTTGCCTTGCGCACCTGCTCTCTTACACACATCTGGAAAACCTCTGGCTCTCTGTGGTGGAATACCCTTCTAATAAAAAGGGTAACCAGAACGGCCCACTCTCTTATGGAAAATCCCTAGGCTTTGGAGATCTGCACTTAAATATTATAAGAGTCATGGGAATATACACATATTAATGTGGCTCCCTTTCTTTGTGGGGGAAAAAGAGGACTCCTCCTCATTCCCTTTAAAGTGGGGAAAAACACTGATATTAAAAGATGAGACTAAATCTTTATCTTGAATTTCACACAACTACTTGCAACAAGGGAGATGTTTAGACCTGTTGTGTACACTTCAGAGTACTTTTCATGAGTTCTTCCACAGTGAACCCTTGGATTACCTGGTGGCTTTTCTAGCCAAATTTGCATTAATCCTTACTGAGACTGGATGGTTTTCTTTCCTCTATTGGCGCCATTCTTCACAGATATTAAACCATCCGCTCCCTCACCTTCAGCCTTCAGTGAATGTGCTTTCTAGTTGTCAGGAATGCTGAAGAATTTAACACTTTGACTCTTAAATGTGATACTGGTTTGAAGATTCCCTTAGAGCAGAAAGGAGAGGGCCACATATTAATTTGTATGGCTATCGCTTCTCTTTGGACTTAAGTGTCTTAGGATTTGGAAGTGGTTCAATTCTAATGCTGGTATGAAGATCTAGAATCCTTAGTAATCGAAACAATATCCTATCATTCAATAAAATAAAAAACAAAAAAAATCCCTCCAGTTTTCCCAAACTCAACCAGTGTGACTAGAGGCTGTGTTTCTGCATTAAAACAAATGTTTCAGGCTTTGTAGTCCTGATGAAGGTCCTCATTAAATTGGAAGTTCACCTTAGGTGCTTTTCCTCTCTGTGACTGGCAGATAACACATAATTTTTTTTTAAAGGTAACCTAGGGAAATTTTTTTCTTAGGTGCAGCTTGATTCTAACGTATTCATGCTGCATTGTATGATCCCTTTAATGTAGCATCCTTATCTTAAATAACCACCTTCTCAACATGACTTGTTCAACACAAATAAGGGCAGTGATCTTTTTTTTTTTTTTTTTTTTTTTTTTAATAACCTCATTGTTCCCTATTCATTTCATCTCCTACTAGTACTGCCCAGTCAAGTCCCCCCATAAAATAAAAAGTTTTTCTACCTTCTGGCTCATTTAATGATAACTGCAATGTACCTGCAACTGGCGCTTCCAGTACTGTCTTCAGTGATCCACATTTGTGCTCGGACTGGAATGAAAAAATAAGCTTAATTGCCAAGAGAACTGCAACTGAGTTCAATACGACTTCTTGGTGCTAGATGGCCATCTTGACTCAATGTTTGGACACACTATCAGGAGAAGATTTTTTTGTTACGCTGTTCAAAATGAATTCTGAAGGAAAAGTCTCTCACTTCCGTTTCAGAGACTACCCTTTTAAACCTCTTTAATCTTATCCTCTTCTAGAATTCATTATAACCCCAAAATGTAACTATTTGGAAGTTCCCCTGACAGGCTATTCTACATCTCTGGTAAATCCTGCTGAACATTAGGGATATTCAGAGCTTTCATACCTCATCATGTTGTTATTTAAGCAGCCAACTTATGTGACCTGATTTAAACTTTAAAAAATCCACTTCAAAGTAGAAAGATACAAAGACAAAAGGACATTTATCAGCCAAGCGTGTGATGCATTCTTCACATCTAGTCTGTAGTTGTGTCTGTGCTCTGGATGGATACCGTCTGATGTCTGTTACTGATGGAACAGCCACTGCAAAACTAGTCAATTCCCATCTATAAGTTACATTTTCTAGTGCTGCTTTGTGCTGAAAGGACATTTTAGTTTACTGCACTTGACCTGTAAAAGACTTTGATTCTTTGTAATTTTAGGGACAAATTAGGTGGTTAATTTAAAGAAAAACTTTCAATTTTGCCTTTACATCACATTAAAATATAACTTCTTTCAGAAGGGTAATAGAAGCACTGATTCATAGTAAAAATCTTGTTTTTAGCTTTGACTTTTTTTGTGGCTGAGTTTTTTAAACTGTACATCACTGGTAACATGTCATTTCTCTAGGATGTTTTAAATCATATACCTTCTGTTGGATAATTTAAAAATTCTCATTTTGATATTGGATGGAAAAAAGATAAAGCACACAAAATTGTTTCCCCAGATTAGTAAGAACAGCATCCATTGGGAGTTTTTGCCATTGCAGGTGTCTTCAGTGAATGAATTAAAGTCCATTTAACTACTGTGGTCTATTTTCTGTCTAAAATAGGAATTTATCTTGCTCCTGTCCTAGAAGTTCATGAGCCATGAGATACGAGCTAAATTTTTTTTGCAGTAAAATGGTTTTTTAATATAAAATTGGAATTAACTAAAAGGTAAATCCCAGCATAACTGTTGGAATTGGTAAAGTGGCAGCCTTTCTGGTTATAGAAATGAGACTTTAGGAGGTAACTAAGAACTAATTTTAGTTCTCTGCCTGGCAGATTCTATTACTTTGAATTTATTGAAATGTTACTATCATTAAGATGTTACTCATTATAAAAGCATGTTAATTTCAACATAGGAAAACTCTTCTGGAATATTATATACTGATCAGGGGAGAAGTGACTTGGTTATTCTCCCCTTCCTTTTTTTTTCTTCCTCCAAACTTTCAAAGTATATTCTTTGAAATGAAAGGTGGGGGGAAAAAAGCGTTGAAAGCATTTGGAATATAAAGGTCCCCTGTATTTGAAGGACCAGATTAGATTGAGAAAAACCGGGAAAGGTTTTAAGATGATAGGTATGAAAAATAGATGGAGAGAGTTTTCTATGGAATACTTTAATTCATGTTCTTGTCACTAAGTAGGACTCTTAACCTTTGTCAGTTGTGCTGTTTTGAAAACTATTGCCCTAGGATTCCATCTGCCAGATAAAGCTAAATGGGCTCTGGGTCGTTTTTCATATTGTCACAAATATAAACAATGACAATTACCCCATAATAAATCTTAATTATTATTCAAAATTGTTGCTGATTTGCCTGAGAAAAAAAATGTAGTATATTTTATACACCAGACTTTGTCAACTAAATCCTTTTGTACATGGCCACTCACAGGCAACCTTGAATTTACTTCTCTAGTGCTAAACATTTCAGTTACTTAAAATCCCCTAGCTTGTGGTTGCATTATGAAAGGGTTTTCCTCAGGTTGAAAATTTTTTCTTTCTTGCTGATTAGTTTTGTGGACATTTCTGTATCAATAGGCAAGTCATTGCTTATTGATATTTTAGGGCTTTGGGCTTTTTATATGTACTGGAAATCTTGATGTCTAAGGATGTTTTTCACTTAAGGAAAAGGATCCACTTTTAGAAAGGGGCATTGTTTGCTTTTCATATTTATATCCTATTTTCTACCTCCTACATTCCAAAATTTGCTCATTTGCAGAGATAGGCATACCTATATATGAAGTCTCCAATCTGAATTTTTTGCCATCTGAAGTTAACAGTTACTTTTCTTCTGTTGTTAGGTGAGCAGAGTAAATACATTTATCTGCCTAGTTGGGAAATATTTTGGCTACCTTTCTCTATCATCAAAAGTTAAAGTTATCAGGATACCTGGCTGGCTTATAGAGCATTTGACTCTTGATCTGAGGGTCATGAATTCAAGCCCCACACTGGGCAAGGAGCCTACTTGAAAAGAAAAGAAGAAAAGTTAAAGTTACCTTACTTAAAAATATTTTAAAAATTAAAAAGAATGAAATATTTGTTTCCTTATGGGGCGCTTGGCTGGCTCAGTTTGTCGAGCATGTGATTCTTGATCTCAGAGTCATGAGTTCAGGCCCCACACTGGGAGTAGAGATTACTTAAAAAAAAGTTTTGTATTTAAGTTAAAGTAATTGAAGGCCAGATGTGGCACCAGTGCAGTAAGTCTGCTCAAATATGGAGAGTATTCAAATAACATGGCTTTATTATCAGAAAAGGATAGGAAATAATAGTGGGTGCCAGGACATCACAAGAATGTGTGATAAAGTAAAGCAAATATTGTATGCTAATTTAAAACTACCAAATTCCTACTAGGTATAAAATGCATTTGGAAGTTTGGGGCAAGAAGAAAAGATTAAGGGTAGAAAAAGAAGTCCCAGTCTGTTTTCCCGTAAGTCAAAAAGGCAACTAGACTTTGAGCCTCTGCTGTGTGCCAGGTGCCTGTGTAAGGGCTTCTGTTTTTTCTCTTTCATCCTACAATTGCTCTTTGAGGTAGATAACTGTCACTAGGACAGAGGTGAGAGAATCAAGACTTAGGAGAATTTACTTTGCCCCAAGGTCACAACTCATAGACACTGTCCAGTGGTGGGACAGAGCCCTGCAGGTTGTATCTGGAAGAAAGTAGCAGGCATCGTAGAGGTGTTCTGTACCAGGAACTCTCAGAACTGGACTTAACAGCCACAGCTGGACCAGCTTTTTGTTGGACCATTCTTTCTGACTCTGTCATCAGCACCCTTAAAAGAACTAAATCAGGTATGAAGTTGCTTTTAGGTTGCGTATTTTGGTAATGTAGACCCTCTCAGCCCAAACTTCTTTCCCCTTCTGTGGTGCTAAAATTCTGTATATGACCTGACAAAACAACAGAAGTTAAAATATATATGCAAGTGATTGATTTTGAGTTTAATAGCATAATGGGTAAACTTAGAAACATGTTTCCATTGAACAAACTCAATTGTAGAAGGTATTGATTGACACAGAGAAGGAAAGGCTTTGGAATGAAGAAGTCTGCCTTAGAAAGCAGTGCCATCCATGGACATGAATTTAACACAGCTGACTTCCTAAAGGAGTATCATCCCGAGGAGTATCTAAAGTTAGATCACCTTTTAATGTATGTTGTTGAGTATGTTTTTACTTCATCATTATGACCACTCTATGTTGTTTTTCAAAGTGTTCTTACACTTTGATTTGGAATGGATCTGATGATTCTTTGTACTTGAATGTGGTCTGTCAGGCCATGGGTGAGTGCCTTGCACATAGTAGACTATTCAATAAATACTAAATGACTGAAGGAATATGGATCTATGTGATATTAGTAAAGAGTATGGTTACAAAAGAAAACTCAAAGGAATTTTATGCTGTTGTGTGAAACTAGGAATTAACTCTTAGACTTAGTGTCTCAACATGTGTTTTATATGTGGTTACCTTTCAGGAGGACATAATTTGACATGAAGTTTCAATGTCTACAAAAGTAGACATTGTCACAGCAGTTCATTATATAAAAACAGACCTATGCCTTCTGAGAAAAGTTATGGGTGTATTTTACAGGATTATATATATATATATATATATATATATATATATATATATATATATATCAACCCCGTTTGTATATACCAAAAATAGCTTATCAGTCTCTTCTGATACAGTCTAAGAAAAAAAAAAAAACAAAACTTTTTTCCAGTTACATCCAACTTATGTGGAAGCTGATGGTCGAAATAGAGATTTTTTTTTTTTCATTTTTACTATTGTATGTATTGCTCAGATTGTACTGGCCAGGTATTTTTTCTGAAAACAGAATCTTAAAATATAACTAGTTCCTGCAGACTACACTGTCATCTATAGTACAAAATGACTTAGTTTACAAATTTATTAAAGCTAGGGTAGATCATCATTGCCCCTATTTCATTTGCCAATTTTAACAAGTGTTTTTCTCATTCTACAATCAATATACGGTCATTTCTGTCATCTTGAATGTTTATGCAGAGAATAAAATTACTCTCTAAATTCCTTTATACCCATTTAACCTGAAGAAGCCAGTGAAAAACCGCAATATGGATCATTGCCTTCTCTAAACCACTTGGGCCCAGCATTATTTAGAGTGATGGGTGAGGAGAACGTAGAAACCCAGAAGACCAGAGTGGTGGGGAAAGGACAGCATAAGGTTTGAGAGAGATGTGGGCAGGCTGGTGTGTAAACTACCATGTAAAGAGCATAGAATATTCCAAGATTAAGTTGTGATTATGAGAAGAATCCTCCAGAAGTCAACAGTGATTGTGGTTTAGGGATAGACCCAGTTTTTAGATTAACACCAGTTGAGGATTTTGGTGCCCCCTTTCACTTTAAAAAAGGTCTCTGTTTAGATAAATTTTAGGCCACTCCATATTTAGCCCAACTATTTGTATTATTTAAATTGCTAGTGGTCTTAAAAAGAGTACAGAGTTCTTGATTTTTGAGGACTGGATTTGGTTAATTGGAGCTGGCGTGAAGGGAGTCAGTCAAGACATTCCTTAATATAGGAATCACTCCCAGTCCTGACACAGAACTCAAAAAGCAGTATGTTAATTAAAAAATGACCTATTTGTGGCATTTCTATTTAGAATATCTGCAAACTTTACTGAGGGGCAAGGGAAATAAACCTTTAAACCATTGAGACCTTGAGTTCTAAAACTTCTATGGAAATCTAAAGAAATCGAATTGATTTCTACAGAGAGGGAAAATTCCGAATTACCTGAAGAAGATTAAGGGCAGCAAAAATAGAAATTATGAAAAACAGACTGTGTGAGGAACTTTGCTTGAGAGCAGCAAATACAAAGCTCTAATTACAGTTTCTGCCCCTTTGGATTTACCTGTATCAGTATTCTCTACTCCTACAAACTCCACACTCTGATGCTCCCCTCCTCCCAAACTATGAAATTCTTAGGCCTAATTCATAAGGACTACGATATCAGGACTACATGTTAATATTAGAACATGACTAATAAAAAGGTTTAACTAGTTACAGTCCTAGCTTTAATTTTCTTTACACAAGTTCCTGATGTTATTTGTAAACAAAAAATTCCAGGCATCAAGAAATGATTTTAATTGTGGAAATTTCAAATTCTGAGAAAATATTAAAAATTATTTCTGGGTATTCCTACCAACACATTCTTTTAAATTTCTTTTTTAAAACTCTACCCCTAGGGGCGCCTGGGTGGCTCAGGCAGTTAAGCGTCCGACTTCGGCTCAGGTCATGATCTTGCGGTCCGTGAGTTCGAGCCCCGCGTCGGGCCCTGTGCTGACAGTTCGGAGCCTGTAGCCTGTTTCAGATTCTGTGTCTCCCTCTCTCTGCCCCTACCCTGTTCATGCTCTGTCTCTGTCTCAAAACTCAATAAACGCTAAAAAAAAAAAAAAAAAAAATTTAAACTCTACCCCTAACCTAGGGCTTGAACTCACCGCCCTGAGATCAAGAGTGGCATGCTCTACTCAGTGAGCCAGCCAAGTTCCCCCCCATCCCCCTCATTGTTATTTCTAGTGGGTTATTAAAATCTACTCCAGCACCAACAACCCATCCTAGCCCTCATGTCATAGATTTACTTGTCTAATTTTCACTTTCTTTACTCTCCTAGTGCATAGAACAGTTATTGGAAAAATAAGAATTTCAATTCTTTGGAACAAAGCCTACAGTTTGTTCTCTATAGCGCTTTTAAATTTTTTGATGAGTCAATAAAAATGAAAAGTCTCAACAGATGCAGAACTTGAGTGTTTCTAAGCTTCCAGTAAAAATCACACTAATCCAGGCTAATAGGAAAGGAAAGGGAGGAGGAAGAGTTTAATCACAACTGAACTTTAAGATATTATATAAAAAGGGGACACAAGTTCTCTTTTTAAGATGTCATGAAGAGGAAGGTCCACATTAATAAATAGCTAGGAAGAATCCTATTTAATGTAATAAATAGATGTTCCAATTCACTTAAAAGATGGTCCTATTCCCAGCACCTTGTTATCCTTATACAATTAACTTGCACAAGCTAAGACTAAAGTTTTTGTTCAATTCCTGTCCAAATTCCAAACTAAGTCGTAGGGTCTTAAAGTAATGAGGTTTTTACTATGTTCGGTTATTATACGTGATCTAATTATGTCATTGTGCCTTATTTAAAGGCTAGACTTTCAATGATCCCTAATACAAGATAGAAGCCTGTTTGCAAATGCATAACTGTTGACTGACAAAAACATCGTTAAGAGATACCTGCGCCTCGGGGCGCCTGCGTAAGTTGGTAGAGCAAGCCACTCTTGATCTCCCCTGTCTCCAATTCAAGGGTCAAGCCTAACGATGGGCGTAGAGATTGCTTTAAAAAAAAAAAAAAAAGATAACTTGCCTCTAGACTTCAGCTTTGCCAGAGGGGAAAACCTTGTAAAGAAAACAGTGCCTCTCTTGAGCACTCTTTACTAGGAGATTACAGGTAAGTAGAAATTCAACAGGCTTCAATCTTTTGGTAAACTTTTTTCTTTCTTTTTTTTTTGTAAGTATACACCCAACATGGGGCCTGAACTCAGGAACCAGAGATCGAGAGTCGCATGCCCTACTGATTGTGCCAGCCACGTATCCCAGTACACCTATTCTTGTTTAAAGATAGTAACTTAACATCTGAAACGCATATATCGTTTACATAACACTCTCACACTTTCAAGGCCATTAAACTTTTGACCCTCTAAAGCCAATTACGAGTTAACCTTATACATTTCTTAACCACGTTCTACGAATCTGTCATTTTCGGTCTGAAGCACCTGTACAGAGCTCACCTGTTTTCTTACAACGTTTAAGGCATTAGGAAGTGCTAAAACAAACGTCTGCTCGTTCCCCCCCCGCACAATGTCATGCTAAGTACTGGCCTTTGGAGGCCCACAACATATACTCTATCCTTCCCCAAACGTTTCGGCAAAACTTTTAAACCAGAAGCTTTATAATCTGGACATAAATTCGGCTAAGCTGCCCTTGCCTATTTTCAGCTTTACGTACACGCCACTAGGCTCTATACCACACGAGTAGAGAGGAGCAGAACCGACGCCACCCGAAAAGCAGAAACTTGGCCAGTCACCGGCATCTGGGGGGGGGGGTGGGGGGGGTGGGGTCGACGTTGGCTACGTGCCAAATGTGGGCTTGACTTTTCCGCTAAGGGAATCGGAAAATTCAGTCATTCCTCGTGACACGGTTTCCAAAATGAAATGAATGTTGTTTGTAATATTCGCTGCTACCCACGCTAGCCAGTCAGGTCTGGGAGAAGCCCCGCTCACCTCCTCACTCGCCAAAGGTAGTCAAAGGTATGCGAGTGGCAACCGCGGCGAAGAAGACCGGAAGGAAACGCCGGCGTCTCCTTTTGCGCAAGTGCAGGCAGACCTCTCCTATTGGTCACCGCGGCTGGAGATTGGTGTGCACATGCGCTCTGCTGACCTGCCAGCTGGGTGTGATTGAGGCGGCGGTGCACAACAGTGTTTGTCCGCGGAGTGTATAGCCAACCGTCAGGGTCGCAAGTAGTGGTGCCTACGCAGGTTTTCTTTTTACTTTCTGAAATCTCTTGTTTAAGCCGTTGATTCATTCATGCTTATTTAAATACCTGTCTGTCTGCCTGGTAGGCTTGCTCAGTGTTCTCAGACATTGTGGAATTGAGGGAGGGGCTGTGAAAAAGTGTAGATCACCCACGCCCCTCGTTCGCAAAATACCCAACACTAATACCTTACTTGCTGACGACGCATAGCACTCTTTTAATAGTATTTCTCAAGTATTTGTTTACAAAGGAAGCAAGGAAAAGGGGACGTGCTGCTGTATCATTGTATATAGTAGTTTAAAGACCGTCCAGAAATTAAAATCATTAAAAGCTGGTTTATTTTTGAATCTCATATTTTTATCTTCATTTTGCTGGGCAGAAAGTCGGAATATTGGGCTGCCTCGTTCAGGGCCGGACGCTTACCCAACCTACTTGGAGCTTCAGAACCATGGCGACAAAGGAGGCAGGAGATGGTGAAGCAGAGTCGAGCCTTCCCTCAGCCAACGGGAGGAAGCAAATGTCTGAAAAACCAAACTATGCTCTTAAATTTACTCTCGTGGGACATACGGAAGCAGTTTCATCAGTTAAATTTAGCCCTAATGGAGAATGGCTAGCAAGTTCTTCTGCTGATAAAGTAATTATAATTTGGGGAGCCTATGATGGAAAGTATGAGAAAACACTTTATGGTCACAGTCTGGAAATATCAGATGTTGCCTGGTCATCAGATTCCAGTTGGCTTGTTTCTGCCTCAGATGATAAAACGCTAAAGATTTGGGATGTGAGATCTGGAAAATGTCTGAAAACGCTAAAGGGGCACAGTAATTACGTTTTTTGCTGTAATTTCAACCCACCATCTAATCTCATCATTTCAGGATCTTTTGATGAGAGTGTGAAGATATGGGAGGTGAAAACAGGAAAGTGCCTCAAGACTTTGTCTGCTCATTCTGACCCAGTTTCTGCTGTTCATTTTAATTGTAGCGGGTCCTTGATAGTATCAGGTAGCTATGATGGTATCTGTAGAATTTGGGATACTGCATCAGGTCAGTGTTTAAAAACACTTATTGATGATGATAACCCTCCTGTCTCTTTTGTAACATTTTCTCCAAATGGTAAATATATTCTAATTGCAACCTTGGACAATACTCTTAAACTGTGGGATTACAGCAGAGGCAGATGCCTGAAAACGTACACTGGCCATAAGAATGAGAAATACTGCATATTTGCCAACTTTTCAGTTACTGGTGGAAAGTGGATTGTATCTGGTTCAGAAGATAATCTGGTTTACATCTGGAATCTTCAGACTAAAGAGATTGTACAGAAATTACAAGGTCATACAGATGTTGTAATCTCAGCAGCTTGTCACCCTACAGAAAACATCATTGCATCAGCAGCATTAGGAAATGACAAAACAATTAAACTGTGGATGAGTAACTACTAAACCCTTTAGAAGTCAAGTAGTAGAGCCAAGCTGGAAAAAAAAAAGTTATTTAAAAAGATGGTTTCCCCTTAATTTTGGCATAGTTTTGTATTTCTTTTTAACATTGTCTTACAAGATTTCAGACCTATAATCTAAATTTGTAAAGCAAGACAACTGGAAAAACAAGTCTAGAACCTAGGGCTTCTGACTTTTAATCTGTTATTAATCTCTTATGTCTCTTCCTGAACAGATTCCCATTCTGTTCCTCCCAGTGAGTATTTTAGAGAATCAGTGTACTTGAGAAATATTTAGAAGTAAGGTTCACAAGATAGGATGACTATTAAGTGAGGAGAGCAAGGGAGTTTGGAATAACTCCAGTGTTTCTGATTTGGCAGATCAGATAGATGAATAAGAGCATAAGCCTGGGATAGTGGTGGATTGGAGATGTATGATGGATGCTACTCACACACTTTAAGTGATAGCCTATGTGATGGGGCGTGAAATGGTTCCATGGAATCGAGTCTATAAATTGGGAAAAATAAGCCATGGTTAGGTTTGCTCTGAGAGTCTAAGAATTTTAAGTTTTTATCAAGATAAAAACTAAAAATAAACCAAAACATTATGTCATTTTACTGAAGAACCTCTCACTACTTCATGTGCCCTCGTGTTTATCAAGCAAGCTAAATGTCTGAATGAGGTGAGGCTATATTCTCTTCCACTATGTGTCTGACCTACTAACTCCTACCTGTGCTTCAAACGTGGTTCAGAAATCACCACTTTGTGGACCATCACTGCCTGCCTGACTCCAATCACAGCTGACAGCTGAGTTAGGTTTTCTTGTTCCTTCCTATAGCTTCTGTTATAAAGTTCAGAATATATCTTTTACCAATTTGTATTGTAATGGTTTCACAGGCCATGTTTCCAGTAAATTATGAACTCTGTCAAGTATGTTTTTATTCATTTTTGTATTCTCAGTATTTATAAGGGACTAATGATGAATGACAATGTATTATACCACCATCACCACCACTACCACTTTATTCACTCCTTGCCTGCTTTCAACACATTTTTGGAATTAAGTCCCCATACTATTACTTTTGTTGATTAAAAGTATCTGACCATAGGCTAACATATTAACTTTAGTCAGACAGGGCTTTTAGGAAATATAAAGTGGAAAATGGTTTCTTCCCACTTTCCCTACAGAGACATGATAAACATGGGGGGAAAATCTAGAAATTAAGCAAAAAATAATACAATAATTGAAAGTAAGAGGACAAAGCAGTCTTAATTTTTTTTGTATTCTTTAGTATCTTGTAATAGTGCCCATTAAATCTGATTTGCCTGACAAATTCTGAGGAATGTAAGGTATTAGAGTTATTAGTAGAGTATGACTGCCAAGAAGGTATTGTGTGAGGGTACTTGGAGAATGGGGATTAGTTAAGGACAAGTCTGAAATTCTTGGCAAGAAATTTATATTTAACCCATAAAGAAGTATTCAAAGTTACTGAATAGCAGAATGACAGAAAATGAAAAATGATCATGTGAATACTTGCTGCATGGTAACATTCGTGAATTTTGGTTTAATGAAACTTTTATTACAGTAAATCTCCAAGGTAACACTTTAAAATATTACTTTTGGGGGGCGCCTGGGTGGCGCAGTCGGTTAAGCGTCCGACTTCAGCCAGGTCACGATCTCGCAGTCCGTGAGTTCGAGCCCCGCGTCGGGCTCTGGGCTGATGGCTCAGAGCCTGGAGCCTATTTCCGATTCTGTGTCTCCCTCTCTCTCTGCCCCTCACCCGTTCATGCTCTGTCTCTCTCTGTCCCAAAAATAAATAAAAAAAAAATAAATAAATAAAATAAAATATTACTTTTGGGGCGCCTGGGTGGCGCAGTCGGTTAAGCGTCCGACTTCAGCCAGGTCACGATCTCGCGGTCCGTGAGTTCGAGCCCCGCGTCGGGCTCTGGGCTGATGGCTCAGAGCCTGGAGCCTGTTTCCGATTCTGTGTCTCCCTCTCTCTCTGCCCCTCCCCCGTTCATGCTCTGTCTCTCTCTGTCCCAAAAATAAATAAACGTTGAAAAAAAAAAATAAAAAAAAAATTACTTTAGAAGTTAAAAATGATATTGTTCTATGAAGAAAAATACTTATTTTTAAAATAAGTAGATTAAAGTCAACTTGGTATCTAAAACATTAAGGTCAAATTATTCTAAAATAAAGTAGATCAACAGACATCATCAGATCATGAAATTATATTTGGTGCATTACATTTTACTTAGTATTTTATTAAATCAAGTTCCAATACAGCTGCATATATTACTTTCTGTTACAATCCTCTAGAGACAACTAGCAGGTTGGGATGGCTGTGAGGACTTGTCATTCATGTCATCCATTAATACTATGAAACGTGAGAATATATGAAATACCAGCATCCATACCTAAATATGAGACAGCTGGCATCGTAAAGTGTAAATGAAATACATCCTGGATGCACATGCTTATCTTTCAACACTAATAAATAAGAATATGCATTTGATAGATTTTCGTAATTGAGAAATTTAGTGTAAAGGCAAAAGGAAAAGGACCAATTGTGAACTCTAAGCCATGCAGCAGAAGAGGTGACTGCTGGCCCCAAAGCAACTTTATGGTGCTGGGATTTCAGAGTCCTCAGAAACTCATGACCAGACCATTCTCATCACCTTCCCAGGACCTTTTCCAAGACTGCTCTCCTACAAGCCTCTATTAACATGCCTGAAGATGGCAGAGTGTGATCTAGCTGCTTCCCAGGGCTCTCAGAAGCACCATGATATTTGGGGAGGTTAGCTCTCCAAGATGCCCCTGGGCAGTATACTGAGCTGGCTTTCCTTATCCCTCTAGAAAGGAGTACACATGAGCGAGAAATACAGAACTAGAAGCCATTTTGGCTTCTGTAGAGAAATCACTTTCGTAATGAAAATTAAAGTAAGATATGGCATCTCTCTAAAGAAGAGTTAATATTAAAGTTTAAATAACTTGCCCGATTTTTCTCCAAAAAGGTGAAAGGCTGCATTTAACCTGGATCAAAGCCACAAAAATATAGACAGGTCATTTTTTTAAGGAAATTTATTTGTACCACCACAGCAGAAATTTATGTCTGTGTAAACCATACTTTCATGAAACAGATCCTCATACCATATTCTTCTTAATAACAGGCTAATTGCTGCAACATTATTCCTGCATTTTCAAAAGCCAGCCAACATGGATACCTCTGCTACTCTGTTTTGGCCTTCATAGCTGCTTCCTCTCTCAGGCGAGCTTTCTTTTCTAAGTTCAGGCTTGTTAAAGACTCGTTTCTTCTGACAGCCTAAAGTGAGACAGATTTGAACAAGTGATTATTTGTGTGGGTTTGGGGAGGATGTCATTACCCTGCACTCATGTCAATAGATTAACTGTGGCAGGGCATGCCCACAATGGTCTGCTGTGTGCACATTGGGCACAGACACATCCTCCCCGTGCCTTCTGCTTCCTCTAACGCTTCACAGTACAGTAGCCCATCCAGTCAAGCATGAGAGAAATCTGCACCTCTACCTTCTCTGTCTTTCTGGCATGTTTCTGTAAATCTAGCTTCTTCCCTTATAATTAATTCCCTTATCTTTTTCCCTTTTTTCTCTCTTTAGTATTAATACCTTTTTGTTTCCATTTCTATCCTTTCTTTCCTTTCACTTTTTTTTGTTGCTACCATTTCTCCTATCCTAACTCATTTGTGTATTTTCATACCCTTCAAACTCCTTACTCCTCTTTTACCAAAAATATTTAGCTTTGGAGATCCCACACTTTACTAAATACTACGACTGATGACTCTCACCAGTATCTATCCCACTACTCCAACCTGTGGGAGTAAACAGCAGTGGGGGAGAGGCAACCGTTCTCTTCCCTTGTTTCCTTCCACGTGACCTATTACATGCCTGTGAAGCTTACATAAGCTGACCAGTTTCAGAAGCTTTATACCAAATAAGTGAAACTAGCACCCTATACATACGGTGGAATTTTCTTCTGTGTAATTTCACATGTAAAGAATTAGGTATGGGAAGGGGTAGGAGAATGGGAATGGTACCTTGATGGTAAGGACAGAACATACAATGGCTAACTTCTCTCTTCTATATAGCATTAAGTCTAAAAGTTCTCCATTCTACAGTAGCATTTACCAACTTTTAAGAAGTGGATAGTTCCATGTGAAACAAATGAAATGGCTTTCTGGTACATAAAGGAGAGAAAAGAAACTCTTAAAGTACATGGCGTATACCCTAGGATGACACTAGAGGAAATCCCAGGGGATAACTTGTTTCTAGAGTATTTAGACTCAGCTTACTATAATCAAGTATACAAAACCAATACAGACTTCTTAGAATTCCAGAAGCCCCTATGTCCTGTCCACATGCTTCTGCAGGTTTCAATCTGAGAACTAAGCATGAGAAGTCAAACAGGAAGTCAGAAGAAAAACTGAGGTGGGGCAGGAACAGAGATGTCTTGGAAAGAACTTCACCTAGTCCTGCACACTTGTCCCTCATGCTCGCATAAGGTTAAGGTCAGCCTAAATGGTCAGTATTTTCCATTCCAAGAGTCTGAAGAGAGCCAGATGTTCATTTCCTTTTACTCTGCACTCACTGGGGATAAGGAAGTCAGTTATCACTGGGTTGGCAGAAGAACCTTTTTAATATTTTATAATAGATATAAGACATCTCTTTCCACATGGAAGTTGTGATATATAAAATTAGACATAGTATTAAAATAAGGGTTTGACCAGTCCTGCTGCATATAAAAAAAACATATTTTAATCACAAGATAGTACTATGAGTTTGGGAACTTGAAAAGTTGGCTCTACATTTTTATCCTGCCACTTATTAGCTATGTGACTTTGGGAAAGTGATTTAATAGCTCTGAGCTTCAGGTTTCTCTTTTATAAAGTATGGATACTAAGAGAACCACTGCTTAGGTTCTCAGGGCATTGTGGTGATTCAGTGAGTTTAATAGTACCTGTGACATAATGAGGACTCAATAATTGGGAGCAATTTTACTATCAACCTCAATTAGACAGGTCTAGATTCAAACTGTGCTCTGCCATTCAGGAGATGGGCAAGTGAGCAAAGCTTTCTAAGCCGCGTTTCCTCATCAATAAATAAGGTGCTAATAATAGTATCTATTCCGCTGTGCTGTTCTGAGGTTCAAATGAAAGAACAGCCAAGTGCTTAGAAGACAGTGAATACTCAATTAATGATAGCTATTAATAATGATGTACGTTAAAACAGAGATTTCTGGACTTGAATACCTTTGCACCTGTTTACACCTGGTCCTTACACATATGGCCCAGTGTGGCTGAGCTTCAAGTAAAGAATGGTGACAAGAATGTTCACCAGGGTTAAGGCAGTTAGAGTGTGGATAAATAAGCCCATGTACCGGGAGTGCGTTATAGATATGTAGGTGTCATCATTAGATACAACAGTGTCATTTTGCTTGTTTCACAATTTTTTATGACATCTGTGATAACCACTTTTTTTTGTTTACTTCATGCAAAAATAATTCAGTCCTTCACTTTGCCAAAGTTAGGGTTTGCTATTTATCCCCAGACAGGATAGCCCAGGTTTGTCCCTACTGTGTCTTATATTGTTTATCATCATTTCTCGTGTAGAAAGTAACCAACTCTTCGCAGAGACTAAATATGAGGGTCAACCCCTGATTTCCTCTAGATCCTTTGTAGAAAACAGAGACAGAGAGGAAGTCCACTCTCACCTTCTTGCCCTCAACAACCATCAAGATACATCCGGCCACTGTCAGGGCAATCATTACATAGCTGATCTTCACCCGGATCTTGTTCTTTGCAGCATCAAGCATCTCAAACCTAGTAATACAATGAGATCATGACAGACAGTTAACATTTCTCTTTCTGAAGTTGCCAGTAGGAAATAAGCTCTACGTCTGACAAGTCAAAAGTGGAGTGGTACCCATAAATATAAAAAAGATGTGAGACCTGGAAATCTTGTAGGATTTGGGGGAGGATGGGGAGTTTTCATAACTCATTTTAAATTTACATATAAAATCCAACAAGATAGCACACACTTAAAGAAAAAAAGTGTGAAGACAGAAAGTGGATCTAGGAACAAAGGGGGAATAAAAAGGGGCAAAATGTATTAACCTATGCTTGCTATGCTCGTCTCCAATTTTGGCTTTCAAGTTTCACATTAGCAGCCAATGCTAAAAGTGAAACCAGAAGATATTTCTCCCTGGGGTTCTTAAGAAGATGCTATGTGATATAATGATTGTCTGAACAACATCCTGACAACAAATACTGCAATGAGCTTCATGAGTTTCATATGTTTCAACATGAATCACAATTCAGACAGAAAACAAACGTGGGAGAGAGTTAAACAATGCGCTCTTTATACCCAAGTTTTTGCTTTCTGCCTTGAACCAGGAACAGATTTAATAATCTAAATCTAATACTTCTAATACTTAGATTTAGAACCAGGAATAGATTCTAGACAATATGTGCAACAGAGAAAGATCTTTTAAGCAATGCTTCCTTAATGTTTACCTTTTAACTAATGTTTTGCTAAAATCGCATGACAGTGAACTTGAGACTGCGCTCTTTGGCAAGTACGTCTTTGAACCTGTCCACTGAATACAGACCCATGTGCCTTAACAGAACACTGAGGGTTGGATTATCATTCTTGTGTGAAAACTAAGACGCCTAACAAGGAAGAGTCTAAAGAGAAGGCCATTCCACCTTTGTGATTCTGTATGGAGGCAGTGAGTTGCAGTTCTATTACATGAGCCTGGTAGATACTCAGGGCAGCGTATGAAGAGTCCAAATGGGCCCCAGAGAGAGCAATGGCCTACTCAGTAGGGATGTAGATAGGAAGTGATTATCTCCGGATGATGGGATGGGAGTGCTAACTTCCTTCCTTCCTCTCTTTTTCCCCCCAGATTTTTAATACACATTACTTTTGAAATCAGGAGGAAAAAAATACTTTAGAAATGCTTGGAAGGAGGCACAGCGTCCAGGCATTGCAGGAGGCAGAACCCTGAAAGCATACACACTGTGATATAAGAGCTGGGACCCAGTGAGGTGGCAGTGTGAAGGGAGTTCTCTAGGCACTGAAACTGGGCCTGCAGGGCAGTGGGAGGAACCAGGGACAACTGCTAAGGACAGTGAATTGCTCTGTTAAGAGCATCTGAGAGCTCACCAACCATAAACTAACTACCCATGCTGACAATATTTTATGTGAATTGGCATGGATATGCCAATCTAAAGTGCTGCGATACTCATGAAAAGAAACATATTTTACTTTTCATTACAAGAATTTTTCATTCAAAATATTTTACATTAAAAGAGTAAAATGCATTTAAATAAGGCCATGAGGTTGCCCTCCATCCCACAGAAGCAATCAGAGTGGGCAGTGTCTGTTCAGAACTACCAGCACAAGGATGAACCCTTGCTCAGGCCCAGAGAAGAGCATTCTATGGTGACTCACTAGGCAGTACTTTGGGCTTAAGGGGGATCTTGGAACCACCGGCAAGGCAGACTGAAGGTGTTCCATGGCAAAGTCTACACAGCACCTATTAGGGCCATGGGTATACACCAGCTTGTTTTCTAAATTTTTTTTTTTTTCAACGTTTTTATTTTTATTTTTGGGACAGAGAGAGACAGAGCATGAACGGGGGAGGGGCAGAGAGAGAGGGAGACACAGAATCGGAAACAGGCTCCAGGCTCTGAGCCATCAGCCCAGAGCCCGACGCGGGGCTCGAACTCACGGACCGCGAGACCGTGACCTGGCTGAAGTCGGACGCCTAACCGACTGCGCCACCCAGGCGCCCCCACCAGCTTGTTTTCTGCTGGAATATTCAGGAAGAAATTAAGACACAGGCAGGAACTTAACATCATTCTTATTTCCAACTTGCTCTTATTTCCCAGGAGAGTACACTGTCATCTTAGCTAAGAAGGACCAGGGCTTTCCTGCTGAAGTAATTTTAGTGAAAATAATGTACTATTTAATTTGACAGACAGAAGTAGAAAGGCTCTGTTAAAGCCATTGTAAACAAAAAGCAAGTAAGACTTCTCTTCCTGGGAAAAGATACCCTGAATGAACTCAGATATTTTAAAATCATGCCTTGGAACCCAAAACCAGAAGTTCCAGGAATAGTTTCTTGCTAGAAGGGAACATCTAAGAGCTTTTTTCCCAACTCCCTATCAGTAAAGATGATGATGCCCCACAGGGGAGATGGCATCTACTTCTCACAATCTCTCTTGGCTGAGATGCAAACCAATCAGGGTCTTTAACATCAGGAGGCTGGAGCAGTGGTTCTCAACCAGGGTTTCGTTTTGTTTTGTTTTGTCCCCCCAGGGGACATTTGGCAATGTCTGGAGACATTTTTCATTGTTACAACTAAGTGCCACTGGCATCTGGAGGATGACCAAGCAAGGATGCTGCTAAACATCCTATCGTGTACACAACAGCCTCCGACAACAAAGGATTATCTGGCCCAAAATGTCGATAGCACGGGGATTGAGAAACCCTGAGTCAGAGGAATCTATACTTATCTCCAGACTCTGAAAAAGTCCCAAGATCTCAGCCACAGCTGGGTTTAAGAAATTTGGTGATAGGAAGCACGCTTTCCGGGATCCCAGAAAGAGAATATGTTGCTCTTAAATACTGTTATGCCTTTGGTTGAATACTTGGGTGGATTTTATAGAATATAATTATTGTCAGTGATACCTAACTGATATACCTAGATTAAAAACAAGCTAAAAACAGTGAACATCACTGCTTAGTCAGATTTCTGTAGCTAGGAGAGGAAATCAATCAGTTGACTTTTGAGTACTTGACAGCTCTCCACTAGGTGCAACATAACATATCAATGAGAAGGCATGGATTTTCCAGCACTGTTTTTATTGCAGGTACTTGCCAAAGAGGAAACATTTAGAGAAGTTAAGACTGTTCTAGGATTTGGCTGAAAGGTTTTCAATAGGGACTCAAAGGAACTGTTTTTCCTTTGAAATGGATCAGTGAGAAATAAAAGCTGCTTACAACCCCTAAGTTCAGCACTCACGAGACAGTCTCTGGGATTTCATCTTCCTTTTTGAAGCGACCTGACCATATCAGGATCTTCCTCTCCCAATGTGTAGGTTTGTGTAATGGCACTCTGTGGCTGTAAGTGTCTATGAAAAAAACAAGACAAGACATCTTACTTATTTGAGGTTATGACTCTCAAATTTAGCAATTAAAAAGTGCTATTCGTGCTTTTTAGCTATCCACTAAACAGAACCATTGAGAAACCTCAAGCGAATTAGAGCTTTGTTTGAATGGAATTTCTTAGGATGCCGCATTTGTCAAATGAGATTCAAAAATCTGTGAAGGCTGAGGTAAAATAAAAGCATTATTTCCTAGCCATTGAAAGTTGAAAGAACACCATAAGCAAGTATATAAAGATAAAGATGAACTAAGAAGGGAACAATGAGAAGCTTATTTGACTTCAGTAGAAAAAGAACAAGGTTATAAGGTAAAATAAGATTATCAAAGATCCTGAATGCCAGGCTAAGCTTTTTAAACCTGATTTGGGAACTTTGAAGCAAGGAAGAAGTTGATGTTTTAAAAGATTAATCTGCATAATAGATGGAAGAGAGAAAGGAAGGATAGGATAGAGTGGGCAACAAGTCCAAACAGGACCTTGTAATACAACAGTGCGGTGATATGGTCCGAACTGGAGTTGGAACGGTGAGAAGAGAGACAAAAAAGTCAATCTGAAGATGACTGAAAGAATTTGGAGACTGATTAAGACAAGGAAGGAATCAAATAGCCTCAAATGTGAATGAGCAAGACAACAATAGTACTGTTAACCAAAATCAGGAGACTGAAAAGAACCAGTTAGGAGAGGAAAAAGCATGGATACCATTTTATATCTACCTATTGGGTCTAAATTTACAACATCTGAATAGGTTTCATGAATTAAGTCAAAAGCAGAGATAATCATCAGTGCAAAGGGAGAGCCAGTGAAGATGATTAAGACCCAAGAGACTGTCCAGGAGAAAGAGGCAGCAGACGAAAATGAAGTGGCCAAGTAGGCGGATGAACAAGAAAGGCACACAACCACAGACTGTAAGAGAAAGTCTTTCAAAAAAATAAATAAATAAAATAAAAGGAGAAGTCATTGAAGATAAGGAGCAGAAAAAGTTAGGGAATCACAAAATGTTAGGGTTAGAAGGGACCTTCAGAGATAATCTCATTTAACTTCCACGTGCTGCCTACATCTCTCACAGACAGACCATCTCCTTGACTGTTACCTACTCCTTCATACTCCTTCCCACTGCCACATCGTCATGCTATGCCTCTCTCACTTAACCAGAAGGCAACAGCAAAGGGAACTGATAAGTCACTAGGAAAAAAAATCCATAAAGAACCAAAGGTGAGAAAAGAGGTTTAGAAGTATAGAAATGGCATTGCTGTAGTTTTATTTTTTAACTCTCCCAGCACTTGGCACAACTCTATAGTTGTTTTTTTGCTTTCTTTCCATTGTAAGTACATTAAAGATAATTTGGAAAGTATAGATATAAAAGTAGAAGATAAAAACTATCCCTAATTCTCCTGTTGTAGCATAATCACTATATTTTTACTTTGGTAGTGTTTCCTAAGTCTTATCCCTGTGTGTGTATGTGTCATTTATATGTATATCATGATGTGCTTAAACACGATATAAAATTTTGTATCCTATTTGTTCATGGACATAATGACAAACATTTTCCATGCCAGTACATGGTATTTACAAGCACCATTTCCAACAGCTGTACAATCTCATCAAGTACACCTAACATACATAATTAATCATTCCCAGATTATTTGACATTTAGATTTAGTTCTCATTTTCCTATTATAAAAATGGGAACATCTTTACACTCAGAGATTTTCCACATTTGGGGTTATTCCTGAGGATAGATACCCAGAAGTGAAACACCAGGTTGAAGGATATAAACATTTTTAAGCTCCTGATAACTATTCTTTGAAGATAGTTCTTTTCCATTCACCAAGACCTGCCTGACCTGAGAGTACACCCATGAAGAAGGAACAAGCAAATAGCTTGTGGGACCCTACAGTTTATATATTATGCTCCTTGTTTCCACAGTAGTGACAGTGACAAGGGTTTGAGTTAAGAATAGGAGTACTGATGGCTGAAATTAATGCCCAAGCCAGAGGCTGGTGCTAGTTATATTGTATCCCAAACATCATTTCCTAATGTGGTTCATCTTTGGGGTTCCTAAAAGATAACTTCTAGATCGCTATTTACTTTGGTGCATCCATTCTCCAACAAAAAGCTCCAATCTAATCCTGGAAATAAGAGATGAAAGTGACAAGTGAGGAAAAGGAAGAAAGCATTGCTACATGTGAGCCAACAACAGTACAATTTGGGAGGCCTCAACTATAGGACAGGGTATGACAACCCTGCGATGACTTGTCTTTTAGGTTGTTTTGATTCCAAGTTGTTCCATTCATCAGGAGCTTCTATAACTGGAAAAACGAATACATACTTACAGGGTGGAGCTTTTGGACTTTCTTGTGGTTTGGTGCAAAATCCATTTATTCTCTTCAAATCAGAGTTTCTGGTAAGTCTTAGAGATGAGGAAGCATCTCTTTCAAATAACCTAAAATAGCTTCCTAGAAAAAGACAGGAAAATGTTTCAGAGAAAGACAATCTAATGGTGTCTCAAAATAGGAAATACCTACAAGGTTTATATTTCATTTATAAAAATTAACCCATTTAAAAAGTGAATATACTACTGTGCATGTAAGATACATATATTTAATTTTTTTAATGTTTATTTACTTTTGAGAGAGAGAGAGAGAGAGAAAAAGTGTGAGTGGGGGAGGGGCAGAGAGGGAGGCAAGAATGCCAAGCAGGCTCAAGGCTCTGAGCTGTCAGCACAGAGCCTGATGTGGGGTTTGAACTCACAAACCGTGAGATCATGACCTGAGCCGAAATCGGATGCTTAACTGACTGAGCCACCCAGGCTCATACATATATATATACATATACATATATATATACATATATATATACACATACATATATATATACATATATATATATACACATACATATATATACATGTATATACATATACATACATATATACATATGTATATATGTATATATGTTTATATGTATATATGTATATATGTATATATGTATATATATGTATATATGTGTGTGTGTGTGTGTATATATATGTATATATAAGATACATATATTTAAAGTGTGATCCTTGGTGCTGTTTTAAAATATACATGTTTTGCTCATCAGGAAATTAGCAATTTGTAATATAAACATTTTATCAGCTGTTTATAAAAGTACTTCTCACACGTATTTTGTCATAACAATGCTCCTGATGGAAATATTACATATTACAGCACTGAGTTATTTAGGTAAAGATTAGAACCTCTCACAAGTGATAAACCAAGATGCCAAATTGCCAATACGACTCTGGTATACTCTGGGTAGGGGGCTGCAATGGCCAGCAAGGGGCTCTAGAAAGCCTTGTTTTGCCTAAGCCATAATTCCCCAACTGGAAATCAACTTCAGGTATAGTAATTGTGTGAAGTTTTTAAACTCTATATTAAAAAATGTATAAAGCTATATTATATATATAGCTAATTTTAAAATCTAAATTCTAAGCACACTTAGAGATCAGTACTATAAATCTCCATGCACTCACCACCCAGTGTCAACAATTATCAACACATGGCCAATAAATAGTTTCATCTGAACACCCCTCCCTACTTCCTACTGAATTATTTTAGAGCAAATCCTAAACATCCTATTAGTTCACCTATGAATACTTCAG
Organism: Puma concolor; assembly: GCF_028749965.1. Lineage (NCBI taxonomy): Eukaryota > Metazoa > Chordata > Mammalia > Carnivora > Felidae > Puma > Puma concolor. Next base: position 91,834,621 of record NC_141675.1, read on the forward strand.
TATGTATCTCACAACAGCAACTTTTCAAAATCATTATCCAGAATACCATTAGCTCAACTAAAAAATATTTCCTTGATCTTAGCATATTATGATCAAATATTATATTTCCCCAATGGGCTCATTTTTTTAATAGTTGATTTATTCTAAATAAGTGTACATTGAATATGGTTGATGTGTCCTGTATAGGTCCCCTGCCTTATCATTTGTTGAAGAAACTACATCATTAATTCTATAGAATTTCCCTCATTTCAGATTTTGTTGATTGTATCCCCATGGTGTTGTTTAGCATATTCTTCTAATTCTTTTTCCTCATAAACAGATTTTTGAGGCTTCATCAGATTTAAGTTAGAATTTTTAGGAATAATATGCCATAGGTGGTACTGTGTTCTTCCTACTGTATCTTATCAAGAGGCATGTATCAATTTTATTTTGTTAAGATTTATCAGTAGATGCTATCAGTCTGACTCATCCCTTATAAAGTTCTCCATCAATCTTTCATTTAATGTTTTTATCAGACATTGATGATTGTTACCTAGATCTATTGTTTCATTATAGAATATAAAACGGTCATATTCTACATGAATTACTGGATTATTCTAAGGTAAAAGTCCACAGGAAATGTGGAATGAATGCTTGATTCTTTCCATTTGCCAGTTTCAAATTGATAAACTGTTTTCCTTGCAGCCTCCACAGGCGACCTTTTGTTTAAAAATAACATAAGGAACGCTTGCATTTTAACACATTATGTACTCCAGCCCATTTCAGTCATTTTTCTTTTTGATGCTCAGATATTCCCATTTTTAGCCACTAGGGACCCTTCCAAATTGGCTCCTGAGTACTTTCAACATGTGCTCAGTAATCATTGATAGCTTCCCTACTTTCGGACATGATGCTCTAAATTTGTTTTGAATGCTTCCTGTCTCTGATTTAGAATCAGACATTCCTTCAGGGTGCTATGGTTTTTAAAGAGGAAGTATTACTGGGTTTGTCATTGTTTCCATGCCTTCTCAGTTAACAAAACTAGGAAATACATTCATTCCTAAAACAAATGTATGCCTAAAAATTTAGTTTTGGTTAGCCATTTTCACCTTTAGCCTTAACATGAAATTTTTAAATCAATCATAATCAATCAGAATTCTTTTTTTTTTTTTTTTTTTTTTTTTTTTTTAGTGTTTTTATTTATTTTTGAGAGACAGAGCATGAGCAGTGGAGGGGCAAAGAGAGAGGGAGACACAGAATCCGAAGCAGGCTCCAGGATCCGAGATGTCAGCACAGAGCCTGACGCGGGGCTCGAACTCATGAATGGTGAGATCATGACCTGAGCTGAAGTCAGACGCTTAACCGACTGAGCCACCCAGGTGCCCCATAAATAAATCAGAATTCAAAGCAGAAAAAGCCAGAAATACTTTTGATGAGTGAGAGAAGAAAGAGGAGTGATTCTGAGTATGGGGGTCACAGTACAAGAGAGACCGGGGCTGATAGGATTCAGAATCAGAAGACCCCTAGGGTCCTAGAACATGGAAAAAGGGGAGCACTATGAAGTACAATGGAACAGAAAAGAAAGTTGGAAAGACACCAGTGATAAATTTACTAGTATCCTGGCACTCTGTGATGCTCTGGGTGACAAAAAAAGTAATGCCTAAAACTTGTCTTTAATGCAACCAAAATGTTCCCTCACAGCTTTGTGGATAAAAGCTCATAGGAAAGTTCAAGTAGTTTTTAAGATCTATTTGTTAGTAGACAGTCTGTCTGTACCTTTGTAGTTCCAAACTCCTACTTGGATGTCTTTGTAGCTTCAGAGTTGGAGCAATAAGGGGGAGGCAAGAGAGGGAATAGGAGTAAAATACGTTTTTTTTCCCCAAAGCTGACTAGAACCACGATTTATTTTTTTTTCTCTTACGTTAAAAAAACTTTAAAAAGTTTATTATTATGTTTAAAAATCTTTAAAATTTTTTTAATGTGTATTTATTTTTGAGAGAGAAAGAGACAGAGAAAGAGAGAGAGCACAAGCGGCGGAGAGGCAGAGAGAGAGCGAGACACAGAATCCAAAACAGCCTCCATGCTCTGAGCTGTCAGCATAGAACCTGGCACGTGGCTTCAACCCACGACCTACGAGATCATGACCTGAGCCAAAGTTGGATGCTTAACTGACTGAGCCACCCAGGCCGCCCCTATTTATTTATTTTTGAGAAAGAGAGAAAGATAGAGCAAGCTAGGGAAGGGCAGAGGGAGGGAGAGATAGTCCCAAGCAGATTCCACACTGTCAGTGCAGAGCCTGACTCAGGGCTCAGACTCACAAACCGTGAAATCATGACCTTAGCTGAGATCAACAGTTAAGCATCCAACTCTTGGTTCAGCTCAGGTCATGATCTCGTGATTTGTGAGAATGAGCCCTGCATCAGGCTCCACACTCACAGCATGGAGCCTGCTTGGGATTCTCTCCCTCTCTCCCCCAAAATAAATAAACATTAAAAAAAATAAATGTAACAATTTAAAAGATATTACTATAGACTTAAATGGGTATATGTTTATTTGTGTAAAGATTTTTAAAATAACACTTGATACATAACTCCATTATCATAAAACTAATCCTTTTAAAGTGTACAGTATCATGGTTTTTAGCTTATTCACAAAGTTGTGTACTGATCACTACCATCTAATTCTAGAAAATTTTCATCATCCTAGAAAGAAATGCCAGATCCATTAAGTCACTCTGTTTCTTCCTCCTTCCAACCCTTGGAAACCACTAATCTACTTTCCATCTCTATGGATTTGCATATTCTGGAAATATGGAAAATTTTTGATGTTTTTTATAAATAGAATCATGTAATATGTGGCCTTTTATGAATGGCTTCTTTCACTCAGCATGTTTTCAAGGTTCATCATCCATGCTGTAGTATTTATTGTTGTTTTTTTTTTTTTTTTACGGACAAATTTTATTCCATTGTATGGATACCCTAGACTTTGTTTATAGTCAGTGGACATTTAAGTGGTTTCCACTTTTTGGCTATTATGAAGAATGCTGACATGGAAAATTATGCACTTTTTGAACAAACATTTTCATTTCTTTGGGGCATATACTAAGGTGAAATTGCTGGGTCATACGGTAACTCTGTTTAATCGTTTGAGGAACTGTTTTCCAAGTGGTCACATTTTACATTTCCATCAGCAATGTTTGAGGGTTCCAATTTCTCCACCTCCTAGTCCACATTTATGTTTTTTAATAAAAGCCATCTTAGTGGGTGTGAAGTGGCATCTCGTTGTGATTTTGATTTGTATTTCTCTACTGGGTAATGACGATGAGAATCTCTTTACTTGCTTGTTAGCTAGTTGTATATGTCCTTGGGGAAATGTTTATTCAGCTTCTTTGCTCATTTCTTAATTGGGTTGTATTTTTATTATTGAGTTGTGTTGTCTGATGTATGACTTGCAAATACTTTCCTCCATTTCGTGGGTTGTCTTTTCACCATCCTGATGATGTCCTTTTAATACAGAAGTTTCAAATTTTGATGAAGTCCAACTTATCCTTTTTTTTTTTCTTTTGTTGCCTGAGACTTTGGTGTCATATAAAGGTCACAAAAGCTTACTCCTACGCTGTTGTCTAAGAATGTTATCGTTTTAAGTTTTAACATTTAGGCCTGATCCATTTGGAGTTAATACAGGTATGCTGTGTGTGGAAGGGATCCAACTCCATTCTTTTGCAGGTGAATGAATATCCAGTTTTCCCAGCATCATTGGTTGAAAAAGCATTCGTTCCCCTGTTGAATTATTTTGGCACAATATAGAAAAAATTGAGCATAAATGTGAGGGTTTATTAGTAGACTCTCAATTCAATTCCACTAATCTATATTCCCTTGTATTCTATCTATGTTCTGTGTTAGCTTAGTGGCCACCTAATCGCTGAACAGACATCCTTAAATGCCTGCCACCAAGAAGTTTGCCAGACTTTGCCAAAGGGCTCTGTGTGCCTGTTGCAGCATGCTCTAGGGTGGGTGAGGGAGAAACTGTTCCCACTGAATTAGCTGAGTTGGGTGAAAAAAAGGCAAGCCCAGTGAATGGGTGTTTCCAGGGAAGTTCCAGACAAGCCAAGAGTAACAATTCTCAGGGGTTGTGGATTTTAGGGCGCTCCAAATCCATTCTGCCTTCTTCAGTGCCTGCTAGAACTCCTGGTTTTCATTAGCTACTGTGATTGACAGGCTACTGGTTTTCAAGGCCACTGTGAAGCTGACAGGACAAAGGAAACTGTTAAAACTATTATAAAGCTTGCTACTCTTACCATGATTAAGTCATTTTTCTTGGATAAATACTACTCAGACTACCACAAGCCTCTGGTTATTTTCTAGAGTTCTGAAAAAGTTGATCTTAAGAATTTTTGGTGGTGTTTTTATAGTTTTTATATATAGGAGTGGATTTTCAGAGGTCCTCTTATGTACCAGAAATTGGGACCTATGTTTATGTAAAGATTTGTGGTTATTTGCTAATTTCTTTCATAAGGGTATGCATTTTTTCATTTTCTAATTCTGTAATCCCAGGCCTTGCCCAGGTCTGGGTAACCACCCCACCAGTGCCACCTAGTGGCAGTAAGTGTGCACCATAAGGAAAGTAGATAAATTACAGTATAATTGATTTCCACATCTTTCCTCATTTTAAATGTGGATAATGTAGTATTTATTGCAAATGGAAAAACAAATGTGACAGCATTTGGCAAGATGCTTGAAATATAGCAGGCACTCTAAATTTTAAGGTTTTTTTTTTGAAGTACTACTTAAAACAATAATTTTCAAAACATTTCCATAGCACTTTTCAATTTTACCCCTAAAGTGGTCAGAATTTCTGACCATTTTATGCTAATTTTATGAATGAAAATATTCTATAAAACTTTTCAATAGTTTTTCATAGCTCTCGGGATTAAAACAAAATTACATAATGCTGTGATTCTCAAACCTCAGCATGCACCAGAACTACCTGAATGGCTTGTTTAAACACAAAGCACTGGGGACACGTACCTTCAGTTTCCAAATCAACAGTTCTGGGGTGGAGGCTGGGAATCTGCATTTCTTACAAGTTCTTAGGTGAAGGTGCTACTGCTGATTTGAAACTACACTTTCAGGCCCACTGTGTTTGGGGTTTTAAAAATAAAAAAACTGCTAAAATATACATAATAAAAGTTTACTATTTTTACCACTTTTAAGTGTACAGTTCTGTGGCATTAAGTACATTCACACCGTTGTGTTACCATCACCAACATCCATCTCCAGGACTTTTTCATCTTCCCCAGAGGACCCCTTGTTTAATGTGACCTGCAAGGCCCCATCTCACAGCATCCTGCCCCATTCCCTTCTGGAAGGCACTGAGACAGAGAGGAACAAGGTTAACTGGCAGTGAGCTACAAGGTCCACAGGAAACAAATTATTTCCTTAGGTATTGCTCTTCCCCATCCCTCTTAATTAGAACAGAGGCAGTTTAGCAGAATAGAAGACAAGGTAACTCTCAGCTTAGTTTGGGTAATGACGATAAGGCAAAAAATGATAACAGGTACACCTACTTACTACCAGTCAGATAAATCCGTGTTTGGAGATACTCATTCAACAAATAATAACTGAGTACCTACTATGTATCAGGCATTGTTATAGACAACATATAAAAGAGATAAAAAAAATCGATGCTAATAAAACTTGCATTCTACTGGAGAGAAAGTATATGCACATACATTGTTAGACAATAAATGCCAAGAGAGAAAAAAATGAACACTGGGGACAGGACATAAAGTGAGGCGCTTATGTGCTTGGAATGGAGTGTGTGAGATTTTAGACTACTAAGGTAAGCTCTCTTTGAGAATGCCACTTTTGAAGGAAGTAAGGGAGCTAGCTATGCAGATATCAAGTGGCAGGATATTCCAAACAGAAACAATTTAAGAGCAAAGGCCCTACAGTGGTTCTAGGAACCACAACGAGGAGGCCAGTGTGGCTGGAATGGAGTAAGGGGAGTAAGATCTGAAGTGGAGCTGGTGGTGAAAAAGTCACTTGAAGGCATGAGAAGTTTACCTGGATCAGAAAATATCTGCCAGCTTTTTCTTACTACAACTTCATACTGGATGCCAGTAATTTTTACCTCTCTAAAGTATAAATGCTGTTCAAAACATATGCAAATATGATATTTTACACATTAGAAATAACAAATGTAAAAAAAATTAAAACTGAAATCACTAAAGAAAATTATGAAGTACTTATGTGATTTGTTATTCTGCAACTACAAAAAACAAAAGCATAAAAAAGTTTTAGTATCATTAAGATGTCTTTTCTTCCTTTTCTGTCTCAAAGAGATAAAATATATTGCCCTACAGACATCCAAGCCAGAAATTTTCCATCCTCTGGTGAATTACAATTAAAAACAAACATACAAACCAAAAGAAAAACGGCCCTTTAACCCTCTGGTTGCACTTGCAGCCTGCCCCTGGCTGACCAGTTCTGCATCCCTGGGGCCCTAGCAGGAAGTCGAGATGAATCCTCCCTGCCACCTCTGAGGATGTGACTGACAAATGGCTGGTTAACCTAGAGTGGAGGTTCTCAAACTTTAGTATGCATCAGAATCACCCAGAGGACTTCTAACAGATTACTGGACCCCAGTTTCAGAGTTTTTGATTCAGTATGAGGGGTCTGAGAATTCCCATTTCTAACAATTTCCCAAGTGATGCTGCTACTGTTATTCTGGGGGCTCACAATTTGAAAACTAGTACCTCAGAGGTTTTACTAGGAGCTGGAAGCTATAGTTGGTTAGCTGGGATGAGGCTGGTTCAAGTACTGGCTTTCGCCTCGTTTTCCCCTCCTTTCCATAAAATGCCTTTCCAACCTCATGATAGACAGTGCAGAGAGGTAGGGATCCTTTTTTCTCAGAATCTTTCAAGACACTCCTGGAGTGAATCATCAGTGATGTGACATTAGACATGATAAATGGAGGTTCAATGAGTGCTGGGAGAGGAAGAGACTTTTAGAAGATATCTAATTTAGTGTCTTATAACCTGTATGAAAATCAGTTGCTAAGCGTGTTGCAAGTATGTTGCTAACTATGAAGTCTGCTAATCATCTGCTTAAAAGTAAAATCATGGCATTTGTCAAAATCCATAAAACTATACATCGCAAAGAGCTTTTAACATATGCAAATTTTAAAACATCAACCAGGATGTTGGGAGAATCCAAGGATGGAATTCAGGCTGTGACAAATGCGCCAAACTATTAGAAATGTATGACATGACCTAACTTCACAACCTTCAAGGTGGGGGAAAAAGAAGCTGACATGAGTAACTTTGGAAAACATTGTTGTGGCTGGAAACTGTACCAAAGATAAAAAGAACTATACATAAACACTGTACTCTAGTTGGCAAATTTGTTTCTTACAGGAGCATGGATTAATAATCCTGAAACTACTTTACAAGTATAGTAGGATTGAACAAATAAGTAAATAAATGGTAGGTAATGGGGGTGCCTGGGTGGCTCAGTTGGTTAAGCATCTGACTTGATTTTGGCTCAGGTCATGATCTCACCGTTTGTGAGTTTGAGCCCCGCATCGGGCTCTATGCTGATAACATGGAGCCTGCTTGGGATTCTCTCTCCTTCTCTCTCTGTCCCTCCCCCCCCACCACAATAAATAAACTTTATAAATAAGTAAGTAAATAAATGGTACATAATAAGAATCCAGAGAAAGAAGTTCCAAAAGCAAGGGGAGAAGGCTAGAATGAATGTGGTGCTGGATCAGTCAGAGAATTCAGTATTACCTCCTACAGGTTTATACAGATATTTATTGAAGTATATAAATATATTTATGTTTCACATATATTTTTATGTATATAGAGAGATAATAGACAAAAGATATAAACACAGGGGCACCTAGGTGGCTTAGTTGGTTGAACATTCAGCTCTTGATTTCAGCTGAGGTCATGATCTCATGGTTTGTGGGATCGAGCCCCATGTCGGGTTCTGCACTGACAGCTTGGATTCTGCTTAGAATTCTCTCTCTGCCCCTCCCCCACTCAAGAATGCAGGCTCTCTCAAAATAAATAAACATTAAAAAAAATCCTAAGTGTCTGTGTATACACATGGGTTACTATACATACATGTATTTCCTAGCTCTACCCGGTAGGAGGGCATGGAATCAGTGATACTTCAGTAGGAACAAGCACACTCAGTGCCCAGATCTGGATTTCTAAATATCATTATCCAGTCAAAGGAACTAGGGCTCCTTGGAGAAGAATGGTTGACTCTAGGCTGGAATACCCTGCAGTGCCAGAAAATAAGGAAGTATTCAAAAAACACAAGGATGTTTTTAGATCGGGGCATGTAAAGGGACACAGGAGCTGATCGGATAGAACCTAACCTGGAATAATTTGAACAACAAAATAATGTAGTAATAGATTATATAACTTAAGGTATAAAATATATGCATCCATATGGATATAAAAAATAGCTGAATAATAAACAAGGGAGAAGGGACAAATCTTCCTTACAGAAAAATCCCAAATACATGTAGATATTCTTCCCTCTGGGATTCCTTTTTCCTTGTGGAAAAGTGTGAGTTGGACTTGGTGACTTGTTTCCAAAGAACAGAGAATGGGAAGGGAAAAACAGTAACTTTACAAGGAAGAAACAAACTGGTCAAGGTTAAAATCGTAAATCATGTGGGTATTGTCTAATATGATGTAACAAAAAGGGCACTTGACCTCTGCTAGTTATTCTTTCCTCAAACCCATAACCCTACTCTCACCCTAAGTGAGCATCAAACAAACCCAAATTGAGACATATTCTACGAAATACCTGACCAGTCTTCTTCAAAACTATCAAGATCATGAAAACCAAAGAATGTGAAACTGTCACAGACCAGAAGAGACTAAGGAGACATTGACAACTATGTCATGTTGTGGCATCCTGGAACAGAAAATGGGACATCAATAGAATAGCTGGTGAGACCCGAATAAAGTCTGTCCTTTAGTTGATAGTAATATACGAATGCTAATTTCTTAGTTTTGACATATGTAGTATAGTTATGGAAGATGTTAAAATTAGGGGCAACTGGGTGAGAGGTATACAGAACTACCTCTGCAACTTTTCTGTAAATTAAAATTATTCCAAAATAAAAATGTTTCTTAAAACATGGGTACTTGGGTATTAATTATATCTTGTTTTTACTCTATATGGGTTTTATGAATATTTTATATTTACTTGATATTTAATATTTTTAAAAGTAGCAAAAATTTGATGTTATCTCTATAAAAATGTCATTCTCACTTGCACTCCAATATGCTTTTGGAATGGGACAGAGAAAGAAAGGAATGGAGTAGGAAATGTGCCCAATTCAGGATAGACTTAAAATGTGTAGATGAAGGTCATGTGACTAATGTACGCTGATGGAAATGAGATGAGAAAATTATACATGTTGGTATATATCCTGTCACACCTTGCTATTTTCAAGAATAGTTGACATCGCCTGGGAACTTGTTAGAATAAATGCAAATTCTCAGCTCCTACCCAGACCTACAGAATCTGAGTCAGTATTTTTTTTTTTTTTTTTTAAGAGAGAGAGAGAGAGAGAGAGAGCGTGCGTGCGTGCAGGCAGGGTAGAGGAGCAGAGACAGAAAGAGAGAGACAATCCCAAATCTAAAGCAGGCTTCACACTCAGCAGAGCCTCAGGTGGGAGCCTGGTGTGATCCCACCACCCTAAGATCATGACCTCAGCTAAAATCAAGAGTCAGACGCTCAACTGTCTGAACCACCCAGGTGCCCGTGGGAGCCTGCATTTTTTTTAATTTCTTTTTAATTTTTTTTTTTTAACGTTTATTTATTTTTGAGACAGAGAGACAGAGCATGAACAGGGGAGGGTCAGAGAGAGAGGGAGACACAGAATCTGAAACAGGCTCCAGGCTCTGAGCAGTCAGCACAGAGCCCGACGCGGGGCTCGAACTCACGGACCGCGAGATCATGACCTGAGCCGAAGTCGGACGCTTAACCGACTGAGCCACCCAGGCGCCCCAGGGAGCCTGCATTTTTAATGAGATATTCCAAGCGATTCATATGAACATTAAATTTCAAGAAGCAAACAGATACCCACATTCATTCAACAGTTGATGAGTACTTACTGTGTGCCAAACACATGGAAATGAATACCACATATTCTAAAGTCTAAAACAGTACTATTTACTCAGCCTCAGCTAGGAGCTTCATAGTAGAACAAATTCGCAGACCTCACCCCAAACCTTCAGAATCTCCTGGAGTATGGCCTAGAAAAATGTTTTAATAAGCCCTCTAAGTCATGCTTATGCATACTGAAGTTTAAGAAGCCATGCTCTACAAAAGTGAATTTCAAATTTTGCATACAACAATCACCAGAGTAGCTTTAAAAAAAAATGCAGAGCCATCCAATGAAATCCCAGTGTCTGGGAGCAGGACTCTGGCATCAATATTTTTTTAAATTCTCTATGTGATTCTAATGTGCTACCACGTTTGAGAATTGCTGTTCTTCAACACAATCAGCCAGAGTCCCTGTCGAACACAGGTTACATGGATGACCAGGGCACCTCCAGAGCTTAATACCTAACTCTGGCAGAGTTCAAAATTCCTCTTTTCAACAGCTAATTTGCTGAAAAGAAGCTCTGATTTACTTCTGACTTCTGCACATCAGTAATATGTAACTCATTACATCAAAAGTCTGGAATCCCTGTAGAGTTATATGCCCAGCTTTCAGAATTTACAAAAGTATGCGACATAGACTTCGGAATCTCCCTTCCAGGCTCCCATCGCTCACAAACCTACCTGCCTTCTTAATGAGGTCCATGCTGATGTTCTAGGGCTTGGAATTTAAGTGATGTCACGGGCCTAACTCATTCTGGCTCTGGATACTGTGCCTATCCATGCTCCCCCACAGTGAGAGTCCTTTTGTTTGCCAAACGCCCAAAAGGATTTGGGAAATAGGCAGAAAAGCTTTCAGCAGGAAAACAACAGTAACAATGGTGATTTTATACAGTAAATCTGAGTGTAGAATGCAGGACAGGCCAGGGGTGAGGAAAAAGTAGGGGCAAAGGAAGCAGGAGTAGGAAGACATAGATATGGGACCTTCCTTTTAGGTTATGTCACAACACTGTAGTTCAAGTGGTTTGTGTGAAGAAATAAGACAGCTATACGTCCTAATGGAGAGTACCTAAGAGATGTGAAAAATACTAGGGAGGAAAAATGGCAAGAGAGATCGACATTATGAACTTTGGTGGGCTGACTAGAACCCTAGTCACCCTTTGTAACATTGCTTCTATGGGAAAAAAATTTTAGAGTTCAAAAATAGATTTATAAATAAGCCTTTGGAAATGGGCCAGTTTTTTTGTTTGTTTGTTTTTTGGTGTTTTTGAAACCTGGCCAGTTTTTAAGTGGGGAGGAAACTACAGGAAAAAACTCTTTACAATTCTATGTATCTGGTGGCCAAACTTTAGTGAGATGGGGCCGTAATTTGGTATCCTCCCATCTACCCAATAATGGCTATTTGAAACTCTCTTGGTCTTAGCTGTTGACCTAAATCCACTTTGTGACAGAAACAGATTCCCTACTTCTCCATCTGTTTTTTTGTCCTTCTCTGCAGGCCTATAAGAACACTAGGCCTTCCTTCACTCTAAACTAGTGAAGCATTCCATCTGTGATCCCTCTTACTGAGACATGTTGTCCCAAACTTATCTCACCACCTCTAGATTCTTCCCTCTGCCCTTTTCCTGCCAAATGTCTCCCTGCTTTAAAAGAAATAAACTTTAGAGAAGTAACACTTGCTCATTATAGAAAATTTGGAAGCTTAAAAAAAAGTATGATGAAAAAATAAAAACACCTAAAATCACATCTTCCAGGGATAACAACTTGGTGTATTTCTTCCCAGGCATCTTCCTATGTTTATATATAACATATACAATTTTCATAATCAAATACTATATCTTGCATATGTCAAAACACTTTTCCAAGAGATTAATTAAAAAATACCTTTGGTGGCTATATAACATCCAACCCATGGATATAACCTGAATTCAATCATTCCGTTGGCCGGATTTGTTTCCCAATTTCACTATTACAAAAATGAGCAGTTTTCTACACAAATCTTTGATGGCATTTCTGATTATCTTCTTATGTAGAATCCTGGTAGTGCAGGGTTAGAGAATAGGAACCCTTTTAAGACCAGAACAACTGCTTTCCAGAAAGGCAGAACTGATTTACACCTTACTGGTAGCTGATGAGAACTCTGGTCTCATTATACCACAGTGGCACTGAGGTACACTATCTTAGACAAAACAATCACTTGTTCTCAACAGTTCCTATAAATAAAAAACTAATCTCCTTCCTTTCATAGTTCAAATGACTGAATAACTGGCATGTATTTAATTTACCACCTTGGTCTCACCACCCACACATTTTACTATAATGTTTCTTCCCCCGCTCATTTTACTAAAATTGCTCTAACATTAGTGATTTCCCTCTGGTCCCATGAATGTTTTTAGAATCTCACCATTAGCTCATTTGATTCTATTCTTCCCATCTTTGTGGCCATTTGACTCTACTAATCTCAGCCTTCTACAAGACCTCTGACCCTTCTTACCTTATACTGTTATATTCTCTCCCTTCATCTCTGACCTCTATGATGTACCTTCTTTAATGTCCTCTTTACCACTTCCTATTACTATGTCAGGCCTCCAAGATTTGGTCTTTGCCTCTCTCCTGCATTTGTCTGTCTCAGGGAGGACTCCCTCCTTTGTCCCCTAGTCTTTGACTGGGAGATCCCACATTTACCTATAACTCAATGTCACCTACCACTCAATAATTCATGACCCTCTCTGCCACAGCAGTATCCCTTCTTAACTTTATTTCTGACAATGGTGCAACACTCCTACAGTCCTCCACACTCAAAAACTTTAGTTTTGGGGCGCCTGCGTGGCTCAGTTGATTGAGCAGACTTCAGCTTAGGTCATGATCTCACCATTTGTGAATTTGAGCCCCGCATCGGGCTTGCTGCTGTTAGCATGGAGGCTGCTTGGGATCCTCTGTCCTCCCTCCTTTCAAACAAACATTAAAAAAAAAATTATTAACCCCCCCCGACAAAACTTCAGTCTTCCTTAAATTATCCTGTTTCACAGAGCTATACTAATTTCTTCAAAACACTTCATATATATATATATATTCACTTATTTTTTATCATTTTCATCATCACCTCACACATAGATTTCTGTAATATCTTCACAAGCAGTAGCTATTCACGTATGTAGCAGCCAATGTAATTTTCCAAAAATGCTTCTTTGGGAACTTCCGCATAAAGGCTTCCTTTCTGCCCAAATGCATGTAGTTCAAAACACTCAAAAGGCCATACCTTTCCTATTACTTCCTGACTGAAATCCAAGGTAATCCTTTCTTCTTACTACCCTTTCTCCTCCCACAACCTCTCCAGAGTCATTACTGCTCCTATCTTTGCTCTTGTCTGTCTCCCGTTCGGTTTCAATGGAGCCTTCAGTAGATAATCTTAACCTATACATCTATTCCTTTCTTAAAGCCAGTGGTATGCTGGGTCATGGGGGGAGGTCAGTGGAGAAAATCCCTGATTTGTAGTGTTTGCCAATAACCCTGACCACAGCAGATTTCAAGCTACCAATGTAACATGACTAATTGTGAAATTGGGAAGCAATGTGCACAAAACCAATAGGAACTGGCTCCATGACACCATGGCAGCACTTAAAATCTTTTCTGCAGTCTAGAACTTAACATATACCGTACTACATAAGCTCTCCAGATGTATTATATAGGTGTATTTGTTCATTGTAATAAACTGCAGCCCTACCAAGAGAGGGAGTCCATTCACTTTAGAGGTTTCAGAGTGTACAGGGCATATAATGTGTGCTCAATAAAAACCTGTTGGCAACACCTGGAGTGTGTGATAAACAAAGCCAAAGAGCACTAAAAATGGGCATGTATTCATTTAGGGTTGGTTAGCAAGAACAAACAAAACGAACAATGAAGGCGCAGAATGTACTGGAAATGAAATCGGAATGGGAGCCAGGAGATATTGGTTATGTCCCAGCTTTGCACCTGTATGACTTTTCTGGGGTCAACTCAGTTTCCTTCTGAGGCCTTAACTTTCCTCATCTGTAAAATTAGGGGGCTACACTTCATGACCTCTAAGTTATCTCTTGATTCTAATGCTGCAGAATGTCAGTTAAACTGACAAGGAGGCTCCATGGTCCACTGTATTGGTATAACAATGATAATGATAAAATCATTTTAAAATCTGTTGAAAAGTCAAAGAAGTGTAGGACAACAAAATTTTTCTGAAGGTGTGAGAAACATTCTTGTAAGGCCATTCCATTCCTTTGACCTAATAATTATTCTGCAGAAATTAATAATTGTTAATTTTAAGTTTTTAATTTTTAAAAAAGCTAAAAATAACTATTCAAAGAATATCAATTGCCTGTCTACTATGAGCTGGACATTGATAAATGCTGAGGATTAGTAAACACAATTTAGTCTTTACCGCCATGGAACCTACAGGAGTATAGTTCAGTAGTCATTTAGTTCCAAATCATTTTATCAGTGCCTTTTAACTTAAAGAGCACAGATTGCTCTAAGGAATGGATGCGAGATACAGATCCTCTCTTCCCCAAACAGGTATATAGTCATAAAAACATGAATATAATTTCAGAGGTTCACAGGACCTCTCATCTGAGAAGGGGTCCAAGAACCACAAGTTAACAACTCTGACCTATATCTACAGCTACACCCACAAAATGACAAATTCAAGCTCATAAAAACCTATATTCTGTTTGCTAAGAAAGTACAGCAAAGATTTCCAACAAAAACATTTAAAAACAAAGGTCCATCGTTTAAACGATTAAGCTTTGGTAATGTGAAATTTCACTCACCTAGAGTATCTTATTCCAAATAATATTCTGGGTAAGTGAAGCATGCCTAGATTATGTTTCTATATGATCTGCCATTCCTTTGGTTAAGGCTGCCTGATAAATCAGTCTTCTTACTGAAAATCCATTTGCACATGAATGTGTGCTTCCATTTCCCAAGTAAATCTGCATTTCATGACACTTCCATTTCACGTTAAAGAGACCCAATTAGGGGCGCCTAGGTGGCTCAGTCTGACTCTTGATTTCAGTTCAGGTCATGATCTCCTGGTCATAAGATCAAGCCCCACGTTAGGGCCCCTGTGCTGAATGCAGAGCCAGCTTGGGATTCTCTCTCCCCCTCTCTCTGACCCTGCCCTGCTTGCGCTCTCTCAAAATAAATGAACAAACATTTAAAAAAAAGAGAGAGAGATGGGGCACCTGGGTGGCTCAGTGGGTTGAGTGTATGACTTCGGCTCAGGTCATGATCTCACAGTTCATGAGTTCGAGTCCTGTGTCGGTCTCTGTGCTGACAGCTCAGAGCCTGGATCCTGTGTCTCCCTCTCTCTCTGCCCCACCCCTGCTTGCACTCTGTCTCTCTGTCTCTCAAAAATGAATAAACGTTAAAAAAAAAAAAAAGAGAGAGAGGCCCAGTTAGTCATGACAAACACATATACAGCACACACATATCCTATATAAGCAGCTTGAATGAAACAAAGAGCACAAGTTCCTGAATTAGAAGGCACTTACTCATCTCCCAGTTCTAACGTTTTATGGCTAAATGATCTTGGACAACTCATTTAACCATCTGACCTATGTTTATTCACTTGTACATTGGAGAATGAATGATAAGACTTACCTAAGAAGGATACTATAAGAAATCAATCAAGTAAAATAATGTATGTCAGAGTATTTAGCTATAAAATGGGCACAAGTGGGTGAAAAGGCAGATCACTTAGAGTTGCTCACAAAACATCAGACATTCAAAGACCCTTTGGAAAGAGTTCTTCATGTAACATTCTTAGTGGATCTATCTGGAATAAAGTAAGTTGTTCTTTTTAGCTCAAGGAATTTTGTTTTGATTGATTGCCCAATACTGAAGATCTTGAATATTAAAAGTCTGCAGAGAGGCTTTTGAATCTTTATAATGCATAAATATATCTTCAAGACAGGAAGATAAGCTACTTATAAACCTTTAGTCTTCATTCCTATGTAGTCAAAGTCTCTTTAACTCAGCTATTTTAGTTTTTTTACAGAGTAATTATTCTTTCACTTACCTTGTAACAGCTAACAGGTCAACAGGGTGTACACAAAAGATTTTAGGTAAATTAGTTCAACGAAGCTGAACAAATTAAGGCAATCAATCTCTTTTAGTGGAGGGAGTGTTTATTTTAAAAGAAGTGTATAATATTCTCTAGCTTGAGACATGTTTTCCAGTCCATTCTCCATTGGAACACAAAATAAGCCATAGAAAGGGGTTTTTTTTGTTTTTTTCTTTTTTTACATTTCTTCATTTACATTTGTAATGTACATTATTTCAATAGGCAAGTTTGGGGTGATTCTTCCTTTAAAATTTGAAATAGACAGCTTTTTAGTAATTTGCCACCAAGGAAAAAAAAAAATCAATCATCACATCTTACCAAAGTTCATAAAGGTGAACAAAAGTGGTTTGCCCTGGTGCTTGGAAAAGTGTCAAGAGGCAAACTTTCTGATTTCTCGGCCACTACTAAGCAAAGTAGTTCCCCAGGCTCTGGTAGTTCCCCAAGGTGACAAATTAAGCTCTGACTCCAAATACCCATTACACAAATGTCTACTAGAAAAATAAACTGCAGATTCTGCATAACACTTTCCCCCAAGAAATCCAAAGTACTTCACTGTAGAACTGTTTAAAAGAAACGCATCTCCCATTTTAGAAAAACAATTACTATTACTCTGTGAAACCTTAAATCCCCTTTCTCATCAGACACTAAGTGGGTAGGAAACCGAGACTCGAGGCTTTCCCTGAGAGCAGAGATAAACTCTTGAGATGGTGAGAGACTCAAGTAGAGTTATGGACGGGAGAGGTTAGGGTGGAAACCTGAATCAATAAAGCAAATGGGGGGGGGGGGGTCTCTAGGGATGGCAGGTGCCTTAAGAACTGAGCTCAGAGGAGACAGGGGATGGGGCGGGGCGATAAAAGAACGGGGAGCAAGGGCTCTTTAAGTTAGTGGGAGCCGGGTGGACGGATGGCCAGGCACCAGGGTCACTCCTGGCCAACTCCAACTACCTGCTTAACAGTTGCTCTCTCAGCTTTTGCTCTCTCCCATCACTTTGGGTAGGATTCTGAGGAACTTGGGAGTACGTAATGAAGTCAAGCAGTTACCAGGCCTGGGGGAAGCTGCAGGACTCCTCAATCTCCAGCAGCCACGCTATCTTCCCAATCTCCCCAAGCCCGACCCGCGTCTCACCCGCCGCCCAGCGCAGGCTGCGCAGGCTCCCCATGGCCGCCTACTCCGCCGACCGGACTGCGCCTCGCAGGCGGTGACAGCGCGCGGGCCCGTTCAGTGCCACCAAACTCCGCAACAGGAAAGGGGTGGGCGGTACTGGCGGACGGGACATGCGGGGCTGGAGGGAGGACCCAGCAGGCCGTGCGTGACGCGCGGGGCGTGTGGGCAGGGCTTGCGTGACGCACGGAGCGTGTGGGACGTGCGTGACGCGCGGAATGTGCGGGCTAAGCGCCCGGTTCTCCCTCAAGCGGTGCCGCCTCCGCGACGCGACTTTAAGAAAGCTTTTGTAAAGGAGTCTGGGTGTGAGAGGCCTTTGCATTATCATTCTCTGTGTCTGAGAAAGTATCCGTTTGAGATAGAAGAATGTGATCCCTGCAGAACTGTGAACTGTAGACTCCGAAATCACACTGCCTAGATAAACCCAGTATTTCAATACTGTTTTTCCAGCGTTTTCAATGAATATATTGCTTTTATCAAAAACATGCAATTAAAATTAAGCTCCTAGTGATCAATGGACACTATGTCTTAGTGACTGTGAGCGTATTTCTCAGTCTACGTGAGGAATTCACATGTATGCTTACTATTTCTTCAATTTGCCTATTTTTATAAAACCAAGCATTTCCACACCTGAACGCTTTATACAGCCCTTACCCCCACACTACCAGTAATGTTTTTTGTTTTGTTTTTTACCTTTATTTTTGAGAGAGAGTGAGGGAGGCTCTGATGCGGGGCCTGAGATGACCTGGGCCAAAATCGGATGCTCAACCCACTGAGCCACCCAGGATCCCACAGTAATGTCTTTTTTAGAAACGTCTCTTAGCAGTCCCAAATTCTTAACGAACAAAGGCCTTTGTGCTGAAGGGACAAGAGGTAAATAATGAAGTGGGAGGGTTAAGAAAAGCCTCACTTCTACTCTAGATTTCCTCTTCAAAAGATCAGGTTGGTGCCACCAAGGGGAAAAAAAAATGGGATTGGAGTAAAACTATCCCTTCAAGTTCTGATACTCTCCGATACCTCTAGGCCAGTTCCAGAGGCCGTGTTAAAAGGGGTGGGAACAAAAAGAAGGATACCACGGGTACAAGTTTCGGTGCAGACGAGCACCAGGGAAAAGACAAATCTTGCCTTAGGTTTCTCGCTTTCTTCGGAATAAATTTTGTTAGGCGGCGACGCGGACACCTTTGCTCCGTGGTGATTGGCTCCCGGCGGGGGCCTCGCGTTTGTCCAATATGGCGGCGCCCAGTGGCGGTGTGAACTGTGAGGAGTTCGCCGAGTTCCAGGTGATGGGGTTTTCCTCATGTGGCAGGTGTTACCCCCCAATTGTCCCCGGATCCTGTTCCCTGCTGTGGCCTGGGAGGGAGTGCGGATCAGTTGTGGAAGAAGCGGGCAGTTCAAGGCTCCTTTTCCCAGCCATTGGAGGTCATGGGGGCGCGGGCTTGGCCATAGCGAGGCAGCTCCGTGGGGGTCATGGTTCTTCTTGCGACGCCCAGGCCTTGAGTAACCGTCCCGGGAAACTTCGAGTGGTTCCGAGGTGGTAAAACCAAGCTTGGGCCGGGTGGTAGAGATTGTAACAACCTTTGAAGCCATCCCCTGAACTCAGTTCCTAGCCTCTGCCATCCCCCTCCTGCTTTAAGTTGACCACTCGTAGGAGAGAAGAAAGTGAAGGAGAACTTATTTACTTGACAAAACAAAATAAAAACTTGGTACAAGTCTTCCTGTTTTGATAGGGCAGAACGTTTGGAGTTCTTGAAGGGGCGATTAATTTTAGTACCTGCTGTGGTGCTTCTGCCTTCCTATCCATTAGAGGAAATGTAACACTTAAGGAAAATGTATTTTAGGACTAATACCGACCCATGAATTAAAGAAAGGGGTCTGGATTTTAACTAAGTTGCTATGAAAGTTATTTTAATGTAGGTATAAACGTGCTGATGTCTAGATAAAGAGTTGAACTCAAAAAATCATGACCTTACAAATGTATCTTTAAAGATAATGAAAAATAATTTCACGTATCACTGACCTGCCTGTAGGAAGTTTTGTTCTATGAGCCATTTTTGTAGGGAGTGGTATTCTTGCCTGCCTGTAGGAAGTTTTGTTCTATGAGCCATTTTGTAGGGAGTGGTATTCTTGAAGATAACCTCAACAGACGGAATTATTTGACAAACAGTTATTTGGCCAAAGAAGTTTATGTGGGGTCTTTCCACTTTTTTCATGCCCTCTTCACCACTTCAGCTCCTCCTCACAACTGATGAGCACAACAGCAGCCAACGTCAAATGTGATCAAAGTGCTGGACAAATACTGATACTTGTAAAAATCTTAAATAAGATAGAAAAAGGTCGTTAGATTATGAAGTATGTGGAATATTTAAGATTAACAGGTCTGTTTATGGCCTTGATCTTTCACATTAATTAGTACTATGAATTAATGAGCTCAGATAACTGAGCAATGATAGCCTTAGGTTTACTAGAATGAGCACTGGTTAGGGAGTTAGATGTTCTGGGTTCTAATACAGCTTCTGCCGTTAACAGTTTTTGGACCTTGAGCTAATTGCTTAACCACTTAGGAATTAATTTTTGAATCTGCAAAATAAGATTTTGTTAAGTGACATTTAAAACTGCTTCCATCTTTATAATTATTTGAATCTCTAAAACTAAATTTCTTTTTTTAAAATATAATTTATTAAGTTAGCAAATATACAGGGTATACAGTGTTTTCTTGGCTTCGGGACTAGATTTCTATGATTCATCGCTTATATACAACACCCAGTGTTCATCCCAACAAGTGCCCTCCTCAGTGCCCATCACCCATTTTCCCCTCTCCCTGCCTACCCCACCCCCATCAGCCCTCAGTTTATTCTCTGTATTTAAGAGTCTCTTATGGTTTGCCTTCCTCTCTGTTTGAAACTATTTTTTTCCCTTCCCTTCCCCCATGGTCTTCTGTTAAGTTTCTCATATGAGTGAATTCTACATATGAGTGAAAACATGTGATATCTGTCTTTCTCTGACTGACTTATTTCACTTAGCATTATACCCTCCAGTTCCATCCACATTGCTGTAAATGTCAGGATTCCATTCTTTCTCATTACCAAGTAGTATTCCATTGTATATATAAACCACATCTTCTTTATCCATTCATCAGTTGATGGACATTTGGGCTCTTTCCATAATTTGGCTATTGTTGATAATACTGCCATAAACATTGGGGTACATGTGCCCTATGAATCAGCACTGCTGTATTCTTTGGATACATTCCTAATAGTGCTGTTGCTGGGTCATAGGATAATTCTAATTCTAATTCCACACTGTTTTCCAGAGTGGCTACAGCAGTTTGCGTTCCTACCAACAATACAAGAGGGTTCCCCATTTCTCCATATCCTCACCAACATCTGCTGTTTCCTGAGTTGTTAATTTTAATGTTTATTTATTTTTGAGAGAGAGACAAAGTGTGAGTGGGGGAGGGGCAGAGAGAGAGGGAGACACAAAATCAGAAGCAGGCTCCAGGCTCTGAACTGACGCGGGACTCGAACTCATGAACCATGAGATCATGACCTGAGCCGAAGTTAGATGCTTTACTGACTGAGCCACCCAGGTGCTCCCTGAGTTGTTCATTTTAGCCACTCTGACTGGTGTGAAGTGGATCTCAATGTGGTTTTGATTTGCATTTGATTTGATTTGTGGTTTTGATGTGCGTGTTGGCCATCTGGATGTCTTTGGAAAAGTGTCTATTCATGTCTTCTGCACATTTCTTCACTGGATTGTTTTTCAGGTGTTGAGTTTGTTAAGTTCTTTATAGATTTTGGATACTAACCCTTTATCTGATATGTCATTTGCAAATAACTTCTCCCATTCTGTCTGTTGCCTTTTAGTTTTGTTGATTGTTTCCTTTGCAGTGCAGGAGCTTTATATCTTTATGAGGTCCCAGTAGTTCATTTTTGCTTTTATTTCCCTTGCTTTTGGAGACGTGTCGAACAAGTTGCTGCAGCTGAGGTCAAAGAGGTTGTTGCCTGTTTTCTCCTTTAGGGTTTTTATGGTTTCCTGTCTCACATTTAGGTCTTTCATTATTTTTATGTATGGTGTAAGAAAGTGGTCCAGTTTCATTTTTCTGCATGTTACTGTCCAGTTCTCCCAGCACCATTTTCTAAAGAGACTGTCATTTTTTCCATTGGATACTCCTTCTTGTTTTGTCAAAGACTAGTTGGCAAGACGTTTGTGGGTCCAATTCTCTGTTCTATTCCATTGGTCTATGTGTCTGTCTAAAACTAAATATCAAAGGTAGCTGTTAAAAGACCCAATAGTGCTTAGAAAACACCTTTATTTTTTCTTTTGGAAGGGCAGATAAGATGTAAGGGGAACAAAAGCTAAATTCTCTTGTAGAACCATTCCATTCACAGAAATAATGTAAATAAAAAGATCATAAAATGAATGTCATTAGTGAAACCTGGGGTAACTTTTTAAATAGTCTTTCTAGGGCTTTTCCAAATGTGTGGTTTATAATGGGGAATACCCTGGGTTAAAAGTCAGAAGATCTGATTTTCCAGAGCTGGCCTTGGCATATCACTTAACTTCATTGTAAATAAATATAAGAACATTTGCCACAACCCTCATAGGCACGCATGAACATAAGTGAAGGTAATGTAAAATGTAAAAATTTAGTATAACATTTAGGTTTAGATGAGTTAGGTAAAATTATAAGCTGTGGTTAGCTGGCACACTCACAAATTCTTAATCAAAGATAATATTTTTAAAGCTGTGAAACCATTATATTTTGTATAGAAGTACCCTAAATGTGAAAAGCACTGCACTGAGTACTGTGGAAGAGAAACAAGAAATCATGTATTTTTATTATAAAGATTTAGGTACTTTTTCCTTAAAATTTTATTATGAAAATGTTCAAATGCTACAGAAAAGTTGAAAGAATTTTACAGTGAATACTTATGTACATCTAGATTCTATAATCAGTGATTTGCTGTATTTACTCTATCACATACTCATCTCAATATACCCATCAATTCACCTCTTTATTTTTTTGATGCATGTCAGTGGCAGTTGCAAACATCCATATTCTTCACTCCTAAATGTGTCACTGTTCATATCATTAACTAGTATTCAATATTTGTTCACTTTCATTTTGTAAAATTTACATGCAGTGAAATGCACTGATGTTAAGCATACCAGTCTTTTGATATTTACATATACCTGTAGTACAAACTTCCATCAACATAGAGAATAATACCGTCACCTCCAAAAGTTTCTCATGCCCTTCCCAGTCAATCCCAGTCCGTACATCCCTCCTCCTCCCCTCTCACAGTGTACTGCTACTATCCTGATTTTTTCCATGTAGGTGCATGTTTTAAAGTTTTGAGTCTTTGAAGTATTTTGAGTTTTTGCAGTTCTTACTTTTCTATTATAAAAATTGGACTTAGCCCTCCTGAAAAATATACTGTTTCCAAAATGAAATAAAGTCCAGAAAAGAATGTTTAAAATTGAGTGTCTAGAACTCCATTTGAACACTCATTTAGCAAGAATTTATTGGATGTCGTATTAGTCTGCTAGGGCTCCCGTAACAAATTCCACAGACGGGGTGGCGTAAACAACAGAAATTAATTTTTTCACAGTTCTGGAGACTCAGAGTCCAAGATCAAAGTCCTGTTAGGGTTGTTTTCTGATTCATCATCTCTTCCTGGCTTGCATGTTGCAGCCTCATTGCTGTGTTCTCACATGGCCTCTTTGTGCTCAAAGAGAGAGAGATCTCTGGTGTCTCTTCCTTGTATAAGGATATAAGTTCTATAGGATTAGGGCCCCACGCTTATGACCTCATTTAACTTTACCTCCCTATAGACTCTGTCTCCAAATTCAGTGACACTGGGGATTAGGACTTCAACATATGAATTTGGTGTGGTGGAAGACACAATTCAGTGTATAACAGATACCTGTTAGGTACCAGGCACTTGGGGAGACTCAGTGTACAGAAATAAAACAAGGAACATAATGCAAGCAGGGATATAAAACATGTAGAAGATATTTAGAATATGAATAAAATGCTATAAAGTTCAGAGAGATCAAGAGATGGTAATTGAGTTGGGCCTTAGGCAGGACCAGGGGAATTCTAAGTAGAAGGAACAGTATATAGACAGAAAATTTTATGTATCTGGGGGAAATAGCCAATCATTATTGCTGGAATTCAGGATTTACACGGACACAGAATTATGAAAAAGATAGGAACCAGATTATGGAAGGGCTTGAATGCCAAGTGTGAGATTTGGGAGTCATTTTTGAACAGGGGCGAAATGGTCAAAGAGATGCTTTAGGAACATTCATCAGTACTGCCACAATCTTTGTTCACACCCTATCATGTCTGCAATTAGCTTTGCAGTCCATCCTTATCTTTAGTCATTTCTTTTTCCAGTATATCCCCCTTCAATCTAATCTCCATGACTTTATACTGTTGTCTTCTAAGTTTTAGAATCTGAACCATGCATCTAATTTCAGGCATCTGTGACCAGGTCTAAACTACTTAACATGACATACAAGACCTTTTAAAACCCAGTCCCAATGTCTTCTCCCTAGTTATATCTCTACCCTCTCTTATTCTTGTTTCTCTCTCCCCAACCACTGCCATCTCCAGCATACATTTGAACTCTTCTGTCCAGCCACAGAGGCCTACTTTTCCCTGAATGCATCAAGCTCTTTATCATTTCTGATTTTTTTCCACTGGTTGCCACCCTGAAATCCCTTCTTCCTGACCCTGTCTCTGACCCAGTTCATATATCAGCTGAACAAAATAAACTAAGTATTTTTTCCCAGAATGTTTAAGTTTTTGTATTTCTGTTGGGAATATTTATTCATTTATACAGCATTGATTTTGCTAATTAGGTTTGGACAAAATAGACTGTTTTCTAGCATCCATGATGATTCCTTTTGTAACATGTCCAGCTGCTCTCTGGGCCTGGAGGTGCTGGGTGTCAAGAGGGCAAGTCTCTGTTTCTAGCGTGGTGGGGGCGGGGGGGGGGGGGGAGCATAGTGTGAGCATTGCTATAAAAATGTGGTTTGAGGAGCAGAATCTGAAAAGAGCAGCATGTGAATGGAATCTACTTCTTGGTACCTTCAGGCAGAGGGTGAGGAGGGGAAGGTTAATAAATTCCAGATCATTCTTTGGAGTATATTTTTATTTTACTGTCATGTAATCGACCTTTTACCACTCCCCATATACCCTGCCCAAAATAATTAAAGGAATTTACCTGAGGATCAACCTTAGGAATAGAGTGTAGTATAATTATAGGGGCAATAGAAAGTTTTCTCTACCCCTCCCTACTAAATCTGGGCACTCCTTAAATACCAAAATTGGCCTGTGAGAGGATGAGATTTTCACCGCACAATTACAGATAAGACATAAAATGCAATTCTAAGGTAAGTGTCTGAATAATTTTAAATGGCCAGCCTAAAATTAGAGATTCATGATATATCAGAATCTCTTCTTGTTTTGAGGAGGATTAAAGATTGGAGAAGCTGGAGACATTACAAAATTTGGAGAGTTACCTTTTCTAATGCTTTGACATTTAGAAGTTAATTAGGGTTCCAGGTCTTATACAAAGATATAGTCTTGAGAGAGCCACTGAACTGTGTGTATTTCTGTATTATCTCCGTGGACTTGTGTTTTATTGTGTATGATGTCTGCTCAGGGATGTCTTCTATATATTTTCTTAGTGAATTTGTGAGAGAGAAAGGGAGGGAATGAGGGAGGATGCCACTGGAGCCAGGCATCAGATATTAGTCTGTAATTCCTTATGAATAATACACATGATTTATTGGGAGCACTTGTGTGTCTGTGTTCACCTTCATTTGCTCTCAGTCTATGAGGGCCAACCAAGCTTTTCTCTAGACCCTTTTGGAGTTGACTTAAGAACTCTGGCCTTTTTTTGCACTGTAAAGAAATGTGTGCCTAGTGAGGTGTTTTTATATTTCTTTTCCTTCTCCCTTTGCAAGTTTGGAAGAAATTCCTTTCTGAATCCTACCCACCCTTGCCCTTTTAGTTTTTTTAGTATCTTTTTTGTGATATTTAAGAATAGCTTATAGTTCTTTTTATCAGTTTAGAAATTGTCATTATATTTTCTCGAATTCAGTACTATCCAGTAGAACTCTTTGTAATGGTGGAAATTTGCACCATCCACTAGCAACATGTGGCTCTTGAGCACTTGAAATGTGGCTAGTGCAACTGAGGTACTAAATTTTAAATTATTTAATTTTAATTAAAATAACCTCATATAACTAGTGTCTACCCTATTAAAACTCAAGTTTTAGATCATATGTTGATGATTCTCTAGCACACAGAAGATTGATGTATTTGAAAATCCACAGTTGTAGGTTCCATTGGTAAGACTGTGAAATTGACTGATTCATTACCTAGTTAATGCAGATAAATTCCCACTGCTTTATAAAACTTAACTGTTTTAATGGAGAGGAATTTGGCTATATAGCTAGTGATAAAACTCAAAACTGGTTAAAGTTCACAGTAAATAAAAATTCCAGGGAATGTCAAGCTATGTAATCTTTTACCTGGATTGCTGTGTCAAATCTCCTAACTGATCCTTTTGCATCTACTCCTGTTCCTATCTAATTCATTTTCCACATTTTAATACTTTAACCTAAGCAGTCATTTCAGAATACAGATTTGATCATGTAACCCCACCATACCTAAACACTTCATTGGTTTTCCATTCTCAGGAAAAAGACTAAAATCCTATAATCTGATCTATAGTGGTGGGCCTCAGTTTATGCTATGTTTTCTCCTACTGTGTACAGAAGCCACATTAACTTTTCAGTCCATTAAACATTCTATTCAGATGACTTGCTAAGATCACCCAGGATTTCCATCTTGCTAAATCTGAAAGTTAATTTCTGTTCACATTTTTCTTGACTTCTAGGAACATTTAACACAGGTGACCATTCCCCCCCTGAAACCTTTCTTCTGACTTCTGTGATAATTAGTTTTTTTCCTGTACTTTAAATGCGAGAGTTCTTTCTTGACACCCTTCATTCCCAACAGTCTCCCTCAGTGATCTCTTCTCGTCTCATGACTTTTAATAACATCAACTTGTTAATATAACTCTAGCCTTGTTCAGTGTCAGACTGGTGTTTTCAACTTTCTATCCAACTTGTCTATGCAGATATTTAAGAAGCATCTGAAACTTAACAAGTCCAGAGCAGAACCTTAAAAAAAAAAGAATCAAACCTTTTTTGTGTGCAAAAATGCAGTCCTGATTCAAAAGGAGAGTTAGTACTATGGATCCCTATATACCCAACCCTTAACTTCAACAATCAATTCATGGCCACTCTTTTATTTATATTCTGCCACTCACCCCATCCTAATCAGATTATTTTGCAGCACATCCCAGATACCATGTCTTTTTTTGTAAGTTTTCAGTCTCTATTTCTAATAGATGATAATTTAAACACACTACCAATATCACATACAATTAACAATAACCCTAAGTATTATCAAATGTCCTTTGAGTCGTAATAGAACTTTGATCTCATTCCTTCCAAATCTTTTCTTCCCTCAGTCTCTCCCCATCATCAGTTTAACGGCACTACCATGGATTTGGTTGTTCAGGCCTCAAACCTAACAGTCATCTTGTTTTCTCATTCCTCACCACCAATTCATCAGTTTAGCCTATCTGCTCTATTTTCAAAATATATCCTGAATCCAGCTTCTTCCTAATTCTATTGCTACCTCTCAATCAAACTATCTATCTCTTGCCTAGACTACCATAGTAGTCTGCTAAAGAGTCACCCTGTTTCCATTCTCTTCTCTATAATCCATTCTTCATCTACAGGCGAAGTTATCTTTTAAAAAAATTAATCATGTTATAGCATTCCCTTGCCTTTAACCCTGTTGCCTTTAGAACAGAGTCCTTAATTGTTTCCATGGTCTCTGTTGTCCTTCATTTTCTGGTCTCCTCTGACCTCACTTAATACCACTTTTCCCCTTATTCACTCCCAGCCCACTTGTCTTCTTTTAGTTCTTCAAATACCCCAAAGTTTGTTCTTGCCTCATCATTTTTGACTTATTCCCCCACATGTTCTTTTAGTTGGCTTATTCATGTCATTCAGTTCTCAGTTCAAATGCTGTATCCTCAGAGAGGCCTTTCTGGATCTCCTTATCCAAAGTGTTAGCCCCTCAGCCCCACTGTCGTTCTTCATCCCATTACCTCAGTTTGTTTTCTTTTTTCACAGTATTGTTCAATACTGAAATTATCTTGTTTGTTGAGGCACTTGCTTATTACCTGTCTCTCCCTATGAGAATTTTGCTCTTTGAGGGTCAGAACCTTTAGAATGTTTAGAGTAGTGTTTAGAATGGTGCCTGACACACACTAGACATTACTAAATATTTTTTGAATGAAGAGTGAGTTAATAAATGAACTGTGCTGGGTTCTGAATGCTTCATATGTTTAAAGAAGAAAGATTGCTGAGGACTCTCAGCCAAGGAAAGAGTTTTATCCAAAAGGTATAACTTAAATCTTGGCCTCAGAAGATCATTTTGATATAGATGGGAGAAAAGAGAGATTTTTAAAAGAGGTTTCTTTCTTTCTTTCTTTCTTTCTTTCTTTCTTTCTTTCATAGTCAAGTTATAGGTGTGCTGAAGTTGGAAAGGAAGGTTCCTGTCTACTACTTCTGCTGATTATGTACTTTTTGACACTAAATGGTGCTTCTGCCTTTTGTTTGGAATTTGCCATTCACACATATATCCTCCGTTGTACACAAAACACTCAAAGTGGTGGTTGCTTAGTGAATATGTTGATATTATCCCTTAAGAATTCCAATTTATAGAGAATAATAGTACTATTGACAAAAATAGAAAGATACTGGAAGAGGGGATAAGATAGTGAAGCTGGTTTTAAACCTGACATTTGCCTGTGTTTTATTAGTCTAAATTATGAGCCTTCTACAAGCTATTTAACTTCTAGATTGAGATCTAGAAAAGGCTATTAAAATACTGATTGAAGATTAATAGACTGATAGGAACAGAATCTAAACTGCAGACTTAGACTGAATGGCTTAAATGGTTATTATAATTGGAAACACCTAAATGTTCATTATTGGGGAAGTAGTCTTACAGACTGTGACACTTCCACAGGATATTTATGCCACGATTAAAAATATCTTCCAGGCACTTTGAGTAACAAGGGCAAAATGCTCATGGTATAATGTTATATGATACATATAATGATATAATGATATCATGTTATGTGATATATATAATGATATGTTTTATGATAATGTCATAAAAGCAGGACTTTAAAGTGTTACAAAGGACCTCCAGTTGATAAAAATATTCATAGATGTGTACAGAAAAAACTAAACACATCTTATAACATTAATAATAGTTAACTGTGGATGACTTTTATTTTTTTAAACTTTTTTGCTAGTTTTTCTAAAATGACTTGTAATACTTTAATCATAATAGAAGTTTTTATTTTAACAAATGGATGAAGAAAGAAATGAAGTTGGTTTCAGTCATGGATTTCAGTTTGGCATAGGAAAGATAGGCTGTTATGTTGAAGGAGACAGAGAATCAAACAAAGTTGCTTTTAATACACTTTAATATTGAATGTTAACTTGTTGGGTGTTTTTAATATATATATTTCTAGCATTATATACTTCTATTTCCCTGATGATTTTTCAGCCATCATGTTTTGCTGGGCTGGGGGGCGGGGAAGAGAATTTAAGAAACAATTAAAAAAGAAAGAGAAGAGTATAGTGCTGGAAACAGTTTGTGTTTTCTGGAGACAGAGTGTACCTGATGTACAGCCTTTCTCTAGTGACAAGTGAAAAGAAGTACCCTAATCAAAATGTAGAGAGAAGGGACTGTCCTATGTAGGTATTCTCACCAGAGTCTTTTTAAGTCCCCTGCCCTTTTAGTATTATTTTTCTTTTGGTTGGTTTTTTGAGAGTTGGAGCCTTTTCAGGAGGAAGAGATCCGTGGGAAATGTGAGTAGGGTCACTAAGAAAAGGTAAAACTAATTTCTGTTTTGTTCTATGAATAAGAAAGCCATGAAAAGACTTGATTCCTTCTATAAAAGCATGCTTTCTCCTGTACTTCTCCTGTATTTTTGTTACAAAAATAATAAAACAATCATAGTAAAAAGCTAAAAAAAAGGAAAAAGGCTAAAAGGTCATAGGTTAATTTCTAAGTGAACCACTACTGAGTATTTCTTATATAGCTTTACAGAATTTTTCCATCTAGTACCACATTTTAGAATGATAGACATAGAGGCAATAGAGCAAGCAATTATGCTGGATTGTCTGGGACAATTTGAGGTAATTGTGTTTAGTAGAAACTTTTGTTGGCTGTATGCTTGGATGGAAAAAACATACACTGTTTGCTAAGCATGTGCCACCAGGTGGGGTTTAAAAATGAATTAAAGCAGTCATGACCCTTGAGATGGTCACATTTGAGCCAAGAAAACAGGGTTGGTGCCCATTCTTAGAATTACGATTACATAACCTATTATTCTCGTAATAAAGATTTTCCTGTGGTTGCACTAAATTTAGCATGGTTTCTCTACTCCTAACTTACAGGATTGTAAAATATCCAAGAGCTTTATGGATTTTTTTGTTTGTTTGTTTGTTTAAATGTTTCTTTTTTAACACTTAACTTTCAATTCAGGTTATTATTCTTTTATTTTAAATATATATAGGAATTACTCAAGGTGATGAGGACGATTGATGACAGAATAGTACATGAATTAAACACTACGGTTCCAACAGCTTCCTTTGCAGGGAAAATTGATGCAAGCCAAACCTGTAAACAACTTTATGAGTCTGTAAGTGTATCTTTTGAGTCTTTTGTGCTTCCTTTATGCCTTTCTTTGCAGGCAAAATAAGAAACCAATTGACATATAATTAAACTGGATAAAAGTATGACATCTTCATGTTTTCTTGCCTACGTCTGAGAGTGTGTGTAAGTTTTGATCTGGTTGCTACAAACTAAGGAAAACATGTGATCTTATGCACAAGTCTGTGGAGAGATGGTTCTAAGGAATGAGAGCATTTTTTGGCCCCTTCATGGGCAGCCTTTAACTTTAGAAACCTTATGCACCAGGGAACAAAGGAGGAAGTGAAACAGTCAAGTAAAACAGTGAAACAAGAGCAAGGGTTTTGAATGAGTCAGTCCTAAGAAGCCAGATACCTGATACAATGAATTAAAACCTTTTATACTTTCTGTATCTTTTTTCTTCCCTCAATCATCAGGGAGGGGAATAGAAGCATTTGGTAGTTGGGAGAAAAGCCACAGATCTTGTCCTCGTATGAGGCTTTGGGTTCTCAAATATATATTTTTTCATAGGCTCTTAAAGAGTTCTTTTGTGTCGCTTTATAATTTCTAAAAACAAAAGGAAATAGTAATGTGGCCAAGTATTTTTTTATAATTTACTTATATCTTTTCATTAACTTGGAAGCTAATGTTCAAATGGCATTTGCTTTTCTATGATCTCCCACAAGATTACTATTTGGATTCTTATAAAGAAGATATTACTTAAAACCTAAAATTCTATTTCTCAGTTATGAAAAAAAAAGTCAGTTTTATTCATATCAATTAAATTCAAAGCATTAATAATTGCTGATGTTTTTGTCCTGCTTTATATGAAAGTGTGTTGTTTTATTGAGTGGTTAGGTGATTCTTGTGGCTTGAGAAATTGCAAATCTGTGAACTTTAATGAGTAGAATCCAGTATCGGAAGTAGGGAGCATGAGTCCAAGCCCTATTTTATTTTGAGGTTGTTCACTTAGTTTCTTTGGGTAGCTCTGTCTGAAGAACTAGAAATTTATGATCACTTTAGTGATGCCCCCCTCACTGCCCATATAATCTCTAGAAAAGAATCTCACTTGTTTTCATTTATAATCTTTTTTTAACCTAAAGATTTATAGTGTAGGGATTAGCAACATAGATTCCAGATGTAGATTAAGTCCTACCTCTGCTTCTTCCTAGCTGGTAGCCTTGAACATGTCACATAACTTTTTGCCTCAGCTTATTATTTGCAAAATAATAACATAATAGTACCTAGTTCATGGGGTTGTTAGAGGATTAACTGAGGTAATATAAAGTGCTAACTGTACTAAATGTTTTATATATAAATGCTTGCTGCTTCTATTATTATTGTTGTTATTATTATCCCTTTGTTGCACTAAGATAATCTTGCATATTGGACCCTTTTGTTTTGGATATTTGAGACCTTTCTGTTTTGGATATTCTCGTGTTTGTGTTTGGGTTTTTCTCTGTCTGTATCCTAAAGGGATCCAACAACATGAACATTAGAGGAACGATTGTTTATCTAGTAATTTTGTGCCAGGGATCAGGCCTGCGGCAGAGTGCCTATGCTAATAAGTACCACTGAGTTCCCTTAGATATTATCTCAGTTAAGAGTGGAGCTCTGTGAAACATCCAAATTGCTTAAGGTTACTCTGACTTCTTTTAGCCCCTGATGCTTTCCTTCTATAGCTGATGAAGAAATGTTTGCACTCTCTAATAATAATACTTCTTCAGGGGCGCCTGGGTGGCGCAGTCGGTTAAGCGCCCTGCTTCAGCCAGGTCACGATCTCGCAGACCGTGAGTTCGAGCCCCGCGTCAGGCTCTGGGCTGATGTCTGGGAGCCTGGAACCTGTTTCCGATTCTGTGTCTCCCTCTCTCTCTGCCCCTCCCCCGTTCATGCTCTGTCTCTCTCTGTCCCAAAAATAAATAAAACACGTTGAAAAAAAAATGTTTAAAAAAAAAATAATACTTCTTCATAGCAGATGATCAACAAAGTTATTATGAAGTACTAATTGTAGAAATTCCAAATCTTAGAAGAATACTCTTAATGAAAATAATTTCAGTGAGATCCCCTTATTAAAGGGTATCCCTTGAATCTATGATTTTTTTCTAGCTGTACATTGTTTATTGTTTATTCTCAAAATAAATGTGAAAATCAATGCTGAACATTAAAAAGTCTGTGAATTTGGAACAGTGTTTTACAAATGCAAAACAATTACTAGTGTCACAGTGATTGATTTAGGGTAATTTTTAAGGATGTCTCTTTAATATAATGAATCTTTGGAATATATGTTTCAATGATATGCTTCCCCTTGCATCTTTTTGTCAGAAATTCTGGAGAAAGATTTAAAAAACACAAAAGGCCAAGACAAAAACTTACTAACTTTTATTTTATTTTTTTATTATTTTTGTAAATTTTTAATAGTTTATTTATTTTTGAGAGAGAGAGAACACACATAAGCAAGGGAGGGGCAGAGAAAGAGGGAGACACGGAACACAAAACAGGCTCCAGGCTCTGAGCTATTAGCACAGAGCCCTATGCAGTGCTCAAACCCACGAACTGTGAGATCATGACCTGAGCCGAAGTCGGCCACTTAACCGTACTGAGTCACCCAGGCGTCCCATGTTGTGTTTAAAAAAAAAATTTTTTTAGCATTTATTTGTTTTGAGAGACAGAGGGACAGAGCATGAGTGGGAAGGGGCAGAGAGAGAGAGGGAAACACAGAATCCAAAGCAGGCTCCAGGCTCTGAGCTGTCAGCACAGAGCCCGATGTGGGGCTTGAACGCAGGAACTGTCAGATGATGACCTGAGCCAAAATTGGCCGCTTAACCAACTGAGCTACCCAGGAGCCCCCTGTGTTTTGTTTTTAAATGATGGTTAAACCAAGGGTCAGTGTCAGGGTTCTGACAAATGATGTTTCAGAAATTAGAATTTAGTGTAGAGTTAATTTAGAATCAACCTTTGTTCAGGAAAGAAAACACCCAAAAACTATGATCACGAAAAGTGTTAGCATTGTTTCCCTTAAAGGCAAAAAGGATTGTTTTTAAATAATGGTTAAAAGATAGTAGGTGAGGGGCGCCTGAGTGGCTCAGTGGGTTAAGCGGCTGACTTCGGCTCAGGTCAGGATCTCACAGCTCGTGGGTTCCTCGAGTGTGCTTTGGATTTGTGTCTCCCTCTTTCTCTGCCCCTCACCTGCTTGTGCTCTATCTTTCTCTCTCTCTCAAAAAAAATAAATAAACGTTGAAAAAGAAAAAGATAGTAGGTGAAAATTTGACTAAAAGAAGTTCTTAGAGTTTTGGTAAAGTATAATAAAACTGGGAAGTCCTAGATAGACCCCTGTTAGACTAGCTTTGAATCACTCTCTTGCCCCATCCTAAATGCCTTCATTCTGAAATTGCATACCCCAAATCAAAGGAAGTATGGTTATGATATGGTTATTACTCAGGGATTTTCTCCTCTAACCAAAGGAGCTGCTAGTTATCAAGCGTCCTCATTTCTTTGACATGTGTACAGAAAGAAGTCTATGCATATTCCTCTTGCATATGGCTCTTAATTCTGAATTTTCTTGAAGGTTGATCATGAAAGCTAGACTAAAATAATTGATAGTACAGAATAAAAGATGATTTGCTCAGTACTTTCTGTCCATAGGGGAGTGAGTTCGCAGTGGGGCTAATCTGAAGGAAAAGTATGCAGGTGAAGGTAGGAGGGTGGTCTTCAGTGAGAAGTGTATCTGCAGGAAAGGGGCCAAGTTAATGAGGGGAACAGTGGAGGAGAGCCTAACCAAGGAAGGAACCTGTGTGGTGAGAGAGGCTGAAAGGAAAATATTGAACATTTTAATAAAATGTACACAATTGGAATTTGATTTTAAAATTCAGATAGAAAAAGTGAAAATACTGTGACAGACTCCTACTTAGTGCTAATGCTATTCCACCAATTATTGGAGCTTTAGACAAAATATTAAAGTGATTAAATCGCGTCTGACATCTGAGCAGTGTATTGAGTTATGTTATCCTTAGATTTTAGAGGTAGAAAGGATATTAGCGATTATTTACTCATAATCCATAATTTTGCAAAAGAGGAAACTGAAGCCTGGAAATGTTAATTATTTAGCCAGTCTCATACAGGGAGAGCTTCTTAACTCTAAGTTAGGATGGTTCATTTCTTCTGTTTTGGGAATTTCCCTACCCTCAATGGCTCCTTTCATTTTCTGGAATTATATCTGAAGGAGGAAACAAGTAACAGAAGCAGCGTATTTGCCAATGAAATATAGGCCTTGGACTGTCCTTGTGAATCCTAAACCTTACAATGAAAAAAATTAGCATATTAGAGTAATTTAGTATAGGTGGGGTTAATGCCTCTTAGTTTGATTTTCTTCTCTTCACATAGGTATGATTTATAATCAATGCACTTTTAGTATTGTCGCACTCTAGAAATGCAAAGGAATTTTTCCTGGTGCATATTAGATCAGTAGTTCTTAACTTCAGGGTCCTGAGATGATCATTTAAGAGATATATTTCAAATAACTTAGAAAGAATGCTTATAGGATGGTTTAGTCCTGTGTTTTATATACAAATATGTATAATAGGTTATTCCTAGTATAACTCATTAGCATAGCATTAACATACTCTCTTCAGAGGGAAGAAGGAATGATATAACATGATTAATTAGATGGAGGAAGTTAACACCTAAATTTTAGTTGGAAGCGAACCACCTTTGTTTGTGTTCCACTAATTATAATGGCGATTGCATAGTGCTTGCTTCAGCAGCACATATACTATAATGGCGATTACATATTATTTTAGTACTTTGCTTTTACTCTCCCCCAGGTTTATGGGGCATCATCAGAATTTGGTATGATCATGGGAGTGTGTTCGAATAATGATCATCAAACTTCGTAAATGAAGGAAGAAAATAAATGCAAATTGTTGTATTGGATTTG
The DNA here is from genome assembly GCF_028749965.1 of Puma concolor. Taxonomy (NCBI): domain Eukaryota; kingdom Metazoa; phylum Chordata; class Mammalia; order Carnivora; family Felidae; genus Puma; species Puma concolor. Next base: position 91,869,738 of record NC_141675.1, read on the forward strand.
TTATATAAAGATGAAACTTAGTAAAGAATTGCCCTGCCAGATGTCCTTTCAGTTGGCACACACAGTTGATGGAGCCAATAATCTGTACTTCATATACAATTTTCCCATAAAGTCTTGAAAAGGGCTCTGTCTTGCATAGGTAAACATTCTTTGTTTTTCTTTAGTGTAACGAATTCCTTCTCTACATCACTTACTTCACAATTTCTTGCACTTAGTGACAACACAAGGCTGAAAAAACCAATGAAAGGACAAAAAAAAAAGAGGAAGAATAGCAGCAGTGGCCCCGAAGGTGTGTGAGGGTGGGTAGAGGGTAGAACACGAGGGATGGAATACTGGGGACAGGAATGTAGGGAGAAGGGACTGAAATGAAAAGTCCTGTATGGGGAATGCAGGAAGAGGAGTGGGAAATCCCAGAAGCATATGGAAGGAGGAAGACAACCGACCTCATACTTTACACCATGAGAGGTATTTCCTTTGATCTGTTTTTTGGTGATTTAACTGGTTCAGCACAATCTTCTCTTCCATAGATTCAGTTTTTAAAAATTGTTTTAGAACTATTATATTTCTGTAGCCTAAAAATAAGGATTTTTTAAAAACCACTACAATGTAAAAAATTGGTATGATTTTTCTCTATTGTTCCTTTGTTCCTTTAGTTGATGGAAGCTCATGCCAGCAGGGACAGAGTCATAAAAAATTGTATAGCTCAGACCTCAGCAGTAGTAAAACACCTCCGAGAAGAGAGAGAAAAGAATTTGGATGATTTAACGTTATTAAAGCAACTTAGGAAAGAACAGACAAAGGTAAGTTGAATAAGCTTTAAATTTCTGAGCAAAAGATTTTCAAAATAGCTGTCAAAATAAATTTAGCTATCAAAATAAAGACAATTTTTTAACACCTTATTTATTTGTTGAGAGAGAGAAAGCATAAGCAGGGGAGGGGCAGAGAGAGAGAGAGTGACAGGATCTGAAGCAGACTCTGTACTGACAGCTCAGAACCTGGAGCCTACATCATACTCTGTGTGTCCCTCTCTCTGCCCCTCCCCTACTCACTCTCTGTCTCGTTCTCTCTCTCAAAAACAAATAAATGTTATAAAAAAAAAAAGAAAAAAGAAAAAGAAATGGTCATTACTTTAAAAAAAAAAGGACCAGGGACGCCTGGGTGGCTCAGTCGGTTGAGTGTCCGACTTCAGCTCAGGTCATGATCTCACAGCTCATGAGTTCGAGCCCCGCATCAGGCTCTGTGCTGACAGCTTGGAGCCTGGAGCTTGCTTCGGATTCTGTGTCTCCCTCTCTCTCTGCCCCTAACCATCTCGCATCCTGTCTCTGTCTCTCAAAAATAAATAAACATTAAAAAAAAAAAAAAGGGACCAGATTAATACTTCATTTTTAGTGGGCTTAATTTTATTACATTTAGAAATTAGTTGGTATGTTAATTTGCATTTCATGAATATATGCAGTGTAGTAGCTTTAGCTTAAAGAAACGTAATCATATTTTCTTTCCATTTTTTTTATATAGTATACTGTTAAATATAACAAAGGATATCCTTATATATAAAAGGATTAACACAGACCAACACCACATCAGAAAATCTAGGGAAATCATATCTGTATCTATGTTTAAAGGCTTGACTTAAGAATAAACTTTTTTAGGGGCACCTGGGTGGCTTAGTCGGTTGGGCGTCCATCTTTGGCTCAGGTCATGATCTTGTGGTTGGTGGGTTCGGCCCCATGTCAGGCTCTGTGCTGACGGCTCAGAGCCTGAAGCCTGCTTCAAATTCTGTGTCTCCTCCTCTCTTTGCCCCTCCCATGTTCATGCTCTGTCTCGCTCTGTCTCTCAATAATAAATACATGTAAAAAAAAAAAAAAAAGAATAAACTTTTTTAATGTATTTACATTTTGAGAATATTTACTTCTGGTTTCGTCTGTAGAAATTTGCCGAAATGCAATACAAATATTTTCAGAATACTACTCTCTTTAGCTATAAAAGTATAGTATTATTTGAATATAACCAGGTACACTAGAACCACATTATAATTTATTTCCCTACACAAAGAAGTTACTATGGATCTTTGGTTCTTTTTGGATACTTTTTTGTTTCCACTTCATTTCCCAGCCTTGCAGTTTTCACTTTTAAGAAAACAGCAAGTGTCCACTGAGTGATATGTCAGAGGAAGCCTTTTTTCCTCAAAGTCAGCTGTAATGCAGATAGGGTGTGCACCTCAGAGTATAAGAAATGGAACAGGACTGTTCCTTTATAGCCCTTAATGGTGACATGTCAAGAAAACATTTGAAATGTGTGCCATATTTTATTAAGTGCAACTCATTGCTGTCTTCTTTTGTGGGGAGCTGCTTAAAGAGTGACTTTTTATTTTGATATAATTTCAAACTTACGGTAAAGTTGCAATAGTACGGGGAACTCACTTATACCCTTTACCTATATTCACCTATTGTTTGCATTTTGCCCCACCTGCTTTGAGATACATTGTCTCCACCCTCCCCTCCTTCTGCCTCCTCCTTCCCTCCTTTCCTGTTTCCTCCCCTTTCTACCTCACATAGGCATTTTTATTTACTGAATCATTTGGCGAGAATGTTGGGTACAATGTTCCTTTGCTCCTTACATACGTTGGTGATTTCCTAAGAAGAAGGGCTTTTTCCTATATGACCACTGAGCAATTATCAAAATTATGTCTGTATTTCAAGGTAGCACAGTAGGTGACTTGCTGACTGGGTGACTGAAAATCCAGTATGGGACAAAATTGTGTTTTTCATTACTGAACAGTCATGAGGTCTGCCCTTTGTTTAGTAGATGTAGCCAAGCTTTGAAAAGGGGACCTTACCATCACTCTCAAGCCTATATTCTTGTAGCTGCCCGCAGGTGAGTGTGTGCACTTGCTCAGTCATCCCAGGGCTGCACCATGTCTTACTGGAATCAACCACCGTCTTCATGGCTCTCTTTGTTCATGACGACTGCTTCAGTCCTGTATTCCACACCTGCTCATTCATCTGGCAGTGGTGGGGTCCTCAGAGAGTGAACTTAATGCTGTAATGATCATCTTAGTCATTGTTTATGAAGGCTTGTAGATAATTTCTATAAAGCTGGTTAAAATCTAGTTATTTTGGATTTTGTATTTCAACAGACTCTTGAAGGTTTTGACAAAGAAAACTACAGGGCAGGGCTATTATATCAGAAACTGAAAACTCACTATTTGCAAATTACATCAGACAAACACTACAATTACTCCTGTTAGTGGAGAGCAAAGTTCAGAACCACTGAGTCCTTGGGAGTGATTTGTTACATAATTGATCCACCCTCATCTCTGCCCTTCAGCCTCTAGGGCCCAGAGAAAATCACCAGGATGACCATTGCAAGGAGTAGTTTTAGAAACCAGTCAGCAAGTTACAAAAGGTAGCTTTCTAGTCAGATACTGTGTAGGACTAGAGGGTGACTGTGAATAGTACTTAACCAAATAAGAAAGCTTGAATTTTTTTTAATTTTCAAGCTTTCTTCATTTTCATGAAGATTATGGAATCAGAAAGAGAACTCTTAAAGATGTTCCAGGTCTACCTCTTCATTTTTTTGAATGAGAGAACTGCAACTCAGGTACTAACTGATATCCCCAGCTAGTAAGTGGTAGAGCTGGGACTTTAACCCATGTCTTCTGACTCTGGATTCAGTGCTTTTACATTAAACTGTGACTGATAGTCAAATTCTGACTACTGTAGAGAACATACTTTATTCATATGCAGAGATGCCGGTCTAAAAGTCCCCAGTTCTTTCCCTGAGTCCTTAACTCAGAAAAAGCACATTCCTTGCTGGAACTGTGTAACTGCTGTCACCTATTGTCACCTATTCAAACTTCCTTTGAAAGGAAGTGTACCTGTTTAAGACCTAGAGCCTCAAAACAACCATCTCTCAGGGAGCATTTTGTTGGTGGCACTGAAATTGTATTAGAAGTTGGTTGTAATATCTGAAGCATTCAAGAATAGAGAAAACATGGGTTATAAAGGCAGGTGGCCCTAATGAAATGAATCTCTTCTACCACTTGGTGGCTTTGTAAACTTGTAAATTAATTGCTCTGAAATAATCTGATTTTTGGTTTGTAAAATGTAGTTGAGATTTCTTTATTTTTAGAGATGAGGATTAAATGATATCGTGTGTGTAAGAGCCAGCATATTACCTAATGTACTTAGTAGTTGTTTTCCTTTCCTTTTTGAGACTCTGGGACCCCATATTTTTTTACATTAATCCTCCTTACAATATCTTGGAACCATTGGTTTCTACTTTTTGTTTAATCACTACTTACGGGGGTAGGGGAGGAGGAGTATGCAAATCCTCTGTAGCAGTGGCATTCTCTTTTTGGAAGTTGTAATTTTTCAGAGATTTTCTTATATATTGTGAAAATCTGCCTCCCTGTAGCATGTGATTATTGCTCCTTAATCTTCACTCTGCAAGTATGTAGGAGAAGTCTAAACCCATTTCTCCGTGACCTGCCTGTAAATATTTGCGAGCAGTTATGAAGACTGTCCTAGTGGAATGTCGTGACCCTGTTTTTTGATTGAGTTTACTTCTTTGGCACTCAGTCCAGGCTTTGACAGAGCAGTGAATCTTCAATAATTTCTGGTCCATGTAGCTGATTAAAATCTGAGGTTGCTTTGATGTCAGCAGATGGGCTTCTTCAGGCTCGTTACTACTTTACAGAACAAGACTGGTTGTCAGAAATGCAGTCCTTCCTCTCATTCTAGTTTCAGTCCTATGTACCTGACTATACTCTGACACCAGTTCTGAGTCTAGCAGAGGACTTTACAAGGAGCCATTGGATCAGTACTAAGTTCCTATCTTACTAGTGTTACATGCACATTGCTTAAACATCCTGCCTGAACTCTGCTCCTAACTGGTCAGGTTCATTGGCTTGGGTCCCTGACTCATGGTTGCCTAGATCTTGTCTGGCTGGCTCTCTGGTATTTTGTTCCCAAATCTCCTGGCTTGAGTCTTAACTTTGGCCTGAGGAAATCATCCTGGTTTTAACCTCTTGGCTGCTTCAATCTGTAGTTCATGCTTTTTGTCCCAATTTTCCTGAATAGTTTCAAGCCTTCTTCCTGGAACTAGCAAGCTTCTTTCAAGTTTCTCCCACTAGAAGTGACTAGGAGTATGATGCCCACCCCCCCCACCCCCCGCCTCCATCTGGGCCTGGCAATGGAATTGGCTACTTTTCTGATAGAGTAATTAGGTTGGCAGTTATCAGGAAAGTTAGAAAGATGTAGCATTAGTATCAGACCTCTGGCTGTATGCTCAAGGTGTGGAAAACTCATGCCTTTCTAGATCATTTGGGCCTTAGATATTCCCCTTCTTTCTCTGTTTTTCTTCTTGATTCTTTTTTCTTTATCCAAATCAGGTTGCCACCTCCTTCTTTTTATTCCTCTGTGCTGTCTTTGTAAATCTGTATTATAGGATCAATAACTAGAACTAGAATTATTGAGTTCAAGGACATGTGAATTTATGTTTTTATAAATCTTACCAAATTGCCCTCCATAGAGGTTGCAACAATATATACTCCTACTAAAAATGTGTATGAGGGGCGCCTGGGTGGCGCAGTCGGTTAAGCGTCCGACTTCAGCCAGGTCACGATCTCGCGGTCTGTGAGTTCGAGCCCCGCGTCGGGCTCTGGGCTGATGGCTCGGAGCCTGGAGCCTGTTTCCGATTCTGTGTCTCCCTCTCTCTCTGCCCCTCCCTCGTTCATGCTCTGTCTCTCTCTGTCCCAAATAAATAAATAAACGTTGAAAAAAAAAATTTAAAAAAAAAAAAAAAAAAAATGTGTATGAGTGTATCTTTTTCCATACTCTCACTAGTAGTAGGTTTTATCAGAGGTACTCATTTTTGAAAATTTTTGTCATATTATGGCTTGATTTGCATTTTTTTATACATTACTAATATTCTATATTTAAAAAATGTTTATTGGCCATTTGTGTTCCTATTGTGAACTACCTGGACATTTGATTTTTTTTTTTTTTTTTTTGGAGCTCTCAAGGTGAGGGGCACCTGGGTGGCTCAGTCTGTTAAGCACCCAACTCTTGATTTCCACTCAGGTCATGATCTCACGATTTGTGAGTTTGAGCTCCACATTCAGCTCTGTGCTGACAGCATGGAGTCTGCTTGGGATTCTCTCTCTGCCCCTTCCCTGCTCGAACTTTCTCTCTCTCTCTCTCTCTCTCAAAATAAACAAATAAACTTAAAATAAAGCTCTCAAGGTGATTGTAATATGCTTGAGAACCACGACTTAACAAGATTTAATAGCAGATTAGATACCAGAAGAATGGGCTGTGTCCAAGATCTAGCCCAGGTGATACCATTAACGAAGAATGGAGGAGCAGTAGCTGCTTTTATTAGGAAACTATAAATAGAATTTGGTTTTAGTTCTTCAATTTGAATTTTTATAACTCCAACTTTTTTTTTTCTTTTTTACAGTTGAAATGGATGCAGTCAGAACTGAATGTTGAAGAAGTTGTAAATGACAGGAGCTGGAAGGTATTAAATAATGCTGTCTTGGAGGGAACTATGAGGGAAACTGAACTAGCAAAGGGAAACCAAGGGAGGGGGGCAAGGAGAAGGAGTCCCTTAGGGCTCTCAAGAAGAATAGACATCCTTTATTTATAAGCAGCTGAAAGTTTTAACTTTGAGAAGGGTGCAGTTGGCATCCAAAAATAGCCACCGTATAAAAATCAACTTTATAGTCGTATGGTAGTTTTAATGACATGTCATGGTAACAATTGGAGACATTTTGTATGTTAACTAATACTAATAATGGGCATATTTGTTATTTAGGGTTATTACTAGTTAACTCAGAACCTTCAATGGCCTTATTTGTTATCAGCCTTTTTGAGGCCCATTGGTTTGCATAAATGTTTATATCATTAGCTACCCTTCACAGTGACTTGCTTTCTGACATACCTGATCATGAAACTTATTTGTACATAACTTTACTGATACCTGATAATAGAGCTTTTTATGGCTGCTAGGTTCACATGTTCCTTATTGCTGCCTGCACAGTTCTGAATAGGAATGAGATTGGAGAACCAGGATTCGAGGACTTTACTTGTAATCAAAAAATCACAAAATGCTGACTTCAGTTGTATGAAATGGTATATCTATATACCCTTCTCTAAAATTTTAAAGATTTCCAAAGGGAAAAATCTATGAAATCTGAAAGAATGAGCTGAAAATTCTGTTTTATCCTTTGGAATTAAGCAATGGAATGAGGTTAAACACAGAGAGACATTAACTGAACCCAAACTAGAATGTACCAACTTGTAGAGCTGTGAATAAATTGCAAAATACAAATTGATTTTCTTTGCTATATCATTTTTCTTTATTTTGTCCTCTTTGACAAGATTTCCTATTCTTGCTCTTTCTACTAACATGAGAAGGTGTTTGCTACTTGAAAGATTTTGGCGATATTTGTCCATTTATGTTCTACAGAGAGATAATATTTAGTCTTGGGATGGGATAGGGGAGGGGTACAATGAATATCTGATTTGAAAAACTCAGTGGAGAGGTTGGTATATGTCAAATGTAGTGGGAAGAGTGAAGCATTTTTAGATTTGATACTAGTTTTAAAGAAAATATACTCCATCCAGTCTGCAAAAACCCAAGTTGTCTACTTGATTTTAAAAAAAGAAAATGTAAGCTGTGGTTCAGTAAGCCAGCAAAAGTTACGAAGGCATTTAGGAAAAATATTTGGAGAAGCTTGGCCAAGTCATACATGTCCCAAATATTGTCCCAAGGCCACTAATCTAAAGCCTCGCCTGGTTTGAGCATTGAGAACTTGAGGGAAATGTCAGGACTGGTAACTGACAAGAGATGAACTGTAAGACGAAAGGGCCAGAGAGAGTATATTTAATTTCTGCATTTTTTTTTCTTTTATTTGTGAGTTAACACATATCAAAGAGGATATAACATGTAGAATGTAAGGAATATTAATAAAATGAACACTCGTGTATCTTCCACCCAGCTTAAGAGATTGAATAATACCAGTACCATGAAATCTCCCTATGTAGACTTTTCTTTTATTTTTATGGTAGTCCACAGTGGCCAATATAGGTTGTTGTGTGTGTGTGTGTGTGTGTGTGTGTGTGTGTGTGTGTGTGTGTGTGTATGTGTTTTAACCTTAAAAATGATTTGTTCCTTGGGGCGCCTGGGTGGCTCATTCGGTTAAGCGGCCGACTTCGGCTCAGGTCATGATCTCTCAGTCCGTGAGTTCGAGCCCCGCGTCGGGCTCTGTGCTGACAGCTCAGAGCCTGGAGCCTGTTTCAGATTCTGTGTCTCCCTCTCTCTGACCCTCCCCTGTTCATGCTCTGTCTCTCTCTGTCTCAAAAATAAATAAAAGTTAAAAAAAAAATTAAAAAAAAATGATTTGTTCCTTATGTCATTGAAGTATGAAGGTAAATTCTAAGAAGAAATTCTTTTAGATTTTTGTAATTTTTTATTTGGACACAAAATTTTTAGACATGATTAAATATTTTTAAATATTAAAGGATATATGGTAAAAATTCTACCTCTCATTCCTCCCTTTCAGCCACCTCCTTTCCTTTCCTTCTAAAAGGATGGTATTTACTTTTAGATATTTGCACAATTCTAAATTTATGTATGTATATACACACACACACATTTTCCTGTTTGTTGCATATATAGAGGTGTTACTGTCCATACTTTTTTTTTCCTTAATATATCTTGGAGATCTTTTCAAATCAGAACATACAGAGCTTCCTTATTCTTTTTATATTTGCATTATATTCCATTGAATGGCTATACTAAAATTTTTATTTAACACAGCCCCATATTGACAGGCACTGAATATAGAATCTTCTCTTAACATTTATGATACATAATTTGTTTAGGTTTTTAGAAAGAAAGTTAAATAGGGGCGCCTGGGTGGCTCAGTCGGTTAAGCGTCCGACTTCGGCCTAGGTCATGATCTCGCGATTCGTGAGTTTGAGCCTCACATCGAGCTCTGTGCTGACAGCTCAGAGCCTGGAGCCTGCTTCAGATTCTGTGTCTCCCTCTCTCTCTGCCCCTCCCCTGCTCATGCTCTGTCTCTCTCTGTCATTCAAAAGTAAATAAATGTTAAAAAAAAGTTTTTAAAAAAGAAAGCGAGTTAAATAGATCAAACATTTTATAAATTTACATAGTTTAGCAAAAGATTGATTTCCCTTTAAGTATACCTACTTGTGAGAAGGATCTGGTACTCTTTTAGAAAATCACAGCAGATATCTAAATAAAATCTACATTATAAAAAGGAAAAAAGCTTTATCATAAACTTATTTTTAGATATTTTTGTTTAACTGCACAAAATATGTCCAGCATATGGAATGAAAATGTTTGCTAGTTACTATTACTCAATAAGCTAGCTTGTGATGATTTTTTACTTGAATAATAGGAATTTTATTAAAAAGCTAAAATTGTCTTATAAATGGACATCAAAACCTTCTGTATTTTTAGCACCTATAAGTTAGTTTGAACTGCTGAGGAAACTTCTCTGTTCCCTAAATCTGTTGACCTGGGATAAAAATGGTTTTGTCCTCCTGAGACATGCTAAATTTAATTTAGTTCCAGGCTTGATTTATACAAGATGGCTCAATGACCTTTGTTTCTGTTTAAATATTTTAGGTGTTTAATGAACGCTGCCGAATTCACTTCAAGCCTCCAAAGAATGAATAAAAAGATACTTTTTTATAAAAGGACCGGGACATCTCATAAGAGCTAAGCATGACAGATATCAACAAGGTGGGCTTCCTAGGATGATTTCTGAGCCAACAGTCCAAGACCTTTTGTTGATTTCAGCCCCACTTAGCCAAGACCTTAAGTACAAATAATTCTGATAATTATGGAAAAATCAACTGCTATTTTATACTGATTCTGTAAAAAAAAAAAAAAAATGTTTTGTAACTATTAAAATAATTTTCTGACTCAGTGTACATATTTATTTGATTGTTTTCCAAGTTGAGATCATAAGTTCTTAGAATTTAAATACGGTTTCAGTGTCTATTTTATTTGTATTATACCTTTTTGATTTTTATAAATTTATTGGCAAGAATATGGACCTTTTTTGGTCACTGATAATTTTATCCTTTTATTTATGTTTGTGGGGTTTATTGCTCCCATTAAGTAAGAGGGCAATATTATAAGCTGGAAACTGTCCAAAGAAACTTTCTTTTGATACCTTAACTTGTTTTCATATGCAAAAACTAATTTTGGGTGGAATTTTCCTGGAGACAATATTTCTATGGATAATGAAAACCGTAAAATAAATCTGGGAAAGGCAGAGGAGGTCTTGCATGATAGTATTCAAATGAGTCAGTAAACCTGTCATTGTAGAATTCAGTCATTGCAGGAAAAGCACTTTCTAGTACAGGATGACTTTATTAGTTTTCTGTTGCTGCTTAACAAATTACCACAGTTTAGCAGTGTAAAATCACATACTGTTTATCTGTTTACAGTTCTGTAGGTCACAAGTCCAGGACTGGGTTCTCTGCTTGGGGTCACATAGGCTGAAATCAAGTCAGGTAGGCTGGGCTCTTGTTTGGCGCCTCTACAGAGAGAATGTGTTTCTAGGCTTATTCAGTTTGTTGGCAGAATTCAGATCCTTGTGGGTGTAGGACTCAGGTCCCCATTTCCTTGCTATTATCATAGGCCACTCTAAGTTCCTAGAAACTACCCACATTTTTTGGCACATGGTCCACTCCTTCTAGCTAGCAATAGTGCATTGAATTCTTCTCATTCTTGGAATCTGACTTCCTGTTTTGCTATAAACCAGACAAATTCTGCTTTCAAAAGGTCTATGTGATTAGATTAGGCTTGCTCTGACAATCTTTTGACCCAAAGTCAAATGATTATAGCCTTAATCATACCTGCAAATCCTTTTTGCCAAGTAAGGTAACATCACAGATGTAATATCTGATGTTCACAGTCTTAAAGGATTAGAGTGGGACATCTTGGAGAGCTATTTTAGGATTCTGCCTACCATAATGATTTAAACAAGCCATCTGGCTCTGGTACAGTTAGATTGACCAACTGGGTTGTAGGTAGGCATGTGTGTTGTGTGTGTGGACCCTCATCAGATTATGCATTTAGAAGTGAGCAATAAAGGCATAGAGTGCTCACCGTTCTTTCAACAGATCTTTTGAGCACTTACTGTGTAGGTCAGATACCATCTTAAGTGTTGGGGATATTAATAAAATCCACTTTTGTGGAGATTATAATCTAGTCTCCTTAATAAGGAAAAGTGTCTTAGGACCAGCAGTATAAAAGATTTTCTATAGGACTTAAAGTGAATGGTGCCTGACAGAAAGCTGATGTTTAATTTTTTTTTCGTGCATTTATATCTTTCAATTGAAAGGACACATGCCAGAAAAAAAAGTAAGGTTCAATAAAGATCTTCCTGATGCTCAGGAAGGAATTGAAAAACAATCCCTGGAAAGGATTCATAACAGCTTTTTCAGAAGTTCAGGTCTGCTAAAATACTACCTAGCTAATCCAATTATGTTACTAGGATGCCTGAATAATTCCAATGTAACATGAAAAATGTGCGGTTATGGCAATGAGTGACTTTTAGTATAATGAATATTAATATATTTAGTTTGTGGTGAATGAGATTTAAAGCCTCAAATATAAAGAGAAAGGGATAGCACACTGTTCTTGAAAGTTGATTTGCCTGCTGAAACAGTGTCTTGCATATAATTGCTGCCTTAATAATAGTTGATTTTGTTGGCTTGAAGGGTAGATAGGATTTAGCTAGAGGGAGAGGGAGAAGAAATGGAGTGCAAAAGTTCAGAGATGAGTTTGACTCTTTCTTGGCAGGACTAGCCATAGAAGAAACACCAATGGTAATCTACTTTAACAAGTATTTGAGTGTCTCACATATTCTAGGCACTGTTAGCCAGTACTAATACATCACTAGAAAAAACATAAAAAATGCCCGCTCTTAAGGAACTTACATGTGTTGAAGGGAGACAGACAATAGTAAAGAAGTAAATTATATAGTTTGCTAAAAGGTGATAAAGCTACATACCAAAAAAAGAGAATCTGGAAGGGGGAGGGGAGAGTGGGTGGCAAATGACTGATTTCAGCTGATTAGAGAATATTATAATGCCTTTGTCTTTGAAAAGCTGATTTAAATAGAGACTGAAACATACCAAGTAAGTGCGGTAATAAAAAGGAAGTTTTCTAATAAGTTATTCTCTCTCTTTTTTAAGTAAGCTCTGTACCAAGCGTGGGGCTCAGACTCATAATACCAAGATCAAGAGCCATATGCTCTACCAACTGAGGCAGTCAGGTGCTCTGCTCATTCTCTCTTTTAAGTTGTGCTTCAAAGATAACTGGTTTGGGAAATGGTATGATAATGTACCCAGTGCTACTGCAGTAGTCTCTGCTTGTGTGCCGTCCTACCTATTTAAGACCATGCAGGGATAAACAGGGATAAAACATTAGTTCAACATGTGATCTCATTTCAAATCAAGAAAAATGAATATTCTGCCTAGAGTTATGTGAGCATCAAATGTTAGCGATTACTTAGGTTACTCCTAATTTCTGTGTGGACTTAGCCTACTAGTTAAGCCTTGATTGTCTCTTAGGAAAAAAAAAAAACAACAACAAAACACTGCTTATATACTTGAGCGTGAATATTGAAGAATAAAGAAAATAGTCAAAAAGTGACTACTGATAGCGACAGCGTTTCTAGAAGAAGCCTAATTTACCCAACAGCATTATTTTGGGGGAGGAAACACAACATGTTAATGAGGTTTAAGCCAAGATAGCTCCCAGCTTCTGAATGCAGTGGCCAGCTGAGAGTAATCCCTGTAAAAAGGAAGAGGACTTAGCCTAGGTGAATTTGTGGATCTCCTGATGCATTAAGAAAGGGCAGCAATTCCACTGGTACTTAAAGATAGTTGCTGTAGATGGAGTGGTTTTTCCACTCCAATTTTAAAAACTGGCAGGCAAAATTTGACTCCTGCTTAAAATTCTTCAGTGGCTTCTCCCCAAGGATAAGTACCAAGTTCTTAAAATGGCTTTTGAAGTCCTTTGTGCTCTGGCTCCTGCTTACCTCTAACCTCATCCCTCTCTACAATGCACTTTATTCCCCAACTACTTCTGTTTCCAGAAAAGACCTAGTGTTACCTCAGAACTTCAGCACATGCACTCTTTTCCCTGGCCAACTTCTACCCATGCTTCATGTCTCAGCTATCGCTTCTTTCAGGAAGCCTTTTCTGACCTCTCAAATACAACTTAGGAGTCCTTATTATGTGCTCCCATGATAAACACCTCTATCATGATCTTTATCATGCTCTTCAATTGCTGGTTTACCTCTACCCCACCAGTTTTTGAGGGCTGGTGCTGTGGAGTATTCCGTGCTTGGGATAATTAGGCCTGAGACACTGCTAGTTTTCTACCCTACATCCATTTTCCTCTTCCTGATCAATAAAATCCTGATTTTGTCTGTAGCGGCAGTGTGCCCAGTTTCCCTTGCAGCCCCAGATAGCAGTGAGGTGGTTTTTGATTTATAAGCAGAAGACTGTTGGGGTATTTTTGGGAAACTTTCCTGATACAGGCATTGTCCTTTCTTCCTTTTCCCTGGAGTATGGTTAGGGTTCCTAGAAATAAGAAGGATGAGGGCTGTTTGCTCATGGTGGTGATGAACATGAAGATAAAAACCACGTGTTGAGGATGGCTGAACCGAAAGACAGAAGGAGACTGGATCCTTGATGGCATTGTGGCTTGCCATACCAGCCCTAGGCTATCTGTCTCCAAACTTGTTATTAAGTGAGGGCAGGAATTTGTAGTTTATTCGTTCAGGGCTATATCAAGAGTGGTTAGCTTATTTGGTTAAGCCTTTATGTTTAGGATTCTGTTACATGGAGCCAAATGCAGCCCATAAGTGATATGTTCAATGAACGAACAGTATACTACTTACTAATAATAGCTCATTTGTTCATTGCTTACTACAGATTAGGCATCATTTTAAGTATTTTACATGATTGTCATATTTAGGAGATGAACTTTGGGAGATTCTAATAGGGAAAGGCTAGAGAAGACCAGGCTCTATATGAAGGAATGGCCAGAAGTGTGGGAAGGAATTTTGGGGAAATTCATCTTCTTTCCATAAGAAGAGTGCCTTAACATTAAGAGCTAATCCAACCAGGACCTATTCATTACCTCCTAATGATTTGGGTCAGATCTCATTTAAATATTGCAACACATAAATGCAGGTTTGTTTGGGTTTTTTTCCTTCCTTCCTTCCTTTTTTTTTTTTTTTTGCACAATTGTTAAACCTACATTAAATCCCCCCCCTCCCCCCTCCTAATCAATCATGCCTTACTTCTCTAAGGACAAAATATTCCTGTCTGTCTGTCCATCCATCCATCCATTCCTCCATCCATACGTTTGCCATGTGGATCAGATACCAGCTACACCACAGCCCATTCTAAGGGAGACTCTGGTCCACAGCTCTTACTGAAAAACCCCTCTTTGTAGCCAATTTTACACTATGCTGATTCCACCAGGGCTGCACAACTGCCCAAGAACTGCCAAGCCTTAAGTTGGGCCAGTGTCTGAAGACATGTCCTGGGTCAGGAAGGTGATCTGGACAATTAAATTCTTAAAAGGTTTGAACCAAGAAATACTGAGTAAATGATGTAGTTAGCAGTGGAAAGAAAGCTAAGCTAGAAGGAAAGTGATGAGGTGCAATAGAAGCCATGATGGTCCAGTGTTCTGAGAAAGCAAGAGCTGTGAGGATGCACGCCATGAAGCAGAGAAAATTGTACAGAAGAAAGAATGCCAATTAGAGCTGGTAGAAAAGTGGACAGAGACAGATGCAGACAGCTGCTTGGGAAATAGCTGAGCCCATTAATAATGGAACTCAAGAGTAAAAACCCATATCCATAGCTCCTCAGGTTCTTAGAGCTGCCTTGGATTCTGCTTCTTGGATCTCCAGTTGTGAGACCCAGTTCTATATGGATTCCCCTTCACAAGCCCTGGTTGTTTGGCATGTCCTAGATTCGTAAGCAGATGCATCTTTATGATAAATCCCTGCATTACATAAAATAAATTAAATTCTCTTGAATCAAAGGAGCCTATCAAGAATGTTCCCACTGAGTCAGGTGGCCAACCAGTGTCTCCCTGTTCAAGCAATCCATTGACATTAGGACAATTTTTCCTTATCCAGTACTTCCTCATATTGTCCGTTAAAGCACAGGTATGTGCTTGGATAGTTCCTTGGGAGAAACTCCTCACTGTGCCTGAACTTCCAAGTTCCAACAAGGGAAGCCTCAGAATCTTTCAGGGTCCAGGATGAGTCTTTTGCTTTTTTCTAAAATAAGAAACCAGGCAGAAAATGATAGATTCACTCCCTCAGGTAAGTGAAGAAACCTGTTGCCCAAGACAGAAACAGCAACAGAAAGGCATTGCCTAAACCCCTGAGTAGTATCATGACAATACTGGTCATTTAAAAACACAGTCTTTGGCAGAGAATTTGGGAGGGCCTGACAGCTGCGGTTGAGTCTTTCACCCTTGCAAGGCAAGAGTACATTCAGTTTCTCTCTTTGGGGTTATACAAAATAATTTTTGCAGTAGAGTACAAATTCTTGCTCCCAGATTCCATTTCAAATTTGGTTGGGGGAAATACTTCAGAAATGCAATTTTCCCTTTGATTGCAATGGTAGTGTATAGGAAGGCAGGTTTTTTTTTTTTTTTTTGGGAGAAGCTTTATTTGGATAAGCCTTAAATGGCCAATGACCTTTTGAAGACTTTCCATCAGCTGGATAACCTACAGTTATTCAGTTATAGATATATTTTCTGTTATTCTGGGAATCCCAACAATTCTTGGGAAATAAGTCTAATTGTTCAAATACCATTTCTTTAGGTTTTTTTCTTAAGTTTATTTATTTATTTATTTTGAGAGATTATAGAGTTTGTTTGTTTATTTAGTGTGTGCATATGCAAGCAGGGTGGGGGGAAGGAGAGAGAGAATCCCAAGCAGGCTCCGCACTGTCAATGCAGAGCCGGATGTGGGGCTCAAACTCACAAACCAAACTGTGAGGTCATGACCTGAGCCAAAGCTGGACACTTAATGGACTCAGGGCACTTAGGTGCCCTCCACTTACTTAGTTTTTAAAATAAGCCACTCCCTTTAAAAAATTATCTTCCATGTTAAAATTGTTTTTTTAAAAAGTTTAGTTTTTCAACAATAGTAAAATCTTTCAACAATATTTCTAAAACGTTTCAACAACATAAATGAAAAATTATTTTCACACTGTTTTTATTTTACTTGGACTAAACAGATTTGGGTCACATTTTCTGATTTTTTTTTTTTTTTTTCTGTTTTCATCATCTTGTTATATGTTGGTCTCAGCTTATCAATAACTAATGTTGTGACTGGACCAGCACTTGGAGTTCTTATTATAATTGCAAGATACCCTTCAGCCCTTTAGCAATAACTATCAGAAAACTTTGGGGGGGAAACTTTATTACTTATAAGACCTGGAAATTACATAGCATACCTAGGGCCACAAAGCAAAGTGACAGGGATAGAGAAAGTGACATTGTGCATCCTGGAGTTCTGCTTTTATTGGTGTTGAGGGTGGGGGCCTAGGGTTTTGCGGGCTCACTCTTTATTGGTGAATTTAAAATGTAAGAGTGGAAATCTAAAGCATGGGAAGAGAGAAAGAAAACAAGTGGCCCAAATTGTTCATTATTTGAATTAACCAAGATGTCTAAAACAAGGGAGCCCACATTTGGGGGAGGCAGCTTGGTTCTTTAGCTAGTCTGTGTTTGTTCCAGATAGCCATCTTAGAAAAGGATGAGTCTTTGAAGTGGATGCCTCACCAAAGCTTATGTCAGGCACTCACATTACAAAAGCAAAACAAACAAACAAACAACTGTCAGGGTTTACCGTACACATTTATTCAGTTTCTTTTTTTTAATTTTTAAAAAAGTTTATTTTTTGACAGTGAGAGAGAGCAAGCAAGGGAAGCAGTAAAGGAGAGGGAGAGAGAGAATCCCAAGCAGGCTCTGCACTGTCATTGCAGAGACCGATGAGGGGCTTGATCTTACAAACCGAGAGATCATGACCCCAGCCATAATCAAGAGTCAGATGCCCAACTAACAGAGCCACCCAGGGGCCCTATTCTGTTTTTAACCTACTATTGGATAGAGAAGTCTTTTGTAATAAATTTTAAGCTTTGAAATATATTTTCAATTCTGTTAAGGCGAGTATTTTTCCTTTTTCCTTTATATCACTGGAGTATTCAACCCTGGCTGAAATAAGAATCATCTAAACTCTCAGATTCTTATTCAATTGGTCTGCATGGAGCCCAATTTGGGACTTTAAAAAATTTATAAATTAAGTGATTCTAATATGCAGGGATGATTGGGAGTCACTGCACACATTACTTGATCTTTTCTTCTATTTATTCCTTTTTGTTACTATGTTCTTGCTAATATGAAGTCTACTTAACCAGCAAGAGGATATGTTTATTCATTTATTCAAAACTTTTATTTCTGACAGCAAAGAGCTGTAATTGTCTTTGCATATGTTCTGTATGTCCATTATTAGAGTAATTCTTAAACATGTGGTATATTCAAATTAGTATATACCAAAATCAGGATAAAGTACAAATAAATCCAATCAATCTGATTATAGAGTTTTGTATATCCTTCACCAGTTAGCTGCTCTGAGTTTACAGCTGCAGATGTTTGTGTCCATCTTTGCATTGTTCAAAAAAGGATTCTTATTATTAGGCCAGTGGGATCATTTCTGATAGTCCTTGTTACCTAAGAACCCTATGGCATTAATATTAGCCAGCCAGTAGAGATTTTTTAGTTCACTGATTAAACTTTGTATCTATGTGCTAGGAGCTGAAGGCAGATAAATAGGATAGTTTATTATGAAATATCTAGCAGTGGTTATAAAATATATATATATTCACTATTTCAAGCTCCCCCTTACCTCCTACAAGGGTCAGAATAGCTGAGCAAATGCATTCTGAGCTTGTGTTAGTGGAGTGTAGGGGTTAAGGGCATTGTTCCTGGAGGCGAATAGCCTGGGATCATATCTTCACTTTATTAACTAGCTGTGAGGCATTGGGCAGTAACTTAGCCTCTGTACACTCAGTCTTCTGTAAAGAGGGTATAATAACAATATTTATCTCATGAGGTTGTTATATGAATTAAATGAGATATGTGTAAAGTCTTTAGAACACTATCTGGTATATAATAAGCACTTAATATATACAATTATTATATGGGGACAGGGTTGGCAAGTGGCACTACTAGGGTGATGAACAGAGTACAGAACACAGAGGGAGACATTATTTAGGGCATCTTTAAAACAAATGTCCTCTTTTCCTTTCTCTTTCCCACCTTTCTCCTTCCCTTTCTTCCACTTCTTCCTTTCCTCTCCTTCCTGACAAGTCAGCCCAAAATCCATTAGGTAGGCCCAAGGAAGGAATACTATGGACAATCATATGCCAATAGATTAGATAATACAGATGAAATCAACAAGCTTTTAGAAAGGCACGATATCAAAAACCAACTCAAGGAGAAAAAGCCAACTAAATAGACCTAAAACAAGAAAAGAGATTAAATTAAGTAATCAAAAACTTCCCATAAAGAAAAGCCCAGGCCCAGATAGCTTCACTGCTACATTCTACCAAACATTTTTTTTTTTTCAACGTTTATTTATTTTTGGGACAGAGAGAGACAGAGCATGAACGGGGGAGGGGCAGAGAGAGAGGGAGACACAGAATCGGAAACAGGCTCCAGGCTCTGAGCCATCAGCCCAGAGCCCGATGCGGGGCTCGAACTCACGGACCGCGAGATCATGACCTGGCTGAAGTCGGACGCTTAACTGACTGCGCCACCCAGGCGCCCCTCTACCAAACATTTAAAGAAGAATTAATACCAGTCTACAGAAACTCTTCCAAAAAGCAGAAGAGAGAGGAAAACTTAACTCATTCTATGAGACAAAGTATTATCTAGTATTACCTAGATATGAAAGCCAAACATACATCACAAAGAAACTACAGATTAATATCTCTCATAATTATGGATGCAAAAAATCCTTAGCAAGATGCTAGCAAACCAAATCTAGCACACAAAAAAGAATTATATACCATGACTACATGGGACTCATTCTAGGAATGTTAGGTTGATTTAACATTCAGAAATCAATTAGGGGTGCCTGGGTAGCTCAGTTGGTTAAGCATTTGACTTTTGACCTCAGCTTAGGTCATGATCTCATGGTAGTGAGATTGAGCCCCAAGTCAGTCTCCATCCTGGGCATGGAGACTGCTTAAGATTCTCTCTCCATCTCCCTGTGCCCTTCCCCTGCTTGCATGCTCTCTCTCTTTAAAAAAAAAAACAAAAACATTTAATTAATGTAATACACTATAGGGAAAGAATAAAAAGCAAAGCCACATGAACATCTTAATACATGCAGAAAAAAAGCATTTGACAAAATCCAATATCCTCTCATAATTAAAAAAAATACTAAAAAAACTAGAAGAAAATGTCATCATCTTGATAAAGGCATCTACTGAAAACCCCGCAGCTAACTTTGCACTAAGTAGTGAATGACTGGATGCTTTCCCACTAAGATCAGGAACAAGACAATGATACACATTCTCACCACTTCCATTTAACTTTGTACCAAAGGTTACAGTGTGATTAGGAAGAAATAAAAGATATCCAGACTGGAAAGGAAGAAGTAAAACTATCTCTCTTTGCAGATGACATGATCTTGTTGTATATGAAAATCTTAAGAGCCTGGGTGACTCAGTCCACTAAGCTTCCAACTTCAGCTCGGGTCATGATCTCATGGTTCATGAGTCCAAGCCCCACATTAGGCTCTGTACTGACGGTGTGGAGCCTGTTTCAGATTCTGTCTCTCTTTATCTCTCTGCCCTTCCTCTGCTTGCACTCTCTCTCTCTTGCTCTCAAAAACAAACAAACAAACAAACAAACAAAAAATCCTAAGAAATCTACCAGTAAACAAGTTCAGCAATATTGAAGAATTCAAGACCAATATACACAAAAAATTGATTGCATTTCTATACACATGCAATGAACAAGCTAAAATGAAATTAAGAAAACAATTTAATTTACAATAGCATCCATAGAATAAAATACTTAGAAATAAGTTTAACAAATAAGTGCAAAACTTATACTCTGAAAACTATAAAACATTGTTGAAAGAAATTACAGAAAATGTACATATTTGAGGAAACATCCCATGTTCATGGATTGGAAGGTTTAATATTGTTAAAATGGCACTACTCCTTAAATTGATCTATAGATTCAACTTAATTCCTATCAGAATCCGAGAAGACTTCTTTGTAAAAATTTATAACTTGATTCTAAAATTCATATAGAAATTCAAAGGATCCAGAAGAACCAAAACATTCTTGAAAGAGAAGAGCAAAATTGGAGGATTCACACTTGTTGATTTCAAAATTTACTACAAAGCAACAGTAATCAAGAAAGTGTGGTACTGGCGTAAGGAAAGACATGTAGATTAATGGAACAGAATTGAAGGTCTAGAAGTAAATTTATGTGCCTGTGATCAACTGGTTTTAACAAGGATGCCAAGGCCATTCAATGTAGAAATGAACAGTATTTTCAACAAACGGTGGTGGAACAACTAGATAGCCACTTGCAGAAGAAGCAAATTGGATCCTTTCCTCATACTATTTATAAAAATTAAGGGGTGCCTGGGTGGCTCAGTTGGTTAAGCGTCTGACTCTTAGTTTTGGTGCAGATTATGATCTCACAGTTTCATGAGTTTGAGCCCCACATCTAGCTCTGCTCTGGCAATCCCAATTGCTTGGGATTCTCTCTCTCCCTCTCTCTCTCTGCCCCTCCCCCACTCATGCTGTCTCCATCTGTCTCATATAAATAAATTAAAAAATTAACTCAAAAGGGATCAAACACCTAAATGTAAACATTAAAACTACACAACTTTGAGGCTCCTGGGTAGCTCAGTGGGTTAAGTATCTGACTTTGGTTTGTGAGTTTGAGCCCCGGGTCAGACTCTGTGCTGACAGCTCGGAGCCTGGAGCCTGTTTCAGATTCTGTGTCTCCCCCTCTCTCTGCCCCTCCCATGCTCATGCTCTGTCTTTCTCTGTCTCTCAATAATAAATAAACATTAAAAAATTTAAAAAAACTACACAACTTTTAATAGAAAACATGGGAGTAGATCATTATGTGCTTGGATTTGGCAAAGGACCCTTAGATTTGACACCAAAAGTACAACCACAAAAGAAAAAAAAAGATAATTTGGAGTTCATTAAAATTAAAAACTTTGACACTTCAAAGGTCAGCATCAAAAAGTAAAAAGAACCACAGAATGGGAGAAAATATTTACAAATCATATATCTGATAAGGGGCTTGTATCCAAAATGTGTGAAGAACTCTTACGACTCAATAATAAAGATAAACAGCCTGATTAAAAAAATGGGGAAAGGATCTGAATAGACATTTCTCCAAGGAAGATATGCAAATGGATAATAAGTTCATGAAAGGATACTTGACATCATTTGTCATCAGGGAAATGCAAATCAAAACCATAATACAATATCACTTCATACCCTTCAGGATGATTTGACTCGAATAGGCAGATAATAATAAGTGTCGAGAATGTGGAAAAATTCAAATCCTCCTACACTGCTGTTGGGAATGTAAAATGGTGCATCTACTTTGGAAATTGGTCTGTAAGTTCCTTGAACAACTAAACATATAGAGTTACCATATGAAACAATTTCACTCTTAGGTATATACCCAAGAGAAATGAAAATATGTATGGACAAAATGTATGTGCAAATGTTTATACATTGTTCATTACATTGTTCATAATAGTCAAAGCAACTCAAATATTTATCAACTGATAAATGATAAACAAAATGTAGTATGTCCATAAAATTGAATATTATTTGGCCATAAAATGGAATAAAACATTGGCACATGCTACAATATAGATGAATCTCAAAAACATTATGCTAAGTGAAAGAAGCCAGTTACAAAAACCCATATGTGATTTCATACATATGGAATATCTAGAATAGGCAAATTTGTAGAAACAGAAAGTAAATTCATGATTTCTTTAGGGGTGAAGATGTGGAGGAGGATGGGGGATGATAGCAAAAAGGTATGGTTTTCTTTTGAGGTGGTGAAAATGTTCTAAAATTGGCTATGTGATGGTTGCACATATTTTTAAATGTACTAAAAACTATTGAATTGTATACTTTAATTGGATGAATTATATGGTATATAAATTATATCTTAATAGAGATGTTAGACAATTCTGAGAAAAAATGGCAATTAAATGGAACACTTGGTTTTGGACTGGAGCTTTTAGCAATAAAAGACATTTTGGGAATTACTGAGGGAACTGAATGTTGTCTGGGGATTAGATGTTACCAAATGTACTAACAGTACATTAACTGTTGATTTTAGTACATTAACTAAAATCAGTTAATTTCCTGATTTTGATGGTTGTATTTCAATTGTTCAGGAGAAAATGCTTCTTTGTAGGAAATGCACACTAAAGTTTTTGTTGGTGACTTACTGTAGGTAACTTACTCTCAAGTGTCTGGGGAAAAAAGTTTTTTTGCAACTTATCTGTAAATTTAAGGTTATTTCAAAATATAAATAAACATATATATTTTTTAACTTTATTTTTATATATTTTGAGAGAAAGAGCATGCACGAGTTGGGGAGGGACAGAGAGAGAAGGAGAGAGACAATCCCAAGCAGGGTCCACACTGTCAATGCAGAGCCCAATGGAGGGCTTGAATACACGAACGGTGAGATCATCACCTGAGCCAAAGTTGGCGCTTAACCGACTGAGCCACTCTGGTGCCCCAAAAGATAAATATATTTTGTAAAATACCTGATTTAATTTTAAAATGTGAGGCTAGGGATGGAATATTGGATTCTTAGCAACCATAGGGAACTGATCACCCATGATCTAGCCTGTCTATGGTGGGAAGGTGGTGGCAGTGGTGGTGGTCTTATCCTTTGACTTTGAGAAAGAAAAGATAATTAATATTAACACAGTAGAAGAGAAATAGTTGAAGAAATCAATTTATTTGAAAAGTAATGCTTCTTTATTGATAGTTACATATATTAGCAAGGATCGTTAATCAGTAGCCAGTGGAAAATACCAGACCACTTTTGGAACATGCTCTGCTAAAAGCCTGTCAGCTCATCGTCCTCGCTTTTGCCAGTCTGGTAACCAGTAAGTGTCAAAGATGAATCTTGTACTGGAAGACCTTTGAATACTTTAATGTGAATATATCTATTATCACCTACTTGCACCTAAAAGATAAAAAAAGAAAAAACAATGAAAAAGAGATTCATTCAAATGGATCTCTGTCAAGTGAAAGATCTACAGACTATAAAGA
Organism: Puma concolor; assembly: GCF_028749965.1. Lineage (NCBI taxonomy): Eukaryota > Metazoa > Chordata > Mammalia > Carnivora > Felidae > Puma > Puma concolor. The sequence goes on from NC_141675.1 coordinate 91,893,182, forward strand.
CTTTACTGAAATAAGCTTTTTGGGAACAGCATTTCTAGACCAGCATTCTTAGATCCTTGATTTTCATAAATCTACCCTCTTATTTTATGAGAAAGGGTATGGCTAGAGGCATAGGTCCTTATTTTATTTTATTTTATTTTATTTTATTTTATTTTATTTTATTTTATTTTATTTTATTTTATTTTATTTATTGTATTTTATAAAATTTCCTACAGTCTGAAAGTTCAGAGTTGCATTTCATTTTCAAAGATGCACAGAACAAGAAAACATGTGACCGTCATTTTGTTGATTCTGTTTTCTGACTTCCAAATTGGGACACTTTATTTGCTGCATGGTTTGAGAAGGGAGGAGAAAATCAGAATTGTCCTAGAAATTTTGGGATGTGTGGTTCCCATATCTATAGTAGAACCTGCTTTGTAAGTACCCACTAGTAGGACTAAGCAGGGCCCAGGGGGTGGACAGTGTAGTGTCCTTCCTAAAATAAAGGGATCTTGCTGGGAAGTCACTGGTATGGAAATTGAAATGGTAGTTTGGGCAGGAATCTGGGACCTAGAAAATCATGGTAAGAATTTCTACCTTTGTTCTTGGTTGAAACAATGAAAGTTTATCTTATAATAATATTTTTTACATTCTGATGTTCCTTCCTAATTAACAAATACCATTTATCAAATGTTTACTAATGATTCAGAGGCTATGATGAGCATTTTATATACTTCTTACTATGAGGTCTGAAGGAAGGTGGAACAATGACAGTTTTACAGATGCAGAAGCAGATTAGGAGAGATAAAGTAACTTTCCATAAATTTCTCAGCTAATAAGTGACAGAGTCAAAATCGAAATCCAGACTCTAACATCGACGTTCTTTTCACTCTACAGTGTAACCCTTTAAAAGCATTTATTCTGGGGGCGCCTGGGTGGCGCAGTCGGTTAAGCGTCCGACTTCAGCCAGGTCACGTTCTCGCGGTCCGGGAGTTCGAGCCCCGCGTCAGGCTCTGGGCTGATGGCTCAGAGCCTGGAGCCTGTTTCCGATTCTGTGTCTCCCTCTCTCTCTGCCCCTCCCCCGTTCATGCTCTGTCTCTCTCTGTCCCAAAAATAAATAAACGTTGAAAAAAAAATTAAAAAATAAATAAATAAAAAAAAATAATAAAAGCATTTATTCTGTACTTGGAACAGGGCATCAGCCTTTGCATACATTGTTAGATGCAGCACAGCCAGTAGTTAAGCATCAGACCATCTGGATTCAAATCCTAGCTCTGCTCTTACAATTATATGACCTTATTAGTTACTCCATCTTTCTGGGGCTCCATTTTTTTGCCAGTAACATAGAGGAAATGATCATACTTACCTCATAAATTTGTTGAGAGGATTAAAAGAGATAATACATGTCCAGCTCTTAGAACAGAGCATCTTATAAGTGCTTAGTAAATTTCAGTTCATTTATTCCACACAACACCTGGCAAAGTAGGTTATTATTTGCATTGTGCAGACAAGGGCATTGAGGCTCAGAGAAGATGAGGAGCTTCAATTACACAGGCACTGACTAGTGAACAAGTCAAACAAGGGTTCAAGGGTGCCAGAACTGTCTGACACCAAAGCCTGCAGCCCTTCCATTCTACCACCTGCCTCTTGATAGGTACTTGAGAAAGAACAGAGGTCACATCACCAGCAAGACCTTAAATTTAGAGAGTGGTTCAAAGCAGAGATCAACAACTAGATACAGTGGCCAGGAAGTAATGAGGGAACTGTAATCCAGTAGGAGAAATCTGACGAGGCAGGTGGTCTTAACGGAAGAAATTTTCAAGTTTTCTGATAAGCTTTTAAGGACATACATAAGCTAGTTAATATATGAAGTTTATGAACTTGGACTAATCATAAATTATTAAAACAATGATCTCAATTTTGATGGCATGCTTCTTGTCTTTGAACAAAATCATTTTTCACTGGAGAACATTCTTTTTCAGCTGTGAAGAAAGCAGATTGAGAAAGGAGGAAACAATGCCAGTGCTTTCTGAGGATAAAGCAGGATCTCATTCATGTGCACCACCTCAGGACCTGGCATATACTAGGAGTTCAAATATGGTAGGACTGGGATGATCCATTTATATAACTCAGTGTTGCAATTTTCCTATGCTTAGCTAGTTAGGACTGGTTAATTTATTTTTTGGCTCAAAACATTTTTCAAAAATGTTATATCTTAAGTAGTTATTGAATAAGCCAGAGTGTGTGTTGGTAAAATGGTTTTGTCAAGATTAAGTAAATGCATTTGAATGTCTGTTGTTATTATTTATTAAATCAGAATTGTCATCTCAATACAAAAGGATGGAAATTGTTCCCAAATATCTATGGTTGACTTGAAACGGTTCCCTCTCAACTTCATAACGATTTTCTTCAATTACAACTGGATAGTGCATCATTTAATTTATTGATGTAGCTATAAAATTAATCTTAAAATTATTTTAAATGTTCCACTGTTTTTAATTGTACCTGCAGTGTCACAAATTGACTCCACTTATTTGAATTGTCAAAATTATTCAAATTGTATTAATCAAAAGGCTTATGTAAAGGACAAAAGTGGTTTAAGTTATTTTTCCACCTTAAATTACTTTAAGTCCTTCCGAAAATCCATTTAATTAGATATATAGAATCACAAAGCTTTGAGGTAGAATAAGCTTCAAGATAGCATGTGGTTCAGCTCCATGCCTTCAGGCAACTGAGATACTATCCTCCCGCTTCCCATAGGAAGCAGCCATGGCCACAAATTAGACATGCTTGGAACTGTTAATGAAATCTCTTTCTATACAATTTCTGAAAATTGTAATTTATAAAATATAATTGTCATTTGGAAGAAATCAATGTAAGAAAGCTTTCTAAATCCACAGGAAATAGATGGTTTGAATATCCCATCATCTACCAAATTTGAGAGTCTACCACTTGGGAAGTTTCATGTGGGATAGACATCTTCATTTAGCACAACCAGAGGGACAAAATATATGGTGGAGGTGACAGGGAACATCATACAAAATGAGAAATACAGTATCTTTTAGTGCCAAGGTGGATGTTGAACTCTAACCTTAATGTAGTAATTTATTCCGGCAACCACTTGAGTTTTGTACTCTATAGCTTCAAATTTTTGGTAAGTCTCATTTGTTTTTTCTTCAAGCTGAGGTTTAACCTTAAGAAGAGAAAAGAGGAAACACATTATCAAAGCTATATTGGACTCCATTTATGTGATTTACAAGCCTGGGAACCTCGTGTTTCTGAAGGTCCTTAAACATGATAATGACAGCTATTTCCAGTATTTCAAGGATAATAAGATTACATGGGCTAACTAAAATGTCAAATTTTGTTGCGTTACATCAACTTGTGGCAATATATGGTAATGTTTTCACTAGTAAAACTCTAGTATATGTATCTTTGATTGATAAAGATGGGAGAGCTATAATTACTACTTTATTTAAAAATTTTTTATTTTGAAGTAATTTCAGACTCAAAGTTACAAAAATAGTGTCAAGATCCTTAATTTAATCACAGCTGTAATTCACTTTGCCACGTAAGATAACAAACACATTTACAGGATTCAGGGATTAGGATGTTGGCCACCATTCTGTCTACCACAGGGGGATTATAAACTTTGATGGCAGCATTCCCAAACCAAACATGACAAGGGAATGAAAGTCTCAAATTCAATATGTGAACTTTCACTTAATCTACCAGTTTTCAGTATTGGTCCTTCATTCCTGCCCTCAGCTGAGCCTGATAATGCTAGTGTCCACTGTGTTCTCTCTGACTCAATTTCTGCTAAGAGTAGATCTTCAGAATTCTGTGAGGGTGGAGGGTAATAGGTGGAGGGTGGAGGGTGGAGGGTGGATGGGTAATAGGTTATCATCTTTCAGCTTGGAAGGGAGTGAAAGGGAAAGATCTGGGGGCAAGCTCCTCATACAGATCTGTCATCAGTTTTCCTGGTGGGAGCCCCATGCCTCACTCTTGTCATAAGTTTCTGGCATTGCTAGTGGTTGAGCCACTTTGGAATTCTGTACCATGAATCCACTTACTTCTGGCTCATCATTCCCGTCTGTGGTTTAGGCTTTGTCTAGATGGTCCAGTAATTTTCCCTTGTTCATCTGTTTTCCATCTTCCAAAGTTTTGTCAGTATCTCTGAGGTGGTATTTGCCTATCTCCTGTTGTCTTTCTATTTGTTGGCTTTATACCCTTTACCCTGCAATATTTTCCTATCATTTAGAAGGAAAAGGAAATAGACGTGTATGCTCGATTATACCTTGTTTATTGGGAAGTTGCCTCCCTGCCCATCACTAAAGCATTTCACATGTTTTAGGCAGGTCTCCCATGCATCTAGGGTTCTCCCAAGGCCATATCAAGTCCTTCCCATCAGTGGGCAGATGTCCTGAATCCTTTTCTATCAGCACCCCAGTTTGGGTACCAGAACTGTTTTCAAATATGTAGACATTTACAAACTCTTTGAGTTCTCAGACTACTTTGGAGGCTACAACACTTCATAGACCACCACCCATTTCTCCTGTGACCTTCAGAATAGATGGGAAGAATGTGATACTGCTTTCTTGAGATGGAAAATAAAGCTCCAAAGTCGACAAAGGAAGAAGACAAATCATGAGGAAAAAAGAAACCAAACAAACGGAAATGGGAAGAGGTAGGGTGCAGGAGAGCGGGAAAAAAGTAGACAGGAGTGCCGAGAGAAGTCAAGTAAGGAGAGGAGTTACTGTCCTGTTGCTTCCTCTGTCTAACCCTTCTGAGCCAATATGGGGTACCAGTCAAGTTAGGAGCTAAGTTGGAAAGGGTTAATCTCTACACTAAACCCAACATTATCTATTTAAACCTCATTTTACAAATGAGGGACCTAAGGCTGTGAGGAGAACATGACTGCTTAAGGCTGAAAAATTGTTAATTACAGTTATTTAAGGTTTTAAATCCCTTGCTTGATAGCTTAAGTATCTGATTTATCAGTGGCAGTGATCTGTATTCCTTCTGGTTTCCAGTCTTTTGGTCGTGTTTTTTTTTTACTGCCTATCAGAAAATTTTATTTACGTCTTAAAATCGATCAAAATCTGCAACCTTTCCACTGCATCTATATAGTCCACAAGTCCAGAATTTTCCATAAGAGAGCTGACTTCAAATGTCCGGTTTGTTTCAGTAAGTGCATTGGCACCTATCAGACTGTGTGCCATGATTTCAGGTTCACTCTACTTATAACCTGTAGCCTTGCTCTCTCTTCCCAGTAGAACAGACTGGTATTATTCTAACGTTGGATGCTATGAACCTGGGGTAATGAGGCTTAAGCTGAGGAGCAGGAAGGGGGGAAGAATAGGAAGGAACTGGTCAGTGAAACTTTAATTTTCAGAAGGCAACTTGGTGCTGAAAGACTCCCCAAGGGTGGGTGCTGAGAGGGTAAAGCCAGCTGGGAGTGGTGGTCTGGGACCTGGTGGTACATAGACAGACCTCGAGCTGAACACAGTTGACATTCACTTTCCTCAGCCTACCATGCATGGTGGTGGCTGAGATGCTGGAAGAAGAAACAGTGTGGGTTTGTCATTTGAGCCCCAGCCAGTGGAAGGATCCTATCAGGAAGGAGCAGCTGGCAAAATACAATTACCCTAGAGTTGTTCACATTTTTTTTTCTTTTCTTTTCTTTTCTTTTCTTTTCTTTTCTTTTCTTTTCTTTTCTTTTAATTGCTGCAGAGCATGAATCTTGGTGAATGGTTAGTTCTCTGGGATCTGAGGATTCTAGCCATGCTGCACCTAACACCTATGGCTTTTCCCTATCTGTAATCATTCTGCAGAAATATTGGGCTATGCATAATTTAGGGAAGAATGGATAGAAATGTGATAGAGGCAACATGGGTAAGCTATATTTTGGGATGTTTTACAGAGTAAGGAAGGAGAGTTTGGGCAGTAGCATGAAAGTATAGTAGGGCTGATGAGAAGTGACGTAGACATTTGTCATCTGACCATGTTTTGAGGGAAGGGACAAGTATGGGGCAAGGCAACTGGTATGCAAGAAATGATGGCATCTGACATGAGAGAAGAAAGGTGGACTGAAGAACAGAGGGCAGAGTCTTAGGCTGGAGGGAGGAATGAGATCCAGCAAGAGAAAAGGAATCAGAGTGTTCTTGCACCAGATGACTGCAATCTTTTAAGAGAAGAAACTGAGATACCTACTGGAGGGGCCATGGGGATGGAGGGATTGAGAAACCAAGGAGAGAGAAGGTCCAGGTCCACCTTTCTGGAGTTTCTAGAAAAGGGCCAACAGGCTGTGACTGAAAGCAGGTTCTGGAAGCCCTAGGGTCCTGTTGCTGTTGTTTGCTGGCATGAATTCATAAATTTGTAGTGAGTGAGTTTCTGTGGTTCTGCAACTTCCTTGGCAAAGTTCTCTGGATCTGGAGCACAAGCTGAAGAGGAAGTGGTGGCAATGTGAGTGATCTCTAATTGAGGACTGGAATGCCAGAATTTCATGGGGTCAACAGAAATCAGGGGTGGAAGAGTGTATGAAGCCACTCACCATGGGTCCAGGCTGGATGAATGCTCAAGCTGGTTTAGGCATGTTATGATGAAGATGGGAGGGTGAATGCCTGAATGATTGTAGTGTGGCTGAATGGCAGGCTCTCTGGGTGTGGGGCAGTGGGATTGATGAGGAAGCTGCTGTCATAGAGAATACAAATGTGTGGGTGAGTGACAACTGTGACATACTAAGCTCCAGGGTGTGATGTCCATGATGGTATGTGGAGGGGGTGTTTGTATGGTATTATGGTCTGTGCTTGCCAGGAATGGCATTCAGTAATTAAGTTTGACTGAGGTGTGTGTGTGTGTGTGTGTGTGTGTGTGTGTGTTGTATCTACCTGTGCATGCATAATAATAGCTCTTATTTCTAAAAATAACTGTTGAAATAACATTTATTTCCTGCATGTAAAATTACTCAGAATTCTCATCCATTGGTTTTTTAATATATGATGTAAGATATGGATCAGCAGTAATGATCTAGAGGCTTTTGCTGGTAGGGCCACTCGGTCCTTAATACACATATTACAGTTTTTCATAGATGGGGTCAAGTATAGCTTGTTATTTCCTTGAGTGTATCTCTTATCTCCAATCTATTTTGTAAATCTCTCTAAAGGCAGAAACCATTTTTGTGTCCCTTCTGTCCCTACAACATTTCACATGGTACTGTGTATATGTTTTCCGAATAAAGAAAGTGAGGTTGTTTTTCTTCATGACAACTTGTCTTTCCAGAAAGGAAAGAGGGTAGAAGAGAGGGATAGCAGAGATCCTCAACTAACACAAAGAACTCTGGGAAAGGGGATTTCTTCTACGTGTACTCTGGACCCAAGAATCATTATTATCCCTTAGTAATACATGATACACAATTACCATTCAGTCTCTGCTATCTTCAGAATGGGGACACTCTTTTCTTCTGCCTTTGGAAATGTTCAAGTCTCCTCAACCCCAAGCTCTTTGTTTGATTTTCTTCTCTTTCTGACTTTGTCCAACATCCCTCTTTCATTTTGATGTCAAATTCCTTAAACCTGCAGTTCTCATTTTTCTTTGATGCTTTCTCCTCTCTATGAGATAGCTTTCTCCATCCTTCCTTTGCCTCCCAAATGGAGTTCTTCCTTCAGTTGGCGTTCCACTTAAAAGCTCTTTGATAAGGACAGTGAAAGCTGATAAATGTCAGCTCCTCTAAGAAGCTCCTCTAAGAAGAAACTTCAGCTCTAAGAAGCTCCTGCATTTTAATAGGTGATTTAAAAAAATAAGAATACATAAAAAACATCAAAGATATAAAATTACAGGTAGTAAAATGACAGGTAGTAGTGCTCTTCCTTGAGACCCCCTAAGATCCTACTAAGTGTATGACTACCAACACCTACCCATTTGCCTGGCTCTGACTGGGCACCTAACTAATTCTATAATCTTGGAGAAGGTGTTGATTATATTTCCTCATCTAAAAGTGGTTTTGGTAATAACTGCCTTTTGGGGTTGTTTGTAGGGAGATAAGTTACATAATTGATGGGAAGTGCTTCCTAAATGACCATTCCTCCACCTTCTAATACTTAATTGGGAATTGCCCCCTAAGGTTCTCCTGTGAGAGGGGAGCTAGCTAAATGATAACTGGGAGCTTAATACCTGAAAAGCTGAACTACTATACAGTAATTCTTCACTTGAAAGTTAGGGACTTTGGGGCACCTGGTTGGCTCCGTCGGTTAAGCTTCTGAATTTGGCTCAGGTCATGATCTCACGGTTTGTGAGTTCGAGCCCCACATCAAGCTCTCTGCTGTCAGCACAGAGCCCACTTCAGATCCCCACCTCTCTCTGCCCCTCCCCCACTTGTGCTCTTTCTCCTCTCTCTCAAAATAAATTAAAAAACTTAAAAAAAAAGAAAGAGCTTTGATGGGCAAACTCTAATGTGTTTCCTCTTCCAAACCTATGATTTAAAAAATATTTTATATTACATCCCAGTTATCTTGACTTCCCTAAATGGAGTGTAAACCCCTTGAGGGCAGGGGCCATGTCTTCAAGTCCTTATGTATCTTCTTTTTTTTTCTTAGTTTTTTTAATTATTTATTTATTTTTGAGAGAGAGACAGAGTGTGAGCAGAGGAGGGGCAGACAGAGAGGGAGACACAGAATCTAAAGTAGGATCCAGGTTCTGAGCTATCAGCACAAAGCACGCTTATGTATCACAGTCCTGGACACCTAATTGATATTCAAGAAATGGTTCATTCTGGGGCGCCTGGGTGGCTCAGTCAGTTGATTGCCCGACTTCGGCTGAGGTCATGATCTCAGGGTTTATGAGTTCAAGCCCTACATTGGGCTCTGTGCTGACAGCTCAGTGCCTGGAGCTTGCTTCGGATTCTGTCTCCCTGTCTTTCTGCCCCTCCCCTACTCATACTCTGTTTCTCTCTCTCTCTCAAAAATAAAAAATAAAAATTAAAAAAAATGATTCATTCATATTTATTTCTCAAATTGATTTAAATCTGTGGCTGGCTGCTTGCACAGATAAGGCAATTTACCATACCTTGTATTTCCCTCAACCCACATACTTCTCCATGTTCCTGCCACTTTACAGTGGAGAAGGCAGGTGGTCAAAATCTTAAGACAGGCCAGCTTCTTAACCAGGCAGTTATTAACCTCCTTGAATCTCAGTCTGAAATCTCACCTGAAAAATGGACATGATGATTTCCTTCCCTGCCCTAGGGGTTATGAAGATCAAATGAGAGGTTGGCCAAATGGATGACAAGGCTTTTAAAACTGCAAAGCACCTTTCTGGGGTGACATAGCTACTGTTAATATCTATCTTTCATTCTACCTCCTTGATGGGATAAGCCTTGTCAGAGTAAGCCTGAGGTAAGCAGCAGGAAACACACTTGCAAGTTAATTTCATCATTTAAGATGTGGCTCACAGATGAATGTTTTTAACAACGCAAGGCCTTCTTATAACTTTATAGCTTCTTGTTAAAAAATTTATTCTTGCTAAGATAGGCTTTTAAAAAATGATTAAAATTTTCTGCATTCTCTCTATCAAATCTGTTATTCCCCAACTTTCTTACAGCTCTGGGCCCTGGAGAGTCTCAGGGGGATTTTCCAGGGTCAGGGGTGATTTCAGGTGAAGATTTGAAGCAAATAACTGTGATGCCTCACCTATGCATGTTTCTTTCTTGTTTCCAAGTCATTATAATGCACATCATCTTATTTTGCCCTCACAGCTCTGCCAGCAGAGCAAGAGGTGTGATCTTCATCTCACAAATGGAATTGAGATTTTTTTTTCAGTGCCTTGCTTTTAGAAAGCCCATCTCCCACAGGTCTCTTGGATATCATGCATCTCTAGGTGAGGTCATGGACAGCAGCAGGGCCATCACCTGGAAGCTGGTTAGAAATTCAGGCTCTCGGGCTCATCCCAGCCAGATCTACTGAGTCAGAATCTGCATTTTAACAAGACTCCCAGGTAACTCATGTGCACACGGAAGTTTGAGGACACTGACCTGATATAAGGACTCAAAAAAAGGTATTAATGACTTAATATTCTGCTTTACAAGAAAAATAAGCTCCAAAGTATTTTTTAAAAGAACTGTTAAAAGGGAAACATTTAGTCCCAAAGAACTAGTGGTAGAATTCCAGGCATCTATTCTCTAGAAAGCATTCCAGAGCCCTAACATAGAGGATCCTATCTCTCTCATTCACACAAGGAGCTGATATTGTTTGCCAGTGTCATTGAAAGAAGTTTCAGAGAGAAAAACAAGGAATGAGATAAGAGAATAGGGCAACAATTTACAGGCCTAAAATGGCAATTTACATATGTTTTCTTTTCATAAAATATACAATATAATAAAATTTTATTATTTAGGTGGTATCTAATCAAAGAACACTTAGAAAAATGTATCAACTTGCTGAAAACATTGAGTTTTGTTTTCACCCTTATCAATTTTGGAATCACCATAGACTATGCCACTCCTCTTCCATACTAGTTTAATCATCTTCTAAATACTGAAAGACTAAAATATTTTCCATTTATTCAAATTGGCAGGAAGTTTGTAAGTGGTATCTTTGCAATATTGTTCTTCATTTAACCCATTAAAAAAATTCCCTGTAGAGAGGGTAAAGTCTAGTTTGTCAAATTGTTAGCAACCTCAGACTTTAATTACATGTTGGCTCCATTTGGTAAGATCAGAAACTGAATTAGTAATCCTAGAATCATACACTGTAAGCCTATAAAGATGACCTAATACAAATTCTTCTTTTATAAATGGGGAAACTGAGGCTCAGAGAAGTGATGTTACTTGCCTGAGATCGCTCTCATATTTGGGATTATTAGAGGTTTCATCTGAAAAGGTTTTTAGTTGTCGGGAAGCCTGAACAAAACACAACACATTTCCCAGTGTTCTAGTTTTCATGTTCACCCACACACTTAACACACCTGACCTAGGAACCAAGATTTTGAATCAATCCTTTTCATGACATACATCAACTCACCTCGTTAGCAATCTCTTGGATTTCTGGAGTGGCAGGTTTGGCTTCACTTAAGCCTCCAGGTATCATTTTGACTAACTGCTTCTTTGCTAGGCAGGATGCCGGAACTGAAGTGATCAGGTAAGCGTGGAGACTCTGGTTTTTAAAGAGTCAACAAGCCCCGCCTCCAGAAAGTATTCTTTTTCACAAAGAGCAAATAGGCACAGGGAAAATGAGTATGTCTTGAAGCAAGCCATGCTGCTTCCTCAACAGAATATGCTAATAGGAATTTGGAAGAATGAGGGCTGGGGATGGACAAATGGGTGTGCCCAACAAGTCACCATGTCACAGGAGTCAGACTTCCTTACATTCTCTTTGACAAGGGTTCTCTCCTATTGCATCTGAGAAATGAAATCTGAAGCCATGACCAGGGTTTCCTAATGTTTTAAAGGCTTTAATAAAAAATTTTGTGTTTTAAGGATGTATTTACTAATAATGTCAAGGCTAATTGTTTAGAATTTACTTGACTTTATAAAGAAAGTAGAAGGATCAATCTGGAGAAACTTGCTGGATATTTGTATTTTACCTTTTTTTTTTTTTTACCATTTCTAGAACTGCAGTAAAACACAAAGAATAAAACAACAAACACCTATACTCCTATTATCCAGATTTAAAACTTTTAACATTTTATGTTACCTATCGTCCCTTTGTTCCTTTTCTTTTTTTTTTGTTTTGTTTTGTTTTGTAGTTGTTTTTAAGATAAAATATTACCGACCTCCCACTCCCATCTCCCAACCTTACCCCCCACAGAGGTAAACTACATACATTGTGAGTTTTACACATTTACTTAGTAGTGTGCTTTTAAAAATTCATTTAAGGGGCGCCTGGGTGGCGCAGTCGGTTAAGCGTCTGACTTCAGCCAGGTCACGATCTCGCGGTCCGTGAGTTCGAGCCCCGCGTCAGGCTCTGGGCTGATGGCTCGGAGCCTGGAGGCTGTTTCCGATTCTGTGTCTCCCTCTCTCTCTGCCCCTCCCCCGTTCATGCTCTGTCTCTCTCTGTCCCAAAAATAAAATAAACGTTGAAAAAAAAAAATTAAAAATTCATTTAAATTGTAGGCTAAACATATATTCTGTGTTATGCTTTTTTCTTGCTCAACATGTTTTTGAGTTGTTCCATACTGATACACAGATAGACCAATGTAGTTTATTTCCTTTAACTGCTTCTTGTGATAGATTTATCTAACTATCTGTATATCATCTATTGTCTCTATCTGACTGCTATGTGCTAGTCCACATTTTACATATTTATTCCCCTATTTATGAAGACTTTGGCTTTTCTAGTTTTTTACCCTTAAAAACAAAATTGCATTTTTTTCCCCTTCTGTACATGTGTGAGGGCTTCTGAAGGCAAATTATCTAGAAACAAAATTGCTGTTTTGTGTGAATTTTTAGCTGTATTATTTTATTCAATTTTGGAATATGTAACACATACATATGATAAAAATGTTCAAAAGGAACAAAATAATTTACAGTATAAGGAATTCTTCACCCACTCTTCCTCAGCCACTTTTCTACTCTTTAGAGACTGTTGTTACCAGCTTCTGTATCTTTCAGAGATATTCTTTATGTGTACATATATATATATATATATATATATATATATATATATATAAAATTAGCTACATACATACATATACACATGTATGTACTTTCCTTGTATAAATGGTACAAATGGTATCCTGTCACATAATCTATTATGTGCTTTGCTTTATCCCTAACAATATATTTTGGAGACTATTTTATATTATTATATTATACATTAATACTTTAATATTATAATTCATTAATATATAATATGTTATATAAATTATATATTAGAAAGGTGCTTAATTCTTTATAAGGTTTGGCAGGTGCTTGACAAATTTTTGGAGATAGGTTGGTGTCTTACTGGATAATGTAAGGGGTGCTATGCAGATGGATGTCCATGGAATGCCCTCACTCATGTATTGAGAAGAAGAGGAAATGTGAATGACACAGTACTCACTCAAGAGGCCACAAGTCATCTTAACACGTTGGCTTAGCTCTGGCCACAGATAATCCTTGACATCTTCTTGTGACCTTTCTAAGTCAGGTCCTCTCATATCCAGGCCTCTAACTTTTTTTTAGAGCCACAGTCCATTTCTTCCTCTCTGTTCACCAACTTCAGGTGATACTTGTCTAAACTCCCCAGTGGTCAGGCATAGGGTAAGCAGCCTATCTTCTGTTCTCTTTCTAGAGTCTATGACTGTTAATCTTGGGTAATCCCTCTTGATTCTCAATAATTTCTTTTAGTAGCAAAAACTACCCCAAAGCAAATATTGCTTTTGTCTTTACATTTCCATTATAATATCCTAGCTCTCCTCGAAGGGAGTATGGATGCCTCTGATAGGGAAGAGTCACATACAAGGAAGTGCAGAAAAGAAAAACACAACAATTACTATCTCTGTTAACTATTTAATTAGTTAAACACACAATTAATTAAATGCACATTGTAAAGTATCTTTAAGATTGCTCTATTGGATGTTGTTGTTTTGGGTATCAATTGTTCAGGCTATTTTAATGGAACTGGACCTTCTCATATGTTTTATATTTCTTGTCTTGGAGCTCATATTTCTATAGGAATGATCTTTATTGGAGGTTTCCCTTGTGGGGGGCTGGACTGTGGGCTTCCCAATGGGGTGGTTGCCTCTACTGGGCTTTATGGGAGTACACAGGCTCAAAAGTGCTCCTTATTTTACTGTTGACTTTGGGCTCTTGAATTATGAGCATACTGAGAATTGGGGCTTATCTCCAGCATTTGGTACAGGCTTGGGGTTCTGGACTTCCCTAGTTGATGGTGTTTCCACATACGGCTGGGTAAATATATGAATTCATTCATTATACACTCCATCATTTCTACTCCTAGGTATTTACCCAAGAGAAGTGACACATATGTCCACAAAAAGACTTGTGTACAAGTGTTCGTAGCTGCATTTTAACAGCTCCAAACTGAAAACAATCCAGATGTCAATCAACTGGTAAATAGATTTAAAGAATTGTATATCCATCTATAGAGTACTACTCAACAATAAAAAAGAGAAAAATAGTAATACATTCAATAACATAGGTAACATAGGTGAAAAAGAAGTCAAAGTAAAAAGAAGTCAAGTAAAAGAAGCCAAACACAAAACACTATGTACTATATTATTCCATTTATATGAAATCCTGGAAAAGGCAAAATTATAGTGACAAAAACAGTTCAGAGGTTACTAGGGGCTGGGAGTAGGAGAAAGGATCTACTGCAAAGGGGCACAAGGAAATATTTTCAGGAAATGGAACTGTTCTATATCTGGATTGTGGTGGTGGTTATGCAACGGTATACAATTTGGAAAATTCGTCAAATTGTACATTTAAAATGTGTGGACTTTATTGTATGTAAATTACACCTGAAAAAGGCCGAAGTAAAAAAGCACTACCTTTTAAACACCTTGTTTATATGTCTTTTGGTCTTGCTTTTATACTGCTTCCTCTAATGTTTTTCATTAGAGTTTCAGCTACCACTGCATCAACATGTTGCCTTAAAAATGATTTTAAAAACATAGTTACTACTCCTGGCTATCCTCAGGTTAGGGGAAAAGTAGGAGGTAAGGCTGATTGAGGACAGGTCATGGAAAACAAGTGAAAGATTTTATACTTTAGTTGTTAGGTAACAGAGGTCACTAAAAATCTTGAGTTATACAGAAACTATGTGTACTTTAGAAGGAAAATTGGAAGCAAGGTGTAGGCTGGATTGGAGGACAAGATCCTAAAGATGGAAAGACTGATTAGGGAGTTATCACAAAGGAACAATGAAAAGTTAATCCTGATCCAATGTTGTGTCAAGTGGATCGGAGAGGAATGGGTATGACAATTTATAAAAACAGTGTTAGGAGGAAGTCAGGGATAAGAAAAAGGGAGTCCGTGGCTGATGATGGTTTTATTTGGATGACCAGGAAGATAATTATACCATTAATAGAATTTGGATATACAGGAAGAAGAGCATGTTTAAACAAGTTGGTCAATACTAAAAATATATAAAGATACAACAGAGAAAAGAAAACCACCTCTCCCCCTTTTCCAGGAAAATCCTGGGGAGAATGAAGACTTAGCAAAATAACTTAATCAAAGGGTTGCTAATGTAATGCAGAAATCACAAATAATGAACCTTGATATTTCAGTGGCCTTATAGAAATTTAATTTTCAATCATATTTCATAAAGTGTCTTGTGAAAAAAAAATGCTAGACTGGACATTACCAGCTCAGTAAAGATGAGAAACTAGAGAAGGCTGGGGAACATTAAAATATCAATGATCTTGGGGCGCCTGGATGGCGCAGTCGGTTGAGCGTCCGACTTCAGCCAGGTCACGATCTCGCGGTCCGTGGGTTCGAGCCCCGCGTCGGGCTCTGGGCTGATGGCTCAGAGCCTGGAGCCTGTTTCCAATTCTGTGTCTCCCTCTCTCTCTGCCCCTCCCCCGTTCATGCTCTGTCTCTCTCTGTCCCAAAAATAAATAAACGTTGAAAAAAAAAAATTAAAAAAAAATATATCAATGATCTTTGGGGCAAAAAACCATAAGCAGTGCCGAGTACATGAAGATCTTGCTTAATTTGAATTGATTCCATCTCAGTATGTCACCAATAATTTAAACTTCTGTCTTGTTACTTTGCTAAGAAGCACAAAAATCTCTTCCATAGTAACCAGATGTTAACTCCTATGAAATATAATTATTTTTCAAAAATGGTCTAGGACAGAACCTTTTTTTTTTTTTTTTTAATTTTTTTTTTCAACGTTTATTTATTTTTGGGACAGAGAGAGACAGAGCATGAACGGGGGAGGGGCAGAGAGAGAGGGAGACACAGAATCAAAAACAGGCTCCAGGCTCTGAGCCATCAGCCCAGAGCCTGACGCGGGGCTCGAACTCACGGACCGCGAGATCGTGACCTGGCTGAAGTCGGACGCTCAACCGACTGCGCCACCCAGGCGCCCCTAGGACAGAACCTTTTAATATGATATAATTTATAATCTCTTTCTAAGAAGAAATTAGCTGTCTTGATAACATACGTAAACAATTTTCTGATGAACTTGATAGGATTAAGGCTTGTTCGACAAACCCAGTTATTTTTCATAAAATAAGTAGTTACTTTTCATAAAAGATAAGAATAAGTTTCTCATACTGTTCAGAGAACTTTGAAGCTCAGGCTTCCCTTGTCATCATTAGGGCTAGACAAGGACCCTGCAGAGAATTGCTGAACCAGCCTTCAAGAAGGGGTTGGCCTCTGCTGGGACTGAGGGAGGTCATGTCAGTCCTGCTACTAAAATCTAAGCAGGATACACTCATATGTGGAATTTAAAAAGCAAAATAGATGGATATTGGAGAAGGGGATAAAGAGAGAGGGAAGAAAACCTAAGAAACTCTTAACTATTTAGAACAAACTGAGGTTGATGGAGGGAGGTACGAGGGGATGGGCTAAATGGGTGATGAGCATTAAGAAGGGTACTTGTGATGAGCACTGAGTGTTATATGTTAGTGATGCATCACTAAATTCTACATCTGAAACCAATTTTACCATATATGTTAACTAACTAGAATTTAAATAAAAACTTGAAAACAGAAAAAATAAAATAAAATCTAAGCAGGGTAGACCTGGAGGAGGGGCTGTGACAGTGGAAGGAAGCGTCAGGAGGAAGATGAGGAAGCCTCAATGGAGAGAGAGGAGTGGGTGGCCAGCAGCCCCTGCCCAGTGGATATTTTTATGTTAGAAATGCACATGGGGAGCGCCTGAGTGGCTCAGTTGGTTAAGCGTTGGACTCTTGGTTTCGGTTCAGATCATGATCTCATAGTTTCTGAGTTAGAGCCTTGCATGGGACATCTGTGCTAAGAGCATGAAGCCCACCTGGGGTTCTCTGTCTCCCTCTCTTTCTGTACCTCCCCTGCTTGTGCTTGCATGTGTTCTCTCTCCCAAAAATAAATAAATAAACATAAAAAAAAAAATAAGAAGAAATGCACATGGGCTGTTGAGGCAGTTGGTGGCTGGCTGCCGGCGACCATAACAGACCTCAAACCATCCAGTTCCATCAATACTCATGTAACTAGAATCTCTGCTCTTGCAGCTCTACTCCAATGCCATATACAGGGCAAATGGCCCCTTTCTCAAACTCAACTTTTGTCAATCTTTCCTCCCCCAGAGCTAGTGTAGTGGTTTTCAAATTGCCCTCAAGGGACTCTAAAGGTTTCTCAGAGTTTTTCTGGGGCCTGGAGGTGAGGGTGAGTGCAAATGTGGGAGGAGGAAAGAGTAATTAACTATCCATAATGGCTTTGCCTCTGTTCTTTGCTTCAAGCAGAGTGGTGTAGCTATGCACAGAGAAGAGGGAGTTCTGTACCTCCCAGAATTCCTTTCAGGAGGAGTGCTCTATTCTTACAAAAGAATTTCCTTGTCCAGGCCTTTTAGGGAGAAAGCTCTGACCCTGTGGTCTGGCCATTGGCTGATATTGTGGCTTGAGAAAAGCAGTTTTTATTCTACATTCACAGAGAAAAGGAGACAGTTCAGCCAGCCAGGTGTCAGGACGGCCAACCCATGTTTTATGATGAGACTACTCTCTGTGACTTTGAACCTCAAACCTGCAAAAAGTTGACTAAACTTGCAAAATTCTTCGCAGAAGTGGATTTTTTTGTTTGCTTTTGAGGCAGAGCTCATTGTCAGAGTTTCATGCCTGGATTGCTGTGTAGCAAAATAGAATGGACAGAAGGGAATCAAGAGGGTGAACCCTTAGGGCTCAGCCAAACTCTTGGGCAGACATAGAGTTTCCTCTTCTCCAGACTGGATCTCTTTGGCTGGAGAGTCCCCAGTTCCCATCTGGATTGCATATATGTGGGATTCTTCCCCCCCCCCCTTTTTTTTTTAAATTGAAACATAATTTACATGTGGCAAAATGCATACATTTTCAGTGCACAGCTCAATAATATGTGCTTAAATTTTTACAGTTGTATACACCCATATAATGTTATGGAATATTTCCATCATCCTAGAAAGTTGCCTGATATCCCTTCCCAGTCACTACAGTTTACTCAACCAGTGGTTTTCCAGTTTTTAAACTTCATATAAGTGGACTCAAACTATAGATACTCTTCTACATTTGGTTTCTTTTGCTCAGCAAAATGTTTTTACTATTTACCCCTGTTGTTGCTTTTATCAAATAGTTTGTTCCTGTTTTATTGCTGTATGATATTCCATTGCCTGAATATGCCATGTTTGTTTATTCTACTGATGGACATTTGGGTTGTTTCTAGTTTTTGGCTGTTTTGAATAAATCTACATTAAGCAAGTCATTTCTTTTGGGTATATAGCTAGGAGTGGAAATCCTGGGATAGAAGGAAGGTGTATGTTTAACTTTATTAGAAACTGCCAAACAATTTCCAGTATGGTTGTACCATTTTAAACTCCATCAACAATTCATGAGAGTTCTGATTGCTCCATCCACTTTAAAATTTGGTATTGTTATGCTAGTCTTCTAAATTTTAGCCATTCCTGTGGGTATAGTGCATCTCACTGTGATTTTAACACAGTGTTGTGTTCATCACAACAAGTGCGCTCCTTAATCCCCATCTTCTATTTCATCCATCCCACCTCCATCTCCCTTCTGGTAACCATCAGTTCGTTCTCAATAATTAAGAGTCTTTCTTGATTTGTCTCTCTCTCTCTCTCTCTTTTCCATTTGCTCATTTGTTTTGTTTCTTAAATTATACATATGAGTGAAATCATATGGTATTTGTCTTTCTATGACTGACTTATTTCACTTAGCATTATAATCTCTAGCTCCATCTACGTCATTGTAAATGGCAAGATTTCATTCCTTTGTATGGATGAATAATATCCATGTATATCTATATATCTATCTATATCTATATCTATCTTCTTTATCCATTCATCAATCAATGGACACTTGGGCTGCTTCCATATCTTGGCAATTGTAAATAATGCTGCTCTAAACATAGGGGTGTGTGTATTTCTTTGAATTCGTGCTTTTGTATTCTATTTATTGGGCAAATACCCAGTAGTGCCATTACTGGATTGTAGAGTAGTTCTGTTTTTAGCTTTTTGAGGAATCTCCCTATTGTTTTCCACAGTGGCTATAACAGTTTGCATTCCCACCAACAGTGCATGAGGGTTCCTTTTTCTCCACATCCTTGCCAACAATTGTTTTTATGTTACTGATTTTAGCCATTCTGACATGTGTGAAGTGATACCTCATTACAGTTTTGATTTGCATTTCCCTGATGGCAAGAGATGATGCACATCTTTTCATGTATCTGTTGGCCATCTCTGTATGTCTTCTTTGGAGTAATGTCTGTTCATGTCTTCTGTCCATTTTTAATTGGATTATGTGTTTTTTGAGTGTTGAGCTGTATAAATTCTTTATACATTTTGAATACTAACCCTTTATTGGATAAGACATTTGCAATATCTCACATTCTTTAGGTTACCTTTTAGTTTTGTTGACTGTTTCCTTTGCTGTGCAGAAGCTTTTTGTTTTGATGTGGTCCTGATAGCTCATTTTTGCTTTTGTTTCTTGTGCCTCAGGAGACATTATCTAGAAAAAAGTTGCTATGGCTGATGTCAAAGAGGTTACTGCCTGCCCTTTCTTCTAGGATTTCTATGGTTTCCTGTCTCACATTTAGGTCTTTCATCCATTTTGAATTTATTTTTGTGTGTGGTATAAGAATCATTTGGATATTTTCTTTCATGAAGTGCCTATTTAAGTCTTGCCCCCCACTCCTTTTTAGATAGTGAATTTTCTCCTAGTCTGTAGCTTGTCTTTTTATATTCATAATGGGTATGTTTTGATGAGCAGAAGCTTTTAGTTTTGATTAAGTCCATTTTTTTCATAGTTATTGTCTATGACATGTTTTTTTTTTGTTGTTGTTTTAAATTTTAGTGAAAGAGAGAAAGAGAGAGAGAGAGGGAAAGGACTGAGGGAGAGAGAGAATCTTAAACAGTCTCCACACTCAGTGCAGAGCTAGAGGCAGGACTTGATCCTGTGACCCTGGGAACATGACTTGAACCGAAATCAAGAGTCCAATGTTCAACAGACTGAGCCATTCAGGTGTCCTTCCCATGACATGTTTTAAAAATATTCACCTACATTAATACTCAGGAAGATATCTTCTTATATTTTCTTTTAGACACTTTACGTTTTAGCTTTTACATTTAGGTATATGATTCATCTCAAATTTATTTTTGTATAGTATGTGAGGGAGGTCAAGTTTCCTTTGTTTTTCTTTATAGATAGCTTGTTGTTCCAATACCACTTAATGGGAAAAAAAATTCATCTTTCGTTCACATTGAATTTTATCGATACATTGGTCGAATGTAAGTTGACTACATAAATGTGGGTCTGTACACTTATTTTAAGTGCCTTTCCCCCTCAGGGCCTGGTAAGCCAAGAGAAAGGGGAAAGGCAATGAATATCAGGTAACTTGCCAAGGAAGTCTAGATCCAAAGAGTAAGACATGTGGAAGGAAATGGTATATTGTTGTTAAATTTGTTCTTCCCCTGAGCCTAAGAACAATGTTCTATTGTATATATAGGTGTGCTCTTGGTAAAGGCATTAAATGCCACACTGTAACTGGTTATGTAGACTTAGGAAGTGCCAAAGCCAAAATTGTGAGGCTGTCAGATTTCCATCCCTTCCCTAATCCCCTTAGATGTTACTATACTCATCTATTTTCCTTATCTATTAAAACTTACTCTTGCAAAAGAATCTGCAAATCTTGCACAAAAAAGTATAGATGACTAACAAAAATCATCCATGGATATTGACATTTTGGCTGAAGTAAGTGCTTTGAAATATGAATATGAAATATAATGGTGAATTTTTATGCATGGGAAGAGCAAACACATTTTGAGAAGTAGATCTGTTGATCATATCAGTTTGGTGACTACCTCCCTTTTTTACATATTAAAGCCAGTGTTTCCTTGCTTCAAAAACTTGTTCTGACTTTGTTAGACCCAAGTGTCTCTTCTTCCTCAATCCTTTCCCGGGGACCCATTTCTATTCATTCCAACAATCTAAAGTTGGCAGAAGTTGCTCAGTAGTTTACATTATGGAAAAAACAATGTTGCATTAAATAATTTGGTTTTATTATTTTTTTAGTGTTTGTTTATTTTTGAGAGAGAGAGAGACAGAGCATGAGCGGGGGAGGGGCAGAGGGAGACAGAGACACAGAATCTGAAGCAGGCTGTAGGCTCTGAGCTGTCAGCACAGAGCCTGACTCGGGGCTCGAACTCATGAGCTGTGAGATCATGACCTGAGCCAAAGTCAGATGCTTAACTGACTGAGCCACCTAGGTGCTCCACATTAAATAATTTTAGAGAAGAGTTGAAAACTTAAGAAAGAATGTATTTAATTGTCCCCAGGTGTTTTTATTTACTTAAATGTTCTCTAGATTGTAAAGTCTATTTAAATATACAATTTAGTGATTGGTAAGCATCTACATTAAATCTTCTTTAATGGTTCTTTCAGCTTTGTTGAGGTATTATTGGCAAAAATGTAATATATTTAAAGAGTACATTGGGATGTTTTGATGTACATATACATTGTCATAGAATATTGTGATTATTCAATGTACATATACATTGTGAAAGAATTCTCAGAGTTAATGAACACATCTATCAATCCATCCCTCACATGGTTACCTTTGTGTGTGTGATAACACTTAAGTTTTACTCCTTTAGCAAATTTCAATTATGCAACACAGAATTATCAACTATAGTCACCAGGTTATTCATTAGATCCTCAGATCTTATTCATATTATACTTGAAAATTTGTACCCTTTTACCAGCCTCTCCCTATTTCCCCACCCCCAGCCTCTGGCAACCATCATTTTACTCTGTTTCTATGAGTTAGACTTTTCTTTCTTTCTTTCTTTTTGTTTTTAGATTCCACGTATAAGTGATACCGTATAGTATTTGTCTTTCTCTGCCTGGCTCATTTCGTTTGGCACAATGCCCTCCAGATTCATCCATATTGCCACAAATGGCCAGATTTCCTTCTTAACCAACTGAGCCACCTAGGCACCCCCCACATTTCCTTCTTTTTTAAGGTTGAGTAATGTGCATGTGTTTGCACTTGTGTGTGTATATATGTATGTGTGTATGCGTGTGTGTGTGTGTGTGTGTGTGTGTGTGTGTATTCACATTTTCTTTATCCATTCATCTGTCAACAGACGCTTAGATTGTTTCCATACTTTGGCTATTATGAATATTGCTGCAATGAACATGGGAACACAGGTATCTCTTTGAGGTAGTGATTTGTTTTGTTTGGATATATATCCAGAAGTTGGTTTACAGAATGATGAGGTAGTTCTATTTTTAATTTCTTGAGGAACCTCCTACTGTTTTCCACAGTGGCTATACCAGTTTGTATTTCTACCAATTCTTCAGGGTTCCCTTTCCTTCACATCCTAGTCAGCATTTGTTATCTCTTATCTTGTTTTCTCTCACTTTTATTGAGACATTATTGACATGTAAATGGTGTAAGTTTAAGGTGTGATGATTTCACATATGTACAGATTCGAAATGATTATCACAATAAGGTTAACACAACCATCACCTCACATAGTTACCTTTTTGTGTGGTCAGAACTTTAAACATTTACTCTTAGCAACTTTCATGTATACAACACAATATTATTATCTATAGTCACCATGATGTGCATTATATTCCCAGCACTTATTAATCTTTAACTGGAAGTTTTTACCTTTTAACTACTTTCACTCATTGCCCTCATCCCTAGCAACCATCAATTTACTCTCTGTTTTTAGGAGTTCCATTTTTTTTTTCCAGACTCCACATACATTGCCTTTCTGTATGACTTAGTTCACTTAGCATAATGCCCTCAAAGTCCATCCATTTTATTGCAAATAGAAGGATTTCCTTCTTTTTTTATGGCTGAATGATATTCTATAGTATATCTTGTCTTTTTACAGAAGTGGTTTTTTTGCTGTTGTTGTTGTTGTTGTTGTCGTTGTTGTTGTTGTTTTAAGTAAGCTCTATGCCCAACGTGGAGCTTGAACTCATAATCCCAAGATCAAGAGTTGCATGTTCTACTGACTGAGCCAGCCAGGCACCTCTCTTGTCTTTTTGATAGTAGATATCCTAACTGGTGTAACATGATATCTCATTATAGTTTTGGCTTTGCATTTCTCTCATGATTTGTGATCTTGGAATACTTTTTAAAGTATCTGTTGTCTATTTGTATGTCTTCCTTGGACAAATGGTTATTCAAGTCCTTTGCCCATTTTGTAATTGGGTTATTATTATTATTATTTTGTTATTGAGTTGTATGAGTTCCTTGTATATTATGGATATTAGCTCATTATCAGATGTGCAGTTTGCAAATATTTTCTCCCATTCCATAGGTTTTGATAATGGTTTCCTTTGCTGTGCAGAAGCTTTTTAGTTTGATGTAGTCTCACTTGTTTATTTTTGCTTTTTTTTTTAAACCTTTGCTTTTGGTGTGAAATCCAAAAAAATCATCAGTAAGACCAGTGTCAAGGAGTTTACCCCTTATGTTTTCTTTTAGAAGTTTTACAGTTTCAGGTCTGATGTTCAAGTCTTTAACTGATTTTGTATTGATTTTTATACATAGTGTGAGATAAGGGTCCAGTTTCATTCTTTTCATGTGATTCTACAGTTTTTTCCAAGCACCATTTTTGAAGAGACTATTCTTTCTCCATTGTATATTTTTGCTTCTTTGTCAAAAATTAATTGGCCATGTACATCTGAAACTAATATCACACTGTATGTTAAATAACTGGAATTTAAGTAAAAACTTAAAAAAATTTATTGACCATATATGCATGGATTTATTTCTGAGCTCTTTATTCCATTGATCTGTGTGTCTGTTTTTTTGCCAATACCATACTGTTTTGATTATTAGCTTTGCAATATAGTTTTAAATTAGGAAGTATGATCTTCCGGCTTTGTTCTTCTTTTTCAAGATTCCTTTGGCTATTCAGGGTCTTTTGTGGTTCTGTATGAATTTTAGGATTAAAAAAATTCTGTGAAAAATGCGATTGGAATATTGATAGGGATTGCATTGACTCTGTAGGTTACTTTGGATGGTATGGGCATTTTAACAATATTAATTCTTCCAGTCCATGAACACAAGATATCTTTCCAGTTATTTGGGTCTTCTTCAATTACTTTTATCAATATTTTATAGTTGTCAGTGTGCAGATCTTTTTTTTTTTTTTTTTTTTTTGAGAGAGAGAGAGAGTGCACATGTCAGTGAGCAGGAGAGAAGCAGAGGCAGAGGGAGAGGGAGAGAGAGATTCTTAATCAGGCTCCATGCTGGGCGGGGCTTGATCTCAAGACCATGAGATCATGACCTGAGCCGAAATCAATAGTCAGATGCTCAACCTACTGAGCCACTCAGGTGCCCCCAGAATGTAGATCTTTTACTTCTTTGGTTAAACCAATACCTA
Source organism: Puma concolor (assembly GCF_028749965.1). Taxonomy (NCBI): domain Eukaryota; kingdom Metazoa; phylum Chordata; class Mammalia; order Carnivora; family Felidae; genus Puma; species Puma concolor. The sequence continues at coordinate 91,917,693 of NC_141675.1, forward strand.
AGAATTCTATTCTGTTTGATGCCATTGTAAATGTGATTGTTTTCTTATTTCTTTCTGAAAGTTGGTTGTTTGTGTATAGAAATGCAACTGATTTTTGTGTATTGATGTTAAATCATGCAACTTTTCTGAATTTGTTTATTAGTTGGAACACAATTTTTTGATAGGATCTTTACAGTTTTCTCTATATATCATATCATCTGCAAATAGAGACAATTTTACTTCTATTCCAATTTGGATGCCTTTTATTTTTTGCCTAATTTCTTTGGCTAGGACTTCTACTACTATATTGAATAAAAGTGGTAAGAATGAGCAATCTTGTCTTATTCCTGATCTTAGAGGGAAAGCTTTCAGCTTTTCACCATTAAGTATGATGTTAAATGATTATCACTAATTGAGCTAATAGTTATTCTTTTAAAAGTAGAAGGTACATATGAAATGCATTTCTTAGCCTATCATATCCTAATTATTGGATTCATGGCATTCTAGTTTCCTGGAATTTCCTGGTCATCCCTGACATCTCTGCCCATGGAAAATTCTTGAAACTGCAAGAAAAATCTTTCCATTTCAAAAGGTAACAAAAATTTTATCCAGGACAAAGCAAAGAAAAAAAAGTTCTGGCCACAGAGGGCTTTGGCTTTCCATTGATAGTGGCTGCCAGTAATGAGCAGAGAGTGAGGCCCCCAAAGGAGATCCCCTGTAGGGAGCAAGATGGAGTCACTCAGGTCAAGCAGGAGCTTGTGTCAGACAATGACTCAAGCAGCTAAGGGGATAGCAGCTAATACCAGATATTGCTGAGACCAGAACCAGCTGATGACACACTCAGAATTGATAACCAGCAGAATCAGAGGAGGTCTGCAAAGGCCCAAGACCAATTAAATCCCTTTAAAAAGAGGATTTTTGCAGCAAACTGTCAGACTCCTCAGACACTGACCCCTCTTTGACCACTTCAAAAAGGCAGCTGCCACTGAAGGCTCTGCCTGGTTGATCTTCAAAGGGAACAGAGATCTTCCATTGCTTGAACATAATAAGCAATAAGTGCTGAGAGCTGACCAGAGCTGACCAAGGCCTTATCTCAACTGTGTGCTCACAGACTGACTTTGTGTTTGGTTTGTTAACTTCTGACCCCTGTTCTATCTTGTTTGTTGTGTGACTTGTCTTGTGCTTTGCTTTGTATGACATGTAAGAAGCCAAGTTAAACATATTGGTGAAATGTCATTGAGTTTAGAATCCTGAACCTGCTTTGTAATTATGTTAACCTTGCTTTATGACTAAATAAACCTTTTTAAAATAAAGCTGACATTTTGGAAAGACACCACTCATGTATGTGCCTTCATAGCATGTGCATCACATCTCCAAAAGGTGCATTCTGAACTTCATGAATTAGAGGTTAGTACCTTGCAGGCAGTGGATTAGGGATGGATATGCACTAGGAGTAGGGAAGGCTGGGGTGGGGATATAAGGTAGCTTTTAACCCATATCTGCTTTTATGGTGCTTGACTTAGCTAACTTCAGAGAGGCTTATTTGGGTGCTCTGAGACTGCAGGTGGGAATAACATACTTACAGCTAACAAGTCTGGGTGTCACGCTGGCCCAGGCCACCCTTCTTGGTGCCAGGACACTAGGTGGCATTGGGAACATAGATTGGAGGGTTATAGAAAAACAAGGTTGTCATCCTTTAAGAATAAATCTTTCAAGAACCTACAGTTTTTCTCAGTTCACAAGTGAGTGTAGTAGCAATCATTCTCCTCCTTCTCCACAGGGTAAAAGAACTTGTGGTCTCAACAACCCCAGTGGCTTTTAGGTATTCTCAAAACAATGCAGAAGAGCTTACATGACCTCAGAGATCATTCCAACTTTTGCTCAGTAGCCTGGTCTACGAGTTGGGTTGCACGTTTGCCCTTTGAGTGGAGAGGGAAGAGAATGTTAGGGGTCTACCCACTGTGGATACTCTTCAAATGAACTGGCAATACTGGAGTTGGCTCAGACAATTTTTATGACTAATAATAAGTGCCAGGGTGGAGTAATATTTAGCAATTGATGTTGCTGCACCTCTTCATAGTGAGAAAATTCTGTCCCCGCCCAAACACACACTGGGATCACAGGCATCTCCCAACATGACTTTGTGTCAGTTTATATCCTGGGAAAAATTGACTCATGCATAAGCAGAGGGCCATGCTCTCAAAGGGTTCTTGGGAAATGTTAATTTTTGAGTTTGCCTTTGTGAATTGTGTTGCTGAGTTCAACTTAGCAGTGCTTCCCAACATATGATCTGAGGACCACCTGTACCATAATCCCCTGGGATGCTTTCTGAGCCCTATCCCATATTTATTAAATTAAAATGCCATGGGGAGTGAGCCCTAGAATCTGCATCTTATTATTTTTTATTTTTTTATTAAAAAAATTTTTTTAAGTTTATGAGAGATAGAGACAGCATGAGTGGGGGAAGGGCAGAGAGAGAGAGAGGGAGACACAGAATCTGAAGGAGGTTCCAGGCTCTGAGCTGTCAATACAGAGCCAGACAAGGAGCTTGAACTCACAAACTGTGAGATCATGACCTGAGTCAAAGTCAGATGCATAACCTACTGAGCCACCCTAGCACCCCTAGAATCTGCATTTTAAAGAAGCTCCCTAGATGATTCTTATGTGCATTAAATTTAGAGGCCTAGCAACTTACAATGTTGGTGTCGTAAGTTTATAGATGCAGTAGGGAGGTGAAAAGTTGGAAATCTGGAAGAGCAGTTCACTGCTAGATGGAGGCCATTTTTACAAAGAGAAAACAAATGAAAACAGCCCATGGAAAGAGTTAAAGCAAATGTTAGTAACATGTGGCATTCATATCAAGTTACAGGCATAGCTTCTGAGTTCCTGTTGTGGAGCATCCAGTGTGGGACCTGTAATGTGCCAGTACTTACTTAGTCCAGTGGCCATGTCCCCAAATGTAGTTGAGAATTCTGTGCCTGGGCAGGTGGAGCTCTTTAATCAAAAGGGGACAGATGATGGTCATAGCACTATCACATCATCTATCAAAAGCCTAACTGATCAATATTTCTCCACAGCCTGTGGAGTCCCTTTGACTTCTGTGTCATTTCCATTTGTTTTTTGTGCCCTATAGATAACCAGTGTGTGGTTTGTTTGTTTGTTTGTTTTCAGCTCTGTGGTTCTTATTACGATTGCAAGACACCCTCAGTAATAACCATCAGGAAACTTGTGGGAAAAAACTATACTATTTACATGTTCTGGAAATTACATGGCACACATGGGGCCACACAGTAAGGTCACAGGTGGAGAGACAGAGAGAGAGGGGGGTATGAGAGAGAGCAAGCACAGGCCTGGAGTTCTGCGTTTATTAAAGTTGAGAGTGAGGTTTTGCAGGATCATTATTTACTGGTGAATTTAAAACAGAAGAGCAGGAATTTAAAGTGCCGGAAGAGAAAAAATAAATGGCCCAAATGCTCAGTTGTTGAAACCAACCAAGATCTCTAAAACAGAAGAGCCTTGGTGGGGGTAGGGGATAGGAGAGTGGCCTGGTTCCTTATCTAGTCCCATGGTTGGCAATGCGTTTATTCAAGGTAGCCATCTTTGAAGTGGATGCCCAGGCAATCAAAGCTTCTGTCAGGCACTTGCATTACCAAAAAGAAAACCCGGGGCGCCTTGGTGGTTCAGTTGGTTAAGCGACTCTTGATTTCGGCTCAGTTCCTGATCTTACAGTTTGTGAGATCAAGCTCCATATCAGGTTCTGCACTGATAATGCAGAGTCTTGGGATTATCTCTCCCTCTCTCTCTCTGCCCCTTCCCTGCTTGCATGTTCTCTCTCTCTCTATCAAAATAAAGAAATAAACATAAAAAAAAAAAAAAGAAAAGAAAAGACAAACCTACTGTTGGGGCTTACACTATACCATTTTAACCTTTCCAGTGTTCCTTTTCCTTTGCATGGATCCAGCCACCCTGGGAAAGAAGAGAGGGCAGAGTTAAGCTTTAAAACGTCTCTTATTTTACATTCATTGATATTTGGAAAATCCATATTTTTATCAAGGGCTTTCTAAAGACTGAAATAGAATATTAGCAATACAAACCTTACACTAAACTCAGTAAATGAGGTCTTGGTGTAATTCTTCTGAGAGGCTAGAAAACTCTAACTTCAAGGCTCATTGCACAGAAACCCAGGGGCAATGTTGCTAGGAACTACTCTAATACACTGGCAGTTATGATTTCACAAGGTCTCTCAAATTCACCCTCCCTTGCTGTTTCCCAGGTGCCACTCCAGCCAAGCTTTCATCACACCCTTACCACATTATTGCTGACACTTCCTGGTTGGGTCCTCCCCTTCTAGCACCTCCTGAAAGCCAAACTCTTTCTCATACACTTAAAAAAATGTTGCTCCATCTTGGGAACTTCCCATCATTTATCAAGAGCATTCTAAATTCTTAAGAATAGCACTCGAGTACCTAGGGTTATTCCTGAGCCAGCCTTCTCTTTCAGAACTTCCTTGCAGCTGGGTCTTCTTCATGTCTCTCATACCTCTTCCTCATTCTCATTTTCACCTCCATGCTCTTGCTCGTCCAGTGCCCCTTGACAGGGATGTTCTTCTTCTTCTCCATCAGTTTACATTCACTACTGCTTCGAAACCACGCCACACAGAGCCTCTGTGTTTCCCCCCTCGTTCTTGGTTTGCATTGCATATTCCTGTTACCTCACTTACTGCGCTTACGTTCCACTTATCCTCTCCATGATCTGATTGTAATCAGAGACTTCCATGACAGAGACTGCTGTCTTGGCTGTTACCCAGCGTATCTCCTAGACTGTCAAACAGAGCAGCTGCCCCACAAATGGGTGAGCAAGTCCATAGGTCTCGCCACTTTCTTATTGGGAAAAGGGGGCTACTGGTCACTGTAGACTTCTGGAGTCCTTGAAGGTTGCTGGCTGAATATGTCTTGTTCAAATTCTCTGCTTTGCAAGAAAGGAAACTGAGGATCACTTTGGATTCACAGTGCTTGTTAATCACAGGACTGACACTAAATTTAACTACCAGTTTGAATGGCCTTTTCTTAAGAATCCCATATAAAGAAAAACCCAGTCAACCGCATGGCTGGCGGGTTTTAACACCTTCTGATGTCCATCTGCCTATTCATGTCTCTCTAATGATAGAACACAATTTCACATATGCAAGAATGGTAAGGGTAACATTTTCCTTTTCTTTTCCATTTTTCCTTTTCTTTATACAGATAAGCTGGGCTTATATTTTCCAGATAAGTTGAAAAATATTTTCTGTTTTTTCATACAAAATAGCTGTGCTCCAGAGAGACGAGCAGTTTACTGGCAAGAAAAGCAGGGCACCCCTGCCAATGTTGGGTAGCCAAAGCCTTGGCAGCCTCTGTCTTGGGCAGCAACTGAGGACAAGCCAGGGAGCTGGCCAGAATTGAGAGACCTGTGAAACAATTAAAGTGGGGTTTGACAAGCAAAGAGAGCCCTTATTTGGCCTTCATTATATTTCTTTACATATGTGGCATTTTTAAAAAAGGTTATTTATTTATTTTGGGGGGGGGGAGAGAGAGAGAGAGAGAGAGAGAGAGAGAGAGAGAGAGCCAGAGAGCCAGAGAGCCAGGCGAACAGAGGATCCAAAGTGGGCTCTGTGCTGACAGCATTGGGCCCAATGTGGGGCTTGAACTCATGACCCATGAGATCTTGAGCTAAGTGAAGGTCAGGCGCTTAACCGACTAGACTACCCAGGTGCCGCCACATATCTAGGTTTAAATATAATTCACACAACCCTAATCACAACCTTTAACATTGTGTCTTGAACTGATTATCTATTTTTTACCTTGCAATATGTTTAAAAGGATTTGAATCAGCATGCCTAGGTGCTTCAAACACAGCAACAATATGACCAAATGTAATTGAGGCTATTGGGAATGGAGGAGAGAAGGGAAATAAGAGTAAGAAGAAAAAAAATGAAGCCGAGGTGAAGTTATTACACTGAATGCTGGCTTTTCTAAGGTAGGGTTAGTTGCCAGAGGCAAGTTACAGATTTGGATTTTAAGGTCCTTGGAGCCAAAGCAAAGAGGGAAATAAAATTAGGTCAATAATTCATGGAGAAGAAAAAATGAAACATACTAGTTTCTTTTGATAAGCACAGCTATTCCCTGATAGACATTTCTTCCATGGTCCCATAAAGAGGAGATATGTAAAGCAGTGACAGAGCTGTCTTCAACACATCCCTATGGTAAATGCAAGTTCCAGAAGACTTAGATATCCTGTTTTCTATATACTGGCTAGTCCAGAAAAAGCAGTTTCAAGTAGCATGATCAGCATGAAAATTCCTTGAGTTACTTAATTCAAAGATAACATCTAAAGTATCTAGAATACTAGATTCATTGGATCTCTTGTAGATATTCTTCCATAAACGTTTCTTACAGATGGGCAGCCAGGAGGTAAAGGTTATACCCCTTGACAAGTCGCTGGGCTTCAGATTCTCTGCACTGCTGGCCAAGGGCTGGTCCAGATGTTTCGACAGTTTGACCAGTCATTCATCTAATATGTTCTTATAAATTAGTTGTTTGGCAGTCTGTATGCCTGGTCTGAATTTAGGCTTAAGGCCTAGTAGTTTGATCTAAGCTGGTACAGGTACGAGGCTTCTAGGTTACACAATTCCAGGGATGTTATTCACAGCATATGCTTTAAAAAAAAATTTTTTTTTTAACATTTACTTATTTTTGAAAGATGGAGACAGAGTGTGAGCAGGGGAGGGGTAGAGAGAGGGAGACACAGAATCTGAAGCAGGCTCCAGGCTCTGAGCTGTCAGCACAGTGCATGATGCGGAGCTCGAACCCACAAACAGAGAGATCACGACCTGAGCCATAGTCAGCCACTTAACCGACTGAGCCACCCAGGTGTCCCTATTCATGCTATCTTCTAAAATGGAGCTCACGTTTGCAGGATGTTTTTCCTACGGATACTTTCTTATTTTCAGTAAAAATGTGCATAAAGGGGGAGAAGGCTTTTATGGGATGAATTTAAATTCACCCACGTTTTCAAAGGAGGGCTCACTGGAGGTAGAAAGCCTAGCAAGTAATACAATGGGTTTTCAAGTTAGAGATGGCTGGGTTCAAGAATGTGGACATGTGACTTCACCTTTTTGAGGACCAGTTTCATTGTCTGTGAAATGTAGCAACAACAACCACTTCACAGGGCTGTGAGGATTAAATAGAAAATGTATGTAGAGTATTTCACGCAGTGTCTGGCATATGTGTAATGTTCTATAAATGGAAGCTAGTTGCATTTTCATTTCCAGATATCCTAGCAACCGTCCTTACATTTTGCATCCTCAGCTGCATCTTGAAGGATCTAGAAATATAAAAAGAGATGAAGGAAAGAAAACAGATTAGAAGAATGCATTTGTGGGGGGCGCCTGGGTGGCGCAGTCGGTTAAGCGTCCGACTTCAGCCAGGTCACGATCTCGCGGTCCGTGAGTTCGAGCCCCGCATCGGGCTCTGGGCTGATGGCTCAGAGCCTGGAGCCTGTTTCCGATTCTGTGTCTCCCTCTCTCTCTGCCCCTCCCCCGTTCATGCTCTGTCTCTCTCTGTCCCAAAAATAAATAAATGTTGAAAAAAAAAATTAAAAAAAAAAAAGAATGCATTTGTATTTTTGGATTAATTTTTAATATTTGAGGTTAATGAGATTAAAAAGTCTCATCATTATAACCAAACCAGGCTGGGTACCTAAGTATTTTTTTCTTCTTTTTTTCCTTATGTAAAGTGGGTCCTTAGTGGAGATATTGGGTGAGTAATGCTGGATGGTCTCTTGATTGCAGGGTCTACTTCTGATGACTCCCTCCATCTTCTGGTTCTTATCTTTCTGTGTCCCATGACTTGGTCCTCCCGTTTCCCAAGTCAGAAAGATGGGTGTCACCCTCCACTTTCTTTGCTCACTCTCAAGCCCCCTTATCAAGTGTTCACCACCTCCTGTCAGTTACAATGGACTCCATCTACTGCTTTCCATTGGGATTGCACCACCCTCATTCAGGCCTTGATTATGTCTCTCTTGAATAATTGCAGTGGCTTCCCCTGTCTCCTCCTTTGACTGTGCTTCTCTTCACGCATGCTCTCCCCTCTTTGCCTATGCTCCATTCTTACACAACAGCCAAATATGTTTTCAAAAAAGCAAATGTGGGGCACCTGGGTGACACAGTCAGCTAAGCGTCTGATTTCGACTCTGGTCATAATCTCAAGGTTTGTAAATTTCATCCCATGTCAGGGTCTCTGCTTTTAGTGCAGAGTCTGCTTGGGATCCTGTGTCCTCCTCTCTCTCTGCCCCTGCCCTGTGTGCAAACTTGTTCTCTCTCTGTCTCTCTCTCAAAAATAAACATTAACAACAACAAAAAAGCAAATCTGAATATATTGTTTCCTTAGTTAAAATCCTTTGATAGCATTTTATTGTTCTCAGGATATAATTCTCACTCTTTAACATGGCTTATAAGAATTTTAAATTTTTTAAAAAAGTTTATTTACTTGAGAGAGAGAGAGAGAGAGCGAGAGCACGAATGAGAGAGAGGGACAGAGGAAGAGAGAAAGAGCATCCCAAGCAGGCTCCATGCTCAGTGTGGAAACACGTGGGGCTCGATCCCATGACCCTGGGATCATGACCTGCGATGAAATCAAGAGTTAGAGGTTTAACCTACTGAGACATCCAGGTGCCCTTATAAGACCTTTCTGGGGCGCCTGGGTGGCTCACTCGGTTAAGCGCCAACTTCGGCTCAGGTCATGATCTCGTGGTTCGTGAGTTCAAGCCCCGCATTAGGCTTTGTGTTGCCAGCTCAGAGCCTGAAGCCTGCTTCGGATTCTGTGTCTCCCTCTCTCTCCGCTCCTTCCCCACTTGCGCTCTGTCTCTCAAAAATGAAATAAACATTAAAAAAAATTTTTTTTTAAAAGGACCTTTCTGATTTGGTTCTTGCAAAATTCTCCTAGGGTGCCTTATTCTTTGCTTCTTTGCTCATGCCTTCTCTATGCTTCCATTTGCCTGATTCCTCTTTATCAGGCCTGTTATGGACTAAATTATGTATCTCCCCATTCATATGTTGAAGCTCTAATTTCTAGTACCTCAGAATATGACTGTATTGAAAGATAGGGCCTTTAAAGATGTGATTAAGTTAAAATGAGGTCACTAGGGTGGGCCCTAACCCAATATGCCTGGTGTCCTTACAAGAAAAGGAAATTAGGACACAAATATACAGGCCATGGAAAGACAAAGAGAAGATGACCATAGAAAAGCCAAGGCGGGAGGCCTCAGTAGAAAGCAACCCTGCTGACACCTTGATCTCAGATTTCTAGCCTCCAAAATTGTGAGAAAACAAATTTCTGTTGGTTAAGGCACCCAGTCTGTGGGTGCCTTTGTTCTGGCAGCCCTAGAAAACTAATACAAGGAAGGCCTCGCTGAAATGTTATTTCCCATCCCATCCCTCCAACCCACCTCTGACATCTGTGTGTCTCTGCTGCATACTCCTGTAGCGCTTTGTAATTTCTCTATCAGAGCTTTTACCACAGTGTTTTAGAATTGCCTGTTTTGCTTTTTCTGTTGTTTTCGATTGTTTATTTCGCTTTTGTGTGTTTGGTCTGTACTGTCTAAGCCATAAGCTTCTTAGGCAGGGACCATATCTGTTTTGCTCACAGTTTTATCCTTAGTGCCTCACACAGTGTTTTACACATTCCAGGCATTCAGTAAATAGTTGAATACAGGGGGCGAATGAATTGAGGATGATTAAAATCCTGGAGGTTAAACTAATGTTAATTGAAGGTCACCTAGAGCTAGAGACTCAGGATGTAATTTTGACTGTCAGAGTTGCTTAAAAGAACATTAACTAGGTTATAGTTCTCAGCACAAAGATAGCAACCATCCTCCTTCTACCATTCTAGTTACAAAGCAATACTCAAAACAAACAGAAGATAGCAGAAGATGACATCTTTGAATGAAGCAAACCACTTTAAAACTCCGAATGGAGGGGCGCCTGGGTGGCGCAGTCGGTTAAGCGTCCGACTTCAGCCAGGTCACGATCTCGCGGTCCGTGAGTTCAAGCCCCGCGTCGGCCTCTGGGCTGATGGCTCGGAGCCTGGAGCCTGTTTCCGAATCTGTGTCTCCCTCTCTCTCTGCCCCTCCCCTGTTCATGCTCTGTCTCTCTCTGTCCCAAAAATAAATAAAAAACGTTGAAAAAAAATATTTAAAACTCCGAATGGAGCTTAAGATAACTGATTCAGATATACGAAGAAAAGCAGAGTGGCTGTAGGTTGAAATCAGGCCCTGATTCAGTAATGACAGGTGGGTTCTTATCCTTCACATTCATTATTCTTCCCCAGGCATGACTGGGTCAAGTTCCATTCCTCCTTCTAAGTACCATTGTTCTGCCTCATCTAATCTGCAAGCCTGTATGAGTAGGTGCGGCTGTCAGACAGCCAGAGCAGAGCCTGGAGACAAAGGGTGGAGTCAGGAGTTATGAAGTCCAGGACAAGTAGTCAGACCAGAATTCTACGCAATCAGTTCCTGATGACTCACTTAACCTGCGAACCAGGGCATTGGAAGCCTGTATGACATATTCAAGTTACTTCCTGGTTCTGTAGTCAACTGTGGTGAGGCAGTACCCTTACACTACAATCTCCTCTTTGGATCAGCAATTAGTGTACACATGATTTGCAAAATGCTTTTACTAAGCATATTATTATCTGAGAATTAAAAAAAAAAAAACAAACCCAAGATAGTATATTTTCTACGGGATAGCCAAGAAATTTAATTATTGCAAAACATTTCTTTGGTGAGCAAGGAAACCTAACCAGGGCTGAGATGATCTCAGCAGATGTTTCTTTTCTTTCTTATTCTTGTTGTTGAAGATCTCTGCTCTCATTTATGTTTAAAAATCCTTTTGCTGAGGTGTAGCATGTAGATGGGGCACAAATAAGAAGCTCAGTCAATGCTTTTTGTCTTTCAAATAACATTATTTCTCTGATTATGAAAACAATATATACACAGTGTAGAGATGTTTTAAAATATGGAAAGAAAATAATTATCATTAATAATTCTCCTAATACCATCACACAGGGATCCTTTTTAACATCTAGGTGAGGAACTTTCCAGCCTTTTTCTATAGGCTGTATTCAAATATGTACTTTATAAAGTTGTAATTGCATAGCTTATCTGGGTTTATTATTTTTACTGTGAATATTTTCCTATATCATCACATATTTTATAATTTGACATTTAACAGCTGCATAGAATTTTACCCTGTGATCTTACTCTATTTAAATAATTCTCTATTACTGAACATTTAGGTTGTTTCCAAATTTTTGCTAAAATGAATAATGCTGCATAAACATTGTTCTGTATAAAGTCCTGCCCACGTATATGATAAATCGATAAATGATTAGAGGATGTTGCTATTCCCAATTTCCTTGGCGAAGATGATCAGATGTCCTGATTTTGTGGGTCAGTGTTAGTTTATATTTTCAGGTCCCTGGATCCTTGGTATTAAGGAAACATAGGCCACAGTAGAGGGAAATACTCAATTGAGGAAAGTGTGGTTAGAAGTAAAAGTCAGTTTACCAACCTATTTCAGTAAGGATGACAATAATAGACACAGAATTATTTAAGAAAGATATCTGAGAACCTAGGTAAATACCAACAAATAAAAGTGTGGCCAGATAATATTTCAGGTATTTACCTATATTTTTACTCTTCTGCTTTTCCCTTGCCCATTCAAGCTAGTGGTCACCCTCTGCTCATCCATTCCTCAAAGGACAGATGTTGCATGTTAGAAAGCAGATGTAGTCTGAAAGACTTTCTGGTTCTGTTTCTAAGAGATTAAATTCTAGAATAGAGAGTGGGTAGACAAGCTGTCTGTCTGAAATTGTAATGAGACTTGAAAAATATTGTCCTGACTAAGGGGAAGGGAAGTGGTGAATGAACAGAGATTTTGAGGGGGGGTTGGAACAAAGGAGGATGGTAGAAAAAACCTTAAAAAGGAAATAGCTTCAAAGTATATCTAGGTGTATGAGTCCTAGGCAGCCTTGCAAAGATTCCGCTGCCTGGGATGTCAGGCAGGAGCAGAGGGGCGTGCTGACTGGAATGGTGGGCATCTGCACTGTAAATTGGGTGCACTTGAGAGTTGGAACCAGACTGTGACTCCTATTCCCCATCTTTGGCACTACATAAGTTTCTGGAACAATGGCACCCAGAGTGAGTGAGGGAAAAGAATTAAGTCAAAGAATTAAGACTGTTTCCCTGTGAGATGAGAGCTCAAAGCAGAAGCAGAAATTTAGAAAATCATTATATTCCTTTAATACTTGTGCTTATGGATTGAGATTTATACCCACTATAATTTCTATATTTTCTGTAGAAATTAATAAAATTTTCAAAAATTCTTACAAGAATACTAATGGGAAGAGTTATGTGACAGAGTTGCAGGATATAATCCGTGCAAATTCTGATAGTATCATGGAGTTATTTAAAAATATCTGACATTCCTTCACACTGTTTCAAAGGAATGAAGTAGTGATTTGGGCATTTTAAGAATTAGTTTATAATATTTAGAAATTTTAAAATTTGCTTTAGAACTTTAAAAGTATACTTTTTTATATTAATTTTCAGTGCAGGTTAACGATGTCACATGTTTTACAATTTAGTGAAATCAAATAGAGGCTTATCAGAGTCCCTAATGTTCTGGCTTAATCTAAGAGTTAACTTTGTAGTATTTAGAGCAAGAGATATTTTCTCTGGCTATCCTGCAAAAGTCACATTTCTCATTACTGGATTTGTGATAAGGATTGGACAGAGAATACTGCAGGCTATACTATCTGGTAAATTCTCAGTGGGCAACTTCACTTTCAAGCTTTTTCACCTGATTTGGTTGGCCAACTAACTGTCAGGGAACTTTAATTATTTAAACATAAGTTACCTAATGCTTTATAGGGAGGAGATCTGGAAGCGAGACAGAAATTGCCGTGGATACATATGAGAGTTAGAGAGACAGACAAATAGAATGGATAACTGCTTTTCTAGGGAGCTCTGAATTCAGTCCCAGATCTTCTTTGGTATCTAAGCGGCCTGGGGTAAGGCCCCTGATTCCTCATGAGCCCCAAGGGTGATAACAGTCTCTAGTGACTTCCCAGGTGGGACAGGCTCACGAGAGATGATGTGACTGAATGCTGCAAGGGCCCTGGCTCACTGTGCTCACTCAATGTTCCCAGCACTGCCCACCCCTCCCCCCCACACACCCCGCCTACCTCCTCTTTTCTGCTGAGGCTCCTTAACAGAGAAATACTTTTATATGGAGAAAGGTCATTTTATAATCCCCGTCTCTTTCCAGAAAAAGTGTGCTGTTTTTTGTTGTTATTTTTCATTTTTAATTTTTTTAAGTGGCAGAAAGATACCCTTTATTGAGCCTCTCCAGTCCTAGTTCTCTTTCTCCTACACAGTCTTGGTTCTCCTGAGATGTCCAGTCCCCTGTTTAGCAATGAGACCCACTTTGCAGCCAGCAGGGGTATTTTTGAAGATGGTATCAAGTTTGACAATGTGCCGGTGGTTGCCACCTCCAAAGGGATGCTCCAGAGTTCATGGCCTCACCCCGCAGGCGTGCTCAGAAATTTCTCTTTGCCTTATACTTGTGGTAGACACAGCAACCGAGCTTGTCAGTGCAGTCCCCTCTGGCCACCACGCCGACCACAGCTTTGTTGGCTGAAGAGATGACCTTCTTGGAGCCTAAGCGCAGCTTCATTTGTGTCTCGTTGGTCTTGGGGTTGCGGTAGGTGATGACGGCATCGTTCTTGGAGGTTCTGGCCAGCTTGCCTCTGTCATCAGCTTCTCCTCCAGGCAACATATGATGGTGCTCTTGGGAATGGTGTCCATTGCGAGCACATGGCCAGTGCTGAGCTGGGCCTTCTTGCCACAGTACGCGAACTAGCCAACGTGGATGCCCTAAGCCGTGAAGAACAGCTCTGTTTCTTATACTCGTAGGGATCCCTGAGGACACACTTGGCAAGGAGTGTGTCACAACCCAGAGCATGGATGACATCCTTCCTGATGCCCTTGATGTAACTGTGTGGCTCAGCAAAGTAGGTGCGCAGCAGGGTCCCTGCGCAGCAGGGACCACTGCTATCCTCCAGAAGTTTCAACGCTGCTCTTCATCATGTATGGATTTAAAAGCAGGTAACTTCTTTCTCTCCTTCTCTACAGTTTGAAGATATTTTGCGCAGACTGACCATAACTTAGGATTCCCTATGTTTTATTCTTGGAGCTAGTGTAACCAGTTATATGGTTATCGAGTTGATCATATCTAGGCTCATGGTCTTACGTGGACAGGGAAGAAGGACAAATACAGGGATTCTTATTCCCTCTCATACTTTGGATCCTGACCATGTGGAAGAATGGACTGAGGAAGTCAAGTCGAGGTCTTACCTGGAACTGGCTGTTCCACGAAGTAAGTGTTAGGTTAGCCATATATATATATGGAAACTGATGTTCTTTACCAGCAGAAAGGGGAAGTGAGGTTTTTGGAGGGCTTTCCAACTTGGAATTTTCCAGTCTAAGCAGCTGTAAGGCAGTGATCTTCAGGTGTGAGAAGACAAGTCTTGGAATCACTTTGTAGTAAGAGGAGGAGAAGGACATACAAAGTTTGAAAACCCATATGTGTATATGTGTTTGAAAGACCAAACATAACTACTTTAAATAATATAACTTTCATAAGAGAGGTGGTCTTTTTAATTCTTATTTAATGAGTATGTGAGTAAATAAAGTTTGAGAAACTGCTTTAGGCTGTGAAAGAAGGTGCCAGAGATGTAAACCAAGTTTAACCCCAGAGTTAGCTAAGTAGGGAATGAATAGCAGCTTAATTAGCAGAGACATAGAGAGCCAGACCTGAGAGACCATCCAACCCAGCAGTTGCCGACTATAGCCCTAAGAGCCAAATCCAGGCTGGCTGCTGCATTAAACATTTTTTTTTATTTGAGAGAGAGAGAGAGAGAGAGAGAGAGAAAGAGAGAGAGAGAGGGAGAGAGAGAGAGAGAGAGATAGGTGCAGAGACAGAATCTCAAGCAGGTTCCACACCCAGCATGGAACCCATGCAGGGCTTGATCTCTCGAATCTGAGTTCATGACCTGAGATGAGATCAAGAGTCAGATGCTTAACTGAGCCATCCAGGCGCCCCAGGCAAGCTGCTGATTTTTTAATGACTTACTAGCTAATAATGGTTTTTATGTTCTTAAATGGTTGAAAAAAAATCAAAAGAAGAATAGTTCATGACATGTGGAAACTATGTGAAATTAAAATCTCAGTGTCCCTAAAGTTTTATTGGAACCCAGCAATGCTCATTCATGTATTCTCATTTGCTGCTTTCATGGTGCAGGGACAGAGTTGAGTAGGTATGACAATTTATGGCCCAGGAAGCTTAAAACATTTATTATCTGACACTTTACAGTTTCAGGTACACAGCATAATGATTCAACAATTTTATACATTATTTAGTGCTCATTAGGATAAGTGTACTCTTGATGTCATTTATTTCACTCCTCCCCCCCCCCCCCCCACTTTCTCTCTGGAAACCATCAGTTTGTTTTCCGTATTTAAAAGCTTTTGTTTGTCTCCTTTTTTCTTTGTTCATTTGTTTCTTAAATTCCATATATGAATCATATGATATTTGTCTAGAAATCATATATTTGTCTTTCTTTGAGTTATTTCCTTTAGCACCATACCCTCTAGATCCATCCATGTTGTTGCAAATAGTAAGACCTCATTCTTTTTTTATGGCTGAGTTATAATACTCTTTTGTGTGAGTGTGTGTCTGTGTGTGTGTGTGTGTGTGTGTGTGTGTGTGTATGTATCACCTCATCTTCATTCATTCATGGATGGTTGGACATTGGGTTGCTTCCATATATCTTGGCTATTGTAAATAATGCTGCAGTAAACATAGGGGTGCATATCTTTTTGAATTAGTGTTTTCATTTTCTTTGGGTAAATACCCAGTAGTGGAATTGTGGAATTATTGGATCATATGGTAATTCTATTTTTAATTTTTTGAGGAACCTCCATACTGTTTTCCACAGTGGCCATACCAGTTCGTATTCCCCACCAGCAGTGCACAAGGGTTTCTTTTTCTCTACATCCTCACCAACTTGATATTTCTTGTGTTTCTGATTTTCGCCATTCTGACAGGTGTAAGGTGATATTTTATTGTGGTTTTGATTTGCATTTCCCCGATGAATAGTGATGTTGAGCATCTTTCCATGTGTCTGTTGGCCATCTGTCTGTCTTCTTTGGAGAAATGTTTATTCCTGTCCTCTGCTCATTTTAATCATATTATTTGTTTTTTGGGGTGTTCAGTTGTATAAGTTCTTTTATATATTTTGTATATTAATCCCTTATCAGATTTCTCATTTGCAAATATCTTCTCTCATTCAGTAGTTTGCCTTTTTGTTTTCTTAATGGTTGCCTTTGCTGTGCAAAAGCTTTTTATTTTGGTCTAGTCCCAATAGTTTAATTTTACTTTTGTTTGTTTCCCTTGCCTGAGGAGACATATCTAGAAAAATGTTTCTGTTGACAATATCAAACCCATGTGTCCTTCTAAACATTTTATGGCTTAGTGTCTTGCATTTAGGTCTTTAATTCATTTTGAGTTTATTTTTGTGTAAGAAAGTAGTCCAGTTTCATTCTTTTGCATGCAGCTATCCAGTTTTTCCAGCATCATTTGTTGAAGAGACTATTGTTTCCCTATTGTATATTCTTGCCTCCTTCATTCATAGATTAATTGACCGTAAGTATGGGTTTATTTCTGGGCTCTCAATTCTGTTCTGTTGATTTATGTGCTTGTTGTTGTGTCAGTACCATGATGTTTTTTGGTTATTACAACTTGTAGTATATCTTGAAATCTGGGAGTGTGATACATCCAGCTTTGTTCTTCTTTCTCAAGATTGCTTTGGCTGTTTGGGGTCTTTTGTGGTTCCATACAGATTTTAGTGTTATTTGTTCTAGTTCTGTGAAAAATGTTGTTGCATTAAATATGTAGATTGCTTTGGTTAGTATTGACATTTTAACAATATTGCTTCTTCTAATCTGTGAGCATCATATATCTTTCCATTTATTTGTGTCATTTTCAATTTCCTTCATCAGTGTTACATAGTTTTCAGAGTACAGGTCTTTTAGTTCCTTGGTTAAATTTATGCCTAAGTATTTTATTATTTTTGGTGCAATTTTAAACGGGTTTATTTTCTTATTATGTTTTGCTGCTATGTTTACTAGAAAGCTTCTTAATTTCAAAGTGGAATGGCCTTTTTGTTTTTGATTTTGCCATTAATGTCTAGTTTTATTACATTGTGATTATCTTCAATCTCTTTTTAGATAGTACCCTTCTCTTTCTCCATTGATGTATTGAAGAAACTAGGTCATTTATCTCATGATGTTCCATATCTTGGATTTGGCTGCTTGCTTCCTCATATTGTCATTTAACCCTTTTTTTTTTTTTTTATAATTCATGTTTCTGTAAATTGCTGGTTACACCTCAGGCTTGATTAGATTCAAGTTTAGTGTTTTATGCAGTAATACTTCATGGGGATGCTATATACTTCCTATTGCAACAGATCATGAAGCATGTAATGTCTTGTTCCACTTCAAGTGATACAGATATTATTCATCGGGTTTAGGTGAGTAAGCTTGATCCTCCATTATAACCTTCACTATCAACCTTTTGTGTAATGGTTTTAGCATCCATTGATACTGTACCCTTGATCTATTATTTCATTAGGTATAGCAAAATGATGATTTTCCTGTCATTCTTTTTGCTGGTTTTGGTTGTTGCGGTTCTATTTATTTTTAATAGCTTTATTGAGGTATAATTGATGTATAATAAAATGTACATATTTGAAGCATAAAATTTAATTAGTTTTGACATGTTTATATGCCACTTATGACTATATAATACATTATTAAATATTATATATTAATAACTACATGTTTTCTATGAAGAATTTTTCACCATCAGCTATTTGATTATCCTAAAATACAGTTAGTTCATATAGGGAAAGTCAAGCGAAATGCTTGATTCTTTCCATTAATTTATCAGTTAACAGATAATGAGTTGATGCCCTGGAAGCTTCCATTGGTAACAATTAAAGTTTTTTTTTCCAACACTTTTTTTTGGGGGGGGGTGGAAGGGTAATATTATGAAGCATGCATTTTTATACATTTGAAATGTTTCAGTCAATTACAGTCACAATCTTTTTATTCATGTTCATGTTGTCCCATCTTAGGCTATTGGGAGCCTCTTTGAGTTGGCTCTTAATATATTTTTGTACAATTTCAGTAGTCTTTGATAGCTTCTTTGCTTTTTGGCACAAAAAGATGTCATAGATTCATCTTGAATATTTTCTACCACAAACCTGGAATCAGACAATTTTCTAAAGAGTCCTGGTTCCTTTTATTGGGGAATGGTAATTAGAGCTATGAGCTGTTCTTTATGTTTTCATTTTTAGTATTCTAAAATGATATATTGGTTTATTACTAATGGTATACATTATTGAATTAATATTTTTTATATTAATTGTTTAAGTTAATAGTGTTTAGGTTTGTTTTTTAAATATCAGAACTAAGTAATAATCTATGGCTATTTAAAGTAACTGTATTATATCTTGCCTATTTACTCATGTAGTCAGATTTTACTTACCACAAAAACTATTTATAAAAGGGCACTGGAGGGGCACCTGGTTGGCTCAGTTGGTTAAATGTCCGACTGTTGATCTTGGCTCAGGTCATGATCTCAGTTCATGAGATTGAGCACTGTGTCAGGCTCTGTGCTGACAGCATGGAGGTTGCTTAGGATTCTCTCTTTTCTTCTTTCTCTGTCCTTCCCCGGCTTGTGCTCGGGTGCCTGTGTGTGTGTGTGCATGTGTGCTCTCTCTTTCTCTCTCTCAAAATGAATAAATAAACTTAAAAGAAAGAGCACTGGGACAACAAGTTGGGAGACCTGGGGACTCAGGCTCACTTTATAGGTGGTATGAACTTGAGGGAACCACCAGCTCGCTCTTTTAAGTTTCTTTTATTTTTTTAAAAAAATTTTTCAATGTTTTTAAATTTATTTTTGAGAGAGAGAGAGACAGAGAGAGAGCAGGGGAGAGGCAGAGAGATGGAAACACAGAATTTTAAGCAGACTCCAGACTCTGAGCTGTCAGCACAGAGCCTGACATGGCATTTGAGCTCATTAACTGAGAGATCATGACCTGAGCCAAAGTCGCCGCTTAACCAACTAAGCCACCCAGGCAGGACCCCTCTCTTTTAAGTTTCTGACTCCTCTACACCTAGGCAGGGATAGAGGCATTGGCCTATCTCTGTGGACAGCTGATAGCTGTATATGCTATTTGCTGTATCACCCATTTGTTGGGCATCAACAATCAGTCTATCCAGATAAGTAAAGGCAGCCAAGAGAGAATGATAAGAATGGCTAGATAAGTTTGAGACATTTGTTCCTTTTCACCTTTCAGATCAAAGAGAGAGGGAGGGGGAGGAGTGACACAGCAAACCATAGCCATTTCTTATTCTTTTTTTTAATGTATATATAATTTATTGTCAAATTGGTTTCCATACAACACCCAGTGCTCATCCCAACAGGTGCCCTCCTCAATGCGCATCACCCACTTTCTTCTATCCCCCACCCCCCATCAACCCTCAGTTTGTTCTCAGTATTTAAGAGCCTCTTATGGTTTGCCTCCTTCCCTCTCTGTAACTTTTTTTCCCCCTTCCCCTCCCCCATGGTCTTCTGTTAAATTTCTCAGGATCCACATATGAGTGAAAACATATGGTATCTGTCTTTCTCTGCCTGACTTATTTCACTTAGCATAATACTCTCCAGCCATTTCTTATTCTGAATCTCTCAAGCCAAAGTTGTTCTGGTGGAGAAGATGTGATCGTTAAATTGGATTTGAAATTAAAATTTTACTAATACTAGAATTTTTGATAAATAAAAGTGACTGGAAAGAAAGACAGATTCTGCCCAAAATCTTAAGGGATGGGAAAGAAATTTCAGCAAAGCTTGGTCAAAGGCAGTGAGGGATGGGAGAAAAGCAAAACTATTTGAGTTCATAGCCCACTGTGTTCAGAATGTGCAATAAACTGGGTGTATTTGGTAACCATAATGGGAGAAGTTAAATTTTTCTTATGCATCAATATAAGAAACAGAGATTCTGAATAGAAAATTTAGAAGGATTTTCTGTACTTTAAACTTAGAGATTGATAATTTCCTTTACCTACTCATCTCAGGCTTTTCCTGTAATTCAGTTATTCTCTGCTAGGTGGCAGAAGATATCCTGGTTATGCCATCCAGGAGCTCAAATTCTAATTTTCTGCTCAGATTTCATTGTAGATTTTAGCTGTATATTTTTCAAATAAAAAATAGCAGCATTATTTGAGTATTTTAATAAAAACTTTAAGTATGCTTTAATATGAATAGGAAATGTTGATCAATCATATATATATTTTTTAAATCTAAAAGGTAAACTACATAGAAGTATTTTTCACTGTATTGCTAACTAATCTTGTTCTTATCTCTAGACTGACTAGAATGCTATTTCTTAATTCCCTCTGATTTACTTTTGTAGTAATGTGTCAATAGTAAATGACTGGCACAGTTCTGAGACTTCATGTAAACAGTATAATTCAAATTCGTTGCAGTTTCCTTCTGGTACTGGTTCTAGGATGTTGGGGTTTAGGAATAATTTTGTGTCTGTCTGTTTTTACTTGTACATAGGTTTCCATTTCTTATTTTCAGAGTTTCACTTTTATCCCTTCTATTGGCAAAATCAAGAAATGAAAATCTCTGACCTGCTGAGACCAAAAATCCCCATTCTACCAGGTTACCTTCTTCAATTAGAGGGCAGTAATTTTCCACTGATTCATAGAATGACATCACTTTTTCTTATCAGCTTTCTAACTGGAAACTCATTTAAACTACAAGACAAAATGTTAAGTTTCTGAGCAATAGTTCAACAAATATGTATAAACAGTTTTAAAAAATAAATCACCAGCTTTTTATTACAATGTTTCTAAACATTCAGAAAAATGTCCAATAAATATTCCTATACCAACCACTCATATTAAATAATTAATATTTGCCACATATTTAAATACATCTTTTTTTGTGATACATTTTAAAATTGCAGATACTGTGACCATTTACCCCTAAACAGTAGAGTCACATCCCCTAAAATGAGGACATTCTCCTACATAACTGTATCATCACCCCTAAGAAAATTAACAATACTTCCTTAATTTTATCTAATAACCAGTCCATTTTCACATTTCACATTTCTCTCAAATTCAAATTTAACACATTATTTTTCGTTGCTATTTAGAATTATTATAATCTAGAAAGGCCTTTAAAATTTTTGAAAGAATAATGATACTGTTTTTAAAAAGTTTATTTGGAGAGAGAGAGAGAGAGCACCAGTGGGGGGTGGAGGCAGAGAGAGAGAGAGGGAGAGAGAGAATCCCAAGCAGGCTCTGCATTGTCAGTGTGGAGCCCGATGTGGGGCTTGAACTAATGAACCATGACATCATGACCTGAGCTGAACTCAAGAGTCAGATGCTTAACCAACTGAGCCACCCAGGTTCCCCTAATGATATTGACTTTTTGAAGAGATCAGGACAATTGTCTTATAGAATGTCCAATATTTTGCATTTGTCTGGCTTTTCCTTATAGTATCATTTGATTCTAAGAGAATATTGTCAAATTAATTTTATGGCAACCAGTTCCTACTACCATGTGAAAGTTTTCAGAAGTTGCAGTAGTTTAAAGCCACAAAATGTTTGTACTGACTCTTTTATAGTTCTGGAAGACTTGCAACCCGAGAATGTCAGAGCAGGAAAGCCCACCCCCACTGACACATTAGAAAAGGGGAACATAGAAATCTATTGCTGCTATAACAAGTTACCACAAATACAGTGGCTTAAAACAGCACAGATTTGTTATCTTATAGTTCTGGAAGCCAGAAGTCCAAAATCAAGCTGTTAGCAAGACTGCATTCCTTTATGAAGACTAAGGGAAACTTTGTTCCTCACTTTTTCCAGTTTTTGCAGGCCATCTGCATTCTTTGGCTTATAGTCCCTTCCTTCATCTTCAAAGCCAGCAGTATAAAATCTTTAGATCTCTCTCTGGCCCTGACCCTGACTTTCCTGCTTTCCTCTTCTGCTTATAAAGACTACTGTGATTACACTGGGCCCATATGAATATAATCCAGGATACTCTTTCTATTTCAAGGTCATCTGATTAGAATCTTAGTTGCATATGCAACCTAATTCTTTCTTGCCATGTAACACAACACATTCAGAGGTTCTGGGGATTAGGACGATGATTCCATTATTCTGCCTATGACAGGAAGTGACTTGACAAGTTACTCTCAAGAGTCTTTTTTTTTTTAATGGTTAATTTTTTTTTGAGAGAGAGAGACAGAGTGTGAGTGGGTGAGAGGCAGAGAGAGAGGGAGACACAGAATCTGAAGCTGGCTCCAGGCTCTGAGCTATCAGCACAGAGCCTGATGCAAGGCTTGAACTCACGAACTGCGAGATCATGGCCTAAGCTGAAGTTGGATGCTCAACTGACTGAACCACCCAGGCCTCTTTTTAATACACTGCAACCTTATATGTTTGTTTTGCATTGGAATTGAGTAAAAGGTGATCCTATGTTGAACCCTCTTTAATAGAGTTTAATAAAAGAGACGTTGGAAGGATTTTATGACAAAATTATATTCTTATAACCATGTGGATACACAGCTGGCTTTTTTCCCACTTCCTCTTTTTGAAAAATTTTCTTTAAATTCAAGTTAGTTAACATATAGTATATTTGTTTCAGGAGCAGAATTTAGTGATTCCTCACTTACATATAACACCCAGTGCTCATCCCAACAAGTGCCCTTTTTAATGCCCATCACACAGCTAGCTCATCGCCCCTACCCACATAGTGTTTGTGTATCTTATAAATCTGATGTCAGATTGTTTCATTTGCTAGTTTTATTTTGATAAGGAAGGTAAATGTTTTAACTATGATCGGAGAATCTAAAGGCTTAAATCTTATAATTCAACTCAACCTCTTACATTCTAATTTTCTTCTTCTGTCACTTCAAGTTAGACTGAAAGAATCCATAAACATTGGTGGCTCACACATACCTCCTTCTGGATTATGTTTAAATCAGAACTGAAGTGGATCATGCTGTCGACATGCAGACTCATGTAGTGTTAAGAGTGGTGTTGGAGTGGTGTAGGGCAACTCAGCATCCACAGGGCTCTTTGGGTGCTGACCTCTTATTCTGATAATTTAAAAATTTTTTAGATTTATTTTTGAGAAGGAGAGCAGACACAAGAGGGGGAAGGGCAGAGAGAAGGGGGACAGAGGATCTGAAGTGGGTTATGTGCTGACACTAGAGAGTCCGATGTGGGGCTCAAACTCATGAACTGTGAGATCACCACCCGAGCCTAAGTTGGACGCTCAACCGAGTGAACCACCCAGGTGCCCCTCCTATGATAATTTTTATAAGCGCTAATGCAATAGAAATTTTGTTTCTGGCTCAAATATTTTTATCAAAATTAAGAAAATCAGAGTCATTGAGGCCTCATTAAATACAGTAAAATCTGTCCTACTAGTGTTGGTGGGTTATTCTGAAATAGCAAATGAAAATTGTTGGGTATTATTGATCAGATCAGGTAGGGAAATCTAGGAAAGGGAAAATGAGGTTTTAGTTAGTAGAGTGAAATGTTTTAAGTTAGTGAATTTTGGGGAGAAGACAAAATAAGAAGGAAGAAACTAAAGAATCTTGGGTATACAACAGTTTGTTGAGCCAAGAAAATATCTGGAGTTGAACCAGGTATATTAGAGGCTTTGGTTTAAGTGTGAAATCTCTACTCTCAGCTTCCCTGATTATGAGGCCTACTCTGTAAATTAATGATACTATAATGGGAAAATCCACAACCTCCACCTTGGGGGAAGGTCTGGAAGAAGTTTGGGAGGGGCTTGTGCAGTAGACCAAGGAAGTGATATTGAGGGCATGGTCTTGGATTCCAAGTAACAGTGACTATATAAGCTTGGGAGCTCAAGAATGTCTTGGAAACCTCAACTATGTTGAGTGTCTCACCAAAGTGGTTTTGCCAGGGGAAGTAAACTAGTGTTTTTGTGTGTCCACATTAGGTCATTTATTCTGCCCAGTGGCCATTGCTATCTGGGAAGGAACCTTAAGATGATGGGAACTTAGAACTTATTCTTTGGTGTGTTCTTAGATCCTGACCAAGAGGGCCGCCTGCATGGGAAAACAGAGAAACTAGAGATACTGCCGGATGTTTGGGAATGAGGAGAGTGCATCACTCACATTAAGGAATCTTCAGGAAAGAGGTCCCCAGCAATGGAAGAGGGTCTCTAAAGAACATATGAAAGTACTAATAAGCAGGAGTCATCTGTAAACGTGTGCTGGGTATCAGTCAGTATGGATATGGGTATCCCAGTTTACTTTTTCTTCCTCTCTGTGCCCCATCCTTGGAGAGGATTGCCACATGTGTAGGGAAGCAAGGGCATAGCACCTGTGGGATAAATAAGGAAATGGCTGACCACAACCCCTTCCCTGAGTACTGGCTTCTCTGTCTGCAGGAGGCCTGAGCTGAGGGGAAAGGGAAGGAGACTAAATTAAACCAAGTTTGACTGTAATAAGAAACTGGACATTTGAATTACTGATTAGGACCTCGTGTCACCTAACAGCTATCAGAAAAGTCATACCCAAGTTTTCCACTTAGGGAAAGGAGAACTCGCTCACGGAGCAGATTTAGATGGATAGGGACACAGAAATAAAGTTATTTTAGGATTATATCCCATGATTTTTGCTTCTCTGATATGATTATTACAGTTGTGAAAGTTAAAGGCATAGATGTCTGGTGCCTTAATTAGGATGCTGGGGGGAGAAGGGAAGGGTCAAGAGACTGGAAAAGAGGAGAGATTGAAGGTTGCTAATAATATTCTGTTTTATATTTGGGTATTTATATTTGGGTTAAAATTTACATTTATATAACAAAGAAAGTGATTTTTAAAATTATTCTTTGAATGCTTTACCTTCCACATTATTTAATATTAAATATTAAATAAATCACTTAATATTGGCCAGGATGTAGGGAAATGGATTAACACTCTCCATAGCTTATCCAATCAAGAATTCTGATGGATTTACGTCAAGACCCTACAAATGATTTTTTCTAATCTACTTCCCACTATAATCTTGGCCTTATTAGTCCTTAAATCATAGCTATAATACCTCAGGTAAGGCTGTGTTTCTTTCTCGTTCCATCTCTCCTTCCCTTCCTCATTTTAATGATGTTATATAGCATTGCAAAAAAAAGAGAAGCAAACAGATGATACTATTTTCCTTCCCTATATTTTCTCTTCCTTTTCAATGAAACCTCATTCATATTATTCTGTGAGGTCACACTATTCTGTGTCCTACTATCCCCCTTAACATTACTTCTAGACTTGATTATGTGTTTTGACATAGTACACACACTTTTCATATCTGTTGTTTATGGGCGCTCCCACAATGGGATTATAGTGTAATTTCCTTAGCCATCCCCTGGATGTTGTGCATCTGGATTTTTTCTTGCTTGTATCACAGAACCTCAACAGTGTATAAGTGATCCCTTGGTGCAGTCTCCAGGCATGTGGCTCAGGTGGGTTCTCATGTAGCTGGAATATGTTGCTGCTAATTAATTTTGTTTCCTGTTGGATTATTTCCTTGGGAGTGTATACATAAAAGAGAAACTATTGGCACAGAGGCTGAGAAGGATCTGTTTAAACACTTTTAAACCTTTTGCCCAAGGACAATCCAGAAAATGAACCAGCCCACAGTTAGTTTATCTGAGGATAGATCATAATAGATGACATCAGAAGATCCAGGCTGTCTTTCATCAGCCTCCAAGACCTTTTTCATATAGTTCAGGGAATTTCTTCTTGAACTTTGTTGTCTTATTTTTATTTTCCAACTAAAATTTTAGCTGTTTGGCAGACTTTCAGGTTCTTTTTGAGTGTTTGATGGACGGACTTCTCTTGTGAAAATGAGGCCAGTCAAATCACTGAAATTCTATTGTGTGATTTTTTTTTTTTTTTTGGCTGATTAATTCTTTTTTATTTTTTGGATGCTTTTTAACATTTTCTATTGTGGAAATTTAAGAAACTTACAAAAATAATGTGGCACCTGGGTGTCTCAGTCAGTTAAGTGTCTGACCCTTGATTTTGGCTCATTCATAATCTCACGGTTCATGTAATTGAGTCCTGTGTTGGGATCTGTGCTCACAGCGCAGAGCCTGCTTGTGGTTCTCTCTTTCCCTCTCTTTCTGCCCTGCTCTAAAAAAAAAAAAAAAAAAAAAAAAAAGAAGGAATAGAAAAATGGAGTCCCATGCACCCATTACTCAGCTTCACCAACCATTAACTTTCTGTTGTTCTTTCTTCTCTTTCTCCTTGTATACTTATTGCCTCCTCATATTGTGATATTTTAAAGCAAATCCCAGACATTGTATGATTTCACCCATAAATACTTCAGTGTAAATCTCATCTTATTAAATGACCACAGTGCACATGGCAAAGCAAACGGGGTAAAATGTTATCAATAAGCAAATTTGGGCAGAAAGGATATATGTGTTCTTTGTGCTACTTATTTTTGTAAATTTTCTGTAAGTTTGAGATTATTTCTAAGGAAAAAGTAAAAAAATGACACCCAACCAAACAAAAACCATGAACATAACAATATCACAGCTGATGATCCAAGGAATAGTTTTTCTTGTTTTACTATAAATCATGCTCTTGGAAATAAATTAAGGGAGAAAACTCAGATAAATCTTAAAAAGAAAATAAAAACCAGTCACAATTCTAACACCCAGACACAATCACTATTAATGATTATGTATTTTTCTTATGTACTAATGATTATGTATTTTTCTTCAGTCTACACACAAACATATGCCTATCATTAAAAAAGTCAAATAGTACTAATGAGCTTATAACCAAACACATAATTCCGTACTCATCCTCTCAAGTACTTGCTCCTGCTTGCTCTCTCTTATCTGCTAGCAGGCTCTAATGGCAAAGTACCAGCTGCAGCTCTGTTTTCAGCATAGTACTTTCTTATCTACCACAGCTGTTAAGATGAAAGGGTATCATATTTTGCTTGCTTTTACTCAGGAGAATGTGTTTTTCATTTTGTGTTTGATCTTAAAAATGCTTTGTTTGTGGGGCAGTGTATACTGCAGATTGGTTCATCCATCATCCACTTTGACCTCCTTCTAGCATGTCTTCCTATACTCTATAGGCTGGACAGCAAAAGCCACATTTCCAGACCCCACTGCAGCTTGGATTTTGCACATGGCCAGTGGGAGGCTTGGAAAGTTGATGTGAATGGGGCCAAGTACAGTGGCAGAGGGGTTTGATGCCTCAAACTACAAGGAAGAGTCTAGCGTCCAGTTCCGTGTGCCATAGGTGCTAAGTGGCAGGCAGTGGAAGTAATGAGGTTTTTGCCAGAAGAACCCCATGGAGGGATTAGATATTTCTTCTGACTGCATTGTTCCTGATTGTGTAGCATCCAAGCTTGGATCATCAGAAGTTTATAAGCATCTTCATAACTTATAACAAATCTAGGATGAATTTTATGGTCTCCAACTCAGCCACTTGATAGAAGAAATGACTGAACTCTATGATACTTCAGATTCTAAAAGCAAAACCTCCAAACTTTAGTCATCTGTGGTTCTATGATTTTCCATATTTTCCCCATACTCTTGAAGGTGATACTTTTACAGGAGTTATTTTTTTTGGCAGATAACCAATTATGGCAGCTAATATTATATTCTCTTTACATAAGAAACTAAGACAAATAAATCTGGACATTAACTACCTCATCTAAGGACATATTATAGTTTATCTGTTATGATGTTTAGAATCCAACTCTTGGTTTTCCACTGCTCCAATACTCGACCTATTCATGACTAACAATAAAAAGAGTCCCTAAGAGTCCTGGAACCAATTATAGCTGTAGCAGGACTTTATAGGAGTGGGTAATTTTTATCTAATACAGTTTGTTTATTTGTTTAAAACTTCACTACATGGCTATTTTAAATTATTTTCTTAATTTTTTGGATATAATCTTGTGCTTTAATGTACAAAATTTGAGAACTATAGACATTTCTAAAGAAGTGGAAATGATTAGTCCATCACCAAGTAGCAGTGTCTTTACAATGTGAATGTTTTCCTAGGTCAGATAGAAACAAAACATTTAAAGAAAATTGGGAGATTTTGAACAATAATCATATCTTTGGGTTGATATCAAGGAGAATAACACATTCTTCCAAAAACATTTCCTGATACTTTTGTCAGTGATCAACTCCTATATTGACCATGAGGGTTATTCTTGGGCTTTGATCTCTTACCTATTTTCAATATACTCACAAACATTTGCACTCTACGTTCTGGGAACTCAGTCTTCGAGTTAATTGTTTTATTGGTTCTAGCCTCCTACTCTAGCTAGTTATCCAGGTAGCTAGTGTCCCAATTTCAGAAGGAGATAGTTGGTGATGTGCTTCTATTACTCCCCCAACCCCTTACTGCAATCCAGCTCTTGGTATAAATAAATAACCCTGCCTCCACTCCAAACTCCCCCCACTCTTGTGCATGATTCAGGGGAGGGGATGGATGTGGTGGTCATTCCAGCAGAAGAATGATCCCCTAACCCCACTTGATGCCTGGGTCACAGTTATCTTGCTAGTCCCCAGGTACAACTTCATGCTGGTTCTGTCCAGCTTCCTGCCTCTTTTTGTCTTCTTCTAGTAGTTCTCCACTTCTCATACCACTAGCTGAGCAGCAACTCTCAAGGCTAAAACTCTTCTCCCTGTCCTTTGAATGCACTTTTGTTCCTGTGACTCATCCTACCCTGTACTTGTTATATCCCTGACCCCTACCTCACTCCTTGCATGATAACAGAGTTCTCATCCAACTCCTAGTATTTTCTCATGATCCAGGACAGGAAACCAGGGTTTCCTGGACACCAGTGATCTCATTACAACAACTTCCTTCCACCTATCCCACTCCAACCACCTTTGAGGTGCACCTTTGTATCCAACGGACTCCTAAAATGACCATTCGGTCTTAGACCAGGGATGATTAACAAGCACCCCTAACTAATGCTGTGTTGCTCTTCCAGCCCAGATATGTTTAAATGCAGTAAATGGCAGAGGGAAACTGGTCTGTGCAGAGCTAGCCCACAGAGCTTCTATGACTTTAGCCAGGCCCAAAGAGATAACATTGCTCTGAAATGCAACTTTTTGGAGAAAAACGTAGAGAAGTCCAATTTCCCCCAATTGAAATGAATGCAGTTAGACACAAAATAGCCATGAAGTTTTAAACAAATAAACAAACTGTATTAGATAAGAATTACCCACTCCTATAAAGTTCTGCTATAGCTATAATTGGTTCCAAGACTCTTAGGGACTCTCTTTATTGTTAGTCATGAATAGGTTGAGTATTGGATTCTAAACATCATAACAGATAAACTATAATATGTCCTTAGATGAGGTAGTTAATGTCCAAATTTATTTGTTTTAGTTTCTTGTGTAAAGAGACTATAATATCATGTAGTTGATGATTATAGGGACTTGAAGAGTGATAATGTTGCATGATGATCATTACCTGTAAAGTTCTAATGTAAATTCTTAAAATCGTCTAGGAAACTCTCTCATTTGAGTGAAAATCCTTCATAATTATAGAATTCATTTTTATTTTCAAAAGAAAAATAAACAGTTTCCATTGCCAATGGACTCTTAAGAATCTTTTGGAAAAACTCTTGACTGACTTTATAAAAGAGAGAAAACAAACCCCTCTTTTTGGAAGCTACTGTTTTTCAGGTTTGTTCTACTAACATATAATGGATAGAAAATGGCTGTTAATGATCTAAAACCAAAACCCAGAAAGACTAAGAACACAAGGTTTATAGTTCCCCAAACAGATTTGAAGACTAGAATATTAGTCAGACTTTTTTTCGTGGAGGAGAGAGATGGAGCTAGTTGGTGGGGAGAGCACTAGAGGGAGACCAGGTGGATCTCTGAGAAAGGTGCTGGACTGTTTCCTGAGCTGAAAACGCTCAGGAAAGGGGGAGTAGAGTAAAAATGTTGTATTAGTTTCCGTTGCTTCTGTAACAGTACCACAAACTTAGTGGCGTAAAACAACATAAATTTATTATCTTACAGTTCTGGAGACCAGCAGTCCGAAAAGGCTCTTACTGGACTAAAATCAAGGTTTTGACAGGGTTGGTTCCTTCTGGAAGCTCTGGGGAAAATTTGTTTTCTTGCCTTTTCCATCTTCTAGAAGCCTCCATGTCTCTTGCTTCATGGTTCCTTTCCCTATTTTAAAAGCAGCAATAATCTCTGGAGTCTTTCTCACATCACATCATCCTTACACTGATTCTCCGCTTCCTTCTTCCACTTCTGAGGAGCTGGTGATTACATTGTGCCCACCTGGACAATCCAAAATGATCTCCTTACCAAGGTCAGCTGATTGGCAACCTTAATCCCATCTGCAGCCTTAACTCACTCTTGCCACGTAACGTAACCATCATAGGTTCTGGAGATTAGGATGTGGGCATCTTTGGGGGGCTGTTATTCAGTCTTTGACAAATGTCTATACAGATTTGGGGACACATGCCCTGTTTTCCCTCTGGCACCTTGGAAGCTAGTCTCTATGAATTCTCCATACCAGCATGGGGAGGCAGCAGTTAAGTAGAGGCCAGGAGGGAGGGGCCTGACAGCTGCCTGGCAGTTCCTAGGCTCCAGTGTTCTCTATTCATGGGAGAGCTGGCAAGCCTGAGAGGGCCCTAGCAGTTGGGACAAAGTGACGCAGCTGTGAAAATCACTGTGGATCCCATGACCGGGGACCATATGGGGATGGGAGGCCTCATAGGATGCCAATGTGGAGGCATAACAATTACTGAGGGCCAGATCAGAATGTTCTCAGAGATGTCAATAGGAGCTGCTGATGTTTGAGGAACCCCACCTCCCTTTACACTAAAAGCTCTCATGGAAGGGGTAAGGAAGAAACCTCTGAACTGATGCCCAGAAATCTGAACCAATTCAGAAAACTCTGAAGTTCCTGAGAAAACCCCAGTTTGACTAAGATGGAAGTTTCTGTCACTAGGCTGAATGGGAAT
Organism: Puma concolor; assembly: GCF_028749965.1. Lineage (NCBI taxonomy): Eukaryota > Metazoa > Chordata > Mammalia > Carnivora > Felidae > Puma > Puma concolor. Next base: position 91,948,913 of record NC_141675.1, read on the forward strand.
TTGAGATAGAAACTAAGTTGTTAGAGAAAAATAAAGTTCACGTTTTACACTCCTGAATCTGTGCTGAGAGTTGTGCTGCAACATATAAATGAAGATAATGATGTTGAGTCCAACATTCTCAGATTTAATTGCTATATTTTGGCTTTGGCTTAAGAGCAGCATTTAGAGTGATCTGAGAAACTACTGCCAGACCGGTGACATTCTTCTCTTGGCGTTGTGTTCATAGAGGCAGAGCATGGGGGCCTCTGGGGGGGTCTGATTGACTTTCTGGGTTTGTTGCCATGAGCAAGTGTTACTAGGGCTGATCAGAGTTCTTGGGGTTATTATGAAGAACGTTTGTGTCATCAGTGGGCTTGTCATTAAAATCTGAATGGTAAACAAAGTTTATTTTATATTTTAATGAAGTGAAAAAAATAATTACAATATCAGTAATAATATTAACTAATATTTATTGATTGCTTACTATATGCTAGGCACCATGCTAAAGTACTTTACATACATCATCTCATTTAATTCACATAAGCGCTCTGAGGGGAAAGAATGATTATTACCTCTATTTTAGAGACAAAGAAGCTGGGGCTTAGTGAAGTTAAGGTTCCCTGCCTGTGGTCACCCAACTTGTAAGTGACTGGCTTGAACCCAGGTCTCTCTGTCTCCAGAGCCTGAATGCTCAGAAATATGCCATTCAACCACTTTAACCACCTATGGGCAGATTCCCACTGCTGGAGGGATTTTAGGTATGGCATTTGGCAGGGAGAGTGCCAGGCTAATGTCCTGTGAGAGCTTTCATGGGACACTTTCTTACCCCAGCAACTGGTAGGGGCTAAGGACTGGGAGCTTGTTTTCCACAGAGTCAGCTGTGGATCTGGCTTTGGGAAGCTTTGGGGACAGGGATTGGGGGAACTTATGGATCCCTGGGGCTTACTTGGGCTTAGCTCATGGAGGTGAGGGTGGTGGGGTAGGCAAGGATAGGCAAGGAGCTCAATAATACTGCCTTATATTAACCAGACTGACATTTTTTCAGTTTATATTGTCCATGAACTATTATAACATTATTATAACAGAAGCATTTTCTTAGAGATAAAGCTACATATAGCAATATTAATTACAAATACAGCTCATTGGATTCATGCAGTTCCTTCCCAACAATTTGAGGTGATTCTTGTGATCCTGGAATCTAAACATGGCATCACTATGACATTCTCCACCAGACATGTTGGTGTAGGAGGGATGCTAACCTTCTAGATGTCACATGATAGCAGCAGCAAGTAGGAGACCAAATATCTTATGGTTTTCATAAATAGGAGGGGACATGTTCACCTTATGCTCTTGAACACTTGAAGTTCTCTTCCCATTGTCAAGGTGCTGGGAAGCACTGATGATGTTCTGTCTTTCAGACTCTTAACTCTAGTGGTAGCCAGTCTGAACTTTTTTCACTCTGCACACTTTTGTGTCTGGGCCAGGCTGTCTGCAATGTTCAGGGCAGGCATTTCGGTGTTAAGAAAAAAAGAAGGGAATAGGTGGGTTACTAAAGTCTTGGTTTTATATCTGGGCGGTTGGATGGGATAGAATGGAGGATGAGAACAGAGGAAGAGACATGAACAGCAAATCTGACTATGGTGATCTCAACACTCTGACATATCCAACCACAGAAGGACACGGTTCTTTTTTTTTTTTTTTCTTTTTAATTTTAGAGGGAACATTAGTCAATTCACTGTTACTTAAAGCAGTGCAACTAAATTTGAGGTGTTTGGCGTGTCTTATTTCTCCTTCCACACACAGAGGAAAGGAGTCTGGGGCGATTCCTCATCCCTGTCAGAGAACATGATCCCAGGAATCCTCTCTGGATCCTCCCTGGACTGGCCACCTTCTTCCACTTTATGAATGCAGTATATTTTCTGTGACAGTGCTGCCACCACCACTGATGACAAAGCTTTGTGAACTGGACACTACAAGTGCTGGGGACATCTCTTCAGGGTCCTCCATCTCTGGTCGGAAGTCCCCGTCTACAGGCCCTTGAAGGCCTCTCTCCTGGGCACTCAGTTCTGAGTCTGTCTCCCCGCACTGTAGTGGGAGTAATGCCTGGTGTCTGGTGAGGGTCTCATTGCTTTTCTGGGCCTCCAGGGAGTTCTGGTGCATAGAATTCCTGTGAGCCATGGCACTCTTCTGAGGCTCATCAAAGCTCAGTGAGAAGGTGACTGTGCCACTGCCGAAGATGACTTTCTGCTTGCATCTGGGCTGTGGCTGTGGCTGTGGCTGCTGCTGTAGGGACGAGGGCTGCTGTGGCTGCGGCTGCTGCTCTTGTTGGGTCAGGGCCAGTGGCTGCTGCTGCTTTTGCCTCTCGGGCTGTGGGAAGGGGTCTTCACTGTTGCTCTTACTGCTGATGGAGGAAGAGGGTGTGGATCCCGTGGAGCCCCCAAGGCTGCTGGACCGCTTTCGAGAGACGTTGCTGCGGCGCAGCGTGGCCCGGGCTGCTACTTTGAAAGCATGGGCAGCAGTGCTGCAGCGTACCTCCTCGATGGTGTTACGTGATGGCTTGAAGAGGATGATGTAGACCTTGTTGAAGAAGATGCAGGCCAGCAAGCCAAAGCTGGCTGCCAGGATGGCGATCACTTCCACGGCAGAGACAAACTTGCCATAGGTGCTGGCGTAGGCTGGAATGAAGGAGATCCAGACGATGAAGAAGATGAGCATGCTGAAGGTGATGAACTTGGCTTCATTGAAATTCTCTGGCAGCTTCCGGGACTTGAAGGCAAAGAAGAAGCAGATGGCAGCCAGTAGGCACGTGTAGCCAATTAAGAAGCCCAGTGCCATTAGCGAGCCCTCGTGGCATGTGATAAAGATGATCTCATCCTCCAGCTCGTGGTTGCGGTAGCTTGAGGGTGGTGCAGTGTAGAGCCAGATCACACAGATGACAATCTGCATGAAGGTGCAGAGGAAGACCAGCAGGAACTGCAGGTTGAGCCCCCACCACTTGCGGTGGAAGCTCGTGGGGATCTTGGCCTCAAACACCAGGAGGACACGGTTGGTTTTCACTAGGATGCATGATATGCAGAGCACGAAGCTGATGCCAAAGGCTGGTTGGCGCAGGCGGCATGTCCAGTCCTGGGGCTCACCAATGAAGAACAGGGAGCTGGAGAAGCAGCAGAGCAAGGAGAAGAGGAGGAGGTAGGAGAGCTCTCGATTGGTAGCCTTGACAATGGGTGTGTTACGGAACTTGAGGAAGACACCCAGCACGAAGGCTGTCAGGAAAATGCCCAGCACAGCAAAGAGAGTGAGTGCAATCCCAAAGGGCTCCGTCCAGGACAGAAACTCAATCTCCTTGGCAATGCAAGAAGTGTGGTTCTCATTGGACCAGAAGTCATCGGGGCACTTGTCACAGGCACTTGCATCTGTAAAATGTTTCAGGGAAGAGTTAGTCACTGTGGGGCATAGACTAAGACCTGTGAGTGTAAACGTGTTGGTAAGGGTATACAGATTATTGGATGCGGTCACTTTAAACTTTCTTTGTTAGTGAAATGATTGAACTCTGACTTATGTTTATTAACATACTTATTTAATTTCATGTATTTTTAATAGTTCTGTTATTTTTTTCCTTTGTACATGGTGGGGGGTGGTGCTACCCCTATTAGCACTATTTGCTGATGGTCTTTAGCAGAGAATGATCAATCTTGCTGGGCAGGTGGCTGGCTGCCTACATACCAGGGGTCTAGCATAGTTTACCAACTTCTCACAGTATTCACACTCAGCCTGATTCATTTTGGATATATGGATGGACTTTGTGGACATGTCAGAGCAGACTTCCTCTTAGATCAAGGCAGAATATCCCACACAAACGACCTGTGCCTTCCTCACTCCACATTCATGGCTTTCCAATGAGGGAGGCTGCAGACGCATTCAGTCAGTAGACATTTATTAAGGCCCTACTATGTCCCAAACACCCTGCAGTTTTGGGGAGTTAAAGGAACTTGGGCTTTCAGTCAGAGATATGGATGGGAATCCTGGCTCTTCTGTTTACTAGCTGTTTGGTCAGGCTCCTTAACCTCTCTGAGCCTCAGTTTCAATCATCTATGCAAAGAAAGCAATAATCCCATTATTGTGGTAAGGATGAAATGAGATAATAACAGTAATAATAACAATTATAGTTAATATGTATAAAGCATCTCCAAATGCCAGTTAAGGTTTTTACTTAACATTTATCTAGAACTTAGCATGTGCTATAACAGTATTAACTCATTTGATTCCCCCAACTCTGTAAAATAGGTTTATTATTATTCCTACTTTGTAGATGAAGAAACTGAGGTACAGGAAAAGCGTAAGTAAGACAGCAAATACAATGCCAGGCACCCAACAGGCAATATATCATGGCCTATTAATTGTGTAGTGTGGAACAGACAGAACTTTGTCTATTTAGGGCTACTGAGCTGTAAGAAAAGGGATATAATATTGGAGAGTGGCATCAAAGTAAAACGAAAGATGTGTAACCTTTTATGGTATTACAGGCATCCAATATTTCTTTTCTATCCCCCTCAATGCCCAGCCCAACGTGACTCTCAGACATACCTTATTAAATGAGAAATTGTGTGAAGTACCTCCTCAGCCTACCCCTTCCAGGGACTTGGCTGACCCCAGTGCTCCAAAGTGAACTGAGCACTGCAGGAGGGCATGTTCCTTTACCTGTTTCATCACTGTACTCCCCATCAGGACATTCCACACACTCAAAGCAGCAGGTGGGCTCCCCCTCAATGATTCCTTTCCTGGTCCCTGCTAGGCAGTCTCGACTGCAGTTGGAGAAAGGTACCTAGAGAACCGAGAGCACAAAAGTGAAGGGCTGCAGCTGTGGGATCGGTCTCCCCTTTTGACACAAGCACGGAAGAGGAGTTTGTGCACAAGGACCAGTACAACAGACTTCAGACTCATTCCAGACAGAGGAAGCCCCAGAGATCCTTGTTCTTATTATCAATGAAAGGGAGGTGGGAAAAAAAAAAAAAAGGGAGAGGTGTCCTTGGGCCAGTGCCTGCAGGTGTACGCGCGCGTGCACACACACACACACACACACACACACACACACATCCATGGGAGTCTGGGAAGATTAATTGTTGCCACTCTACACAGTGACCAAAATCCTCCTTAAATAACCCCCCATTCCATTCTCTCCAAGTCCCATAATGGGACATCTGTTTGCTTTCCATGGAAACAAGAGTTTAAGGCAAGCTAAAAGATGCAGGGACACAGGTCTACATACATATAGAGGGATAATCACGAAGGGAGATGCTGAGATGAAAGGAAATTTGTTTAGAAAATGGGATTCTGAACTTTGCAGTGAATTGCAATTCCTGCAACTTTATTTTAGGCTTTATAGGGTGACTTCTGAGATCCTTGAACCACTCAGCAAGGCAGGCAGGACAGGCATAGAGGAGCCAAAAGTAAATGGATCAGAAAAATATGTCAGGTAACTACTACCCAAAAGAAATCTGCAATAGTGATATTAATTTCAGATAACATAGATTTTATTTATTTATTTCATTAGTGGACTTCAGGTGCATGGAATTTGATTAATCATAATCCTTGTTTTCCCATCATTACTTGTTCATATTTCAATCACTTTTAGCCAGTCATTTTTAATGACTACCCCAAAACAAAAGCTAGGACTAGAACAGTAACCTGCACTTAACTGTACGCTTTCCTCTAACCCCTTGCTTCCTTCCCTACTATATATTCATACCTGAGATGACCACCATTCTCTGTTTATCACAGGCAAATGACATTAAACATTATTTCTTTTTAAAAAAAACACTAAACTTTCAAGGGACAGATGAATCTAATCTTATGTGAACTCTACCAGAGATTGGGGGGGAAAAAAGGGGAACATCTTCTAACTCATTCTTATATAAAGGCCAGTATAACTCTGATTCCAAAACCAGATGAGAACAGTATGAAAAAGAAAAAAAAAATTACAGGCCCATCTCACTACTTTAAGTTGTCTTTAGAAGCAGACCTGAGTTGTGGATTTGTATACAAGTGTTTGCAAGGAAAGTTCTCCCAAGAAACCAGGAAGAGAATGGAGCAAGTCAGACACAGAAGGGAAGAAGACAGCAAGGGTATGATCTTGAGCAAAGTCCCTCAGAGGGTAGCTTCTGCCTGATCCCATAGGGGAACTCTGGACTGTAAGTTATTCCTTAGAGCTGTCCTGACCTAAGGAAAAGGGGGCCAGGGTTTTTGTACTTCCACACCACTCATTGTTAAGGATCTTTTTAGGGAAATGTAAATTTGTGGACTCTTCTGCCTTTCTGAGCCCTGTGGGCAAAGTGGGTTCTATTAGCCCGCTGGTAGTTTTCTAAAAAAGTGTGGTGAGTTCTGTTGGAAGCAAAAATATATAGAAGTCCTGGAGGTATACACAAAGTGTAAGGAATCTGAAAGGACCTGAAAAGAGTACAGCTACTTTTTATCACTTGAATAGAGATGAAAACACTAAAACAATTAACAAACTCAAAGGACATAGGAAAGAATATGTAGCATGATCATGTTAGGTTTGTGCCAAGAATGCAAACAAGTTCAGTACTAGAAAATGTATACTGCATCTATATATATAAAATCCACTGCATTAATAAATTAATGGAGAACAATCATGATCATCAGTAGATAAAGAAAAAGCATTTGATGAAATTCAACACAAAATAGCAATTAAAAACTTACCTGAAAAAGGGAGATAGGAAGAAATATCTTTAACTTAAAAAGGGCAATATAAAAACTTCTTAGGTAAACATCATTCTACATGAAAAAATAAAAGCATTTCCTTTATAACAAGAATGCCCACTATAACCACTATTATTAAACATTGCAGAGTTCATAGCTAGTGGGATAAGACAAGAAAAATAAGGGCATAAATATTGGAAAGAACTCAGTAAAACTTGTTATTTACAGATGATATGATTGTCCACGTAGAAAACTTAAAAGAATCAGCAACCAAATTATTAGAAATAATTGGGGATCAGCCTCAGACTGCCACAGACTTTTCTTACCCAAGTTTCGTTAGTTTTTCTTAAAAAGACACTTCAGCTTTTGTTTGCTTTGGTTGATTACCAGATCCTTAAATGGTTGTTTTTGATAGTTTTGTCCAATTTATTGCTTTATTGTTTCAGAAGCTCTTCTTTTCATTCCATATGATCATGTCAAGTAACACAGAAGGGTGCATACTATTTCCAAAATGTTTCTTTTAAAAAAATGTTTTTAAAAATATTTATTTATTTATTTATTTATTTATTTATTTATTTATTTATTTTGAGAGAGAAATGGAGTGCAAGCAGGGGAGGTGCAGAGAGAGAGGGAGACACAGAATCTGAAGCAGGCTCCAGGCTCTGAGCTGTCAGCACAGAGCATGATGCAGGGCTCAAACTCAAGGACCGCAAGATCATGACCTGAGCCGAAATCAGACGCTTAACCAACTGAGCCACCGAGGCACCCCTCAAAATGTCTCTTTAATAAGACTCTTCCCTTCTCTCCCCACCTACATGCTTGACTTGGAGACATCTTACAAAGTTAAACACATGGAAAGCAATAAAGGAAATTTTTTACTATATCAGAAAAATAACTGCTTTGACGAGGATTTTTTAGAAGACTTAAAGAGAAAATAATTGGCATTATTTTCTAATGAAAGAGGGATATAAATGACAGTATTGGACCTGATGATTGCTAAGATTCTTGGGACCTTGGGAAAGAAAAGAAAGGAAAAGAACTAGTGAAGGACATTAGTACTTTCAACTATAGTAACACAGTACCCTCAGAGATGTTATCTTTCCCAAGTTACCAACCCATTTGATTTTCTAAGAAATTGTCCTTTTGATTTATAGGTCAGCCCGGAGCTATTTGGATAACAGGGAACTACCTCTGTGTGAATTGTCCAGACCCTACCTTGAGTGATATTTCTGTTTGCTTAAATATTTCACTCTGGTTGGGGAAAGTTTTAGTCAAGGAAACTATTAGCCATTTAGCCAAAGGATCAGATTTGTAAAGAATAAGAATTTTCTGAGGATTATCATCTGTATACTAAACACTCATGGATTTCATGGAGAACCTCGGCATTAGAGCTATATGATAAGAGCTAACAAGAGTTAGTGAGTTGAGGGAAGTGGTCTCATCATTTTGCAAGTCCAGTGGTGAAGCCTAAGGCCCTTCTGAAGTCTAGCACAGTTTCCTGCCTGTGGTGGAGGCATCTGTGGTTTTGATGCACAGCACATACCTCCCTGGAGAATCCACTCCACAGGATTTTCTCCTCATTGATGAAGAGCCTTTCTCCTTTCTTGGCATAGACGTTGTAATATCCGACTTCCTTAAACACTATGGAGCCATCCTCTGGAGAGAGGTGCCAGTTGATGATGGAATAGTTCCCCACCAGGTCCCCACATTCATCGAAAGTCACCTGCTCCCCCATATTGTTGGTAAAGTTTAGGTGCCGTAGGTGCTTCAGAACCTAAAGAGGAACAGAGACTTTGAGTACAAGCCACAGGACTACCACATATGTTTAAGTATGTTATGTACTGCATGAGGACAGTAAACTATCTTGTTCTAACAAAGTGGAAGGAACATAACTTTAGGAAGAGGCACCTTTTTCTAATTTACACTAAGGTAATTGTATGTGTTAGCAGTAGCCCTGGTAAGCCACAGGCTTTACTTGATACTCAAATTGTAACTGGGGCGAAAACACCTTCTTGAAGTCAGGAAAGTAGACTGGGCACATCTCACCATGGCCCCTGGCCAAATCAAGTCTTCTTCAGGTACATCATCAACTGGTGGTGCCCCAGGAAGGGCAGGGTTTGTAACCCAGAGCCATTCCTGGTGTCTTCTGAGATGGGTTTTGGGGAAGGAGTGGAGGTATGAAGTACTTTTAAGATCTGCTCCATCTTTCTTTATGCTGCTGCCTCTGTGAAAGTGTCTTGCTGCCAAAAATCACGGAGTGGGGTGAGTGGAAGGAAGAAAGAAATGAGGCTGTCGGTGGAGCCCTCACCATCACTGTTGTAACAGTCATGGCCAATCCCTTAATCTTCGCAGGGTTTTATATGTCATATAACTCTTGTATAAAAAAAAAAGTAATGATAATAATTGTTAAACTTTGTTGGTCATTTTACTACATTTTAGGCGCAAATGCTGAATGCCTTATATTTATTATCTAATCTTATCCTTACAACAAATAGTACTATCACCCCCATTTTACTGATGGGGAAAGTGAGGCATAGGAACAGAAGTATCTTGTTTAGAGTTACACAGTTAGCAAGTGGTGCAAAGCCTGCGCTCTTAATGGCTATGCTCTATTGTAGTATTGTTAGGCACCTGGCTTTGCTTCCTATGTGCCCCTGACATGGGTCAGGAGGAGACAGTGAACACTCAGCCCCTTCATGTGGGATGTGCCAGGGGTCCCAAGGCATCAAGAGAGAATAACACATGGTCCAGCCTGTGAATATAAGTGTTCTTGCTTCTACTGCACCTCACAAGTCACTGAGATTTATCACCCTCCTCCAGCTCTGAGCATGTTTCCTCACCTTTGTAATGAGAGGGCTGGTCCAGAGAGGTTGCGGAATCTCTGCAAACTCTGGTATGGACTCTTCTCTCTGTTCTGTGGCTTCATGGTCCCTGAGGTACATCTAGAGGCACCTCTCCCTTTTATCATTATTTTTATCATTACCCCTAAAAAACCAACATCTAATCTGACACTGGGGAAAAGTTTGGGTTGAGTCTGTCTAATGGATGGCTTTACTGAGGCCTTGCACCTATTATCCAGGTTAATATTCATGACAAACTAGGTGACTTAGTTAGGCCCCTTCAGGGCACCTTTAATATTCTACCCCATTCCAGAGATGACACTGCTTTTTAAAACTATATATCTGTATTCACTTTACTTTCAAATAAACATTTATTGTAAGTAAAATTAAGTAGGGAAAAGGAGTCACCTGAATTTGCTCATAAACAGCTCTGGGACAAGTTTGGGGACAGAGTCAATGGCAGACCATGTATGCACACAAACATACCACCCTGGGTGCCTCACCTAACCTTCTGTATGGGATTTACTGCTTTAGTGTCCTCACTGCTACCCTGGCAGACTCTGGCTGCCCTGACTTTTGCCCAGACCTATGGGGGAAGAGGGGGTGTCCTTCCCTTCCTGCTATCGGTTCTTCTGTTCTGCAGTCAGAACTGCTGAGCTATCCTCCAAAAAGAAGGAGAATGAATCCTATTGAGGATTCATGCTACCTGTGTTCTCCTAAGGCTTCCTTGATGGTCATCCATCTTATATTTTTTCCTCCATTTTTACTGACCTTTTAAAACTGTCTGCAGAGCAGTTCCCCAGATATGTTCCTTTTTTATACCTCCAGTTCTCCTTCCTTTTCCTCCATGCTCTTGGAATGACCTGGCCTCCTCCTATACAGAATGATGTACATCCTTTTGTTTGTACCCCAACACATCCTTGTCCTGACACAGCTTTTCTTCCCTGAGAGGAACATACAGTCCTTCTGCTCTGTACAGCTGAGCTTCTTTTGCAGCACTTAGAACCTCATTCCTTCCACCCACTCTGGAACCTCCATTCCATAGTCATGCTTTTCTTTTCCCACATCCTGCTGGGGATCTATCATGGCTCAAATGAAATATTCTTCAAACTTCTCTAGGTAGCTTCCAAAACCTTCCATACTTTGGTTTCATGTACCTACCATTTCTTGTTAGTGCAAATGTTTTATCCTAGTCATACAGTTTCCACTGTCCTTTCCACAATCATGCTAACTCTGTCTTTGCTCTGATGTGTGTAAAAGGAGATGAGAAGAGTGGAGAGGTAGGGAACTACCTCTTATTTACACTTCCTATGTGCCAGGCATTGTACTAAAGCTTTACACACAGTATCTCATTTAATCCTCACAACCACTCTATTATTATATTCATTTTATAGATGAAGAAACTGAGGCATAGAAGTCAAGAAACTTGCCGGTTATAAGCTAGAAAGTTCTTGAGCTGTGATTTAAACATGAGCTTTTCCTGCTGCACTCTCCTGCCTCTGATATAAATGATTTAGAATGTCCATGGCAAATATTTGTCAGTAATATTTCCTCATTAAATATATTTTGAAAAAACATCACTGTTATTTGAAGAATAATTTTAAGAGCATATATACAGCAGTAAAACTGGAGTATTGAGCATAAATTTACTTCCTTCTTATTCAGGTTTAATTCCTTGGTTCTCAATATGCCAGGCAACAAGCTTCCTCTCTCCTTTTCTCTGTCTTTAAGTTCTCTGCAGTGAAAGTCTCCAGGCATTAGTGGATGAATAAGGAAGGGAACAGGGACAGTCATTTTATAATTAAATTGTTATCTTCTACATTGGTCAGGCTGGACAGAAACGTGACTCAAAGATCACCACTGGCTGTAATCTCTTTGTGTTGCTATTGGCATGGGATGGAGATTTCTACCATAATCCTAACATGAAAGAAGAAGAAGTCAATCAAAAATCATTTTCTTAAAGTTTCCATTAAAAAATTATTGTAGGGGCGCCTGGGTGGCGCAGTCGGTTAAGCGTCCGACTTCAGCCAGGTCACGATCTCGCGGTCCGGGAGTTCGAGCCCCGCGTCAGGCTCTGGGCTGATGGCTCGGAGCCTGGAGCCTGTTTCTGATTCTGTGTCTCCCTCTCTCTCTGCCCCTCCCCCGTTCATGCTCTGTCTCTCTCTGTCCCAAAAATAAATAAACGTTGAAAAAAAAAATTAAAAAAAAATTATTGTAAACACAGGGTGAGATGTGTGTGCTGTTAGAATCAGTCAACAAGTAAATATTTATAGACTATCCACTATGTGTTCTGAGCTAGGCTGCAGTAGTATAAGACATAGTAATATAGTCCTCATGAGCTAACTTACAGGGTATCAGCTCTAAATACAGCTAAATTCAGAAGGGATGGAAATTTAAAAGGTCTGAAGAGGTCAATACAGGCTTGAGGCATGGTAGAAATTTGGATTGGCAAAGGACAGAAAGAAGGAGGGTGTTAAAAACAGTGGGAATAGCATGGACAAAGATCAAGTTAGGAATAAGCATGAAGTGTTATGGGGGCAGTAAAGAAACCAGTCTCTCAAAATTCGTGTACATGCCAGAGAACAAGGGGAAATAAGGTAGATAGGTAAAGAAGATTCAAGGCAAAGAGGCTGGATTTCATATTAAAAGGCACAGGATCAGATAATAACAGGTTGATGAGAATGTAGAGAAATCTCCATACACTGTTGGTGGGGATGAAAAATGGTGCAGAGACTTTGGAAAATAGTTTGACACTTTCTCAAAAAGTTAAACATAAGAGTTACCACTTGACCCAGCAATTCCACTCTTATGTGTAATCCCAAGAAAAATGAAAACATATATCCAAACAAAAACCTGAACACTACTGTTCATAATTCATAATAATAAAAAATGAAAGCAAGTTAAATGTATATCACTCGAATCAATGGATAAATAAAATATGTTATATCCATATGATGGGATACTATTCAAGCCATAAAAAGGAATGAAGTACTGATACGTGCTACAACAAGGATGAACCTTGAAAACATGCCAAGTGGAAGAAGTCAGTCACACACACCACATATTTTATGATTCGCTTTATATGAACTGTGCAGAAATATCCAAATATAGAGAGACAGAAAGTAGATTGGTGGTATTTAGGAATGGGGGGATGAGATAGTAGGGGGTGACAGCTAAAGGGTATGAAGTTTCTTTTTGATGTGGTGGAAAGGTTCCAAACTGATTGTGGTTATGGTTATACAACTCTGTGAATATACTAAAAACCACTGTAGTAGGTGAACTTTATGATATGTGAATTATATATCAATAAAACTGTTACCAAAAAAGGAAGTATTGAAAGGGATTTCAAATGTCCAAATATGACTTCATTGGTGGAGCAGGTAGAGACCTTGATAACAAGGTAACCTTGAGGACATTTAGTATCAAGAGTTTACTAATGAGACATCGCAATTCTAGCCTCAGATGGGACAGGGAGATAAGGATAGGCAGAAGGTAAAAGCAGGGCAAACATCTTATCCAGAAAAGGAAGCACCCAGGATCTTTGTGGCTAGAAATTTTATACCCAAAATTTATTAGACAAATCTCCTCTAAAGTTAAAGACACTATCTTATTCCTTTCTGTGTCCCCAGTGATTTGTAGAGGGCACGAATTTGAATGGATACTCAAACTATGTCTGTTGAATGTTTGGTTGATAGTCTAGGCATTAAACTAACACTGTTGAATTTGTCAAGTGGTGCTCATGATGAGGTGTTCACCAGTCTGAGGATAAGTAAACAAATAAATAAGGTCAATATGGTGTCTATATCAGTTAAAAGAGCAAGTAGGTAGAAAATCAATAAAGGTGTAAAAGACTTGAATAATACTTGATCAATAGCACTTGACCTAATTGATATTTATAGAACACTCAACCCAATAGCAGTAGAATACACACTCTTTTCAAGGGCACGGAGAATATTTACCAAGATAAACCATATTCTGGATAATAAAACCATGTTTCCATAAATTTAAAAATATTCAAACAAAGTATGTTTTTTGACTCCTGAGAATTTAAATTAGAAATCAGTAACAGAAAGATATTTGAAAAATCTCCAGATACTTGGAAACCAAATAACATACTTCTAAATAATATATAGGTTAAAGAAGAAATGGAAAGGAAAGTTAGAATGTATTTTGAATTAAATGAAAATGAAAACATAGCATACAAAATTGGGGGGATGCAGCTAAAGCAACATCTAGAGGGAGATTTTTAACAATAAAATTATAGAAGAAAGGTCTCAAATTAATGATCCCACTTTCCAACCTAAGAAACTAGAAAAAGAAGAGCAAATTAAATTCAAATAAAGCAGGAGAAAGGAAGTAATAAAGCTCAGAGCAAAAATCAATGGAATAGAAAACAGAAACATAGAAAATCACTAAAACTAAAAGCTGGTTCTTTGGGAAGATCAATAAAATTGATGACTCTCTTCCCAGACTGATCAGTAAAAAAGATGAAGATGCGTATTTCCAAACAAAGAATGAGAGAAGTGACATCACTAGAGATCTTGCAGACATTTTCAGGATAATCTGAGAGTATTATAAATAATTTAATAAGCAATATTCTAAACAAATTTATGCCAATAAATTCGACAACTTAGACACTGTCTTTGAAAGACACAATCAAAGCTGTCTTCAAAGCTGTCTTCAAAGGAATAGTTCTGTAAGTATTAAAGAAATTGAATTTGCAGTTCAGAATTTTCCCACAAAGAAAATTGGCCCAATTCACTGATAAATTCTGCCACATATTTAAGGAAGAATGTAATACCAATTCCACACAAACACTTTCAGAACATTGACAGGGAGGCAATACTTCCTAACCCATTCTTTGAAGGCAGTATTACTCAGATACCAAAACTAGACAAAGATATTACTAGAAAATAAAACTATTGACCAATATCTCTCATGAACATAGAGGAAAAATTTCATAACCAAATTTTAGTTGTCTACCTCCCTACATTGTTGTAGGAATGCAAGGATGAACATTCAACTACATTAACATACTACAAAAGGGAAACCGTATGATCATCTCGATAAATACAGAAAAAGTAGTTGGTAACATCCAATCTCCATTCCTGATAAAAACTTTCCATAATCTAGGAGTAAAAAGGAACCTCCTGAATCCTCTACAAAACCTACGGTTAACATTATGCTTAGTGGTGAGAGATTGAATGTTTTTCCTCTAAGATCAGGAACAAGAGGATAATGTCCATTCTCACTGTGGCTATAGAGTATTATACTGGAGGTGCTAGCCAGTGCAGTTGGGCTGAAGTCAGCTGATTCAGACTGAAAATATAAAGTTCTAAGTTCTACACTCAAACAAAAACAAACAAACAAAAGGACTTTCAGATAAGGTTGAAAAGGTTTAGGATTCACTTTTTGAAAAACTTACCATTGAAGATCATAAAAATTAAAGTTTTATATAATCAGTTATAACTTAAACCTATTTTTAAAAGCAAAATACTCAAAATTATACTGTGGGATTAAGGTCCAATACAATTTCTCCCTTTGAGGTATCACTGTAACTTAAAAGTCCCCCCAAAACTGTTCCATATAAGATTGATGACAGAAGTATGCCAGAAGATGAAGAGAGCAATCAACACTTGAGATATAGGACTGATATCCCCTTAATATAGAGAGATCCAGAATTATTCTATTAGCTATAATAAATTCATTCAAAGTAATAGCAGGAAAAAATAAAATCAGTCAAAATAGATTTTTTTTTTAAGTTTCTTTTCTCCTTTTGGGTTTTTTCATTAGTACAAATTAGGCTAAATTTTTTTTTTTTCCTGATAAGATTCTTAGGAAGCCTGTGTCAATTAAAAAACAATAGATGTTGGCAAGAATGTGGAGAAACGGGAACCCTTGTGCACTGTTGGTGGGAATCAAACTGGTGCAGCCACTCTGGAAAACAGTGTGGAGGTTTCTCAAGAAATTAAAAAATAGAACCACTCTACGACCCAGCAATAGCACTACTAGGAATTTATCCAAAGGACATAGGAGTTCTGATTCATAGGGGCACATGTATCCCAATGTTTACAGCAGCGCTATCAACAATAGCCAAATTATGGAAAGAGCCTAAATGTCTATCACCTGATGAATGGATAAAGAAGATGTGGTTTATATATACAATGGGATACTACTTGGCAATGAGAAAGAATGAAATTTGCCATTTGCAAAAATACTGGAGGGTATTATGCTAAGTTAAATAAGTCAGGCAGAGAAAGACAGATATCATGTGTTTTCACTCATATGTGGAATTTGAGAAACTGAACAGAAGACCATGGGGGAAGGGAAGGGGAAAAAAATTGTTTCAAACAGAGAGGGAGGCAACCTGTAAGAGACTCTTAAACATAAAGAACAAACAGGGTTGGTAGGGGGCAAGCGGGGGAGAGGGAAAATGGGTGATGGGTACTGAGGAGGGCACTTGTTGGGATGAGCACTGGGTGTTCTATGTAAGCGATGAATCACTGGAATCTACCCCCAAAACCAAAAGCACGCTATATACACTGGATGTTAGCTAACTTGACAATAAATTATATTAAAAAAATAAAATAAGAATAAAATTTAATGGTTTCTGTATCTTCATGTCTCAATAATCCTGTTTATACTCTTAAAATCTTTATTGAAGTGGTGTTTTTCCTCTGTCATTTACCTCTTTAATGAAGAGTTAAGTTTCAGCCCGAATTTTATTGTTTTTTTGTTTTTTGTTTTTTTTTGTTTTTTTTTGCATGGGCATTTTCTACTGACTTCTTTCAGACCACCCACCTTCTCTTTTATCTGTGCCTATGGCTCTACTGTTTTGTTATTCACTTAACCTCTATTTACCCCTGTTACTTACCATTGTCTCATTCTCTTTATTTGTTCATTCAAAAAGTATTTATTAAGCACCTAATATGGGCCAAACAGGTACCTTTTTTAGTGACAAGAGACACAATTATATTCGAGATGGACAGAGAGATGTTTGCTATACTCTAATTTGGTCAGTTGTGTCCACTCTAAGTAAGACACTTACTTAGTGTAAGTCACACTGTACTTTGTCTCTGTGTCTGTACTGTGAAACCATTGACTGACCCAGCAGCCTCTTAGGAGTTAGAAAGGATGTGCCTAAAGGGACAATTTGGCACATGGTTCTTTTAACAGTAACCTTGGTTGCTGCCTGGGGGCAGATGTGGCTAGGTACGCGACTTTGGGCAAATCATTTTGGCTTCTCTAGGTCTTACTTTCCTCACCTACAAAAGAATACTACTCAAGACTAGTGTTTGCTGAACACTTATTATATATAGTCAGTATCCTGAGCACTTTATACATGTTAACTAAGGTCATCCTTATAATGAACTTCTACATCTCCATTTTTCAGGTGAGGAAAGTGAGGCACAGGCACATTAAGTGACTGCCCATGGTCATACAATTGTTAGGTAGCAATTGGGATTTAGATCTAGTTAGCCTGGCTCTAGAGTCCAAACTTGTCAACCATTACATTATATATTATCCATTCAGCTGTAGGAGTCAGATTAGGTAGTCTATCACATTGTCTATTGCTAGTTACAAAGGTTAACTAATATAAAATATAGGTTGAGAAGATGGGCTTATTTTTAAAGTGGGATCATGGAGGCATGTATAATGCTTGTGGCAACACAAGCGGCCTTAATTGGAAAAGTGATCCATACTAAACGACCTCCAGAACTCCATGCATGGCCTGTACTTTCCCACTCCAGGGTCTTTTCATTGTTTTATATTTTTAATCAACTTTATTGCAGTAAAGTTGACATAGGATAAAATCTGTCTATGTTAAGAGTACTGAGTTTTGGCAAATGTACATGTCTGTGTAACCACCACTACTATCACCCCAAAAAGTTCCCAGATGTCCCTTCCAAGTTAATCTTCACCCCCACTTGCAGCCCTAGGGAGCTGTGGATCTCTTTTCTTTCTATCATTAGAGAAAGGATATCATATAAATGTAGTAATTACAGGATGTATTCTTTTTTTTTTTTTTAAGTCTGGATTTTTTTCACTCAGCATGATGTTTTTGGGATTTACCTATGTTAACTTTGCATTTGACATTTTCTCCAAGGAACACTTCCCAAAAATCCTGTCCATCCTTCAAAGCCCATCCCAGATGATATCTTTTGTTTTCTTCTTTACTTCAAATCCTAACCTTTAAGGTACGTAGTGTTTCATCCTCACAGTCAAAGTTTTACCTGGTCCATTAATAATCACTTAATTGTTTTCTAAGGCATATCTCTAAGTCATCTCTTTAGATATCTTTAATATTTCTTTTGGCATTCTGACTGTCAAGTTGTGCATTTGAGCACTTAATTTTCTACATAATACCTTGCATATCAGGGAAGGTGGAGATGGAAACCATTTCATCCTTAAAAGCAATGACAGGGAATCTTTAAATTGATAATTACTGACCCACAAAAATCAACATACATTATAAAATAATTTAGATATTTCCCCAAGTGAGAACACTCTCCTTTTGCAGTTTTAAAAGAGGGACTAATAGTTCCATTAAAAAAGAAAATATAAAAATTTCCTTGAGATTTGTAATCCAGCATAATATGCTTCTAAGTTATTTTATTTGGGGAGAAATATGAGGAAAATAAGAATAAATGAAGGGAAAGAGAAAGGAAAAAAGCCAAAAGAAAGGCTGACACATAGAAGATAACATACAGACGGAGAAACTGACAGGTTCTTAAAACTAAACACTGGGAAATACACATTAAGAGAGAGACACATAGTTTACAACATGCACACACAGAGATGATCACATATTATCTTTTATGTGGTAATATTTCCATCTTGTGGCCTTTTAGGGTATTTCCTCTAAAGGATTTTAAAGTCAAACTGTTGCTCATTATAAGCATAAATGGGAATTACCTCTTGGCACATACTCTAATGGCTAATTGAAATAAACCAAAGACTAGAGACTAAACCCCCCCCCCCCACTGTTGTCTAGGATTTCTAGCTCTTACACATGGCATCACTTAACACAGAGGGAACATGGGATGGGGTATACAAAGTACCCTGTTCACACAGAGGTGAATGAAGAATGGTTTGCACAGATAAGGAGTCTATTGTTTCTTGCCCGCTTCCTACACTAAGAGTGTTGGGAGATCCAGACTGATCCTTATCTCCCCTCCATTTCTTCTGGTTTTCATCCCAATTCACACCCCTCTCCAAATCCCAACAGTATTAGCAATTTCTGGAAAGATCAATTCGATTTGGCTTCTGTTATCACCATGGTTTTGTCATCATGCATACCTATATTTTGACTACTGAGTGGTTGGTGTAAGGTGAGGGAAAGTAGGAAGCATGCCTTGTGCACAATCATCCTGAGAGAAGGAAGGTGATTCCACACTTACATGATTTTCCATACAAATTTGATTGTTGGGCATGTGGTCCAGGCTTATCTAATCAAAACCAAGAATACCTAAACCAGAGTGATTGATGTAAGTAAGGGTGGGTTGTTAGATTGAACAGTTCTCTGCAAAGGGCTCTAGGTAGTGTTGTCAGGCCAAATCAACTAGATCACTACTCTTTCTTTCATTTATTCTACACATACTCAGGTGTCAGGCATTCTGGACACAGTGCTGAACAGTCCAGTGGAGGAGTCAGTGTGAAGAGAGAGGTGAGGAGCAGTGGAGAAGGACTTGGGGATCTCCATGGAGGTCAGGAGGGAATTGTGTGCTGTGCGCTCATAAATTATCTGTTAGTGTTACTTTTAAGGATATGAATTGATAAATTTAGTGGGAAAAACATCAACAAAAGAAAGAACTTGTGATTGACCTAATTTAATCAGAAGTTTAATTAGTAAGAATCTATTTCAGTCAACTAAAGAGTTGTGGAAATTTAAGCTGAATATATAAATGGCAAAAATGAGGAAGAAAGAGAGATTGTAAAACGTGTATGTGGGAGTATGACTTGAGAAGACTTCTAGGAGAAAGTGAATTTTGAAAAAGAGTTAGAAATTTGTGGTGGACAGTATTACATGGGACAAAAATGGATGGTGCTTCAGGTGTGGGATATAATCTAAACAAAAATGCTATGCCAAAAATTCATAAGTGCTTTATGGGGAGGTGCCGGTCAGGTTGGCTTATGAGAGAATTGAGAGAAGGTAGGGGTTGAAATCTAGGCTGAGATACTTACATTAGATTGTATAGATTATAGGAGTGATACGTTTCCATATAGGTCTTAATAATGAGAGTGAATAGGGGTGCCTGGGTGGCTCAGTCTGTTAAGTGTCCGACTTCAGCTCAGGTCATGATCTCACGGTTTGTGGGTTTGAGCCCTGTGTCAGGCTCCATGCTGACAGCTCGGAGCCTGGAGCCTGCTTTGGATTCTGGGTCTCCCTCTCTCTCTCTCTCTCTGTCTGTCTCTGCCCCTCCCTCTCTCTCGCTCTCTCAAAAAATGAATAAACATTAAAAAAAATTTAAAAAATAATGAGGGCGAATAATTGCTGGTCTATCTCCTGATACAAAAGACATGGCCAACATCTTAAATTCTAGAATTCCCACCCAACTGCTTGGGTTCCTGAGGCTTAAAGGAAGCTTTTACAGAAAGCACACAGGACATTTTGGCCAATGACCACATGTTATTCCTCCCTAGAGCTGTGACCCTATTTTTCTGTCTCCTCTCCTGAATGAATTGTGCCAGACTGTGTATGAGCCAGGAGTAAACATCTTAACTTGTAAGTTGGGTGAACTGAGGTGTCTGTGTGGTGGATATTTTTTTAAATTTTGCCTGCTTTGCTTCTCTTTTTTCCTCCTTTGGTAACACCCTGATTTCCCTTTGGGGGTCCACTCCCCCTCTAACTCTCAGCCTATGTAATTTGAAAGGACTCCACTCCTAGCTTCAGTGATAGATATGTGATCTTGGACTGGTCGATCAGTGTGGTTTCTGGGACTTATACAGGAAATCTTGGGAAATAAGAGCCGAGTAGTAAAGATTTTATGAGCCTGAAGCTATTATAGAGGTTGAAAACTGCTAACCCTGAGGAATAAGGAACAGAGATGGAGATGAAAGCATCTACTTGTATCTGGAATACTTCTGAAATTTTCAGTATTATGGGCTACTAATAATATGAGTTTCTTCTGTTTAAGCCAGTTTGGTTTGGGTTTTCTACAGTATGGAACTAAAAGTCCCACTCTTGACTGTAGCCTCATTCTTACAGCTTTTTTCATATATGCCCAAGCTTTGGTCTTGACAATCTAGATCTTACTTCCTTGTTTGGAAAGGAGTCACTGAAGAACAGAAATGTCAAATTACCCACTGGAAGCCTCTTTTCCCTTCAACCCCACCCTGGTCTTGTCAGCTTTTCAAGAGCTGGAGTCTTCCTTTTAGGCGACATGGAAGGGAAGGGAGGAAAGACAACAGTATTTGCTAAAAGATTGTCCCTTTGTTCCTCCATCTTAAAACTCCACTCTTTATCATAATGGCTCTTGAAGTCTTTTTGGTCTTTGACTGTCATTAGAGCGCTTTTTGCCAGGCTGCAGGAAACAGGTGATGCAGTGCAAAGAAGGAGACTTTAAGTACCTCATAGAGATGAGAAACTAGCCAACAATGATGTCTGAGTGTGGTTTTCCCCACAAGAGAAGGGCTGAGAAGCACTTGCAGGTCCTGGCGCATTCTGCCAGCCTTGACACCGCTCCTTACCCTATGATAGTCTCTAAAATGACTGACATAACTATAGATGCTGGAGAGGATGTGGAGAAACGGGAACCCTCTTGCACTGTTGGTGGGAATGCAAATTGGTGCAGCCGCTCTGGAAAGCAGTGTGGAGGTTCCTCAGAAAATTAAAAATAGACCTACTCTATGACCCAGCAATAGCACTGCTAAGAATTTACCCAAGGGATACAGGAGTACTGATGCATAGGGGCACTTGTACCCCAATGTTTATAGCAGCACTCTCAACAATAGCCAAATTGTGGAAAGAGCCTAAATGTCCATCAACTGATGAATGGATAAAGAAATTGTGGTTTATATACACAATGGAATACTATGTGGCAATGAGAAAGAATGAAATATGGCCTTTTGTAGCAACGTGGATGGAACTGGAGAGTGTTATGCTAAGTGAAATAAGGCATACAGAGAAAGACAGATACCATATGGTTTCACTCTTATGTGGATCTTGAGAAACTTAACAGAAACCCATTGGGGAGGGGAAGGAAAAAAAAAAAAAGAGGTTAGAGTGTGAGAGAGCCAAAGCAAAAGAGACTGTTAAAAACTGAGAAGAAACTGAGGGTTGATGGGGGGTGGGAGGGAGGGGAGGGTGGGTGATGGGTATTGAGGAGGGCACCTTTTGGGATGAGCACTGGGTGTTGTATGGAAACCAATTTGACAATAAATTTCATATATTGAAAAAAAAATAAAAAAATAAAAAAAATAAAATGACTGACATAGGTTGTATATTCTTTGTTTCTTTATACCTTTTCCCAAGGGTCTGTGGTGGTAGGGTTCTACATACACAGCTGTTGTAGTTATCATTTTTAACCTGGTTGCCTAATTAGAAGCATACTGAAATGCTACTATAATAATCATCATCTGTTTAGAACTTGAAAGTTTATAAATTGCTTTCACATATGTCATCACATCTCATCTTTAAAAGAACCTTGGGCAGAAAGTGGGCTAGATATTGAGGCCATTTTACAGATGAAGAGACTGACTTAGAACAGTGGCTTGCCAGGGATGATGCAGCTAATTTATGGGTAAGCTGGAGCTGAAGCTGGAGACTGGGTCATTCAGCTCATGTTCAGGAATGTCTCCTCTCCCCTCCCTCTATAATCATGCACTCTCTGATAGGTCAGTCTGGAACTGAGGAAAAAATAAAAGCCGTATAAAACAAGGTTTGATTGAAAAATCAAGGTAACTACACAAGACACGAACAACTATGTAGGATTTAAGTCAGACCAGACTTTTATCTTCAGAAATTTTATGAAATGAGAAAAATTATGATGTCTCTTCTATGTGCAATTCAATTCAAAAATACAAAACAAGACTAAAGTCTAAAATGAGTGTAGGAATTCCACCTAAGTTCCAGTTATTTTCTATGATAACTACTTCAGTGTTCATTTTTGAAATATCCAATATCAAATCTTTGTAAGGAGAGGTGTTTTTTTTGTTTTGTTTTTTTGTTTTTTTTTTTTCCTGTGCCCTTGATTTGCTTGTGTCCTAAGCTTAGTTGGCCTGTTGGGTGGTCCATCACATTATATTGTGAATAATATTTTGGTAAAAGTAGTGGCTAAATGTGATGACACTAGCATATGGAATTTAATAGGTACTAAACTAATACTTGTTATAAGAGGACAATATCTGTAATTTACCATAATTGTAAAAATACTCCATGTACTCCATTTAATACATAGTATTAAATCCGTTCCAGGATATTTAAAAGCTCTTAGGGGCTGGGGCACCTGGGTGGCTCAGTTGGTTAGGCAACCGACTTTGGCTCAGGTTATGATCTCACAGTTTGTGGGTTTGAGCCCTGCGTTGGGATCTGTGCTGACATCTCAGAGCCTGGAGCCTACTTCAGATTCTGTGTCTCCCCCTCTCTCTACCCCTCCCTTGCTCACGCTCTGTGTCTCTCTGTCTCTTAATAATAAATAAACATTAAAAAAAAATTTTAAAAGCTCTTAGAGGCCATACTTTAGGTATTCTGAACCCCTGGACTAAAGAAGAGTTGAACCAAGGCTTTAAACAGATAATCAAATTAAATTACTATCAATTTTGCAGAAGTCAGTTACTTAGAATGTTTGAAAAGGCAATTTGAACCCAAAGCTATGTATAGCAACATCATTTAGATACTGTCTTTTTGAGGTGACCACTTTATCTGTCTTGCCTGGGTCAGCCTAATTCTGCTACACAGTGAACTGCTATCTAAGTGAAGTATGTACCTGCCAAGCCTCAACCTTCTTGATATCTGCGCAGGAACCATTGGTGAAGAGCCCTCTTCCAGGTAAGCATGTATATATATCTTGCAGGGCATGAGCAATGGAATAGACCGCTAAGTAGACATTGTAGGATATCCGTAAATGTGTATAATCCATGTAAGGGGTCTCCACGCTGCTGATGTTCTCGTCCCCTGTACAGAGAGGTCGCAAGGCAGTGGAGCTATTGCTTATCCTGCCACCACCTTCTTCATGACCTCTCAGGAAAGTGTCCAGTGCTAAAGGTCCTTTAGCACCTTCTTGGAGGTGGCAGTTAAAGGTTTCTTCCCAAAACTCCTTGGCAAAACCATTGTGGACAGACTTTCTGGGATGGACTTTCTGCAGGAATTCCCGGAAACCTGGGATCTGTCCAGCCTTCAGAGCGAATCCAATGGTGCCTCCAACCACATGGAAGTACTCGGGCATGGCAATCAAGGAAGAGCTGGCCCAGGCCTCGCTGGCCAGCCAGATCCTCCCTGTGATATTACGCCGGACAATCTCCTTGATAAGGGGTTCAAGGTCTGGGCCACTAGAGAAAACAACAATGACTTTGGCTGTGGAATTCTGGATCACCTCCACCACTTGCTGGATCTCTTCTTCATCAGAATACTGGGAGATGAGTTCACTGAAGTCGATGCAGATGTCCCTCTCCTCAGCTTCCTCTCGAAACTTCTCAATCCCTGGCCGGCCGTAGTCATCATCAGCAGCAATTGTGCCCACCCAGTTCCAGCGGAAATACTCGATAATGTCTGCCATGGCAGTGGCCTGGTGTTCATCATTGGGGATGGTACGGAGAAAGGACTTGAACTGATTTTTGTTGCTGAGGAGTCTGCTGGAGGAGGCGTAGCTGACCTGGAAAGAACATAGGATGAATGAGTGAATGAGGTGCCAGATGAACCTCAAGGCTCTGTGGGGTTGGCTTTTTGAGCATTCATTAATTTATCAAACATGCTGTTCATTGCAGATGGGATGAAAGGATGAAGACAACCAATATATGTTCCTCTCCAGTGTGAGCACTCAAGCATCAGTCAGTCTTTGGGGGAGCATTCTAATTCCCAGTGGGTGATTCTTCACAATGCCACTTTCAGAAATGGGTCTGGCCATAAAGTCAACCCAATAATAGTAGAATCTACTTACCCTTTCAAGGAGAGTCTTTACACGCTGTTGCAAAGTTGCTCCTACTTCCTTTGTGATGCCTCATTGGTTATCATATATCCATGTACACATCTTCTTCCTGTTATATCCAGGTTCTGATCTAAACATTTAGCTTCCCCTTTACTATGATGAACACTATGTCCATGACTCACTTCTGGAAGGAATGCAATTCTCTGTGGGTGATAAACCTAAGGCTCTTCAGAGGAGCCCCAAGGGGTTCCTCTTTCCTAGTCTGTCTAGGTTCTCTCCTCCAGTCTCCAGTTAGTCTCCCTCTTGTTAATGAAGGAGTGTTTAATATTTCTTTTCTCTAGTTTTCTAGAGAGATTTTAAAGGAAACTGAGTTTAAAAATTGGGGGGAATGTCTTTAATATTTCTCACCCATTGAAACAATTAGTTTTCTATGTTTAGTGTTTTAAAACGAATTTTCCAATATATTTCTTCTTACCAATGAATAGTTTCTACATCAAAAACATGAAAGACATTGGTGTATGAAAGGCCACGACCAACTTTGCTAAAGAGCATGATTTTTTCTGACAAGAGCTTTGATTTTGGAAGTTACAATATAAAATTGACAGTTTTTTCTTTTATCAGCAAGCCCCTTCTTGCTCTATTATGAGAGATCATGAGGTGTAGGTAGTTAGATTAAGTAATTTATTGAGATGTTGTTGTTTCCACAGAGCTCTACTTGCAGACCCAAACAACAGGCTTCTGTCAGATTTTTGCAAATGAAAAACCTACTCAGGCATTTTGTAAATTTATCCATTAATGTTTACTTCTTCTTTTTGAAAAATGAGTTGAAAAGGGTTTTAAAAGGATTAAAATTACAAATATATCTACTATGAATATGTTTTTCTTAAAGAATGCATTTATAGGGGCGCCTGGGTGGCGCAGTCGGTTAAGCGTCCGACTTCAGCCAGGTCACGATCTCGCGGTCCGTGAGTTCGAGCCCCACGTCGGGCTCTGGGCTGATGGCTCAGAGCCTGGAGCCTGTTTCCGATTCTGTGTCTCCCTCTCTCTCTGCCCCTCCCCCGTTCATGCTCTGTCTCTCTCTGTCCCAAAAATAAATAAACGTTGAAAAAAAAAAAAAAAGAATGCATTTATAATATTTGTCTAGTTTTTAAAAAAGAAACTGTAAATACTACTTCACTACCTGTTCTCCCCACAAAGAAAAAAAAACAACTCTTAAAGATACACAAAACCTTCTTATATTGTGAGAGGGGAGAATTTCATGAATGAGTCAGAAAACTTCTGTCCAGAACTTTTCTAGCTGGTCTGCTTGTTGCATCCACTTGGTGGCATGAGTAGCATAAGAAATACCCTTGGCCTCTGCCCCTACCCTGCAGAGCAGTGGCTCCCAGTTCTGGTGCACATTAGGATCACCTTGGGAGCTTTCAAAACTCCTGATGCCCAGGCTGCATCTCATGTCAATTAAACCAGGATCTCTACGGTGTGAAGCCCAGATATTGGTTTTCAAGGCTCCCCATGTGATTCTAACACGCAGTCATGGAAGAGAAACACTACTGTAGATATACTTACATTGTTTTGACTGAGAATTATAGTCTTCATGACACTTTAATAATTCAAATTTAGCTTAACCTTGTCTTTCATCCAGACCATAAAGAATTAAAACCTTTACATTTATATTCT
Source organism: Puma concolor (assembly GCF_028749965.1). Classification (NCBI taxonomy): domain Eukaryota; kingdom Metazoa; phylum Chordata; class Mammalia; order Carnivora; family Felidae; genus Puma; species Puma concolor. Next base: position 91,975,212 of record NC_141675.1, read on the forward strand.
TTATTTACCTTACCCACAATTATACCTTGTGCCTCTTGGCCACAAAAACTTACTTTCACTGTGAATTAAAAAAATACTGTACAATATGCAAAATTTATAAGGTGCATATTTGCATCTTACCCAACACATTTACCGACCATTATTAGATCATTTTGTGCAAAAGTTATAAAGCCAGGGCTTCCCCATGGGAAACACCTTTAATTCCCTGAAGTAAGGATTCGGGAAATGATGACAAGTCTTTTTCAGTTGCCACATGAATATAAAAGGATAATGTCTATCACCAAAGAAATGGGGACCTCCCAACATATAAATGTGAATTTATCAAAGGTACTCTTAACAAATTTTAAATATTAGACATTGAAAAAAATAAATTTAAAGCATGATCTATAATTTTAAAATTGATGTAAAGGATGTATTACAATTGAGCTGATTCTCTCATCCACGGACATTTAGGTTGTTTCCAACTTTTCACTATTATAAAATGATGTCATAGATCTATAAATATTAACATGAAAAAAGATTTGCTCCATAGGGGGAAAATATGCAACTTTGAACAAATGTTTATTAAAGCACTTGTTTCAGTGAATTGTTAGCATTTGAAAATGCAGACATCTCCTCATCTAGGGTGAGTTCCTGCAGGGTGGACACTATTTGTTCATATGTGCTCTATAAATATTGTTGAACGAAATAGAATATTTTCCATTCTGGAATGTGCAAGACAATGATTAAGTTCTTGTTCTGTGAGAAAATATACTCTGCTTCCCCCTGAGCTAAACTTTAGGCCAGAAGTTAGAGAGGCAGAATTTTAAAGGAATAGGATTAGGGACAGATTTTGAGTTTGAAAGGTGAGTTTACATCATATGGCCTCATTCCTTTTAGTAAAGGCAGAAGAATGGTCATTTACTAAAGGAATGGAATGGAAAATAAATACCTGGCAAAAAAGGCAAAGTTTTACACAAGGTATGTTTAAAAGAATTTTGGAAGAGTTGTGAAGGTTTAGTGGACATGGTTGATATTGGGGTCTCAGAAATCCCAAATGGTCATGATACAGTGCCCCTACTAATTAGAAGGGTTTTTTTTTGGTGTCAGTGTAAAGCCAGAGATAGGAAAATAGCAAGCTGTATGGACACTGGGCATGGAGGTCACTCGAGTCCTGATCCCTGCCCGCATTGCCCCATATAAGAAGTTATGTGTACCTGGGGAATATAGAAGAGGCCCAGCAGGTTTGCCACCGCTGTGGAGATGCCCGAACCAGTTGCTCCCACCACAGCGATAGTAGAGGGGATATGCTCTGAGCAGTTGCAGAACTCGTCGAGGTTCAGAGAATCAATTTTATTTTGTGCCACAAAACTCAGAGTGGCCTCCAAGGCTTTAGAAACAGTGTTGCAAGTGTCAAATATCCTGTATCCCAGTGTCATGTTGGGAAGAAGGACTGGGCTGCTGTTTATTTCCTCGATGGCAAATATCATTGCTTGTAACCAGCGAAACCCGCGGAAATTATACCTGCAAGAAAGAAGAAATGGAAGAAAATGGGAGGCTTTCTGGTCAACCACTTAAGAGTAGGGACTGGGCAAAGCTCGGTTTGAATCATGGCTGTGTTATTCTTTGTTTTCATGATGTGTTCTTTGAGACTCAGAGCACTCTCTGTAAAATGGGGACAATGCCTACCTCATATGATAGCTGTGAACATGAGATAATTATGTAAAATTCTCAGCCTGGTGCCTTACACAGAGGGAGCAATGGTAGCAAAGATTGTTATTCGTAATAGAATGAATAATTTGTATCTGCTTCATCCAGCAAAAAGTTTGAAGTTGCTGATCTAAAGTATTAAATATAATACAGATATTTTTTAAAAAGGACTACAGAAAATATAAATAAGATTAGGATTTTAATATGTAGGAGCCTAAAACTAACCTCAGATTTGCAGACTCACAAATTTAGATTATGACATTACTGGAGGTCAAAGGGGAAAGGGAGATGATAGAGCTCATCTTTGTAAACAAACAAACAAACAAACAAACATGTAGGAAGGCTGTTTACAAATAGTGATTATTTCTGGGTGGTGGAGCAATGGCTTTTAAAATCGTGGGCTTTTGGTTTATTTATATATTCTGTTTTAAAAAATGAGTATGCATTGCTTTTCAAAGAACATTATTTTAAATAAACATCGAGCAAATTAAACAAAGAGAAGTAGGGTCAGTTACATAGTTTTCACTCTCCCAAGATTTAGCTCAGAGTGAGGGCTAGTTAAGTATGCTAAATCAGTGTATCAACGTCCAAAGGAGGAAATGTAACAACTCCACAGGTTCTCTCTTTATATGGTAGGTTATACTACTTGAACTCAATGGCAGGAGGTAAGAAATATTTGCTGTACTCCACTGTGTTGTTTAGGTTCCAAACTTTTATTTTTATGTATTTAGTTTTTAAATGTTTATTTATTTTTGAGAGAGAGAATGCATGCAAAGAGGGGCAGAGAAATGCAGAGAGAGAGGGAGACAGAGGATCTGAAGTGGGCTCTGCACTGACAGCAGAGAGCCCAATGTGGGGCTCGAATTCATGACTGTGAGATCAGGACCTGAGCCGAAGTCAGACACTTAACAAACTGAGCCCACCCAGGTGCCCCAAGATTCCTAATTTATTCCCCTTCACTTTAATGTGACCTTTTCTCTTAGTCATTTTCTTTATGTTTCCATCATTTTTTTGTTGTTGTTTAGTTATTTGTTTTAAACCTTAAGTTAAAAGTTAAGTTTTAAGTTAAGAGAGATTATAGAATTTTTCTTTACATAAAACATTTATACTGCTAAACTGATTTTACTATCTTTCTTTAATATAATTTAGAAAATATAGTATTCCAGGGCTTTTTGCTTAACCTTAGGTATGTACATGGCACACGCACAACTCTGGTCAGCAGGTTACAACAAAGAAGATATTTGTCCAAATGGGTATATGAAGAATATGATCAGCATAGTTGAAATTCTGTACTTAGTTTTTCTGTATTTATGAGAAAAATGTGAAAATGCTATCTAATTTTAAAGCTCTCATTAGAACATGAACAGAAATCCAGTTTTGTTGGAGCAATTCTAGTTTTCATTTTCATTTTCCAGCAATCAGGGAGACCATGGAAGAGTGCTGGATCCCTTCTGAACATTGCAAGTCTTAGAGAGAAAGTGTTATTTTCTCTTAGAAGTTGGGTAAAGACTTGGGGTGCAGTCACGGTCTCTGATATCCTTGTGAAGGGAGGTGATATACAGTCCATTCTACTCTGTGGAAGTCAGATTTTGTTTGAAGGAACTGCCTAATTCTAGGTGCCATATTCTACTAGAGTCATGATAAATTAGGGAGCCTCAAATGGAGGGAAATCAAGTCATGAAGTAATTGTTCAGAAAACTGAGATTCAGGCCTGGAAAAGAAGTGATTCAATGGGATAAGTTAGCTGTCTTCACATGGCTGAAGAAAGAGTTCAGTGAGAGATTTAGATGGATTCTGTGGTTTCTCCCATCAGTGTTAGGTATATTCTGTGTTAAACAAGAGGATTTCAGCCTTCTATACGAAGGGCTTCCAAAATACTATAGACTGCATTTTGTAGATGCCTGGGTCATGCCAGCCACTGAGGTTTCTTTCAACTTTAAAATCCTTTTAAAAAAAAAAATGAGAATAAGGCAGCTAACACTCAAGTATTATTGACCTTTGGGGCACTTAAGGTAAATGGGAGATGTTACTACTCAGGTTTGCAAGACCTATAATAAATTGCCTTCTAGGTACTTAGTCTTCCATTCAGCAACACTGCCGCCAGATATGAACAATGACAACTCAGTTACCAAGTGACTGGCACATACTCCAAACAGGCCATGGATTTTTCTATTCAGTATATTTGACATTTTACTTTTTGAAAACTTTCTTTTAAAGAGGGTCATGGAATAATTTCAGCATGACTACCACTCACCATTTTTGAAAAAAATAAAACCAAGTTTGAAAAAAAATTATTTTGGGTTTGATACAGCTTTTCTCCAACCACCAGAAGAGAAGAGACTCTCTGACTTGGCTCCTTTCTTTACCTGATACATTCCACAGACTCTGGCCTTGACTTTAGATCTTGATCTTTGGCTGCTACTCCAAAATGAATAGGAAAGAGCCCCCCGAGGATAATGTCCCCTTTCTTCTGAGCTCGTTGGTCAGGCCCATAGGCAGAAGTGCACCAGGTAATTGCCAAGAGGATCAAACAGCAGCTATGAAATGCCATAGTTCTGCTTTCTCTCCAGGGGGAGAAACAAGAGTGCTGATGGTTCGGGGGCCCCTGGAACTTTTCCCCCTTGGTGCAGTTCACTCCCTGTAGTGGTGGCACATGTCTACAGAGTGATTAATAACAGAATGGAAGCTGTGGTGTTTAAATATCCATTTCTGCCTTTGCCATTGCAGACTGGTAAGGTGGGTGGTCCTTGAGTCTTTAGAAGCCACATCATGTGAAGACTGTGATGCTTTCTAAAAGAAAAGAGAGACAAAATGAATTCAGCTAAGCCTAAATCCCATCTTGTTATGATGACTATAACTGAGGTAGCTTAGAATTTCCATTTAGAGAGGTTGAGGGGTAGCAGGAGGAGACAGCATGACTTAAGAGTCTTAGACTATGTTTTTTTAGTACTTCATGTAAGATACAGAAAACGTCAGTTGCCCATATTGGAGAAGGACTATGTTCAATTGTGAGGCCACATTTTAAAGAGGTCATTGATAAGCTAGGGACCCCACTGATGTTATTGCTGGATTTTAATCCATTCATTTTTCTGCGTGAATAATGCATAGAATTTTCCTAGTAGAAGCAGTTTCTTGCATTAGTATAATATAAATAATATTTTATTCACCACCTATGTTCTTATAGAAAATATAAAATGAGTCATACTCAAGTTTAAATCTGGCTTTAAATCAAACAAAAATGTCAGAAAAGGCCATTTATTCTTTATGCTTTCTTTCTTATGGTGGCTTCCCTTTTTTGTACCGCTTTATCACAGATATCTGGTTTCAGTTTGTAATAGGACACTCCATAAACCTTTGAGGAATAGTTCTTGTAAAAGGACGCAGATAAATCAAAGCTCAGATTATGTTATAAGACTCGACCACTAGATTTAATGAAAAGTTTCTACTTTAGCATGATTATCCTAGTAGGAACTCTTTGCTCTCTATCTCACCCTCTCGGTGAGTCAATTACCAATGATACGTTGATGTTGGGTAACTATACAGCTTCTCCTGAGGTTCAGGACCAGCCCTGAACTGTCAACTGGTCATCTCTACCTGGATGTCCCACAGGTGCTTCCAACTTGACAGGCTCTAAACTCATCTTCCTCCCAGATTTGTTGCTGCTTGTTTTTTAATCTCAGCAAATGACGTACCATCCACAAAGACACAAAATGAAGAGTCATCCTAGCCTCCACCCCTCTCTCCTCATCATTGCCTTTCATATTCAAACAACCACCAAGTCCTGTAGATTCTCCTTCCTAAATCTCTGGAATCCATCTACTCCCTTCCATTTCCAAGGCCATCTTAAGTCTGCCAGCATTTCATACCGGGATTTCTGCAACTATTCCCTAATAAGCATTCTTGCCTCCGGTTTTATCCCTTTGCAACCTGCCTTTGCAGATCTTTGGATGTCATGGAACACATGGTTTGGAGCACAGGCTCAAGTTAAAACTGGCTTTGAATCATAGTTTCACTGTTTTCTAACATATGACTTTGGTAAGTCACTTTCTGTGATCTCATTAAAATAATGCATGTAGAGCCATTAACATAGCGTAACTAGTAAACTCACAGAAAATGCTAGCTGTAATGAATACCTTTCCAGCCTCACTCTTGGTGGTCTTCTCTTTGAACTCTACACTCCAGCCATACTAAAATTCTTTCAGTTCCTCAATTACACCAGACCCTTCGTAAAATCCCCAGACCTCACACATGCTGTTCCCCCTCATTGGTCCCTCTGGCCTAAACCTTGCCTGGAAAACATCTACTTATCTTTTAGCTTTCCGATGCTTATAACCATGAGGCATAGCTTGCCAAACTGTGGGGTCTTTATGTGAATGGAAAAAAATCTCCTGTGGGGTAGACACAGCCTTGTACTAAGGCATCCAGCTTGGGAGTGGAGCACAGGCTGGATTTCCACTCATACTAACCCCTCAGCTATACAGTGAGCAACTTATAGGACTCTTCAAGGAGGTCTTATCTGGACCCTCAGACTAGGCAGGTCTAATCTGTTATAATCTTTTACATCTTGGATCTTGGAGTTCTCCTCTTGGGAGATTTTTCACACTTTATTATAATTACATGTATAAATGTCTGATTCTAGAGCCCAAACCCTTAATCATTGTCGTATGCTATCTCTTGCCCTTTAGGAACCCTACCTCCTCCTCTATCAGCTATTCTAGCAGAGGGTACTCGGCGCCATATGGAAGGAGCACCCCAGCAGACACTCAACATTCCTAGAATTGTCTCCAACAATGTCTGGACACCCATGGCTATCCTAGTTTTCAGACTCTGGTCCTGTATTTAGATTTTGGGCTTCATTTCTTGGTTGTGCATTCATAAGTACATGTGCTAAGATCTGAGAATACAAAGATAACAAACATATGCAGTTCCCTAGCCTGAGAAACCCCCAGTACAGGGGCAAGTACACTCGTGTAGAGGATCAGAATTTACCTCAACATTCAGAAGTGAAAAAGAATATCATAACTTTGGTTTCAATGACTGAATTCAGCTGTGCTCCTCAGCACTTAGCCCAGTGTCTTGAAATAGTAACTGCTAAGTAAATGTCTGTTGAGTCAATGCATAAAAAAGAAAGCACTTTGGAAGAAGACAGAAACTAGCATTTATTGAACCAGGCATTGCGTCAGGTCCTTTAAAACATCTAATGTATTTTAAATTTCACAACTGTAAAGAAGGCAGTACCAACTCCACTTTCAGCTTACTCAAGTGAGAAATTCTGGCACTTGAATTAAGAATGCCTCAAGAACTCAGAATTTTAAGGAGTTGCAAGTAGTGTGCTGAATTAGGAGAGGGAACATTATGACTGGTTAAGGTAGGTCACTAAGAACTGTTAAACTTTTCCTGTGAAAGATTAACTACTTGGAGAAGTTTATTAACTTCATTAGTCCATTCAAAAGAAAATTCATGGCAAGAAGTAATAGATCAAGGGGAGATTTCAGGTCAATTTGCAGCCGTTAACTCCATCAGTCTAATGCAGTCTCCAAACCACCCTTTTTAGTCCAATTACTAGGGTCTAATTTACTTTAAAGCTGAATCATTCTAGATCCTCATTCTCCCTTTTCTCCAATATCCAATCACTTTGTCCTGTTGATTTTACCATCTCTCTCCACCCTGCCATCCCCTTTCCATTGCTGTTGTCACTGCCTTAGCCAGATTCCCCTTGCCACCGCCCCCCCATTTCTTTTTTGCAAAAGCTTTCTTTTCCTTCTATCTCACTGCTTCTGTCATTGATAGTGACAATCGGACCAGTACCAAGTGTGATCATAGCATGGTGGATTAACAATTGGAGTTCATCATTGTGACTTCAGTTTGCAGTAATTAGAATACTAAAGTTCTTGAATAATCACTAACACTTCAGTTTCAGTATCTGCAGTAGAGACGTCTAATTGTATCCGTCATATCTGTACTCCTTTTATGACACACTAAAATAGTTTTTAGCTGGATAAATCGTTATCTAAAATAAAAACCACTTTCCTCAACTTCCTTTATAATTATGTGTTGTCATATGACTAAGTTTTGGCCAGTTGGATGTAAGCTGATATGCTCTGTGGTAGCCTCCAAGAAACTGCCTGAGAAAGAGTGTTTGTCCTTTGTCCCTTCTTCATACCCTCTTCCTTCATTCTGAGGCATGGAGGTATATGTGACAGCTGGAGCCCATCTTGAACCATGAGCCATATCTTAGGGAATGATGGTGCCATGAGCTGACTGTTTCATGGAGCAGAACATTTGTATCAGACTGTTTCTGGACTTTTACGTGACGTATAAAAAAAGCTTCTAGCTTGTTTAAGCTATTGTTATTATATTTCTTCTTATATTAACAACATCTATCCAAGAGTCACAAGTAAACTCATTTGCTTTCCTTACTATAAGTTCATTTCATTTAAATCATATAATAGTGTTTGCCTTCTTGCAAAAAAATATTGTAAACACAAGCTGAAGCTAGTATTTGTTCTTTATCTCAATGGAAAATATATTTGGAGGAAGAAATGACCCATGTACCAGCTGGTTTTATGTTTAGAAGGTCCTTGAAATCATAAGGAGTGTTTTAGTACTAACAGATGATGGATCACTAACTTCCTCATCCAAGAGACATGGGATGGCAGGTCAGGGCAGACTGGTCTCTGGCTCCATAGATTCGTTAATTTGTAAATTCATGCACTTATTTATTCATTCAAAAACATTTATTGGGCTCTCCTATGTGTTAGACACTAGGGAGTGCAAGGTACCCAGGAGAGAAAGTTGAGATTGTTGCCTTCAAGGTGTTTATGGCTTAAAAGGAGACAAAGATATGTATTACAAGTTCCATGAGGCAAATGCTAGGAAGAGGCATGAATTAGGTGTTGAGGGAATGTAGAGGGAGGAGATGTTTCCAGGAGAACAATTCACAGTGGGGACTGGAAGCTTCTTGAGGGTAGGGCCTATCTCTTTTCCTCATCACTGTATGTTGGCACTCAGCACAATATGTAGAACTTAATATGTGCTTCACAAATATTTGCTGAATGAATGAATAAAGAAGGCATGATCAGTAAAAATGGGGCTGGTTGGGCAATTCTAGGACAGAACAGAGAAGGGGTCACCCCACAAGACCAAAGGTTTCTGAGGGCAGGGTCTTTGTCATGATCACAGTTGCACTACCAGCACTGAACATGGAACCTGGTACTGAAAGGATGTTCAAAAAATATCTGTTGAACTTGCATTTGTTCCAAAAGTTCCAGAATCAAGGACAAATTAACAGATGATAGAAGGGCAAAGTTAGAAGGCAACATTGCAACATTTCAATTTTAATCAAGTTAAAACCACCTTGGCTCTTGCCCCTTGGCTTTAACATTTCCGGAAATTATGTAACTCTACAGAAGAATGATTTTACCTACATTTCAACTAGAGAAAACCGAAGCACAGACTGCCTGAACATAAAACACACTCAGTAAATTAGAGGCATGGCAAGCTCAAAAACTACAATTTCTTGATTCCTAGGCTGCAGAAATAAAAATTCTGGGTTGCCTAGAAAAAAAGGTGGTTATGAAACCAAAATTGATTTCCAATAGAAATATTTATCTACATAGGGTGAGTACCTTGATTTCTCTGTGATTTATTGTACTGTAATCTTTGTCCTCTTTTGTCATGCTGATCGTAAAGAATACTAACAGTAAGGTGTGAAGCCACCATTACAGAAAGGTGAAACTTGTATGTTTTGATGAGGGTGAACAGGGAAAAACCTGAGAAAGTTCAACCAATAATCACAAAACCCGTGTACCCGGCTCTGGTTACAGCTTTCTTTACCTCTTGCCGAGGACATAACCACAATGTGGGTTTTTAAATGCACCTGGTGTGCATTTGCTAAAGAATTAGGGACATCTTATCCGTCATTATTAATGTGACCATCCTCAGTTCTGTGTCAGACTTCATTCCTTCTGTATTAAAGCAAGGGGTGTCTTGTTTTGAAATGAGGGCCCTCTTTCAGCCCTGGGAGAACACAGACTGTAGAGTCACACTCGGCTGCCTCCCTCCAGCCCTGCTTGCTGTCCGCACGCCAGCTGCACAGGTTCTTACCTTCCATCTCCCTGACAACAGGTGTGACTTTTGGAGAGTCTATGCCTCATTTAGCCCTGGTAATGACTTAATTGAGTTGGAAAAATGCAAGGACAGGATCGTGATAAAAACCAGCTGAGCTGGGTTCCTGTTAGTCATTGGAAAAAGCTATCAAGGAAGGGAGGAGAAGGATGAACAAGAGTGGGGAGGAGCAGCATGGGGTGTTGAGCAAAATGGGGAGAAAGAGCCAAGACAAAGCAAATAAAGGAGGTAAGTAGGAGAGGAAATGGACATTCATTAATGTTGTACTATAAGCTCCTTGACAACATGGCCTGGTTTGTTCTGTTTGTGGCCCGGAACCCAGAGGAGCCCTATAAATGATTAAGTGAATAAATATATGTGTGGAGTGCCCACAACACAATAAACCATCTTAGGAGTTTATGAAGCTATCTCAAGAAGAAAGGAAAAGACAGAAAAAGAAAAAAGACATAGAATGGGAGTTGAGGGAAGGTGAAAAATTCAAGGTTAAAAAATGATGAGAGGGGCGCCTGGGTGGCTCAGTCAGTTAAGCATCCAGCTTTCACTCGGGTCATGATCTCGCGGTTTGTGAGTTCGAGCCCCGCGTCAGGCTCTCTGCTGACAGCGGCAGAGCCTGGAGCTATTCTGTGTCTCCCTGTCTCTCTCTGCTCTCCCTCCCTTGCTCATGCTCTGTCTCTTTCTCTCTCTCAAAAATAAATAAACATTGAAAAAAAAATTTTTTTTAATGATGAGAAATGCTCATTGTCTGCTATAGAATCTTATGAATTGAAATGTATGCTGGCTTTGGGCTTTGACATTGCCAGTGCCTGGTTTCCATGATAGGACTGAGTTCCTGGGGACACAGGCAATGAGGTAAGAGATTTCTTGTCCTGAAATGATTCTCTTCATGCCTTATGTAAGCTCTGCTGATGGATGTGTGGACACCCATGAAATGGTTCAGGTGAAAAGCAAAGACACTCAAGTCATGTTTTTATAAAGAAAAAATGCCAGACCTTCAAGTCCTACATGAGAAAAAGATTTCTGTGGAATAATGTCCTGGTATCACCTTTCAGAACTGTAAGGAACCCTGATTAGCCAGAGTGGTATCTTTCAGTCTGGTGTCCCAAGATGTGCTACCACAGCCTCCTCAGGTAAAATAAGTTTGGGAATTGATGTACATACACTCTGTGTCACAAGGACACATTTGCCTTGGTTGGTGACACATCATCATTGGCCTGTGCCTGGTCCATTTTTATTTCTTTTTTTCTTTAAAAAAATTTTTTTTAATGTTTATTTATTTTTGAGAGAGAGAGAGAGAGAGAGAGACAGAGACTGAGCAGGGGAGGGGCAGAGAGAGAGGGAGACACAGAATCTAAAGCAGGCTCCAGGCTCTGAGCTGTCAGCACAATGCCTGACACGGGGCTCGAAACCATGAACCGTGAGATCATGACCTGAGCCAAAGTTGGACGTTATCCTACTGAGCCACCTAGCCGCCCTGATTTTTATTTCTTTATTAAGTTATTTTTATTGATTAATTTTTTTGTTCATATATCTTTCTCCTTATTCTATCAGTTTTGGTCTTTTTTCCCCTCAAATTTTAAGAGTTCTTTATACATTATGGATACTGGCCCTTAAGCTGTGATACATGTTACAAATATTTTCATATAAGTTGGCAGTTCTTTGACTTTATGTTACCATGCAACTTTAAAAACATTTTTAGGTAGTCAAAATTATGAATTATTTCCTTTATTGCTCCTGGATTTTGAATTAATGTTAGAAATCTTTTCCTTATACTGAGTTTATAGAGGAATTCACCGTAATTCTTCCAGTGTAATTCATTGAATTTATTTTCTAATTTTTTCTTTACATTTAGTTTCTTGATCAGTGTGGAGTTTATTTTTATGTATGGTATGAGGTATGGATCTAATGTTGTCTTTTGCAAGTAGCTGCCTAGTGTGCCAGCAACATTTATTAAAAAGTCCATCTTTGCTTCTCTGGTTTACGATGCCACCTTTATCTATTCTGTTCTTATCTGTATGACTCTTCTCGTGGCAGTGGCAGTAGCACCTTGTTTTGTTTTGTTTTTTAATTTTTTAAAATATTTTTATTTATTTTTGAAGGAGAGAGAGAGAGACAGAACATGAGTGGGGGAGGAGCAGAGAGAGGAAGGGATAGAATCCAAAGCAGGCTCCAGTCTCTAAGCTGTCAGCACAGAGCCTGATGCAGGGCTCGAACTCACAAACTGTGAGATCATGACCTGAGCTGAAGTCAGACGCTTAACCGACTGAGCCACCCAGGCGCCCTGCACCTTGTTTTAATTATGGGAACTCGTAGTATAGTTTAATACCTGGTAGGACTAGTCCACCTTTGTAGTTTTTATTTCTTAGTGTGCTATTCTTGCATGCTTGTTTCTCCTTTTGAACTTTAGCATCAACTTGTCCAGCTCCATAAAAAAGCCTGTAGATATTTTTATTGGGATTGTGTTACATTGACATCTTTATGGTGTTGAGTTGTCCTATCCAGGAACAAGGATGCATGTCCTTTTGTTTCAAGTCTAATTTCGTGTCTTTTAAGAGTATCTCCTCTCATTAGTTTTGTACATTTTTGTCAAGTTTATTCCTAAGTATTATCTTTGTTACTATTATAAATGGGGCTTTCTTTACCATTATGTCCCTTGGATGGCTATTATTTGTGTTTATGAACTCTATTGATTTTTGTATGTTTAATTACATATGCTGATACTTTTCTGAGTTCTTTTGTTATTTAAATTAATTCTATTGTTCATTGATTCTCCAGTATTGTCTGGAGATATTTTTACTTCTTCTTTTTATTGAGATAGAATTGACATATAACAACATATGATTTCAGGTGCACAACATAATGATTTGATATTTGCGTGTATTGTGAAATGATCACCACAGTAAGCCTAGTTAACATCCATCATCACACATAGTTACAAATTTTTTTTCTTGTGATGAGAACTTTTAAGATCTACTCTCTTAGCAACTTTCAAATATACAGTACAGTATTAATAACTATATAGTCACCATGTTGTGCATCTGATGACTTATTTATTTTATAACTGGAACTTTGTGCCTTTTGACCACCTTCACCCACTTTTATTTCTTTATTTCTAAACTATTTTAAATAACAAGCATCCCAAACAAAGAACATCAGTAGGACCCTACCTGAAGGTTCCCCTTGCACCTTATGCTCCTGCTTCTCTCTCACCAAAGAAACCATTATCATGAACCACACGTTTATCATTTCTTTGCTTTCCTCTCCACCCCTCCAACCTCTGCTTTAAAGATACCTTTTTTTAGGGGTACCTGGGTGGTTAGGTGTCGGGTTCTTGATTTTAGCTCAAGTCATGATCTCATGGTTCGTGAGTTTGAGCCCTGCATTGGGCTCTGTGCTGACAGTGTAGAGCCTGCTTGGGATCCTCTATCTCCTTCTTTCTCTGCCTTTCCCCCACTCGTGCTCCCTCTTTCTCAAAACAAACAAACTTTAAAAAAGGCATCAACTCAATATTATAAAAAATAAAATAAAATATTTTATTTTTAAATATTTAGGGAGAGAGAGAGAGCATGTGCAAGAGCATGTGCGAGTAGGGAAAAGGTGCAGTGGGGAGAGAGAATCTCAAGCAGGCTCCATGCTCAGAGTGGAGCCCATTATGGGGCTCCATCCCACAACCCTGGGATCATGACCTGAACCCAAATCGAGAGACGGACACTCTCCTGACTGAAGCACCCAGGCACCCCCCCCAAATTTAAAAAATCATGGTAAAGACTGGGAGGATACACATCAAAATATTGAGTGATTAGATCTATGATGGAATTGTGTATGTCTTCCTTATTTTGCTTTTTGTTTTTGAAATTAACAAAAAATATATAATTTTTTAAAAATCAGAAAAGATGTTATTATAAAATGTTATTTAAAAGGTGGCTATAGAGGTGCCTGGGTGACTCAGTCGGTTGAGCATCTGACTCTTGATTTTGGCTTGGGTCGTGATCCCAGGGTCGTTGGATTGAGCCCTGTGTTGGGCTCTGCACTGGGTGTGGAAGCTGCTTGAGATTGACCCTCCTCTGGCCCTCTCCTCCACTTGCACACTCACACACACACTCTCTCTCTCTCAAATAAAAAAATAAAAGGATGGCTATAGACATAAACATTAAACATTGAAGGAAAAACACTGCAAAAATGATTTTACTATCTAGTCATACTATATATACTTCAAAATATATTTTGAAAAATATGTTTATGGATACTTCTTCATATCTTCCATTCTTTTTCAATAAAATTTTTACCTCCCTCTTTTCTCTTCTCTGTCTCTTAAACTTTTAATTGTAATACAAGACATCAGACATATACACAAATCATAAATGAACTTTCACAATGAAAACACATCCATGAAACCAGCATCCAAGAAAGTAGATTAAGATATAGAACCAGAACCCCAGAGGCCCTACTCACATCTCCTCTCACTTATTATCCTCAACAAAGGTAACCAGTAGCCTGACCTTTACCATCACAAATCACACATTTTCCATGTTTTTGAACTTTATATATATGGAATTAGGTAGTATATACTCTTTTGTGTCTGGCTTCTTTTTTTCCAACGTTGTGTTTGCAAGATTCATCTATATTGTTTTGTGTAAACATTGTTTGTTTTTTCTCACTGTTGTATAGTTTATATGTGATTATATCACATGTTATTTATCCATTTCCCTGTTAATTTTTGGTAATGTTTATTTATTTATTTTTAATTTTTTTAATGTTTATTTATTTTTGAGAGAGAGAGAGAGAGACAAAGAGAGAGAGAGAGAGCTGGCAAGGAGCAGAGAGAGAGGGAGACACAGAATCTGAAGCAGGCTTCAGGCTACGGGCTGTCAGCACAGAGCCTGATGTGGAGCTCAAACTCGTGAACCGTGAGATCATGACCTGAGGCGAAGTTGGACGCCCCATGGATTGAACCACCCAGGCGTCCCAAATGTTTGTTTTTGAGAGAGAGAGAGAGAGAGAGAGAGAGAGAGAGAGAGAGAGAGAGAATATGAGTGGGGAGGGGCAGACAGAGAGGGAAACACAGAACCTGAAGCAGGCTCCAGGCTCTGAGCTGTCAGCACAGAGCCCAACATGGGGCTCGAACTCGTGAACCTTGAGATCATGACCTAAGCTGAAGTCGGATGCCCAACTGACTGAGTCACCCAGGTCCCCCATCCATTTCCCCGTTAATGAAGAGTGTGAGGTTTTAATAAATAGTGCTGCTGTGAACATTCTTGAACACGTCTTTTGGTAAAATATATTGAGTACATGCCTGAAGTGGAATTGTTGGGTCAGTTTGTGTATGTTTAGCTTAGTAGATAATTACCAAAAAGTTTTTCAAATGGTTGTAATCAATTTATCTTTCCACCCAGAAATGTATGAGAATTTCCACTGATCCAAATCCCTACCCACCTGTGATATTGCCAGTCTTTTTCACTGTAATCATTTCTTGCTTTCCTTTTATGTAGTTATTTTGTATTTACCTGTATTCCCAAGAAGCATTAATTTTTTTAGTTGTTTTAAACTTTATAAAAGGGCATCATACTGTATGTAATCTTCTGAGACTTATTTAAAATTATATTAATAAGATTCATCTATAATATGTGTTACTGTAGCTCATCATGTTGACTGCTGTGTAATAGCCCATTGTGTGAATATGTCACAGTTTATTCATGCACTTTCCCATTTATGGATATTTGGGCTCTTTCAATGATATGGCAGTTCTTTCCTTCAAGTTTGCTCTATGCAAGAATCCTGGAAGAGTTCTATGAAATTCCCAACTGCTACTAACTCTTTGCAAAATCCAAGGCCAAAAATGACATACACCCAGTGTTTTATCATTCTGTTTTTTCTCAATGTTAACTAAAATCACATGAATTTTAAAAATTAGGGCCATTTCATTTTGCTTAATTTATCACTGCAGCAAAAGACCAGAGGCAGAAAACTCTAATTCATGTAAAGGTACAAGAGAGTTGCCTTCATTTTTCCAGACTTAACAACCCAAATTTCTTTTAAAACTTTTTGGATAGGTCTAGTTCATATTTTTCTAGAGATATATGTTACTATTCTGTGAGCTTTTTCTAACTTCTTCATGCCATTTTTTAGTGTATGCTAACAAAAAACGGGACCATGCTTGAGACTGGCTAGAGGCTGAGAGGCATTGTGTCCCAGCCCTTTTGTGACAGATCTCAGGACATATTTGTTGGCTTTTGTCCATACACTGTAATTAGGCTGACTCATATTAACATTCTGGTCATCTAGGTTCTCCTTGTTTTTCTGATATGCATTTGTTTTTACAGTCCTTTCAGAATGTATATTTGTATTTTTTAAAATCTCCAGATATATCACATTGTAGCTGTTCAAGGTGAATTTTATTTCTGAAGAATTATGGCCCCCTGTTAAATTCATTTTGAATTTTGTTCCCATGTTTGAAGGACCATGTATGTCCCCCTGGTAAGAAATGTCAGGAAATAACTGACCTCTCCAACTTTGCACTTGGTGGAGAATCACAAATTATAATTTAAAAAATAAATGCTGGAACAGTTGCCCCTATGAGAAGACTCTCCATTGGACACCTGGAGCTGTTCTGGAGGAGGACTATCTCAAAGTAAGGAAATCTTCCCCAAATAAAGCTATTTATGTTTCCATAAACCTGACTTTGAAGCAGATTATCCAACATACCCTCATCTCACATGCTGGAAACCCATCTAATTGATTCCCTCCAATGTGGTAAACCTCAAGCAGAAATGTCATGTTATTGAATAGTGGGTCTTATATCTGTCAGGAACTGGGCAGGATGTAGGGCAGTGGGTCTCAAAATAAGGTCCCTGGACCACCACTAGCAGCAGGAGTATCATCACCTGGAACCTGTTAGAAATACAATTTTTTTTTGCCAAAAAATGCAGATTCCTCGGCCCTGTCCCAAAATATTGAGGATGGAATCCTGAGATCTACATTTTTTTAAATATATGAAATTTATTGTCAACTTGGTTTCCATACAACACCCAGTACTCATCCCAAAAGGTGCCCTTCTCAATACCCATCACCCACCCTCCCCTCCCTCCCACCCCCCATCAGCCCTCAGTTTGTTCTCAGTTTTTAAGAGTCTCTTATGCTTTGGCTCTCTCCCACTCTAACCTCTCTTTTTTTTTTTTTTTTTCCCTTCCCCTCCCCCATATGTTTCTGTTAAGTTTCTCAGGATCCACATAAGAGTGAAAGCATATGGTATCTGTCTTTCTCTGTATGGCTTAAGAAATACAAATTTTTACATTCCACTCTGACCTACTGAGTTAGATACTTTGGGGGGTGGGGCCCAGCAATCTGTGGTATACATTAAATACAAGCCATGTATACTCAAGTTTGAGAACCACTTCTGGACTATCACAACAACTCTTTTTTATCTGCACTGGTATAGGCTAGTAGAGTCTGTTCCTGGCCCTGAAAAGTCTATTTCCTAGGAATAGTTTTAAAATGAACCTTTTTTCCCAACACTATAGTTTTTTTTTCCCCAAGCATAATCTAGCAAATTAGAAATGCATTGGAACACATACACAATAGTTTCCTGTCAATGTCAATTTTTTCTTCAGTTTTTCTGAAATCTTTCTCATGCAATAATTCTTAACATCCAATCACACCAGTATATACCAGGAAACATAGTTCAGAAATCATTGCTCTGTAGCTAGGGTAACTTTCAGAATCTGTAATCAGTTTGCATGATTTGTAGAATCAGAGAAAATGGCCATTAACCAAAGATTGGCCACTTCTCGTCTTCTCTCCCAGCCAGATGGAGGGGATTTACCTATCCGGTGATCATTCTCTTCTACCTTTCTCTGGAAGAAGATTGGGAGTTCTATTTTTAAACTTATATCTTTTGGGGCGCCTGGGTGGCTCAGTCGGTTAAGTGTCCGACTTCAGCTCAGGTCATGATCTCACGGCCTGTGAGTTTGAGCCCCGCGTCGGGCTCTGTGCTGACAGCTCAGAGCCTGGAGCCTGCTGTGGATTCTGTGTCTCCCTCTCTCTCTGCCCCTCCCCTGCTCATGGTCTGTCTCTCTCTGTCTCAAAAATAAACAAAAAACATTAAAAAAATAAGTAAATAAACTTATATCTTTCATTATTAAATTCCCCTTTCAAATTTGCCAAATGGATATATATGCTTCCCAACCACTGGATTATCTCCAGATAATAAGGTCCAGGATCCTGTTTACATGTGACCATTAGAAGTCACTTTCACAAATCTCTTCTGTCCAGTACCTCCTGTTCCCTTCTTTCTCTGGCAGCCCTTCTGGGGCTCAGAAAGGCCTCTCCTTCAGGAGCTGGAATAACCCTGAACATTCTGCAATCTGTAGCTATCCAGTGCACTCTCAGTGTCTCTCTGCCTGTTCCTGAGCCTGTGAATGGCTTCTGAAGACATGGTCTGGATAAGAGGAGGCCACAGAGACCTAACAAAGAACTCTTACCACATTGATTCCTCCATTCCTCTTCTATTTTTTAAAAAAAAAAATTTCTTTAATGTTTATTTATTTTTGAGAGAGAGAGAGAGACAGAGCGTGAGCAGGGGAAGAGTAGAGAGAGAGAAGGAGACCCAGAATCTGAAGCAAGCTCCAGACTTGAGCTGTCAGCACAGAGCTTGATGTGGGGCTCGAACTCACAAACCACAACTGAGCCATCCAGGTGCCCCCCTCTATTCCTCTTCTGAAATGAAATCCTATTTTCTTATTTTGATTGTTTCTCTCTTCTCTTCCTCTTTTGCTGTGTGTGTGTGTGTGTGTCAAAAGTTTCCGAACTGGTTTTTAAGACTTCTTCCAATCCCTCTGATGAGAAATAAACTCTTTTAAAAGCTATGGTAAAGGTTACTATTCCTGTTCCTATTTAGCTACACCCATGCGCTGACTATAGTAGACCAGGGGGCAAACTATGGCCAGATTTGGCCCACCCATTTTTGTAAACACTCCATTGAAATAATAGGCATGCCTATTAATTTGAATATTATCTGTGGTTGGTTTTATGCTACAAGGGCAGATGGGCCTACAAAGCCTAAAATATTTACTATTTGATCCTTTACACAGAAAGTTTGTTGACCCCTGAATTAAACTGAACACAGAGAAAACTCTGCCTTTATTATGACTGTATGCCAACAGCTTTGGAAATAGCTATGTGCCTGGTGTGCACAATGGTTTCTGCAGATTAAAAGAAGCTGATTCCATCAGCCTTTCTGATTAGAGGGATGGGTCCAACAGCCTGTTTTGTGGCCAGAGAAACAGGTCACTTCTTCCCCTTGGTTGCCATCTGACTCAGGAGGCATCAAGGGTCTTGTTTGTTTACCATTTTCTCACATGAAGAGAATGGAGTGGGTTGTGTGGTGGGGATTACCCCAGTGAAAAAACTTTAAAGATGGGAAGTCCAAGCTGAGAAGCTGAATCACCAGCAGCAACCATTTCTACCCGCTTTGATACTGCCAAATGAGTCAGTTCCCTGGGAACCAGTTACCTTCCTGTGAAGATGACCTTAAGAAAGAGTATGATTGGTGTGGTTTGGTTGGGAAACAGAAAAACCACTACCTCCCATCTAGCTCATGCCTGATCTGGGTGGGGTGTAGGCCTGAAGGGAGGAAGCCCAGCACTTCAAGTGAGGAAGAAATGTTTGGTGATCATTTTAATTCTGCTCCCTTATCATTGGATGGATGTAAATTCTCTGGTGAACTTGTCCTCTTGCATTTCCCTCATTTTTCTTCTCCCCCTCCACTTCATAGCTCCACTTCCCACCACTCTGAGGCTCGGATAAGGGCTCCTGACATTAGATTAGAGAACATCAGAAGAGGAGGGGGCTTATGTCAATGCCTTTTAGCCAAGCACCACCAGGACAGGGGAAAGGGAAGCACTTAGGGTACAGAATGTGAGAGGCACTGCTTGTTATGGCTGGCCCTAGTCCTGGCCCTTCTGGAGGAACAGCCTTGTGGTTGGGCAAGTTAGGTTTGTTACTTATTTCAGAGAAGCAGAACTGTGGGTCATCTCAGAGAAGGTGGTAGAAAGGACTATAGGGCTGAAGCTTGAGTGAGGGGATTTTGCAGAGGTTTTAAGGAAGCAGGGCTTGGGATGCTGCCAGGAAGCAGGGGTCATTCTATGATTGGGCATCTTAGTGACTCTTGTCTAAAAGGAAGGAAGACTAGAGTGAGGCTGAAGCCGTAATTGGTAAAGAAGCAGTAGTAATCTGAACCAGGATAGGGAGATGTTTGGTCATTTTTGTGGTTTGGATAATGTTAACGTTTTGTTTTGTTTTGTTTTGTTTTGTTTTGTTTTTATCTGTGCTCAGACATGATTGTGGAGTGTCCATCACAGTCGCAGAGTGGCCTTGTTTGATGGTGATGTTCTATGAAATTGCATATATTCAGCATGAAAACACCCACCCAGCTCCCAGGTATCGGGAGCCATTTTTCTCTTTCTCACAGATCAGTTACTCATTGCCTCACTCTTTTTCACTTTCCTTAAAGTCACAAGATCACAGGATAGTGGAGCCAGAAAGGACTTTAGAAACCAGCTAGTTCAAACCTTGAATGTTTAAGTTAAAGAAATGGAAGATCAGAGATGTTTCCTGCCTTGCCAATATCACACAGCCAGTTAGTACTGTGTCTCACACACAGCGTCACACAGCTGGTACTGGGACCCAGGTTTCTTGACTCCAGAAGCCCTGAATACGCTGACCCTAACTCCTTGAGCAGCCTTACCTGTAGGTGTAGGGAGAGCCTACACCTCTCTCCCTCTTCCTGTGCTCCATCCAGTCTGCCTTCACTTCCTCCAACAGGCCACGTTCTTAATTGTCTCAGGCCCTTCCCACAAGCTGTTTTCTCTGCTTGGAATGCTCTTCACGCCTCTGACCTGCACCTCTGGCTTTCTTCATTCCTAGTCACCCTTCAGGGTTGGCTCAAATCCCATCACCTCTCAAAGAAGCCCCTTCTGATTCTCTAGGCCTTGCTCTTCCTAGTGCTCTCTGCATCTTCCTGGCATTTCCCTGCCAGTCCCTCTGAGTGTCCAGGCAGGCAGGGATCTGGTCTCTTTCACTGCAGTATGCTCTGGACATAGCAGGTACTCGATAATGAACGGACAATTTACCCCAAGCCTGGTGGAGATTCCACGGCTAGAATTCTTTTTATAGAATAGAAAAAAGGATTCTGAAATCTTTTCTTTGTGCCTTTATATAAAGTCTGATTGCAAGTAAAAAATACAACAGGCTAAAGCAAAAATGCTGAGGTGTTGCAAGTAGGTGGAGGATGAATTTGATGATTCCACCCCAATGTCGTCCTTCCTGTGATCACTATCTGGACATGCGGGTGTGCTGGAAAGGCCAGCATGCAGCTGGGAGCCCTTCACATCCCTGAACCAGAGATGGGTCCCAGAGTCTGAAGCTGCTATTGCATCATGTGTAAAATGTTAGAAGACAGTTAGAGTAGGCTGTTTGTCATGAAAAATGCTATAAAGATGAGATAGTCCAGACAGCTTATGTATATGGATCTCTCTGACATGCTGATGAAAACTATGGCTGCTCTTCCCAGAAAAATGCACATCTGCACGTAATTCTATGTGTTGCAGGTGTTTCATATACCTGAAAAGCAAGGTTATATGATTTGAGGTTTTTCTCTCTGTGGAGAAGTATATCTCTGTTACCTCTGTGGAGAGGCAGAGCAAAAATGGAAGCTAAATTTCCTTATTCTCCATATACCGTCCTTTCCCATAATATCAAAATGTTTATTCCATCATGAGATGGAACAGGGCATAACAGTTGAAGGCACAGGTTCTGGAAGAAGCCAGGGTTCCAATCTCTGCTTTGACTAGTTGGTGAGTTGGGGCAAGTTGTAATTTCTGTGCTTTTGTTTCTGCATCTATAACACAGGAATATAACAATGGTGGGGTTGCTGTGGGGATTACATTAAAATAATCTTGTAAGAACATATCACAGAGCCTAGTTCGATAAACATTAGTTCTTAACATGATAGAGATGCCCTCCCTCCCCCGTCTTTGATGAGAAAGGTCACTTTGCTGTTTTTCTCTGGTCCCAGAATATACCTGGTTTAGCTCACCCACAGCATGGCTACTTGCAAACAAGTGTTTGATAATGAGAGAGGCCTGGGGCAGAAAGCCAGGCAAGCCACCCAACTAGCTAGATTAGAGATGCAGTTAGCATCCTGTCCACAGGGTGGATATTAGCTGTATGGCACACTCCTACCATGGGATCACGATCAGGACATTTTCTGATGTCTCCACGGTGACCACAGGCCAGATGATGACACTGAGAGAGCTGCAAAAAGTCCGAGTCGATGGCAAAGAAAGCAAGCAAAGAAGGTCGTCTCAAGATTCCACAGGGAGAGATGGGTTTCAGTTTTCAAAGTGCAAATCTCTGATCTTTATGTATCAGCCTAATAGGTCTTTGCAACAACTTGGAAGCGTGTTTGTGAAGAAACCAAGAAAAAAGCTCTTTGGCTGAAAAAAACTGTTGGAGACAGACGCCTAGGAGGGATCAGGAGACCATAGTTTTTAGTCTCTGCTCTGCCACTCGCCCTCAGGACCAGCTGTTGCTCTTCTCTAGGCTTCGGTCTCTTTATCTGTAAGGTTTTCTGAGTTGGGCAGCAAAGGTTTGGTGAGTCCTGCAGGCGGGGCCATAGTAGAGGGCTGGGCTTAGAAGTGGCCACTGTCCCCTCCCCTAGCCTTCTACAGGTGAGCGACTGTCTGGGGGACGGGGTGGCGGGAGGGGCAGGGAGAGGATGCCCTTAGGGGAAGCGGGCTCCTTTCTCCGCCGTCAGCAGCCCCCCCGCCGGCGGCTCTGGCGCAGCCCACCGTCATTCCGCCCGAGCGCCCACGCGCCCGCATCAGCCAGGGTGCCGGCTGTGCTGGAGCAGAAAGATCGCAGATTGATTTCCAGCCCTGCCTGGCCGTGGCGTCAGCAGGGAAGAGAGGCTGTTTTGACTTGTAGTGCGTGGAGCTAAGGGAGAGGCCTTCTAATGGCCTTGGGCGCCGGCCTCGGGCGAGGGGTCACTGCCTTTGCACTTTTCTGCTCCACGAAGGCGACCCATGCAAAAGGCTGCCCCTGCGTGCCTCGGCTGGGTTTGGGGGATCGCGTCCCAAGGTCCTAGGCTCTTCTAGGGGGTATTGATAACTTAAGACCAGAGACACACTCTGCGCAAAATAAATACATAATAAGGACTTGTTACTTTGAAGTAGCCATATTGACCTGGCCAGAGAGTTACTTAGATGCCATTAGAAAAAGTTCTGTTTGCTTTAAGAAATGATGCAATAATGTGCCCAACAGAAGCCCAGTTCTGCTTCCTGAATCTCTCATGGGCGAGTGGTGTGGGCAAGCTGCCGGGCACTTTATGCACACACCCTGTGTACGTGGGCTATTAGAGCTAGTGGGGACTTTGGGAATTACTTAGCTAATGAGAAACCAAGGGTCGAGACAAAGTGAATTGTTTTTATCCCCAGCGGGTCATGGGTCTTCCCAAGGGCCTCTTTCAGTCTTCATTACTTCACTCTGTAGAATCTTTTCTGAAATAATGATACTGTCTTTTGGAGGCTGTCTCAGAAAAAGACCAACACAACTTCAGTCCTAGAAGAAAGTGGCTAGCCCAGTTCTCCCTTTCTCATAGAATTCTCAGTTAATGTGCCTGTGGCAGAAAGGAGGGGTTTGAATAGCTGTGGATTCAGGTGGTTGTGTGGAAAATGGATAGCTTAATGGATCAAAAAGGAAGTGGGAGGGGCTCCTGGGTGGCTCAGTTGGTTAAGTATCTGACTCTTGATTTTGGTTCAGGTCATGATCTCAGGGCCCTGAGATGAGCCTGCTGAAGATTCTCTTTCCCCCTCTCTCTCTGCCCCTCTTGCACTGTCTCTGTCTAAAAAATAAGCAAATAAATAAATTAATTAATTAATTTAAAAAAATGAAGCGGGAGAAGATGGGAGTTAAATGACAAATAAGACAGAGGTGAGTAAAACCTATTTTATATTTGCCATAGTTGTTTAAGATTCATTGAGTTCAGGGTTCAGTTCTCAAGGTGGCTTAATAAAAACTGCAGGAATACAGCTTCTTCCATACTACCAGGTTAATTCTTCATATTCATTGCATGAAAGATTAATGAAATCAGAGTTCTCTCTGAACCCCTGTTAGATCCCCATTCTGCCCCATGTGGACCATCTAGGTGAAAATTTGCTGTGGGTAGAAATATCCTAAAGCTTGGGTAGGGAGGCTGGGTTGGATCTAAGACAAGAAAAATTTTAGCACCAATATGGTAGCTGGAACAGTGAAGCTTAATGATTCTCCAAGGAAGGGAATGAGGGGGGAAAACATAAATGGTAGCCTTAGAGTACAATTTCCTAAAGTGTTCTTGGTCAAATATAAACATTGTGTGAAATAAAAGTAAACATGTTTGTTAACCATAGGACTTATCAGTGCTTTTAATAGCCTAATATGCATGGTAGAATCTCCAAGAAAAGGACATAGTAAATAAAGTTGAAAGATAAGAAAAATATAGTTTCATTCTGTTAATTTTATTTATTTTAAATTTATTTTGAGGGGGGAGGGAGAGAATGCACATGCTTGTGTGTGAACGGGGGAAGGGTGGACAGGGAGAGAGAGAATTCCAGGCAGTCCCCATGCATGAGTGTGGAGACTGATGTGGTGCTTAAATCCATGAAACGTGAGATTGTGACCTGAGCTGAAATCAAGACTCAGATGCTTAACTGACTGAGCCACCCAGGTGCCGCTCATGCTGTTAATTTTCTTACTCTTATTTTTTCTCTCTTCTCCTGGATCTCAAGTTCATGGTGCTGAAAATCCTTGATGTAATACGATTTATTTATTCGTATTTAGCTGTGATTGTCAGGGATACTCATGATGACGAACAGGGATGCTGCTCTATATTTCCCGTGAAAATTTCAGTCTGTGTCACACCGGATTCCCAATAGTTGGAAATCATCAGTACTATCTTACACTTCCCTGGATCAGACTTATTGTCATAACTTGCCAAACTTTCTACATGTTGCTTGGTAGCATTAGCATTGGCTGGGGATGGAGACTGGAAGCAGAGCAAGAAGGAGTAGTCAGATGCAAACAAGCTCTGGGAGGAGGTGCATTGCTGCTCCCTGTGATTGATACCAGAATGGACTATCCTTCTTTTGTCTTGTTTGCCTCGGGATCAGGTATCTCTCCTATTTCTCTTTTTAATAAAAACATTTTTGTTGAGGCATAACTTACATATAATAAAGTTCACAAATCATGAAACTACAACCTGATGAATTCTTACAAATGCACAACATCCATACAAACACCATCCAGATCAAGACATAGAACATTCCCAGCACACCAGAAGACTCCTTCATGCCTTCTCAGAATTATACCCCCAAATTTGATTCTATCACTCTAGATTAGTTTTGCTTATTCTTTAACTTGAGAGCAAGCATGGAGACGCTTATTGCCCTGAAGGTTAATGCATCTTGACGTTGCTATTACTCAGCTGCCCCAGCTGTTACATATGCATGTATGCATATGTACATGCAGATATAGCAGTATGGCAGCACTGGGATGACACTTGTCACAGAATTCTGAATATTTTACTTCATGTGCATAATGTTGTTGACATGGCAGAGAAACAGAGAATGGGAATAGGAAGGCAAGTGTGTTTCTAGTGAGGCCGCCCAAAGCCTCACACTCTAGATCAAACCAAGTCTGTAAGGCAGGAACTCCTCTTGTCTAAATCACAAGAAGCTAAACAACATGGAAACTGTAGAATTTGGTATTCTACAGTAGATCTCAGATGTCTGAATTATCCACTAAATGCGTCATCAAACTGGTGTGATAGGTGGTACATCTTCATCCCTCTAACTTTTGACTGGTGTCTTTGTCACTCTAACCTTCATGGTTGGCCCAACCCTAACCCAGGGTTTGAACTAGTTCCCACTTTTGGCTCCAGGAAGGCACCGCTTGTACAGACCTAGCTCAACAGATTCCCCCTTCATTTTGGTCTGCTATGACTTTGGTGACCTTAGTCTTGGTGATCCCTGATCCCAGTTACCCTGGTGTCAGTTTTGGTCTCTGATCCCTGATCCATGGTGGCTGTCCCTAATGCCAACAACCTGCTCTTCTGGAGCTTGGACAACTGCAGCCTTATGCTTGTATGGACTCAGGAGATGAATTGAAGATCCTGTTTCTATAGGTGGGTTACATCATGCTGACAACTTCTGCAGCTGAATCAAGCCCTCACTGCTTTTGGGGCCATTTGAATCTTAAATGAAGCTAGTTGGATTTATGTATAAAATGCATCTGTCCACCTCGTATCTGTCTACTTCTCCTTGGTTCACACCCCCAGTCCAAGCCATCATTTTCTTTTTTTTTCTAAGTTTATTTATTTATTTTGAGGGGTGGAGGGGCAGAGAGAGAAGGAGAGAGATCATCCCAGGCAGGCTCCACACTGTCAGCACAGAGCCCAATGTGGGGTTTGATCCCACAACTGTGAGATCATGACCTGAGCTGAAATCAAGAGTTGGACCCTTAACAAACTGAGCCACCCAGATGCCCCCACCCCAAGCCATCATTTTCTATACCTGAATGACAGTCTCCTATCTGGTCTCCCTGTTTTCACTCTAACTCTAAAATAATCAGTTTCCCCCCATTTTTCATATAGCAGTTAATCTTTTAAACACCAAAAGTGATCTGCTTCTTCATCCCCATTTTGTATGACTCTCCCTTTGTTTATTATTTTTAATCACCCTAATTTCTTACCTGTTCCTGCAACACAGCAAACTCTTTGGCCTTGGTGTTACCTCTACCTGGAATGCTTTTCTCCTGGCTGCCTCCTTCTCATCCTCTGATCTGACCTTAAATGTCACTTCCATAGGTAAGTCTTTCCTGACTACTCTGTCAGAAGTTGCCCTCACCCCATTTGTCTGTTTTTTCTTCATAGCACTTATATCTATAATCACCCACTCTGAAACATGTAATTGTAATTTGCAAATGCAAACATGTGATTGTTTATCTGTTTGCTTATTATCGACTCTCTAGCTCCAAATCTAGATTCTAACTCCTTGAAGGTAAGGACCTGTCTCTCTTGTTCACAGCTGAATCCTCAGGAATTAGCATAGTGTCTAAAATTTTGTAGGGGCTCAGTACATATTTATGATGAATGAATGAGTAGGTTATTTATACCCCCGCTCCTTTCCTACCTTCTACATCCAGTTCATCATGAGATGCTGTAGATTTTGCTCTTAATTAACTCTTGATTTTCTCCACTTCTTTCCAGCTCCACCACTACCACCCTAGGTGAAGCTGCCATCAACCCTCACGTGGCCTGCTGTAATGGCTTCTCACATTGCACCCCTGCATTCAGTTGGGCTCTCCTCCAATCCATTCTTCTCCTTGCAGTGGGAGTGATCTTTGAATACAGAAATTTAGTCATTTCATGTTCTTGCCTAAATCACTTCATTGGCTTCCTTTGCTGTGAAGGCCAAGACCACAGTTCTTATGGTGGTCTGCAAGGCCCTGAGCCCCCAACCTCATTTTCTTCTCTACAACCTTTATTCTCATTATTCCAGATGTGACCATGCTCTGTTTCTTCCAGCCGCAAGACCTTTGCATCTGTTTATCCACTGCGAATCTGCTCCTCCCCATTCTTTGCTACACAAGTCCTGTTCATTATTTGGATCTCAGCTCACATGTCATGTACTTAAGAAAACTCCCTGAACCCTCCTTTCATCCACACAAGATTGGGTCCACTCGGCTACGTAGAATTATACTTTCCCATCATTGCACTTAAAACAAGTTCTAATAGGACACTTATTTCCTATTTGTTAAATTATTTGTTTATGGCTTGTTGCCTTCATAGTAAGCTCTATGGGGATAAGGGTTATGTCTGTTTGGTTCACTGTTATATCTCCAGTGGATAGCATAATGCCTTATATGTAGAAAATACATAAATATATGTTGAATGAATGAATATAAATTAAAAAACAAAATTCCAAATGGTGAAATTAAATCTATAAATTATATATGAGTAACATTAGCTCATTATTGATGAGGCACTCTTTCATCTGCCAAAAGTTGCTGATAGTATATACACTGACATCTTTATAACTTACGGAGTCTATACATTTCAATTTTTGTATTAATAAGAACATCAAAAATACTAGTTAACATTTATTGAGCACTTTTTATGTGCCAGACTGTACTAGTGCCTGAAAGTTAGTCCTCCCAACCACCTATTAGGATGGTACAGTTATTATTGCCATTTTCGTAGATGAGGTAACTATAGTTTCTAATTTTTCTAGCCCTTTTTAATGCATCATGGGAACTCCTAACTGTTCTCAGATTCCCTTATTTTCTGAAAGACAGTGTCAAAAAAACCTTTCAGGTAAATATTAAGTTGACCAGATCCTTTTAAAATTCCAAAACAGACACCCCAGACTGAGATCATCACTACCCCCTTCCCCTAGGCTACTGAAAGGGAGAAATGCCAGTGGTGGTGATTCAAACTATGCCCCAGCCATTCCCTTGCCCACACTCCGGTATTGGAAAAATCAGGTAAAATGGTCATGAGGTTAAGGGCAAGGCATCCTTGAAGGGATAAACCTGCAGCCCAAGGAAACTAGAAAGGGAGAGAGTAGTTCTATCCACTTATGCTTTGATGATGTGGCTGTCCATAGAGTGACTGTAGGAGGTGTGCCCATCAAGAAACAAGATTAATTTGACAAATATACTTAAATAACAGTGCCTTACATTTGTATAGGGCTTGACAGTTTACAAAAGTGCTTTCGTGTCTGTGACCTAGTTTGATTCTCATAACAGCTCATGAAAAGTAGACATTATGAACATCCCATTAAGATGAGCAAACAGAGGCTCCTCAAGGGTAAGGACCTGATGGAGGCCCACAGCTCTCAAGGGACACAGTCCTAGCTTAGTTCTGGAGGTTATGGTTCCCAAGGCTTCTGCCATCCCATGCACACATCCTTCAGAGACAGCCCCTCGAGGGCAGCTCTTGTTGGAGTTCAGAGCACATCTGATATGGGTGCCTCTCATAGAGCCAATTTCTGAGCTGTCCAAGAAAACCAATTACACCTGACTTGGCACCAAACTCTTGTCACTCAGCTTAATCATTACCTTATTTGCCAGATTTAGCTGGCTCTTAGCAACTTTGACCTATTTCCAAAAGTCAAATCCTTCCTCAAAGGTGGACACTTTGTCAAAACTGATGATATTCAAAAGAATGGGATATATAGAGAAATGGCTGGATTATCCACCAAATATTAATGATGGACTTTTAGCTGTTTATTTTTTTTTTAATTTTTTTTAACGTTTATTTATTTTTGAGACAGAGAGACAGAGCATGAACGGGGGAGGGCCAGAGAGAGAGGGAGGCACAGAATCTGAAGCAGGCTCCAGGCTCTGAGCTGTCAGCACAGAGCCTGACGCGGGGCTCGAACTCACAGACCGTGAGATCATGACCTGAGCCGAAGTCGGACGCTTAACCGACTGAGCCACCCAGGCGCCCCTACTTTTAGCTGTTTAAAAGCCTTTTAATTTTTGTTCTTTTCTGCCTTACTTGAAATCTCTATAATAAACTGTGTTTTGCTTTAATATTTATTTATTTTTAATGTTTATTTATTTGTTTTTGACAGAAAGAGAGAGACAGCGTATGTACATGAGTGGGGGAGGGGCAGAGTGAGGGAGGGAGACAGAGAATGCCAAGCAGGCTTTGCACTGTCAACATAAGCCTGATGCCAGGCTTGAACTCACGAACTGTGAGACCATGACCTAAGC
This sequence comes from Puma concolor, assembly GCF_028749965.1. Lineage (NCBI taxonomy): Eukaryota > Metazoa > Chordata > Mammalia > Carnivora > Felidae > Puma > Puma concolor. The sequence goes on from NC_141675.1 coordinate 92,004,834, forward strand.
CAAAATCAAGAGTCAGATGCTCAAATGACTGAGCCACCCAGGCCTCCCAGCCATGTTTTGCTTTAATGAGAAACAATAGGAACAGATTTCTTACAGAAAAATGTTGGAAGCAAATATTGCAGAATATTAACAGTAAGTAATTTTGACTTGTAGATATCAATGATTGTCACTTGTGTGGGCATGTGTTTTCCTGCACTGAACCCCCCAACAATCTTTTGATCTTTTGAGCAACAGAAGTGTCATCCAATATATGGAAAGCCTTTCAAGGTGCTTTACTTAAAAGGAGACAACACTCATTTGGCTGTGCACACACCGGTGTGTTGATTTAAAATAAATTAGTAAGTAATTTTATGCCTCATCCATAGCCCACCTGTACAGTTGTGCCCTTGGTTCACTCCTTGAGGCAGAAGGCCACAATCATGGCATGGCTCAGCTTTCTCATATGTGTGGGCAAAGACTCTCTTTCCATCTGCTATTCCGAGTAGTGAGGCAGCCATATTTTGGAGAATAGCCAAGGCAATGATAAAACTACTGCTTCCTTTCTTCTACCCTCCCCCTTAGTGGTCCAGAAAACTCTGGTTAATGTCCTTCCAGTGGCACAGATTAGTCTCTTGGTGATGCATTCCACACTCCTGAGGTTAATAAATGACTCTAAAGAAAAGCAAGTAATTTATCATGGGCTTTTGTTGTGACCTTTAATCCAGTCAATGAAAAAATACTGTGCTATGGGTGCTTTCAAATAAGGAATTGGTCTCACTGCCCCATTACCACGTGTCCAGTTAGGGGACATGGCCTTTTCCTTGTTACTTTCATTCCAAGAAGTCCTTAGCAGCCAAGAGAGATTTTATTTGGCTAATGTCTCACCATTAGAATCTAGACTGTAAAGAATTCCTGTACAATCTAAGTACAAAGTGAATGACAACTGAATTTACCTGAATAGTAGTATATCTTTCTCTGTAGGGCTAGAGTTGGGACTTCAATGTGTTCTGCCTATGTCATAAGATGATCTTGATGTTCTGGGACCATTCCCATCCCTCCTACCCAGTCCACTCTCTCCTTGGGATTTTTTAACATTTTGAACTAAGAACAGTAAGGTTGTGTCTGCATCCTCTTGTCTGAGTCATCCAAGTGATAGACTGGAGAACTTGGTTCTCTTCCAGCTCAGAAACTGCCTGTCCATACCCCCTTTTAAGATACCATAAAGCTACAATAGATGTTCTGAGGAAAGAAAGCTTTTTTTTTTTTTTCCAGAGGCCAGCACAAATTGCAGACTTTAATGAGCAAAATGGGTATTCTCCATTAAAGATTCTCTAAAAAATCTTCAAGTAGATACTGTAGGTAGAAAAAAGACAGCAGAGTCATAAAGTATAAAAAAGACAGCAGAGTCATAAAGTAATTTTCTAAAAGAGCAAATTAAAGAATCTGGCAAATGAAAGATCAGAAGGACAAAGGGATAAGGAAATAGTATACAACAACAACAAAAATGCAAGTACTTCCAAAGGTCACCTTGGAGTTTTCAAAAAGAGAGGATAACACAGGGTCAAGTGTTGAGGAGCTAAATGTGGGTAGACAGTGCACTGATATAGGTCCAGGATAATTGGCAGAATTTGGTCAAGTGGAACAAGCACATGGAAGAAAACAGAAAGATATCTTCACGTGGGGGGCTTGTACCTCTTAGAAACCACAGCTGAAATAGTCAAGAACCAACTTGTGCAAGTCGTCTTAAATTATCTTTGACCTCTTTGCTATGGTTGTCAGATTGGCACATAAAAATGAATGTTGACTTGAGTAATTTAGATAGGTGTTTTTGATACTGGCTTAACAACTATACCCAAATAGTAAGAAAAAAGATAGAAAGGTGTCTATAATGCCTATAGGCAATATATGGGCCCCAGGGTCAGGTGACTACTAAAGCAGTGGTTTGTTAACAAGGACCAGGAGGACCAAGAACACTATCATACCCATCCTTGGCCTAGACTTCTTATGTCGTATGATGTCCAGGTATATATATTTCAATCTTAAAGAAAGGGATCCAGATAAGCTAGTTCATGTCTAGAGAAGGCAGACAGGACAATGAAAGCTTGAAAATGAAGCCATGAGGAGGAAACATTTGTGGGAATGAACTGTGATAGTTTGTCAGGAGAAAAGAACTCTTAGTTGGGACATGATTGGAGTCCTCAGGATGCTGAAAGAGGTCTTAGGTTTTTTTCTCAGTGGGACCAAGAATAGGACTGGACAGACAGGCAGAAATTCAAGGGAGCCAGATTTTAACGTGATGTAAAAAAGAATTTCCTATCAAAACTGTACAGCAACGTACTAGGTTTTCAAAAGCATGAGAAAAGTTTCCTGTTACAACAATTAAGACTATGCAACAATGGAGGGACGCCTGGGTGGCGCAGTCGGTTAAGCGTCCGACTTCAGCCAGGTCACGATCTCGCGGTCCGCGAGTTCGAGCCCCGCGTCAGGCTCTGGGCTGATGGCTCAGAGCCTGGAGCCTGTTTCTGATTCTGTGTCTCCCTCTCTCTCTGCCCCTCCCCCATTCATGCTCTGTCTCTCTCTGTCCCAAAAATAAATGTTGAAAAAAAAAAAAAAAAGACTATGCAACAATGGAAATACAGGCCTCCCAAAGTGAGGGGTAAAAGTATTCAGAAAGAGGCTGGATGACCATGTGTGAGGGAAGTGGAGGGCCGCAGGTGAGTGTGGACGGGTGATCTGCATGTCCCATTGGACGAATCTACAATTCTAAGAACTATATTGAATTTATACTGTACCTTTCTTTCTGGGAACTTAAAGTACTTTTACTTCTAGCCTCACGAGAGTAGTGAATCACAGAATAATGAAGCAATTTGCTTAAAAACTGTTTGTAGCTAGGGGCGCCTGGGTGGCACAGTCGGTTGAGCGTCCGACTTCAGCCAGGTCACGATCTTGCGGTCCGTGAGTTCGAGCCCCGCGTCAGGCTCTGGGCTGATGGCTCAGAGCCTGGAGCCTGTTTCCGATTCTGTGTCTCCCTCTCTCTCTGCCCCTCCCCCGTTCATGCTCTGTCTCTCTCTGTCCCAAAAATAAATAAATGTTGAAAAAAAAAATTAAAAAAAAAAACTGTTTGTAGCTAATTTGGGATCAAAACCCTTCATAGGGGTATAATTCTCAATGTTTTCTATACACATACACATATGAAGCTACTTGAGTTTACCTAGAGGCAACGTGCTACATATATCCAAGGCTTTTCAGATTTTATAGGGTAAATATAGGGCTACTGATTTATATGTTTTAATATGTCAATAAATTGAATCAAACAGTCCCAATGACAAACACGTAAAATAAAATAAATGAATGCTGTTACCTAGGTTGACTTCTGGCTAATCACTCTTGCTGTATAGGCCCAACAGGTGAGGACCACCTCTGTGGTTCCTTCCAGCTCTGCTGTATTATACACTAACTATCAAAGCTAGAGACAGCATTAAGACATGATGTCCAGACAGCCGGCTAGCTCTTGACAGGAAGTTGGCAGGCAGCAGGCATGAGAGGGGAATGGAGACCTTGCACTCTTCTTATTTTTTAGCAGTTGCCGATTTACACCATAGATGAGTAAAAACCCAGTATCAGAAGCATCCTCTGATCTCATTACTATGTGCAGAGTTAGTCTTTGGTTCTCCCTGGCACCTCTGGTATTGCTTTCCCTCCATTAGGGCAATGGATTCAACTTCTTCCTTAACGTGATTCTCCATGTTCCACCCCTGCCACTTCACTGGCCCTGAGCCCATGTAAAAGTGTCTGGCAGGGACTGCAGCTCCTGAAAAGATGAACATGACTTTAAGGCTTGTACTCTTGCAGTACCTTCCCTTTTCTTATCTACTTTAAGAATAAACCCAGTTTATCTGCTTAATAGGAAACTTGCATTAAGTTTGTTACTTCCTGGGGCTTGGGCTTCTGATTTACCCAGCACTTACTGTCTTACTTGGCAGAAGCCCATCTCTGTGGGGAACAGATCTTAGCAAGGAATTGTCACTTAAATGGCCACCCTGTCACTGCCCCCTCCTAAAAGCTATGCAGGTCTCACTGTCATCTTTCCCCTCCATGTCCTTTGTTGGATGCAGATTGAATAATCAGCCCCACCTGATTTATTTGCTTGTTTGTGGACTCCCTTCATACTTTCCCATGAGTTCCTTTCATGTTTTGTCCCAAATCTCCCATTTCCTCCTGTGTTTCCCTCTTTCATTTCTCCCATGCTTGGAGTGGCCATCTGTCATCCTCCAGGGATGGTACTCATGGTTGCAGTCTCCCTCCTTCCTTCTCAGGCACTTTTTTTTTTTTAAATATGTATTTATTTATTTTGAGAGAGAGAGAATGAGTGGGGCAGGGGAGAGAGAGAGGGAGACACAGAATCTGAAGCAGGCTCCAGGCTCTGAGCTATCGGCACAGAGCCTGACACAGGGCTTGAACTCATGAACTGTGAGATCATGTCCTGAGCTGAAGTCAGATAGATGCTCAACCAACTGAGCCACCCAGGCACCCCTCAGGCACTTTAATAATTTTGTTTCCTTGTCTCTGGATTGTCACTGTTGGGATGCTTTAAGGAGCCGGTTAGGGCAGTGTTTCTCTTTTTTCTTTTCTCTCTTTCTTTTCTTTTCTTTTCTTTTCTTTTCTTTTCTTTTTTTAAAACCAGAACATTTATCTTGTGACTAATCATTGAATCCTTCAGATGAACTGGATGCTGCAACAGCCACCCTCTTGGGTTTAGGTGTGTTCCTTCACAGAATCCATGTCTGAATCTGCGGCACACAACTTTTGGGTGCCTCTTTTGGCCAGTCCCAGTGGTATTTCGTCTTTTAGCTTTGCCACTCCACTTATACTTTCTCTTCTGCTTGGCAAGATAGACACATTTGCCACAGGTCAATTTCTGAAGGTGGTAGGACTTAGAGCCACAGCAGCAGCACAATGCGTGCATCTTATTGCAATGCTTTTCAAATGATGACATCCCCTTCATCATATTGTTTCCATGGTGGAGACCAAAAAGAAGACTAGTTTTCAAAGTGTGGTTCTGGGACCAGCAGTATCAGCATCACCTGGGAACTTCTTAGAAATGCAAATTCTCAGTGTGCCTGGGTGGCTCAGTCAGTTAAGTGTCTGACTTCAGCTCAGGTCATGATCTCATAGTTCATGAGTTCAAGACCTGCATTGGGCTCTGTCCTGACAGCTCAGAGCCTAGAGCCTACTTCAGATTCTGTGTCTCCCTCTCTCTCTGCCCCTCCCTGCTTGCACTCTGTCTCTCTCTCAAAAATAAACAAAACATTTTAAAAAGTTAAAAAAAAAAAGAAATGCAAATTATCAGTCCCTACCCCAGGGACTCTGAGTCATAAACTCTGGGTTAGGGCCCACCAATGTGTGATTCTGATACCCACTCACTGCATTAGGAGGCGGTTTTGGCTGGGACTCAAAACTACTCAAATCCTGACTTCAAGGTTTTGGAGGAAAATGTATCTACAGAGAATATTAGCTGGGGCTCTGGCCCCAAACCCCAGTGTCAAATTCTAGTGGGCCACATGGAAAATCCTTCTTCTCTACTACACTAGCCTAAGTAATCTAGATCTAAGGCCATATGATTTTGCCTCTTGCTCCAAGGCTAAACTTGAGTTGAGCTCTTTCCAATCAAGCATGAGAAAAGTGTGCTCCAAAATATAAGGCAGCTCAGTCACTAGAGATGCCAAACACTATATGTAATGATGAAATGTTAAAAGCCCTCCTTTCAAAATCAGGAACAAGACAAGAATGCCCCATCATCATTTCTCTTTCACATTTTCCCAGAGGTTTTAGACAATTTAGTGATAGGAAGGTATCAAAAGTCTAAGGTTTAGAAAAGAAAAATAAAATTATCATTAATTATAGACAAGATAATTTTAGAATCTACACAAAAATAATTAGAATTAATAAGAGAATTTACCAAAGTTTCCAGATATGTAGTAGGTAAAAGTCAATTGCATTTCTATTAATCATCAGTAACAGAAATATATACTTTGTAAATAGATACTATTTATAGTAGAAAAAAGCAAGTTTCTCAAGAGAATGAACTAAATATGTATAAGATTTCTTTTTGGAGAGAACTTCACATTACTGAAAGACACTGAAGACAATCTAAATAAATTGATATCTCTGTTCACAGAAGACTCCAAATTGTTATCATGTCAATTCTTCCCAAATTGATCTATAGAAACACTACAATTCTAATAAAAATCTCAACAGATATGTGTATGTATACACTTGCCATCAGGTGTGTGTGTGTGTGTGTGTGTGTGTGTGTGTGTGTGTGTGTGTGTTGTATGCACACACCTTGACAAACTGCTTCTATAACTTATGTGGATGAACAAAGGCCTAGAATATTCAATATTTCTGAAGAAGAAGAAAATGGAAGGGAGGCTTACCCTATCAGCTGCCAAAACAATATTATGCTGGAATAACTGAGATAGTTGATAATGGCAGGGAAGCCAAATAGTAAAGAGCAGAGAACACAGAAAGAGACTCATGAATACACAGAACCTTGATAATGGACATGGTGTTGTATTGGTGGGAGAAAGAGTGGACTTTGCCTCAACAGTTTTGAGACAGCTGGTTAACCATGTGGGGAAAGTGAATTTGGATCTCTACTCAGATCATGCACAAAAATCAACTGCAATGGTTTGAAGATTTAAAGGTGACAGGCAAAGGACCGGGGGCAGCAGAGTCCCACACCCCCACCTCTATCCCCACCCCTACCCGTACCCCCACTTCACCTGCCGCTACTAAACTCCACTCACTCCCAGTTTCCAGGTCGGCAGATGTACTGTTGAATCTCAACAGCGTTACCTTGAACTTAGGGAATCTTTTGAAACAAAAGCAAATCCTGCCATCATGTTGCAGCCCAATACGATGTGAATTTACTTTAAAAAAAATAAATGTGTTCTTCTCTGCCATTTTTAAGACAAGATTTCCATTAGCAAGGCATTCTATTTCCCATTAATCAAAGTTTATGGTTCACACAAAAAAATTTAGAAGAAAATATAAAATGTCTTATAACCCCAAGTATGGAAAGATTTCTTAAACAAGTTTTAAAAAGCACAAATAATAAAAGGTGACAAATTCAATTACATTAAACTAAGAACTGTTAATGAAAAGATCAAAAAAAAAATCCTAAAAGGGAAAAGACAGGCTGCAAACAGGAAGGGGATAGTTGTAGCAATGTAACTGAAACAGGAGTAGTATCTAGACTATACAGCATTCCTATTGAAAGAAAAAATAGAAACCTCCCAATGTCAAAGCAATGGGTAAAAGACATGAACAGGCATTTCAGAGAAATATGAATAGACAAAGAAGCACATATACATTGGTAATCAAGTTAAAACCACAACAATTTGGCAACAACTCAATTATTGGCAAGGAAGTGGATAAAGGAGAACTGTCATACACTAATGATGGAAGTTTCAATTGGTAAAATCACTTTGAAGATTCATGTCACATTACGTAGTAAACATGAAGATGTGCATACTCTGAGCCTAGCACTTTTATCCCTAGGTAGAATGCCCTAGAGACTCTTGTATATGTGCCAAGGAATCATGTACAAAACTGTTTATAATAACATTTAAAAAATAACATCAGAAAATTTCAAATACCAATTGCTGATCTACAGGAGAATAGATAAGCTTTGGCACACTCAGAGTGAAATTCTGTACAGCAGTGAAAATGGAACCAGAGCTATAGTCATTAACATGGATTATTTAACAAATACAATATTTTTTAAAATGCACATTGGAGAATGCAAACAGCATGATTCCATTTGTACAAATACAAAATTCAAAACAATGCAAGTTAAACTATTGTTTAGGGATACAGATGTTTTTGATATAATATAGGCATTTAAAAAAATCACTGTCATTCTTCAAAACCATGCATTAATAGTAACAGAAATTATGGACTGTTTTCCTTATGGAAAAAATTCTAGATAACTTTGTAAACAGAATATTAATAAAACCAATACAAATCCTAATAAAAACATTAGTATAATTACAAGACATATTACATTCTTAATAAGTAAATATGTCTGCAAACATTAGAATTTATCCTATAGAAAAGAGGAAGATAGCTTTTTAGAAGAAGGCTTAAGGAAGGTTGAGGAAGCTGCTTTCGGGCAAAGATCCTAAGCCTGAAAATCAGGAAGAACTGTGTAACAAACACTTCCTATTTAGGTATAAGCACTTCCCAGATAGGGTATAAGTCTAAAAGAAGTCAAGAGAAGAACTTGGGATGGGTAGGTTTTGTGTACAGAAATTCACAGTTTGATGCCTTCAGCTGTGTTAGTATACTTTGCAGTTAGCTACTGCTCCTTAGTAGTACAGAACATTTATGTGTGGAGAAAAACGTTATATAAACAATGTAACTTTTGTGTATATTGACACAATTCCCTTACTCATTGTATTAAAGTAACACAAGTTGTAGCATAATGAACTGAACATACATATATTTCATAAAACTATAAAGTAAAGGAATGTGAAATACAAATTTGGCAGTAGTTCATCTCTTTGGAGAAAGGAACAGGATGGGCTTGATTAGAGGCACAGAGAGGTTCCAAAGAATTAATATTCTTAAGCTGATTATGGGCATGCAAGTATCCATTTTATTATTATTCTTTAATATTCATATAATATATATACATTACATATCCCTAGTATGAATATTTCATAATAAGTCAAGCAATGTTTGATATTTTCATTGTAAAATGTTAGGAAAATATAAAATGAAGAATCAAAAATTGAAGTTAGTTATGTAATTTACTAGGAAAAGAAAATAAGTGTTTTTTGTTTTAAAAACAAGAATTGCTACCTGTAAAATATGCTAGCAATGTACAAAAGTATAAAGAAGAAATCAAAAGAAGCAGAAAATTAAAAATCACCCCAAAGTCCATCACCAAGAGATCTTTTGATGACTATATATACACATACATGTATAATTTTACAGAAAGGGGATCTCATAAATTCTGGTCTGCAGCCCAGTTTTTTTCATTAAACAATATGTATTTCTTTCCATACATATGTAATAGTCATATTTAATGACTTCATAGTGATTAGTGGTATATCAAACTTCCGTAACCAAGCATTTACTGCTGGGTATTTAAGACATTTCTTAGTTTCTTTTTGCTATTACAACCAATATTTCAATTAACATATTTTCAAATACTTCTTTAACACTTGTTCAGTTACATTATTATTATTATTATTATTGTTAGAGATGGAAATGCTGTGTCATGAGCTTTTTTGTGTTTGTTTTTGGTCAGGGATAATTTTCTCTTTTCAAAGATTACTTGCTTTTAAAAAAAACCCAATATATACATTTTTTAAATACAAGGAGTGCTAACTGATATTTTGTTTTAGTAAGTTATTTTCTAAGGTTAAACTATTCCTTCTACAATTGGTTATGCTCTAAAGAAAAAGCATGAATTAGAAAGCTCCACACCCCCCTCAGGGAGCCTGAGTGGTGGAACTTGTTTTTAAAATATCTGAAAAAAAAAACACTTCAGAGAAGGTCCAAATCAAAGGCTGAAATGATTAGACTAAGGATTACCAGCTGAATGGAAAGTATAAATAGATGAAAGACAGACAGGTGGACTCTCTAGAAGCAGAAATGGGGACTTAAAAGGGGTCAATGAAGGAAGCCAGCAGAGAGATGATCAAAGTGATGAGAGCAGAAGGAAAAGCTGAAGGAAGAATGGGAGGCACTTTCCAAAGACACCTTGAGACCTGAAAGAAGGGGAGGCAATGTGGTGAGTTGGAGGAGATGGATGTGAGTCAGCTGCAGGAGGCGGTTGGAAGGTGATCAGGTCAAGAAACCAAAGTGCACTGAGTCAGAGAAAAAAACTAACGAAAGCCTGCATTAAAGAAACCAAGAAGATGGAACTCAAATGTCAGTAGAAATGGTTGTTTGTGGAGGAAATAATAAATATAAAAAGGAGCACTGGTAAATATGAACAGCATTCATAGATCTTATAATTTAAAAAAAGTGTGAAATTTTCTTCACAGTGTGAGTGAAGTTAAGGAAAAGTGGCTACTGCTCTAGAGGAAAAATGAGGGCTATCAGGGTTCACACAACCAGGTAGCAGAGGGAAGAGAGGATGTTTAGTTAGTTTAGACCACGAAAAGGATTTGGATCAAACAAGCTCTGAATTTGCTACCTGAACCACAGGGCACAAAATACCAGACAAGAACTTAGTTTCATGCAGACATTTCCAACACATATGACCAGCTCCCCAGCTTAGCCCCACAGGTGGGTGGACAAAAAGAACAATCCAAGAAGTCTTTAGCATAAAAACATTAACAGAGGGAATGCCCAAGATGGAGTGCCAAAGATTCTATGTCTTCAAACAACACACAGACATTTTTCCAATTAAAGAAGAAAAATAACTTAAAAAGCTTCAATGTCAATTTGAAAGGTGCACAATAAAAACAATAAAAGAAAGTAAAAATTAATCTTAGTTCTATCCCCTTAATCTCACAACTCTTTGCATTTTTGATGTATACTTCATATCTGTGTCTCTTGCTCTGTGTCATTTCTCTTTGAATCTATTTTGTAGTATCTGTTTTTACAAAAATGGGTGTAATCTGAAATCCTATAGTAGTTACTATATCCTGCACACATTTCTATGCCACTGAATATTCTTTTTCCAAATAATTTTTAATGACTACTTGGTACTTCATTACCTCTGTATATCATATTTATTTTCCTCTGTTGGACATGGAACATATTTCAATTTTTCATATTATGAATATTGCCTCCTTGAACTCCCTTAGGGTTAAATCTTTGCACACATTAATGATTATTTCCTTAGCATAAATTCAGGCATGGGAATTGCTAGATTAAAAGGATAAGAACATTCAAAAAGATTATAATATGTGTCGCCAAATTGCCTTCAATAAGGGTGTTTCCATTTATACCATCATGGCAGTATATGAGAGAACTTTTGGCAAAATTATCGCGTTTTTTGAAGAATAGAACAAAGCTCCCAGAAACTAAATTTTGACTATGGGCTTTGGAATTATGTGACAAATGTTTGAATGTAGGCTGTTCCACTTACTGGCCGTGAGACCTCAGGCAAGTCACTTAACCTCACTAAACCTCAGTTTCTCCATTGTATTGGGATAATACCTAACTAAAGTTTTTGATAGGATCAAACAAAGTAAGGTATAAAAATGCTTAGCACAATACATTGTAAACACTAAAGAAACAGTAAATGGTATTCCTTAGAATTTTTTTCTTAGGGTTTCACACTGAAAGCTACCAAGAATAGCACATGGAATGAGGCACCAAATAGAAGGAATTCAGACTACAGGAGGTACTGAAGGAAAGCATGAGGGCCACCACAAAAGTGGCTCACAATGTGGGTCAGAAAAAAACCTTCTGAAAAAAAGAAAACTAATTGAATCTACCATAATGTACTAGTGCTGTCATTTTAGCAGTGTAGCTACATGAGGCTATAACACAAACACAACCTGTACTTTCCTACTAATGGACAGGGAGGAAATGAAAGCACCATGGGAAATCTCACTCTTTGGCTATGAGGCCCAGCTGCTCTGCAGACACCTTACAAGGAGATAATGAAAATTACAAAAGGAAGATTTTAAACCCTGAGATGTATAAGCTGTCATGGGGGGTTGATAACACCATTCAAGCAATAACAGGAATAATGACCTCAAAAAGAAGGAGGAACGCAGGAATGGAAGGAGGGAGGGAAGGAGGGGAAGAAGGGAAGGGAGAAAATACCAAAGTGTACAGACCAAATGGATGGGTCCCACCATACTGGCCCTAATAGATTTCATTAGGGGAAATAGTTCCACAGATGTATAAATTGGAAATAGGCAGTTGAGAACTCCTGACATACTTGAATGAAGACAAGGATGCAGAGTGAAACTGGGAAGCAAAATAATGGAAATGGAATTTGAGTAAATATGGAGGGAGAGGGGTGGTACCTGGAAACCCTCAAGAAGAACCAAGTGTTATAGGGCATTGCTAGTGCTTCTCTGCCAAATGCAGGGCCTCATAGAAAAGTTCCTTCCCATGATACTGTGGAACAACAAGGCAAGTCACCCACAGCTGCAGTGGAGGGAGGCGGGAGATAAAGAAGGGTTAAGGTTGGCCTTTTTTTTGGTCTTCTTGTTGATGTGGCTTGATTTCACCAAATTAGGAAAGGACAAGGTGGAGACAGGGGGCTAGGAAAGGAGAAGAGTAGGAGGGGGGGTGGGTAAGGGAAGCAGTCAGTCCCCACCATTGCTAGTCCAAGGGGAACCCAGAGATGCATGAGATGGGCCTGGATTTCAAGGAGTTCCAAATTCAGTTAGGAAGACAAAAATCCCTTAATATGAAAACATAAACACATATGATAAATCCCCAGGTAAAAACAAAAGATGTGGCGGGGTGTTGGCTGTGGGCAGCTGTAGCTGGGAAAGCTTCCTGGCATAGAAGGCCTGGATGGGATCTGGATAGGTGATGAGGAGACGAGGGGGTTCTACACTGGAGACTAGGCAAGAGCTAGGCAGCTGAGGCAGGACCGAGAAAGCATGTTGACTAGAGACCTGGTGACATGTACCACCATGTGAAAGGGATAGGACAGTAAAATAGAAAAAGCTTGGGCTTTAGGGCCAAGAGGACTTGTTCTTCCACTTACTAGGTGCCCTAGGACCTCAGTTTTATCACCTCTAAAATGAGGATGTTGGAAGGATGAAAAAAAATAATGTGGATAAAGCACTGACCATTACTGGAGCATCATAAGTGCTTAGAAAGTGATATAAAATTGTATTATATTACTACTTCTGGAAATAGAAGCACAGTGTAGTAAGGAGAGAATAGGAGAATGATAACATAAAAAACAAGTTGGGGTTTCCATAGATTAAAATGTTCAAATAAGAAAGGTACTATAAAAGGGGTGATAAAAATGAAGGAATGGATCAGAGCAGGGCTACCTAAAGTGTGGTCCATGGATCAGCATCCCCAGCATCACTTTGGGAGCTTGTAAGAATTACAGACATTTGACTCCACCCTAGAACTACTTAGTCAGAATTTCCGGGTGTGGAGCTCAGCAATCTACATGTTAAGAATATCCCCAACCTTAAAGTTTCAAAGTCCTGGGCTGGAGGAATCAGAAAAATTTCTTGGCCAAGAGATTAGCTCCAAGTATATACACCTGATTCCAGTTAGGTTTGACCTCAAAGTTAGTCTTTTCACAAGTACATGAAGGTTATTAATTTATGAAGAGAACCTTAGAGATTCTGCATGGAAAGTAAAACCATGGAAAAGGATTAAGATTGACAATAGTCACAGAATATGGGTACAGTAAGTGGGATACGGTTGTGTCAGTTTATGTCAGTTCAATTATATTTTCCTGGTAATAAAGTTACAAATTTTGGAATTGTGAATGATGTTGATTCATTTAAGCCACAAAACAACCCTATGTGGTAGGTACTCTTGTCATCCCCTTTGTGTAGATGAGAAAAGTGAGGCATGGTGAGGTTTCCAAGGTTACATGCTAATATGTAGCAGAGCCAGGATTTGAACCCAGGTGGTGAGGCTCCAGAATCCATGCTTTTAGCTGCTAGACTATGCTGCTTTCCCCCCACCATAATTTATTTAACTACTCCCTTACTATTGGACATATAGGTTGTTTCTAGTATTTCACTTTCATTCTTTAAAAAAAAATTTTTTTTTTATTTACATTTATATATTTTTGAGAAACAGAGTGAGACAAAGCATGAGCGGGGGAGGGGCAGCGAGAGAAGGAGACACAGAGTCTGAAGCAGGCTCCAGGCTCTGAGCAAGTGGTCAGCACAGAGCCTGATGCGGGGCTCAAACCCACGAACTGTGAGATCATGACCTGAGCTGAAGTCGGACGCTCGACCGACTGAGCCACCGAGGCACCCCTACTATTTCACTTTCATAAATAAACACTGTGAAGAACATCTTCAGATATAAATCTTTAATTCCTGATGACTTCTGTAAGACAGAGTCTCAGAACTGAAATCCTTGATCAAGGGCCACAATTTTAAGGCAATTGTTTTCCAGATAATGTTACAAGGATAGCCATTTCATCCCACTCCACCAGCATTATATTTAAAGTCTTAGTATTCTTGATAAACAAACTGGCATACCATTATAAAAATTCTTATTTCTTTTATTCAGGTAAAAAAAATATTTTTATATGTTCACCAACCTTGTGCTTTTCCTTATTTGAAAACTGTTAAATCCTTTGCCCACTTTTTTGAAACCACAGTTTTAGTGTTCTTCCTATTCAATTCTGTGAGCTCTTTAAGATACCAAAACTTAGGGGCACCTGGGTGGCTCAGTCAGTTGAGTGTCTGACTTCAGCTCAGGTCATGATCTCACAATTTCTGGGTTCGAGCCCCATGTTGGGCTCTGTACTGACACCTCAGAGCCTACAGCCTGCTTCAGGTTCTGTCTCTGTCTCTCTCTCTCTAACCCTCCTCTGCTTGCACTCTGTCTCTCTCTCTCTCTCTCCCCGAAAAATAAACAATAAACATTAAAAAAATTTTTTTTAAATAAGATACCGAAACTTAACCTTTTGGCATAATTGGTACAATTTGTTTTAGTTTATTTTCCTTTTAATTTAGTTATGACTTTTATAGATAAGTATTTTTAAATGTTTATGTAATAAAATCTATCAGTATTTTTCCTTCATGATTCTCTGCTACTTTTACACTTAAAAAAAAAAATTTCCTCATTCCCATAAAATATCCTCTGTTTTCCTCCCCACACCCCCCAAAAAGAAACTTTCCAAACTTCAAGTTTAACTTGAAGTTACAATTTGATGGAGTATATTTACAGTAAGAAGTACATTTCTTCAGAAGGCTAAAAGAGCTATCTCTGTGTATTCACTTTTGCTGTTGGTTATCCTTTGAATTCCATGAAACCTGCATAAGATCAAGAGACAGCCAGATAGTGGGAAGGGTAGAGAGCTGGAAATAAATGAAGTCCGGAGTGTTAATCTACTCTGTCATTTATAGTCACGTTTTCTCAGGCAAGTTATTCCACCTTTCAGTGCCCTCACTTGAGAAATGGCGATGATGATACCTGTTCATTTCCCTTATTTATCTCTTGGGATGTTCTGAGGATCGTGAGTTAATATTAGGAAAGTAGACTGGTTTAGCAGTCTACAGTACTGAGATTTGTTCATTCATTCAGCTCTTCCAATGTACTAGTCACCAAGCTGGATTCTGGGGTTTTAACACCGAGTAAGACATGCTGTCTGTAGTTGATGAGGTTGAACAATGTGTATTGGCTCATTTAAATCTTTTAACAACCAATAAGTGGGCAAAATGAGGTGGGTGAAATGGGTGAAGGGGGTTAAAATGTACAAACTTCCAGTTATAAAATAAGTCATGGGGATGTAATGTATAGCATGGTGACTGTATTGCATATTTGAAAGTTGCTGAGAGTATATCTTAGTTCTCATCACAAGGAAAAAATGTAACTATGTATGGTGATGGATGTTAACTAGATTTATTGTGGTAATCATTCTGCAGTATATACAAATACCAAATCATTATGTTGTATATCTGAAACTAATATGTATCAATTGTAAGTCAATAAAAAAATAATCAATGAAGTGGGTAATATTAATAATCCCAGCTTATGGATAAAGAAACTGGAGAACAGAGAGATTAAATAACTTGCCCAAGGTTACACACTTGTAAGTTGTAGAGCTGGGACACAGGCCCAGGCAGTCTAACTCCAAAGCCCAGACTTTAAACCACCATGCTGTGCTGCCTCTCAAAAGATGATGGTGAAAATTAGATGATAATTGCAGAGTGAAACTTTATTTGGAATATTTTCATTTTTAAGACTACAGAAAGAGAAGACCATTTGGCCTCCTCACTACTTTTATCTCTTGGTTTCTCCATTGACAAATAGCACAAAAGGGCTCTCTTGGACAGGGCCTTGGGGCATAGGGAGGAACAGACCAGGATCCTGACTTGAAAGAACTCATGATCTGATGAACCAGGGGTCTGAAGCTGTGGTAGAGAACCTCAGTCCGAAGGTTCCCTTCTCAGTGGCTTTCTCTGATCAGCTGGCAACCCCCCCCCCCCCCCCACCTTTGCCTACCCATCCTTTTCTGCAAGGGCCACCAGACTGGAGATCTGGTATCAAGGTATCAAGGCTGGACTGAGTGTGTAGTGCTAACTTAATGCCTGACATGCAGTTGGAGCTCAACCAATGTTTATTGAACTAAACTAAATGCTTATGTCAAATTATAGAATATTTAGAAGGGCTAAATGGAGGATATGATAATTTTTTTCAACCATTAACTGCTGTTAAGAGGAAAAAAACACCTTTCTTTCTAAGGACAAACAGATCATAATTATTGTTGAGGGTTGGGGGAAATGGTTACAATATTTTTGAGCCTGCTTCTCTCTTTCTACATGAAAAACAAGAAATAAATAAGAAACTTGCTTGTTAGGAATGCTGAACAACAAAAAACATGGGAAAAAGAAGTCAAATCATTTCATTTTTCTTACTATTAGTAATTTTTCTTGTATGTACGTGAAAGACTTGTTGAAAGAATAGCTAAAATTAGTCTTCTCTCCGCGGGTATCATATTACCTTTGTCCCCATCATACTGATAAGCATTCCCCGAGGGTGGAGGAAAACAGATTTCCACCCCAGTTCCCAGGGGAAAAAAATCAATTATGGATTAGAAACACATAAAAGCCAATTAATTCAGGTTACTTAACCTAAGAAATCTTGATTCTTCCTGCTTTTTCAGTGTAAAAAAAGATTTCAGACAGGAGCTGAGCCAAAGGATACAGACCAGTTAAACAGCTACCTTGTAGGCATTGTGTTAAACACTTTCCATTTATAGTTCATTTAAACCTCACAACCACCCTTTGAAGGAGACACTACCTCAGTTTTACAGATACCCAAAGGAATATCCACCAGTAAAAACTGAGGCTCAGAGAGGTGAGATGTGTTGCCCAAAGTCACAGAGATTGGAAAATCCATTTTTATCCAAACTCTCTGTCTCTGGCAGAGGCAGACCTTATTTTTTTCTCATTTCACACTTTACCACCTAACTCATTGGCCCTGCCTAATTATAATGTCTGTTCATTTCTGCGGCTTCAAGCAATTATAAAATTGTTCAGGCAAGTGAATCCAACATTCAGTCAGCATTTCCTAGGATCCAGACTTGGGGGAAACAGGCATAAAGTTCCCAGCAACTTTTCAGCAAACACTATCACACATATCTGGATTATTTTCCATCTTAGGAATGGATGATGTGGTTACCAAGACTACCTTGGATTATAAAATAGGGAGCACCTCAGTCCTCTCATTCTCACTAGCTTTGATAGAGGCACCTCAGCCTGTGCATATTGGATTCTGAGAGAGCATTTGAGAAAAAATTCAATCAGGCTGGCGTCAGGCAAGAATAGAAACAAAACTACAAGGCATGAGTGCTTGTTGTACGTGCCACTTTATGCCAGTGGCAAATGGATGAAGTCTACTGTTCACTCACCTTGAACGAAAAGCCTCCCAGAGATGAGAGAGATAATGGATTTTATTTGTTATGGATCAACTAAGCCTTCCCAATACTATTTTACGTTGTGACATAGAAGTTGTCAAGGAGTCTTCTCAGTTACAAAGACAGCTTTTTTTGGTACCAATCATTAAGTCCTCTGCTAACACAGAAGCACTTCCTAGATACCTGATCCCTAGTCCCAGTTGACACATGGCTTCCTTTCCTTTATCCTAAAATCACTTAGACGACAGAACCAAAATATGACAGAGCAGAGTCCCACTCCCCACAAGTAATGACTAATTGAGTTTTGTGGAGTTTACCTTGCAGACATCTCTAGCATTGGTTCCTTTTCTCCATGGCCACTGCTATGGCCATCATCGGGCTATCCTCATCATCATCTGAATGGTTATAATTTCTGTAAGTGGTTTCTCTGTTCCAAACTTGCCCCCCTTTAATTTAGCATCCATATACAGCCAGGATGATTATGATCTAACCCAAAACGCTCATTAAGTCTACTTAAAACCCTACAGTGGCTTCCTTTGCATTAGGATAAATAATAATAATAATAATAAAAAAAAGCCAATATTAACTATATGCATAATCTTGCCACGTACCACATAACTTATCATTTCTTGCAGGAACCTAATAAGGGAGGTACAACCTTCACTGCTATTACTTATAGAGGTCAAGTTACTTAACCAAGGCTCCACATCTAGAAAGTGGCAGAGCCATGACTCAAACCTGGGTTTGTATCATTTCAGATGCATATTTTAACCACCAAGTTATCCATGTGATGGCATGCAGGTTCTCTGTGACCTGGCCTGCCCACCACTCCAGCCTTGTCTCTTCATGAGTCCCTCTTTGCTCCTAATGCCTCAGCTCTTTGAGCTGCTTCCAGGTCCTGGACCTTGACATGCTATTTCACACCTCTGGTTTTGCACATAAATCCCTTCTCTATAATGCCCTCTTCCCTTTGTTTATCTTGTGGAGTGTCTCA
Organism: Puma concolor; assembly: GCF_028749965.1. Taxonomy (NCBI): domain Eukaryota; kingdom Metazoa; phylum Chordata; class Mammalia; order Carnivora; family Felidae; genus Puma; species Puma concolor. The sequence continues at coordinate 92,023,370 of NC_141675.1, forward strand.
TCTTTCAAGATTCATCTCAAGTGTTAACTCCTCCATGAACCTTTCCTCAGCCCCTCCTCTCCTTGGTAGAATTAACTACTCCATTCCCTGTGTATCACTGTACCTTAATTATGCTTTCATTATGGCAACCACAACACTTTCCTATCCTTCCATGGACAAATGATTCCCTCCTCTTAGATTTCTATGAATTCCTTAAATGCTGAGACCATGTCTTACTAATCCGTTTTATCCATAGTATCTAGCCCAGTGCTTGGCTTACAGAAATTTAACTGCAAATATTGTTGAATGAATGAAAATATTTGTTTGTACATGAAGTATGCTGCTTGGTCAGAGCACCCCATGCCAATACATTGTGAGATTTATATTGCTTTTATTTACAGCATCAGTGTAATTAGTAACCTTTTTTCTTTACTGAGGGACTGAATATAAAACTCTGAAGAAGTACATGCAGCTTTATGATAACTAAACATTTTGACATCCTCCCAATTAGAGCAGAAGATAGGAGTGGAGAGAAGATATTGTAGTCTACCTACCACACTTTTCACTTGAGAAAGTACTGGGAAAATGATAACAATGAGTTGTCACTGTACAAGCCAAATTTGGTATGGCAGTTACATACATATCTGCCTCTACAATGGGAAATATTCATATTTGAAACACAATGCACATATTTTATTATGCATAATAAAATAAACTAATAAAAATGAAATTAATTTGAAATTTTAATTTAAAAGCAAGAATGACAGCAATGGAAAGCCACGACCAACTCAAGACGGCATAAATGATGTTGTGTGAACAAGGAATATCTCCCCAAATTCCAGAAATGCCAGTTCTACATGTCTACACATGCCACATGGAAAACACTACATGGCAGCCAGACTTCTTGATTACTAACTCACTAGCAGCCAAATGCAATGTCTAGCCGATATATTCTGGTCCCATCTCAAAACCATATATCTCCAATATTTCCACCTACTCTTGAATCTCAGCTCAAGGGAAACTTCCTTGAGAAAGCCTTCCTTGTTCTTTGCAGTAAAGTCTGTATACACCCTCAATGAACTAACATTCTTTTCTTTAGGGAGCTTATTTGAGTTTATAAAAATATATTTAATAGTTTGTTATTTTACTAACAGTTGCCTCCCCAAAGCATCTATAAGCTCCAGGAGATCAGAGATCTTGCCTGGTTTTTTCACCACTTTTCCCCCAGTTGCTGACACATAGCCAGGCACTCTTATAAACATTATGAATGAATGAATGAATGAATGAATGAATGAATGAATAGAATGATTCCTTCACCTCTTATTCATTGTCCAGTTCTCTGAAGAATTATACCTGATTCCTTGGGAAATACAAATCAAAACCATGATGAGATACTACCTCACGCCTGTCAGAATGGCTAAAATCAACAACATAGGAAACAATAGATGTTGGCGAGGATGTGGAGAAAGGGGAAACCTCTGACACTGTTGATGGGAATGCAAACTGGTGCAGCCGCTCTAGAAAACATTACAGAGGTTCCTCAAATAGAACTACTAGGGTAGTTACAAATAGAACTACCCTACTCTCCAGCAATTGCACTACTAGGTATTTACCCAAAGGATAAAAAAAATACAGATTTGAAGTGGTACATACACCCCAATGTTTAAAGCAGCATTATCAACAATAGCTAAACTATGGAAAGAGCCCAAATGTCCATTGACTCATGAATGGATAAAGATGATGTGGTATGTATATACAATGGAATATTTTTTTAAATATTTATTTATTTATTTTGAGAGAGAGTGAGAGAGCATGAGTGGGGAAGGGGCAGAGACAGAGGGGGAGAGAGAGAATCCCAAGCAAGCCTGTGCTGACAGTGCAGAGCCTGACGCAGGGCTCAATCTCATGAACCTCAAGATCATGACCTGAGCCAAAACCAGTGTTGGATGCTCAACCAACTGAGTCCCCCACGTGCCCCTACAATGGAATATTAGCCATCAAAAAATGAGATCTTGCCATTTGCAGCTGCATGGATGGAGCTAGAGTGTATGATGGTAAGCAAAATAAGTCAGTCAGAGAAAGACAAATATCATATGATTTCACTTGTATGTGGAATTTAAGAAACAAAACAGATGAACATGTGGGAGGGGAAAAAAGGGAGAGGGAAACAAACCATAAGAGACTCTTAGAGCAAACTGAGGGTTGACAGAGGGAGGTGGATGGGGAAAGGGCTAAACGGGTGATGGGCATTAAGGAGGGCTGTTGTTATGATGAGTACTAGGTGTCGTATGTTAAGTGATGAATCATTGAATTCTTGAAACCAGTATTGCACTCTATTTAACTAATAGAATTTAAATAAAAATTTGAGAAGAAAAAACCACAAAGATTCCTTATGAGACTCAAGCTGGTACTCAATTCATTCCTCCTCATTGTTTCCTTACCCTATGACAAGGATCAGTCATTATTTTCTAATCCATTCTCCTCTCAACCTCCATTCAAAAAGGCTTCTTAGAAAGGGCAGTTTCTAACCAACCTGAACTTTCTGACATGTGTGGGATCCAGGTCTAGGTCATGCAACATGAAAAAAGTGAACAAAATAAGGGAAAATGTAGTGACTTGGAGTACCTATTAGGTTATTTTAAACACTCTGCCTAATTCCTAAAAAACTTATTATTTCATTAAAAATAATTTAAACCACTTATATTTTCTCATATAGATAAAAAGGGGTTTATTTGCTGATTTTTTCCATTTCTCAATATATTTTGGCCTTGCATAGTAAAAGCCTTGGAACAGAGTTGATTGTGCTGATTGTTGGCAGAAATAAGCCACATGTGTGGTCTTTTAGCAGAATTATCTGATGATTGTTCCTAAATGACAGGGCCCTGTGCTTCAGGATTCTTTTCCACTCAAGAGTCTTGGCCTACTCCTCCCTTCCTACTTCTCTGTTGTCCTCTAACTCTTCTACATCTTTCCCTCCTGGTGGTCTGCCACAAAGCTATGTCCCTGAGCCCCTTTACAAGTATAAAACACCTATTTTCTGAGATTCTTACGGAGGAAGAATACTATGCCTGCCACTCTGTTGGTCCTGGGTGGAGAAGGGACAGGCAATGTAAAAGTGTAATTGGCCAAGTTCTGCTTTCTGGAATTCCTGGAAATCTAGTGCATTTTAGGAAACAGCCTTCATTAATTCCCCTCAGTACCAGACTCTACTTAAATTACACTTGGAAAGACTAGTTTAAGGGAAAGAACAGATAGTATAGTACTCATCATGGATTCTTCCCGAATGCTGGGACAGTTAAGGAAAGTAAATGAAATGTCATGGTAGTGGGCTCCCTACCCCAAGGGCCAGCCCAGTGAAAGATCCTGAAGACAGCAGGGGTGGTGCCAGTTGGGAACACTGGAGATTATGGGGTGTGGGCAGTGGCAATGATGTCATTTTCCTGTGGTACTTTCATTAGGCAGGAGGTAGGATAAAGAATCAAGGGGCGCCTGGGTGGCTCAGTCGGTTAGGTGGCCGACTTCGGCTCAGGTCATGATCTCTCGGTCCGTGAGTTGGAGCCTCCGCGTCGGGCTCTGGGCTGACGGCTCAGAGCCTGGAGCCTGTTTCAGATTCTGTGTCTCCCTCTCTCTCTCTGACCCTCCCCTGTTCATGCTCTGTCTCTCTCTGTCTCAGAAATAAATAAACGTTAAAAAAAAAAATTAAAAAAAAGAATCAAAAGGAGGGGACAGAGCAAGAGAGAAAGGATATGAGTAAAAACAACGAGCTATAGATACAAATGCTGGTATAAATATTATCTCTAGAAGATTAACTTTTGCATTGTTTGATTTTAAAAATCGGGTGCCTGCGTGGCACTCTTGATTTCAGCTGAGGTCATGATCTCCAGTTGCTGAGATCAAGCCCCTTCTCAGGCTGTAGGCTGACAGCACAGGAGCCTGCTTGGGATTCTTTCTTTCCCTCTCACTCACCCTCTCTCTCTGCCCCTCCCCACCTCTCAAAATAAATAAACCTTAAAAAACCCATGCTCATGTGTTATCTGTTGAAATTATCTCTTAAAAATAGTTTTAAAAATAATAAAAAACCGCATCTGGTTCTTTTTGCTCTTTTTTCCTTTGTCCTCAAGACACCTGGAGGCTTGGGCCAAGGAAGATGGGTGCTGACACTGTGGCCCTCCCTTAAATATCCGAAGACACTACTAGAAAGCTGCCTGTTGCCTTGTTAACATACACGGAAAGGTGTGTGTTCTTTCTGACCGCGCCACAGGCAGAAACAAGGCGCAGGCACCAGACACTACCCACAGTCCGTGTCTTCGCACGCACTTCGGTTCATCAGAGAGGGCGACCCCCAGCTCCTTCTGGGGGTAACTGAACAGTCTGGTCCTGTGCCCAGGAAGTCTTTTTGGTCTTGTAACCTGGCCCTGACTTTCCCGCACAGACCCGCACCCGGTGTTCCCGGGGCTGAGGTGCTCCCGCGTGCGCCCTTCCTTTGGTTCCTGGGCCCTTGCGGTCCCTGGACCCCGCCACTGCCCGCCCTGCGTTGGGGTGCTTTCCGGCCCACCCTCCTCCCCGACCTTGGTCCTACCTGCCGCCCTGGCCCGTACTCCCTCACCAGGGGTAGCGCCGGCCCGTCAGCTGTGGGTCTACACGAGAATGGGCTGGAGGTTGAGCTCAGGACGCCACGCGGGCCCAGCTCCCGATGCCAAGGTCACGGTCTCGGAGAGGCGCCAGCTGTCCGGTCCGGCCACAGCAGCCCCCCCACCCCCCACCCCCCGCGCCGACCCTCTGGGCAGCTGCCGCGGCCCGGGCCTCGGAACTCCGCCCCTCTCCCGCTCCCCGCCCGCCTGCCCCCTCGGGGTCCCAGACTGCGGAGCCCGGCTCCCTTCGGAGCCCACTTGCCGGCTGCTCTGTTATCTTGCACTCCTGGCAGCCCCAGCACCCTCACCGTCTTCCCCGTCCACATGGAGCTGCGCTGACTCCTCTGGAGCCCAGCGCCGAGGGCGCGTCTTTTCTCTCCCGGGGGCCACTCGTTGGGTCTGGTTCCCGGGGACCGGGCGCCCCACGCTCGGGTCCTCTCCAGTCCTCTCAGCGCTGGGAATTCCTGGACCCTAGATCCTGCTCCTGCAGTCTGAGAAAACCCCTTTCTTCCTTCTTGGAAATGGAAAGAGGCTTAAGACGGTGGGGGCTTACGACTCCACCAACGTTCTCCGTGCCAATAGTGGGAAACTTTTTTTTTTTTTTTTTTTTTTTTTTTTTTTGATAAAAGGCCAGAGAGTTAGAGTAAAATAAATATAAAACCCATGCTCAAACTCTTACTCATTCTGCAAGACTCAGGTCATGCGCTGCCTACGCAGGGAGACTTTCTCGGTGCTCGCAAACAGCTCCCTCCTCTCTTCTGTCCACTCTCCGCGCCAAAGGGCTCCCAGTCCTCCTCGGCCAGAAGCAGTCACCGCTGGCGTGTCATTTCCTGTACAGAACCGACCCTGCGCTCCTTGAAGACGGGGACCCACCTGCCTTGATCATCCCAGTCCCCATCCTCTGGCATGACGCCCGCCGCCTGTCAGGCGCTAGAATATTTTTTGAAAAAGGGGAAAATTAATTTATTTTGTAGAAACCCAGTTTTTTTCTTTTTACCCTCAAACAACATGTACTCCTTTGGGTGAGCAGCTTGCTGGTGTCTGTAAAGAGCCACAAAAATTATTATCCCTTTGATGCAGTAATTTCATTCTTGGGGAAATTTCCAGAACAAAATAATGTTCATGGGCAGATGATCATAGCAAGATTATTTTTTTAAACATAAGATAATAGCAGTAAAAAAACCACTAAGGCAAACAAACAAAGCAAACTGTCAACAATAGGAAATTGGTTAAATAAATTATGGGAGGGTAACTTAATGAGATATTACACAATCTTTAAAAATGAAAAACATCAAGGCAGAGTGCTCAAAATGTTTTTTAGAACAAGAGGGAGTATTTATTTTTAAAGCAAAAAAAAAAAAAAAAAAGAAAGAAAAAAAAAGAAAAAAGAAACCTAGAAGAAAATATGAAGTAACATGATGATGAAGTGTTTGCAAAATAACATTAAACCATAAGAGTGAAAAGTTGCATAGTTACTAAGCTTAACAACTTTAAGTAACAATGCAGATTTCTCCTCTGTATTTCCATTTTCTTGCTTCAGAGGAGCATAGACTCACATCTGGACTCTCAAATACATCCTTATCAGACCCCAGTTCTGCCCATTGACTTACTTCCCTTCCAATGCAGCACAAGGAGAGGTAAACAAATGTTCCAACACCAGGATAGAGTGAAGAGAAGAATCTAGTTAATAAAAATAACTTGTTGTGATGAACACTGGGTGTTATATGTTAGTGATGAATCACTGAATTCTACTCCTGAAACCAACATTGCACTGTACATTAACTAAAAATTAAAAAATAGTAATAAATGCCAAGTCCTCCCTCAGGCCCAAACACCCAGCAATACAAATTCACAGTGGGGGATTTGGTTCAGTAGCGGTAGGTATTAAAATGTCCTAACGACTGTACAACCTAGTCAGTGCCAAAAGGCTGAATTAATTCAACTCCAAAACTGAATGATGCTGCAGCCTTAGGCCGAATTAATTCTTCTCAGGGATTAGCTTATACCTGGGCATAATGTTCAAATGCCTTTGATTAAGAAAGTTTCACTCTGAAGAGCTATTATTACATTTTAAAGATGAAGAAACTGAAGCTTACAGGAGTTAGGAGGTGGTGGAAACATGACCAGCCAAGGTGTTTGACCATTTTGCCCGTGGGTCTCAGTGCGTACATCTCCCACTAGAGGTACAGTAGATGGTTTTGAGTGGTACACAGTTGATGACGTTAAATAACTAGATCCTGTGGTGAAAAAATTTATGTCTTTTTCAGTTCTCTTGATTCTATGGATTATGTCTGGGAAGAACTATCATTTTTGTGATTCTTTGTCTTTACACCTCTCTACCACTTGCTAATCTGTTTTAACAAAGAGAAAGCCTGCCTCGGGCTCAGCACCTTTGCTAGGCAACAGTTCCTAAGTAGAATTTAATATCATCACTTTCTCTGCCTTCTGATATTATTCCTTACACTATTAATTTCTAATTGATACAGGCTTTCCACTTACAAGGTGATGTAGTTTCCATTTAAGGTCAATTTACTTGCGTAAGAAAATGGGGTAATTTTCAAAGAAAGATATTAAAGGAAGAAGAAGACCAGTGATATTTGGATATAGTAGAAATGGCAACATAATGAAGGTGGGACACAGATGCCTGACATTTAGGAAATACTGCCTCACACTCCATTATGATCAGTGGATGGAAGGTATGGTGGGGCATGTTTCAGTTGAAAATGAATGGATACTCAAAAAGAATGTGTATTCGTTTCTAAATTCTAAATAATTCTAATTTCTGCTGCTTTAGGGTGAAATGCTCTGAATGTATCTGTTAGGTCCATGTGATCCAGTGTGTCATTCAAAGCCATTGTTTCCTTGTTGATCTTCTGCTTAGATGATCCGTCCGTTGTTGTAAGTGGGGTGTTAAAGTCCCATTCTATTATTGTATTGAGTTTCTTTAAGTTTGTTATTAATTGACTTATATATTTGGCTATTCCTACATTGGGGGCATAAATATTTGCAGTTGTTCAATCTTCTTGTTGGATAGCCCCCTATATTATGATATAGTGCCCTTCTTCATCTCTTACTACAGTCTTTGATTTAAAATCTAGTTTGTCTGATGTAAGTATGGCTACTCCATCTTTTAATGTCCATTAGCATGAAAAATAGTTCACCCCCTCACTTTCAATCTGGAGGTATCTTTGGGTCTAAAATGAGTCTTTTACAGGCAGCATATCAACGGGTCTTGTTTTTTATCCATTTTGATACCCTATGTCTTTTGATTGGAGCATTTCAAGCTGTATTACAAAGCTTTACTCATCAATACAGTATGATACTGGCACAAAAACAGACGCATAGATCAGTGGAACAATATAGAGAACCCAGAAATGGACCCACTACTATATGGTCAACTGACCTTTGACAAAACAGGAAAGAATATCCAATGGAAAAGAGACAGTCTATTTAGCAATTGGTGCTGGGAGAACTGGACAGAAACATGTAGAAGAATGAAACTAGACCACTTTCTTACACCATACACAAAAACAAACTCAAAATGGATGAAAGACCTAAATGCGAGACAGGAAATTATCAAAATCCTAGAGGAGAACATAGGCAGCAACCTCTTTGACCTCAGCTGCAGCAACTTCTTACTAGACATGTCTCTAGAGGCAAGGGAAACAAAACAAAAAATGAACAATTGGGACTTCATCAAGGTAAAAATCTTGTTCACAGTGAAGAAAACAATCAACAAAACTGAAAAACAACCAACAGAATGGGAGAAGATATTTGCAAATGACATATCTGATAAAGTGCTAGTATCCAAAATCTATAAAGAATTATCAAATTCAACACCTCAAAAACAAACAATCCAGTGAAGAAATGGGCAGAAGAAATGAACAGACACTTCTCCAAAGGAGACATGCGAATAGCTAACAGACACATGAAAAAATGCTCAACATTACTCATCATCAGGAAAATACAAGTCAAAACCACAATGAGATACCACCTCACAGCTGTCAGAATGGCTAAAATAACAACTCAGGCAACAACAGATGTTGGTGAAGATGTGAAGAAAGGGGAACCCTTTTACACTGTTGGTGGGAATGCATACTGGTACAGCTACTCTGGAAAACAGTGTGGAGGTTCCTCAGAAAGTTAAAGATAGAACTACCCTATGACCCAGCAATTACACTAATAGGTGTTTATCCAAAGGATAAACAAATACTGATTTGAAGGGACACATGCACCCCAATGTGTATAGCAGCACTATCAACAATAGCCAAATTATGGAAAGAGCCCGAATGTCCGTTGACTGATGAATGTATAAAGAGGTGGTGTATACACACACACACACACACACACACACACAGAGAGAGAGAGAGAGGAATATTACTCAGCCATCAAAAAGAATGAAATCTTGCCATTTGCAACAACATGGGTGGAACTAGAGGGTATTATGCTAAGTGAAATTAGTCAGAGAAAGATAAATGCGATATGATTTCGCTCATATGTGGAATTTAAGAACCAAAACAGATCATATAGAGGAAGGGAAGGAAAAATAAAATAAGATAAAAACACAGAGAGGCAAACCAAAAGAGACTCTTAACTATAGAGAACAAACTGAGGGTTGCTGGAGGGGAGTTGGGTGGGGGATAGGCTAGATGGGTGATGGGCATTAGGAAGGGCACTTGTGATGAGCACTGGGTGTTATATGTAAGCCATAAATCATTAAATTCTACTCCTGAAATCAATACTGCACTATATGTTAACTAACTTGAATTTAAATAAAATCTTGGAGGGGCGCCTGGGTGGCGCAGTCGGTTAAGCGTCCGACTTCAGCCAGGTCACGATCTTGCGGTCCGTGAGTTCGAGCCCCGCGTCAGGCTCTGGGCTGATGGCTCGGAGCCTAGAGCCTGTTTCCGATTCTGTGTCTCCCTCTCTCTCTCTGCCCCTCCCCCGTTCATGCTCTGTCTCTCTCTGTCCCAAAAATAAATAAACGTTGAAAAAAAAATTAAAAAAATAAAATAAAATCTTGGAAAGAAAATAAATTAATGGCAACTCTCTGACAATCAGAGCTGTCTGGGAGGATTTGAAAGGGCTGCCTTAGAGGTATTTACCACATTCCCTTCCCTCCAAGGATTGAAGCAGAGGTTAGGTGCCTGCTTGTCACTAATGATACCATGGGAGGTCACACACTAGATAGGCTATGAGCTTTGAAGTTCCTGCCAACCAGGAGAATCTGAGATTCTTGACATCAAACTTCCCAGGGAGCTGACCACTGGAGAGACCGCATTTTGAAGTAAATTACATTAACTTCCCTGAGGAAAAATCCCAAGAAGGGTTTCAAATAAGCTTAGAGCAACAGCAGCACCAGTGTGACCATTGTATTATATATAGAACAGTAGCAGATTATTCTCAAGGTAGTTGCTTTGAAAGAGATAACATTTGGGGCTATTGAAACTGTTAAGGTGTTTGCTTACAATTCAATCATTTTCTCTATAATTACACTTTCTTCTGGTGTAGCCTCTATTCATAACCATCCCTGAGGGCTGGGAGGACAAGGCTGTTCTTCCTTCTTTCAAATATCAGCATCTCTCAGCCTCAGGCTTCATTTTGTGTGGTGTCTGCTTACCCCAAAACAGCTGCCCCTGCTGTTCATTTTAACGCATTTTGACCAGTATAAAAATGCATGTGTGGTGAAAAAGGTACACAGCAGATAAAAAGTTACTTTGGTGTGGGAAATTTACTTTGCGACTGCATGGCCTAAAAATTCATGATGTACAGGATCATGATCTGACTGCCTTAAAGCTCCATAATGTTTGGCACATGCAATATCTTAGAGGTCACCCAGCCCATTGCTTCTAAGGATCTTACACAGCAGGTAAACTAGAAGGAGACAAACATTCAGGTGGAATGAGTAAACTGCCTATGCTAGAATAACTGCTCTCAGGGAAGCTCATTCAACAGACAGATCTTTAGGTTAGAAAGTTCTTTCCTGAGGCATCCCTGGAAGGACTCTTTCCCTCACATTCCATATCCAATTCATATGCAAGTCATGCTGGCTCAGATTTCAAAATAGAGCCAGAATCAACCTCTTGTCTCCACTTCACCACCACCAGCCTCATCCAAGGCAGCATCTCCTAGAAAACTTTCTAACTGTTCCTGCATCCACCCTTGCCTCTCTGCAATCTATTCTTCCCATAGCAGCGGGATCGATACATTTGGAATAACTTGGATTATGTCATTTCTATGTTCAAAACCCTGTCTGTAATGGCTTCTTATTTCACTCGGACTAAAATCCAGTAAAGCGCATTGTTCATAAAGGCCAGCATCATCTGGCTATTTCCCTGATCTCATCTCCTATCTCCCTCACTTCTTTTGCTCTCCATTCAATGTTACCTTTCCAGAAATGCATTCCTCTGGGATTCATATCACCATAGTGTAGCCCCTCTTTCACCCCACTCCATCACTATTTCTCTATTCTTCTTTACCATTTTTTAGGGTGTTGCAAACTTTATTTATGGCTTGAAAGCAATAAAGTTGGGGGTAGGTGATAGGGTCAGAGAAGTTAGAGCAAATTGCACACAGAAAACAACTTAAAAATGAATATGTAATACTCTGTTCTTTAAAAACATGTAGGAATCCAGCTGCCATGAATTTCTCATTGGCTCTCTTTCCTCCTGGGTTCCAACTTTCCTGTCTCATTGCTAGAGGGTGTTTTCACACTCTCATCTTTAGCCCCTGTCCTCTTTTCATCCTGATCCCTCTCAAGATGCTCTAAGAAACTCAAATAGGGCCTAATCATTTTCTTTTTGTTTTAATTAATAAATTTTATTGAAGTAGAACACATGTTTAGAAATATGTACAATTTGATCGGCACTTGTACTTTTTTCCATTGTCCTGATTTATAAAACCATAGATTATTTATATTTATATCAGTGGAATCATTCAGTAAATACTCTTTTGTATCTATTTTTTTTTCATTCAACAACTTGTGAGATTCAACCATATTGTGCAGTAACTTGCTCCTTTTAATTGCTGTAGAATATTCTGTATGTATCACAATTTATTGATCATTTTACTTGATGAGCATTTGAGTTGTTTTCAGTTTTGAGCTATAATGAATAATGCTGCCATGAATGGTTGTTGGTGTACATGTGCTTGAATTTCTGTTGGGCAATATATCTGAGTAGAATTACTGGGTTAATAAGATAAATAAGAACTCTCGGGGAACCTGTGTGACTCACTGGGTTGAATGTCTGACTTTGACTCAGGTCATGATTTCATGGTCCGTGAGTTCCAACCCCACACCAGTCTCGCTGAGGTCAGCACAGAGCCCAGTTCAGATCCTCTGTCCCCCTCTCTCTGCCCCTCCCTGACTTGTACTCTTTCAAAAATAACTAAACATAAAAAAAAGATAAATAAGAACTCTCATTTACTACTGGTAGAAATAGAAATTAGTATGACCACTTTTGAAAAATATTTGGCAATATCTTCTAGTGTTAAACGCATGCATACCTTTTATATTCTAGGTTCTTTGTCAATTGTTGATATTAAAAATATTTTTTCCAATTCTGTAGTTTGCCTTTTCACTCTCTTAATAGTGTCTTTTTATGGACAGAAGTTCTTATTTTTAATATAGTCCAATTAACTATCTTTTCCTTTATGGTTAGTGTGTTTTTATCCTGCTTAAGAAAGCTTTGTGGACATCAAGTCATGAATATATTCTGCAGTGTTCTCTTCTGGAAGCCTTATGTTTTCCTTTTACTTTAAGATATATAATCCTCCTGGAATTGATTTTTCTATGGTCAACTTTCATTTTTTTCCCAATGAATATCCAATTGACTTGGCACCATTAATAAAAAAGATAAACATTTTTATTCTGTGTGTCATCTTTGTCATAAAATACCCAATTATATGTGGGTCTGTTTCTGGACTCTCTATTGTGTCCTATTATGTCTTTGTGCATTCTTTTGCCAAAACTCCACACTGTTTTTTTTTTAATTGTGGCTTTATAGTAAGTTTTGAAATCTGGTACAGTAAGTTCTTGAACTTTATTCCGCTTTAAGATCATGTGGGCTGCTATTGGCCCTTTGCATTTCCATATACATTTTTAGAATCAGCTTGTAAACACACACACACACACACACACACACACACACGTCTGGATTTTTTACTGAGATTACATTGAATATATAGATCAATTTTGAAGAAAATTGATATCTCATAGTTAGGCTTGTAATCTGTAAACATGACATATTCTCCCATTCAGTTAAGTCTTCTTTAATTTCTCTCACTAATAATTTATAGTTTTCTGTGTATAAGTTTTTTGCACATATTTTGCTAGATTTATTCCTAGGTATTTGATGCTTTTTTGATACAATTGTATTTGGCATAATTTTAAAATTTCATTCTTAATTGTTTGTTGCTGACACTTTGCTGTATTTCTCTTCTTAGGATATATCATCCCCCATCACCTGTCACACTTATGTGTTATTGTATATCTCTCTTACAAAATGAGAATACAAATTTTGTCCATTTTGATTACTGCTTTATTCCCAGTGCCTCAAACAATTCCCAGTACATAACAGATTCCATAAATATTTGTTGACTTGAATTGACTTATATTGAACTGAAATCTTCCTGCAGTTCATCCTTCCTTCCTCTAGAACAATACAGAATAAGTCTCTTTCTTGTTGTACATGCTGGTTTTTCTACTGTTCTCCAGCAGCACTTCCTTCCCACAGCCAAGTGCTTTAGTTCCTTCAGCAGTTCCTCAAAGGCAGGTTTTAGAGACTCTATCATCATATTGCCTTCATTCCTTAGTATGAACTCTGGTTTGCCAATATTCCCTTTCAATCTGGGCTCCCAGACTGATTTGACTGATGCCTATGGTAAATTTGGAATATTACTTGCCTGAGATGGCTCATTTTTATTTGCTCTGTCGCAATATTGATGCACAGTGAGATTGTGGTCAAGCAATATCCCGAGCCTGTATTTTTGAAATAAAATTCAGTTATCTTAACATAAATGTAGAACTTTTACCAAAGGTAATTATACCTTCAAACTAAAAACGTTTAAACATCAAGATCCTTCATTTGTATAGCTCCTGTGAATCTGCACAGGGATGCTGGGGGTTAAATAAAAGGACCTAAATAAAGCTGTAGCGATTTCTTTATCACACTAATAAATACTCACTGTATTTTTTGTATTCATAATGTTGCATTTTTTAATTTAAAAATTTAATTTAATCTTATTAATTTTTCCATTTTATCAAGATAAAATTGACATAATATTGTATGAGTTTTAGGTGTATGTAAATATGAAGTGATATATGTATATTATCATGAAATGACCACCTCAATAAGTTTAGTTAACATCCATCACCATACATATCTATACATTTTTTTTTCTTGTGATGAGAGCTTTTAAGATCTGATCTCCTCACAACTTTCAAATAATGTAGTGCAATATTGTTAACTGTAGTGACCATGCTGTGCATTACATCCTCAGAACTTATTTATTTTCTAATTGGAAGCTTGTAACTTTTTGATCGTTTTTGCCCATTTCACCCTGTCCTGCCTCTGGCAACCACCAATCTGTTCTCGGTATCTATGAGTTTGGCAGGGGGCAGGTTTTGGTGAGCTTCTCCCCCTAGATTCCATATATAAATGAGATCATACAGTATTTGTCTTTCTCTGATTTACTTCACTTAGCATAATGGTCTCAGGGCTCATCCATATTGTCACAAATTTCAGAATTTCTTCTTTTTGTGGCTGAATAACATTCCATTGTATACATATACTACATCTTTATGCATTTTTTTGTTGATGGACACTTAGATTGTTTCCATGTCTCGGCTATTGTAAATAATGCTGCAGTGAACATGGGGGTGCAGATATCTTTTTAAGATACTAATTTAATTTCCTTTGGATACATACACAGAAATGGAATTGCTGGATTATATGATAGTTCTATTTTTCAATTTTTGAGGAACCTCCATCTGGTTTTCCATAGCAGCTACACTTGGGAAATGCCCTTTTCTCTACAACCTCACCAACACTTATTATCTCCTGTCTTTTTGGTAATAGCCATTCTAACAGGTGTGAGGTGATATGTCATTGTGGATTTGAAATGCATTTTTCTGATGATTAGTGATGTTCCTGTTGGCTATATGTATGTCTTTTTTGGAAAAATTCAGGCCTATTCAGGTCGTCTTATCTGAAATTGTATTGTACACCTGAAACTAATATAATGTTTTATGTTAATTATACCTCAGTAGAGAACGAGAGAAAGAGAACAGCTAGAGAAAAGCAACTCATCACATATAAGGGATCCTCAATAAGATCAAAAGTTGATAGAATTCTCAGAAGCTATAGAGGTCAGAAGGCAGAGGGATGACATACTAAAATACTGAAAGAAAAAAAATCGTCAACCAAAAGATATATTCAGCAAAATTATATTTCAGAGCCAGAGAAGAAATTAAGGTGTTCCCAGATAACAAAAAGCGAGACCTGCCCAGAAGAAATACTAAGTATATGTTGTGATGGACATTAGGTGTTATATCACTAAAGTATTTAATCACTAAATTCTACACCTGAAACTAATATTACATTGTATGTTAACTAACTGGAATTTAAATAAAAAACTTGAAAAAAAATCCTAAGTGTAGTCCTTTAGGTTCAAATGAAAGGACACTAAACAGTAACTCAAATCCACATGAAGTAAAGAGCACCAGTAAAGGTAATTACATAGATAAAAGGTATAAGTGGGTATAAGTGTAGTTTTTGTTTTTAACACTTTTTTCTCCTATCTAATTAAAAGACAAATGCATAAATCAATGATTATAATGCTGTGTTGCTTACCTTATATGTCTAAAGATACAATTTTTATGACAATAATGGCACTAAAGATGGTGGAAGAAAAGGACCTATACCGGAGCAAAGATTCTTATACTGTTGAAATTAAGTTGGTATTAATCTGAATTAGATTATTTTCAGTTAAGATGTTAATTGCAATCTCCAGAGTAATCACTCAGAAAATTAAAAAAGTATATATAGTAAAAAAAAAAACCAAAAAGGGAATTAAGATGGTATGCTAGAAAGCCTCCCTTTCATCTAAAAGAAGGTAGTAATGGAGGAATAGAGGAATGAAAAGACCTAAGATACATATAAAATAGCAAAAAGGCAAACATAAATCCTATCTTCGCAGTAATTTAATTAAATGTAAATGGATTAAACACTTCAATCAAAAGGCAGAAATTGGAAAAATGGATAAAACATATGATCCAACCTTTATGTTGTGACAAGAGACATATTTTTTTCTGTTTGTTTGAGTTGGCACACAATGTTACATTAGTTTCAGGTGTACAACAGTGATCTGACAAATTTATACATTATGCTATGTTCACCACAAGTATAGCTACCATCTGTCCTGTTATATTGCTATTACAGTATTATTGACTGGTCCTTGCTCTGCCTTTTATTCCCATGACTTGCTCATTCCATGACTGGAGGCCTATTCCTCCCTCACACCTGTTTGGCCCAAACCCCCACATCCCTCCCCCTCTGGCAACCATCAGTTTGTTGACAAGAGACATACTTCATTTATTTATTTATTTATTTATTTATTTATTTATTTAAATATGAAATTTATTGTCAAATTGGTTTCCATACAACACCCAGTGCTCATCCCAAAATGTGCCCTCCTCAATGCCCATCACCCATTTTCCCCTCCCTCTCACCCCCATCAACCCTCAGTTTATTCTCAGTTTTTAAGAGTCTGACAAGAGACATACTTCAGATTCAAAGATACAAATAGGTTAAAATAAATAATGGAAAAAGATATACAATGTAAATAGTATCCAAAAGAGAACTAGAGCAACATCTTAATATTAGACAAAATACATCTTAAGACAAAAATTATTATTAAGGACAAAATAGGTCTTTTTTTTAGTGGTAAACGGTTTAATTCATCAGAAAGATATAACAATTGTACACATACACATACATAACAAGAGATTTTCAAGATCCATGAAGAAATAAATTAAAAGAATGAAAGTAAAAATATAATTTTAATAGTGATAGTTGGGGACTTCAATACCCCACTTTTATCAATGAATAGAACAACTAGGAAGAAAATCAAAAAGAAAATAGAAAACTTGAACAACAGTGTAAATCAATTAGACCTAAACAGACACCCATAGAATATTCTACCCCAAGATAGCAGAATACACATTCTTTCAAGTACAAATGGAACATTCTTCAGGATAGACTATGCTATAGACTGCATGTCTGTGTCTCCCCCAAATTCATATGTTGGAACATAATCCCCAGTGTGATAGTATTTGGAGGTGGGGCTTTTGACAGGTGATTAGGGCTCTGAACTTATAAATGTGATTAGTGTCCTCATGAAAGAGGCCCAGAGAACTCCTTTGCCTCCTTCTCCCTATGTGAGGACACAGCAAAAAGACACTTGCCTGTGAAGAAGGAAGTGGGTCCTTACTAGACACTGAAACTACTAGAGCCTTGATCTTGGACTTCCCAGCCTACAGAACTGTGAGAAATAAATTTCTGTTGTTTACAAGTTGCCAAGTTTATGGTAGTTTGTTATGGCAACCTGCATGGACTGAGGCAGACCATATGTTAGGCCAGAAAACAAGCCTCAATTAATTTAAAGGGATTGAAATCATATGAAGTATGTTTTCTGACCACAATGGAATGAAATTAGAAATTAATTATATGAAGAAATTTGGGAATTCACAAATATATGGAAGTTAAACACACTCTGAAATAAATATGTCAAAGGAGAAATTAAAAGGTAGATTAGAGATTTTTTGAGATGAACAACATAACAAACATAAGGGATGCAGGTAAAGCAGTGCTTAGAGGAAAATTTATAGCTGGAAACATCTCTATGGAAAAGAAAGAAAGGTCTCAAATCAATAATCTAGCCTTCCAACATAAGAAACAAACAGAAAAAGATGTGAAAACTAAATACAGAGCAAACACAAGGAAGGGAAAAAGGACCTGAGTGGAAATAAGTGAAATAGATAACAAAAAACTAATAAAATCAATAAAAGAAAAATTTGGTCCTTTGTAAAGATCGATAAAATTAACAAATTTTTAGCTAGATAAACTAGATAAAAAGAATACACAAATTACTAAAATAATGAATGAAAGAGGTAGCATAACTACCAACTTTGCAGAAATAAAAATGATATAAGAGAATATTATGAAAAGGTGTATGTCAATAAATTAGAAAGCCTATATGAAATGGATAAGTTACTAGAAAGACACAAACTACCAAGAATAACTCAGGAAGAAATAGAAAATTGGAGTAGACCTGTAATAGGTAAAGAGATTTAATTAGTAACTAAAAAACTTCCTACAGGCATAATACCTTTCAGTTCCATTATGCTAAGTGAAATAAGTCAGTCAGAGAAAGACAGATATCATATGTTTTCACTCATATGTTGAACTTGAGAAACTAAACAGAAGACCATGGGGGAAGGGAAGGGGGAAAATTGTTTCAAACAGAGAGGGAGGCAAACCATAAAAGACTCTTAAATACAGAGAAAAAACTGAGGGTTGATGGGGGGTGCGTTGGCAGAGGTGGGGAAAGTGGGTGATGGGCATTAAGGAGGTCACTTGTTGGGATGAGCACTGGGTGTTGTATGTAACAATGAATCACAGGAATCTACTCCCAAAACCAAGAGCACACTGTATACACTGTATGTTAGCTAACTTGACAATAAATTATATTAAAACAAAAACAAAAACAAAAAAACTTCTTACAGGAAAATGTCCAGGCCCAAATGGCTTCACAGGTTAATTATACCAAACATTTAAAAAAGAATTCATACCAAGTCTTCACAGACTCTTCCCAAACAGAAGATGAGGAAACACTTTTCAACTCATTTTATGAAGCTACTATTACTCTGATACCAGAAGCATTCAAAGACATCATAAGAAAACTACAGCTCAGTATCCCTCATGAATATAAAAACAAAATCTTCAACAAAATACTAGCAAACCAATCCAACATATTCAAAAGATTATATACCATGAACAATTGGATTTATCCCAGTCATACAGGGCTGGTTTAGCATCTGAAAATCATTTATTGTAATATGCCATATTATTAAAAAAAGGAACAAAAACTGCATTCTCATGGCAACAGATGTAGAAAAAGCATTTGACAAAACCCAACTCAATTTCATTAAGATAGAAACACTGAACAAACTAGGAATAGAAGAGAACTTCCTTAACCTGACAAAGATCATTTTTGAAATATCCACAACTATCATCATACATAAAAATGAAAGACTGGTTCTTTAGATAAGGAACAAGATGAGTATGTCTGTTCTCACCATTTATATTCAACATTGTTCTGGTGGGTTTAGTGAGGGCATTTAGGCAAGAAAAATAAATTTTAAAAAATCCAGGTTGGAAAGAAAGAAGTAAAACTATCTTATGACATGATCTTATATATAAAAACAAAACTAAGAAACCTACAAAAATTATAAGAATGAATAAATGAGTTCAGCAAGTGGCAGAATACACAATAAATATGCAAAATCAAGTGCATTTCTATACACCAACGATGAACAATCCAAAAATGAAAGTAAGAAAAAATTCCATTTTCTGATAGGATCAAAAAAAAGAGAAATACTTAGCAATAAATTTCAGCAAAACAAGTATACTCTGAAAGTAACAAAACATAGTTGAAAAAAGTGAAAGAAAACCTCAATACAAGGAAAGAGACCTCATGTTCATGATTCAGAAGAGCTAATATTTTTAAGATGGTAATACTCCTCAAATTGGTCTACAGAGTCAATGTAATCCTTATCAGAATCTCAGCTGACTACAGAAATTGATGAGTTGATTCTCAAATTCATATGGAATTGCAAGGCAATTAGAATAGTCAAAACAGTTTTGAAAAAGAACAGGGGTGCCTGGGTGGCTCAAATGGTTAAGTGTCCGACTGGGGCTGAGATCATGATCTCACAGTTTGTGGGTTCAAGCCCCACATCAGGATCTGTGCTTACAGCTCAGAGCTTGGAGCCTGCTTCGGATTCTGTGCCTCACTCTCTCTCCGCCTCTCATCTGCTTGCACTCTTGTTTTTGTCTCTCAACAATAAATAAACAAAATAAATAAAAAAGAAATTTAAAAAAAAGGAACAAAGTTGAGGACTCACATTTCTTGATTTCCAAACTTACTACAAAACTACGGTCATCAAGACCATGTACTAACTACTGGCATAAGAATAGACATACAGATCAATGGGATAGAATGGAGAATCCAAAAAATAAACCCATGAACCTGTGGTTAACTGATTTTTTTTCTTTTTCTTTTCCTTTTTCTTTGTGATGTTTTTCTTTTTCAATTTTTTATTTAAATTCCAGGTAGTTAACATACAGTGTAATATTAGTTTCAGGTGTAGAATTTAGTGACTCATTACTTACATACAACACCCAGTGCACATCACAAGTACCCTCCTTAATACTCATCACCCATTTAACCCATCCCCCACCTGCCTCCTCTCCAGCAACCCTCAGTTCTCTATAGTCAAGAGTCTGTTTTCTGGTTTGCCTCTCTCTTTTTTTTTACCCTTATGTTCTTCTGTTTTGTTTCTTAAATTCCACACAGGAGTGAAATCATATGGCATTTGTCTTTCTCTTAGTGACTTATTTCAGTTAGCATAATATTTTCTAGCTCCATCCACATCATTACAAATGGCAAGATTTCATTCTTTTTGACATCTGAGTAATATTCCATCGTATATGTATAGCACATTTTCTTTCATCAGTCAGTGGACATTTAGGTTATTTCCATAATGTGGCTATTGTTGATAATGCTGCTATAAACATCAGGGTGCACATATCCTTTCAAATCAGTCTTTTTGTGCCCTTTGGGTATATACCTAGTATACAACTGATTTTTGACAAAGGTGTCAATACCATTCAACAGGTGAAGCAATAGTCTTGTCAGCAAATGCTGCTGAGAAAACATGATGGCACATGCAAAAGAATGAAGGTAGATCCACCATATAAAAATTTTAACTTAAAATAGATCACAGACCTAAATAAAAGCTAAACCTATAAAGTTCTTAGAAGAAAACACAGGAGTAATGGTCAATAAGCATATAAAAAGATGTTCAGCATCATCAATCCTTTGGGAAATGCAAATCAAAACCACAATGAGATATAACCTCATACTCACTAAAATGGCTGTAATAAAACAGATGGAAAATAACATGTGTTGGTGAGGAGGGGGAGAAATTTGGATTGTCATAAATTGCTGGTGGGGTTGTAAAATGGGTGTAATCACTTTTGAAAACACTTTGACAGTTCCTCAAAATGTTATAGAGTTATCGTATGACCCAGTAGTATGTGTAAGTATAACTGTATATACCTAGATGTTAGGTATATGCCCAAGAATTGAAAATGTATGTCCACCAAAATCTTGTATATAAGTATTCATAGCAGTGTTATCATAATAGCCCAAAGTGGAAACAACCAAAATGTCTCTCAACTTATATATGGATAAATGAAACATGGTATCTCCAACTAATGGAGTTTATTTGGAATAAAAAGGTGTAAGTGCTGATAGCATCCTATAACAGGGATGAATATTGAAATCATACAGAATGAAAGAAGCCATACACAAATGGCTATGCATTGTTTAATTCAATTTATATGAAATGTCCCGGATAGGCAAATCCATAAGACATAAAGTTGCCAGGAGCTAGGTGGAAAAGGGGAATGAGGAGTGACTATTAATGGATATGGAGTTTCTATTAGGGGTGATAAAAATTTTCTGGAATTAACAACTTTATTAATATTCTAAATACCACTGAGTTATACACCTTAAAAAGATGGATTTATGGCATGTGAATTATTTTTTTTCAATATATGAAGTTTATTGTCAAATTGGTTTCCATACAACACCCAGTGCTCATCCCAAAAGGTGCCCTCCTTAATACCCATCACCCAACCTCCCCTCCCTCCCACCCCCCATCAACCCTCAGTTTGTTCTCAGTTTTTAAGAGTCTCTTATGCTTTGGCTCTCTCCCACTCTAACCTCTTTTTTTTTTTTTCCTTCCCCTCCCCCATGGGTTTCTGTTAAGTTTCTCAGGATCCACATAAGAGTGAAACCATATGGTATCTGTCTTTCTCTGTATGGCTTATTTCACTTAGCATCACACTCTCCAGTTCCATCCACGTTACTACAAAAGGCCATATTTCATTCTTTCTCATTGCCTATGGCATGTGAATTATATCTAGATAAAGTTGTTATTAAAAATAACCAAGACAAAGTGAAAAATGTGAAGATATCAATAAAAATAGAGAAGTAGTCCAATAAACAAATGGAGAGTGATGTCATTTTATGCATAGAAAGATTTAATATTATTACTAGGGTATATTACCAAGGTATATTATTTGTCCCCAATTTGACATATAAATTTAGTGTAATTTCAATGAAAATTAGTTGCTTTTTAAAAAATTAATCCTGGGATGCCTGGGTGGCTCAGTTGGTTGAATATCCACCTCTTGATTTCAGCTCAGGTCATGATCTCACAGTTTATGGGCTCAAGCCCCACATTGAGCTCAGTGCTGACAGCACAGAACCTGTTTGGGATTCTCTATCTCTCTGTCTCTGTCTCTCAAAACAAATAAAATAAAACAGAAATAAAAAAGTAATCCTTTTCTAGATGATTCTAAAGTTTATTTGAAAACATAAATACATAAGAATAAACAATAACATTTTAAAATAGGAAAGATATCAAGGAGATATCTTCCTCCAGAAGAACAAAACCTATTATGAAGTTAGTAATTAGAGAACATAAAGCTAGATCTAAGAAGACTACAGATTTAGTTTGTGATAAATGGACAATTGCTCATATATTTTAGAAAAAATAAAATCACTCTTCACAACTTACACAAAATGAAATTCCATACAGTTTAAATAGCTAAATATAAAAAAAAATCATTATACTAAAACTTCTGAGAGTATTTTTATAATCATGGGATTGGTAAGACTTTTCTAAGGTAGATAAATACATAGTTGCCAACTTGTTAGGATGAGCATTGGGAGTTATATGTAAGTGATGAATCACTAAATTCTGTTTGTGAAATCATTATTACACTATATGTTAACTAGCTTGGATTTAAATTTTAAAAAGTAAAACAACAAACAAACAAACAAAAAACCCATAAGTGGCAAAAGGGAGAGACAGATGGATCTGACTATATACAAAAATTAAAAATCTCTGTACACAATGGAGTACTACGTGGCAATGAGAAAGAATGAAATATGGCCCTTTGTAGCAACGTGGATGGAATTGGAGAGTGTGATGCTAAGTGAAATAAGCCATACAGAGAAAGACAGATACCATATGTTTTCATTCTTATATGGATCCTGAGAAACTTAACAGGAACCCGTGGGGGAGGGGAAGGAAAAAAAAAAGAGGTTAGAGTGGGAGAGAGCCAAAGCATAAGAGACTCTTTTTTTTTTTTCAATATATGAAATTTATTGTCAAATTGGTTTCCATTTAGAGGCCTTCTGTAAATCAACAAGTAAAATATGAACAACTTAATAGAATAATGGGCAAAGTACCCATAGTCTGCAACGATAGGAGAAATGAATGTATGTGGTTGATATAATAACATTGTGGTTGAGAGTTTAAATGGTATAGCCTATTTGGAAGGCAATTTGGCATTGTCTCCCCCAAATTCAAATATGTGTACTTTTTGACTTAGCAATTATACCTCTAAGAATGTAATCCTCTAAAAATACCTGTCAGTCTAAGAACATCTCCCTCCAGGAAATAAGTGGAAGTTAATAGACAGCTTCCCTTGTGCAGAGTAACTGGGATCCCCATCAGTATTGGTGGAAATAGAAACTATATCAATATTTATCAAAAGTGCAAAAATTTCATACCATTTGACCAGGTAAATTCCATTGCTCATAATCCACCATGAGGGAATTACCCTATGATAAAAAAAACCTTATAAAGATATTCATAGCATTATCATCCTTTATAGCTAAAAGTTTGAATGTATTTAAAATAGTCTAGTATGGGGAAATATCAAATAAACCAGAGCGTATTTGCTCAGTAGACTATTCTGACACCATTGGAAATGATATTTTTGAAGATAATGTATTAACATAGAAAGTACTTCTGAGATTATATTTTGCAAAAAAGTCAAGGTACTAGATTATACATGAATTATCACCACAGATGTGTTAAACAAATATCTACTACTTGGAAAACCTCTTCCCATATAACAGCTCCAAGGCCCTCAGCCCCAATCCACCTATTTCCCTGTTCCCTGCCCCCTTGCCTGCAGGATTCTCTTGTGTCTGCTCTCTCTGAGTTTATCCACACTGCAGCCTGCCTCTCTACTGTTTCCTGGCTTCTACCATTTCCTTCAGCATCTGTGGTCCTGTCTCCTCTGTGCTTCATTCCACAATAGGCATCACCCTTCTTCCTTCATTCCCCCAAGGCTGCAGGAATATAAATATATAATATACTCGATTCTGACTGAGGAGTTAGGGATTTGGTGGGGGGATTTGAAAGTAGCCCTTGAAAAGAGTGTCAGAAGAGTATACATCACTGTTGCTAGTTGTTCTCTTCCCTTAGTAGAATTCCAGTGCTGTTTTTTCACTCTCCTAGTGAAAAAATAATATGCATTGTTTAACTGAGGAAATATGTGGTGATTTTAATCAGACATGCCTACTCTGATTGGCGGGGCTGCCAAGAGTTCTGTATTTTGAGGTTGGGTTTAGGTTCAGTGAGAAAGATTAGCACTGCTCTCTGCCATGGCCCAGGGAGGGCCTCCAGTCAGCCATCTTAGGTTAGTATTAACATTCTGTGATTAAATAGTGTCAGACACTGAGACCATTTCCACAGGCAAGAGAGGAAATCAAATTCTCCAGCCTCAGAATAGGGACAGCTTGTGCTGTTCCAGAAGCACATTAAACAAAATTAAAAAACAAAATTGTGCTTTCCTGTGAGATGGTGCTGCCCTCATATCCATACGCTAGAAGATAGATGAATCATGTAGCTCCATGCCCTGGTCATCCATGTCCACAGGCTGCAGCCAGGAGTCAAGGACAGGGCAGGAAATGACTGTGAGTTGCTTACCACAGTTTGTTGCTAGAGAGGAAAGCTGCCAATGTCTTCAGGATACTAATGGGGGGATGCAATCTTATTAAGCTCCTGTTAATAAGCACAACTTCCTTATTTATCAGGATAATGTGGTCTGGGATTAGAGAGAGAACCTAGTGTTTAGCTTTCAGGAAATCAACTATTTTTTTCTCTTTTACCCCACAGCTGTGAACCCAAGATTAACTATTTTACTGTCATGGTATTGACCTTAACCATGATGTACCAAACTCATATTTGAGTGTTTAGTTCTGTCTTCATTCTTGATTTATAAAATTGTTGCCAACTGATTATTAAGAAACCCATAATTGTAAATGTCAAACTTCCTTTCCAAAGAGTGACTTAGGCTGTTTTGAGAAGAAAAAATTCTGACCATATTTTTCTTTGTGATAAGAACAAATCTCCTTGAATTTTAGATGATTTATTGATTAGGTCCATCAAATTTTCCAGCAGAATTTCTTTTTTTTAATTTTTTTTTCAACGTTTATTTATTTTTGGGACAGAGAGAGACAGAGCATGAATGGGGAAGGGGCAGAAAGAGAGGGAGACACAGAATCGGAAACAGGCTCCAGGCTCCGAGCCATCAGCCCAGAGCCCGACGCGGGGCTCGAACTCCCGGACTGCGAGATCGTGACCTGGCTGAAGTCAGACGCTCAACCGACTGAGCCACCCAGGCGCCCCTCCAGCAGAATTTCTAAGGTGAACTTTACCCTTTCAGGTGGGGAGCCCTGCAGAATGTCTCTTTCCTTCCCTGAGAATCCCTTCTTATTCTGTGTCAGAATAAGAGCAGAGTTTCCTGTAGAGCTGAAGGTTCCATTAAACACTCAAGGAAGCAGCCAGAAATGATGACCTAGTGGGCAGCACCCTACCCCATATTCTGACAGTTTATGATTGGACATTTCATAGCTATAGAGGTAAAGCAGATGACAGAATGCTGCATGGAGAAAGTTAAAACATATGAACTCACTGAAGACCACCATGGTGTGGGATAGAACTCTGGTCAGGAAAGAGATTCATTCATGGGGCCTGGGACTGGGTAAGTGGTCTGCTGTGGAAAGCTAATGCCATGCAACTGTTATTGGTGGGAGAGTCTGCATTGTATGAATGGAGGTCTTAGTTCGTGGATTCCCCGTGGAAGATTTACATGAGGATCTGTGCTTGATTAAAGACAACCAGGGGCGCCTGGGTGGCTGAGTCGGTTGAGTGTCCAGCTTTGGCTCAGGTCATGACCTTGTGGTTCATCAGTTTGAGCCCCGCATAGGGCTCTGTGCTGACAGCTCAGAGCCTGGAGCCTGCTTTGGATTCTGTTTCTTCCCCCTCCTTCTGTCCCTCCCCTGCTTGCACTCTGTCTCTGTCTCTGACTCTGTCTCAAAAATAAATAAACATTAAAAAAAATTAAAAATAAATAAATAAACAACAACAACAAAAAAGACAGCCAGAAGGAAAGTAGCAAAGCACAAAGCAGTTCATTAAGACAGTACACTCTCAAGTAGGGAGAGCGTGCAGGTCCAGAGGAGGCAACTAACCCGAGGCTACAGGGGTCTTTTTCTTTTATGTGAAAGTGGGGTGGGCTTGGGTCATGGAGGGTGGTCTCTAATGAAGGCTGCTTCCAATCATTTGGGTGATTCTTCCTACAAGCTGGGAGAAGTATTTTTGACCCTACAAGATTTGTACCAGAACAGTCATGGCAGCCTTCCCCATGGGGGGACTAAAATTGCAATACAAATGTATTATAATGAGTCTAGGGGTTACCCTAACACAGAAATGGAAGGGGATAATGCATGTATTGCACTGGTGGCTCTTGGTCTGCTAGCCCTGGGGTCTTGGAAACCACAAGGCCATGATATGGTAGGGTCTTGGAAGGCACAAAGTCAGGATGTTGTGTCCCCAGCCTGCTAATGTGTAACCTATTTATTGCTGTTCTTGCCTCCAGCTCATGTCTATCACAACCTTCTATGTTGAGCATGTGGTTAGCAAAGCTCCTCTAGCCAGCTTGAGTTTTCATTTTAGCTCACCTTGACTAAGAATGTTAATATGCATTAGCCAGTGCTTTTGCTTTTTTTATTTAAATAAATAAAGCAAGGCACTTGGCCCAGGTAAATGGAGGAAGTCTTTTCCTTTCCATGCTTGGGGGTCTTAGCTAAGAGTATGTGTCTTGGAATGCCCTTGTGTCACTCTTTGCAGACTTGGTCACCAGGCCTCTGAAAACCTCT
Source organism: Puma concolor (assembly GCF_028749965.1). Classification (NCBI taxonomy): domain Eukaryota; kingdom Metazoa; phylum Chordata; class Mammalia; order Carnivora; family Felidae; genus Puma; species Puma concolor. Next base: position 92,050,354 of record NC_141675.1, read on the forward strand.
GTGGGGCTGCAGAGACCATCTACAGAGACCAACTACCATTTATCTTAGAGAAGCATCCTCACTATTTGAGAGAGGCCTCAATAATAAAGTATAGCTGATTGAACAATAAACATTTATTGAGCATCTAATATATGCTCAACACTGAACTGGGTGCTGAAAATTATATATTATAAAATTATAATGCTTACATAGATTAAGTATTAAAACCCTCTAGAAGGCCCATTATTATTCAAATTTTATGATGAGAAATTGAGCTCAAAGTGAGGAAGATTAAATAATCTCCCTACGACCATGCAGCTGGTATTGCAGAGATTTTAATTGTAAATGCCAAGCCCTTGGCTTGAGGAAGACACTGGAAGGCCCTTTCCTGTCACTTTAGGACTTCTTCTAAGATCCTGAAACCCTAAGGATATAATGGCTTATTTTCCAGACTATAGTGATACAGAAAATGTGGATTCATTGACTGCATGTTCGGTCTTCTGTTTTTTCACAGTCCAAATACTTAGGTTTGTTTTTGTCACGAGATCTCTATTATTATGGTGAGGACTTTTCTCAAGGCACTGGAAGTATTTATGTGCCACTGTTTCAAACAGTACTCAAAGTGTACTTTTATTTACTTCACTATCTGTTTGCTCATCTAAGCACAGAGTATTTTATCTGGATCAGGTTCATCTGACAACTTCAGGGTGATTTTTCCACCCCTACATGCTCCAAATCCCTTACGCTAGGAGTTTTATTTTTCTGTCATATCTTCATTGGGTCAGTTTTCTCAGAACTTCGTTTTTCAGAGCAAGAGTGACTCATGCCATGCTAAGTCAGCAAGGTGGCGAGGAGAAAGGGATGCAGAGGCAAACTTGGGTCTATCCTTATTAGGGATGACGGCTCAAAGTGGAATAGTGTCAGACAAAAGACATGTTGGTAGCCAAGGAATAATAGCCACAGGTATCAGACAATTACAATAAATCATGGTGCAAGCTTTTGTGGAGGTAAATGAGGCACAGTGAAAGCTCCAACACCCATTCTCTCTCCCGGAATTTTGTGTTTCTCTTTCATCATATTTACTACAATATGAAATGAGTGTGCATGTTTAATTACCTGTTAAATGTATGCTCTTTCCACTAGACTGTGAGCTCCATGAGGGCAGGGGTCTTGTCTGCTTTATTCACTACTGTATATCCAAGTTTATTCATCCACTGTGCCTGAAACATAGCATGTACTCAGTATTAATTGAACAAATGAATGAGTGAATGGCAACCATTCCATTCTAAGAAAGATCAGGAATTGTCTTTCATAGTAAATGCAATGCAGAAATGTTGAAGAGCAAATTAGATATAGGTAAAATGTTAGTGAATTACAAGATGGGGCAAAAAAATGTTTACAGGAAAAAACTCTGGGAAATACAGGTGGAAAGTTAAGAAGCAAAGAGGGTAGTGTGGGAAGACTTAATCAGTTAATCAGAACTGCAGTAGAAGAAAGAGAAATTTGAATATGAAGAGATACTGTATGAAAATTTACTGGAAATGAAAAAGAGATATCAACACAGCAACTAAGAAGCTTCAGGAAACCCAAGCAACATAAATAAAAAGAAATCTGTATCTAGATACATTATAATCAAACTTCAGAACCCCAAAGTCAAAGAGATTATAAAATAAGTCAGAAGGAAAAAGAAGACAGATTGCTTTCAAAGGAGGGACAGATTATCAGTTGACTTCTGAACATAACAAGGAGAGCCAGAAGACACTGGAATAATATCTCCAATGCATCAAAAAACAATTGCCAACATAGAATTTTATATCTGCGTCAAGTATAAATGGTAAATAAACAAAACAAAGAGCTTTTCAATAGCAGACCCTCACTAAAAGAAGGTCTAATGTATATACCTTAGATAGACAGAAAATGATCCTAGAGGGATCCTAGAAGGCCTGCAATTTAAGAAGAAATAAAGAACAGTAAAAGTAGTAACTATGTGGGTAAACTGACTATATAAAACAGTAATTATGTCTTGTGCTATTTAAAAAAAAAATAAAGATATAATTAAAGTATATGACAAAACTAATATGTAAGTTGGAAGGAGTTTAAATGGTATTAAAAGTGTACTGTTAGCCTTATGTTGTCAAAGAGGAAACAGTGATTAATTGTGCACTTTGATAGGTTTGTATATTGTTATTTCTCTAGTAATCATTAAAATAATGGAACCAAAATGCCTAATTTCACACCTAGTAGAGGATAAAACTAGAATATTGAAAGATACTTAACCTAAGAGAAGCCAAAAAAGAGAGAAATATACACATAGAACAGGTGGAAAAAATAAAAAGCACAAAATAAAGCAATATATTTAAACCAAAATGTATCAGCAATTATAATAAATATAATAATAATTGATAAACTGGATTTATAAAAACTAAGAATAAATGTATAGACACATCTAAAACATAAGGACACTAAGAGATATCTTAAAAGGATGAAAAAAGATATGGTATACAAATACTAACCAACAAATCTGGCATGGTTAACTAACATAACACAAAGTATACTTAAATACAGAAAGAATTACTATATGTAATGAGATTCACTCTATAACAATAAAAGGCTCAATGCACCAGGAAGACAATTACAATTTAAAATTTACAATGCATTTAATTATATATCTTCAAAATATACAAAGCAAAAATTGACAGAATTATAAGAAATGGAAAAACGCTTAGCTATATTGGGCAATTTAACTAGTTTCTCTCAGTAGCTGATAAAATAACAATACAAAAAAGATCAAAAGGATTTAAATGATTTAACTAACATTGATTAACAGATTTGACATACTGAATTTATATAGGACCCAGCAACTACAAAAGTACAAACCCATAAGGAGCATATTAAAAAACTTGACCATATACTGAGCTATAAAGAACAACAAAACCAAAGGCTGGAAATCATGCAGATCATGTTCTCTGACTATGATGCAATTAATCTAAAAATTGGTAAAAATAAAACAACAAAAACAAAAAAACTTAGAAAATCTCTATTTGTTTAGATAATGAGAAATACATTTATAAGTAACCCACAAGCCATATAAGAAATCATAAGAAAATAGAATTTAGAAAATATTTTGAACTGAACAATAATGTAAATGCATTTGGGGACACAATTAAAGCAGTTTTTAGAGGGAATTTTATAACCCTAAGTAATAGACCAGAAAAGAAAAAAACCTGATGATCAATGGTTGAATCATCTATTTCAAGAAGTTAGAAAAAGCATGACAAAATAAACCAACAGTAAGTAGAAAGAAAGAAACAATAAATATAAGAGCAGAAATTAATGAAGTAGGAAATAGTATATAAGAGAGAGGATCAATAAAACCAAAAGGTAGTTTGTTGGAAAGACTAATAAAATTGACAAACCTCTGGTGAGATTGAGTGCATGTGTGGGAGAGAGGTTGGTATGGGGGGAGAGCACAGGAAAATAAAGGTACAAATAACTAATATTAGGAATGACAAAGGAGCCATCACTACATATCTTGCATACATTAATATACAAGAAGATTTCATAAACAATTATAAGTCAATAAATTTGAAAAGTTAGATTGGGTAATTTCCCAGAAAAATATAACAAAACTGATTCAAAGAGAAAAAGTAAACTTGAATAGTGCTATACTACTAAAGAAATTGAATCAGTAGTCAGAATATCCTTGTAAGAAAACTCTTGGCACAGATGGATTTACCAGCAAGGTCTGTCAAACATTTGATATTGAAATAATTCCAGAATGAGACAAACTCTTTTAGAAAATAGAAAAGGAGTAACATTTCTCCAACTCATTATCAGAAACTAACATACTTTTGATACCAACACTGGACTAGGACAAGAAAATTGGACAAGAAATTACCAGACATTTCACACATGAAAATGGGTACAAAAATCTGAAGCCAAATGTGGCAAGCCAAATCTAGTCACATATAAAAAGGATCAAGACCAAATTGTATTTATCACAGAAATACAAAGTTGAATTACGTTAGAAATACAATTAATATAATTTGCCACATTAATGGGATAATGTAGAAAAATTGTATTATTGTCCCAAAAGATACAGAAAACCATTTGATAACATTGAAAATCCATTTATAATAGTATAAAAAATCTCTTAAAGTAGGAATAAAACAATATTTAATCTGATAATGAATATGTACAAAAAACACTGCATTCTTAATTGTGAAACATTGGAAAGGATCTCTTTTGAGATCAAGAATAAAACAATACCTGCTATCACTTTTTTTTTAATTAAAAATTTTTTTTAACATTTATTTATTTTTGAGAGATGGTGAGAAAAGAGTGTGAGCAACGGAGGGGTAGAGAGAGAGGGAGATACAGAATCAGAAGCAGGCTCCAGGCTCTGAGCTGTCAGCACAGAGCCCAACACGGGGCTCAAACCCACGGGGCTCAAACCCACGGACCTGAGCCCAAGTTGGATGCTTAGCAGACTGAGCCACCCAGGTGTCCCTACCTGCTATCACTTCTAATCAGTTTTGTACTGAAAATCCTAGGAAGTACAGTAAGGCAAGGAAAGTAATAGATGATATAAATATCAGAAAGGAAGAAATAAAACTATCACTAGTCTCAGATGACACGACTGTGTAAGTAGAAAACCTGAAAGAATCTACTGATAAATTAGTAGAATTAACAATAGCATTTAGGAAGTTTACTGCATAAAAAATTAATGTACAAAAATAAATTGTAGTTCTAGATAATAGCAACAGTTAATTAGATGAAATAAGACTGCAAATATCATATCAAGTGCCAAGGATCATGCCTATCAAAAGATGGTCAAGTAAGGATGGCCACCATGGAGAAAATGTTAGCATTTTATTGAAAGACAGCAAAGAAGACATAAATGATTGGAGAGTGTTACAATATTCATAGGATGGAAAACATGATTTGGTGAAGATACCCATTCTTTTTTTTTTTAATTAATTTTTTAAAATTTACCTTCAAGTTAGTTAGCATATATGTTAACATATATGTTAGCAACAATGATTTCAGGAGTAGATTCCTTAATGCCCCTTACCTATTTAGCCCTTCCCCCCTCCCACAACCCCTCCAGTAACCCTCTGTTTGTTCTCCATATTTGTCTGTTTTGTCCCCCGCCCTGTTTTTATATTATTTTTGCTTCCCTTCTCTAATGCTCATGTTTTGTATCTTAAAGTCCTCATATGAGTGAAGTCACATATTTGTCTTTCTCTAATTTCACTTAGCATAATATCCTCTAGTTCCATCCACATAGTTACAAATGGCAAGATTTCATTCTTTTTGATTGCTGAGTAATACTCCGTTGTGTGTGTGTGTATTTATATATATATATATATATATATATATATATATATATATATATCACATCTATCTATCTATCTATCTATCTATCTATATATATATATACCACATCTCTCTCTCTCTCTCTATATATATATATATATACCACATCTATCTATCTATATCTATCTATATATATATATATATATATACCACATCTATATCTATATCTATCTATCTATCTATATATATACCACATCTTCTTTATCCATTCATCCACAGATGGACATTTGGGCTCTTTCCATACTTTGGCTATTGTTGATAGAGCTGCTGTAAACTTTGGGGTGCACGTGCCCCTTCGAAACAGCACACCTGTATCCCTTGGATAAATACCTACTAGTGCAACTGCTGGGTCATAGGGTAGTTCTATTTTTAATTTTTTGAGGAACTTCCATACCGTTTTCCAGAGTGGCTGCACCAAGAAGATGCCCATTCTTTACAAATTGATTCATAGATTTATAGTAACAGTCAAAATTCAAAAAGATCCATTTGTGGAATTTGGTAAGCAAATTCTAAAATATATATGAAAGTGCTAAGGGCTAAGGACAGTCAAGACAGGAAGTGGAAGGACTTGCTTACCAGACTTTATTTTAAGACTTCTTGGTAAGCCCTAACCAGACAGCATGGTAGTATTGGTGTAAGGATGAAAAACAGGTAAATGGGTAAAACACAGCGCCCCCCAAACAGATCCATGTATGTCTGGACAATGACTTATGACAGAGGTAGTATATCAAAGCAGTGAAGAAAGGGTGGGTTTTGTTTTTTTTTTTTTTTTTTTTTTTTGGTAAATGGTGCTGGAAATATTGGGTATCCAAATTGAAAAAAAAAACCCCACTATTTGGGACACTTCATACCATACACAAAAATAAATTGTAGATTGTACTTAAATGTGAAAGGAAAAAAACAAAAACATTTTAGGGGATAACACAGGAGAAGAATATCTTCATGACTTTGCATGTAGGGACTGATTTCTCAAACAAGGTACAAAAACACTGATCAAAAGGGAAAAGATTGATGCTTTTGACTATATTAAAATGAAGAACTTCTGTTAAACAGACGATACAATAAAAAGAATGAAAAGACAAGCTTATGGAGTAGGAGAGGATATTTATAACATGTAAAACTGACAGAAAAACCTCACTAATAATCAAAGAACTCCTATGAATCAAAAAGATAAAGGTCGACAATCCAATATAAAAACTGAATAAATGGGTACTTCATAATAGGGGAAATTTAATTAGCCAATAAGCATATGAAAACATGTAATCAGGAAAATGCAAATTAAAACCAATCAACCACAAGTGAAATGTCACCACACACCCATTAGATTGGCAAAAATTAAAAAGACTGACAATACCAAGATTTGACAAGGATATAAAGTAAGGAAAACTGTCATACATGTTGATGGAAATTTAAATTGGAGCAACTTTAGAAAAGATTTTGGCTTTTTTCTAATAAAGCAGAAGCTAAACATGTCTCATGACCTTATGTATGAATCCTGGAGACACTTGTTCACATGTGTACCAACACATGTGTGTGAGAATGTCAACAGTGGTATTTTCCATAAGGCTGTACTTAGGAAAAATTCAACTGTCCATCAAGATTCAATGGATTCTCAAAATCATGTTTAGGGAAAGAAGCCAGTCATGAAAGAATAATACATACTAGTTGTCAAATCGCTATGATATACACCTGAAACTAATATAACATTGTGTGTCAACTATATTTCAATAAAAAATTTTTAAGTTCATTTATTTATTTTGAGGGAGCCAAATCATAAGAGACTCTTAAAAAAACTGAGAATAAACTGAGGGTTGATGGGGGGTGGGAGGGAGGGAAAAGTGGGTGATAGGCATTGAGGAGGGCACCTGTTGGGATGAGCACTGGGTGTTGTATGGAAACCAATTTGACAATAAATTTCATATTTAAAAAAGAGAGAGAGAGAGAGAGAGGATCCCAAGCAGGCTCCACACGTTCTGCACTGTCAGTGCAGAGCCAATGTGGGGCTCAAACTCATAAACTGTGAGATCATGACCTGAATCAAAAATAAGAGTCAGGCAATGAACTGACGAGCCACACAGGCACCCCTGAATTTTTTTAAACTAAACAAAAGAATTACGCTTATGTAAAATTTTCAAAAGTCAATCTATCATCTATAAAAACAATCTATAATGACAAAAAGATCAGTGGTTGTCTGGGGACCAGGACGGAGGGAGGAATGGACTGCAAAGGACATGAGAATCTTTTCGTAAATGTTCTGAATCTTGTTTTTAGCAGCAGCTTAATGGGTGTATAAATATGTCAAAACTCATCTAATTATACATTTATATGGGTACAGTTTTTAGGTTTTACAATTTGATCTAAACAGTAATGGACAAACGAACTATAGCATCAGGGCTGGCCTTATAATATGCCAGGCCCAGTGCAAAATGAAAATGTGGGCACCTTCAAAACAGCAAAAAGAAAGCATTTTCCTTTATTCTATGGTTTCTTTTGACGTGTCGTAGTGTTTGTGATTTTCTGTTTAATGTCATGCTCTCTTGGATTCAGGGACACTCATAGGGCAAGTGCAGATACTCCCAGACACTTGGGGGCCCCACCTTATGACTCCATACTAGTGCAGACATAAAACCCACCAACTGCTGGATTCTCAGCAGCTTCCAGACCTGGTCCCCAAAGTTGAGGCAGTCACCTACCCTTTCCAGTCCACATAGTATTGCAACCTCATGCCTAGAAGTGCTAAGTTCCTGGACATGGGTGGATGAGAGGTTTGTCCCTGCCAAGTCACCTCTGAATTCACCATGGCATACCTGGCCTAGGACAGAGACAATTGCCACCATACTCCACCCTAGATACTGTAGGAACCAATCTTGACCCTCTGTGTGCCCTCACCCAGACTTCCAATAGGGCGTTAGCCATTGCTGAATGGGATTGGGACCAGTAGGCCTGGGATGACTGCGGTTGGGAGTGGTTGGCTGAAAACCTAATCCAGGAAGATTGCAGGAGGTAGGATCATTCTTGAGCCAAGGTTCCAAGTCTGCAGCACATGCTGCATTGTTCCATCAGACTTCCCTTTCAAAACTAAAATTCAAAGATAAAATGATTAAACCAAGAACAGGTCCTTTTGAGTGTGGGACCCTGTATGACTGCCGTGGTTGCATGTTCCATGAAGCAGAACTTGTAGAGGTTGTTCATACAATGGAATAACATGGAGCACACACATAATACATATACATCTCACAAACATAATGTAGAGTGAAAGAAATTAGTCATGCGCAAAAAACCATATGGTACAATTTTATTTATATAAAAGTTGGAAACTGGGGTAAACTAAATTATATTGTTTAGTGATCATACATAGGCTACAAAATAGTAAATCAAATAAGAAAATGTTTATCACAAAGACAAGATAATAATTACCTCCAGGCATGGGGAGATGGTGGGCTCATGACCTCAGTTTTCTTCTCGTCTGTTCTTGATCCTTTTTGGTTATATATATTAAACAGCATCTCTGAGGACGGCCTGTTTTCTTGCCCCTTGGGGTACCATTTCTACGAGCCATCTCTAAGGATCGCTGAGGCTCCTGGCTACTGTTCCAAACTTGTTGCCCATCACATTCATTATGCCCATTACCTCGGATGTTTAAGTGCTGTGCCTGCTCTCATCCCAGGGTCATGTCTTCTCAATACTGTAAAGCCCACTCTGCAACAGCATCTGCTACTATCAGGCCTCATCTACAGAGAACAAATATTACTAGATTTTCAACCATGCTTATGTCCCATAAGCATATTTGTTACTGCCTTGGTTAATCAAGCATCTTCCAGGTCGTCCTGAGAAACACAGTGATAGGGTTTCCAGGTTTATATTGTAGGCTCATTCTAGCATTCTAAGCCTTCTGAGCCTTTCCTCCACAGTTCGTCGTCACAGTTCTGACACCTCTACTTCATTTACTAGGCACCATGTTTTTTTCCAATCTTTAAGTCTCATTTCCGTAATATATTAGGACTGTCACCCAGGGCCCTTTTACAGCCAGATGCTAAATCCTTTATCTAGGGTTTCATTCTTCCCCCATTATACTTTATTCTTCCCCCATTATATTTCATTCTTCCCCCATTATACTTTCCCCCAGTACCTGCCAGCCAGGTCCTTCAGCTTTTTTGGTATTTTTTCTTTCTGTTCCTTTAGTAAGCCTCAGACTTCCCAGTCAGGTTTGCTTAGACTTGATATTAATGATGTGTCCAGTGGCCAGATGGAGATGAGGGCATAAAATGAAGAGGGCAAGGATGGCTTTAAAAATAGGGTTGCCAGCACTGCCTCATTGAGATATCTTTGTAGCCTTTAAGCAGCAGGTGGGCTGTATATTTCAACAAGGGGGAGTTGTTCACTTCTGTAAGCCTAGAGGGTCCAGGCAATTCAAAGTTCTTGATCAATCCTCAGCCATGCCTCCCCTCCAGCTGCAGGAAATGAGTGTTCATTTAAAAAATTTTATTTAATGTTTATTTTTGAGACAGAGAGAGACAGAGCACAAGTGGGGGAGGGGCAGAGAGAGGGGGACACACAGAATCTAAAGCAGGCTCCAGGTTCTGAACTGTCAGCACAGAGCCCCACGCAGGCTCCAACTCATGAACCAGGAGATCATGACCTGAGTGGAAGTCAGACACTTAACCAACTGAGCCACACAGGTGCCCGCCCCCCTTTATTTGAGTGTTTCTTTAAATGTTGTCAAGGAGATCCTCTGACTTTCACTGTTCAAAATTTTTCATTGATAAACCTGAGCCTTTGATTTTTCTCTCTGCAAGGAATCAGTAGCATTACCAAGAGCTTTCTTGTAACTTTCCTGTATCTTTTCTTGTAACTTTCTTACAGTCACTGTTGCTCCCCTATCCCTCAACTGCCTGTGGTAGTGGTTCCTAAACTTGTCAGCACACTGAAATCACCTGGGAGCTTCTAAAAATACTGGTGCCTTTATTCTTCCCCCCTTCCCCCCCGAAATTGTGATGTAATTATCTTACCCGTACTCTGGGCTTAGGAACTTTTAAAAAAACTTCTAGGTGACTTTAATGCTAGGACATTGTACCAGTTAGTGCCTCTTCTTGTGTCTGGATCCCATTATAGCTTACTACAGGTAAGTTTTAATAATCCACTACCACAGTATCCAGACAGTATTGAAACCTAGATCTCCTTGTTATCCAGCTGGTGAGTAATCGAACTACAGTAACTCATCTTTAGTGTCTACTTTCTAGAACCCTTCCTGGTATCAATTGTTTTAGGTAGGGTTCTTTGAAGCTAGGGAATCCTATCCAAGTAACTTGCTGGGAATGCTCTCAGAAAAAGAGACTGAGGAAGGCAAAAAGGGGCAGGAATAAAAACCAGCAAGAATGTGATCCTACCTGGAGGCTAGCTGTAGGATCTGATCCCATGAGAAGCTCCTACTGCAGAGTTAGCCCTGTCTTGAGGCAGTGGGGCTGAACTTTTGTACCCCTACATCCATTAATCATTGACTGAGGTCTGTCCCCAGAGGGGATGGCAGAGGGCTGGTGTATAGCTCCTTAGCCAGGGCTAGGACTAGGGTGAGGGGAGCAGGGTAAAATTGGAGGGTGGGAAAAAACCTCAGTAATCAAGATGAACACTGTTTTAATGCAATATTTTATTTTTTTTTAATTTTTTTAAAATTTTTTTTCAACGTTTTTATTTATTTTTGGGACAGAGAGAGACAGAGCATGAACGGGCGAGGGGCAGAGAGAGAGGGAGACACAGAATCGGAAACAGGTTCCAGGCTCTGAGCCATCAGCCCAGAGCCTGATGCGGGGCTCGAACTCACGGACCGTGAGATCGTGACCTGGCTGAAGCCGGACGCTTAACCGACTGCGCCACCCAGGCGCCCCTAATGCAATATTTTAAATAAATCAATAATTATTGAAAAATAATTAACAAACATTGATTAAATTAATTTAAGTTAATTAAATCATAATTAATAAAAATCATAATGAACAAAATCAAATTTTAAAGATAGAATTAGGGGAAGAGTTTCCCGTTTGGCCAAGGGCAAGTCTTAGAGAATGCAGCTATGGGTTGTTTAGAACAAACATTCACAGCATCCAAGGGGATGGATGCATTGGTCCTGGATGGGTCACTAACATCCATTACACCACTTTCCCTATACAACATTTTGTTGTATTTGAGTTTGAGTTGACTCTATTCCCCTGGGATTTGGGAGAGGGAGAAATGGAGCGCAATACTTGGACCTATTTAATAAGGTCAGAAATTCCTGGCCATGGTGATTGCTTCAGGGATGAACTTGTGACCCAAACAAACCTAATCAGCATCCTCTCAAGGATATATCTGCTGGACCTAACAAAAAAGATTCTCCAGACAACATAAGCCAGAACTTCTTGTGACCATCTTTCTCAGCTTCATTGAGAGAACCTGCCTGTAATAGGAGAGGGGGTCAATAAGCAAAGAAAGTCCAAGTCAAAATGAAGCAGGGGAATAGAAGCTTGAAAATATTGATTGCACCTTTGGACTGAGCTGGACCAAGATTTTTCATTCTGTGATGCATCAATTAGGAATATTTTTGTTGTATGGAATAGAAAGTATGACTTAAGGAATAAAACCAACTTGAGGAATAAAAAAGGGTGAGAGGCGAAATGGAGAGGGAGAGAGAGAAAAAAAAAACTATAGGCTCACATAACTGAATGTGTGGCTAAAAACAGGGCCTGCATGACATCACCATGATCTATCTCTTGGATCTGCTTTCTTAGGACTGTCTCCATGTTCAGGTTAAACATGAATCAAACAATAAGCTGGGGGAGAGATGCTCTGGCTTACTAAAATCTACTTACCCTTTGGCAATAGTTCCATAATTCCTGAATACTCATTACTGAATTCTTTCTTTAGGATGAATTATTTCCCAGTATTACCAGTTTTCTTTGCCAGTTCTGACCTCATGATCACTTATACGCAACTCTCAGGATAGGACTGCACCTCCCCATCCTGCCCCCATACCATAAAATACTTGTTCACTACTGCTTTCATACTTTGTCCCCCGCTTCTCTAAATTCTGATACTATCTTATTTTATTATGCTTTTCTTTTGATTCTCCCTTCTCAAATGAGTTCTTAAACTTCTGCAGTGTGATGCAGCCTTTATTCCTTCTTCCCGAGGTAATATACATAAGCTGTTTAACATAGTGCCTGACGTATAGTGTGCTCAATAAATAGCGATGATGATGATGATGGTGATGATGACAATGAAGATGATGGCAATGATACAGCATCACTTCCTCACATAGGTTTGGGAAGATTTGACCAAACCAATACTTAAGACCCTGAGGTAAGGTTTTCTTTATAACTTACCTATATTTCCTGCTTCAAATAAACTATTTCTAACAAGTTCTGAATATAAGCAATTAGAATCAAAACTCTTAAAATTTTCATTGACCTGTCACCTTGTTTCTTTAAGTCTTGCTACAATATATTTTTTTTCCAGTCAAGACTGTTTAAACCCTGAGGACATTCATATATGTTAATATGCATACCTGGACTATTAGAGATTCAAGGAGAAATTAACAGAAATATAATTTTATTGTAATAGTGGAACTTATGACTCAGTCTTTGTTCAAGTAAGCAAACAACAATAACAATAAGAAACCAAAAGTAAAGATAAAAAAAAACATGCATACCTGGTTTGGACATAGGAATATATTTTTCACATTAAGAAAAGGCATTCCTTTTTTTCTTTCTAAATTGATAATGAGAGTCTCAAACTCTGAGATATGACTCTAAGAGAGTTCAACAAATAAACTGAAAACTAGAGGGGAAAAAAGTCAGTAAAAAACCCACTATGTTTTGATTGGGTTGGCTTTTTTTTTTTTTTTTTTTTTTTTAATGAAATAGACTTGATGTTTTCCCATCAAATGGATACAGCTCAACTGTTCTACAAAGGTTGTGAGGTGTGAAGCCTGAGGGCAAATACTTGATGTGTGCAGTTAAAAAGTTGCAGGTGGGCTGGTGGAAACAGCATGTAACTAGTTTGTGTTACCAGTCAGCATGGCAACCATACCCTGGTGGGCCCTAGTAAGAAGCTTCAGGTATATCCTCTGGGTTGCAAATATGAACTTAAAGAGTTTTATGTATTTGGTAGTCAGCAATCTGGGAAGCAAAAAGCCTTTGCTTCCTACTTTGTATCTCTTGTCTTTCATTTGTCAAATTACCTTTCTCCTACTCCCATACTGGATCTGTTGTATTGAAAAGGATCTTTTCATCTTGGTGACTGTGTCAAAGACTGTGATTTATTTATTTATTTTTAATTATTCTTTTAAAGCAAAAAATTTTATTACTGAATATTTAATGCTTCCATTTGTTTAAAGAATTTAGGTTTTTTTTCTTTAAAAAAATTTAACTCTACCGTAGTTAACAGTGTTGTATTAATGTCAGGTGTATATATAGTAATTCAACACTTCCATATATTACTCAGTGCTCATCACGATAAGTGTACTCTTTTTAAAAAAAAAAACTTAAAAAAAATTTTTTTTAATGTTTATTTATTTTTGAGACAGAGAGAGACAGAGCATGAACAGGGGGAGGGTCAGAGAGAGAGAGGGAGACACAGAATCTGAAGCAGGCTCCAGGCTCTGAGCTGTCAGCACAGGGCCCGACGCAGGGCTCGAACTCACTGACTGTGAGATCATGACCTGAGCCAAAGTCGGACGCTTAACCGACTGAGCCACCCAGGCGCCCCTAAAAAAAAAATGTTTAATGTTTATTTATTTTGAGAGAGAGAGAGAAAGAGCACGAGCGGGGGGAGGGGCAGAGAGAGAGGGAGACACAGAATCCGAAGCAGGCTCCAGGCTCTGAACTGTCAGCACAGAGCCCCACGGGGGGCTCAAACTCACAAACTGTGAGATCATGACCAGAGCCAAACAAAGCTGGACGCGTAACCAACTAAGCCACCCAGGTGCCCCATGATAAGTGTACTCTTAATCTCCTTGACCTATTTCACCCGTCCCCAATCTCCCTTCTGGTAACCATCTGTTCTCTATAGTTAAGAGTCTGTTTTTTTGTTTGTCTTTTTTCCTTTGTTCATTTGTTTCTTAAATTCCACATGTGAGTGAAATCGTGTGGTATTTGTCTTTATCTGGGCTATTTCACTTAGCATTATATTGTCTAGCACCACCCATGTTGTTGCAAATGACAAGATTTCATTCTTTTTTATGGCTGAATAATATTTCATTATATATAACATAATATTTTATATGTCTACATTATATATATGCTATATATGTGTGTGTGTGTGTGTGTGTATATATAAATATAACGTTATATATATCCATTCATCTTTTGATGGATACCTGGGCTGCTTCTATAATTTGGCTATTGTAAATTGTAAATAATGCTGCAATAAATACAGGTGTGAATACATCTTTTCAAATTAGAGTTTTCATTTTCTTTGGGTAAATACCCAGTATTGGAATTACTGGATCATATGTTAGTTCTATTTTTACTTTTTTGTGGAATTTGCATAGCATTTTCCTTAGTGGCTGTACCAGTTTGCATTCCCACTAACAGTGTGTGAGGGTTCCTCTTTCTCTGCATCCTCAACTGGCCTCACTTTATCCTCACCAACACTTGTTTTTTGTGTGTTTTATTTTAACCATTGACAGGTGTGAGGTGGTATCTCATTGTGGTTTTGATTTGCATTTCCCTGATGATTAGCCATGTTGAGCATCTTTTCATGTGTCCATTGGCCATTTGTAGGTCTTTGGAGAAATGTCTGTTCATATCTTCTGCTCATTTTTTAACTGGATTATTTGTTTTTTGGGTGTTGAGTTATATATTTAAATAAACTGTATAAGGAGGTCTTGTGTACCCTTTACCCACTTTCCCCCAGTGGTAACATCTTGTATAGCTGCAGCACAACAGTTAAAACTAGGAAATTGACATTGGTATGATCCACAGAGGTTATTTAGATTGACCAGTATTGTTTCATGTGCATTCATCTGTGTGCATGTGTATAGTTCTATGCAACTTTATCATGTGTGTAAATTTATGTAAAAACTGTCATTCATGTAATAAGGAAATATTCCATTGCCACAAGGCTCCTTTGTGCTCTCCCTTTGCAGCTGTGTACCTCCTCCTTTCTCCACCACCCATAACCATGGCAACCACCAATCTGTTTTTTTGTCTTTATGATTTTGTTATTTAAAGAATGACATATAAATGGAATCATATGGTATGTAATATCTTGGGACTGGCATTTTGTAGTTTGACTTACATTTTTCTGATGATAAGTGACGATGAGCATCTTTTCATGTGTCTGTTGGCCATCTGTATGCCTTCTTTGGAAAAATGTCTGTTCATATCATCTGCCCATTTTTATTTATTTATTTATTTATTTATTTATTTATTTATTTATTTTTTATTTATATATGAAATTTATTGTCAAATTGGTTTCCATACAACACCCAGTGCTCATCCCAAAAGGTGTCCTCCTCAATACCCATCACCCACCCTCTCCTCCCTCCCACCCCCCATCAACCCTCAGTTTGTTCTCAGTTTTTAAGAGTCTCTTATGCTTTGGCTCTCTCCCACTCTAACCTCTTTTTTTTTTTTTTTTTTCCTTCCCCTCCCCCATGGGTTCCTGTTAAGTTTCTCAGGATCCACATAAGAGTGAAACCATATGGTATCTGTCTTTCTCTGTATGACTTATTTCACTTAGCATCACACTCTCCAGTTCCATCCACGTTGCTACAAAAGGCCATATTTCATTTTTTCTCATTGCCACGTAGTATTCCATTGTGTATATAAACCCCCATTTTTAAATTGGATTGTTTGTTTTTTTGGTGTTGAGTTTAATACGTTTCATATTTTGGATACTAACCCTTTATTGAATATGTCATTTGCAAATATCTTCTCCCATTCATTAGGTTCTTTAGTCTTGTTGATTGTTTCCTTCACTGTGCAGAGCTTTTTGTTTTGATGCTGTCCCAATAGTTTATTTTTGCTTTTGTTTCCCTTCCTTCAGGAGACATATCTAGAAAAATGTTGCTACAGTTGATGTCAGAAAAATTACTGCTTATGCTCGCTTCTAGAATTTTTATGGTTTCGGGTTTCATATTTAGGGTTTCATACTTAATCCATTTTTAGTTTATTTTTGTGTGGTGTAAGAAAGTGGTCCTGTTTCAGTCTTTTGCATGTACTTTTTCAGTTTTTCACCACCATTCTTGAAGAGACTTTGTCTCATTATATATTCTTGCCTCCTTTGTTGAAGATTAATTGACCATATAATTGTGGGTTTATTCAAAGACTATGATTTATACTATTGTTTGTAGTCTACTAGCCTTGCCTGAATTATGTCACCTTTCCAACATCATTTAGGATTTCTTTTATCCCATTCGGATTGAGTGCAGAGAACTCTTGTGGTCTGTCTCTCCTAAAGCAGCTCCCCTAAGTTTCCCCCTTTTCCTGTCATTTGGATTTGCTTCTGTAGTGGAGTCTACTTAGACCTGCCCCTGATCTGATGAGCCCAGGCACCAGGATCCAGCCTGGAAATGTAAGGAGGCTCTTCTAGCTTAGCAACTCAGAAATGCTAAACTTGCAGGGGCTAGTTGTGCCAGTTTTCTAACTGGTTTTCTTGCCTCTAATCCAAAACCATTCAAATACAAAACCATTCTCTCCATAATTGCCTTCTAAGAGGTCTTCCAAAATCTGGACTGGGAGCCACTGGCCCTTGAGAGAACCCCTTTTTCTCTCAGCCTGACTGCATAGAATTTTATGTTATATTTAGTAAGGGCGGAGCTCTCTGCCATCTTGATGGAAAGGAGATATTATTAAGTCTGGAAATAATCTTGACAAATATAAATATCTTAAAAAGATGACTTTGGCTTCAGCAATAAGGATGGAAAAGTCCCATGCATATAAAGTGATTGCATGGATCATCTTGGTCCCTGGGTTGAGATGCTGAGAGAGGAACTTCTTTAAGTGAAGCTGATGTAGGAGGAGTTGCAGGAGCATTTCTGGCTTTCAGCAAGGTGTGGAGGGACTTCTGGGCTAAGTGTTACATGAAAGAATCCACACCCACTACTATTACTCCATCATGGCTTCCTGTTCCCATCCTCTCACTACTAATGCTCACTCACCACCCCCCAACCCCACCCTACTGAAACAAGCTATATAATTGCTTATTTGCTGGATCCCTCCCTTCCTCCCCTTCTCCCTCTCTTTTCAACTGTATAATCCGCATATCTTTTGGATTGTGCTTGATTTCATGAAGTAGGTAGGTGTTATTAACCCTATTTTACACATAAGGAAACCTACGATCAGAGAGCTCAAGTAATTTGCCCCAAGGTCGCATGCCAACTGTAGCAGTGCCAGGTCTATCTGACCCAAAGTCAACGCTTTTGCTACATTATAATCTGTTGATGCCCATTTCCCAGCCCTTCCAGCTAACAGGAAGCACAGAGGGCACCATGAGGTGGAAAGCAATGACCTGAAGGTCAGGAACCTGAGTTCTAGTGCTGACTTTCTTTGATGTTGGGTGGATCCCCTCCTCTCTGCCCTTGTTTGCCACCTCAAAGGGAAGGGCTCTACTGGATGGTTTCTACATTTCTCCCATTTCTAATCAACTGTTAGGAAAATTTAGTGATTTTTTACTCTGTGTTCTCCAGATTTTGGAAACCTAGGAGTTCAGAGTGTGTAATCTCGGAAACAATGCTATACAATCTGATCACGGGAAAGGAAGCCACTTTGCCACATGCAGTGAGTAGGAGGAAACTGATACTACTGCCAGAGTGGAGAGCTACTTTCTGCAGTAAGTTCATGTATATTTTTAAAGGGCTTCTTTTCACAATAAGAGATTTAAAAAGTAATGAGCACTCTAATATTTGTTATGTTACACTTGTTTGTAAAAAAAAAAAAAAAATACTACCTTGCTCTTGTGTGTATGTAAATAGGGAACAATGTAAATGGTGCCAGGATGAGAAAGGCTGGGGTGCTTAGTTTCCTCTGAAAACAGTATTAGTAGACAGCCTAGTCCCAAGACACAGCATCTGTGGTTCCCCCAGCATTGGGATTCTGATTTAGACTTTACAGGTGTAGGGCCCTATGAATACCAAAATGTATTCCCCTTTCCTCATTCCCTAAAGAAAATTTATTAATCACTGTAGTAGAATGTGTAGCTTAATAGGCAATAATTTGAGAAGTGGGAAATCTTATGTGTTTTTTCATAAGAATGAAAACTACTGGTTCTTTCCTCTTCTCTGTTTCATCCATTTTCTGTGACTTTTATCCTTAATGCTTGTTAAGTTACTCTTTGCAGATAAATATTTTCTTAGGAAATGTATAAGGAACAGACAAAAATAACTGCTCACAAAATTAGAAATGTTTTATTACATGTTGGCAAACTTGAAGGGTAGCACGGTTCAGAGATGTTGCTGTAAACAGACAATTTTCCTTTTCTATTCTACTTTAACCTTCCCACCACCTTACCCATCTCTGAGTGAGTTCATTTTCTGTTTCCACATCTCTCCAGACCCTGCTTCTTAATTCCTGTGGTATCTACCTCCACCTCTCATGAGGGCCAAGGAATGTTTGAGTTCTTTTAAGCTCTAAAAGTATATGATTCCATGAAATGAGAGGTTTTACTTAAGTTAATGAGAATGTTTACTAAAATTGAGGGGTAGGTACGGGACACACTTTTACCTCCTGTGTAGGGCCATGTGACTCTGTAATCCTGCTTCCTGTTGGCTGGGAAGATCTGGTCTGGTGTGACTGCTTTGAAATAATGGGTTCAGAAGGCTGAGATGGTTCAAGGGATGATTATCCCGGGTGGCCAGAGGCAGCTTTTTTAGGGAGTGAATCCAAGTCATACTTAGAGCGGGAAATTAAGATTTTAACCTGGGAGGAGAAGTTGATTGTCAGGTCTCAGTGGTATGGCAAGGTCAGAGGCAATTGGGTGATCAAAAGCCAAAGCTAGGATGGTTGGTAGAAGTTGGCATGTAGAACATGAAACTACCCAGACTAAGATGTTTAGGACTATAGCTGTGTATAACAAAATAACACTTGCTATTTGGTGGCTTGGATTTCCCCTAGGAAACCTGGAAGTCCTCTATATATTGGCCAATGGCCAGAATCATGGTGCTTGGTAGGAAGGAAAGTTTTAAGATAGGAATGAATTACTGCTGGGAGGGGCATTCTGTGATCCAAGGATATGGTGTTACTGTGCAGCCTGGGTAGCTGTAAGGTGTGTGGTCCAACAGACATAGTGGTATTTGAGCCATGTTTTAATGATGAACAAGAGTCCATTAGGGGCGCCTGGGTGGCTCAGTTAAGTGTCTGACTCTTGATTTTGGCTAAGGTCATGAATTTACAGTTAGTGAGGTTCGAGCCCTGCATTGGAGCCTCTGACAGTGCAGAGCCTTCTTGGGATTCTCTCTTTCCCTTCCTCTCTGCCCCTCCCCCCTCATGCTCTCTCTGTTTCTCTCAAAATAAACAAATAAACTTTAAAAAGTTAAAAAAAAAAAGGTCCAGTAAACAAAGACAGAGATGGGAAGAAATATTCCAGAGATACAGAATAGTGTAAATGGAAACAATCTGGATAATACAGGCTATATTTCAGAAATTATTAGTAGCTAAATCTGGCAGTACCATGGTTTCTAATAAAAGAAGAGGGGAAAATAAGGTTGGTATAGTTGGGTTAGTTTCAAGTCACATTGTTGATGACTTTGGATGTTAGACTGGAGGCACTCAATGGTATAATCCTAGAATAGTGGAGTTCCAGGTACAATGATAGATTAAATACATACATCTAATTTTATCACCTTCTAAAATTCCACTAAAACTAAAGAAAAAATATTTTTTAACTTAAGTGTACAAATTTAAAAGTATAAGAATAGGAAAGGAGACAAGTTTGGAATCTGAAAAGTAGATGGTTGAGTGGTAACTAACTTAATAAGGCAGGACAGCCAAGTCTAACCTGTCAGTGCAGAAACCCAAGAAACAATCCAGTTTATACTCCAGAACCATCAAAAGCCTCAGGAACTGGTAGGACCAAGAACCAATTGAGGGGAAGTTTGAGGGAAAAGATAAGGGCCAAAATAAGGAAGACTGGGTAGAAGTGTGATAGTTAGAGCTGCACTTTCCTTTCCCACTCCACACCACTGGGCAACTCCCCTCTCCCATCTTGGCAGAAGTCAGGAGTCTTGTTCTATGGAGAGGGTAAAGCAGAAAGTGTTTGAATTGGGAAATATCTCACACATTTGAGGATGGAGTTACCATACTGAAAACATAGATTACGTAAATTTATTCATACTTAATAAAGCCTGCAGAGACCCCACCACTATCACATGTGCACATATTGCTTTTCTCTTTTCTCTCACGTGACTCCCAAAGTGCTGACAGCCAGACTTCCACCTTCCAACCAAGATACAGGAAAACTACCAACTGAAGAGGAAAGATTTAAATATGGTTCCCCCATAAATGCCCATCCAGATCCCTTGACTGTAATGGTAAAGTTAACAAGCCCACCCATAGACTTAGATCCTCCAAACAAATTTTTAATTCCTTACTCTTAATCATGAACAGACATCACCATCAGACATCTGAGCAATCCTCCAACATGGATGATATAGACCAAAACCAACAAATAAAAAGGAACAACTTGGAGGACACAGAGATAAGGGATGAAAAATAAGACTTGAACAATAACCTATTACTGACATTTTCAGAGAGTCAAGAGATGATAATGCAACCATTAAGAACAGACTCCTTGCAAAAAGAAACATTCAGAGAATAGAAAAGAGCTTTTGGAAATTAAAACATGATAGCAGAATACAGCAAAAAGGTTGAAAGTTATACTTGAGGAAATCTTTAAGAAATCAAACAAAAGACAAAAAGATGGAAAAGGAGAGAGAAAGATAAAATGGGAAGATCAGTCTAGGAGATCCAACATTGGAATCCATATCCTAGAATGAGAGATTAGTGAAATAGAAGGGAAAAAAATAATCAATAATTCAGGAAAATGTCTCTAGAGTGAAGGACATGCATTTCCAGATAGAAAAGGCCACCTCAGTGTAAATCACAGTAGATGAATGGGAATTTTATTACAAAATTTAAGAACACTGGATACAAAGAGAAGATCTTAAAAGCTTCCACATAAAAGGATAAGGAGTCAGAATTTCTATAGCTTTCTCAAGAACAACACTGAAAACTAGAGACAATGAAAATAACTTCTAATCTAAAATTCCATATCAAGCCAAGTGATTAATTAAGTGGGAGAGGAGAGGAGGATAGGGTAAAGACATTTTAGATACACAAAATATCATTAATTTCCTATATATCCTTTCTCAGAAAGCTACTGGTGGATATGTACCACCAAAGAGAGGGAGTAAATCCAGAAAGATAAAAAATGGGGGCACCTGGGTGGCTCAGTTGGTTAAGCACCTGACTCTTGATTTCGGCTCAGGTCATGATTTCACACCCGCATCAGGCTCTGCACTGACAGCATGGAGGCTGCTTGGGATCCTCTCTATCCCTCTCTCTCTGCCCTTCCCCCATTCTTTCTCTCTCACTCTCTCTCTCAAAATAAATATTAAAGAAGAGAAACAAAAAATGAAATGCAATAAATGGGAGATACATTTCAGGGTGACTGTTGTTCATCAGACCTAGGGTATAACTTGTTCAAACTGGAACAGGCTCAAAATTTGTGTCTAAAGATAGTGCAGGACTCCATATCTGTTAAGTATTTTTTTCTTCTGGAGTTAACAGGCAGATGTGGTAAAAGCCAATGGGATCTCACTTTTATTATAAGATCCACAGTAATGCTGGCATATGGGTGAGAGTGAAAGCCAATATAGTAATATGTTTTTAATATGAAGGATTATACTGAAGACAGGTGTCTCTCTTAATCATCTTAGCAAGGGTCTTATGTTTAGGCTGTTTGCTTAGGTGTAGAATAAAACCAAATCTGGGGTGCTGGGTGGCTCGGTCAGTTGGTTGTCCGTCTTCAGCTCAGGTCATGATCTCACGGTCTGCGAGTTCAAGCCCTGCGTCAGGCGCTGTGCTGACAGCTCGGAGCCTGGAGCCTGCTTCAGATTCTATGTCTCCCTCTCTCTCTGCCCCTCCCCCTCTCACACTGTCTCTCTCTCACTCTCAAAAATGAATAAACATTAAAATTTTTTTTAAATAAAAAAATAAAAAAAAGAATAAAACCAAATCTGCCTGAATAAGGGGAAAAATATGTACACACACACACACGTGTGCGCACACACTTATAAATAGGCATAGTGTGTCTATGGAAAGATACATAAGAACCTGGAGATCATAGTTGTCTCTGTGTGGCTAGGGAAAAGAAATGTGAGGAGACCTTTTCTTCACTATTTATCTCCTTGTTTCTTTTAATGTTTTGGACAGAATGCAGGGTAAGAGAGACAACAGACTGGGATCAGTAGAGATTGTCATGTTCTTGAATTGAGGAAATAAGGGCCTGAATGAGAAAAGAAGGGGTGGGTGCTGAAGTCATAAGAATACTTGCCTGGTCTTGTGATAACCAAATGTGGCAGGAAGGTGGGGTGGCAGTAGGTACTGAGGGAGAGGCTGGAGGGCAGTGGTCAGAGATGACTCTTTGCTTTCTAGCCCAGCTTAACAAATCTGAGAACACCGTGAGAACACTGAGGAGGGTGGATTACAAAAGAATAAGTGGCAGGGGTAGAGGTGGAGGAGTTGGAGGCAGAAGTTGTAGTTTGCTTTCCTTCTGACCCAAAACTCATTTTTGCTGGTCATATCATGTGTCTTATCATCCACAGCTTCTGGTCTTGTGAGATGATGGAGTGGCTTCTGGAAATCTCAGTGATGCATCCTGGTGGTGGGAGGCACCACCTCAGAGGGTTGAGGGAGTGTAGTGCAAAATGTGCTGTAGGCACTCAACCAACCAAAATGGTATTTCTTCTATGGCTGAGAAGCAAAGGGGCAGAGGGGCTGATGCTTTGCAAAACTTCCCCCAGCTCTGTCACTTACGAATTTAGTGACCTTGGGTTAATCACTTTGACCACTCTATGTGTAAGTTTCTTCATCAACAGAATGGTCATTATATCCCGATACCTCACAGGGTCATTGTGAGGAATAAATGAGATAATGAGTTTAAAAGTTTAGAAGAGTGCCTGATACAAGGTAAATACCAGTAATGTTAACTAGTAGTGTTATACTTAATGACATTTTTAACTGTTCTTGGCTTTTCTTCCCCCAGACTTGGAACACAGAAAATATGGAGAATTTAATATACAGAGGAAGGATGTTTTCACCAGAGGCACATTAATGTTTCATTCAATCTTTGAACAAATAGTTTTGAGGTACTCTTAGGTGCCTAGGATTCATTGGTAAAGAAATTAGACACATTGCTGCCCTCACAGAACCTAGAGGTTTTTTTTTCCCAGAATTTCCTTGGGTCATCTCACATGTAGCAATATATACTAAGTGCATGCTATATGCTAAGTGAATATACATATATGTGTGTGTGTATGCATTTATTCATTTTTAGTTGAGATATAATAGACATATAACATTCTACCAATTTTAGATGTACAACATAATGGTTTGATATATGTATAGATTGTGAAATGATTGCCACAATAAGTTTTGTTAACATCCATCACTACATATAGTTACAAACTTTTTTTCTTGCAGTGAGAACTTTTAAGATTTACTTTCTTAGCAACTTTACAAATATACAATACAGTTATATGCATTTATCTTATAATCAGGGTATTTTAAGGAATATTTTACATTAAGATTTTGTTTAATGTATATATGAGCACATAATTTAAAATTACAGAATATAAAAGTTACAAACTGAAAACCAAGTATCCCTTCCCTAACTCCAAACTTCCTAGTTGTCCTCAGAAAGAACCTCCCTTACTTGATTTTTTATGTCTCATGACTGAGATAAACATATAGAATCATATAAGCCCCCTTTTCTTATGCAATGGTTAGGGAAAGGGGAAGAGGAGGGTTTGGGATGAGTCAGAGGCCATTAGCTGACTGGAGAATGAGGCTTCCGTAGAGACATTAAGAGGGAGAAAGTACATTAGGAAGACAGAGGAAGTAATATCAGACTACAAGGGTTGAGTAGTACCATTGAAGTAGAAGCAGAAAATGGAGACTTTTAAATCAATTTAAGAAAAATTTATTAAGAACTCACTATACGAAACATGTTAGAAACCAACAAGATGCTTATGGCCTAATGAAGCAAATGCAGGGAAGAACACACAAATGGTAATATTACAAGGACAAGCATGGCTAGTACAGCTGTCTGCAACCTTCTAGATTCCTTTATGTAGAATAAGAAGAAATATTTCTGTGGGTTGGGCCTCCCAAAGTTCTCTCTTGGTTTGGACTGAGGCTGCCTCGTCCCTTAGTGATGCTGCTTTAGAGCCAGGGTCATCTGACTCATCTCTACTGGGCTAGTATAGTCCTCTCGTGTACCCAGTTTCCCCATCATTTATAATGACATATAGACAGTCCTCAGATATAAATTTGCCAGCCCTGCTCTTGGCCAGCTGATCTCTCCCTAGGGCACCTGCCAGCTAAGTTGGCCTTTAGATGATTTACATCTTGGTCCTCCTGATTCCAATCTAGCTCTTTGTGTCTCAGAAGTAAGTTGAAAGAGTCCTAAGCTTCCTTCCATTTATCCCATTATCAAGATGATAGCTCTTCCTCCCCTGCTCTGCCTGCAGCCAGATGAAACATCACAATAACTTGATTATTATCCAAACTTCTCACCAACCACCATGGAAGCTGCTGTCTGTCTTAAGTCCTTTTGGACAGACTGTCTACCTGTTGCTAATCCCAAGGTTTGTCAGAGGACTGGACAGACAGGACATTCATGTGCATCTCTGTTGTCAAGATCTTTCATTTTTTTTCTCTTTTGAGTGTTGTGATCTCTCAGTTGGCTCTTGCATAGTTGCCCTGGATCATCGTCTCAGTCATTTCTTTCAAGAAGAGAAGTAGGTTCACAATGCGCAGTGCTTGACCCAGTGTTCTCTGCTAAGGCTTATCTATAGCTTGTTCCGCAGGCGGATCCTTCTCAGGTTAGCAAGGGCCCAGATAGAAGTGGATCCAGGATCCAGAGCTGATTCCATCTTCATTGTTCTTAATTTTCCAAATTTTGAGTTGGTCTGCTCATCATTGTCAGCACGCCAAGCCACCATTTTCCTACTGATCTTCACAGAGGGACAAGAGCTCCTCAGCAGTGATTTTCTCAGGGCATAGTAATTACATTATTATAGTCCACATCTCTTTATGTTTCAAGATATTAATAGCAATACTATAAAAGCCATAAAATATATAGCTCCCACAAGACTGAAGAGGTAGTTATTCAGTCACAAATATACAAGATAGAATGAGGCACTACCTTAGAATTATCATAGATAAAAGCCATTATTCCAGTAATTGGGAGTTCTACATAAAACGCAATTTATAAAATTAAGAAAAGAAGGCTGAATGTGAAACAGGAGGTGTTAGTCTTAAACATTATTCCTGAGCCAGGAGCCAGTCAGGTGAGCTTGGCGCACAAATTTGCTCTGAAATGAAAAGAAGCAGTTAAGGTCTGCTCCTGAGGTAGGGAGCAGAGCTGGCATTACAGGGTGGCTTTCTCAGATGGAATCCTGGAACCTCCACTATTATTAATGGTAATAATAATATTAATAGACAAAAAAAGGTAAGCCCAAAACTTGAAGGGAAAGGCATATAAACAATGGACAGTTATATGGACTTTATTCTTTAATTAAAAATGTGTAGTACTTTTGTCGCCTGAGGCTGTCTTCAAAATGTTAACACACTGGGCTTCATCAGATCTCTCAGGTACGTGGTATGGTACTCTGGAAAAACAGAAAGAAAAAAAACTGGGTGAGATTTCACAATACAGCCACTTTATTTTTCTAGATTTCAGTGACAGGGTGAAACATAGGGGGCCACTGCAATAGCAATAAGGAGAAACAAACTATTGAAGAGAGAGAAGGGGATGTGCTGTTCATGCTTCCTTCAATTAACTATCCTTTATTTTAATCTGGGCCTGCCCCTGCCATGTGTTGATTCCTTGCTGCCTTCTCTCTGTAGGCTCTTCTGGCTATTTCTGAACTGGGTCTGTGAGGACAGGCAACATCTTAGCACCTGGGCTCATCATCCAGGATTCCTAGATTCACAGCAGCTTATGCATTAGGTCAATGCTGAGCACTCTGGGGGCCGTGCATCCTGGGGTTATGACTGTATCTTTGTGACCAGGTGTTTGACTTAGGATTGCTTTGACCCTATGACTGTGTGGCCAGAGCCTTGATATTCTTGAGAGCCCTGTTTCTCAGGGAGGATGGAGTACAAATAATCTGATTTCATCATGTTGTGAAAGAACTCATCACCAGGAATCCTTATGCACTCTTCATGCATACATTCATTCTGTCAACAAATATTTGCTACAATAGCCAAGATATGGAAACCTAAGTGTCCACTGATAGATGAATGGATAAAGAAATTGTGGTAATGTACATACAATGGGATATGATTCAGCCATAAAAATGAATGAGTATTTTGCCATTTGTGACAACATGGATGGACTGTTTTTGTTTTTAGTTTGAATAAATTGAATTTAAAAACAACTGAAAACTTGAACTCTTAATAAAAAAGCACTTCACCATATTTTGTCTACTTTAGCCCCTAGTATGTGGACAAAAGATAATATAAAGAAAAGGATATACACATTTCCCCTGTGTCATATATAGGATTGCTTATTTAGATTTGATTACGTAAAAAATCTAGAAAGAAAGCAAATAAATGAAAAAATAAAAATCAAACAACTTATAATACTGCTCAGCTGAAAGCAAATGTAAGAGAAACTAAGCCCTGATGAATAGCATTTACTTTTCCATGAAACTCTTTTTCAACATGTTATATATTTACCAAATCACTACCATGTAAATGTTATGAATACATCCCATTATCTGTAAATCGGTAGATGCCATGAAAATTATAACTATAGAAAATTGTTAGTATTATAAAAAGGCTACTTTCTATGGATTAAAAAATATCTGCTACTATAGTTTCATAATAGAAAAAAATTATTGAGCACCTACTATATGCCAGGCACTGAGCTGGGTGCTAGCAGCACAATGATAAGCTTAACTGTTATGGTCTGTACCCTCCATAAGTGTGTACTTCACAGAGGTTAATAATGTAACTGCACAAAAATGTAAGTATTGCCTGGTGTTATGAAGATAAAGCATAGGGATCCATATGATTCTATAACAGGTTAGCATAATCTAGCTTAAGAATGGGTTTTTTAGAAGTGCAGCTCGAACCAAAATGTGAAGAATGAGTAAAGAAGTGGCAGAAGAACATTCCAAGTAGACGGCACAGCAGATGCAAAGACACTGAAGTTACAGGGAACATGTTATCTCTCCTCACTTATTTATTCATTCCATACATGTAGGATTCCCACTAGTCCAGGCATCGTGATAGGTACCGAGGTTACCATGTGAATTGTATACAGCACACACACACCACACAGACCACCTTTGGTGTTAATTTTTTACTTTACCATGACTGAGCTTGCCATGTCCCTTGAGCATTGTGTACTGGACATCCTGCCATCCATTTATAGCTAGAACATTTCCTTCCAGATCCTGACTAGTCTCATTTTCCTTTCTTTCTTCATTCGTTCATGTTTGCTAAGTAGGCTCAGCATGCCTCAGATTCAACTGATGGTCAAGTTATAAATTCTCTGGAGATGGTACCTCTTTCAGCAATGTTGTAAGGTCAAGACTCACCTTTCGTTGGTCTGTTTGCTCTCTTTTCTCTCCCCTTTGATGGTTTCTGAAAGAGACCAAAACAACTTTAGAAAATGTATTGCCTTATAGACACTAAACGAGGGAAAGTTTGAAGAGAATCCAGTCCTAGGACTCAAAGAGAAATCATGTGCCTATACACGTGGAAAAGATGGTTACTTGATGCAATTTCAGGGGGACTGAGAAGGCGTTTTTTTGCATCCAAAAAGCAAATGCTTTCCTGTATTCACTGTGTCTTAAGTTCTAATATTGGAAATAGACTTTTCACATATAGCTCTACCCTTTACTAAAATAAAAATAATACTGGGAGGGGTAACACATTTAGTTTTAGCAATCATTTAGTGATTGGAAAAGTTTTCAATCCTTTTCTGAAAGTAAAGGTTTAGAAGAAGGAATAAAAGGAAATCCTGAATATGTTGATGCCTAAATGGTTGAGTCAGCTGGCACTACCCAATATTATACAATGTGGCATGGATGGGCCTAAATGGGAAATCTCTAGCTGGCTAGATCTCCCAAAGCCTGAGTTGCTACTGATATGGGCTTACCACTGATGCAACTTGGAGTATGAATTCCTTTAGGCTGACTGTTGTGATAGTGCTTTTGTCTCAGAATCTTGCAACAGGGATGGTTAACCTGGATGTCCATAGAGAACTTTAGGGAGTAAAACAATACCCTTGATGGGTTTTAACACTTCCTAGCATTGGCAGTTCTGGTGTGTGTGTGTGTGTGTGTGTGTGTGTGTGTGTGTATGTGTGTGTTTAAAGATAATCAGCTTTATTGAGGGATAATTAATATACAACAAAATCCAGTGATTGTCTGTATAGATTTTTATGAGTTTAGCAAATGTATGCAGTCAAGTAACTACCACCATAACCAAGATATAGAACATTTATATAAGCCCCAGTAGTTCCCTCCTGCCCCTTTTCAGTCAATATTTTCCCCTATCCCATCCTCTGATAACCACTGATCTGGCTAATGTCACAATAGTTTTGCTTTTTTAAAATTTCATAATTCCAAAGGATCATAAGTACGTGGTCGTGTGGTCTTTTTGTGCCTGGTCTCTTTCTCCTAGCATACTTCTTTTGAATTTATACATGTTGCATGTTACTAGTAGTCTGTTCCTTTCTATAGCTCAGCAGTATTTCACTGTATGAATATACCACCATTTGTTTATCCATTTACCAACTGATGGAAATTTAGGATACCAGACTTTCAGTATTTCAGCTGCTATGGACATTTGTGTATGTATCTTTGTGTAGACATATGTTTTTATTTCTCACGGGTAAATATCTAAGATTTCTGGGTTGTGTAGCAGTGCATGAGAGTTTCAATTGCTTCACATCCTCTCCAGCCCTTGATATTTACCAGTACCTTTAATTTTAGCCATGTTAGTGAGTGTGTAGTGGTATCTCATTATAGCTTTAATTTGTATTTCCTTAATGACTAATGGCGTTGTGACTGTCTGACTGTGCTCATTGTCCATTTGTATATTTTCTTCTATGAAGTATGTGTTCAAGTCTTTTGCTCCTAGCCTTTTGTTAAATGGATTGTCTTCTTTACTAGGTAGTAACTTATAATTATATATTCTGGATATATAGTATATAAGTTCTTTTCAGATATGTATTTGGAAACATTTTCTCCCAGTCTGTGGCTTGACTTTTAATTTTTTTAACAAAGTCAAAGGGCAAAAGTTTTTTAATTTTGATGAAGTCCAGTTTATCAATTTCTACTTTTTTTTGTTTTTTTTTATATTTATTTGTTTATTTTTGAGAGACAGAGCACAACACAGAATCCGAAGCAGGCTCCAGGCTCTGAGCTGTCAGGACAGAGCCCGACATGGGACTCAAACTCACAAATCATGAGATCATGACCTGAGCCGAAGTCAGATGCTTAACTGACAGATCCACCCAGGCGCCCCCAATTTTTACTTTGTGCTTACTGTATCCTATCTAAGATTTGCCTAACCTAAGATCAAAAAGATTTTCTCTGATTTTTAAAAATCTCTAATTTTAGCTCTTATTTTTAGGTCTATGATCCATTGCAAGTTATGTTGTGTGTGTCAAGGTTCATATTTTTCCATGTGGGTATCTAATTGTCCCCAAACCATTGTTGAAAAGACTATCCTTTTCTGCATGGAATTACCTTAGCTCCTTTGTCCAAATCAGTTGACCATATGAGTTTACCTTTTGATTATCCCTCTTGTTTCATTGGTTGGTATGTCTGTGCTTTCACTAATACCACGCTGTCTTGATTACTATAGCTATATAGTAAATCTTGAAATAAGGTAGTATAAGTCGTCCATTTTTATCTTGTTTTTTAGAATTGTTTGGCAATTGTATGTCTTTCACACTTCCACATAACTTTAAAATTAGCTTTTTAATTTCCACTAAACAGCCTGCCAGTATTTTGGTTGGTATCTCATTGAATCCACAGATCACTTTGGGCCAAACTGATATCCTAATATCTACTCTTCTGATCCATGAACATGGCATATTTCTCCAATTATTTAGGCCTACTTTAATTTAGTCAGTAGTAGTATTTTTCAGTTTTTGGTGTACAGGTCTTGTACTTATTTTTAAAAATTTACTCCTAACCTTTTAATATTATTTGATGCTACAGTAGCATTTGTATTTAAATGGTATTTAAAATTTTTTTCAGTGTCCAACTTGTTTGTTGTTAGTATGTAGAAATACAACTGATTTTGATTTTGTGTATTGACTTCGTATCTTGAGATTTAGCTACACACAATTAGTTCTAATAGCTTTTTATGGATGCCTTGGGCTTTTCTATAAACATGATCATGCTATTTTTGAAAAAAAGACAGTTTTTCTTCTTCCTTTCCAACACATGTGGCTTTTCTTTCTTTTTCTAGATTTTGCACTGGCTAGGACCTCCAAGAAAATTTTGAATAAATATAATACATTTAAATGTGGTATCTTTTCCTCATTCCTGATCTTATGGAGAAAACAGTCAGTCTTTTATCATTAAATATGATGTTAACTGAAGGTTTTGGTATATGTCCTTTGTCAGGCTGAGGAAGTTCCTCTATATTCCTACTTTTATGAGAGTTTTTCTTTCTTTTTGAAAATTATGAATGAGTATTAATTTTGCCAAATGCTTTATCTGTATCCACTGACATGATTACATGGCTTTTCTTTTTGGTTTGCCAATATGGTGAATTTTATTGCTTGATTTGTTAATATTGAGCCTATCTTATATTCCTGGAATAAACCCCACTTGATCATGATGTATCATACTTTTAATATATTGCTAGACTTTAGTTGGTAATTTTGTAAAGCATTTGGCCATTTATGTTCCCAAGGCATATGTGTAGTTTTCTTTCCTTATCAGAGCAGTCTGGAAACTGACTTTAAGTAGTAGTTTGGGGGCAATCATACAGCTCATCTCATCTTTTCCCTTCTTTCAGGGATTACAGTTTTCTACAGCTTGTTGTCCAAAGTCTGAAAACAGTCTCATATTTTGTCTGATTTCCAGTTGTTTACAATATGAGGGAAATTCCTGTAGCAGTTCATCCTACATGGGAGGAAGAAGTTTATATCTTCTATATAATTTTAAAAATTTAATAAATTAAAAAAATTTTTAACTTTTACAACTCAGTCATATTTCCTTACATCTTCTTATAATCATGCACTGAGATGCCCTTTGAAGCCACAGTTAAGTATGATATTTGTACTCTATGGCAGTTCTTCAGATATTTGAAGGGAACACCTGTCCCATTCCCAAAGCTTCCTTTCTGGCTAAGCATCCTCAGTTACTTGAACTATTTCTTATTTGACTGAACTTCTAGACACTTTATATATCTGGCTAGGTTTTGTTTTTGTCAAGGTTCCTTTTTTAAAAATAATGCTTATAGCTGAATACAGTTTTTCAGATGCCTGTGGACCAACATAGAATATTTATATTGTCCTTTCATACCCATGACAAAATCATCACCATTTAAAAAAAAAAAAAAGCTTCTATTTTAAAATGAAAGCGGACAACAAAAAAGCAGATTCTAATCTTGTGTATTTGATTACAAATTTAGCATTCTGAAGGCCAGATGTGATGATATCACCAACTTTCAGTTTTTAAGTCCTGTGAAGGTTTCTGTCTAAATAGTGGTTAAAATTATTTATTTCAGAAAAGACACTTGCCCTTTAAGAAATCATTCCTGAAAGAGCTGAGACTCTTCCAGGTTTGGTGGAGGGAGGCAAACTGTAAAAACTGTTGGTTGCTAGGGCTCTATTACATACAGATTTCAGTCACACAAGACCCAAATGAGGAAGTAAAACTTCAGGAGGAGCTATTTTTAGTCTCTCTCCCCAATGGGTAAGCTGATAGGGTAACTTCTGATTGGGAAAAGACAGTAGTTCAAGGTTACAATTTCTCATGCCTAATCTGCTTTGTTTGACAAATCAAAAAAGAGAAGAGAGATTAGAAACCAGCTAGAAGAACTGTGGCATTTCCCTTTTATTCATTTAACAGCCTGAACAGAGTAAATCTGGACGGTTGGGGCATAGAAAAAGTATAATTACCGAACAAACACTGGAAAAGACTTCTGATGCCAAATTATTTAGCTAGAGGGCTGTCTCCTCTGAGAAACAGATTAATATTGGATTAGGAGGAATCTCCATTTTTGGAGAAATTCCTACTGGTTATCAGTAAGTTTGTGTCTCTGTGGATGGATCATGACTGCTTCCATGTCTATTTGTCAGCAGAATTTAGTTCCTTGTGGTTTTATGACTGAGATCTCCATTTCCTTGCTGGCTTTCAGCTGAGGGCCAGTTGCAGATTCTAGAGGCCACCCACATTCCTTGCGTCATGGCCCCTTCTCCATCTTCAAAGCTAGCAATGATGGGTTAAGTCTGTCTCAACCTTTGGATTTCTCCTTCTTACATCTCATCCCTCTAACCCAGCCTGGGAAAGATACTCTGACTCATGTGATTAAATTGGGCCCACCTGGGTAATTCAGGATTATCTCACCATCTTAAAGTCATTACCTTAGTTACATATGCAAAGTCCCTTTTGCCATGTGAGATAACATAATAGGTTCTGTGAATAGTATGTGGACATCTTTTTGGGGACATTGTTTAGTCTATCATATAGGCAGTGCCAGAGGTATCCACAAGGCAACGTGCAGACATTGCTGAACTACAGAACCCAAATTTACAAACACATCTACATAGCATGGTTACTTGGAACATGTCCTCCTCCAGTGATATCAAGACTCTTCTCTTTGACCAAACTCACTAGCACAGGTGATTGTCTGATCAAACTTTCCCTAGAAATATTCTTTATCACATTCTTGGGAGGAAGAGGTCATATATGTGCTATGTTCTCTTGTTATTTTCTGCCTTTTATCATTCATAGCTCAGTTTGACTATTTCATATGCATACACACAGCTTTTTTTCTTTTCATATTTTTATTTAAATTCTAGTTAGTTAACATACAGTGTAAAACTGGTCTTAGGAGTAGAATTCAATGATTCATCACTTACATACAAACCCAGTGCTCATCATAACAAGTACCCTCCTTATACCCATCACCCATCTAGCTCATCCCCCACTCATCTCCCTCCATTAGCCTCATTGTCAACAATAGCCAAGCTATGGAGAGAGCCCAAATGTCCAGTGACTAATGAATGGATAAAGAAGATGTGACATGTATATACAATGAATGGATAAAGAAGATGTGGTGAAATATTACTCAGCCATCAAAAAGAAGGAAATCTTGTCATTTGAAATACAAAGCTTCTTGAACGCCCTTTCAACTTCTTTCATGTATACACACACATCCTCTTTAACTCTATAGTCTATTCTCCTGAATTTTTCTGATTTCCTCTTGGGGGAAGAAACATTCTTACTCTCCTTTTCTCCATTTCTTCTTTGTTTCATTTGTGAGCTAATCATTCCAAAGTAAAAGAAAATTTAGGAAACAGCTTATTTTCAAGCTGAAGCCTGCTTCTGCACATTTAGCTAATTCTAAATTGCAATGAGATTGAAAGAAAAAGCTCAAAATTGTCACCTTGAGAAGTCAAAGCTTTGATAACCACGATATATCTCTACATCTGACCCTGTGTTCTGAATTTTACACTTTCATATCATAGAAATCTATTATTATATCAGCACACTACATACTTTGGTGGTTTGAATGACTCTACCATAGGCTTAGTATTCATTTATTGAAATTGGATAATCAGTCCCCAATTTCCTGTGTTGTTTTGTTTTAATATAGCAGGATGATGGGTTGTCCGGGTGGCTCAGTCAGTTGAGTGTCAGACTCTTGGTTACCACTCAGGTCATGATGTCACAGTTTGTGGGATTGAGCCCTGCATCAGGCTCCCTGCTGACAGTGCAGAGCCTGCTTGGGATTCTCTCTCCCTCTCTCTCTCTGCCATTCCCCAGCTCATGCTCTCCCTCTTGTTCTCTCTCAAAATAAATAAATAAACTTAAAAAAATACACATAATAGGATGCAATGAATGACTGCTAATGTTATCCATCTATTTTCTAGTGGATCTTATAATCAGTACACTGACTGAGCCAGCCAGGTGACCCAAAATTTTATTTATTTATTTATTTATTTAAGTTTATTTATTTATTTATTTAAGTAATCTCTATACCCAACGTGGGCCTCAAACTCACAATCTTAAGAGTCCCATGCTCTTCTGAATGTCAGAATGGCTAAAATTAACAACACAAGAAAGAACAGGTGTTGGCAAGGGTGCAGAGAATAGGGAATCCTCTTGCACTGCTGGTGGGATGCAAACTGGTACAGTCACTCTGGAGAACAGTATGGAGTTTCATCAAGAAGCTAAAAATAAAACTAAACTGTGATCCAACAATTGCACTGTTAGGTATTTACCCAAAGGATACAAAAATACAGATTTGAAGGGGTACATGCACTCCAATGTTTACAATAGCATTATCTACAATAACCAAACTATGGAGAGAGCCCAAATGTCCATTGACTAATGAATGGATAAAGAAAATGTGATATGTATATACAATGAAATATTACTCAGCCATTAAAGAATGAAATCTTGCCATTTGCAATGATGTAGATGGACATAGAATATATTATGCTAAGCAAAATAAGTCACTCAGAGCAAGACAAATACCAAATATCATGTAATTTCACTCATTTGTAGAATTTAGGAAACAAAACAGATGAACATATGGGAAGGAAGGGAGTAAAGAGAGAGAGGAAAACAAACCACAAGATGCTCTTAATGATAGAAAACAAACTGTGAATTGACAGGGGGAGGTGGGTGGGAGATGGGCTAGATGGGTGATGGGTACTAAGGAGGGTACTTATGATGAGCACTGGGTGTTGTATTTAAGTGATGACTAATTGAACTCTACTCCTGAAACCAATATTGCACTGTATGTTAACTAAAATTTAAATTAAAAATTATAAATAAATAAAATCATTTGTGAACATTAAAAAAGAAATCAGTATACTGAAATCTTAAATAAGATGCTGATCTGAAGCATTTACTCATCTGATGCTTTTTACCAAAGTGAGTAAGAAGGTTACCTAATTATTACCACCAACCAAACTTCTACTACAGGCATTACTGATATAAAGTCCAACCTTACTCTACAACTTTGCCCAAACCAGCCCAAACCACAAAGAAGCATAAGATTATTATAAAGCCAGGTGCAACTTTGTCCCCCATTAAGCACAGGGCCACTTTTATAAAAGTCAATGAGGAGGCTGCTCAATGCAGTGCTATTTATAATAGCAAAACTATGGGAACATCCTAGGTGTCTACCAATATGGAGTTAGTTAAATAAATTAAGGTATATCCACAAAATGGAATATCTCACAGCCATTTAAAATGATGCTGTAGAAAAAAAATAAATGATGCTATAGAATGATACTTACTGACATTAAAAATTTTCTTGCTACATTTAGTACAAATAAGTTAGAAAACAGTACATGTGGTATTATCCAAACTGTGAAAAACAGTCCTATAATATTATTCCAATTATGGAAAATAACATAGATTCCAGAAAAATCTGGAATATATACACCAAAATGTTGTCTACATAACTCTTTCTTGTGGAACTATAGATGATTTTTACTTTCAGTATAATTGGTAATGGGTATGTAATACTTGGTAATCAATAAAAGTTAATATTATTTTTATAATATTATTTTATATTATATTTTATTTATTATTATTTTTATAATAATATTATTTTAACAAGTCAAGGGGGAACAATTCATCCCACTTTCTTTTCCTCAGAAACCTAGACTTTTAGAGATGAGAAGGTGAATCTTATGGTCATCTAATTCTCCCCTCCTCCCACCAAGCTTCCCTGCTTGAACTCTGCCAGGTCCATAATCACTAACATTTAGAAGTGTTTTCACCATTTTACTTCATTTAAATGTTCACAGTGAACTCATGAAGTGAGGTAGGTAAAGCAAGGAATAATCAGCTTTGTCTGGAAACCAGAAGTACTTTTGTAAACCTTAGAAATGTTGCCTCTCCTAGAAATCCAGAGCAATGTTGAGTCCCATCTATATGGGCTACAAACTCTGAGGGAAAACCTTTTCCTCCAGCCACTTGCTGACTTTTTGCCAGTCTGAGCTCAGTCAATGAGCTCCAGAAGGCAGCTGATCAGGAGGTAGCTGCAAAATAGCAATCTGTAGAGAGGACAAGCACTGACTCACCACATTCATGAGAGGGGCCAGGCTGCTTCTTCTTCCTTTTCCTTAGTGTTTTAAAGGACACCATCCCACAAAAAACAACAAACATTACAAGTACAGCCGCAATCCAGAGGAAGTGGCCTTGTTCAGGGTCTTTATCCTTAGGTTGTGCATCTAGAAATGACCACAAGTTTTCAATCAGCCAGGAAGGTTGATTATAAAAGGTTTATAATTACTGTTGTCTTCATTTACAAGTCAACATCTCCCCAGGGTTCTACTGCCAGAGGAGCCTGAAATCCACAATCTGAAGCCATAGAAAGCCCGAGTCACAGGGCCTCACAGCTAAGAACCAAGCCATTGCTCCTGGCCAAATGCTTGGACTAAGCTACCTTCTCTTCCCAGAGGTTGGGATGACAAGGGCTGTGATCCAGAAGAAGAGTGTCAAACTGGCCCTTGGTTCTGTGCATGGATATGGTACCCATGCTGAAGGTTTTGAATGTATAGTCATCTGTGCAGCAGCATGCTTCCTCAGCCCAGGCATAGTCAAGCCCTGGGGTCCTGAAGTTTCCCTTATAATAATTTTTCCATCCACTATCATCTGTAGATCAGGTGTCAGACATACCTCACTTGGACAAATATAACAGCTTCCTATCTCCAGTTTTGCTTGTTTGTTTATTTGTTTCTTCCACTGAGGTCACAGTGGAAAAAGCAGGGCTTTCAGAATGTATCACCTACTAGAAAACCTTTGATATCTTTTCATGCCCTGAGGAAACCGGTTTAGAATCAGCTCCTGGGAGGTCAGGACATTCTTTCCTGCATGGGGACTTCTAAGTTTCTACAAAGTTGAAAAACAGACTTTGGAGAGAAAGCTTATAACTGAGTGGCCCATTTTATAGACAATTTATGGGAATGATTTCAATAGTTAATCTCAAATTACAGGCAAATAGGAACCACTGACCTATTAGTTTAGCTGCAATTTGTGGATCCATACCTTGTTCCTAAGACATTAAGAAAAGGAGTTGCTGCCATTACAGGCCATATTCAACACTTTTTTGAGTCTGTCCCAGTTTATCCCACTTGAGCCTGTTTGGCATTCCCAGTATAGAGAAGTTATACTTGATAACATGGAGACTGCTACCTTTTGACACTCAAAAAGATTCCTTGATTCAGGGTCTACTCAATTTCTGATCAAGCCATAGAACAGGGATACAGAGAGGCAAGCCCTGGCTTCCTGAGGCAGCTAGAGCTAAAACATTTCTGAATATGGTGATAGCTGGGAAGGTTTTGACAGTAGTGGAGAAACAGCAGAAAGGTGAGACATGATGAAGCTACAGTGGTGGTAATGCCCTGTTCATTTGTAGACTGTGGGAGGCATGGCAGAGGAAGCCATGGCAGAAGGCCCCAAGGCATGTTAGGTGTGGTGGTATTGCTGACTCCAAACAGGTGCTGAACCTCAGGGATAGCTTAGGAGAGGCTACTATTAGGCCAACAGAGGTTACAGTGAAGCAACCAGGACAGGCTATGTGGCCTATTTACTGGACTCTCAGAGGCAGAAGTGTCTTAGCAGGAGGAAATCAGTAGAAGGAAAGGATTGGGCCACCGGTAAAGCTTATTGGCCCCAAGGACTGTCCATAAGAATGTGTCCATGGACCAAGTTATGTTTGAACAATGAGACACCAGGAGAGAGGAAACAGCAGGGTTAGAGGATTAAGAAAGAAGTTGAATGGATGCCTTAGAAGAGGAAAAAACCAAAAGGGAGAATTGGAGAAGGGGCCAAGGTAAGCAGAAGGCAGACGTGTGGGAAAAGGGGTCAGGATCAGAAGCAGCCATAAGGGCAGTGTGGGTACAGGGTCCCTTTATTCCAGGAGAGAATCTTGGAGTTACTGCTCCTCACAAGTGAAGTTTCAAATATGGATACATTTCTTCCAGGGCAAAGCCAGACTTTAAAATGTCAGGCTCGTATTAGCAGACACTGCTTTATTGTCAGCCCTTTCCTCTAACTAGACTGGACCCTGTACTATACTGTCAACATGCCACAAGAACTTCTGCTTCTGAGTCTTTCCTTGATGCATATGCCCACACCACCACCTGTGCCCATATCAGATACTGTGAATTGATTGTGGTCCTCTCACTTTTCTTTTTTAATGTATGTTTATTTTTGAGAGGGAGAGACAGAGTGCAAGTAGGGAAAGGGCAGAGAGAGAGAGAGAGAGAGAGGGAGACACAGAATCTGAAGCTGGCTCCGGCCTCCGAGCTGTCAGCACAGAGGCCAACATGGGGCTCAAACCCACAAACTATGACATCATGACCTAAGCCAGAGTCGGATGCTTAACTGACTGAGTCACCCAAGTGCCCCGGTCTTCTCACCTTCTAAGCCTGGATGCTGAGAATTTTTCTTTCTGTTTAGGAAACCACTAGTCTGATGCCTGTCATCTCTTCACCATAATTTTAAAGCCCAGTTATCTTTTAAGATCCCATTTCCTTTAGGAAGAATTCCCAAGGAAGTTACCTACCTCTGAATGTCTATAAAACTGATTATCAGTCATTCTTGTTTTTAAATTTGGTCACATATTTCCTTGGGATATGCTTTAGACTCTAATTCCAATCTTTTTAAAATCAAGTTTTCCATGTGTTTACATCATGGAGTTCTGATTCTATTAGAAGGTCCTTGAGGGCAGAGAGCATGTCTTATACCTTTCAGCTTTCATGTCTGCAGTCAACAATGTGTAGAATGGTTCTATACTCAGCATGTACTGTTATGTATGAATGTATGTATGATGTGTGTGTGTTTGTGTGTATGAATGAATGGAAGAATTCTAGCCTGGAGGAATCTTGCATTTTCTGACTGAATTTCAAAATATTCTATCCAAAGGTAGCCCAAAAGACTGGGCTAAGAACATACTTCCTCAAGTGCAGCATGCGTTCATAGTTTCTGGGACCCTGCAGCACTCAGATTGAGAGGAGACCTCTGTCTGAGTCCTCCCTAATAGTACCAAAAAATGACCCCATTGGAGGTTTCCTGGCAAGCAAGGCACATTGAGTGATCTGCCTCAACCATTTGTGTATAATACCTGTTGAAAGAAATAGTCTTGGGAAGCAGTTTTACCTATATTGAAAGGTAGGGAGAGCAGCATCTCCAGTGTCTCCAGTTTCAGGGCACAAAAGACGCTCACATTGTGTGCTTCAGGGACTGAAAAAGGCAAGCTGATAGAAACGTTGTACAGTTCTGTCACATTATTTTGAGATTTCTTCATGACAGTATCATACTTAGTAGTTGAATTCTCAGTGTTTAGCTGAAAATACATCTCCTTAGGTTCTGGGTAACCTTGTATAGATGAGCAGGTCAAATTTATGATGCCAGAATTTTCTGTTCTATTAGAAGTTACTGTTATTTCAGGTTGACTGAAGTTAGCTGAAAGCAGAATAAAGAGACAAAAAAAAAAAAAAAAAGAAATCAGTCTAAATTTAGATGTGTCTAGAAGACAACTGCAAATAACGCTCTGATCTGGGAACTCACTGGGGGCACATCTGGGAGCCTCCAGGTGTGTAAATTGTGGGCCTCAGTCCATGGTGAGAGCTTCATAATGACCCCACATTTATTTTTCAAGAATAGAGTTTTGGACTATGCTTACTTCCAGCTTACCCAAATCAGGGGGGGTACTCTCTGAGTGAAAGGAGGGCTGAAATTGAGTCACCAAAGATTCACAATGAGGCCATTGTGCTGGAGAGTGGAGTCTTGGGAAGGAGAACTGGTGTGACTTTAGAACTCAGCCGTCTCGTGGGGTACGTTCCAGCTTGCCGGACTAAGGAAGCAGAAAGGGATTGACACCAGCCGAGTTTATGGTGCTGGCATACTCTGGGCCATATCTTCCAGAACCCCAAGCAAGATAGTGGTAAGTGAGTGGATGGGGATTTTGGATTTAGAAATTCAGAATATTGGTTTTGGGCATAACTGTCAAGTTTTCTACATCATGTACAAGATGAAGGTCGAACCCAGCCATTTTTAGGGAAAATATATGATCTTGATAAACACAGAGATTCCCCTGCCTTGGTTTGCCATTCAGATTCCTGTGGCCATTGAGGATCACTGGCACCTAGCCCCTTCTGCCAGCCAGATCCCTGTTCTTCTTCAGTAGTCACTGGGTAGCTTTCAGGTTCTACATACTAATTTATAATTTAGTAGATTGCCTTTAACAGTGATTTGCATGTCATCTTTGTAAGTTTTGCTGTAAGTACCCTGTTTTTGTAAGTTTTGTAAGTACCCTGCCTATACTTTATGGAGTCTGTAGAAAGTGGGTTGCCATGGTGCTACCTACTTTGCCCTCCTTAACAATATCTGTGGAATCACAGGTTGGAAAAATGATTGTGTCCCACCTAAAACACACCATGTTTCTCAATGGTATCTGGCCATACTTTAAAAACATTGATTTAGCATGTGTACAAAATGTTCCAAAAGTCCTGCAGCCTACTTTAAATCACATAAAGCTTAAAGGGAGCAACTCATCATTCTATTTCTACTTTGCCTTTGCTTTAACTCTGTGTTTTCAAAATCAGTGTTGATCTGCCTTTTCCAGTTTCATTAAAAATTAATCTGAATCTAGTAATCTCACACCTGGGTATCTAACTGAGAGAAATGAAAACTTAACATTCACACAAAAACTTGTACATGTTTACAGAAGCTCTATTTATAATAGACCCAAAACAACTGTAATAGACTGAAAACAACCCAATGTCTTGCCATACACTGAGTGGATAAAATATAATACTCCTCAGCAATAGCAAGCAACAGGCTTTTGATAACATGCAACAATTTAGATGAGTCTCAAAGGCATTATGTTGAAAAAAAGAAGCCAATCTTAAAAGGTTACGTACTATGTGGCTCCATTTAAGTGACGTTTTCAAAAGTTAAGACTGTAGGATGCAAAACAGGAGTTATGCATATGGAGAGGATATGATAATAAAGTGATACAGCATGAGGAAAAATTTTTAGGGTGACAAAAATGTTTTATATCCTATTTGTAGTGGTGGTTACATAAATCTATACATATGTCAAAATCAACAGAGCTATGCATCAAAATAAAATAATTAATTTTACTGTATTATAATAAAAAAAACTGTAGCGATATGTAGACTTTTCAAGGCCTGGAAAAAAAGAGGAGCTGAATTGTCACTTTTGGGGATTATGTGTTCTGGGTTATTTCCCTTCATCAACCAGGCTCTTGGTTGGTCAGCAAACAACTCATAAGTGACCTCCAGGTGGTTGAAGAAAAAACCCAGATCAATCAGCTATTACCTTTGCTAGTTGCTCTAGGCAAAGATTTAGTTGGTGAGAAATCTTGGACCAAAGGAAAAAATGAACATAAAAGAAATTTGAGGCCTATATAGCTTTGTAAACTTAGTAATGGCCAAATTACCCATGGTTTTCCCTTGGCCACATTAACTTTGTTCAG
This sequence comes from Puma concolor, assembly GCF_028749965.1. Taxonomy (NCBI): domain Eukaryota; kingdom Metazoa; phylum Chordata; class Mammalia; order Carnivora; family Felidae; genus Puma; species Puma concolor. The sequence continues at coordinate 92,092,638 of NC_141675.1, forward strand.
TTAGCTCTATTTTGCCCCCAAAGCAGATTCTTGGTGATCCTTCAGAAGCAATCTATAAAAAGTACAAGGACTTTCAGTTCCCTATTACCAAACCTTGCCTTCCCTTCAAATGGACTTCCCAGAAATGGCTGGCCCCTGCCTTCTCTCTCCAGGTACCACCCCCACCCCTCTCACCTCCCCAACCCTACCCCCTGCAACATTTCTCTGTTCATTGCAGTCTCATCTGAGAAGGTCAGGGATCTGAACATGCCCTTGATTACATACCAAGCACTGATAGGTCAGAACTCATTTGGTGCATGGGAACTAGTCCTTTGGGCCCTTTATAATGAATGAAACAGTGATATGTGCCCTTGTCCTTGATCTGAACATTGTGGAGTCTCAGGGTCCAGTTGTCCTTGTCAAAGCTTGTACGGCCCTTATATTTGAGATGAACATTTTGAGGGTTCTCTTTGCCTCTGAATATCTCATACAGAACCAGCTTATCCTGGTCCTGCCAAAATACTACCAGCTCATCCAGGCTTATGTTTTGAGAGTTTGTAAAATGGCATGGCAGTTCTCCAGTCTTGTTGAAATATGCTTGACTCTTCATGGAAGAAACACCTAAAAAAGGAAAGGTGGAGATTGGAGAAGGTGAAGCAAGAAGGAAAAAGAAAAAACAACTCCATTTATCTTTATACAATACCCAGATGCTATCTTACCAGTACAGATACTAAAGAACTAGATATTAAACTCTGGAATGTGCAATATACTGGCATCTGGAGAATGGGACCTTTGTTCTCTCTCACTCCACTGCTAACTAAAGTGGGCTTTGTGCAAACTGCAACCACTATGAAATGCACTTTCCTTATCAGTTTAATGAAGGGGTGGACTAAGTGTTCCAAGAATCTTTCAAGTACTATGGTTCTGTGAATTTAAATCCCAAGACAGGGAAAACCAGCAGAGTTAGATAATACATTTACATTCACCCATCTATTAACCTTCCTGTAACCTGAATATTGATTCTCTTCATTGTAGCTGTTACAAGGTCCATTACTTCTATGCCATCACCAAAAGTTCTCCCTTCCCTTCCCTATCCGCTTATCCCTTGGCCTGCTATAGTTCAAAGATTTCTGATAATGACAACAAATTTGATACTCCCTCCCTTTCATTATGCCTTGATAGTTGGGTATTACATTGAGTAATATCTTTGAAATTCAAACAGTTCCCTTTGTAGAGCTTCCCTCATGAATACTGCTTTCCATGGCCAGCTCGCCCAAGGATATAAAGCAGTTTGGAAATGACACGGTCAACCAAAGCCTCTATTTTCAGTGACCTCCCTAAGCTCTTTCAGGGATCAGAAGGAGAACTGTGCCAATATGATGGTTGTTTTGGGTTTGTGGTGGTCAAAAATCATTTAAGGTACATGAATAAAATCCTGGAAATGAATCATAGATGAGAAGGTGAGGATGTGCCTTTGGAGTACTGGGGAAACCCCAGGTACGAGAAACTTGCTCTTCCCCATATGCGTTGCCACTGGAAATTTTTACAACCCCTGGAGGACATGCTGGGAAAGTTCAGATAAAGGCTTTCACCCCTAAGCACATAGTGAAGTGTGGAAGGGATGTGGGCCACCTAACTCCTTAAATGTGATTGATTATAGGGTTTTTGTAGGACTTGTTCTGAGTCACAGAATTACGTATGAGTTGGCCAAGAAATTAAGTAGTAGTGGGTGAGAAGTGCAGGGTTAGTGGGAAATGAAATGCTGTTTCTTAGTTAATACGAAGTTAAATACCACCCTGGGGAGAATGTTAGGGTGGGTTTTGAATAAAGCTTCATCATTCAAGACTTCAGTGAAGAGATGTTGACATTAAGCTGGAAAGGAGAGCAGGTTGGTGAGAGAGATGAGAGGAGTTTCGTTTGAGGTGTTCTTTGAGGGTGGTGGGAGAAATTGAATTGATCTGATCAGTGGGTTCCTCTTCTAAGAGGGAGTAGGACATATAACAGTGACATGCACTTGGCAAAATTGAACTATTCAAAGTGTGGCCCAGTGAGAACACATAATCAAGAGGGTTGGGTGGTCTTGCACTCTAAGGGAAGAGGACTCTGGGCACTCTTGAGAGTTAGCACAAGTTCAAATCACGGACTGTTGCATTGTGCTCACTAGAACCCTGTAAAACACTTGGCAAGTATAAAATGCAACATCTGTATGGGATGTGTTCCCATATTGGAGGGTGGTGAGAAAATTTACCTGAGTACCTGGAACTGTGAAAGGGGAACCTAAGGAAGATTTACTTACAATTTACAGCAATTGCCTTACAAGGCAATCTGAGGGCTCCTGCTACTTCTTTGCTAAACTCTGAATGATAATGTAAGAGTGCCACCTGCTGTAAAAGCTTCTAGTAGCTATATCTCTGGGGAAACTCATTCTGGTTTTATCGCTAATTTACCATATATATATATATATATATATATATATATATATATATATGGCAGATGACGTAAAGGCGAAACCAAACTCATAGTTGAAAATTCTACCAGTTAATGGTCAACATTAAGTTATTGCTTAGTGGTCAACTGTGTCTTCTGGGCTTGGAAATGACTTCAACTTTGGCTTCTTCTTTTTGTCTTCTTTGTCTATGACTGTTTTTCTGCAGAACCTCTCTCTCCTTCCTACTCACTCTTTCCACTCACAGATCAGTCTAAATTCTCTGACTCAGGTCCCACACCCCTCCTCCCAAAGATTATAAGGGCTTTTCCTTCCACCCATCTGACTGCCCCAATCCTCAACTACCAATCAAAAGTGAAAGGCATGGGCATCACTAGGGGACTGGACAGAAATGTGAAATCTCTGCCCCACCCCCACCACCAGACCTACTGAGTCAGAATCTTCATTTTAACAACAGCTCAGTTTGAGAAGCTGCAAGAGAAGATCTCTACCTCTGTCTTCGGAGTAGAACAAAGAAGATAGTGATAGGAACAATTTATTCCTATTTGTCCCTCCTCCCTTTCCCCTCACTCTAGGGTAGAAATCACTCTGAGGCCCATCTTGAGTGGAACTGAAAGTATTTCACAATTTACATTCCAAGTTCCTCACCAACCACTGGCTTACATGACATCACTCAGAGCTACACAGCAAATTCCCTCTCTGACAATGTGGGGAACATTTAGCTCAAGGTCTATTTTTCCTAAGTGGCTTTAGGCCTCCCCTATTATGACTCCACACCTTAGGTCACCCAGTTACTGGACTCATTGAGACTCCACTGGTGGTTAAGCATTGAGATTCTCTCCCTTGACCAGCATCTAGGTAACAGAAAAGGTCTGGGTCTAGTTATCACTAATTGCTATGATGATGTCAGGAGCTAGGCACACAAGAATCCATCTAGACACCTCCCTGATCAAGTAGAGAAGTTTGTTTCAAAGGATACTTGAGGACTTTCTTAACAATATAATGTTTAAAAGTTACACAAAACTGTAGTGTTATGACCTTGTGAGGTCTCCGACCATACCTGGGACTTTAGTCTTTCCAGGCCACTACCCCAAATGCATGTCTTATACATTCAAGGTCCATCTTCTTCTCATGTTACTATACTTATTTATACTCATAAATTTTTCTTCTTTTACTAAACTTCCTCCAAAGCTTTACCAAGCCCCCTGGAAATCTCATTCCATTGTAATAAACTCCTCTACATCTTCAATCTCTTCATCAAATATTTCCCCCAAGGTTGTGCTTTCATTGGAATCTGGCCTACCTGAAGGCCACCCTTTGTCCCCAGCTACTGCTTGTTTTAGCACACTTTGAGAGGACCTTGAGGAACACCCTTCCCCTTTTGAGGTGTTCACCTCTCTCACTGCTGTTACTACTAATCACTTGTCATTACTTCTTTGCTCACTGAGGATTTTGGCAGTAGATGCAAGATCCTTCTTTCCAACCAGTTATTACTATCAATTTGAATGATTTCAGTATGGATAAGTTCACCAACAACCTTGCTTCAAGTTTCTTTGGTCTTTTCCACTTCAAAGATCTTCATCCACAGGCTATTTCAGCAGCACCTCTCCCATGACATAACCCTGAACCTTTTCACCAAGAACATCTCTGCTCCTAGAATCCTAAACCTCAATGTAATTATCTCTGTCCACAATATATCTTCCTCCAACATTTGCTCCTGACTACTCCACCTAAGTTTGTTCTCTGACTTCATCAAGACCTCAGCTCTATCCAGTTTAGACCCTGTAGTGTGGTGCTTACCAAAGACCTCTCTACAATGATAGAAATGTTCTATATTTGTGCTGACCAACGTGACAGTCACCAGCCACTATAGCCATTGAGCACTTGATATGTAGCTAGTGTGACTGAGAAAATGAATTTTTAATCTTATTTAATTTTAATTAATTTAGTATTTTTTATTATTATTTTAGAGAGAAAGAGGAGCTCATGTGGAGCAGGGGAGAGAGGTGGAGAGAGAGAGAGAGAATCTCAAGCAGTCTCCTACTACGCAGTGCAGAGCCTGATGTGGGGCTTGATCCCATGACACTGGGATCATGATCTGACCCAAAATCAAGAGTCAGATGCTTAGCTGACTGAACCACCCAGGTGTCCCTAATTTTAATTAATTTAAATATAAATAGCCGTATATGGCTAGCGGCTATCATATTAGATGATAGTATATCTTTCCAATCATTCTTTTGCCAATAAACTTGCCCCGCTGTACAGAATTCATCCTAAGAACATTTAATTTTTGATCTACATACCTGTTCTTACAACTAAATAATTAAGCAGTGCCAGGGAAATTACTCAATTATTCAGACTGATGACATTACAAATCTGTAGTCTCCCGTCTCACTTAATTTGTTCTCTGGGCTGATTACCCTACTTACTCTCCCTCATAGCAGTTACTTCAGCAGTTTCCTTCGCTACTGCTTTTAGTTTCTTTTTCTCTTATAGTCAAACTCTCTGAAAGAGTAAGCAGCAATTGCTGCCTCCACCCCCAGGCTCTGTCCCCCACCTCTCTGCCAAAACTTCCCTCACAGAGGTTGTCAGTGATTTCCCACCAATGCCAAATTCAGAGCTCTTTCAGACCTCATGTTATATGACCACACTGTTGAATGTCACTGTGTTGACCATATCTCCTTCTGGAAACTCTCATCTTTCCCATTCTCTGACCTCCTGGTCAGTTTTCTATGATCACTCTTTAAATGCTGATTATCTCAAGTGCCTGTTCTTGATCTTCTCCTTACTCTCTACTCTCTATGTTTTTTCTTCTCTACCCCCCTGGATTCTTTTCTTCTCTATTGCCCTGTCAAGTATAAGCTAATAATTCATAGATACTTTTCTTCAGCCAGTCACTTTTACTAGAGTTCCAGAAATCCATATTCAACTACCTGCTGAATACTGCTATTTATATAGCAACAGATACTCTCTTCCTCCCCTGTAAATGTTCTTGTCCTCTACCTCATTGAATGGTTCCTATATACCATATATATACATATATATATATATAACATAATATCTATGTGTTTTATAAAGTTATAAAAATATGTTATATGTTTTATAAAATATTATCTATTAAAATATATGAAGCATTGTATAACGTACAATGGAAAACACATCATTATACATTAAAAAACCCCAGCTCCTTTGAAGTACAAGCCATCAGAATATACCATCCATGACCCCTCATGGCTGCTGTTACCTGTCTTCTTCCTAAGTGCCCCTTTTTCACTGAAGATCTGAGCATCCGGCTTGCTATAGTTATCTTCTCCTATCTTCTCCTTCACTGCCCCTGTCTAGGTGATTTCAGCTTCATGAACACAGTGTCGGGCCTCCCACTTTCTTGTCCTCTTTCTGTCCAATGGTGTTGTTGTTCATGCAACCCCAGCCATCTCCTCCCTGGACCAGACCCCAGACCAAAATTCTACCTGTATATCTCCTAAAAGCTCTCAATATCAAGCACCTCACCTTATTATCACCACTTCCTGTCTTTTCACTTCATTCCTTCTACTACCACCACTCCATCAATTCTTCTGCTTCACTGAGATAGATTTTGAATTGGAACATTACTCACTGAGTTTGCAGATACTCCCCGAGGCCAAGCCTCCATTCCATCTCCACTGGGATAATTGCAATTGCCTCCTAATTGATCTCCCCACTTTCATCCTTGCCCCCACATCTAGTTATTTAAGCCCAAATAATCCTTTAAAAGTGTATCTCAGGGGCGCCTGGGTGGCTTGGTCGGTTAAGCGTCCGACTTCGGCTCAGGTCATGATCTCATGGACCATGAGTTCGAGCCCCGCGTCAGGCTCTGTGCTGACAGCTCAGAGCCTGGAGCCTGTTTCAGATTCTGTGTCTCCCTCTTTCTCTGTCCCTCCCCTGTTCATGCTCTGTCTCTCTCTGTCTCAAGAATAAATAAACGTTAAAAAAAATTAAAAAAAAGTGTATCTCAGATAATATAATTCTTCTGTTCAGAAGTCTCTGATGACTTCCTACAACACTGAAAATTAAATCCATATCCTTTCACATCACCCTGAGAACTAAATCCAAAATCCATCCCATGGTCTATAAGGTCTCATATAATCTGGCCCTTGGTACCTTTGAAACCTCTTTCTCTCACTTACTCAGCTCTAGCCACACTGGCTCCCTTGCTATTCCTCCAAAGGCAGGCACACTCTATCTCAAGGCCTTTTCTCGTATTGATCCCTCTGCCTAGAAGGCTCTTCCTCCATACAGTCTCATAGTTATTTCTTCACTTCATTAAGTCTCCCATAAAATGCTACCACCTAGGGAGATTTCTCTGACCGTTCTATTGAAGATAGCATCCTTGCCACTCCCTATTCCTTATACTGACTTATTTTTTATCAGAGTAGTTATCATGCCCTGACATGATGTGGTATGTTGGTTATTGTCTGTCTCTTCTGAGGAATCCATCTCCTAGTTTAAAAACCTATGTGTGATTTTTTTAAGTCCTCATCCTAAAGAATTACAAAGATTTTACCTAGAAGGCTTCATGGGGAAGAACTGTCCTTCCCACACCAGACTTAGTGCACAGCCCATGCACAGCAATCTCTGATAGGAACTGTAGTCAAAACTCAAGATCTGTGGCCAGTCATGCCCATTCAAAAATTTACATTAATAGCCTGGACACCTTCATTCCTAGATTCCTTTGAGTTCTTGAGCAGAGGCCTTCAGAAGCCTTTCCTGAGGTCTCCTAATGTTGGGGAAGAGGAAGAGCCTTGAAGACACTTTTCTTCATGCTGACTCAGTATGTCCAACCCAAGCACTTCCCTTCATCTTTCTTCCCCACTCCAACCTCAGGGTCCAAAACACTGTTGGAGCCTTTTGTTCTGGGCTCCCTCAACAATGAGAAGACCTCCTGGCTGTGCTGATCTACCTGACCCTTGGTTAGCATGCTGTACAGAAAGAGAAAGAAGTAAAAATGTGGAAGAACAGATTGAATCATGAACAGTTAGTGTGAGAAGCTCTAGAGTTTCTCAAAGAAGAGAGAATGGAGGAATGGTATGTAAACAATAGTTGAAGAGATAAAGATTGTGAATATTCAAGTTGAGAAGAACTTGGGTCCTCCGATTTAAAATACATTCTAAGTATCAAGTAAGATAAATGAAAATAAGTTCACACCTAGAAATGTTGTGGTTAAACTGCTAAACTTAAAGCATAAAATATTTTTTCAAACTTATAAACTCATTCTTTAAAAACTGAAGAAAGAAAACCTAAATGACAATTAGATTGAAATGTCCTTAGCAACCAAAGAAGACAGTGAGGTCATAACTTCTAAATGAGTAACACACACACACACACACACACACACACACACACTAAATTTTAACTCCAATTCAATGGATTAATGCAATTTCAAAAATTATGAAAATGAAAATAATTTAGAAACTTTAGAAAGTATGTATGAAACAATATTGAGTAAATGTGAGAGATTCTTATATATATTGTGATCATAACTGTATGTAACTGTTTTTACTGTCTTATCTGTTGCTTTATAGTAAATACCAGAAAAGTGATTTTTAAATGGGGAAAGGAGTTGAATGCTTTTTAATAGACACATATATAAGAAGAAGGAATTAAAGAAAGTGAAAATGAAACCAAGAATGGGTAAATATTCTTAGAGGGTGTTAAAAGTGTTTTTATACCTTTGAAACTATGGCCCTGGAACTTGGCCCTATGGCCTGACAATATAAGAGGGGGTCACTTCTGTTGAATAGATTGGCTCTAGAAGTAAAATGTTGCTTATATAGTAAGGGCTACTAAGTGTTTGTTTTTGTTTCCATAAATTACAACAGTCCCATGGGGGCCAAAATTCAGAGTTACATATTCTGAAAATGGTATTAAGATCTCTCACAAAGTAAAAATAAGCCATAATATCTCAAACTTTTAACTCCTTTCTGAAGGAGTATGTCTACCATTGAAGCCTCTGTGTTCCCTATTCAAATTGAGCACATGGGTCCTCAGATCAAAAGTGCATTGTAAGTACCAAGCAAGATAAATGAAAATAAATCCACACCTAGAGAAATTCTCTTTTCCCAGTTTTATTCTTGCTTCTAAACAACCCTACACTTATCCTATTCAGTGACCATCTCCCACTAAATTATCATGGCTGACAGCCCATACTCTTTATTTTTCACAGAGTGTGAGCAGGGGAGGGGCAGAGAGAGAGGGAGACACAGAATCTGAAGCAGGCTCCAGGCTCTGAGGTGTTAGCACAGAGCCCAACACGGGGCTCAAACCCACAAGCTGTGAGATCATGACCTGAGCTGAAGTTGGACACTTAACCAACTGAGCCATCCAGGTGCCCCTTTTTTCACTTTAAAGAGAGAGAGAGTGAGTGGGGGAGAGAGGCAGAAGGAGAGGGGAGAGAGAGAGAGAGAGAGAGAGAGAGCAAGACAGAGAGAGAGAAAGAGAGAGGGAGAGAGAGAGAATCCTAAGCAGGACCCACACTGAGCTCAAAGCCCAATATGAGGCTTGATTCCATGACCCTGGGATCATGACCTGAGCTGAAATCAAGAGTTGGAAGACCAATGAACTGAGCCACCCAGGCGCCCCCCAGCCCATACTCTTTGGAACTTACTAAACACTCTACTAAAATGATGAATTACTTTTGGGATAAGATACTACCTACTGGGTTGCATGAATGTATTTCAAAAGACCCTGAAACAGTAGCTTAACATGGAATGACCCCAATAGGACAACTATTAGGCTTCATGACAATTCTTTGGGAATTTTTCAATTAAGTCTGAAGTATCTGCTCACCTCTAGGTAGTGATTTTAGTGACCACTATCAACAGTAGCAGGAAATAGGAGTGAAAGTAACCACATATATAAACATAATCTCCATGCAACCATCCGCTGGGAACCTGCAAAAATCTGGGGGAAAACAGTGGACCTTTCCATAAGATGTGGAATAAGGGTTTGACCCAATTTTATGTAAATTTTAAAGTGAAAAAAGACTTTCAGTTATACTCCGGGTACATTCATTGAGCCAGAGGTATTGATCAAAAGAAATGGGAAGCACTACCAGACAATAAGAGAGCCATCAACAAAAGTCAAACAAGAAAGAAATTTCCTTCTGATGTGTGAGCTACTGATTTTCCAAATACCACTCTGGCTCCAGCTTTAAAGAGTTACAGAGGCGCTGGGACAGCAGCAAACAGAACTTGACAGTTAAATGTGTCTCTCCAAGTGGCACCTAGAAATTCCCTTAGCTTTATAAATACAAAGCACAAATTGTAACCTAATTCTGCAAGGCCCTCCTTCCCTTTTCAGTCTTAAACTCTCATCCAGTTTTCATCTGAAGGGCAGAGGTGGCCACTATAATGTCTAATTTCCACAACTAGGGGAAGACACAAAAGATATGGGGGAGAGGAAACACAAAATTATTTTGCTGCACTGCTTTATCTCTGCCATCAAATAAATCATTCAACCCTGCATTTTTGCTGCAGATTAACTGGGCCAACTGCATCTCCTTTCTTCCCTTGGATCCCTGCCTGTGGCCGGGTCAATGCTCACCAACTCAGTAAGCAGAGATGAGTCCTGAGAAGAAAGACAGATAAAATTCAGTTGATTCTTCCCCTTCTTTAAAAAAGAATGATATCTGTTTTGTTGTTGTTCTTCTTTTTGTTGTTTTTAATAGCATGTGAAGCATTGACAATGCTACATTCTAATTCTAATCCGGTATCACCATTTTCCTATCCCAATATTGCAATTTTTATTGCCAAATATATAGCTTATACTTTTATTTATTTATTTATTTTTTATACTTTTAATGCCATAAAACTTAAGCAGTTACCATTTGGGGGGTTATTTTTAAGGTTTCAATACTGGTAATTCTCTTTTCTGAGGTTAAGAAGTGTCCAGGCAGTTTCAAAGTTAAAACAAGGGCAAAAGTGACATCTGGACTCAGTTTTGATAGGGTTTCTCAGCTTTATTCTCACTTTCAGTGTGCAGAATCAGAAAGTTTAGGGGAAAATGGTATCTCAGTTCAGATGTTTCTAAAAATTTGTTTCTAAGCCATTTTTCTTCAATTTTCCCCCACGTCATAAGAGCTGGGCTGGCCACTGTAATGAGAAGGGCGGGGGGCCCAAGCATTAGAGACAGCTGAGGTGTTGGCTATAGGGAAGGTGGAGGACGTGCTGGTGGGGATCTTGTGACCTTGGCTGAGACATAAGTGACCTTACCCAACAAAGTTGTTTGTATCTTCAAGGAACAAATCCTACCACTTATGAACAGTTCATGAGCAACAGTTAGGAGAGGAAGCATAATGTCAAGGTTAAGTGAATAGATGCTGAATCTACACTGTGGGGTATGAATCTAAGCTCTGCCACTTATACCTATGTTGGTCTTAGACAAATTACTTAACCTCTCTGGGCTCTTTTCTACATCTATAAAATGGTGAATCAAAATAAGACCTAAAGCAGCAAATTATTGTGATGTTCAAATGAGTTATTATTTATAAAATGCTTATAACAGTACCTGGCACAAAGTAAGTGCTACATCTAAGTATTTGTCAAGTAAATAAAATAGGAAGTAGAATGGGAAGGGCTTCCTGCTGGATAATGTTCTCCAGAGACTTGTCTTAGCCCCTTTCTCTCTTACTCTTGCTCACATATACCTTATGCCTCCCCAAGAGCTAAAGTTAGCAGGTTATTGGCCCTGGATCGTAGAAGCTTCTGTTCTGGCCTAAACCAGTGAAGTGGTCAGTTAGCACATCTATAGACCTCATACTCATGGACTCAACAAGCTCCAAGGTGCTAAGTAGAAAACAGAAATCACAAAAGGCCTGTCCCAGCTAGCATCAATCTGAGGGAGCATCTCTCCCTAGAACCTTGACTCCTCATCACAGACAGCAGGCATGAGGCCAATGGCCATGGGCCCGGTGTGCAGCCCTCTGGAGGAGGTGAACTCACCAGCATGCTGGTTACTGAGGGGCAGCCTGCCTCCTGCCATGGCCACGCTTGGGCTCAGCTCACCCTCCCTTCCTGCCCCACATCAGAACTGGGATGGTTTCTCTCTTGGTGCTGAGGGTGTGGAAAATGAGCAGCAGGAAGGGGCGGGAGAGGAGAAACTAAAGGCACCCAGTCACAGGGTGTGCGGCAGGAACCTCGATCGATCCCAGTTTATAGATGAAGAAACTGAAACTCAGGGAGGAGCAGCAAACAGGGAAGATCTGAGTTTTGTGAGGCCTGAGTCTTCTAAAACATCTTTGTTGGGGGTGGGGAGGGACGGGGAGTTCTCTTTAAGAGAAAGAATATAGAATTCAAATACAAAATGCCCATGGCCACTACAGTGGCACCCAACAGAAGGAGAATGTGATGGAGAGGAAAGCTGCAGTGGAAAAAGACAGTGGTCTTAACTATTGTGGTTAAAATATCATATTGATGAAAATTTTACCAAAGCAGGAGACTCATGATCACACTACTAGGGCCCCTTATGGAGGCTCAGAGGGGACTTTGGAAAGTGTGAGAATCCCTGAAGCTCAGCTTCATTCACTTCATGGTGAATCCACAGATGCAACAAGCTGAAGGTCACTGAGGTAGGTAGCAGGGCTGGGCTTCTTGATCTTTCCAGTAAACAGTGGCAACTATGATCTATGGGCATGGGCTGGTAGGGAAGGCAGTGGAGGAGGAAAGGGAAGGTAGGGAACATGGAAACCAGTGGTCCCTAATGGAAGGATTTCAGAAGCCCATCAGCTATTTTCTAAAAGCCAGAGAATGCCAGGAATGGGGACAGAGAAGACCAGAAGGAAGTATGTGTGGAGCAAAAGAGTTAAGTCTCAGTGGTGTCAGAGCAGGGGCCTTCCCATAGCTCCCTGGGTGCTGCTGGACAGGCCAGTGTACCTTACTTTGTGTATCCAGTACCATGGGTATAAGATGGCAAAGGAGGAGGATGTGCAGAGGGGTGGAGCTCCATCCCAGGCTACACCTGCCATTGGTTGAGATACCTGTTCTTAATCATGATGCTTCCTTCTTCTGCAGAAAAGTGTTTGTTTGTTTTTTTTTTGTTGTTGTTGTTGTTGTTGTTTAATGTGGTATTGTGCAGCACTGTATAGAAATTAAGTAAAATCCATCAAGTCTCAGGCCTGGGCTCAAAATGGTCAACTCATTGGGAGACAGTAGAAGGATTCTAGGACTTTACAAAGTCAAAGGTTCTTACCAGAGAGCAGGAGGGCCATCACAAGGAGAGTGTGACTCAGTCCCATAGTGCTAGAGTTAAAAAAGAAAAGATAAAATTTGATTAGAAAATGACACTGAAAATCAAAACATGACATGTGGAGTTTGAGATTCACTTAGGCCCACGGATGTGGCAGAGATCATGCTATGTATTCACCAAAGCTATTTCCTTTTCCTCCTGGCTCCACAGATATGCCCTACACCCCAGCCTCCCCTGCAATTAGGTGGGCCACGTGATTGGGGTTCTAGCCAGGGGAATAGTAGGCAGAAAAGACTGGTGTTGCTTCCAGACCTGCCAACAAAGCTTCCTCTCTCTTTGTTCCCTCTCCTGCCTTCTTAGATGCAAAGAATCCAGAGGAAGAATCCAAGGCCCCAGAGGATGGCAAAGCCTCACTATGAAAGGAACTGGTTTAGTGAACAAATTAATGAAACAGCTCTTTCCACCCTAAAGTGATCAATATTGGACTGTAGCATGAGCAAAACATAAACTTTTATTGTGTTAAGCTAATGAAATTTTGGGGATTATTTATTGGAGTAATTAGCATTACTTATCTTGACCAATACAATGGGTTTGATGGGACAAATAAAGAGTATGTTTAGCAATCAACTTGCCTTTGGTTTCCCTGTGATTCTCGAACTTTAATGTGCATAAAAATCATCTAGCAGATCATGTTAAAGTAGTTATTTGGGCCTTGTCCATAGAGATTCTGAATTAGTAGGCAGGGTGAAACCCATGTCTAACGAACTCAGAGGTGATGCTGCTGCTGCTGGTCTAAGGACCCCTCTTTGAGAACATGATGGAGCCAAAGAAAACAATAGGCATTGCTTTATACTCTCATCTCTTTCTTCCTCTCCACCCTCCCTCTTTCTTTACTCACCCATTTACCCCAACTTAGACAAAAAAGGCTGTAGAATGGCTTACAGGGAAGCATAGAATAGGGGAGAATGACCAAAATTAGAAACAGTTGAAAAGCAAAACAAATGCAAGAATAAAAAATGGAGCCTTGTACAAGCCCAATGCTAAATGTTTACCATAGAAATCTGCTCATCCTGCATGGTTCAGGTCATAAGTTTGGCCTATAGCTTTTTACCAAAGTGAAAATGAAAACCTAATTGGTGAATTAATCTACAGATCTAATTAAGATACAACAAACCAATGCCCAGGAGAAGATGCACAACTATTTCTTATCCAATAGAAGAAATGTCTTCCTTCGGGGTGTCTGTCGAGGAGCCATCTCTGATCCATTTGGGCTATGCTAGATACCCTTTCTCTCTGCTCCCATAGCACTCAGCATAGAACTTTGGGCTATAAGTGTCTGTTATGTTTCTTCCCTTCTAGACTATAACCTCTTTTTTTTAGTTAAAAATCTTTGAATAGATTATACCTGCACATGGAACTAAATTTAAAAGTTAAAGGTGATAAATAGTGGAAAGCAAGTCTCTCTCCCAATCTGTCCCCTAGCTATCTAGTTTTCCTCCACAGACATAACTGGAGTGACCACTGCTATCTGTTAAGTTTCTTGCCTAGACTTGCAGTTATTTTAAGTAAAGCAGAATGAAAACATAGACCCATATTCTTTTTTCATTTCATTTTTAAACACTAGTGGTAGTATTTTATACACAATTTTGCACACTTGCCACTAGCTTAGAGGTTGTTCTGTATCAGCATGTACTGGGTATCTTCATTCTAACAGTTGCATATTCTGTTGTATTCTATTGAGTGATAATAATTTATTTTACCAGCCTCTATCAATAGATGTATTTTGCTGCAATGAAAAACCTTGATCATATGCAAAATCACTGTGGGAGTAAGCTATCTTCCTAGAGGTAGAATGGCTTGACCAAAGGGTCAAATTTAATTGCAATTTTAATATTTGAAACATTGAAAAATTGTTTTCCCCTAAGATTATATGTTTATGTCCCCTATGAGCATGCTTCTTTTCACATAGCTTTTGCCAACATAACATGTTTTCTAATTTGTCATCTTTACTAATAAGGAAAGTTAAGATGACACCTCATTGTAATTTTCATTTCTATTATTTAAAAAAATTTTTAAAGTTTATTTATTTTTGAGGGAGAGATAGAGTTTGAGCAGGGGAGGGGCACGGAGAGAGGGAGACACAGAATCTGAAGCAGGCTCCAGGCCCCAAGCTGTGATAATAGAGCCTTATGTGGGGCTCAAACCCACAAACCGAGAGATCATGACCTGAGTCAAAGTGGGACACTTAACCAACTGAGCCACCCAGGTGGCCCCTCATTGTAATTTTTAAAAATTATTTTTTGGGGTGCCTGGGTGGCTCAGTCAGTTAGGTGTCCAACTTCAATTCAGGTCATGATCTCACTGTGAGTTCGAGCCCTGCAACAAGCTCTGTGTTGATAGCTCAGAGCCTGTAGCCTGCTTCGGACTCTGTCTCCCCTCTCTCTACCCTTCCCCCACTCACACTGTCACTCTCTCTCTCTCTCTCAAAATAAATAAACATAATAATTAAAAAATTTTTTAATTATTTTTCACTCTGGTAAAATACACATAACCTAAAATTTACCATTTTACCCATTTTTTTTTTGACAGAGAGCACACACATGCAAATGGGGGAGGGGCAGAGGGAGAGGGAGAGAGAGAATCTTCAGCAGCCTCCATGCCCAGCATGTTGTGGGGCTCAATCTCATGACTGTGAGATCATGACCTGAGCTGAAATCAAGAGTTGGAGTCTTAAGTGACTGAGCCACCCATGCGCCACCCACCTCCGCTCTTTTTTTGAGAAAAAGAGAGAGCACATCTTACTCATTTTTAAGTGTACAGTGGTTTTAAGTACAATTACATTATTGTGCAACCATCATCACCATCCATATCCAGAACTCTTTTCATCTTGCAAAACAGAAACTCATTACTTACTAAACACTAGCTCTCTATTCTCTCCTCCACCCAGGCCCTGGAAACCACCATTCCACCTTCTGTTTTCATGAATTTAACTACTCCAGGTACCTCATATAAGTGGAATCATACAGTATTTGTCTTTTTGTGACTGGCTTATGTCACTTAGCATAATTTAATCAAGGTTCATCCATGTTGATTGTATCAGAAATTCCTTCATTTTTAAGGCTTAATAATATCCCACTGTGTGTATATGCCACATTTTGTTTATCCATTCATCTGTTGATGGATATTTAAGTTGTTTCCACCTTTTGGCTGTTGTGAAAATGCTATGAACATGGATGTACAAATATCTCTTTGCAGCCCTGCTTTCATATCTTTTGGGTGTATAGTCAGAAGTAGAATTACTGGTCATATGGTAATTCTATTTTTAATTTTTGAGGAACTGGCATACTGTTTTCCACAGCAGCTGCATACTTTTACATTCCCATCAATAGTGCACAAGAGTTGCAATTTCTCCACATGTTTGTCAACATCTGTTATTTTCTTTCCCTATGGTATTCATCCTAATGGATGTGAGGTGGTTCTTATTGTAATTTTATTTTTTTAATTTTTATTAAAATTTTTTTAAGTTTATTTATTTATTTTGAGAGAGACAGAGACAGTAGTGCACGTGGGGGAGAAGCAGAGAGAGAGGGAGAGAGAGAATCCCAAGCAGACTCCACACTGTTGGCATGGAGTCCAATGCAGGGCTCAAACTCATGAGACCATGGGATCATGACCTGAGCCAAAACCAAGAGTTGGACACTTAACTGACTGAGCCACCCAAGCACCCCTCTCACTGTAATTAAAACAAAATTTTTTTTACATTTATTTGTTTTTGAGAGACAGAGAGATACAGAGCACAAGTGGGGCAGGGGCAGAGAGAGGAGACACAGAATCCGAAGCAGACTCCAGGCTCTGAGCTATCAGCACAGAGCCTGATGTGGGACTTGAACCCACAAACCGTGAGACCATGACCTGAGCCGAAGTCGGACGCTCAACCAACTGAGCCACCCAGGCGCCCCTCACTGTAATTTTAGAATGAATTTCTTTTATTATGAGTTTGAATATCTTTTCAAATGTATAAGAGATAACATTTCTTGTTCCATGTACTGTCCATACATTTCTTTTACATACTTTTGAATCTTTGGGCTTTTTACAAGTTTTTCTTAATTTGTAGGAGCTCTTTAATATTTAAAAAATTAGTGTGAATTGGTAACTACTTAGAAAAGTAGAGCTTTATGACACTGAGTTGCAAATATGTTCAGTTGCTGAAGCACACAGTATGTGTTCAGTATGTGAATCTCACACTTGCTCCCAATTAATCTGTCTCTTCCTTCCAATGATTTCAATAGGTTACAGAGCTTGGGCATTATCTGTTGGGCCAGAGCTGACACCACTCAATGGTAGAGCCTAGAGAGTTCTCTGTTTGATTCCTGTGCACTTCCTCATACTAAATCACCACCAGCATCCTATTTGTCATAGAAACTGAGGACTGGGAATCCTTTGAGTCTGAACTACGATCTACTATAGGAATCTCCCATTGTTTGCAATCCAAAAATCAGCATGTTTGACCTAGCCAAAGATTTGTTTTTCCTTGAGGTGATGTGTTGAACAGGGACACAAAATCAAATTATATTTCACTATAAATTTAACAAATCACCTTTAATTCAAATTATTACATGAATCAGTATGGCCCAAGAAATCTTGGACAGATGGTCCCTGTAATTCATATATTGGGGAGAAACACTGCATATGACAAGGAAATCAATACCATTTTAACTTCTCTATTTGGAAATTCTCTCTTCCCCTGAGCGAAAACTGCCTCTCCTTAACTTCCTCTCATTGATACTGGTGTCACTCTCTGGAGCTATGCAGAGAAACCTTAATACACTTCTGCGAAAGCCCTTTAAGAATTTGGGGGCAGAGATTACATCCCTCCTCAAAATCCTGGCCCAGCAGTGAGTCTTTTTAGTAAACTTTACTAACGTTAATTTGAAGATTGCACACTGTCCTGGACAATACTTTGGACATTTTGTTTGTCAGAGACCCTCGTAAAATATGGTGCTAAAATACTTGAGATTGACATGATCCTCTATACCCCATGTGAAGAATTTCTCTCAACTCTAGACATGGCGTATGTGTGAGGATGCAGGCTTGGGTTGGGAAGCCAGTTTCTTCAATGTTTTCAGCTCTGAAGAAGAGCAGAAACGTCACTGTTCCCTCAGGAATAAACTCTCAACCACAACCACCAGTCATTGCTTTCTCCAGAGGGCCTGAGAAGTAGATACTCTTGCTTTTGAAGGGAGCGAGCAAAAAGGGGAATGGGAGAGGAAAGAACCTAAGAATTTACGGGGGGATTCTCTGAGAAGAGATTTCTGTCAGTGGTGAGCAGAATAAGGTCTGTAGGTAGGTGAACTGACCAAAAATCTAATAGTAGGTTTTTGCCTCATGTAGCTGGAGGCCCATCGTAGAAACCAAAGCAGAGCACCTACCCTAGCACCCCACTTTCCCTTACTGTATATGCCTGGCTCATCATAGACCATGAGTGAGAGTCAGCTGAATGACTATTTACACTTTTATTCCT
The DNA here is from genome assembly GCF_028749965.1 of Puma concolor. Lineage (NCBI taxonomy): Eukaryota > Metazoa > Chordata > Mammalia > Carnivora > Felidae > Puma > Puma concolor. The sequence continues at coordinate 92,110,805 of NC_141675.1, forward strand.
CACAGCCAAGTGTGATTATCTGCCCCCAAGTTACAGATGAAGAAACGGAGCTGCTGAGAGGTTAAGGAACTTGCCCTAGCCACCCGGTAGTAAATGACAGAGTTGAGGTTTAAACCCACACAGTATCATTGTGTTCTTTTTAACACTGATAGAGTTCCTTTAAAAGTTCCAACCAGTTTCAGCTGTGCTGTGGGAGCAAGGAGAAAGAATTATGATTCTACCCACTCTTAAGGTAGCAGGGGAGCAGCACATCCCAAAGGCCAAGTGTGAAGGTGGCTCCTGGGATCGGAGTGTACATTACGGGAGAGGCAGGTGCTGTGATGGGGGTGGGAGGAGCCAAAAGGCCCTTCCTATCAGAAGAGTTTCTGTCTGAGCTTCTATTCATTCCACAAATATTACTTGAACACCCTTTCCGTGCCAGGCAGAGAACGTTCCTCTCCACTCCAGCCCTGAACAGGTTATCAGCGTTCTAGTGTGGATTTAGCTGCAGGCACAGGTTACTGTGTTTCAGCAAGTCTCACCTAGAAGAACTCTGGGGGAAATTCAGGTATTTGGGCAGAAAGAGGAGGGGATAAAGAAGGTATCTTTGGTGTCTCAGATCTGAAGGAGCATGTGGGATCTATTTCAGGCAAGAGGCTGTATGAAGGGAGGTGGGGTGATGGTGGTTAGCTAGAGGGTGAGACTGGGGAGTGCAGATATGATGTCACAGGAAGTGAGAGAAGAATTCAAGGTACAAGCTGGTGTCAACAAAGAAAACTGTTTCCTGTTTCGCAACTTTATCTAGAGTATTAGCCATGATCAGGGTATCAGGAAAAATGCTAAGTTTGCTGGTGTCTAAGGAAAATTGTTTGATCATTGAGACCTTCTCTCATGTAAACATTTATTGAATTTACTCAGTGACAGGCTTGTTCTACAGGTTGTGGGGGATGTAAAGATGTGTGGGTCTTGGTCCCTCACTCAGTACTAAAAAAAATGATAGGGTGTACACATATAACTACAATTTAAGTTCTAGGATCAGTGTGGAAGGTGGCAATGCTTATCTCCTCCTGGCACATACAAGAGTCCTTGCTCTAAGCAAAGCAGGAGATGATGCTGCAGCCTCCATGGAGGGAAGATTAGGTCGGACTCAGTCCAGTACTCTGGGCCTGGTCCTTTGTCTTCTGTCAGTTCATCCTGTGACTGGACAAGCCAAGCTTGCTGTACTGGCATTGTGAGTGAAGTCCAGGAGGATCACAAGCTGCCTGGGGCCTTGGTTTGCCTCTGGTTTCACATGCTGCATGAATTACGTCTCAGAGCACCAGAATCTGAAGGTATAATTTTAGAGCAGCTATTATCACCTTTGAGGTACTGGGAGGAATAGGGTAGGCTTATTTCCTTTTTTATAAAGTTTCTGAACTACAAATTCATAAGATTGCTGGGAATGGAATGTGTCTGAATTTTAACAGGGCCTCTGACAGGGTGTCTTGTGATATGCTTGAGAGCAATGTGGAGAAATGTGGGATCAATATTATTAGTACAGTTAATGGCTGCAAAGTTGTGCCCTAATATCATTCATTCATTCAACAAATATTTATTAAACCAGGCGTTGTGCTAGCTGCTTAGAATATAATAATGAACAAAACCAGGAACCTCTTCATATGGTTGGTTATAGTTTAGTGAAGGAGCAAAAGAATCACACAGATAGATGTAAATTTGTTAACAATGACAAGTGCCACATAGGAGAGTTTCACGGTAATTTGAATGCCTATAATAGGACTAGTCTTAACTGAGATTTGAAGAATGATGTGATAGATTAAAGATGGACACATATTCTTTGTTACTCCTCCCATGAAGAGGTGAAGTCTAATCTCTCCTTAAACCTGGGCTGGCCTTAGAGACTTCTCTAATAGAATACAGCAGAAAGGATGTTTCATAAAAAGCCTTGCAGCTTCTGTTTTTCTTGGAAGACTCCATCATGGAAGATGTCCCACTACCCTAAGACCACCATGCCAAAGAGTCCATGCATTGATGTTTGGGTCAACAGTCCCAGCCGAATCCTGCCTTCCAGCCATCTCTGCCAAGCCACAAGACATATGAATAAAATCTTGGATTCTCTAGGGGTGCCTGGGTGGCTCAGTCAGTTAAGTGTCCAACTCTTGATTTTGACTCAGGTCATGATCTCACAGTTCATGAGATTGGGTCCCACATTGGGCTCTTTGCTGACAGTGTGGAACCTGCTTGGGATTCTCTCTCTCACTCTCTCTGCCCTTCCCCTGCTCATGCTTTCTCTCTACCTCTCAAGATAAATAAATAAACTTAAAAAACTCTTGGAAGCTCTAGATCAGAGGTTAGCAAACATAGCCTGCAGACCTAATCTGGCCACCATCTATTTTTATAAATAAAGTTTTATTGGAATGCAGCTATACCCATTTGTTTAATTATTGTCTATGGTTGTTTTTTCATTACAGTGGTAGAGATGAGTAGTGGACTGTCAGGCCTGCAAAGCTGAAAATATTTTCTATCGGCCTTTTGTAGAAAAAAATGGTGACCCTTGCTCTAGATTAGCACCATCCACTAGAAATTTAATGCAACCACATACGTAATTTGAAAATTTCCAATAGCCATATTAAAAAATTAAAGAGAAAAAAATAAAAAAAATAAAAAATTAAAGAGAAATAGGTAAAAATTAATTTTAATGATATGTTTTCTTTAATTCAGTATATCTAAAATATTATAATCTCAACATATAATCAATATAAAATTATTAATGGATATTTTACATTGTTTTTTCTGTACAAAATCTTGTAGGTGTTTTACACTTACAGAACTTAGATGAACTACATTTCAAGTGATCAGTAGCCACATGTGGCTAGTGCCTACTGAATTGGACAGGGAAGTTCTATACTAGCCCATTCACTAACTTAGTACCAACCACCAAGTGACTTCAGTTGATGCCATGAGGAACAGAAAAATCACTCAAAACCCTGCCCAAATTTCTGGCCCACAACATTGTAAGACAGAGTAAAATATTCATTGTTTTAAGCTGCCGAGTTTAGGGGCAGTTTTTTAGGTAAACATAACAGATTGAAAAGTGCCAGATAGGTGAAGGGGGTAGCTTGGAAGGATTCTAGGCAAAAGGAACAGCAGGTGCAAAGGCACCACGGCAAGAAGGACATGAGGGAAGGTTGATGTGGCTTAAATGACTAGAGGGGTGGAAGACAAGCCTGGAGAGGTCAGTGGAGGCCAGACCATGCTTATCTTAAGGGTCAGCAAAGGATTTTGGTGTTTATTCTGAGTGCAATGTGAATCACTGAAGAAATTAAAGTGGAAGAGTGACATAGTCAGGTTTGTAGTTTGAAAAGATGACTTTGGCTACTGTGTAGCAAGTGGATAGTAGGGAAGTCAGAACAGATGCCAGAAGACCAATCCATTGACTATTGCAGTCATTTAAATGAAGAAGATGGTTGTTTGGTCTAGGGTGGTAGTAGCAGAAGTAGCAGTGGATAGGTTCAAGTGATATTTAGGATTATAATTGACAGGATGTGGTGATGGATTAAGTATGGGAGATGAGAATAAGGTATTAATTGATTGGTTTATTTATTCATTCATTCAACTGAGTGTCAGGAATCACTCTTATTTAGTAGACTAATACAGTGGATGCTACAGAGTTTTTTTACTTTTTCACTTGCACAAATAATGGGAAGTTCATTTCTTTAAGTAGAGTAGGATAGCTTAATGCAGTCTGGTATGTCAGATGAGTTTATATTTGATGTGATAGAAAATTGAGAGTTTGGGATTGATGGTCTGGAAGCAGAAAAATTATGTAATGGAAGTTTAAAGGAAATGAGCCTGTCAGTGGTCTGAGGAAGGGGTGAGGGCTGGTATCAAGAAAGCCAATATTAAACTCTCAAAGACCTCAGATGAAGAGGCTGAACCAGCATACGGACAAGAAAGAGAAGAGCATGAGTGACACCTTGATGAAAACGTGAACACTTCCTGGTGTCTGGTGGGCATAGATGATTGGCTATAGATGTGTGTCACCCATCTTGAGCTTTGCTAAGTTCCCATGCCAAACATGTCTCTTTCTAGCTCACGCTGGATCATATGTCTGACTTGGTCTCCAATCTCTTCTTGGAGCAAATCCTCCTGGACTCCCATTTGTGAAGATTTTTCATACCTAACACTGCCTTAATTTGATTAGGTGTCCTTTCCCATACTCATTTGGGAGCACAATGTTTCCACACAGATATGAGGGGAACAGCATCAAAGATGAATAGGTACAAAGAAAAAATATCTATGTAGATTCATATGGGGGAGAAGGCTGCTTTTATTCATTCCCTGATATTGTAGGTAATTAAAGTATTAAAATTAAGAGTCCATTCCCCTCACTCCCGGAAGAAGGAACGTACATAGCATGGTTAGCTTTCCAGTCTCCTTATAGCAAGTTTATGTACAAGACAGATGCCCCCAAATCAGATATTTTTGAGTCAAGGAGCATCTCTTTTCCAAATTATTAATGGTTTTGGAAACCATTTTTTCCTTTTTTGCCAAAAGGTGCCTGTGGGTAAGCATCATGCAAAGTTTTACAGGTGAGTCTGTGCACATCTGGTCAAGGGCTCTGCCTACCACAAATAAGAACCCAGAACTCACTAAAAGGCATTTATGCCAATCATGGCCCCTTAAGAGGGCCCCTTCCTGTTGTCTCAGAACCAGAACCATGGTCAAAGAGAGAAAGCCAATGTATCAAGGGCACAATTTGAGGGACGTCCCCTCTCCCCATTCTGTGTACCAGCCCTACCCTGGTGCTTGGAATTCCCAAATTACTCATTCCTTGGGTTTAGGCATTTTTGAAAGCCCCTATTAAAATGCAAATGCTAGCTAGAAGGGAGAAATATTTTGTTTTTAGCCATTAAGAGTTAAGTTCAAGTTAATGCAGCTAAATAGGAAATGGAACTCAGAAAGAAATCATACTCCTAAAAAGAGGGAGAATAGTGCATGGGAACTTTCCTACCCTGATGGGGAGATGGAAAGTGCCGAAGACATATTTTTCTTCTACATATATTCAAAATGGTGTGTATTTCCCAACCTCAGCCTGAGTATACTCTGATGTATGGTTTAGAAAGTAGTCTCTATATTAGGTTAGAGATGAGGATAAAGGTTCAATAAAGGATTGTGCACCTAGCCTATGGCCCTATCCTTCTGTACTGCCCCCCTAAACCACTCTTATTTGCCTGACCATGAAAGGTAAATTGTCAACCCTTGCCTCGACACTGGATAACCACTCAGGAACCTTCCTACTCCTTGCTTGTTTCAGACATGTTAGGTTCTTACTCTATTTCTTCACAGCTTCAGTCTCCTGGGAGAGGGACCCCCCCAAACTTATTTCTCACCTTTTTGAAACATGGTATTTGTTTCATGAACCTTGATTTTCTCCTGAAGAATCTGGCTTAGCTCACTTTTTTACCTTTTATGCTCTTTCTTCTCCCACCTTAGCTTCAACTCCATAAAATCCAATTCTCATTACCACCAGGAAGAGATATCTGATATCCAGGGCCATTAGAGCAACCAAAGTATCAAGCTCAAAGACAGTCATTAAACAGTGGGTACAATCACAAAAAGCCATTTCCTTCTCTTCAGAGCAGTGTTGCTATACAGTCATTTTAGTGTGACTATTAATACTATTTTCCCACTAAGCTAAAAGCTTCAAGAGTACAAGGACCATGACTTTTATGCTCTCTGTTAAAACCCAGGACACAGTTAATCACTCAGATACATTTAGAACATGCTAATGAACAGAGATTTATAAAAAGCTTCCATTATACACAGGATAGCTCATGTAAATAGTATCAATGGTACCTGCAACAGCAAACAGATGAAATAATATAGAACTGTGAGCTTGTGCACATAATTAGACTCATTTAAGTCCACAGCCTTAGTCCCAAGATTGAGGTTGCATGCCAGAGGAATAGATCATCTCCCTAGTTATTACAATTTGAGAGGAGTGGGAAGTTCCCTTGGCCAAAAATTATTTTCACCTGTCTCTCCTTAAATAACTATTAGTGGAGGCACTATTTTAAGCCTATTTGCAAATGCAAATATGTTCATGGTATACAGAACACGAGAAACCACTGCATGGGCTCTTTTTGGACCTAAGACTTTCTTTTCAAATGAGCTATTGGTCTCTGGTGCCAAGAGGAGCCAATATTGTGGGGGGCATTTAGATGGGAAGAAGAAATGGAGACAAAGAGACGGGAAGAGAAAAGCCAAATAAGAAAGCAGAGACCACTGCAGAAGCTGTGGGTTTTGCCCCAGTTCTCTGAACTTCTCACTGGCACAAGGGGCTCAGGCAGGGCCAGCATCCTTGGATACCTTCTCCTGCAGTGGAGATCCTTGGAGCCCCCAGCACCCTGAGGCCAAGGGCAGCTGTTGGTTGTTTGGTAAGTGGTGCCTTCTGTTTCCTGCCTGTCCTGTCTCTTAGCTCACGAAAGCAGACACAGGATCTGGATGGAAGAGACACATTTCTATAATGTCCTACCTCCAATGTAGCCAGTCTCAGAATCAAGCCTGATGGTCAAAAGTTTTATGCATGTATTCCACAACCCTTCTTACCCACTCCCTTGCCAGCCATCAGCCCAACCTCTGAACATCTGCCCCAGATGTAGCTTTATCAGACACCAAGCTCCCAAAGCATACAAGCTTCATAAGAACATACCTGTCACAAATGCCCATCCACTGCAGCTCCCAGAGACCAGATGTATAAGCTCAGTGACATTCCCGAGGAACACAGAAACAAGGTGTTAAGAATAAACGATGAGGAGCCTTTGTGAGCTCCCCATAACTTCCTAACGCTCTTTGTAGAGAAAGAAATAATGTCAGGGCTGAGACTAGAACTCAAATGCAGAAAGGGGAACTGACAAGAAAGAAATAGCACCACAGACAGGGGCTGGTTCCAGATAACTTCTGATGGCAGGTGGGCATTTCCACCGATGAAAATGACTACAAATGCACTGGCGGAGAGTGAGTGAATGTAAAGCCCTGAGGAAACTCCCCAAAGACAGTCCAGCCACAAACATGACAAAGACTAACAGAGATCCAGGAGTGTAGCATTTGAGTCCCATAGGTGAAGGTTCAGCTCAGTTTAACAAGTGTTTTATGCAGCAGCCATGTACCAGGTACTGTTTCCGGCTTGGCAGGGCTGCAGGAGGCAGTCTGCAACCACAGAGCCCAGAGACTGGGTATTTTTCTTCTCACCCCACCCCCCTACAAACCATTCATTTGAGTATATCTCCATGGATCCTGCTAGAAGCTAATTAACATACACAGCTTGTTTTTAAATTATCCTCATCTAATCCTAATTATCCTAATGTAGAAAATTTGGCCCCTATTCCTGGAAGTGGGTGGTACTCGAGTCTGGGGACAGGTCACCAGCAGAAGAGTGATAGGTGTGTGAATGCCAAGTGGATTTTTCCAAACCTAGTGCTTCGAGAGGGGCAGGCTTCACACATATAATCCTGATCCAAATGTATGGCTTCTTTTCCTGATCCAATCAGGCCCTGAAAAGCCCTCTGCTCAGTGGGGAGGGGGGCGGGCAGGCGTTTATGTGCCTCTGAGCCTGCAGCATTTGCATTCGGGAGAGAAACAGCTCCCTGTGAACCTGCCTCCTCTGATCTCTTGGTGGCTAGCTGGGCCCTGCAGGACTAGAGAAATTAAAAGTAGCAAAGGGAGAGCTGTTTGTTGTCTGGGTTGAGAAGAGCGCCCAAGCAAGGACATGTGGTGCAGGGGAAGTAGCATAGCACAGGTTTGGAACTGGTAGTCCAAGGTCAAACCCTGGCTTGACCACCGAGCCCTGGACAAGTTATTGAACATCTCCCCATTTTAGTCTTCTCATCCAGGAAATGTGACCAGCATCCTTGATGCACTGTTCTGAAAAACAAATGGGATCTTGCATGTACATCACCTGGCACAGAGCATGGTATGCAGCTATTTAGTCTTCGTTATTACTTTTCTGTCTTCCTGACAGACTTTACAGTTCTGACTTTGACCTTTGCGCAAAGTTGATCCTTAATCACTGGAAAGGTGATGACCATTCTTCCCAAAACAGGTCTGTAAACTCCTCACCTTCCATCCAGGGTCTCTCAAACCCAGAGGGCTCTTATGTGGGTCCTGGGCCCTGACTCATAGGGTCTTCACTTCCTCTCAGCGATTCTCTGTGCATACCTTGGAAACTTCATCCTTTACTCGGATAGGCACCACCTGGGGTTTTCCTCTGGATTTTACAATCATATATTTTTTTTTATTTGAAAGGGTCCATTTAGTTTCCTTATTGTAACACATGAAATTACCCATGTATCAGAGCACAGGAGAATTAATTTACATACCACTCCGTTTTCAAGTTTCCTTCTCTTCCTTATACTTACTCAGCAGTCAAAATATCAGATAGGCTAAATTGGGAAGTCTTGCTATCAAAATATTTAGAATAGTATCTCCCAAACTTCAGTCATTCTAGCTACTAGTACCACTTCATATCCATGTAAAAATCTGTATTATTTTTTATGCATTCATTTTAATCTTGACTTATTTTAAAAGGAATCTTTATATAAATACTAAAAATTTTAAAGAGCAGTATTATTTACCAAAAATAAAGGGTGAGTTCAAACTCTGTGTTTGTTCAAACCTGTTGTTCAAACTCTGGCCCACTAGTTAATACCTGTGTGTTCTTGAGGAAGTCACTTAATTTCTGAGCCTTAGTTTCCTCACAGAGGTAATATTAAATGTCTCATAAGCTTGTTGTGAGGATTAAATAGGAAGACATGTATATGGTGCCTCACACAGATCCTGGCATACGGTAGGTTATTTAAAAAAAAAGTTTTATTGTTTTCTCTTTTCCATATCCCTTCTCTCATCTCCTTATTTCAGGTCCTGATTAGAGTAGTATCCAATGCACAGTAACAGAAGTAATGGAAGATAAGTAGTGAGGCAGGCAGCAGAAATAAAGGACAATTCGGTGTCACGGAATTCTTTAATTCTATGAACTAATTAGCATTGCAAGGTTGTTTCAGGGACCTCAAAAGTCATTTTAGTCTCTCACTGAAGCAAGGACTCCCCTCAGTGTTATCTGTAATAGATGGATGTCCAGTCTTTGCTTTCTTACTTATGTTGGAAAACTCACTACCTGATATGACAGCTATGAGAGAAAGGTCTTCTTTATAATAATCCCAAATCTCCCACCACTCACTCCCCAGTCCCATAAGTGTCCCTGTCCTGTTTTCTAAAACTGCCAGGATATGTATTTTTACCCCTTCACATGGAACCCTCCAAACAATTGAAAACAGATATATCATAAGTTTCCTCAGTAGTCTTTTCTCTCAGCTACATATTATCAGTGTCCTCAACTGTTCCTCATATAATGTGGTCTCTAGAACCCTAACCAGCTTGGTGGTTCTCCCACTGGCACCTGTCTCCCTGAATGTGTCAACATACCTCTTTGCAGAAAGGGCTTACAGAATGAAATGGATAGTGACAAGATCACTTTCACTAATGAGTCAGAGATCAAATTAGCCTGTACACAGTTGTAGTGGAGTGGCTGACCATGTTTTTTTTTTTCAAATGTCATGTCATATCACCACCTCTTGGCCCCATCTTATTTGTACGTCAGTGTTCAGCCAATCAAAATTACTCTGAATCCTCTTTATGTCTTTCATTGTACTAGTCATCCTTCCAATCCTGTGCCACTCAAAAATCTGATAAGGAGGCCTACCCAAGAGTCATCAGAGCCAAGCATGCACGGGGTTCAGCAGTGATGGTGGTCAACAGTATTAAATGCTGAGATGAGGTTAAACAAAATGAAGAAAATCAGTTCCTTGTGTTTAGTGAAGAGGAAGTTACCAGTAACCTCAGAAAGTTGCTTTCTGTGTGGGGCTGCTTCCTCCATGCCTCACTCCCAGATGTTCTCATGTCTGAGGAGGCCAAGGCTACAAGAAAAAGCAGCAGGAGGGGAGTGGCTATAGATGGTAGCTGGGTTGGGGGAAGAGATATTCCCCTGGGACCACATGGTTAGGATTTACTCTGAGGGTGGAAGGGCAAAGCTAGAAACTTGTGGGCATTTGGAAAGATCCAAACACTTAGCTGAATTTTCCAATTCCAGCTATATATTTGTTTGCTATACATAAACGGCTTCCCATGGCCACCAGTCAAGAAGCACTCTAAAAATATTCTAGGTGGTGGTGGTTCTAATATAGGACAAAATAATTTCCACAAATAATTATAGAGGCATTACTTATCGAAATGTTAATTAGCATTTGTTTTCTGAGATTTCTTGACACATAGATTTTTGCAGGGGAGAAAGCAGAAGTGACTTAAAGTCAAAGGCACTTTTGGACTTTTGTGAAAGCTCATGGAAGAGATAATATAGATGTCCTAAAAGGGAAGAGAAAAGAGAGTGCTTTTGAGATGCAAGAGGAAGGAAGGGCAGAGTTGTTTGGGTCCTGTGAGCAGAGGGATCAAACAAAGCACTCCCTCTCAGTGCTCCCAAGGGGATAACAGCTTTGGGAGTGATGGCTCATGCCTACAGAGGCAGTGCACTTGGTTCATGGGCCTCAGGAGATAACCTCATTTCCCACTGTGGCATAGGGGTGGAGAGCTGCCAGACTTCACGGACCACCGTGGTTTAGACAGTGAGGTTGCCAATAGCAACCAAAACGGTCTTGGGATTTGAGGCCCTTCCTCCTTCTAGGCACTAGGTAAGCTTCCTGAATTATGACTGGGCTGTAAGAAGGAAAGGGCATCCCTGTATGATCAAGATGGAATCCCCTATCCAACTGGTAGAATAGGTTTCACAGGTGAGATTAGGTTGAATTAAAGGAAACATGGGAAGTGGCCATCTCTTACATACTTGGATTCATGGACAGAAATTCATACCCTATTCATAGTTCCTAAGTTATTTTTAATTTAGAAGTGACGCAGCACAGGGTGGTCCTGTTCTTATTCCCAGCCCTGCTGCACAACCTCTCAGAGTGCAGGAAGCCACAACCACTGTCCCCAGAACCTGACTTTTCCCTTTTAATGAAACTCTTCTGGGTCCACAAACAGGGTTCTCTGATACTGCTTGAGGGAGAACATAAAACATTTGCTATGAATTTTTTATTTTACTGCTGTTATAAAATTGTATTTCAATGTACCCTTCATCCTTAAAACATAAACACACTAACTGCTGAGAGGATGAAAAGAGAAGCCACAGACTGTAAGAAAATATTTGCAAAACACATGACTGATAAAGGACTGATATCCAAAACGTACAAAGAACCCTTAAAACTCAAGAAAACAAACAATTCAGTCTAAAAATGGGCAAAAGATCTGATCATACACCATACCAAAGAAGATACACAGATGGTACAGATATACATATTAAAAGATGCTCAGTATCATATGTCATTAGGGAATTGCTAATCAAAACCATAATGAGCTACTACTAAATACCTATTAGAATGGCTAAAAAAAACCCGAAAAAACAAAAAAACAAAACTGACAATACCAAATGCTGACAGGGATGTGGAACAATGGCAACTCTCATTCATTGCTGGTGGGAATGGAAAATGATGTAGGGACTCTGGAACTCATTTTGGCAGGTTGTTATAGCACTTAACATAAGCCTACCAGGTGAACCATCAATAATGCTCCTAGGTATTTACCCAAATGAGTTTAAAACTTATGTCCACACAAAAACCTGTGCATGCATATTTATACCACCTTTATTCATAATTGCTCCAAAGTAGAAGCAACTGAGATGGCCTTCAATAAGTGAATAGATAGACAAACTGTGGTATGTCCATACAATGGAATATTATTCAGTAATAAATAAAAATGAGCTATCAACCCATGAAAAGACATGGACAAACTTTAAATGCATGTTGCTTAATGAAAGAAGCCAACCTCAAAAGGCTACATACTGTATGTTTCCAACTAGAAAACATTCTGCAAAACGCAAAATCATTGAGACAGTAAAAAGATCAGTGGTTGCCAGAGGATGTGAAGAGGGATGAATAGAGGAGCACAAGGGATTTTTAGGGCAGTGAAACTTTCTGCATGATACTGTAATTAATGGTGTATATATGTTATAAATTTGTCAAAACCCACAGAACTGTAGAACCTAAAGAGGGGACTTTAATGTAAAGTGTGAATTTTAATTAACAATATTGATTCCTTAACAAATATACCACACCAATGCAAGATCATAATAACAGAGGAAACTATGTGCAGGGGAGAGGGTATATGGGAATTCTCTGTATGGTCTGCTCAATTTTTCTATAAATTTAAAACTGTCACAAAAATAAAGTCTAGGGGCGCCTGGGTGGCTCAGTCGGTTAAGCGGCCGACTTCGGCTCAGGTCATAATCTCTCGGTCCGTGAGTTCAAGCCCCGCGTCAGGCTCTGTACTGACAGCTCAGAGCCTGGAGCCTGTTTCAGATTCTGTGTCTCCCTCTCTCTGACCCTCCCCCATTCATGCTCAGTCTCTCTCTGTCTCAAAAATAAATAAACGTTAAAAAAATAAAATAAAAAATAAATTAAAAAAATAAAGTCTATTAATTAAAAACATACACACACACACATACACACACACTACGTAAGCACTGATTCCTGGTAAAGCAACTAAGTTAATAACATGACATTTTAGAGGGCTTCTACCCCGTGGGTAAAAAAATTAGCATCAATTTCACGGTCCAGAGGTTCGCTTCTCCATGTTGCACACTTGTAATCAAATGCCATACATAAGACATTGCTGCGAAACATCTCTAGTTTTGTATTTCTGCCCTCTATTTTGACATTTTTTGCATCTTTCTGGTGCAGAATCATAAATTTTCATGTCAGTTCCTTGCGTACATTAAAAAGTCCCATTGTTTTCTAAGGGCCAGATCAATAAAAAAATAGCTTTCAGTTCCATGTTTCTGGAGGAACATTCTTAGAAATGTAGTAAGCTTCTTTTTTTCTTTGAGGCGGAGATACAATGTTGACCTACGCTTAAAAGCAATTTTATATAGTTAAGCATTGGAGGTTGAGTCTTTTTCTTTCAGCCAAACTTTTACAGCCTCCATATTTACATCCTAGAAGAGGGTCACCAAGGTTGGGGGAGATCCTCACTCTTACAACCTCTAGCGCAGTCTCCTCTCTAGTCCTGAGTTGGTTTGTTTGGTCTCCTTGGCTGCCCTGGGGTATCTTATTTTATTCACTTTCTCGTGATGCAAATTCACACCCATCATTCATGCATGTTAAGAAAGAGGGAACGTGTATTGTTTCTTAATTTATATTCGATCAACTTCTGAACACAGAAACTAGGACTCAGTGACACACTTTTGCCTAGATGTCCTCTAAGGAGAAGTCAGAAAGGCAAAGGACACTAACAGTTATTTACAAGATCCTACTTAAGATCCTTGTCTGCATTTTCTCTCAAAACCAAATGGTGGCTTAATAAAACATACCTAAACTTCAGCAACAAAATTTATGTGGGTTGAAAATTACATTTGCATGTTGTAAAAGGTAGGGTAAGGAAAAATTGTCAAAAGGCTAAGTATCAGGATGTGCACATTTTAGAAAAACAAGTAATGTTGTACCTGGGATGACTGTGGCATTTACATGATCTGTTACTTTAGCTGTATGGGCAAGTGAAGATTAAGAATGTGGCTCTGTGTAGCTCAGGCTAAGGACAGCAACCCCAGCTAGTACGGAGCCAGCCATCCCAAACCCAGGGTCTGAGAGTGGTCAGTGGTCTGGTGGAGACATGGCAGAGTGGGGTGGAGGTGTGCTGTGGCACAGTCAGAATTGGGAGTTTCTGGGAAGTGTGATATCTACAGTGTGGTGAGTGGAGATACTTCATTGTTTGCCCCTGTGAAATAAGGTCCTGGGGGACACTGGGGGACAGGCCCTAAGGAGCAATGGGGAACTGGGGCCACAGATCAGGAAATAAGGCCAAGCCAGAGAAGGACTATAGCCTGGGGAACTGAGGAACTCACCATTTGCCCCCTTGGACACTAGAGATCAGGATTATAGCAGCAAGACCACATCTGGAGCCCCCCTCCCACCAGCTATGTGTACAGACACTTCATAAAAGGGACTGGGCAGAGCTTCAGGAGTGGTTCCAGGATGCCCATGGAAACTAGTAATACTATAGACTCTAGTGACACACAAAAGCACATATTTTTATTCTTTACCTTTGTTTCCACCCATCTTTGTATCTTAACATTATTTCCCACTTTCTAATAATACTTTAAAATCCACTGATGTAATTGCACCATTTGCAATTTCTACTTTTTAATTTGCCTTCATTCATTCAACAAATACTTATCCAGCCCTAACTAAGTATGGGACTTGGGCTGGTCCTGGGATACAAGGAAAAGCAGAGGGTCCCTGCTCTGCAAGAGCCTGAAGGTGAGTGCAGGAGACCTATACCAAACTGGTAATATTAAGGGGCCTGCCAACAAGTGATTTTCAACAAAAACAGCTTCAGTTACTAATGATTAAATAACATCTGAAGAGCATGTGGTAGATATTAACTAGGTTGTATAGGTCACAATTAAGAAAAATTTCCCCAGGCCCTCTGACTCAGGAATAGACTTCTCTAAGAAATATTGGTTCTCCTTCGGTTCATATTTTAAATGGTCACTGTGTCTGCATGACTGTCAGTCACAGATGGTACAGCAGAGAACTCACTCTGAGAGAAGGGTAGATGAAAGTGATACTTAACTTCTAATTTAATAATTCTATATTCTAGCTATTTAGTAATGTTTACAATACAAGAATCTCAATTAGAGAATCTCAGGACTTCTGAGAGTTTATACAAAAGATGGCCTGTTAGTTAACAAATAACAAAACCACGTAAAATCTTTCCAAGATGAATGAAATACATACAGCAGCAAGTTTAAAAATTGATGCCAATAAACTACCAACATCAGTGATGGCACTTTTCAGAATTCAACAAAGTAAATATATGATTCCAAACATATTATTTCGATCTTTAGTGTTACTTGGGAACATTAAACCCAAATTCACAAGATTGTGATCTCTGAATTTAAAGTGGCCCATTTGCTTAAAGATATGCCCTTACGCATTCTGAGAAACTGTCATCTCTTTCACAAAGCATCTGACATTTGCCATTTCCTTTAAACCTTAGTTAGAAGAAATAAAATGAGGTAATATTCTAAGTATAAAAGTTGCTTAAAGAGTAAAGTCCTTATGCTTTTTCCTATTTGTGCAGAGGAGGGAATATAATACATAACAAAACTAACACATTTTAATAAATGGCAGCATATTTCAATTTTACGGAAGCATAATCTGAGAAAGCACCTTTTTATGCAAAATATTTATATAAGAACATAAATAAAATGTGCTCTACAAAGTAAAATAAAATAGATTGGGGCATATAGAACACAGCCAATATGACTAAGCTTGTTAAACAAAAAACAAAAAACCAAAACCACTGGATTTTTTAAAGCTTCCATTTCACAATAGGGTCGAAGGAGGGGGCATTGCACACACAATGCCTGTGGCATCTTTGTAACCAAAAGCAACGAACATAAGACTTCTGGGAACCCTTAAAATACGTATTTATCAACCTGGATTTGCAATTTTCAAGTTGGTGGTACAAAACCACCAGGTGTAATTTTGTAGCTCCCTTCACATGCCTTTATCTGGAAGATTCTAAAGGTCCACCACCACTTAGACATGTTGCCACTTACAAGAAATTTTCCATATCTATTCATCAGTGATGGACATTTGGGCTCTGTCCATAATTTGGCTATTGTTAATAGCACTGCTCTAAACATTGGGGTACATATGCTCCTATGAATCAGCACTCCTAAATCCTTTGGATGAATTCCTACTAGTGCTATTGCTGGGTCATAGGGTAATTCTATTTTTAATTTTTTGAGGAAACTCCACACTGTTATCCAGAGTGGCTGCACCAGTTTGCATTCCCACCAACAGTGCAAGAGGGTTCCTGTTTTCCACATCCTCGCCAGTATCTGTTGTTGCGTGAGTTGTTAATTTTAGCCACTCTGACTGGTGTGAGGTGGTATCTCAATGGTTTTGATTTGTATTTCCCTGATGATGAGCGATACTGAGCATCTTTTCATGTGTCTGTTGGCCATCTGGATGTCTGCTTTGGAAAAGTGTCTATTCATGTCTTCTGCCCTTTTCTTCACTGGATTATTTGTTTTTGATACAATGGAATACTACTTGGCAATGAGAAAGAATGAAATTTGCCATTTACAACAACGTGGATGGAACTGGAGGGTATTATGCTAAATGAAATGTCAGGCAGAGAAAGATAGAGGTCATATGTTTTCACTCATATGTGGAGTTTGAGAATCTTAACAGAACATCAGGGGGGAAGGGAAGGGGAAAAATAGTTTCAAACAGAGAGGGAGGCAAACCATAAGGGACTCTTAAATGCAGAGAACAAACTGAGGGTTGATGGGGGTGGGCAGGGGAGAGAGGACAATGGGTGATGGGCATTGAGGAGGGCACTTGTTGGGATGAGCACTGGGTGTTGTATGTAAGTGATGAATTATGGGAATCTACTCCTGAAGCCAAGAGCACGCTGTATACACTGTATGTTAGCTAACTTAACAATAAATTATATTTAAAAAATAAATAAATAAAAAGTAAAAATTAAATAAAAACTAAACATACCATTTGGCAAATGACATTAAACCTTTTACTAATAAATTCAGATTCCTTTGATATTTCTTGAATAATTCTAAATACTGAAGATAAATACTAAGTGCTAATTAATTTCTAAATCTATAAAATAAACTAGCACCCTGCATTTTAAGAACAACAACAACAAAATTTCCAGTAAAATAAGATGCCGCTCCTCCTACTCTTCCGCCATGTGAGTAAAGGATGGTCTCTTTTGAAAAGTGCCTTAAATAGCTTTCCTCAAATCTGGTTTAATATCAGAAATGATGTCAACTAAGCCTTGTACTTGTTGGCTACGGTTTTAATGTGAGGAGTTGGAATTCTTAAGAAGGACAGCATTTGAGGGGCGCCTGGGTGGCACAGTCGGTTAAGCGTCCGACTTCAGCCAGGTCACGATCTCGCGGTCCGTGAGTTCAAGCCCCGCGTCAGGCTCTGGGCTGATGGCTCGGAGCCTGGAGCCTGTTTCCGATTCTGTGTCTCCCTCTCTCTCTGCCCCTCCCCCGTTCATGCTCTGTCTCTCTCTGTCCCAAAAATAAATAAAAAATGTTGAAAAAAAAATTTTTTTTTTTTTAAAAAAAGGACAGCATTTGTAAACCAATTTGATCTTTGCAATTCAAGGATTGGAGACAAAATATTGTATTTGTCATCATACTTGAGTTGCGTTTTCACTATGCATGGCCTATTTGCATACAAACAAAAGAGATTATTTTTAAAAGAGGTTTTCTGTGTTTTTGTTTTGGTCCTTTGGTAAGTAAGGGACCAAGCCATTTTCATACCATGGACTTCACACATTATGTTTATGTCATTCTTCACTTCCTCTTCCTTACCACCCACTTCCATTTCATTGGTGGCCAGTTTTGGGGTCTCTGTCACCTCCTGTCCAGACTACTGCAACAATCTCCTGGCTGGATCCCTTACACTATCCTTTACCCTATCATTATTTTTCACCAAAAGCATTCTGACTATGAAACTTCCTCGCTTTGAAGACTTGCTCCCTTTTCCTCATGGACTAGTGGTCATACTTCTTAGCAAGACACACAAAGGCCTTCACAGCCTGAACCCAACTTTTCTCTTCTGCTTCTATCAGTCAACCCACATAACTTACCTTCTAGTCACACCAGAACTGTTCACTGACCCTTGACCCTCCTAGACCTTTCAGGACTTTTTGCCATCTTTGTCTTTGCCCAAGCTATTCCTTCTGCCTGGAATGCCTTTCCTGCCTTTTCTGTATGCAGAACTCCATCCACTGTTCCTTTGAGATCCAGGTCACTCTGTACTTCACAGCTGGAACCTTCCGCGCCATCCTTCCCTCCTTTTCCACTATATCTACATCTTTCTCGCTCCCAAATCACATCATTTATTCTTTCATTATAACAGTTTCCTCCTTGTGTTAAAATTTCCCTGCTTATATAGATGTCCTATCCTGACTTCCACAAGAGCAGGGAACATGTTTAGTTCCCTTTGCATTCCTGATACTTAGTGCAGTAACAGGTCCAACAAACATCATTAAAGTTAATATCTGTTAACTGATGACTTATAAGCTAGGTATTCTGCCAGGTACTTCAAGTGTATTGCTTCATTTAATCTCCACAATAAATGTAGGAATTTTACAGATGAGGAAACTGAGTTTCAAAGAAGTTAGGCCACTTGCCTAGGGACACACAGCTGGTGACCTCAAGTTTTAGCAGGATATAGAATTGAATCTGTTTCAATTTCTAGCTGATTTTGCTATATGACTATCATTAGAATGTCAGATAGATGTCAGCGTACTTTTTTGGTGTGGTTTGGCTCTTTTTAAGTCTCTCCACTCTACCTTTTACTAATTATGCAACCTTGAGTAAATTACTAAACCTCTCCAAACCTCAATTTCCTCATTTTTTTTTTCGGTGGGGGAAAATAATACCTAATTTACATGGTCATTATAAAGATTCAGGGACTACACCTATGTGAGGTTCCTAGCCCCATCCCTGCTCATCACAGCAATCACTTCTTCCTTCCTGCTGTCAGCCATGCACTTTATATTCCTCCATTCACTCACTTAATCCTTACTCTCTGAAAATTGGAAACTATGAAACCTTCTAACAGATGAATAAACAGGCTTAGAGAAATAAGTAACCTGCCCCAAATTCGTTTAATCCAAGTAAATGTTTTTCCTAAAGTCCCCCAGAACTGAATGGGACCCTTAGATCGATACCTAAGTGTGTGTAAAGGGATCACTCTGCCTGTATGTGTGAAAACACAACTAGAGACATTAAAGAAACTGAGTTTGGGTTTGCTTTCCCTTTTTTTTTTTTTAACTTTTTTTTTCCTGGTGACCATGAACACTTAACAAGTCAGAGAATCCTCTTGAAAATTGAATCTTGGGTGAGCCACTGCATAGGCGTATTAACTTTTATACTCCCTGCTGTCTCAATTCTCCATGTCCCTCAAATTCCCACCTTTGTCACTGAGCCTTCAATCAAGTTCCCCCTTTTCTACCAATCTACTTCCTTCTAACCTGCAAGCAAAGATCCTGGGACCACTTTCCAGCCCAGTCAGAAGGGAAGATGTAAATGGCTTCTGCCTTAAAATTTGGTGCCCTGGGGGAAGTATCTTGCTGGGTCTATATTTTCAAACATCCCTAGCTTTTGTAACTCCTGACTCAAGTGCGTACATGGTCCTGGCAGTTAATGTAAATAAATGAGCAAAGTAGGCTATGTAGGAAAAGGAGAGCTTTTACCCCCTTAGAAGTTGAGCAGCCTCTTCCAGATTCACCTGCTGTTACCATATGGGAATGAGGGTCCATTGTTACTGGTTATTCTGATTTCCCAGAGGAGGTGGAAATCCAAATTTATGTGAATTCTCCAGATTTTTAAAGTACTGGCAACTAGTTATAGTTATTTTTTTTTTAACTTTTAAAAATTACTGTCTATGGGGCGCCTGGGTGGCGCAGTCGGTTAAGCGTCCGACTTCAGCCAGGTCACGATCTCGCGGTCCGTGAGTTCGAGCCCCGCGTCGGGCTCTGGGCTGATGGCTCGGAGCCTGGAGCCTGTTTCTGATTCTGTGTCTCCCTCTCTCTCTGCCCCTCCCCCGTTCATGCTCTGTCTCTCTCTGTCCCAAAAATAAATAAACATTGAAAAAAAAAATTAAAAAAAAAATTACTGTCTATCTATATGCTATTTTTGGTCTACCAATCTTTAGTTTTCAATCTCTGTCCCAGACCACTTGCTCCCTAGTTCTTACCTTTATTACTTGGCTGCCAGAGCTTGTTTTGGGCCCTGATACAACACAGCTCTCTCCAAGCACAAATATTTCTACCCACAAATCTGTCTTGGTCTGCCATAATATATGCTCCCATAATGCTGTTCAGAGCTTTGGTCTAGAATTAGATTGGTGGCTGGACTCCTTGCTCTGTATCAGCTATGCGACCTGGACAAGTTATTTAACATCTCTAAGATTTAGTTTTCAGTTGTGGAAAATAGGGGATAATAATAGTACCTACCTCCAGGAATTGTAAGGATTAAGTGAAATAATATATGATAGAATGTGCCATAATGCCTGCCATGTGATAAGAAATGCTAGCTATAATGTAACCTTCTCCCTTCATAGCTGCAAAATAGGATCTCTATGTGATTCATCTTCATTTTCTCAACATTAAATAAAACTTTACTGAATGAGTTAATAAACAAATTTTCTCAGCCCCCTCTTTTCTAGCCCTGATTCACTATAGCCTGGAATTTAATATATTCTTAAACCTTTCTATCCATAGTGTTCTCACACTCCTCTGAACCTCTGTTGCACTAGAGAACAGAGGTCAAAATTGGAGGCCTGAGCCAAGCAAGCCCCTCCAGACATTGAGGCATTACATAAAAATCAGGAGATATCACATATAAGTCTACCTCCCTAACTTCTCTCCAAAAAATGAGATTAGGTTGTACTGGACCACATTCCAGCACACAAGACAACAGAGTGGGGACCAGCAGCATTGCTCAAGATGGGGCTCATCTGTGGGGCACCTGGGTGGCTTAGTCGGTTAAGTGTCAGACTTCAGTTCAGGTCATGATCTCATGGTTTGGGAGTTCGAGCCCTGCATTGGGCTCTGTGCTAACAGCTCAGAGCCTGGAGCCTGCTTCGGATTCTGTGTCTCTGTCTCTCTCTGCCCCACCTCTCTCTCTTTCTCTCTCAAAAATAAACATTAAAAATTTTTAAAACAAACAAACAAACAAACAAACAAAAAGATGGGGTTCATCTGCTGTGTAACGAAGCTTCCACCATTCAGGCATCATGAGGGTATAATAAACTACATGCCTGCATCACATTCTATTATCTGAGGATCTCTGTAGGCATTCTGTGTTTACTCTTCCCGACTCAGAGACTGTACCTCACTACTAGGTTGCTTTTTATCTTGATTTTATCCTGCTTAGCAGAGCAATATAAATTCACTGAAGATTTAGCAATTTCAAAGAAAAAAAAACCCTATTCCTATGATCCTGTCAATCTAGAGGTAACCACTATGACTGTTTTGACATACTTGCTATGTTGTTTCCATGCGTTATTTTCTTTATAATTCCATAGCCTTATGTTTTCTCTGTCATTAAAAAGTCATCAACACACACACACACACACACACACACACACACACACACACACGTTATCAACAACTTCATCTTTAATTTACTTAACCATTCACCTACTATGAAAAATTCAGGTTGATTCTTATTTTTCATTATATTAAATAATGCAACAATAAACATTTGTGTGCACAAATCTTTTTCATGTCTCATACTATTTATCTATATCCTTAAAAGTGAAATTATTGCAGAAGAGGAATAAGCATTTTCACAATAAGCAAAAGTGGTAGTTTATATATCTTCTAGAATTAGAAGTGCAAATTTGAATATGTTACCCATGATGACTAATAGGCAAACAAGTCTTTATAAATTAAGAGCAGACATTACCAAATGTACCATATTGGAAATCCAGAAGGCTAAAAAGGGGGCTTCATAGCTTCATGAAGGTACATATAATTACCAATTATAGGACAGGACTTTATTTTAATGTTTTTGGCATCCTATCTTACATAAAATATATTTTAAGTGGCTTTGTTGTTTGGCTTTCACCTTATTCACTTGCATTGAGCCTGCCCTTCTCGTATCTATAATTACAGGTTTACTATAGTGACTTCTGGGTTTTAGGTAAGAATCCACTTGCTATGGGGCGCCTGGGTGGCTCAGAGTTAAGCGTCCAACTTCTTGGTTTCAGCCCAGGTCATGATCTCACAGTTTGTGAGTTTGAGCCCCATGTCAGGCTCTGTGCTGGCAGTGAGGAGCCTGCTTGGAATTCTCTCTCTCTTAAAATAAATGAACAAACTTAAAAAAAAAAACCCATTTGCTAGAACTAAATAAGAAAAGGCAGAGCTAAAGAAATTGAAGACAATTTAAAATATAGAAAATAATAGATTTTAAAGAAAAAATATGAAGACTAAAACATGTTATTTCCATGAGACTTCATATCCACTATAAATTCCTATAAGTCTCATGGCATTAAAAAGCACTCATAACCACATTTTTTAGATGAGGGCACTGAAGTTCAGACAAGTAGATAGCTTCCCCAAGGTGACATGGCTGGTAAACAGAAAACTACTTATTAACTACTTATTATTTGACACCAGCCAGACTGACTCCAAACTCTGGCACTTATTCAAGACATACTGCCTACAGACAAATAGAAAGCAGTTACCTTTGTTCTCCTTTGGAACCTCACACACTTCACTGCTATTTTTAAAAAATCGTCATATTTGATATATTTACCACTAAACTGAGCTCC
Source organism: Puma concolor (assembly GCF_028749965.1). NCBI lineage: Eukaryota > Metazoa > Chordata > Mammalia > Carnivora > Felidae > Puma > Puma concolor. The sequence continues at coordinate 92,133,277 of NC_141675.1, forward strand.
TTGAGAAATCATGTCACTCATTTTGGCAATTTCTAACATGTAGCCCAGAGCCTGGAAACAAAGGTGCTGAATGAACTGAGAAATTACTAAGCACATAGAGAAATAAGCAGTTGGCTAGAATGGGTGTGTTTAAGCATTCTTAAGCTTTTCACAGTTGGAAAATTGCTTTCCAGAAAGGTTATAGCCATTCATAATCCTCCAACCAATACCATATGAACGTACTGTTCTTCTTGTATACTCATTAGCATTATTATCCCCACTCCAACAAAACATAAATTGTTAATTTGGTTAATAAAAATACCTCATTGGTGTTTGAATTAGTATTTGTTTAATATTCAGTGAAGATTAACATTTTGGGTTTTTTCCCATTACTTTTTAAAATTAAGTTTTTTATTTTTTTTTTATTTTTTTTTATTTTTTTTTTTAAATTTTTTTTTTTCAACGTTTATTTATTTTTGGGACAGAGAGAGACAGAGCATGAACGGGGGAGGAGCAGAGAGAGAGGGAGACACAGAATCGGAAACAGGCTCCAGGCTCTGAGCCATCAGCCCAGAGCCCGATGCGGGGCTCGAACTCACGGACCGCGAGATCGTGACCTGGCTGAAGTCGGACGCTTAACCGACTGCGCCACCCAGGCGCCCCAAGTTTTTTATTTTAATTCCAGTATTGTTAATGTACAGTGTTACGTTAGTTTCACGTATACAATACAATGTATACAATTCAACAATTCTATACATTACTCAGTGCTCATTGTGCTAAGTGTACTCTTAATCCCCTTCACCTATTTCATCCATCCCCCCATCCACCTCCCCTCTGATAACCTGTAGTTAATAATCTGTTTCTTAGTTTCTCTCTTTTTTTCCCTTGCTCAGTTGTTTTGTTTCTTAAATTCTGCATTGTGAGTGAAATCATATGGTATTTATCTTTATCTGATTTATTTCACTTAGCATTATATTCACTTCTTCCATCCATGTTGCAAATGGCAAGATTTAATTCTTTTTCATGGCTGAATAATATTCCACTGAATACGTATATACCACACCTTCTTTATCTGTTCATCTACCAATGGACACCTGGACTGCTTCCATAATTTGGCTTTAACTATAAATAATGCTGCAATAAACACAGAGGCACATGTATTCCTTTGAATTAGTGTTTTTGTGTTTTGGGCATAAATACCCAGTACTGCAATTAGTAAATCATAGGGTATTTCTATTTTTAACTTTGTGAGGAACCTCTTTGGTTTTTGATTGTAGCCATTCTGACAGGTGTGAGGTGATATCTCATTGTAGTTTTGATGTGCATTTTTCCCTGATGATGAGTGATGTTGAACATCTTTTCATGTGTCTGTTGGCCATTTGCATGTCTTTGGAGAAATGTCTGTTCATGTCCTCTGCTCATTTTTTAACTGGATTATTTGTTTTGGGGGTAATGAGTTGTGTCTTTACTTTTTAAATGTTTTATTTTGAAATAATTTAAGATTCAAAGGAAGTTGGTAAAACTGTAAAGGAGGTCTTGTGTGACTTTCACCCACTTTCCCTCAGTGGTAACATCTTTTACAGCTGCAGTATAACAGTTAAAACTAGGAAATTGAGATTGGTATAACCCATAGAGCTTATTTATATTTCACCAGTTTTATGTTTTATGTGCATGTGTATAGTTCTATGCAACTTTATCATGTGTATAAATTTATGTAAAAACTGTCACTCTAGTGTAATAAGGAAATATTCCATTACCACAAGGCTCCCTTGTACTATCCCTTTATGGAGGCATACCTCCTCCTTTCTCCACCACTCATAACCATGGCAACCATCAATCTGCTTTCTTGTCTTTTTCTTTTTTTTAAAAAAAAAATTTTTTTTCAACGTTTATTTATTTTTGGGACAGAGAGAGACAGAGCATGAACGCGGGAGGGGCAGAGAGAGAGGAAGACACAGAATCGGAAACAGGCTCCAGGCTCCGAGCCATCAGCCCAGAGCCTGACGCGGGGCTCGAACTCCCGGACCACAAGATCGTGACCTGGCTGAAGTCGGACGCTTAACCGACTGCGCCACCCAGGCGCCCCTTGTCTTTATGATTTTATTATTTCAAGAATGACATATAAATGGAATCATATGGTATGTAACATTTTGAGATTGGCATTTTCACATAGCATAAGTCTCTGGACTTGGCTATGGATTTATCCAAGCCAAGGATAACTCTGGATTTATCCAAGTTTGTGTGGGTATCAATAGTTCTTCCCTTTTATTGCTGAGTAGTATTCCATAGTATATATGTACCATAGTTTGTTTAACCATTCACTCAGTGAAGGATATTTTCCCCTGTTTTGACTACTAGGAATAAATCTGGTATGAATATTCATGTATTGGTTTTGCGTGAACATAGTTTTTTCATTTCTCTGGGATAAATGCCCAAGAATGCAACTTCTGAGTCATATAGTAAGTGTATGTTTAGTTTCTCAAGAAACTGTCAAACTGTTTTCCAGAGTGGCTGCACCATTTTACAATCCCAACAGCAAAATATAGGTGATCCAGTTTCTCTGCATCCTGCCAGCGTGATGTTACCATTATTATTATTTTTTAAAGCTATTCTGATAGGTGTGTAGTGATATCTCATCTCACTGTGGGCTTGATTTTCATTCTCATCATGGCTAATGATGTTGAACATCTTTTGATGTGCCTGTCATCTGTGTATCCTCTTTGAGAAAATGTCTTTTTATATCTTTTTCCCATTTTCTAATTGGATTGTTTGTTTACTGTTTAATCTGGTAAATGAAGATATCTCATTGGAGCTTGAATTGGCATTTCTTTAATATGTAGTGAAATGAACAATTTTTGTCATTTACATTTATTTTTTAAAAATTGCTTAATTATTAACTGCATTGGATTGCTTTTGTCATTTTATAATTGTTGGTTTCTCTTCCTAATTACACTGTAAAGATTACATGTTGGCTATTTTTTTCTGTATTCTACACAGTTCCTGAAGACAATCAGTTTCTTGATGAAGATTTATTGTTTAGTTGGTTGAAAATAGTCATAAAGATGAAGGTGATGATCTAGGTTTATCTTATGGGTAGTTACTTTCTCACGTTTTACCCCATGGTTAGTTTCTGGCTGGTATTGACTAATTGGTTTACGTAACTAACTATTCATTCTTTTTTATTTTTATTAGATCTTTCAGTACAGCCAAATTGGATTAATTTGATCCCCTAAAATACAGAACTGTGACTTTTGAGTTGTTTGGCTGATAATATCTCTGAGACTACAGAAAGCAAATTTTAGACTCATTTTGACTTCAGAGCTTTCTCTTTTTTTAAAATCTTTTTTAAAAGTTTATTTATTTATTTTGAGAGAGAGATAAAGAGAGAGATTGAGCGCACATGCAGGAGGGGCAGAGAGACAGAGAGAATCCCCAGCAAGTTCCACACTGTCTGTACATGTGTAGAGCCTGATGCAGAGCTCGAATCCACAAACCTGAGCTAAAATCAAAAGTTGGTCGCTTAACCAACTGAGCCACTCAGGCATCCCATTGGCTTCAGAGCTTTCTAAGAAGATGCTTTAATACTTCTTCATTCCAATTCTACTATATTTTTCTGCTTAAATTATAAGCGATCCCCCAAATTCCACATCATCAGATTCACCACAAGTCTTCATCTCTGAGAAGTTTCAAAAAACAACTTTCTTATGGCTTTACAAAACAGAATAGAATCTGTGTTAGTACTAAAAATCTACCTTGTGGGGCACCTGGGTGGCTCAGTCAGTTAAGCCTCTGACTTCAGCTCAGGTCACGATCTTGTGGTTCGTGAGTTCGAGCCCCATGTCGGGTTCTGTGCTGGTGGCTCAGAGCCTGGGGCCTGCTTTGGATTCTCTCTCTCTCTCTCTCTCTTTCTCTCTGCCTCTCCCCTGCTCGTGCTCTATCTCTGTCTCTCAGAAAAATAAACATTAAAAAAATAAATAAAAATCTGATTTGCCAAAATGTTAGCTACAAAAATCCTTTTCTTCCTGAAATCCTTCCCAAAGCAGTTTGGGTGGAAAAGGAATACCTGTATCTGCTTTTCTCTCCTCTGTTTAGCTATTAGAGTAGAGGAAGGAAAACTCCAGGTCTGGCTGTCTGGACTCTAGGTTGTTTCCATGTGGCTGTTATGGACAGCAGAGGTGAGTTTTGATCCAGAGAGGAGGTCCCTTTTCATTGCCAGACATTTTGCAGGAGTGGTCCTTGTTCTGTCTCTGTATTCTCAGCTCTCTACAATTTACTCCCTCTACTCAACTAGGAGATCTCTGCAAAGGTCACCAAGGGCCTCTGGACGGACATTTTCAGTCATTCTCCTACTTCACCTTTCTGCAGAATTTGACACTATGACTACCCTCTGCATTGTGAAATATTTTCCTTCTCTTAGCTCAGGTGACCAATCCTTTTTCCTCTCTCCCTCCCCCATTCGCTTATGCCCAGTTTCTTTCTCTGGCTGTGTGCACTCTTCTCACCAAGGTATTATGCACACTCACCAAGTGTATTAGTTTGTTAGAGATAGTAACAAAGTACCATAAATTGTGGCTTAAACAACAGAGGTTTATTGTCTCACGGTTCTGGAAGCCAGAAGTCTTAAATGAAGGTGTCAGCAGCATTGCTTCTTTCTGAAGGCTGTGACAGACAGGTCTGCTCCAGGTGTCTCTCCTTGGCTTGTAAATTGCCTTCTTCTCCATGTCTTTTCACATTGTCTTCTCTTTATGCACATTTCTCTAAATTTTCTCTTCTTTATCAGCACACCAATCATCTTGGATTAGGGTCCACCCTAATGACTTCATTTTAACTTGATTATCATCGTGAAGACCCTCTCTCCAAATACGGTCACATTCTGAGCTACTGGGGTTAAGACTTCAACATATTAATTTTGAGGGGACACAATTCAGCCCTTAGACTCACTTTTTCTGTTGTATCTCATGTGTTCAACGTAGAAGTTTGGTAAATATGCTTTGTCTTTCCCTAGGCATGTTCTGTTGTTTCATCTATCTCCTCCCTTGGTTTCTAGGACATCACTTTTCTCCTGCTTTAATTCAATCTCTCTAGTCCCTCCTTGGTGTGTCTATTTTGGACTCTTCATCTTCATCTCCCTCCTTAAATGTCATGGTTTTCCAGGTTCTATCCCTGGCTTTTTCTCACTCCATCATCCTCTCTCCCTAGAGATCTTACCCACAATGAGAATTGCAGCTATGTTGAATCTATTCCAAGCCCATACCTCCTTGTTGAGCTTTGTACCTGTATATTCACTTGTCTACTTACTCATCACCATCCACCTACTCCATAGGATCTCAAATTCAGCATGCTCAAAAATGAACTCACCTTTAGTCCTCTCCCTTCCCCAGCTCAAACCCAATCCACTTCCTATATGCCCCATTTTATGAAAGATGCCACTGCATACTTAGATCTCTCCTTCCAAGCTCCACATCTTTCAGAAACCAAATCCTGTCAATTCTTGTGCTTAAACATCTTCTAAAAGCATCCACTCCTCTCTGATCCTGCCATAACTGTACTGGTTTCATGTCCTCAACACCTCTCCTTGGATTATTCCAATAGTTTCCTAAATAATCTCCTTGTTAGCCCAGATCAGTTCTGCACTCTGCTGACAGAGGTATTTCTTTAAAGCAGATATTATCATATCTTTTGTTTATTAATTTTCAAACTTAGGCTGTAACTTTAGGATAATCACAGCTGGATGCCTGGCCCCTCCTAGTTTCCACCTTTTCCTTTATTATTACTATCTGTCGAGTATCTCCTCACAGCTATATTTGCAGTCCCTCCCCACCCCACACAGCCCATATGTCTATTTAATCACCCACACCTTGGGTCTTTAAACCATGTTGAGCCCCCATGAAGCCCACAGCTGGTGGTCTATAAAAGCCTCAGCATGGGGCGCCTGGGTGGCGCAGTGGTTAAGCGTCCGACTTCAGCCAGGTCACGATCTCGCGGTCCGTGGGTTCGAGCCCCACGTCGGGCTCTGGGCTGATGGCTCAGAGCCTGGAGCCTGTTTCCGATTCTGTGTCTCCCTCTCTCTCTGCCCCTCCCCCGTTCATGCTCTGTCTTGCTCTGTCCCAAAAATAAATAAAAAATGTTGAAAAAAAAATTAAAAAAAAAAAAAAAAGCCTCAGCAGATCTCTGAGCCATCTCTTCTCTTCTGCCCTATCTCTGCTCCTGGCTGCTCCCTGCATCCAAATTTACTCTCTGCTTTCTTAGCTTCACCCTCCTTTTCCAGCATTTGGCTTCCCATTGTAATTAGAGTCACTCCCTAGAGTGGCTGGCTTTGCCCTGGGGCTCTGTCTTTTTCGTGTCAGCTTCACTGGGAGCCCAGCTTGGGGTTGTCTTAACAGGCTCAGAAGGTACAACACACTTCTATTGGAAAAAACCTTCCTGAATTTTAGTCCTAGCATTGTCATCAAATAATTGTGTAACCTTGGACAAATCATTTCCCCTCTATTTCTTAATACTAACAGTAATAGTAATAATAACAACTAATAATAATAACTAACAATTAATACTAACAGTAATAATAACAACTAATAATAATAACTAATAAATACTAACAGTAATAATAATAACAACTAATAATAATTACTGAGTACTTATCAGAGCAAGATTCTAAGCATTTACATGGGTTATCTCTCACAACCACCTTATGACATATCACAATTATCTCTATTGTACAGATAAGAAACTAAGGATCACAATTTTTAGGCAATTTGTCCAAGGTCACATAGCTAGGAAGAAGGAGAAGCTAGGATTCAAGCCCCAACACTCTGGTTCCAAAACATGGCCACTTAACCACTGCCCTGTTCTTCCTCCCAATATGTAGCTCACTCAAGAGCCATCCCATCACATCTGTAAAATGACATGAGCACTCTGGTCTTTCCGCACAGAACTTCTATGAAAACAGGCTTATTAGGATCTAGTGAGTATATTTTAAACATTAAAAAAAATTTTTTTTTAATGTTCATTTATTTTTGAGAGAGAGAGAGACAGAGCATGAGTTGGGGGGGTTGGGGGATAGAGAGGAAGGAGACACAGAATCTGAACCAGGCTCCAGGCTCTGAGCTGTCAGCACTGAGCCTGATGCGGGGCTCGAACCCACGAACTGTGAGATCATGACGTGAACTGAAGTCGGACACTCAACCGACTGAGCCACCCAGATGCCCCATTAGTGAGTATATTCTGAAGAAGAGTCAAGAGAGAAAAAGTTAGACACAAAGGGCCAAAGCCTAAAAATAGAATTCCACAAATTATGAGTGATCTCATAGTACTAGACAGCTGTCGGGTTTTCTGAGAGAAGCCAAGTATTGATTTATTTTTTTAATAATCTAGTTTTATTTTTCTGCCTACAGATATGATCCAAGTTCAAAAGCACAAAGTAGAAAATAAAAATCATCTGTATTTCTGATTAACATTGTTTGTATAAAGGTATCATGTATAAAAGTCATAGCACTGTACATTCTGCTTTTTTCTTTAGCAAAACACATTAAAAATTGTTCTACAATAGAATTTTTAATGATTTCATAGTATTTCATTATGGATGTTCCATAATTAACCAATTACCTATTTAAGACATTGAAGTTGTTTCTAAGGTTTTCACTATTAGACACAATGACAAGAAAAATGTTCATGTCACTAAAACTTCACAAACATATGATTATGTCTTTACAATAAATTTCTTTAAAAATTTTTTTAATTAATAAACATTTTTAAGTTTATTCATTTTTGAGAGTGAGAGAGACAGAGTGTAAGCAGGGGAGGGGCAGAGAGAGAGGGAGACAGAATCCAAAACAGGTTCCAGGATCTGAGCTGTCAGAACAGAGCCCGACACAGGGCTCAAGCTCACAAAATGTGAGATCATGACTTGAGCTGAAGCTGAATGCTTAACCGACTGAGTCACCCAGGTGCCCCTACAAAAAATTTCTAAAAATTGAATATCTTGGTTAAAGGGCATATAAATTTTAAGGGTTTGATTTGTATCACCAAATTTTTGTCCAGAAAGATTATATTAGGTAATAAGAGCATAAATGTTCCTCTCTTCTTAGAAACATGTAGGCTTATTGTATGAATGGTAGTTACTTCGTAAAAAGAAATCTGCCATTTAGGGGTGCCTGGGTAGCTCAGTCAGTTAAATGTCTTACTCTTGATTTCGGCACACGTCATGATCTCGCGGTTTTGGGGATCGAGCCCTGTGTTGGACTTCGGGCTGACAGCATGGAGCCTGCTTGGGATTCTCTCTTTCCCTCCCTTTCTGCACCTCCCTCCACTTGTGCTCTCAAAATAAATAAACTAAAAAAAAGAGAAATCTGCCATTTTGATAAATAAAAATGATATTTTGTGGTTTTAATTCGCATTTCTTTTATTTCTGAGGCGATTAAACATTATTTATTGGTCATTTATATTTAAAAATTTTGTTTATTATCAATTTTCAGGCACTGTGAAACAGAGAATCTTAACAATATAGACAGTGGCCTGTGGTTCTATAGATGTCTGCAGGCAGCATTAGCATAATTAAACAGTATCACCTCTAGTTCCACAAAAATTATAAATTCTAAATTTTTTCATACACGTGTAATATTTCAAAATTCTACAGCAAGGAAGCAAGACTCTTTACTTGGAAATTAAATTCTAATCTTCTGAAATCAGCAAAGCTGTTTCCCTAACCAGTAAGCACTGTGTAGATGAGGGTTACTTAGATTTTCAAAGAACAATAACAAATGATGACTGATTCCAGCTGCCACCAACAAAGAGGAGGGTGTATGTGACTGCTTCCAGTAAGTCACTGCCATGGGGGCGTGCCACATATGAAGAAACCTTGTGGTACAGAGCAAAGCAGCAAGAAAGATTTTAGTTCTATTCCTTATGAGCAGTGTGACCTTAACAAGTTATTTAGGCTCTTCAAGCCACAGTTATCTCATCTATAAAACAGATATTATCTGTCCAAGAGTCACTGTGAAGATTAAAATGCATGAAATAACATGAATAAAGCACACAATACATCATGTATGTTCAATACCAGAGAGCTAATTGAATTACTACTCTCCTTCTTTCTACTACCTCACTCTGTTCAGAATCTTTCATGGCCTATTTGTGACTGACTCATTTTCTGGGTTCTGCATTTTCTTCTTACACCTCTTCTTCCTCTTACTTTTCCTTACAAAGGAAAATTTACTCTCTAGTCTATGGTACTACTTATGCAGACATTTAAAATTTTTCTGATTCTTGGGGCGCCTGGGTGGCGCAGTCGGTTAAGCGTCCGACTTCAGCCAGGTCACGATCTCGCGGTCCGGGAGTTCGAGCCCCGCGTCGGGCTCTGCGCTGATGGCTCAGAGCCTGGAGCCTGTTTCTGATTCTGTGTCTCCCTCTCTCTCTGCCCCTCCCCTGTTCATGCTGTCTCTCTCTGTCCCAAAAATAAATAAATGTTGAAAAAAAAATTAAAAAAAATAAAATAAAATAAAATTTTTCTGATTCTTAAAACCAACAACTGCAACATTGAAATATTCAAAAAACAAATTTATAAAATTAAAGTTAATCACTTGAAAAAAAAACAACAACCAGTAAACTTTTTGGCACCTTAAATAATTTTTACCTTTGAGTGGCAGTCAAATGTCCTTGCTAGAAATTTCTTTAAAAGATCCCCTGCCTTGGAGCTATAAGATCAACCTAAGGAGATGCTCTCAGAAGGCGAGAATGGCTTTGGGACTTTATCCAATTTTTCACAACATAGATCATTCATTATCCCAAGCATTCATGCTTTTGGCTTGTGCATAATTATGCCCTTAATACATATTAGCATTCTTGAGCAGGAAGGACAGAAAACAGAGAATGAGCACCATCCTCAACCTCAGCCTGCTACTGAGGTTACATAATCCTTAATTGCCTTTCAAAGAATAATAAGAATGATCACTCACCACCCGAGATCCATCTTGACTGTCTGCTATTGTGCTAATGTCTGGGAATGACTCTTGTCTGTAGAGTCTGTGTTACAGTGGAAGGAGGAGCAATCTCTTCTACCCCTGTGAAAAGCCTTCTTCCTCAATGACTGCATATCCTGTAACTTTCTTTAATAAAGGCCGTTCCTCTTTTTTCTACAGATTTTGCCAACACTTGTGGAAGAAACTTAACTCTTTCCTTGCATTTGAATTCACTGACCTAGATATAAACATGTTTTTAAAAATAATTCAGTGGCTTGAGTTCCAGACATAACATTAAGATGAGGCTGACTAAAACTCCCCCTCTTGAAATTCCCTCAAAAAATCTAGAAAATAAAATAATTAAAAAGAAAAAAATATCTGTATATATAAATAGAATAAAAAGTATTTTAAAGTTTCGTTAAGATGAGAAAAAGTATGATTTATTATGGATTTGGATTTGGAGTCGGTAACCTCCTCCTACTGATTTCCATCACAGAGACAACAGAGGATTTCACTGAACTTTGGGGGCAAGGGAAAGTCCTCCTGTGAGAGCTGCATAATCAAGGAGGACAAATAAAAACTACATATTTTATTATTTCATTCTTACTGTAGCCAAAGATTAAATTGGTCAAAGAGAAGGTTCCTGAAATAGAGGCCTGAAAAAAAAGAAGCATCCTAAAATTAAGAGATGTACTTGAGAGAAAAACATAAAATTCATTAAGTAGAAACTATTTCAGAAGAAATGAAATTTCCATACATGAACTGAAAAGGACACTATTAAGGAACTCAAAGGATTCAAATTGTCCAAAAAAAAAAAAAAGTAAGAAAGTGGATATTCCTACAGATAAATAATTGTAAGCATTTTTAATTATAAAGACATTGAAAGCTAAAAACAAAATGAAAAAGTAGGATGGCTACAGAGAAAAATAAACCAGTTTGACCTCTTACTAAACCCTACATGTCAAAAAAACACAGCATAATATCTAGAGAGTTTTGAGGTAGCATTCTCTACCTAGAGAAGATGACAATTAAGTAGGAAGGTCAATAGAAATATATTACCAGACAGAACAATAACAACAAAAATGCCACTACAAAGATAAACTTCCTAAATAAATTACCTAGAGTGTTCCAGAATAGTAAAAAAAAAATGAATTAAAGTTGAAAACATAAAGATGGAGAAGTTATTGTCTCATTGTCTGGCTCCAAAAAGGGGAAAAAGAGAAAAATGGAGTGGTAGGAAGGGCACAAGGAAAGCAAAGAGCTAAGGTGGAAATTTATAGATGTAAACACTTACTTTAAGAATTAAGAAAGATCTCAAAAAACAAAGAAACAAAAAAGAAAGATCTCAAACCAACAACTTAACTTTACAACTTAAGGAACTAGAAAAAGAAGAACACACTAAACCCAAAGATAGCAGAAGGAAGGAAATTATAAAAATTAGAGCAGATAAATGAAATAGAGAATAGAAAAACAATAGTGAAAATCAATGAACCCCAAAGTTGGCTCTTCGAAAAAATCAAAACCTTTAGCTGCCAGATGGACGAGGAAAATAAGAGAGAAGACTCAAATTAGTAAAATCAGAAGTGACCAATGGATCAAAGAAGAAATGAAAAGTTTCCCTTTTGATTTCCTTCTAAAAGAATCTTGAGGCAGACAAAAATGAAGACAGAAATTACCAAAACTTAAGGGATGTAGTAAAGTACTTCTAAGAGGGAAGTTCATACAAATAAATGCCTACATTGAGAAAAAAAAGTAAAATCTCAAATAAACAATCTAACTTTGCATGACAAGGACCTAGAAAAAAAAACAAACTAAGCCAAAAGTTAAAAGAAGGAAGGAGGGGCGCCTGGGTGGCGCAGTCGGTTAAGCGTCCGACTTCAGCCAGGTCACGATCTCACGGTCCGTGAGTTCGAGCCCTGCATCGGGCTCTGGGCTGATGGCTCAGAGCCTGGAGCCTGTTTCCGATTCTGTGTCTCCCTCTCTCTCTGCCCCTCCCCCGTTCATGCTCTATCTCTGTCTGTCCCAAAAATAAATAAACGTTAAAAAAAAAAAAAAAAAATTAGAAAAAAAAAAAAAAAGAAGGAAGGAAATAACAAAGGTTAAAGCATAAATAAATGAAATGGAGACCAGAAAGACAATTAAAAAGATAATCAAAACTAACAGTTGGTTTCAAAAAGATAAACAAAATTGACAAACCTTTAACTAGATTAAGACCAACAGAGAGAACACTCAAATCAATAACATTATAAATGAAAGAGGAGACATTACAACTGATACCACAGAAGGACAAAAGATAGTAAAATAATACAATGAACAATTATATGCCAATAAGACAGGCACATGAAAAGGAGCTCAACATCACTAATCATCACTGCTTTAAAGGCCATATCTCAGAGGTTAGAGTGGAAGAGAGCCAAAGCATAAGAGACTCTTAAAAACTGAGAACAAACTGAGGGTTGATGGGGGTGGGAGGGAGGGGAGGGTGGGTGATGGGTATTGAGGAGGGCACCTTTTGGGATGAGCACTGGGTGTTGTATGGAAACCAATTTGACAATAAACTTCATATATTGGAAAAAAATAAAATAAAATACTTCCTAAAAGAATAAAAATAAAAATAAAAAAAAAGGCCGTATCTCCAAATACAGTCATATTCTGAGGTACTTGGGGTTAGGGCTTCAACATATAAATTTTGGAGGGACACAATTCAGTCTATACCAAAATCAAATTTCTGGAAACCAAAATCACAATGAGATACCACCTTACACCTGTTCCAACGGCTAAAATAAAAAGACAAGAAATAGTAAGTGTTGGTGAGGACAGGGAGAAAAAGGAATCATTGTGGCACCGTTGGTGGGAAGGTAAATTGGTACAGCCACTGTGGAAAACAGTATAGAGACTTCTCATGAAATTAAAAATAGAAATACTATATAATCCATTAATTCCACTACTGGGTATTTATATAAAGAAAAGGAAAATATTGATTTGAAAAGATATATGCATCCCTGTGTTTATTGCAGTATTATTTATTATAGCCAAGATATGGAACCAACACAAGTGTCCATCCATAGATGAATGGATAAAGAAGATACTGTATACACACACAATAGAATATTACTCAGCCATAAAAAGGATGAGATCTTCCCATTTGCGACAACATGAATGGACCTAGAGGATATTTTGCTAAGTGAAATAAGTCAGACAGAGAAAGATAAATACCATATTATTTCACTTATACGTGGAACCTAAAAAACAAAACAAATGAATAAATAAACAAAAAGCAGAAAGCTTACCCATAAACACAGAGAACAAACTGATGGTTGCCAGAGGGAAGGGTAGTGGAGGGCTGGGAAAAATGGCTGGAAGAAAGTGGGAGATACAGGCTTCCAGTTATGTAATGAATAAGTCACAGGAATAAAAATCACAGCATAAGAATATAGTCAATAGATATTGTAATAGCAATATGTAAGGACAGATGGTAGCTATACTTCTGGTGAGCATGGCATAATATATAAGCTAGTTAAATCACTATGTTGTACATAGTTGAAACTAATGTAACATTATATATCAAATATACTTCAATTAAAATGAATAGATAGAATTGGCAAAAAAAATGATACACCAACACACTGGGTAACTTAGAAGAAATTGATACAATTCTGGAAACATATAACCTACCAAGGTTGAATCAGGAAGAATAGAAAATCTGAACAGACCAATAATGATTAAGAATATTGAAGCAGTAATCAAAAACTGCATCCAAAAAAATGCCCAGGACCTGATGGCTTCACAGGTGAGTTCTACCAAACACTTAAAGAGGAATAATGCCAATCCTCCTCAATCTCTTCCAAAAAATTGGAGAGGAGGGAACAATTCCAAAGTCATTTTACAAGGCCCCCTTTACTCTCATTATAAAGCCAGATAAGGGCACTGTCATAAAAAAAATAACATGCTGATACTCCCGATGAATATAGATGCAAAAATTCTTAGTAAAATACTAGCAAAGTGACTTCAGCAGCACATTAAAAAGATCATACACCACGATCAGTGGGTTTTGAGGATGACTCATCACAGCAAATCAATAAACATGATATACTGCATTAACAGAATGAAGGGTAAATATCACATAATCTTGATTTCAAAAAAGAAAACTCTTGACAAATTGGTATAGAAGAAATGTGCCTCAACATAATAAAGGTCCATAGCTAACGTTATGCTCAACAATACAAAGATGGAAGCTTTTTCTCTAAGATCAGGAATAGATAAAGATGCCTGTTCTCACTGAAATCCTAAAATTTTTATGGAACCACAAAGACTCTGAATAGCCAATCTTGAGAAAGAAAAACAAAGATGGAAACATCACACTTCCTAATTTCAAACTATATTACAGTTTTTCTTTCAGCACTTTAAATATGTCACTCCACTGTCTTCTTACTGGCATTGTTTCTGGGACAAAAAGTCCATGTAATTGTTATCCTTTTTCTCCTGGAGGTAATTTTATTTCTCTTCTGTGTATTTTCTTCTTTAAAAAGGTTTTTTAAATTTGAGAGAGAGTGAGCACAAGCTGGGGAGGGGCAGAGAGAAAGGGAGAGAAAGAATCAGAAGCAGGCTCCATGCCCTGTCAGTGTAGAGCCTGATGTGAGGCTCTATCTCATGAACCATGAGAGCATGACCTGAGTTGAAAATCAAAGAGTCTGCCAGAGCTCCTGGGTGGCTCAGTCGGTTGAGCGTCTGACTCTGGCTCAGGTTATGATCTCATGGTTTGTGGGTTTGAGCCCCATGTCGGGCTCTGTGCTGACAGCTCAGAGCCTGGATCCTGCTTCAGGTTCTGTGTCTCCCTTTCTCTCTGTCCCTCCCCCACTCTCACTTTGTCTCACTCTCTCTCTCAAAAATAAATAAATGTAAAAAAAAAAAAATGTAAGAGTCTGCACTCAACCAACTGAGCCACTCAGGCGTCCCTCCTCTGTGTACTTTTTCTTTGGTTTTAGTTTCCAGAAGTTTGATTTTGATATAGACTGAGTTGTGTCCCTCCAAAATTCATACACTGAAGTCATAATCCCAAGTACATCAGAATGTGCCTGTATTTGGAGATATGGCCTTTAAAGCAATGATGAAGTTAAAATGAGGCTGATATGGTGACCCCTAATCCAATCTGATTGGTGTCTTTATAAGAAGAGAAAGTTTGGACACAAAAAAAGACATCATGGATGACATCCATGGACAGATATAAATACAGCAAACAGGTGGCCATGTAAAAGCCAAGAGGAGATGCCTCCGAAGAAACCAACACTGCCGGCACCTTGATCTTGAACAGGCAGCATTCATAACTGTGAGAAATAAATTTTTTATTTAAGCCACCCAGTCTATAATATTTTGTTATGGTAGCCCTAGGAAACTAATACAAATATGATATGCTTAGGAGTGGAGTTTATTTTGTTTGGTTTTGGTTTTGGTATTTATCCTTCATGGTGTTTCTAAGCTTCTTAGATTTGTGGTTTGAGGTATGGCACTAATTTTAGGAAATTCTTGGCCATTATTTTTTTGAATATTTCTTCTATCTTGTATTCTTTTTCTCTGTCCCTTCTGAGATTCTAGTTACATGTATATTATAACATTTGATATTTTCCTTCAGCTCTTGGTTGCTCTGTTCTATTTTCCCCCATTTTAGTTTTTTTCCTCGTTTGTCAGTTTATATAATTTTTATTGACCTATTTTCAAGTTCCATGTTTTTTTATTTTGCTGTGTCAGGTCTACTGATGGGCCTGTTTAAGGCATTTTTCATCTCTTTACTCATACATTCTTGCATTTCAATTTGATTCTTTTGTTTATAGTTTATATTTCTCTGCTGAAATTATCTTTCTGATCCTGTACATTATCTTCCTTGTCAATTAGACCCTTTAACATATTAATTTTAATTTTTCAAATTCCCTGTAAGATAGTTCCAACATGGGTCATATTTGTGCCTGGTTCTGTTCTGATGATTGTTTTGTCTCTTCAGATTTTGATTTTTCTTGTCATTTTGTATTCCTCTGCTATAGATTGAATTGTATCTTCTCACAAATTCATATGCTGAGGCTCTAACCCCCCAATGTGATAGTACTTGGAGATGAGGCCTTTGACATGCATTTGGGTTTAAATGAGGTCATGAGGGTGGAGATTTCATGAGGATTAATGCTCATATAAGATGAGACACCAGGAAGTTTGCTCTCCTGTCTCCACCATATAAGCACACAGTGAAAAGGCAGTCATCTGAAAGCCAGAAAGAATTCTCACCAGAAACCAGCCATGCTGGCACCCTGATCTTGGACTTCTCAGCCTCCAGAACTGTAAGGAAATAAATTTCTGCTGTTTATACCTCCAAGTCCATGGTATTTTGTTATGACAGCCTGAGCAGACTGACAGCCTCATGATTTTTGGTTCAAAGTAAGATGCGTTCTACAAGATAATAGACACTGAGTATACATCTTTCATGCTTAGAGATAAGCATGCTTTTCCTTTTGCTAGGCACTTAGTGACATGAGGACTGGTGTTAAGTTTGTCTGGAGTCGAGTTGGGCTGGAAGTTTGTTGTTACTATGGTTACCTCAGTGTACACAGGCTTCAAATTTCTCTAGCGATACCTTGTGTGAGCTATTTGCCAGAATGTTTTTCTCGGTGTCTTCTCTACTCTTGGTTTCATGCCTTTCTGCTTTCTTTTGAGTCTTCCCTTTGAACTGGTTCCCCCAAATAATCTGTCTTTTGCTGTTCTCCTAGCTGTATTCCATTCTTATTTTTACTTAATGTTTATCAGAATGGTTGTGGGGAGGAGGGTAGGCAAGGCCTAGTTCTCTGTGTTTTAATTGCTTCAGTTTTCGGGAGACATTGTGAACCTTCACTTGTGTTCCTGCCTTCCACCGGACTTAGTGCTGGGCCAGAACCTATTCTTGACTTTCTCCCAGGGGTAAACATTTATTTTCCTGTTTTCCTTCCCCAGTAGCAACGGGCTTCCATCAGTACCTTAAAAATATAGTTTTTGTTTCCATTAACTCTGCAGATTGAGCCTTTTGTTTCACAGAGGAGCTAGAATAGATGGGTTAGAGCAGAGTTTTGGCAATGATTTCTAGTCCCCCTCATGCAGCCATTCCTGTAAGGAAAATGTCCTTAGAGTTTTCTCCAATTTTCCTTGTGAGCTCCTGGTGAGGTTCTCACAGAAAAACCCTGAAAGAAGGTACAGACAGACCCACAGGGGCTTCAATGTATAACACTGGTCCACGCTCAGCCTTTAGCAATTTATTAGTTTTCCAGCTATTCTTGTGACTGGCTTATATGGCATCAGGAAGCATCTCCCCCAGATAAGCAAATGCTCTGATTCTGTTTTTCTATATAGGAGCTTGTCTCCCAAATTTGGGTTACATTTTTGTCCAGTGACAGCAACCTTCTTAAGGGTTAAAGAATCTTTATTAGTTTTGCAGTTTGTCCAGCATTTTCTTAATGTAAGGGTGGGAACAGCTCTTTATAGCTCTCTATACCTCTGAGGTGAAACCAGAAGTAATTTCTATACCTTTTCATGTATTTCATACAATTTCTGGGACTCAACCAAAATAAACAGACACACAATTTTGCTGAATACAAGGTCAATATATGAAATCAACTGAAAGTCTATACACTAGCCATAAACAACAGAAAATACAATTTTTAAAATGATTTTTAAATTGATGTAATTTACCATCAAATTATATAAGTACCTACAAATTAGCCTCATGGAGATGTATTTCTACCAAAAAAATTAAAACCTAAAAAAATTTAAGAAAAATGGAAGAATATAAAAACAATTGGAGGTATACACTAAGTTCATAAATTGGAAGGCTCAAAAATATAAAAATGGCAATTCCTCCCAAATTCATCTATCGGGTAGATGGGTAAGGCAATCCCAATTAAGATCCTAGCAGATTTTTGTGTAAATTAGCAAGTTGATTCTAAAATGTGCGTGGAAATGCAACTGGCTGAGAATAGCCAAGTCATTCTTGAAGAAGAAAATGAAATGGAAGGACTTGTTCTAGTAGATATGAAGACCTGTTATAAGGCTATCATAATTTAAAAAATGTGGTATTGGCACAATGATAGGCAAACAAATAGAAAGACTAAGGAAAGAAAGTAGAGAATCCAGAATCAAATATACACATGTATGGACAGTTCACTTTTGGAAAAGCTGACATTGTTGAGCAGAAGGGAAAGAAATTATTTTTTTCTTTTTCCCTCTTTCTTTCTTTCTTTCTTTCTTTCTTTCTTTCTTCCTTCCTTCCTTCCTTCCTTCCTTCCTTCCTTCCTTCCTTCTTTCTTTTTTTTTCGGGGGGTGGCATACATGCTGCTGAAGCAAGCACAGAAATTAATTTTCAATAATCAGGTTTGGTTAATTGGATATCTGAGGAAAAAAATGGAACTTAACTCCCCAGTTCATACATCAGTTCTATGTGGATTGCAGATCTAAATGTAAAAAGCAAAATATAATGCTACTAGGAGATTACAGACGAGAATATTTTCATGACCTTAGGAAAGGCAAGTATATATTAAATAAGACACTAAAATCTTAAAGACATTAAAATAAAATATTGATAAATTAAACTTCTTTAAAATAAGTAATAAATATATTTGTTCAGCAAACAAGATCATTAAGAGAGCAAAAAACCAAGTCACAAATTGGGAGGAGGTATTTTTAACCCATGTGAATCACAAAAAGGACCATATCCAGAATACCATAAGAAACTCCTATAAATCAAGAAAAGAATAGAAAATTGAATAGAAAAAAAAAAGCAAAAGATTCTACTAAAGCCAAAAAAAAAAAGAATATCCAAAAGTCCCAAAAGCCAATAAACATATGAAAAAGTGCTCAACTCATTAGTCATCAGGGAAATGCAAATTAAACCACAATGCAATACCATTGCATACCCACAGTAGAGCTATAATTGAAGACTGTCAACCCCAAATATAGCCAAGGATGTGAAACATTAAAACTTTCATACACTAGTGGTATATAGGTAAATTTGGAAAAATCTAAGGTTGAACGTATGCTTACTATACTGATAATCTAATGCTGCATAATAGCACTATTATTCTAAACAATAGTTTAAACAGTAGTTTGTTGCTTAAAACAACAAACATATTCTCTCTCTTCCTGTGGGTCAGGAATCTGACAGTAGCTTAGCTGTATGGGTTTTGTCTCAGGGTCTCTCATGAGTTAATAGTCAAATGTCAACTCTTCTGAAGACTTGATTGCAGCTAGAATATTTCCTTCCAAGACGGTTCACTCATATGATCATTGGCAGGAGGCCTTAGTCCCTCGCCATGTGGACCTCTCGATAGGATTGCCTTAGTATCCTCATGATATTGCAGCTGGCCTCCCCATACTGGGCAAGGAATAAGCTATAATGCCTTTTATGATCTGGTCTTGGTGGTAACACACTATCACTTTTGCTGTTCTTTTCATTAGAAGTGAGTCACTAAGTTCAGCCTAT
The DNA here is from genome assembly GCF_028749965.1 of Puma concolor. NCBI lineage: Eukaryota > Metazoa > Chordata > Mammalia > Carnivora > Felidae > Puma > Puma concolor. Next base: position 92,152,696 of record NC_141675.1, read on the forward strand.
ACTTGAGGGTCTCTTTTGAAGAGAGGAGGGTCAGAGAATTTGGGTACATATATTAAAATCACCACACATACCCGATGACCAGATAATTTTACCTTAAGTTATAGAAGCAAAAATGGGTTAGTGTATGGTTCTCCAAACATTTACAACAATGTTTATAGCGTCATTATTCATAATAGCCAAATAGTAGAAACAAAATCCTTAGCAACAATACATTAAATAAATTGTGGTATATTCTATCAATATAATTCTATTCATAAATAAGAGTTAACAAACTTACATGCAAAACTATAGATGAATCTTGCTAATATTGAGCAAAAGAGACAAACTCCAAAAATGTGTACTACATTATTTTCTTTATGTAAATGTTAAAAGAGGCAAGACCAATCTATAATGTAAGAAGTCAAGATGGTGGTTACCTTTGGGGAGGAAAAGGGAGGGAATGATTTAGAGGGGCTATGAGGAAATCACCATTTCAATACTGATCTATAACTTGCCCAGAATAATTGTAAAGATATGTTTACATTGTGATATTTCATTGAACCATACACCTCTGATTTGTACAGGTTTCAGAATTGTCTTATATTTCAAATTTAGAAAAATTTTTTAAAAAGACGCCAAAGAAAGAAAAAATAGTATACTTCAGGCAAAACCAAAACATGTCTGTGCACTGAATTTGGTCTGCAAGTAGCCAGTTTGTAATATCTGCTTTAGACCAGGTTGGTAAATATGATCTTCAAAAGGCCTCAAAGCATATGGGTTATGTTAGACTTTGGTGGTAGCATAAATCTATTCCTGTAGAATTTAGAATTGTCAACTGTTGGCTATGGAAAAGCCTTTCTGGATCATTCAATCCAGTGATTTTTCAAACTGACCTTTCTGGCAGAGGCAAATCCTTAGGTACTCCACAGAATGCAAGAGCTTCTCAGAATACAGTGTAAAAACCACTGATCTTGCCTAAGTCCGTTGTGTTAAAACAAAAAACTGAGGCCTAGAGAGACTGTTATTTGTTTAGAGTCAAACAGCTGCTTGGTGACGATGTCCTTAGCCTCACTCCCATGTGAAGGTACCATGAGTATGCTGTGCTGTCCTGGTGAAGAAACCTAACATCGGAAAAGTTACATACCTCAGGACCTTGGTCTTTGGAGTAGAAACTCTGTTATTCTGTCATTCAAGGTGGTGGCAAAGCAGAATTATCAAAGATAAACTGAGACAAGAAATGTGTTGGAAAGTGTTCTGTTTAGGGACTGCCCTGGGGAATGCCCTATTTGCTAACAAAGATGTGGGGCATTCTCTCATCCAGCTCACTCTTCAAGTAGCTTCTCAACTCTGGCTGTACATTAGAACCACCTGGGAACTTTTGAAAAAATACTGCTTCCTGGGTCTCCCCATAGACTAACTGAATCAGATTCTCTGGAGTGGGCTGGAAAGAACTGGATATTCTGACCCCTATTGAGCTTCACTGAGATGTGTATGGACTGAGCTCATCATTTCAGAGAAGCTCTGAGTCTGAATAACAAATTGGGCCTTGACACAAGATGAAAAACACTAGAGAGAGAAAAAAATCCCTCTGTTGGTAGCAAAACTCCAGGCTGCCTACCTTTGCTTTGCTATGAGGACTTGGGCCTCTTCTCCAGCCTCAAGAATTGGACAAGCCCCCCCAATTGTCCTTAGATTTTCTCCTTACAATAAAATAGTCAGAAAACCAGATTCTTAGGCCTTCCATGAAAAGTGCAATTAAAGTACCTTGGTTCCATGCATGGCTTTGGCAGAACATGGAGTCTACATCTCTGCTTAGAATGGGTAGAGCCCATTCTCTGAGGAAAGTCACCCTTAGAGATGCATTAGTTCTGTATTCCTCTGTCCAGCTAAAGAACCCTGATATCTTCCCAATCTGGGTCATTCTCACTTTTGTAGAATGCCAGAGGTGGGAAGAACCAAAGAAGTTATCTTATCCAGTTTCCCATTTGATAGATAAAAACATTCTTGGCCAAAGTGACTTACCTAAAGTCACACTGGATGTCAGTGGAAATGTCATAGCCCAAACACACATAGTCTCATTCAGTGCTACTCTTTTTTGTCTTTAAAGCATTTTTAATTACAAAATAAGCCAAAAATACAGAAAAGCATATAAAATCATACAATCAGCACCATTTATACCACCTAAATGTAACTGATTTTACATTTTTAGCGTATTGGTTTCAGATATTAAAAAAAATTTTTTTAATGTTTATTTTTGTGAGAGAGAGAGAGAGAGAGCATGCACGTGAGGGAGAGAACGAATGGGGGAGGGGCAGAGAGAGAGGAGACACAGAATCAGAAGCAGGCTCCAGGCTCTGAGCTGTCAGTGCCAAGCCCCCCCAACCCCCCAAACAGGGCTCAAACTGACAACACAGGGCTCTAACTCACAAGCCATGAGATCATGACCTGAGCCTGAGTTGGATGCTCAACCAACTGAGCCACCCAGGCACCCCAAGATATATATATTTTTAAATAAAATGTTATAGATTCAGCTGACGTCCCTCCTAACCCATACCTCTCCTCCCTCCCTCTCAGGAGTAACAACCCTCCAAGATTGGTGAATCCTATTCCCTGGAATGTTTTTGTATTTTGTTCTACATATATGTGAATTTTATATATATTGTTTTTGTCTTAACATTTGACAAAATACTGTAAATAATATCTTGCAACTTCTTTATTCATATAACATTATGTTTTTAATATTCATCCATGGTATAGATTTAGTTAATTCATTTTAACAGTGTCATATTATCTCATTCCATTGATAAGCCCCATTTTATTTATTTACTCCTCTCTGTTGGGAAGTTGTTTCCAGGTTTTGCACAAACTGTTTTGCAGCCAACATCCATGTACCTGTGTGCACAAGAGTGAGAATTTTTATAGATTGGAGACCTAGAAGGGAAATCAAAAGGTGCAGGGATATATGCACCTTCAATTTCATGAGATTTTGTCAAATTGTTCTCCAAAGTAGTTGAACCAATTTAAATTCTCACATCTTTACCAACACTTAGTTTGCTCAGACTTTTACATTTTAACCAATTTGTCACACATGAAATAGCTTTGTTTTAAATTTACAATTTCTGATTATTAGTCAGGTTGAGCATCTTTTAATATAATTAATAGTGAATCAGATTTCCTCTTACGTGAATTGGCTATTTGTCTCCCTTGCTATTGGGTTGTCCCCTACTTACTATTTAGGAGTTGTTGTTGTTGTTGTTGTTGTTGTTGTTATTTTTTAAATATGCTGGTCATATTTTTTTGCCTTTTAAATGCACAGCAAACATTTTTCTCCAGTTTGTGCTTTGTTTTTTCATTTTGTATACATTGTCTTTGATTATAGAATTTTAAAATTTAACATAGTCTTCTGTATCAGTCTTCCTTAATGAATTATCCTTCTTGTTTTCTGTTTAAGAAATGATTCTTTTCTTCAAGGTCATATAGGTATTCTACCATATTTTCTCCTAAAAGCTTGAAATTTTTGCTTTTAATGTTTAGATTTCAATCAGTTTGGAATTTTGTATGTAGTGTGAAGAAACAATATCTTAACTTTTAACATAACAAACACTAATTGTCCTAGCATCACTTATTGAATAGTTTATGGTTATCCCTATCCCCCCATTGAATTATAATGCAATCTCTGTAATATATCAAGTTCCCATCTATATGGGTATGTTTCCAGAATCTCTTTTGTCTTCGTTCCACTTGTCTGTTTGCTTATCTATGCCACTGCCACATGGTTTTAAGTGCTCTAGCTTTTTCATTTAAAGAGGCAAATTCCCCTCTTCCTTCTTATTTTTCTTCAAAATTATCTTAGCTATTTACCACTGTATTCCATTTGATTTTAAGAATATGTTAGGAAGTTCTGGGGAGATTTTTCAGGTTTTCGTTAGAAATATTTAGAATTTGGGGCGCCTGGGTGGCGCAGTCGGTTAAGCGTCCGACTTCAGCCAGGTCACGATCTCGTGGTCCGTGAGTTCGAGCCCCGCGTCAGGCTCTGGGCTGATGGCTCAGAGCCTGGAGCCTGTTTCCGATTCTGTGTCTTTCTCTCTCTCTGCCCCTCCCCCATTCATGCTCTGTCTCTCTCTGTCCCAAAAATAAATAAACGTTGAAAAAAAAAAATTTAGAAATATTTAGAATTAACTCAGAAAAAATACTGTCTTTAGTGATATTGTTTTTATCTATGAATATGGTACATCTTTGCATTTATTTACATCTTTGAAAAGTGTTTTTACTAACTTCTTACAATTTTCTCCATCGAGCTATTTCACATATATTGTTAGATTTATTCCTACTTTATAGATTTACTGCTATTACAAATGTATATTTTATTTTTATTTTTTAAAGTTTATTTATTTATTTTGAAGCAGGGGGGCGGGGAGGGACAGAGAGAGAGAGAGAGAGAGAGAGAGAGAGAGAGAGAGAATCCCAAGCAGGCTCCACACTGTTAATGGAGAGGCTTATGACACAGGGTTCAATCCCACAAACTGTGAGATCATGACCTGAGCTGAGATCAAGAGTTGGACACTTAACCGACTAAGCCAACCAGGTTCCCCACAAATGTATATTTTAAAGTTATATCTTCCAAATGGATGTTCCTGGTATATACAGATGCCAGTGACATTAACATATTGACCTTGTTTTCAGCAACTTCTTGTTAGCCCTTATGTATATAGATTCTCTTCAGTAGTCTATGTAATCAAAACACTGTGATAACAATATCTTTATTCATTTTCAGCCTTTTAAATTTTCTTATTATGCTAATTAGAAGATTCAGTATAATGTTGAATAGGAGTGGTAATAATGAATATATTTGTTCTGAAACTCCTTTCCCCAGATTTTTTCACCTCCTGCTTTTAGCCCTACTCCCAGATGAATTGTATCTTGGATTATATTCCACTGACCAAAAAGTAGGTCTCCCAGTCCCATCTGACCCAGACCTCTCTTATTAAGCATGTAGTTCCTACCAACCCCACTCAAACAACTGTACTTAATAAAGGTGTCGAACCATCCATGGGGGTTTCATTTGGATACTCCACTATTCTGTCAGGTGCAAATGTGTCTAAAATGATTCAAATTTTTTTCTGTATATCTGTGTAGAATGGCAACACCATCTACACAAACTTAATAATCAGAAATATATATTCTCTCAATTCCCACATCTAATTTACCATCAGTCTTGTCAATTCTACATTCTAAATGTCTGCCAAAGTATTTTTTCTTCCCCATTCTCAACACCAATGACTGGGTTGAGCCTTCAGTATTTCCATCTTGACCACAGTAACAGTTTCCTAACTGATCTCCCTGCCTTTCATCTCAATCCTTGCTTACCATTCTTCTCATTGCTGACAAGTTTATCTTCCTAACACGCAAGTCTGATCATGTCTTGTCCAGCTTAAAACCCTTTGCTGCCTCCCTAATGTCTACTGTATAAAGTCTTAGTTCTCCAGCTGGTCATGCAAGGCCCTTTATTTACCCTGGCTCTCTAACAAATTCTCCTACCACTCCCCACTTGCCCTGGCAAAACTGAAGTGCTTATAGTTCAACTATGCTGTTTCCTGGTGCTATGATTTTTGCACACAGTCTCTCTGCTTGGATTGCTCTGACAAAGTCTTGTTCATTTTCAAACCCAGCTTACATGTCACTTACTCCAGCAACTATAAAGAACTCAACTATATCTATTGAGTACTACCAATATGCCAGGTGCTATGCTCTTTGTATGCCAGACATACAAAATGAATGAGATATTTCCAAATGTTGCAGCATCAGTTAGCTACTTTCATTTCTTGCCTCCCTTTAGGTTTAACTGGAGCAGGATTTTTATTACATATTTATTTTCTTTCTTCCATTCTTGATAAATACACACATGTACAAATATCAAACTATTCTCAAGCAGAGATGCATATGTATATATAGACACAGTATTCAGAAATATTTATGGACAGTTTTAACTAGAAAGTATGATTATAAATGATGAAATCATAAGCTCGGTACTTTGTGGTTAGACCCTAGACGAGTGAACACAAAGAAACACAATATGGCTAGGGTAATAATTAAGGGTGTGTTCTCCAAAGGCAGATTACCTGAGTTTACCTCTCAGCTTTTCTGCTTACAAGCTGGGTGACCCCCGGTAAGTAACTGAATCTTTGTGCCTCAAGTTCCTTAGCTGTAAAATGGGGACAATAATAATACCTGCTTCAGAATGTTGTTGAGAGAATTATTCAAGTGCTGAGAATAGTGCCCAGCACAATATAAGCATTTAATAAATACTACCTATTGTTACTTTGTATATGAGGACACTTTTGTCTCCGTCACTATCAGCAGGTCAAGTGATTTTTACTTCTATATTTAGCAATGAAAGAACTGTTTGTTGTTCTGAGCCAAATGTATATTCTTATCAAATCTTTATTGAACCAATGGTACATGTTGGCAGAATAACTGGTCCAGGAGAGCTCACGGTAGTGGAATGGAGTTTTACTTTCTGTAGAGCTAAATGATATATGTGGAAACAAACTGCCTTAGCTGATAACCTAACTGTAAACACAGATTGAGACATAGCTAGGTGAGAGTGTATGGTGTAATAGCTAACAGCAGAAGGTCTGGAATCAGACTGCCTCATTTAGATTCATAACTCCACCACTTACTAGCTTTGTTACCTTGGTCAAGTTACTTCTTTGTACCTCAGCTTCTACATCTGTAAAATGGGATTGATAATAACAGAATAACAGTCCCTATTTTATATAGTTATTGTAGAAATGTAATGAGATAATGCACAGAAGGCTCTTAGATCATTGCTTCATACAGGTGGAATACTACCTTTACAGGTGGTACAGAAATAAGATGCATGTAGTATTAAACTGACCTTTATATCAAAACAAGGACTGAAGGGCGTAGGAGGTAGGTTTGGGAAAGTGAGGGCTCATACTTTTTTAGACTGGGATTGAACATTTGCCTAGAGCAATTTACAAATCCAGGAGCCACACAAATCCCTCAGGGTCACAAACACTCAGATACATACAATGTTCCTGACAGCATGTGCACAGTCTCTGGAGGGGGTAGGGGGAGCATCCCTCACATTATATCCTGCTTCTGCTGCTGTGCTAAGATCCCACTGTGGAAGGTCTAAAGGCCCCTGAACATTCTGTACCATCTGCCTTTGGCCATGTACTTACTGCCTGAATTTACTTCCTACTTTCTTGAAGAGAAGTGGCTACAGGAAAAAACATTTAAAGGGGAGAGGCCAATTGGGGAACTAGAGGGCAGACTAAAGGGGAAGGAGGGGAAATTGGGAGAAGGGACTGGGTTGACCACCAATTAGTCTCAGGACAAGGATGTTCCTCTGGGCGGAAGTGAGATGAGGGACACGAGTAGCTCTAGTGAAGAGAACCCTTCACAGCAGAGGAGGAGATAATCTTAAGAGAAATAATATTGACTTCTAAGGTCACTGATGAGAATGGGAGCTTCCTGAGGGGCAGAAACCATGTTTAATGCACCTTTATAATTCTTTTCTTGAGGAAAAAGATGGTGGCTAGGAGGGAGAGCACAATGAACAATCCCTAATAAGGGAGAGGTGTATAAAATAGCTTGTTGTTTCTATTGACCAGTGTATAGGTGACTTTCCAGGTTAATGTCGTTGGTTGGTTCCCGAAGGCAAGTGTGTCTTCTTCCTGTGTTTTATGGTTCCCTAGTGGGTTCCTGCCAAGGAAGGAAGGACTGGATTATATCTTAGTTGGCCTGGTGCAAAGTGACCTAGAATCTTTGACTTTGTGGGGGCTGAGTCAGTGAGGGGCTGTGGAGCTGCACTTCATGAAGGATGGAAACTAATAAAAAGGAATACACCAACATTAACAATGCCTAACTATGGGTGGTGGGAGCAGGATTTTTTTCTTATTTCTAATAATTTATATTTTTCTAACTTTTCTGTAATAAGCATCTATGAGTTTTATATTTGTGGAAAATTAGACCTATTTGTCCAGTTTATACCATACACTTTAGTTTCTAGAAAACCTGAGCAAACATTATGTGCAAACGTCATATTAGTGTGTTTTCAGTGGGGAAAAAAAGTTTTCCAAACACGCATGAGGGAATGGAAATATAACGCAGGAAATGCACCTAGACAGTTATGTCCACATAAATTCTCCAAAGAGGGGTAAGAAAGTTGCTAGGGGTGAGATTTCCCAAGAACTTCTGGGGGGTAAAATGGTAACGTTCTTTATAAGCGGGAAAGGTGTGGCAAGAGATGGGGTTCCAGGGAGGAGAACTACCTGGAATCTTGCGGTGGAAGAGGCGAGGCGGTGGCAGGTAGGAGAGAGAGGTGGCCGCGGTCCTCCGGGACCGGGGGCGGAGCAGGAAAGGGCGGTGCGCCGAGCGGGAGGCGGGGCTGAGGGGCGCGCCCCAGGTGGGGATGAGCCGGACCTCACCTGCTCGGGGCCGCGCCGAGCGAGGGGAAGGCGGAGGGATTCCTTGGAGAAGTGGTGCGTCCTGGGGTGAAAACTGTGGAAGAGAGCTGACGTGCCCCCGGAGCCCCTGAGCAGAAAGGGGCCAGGGAGCGGCTGGCATGGGCCCCGAGCTGCCTGCACCTTGGCTGCTCCTCTTCACCTGGCTCCCAGCAGGTGAGCCTTGGGAAAGTGGGTCTCACCCTGGGCGCAGAGAGACAGGAAGCCATTGTTGCCTGGCCTTGCAGAACTGGCCTCGGGCAGGACAGGGCAGGGTAGTGGAGGCCTGGGCAGCGCTCTGGTAGCTCTTGGCACAGGCACCAGGCGGTGCGGGGACTAGCTCGAGTTTCTGCCTGTGGGAACCTGTTGTTTTCCTCATTTATTGGCCTAGGTCCTTCTGAAACAGGTGCAACTAAGAAAGAAACCCAGAGCCCCTGGGCTTCCCTCCAGCCGTCTTTAGGTACTTCTTAGTCTTTAAAACTGAATCGATAAAGGTGGAAGCACCACTCTTTTGATGCCTAATTACTTTGCTTATTTTATAGGACTAAGCCATGTGGCTGTCTGCTAACCATGGTCAGTGTCACTATTCTACTTTTTTTGTATCCGCTCACTTTCCTAACTCTTCCCCCTTGCTCAGTATCTCCCTACCAGGCGTCCAACCACCCACCCTTTCCTCCCTTCTCTTAACTTTCCTACCCTGTCTGCTTTGGAAAGCATGGTTTTTGTGTCTCAGTGTATCTCTTGGAAATATGTCAGGAGTGTCTATCTGCATGAGTAAAATCAGGTGAAAGGATAGCTGAATGACTGTGCAGGACTTTCAACCCTTTTCAAGTAGGATGTAGGTGTGACCTTGCAAACAAGAATGTATGAATGCCCTTGGAAATTCTTCCCCGTTTCATTTCATTTTACCATCCCTTGTCCCCATTTTAGGAATAACTGCCCTCTTATCTCAGTGGGAAGTCAGCTCAGTTTGCTCACAGACCAATTTGAGTCTTGTATTTTTCTGAAGGAGATGTAATTTGAAGTTATGGGCAGAGTTTCATTTTTACCAGCTTGATAGGACATGAAAATCACTTGGATGTAACTAAATCTCATTCAGACAAGATTCTACAATAGCTTAAGCTTAATGCTGAGAATAAAAAGGAGGGAGAATTGCAAAAGGGTGAGAAAACTGGAAAATCAGTATCCCTAAGACCCTCTGGCTCACACCGTTTTCTGCAGGATCTATGTTCTATCAGTTGTCTGAAGCTAAGAAGGCTAGGTGTCCGACACATGATACACAAGGAAATGGACAAACCTCACCTAAATTGAAGTGCCCCAAATTCCACCAGAGTAGTTACCAGCTGGGACTGTGACAGCAAAATCATAAAAATCCCAGCTTCTCACAGTCGTCTATCCTGTGCGTTATGTGTTCAGCTCACGTTCCATGGCAGCTAGGGATTTCTGAAGCTGCTAGAGCTGCCTTTTCAAGAAAATAGAGGTCTACTCCCATCTCCCCCCTTTAGCACCGTATCCCCAGATTAGGACTTTGTAGCCAGCAGTCATCCAGGTCAATAGAATAAGAAAAGAAGCCTTACAGACAACAATTTTATTAGGGTATAAACCCCAGTCCTTAAATCATCAGCATAATGTTCTAAAAGTTCTATTTTTATGAAGAATATTGAACACTGAAAAATTTTCAAATACAGTGATTATAACCAAAGGGTATATTCTTTATAGTAAGCAGATTGCTAAATGGACAGGGGCTTTAGAAAGTGGAGCTCCAAGTGTTCAGGAACCAGCCATGCAGTGTTAGTAGCCAGGATGCCGAGGTGGTAAAATTATACAGACTGCTGTGTTTGCCTGGCATTCTTTATTTTTTTTATTTAAAAAAAAATTTTTTTTTTTTTGTTAACATTTATTTACTTTTGAGACAGAGACAGAGCATGAACGAGGGAGGGTCAGAGAGAGAGACACGGAATCTGAAACAGGCTCCAGGCTCTGAGCTGTCAGCACAGAGCCCGATGTGGGGCTCAAACTCACGAACCGTGAGATCATGACCTGAGCCGAAGTCAGACACTTAACTGACTGAGCCACCCAGGTGCCTCTGCCTGGCATTCTTTAAATGGAAGCCTACCTGCATGACCCATTTTAGAACTAGAGAAAGCTGAATTCACAAAAAGTCCTAAGTAACATCTAATCTCACTTTTCTTTTTTTTTTCCTTTTTATTTTAGAGAGACAGAGAGAATGCAAGGGGGGGGGTGGGGAGAGGGGCAGGGGGAGAGAGAGAGAGAGTGAGAGAGAGAGAGAGAGACAGACAGACAGACAGACAGACAGACAATCTTAACCAGGCTCCATGCTCAGTGCAGAGCCTGATGCAGGGCTTGATCTCATGAACCGTGAGATCATGACCTGAGCCAAAATCAAGAGTCAGACACTCAACTGACTGAGACACCCAGGCGCCCCAAATCTCAACTTTATTTCATAGGTGAGAAATTGAGATTTCAACTCTTCAGACTCCAACAGTTTGAGGGGAAATAGCTATTTTAGCAGATATTTTCCCCGAATATGTGTAGAAGGTATATATAAAAGAAAAAGCTTCATCCAACTATTTAATGTGCATTTGGATTTTGCATCCACAATGTTTGTGTGACTCTGGTCAAGTTACTGAAAGCCTGCAGTAAACAGGGATGATTATAGTACATATCTCATAAGGTTTTTGTGAGGATTAAGTGAAATGAAGATTTTAAGGCACTTAATATAGTGGCTGAAACAAAGTGAGGGTTTAATGAATGTTAGCCACGGTGGTGAGGTGATGATACTCATGATTTAGATCCAAGTAGGATATTTTAGAGCTAACTTGAATGAAGCAATTTAAGTTTCCCCTCCTCCTCCTTCCCCTATAGCTAAGAAACTGCAGTTAATAGTCAGTGGACTATCAGGTTGGAATTCAGAATCTGCCTCTTACTAGCTGTGACTTTGGAGGAATTCAATTCCCTTCATCCAGAAAACAGGTGAAATTCCTGATAAGCCCCTCACAACACCCACCCTCCAGTCCCCATAAGGCCAGCTCTTGTTGGATGGCTTAACATCAAGCACAGGGTCTACAAAATGGTCATCACTCAGGAAATACTGCCCCCGCCTCTTCATTTTTACACGAAACTGCCTAAAATTCCCTAAGATCAAACAGAAATCAAGCTACTTTTCTCAGTTCCGGTATCTACCAAAGAAGTGCTTTTCAAACTTTTTTTACAGCTCTCAGTAAGAAATACAGTTTATGTTGTGACATGGACACATATAGATTTATAAAACAGAAACAAGAGCACACACACACACACAAACCCATTACTATGTTGGGTAAAAGAATAACAGATTGATATCACATATTATTTTAATAACATTTAAATAAGTAGAAAATAGTCTCCAAATTAACACTAAATAGAAAAATCCAGTAAGTTGATTTTCTCAAGGTCTGCTGCAGATTGCAATATGAGCTTTGGAAAATCCTAGAGTATGTTCATTTTGATCCAGCACACTGTTCTCTTCTGTTTCTAAAGAAGAGTTAACCCAAGCTTCTAGTTAGCATCCAGGTTTCTGCAGTTGTTAAGTGTGAGCCATTAGTGAAATCATGTCAGATTTGGGTACTGGCAAGTCTAGTCAGTGTGGCCTGGGGCCCTGATGGAGCCTCTCAGGTCCCAGAGTCCTGGGAAGTTAACCCCAGTCCCTGTGCTCTGAGCTGTGGAGAGATCAGTTGTCATTGTTTATGTTTGTTTTTGTACTTTTTCCAAGTTTTTTTTTCTTTAAAAAGAAATGTTTAGCACACAAGTGATACTTGCCCCTTAAAACAAAACATTAAGATAATCTAAGGTAGGTTCTGCAGCCTTTTGCATTATTGGCTGATAGTTCTGGTTACCTCCATTGAGCCTCAAAGTTTATGCCTGGAATGAAAGTTTAGTTTTCCACCCAAATTCTAAAAGAGTGTGTCTCATTTGGGCTTTTGTGAGTTTTTTAAAGATTATAGAGTGGTGTTAACTTACAGATTCACACAACTATCAACTTGTATTATCGTTCTTTGGGAAATGAGCCGGCTGATTCTAAGACACAAGATTCTTGGCATATAGACCAGCAATTTTCCCTTGGTGATGGGGGTAAAGTGTGGGATCACACTGAAGACTGAATGACATCTCGATTCACAATGTAGTGGATAGGAAAGCGGAGTTTCTCAGGCTGAGGAGGGTGTGGGTGGTGGTTGGGAGCTGTCCACTTGGCTCCTTCCTTACCTCCATGGGATCCCTGACGTACCTCCCCAGAATCCCAGGACTCTGCCAAACTCAAGTAGAACTCACTCCCAGTCTCTGTCTGTCTTCCTCTCTGGACCAGTTTTGCAGGTAAGGAAATCTGTGTTCAGGAAAGTCACAAGTGCCAGGTTGACATAGTAGACTTAGGACCAGAACCCTGGCATCCTCATTTTTAGTACATTGCTCTTTCCCCTGTTTCATACCATGGAGTAAATTTGTTTTGTCTAATTGAATCCTAGTATGCAGAAGTAGAAATAGATTGTCTAACTAAATGCTACTTATTAAACATGTTGCCCCAACAACAATGCAGTGGAATGAGATGCTGATAATTAATGTATCATCTGCCTGGGTTTCTTTCAGCCCAGTAGTGTGTTTCATTTTGTCCTTGGGGGAGAATTAAATTTGTGTTTAAAGAATTGGGAAGATTCAGGTCATGTCTCATATTTCCCTCATCTTTATTTCTGTATCTTTCAATCTGTGAATCTTAGGGTAAGGTGGGGTCAGAAGAAAGCAGTTTTGACACTTTCTTCATTTCCCAAACCTTGTTCTATTTCTTAATCCCAGGCTTTGCCCCTTCTTTTCTATTCCAGGTGATAAACCTCACACTAGCCTATTTTAAGCACCTTAACCATCTTGCCTCTTTTCTGTCTAGTTCCAACCAGCCTCTACTCAGACGATAGGTTAACCTACCTGGGTTCATCTTTTTCACCTTCATTTTATTCCTCCAAGAACCTCTATTAGGTCCCCATAGCTTATAGAGTGGGTTAAAGCTCTTTGTTTGGATTTCAGGGCTCACTCATTCTTGACCTCACTCACTACTTTGGGCAGCCTTCTCCCGCTGATATGGCAATACCCCCTCTCCCAGCAATACACACCCTTCTTTGTTTTTTTGTCTGCCACCCTACAAATGGTTAACTTTATTTGTTTTCTATACTTTTAGAGCACTTAAAATTTGTTCCAAGCAGTTTAGCCTGTCTTGTATGAATTTGTTTTTAGTCAGCAAATGTTTAATGCATACCATGTATAAGGCACGCATTAATGTATAAGGCCAGCCATGTATAAGGCTGGCAAACACTAGCTGTGTGATCCTGAACCAGTTACTTCATCTCCCTGAGGATTTTTCTCATTTATGAAATTGAGATAAAATAAGGCTTATCTCATGGGTGTTTTTACAAAGGTTAAATGAGATACTATATAATAAAGCACCCAAGACCATGGCTAACAACATAGCAAGTGCTCAGTATGTTTCCTCCCCAGTGTAGCCACATGCTTAGCACCACCCTGAGCCTCACACTGTTGAGTAGCAGATACCAGACCTTTGTTAAACATGTAATACATAGACCTAATTCCTACCCCCACCCCCACCCCAGCCCCCTTCTCTTTGTCCTCTTTTCTCCTCTCCTAATTCTCTCAACCCCTTTTTGTTCACACTCATGGCCACTCCCTCTTCCTCTTGATTCCTTTTATATTTGCACTGTTATCTAAGGAAATGTAACAAGTACTGACGGCAAATATACTTGGGGAGATAGCTTGCTCAGACATAAACTCTGATAGGATTAAACCTGTGTACTTTTTGTTAACCTGCTTAGTGGATCATAGGTGCCTGGGTGCCTAAAAATCACTCAAGAATCAAGACCTTCCATCAAGTGTTGGCACTAGGTCAAGCCCCTTGCCTGGAAAGACCCTGCTCCCCTGCTGCCTGCCACACCCCTCCAGGCAGGGCCCTTCATGTGTAAAGGAGAGGAAATGCCATTCAATCCCCTGAATACCTCTGTCCCTATGCTGTATGGATAATATGTTCTAGACACTGTAAAACATCTTGCCCAATCTGATATTACACAGGGAAGACATTATTGAATAAAGTAATGTACAGAGATATGCATATGTTTGGAACACACATCATTTAGCTGTAAAGATAATTTTCTTTCATTGGTTTTCCTTTGACTTTAATATAGGATGTAGTCCCCACTGGCACCTGAGCGTAGTCTTAAAAAGTACTTCATGGTAGGAAACAGAATCCTCTACCACTTCCCTCCTTCCCACAAACTCCAGTATCTCATCTGAAGTTACCTTTCAATCCTTAGATGACAGGTTTCTCTCCCTTTTTCCCAGAGGAGATGAACTGAATGGGTTTGCCAGGGGACAAAGTGATGCAGCTTTAAGAGCTTTTAATGCCAGTTTACATTTGTATCATTTTAATGCTTTCAAAATGCTTTTACATGCTGTTGTCAGTTGACTTCAATCTCCAAAGTAGGCAAGATAAGTACAAATGAGACAAGTAACAGCTAATGTTTCTTCAGTGCCTGTTATGTCCCACCCTCTTTGCTAAATGCTGGACATTTATTATCTCATTTAATCCCCACTACAACATTATCAAGGAAGTATTATTATAATTCCACATAAAGAGGCAATTGTAGTTTGGAAATAATTTGTTAGGTCTTTTAGCTGGTGGGAGAGTGGAGACAAAATCTGAACTCAGGAAGTCACTCTCCAGAATTAAAGTTTCAAAAGAAAATGATAGAGGTATTTAGGAAATGAAGGGGATACCACAGGATGAAGGAAATTTAAAAATAGAAAAAAATATATAAGAATTTGAGGGGCCCCTGGGTGGCTCAGTCAGTTGAGCGTCTGCCTTTAGCTCAGGTCACAATCTCACGGTTTGTGGGTTCGAGCCCTGTGTCAGGCTCTGTGCTGATAGCTCAGAGCCTGGAGCCTGCTTCAGGTTCTGTGTCTCCCTCTCTGTGCCCCTCTTCTGCTCACCTTCTGTTTCTTTCTGTCTTTCAAAAATTAATAAAAATTAAAAATTAAAAAAAAGAAAAGAAATATAAGAATTTGAAAACAATTTAAAGAGCAAAGATCCGGAGCGCCTAGGTGGCTCTTGATTTCGGCTCAGGTCATGATCTCAGGATAGTGAGATTGAGCCCTGCCTTGGGCTCTGTGTTGGGCATGAAGCTGCTTAAGATTCTCTCTCTCTCTCTCTCTCTCTCTCTTTCTCTCTCTTTCTCTCTCTTTCTCTCTCTTTCTCTCTCTCTCCCTCTCTCCCTCTCTCCCTCTCCCCTCCCTCTCCCTCTCCCCTCCCTCTCCCTCTCCCCTCCCTCTCCCTCTCCCCTCCCTCTCCCTCTCCCCTCCCTCTCCCTCTCCCTCTCCCCCCCTCCTCCCACCCATCTCCCTCTCCCTCTCCCTCTCCCCTGCTCTCTCTCTCTCTCAAAAAAAAAAAAAAAAAAAGCAAAGATCCAACATCGACATCTACCTTTTTGAATCTGTCCCTATTTTCAGCCCAGATTCTTCTATTCTTAGTCTCTTCTTGAAAACTTTACCTGCATAGTAGTGTGCATGACCAATGTGGTTAGTTTTACTGAGAAGTCTGAGGCTACAGAACAAGAAGGATGGGAAGTTTTTGTCTTTGAGATAGGCTGTCCTCTCAATCTGGAAAATCCTCCTACTTTTTGAGTTTAACACCTGACTTCCACTTGGAAAGTCAAGCTTGCCTGCTTGGGAAAGATCAGGTTTGGGTGCCAGCAGAACCAAATCCTGGGGCTGAGAGGGCTTGGTTTATTATAGTCTCTGAAGCTTGGCCCACATATATGAGCAGAGGGATTCCCACCCTAGAGGGTTTTGTGAAGATTAGAGGCAATGTGTGTACATCACCTGGCACACAATAGATCCTAAGATTCACAGCAACAGCTGAGAAAAGGGGAGGGAGGTTTGCTGGTTGCTCAGTACCTTTTGTCCTGGGACTCTTACTCTCTTTGTGGAGGAGGGCAAGGGGTATAGGTCCAAGAGTGCATATGCTATGGGGCTGGAAGAACCCTGGATAGAGTGGGAGTGAGCTCAGTTCAGTCAAAATTGTGGGAACCTGATCTATTTCAAGGCTTGAAATTCACATAAGGGATGAAATCTGAGAGAGGATGAAAGAGTAAATACCCAGCCAGCAAAGCCAGTGCTGACGTTGGTAAAGGTGAGTCATGTCACCTCAGGTATGTTTTGGCCATAATAAAGGCATTCATGGAAGGGTGCTGAATGGGAATCTGACAATAAAGTTGATCACCCTTGTCCTCATTCTTCTTCCTCAGAGTGTCAGATTCAGCAATCTTCAAAGCTACCTGAAAGTAACTTCTAGCTCCAAATTCCTTTCTCTGACTCCCAGCAAACCTGCCCTCCCTCCAAATGTTCCACCTCTATACAAATAATATTCACTAGAGTCCTCTGAAGAAATTGCTATTTATGTCACATTACCATTCAGGAAAATAAAGAACATGCAGGTTATCAATCAATCACAGTATCAGAGTGATTGCTGCCGATTATAGCCTGGCTCCACACTCCACAATTATTTGCAGGCTAGTGAGTACCGAACATCTTCCTTTACTTAAAGAATAACCAGGCAGAGTGGCAAGAGTACTGCTCAGGGGTGGAATCTTGACTCTGACCTTATTAGAAAGTAAAGCGACTACAGACAGGCCACTCACCTTTTCCAGTCCTAGATTTGCGGTGTATGAAGGGGCACTGCTCATCTCCTCCCAGGGATCATTTTTAATGTGTAAAAGAAAATATTTGAAAGTACTGTGTGGACATAGGATTTTGTTTAGACCACAAATAGGTGTTTTTATTTCCATTCCAATCCGTGTATCTGCTGAGCAAAATAAGCTGGTGTTGACAGTGCCATCCTGGACATTGTCAAAAGCTTACCTGTAGCGACTTCTCTTCAGTTAAAGCTGTGTTGGGGGAAAGTTCCAAGGTCTATGTCAGGTCAGTTCTGGAAAAAAACAAGGAGGGTGGCGAGGGTAGAGAAGCAAAACTAACAAAGCAGATTACAAAGCAGTCCATGTTAGGCTTGAGACACTGGTCACTGGCTCTTCGATTTCAGATTGGACTAATTTCCAGGAATCTTATAGCTGGTAGAAGACAGCAGCTGTTTTTCTCCCAAACTACTCAAGGCTCATTTTTGAAATGATGATCTTTATAGCTGGACAAGGAAGTCATCAGTCTTACCAAAGACACCACTTTTGCCCTATTACTCTACAGAAAAGTCTCCAGTGATTATCCATTAACTAGAAATACATGCTTCGGTGTGATTTAGACTCCACCCCCATGCACTACTACCAGCCCCGCCTTATTTATCCCTCTGCTTCCCATAAAGCCAGAATACTAGCCAGTTTGGTTCCCTCCAAGCCCCGTAAATAACTGCTCCTTTCTGATAAGGGCTTTTGCTCACTCTCTTCTTCTGCCTCGAAGCCATGAGTTTCTCTGCCTTCTCCCTATTTTTCACGTGTGATCTTAATCCTACCTGAATCTTAAGGTCCAGCTTATATTTTTCTTCCATGAAGTCTTGCCCAGGTACAGGTCTCCCCTGCAGATCCTCTTTCCAGCAGGTCTGTCACAGGCACATCCTCATTTCAGCCCAGCCCTAGAGACAGTTTAGGTCATTTCTGGGGGCAAGGGCCTGTCCTGAGCAGCACTCTGCTCTTTCTCTGTGGATGTGAGAAAAGTGGGTGCATGTGCCCGTCACAAGCCACCACTTACTATTTCACGAGGGCTGTGTCCAGCAGGTGAGGAAGGACTCAGAACCACATGGCTCTGGCCTTTGAGCCAGGCTCACCCAGCTGTTTTGTAAGGGGTGACAGTGGCGCTAAATGTTTGTGGGAGTAAAACAGTCACCTTGAAGCCATTCCACCTGAGAACTCTCCTGGAGAGAACCCCAACTTGAACCCCTTTCTCTCTGGCCTTCATGATAAAGGAAAAGAGGGAAAGAGACTCCGACTCCGACACTAACACAGCAGCATATGTGCCAGGCGCCATGCCAAGTGCCAGAAGAGAATGATCTCACTGCGTTCTTTCAAGGACCCGATGAGGTTAGGACTACTCTAATCTCCAGCCACAGCTGAGAAAACACAAACTCAGAGTAAAAAAAAACTTGTATAATGTCCGAATAAATAGCGAAGTGTTATTTGAACCCAGTTGTCTCAGAGTACAAGGCCTGTTTGTTTTGTTTTTAGTTTAGTCGACACCAGTGGTTCTCAGAGTATGATGCCCAGAGCAGTAGTATCAGCGTTTCCTGGAAACTTGTTAGAAATGTAGGTTCTTGGGCCCCACCCAAGTCCTGCTGAATCAGAAACTCCTACTGACAGTGATCTGGGCTGTTACAAGTCCTGGTGGTGCGTGTTCAAGTTTGAATACTACTATTCTGAGCTAAACCTCCCACAAGAAGATCCCTTATAACTTGGCCTAGAAACCATATTGACATAGGAACATTCTAAGATGTTGGTTATGTGTGGACCCCTGACCACGCCAGAGTCCACCTGACTTTCTGTGCCACCTAGTTCCTCATCAAGGCAGATCTGGAGCTGCAAGTATATTTGTAGCTTTGGAGGCTGGGGAGAAGGAGTTTTAAAAAGGAGAAAAGAAAAAACCTTAATTTCTTCAAGTTTTCTTCATAAAATTTGTCACAATCTGATCATTTTTATTTATGTTGTCATGCTTATGTCTACAACCTGTACTGCCAGTTTCTACTGTTGATGTATTCTTGGTCATCCATTCCATTATTTATTCAACAAACATCTGTTGGGTGCCAAGGAGGTGACAGTGCAGGATGAGGTGCTCGTGCTTAAACGATGCGTCAGAGACAAACTCAGCCTGCTCAGAGCCTGCACTTAACTGGCCATCACCAAGGCATGTGAAAAGTGTTGCCTGGGGGTAGGAAGAGGCACTTTAGGAAAACACACAGGGCCCCTTTCCCAGGTTTGCAGTCAGGGAAGGCTTCTTCTTCTTCTTCTTTTTTTTTTTAACACTTATTTTTGAGAGAGAGAGAAAGAGAGAGAGAGAGAGAGAGACAGAGCATGAGCAGGGGAGGGGCAGAGAGAGAGAGGGAGACACAGAATCCTTCCTTGGGGAAGTGGGGAAACATTTTAAGAAAAGTGACATGAGAAAATGTATGCATGTATTAGCAGGCTCAGGCCAGTACCTATACAGCCTTCTTTTCATACAGTTTCTGTATTGTTGCTGGACGGATGAGACCCTCGCAAGTCATCCTTGCTCTGTCCTCCACCTCGCCCAGAGTGTCTGCAGTCTCTGCCTCTGACTCTGCCTGTGAGCCCCCATCTAGTCAGACAGTGTGTTCACTTATTTGCATGGCTTTTATCACTCCATGAACAGAAGTAGGTCACCTCTCAGAGACATAGTATGCCTTCAGTGTTTTCTCCTGCTCTTGGATGCAGGGTGCCTGTCCTTGCTGGTGACCGTCCAGCACACGGAGCGCTATGTCACCCTGTTTGCCTCTGTCATCCTCAAATGTGACTACACCACCTCCGCCCAGCTCCAGGATGTGGTAGTGACGTGGCGCTTCAAGTCCTTCTGCAAGGACCCTATCTTTGACTACTACTCTGCATGTGAGTGCCCTCCCCCCTCTGCCCAGGCCCCTCTGTGAAGCATTGCCATGAAGGCATAGGAATTATTTAGGATCACAAATCCTTATGAGAAGCCACAAAGATCACTTAACGTGGCCCCCTCATTTGATAGATAAATGGCCCAGGCAGATGAACTAACTTATTCCTGGTCACATACTATTTTATTTTAAAATTTATGTCCTACCTTGTTCCTGAAAAGATTTAGGCAGCTCAGACATTAAGTTTTTTTTAAAAGGCAGCTCAAGTCCTGCCTCCCAGCCCATTTGGTTGCATGCCAGCACACTGAGATGAGTCTGCAGTCTGCCGCCATCACCTTCACCACCTTAGAATGTAGACAAGAAGCCTCCTACACCCTCCAGGACGCTGAGGAGTGGCCATTTGTGAACCTCCGCACACTGCCACACTCCCTTTTATGGTCAGCCTTCCTGGTGGCCGACTGAACCCTCCAAGTGAGCATGTGAGTGAGAGCTCACTGCCCCCAGGGAATACATTCTCAGGGCCGCACAATTCCCCCTACCTATGCTTAGCCACGTCCTACCTCACAGTAGTGGCTGCCCCACTCATGTCAGTTCTGTGCTCCGAAAGCAAAGCTCTTTCTAGCTGTCTACTTCTGCCTCTCTCAAGGAACAAAGGAATGCAGATCCTCACTGGCAGCCCTGGACAATTAACCTTGTAGAAATTTTTGAGAGTAGAAGTAGATGCCGTCTATAAGGAAGGAAGTGAGCTTCCTGAGATGAGGAAAAATGGGGGGAGGCCTGAGCTTTACCTCTGTCAGCCCTGACTTACAGTACATCTTACAGTATGAACCCCGATACCTAAATGTCTGAGTCACTGACAGAACCTGGCCTCGTTCCCAAAAGACACATCTCTAAATCAAGGCATGATTTTCAGGGGGTTACTCTTCAAATAAAGGGCCAGGGAAAAGAGACCAGGGTGGTAGGCATTTGCCACCAGAAAATGCATTGTAAGGGCAGGTAGATGAACCCTGTGGGGGCAGAATCTGGGGTTACCAAAAATGAAGTAAGGGTAGTTGGGATGGGAAATGGGGGCATGCAGCCAGGATTTAGAAATGATGGCCTTTTAGAGGGGTCTGGGTCTTGCTGCTCAAAAGTTCATTAGTATCACCTGGGAGTTCATTAGAAATGCAGACTCTCAGATTCTCACTCTGGACCCGCAGACTCAGAATCTTCATGTTTAGTAAGATTCCCAGTAGATGCATGAGCTCAGGAAAAATTGAGAAGCTTCCCTGCTCCAGGGAACACTAAAGGTGCCTTTCTTCATGGGAATTCCCCCTGCTGTGTGACTTAGCTGTGTCCCCTTTTCTCAGCTTACCAGGCAGCTTTATCCCTGGGCCAGGACCCCTCCAATGACTGCAATGACAGCCAGCGGGAGGTTCGCATCGTGGCTCAGAGGCGGGGGCAGAATGAGCCCGTGCTGGGGGTGGATTACCGGCAGCGCAAGATCACCATCCAGAACCGTGAGTGCAGGGGAGGCAGCAGGGAAATGGGGGTGGTGGACACCAGGCCTGACAGGCTGAGTCATTGTGGGGATTCCCCCCACTTTTTTTTTTTCCATTTGTTTGTTTGAGGAAATTGCCAGATACATAGAATGCTGTACCACCATCTGAAGTCACTCCCCTGGAAGTTGGTGTCTGGATGAGAAGATGTCCTACAGCTTTGGCTAAAGGTCTGGGAGCGGGTGGTTTCTTTTGCTTTTTCATGGCTAAGGTGTGGATCAGTCTTGTTTGCTCCCTCCCATAAATTGCCCTCAGGGCCTGTGTGAACCCCAGGGCCCTGAGTTTCCCTCTGACCACTCCTGTTGTATATATCTAAGGGGCTTTCAAGTAGGTGACCACCTTGACACCATCATCACCCATTGGTAGAGGAAAGAGCGTTAGGCTTCGTTGACCAAGAGCATTAGTTCATTGACCAGCAGCAGATTTTTTTTCTCTGGCGTCTGTTACCTCATCTGAAAGATGGACATAATAGGCTCTGTCTCCCTACACTGAAGTAAGTATCAAACGTGGTATCTGAAAGCTATGTCTAAAGCATGTTTATTCTTTATGCCTAGTACACGGAGTGGTGGTTAGAACCCTCAGTCTGCAGTCAGATTCTGGTGTGGGTCCCCATTCTGCACTTATAGGGTATGTGAACTTGGGTAAGTCCCTTCGATTTTTTTCTACAAAATGGGACTTGCCATAGTACTCCCCATCTCGTGGAGATTTGTCAGGATTAAGTGAACTGATATACATAAAGCACTTAGCAAATATTAAGTGTGCAGTGAACTTTAGTTACCATCACTGAGCACGCTTTTGGATGGAGGGTTAGCCCTACATTCCTACCTTGTAATCCAGGATTGCCATGATGGGTTATTGGCACATAATTCAGAGCCTATTTCAGTGAGCTTCATGTGCAGTGTTAAATAAATATTTGCTGCTTAAAAGGGGAAAAATGGTAGAGAATACACTAAGCAGGCCACTCAGGGTACCTGTGGCAACAATGTGAGGAAATCAGTGAATATTTGATGACCATTTAAAGGTAGATCATTTAAAGGGAGCCAATTTAATATTTGCTTCCAGATTGGTGTCTAATACTTTAGCTGTAATATTTAAACCTGATCCTTTTACGTGCAATCTCTGCTTTCCCCAAGCCAGCCCTTAAACTCTTAGCTTTAGTGAACATCTGTCCTATTCTGGTCTCTAGGTACATTCTCAAAGATTCAGGGTGGTTCTGTTTTTCCCAGAACCTGCAAAATGAGCCCTGATCTGACTCCAAAATGTAAAGTCTCTTTTGGCAAGTCTCATTTAGTTTTTGAAGGATAATATTCCCCAGAGGTGACAAGGTGACAGACAGTCCTTGCTTTTCTCTCTCTCTCTCTCTTTCTATCTATCTATCTATCTATCTATCTATCTATCTATCTATCTAATTTTGAACAATAGTATCCACTATTTCCACTCCCAGTCACTTTTGGATCAAACTTTGCTTCTTCCTTCATGGAAAACCATTATTTCCCCCTTGGTTTTTAATTCTACCTCCATGCTTGTTGTGACTTCCTAGAACCCTTGTTTTCTGACACTTCTTTGCCCTGTGCTTGCGTCATTTGAAAAGACCCTGTCAAATCAGTTCTTGGATCATTTAAAATATAAACATATCCAGGGGTGCCTGGGTGACTCAGTTGGTTGAGTGTCCAACTTCAGCTCAGGTCACAGTCTCACAGCTCATGAGTTTGAGCCCGCATTACTCAGAGCCTGGAGCCTGCTTTGAAATCTAGGTCTCTGTCTCTCTCTGCCCCTCCCCCACTCATGCTCTGTTTCTCTCTCTCAAAAATAAATAAACATAAAGAAATTTAAATATTAACATATCTGAATGTCCTCATTACTGTGACATCCCTGAAAAACATGTTTATGTTTCTAATAAAAACTGGGGCAGACCTATGATACACATTAACTTAGAGGGAGAACCTCCTCCAAAACACTTTCCCTATTCTTCCAAGTCTAGGGGAAGCTCTTTCTGGGAAAGGTAGTGTGTTTGGAAAATCATGGGCAGGAAAATATTGTAGAGATTGACGTAGAAAGAGAAGGAAACAAAAGTTGAAGTTAGCTCCAGTGGTGCGTGACCTTGCATTTCTGTTTCATTTCCTCAATAAATATTTTTTGACAAACAGATAATGGAGAATTGTAAATATGACTGCCAGCTAAGCAGGAGCAAGTCCATAATGCGAAGGGTTTTTTTGTTTTGTTTTTGGTTTTTTGGGTTTTTTTTTTTAAAGAATTTGAAGATGTCCCCTGGCACTTACTGTGGGTGAAATAGCAGGAATGTGGAAGCTGCCTGGATCCTCTGACTGGACTTTAAGCCCTGTTAGGACAGAGAAGTCTGGTTCCTCTGCAGATCTTCCCAGTGTCTGACTCAGTGCTGGACCCACAAAAGGTCTTTAGTGAAGATTTGTTGCATTTACTAAACTTGAACATACCATTCATCTATCTTAAGTAGCACAGCGCTTGGTGCTCATGAGAACTGAAAATCCTTTCTTGAGCATTGAATAACATTTACCCTTAAAATAGTGGCATTTCATCCTTACTTATTCAATTCATCTCATAACCCATCTCATAACCCATCCCTTCAAGATCCAGATTCATAGCCAGTGAGGGATCCAGGCTGTGGAGTTTTCTACCCACTTTGGAGAGGACATTAGAACTTAGTGGTTAACAGCACCAGCTTTGCAACAGAGAGACATGGATGTGAACCTACTTATGCTAAGCATTATTTCTCTGTTCTTAGGCTAGTTTCTTAGCCTCCTGGAGTCTTGGTTTCTTCATCTGAAATACAGCCAATCATAGTTAGTGTATCAGGATTGTGTAGAGTTTGATTATGAATAAGCAAAAGCTCCAAATATTAGTGACTTAATAAAGAAGTTTTTTTCTTCTCATGTATAAATTTGGAGGTAGATAGTCCAAAACTAGTGTGGTGCCTCTGTTCCATTAAGTCCTCAGGAATGGTCCCCAGCTCCAGCTCACCAAGAAAGTCTTTTTCTCCCCCATGGTCCAAGATGGCAGTCATCACATGTGCTTGACTGATAACAGTATAAAAGAAAAGATGAAGAAAAGGACAAAGATGTTCCCCAACTGTTTTAAGAAAGTTCCTGGGAGCCATCTTGTGACACTTCTGCTTACATTCTATCCACCAGAACTGAGTCACATGTTCATGTCCACCTGTAAGAGGTGACAGGAAGTAGTTACCTTATTCTAGATGGCCATGTACATGACCAAAAATTATAAGACTGAGAGAAAAAGGGAGAAGAGACCCTGGGTGACAGTGTAATGTCACCTCACCCGCTGTGAGCTGTGGTGGGAATTAAATGAGGTGATGTCCAAAATCCTTTCAAGGCACCTGGTAGGGTTCAATGACTGTTTGGAGAAATAGGATGGTCTCAGAAAAAAGACAGAACTATGAGGGGGGCCCTAAGGATGTGGAAGGACAGTGCTGAGTCCTAAGCCATAGGTCAGATACCAGGGCCCTCTCCTTTAACACCTGGTACTTTCTCCCTCCTCCCTGCAGGAGCAGACCTTGTGATTAATGAAGTGATGTGGTGGGACCATGGAGTGTATTATTGCACCATTGAGGCTCCAGGGGACACATCAGGAGACCCAGATAAGGAGGTGAAGCTCATTGTTCTGCGTAAGTGCTGTTGGAGCTTTCTATTTAGCCACCTCATTGCTGTGACACTTTTACATACAGCACAGAAACAAGCAAGCCCAGGTTATTGTTGGATTGCCAACCTCTGAAGGTCCCTTACCAAAACTAAACTTTATTTTTTTTCTTTTCCTTTTCCTTTCCTTTCCTTGTCTTTTTTTTTTTTTTTTTTTTTTTTTTTTTTGCTGGTATATTGGTCAAGCTTAACCTATAGGTCAAGAGCTATATTTATTAGACCTCTAGAATGTTAGACCTGGAAGCATTCACCTGCATATTTGGTTAGCTTCCTCTTGGTGTCTCCCTGCAGACTGGCTGACAGTGATCTTCATCATTCTGGGAGCCCTCCTCCTGCTCCTGCTGATTGGAGTGTGCTGGTGTCAGTGCTGTCCTCAGTATTGCTGCTGCTACATCCGCTGCCCCTGCTGTCCTGCCCGTTGCTGCTGCCCCGAGGAAGGTGAGAGAGGACAGAGGGGCAGTGGGATGGGGTGATGCTGGAGCCTGGTATCCCAAATACATGAGCTTCACACACACAGATCAAAACCTTGGGTCCTTCCAGGTTCTCCACCATGCCCTTCTCCCCTCACAGGCTCAGAGGTCTTTGACCCCAGCACAGAATATAATGCTAGAGAAAGCTTTAGACCCAAGTGGGAAGATTTCTGTCTCTCCACATCCGAGCCTGCCTGAGGCCTCCTTCCAATGGTTCTGCCTATTGATGGCATTTCCTCAGTGGCCCTGAAATGCCTGTGCTTCAGTATTTGCTCCTAGTTCTCACCTTGCTTGGACAGGGAGTGGCTAGAGCAAGTGGTTTGAATGTAGCAGTGAGAGAGAAGGCCACCCCTTAGAGAGGACTTGAAATGAACAGATAGAGGAGAAAGGAGTTAAAGCAGTGATTCTTAAACTTAAGAATCACCTAGAGGGCTTGTTAAAACTTAGTTGCTGGCTCTACGTCCAGAGTTTCTGGTTTAATTGGTTTGGGGTAGCCCGACAATTTGTATTCCTCAAAAGTTCCCAAGTGATGTGATGCTGCTGAGCTGTGGGCCACACTTTGAATATCTCTTTTTAGATAAAGGAAAGAGGTTTAGATGAAGGAGAGAGGGAACGGAAGATCTTGCTCTTAATGTGATCTTTCTTTGGGCTAAAATTTGACTTTTTATTTTTTTCAAATGTTTATTTATTTTTGAGAGAGAGAGAGCGACAGAGCATGAGCAGGGGAGGGGCAGAGAAAGAGGGAGACAGAATCTGAAGCAGGCTTCAGACTCTGAGCTGTCAGCATAGAGTCCGATGCAGGGCTCGAACTCATGAACTGTGAGATCATGTCCTAAGCTGAAGTCAGGCACTTAACTGACTGAGCCACCCAGGTGCCCCTAAAATTTGACATTTTAAACCAAATTTATGATATACCCTAAAAAATTTGTCTGTGGAATGCCAAATTTTTTAATAGAAAATTATTCTATAATGACTTCTTAATAAATAGATGGAGTGGAATCACCTGCTTTAAATGGTAGGAATTTTGCGTTCTTAAAATAACATTTTTTTCCCCTGATGATACAAGTAAGGTATGACATTGTAGAAAATTTGAGAAATTTGGGAAAGTGTAAACACTAAGCACTCAGAGATAATCACTTTTATCAGTTTGGTTCATTTGAGAGGAAATTTTTTAAAAGGAAATATAAGGAATTACCTCTTAAGATAGAAAAAAAACTTAATCTACAATGTCAAGAAGGCTAATGGCCTGAGTCTGGTTTCAGGTCTGTGTTCCGAGGTTTTTGTCTTATAGGAAAAGAGAACTAACTTTTTTTTGGATGTCTACTATGCGTAAGCCCCTTCCATATATTTCCCTCTGTGAATCCTCACAACCCTAGAAGACTGTGTTATCACTGCTTAACAGATGAGGAGACTGAAGGTCAGAGAAGTCACACAGCTAGTAAGTAACAGTGGCAGTGTGGTGTTGAATCCATGTTCACCTGACGTATGAATGCCCGAATGTCACACAGTTGAGGCTGCCACAGCCTCTGTGTGTAGATCACAGTGGGCTTGGCAGAGAAACCAATGACCTCCTGAAAGAGAGGGAAAATAGCAGAGGACTCAGTACTGGGCTGTGGAACTCCCTACCTTTCAAGAGCCTCTGGGACAGATCCCAAGGAAAAATCACTATCACTGAAGTAGTAATATGTATGAAGAGATGAGAAAACTGCTCCCAAGATGCCTTCTTAGAATCCCTAAGTCAGTGGGGCACTAAAAACAGGCAGAACCGGGGACAAAGCCCACACAAATGATAAATGTATCCATGGTCAGTAAGCTGATAAGCACGTTTGGGGGAGAATGATTTCTCTTAAGTGGTTAGAGTTCATTTAGAAGAACTGGTAAAATAAAGAAATGCAGGCCACAAATAAAGGTCCCTGAACTTGAGCAAATGAGGTCACTTTCAGAGTGAGTCACTAAGGCAGACTGTCCTGAGAATTTTGATGACAAGAGGAGATTACATAGAGAGGATTGAAGTTGTTAAGGAGGGCTCTTGCATGGGGAAGGGTTTGTGTGTGTGACTGTTGGTTAGAATAAGAAAACCCCAAGTGTATTTGTAGGCAAAGAACCAAGGCCAGTAGGAAATGAGTAAAGTGAAGCCTTATTTTTTTAACGTATTTTTTTTTTTGAAAGAACACAAGTGGGGGAGGGGCAGTGAGAGAGGGAGACACAGAATCCAAAGCAGGCTCCAGGCTCTGAGCTGTCAGCACAGAGCCTAACGCAGGGCTTGAACCCACTAACCATGAGATTGTGACCTGAGCCTAAATCGGACGCTTAACCCACTGAGCTACCCAGGTGCCCACCCCTAAAGTGAAGCCTTATGAGGCAAGGCGATCACTGAGCAGGAGGAACAGTTGGGATTGACATCAGGTATACAGCAAAAGAACTACCTGTAGAAAGGAAGGGAAGGGCAGCCTGACCTCTGGAGAAAGGGGGGAAGTCATTAAAATGTGGGGGATGATCCAAAGTGTAAGGGAAGAAGCTGAGGGATCTCATACCAGCCTGTCTCAATTTCAGCAAATCAGAATTCTAGAGGCAGAACAGAGCTTGAGAATGACATCAGTGCTTCTTGACCTTCTCTGACCACAGCTCACCTCCCTAACTTGCTCCCGCTTTATAGTGAGTTAATAGAGGACCAGCGAGGAGAAAAAATGAAATGACACCAGATATTAGTAACTCTTGATATTTCACTTAGTACTGGTAAATGACCCACAGTAGAACTTAAAAGATGAAAGTGATTGAAACTGATCCCTACATCGGTTACTGGCCATCCTCCCCACAGGGCCTCTAGGCATCCTGTGTCGTAGGGCCACAGGCCACACTGGGAATCTCTGATCTACCCACCCACCTCCCCATTCTGCTTACAGCAGAAGGAAGTAAGGCCTAAAGAGACTTTTGCACAATTTCACACAGCTCGTTAGTGGCAGATCCTGGACTAGACATAGCTCTCTTGATTCCATGCCCAGGGCTGGTTCCTCTTCCTCAACCAAGATGATGTCATCAGCTGAAAGTTCATGGGGAGGGGAAGACATGAGAAGTGGGGACCATTTAAACTGCTGCTCTAGAGGAGGGAAGTGGGGTCTATAGATCAGTCAAGGGAAGCCAGTTGAGGAGGGCTACTTGAAGGCGGTTGTCTGACTGCAGTCAGCTCTGGCAGCATGGGGCCAGAAGCTAAAGCTGAAATGGTAAGAGTTCAAGTGCATGGGATTCTAGGGAGCTCCTCAGGATGTCACTGAAATGATTAGCCAGCCAAGTTACGGGGACTGGTGTATGGGAAAAAGTGAAAGGACTATGTGACCATGGTTCAAAAGAGGGTAAAGAAGGAGTTCTTTAAGAGTGGGGAATGGCTGGTAAGCAGTTACAGGCAAGTGCAGTTGGAAGGCTTCAAGGCACCACAGATGATCTTGACTGCAGGGAAGGAGAGGCAGGTGCTGTGTCATTTCTGTCACGGAAGAGATGTCTTAAAGAACATGCCCTGGGTTTTCCTCAGAAGTGAAGATAAATATGCCTTTGGTAGTTTAGGCTCCAAATGTATACAGATGTATACTTTTGTTTCCTATGGGATCTAAAGCAAAAAAAGTGACTTATTATAACAATGAGAGCCACTGTCTCTTGACTGTCTGTCATGTTGGGGCATTTCAAATGTATTGCTTCATTTAACCTCAACAACTTTATGAAATAGGTATTTCTATCCTTAGCTTACAGATGAGGAGCCTGGGCCCGCACACTCTGGAAGGTCACTCAAAATCAAACTCCTGGTATACGCTGGGATTCAGGTGGAAGTCCATTGACCCTCAAAGCTTGTATTTAAGGAAAAACCCTGAGGACCATAGTTCTCAGGAGATTCTTGAGAATCCTCAGTAGACAACTCTAGTTGAGCTTCCTGCACTTGAATTAGGGAGCTTGTTGAAAACACAGCTGCTGCTTGCTCTGTGTGAGACTGAAGGATATCTGGGAACAGGACCCAGTAATCTGTATTTTTAAGTAGCTCATTACAGTGATCAAGGCAGACTTTACTCCACTGAGGTTCAGAGATAACTTATTAGGAGTTTTTTGAGGCTTAGCTACTTTCTCCATGTCTCTTATTTTATTGCCCATCTGATTCCCCACTAGGTGAACAGAAAACCCTGACATCCCTAGGGGACAAGAGGGCATAGGAGAAGCTCAGAGGTTGTGTTTTCCACTCCCATCTCAACAGTTCCATTGCATCAGGGAAGGGAGGGGCCCTGGGGAAAAGGATGTGGCAGCTAAGAAGGGAGCAGGTGGGTTAATCTCTGAAGTATGGAAAATTTAACAGGAAAGCTCATGGAGGATCTGGAAGGGTCTCTAGGGAGTTATCTGTGCAGAGGGTCCCATTAGTTAAGTCATTTGGGGAGCAAGGAGTAAGCCCAACTTTCCCTTTCTCTACTGTTGAATTAAGAGAGTAGGAGAAGGAAGTGGCCAGGATTCATTTAGAGGGGTGGGGGGTGGATAGAGTTGTTCCCAATTGAGCCAGATGTCCCCAGGCCTTAGAGGCAGAGGCAGGTCTGGAGTGGGTTTTGAAAGGTATAGAGCTGAGTTGGAGAGTAATAAAGGGAGGAGGTACAATTGTGGAAGGTTTTTGTTTTTTGTTTTGTTTTTCATCACAGAAATAAAGGAGTCTGGGGACTCACTGATTTGACAGAAAGGACACAGGCCTGGGCATCAGAATGGCACCTCTGGCCATCACCAGCTATGGGACCTTGAACTGAGAAGTCAACCTCCCTGCACCCAGCTTCTTCATCTAATTCCCACATTAACAGATTGCTCTGAGGATTAGTTAGCCTATATAAAGTGACTGGCACATACGTATTAAGCAGGGCATTATGTGTGCTGATGGTAGCACATATAGGAAGCTAGGGGAGGCATCTGTTAGCAAGAGGGAGAGGAAAGTGCTGAAGCATGTGGGGGGTCTAGAGTGCTGTCCAGTGGCATGAAGGTGTGGCAGCTGGGTGAGCTTCTCTAAGTTTGCATCTGATTTCCTCCAGGCTGGGCTATGACGCACCACCAGGGCTGGAGCTCCGGACATTTCTGGAGGCTCTGCTGCAACCACTTCCTGTTGTGCTGGAAGTTTGTTTCACACTGGAGTCATTGGGTCCAGATGGCCACTTAGCTGTTGGCCTCAGCAAATCCCCGGCCCTTTGCAGTAGGGTCCAGAGTGCCTGTCTGCCCCTCTTACTGTGCCAGGAGGAAGCCTGAGGCAGAGCCCTGCTGCTTTAGAGGTGGCCACAGGCTTGAGGAACCCAGGAGGAGGTGAGAGTGCCAGCTGGGGGGCCTCAGGCAGGCACTTCCTGCCTGAACACACAAGTCCTTTTCCTACATGCATGGATGGACTGAGACCTTGGGACACAATCACCTTAAAATAGAAATTCATGAACAAACCAACTAAATGATTTTGTTTTTAATTTACACTCATGGGGGCAGAGAGGAGAGGATTGTGTCCTTCAGACTAGCTGCACTAGGGTATCAGAGTGACATTTCTATTGATCCCTCGTGCTTTTTTTATATGATTTTCTTTGCCCTGAAAGGAAATGGTATTTCCCTTCTCCCTTCTCTGCCTTCACTGCACCACTTAGAGATTCCCCCTACTTAGGATAAGGAGAAGAGTAGAAAGGATCCACTGGGATCTACTTCAGCTTTTTGCATCTCTTGCCTCCCTTCCACTAGTTTCTCCTCTCCACCCCCAGGGTTGCAGGGCTGTTGTACCAGCTAGAACATTCTTCAGTGTCCCTCACTTTACCAGTAATTCTGCCCATTGACCTCAGCATCTACATCCTTTTTTTTTTTTTTTTTTTTAGCTTTTTCCACTCTGAGTGGGCAGCCCTGAGCTTCCCTGGCAGTCCCTGACTCATAGCTGCCTTGAAGTCCTTTGCGTCTGCACCTTCTAGATTTGGCCCGTGGCTGAAGGCCTTGTTGGCCTGGGACCCAAGATTTCATTGCCTACTAATACCCACGTATCTACCTACATTTTAGGTGAAACTGGGAATGGCAGGACGATACAATATTTTCAAGACTAGGAAGTCAAGGTTATAGGTATGCTTTCCTTGGGAATAGGGTTTGCATCCTGTACCCCAGGAGTCCCAGCTCCTTGCAAGATGACCAATTAGTTACTATTCCCTTAACTTTCACTCCTATGTAAGATAGGTCAGAAATTGGCCTCTTAGCAAAGCCTCCTAGCAAGAAAAGTGAGGTGGGAGGTGTGGGGCTTGTCCTGGCTGAGGGTCCGCATTTCTCCTTTTTCCCCTCTAGCCCTGGCTCGCCACCGGTACATGAAGCAGGCTCAGGCCCTAGGCCCTCAGATGATGGAAAAACCCCTATACTGGGGGGCGGACAGGAGCTCCCAGGTTTCATCTTATCCAATGAACCTGCTGCTGCAGCGAGGTAAACCTTGCCAGAGATTTGGGGTGGGAGAAGGCAGAGGGTAAGGGTAGGAATATGGGCTGCATTGGGGCCTTCATGACAATATAGTGGATATCTATGATCAAGGGGACGGGATGGATGCAAGCTGAAAAATGTGGCATTTTGGTGCCATGGTTCTGAGAAGCCATGTTTTGGGCCGGCCATTCTGTATGTTCTTATCCTTGTTTCCATTCAGATTTGTCCCTGCGATCCAGCCTCCCACAGATGCCAATGAGCCAGACCACTGCTCACCCTCCCATCACCAATGGTGTCCTAGAGTA
Source organism: Puma concolor (assembly GCF_028749965.1). Classification (NCBI taxonomy): domain Eukaryota; kingdom Metazoa; phylum Chordata; class Mammalia; order Carnivora; family Felidae; genus Puma; species Puma concolor. The sequence goes on from NC_141675.1 coordinate 92,185,233, forward strand.
TTTGGAGAAAGAGCTGCGGAACCTCAACCCAGCCCAGCCTCTGCCCCCTGACCTCAAAGCCATATCTGGCCAAGCCTGCAGCATGCTGTCCTCCCTGGGCTCTGAGGTTGTGGAACGCAGAATCATCCACCTGCCTCCACTGATCAGAGACCTGCCGTCCTCCCAGAGGACCAGCAACTCCTCCCACCAACAGTGGCTCACTCCAATTCCCCCTGGACCCTGGGATCTGAGGGAGGAGAGAAGGCAGCCCCACTACTCTGCTTTTCACCAGGAGCTCCAGGACGGGGAGCCTAAGCGCCGAGCATTGGAAGGACGGGAGCTGAACCAACTTCGGAGGGGAAGGCGCCACTGCTCTGGGCTGCGTGGGTTACCCATGCCCTGGGCAGACAGGGACAGCCTCAGTGACGGCCCCTCGTCCAGTGAGGCCTGCTGGTGGCCCAACCACCTATCTGCTCGGAGCCACTACTCAGGCCGACCTCACAGGCCTGGCCCCCGGGAGAATGCCCAGAGGCCCCGGAGGCGCAGGCCCCGCAGCTACTCCCCGCCCTTGCCTTCCGGCCTCAGTTCCTGGAGCTCTGAGGAGGATGAGAAGGAGAGGCAGTCCCGGAGCTGGGGAACCCACCGCCGCAGCTCACACCCCTCACACTGGCCTGAGGAGAAGCCACCCAGCTACCGCTCGCTGGATGTCATGCCAGGCAAGAATGGCAGGAAAAAAGGGAGTGTGGAGAGGCGCTCGGTGAGCCTGGGGCATCCTGCTGAGGGTCGGGCATGGGCGGAGCGGGGCTTGGCCACAGCTGGCAGAGGCCACCCCACGTGCCACAGTGAGAGTACCTCCTCCTTGTTTTGCACAGCTTGCCTCATGGGCTTGGTGAGACCTCGCTCGAAGGGGCCGGGTGAGTGCAGAGGGCCAGGAAGGGCTCGATGCTTGATGCTTAAAACAGGGCCTTCTCATCCTCAGACCAGCCTTCATCACAGTCTGGTGAGGCAGGGCTTCCCCATTTCACAGATTCAGAAATGAGGCTCAGAATAATTAAGTGCCTTGTGAGTAGTGGAGCTAAGACTTAAACACGGGCTTTATGGCTAAGGCTTTACTTCCTGTCATACCTGCCTGTCTTTACTTAGCAACCGTATTTCCATACCCCAAATTAGAACATGCAGCCTGACAGAGGACATTTGTGCCACTTCTGAGTGCTGCAAGTCAGGGTGCAAGGCCTTGTTGTATTCGAGGATGAGGTCCTCTGAGACCCCCTGGAAAGAATCCTTAAACTGATGAAAAAAAACCCCAAACCAAAACAATAAATACCTCATATCCCAAATATGGGTAAAACTTTAGGGTTCTGTGAACAGGCAAGGTGCTAGTCATAGCTTACCAGCCTAAAAGGGGCACAAAGAGGGATTATAGGCCTTAATTTGTTTTGTTTTTTTTTAATTAAAAAAACCTTGTTTTAATTTATTTTTGCGAGAGAGAGAGAGACAGAGCACAAGTGAGGGAAGGGCAGAGAGAGAGGGGAACACAGAATCCAAAGCAGGCTCCAGGCTCTGAGCTGTCAGCTCAGAGCCCAGTGTGGGGCTCCAATTCACAGACTGCAAGATCATGACCTGAGCTGAAGTCAGACACTTAACTGACTGAGCCACCCAGGTGCCCTGGCCTTAATTTGTTTTTTAAGATGTGACTTAAAAAATCATTTTATAATTAATATATCCAAATGATGATATTCCCTTAATGTTGTCAGTTTGCAAAGTTATGCTGCCATTGCTCAAAAATATTCACGAACTGCCTTCGGAACCAATTTACATGAAAATATATTTCTGTATTTGACCTAAATCCTCTTCTGTTTGCCTCTGTTGAGATAGAGATATCTCTGAGGGAAGTTCCCAGAATAGAAGATATCATAGGAAGAAGAATTTTAGTCTCTAATATACCTTCAAGGATACATCTGTCATTTGGAAATGCAAATACTGCTGTGATTTGTTTAAAAAACAATCACATGTATGTAGTGTGCAAAGAAACAGGGACGTTGTGGAAGCTATGGTGCTAGTCTTTCAGGAAAAGAGCCTTGGTGAGAGAGTAATTCATGAGGAAGGTCTGCAGGCACTTCTGAAATAATGGCAATTATATCATATTCTCACAGATGTCCCATGAGAGAGGCAAAGACCAGTAACAATGAAACTTACTAGTATCCTTACTAAGTGCTACCTAGCTATGGGCATTTATGCACCAATTTAATCCTTACAACACCCTGTGAGGTTTTTACTATTATTTTCATGTTACAGTGGATACAGCTCTTTCTTCCATGTTACCAGTAAGAAAATTATATCCTGAAAGAAAACCCGGAACCAGTTAGAGCTGGGACAACAGCTGTTACTTTAGTCATTAGTGACTAAACTGTCTCTTATTTTAACAGAAAAAAAAAAAAAAAGTGTAATGTAAAAGCCAGTGTTTGGCCCCAAATCCAAGCCCTGTTTTCTTCTAATTTTCTTTTTTTCATTTTCTTCTCTTTAAGTTCAATTATGTGGTTTCTTGTAAGTGAGAGAAGGGAAAAAGGAACATTAATTAAGTTCCAGACGCTGGGGTAAGCCCTTTCTAAACCTTATTTCACTTAATCTTTATAACATTAGGTGAGGCTCAGTGAGATTAAGTATCATGCCCTAAGTCACAAAGCCAGTAGGGAGTGAAACCAGAATTTGAACACAGACAGCTCTCTGACTCTCAAGCCTGTACCCTTTCAGTAACTCATAATGCCTCATTTGAAAGAAAGAAGAATCGTCTGGGGCAATGATGCTCTCCTTCTATATTTCTTCCTCAGACTTTATTTCTTCCCTATTTTCTGAAAGTATCACAGCTTCCTTTATCATTAAGATGTACACACCACTAATTCTAACACAGGCAAACCAAATTTTCTATTGCAAAGTTGCTCACAAGACCCAAAGATCTCACTAACGATCATTTTGAAAGCCTTCATTGTTTTGGATCTCTGAGCTTATCTCACAAAGAGTTATCAGTTTACTTTGTCACATTCAACTGTCTACTCATATTCTGAGTGACTAGAGGCCCAGGGCCAAAGCTGGCTTTAGAAAATTGATTGGTTTGAAAGGGCACAGTGTTTTGTTCATAGTTGGAATTTTTAATGCCTTTAGTGAAGCAAAAGTATCCAGGGCCAAAATCTCTTTGCATCTTTCCTCAGTGGGGCTGGTTGCTTCCCACACACTTTCCTAGCCTCTGAAGTCTTCAGAGTTTGCAGCTAACTTCAGAACTTATAATACAATTAGACCACTAGATGGCAATCTTTGATTATGTATAACTGGAAGTTCCTGTTTGCTCCTTGACTTGATGTTTCATCATTTTCTTAAATCAAGCTTTTGGCAGTTAGTTTTACCATAACTTTTTACAAAACACTTTTTAAAAATAGTTCATTAAATATTCAGAGCAATATGCATTAATCGAAAAATCTTTTGCTCACATGGAACCTTCTCTCTAAAGAATCATTAATGTTTAACAAATATATACCAAGGAACAGGGGCTTCCATCCAAAATATTACCCTGTTCTTTACACAGTGCCCATGGGAAAGTGGAAGTTATGTTGAGGAGTCTCCCATTTGACTGCCAAACCAGTTGATATCTGACCTCAGGTCTGGTGTTTTTTCCACTCCATCAAACCTCAGAAATCTAAGAAACTATAATGTCATGCTTTAAACTCCTGTGGTTTCACACTGCATTGCCCCATGTGTTCCTGACCTCCTTCAAATTGATTATCTTTCTTTCCAATCTTGCCTTATCATAAAGGGCTTCCCAAGGCATTTCTGGTTTGTTGCAAGCTTGGCCTATACACACCTCTTATAATATGAAAGAAAACTGCATTCCTTCCTCTCCTAGTTAAACTCAAACTTTCTGTAGAGAAGCCAAGATTTTTTTTCATTTTTCTTGACTCAATTTAATAAAACCTTTTTTTGATCAGTATACTTAATCTTCTACTTTTAATACAATGCCTGTTCCTTGATCATGTGTAGGTTTTTCTTCAGCAAGCCCTGCACAAGGAACTTTCCTTTTGTCCCATTTCATTACTTTCCTTTGTATCAGAGAACATTTATCCCGTAGCATTTTGATTAGAAGTCGTGCCCCCTAAAAATCACTTTCCTAATAAAATGGAAACACAATTTTTCTATAGCAACATGAATGTATGTACATATACAATGCATTTTGAACAGTATGTTTTGGGACAGATACCTTATTTTGCCATTTCAAGTAAGATAAGAAAGGTCACATTCATGGACTACAGCTGTAGATATTCAAAACATAGATTGAAATCCCCTACAATATATAGTTAGAGAAATATGAGAAATGTAGACATAGTGCTTGCCCTGATAGAACAAGTTGAAAAAGCCAAAAGATCAAGTGGACTAACTATTGAAGAAAAGCCACTGAGTTTGGTCAGGAAGAGATAATTAATGATCTCTGAAAAATAACTTGAGAGAAATACTAAGGTATGAAGCTAAACTTTTTAGAAGGGCTGAGAAGGAATGGTTCAGGAGAATATGAGTAGAAAAAGAACTCGGCCATGTCTTCATAAACAAATGGTAGGGAGATGGGCTGATGAATGGACAGGGTACTTTTTTTCAGTCTAAGGGACACTTAAAGATGTTAAAATCATCAGGTGACAAAGTGAATGAAACTAAAACTTTCAAAAATTAAAGATGTTTGAGGGAGCCTCCAGGGAGGTATGAAAGAAGAGAAACTTCAGCCTGGGGAAGACACTGGCTTTATGAAGAGTCAAGAAATAATTTTTAGATTCATACATGCTGTCCCAGCATCCACCACTCATCTATGATTTGAACACAATCAAGTGCACCTTGTGTGTTATAAGCTAGACAATAGATCCCAGCTGACTGGATTTTTTTGTGTTCTATTCCACAGGAGAGAGACAGCTCCCATAGTGGAAGGAGTGTGGTCATTTAGTCACCTGGCACAGCACTACTTCTTTGGCTACTTCTCAGCTCCGCAAGTCATCAGCATCACCTAGATGTCCAGCTGACTTGGGACGGACTCTACCAATCCGTTTCTAACAGTTCTGGCTTAGGTTCTGAGAATAAAACAGAAGAATATTAAAAACATGAGTTTGAGGGGTGCCTGAGTGGCTCAGTCAGTTGAGCGTCTGACTTCGGCCCAGGTCATGATCTCACGGCTTCTGTGTTCTAGCCCCGTGTTGGGCTCTGTGCTGATAGCTCAGAGCCTGGAGCCTGCTTCGGATTCTGTGTCTGCCTCTCTCTCTGTACCCCTCCCCTTCTCATGCTCTGTCTCTTTCTGTCTCTCAAAAATAAATAAACATTAAAAAACCTGTTTAAAAAACAAGAGTTTGAGGAATTCATGACTATAGTGTTAGCTTTGGCTCACACTCTGCACATTTAGAGTACCTGACATGTAATGGACACTAACTGGGATGTGATCCCTCAGAAACTTAGTAGCTGGAGTCTTCAGCTAGGTTACACACTCAGAACCGTGGCCATTTTCACAGAACTCAGGAATCTTGAAGAAGAAATCAAACATGTTTCAGGTGCAGGAAATTTATTGAATAGTATGTGAGAAATTTCCATGGGAACTTATCTCTATCTCTATAGCATACCTCCATATTAGGAGTACACTTTGCTGCACCTATGTCCATTCCTGAGTGCTCTTGAGGGTCAAGTCAGAGATAGCATGGGAAATACTCCAGCAGCGTGTTCTCTCATGGGTTATTTATGCAAGTGTCGAAAATCACAAGAGGCAATTTTGCACCAAACTTGTTCCTGTCCCTTGTTTTCATTTTGCTCTTTTTTTTTTTTTTTTTTTTTTTGCTTATATCTAATTTATATATTCTTACATATTATGTATCCATTAAAATCACTTTGAATGCTTCTTGGGGACAACACAGTATATAAATAAATTAGAAACAAAATGTACTGACCTAAGGATTCTGCCCCAAATAAATACCTACTTTGATGTACTTGACTGAATTGAGTTTTCTTCCCAACTAAAGCTCAGAGTAGAGCCAAGCCAACTTGGATAGTTTTGGAGTCACCTTTCTCTTGGCACCACTGAGCCTTGCAGATTTGAGATTTCCCAAGCAGAAGCATCCAGGTAGGTTTTGCCACTCCAAGAACCCCAGGAGGAGTGGGCTATGCCCTCCCTATAATAAGCTGTACTACTCCCTCCCATTTTCTCCAGCCCCTTTGGTGGTTTCATGAACCCATTTGTGCTTGATGTAGACACCCTCCTTGAGCAGGGAAGGAGGTGGTCTGAAAGGAGGGGTGTGTCTGTGTTCCTCAACAGTATCTTTATGTGTATGACCTTAAGCTCAGTTTAGATCCTGTTGTGTTGACACATCCATTTTTCCCCCAATCTCATTAATTACATCTAGAGAAAATAGGTTAAATGCCTGTGTTGGACAAAGGTTTCTTTGGGATTTTTGATGTCTGTAATGTAACTGGATCTAAAATAGCAAAACAGAAAAAGAAATTAACAGTTTAAGACATAAAATTCAGGGGTGCCTGGGTGGCCCAGTTGGTTGAGCATCTGACTTCAGCTCAGGTCATGGTCTCCCACGTAGCAGGTTTGAGCCCCATGTCAGTTTCCATGCTGTCAGATCTTCTGAACCCCCTTCTTCTGAGCATCCAACTTTGGCTCAGGTCATGATATCACAGTTCGTGAGTTCAAGCCCTGTGTCAGGCTCTGTGCTGACAGCTCGGAACCTGGAGCCTGCTTTGGATTCTGTGTCTCCTTCTCTCTCTGTCCTCCCCTGCTCACTCTCTTTCTGACTCTCAAAAATAAACATTTAAAAAAAATTTTTTTTATGAGGAAAGGTGTCATTTCAGTAACCGAAGTTTGTGTGTGTGTGTCCTGAGATAATGTCCACACGGAACTGCCTCTGCAACAGGGCTAAACTGGCCATATCTCCCCATGGAATAACTTGATGCCCCTGGATCAAACCAATTTTGGACTGCCCAAGTTACAACTTTCTGTTCTGGATAATTCAGATCCTCATCAAAGTCTCCTCTCACATGAGCATAATCAGCAGTCTTGAAGATAGTCATAACTCTCTTTGGTGCAAAGGTTTCCAGTACACAGAACGTGCTGAACCTTTCCTGGCACCAGCAGTTTTTTTAATTTAGCTGGCAGTATGTTGTACCAGTGTGTGATGTCTCTTAATACTAACACCAACATCTTGTCACTGGGCTGTGCTCAGTCACCACAACTGCTACCTCAGGAAATTGGATTTTTAATTAAAAGCTCTCTGAAATGAAATCTCAATGCAGGCCAGATAGTCTCACTGGAGAAAAATAGCAAACCTTTAAAAGTATAATTAACACTAAGTTTGTACAGTGTCTTCCAGAAAATAGAAAGGAGGAAATACTCCCAACTCATTTAAGGAGACCAGTGCAAAGCCACTGCAAAAGTCATTACAAAAAAAGAAAACCACAAAAAAAATCTCTTCTGAACTTATATGCAAAAATCATTAACAGACTATTACCAAATATTTTAATACTTAAAAATAATTATACACCATGAATAAATGGGATTTGGCCCATATATGCAAGACTGGTTAGCAGCATAGTAAAAATAATCTTGAAAAACAAAATTGGAGAACTTATACCTTCCAATTTTAAAATGTACTATTGGAGCACCTGGGTGGCTCAGTTGGTTAAGCTTCCAACTCTTGATTTTGGCTTAGGTCATGATCTTATGGTTCATGAATTCAAGCTCTGCATTGTGGAGCCCACCTGGGATTCTCTTTCTGTCCCTCCCCTGCTCATTCTCTCTCTCAAAATAAATAAATACACTTTAAAATAAATAAATAAATAAATAGTACTATACAGCTACTGTAATTAAGAGAGTGTGGTACAAACATAAGAATAGGCCTATTGGTCAGTGGAACAGAATTGAGAGTCCAGAAATAAATCCTTATATTTATGGTAGACTGATTTTTTACAAAACTGTTCAGGCAATTTGGTGAGGGAGGGAATGTCTTTTTTGCAAATGGGGCTAGGTCATTTGGATGGCCACATGTAAAAAAATATATTTAGACCCTTACTTCATATGTACACAAATAATTGAAAATGGATAATAGTTCTCTTTTTTTAACTTTTTTATTTTTTTTTTAATTTACATCCAAATTAGTTAGCATATAGTGCAATAAGGATTTCAGGAGTAGATTCCTTAGTGCCCCTTACCCATTTAGCCCATCCCCCCTCCCACAACCCCTCCAGTAACCCTCAGTTTGTTCTCCGTATTTATGAGTCTCTTCTGTTTTGTCTCCCTCCCTGTTATTATATTATTTTTGTTTCCCTTCCCTTATGTTCATCTGTTTTGTCCCTTAAAGTCCTCATATGAATGAAGTCATATGATTTTTTCTTTCTCTGACTGACTAATTTCACTCAGCATAATACCCTCCAGTTCCATCCACGTAGTTACAAATGGCAAGATTTCATTCTTTTTGATTGTTGAGTAATACTCCATTGTATATATATACCACATCTTCTTTATCCATTCAATGGATAATAGTTCTAAATGTAAGAGTTAAAGCTGTAAAACATTTAGAGAAAAATAAGAAAACCTTGTGTCCTTGGATTAGGTAAAGAGTTCTTAGATATAACACCAATAGCATAATCTTTAAAAGAAAAAAAATTGTAATTGGATTTCATCAAAATTTAATACTTTTGCACTTCAAAAGGCACCCTTAAGGAAACAGAAATACAAACCACAAACTTAGAGAATTCATTCACAAATCTTTGATAAAAATACTTCTAACATTCATCTCTAAAGAAATCTTACAACTCAATAAGACAAACAACCAAATTTTTAAAAATAGGCAACATTCGAATAGAGATTTCACAATGGAAAACATAAAGATGGCTAATGAGTACATGAAAAGATGTCTCTATCATATCATTATCTTTAGGAAAATACAAATTAAAATTACAATGAGATACCACTTCACACCTGCTAGAATGAATATAATAAAAGAGACAACAAAAAGTGGTAGCATGGATGTAGAGAAATGGGGATCTTCATGGCTGCTAATGGAAATATGAAATGACTGTAGCTGCTTTGAAAGCCTTTTGACAATTAAAAAATATATATTGGACATAAATTTATCATACAACCCAGAAATTCCACTCCCTGGTATTGCCCAAGAGAAATAATACGTGGACATAAAAACTTGTATAAGAATAGAAGCCTTATTTATAATAACTAAAAAAGTAGAAAAAATCCAAATTTCCGTCAACTGGTGAACAGATGAACAAAATGCGGTATAGCCACCCATACAATGGGATTCTATTCAGTATAAAGAAAAACAAATTACTGATACATACTACAACATGGATGAACTTCAAAAACAATATGCTAAGTGAAAGAAGCCAGATACAAAAGACCACATAGCATATAATTCCATTCAAAGGAGACGTGCAGGAAAGACAAATCTATAGAGACAGTAAGTAAATAAGTGCCTAGGAATGGGATTGGAACAGGAATTGACTGCAAATGGACAAGAGGTTTCTTTTTGTGGTGATGGAAATGTTCTAAAATTGCATTGTGGTGATAGTTGAACAGCTTTGTAAACTTATTAAAAATCAGGAATCTGTATGCTTATAATTGGTGAATTCTATGAAATGTACTACACCTTAACAAAAATCTTTAGTAGGTTGAACGTCATTCCAAAATGCGTTCTCTGATATATAATGAATGATAGAAATCCTTTTAAAATATGTTCATATGAATACTAGTTTTAATTTAAACAGTTTTTTGTGGGGCCCCTGGGTGGCTCAGTGGGTTAAGCGTCCGACTCTGGCTCAGGTCAGGTGCGGTGGTTGGTGAGTTTGAGCCCCATGTGGGGCTCCGTGCTGACAGCTCAGAGCCTGGAGCCTGTTTCAGATTCTTTGTCTCCCTCGCTCTCTGCCCCTCCCCCGCTCATGCTCTATCTCTCTCCGTCTCTCAAAAATAAATAAATGTTAAATAAATAAATAAATAGCTTTTTCTTTTCTAACAGGAAAAGGGAAATTGAAGCAAAATTGAAAGAATTGTTAAACTTCAAATATTTCACTTGAAGAGATTTTATTTTTGAAAAGACCTCTCTTGGATTATGAAAAAAGACAAAGGAAAATGTTGAGCATTTGGAGTCATTGTGCTTTAAAATCCCAGGTTTCTTTTTTTTTTTTTTTTTTTTTTTATATATGAAATTTATTGTCAAATTGGTTTCCATACAACACCCAGTGCTCATCCCAAAAGGTGCCCTCCTCAGTACCCATCACCCACCCTCTCCTCCCTCCCACCCCCCATCAACCCTTAGTTTGTTCTCAGTTCTCAACAGTCTCTTATGCTTTGGCTCTCTCCCACTCTAACCTCTTTTTTTTTTTTTTTGTTCCCCTCCCCCATGGGTTTCTCTTAAGTTTCTCAGGATCCACATAAGAGTGAAACCATATGGTATCTGTCTTTCTCTGTATGGCTTATTTCACTTAGCATCACACTCTCCAGTTCCATCCATGTTGCTACAAAAGGCCATATTTCATTTTTTCTCATTGCCACGTAGTATTCCATAGTGTATATAAACCACAATTTCTTTATCCATTCATCAGTTGATGGACATTTAGGCTCTTTCCATAATTTGGCTATTGTTGAGAGTGCTGCTATGAACATTGGGGTACAAGTGCCCCTATGCATCAGTACTCCTGTGTCCCTTGGATAAATTCCTAGCAGTGCTATTGCTGGGTCATAGGGTAGGTCTATTTTTAATTTTCTGAGGAACCTCCACACTGCTTTCCAGAGCGGCTGCACCAATTTGCATTCCCACCAACAGTGCAAGAGGGTTCCCGTTTCTCCACATCCTCGCCAGCATCTATAGTCTCCTGATTTGTTCATTTTGGCCACTCTGACTGGCGTGAGGTGATATCTGAGTGTGGTTTTGATTTGTATTTCCCTGATAAGGAGCGACGCTGAACATCTTTTCATGTGCCTGTTGGCCATCCGGATGTCTTCTTTAGAGAAGTGTCTATTCATGTTTTCTGCCCATTTCTTCACTGGGTTATTTGCTTTTCGGGTGTGGAGTTTGGTGAGCTCTTTATAGATTTTGGATACTAGCCCTTTGTCCGATATGTCATTTGCAAATATCTTTTCCCATTCCGTTGGTTGCCTTTTAGTTTTGTTGGTTGTTTCCTTTGCTGTGCAGAAGCTTTTTATCTTCATAAGGTCCCAGTAATTCACTTTTGCTTTTACTTCCCTTGCCTTTGGGGATGTGTCGAGTAAGAGATTGCTACGGCTGAGGTCAGAGAGGTCTTTTCCTGCTTTCTCCTCTAAGGTTTTGATGGTTTCCTGTCTCACATTCAGGTCCTTTATCCATTTTGAGTTTATTTTTGTGAATGGTGTCAGAAAGTGGTCTAGTTTCAACCTTCTGCATGTTGCTGTCCAGTTCTCCCAGCACCATTTGTTAAAGAGACTGTCTTTTTTCCATTGGATGTTCTTTCCTGCTTTGTCAAAGATGAGTTGGCCATACGTTTGTGGGTCTAGTTCTGGGGTTTCTATTCTATTCCATTGGTCTATGTGTCTGTTTTTGTGCCAATACCATGCTGTCTTGATGATGACAGCTTTGTAGTAGAGGCTAAAGTCTGGGATTGTGATGCCTCCTGCTTTGGTCTTCTTCTTCAAAATTCCTTTGGCTATTCGGGGCCTTTTGTGGTTCCATATGAATTTTAGGATTGCTTGTTCTAGTTTCGAGAAGAATGCTGGTGCAATTTTGATTGGGATTGCATTGAATGTGTAGATAGCTTTGGGTAGTATTGACATTTTGATAATATTTATTCTTCCAATCCATGAGCAGGGAATGTCTTTCCATTTCTTTAAATCTTCTTCAATTACCTTCATAAGCTTTCTATAGTTTTCAGCATACAGATCCTTTACATCTTTGGTTAGATTTATTCCTAGGTATTTTATGCTTCTTGGTGCAATTGTGAATGGGATCAGTTTCTTTATTTGTCTTTCTGTTGCTTCATTGTTAGTGTATAAGAATGCAACTGATTTCTGTACATTGATTTTGTATCCTGCAACTTTGCTGAATTCATGTATCAGTTCTAGCAGACTTTTGGTGGAGTCTATCGGATTTTCCATGTATAATATCATGTCATCTGCAAAGAGAGAAAGCTTGACTTCATCTTTGCCAATTTTGACGCCTTTGATTTCCTTTTGTTGTCTGATTGCTGATGCTAGAACTTCCAGCACTATGTTAAACAACAGCGGTGAGAGTGGGCATCCCTGTCGTGTTCCTGATCTCAGGGAAAAAGCTCTCAGTTTTTCCCCGTTGAGGATGATGTTAGCTGTGGGCTTTTCATAAATGGCTTTTATGATCTTTAAGTATGTTCCTTCTATCCCGACTTTCTCAAGAGTTTTTATTAGAAAGGGTGCTGGATTTTGTCAAAGGCCTTTTCTGCATCGATTGACAGGATCATATGGTTTTTCTCTTTTTTCTTGTTAATGTGATGTATCACGTTGATTGATTTGCGAATGTTGAACCAGCCCTGCATCCCAGGAATGAATCCCACTTGATCATGGTGAATAATTCTTTTTATATGCCGTTGAATTCGATTTGCTAGTATCTTATTGAGAATTTTTGCATCCATATTCATCAGGGATATTGGCCTGTAGTTCTCTTTTTTTACTGGGTCTCTGTCTGGTTTAGGAATCAAAGTAATACTGGCTTCATAGAATGAGTCTGGAAGTTTTCCTTCCCTTTCTATTTCTTGGAATAGCTTGAGAAGGATAGGTATTATCTCTGCTTTAAACGTCTGGTAGAACTCCCCTGGGAAGCCATCTGGTCCTGGACTCTTATTTGTTGGGAGGTTTTTGATAACCGATTCAATTTCTTCGCTGGTTATGGGTCTGTTCAAGCTTTCTATTTCCTCCTGATTGAGTTTTGGAAGAGTGTGGGTGTTCAGGAATTTGTCCATTTCTTCCAGGTTGTCCAATTTGTTGGCATATAATTTTTCATAGTATTCCCTGATAATTGTTTGTATCTCTGAGGGATTGGTTGTAATAATTCCATTTTCATTCATGATTTTATCTATTTGGGTCATCTCTCTTTTCTTTTTGAGAAGCCTGGCTAGAGGTTTGTCAATTTTGTTTATTTTTTCAAAAAACCAACTCTTGGTTTCATTGATCTGCTCTACAGTTTTTTTAGATTCTATATTGTTTATTTCTGCTCTGATCTTTATTATTTCTCTTCTTCTGCTGGGTTTAGGCTGCCTTTGCTGTTCTGCTTCTATTTCCTTTAGGTGTGCTGTTAGATTTTGTATTTGGGATTTTTCTTGTTTCTTGAGATAGGCCTGGATTGCAATGTATTTTCCTCTCAGGACTGCCTTTGCTGCGTCCCAAAGCGTTTGGATTGTTGTATATTCATTTTCGTTTGTTTCCATATATTTTTGAATTTCTTCTCTAATTGCCTGGTTGACCCACTCATTCGTTAGTAGGGTGTTCTTTAACCTCCATGCTTTTGGAGGTTTTCCAGACTTTTTTCTGTGGTTGATTTCAAGCTTCATAGCATTGTGGTCTGAAAGTATGCATGGTATGATTTCAATTCTTGTAAACTTATGAAGGGCTGTTTTGTGACCCAGTATATGATCTATCTTGGAGAATGTTCCATGTGCACTCGAGAAGAAAGTATATTCTGTTGCTTTGGGATGCAGAGTTCTAAATATATCTGTCAAGTCCATCTGATCCAATGTCTCATTCAGGGCCCTTGTTTCTTTATTGACCGTGTGTCTAGATGATCTATCCATTTCTGTAAGTGGGGTGTTAAAGTCCCCTGCAATTACCACATTCTTATCAATAAGGTTGCTTATGTTTATGAGTAATTGTTTTATATATTTGGGCGCTCCGGTATTCGGCGCATAGACATTTATAATTGTTAGCTCTTCCTGATGGATAGACCCTGTCACTATTATATAATGTCCTTCTTCATCTCTTGTTACAGCCTTTAATTTAAAGTCTAAAATCCCAGGTTTCAAAAAAACTTCCTGGGGAGAGTGCTAGACACTCTCACATTCCCTCTAATCTCCACTCACCTCTCCATTTAGTTTTGTGGTCAAAGTAAAATTCCTAGTTACATTTCTTTTTAAAGACCTGTAAGATATAATTTTTATTCAACATTATTTTTCAAGTTCTGCAGAAAGGATTCAAAGAATTCTCACAGGCATCTTAGAAATCAAAACCTTTTCTGGTCTCTTGCAATACTGTAGAGTAAAACCCTGTGCTTTTTGGGGGGTAATTTCACAGAGGACAGAGTTCATTTTAAGTTCAGCTATATCAAGACAAGAAGTAGTTAGGCCTTTGGACTTCTTCCCCTACTCATGCTCTCTGTCTCTCAAAATAGATAATAAGAATAAACTTAAAAAATAATTTCAGCCTAATTGAAATTTATTTTCCTCCACCCCTGTTGTAGTACCCTCATAATTCAGTTCCATGTCTATTCCCCCAGGATTGTACTGATAAATATTAGTGAAATCTTGTAATTTTTTTTTTTTTTTTTTTTGCCATGCAGGACACTTGTTCTTGATATGACTTGGTGATTGGCCCCACAGGTGTTTTATTATCTGCCTCTAGTTGTAAATATGGAGGCAATGGAGGAGAGTTTAGTAGGGCATGAGGAGAATGGCATTGCCTTGCCAGGTAATCACCTTAAGTAGGGTCATCACAGGGTCTTCAAGCAAGGCAGGATCACCATCATCAATCAGGGGTAAAGGGACTGCTTTTGCTGGCAACAGGGCCTCAGTGGTGTTTCCAGTTAACAGACATTGTAGTCATCTGAATCCTTTTAGGGTGACCATTCCATTCCTGGGTTCCATTCTTTCTCATTTGATATCCTATCCCCTTATCTTCTTTACTTTTCTCTGAATATCTGTCTCCTTGTTTGTTTTTGTCTCTGTTTCAAGCTGTGTGTCCTCCCACTTCAGCATTTCTTTTGATACTTGCTTATCTGTCTGCTTTGCTGACCACCTTCTTTTACAGGATTCTAATTTCACCCTAACTTTGGCTTACACAAAAGGTTCCATGGTGTCCACCCAATCCCCCAACAACCTATAGACCCTACAGTTTGAGTGTCCTATAGCATGTGACTGATTCTCTATACCTTTGTCTCAATTCTAAATTCTCAACTCATGAATCCTACTTGGGCTAATGTCCATTCTTGGTCCAATCTCTAAAGATGGCAGAGTCAATTAGTACCTAGGGCTTGCCCTCATCTGGGTTGTGGCTAGAAAATTTCTCTGAGAGGTTTACGTAGGGAGGATTCTGTGGAGAATGTAAAAGAAATATTGATATGGTCCTTGTCTTCAGGGAATTTAATACCATGGGCTCAGAGCCTTCTCTGCTTCATTATTAGAATTCTGGCTCCTTTTGAGTTTCTATAATTGAATATTGAAGAGGTCATAGATGGACTTAGCCCAAGGTAAGTCTACAACAACAAATTCTAAATTACTGAAGATCTGAACTTTCTTCCCTACTCATTAAACTTAACAGAGTAGATGGTAGTATTTATGGAGTGCCTACTATGTCCTTCTCAATGCTTTGCACATGTTATTTTATTCTCTCAGAAACTCTATTAAGGTATTATGACTCTTCAGAAATCTTGCCAAAGGTCCTATAGTAGTAAATAGAATAGAGATTCAAACTAGAGTTTGCTACTCCAGAGTCCATGTTCCTTCTAATAATGATACAAAGCTGCCTCCCTAACTAGAGCAATAAGGAACTCATCATTAGCGACTACTAAATCTGCCTCTTCTAGAGGTCCTCGTGTTTCAGAAGACTCCAGAGCAAAGCAGAAATCCGGCGTCTTAAAAGTAGATTGGGTTGGCTTTGTCATGGCCCAGCCATGGAAGTAGACAACATGCCACTACTCAAGCTACACATAGAAAAAAAAGGTCAATAAAACAAAACCGAAATCATTGTATTTATGTTTTTAGAAAGTAAGTTCACAGGAATCACTTTATTTTAAAAAAAGGAATGAAGGTGGAAGAAGCTGATCAAAAGGTATAAACTTCCAGTTATATGAAATAAGTACTAGGGGTGTCACGTGCAACATGATGACTGTAGCTAACACTGCTGTATGATACATAAAAAAGTAGTTAAGAGGGCAAATCCTATGTGGTCTCATCCCAAGACAATTTTTCTTTTCTTTTCCTTTCTTTTGTTTATTTTCTTTTTATTGTATCTATATGAGGAGATGGATGTTAGCTGAACATATTGTGGTAATCACTTAATAATATATGTAAATCAAACCATCATGCTGTATGTCTTATATAGTGCTGTATGTCAATTATTTCTCAATAAAACTGGAGGGAAAATATACTGCAGTAGGAGAATAACCAAAAAATCCTTGGTTCTTATTTATTTATTTATTTATTTATTTATAATGCACCTTTAAGAACAATTTAGGATTTGTGGTTCTGGACAAGAAGGAGTAGCCACATCCCTTTCTAGTCCTCCCTCTTACAACTAAAAAATTTTGGACATAACATTGCAAACATAGGGAGACTCTGAAAGGTAGAAAGAGAAAGGTGAAGTGCCTAGGGATCTTGGGAATGGTGGTGAATTCCCTGGGTTTCTTTCTTGTTTCCTGTATTTCTGGTACAGGAGGCTGGAGAAGCCTATAGCTGAAACTGCCAACAGGTACAGCCAAAGATGTACTACATAGTGGCTATTCCCCCTAGCCAAAGAACTGGAAAAAGAGCAGTGTAGCAGAACATGAAACATTTTGACAATATCCACCTTATTCCGGCCAAATACCAATGGCAAAAGTCTACTACAGTTGTCTGTGGGACTGAGCAGGAAGCTGAACTTTCATTCCTCAACCAATGATAGCATTCTGAATCCCTCACCATGCTGGTGTCCATGGGATCAAACAGTGATAGCAAGCAGTACTCCAGTTCCACCATTGGGGTAGCATCAGCATGACCAAGCAAAGAGCTGAGCTTCCAATTCTCACCCACAACTAAGAGGCAAAAAGAGATGATTCAAAGAAGGGTGCTAGTCAGCACCCTTCTTTCTTCCTGCCCCCTGTCAACAGGGCCTAGTGGGAGGAGCTGAACTTCTATTTCTACCAGGCAGTAATGAGGTGGAATGAAGTGATGCACACTGACCCTCCACCTTCTCTGTCCTCCCGACCTCCCTATCCTCAGTTTAATTGGCA
The DNA here is from genome assembly GCF_028749965.1 of Puma concolor. NCBI lineage: Eukaryota > Metazoa > Chordata > Mammalia > Carnivora > Felidae > Puma > Puma concolor. Next base: position 92,202,434 of record NC_141675.1, read on the forward strand.
TTCAGCAGAGAGTTGAACTTCCACACCCACCTTCATCCAGTAGCAATGAGGTGGAAGAGGGAAGTGTGAAGTGGTGCTAGTTGACACACTGATCTCCCTTCTGGCATCAGTGGGACCCAGCAGGGAGTAGACTTCCACTGAAACCCAGAAGCAATGAGTTGGTGCCAGTTGGTACTCCACTTTTGCCAGCAAGGTGTCAGAGGACCTAGTGGGGAGCTGAACATCCACCTCCACTTTCCTGAGTCATCTAAAAAGTGTGACTTCTTACCAAAGAAGAAAAAGATTAAATGATAACCATAATCTAGCATAATACACACATGTACAAGATATGGTTGAAATTCACTCATCATCCTAAGAACAGGACAATTAAAATTCGATTGAGAAAAGACAGCAGATGCCAATGGGATGACTCAGATGTTGGAATTATCTGACAAGGATTGTAAAGCAGCAATTATAAAAATGTTTCAGCTAACAATTACACTCATGAAACAAATAAAAAAAATAGAAAGTTTCAGCAAAGAAATAAAGCTATGAAAAAAGAAAGAGAAATTTTAAAACTGAAAATTACAATAAATGAAATAAAACTCACTAGATGTGCTAATAGTAGATTAGAGATGACAGAGGAAAGAAGATTAATAAAAGAATAGATTATAAAAGTTATCCAATCTGAACGACAACAAATGAGCCAGAGCATCAGGGGTCTGTGGCACAATACCAAACTATCTAACATTCATGTCATCAGAATCCCAGAAACACAAGAGAAAGAGAATGAGACTGACAAAATATTCAAAGAACTATTCAAAGGCTGTAAAATTTCCAAATTTGATAAAAGGGATAAACTTACAGATTTAAGAAGGTTAGTGAACCACAAAAAGCAGAAACCAAAAGGAAGGAATCCAGGCCACAACACATCATAATCAAACATCAAACAAACAAACCAGAAACAAAGAAAAAAATAACGAAAGCAGTTACAAAGAAATTATGCATTGTCTATAATAGAAGAATGGTTCAAGTGGCAGCAGTTTTTTTGATGTATTAAACAATTTATTGATTATACAGAGTGATTATGCCCAGGATGTATGGTTTAGATCCCATGGCAATGACAACCCCCATGTCTTGGACAGCAAATTTTTATCTGAAACTATGGAGGCCAGAAGGAACTAATGCAACATTTTCCATGTGCTTGCTGAAAGAGAAGAACTGTTAACCCTATTTCTATATCCAGGAAAAATATACTTCAGGAATGAAGGGAAAATAAAGGTAATCTCAAATGAAAAAGAAAAAGAAAAAGAAAAACTAAGAATATTTGTCACCAGCAAACCTACCAGTAAGAATGGCTAAAGGAAGTTCTCTAAACAGAAAGGAAGTGATAACAGAAGGAGGTTTGGGAATTCAGGAAAGAAGAAAGAAAAATGGAATGGGCTTTCCAAAGTTCCTTATGGCTCTCTTGTTCCCCAGGTTTTCTTTTAAAATATTTGGCTGGTCTCTTGCTGCTTCAACCTGTAGTGTACCCCTAGGCAACTGTGATGCTGACTTTGACCATATTGCTTCTGGTTAGATATTCTTTTCAACAATACCAAGGCATAGAGCTTTTCTGAGATGTTCCAAGTCAGGTCAGTTTTCTTCAGCAGCAGCTTTTATCACAGAGAGGAAAAATAATTTTAAAATATAGAAAATAACAGAAGAAACATAAAGAATAGCATGAGATATTCTAGTTTCAATAAATTTGAGTCCCAGAAGGAGAGATAAAGAGACAGGAAGAAGAAAAAAAAAAAAGGAAAGAGAAGAAGAGGGAGTGGGAGAAGGAGAGAGAGGGAGAGACAGAAGTAAACACAGAAACAGATACAGAGAGAAATAGACAATAGGACAGAGGCAATATTTGAAGAGATAATGGCTAAAATTTTTAAAAAATTGATGTGAGACATCAAGTCACTGATTCATGAAGTCGTGCAAACCCCAAGCAGGATGAACATTAAAAAATCACATCTTGGCACATTAACACCAATAAAAACCAATATTTAAAAAAAAAATTTATAGCTGGGGAGGGAATATTTCCTTCAATTCTTTTTTTTTAACATTTATTTATTTTTGAGAGACAGAAAGTGAGTGGGGGAAGGGCAGAGAGAGAGGAAGACACAGAATCCAAAGCAGGGTCCAATCTCCAAGCTGTCAGCACAGAGCCCAGTGTGAGGCTAGAACTCATGAACCGTGAGACCAGGACCTGAGCCGAAGTCAGATGCTTAACCAACTAGGCCACCCAGGCACCCCTATTTCCTGCAATTCTTATTTGATTTGGTGCTGACTTTTTAAACAGAATGATGGAAGCCAGAATATAAAATGTGAAAGAAAATAACCACTAATCTAGAAATGTGAACCCCCAAAACACACAACAAAAATATCCTTCAAAAGTAGAGAAGTATTTTTTTTCAGACAAACAGAAACTAAGAATACATCCACAGAAGAGTTGCACTAAAAATTTCTTCAGGAAGAAGGAAAATGATCACAGATTAAAGCAGGAAATGCAGGAAGGAATGAAAACAGAAAGAGTAAATATGTGAATAAATCTAAATGATTATTGAGTGTATGAAACAACAATAATATTGTCTTGTGAGAGCCAACATATATACAGAATTAAAATGCATAAAAACAATAACACAAAATGTAGAAGAGAGTAAATGGAATTACAGTGCTCTAAATTCTAACCATTGCCATGGTAGTGGTTACACTAATCATGTATATTTACTGTAAAAAGCCCAGGGTGTATGTAATGATCCCAAAGATAATCACTAAATAAAAAAAGAAAAGAATGTACAGCCAGTAAAAGCTAATAGTGGGGAAAATGGAACAAAAAATATTTGATGAAAAAGAAAGCAGAAAAGGAAAACAAAAAAGATATAGTACAGACTAGTTGAATAGAAAATAAAAAAATTTAAAAAGATCGTAGATAAAACTTAAATATACCAATAGTTGTATTAAATATAAATAGACTAAAAATTCCAATTGGAAGACTTACACCAGACTTTTTGTTTTTTTTAACATATGGTGCCTACAAGGGACACACCTTATGGGTAAAGCCAAAGAAAGATGGAAAGTAAAAGCATGGAAAAAATTATCCCATGTAAATATTAACTAAAAGAAAATAGCTTTAGCTATATTAATATTAGATACAGTAGATTTTAAGGCAATAAGCTTTAGTAGAGATAAAGAGGGACATGGCATAATAATAAAAAAAATCAATTCACCATAATTCTATACGCACCCACAACATAGTTTCAAAATATATAAAGCAAAATTAGACAGAAATAGACAATCTACAATCATAGCAGGAGCCATTTGCTGTGACAAATAAGGAACATTGCCTCTGATATTGACAGAATGTATTTTTTTAATAGTGTGCATGCACTATTTACTAAAATTGACCTGGATTGGGGCGCCTGGGTGGCGCAGTCGGTTAAGCGTCCGACTTCAGCCAGGTCACGATCTCGCGGTCCGTGAGTTCGAGCCCCGCGTCAGGCTCTGGGCTGATGGCTCAGAGCCTGGAGCCTGTTTCCGATTCTGTGTCTCCCTCTCTCTCTGCCCCTCCCTCGTTCATGCTCTGTCTCTCTCTGTCCCAAAAATAAATAAAAACGTTGAAAAATAAAATAAAGTAAAATAAAATTGACCTGGACTGAATGCTGGTTTGTAAAACAAGCCTCAACAAATTTCACAGGATTTCATTTCATTTACAAATATATTCTCTTATGACAATGAAATTAAAGTAGACATTAATAACAAAAGCATAATATAGACTATCTTCAGATGTTTTAAAATTAAGCAATACACTCATAAACAACCTGTAGGTCAATGAATAAATCACAAAGGAAATGAGAAAGTATATTAAACTTGACTGTAATGAAAGAAAATACAACATATAAAAACTGATAGGATCCTACAGTTGAGCAGAGGAAATAAAACAATACCATACACTTATACTACAAGGCAGAAAATGATGAGAATGTCTTCCATCAATTAACAAATAGATCACTACTGAACCTGAGAGGTTGCAACAATCATGTGTATCTCAGTGATGTATCAGAGAAGGCCTCATAAAAGTAGTAACATTTGAATGGGATTTCAAAGGACAAATATGATGAATATGGAGAGTTATAGGATAGAGACAAAATAAAAAGCAAAACTAACAGGTTGCACCTCAAGTTATAATTAAAGGAAGTTAATGATGTTAAAAACGTTACTATCCTAAATACACAAATTATAAAAAGAAGAGAGAATGAGAATAAATTGTCTCATCATTAGAGAAATACAAATCAAAACCACCATGAGATACCACCTCACACCTGTCAGAATGGCTAACATTAACAACTCAGGAAAAAACAGATGTTGGCGAGGATGCAGAGAAAGGGGAACTCTTTTGCACTGTTCATGGGAATGCAAACTGGTGCAGCCACTCTGGAAAACAGTATGGGGATTCCTCAAAAAATTAAAAATAGAACTACCCTATGACCCAGCAATTGCACTACTAGGTATTTATCCAAAGGATACAAAAATGCTGATTTGAAGGAGCACATGTTTATAGCTGCACTATCGACAATAGCCAAACTATGGAAACAGCCCAAACATCCATCGACTGATGAATGGATATAGAAGATGTGGTACGTACATACAATGGAATACTACTCAGTGATGAAAAAGAATGAAATCTTGCCATTTGCAACAATGTGGATGGAACTAGAGTGCATTCTGCTAAGTGAAATAAGTCAGAGAAAGATATCATAAGATTTCACTCATATGTGGAATTTGAGAGACTCAACAGATGAACATAGGGGAAGGGGAAGAAAAAAAGGGGAAGATAAAAAAAGAGAGGGAGGCAAACCATAGGAGACTCTCAAATACAGAGAACTAACTAAGGGTTGCTGGAAAGGGGGATGGGTTAAATGGGTGATGGGCATTAAGGACGGCACTTTTTAGGAGGAGCACTGGGTTCTACTCCTGAAGCCAAGACTTTACTGTATGTTAACTAACTTGACTTTAAATAATTAAAAAAAAAAAAAGAAATTAGAAATGGAAAAGCAAATTAAACCCAAAGTAAGTAGAAGGAAGGACATTAAAGGAGAGAGAGAGAGATTCAATGTTTGGAAGACTCACTATGGTAAATATGCCAGCTGTCTCCAAACTGATCTATAAATGTAGTAAAATTGGAAGTAAAATTGGAAATGAAGTAAAATTTTACATTGTAGTAAAATGTAGTAAGATTGGAAGGGGCAGGGTGTGCAACTTGACAAGGGCTGATGGCAGGGATGAGCCCAGATAGGTATAATAGAAGTAGACAAATCAACAGTCATAGCAGGAGGCACTTGCTACTATAATAAACTCTATAATAAGGGCCAAGTCAGATGGCCTTGTTGAGGAATTAGAAGTTTATCTTTAGAGTAAACAGAGAGCAATGAAGTGTTTTTTATTTTATTCTTTTATGTGTTTCTAAATGTATGTTGTTTTTTTCTTTTCAAGTTTTAATTTAATTTCCAATTAACATACAGTATAAATTTATTTTCAGGTGTAGAATTTAGTGATTCAATACTTGCATACAACACCTGGTACTCATCACAAGTGCCTTCCTTAATCCCCATCACCTATTTAACACATCCCCCCACCTACCTCCCTTCTGGTAACTGTCAATTTGTTCTCTAAAGTTAAGAGTCTGTTTCTTGGTTTTTCTCTCCCCTCTCTCCACGTTTGTTTTTTCTTAAATTCTACATATGAATGAAGTCATATGCTATTTGTCTTTTTCTGACTGACTTATTTCACTTAGCATTTTACTCTCTAGCCCCATACATGTCCTTGCAAGTGGCAAGATTTCATTCTTTTTTATGGCTGAATAATATTCCATTGTATCTATATACCACTTAGTCTTTATCCATTCAGCAATCAATGAACACTGGCTGGGCTGCTTCCATATCCTGGCTATTGTTAATAATGCTGCTATAAACATCAGGGTGCATACATCCCTTTGAATTAGTGTTTTTGTATCCTTTGGGTAAGTACATAGTAGCACAATTGCTGGATTGCAGGGTAGTTCTATATTTAACTTTTTGAGGAAACTTCATACTGTTTTGCACAGTGGTTGCACCAGTTTGCATTCCCACCAAAACCCCACAAGGGTTCCTTTTTCTCCACAACCTCGCCAACACCTGTTGTTTCTTGTGTTTCTTGATTTTAGCCATTCTGACTGGTATGAGATGATATCTCATTGTAGTTTTTCCTCTAATGATGAGCATCTTTTCATTTGTCTGTTGGCCATCTGTATGTCTTCTTTGGAGAAATGTCTTCATGTATTCTGCCCATTTTTTAATTGGATTATTTGTGGGCTTTTGGTGTTGAGTTTTACAAGTTCCTTATAGATTTTGGAAACTAACACTTTACCAGATATGTCATTTGCAAATATCTTCTCCCTATTCCATGGGTCGTTTTTTAGTTTTGTTGATGGCTTCCTTTACTGTGCAGAAGCTTTTTTATTTTGATATAGTCCCAATTGATTATTTTTGCTTTTTTTCCCCTTGCCTCAGGGGACCTATCTAGGAAAAAGTTGCTATGGCTAATGTCAGAGAAATTACTGGCCTGTGCTCTTTTCTAGGATCTTTATAGTTTTAGGTGTCACATTTAGGTCTTTAATCCATTTTGAGTTTATTTTTGTGTATGGTGTAAGAAAGTGGTCAAGTTTCATTCTTTTGCATGTTGCTGTCCAGTTTTCCCAGCACTATTTGTTGAAGAGACTGTCTTTTCCCATTGGATTTTGTTTCCTGCTTTGTCGAAGGTTACTTGACCATATAATTATTATTTCTGGATTTTCTATTCTGTTCTGCTGATATATGTATCCATTTTTGTGCCAGTACTATACTGTTTTGATTACTACAGCTTTTTTTGATGTTTATTTATTTTTGAGAGACAAAGTGTGAGTGGGGGTGGGGAAGGGTGGAGAGCAGAGAGGAAGACAGAATCTGAAGCAGGTACCAGGCTCTGAGATGTCAGCACATGAGCCCAACGTGTGGCTTGAACCCACGAACCACAAGATCATGACCTGAACTGAAGTCAGACACTTAACCGACTGAGCGACCCAGGCACCCCTGATAACTACAGCTTTTAATATAAAGTCCAGACTCCTACTCTTCTTGACCTCTAATGTTGAAAATCCCAGGGCTAGCCCTTGAACCTCTCCCCTACATACATTCACTTCATATGTTATCTCATCCAGTATCATTGCTTTAAATACCATTTATATGCTAAAGACTCTGAAGTTTATATCTCCAGCTCCAGCCTCTTAACTAAACTTCAGATTCATGAAACTGCCAGCTCAACATCTCCAACTGGACACCAAATTGGTGCTGAAGTTCAACATTGACAAAACAAAAAGTCTTAGTTACTTTATACCTCACACCTGTTTTTTTTTTTTTTTGTTTTTGTTTTTTTCAACGTTTATTTATTTTTGGGACAGAGAGAGACAGAGCATGAACGGGGGAGGGGCAGAGAGAGAGGGAGACACAGAATCGGAAACAGGCTCCAGGCTCTGAGCCATCAGCCCAGAGCCCGACGCGGGGCTCAAACTCATGGACCGTGAGATCGTGACCTGGCTGAAGTCGGACGCTTAACCGACTGCGCCACCCAGGCGCCCCCTCACACCTGTTCTTAACCCTAGTCTTCCTACTCCCCCCAAATTGCACCATCATTCATCCTCATTACTCAAGTCTCCAAATCTAAAAGTCAGCATTGATTTATTTCTTTCAAACCATATATGCAAGCCATACTCAAATCATTTCAGTCCTACCTTAAGTTAAATCCCAAGTCAAACCATTTCTTCCCACCTTCACTGCTACCACCCTGTCCAAGTAACATTTTTTTTTTTTTTTTTGCCTGGACTATTATGAAAGTCTTCTCATTGGAATCCCTGCTTCTATTCCTTCCTGCCTATGGACAATTCTCCTCTTAGCAGCCAGCGTTATCCTAAATATAAAGTCAGATTATGTCATTCCCATGTTCTAAACCTCCAACAGTTTCACATCTCACTTAGAATAACATCAAAATGCCTATTCATGTCTTCTGCCCATTTCTTCATTGGATTATTTGTTTTTTTGGGTGTTGAGTTTGGTAAGTTCTTTGTAGATGTTGGACACTAATCCTTTATCAGATGTGTCATTTGCAAATTTTTTCTCCCATTCCATTGTTGATTGTTTCCTTTGCTGTGTAGAAGCTTTTTATGTTGATGAGGATGGAACTAGAGTGTATTATACTAAGTGAAATCATTCAGTCAGAAAAACACAAATATCATATGATTTCATATGTGGAATTTAAGAAACAAAACAGATGAACATAGGGAAAGGGAAGGAAAAATAAGATATAAACTTAGATGGAGGCAAACCCTAAAAGACTCTTAAATACAGAGAACAAACTGAGGGTTGCTGGAGGGGAGGTGGGCGGGGTGATGGGCTAAATGGGTGATGGGCATTAAGGAGGACACTTGCTGGATGAGCTCTGGGCATTATATGTGAGTGATGAATCACTGGGTTCTGCTCCTGAAACCAATACTATACTGTATGTTAACTAACTTGAATTTAAATAGATAAATTTAAAAAAAAACAGTAACATCAAAAGGTCTTATTGTAGTCACAAGGCCCCACATCATCTGGTCATTAGCTTCTTCTGACTGCATCCACTTTCTACCTTATTGGAGCCCTGTAATATTGCCCGTCTTGTTCTTCCTCAATATACCATAACTTCCTCAAGGCCTCTGTTCTTTCTAGGCTCTTGACAGTCAGTCAAGATGAGTGAGGTAACCTTTCATATAGGTATAGTAGATTATTCACTTTTGTTTTTCCAATACCTAACTTGGTGAATGGCACATGGTGAAACTCAAAGATGTTTTTGGATAAATAATAGCTCTTTTAAAAAATTGGATATTTTAGCCAACCATCTGGTTGGAATATGAGCATATATCATGGTAGAGTTGCCAAAAACATCTAATATTACCAAAGGTTGTATTAACTGAAGTATATTGTTTACAGAAAGGCAGGTCTTATTTCCTCTAGTCAGACCACTTCTGGTAGTGTATTTGGCTCCAGGTATCATGTTAAGAAGGCTTCTGAGCCACTGCTACATTTCAGGCAAAATACATTTCTCAGAAGAGGTAAAAAAGAATGTTGAAAGGGCTGGACTGTGCCCTGTGAAAACCCATTAAAGGAATTAAAGGAGCTGAGAATCTTTAACTTGATGTACACTCACTTGATGATCGAAGAGGAGACATAAAAGTTCTCCCCAATTGGCAAAAGTTCTGCCATATGAAAGAGGCAATGGTAGGAGGTTTGAGAGAGGAAGGTTTTAGTTCAGCATAAGGAAGAACTGCCTACCACAGTTTTCCCCCAAACCATTGTTTTGCAGATTACTATACCATTTTGGCTAAACAAAGTGTTTTTACTTTGTCTTTACTGCAGGATTTCTCAGAATCTTTACTATGGAAGAGGATATAATATGCCTCATTCCCAAAATGTATTTGTCCACAGAAACTTTTATTCACAGAGCACTGTTAACTTCTCCTTAAACAATATTTCATAGAGGAGATTGAGTTAAGGCTGCTCAAAAACAAACAATATCTTCTGAAGAAGTAGGGTCAGGTTCACAGCAAGATATCTGGGGAAACTGAATGGCGTTACTATCACTTCAGTATCTTTGAAATCATGGCCAGTAAAACTAAAGTATGTAACACTTGGGAAACTGGAGTAACTTTTCTTATTTGTTACATTTACTGTGTGAGACTCAACACAGTTCTAGATGAGAATAATGGAGCAAAACCAGCAGAAGTGAGGCTCTGTAGTACTGTGGTTCTGAACTTTTTTCCCTAGAAATGCACAGTAGTATAATGACATCCCCATGCCTGTCCACTGGTTCATTCATTGTGTACAAGGTAATGTTTTTGACATTTTAACACAGAAAAAAACACCCTTGTGTTCTACCACTTTTGTCATCCCCTTACAGATTTTGATGGGATCTTTATATGGGACCAAGCCCCCTCCACTGAGCATCACCATTTTATAAGCTTAAACCAAGAGTGTTATTGTAACTTTTTTAATAAACAAGAAATTCCAAGGCCTAAATGGAGAGACAGCATTTAAAAATTATGTAACTAATGAATGGATCAAGAAGATGTGGTACATATATACAATGGAATATTACTCAGTCTTAAAAAAGAATGAAATCTTGCCATTTGCAATGATTTGGATGGAGCTCGAGATTATTATGCTAAGCGAAATAAGTCAGAGAAAGACAAATACCATATGATTTCACTTATATATGGAATTTAAGAAACAAAACAAATGAACATGGGGGTGGGGAAAGAGAGGCAATCCAGACTCTTAACTATAGAGAACAAACTGATGGTTACCAGAGGGGAGGTGAGTGGGAGAATGGATTAAATAGACAATGGGTATTAAGGAGTGCACTTGTGATGAGCACCCGGTGGTGTATGTAGTGATGAATCACTAAATTCTACATCTGAAACTAATATTACACTGTATGTTAAATAACTAGAATTTAAATAAAAAATTGGAAAAAGAAATTAAAATTATAGGAAAAGACAAATAGGAAAAATTATCAAAACAGACCACTACTTTGAAGCTGAAGAGGGTGATAATAAAAAAGGAAGTTGAATTCATAAAAATATTATTGTTATTAAATATCTGTTGCAATAAACTAGAAATGATGTAATTATAATAAAAAGCTGGCCCAATGACATTGAAAAGGTATGGTTGGAAAATTATAATAAGTGTCTATACAACTGTCCACAGGAAGGCATAATCCAGCTGAAATATTGTAGTCCCAAGAAGAATGTGCATTGTAGAAGAATGGCTCAACAGGATTTATTTTTCTAAGAAGTTTATTCATTTATGTTTGAGAGAGAGAGGGAGAGACAGAATCCCAAACAGGCTCCATGCCTTCAGTGCAGAGCCTGATGCAGGACTCCATCTCATGAACCATGAGATCCTGACCTGAACCCTAATCAAGAGTCAGACTCAACCAACTGAGACACCCAGGCACCCCAAGATTTTTACAAGTTATACTTGTTCTTGATTTCCAGAACCATGCTTAGCATATTTAATTTGGTCTCCAAAGATCTACCAGTATGAAGAAAAGGTATTTTGGTTAGTAGATAAAATACTATAATTATCAGAAAGATATATTTCTTCTGTGTATTAATAAAATGTCATTTGTCTCCTACCACCTGTACTGAAAAATTTACTAAAAAGGTCTTATCAAACCTGGGTAGCTGACAGGCCAGTCCCTGAACGAGATTGCACCAGACACACTAATTCATGAGGTCCTAGTAATAGTATAAGTATGTTGCTTACGAAGAAACTTGAAATACCATTTCTGTTATTCTGCAATTTTTCCCCAGAATCAGCACCTCAAAGAATGGAGTCATTAGTTCTAAATGGCAAGTAAAGGGATTCCTACATAACTTTGCATAACCCCAGAAATTAATCTCAATATACATTTGTGTTTTTAATGGACATTTAGAAACACCTAGCCTGCTTCAGCAATACTACACAATGTTTACAGAGTTTAGTAATTGATGGGGAGACATAGAGTCTCAGGGGACTTGTACTTTAATGTACTGGAAAATCCAGTCCTAGAACTGCTTCTATCAAAAATGAAGGAGATCATCTCAGATATGATGCTACTTCTATTCCCTGACCAAGTAGGAGAAAAAAATGCTTTAAGATGGATGATGGCCAAGACCAAAGCCAGAGATTGGGGTCTGGGCAGAGGCCAAGGAGCCATTAAAGCTTTGTCTTCTTGGTCTCCAGGTTGATCACGTTTCCTTGGGTATGGAGAATCTGCTTATCTGCTGGCTTCTGTAAATCCTCTGGCTTTATAGGAACGTAGTAGTAGCCCATGATGGAGAAGATCAGGCAGACCACCAGCAGGAGACAAGAAAACAAAATGAATTCTGCCCACTGCAGGAAGAAATAAATATAGAGATGAATGTGGAGAAACTTGAAATTAAATGGATCTTTGTAGGATGAGCAGATTGATTCAGGATCACCAGTGTAGGCAGAGGTTTGCTAAAAGAAGAATGGGTTCACTGGTGTCTCCTCACATGGGCCTATGATGGCCATTATTGCCACTCTTATATGTCTATTTTCCTGGCCATGTCTGTTTATATCTAGCCCATCTCATGCCACAGCACTGAGTAGGAAATGTGAGGGGCAAAGGGATAGGGGAACAGGGAGAAAGGGAACATGGAGGGGAACCCATGGGTAGACAAGTTCCTACTTCCATCAGATCCATACCTGTACCAGGCCACTGAACTGTGCCACAACAAGCACGATGATATTCCCAACTGCAACTGTCAACAACCAGGCTGCCTGGAGTACAGATTTCATGCTAGAGGGAGCCTAAAGAGGACACAGGTTTGTGAGTAAACAAACGCCCTACAGCATCCATATGACCCATGCATCCAGAAAACTTTGCCCACAAAAGTTTCCAAATTTGAATTCCTGCCCCACCCCCCCAAGTTCAGCTGTGGTGTTTGATTCAGGGCATGGAAATAATGTTAACAGTAAAAATAAGATGGAGCTCTTAATTGAATATTTTAATTCATTATACCATATAATCTTCATTATACCCTAAGAGATAAATTCTACCAGTATTCTTATTTTATACATAAAGAAAAATAGCATCAGAGATCATTAACTTGCTCAAGTTTTTCAATAGGTTGTACAGTCAGAATTTGAACATGGCCAGTTTGACTTCACAGTCCTTATTCTTTAAAAAAAATTTTTTTGTGATCTATTTTTATTTTTGAAAGAGAGAGAGACAGATCCCGAGTGGGGAGGTGCAGAGAGAGAGAGGGAGGCACAGAATCTGAAACAGGCTCCAGGCTCTGAGCTGTCAGCACAGAGCCTAACACAGGGCTCCAACTCATGAACTGCAAGATCATGACCTGAGCAGAAGTTGGACACTCAACCTACTGAGCCACCAGGCGCTCCCACAGTCCTCATTCCTAAAGTACCCTTTCCTAGATCCCAAACAGCATCACCTACTATGCTGCCCGCCATGATCCTGGGAGTCAAGATGACTCTCTGTTCAGGGTCATATGTAAGGAATCTAAGGCCGAAAAATAGAGAGGTCTTGACCAGGATCACATACCTATTTAAGGCAGTGCTAGGATTAAACCTCATCCTTCTCTGAGAAATATATATATACCTCCACTTTCACTTGGAAAAACTTACCTGAGAATAAGAAAACTCAAGTCCTGTGACAGAGAACATGACCTCCCCAGCTGTAACCAAGGCATATTGTGGTAGCTGCCATGCAATGGACAGTTTGTTGGCTGGAGTGTCTTTCATCTTCCAGGCCTGAGGATCCTGATTGGTGTTCTTAGTGAGAGAAAGAAGAAATAGGCTTATCAGCAGTCACAAGTGAATATTTCTAACCTACAGCATTATGTGATCTTATATCCATCCCCTTTTCGTATTTTCATCCTTCAAGAAACTGAACAAATTCTATACAATTTCAGTTTTTGAAATTCTTTTTGGTAACACTGCACTCACTTACCAGGCTTCAGTCAATCAGATACCATTATTGACAAAGTCCTTAAAATGGCAGAATATTTTGATACTGTAGTTTGGATTTCCATCATTTTGAACTATAGGTATTTTGATCCTGGCTAACATTTTATTTTATTTAAAAAAATTTTTTTTAATGTTTATTTATTTTTGAGAGGGGTGGGGGGCAGGGGCAGAGAGAGGGAGACACAGAACCTGAAACAGACTCCAGGCTCTGATCTGTCAGCACAGAGCCCTACACAGGGCTCCAACTCATGAACAGCAAGATCATGACCTGAGCCAAAGTCAGATGCTTAACTAACTGAGCCACCCAGGTGCCCCCTGACCAATATTTTAAATATAAAATGGCGTCTAAATTATACAAACACAATGAATTTTCAGCATGTTCTTGAGAAAGTTTACTTCCTTGTCCAGTTTTCTATGTAAGCATAATTAAACTGGTTTTGGACATTTTCCATTAAAATTTTTATTTTACTAAAATTACTTTTATCAAAATTAATTATTTTCTTGGTATACCTTACATTAAACATTTTGTTGATCAAAATGTTGGATCAAAATGTTGAAAAATCTATATCAAATAGTGCCTGCTATTTTTAATTCTATTTATTGGCCATTATTTTTTAACTCAAATCTCACACATTCAAATTATGTGAAAAAGAGATAATTTTTCTGTAGAATTTTGGTCAAAAATATTTTTTTCAGGGTCTTTTATTGTTGTTGTTGTTATTAATGTTACCAAATATATGTGATTCTATAATCTTCATTTCTTTGTCTGTAGGTTTTTAGTTATGGTTGGTTTTATTTTATATAGGCTATGTCTACTAATATTTGTTATAAATGGAATAAAAACTCTAAAATTACATGTATTTCTTGAAGTGAAACCATTATTAGGTAGTAGGTATATTATCTAAAGTAGAATGTGATTAAAATAGCAATTAAAACATCAAGATCAAAAGTCCTTGAAATCAAAAGTGTCTGACATCCAAATGTCCTTCATTTTCTGAGTCAAGGGTCATTAGGTTCAAAATAGGTAAATTTTGCTTCAATTGATATTATGAACAATACATAGACATATGTTCGGGTTTTCTTAGGCTAATAGAAGACCGTGACTTAAGCTTCTAAATCAAGGTCTCATACTCAAATACCCACAGGCAAACAATTAAGAAAACGAAGCAGGCTAAATGGGAATGATGGGTGGTAAAGTGGATAGCACAGGCCTCATCTAAAGGGCATAGCCATTACAGCACCAGCTAATTGACATGGTAATACTTGTAATTAAATCTTCTGTTACTGTTTTTTAAGAAACTTAAGAGAGGAGAGGAGGAGTTAAGATGGCAGAGTAATAAGGGAACCCTGATCTTGTCCCTTGAACACAGCTAGATCAATATCAAACCATTTTGAACAGCTAGGAAATCAAGCTGAGGATTAACAGAACAATCTACATAATTTGAGGGAGAGAATGTGGCAGGTATATGGTGCAGTGAGGTGAAATGGGGGAGAGATAAGCCGTGGTGCTGCAGAGGGGGAGGAAAGCATTTTCACAGAGAGGAGAAAGAGAGGGAGAGAGAGCAGCACATTGGGTTTGTGCAAAAAAGCACTCTTCCCTCTGAAAACAGAGAGAAAGAGTAAAAACATGCACAGGGGACTGTGCAAAAAAGCTTAGCATGGGGAAAAGAAAAGGAGAAGGTTTCACTATCACCAGGTTTTTATAAACAGTGGAGCACAGAGTCTGAAGTTTCAGAGGTTAGCCCCTCCCTGGTGGTTCTCTGGTGAGAAAGCAGGCCAGAACCCTGGGAATGGGCAGCATGGTCTGAGGATTCCCTGGGTTGCACAGGGAGAATGGGTTCCCCAGCTTGGAGTGCATTTAGTAGAAGTGATACAGTCTCCCCATGGGCAAGAGACCCAGTGGGCACCATCAAACTGCCACATTCACCCATATAAAAACAGACACTGCCTGAGGGTAGCAAACCCTGGAGCAGGATATGTGTTGCAATTTACCACAAACTCTGAGCTGCTACTGCTGCATAATGGTACAACCATTTCCTGGGACAAGTGGGCCACAGTGCAGCAAGACCCTTTTCTCTGGAACTGTGGAGGTATCTGAAGTGTGGGGTTTTGAAACACAGCCATTCCTGAGATAAAAATCTGGAGGGAGGCACTCCCTAGTAGGCTGATACCTGGGAGACAGGGGGAAGGCAGGGAGCTGACCGATGCCTGGGAGACAAAAGAGGCAACTGCACATCTGTGAAGGTACAAACTTCACACTCTGGAGACTAGGGAGTGGGGTGAAGGCATTTCCACCATTAGCCCACAAACACTAATCAACTCCAGTGAGCTACACAATGCCACCAAGTGGAGAATGGAGCTGTTACACCAAGCCTCCCTCCTACCGTCAACCGCACCCCCCCACCTCCACTGTGCCCTGGAGGCCCCTCCTGCAGAAGACCAGCACAGATCCCTTCCCTGAGCTTAGTCTACTGATCACAGACTGCTGCAAAGTTTCAGTTATAGGGGAAACTGGATCTAGCTTCATTTTTGTTTGTTTGTTCATTTGTTGTTCCTTCTGTTTTTGTTTTGTTGTTGCTGTTGTTGTTTTTCTTTTCTTTTGTTTCTTGTATACAGAAAAAGCACAATTTTTTTATTTTATTTTATTATTCTTTTTATTTTTTAAATTTTAAATTAAATTTTTTTCTCTCCTCTTTCCTCTTTTCTTTTTTTTTTTTCTATCAAGCCTCTCTTAACAAACAGACAAAAACACACCTAGGATCTGGCTCCCTTTATTTTTCATTTTTATTTCATTCTATTATTGTTGTCTTTTCTTCCTCCAAAATGACAAGATAGAGGAATTCACCTCAAAAGAAAGAACAGGAAGAAATGATGACCAGGTATTTGGTCAATGCAGATGTAAGTAAGATCTCTGAACTAGAATTTGAAACAATGATTATGGGATGCCTGGGTGGCTCAGTCAGTTGAGCCTTGGACTTCGGCTCAGGTCATGATCTCATGGTTGGCGGGTTTGAGCCCCACATTGGGCTTTGTGCTGACAGTGGGGAGCCTACTTCAGATTCTGTCTCCCTCTCTGCCCCTCCCCCCTCTCAAAAATAAATAAACATTTAAAAAATCTTTTAAAATAAATAAAACAATGATTATAAGGATACTAGCAGGGCTTGAAAAAAAGCATAGACGACACCACAGAATCATTTATGCAGAGATAAAAGAACTAAAATCTAGTCAGGCTGAAATTAAAAATGCTATAACGAAGATGTAAACCCAAATGGAGGCCACAAAAATGAGGATGGATGAGGCAGAAGAACAAATTAGTGACATAGAAGATAAAATTATGGAAAATAATGAAGCTGAAAAGAAGAGGGAAACAAAGGTTAGAGATCACAAAGGCAGACTTAAGGAACTCAGCAATTTGTTAAAACATAATAACATTTATATCACAGGAGTCCCAGAAGATGAAGAGAGAGAAAAGGGGGCAGAAGGATTATGTGAGTAAATTATAGCTGAAAACTTCCCTAATCTGGGGAAAGACACAAACATCAAAATCCAAGAAGCACAGAAAACTCCCATTAAATCCAACAAAATCTGGCTATGGCCAAGACATATCATAGTCAAATTCACAGTATACACAGACAAGGAAAGAATCCTGAAAGCAGCCAGGAGGGGTGCGGGGGGAGTCCTTAACCTACCAGGGAAGACAGACCAGGTTTACAGAATATCTGTCCACAGAAACTTGGCAGGTCAGAAAGGTGTGGCAAAATATATTCAACATACTGAATGTAAAAAATAAGCAGCCAAGAACACTCTATCCAGCAAGGCTGTTAGAGAGATAAAGAATTTCACAAACAAAAACTAAAGGAGTTTGTGACCACTAAACCAGCATGATAAGAAATTTGAAGTGGGACTCTGAGTGGAGGAAAAAAAAAAAGACCAAAAGCAAGAAAGACTAGAAAGGACCTGAGAGCATCACCAGATACACCAACTCTACAGGTAACACAATGGCACTAAATTCATGAATTTCAATAATCACTCTGAATGTAAATGGATTAAGTGCTCCAATCAAAAGACATAGAGTAGCAGAATGAATAAAAAAAAAAAAAGATCTATCAATTTTCTGCCTACAAGAGACTCATTTTAGACCTAAAGATATCTACAGTTTAAAAGTGAGGCTATGGAGAACCATCTATCATGTGAATGGACATCAAAAGAAAGCCAGAGTAGCCATTCTTATATCTAGACAAACTAGATTTTAAGTTTTTTTAATGTTTATTTACTTTTGAGACAATGCGAGAAACAGAGTGCAAGCAACGGAAGGGCAGATAGAGGGAGACACGGAATCTGAAGCAGTCTCCAGGTTCTGAGCTGTCAGCCCAGAGCCTGATGCGGCGCTCGAACTCACGAACTGTGAGATCATGACGTGAGCCAAGGTTGACGGTTAACCAACTGAGCCATTCAGGCGCCCCAGACAAACTAGATTTTAAAACAAAGACTGAAATAAGAAATGAAGAAGGGCATTATATCATAATTGATACATAAATCAATTAATAACAAACATAAATAAACTCATTGATAATAATACAATAATAATAGGGGACTTTAACACCCCACTTACAACAATGGAGAGATCACCTAAGCTGAAAATGAACAAGGAGACAATGGCTTTGAATGACACACTGGACCAGATGGACTTAACATATATTCAGAACATTTCATCTTAAAGCAGCAGAATACACATTCTTTTCGAGTGCACAAGGAACATTCTTCAGAATAGATCATATACTGAATCACAAATCATCCCTCAACAAGTACAAAAAGATCAAGATCATACCATGCATATTTTCAGATCACAACGCTATGAAACTTGAAGTCAACCACAAGAAAAAAGAAAATGAAAACGAAAACATCACAGTCCAAAGCCTTTTGGATGCAGCAAAGGCAGTCTTAAGAGGGAAGTATATTGCAATTCAGGTCTATCTCAAGAAGCAAGAAAGGACCCAAATGGACAATCTAACTTTACAGTTAAAGAAGCTAGAAAAGGAACAGCAAATAAAGACTAAAGCCAGCAGAAGAAGGGATACAATAAAGATTAGAGCAGAAATAAATGATATAGAACAAAATCCAGTAAAAAGATCGATGAAACTAAGAGCTGGTTCTTCGAAATAATTAACAAAATTGATAACCCCCTAGCCAGACTTAGCAAAAAGAAAAGAGAAAGGACCAAAATAGATAAAATCAAGAATGAAAGAGGACAGATCATAACCAACACCTCAGAAATACAAACAATTATAAAAGAATACCATGAAAAATTATATGCCGACAAACAGGACAATCTGGGGGAAATGGATAAATTCCTAGAAACTCACACACTACCAAAACTGAAACAGGAAGAAATAAAAAATTTCAACAGATGTGTAACCAGCAAAAAAATTAAATCAGTAATCAACAATTTCTGGCTTCCCAGGGGGAATTCTACCAGATATTTAAAGAAGAGTTAATACCCATTCTTCTCAGACTCTTCCAAAATATAGAAATGGAAGAAAAACTTCTAAACTCATTCTGCAAAGCTAGCATTACCATGATTCCAAAACCAAAGACTCCACTAAAAAGGAGAATTACAGGCCAATATACCTGATGAACCTGGATGCAAAAATTCTCAACAAGATACTAGCAAATTGAATTCAACAGTACATTAAAAGAATTATTCACCATGATAAGTGGGATATGTTCCTGGGCTGCAGGGCTGGTTCAATATCCACAAATCCACCAATGTGATACCCTACATTAATAAAAGAAAGTCTAAGAACCATATGATCCTGTCAATAGATGCAGAAAAAGCATTTAACAAAACACAGCATCCTTTCTTGATAAAAACCCACAAGAAGGTGGGATATATGGAACATACCTCAACATCATAAAGGCCATATATGAAAGACCAACAGCTAGTAACATTCTCAATAGGGAAAAACAGAGAGCTTTTCTCCTACAGTCGGGTATAAGACAAGGATGTCCACTCTCCCCATTACTATTTAATATAGTTGTAGAAGTCTTAGCCTCAGCAATCAGACAACAAAAAGAAATAAAAGGCATCGAAATTGGCAAGGAAAAAGTGCAACTTTCACTATTTGCAGATGACATGATATTCTATGTAGAAAACCTGAAAGACTCCACTAAAAAATTGCTAGAATTAATTCATGAATTCAGCAAAGTTGCAGGATATAAAATCAATGTGCAGAAATCTGTTGCATTTCTATATACCAATAATAAAGCAGCAGAAAAAGAAATCAAGGAATCGATCTCATTTGCAATTGCATTAACACAATGAGATACCTAGGAATAAACCTAACTAAAGAGGTAAAAGATGTATACTCTGAAAATTATAGAACACTTATGAAAGAAATTGAAGAGAACACAAAGAAATGGAAAAGCATTCCATACTCATGGATTGGAAGAACAAACATTATTAAAATGTCCATACTACCCAAAGCAATCTACACATTTTTTATATTAAATATAATTTATTGTCAAATTGGTTTCCATACAGCAATGTACACATTTAATGCAATCCCTATCAAAATACCACCAGCATTTTTCACAGAGCTAGATCAAATCTTAAAATTTGTATGGAACCACAAAAAACTCCAGATAGCCAAAGCAATCCTATAAAAGAAAAACAAAACTGGAGGCATCATGATTCTGGATTTCAAGCTGTATTACAAAGCTGTAGGCATCAAGACAATATGGTACTGGCACAAAAACAGACACATAGATTAATGGAACAGAACAGAGAACCCAGAAATGGATCCACAACTATACTGCCAACTAATCTTTGACAAAGCAGGAAAGAATACCCAATGGGAAAAAGTATTTTCAACAAATGGTGTTAGGAAAACTGGATGGCAACATGTAGAAGAATGAAACTAGGCCACTTTCTTACACCATACACAAAAGTAAATTCAAAATGGATGAAAGACCCAAATGTGTGACAGGAAACCATCAAAATCCTACAGGATAAAACAGGTAGCAAACTTCTTTGACTTCAGCTGAAGAAACTTCTTACTAGACATGTCGCTGAAGGCAAGGGAAACAAAAGCCAACAGGAACTATTGGGACTTCACGATAAAAATCTTCTGCACAGTGAAGGAAACGATCAACACAACTAAAAGGCATCCTACAGAATGGGAGAAGATATTTGAAAATGGCATAACTAATAAATGTTAGTACCAAAAATCTATAAATAATGTATCAAACTCAACACCCAAAACCCAAATAACTCAGTTAAGAAATGGGCAGAATACATGCATAGACACTTTTCCAAAAAAGACATCCAGATGGCTAACAGACACATGAAAAGATGCTTAACATCACTCATCATCAGGAAAACAAAAAAAAATAATAAACACAATGAAATACCACCTCGCACCTGTCAAAATGGCTAAAATTAACAATGCAAGATATGACAGGTATTGGTGAGGATGCAGAGAAAGGGGAACCCTCATGCACTGTTGGTGGGAATGCAAACTGGTGCAGACACTCCTGAGAATAGTATGGAGGTTCCTTATGAAAGTAAAAATAGAACTACCCTACAGTCTAGCAATTGCACTATTAGGTATTTACCCAAAGGATACAAAATACAGATTCAAAGGGGTACATGCACCCCAATGTTAATAGCAGCATTATCAACAATAGCCAAACTATGGAGAGAGCCCAACTGTCCATAAACTGATGAACAGATAAAGAAGATTTGGTGTGTGTGTGTGTGTGTGTATATAGGTATATATACTATATATATATAGTGGAGTATTAGCCATCAAAAAGAATGAAATTTTGCCATTTGCAATGATATGGATGGAGCCAGAATGTATTATGCTAAGCGAAATAAGTTAATCAGAGAAAGACAAATACCATATGATTTAACTCACGTGGAATTTAAGAAACAAGACAAATGAACATATGAAAGGAAGGGGAAAAGAGAAGAAAGGGAAACAAACCACAAGATACTCTTAATGATAGAGAATAAACTATGGGTTGATGGAGGAAGGTGGGTGGGAGATGGGCTGGATGGGTGATGGGTACTAAGGAGGGCACTTATTGTGATGAACACTGAATGTTGTACGTAAATGATGGGTCACTGGATTCTACTCCTGAAACCAATATTGCATTATATGTTAACTAACTAAAATTTTTTAAAAAGAGAGAGAAATGTTAAGAATCCAGCTTCTTACATGAAATCCACCGAATTTTAAGTATTGTCAACTAATAATGATTATTATTACTTTTGTCAGTCCTGTGCAGGCCAAAGAAAATAGGACTATGGAAAAAACTGGGCCCCCAAGCTCCAATTTATGATGTTTACTTTAAATGCTTATTAGATCCTGGCATTCAGAAACAATATGTATGACTTCTATCCTGAGTAGCATACAAAAAACCGAACAAACAAAAAATAGAATAATAACAGGAATACAAGTGTTATGGGTTGAATTGCGTCCCCTTAAAACTCATATGTTGAAGGCCTAACCCCAACTGAGTCCTGAGAATGTGACCTTACTTGGATATAGGTTTTTTGCAGATATAATTAGTCATGTGAAAATGGGGTCATTAGGGTGGGTTCTAATCCACTGTGGCTGGTATTCTCGTAAAAAAGAATGTTGGACACAGACAAGCCTTCTCTTGAAGGCAGAGATTGGGGTGATTCTTCTACCTATCAAGGAATACCAAATGTTGCCAGAAAACCACTAGAAGCTAGAGGAGAAAAGGGGCGCCTGGGTGGCTCAGTCAGTTGAGCATTCGGCTCAGGTCATGATCTCACAGTTTGTGAGTTTGAGCCCCACGTCGGTCTCTGTGCTGACAGCTCCTAGCCTGAAGCCTGCTTCGGATTCTGTGTCCCCCGCCCGCCCCCTCACAAGCACAATGAGATATTATTCACATCTACTAGGATGGGTATAAAAAAGACAGAAAAAAAGTGTTGGTGAAGATGAGGAGGAATTTCAACCTTCACACACTATTGGTGGGAATGTAAAATGGAATTCATTTTGGAAAAGTTCCTAGTGGTGCCTCAGATGGTTAAAACTTAGAGTTACCATGTGACCCAGAAATTCCACTCATACATATATACTCAAGAGAAATGAAAATGTCCATGCATGGGGCGCCTGGGTGGCTCGGTCGGTTAAGCATCCGACTTCGGCTCAGGTCGTGATCTCACGTCAGTGATTTCAAGCCCCGCGTCGGGCTCTGTGCTGACCGCTCAGAGCCTGGAGCCTGTTTCAGATTCTGTGTCTCCCTCTCTCTCTGCCCCTCCCCTGTTCATGCTCTGTCTCTCTCTGTCTCAAAAATAAATAAACATTAAAAAAAATAAATAAATAAATAAATAAATAAATAAACATTAAAAACAAAAAAAAGAAAATGTCCATGCAAAAACTTGTACATGAATGTTCATAACAACCTTATTTATAATAGTGAAAAGGTAGAAACAACCCAACTGTCCATTAACTGATGAATTGACAAATAAAATGTGTCACATCTATATAATGGAATTTTAATTAATAGTAACAAGAAATGAAGCACCGATACATCCTACAACATGAATGAACCTTGGAAAATATGCCAAATGAAAGAATTCAGACACAAAAGTCCACCTATTATATCATTCTATATTTCTATTATATGCCTATTGCCTATGTTATCTCTTTTAATGTCCCTTATAGAGACCTTAATAGACTTTCTAAAGTCCCGAAAGAATCTATCACTTTACACTAGAAATAAGTATGTGACCCTGCACCAACATACAGTTTTCTTTGGATCCCAGGATAAATACAGACACAGATAATAAATATATAGATATAAATATAGATACAGATATATGGAAGGAGAGAGTAGGGTGGTCATGAGTTACTTACATTAGTAATAACAAACAGATAAGTTGCACCAAAGTCTAGTAGACCCATATTCAGTAAAAAGTCCTTATCTTCTGTTCTACAATGTACTGCAGCATATCTGGAACAGGACAATTTTAGTTAGAATAAACACCACATTTATTCTAGAAAATGCATTCCCATCTCCAGGGAAAGAGTGACCTCATCTCTCTATTCATGGTGAGTCAAGCAGCAAAGCTACCATTTCTCTTTGAAAAGAAGTCTCTAGGAGTGATTGATTTTAATGCCAGGTTTTTCTGACCCAGATCTGAGCTCTTCATTGTCTGTCAGGTAGTTTTTTTTTTTTTTTTTAACCTTATGCCTGAATAAAGAAGGCACAAATCATCTTCTTTTGTGGGCTTCAGGCCCTCAGTCTTCTCACCCAAGCCTTATGTGTTTTTCTCATCCAAGTCTTAAGAATTAGTGAAACAGGGGCGCCTGGGTGGCGCAGTCGGTTGGGCGTCCGACTTCAGCCAGGTCACGATCTCGCGGTCCGTGAGTTCGAGCCCCGCGTCGGGCTCTGGGCTGATGGCTCAGAGCCTGGAGCCTGTTTCTGATTCTGTGTCTCCCTCTCTCTCTGCCCCTCCCCCGTTCATGCTCTGTCTCTCTCTGTCCCAAAAAAATAAATAAACGTTAAAAAAAAAAAAAAAAAAAAAAGAATTAGTGAAACAGTATAAAACAGGAAACCTGAGTACACTCAAAATCAATCCCCACACCTATATGCAAAGAAAACATTTAAAAAACAATTGTTATATGTAGGGTGCCATTCCAGAAGACTCTGTTGTGCTATTTGGAACGCAACTGAATTTTATTTGTACAATGACATTGGGCCAGTGGAATAAAATGAAATTGCAAAAACGAAAAATAAAAATAAAAATAAAGAACAATTGTTGATAAAAGTAAAAGGTCCACAAGGGTAATGCTCTTACTCTCCACTTTGTACAGTTATGTAAGCAGACACACCATAGTCTTCACCAACACTGAGGAAGATATCTGTAGTCAGGGAGATGTTGACTTCTTTGTGTAACGTATTAATAAACCTAAGGGTAGAGACATTGTCACACATCAGACAAACCCTCCCAAACAGGGACACCTGTTTACCGCTATATTCCCAGTGCCTAGAACAGTTTTTGGCACACAATAGCAACCACCTAATCTTGACGGCCATAAGTATGTGCATCTCTCTATTTCATGCCTGATTCCTGCTACAGAGACCAGTGACCTCTTGGGTTCTTTATCTCTGTAACTTTCCCTGGATACCTGACATGATTTTTGCCTTATCTGGATTCAAAACCAAAGGTGTTACCTTTACTACACCATAGGGCTTCTACAGGTTTACAAAAAACTATGCTTTAAAAACACAGTAACAATAAGGGATATTCAACCACCAACCATGAAGAAAGGATTATTTGCTCACTTCTAAATTTTTCTCTGGTGATCACAGAGAGGGAAGTACTCAGTTATTTTCCTGAGAGCAAGATAAGTGGATAAAATTCAACAAAAAGGGATGTACACAGTAGAGCACCGGGGGCATATACAGATACAGGGTCATCTTTTAATACCACATGGGAAAGCAAACCTGTCTCTCATTGTCCTGGAAAATGCCTCTGATACCCATGCCCTTGATATTATAGGAGAGAGAATCCCTGTACAAGACAAATAGAATGTGAGGCTACTTTATCTGAAGCCCCACAGATCAGAAGAGAGACCAAGATTCAAAACAGAGTGGCCTGGGGTCTCCTTGACATCCAAACCTCACAGTTGTCATCCCATTGGCTGTTTTGTTTCCTTCATCCTTCACCTGTAATAGAGGAAAGTAAAAATCAGTTACTGGTGACAACAAGGAACTGATAGTCAGAAATCTGATCATCAGGCATATCTTTGGTAAGATATAAATGATCCAGTCAAAAAAAGATAACAGTTTGGAACCTAGATCATTCCTCAACTTACCATCATGCTGGAAATATTTTTTCCATCTTCTCGAAGGATCAGACTGTACCAGTTCTTCTCCTCCACAGAATGTTTAGTGTAGACGGACAGATTATGATATGTTAGGTAGAAGTGGAAATCCTGGCTTTTTGTATTTAGGTGGAGTTGGGCATAGTGTGGCATCTTCTGTGGAATGAAGAAATTGTCATGCTCAACTTCTGATGCATTGTAGACATCACAGTCTCATAGCATCGCAGGGCAGGTGAGCTCATCAGATACTTTCAACTTTGCCCTTTAACCTAGCAATTCTGTTTTTAGGAATATGCTATATTAGAGTAATTGGAGGCATGCATAAAGATTTATGAGTAAGGATGTTCATTATAGGATTATGTATAATAAAAAAATCTTAAATAGCTATAAGGATATACCTCAGTAAACTATGATATATCCATAAAATGGAATATCATGTGTCCATTAAAATCATGCTCTCGACAAAGAAGGATGATTATGATATGATTAATTTTAAGAAAAAAATCAAAGTTCAACACAGCATGTAGAGTTTGAGTACTTTTTAAAAACGTATTTATTCATTTATACAAAAATGCTTAACTGATCATCTCTGGGTAGTGGAATCACAGGTGATTTTTATGTCTTTCTACATACTCTTCAGTTTTCAACAATAGATGTATATTATTTTTATTATTAAAAATATCTTAGGGGCGCCTGGGTGGCGCAGTCGGTTAAGCGTCCGACTTCAGCCAGGTCACGATCTCGCGGTCCGTGAGTTCGAGCCCCGCGTCAGGCTCTGGGCGGATGGCTCAGAGCCTGGAGCCTGTTTCCGATTCTGTGTCTCCCTCTCTCTCTGCCCCTCCCCCGTTCATGCTCTGTCTCTCTCTGTCCCAAAAATAAATAAACGTTGAAAAAAAAAATTTTTTTAAATATCTTAAATATTTCAGAATATTTACAGTAATATTAGTGAAAATATACAAGCCAAATCCTTCCAGAGGATGTGATATTAGGAAGCAGTTTGAAATAACAATACAAATGACAACCCACTGAGAGCTTACAATGTCCCTGACACTAAGTGCTTTACATATAATATTTATCCTTACAAAAGCTTATGGCATAAAAATTATTGCCATTTTACAGATGATGAAACTGAGATTTAGAGATAAAGTATCTTGTTCAGGGTCTTATAGCTATGGAATGGTAGAACCAGGAATTGGACTGGGGCCAGTTTGACTCCACAAGTGTGTGCTTCTAACCACTATATTATGCTGTCACCTTGATGCATAATCTGAATGTGTTTCTTTTTTTAAAAAATTGTTTAGTGTTTATTTATTTTTGAGAGAGAGACAGACAGAGGTGAGCCAGGGAGGGGCAGAGAGACAGGGAGACACAGAATCCAAAGCAGGCTCCAGGCTGTCAGCACAGAGCACGACATGGGGATCAAACTCACCAACCAGAAGATCATAACCTGAACCAAAGTTCAGGATACTTAACCAACTGAGCCACCGAGGTGTCCCTGAATGTGTTTCTAATTAAGTCAAGTCCATATCTCACCTGAAAGGATCTGAGGGACTCTTCCAGCAGAGTATTGTTTTCATCTCCCAGTACTGTCACCTTCACCTCATCATCTGCCAGATTCAAGACTTGCAGGAAAATCTCTTGAGGACCGGGCTGCGGTGGGGTCATTCTCTTAGGGCATAGAATGCATGTCAGAATTACCAACAAATAACCCTTCAAATACAATGAGAACACATAGCTCTGTCCTATCTCTGACAGCCTAGTCCATCTAGTCAAGAGGACAGTTTTCTCCCTCTGAAGAGTATTTGGCTTAGAAAACTTTGAAGGCAGTTTGGAGGGGGAAGCACCAGCTCAGTGTAGCAAGCACTGATGCTACGTAACAAACTCCATGCTTTTTGACTCAGTTGTGGCCTCATACATCATTCCCCAATAATGGCTATTCCATCTGCCAAATATTCAAAAGCCTGTGTTCCCAAAGGGATGACTAGATACCTTGGATATTAGTGTTTGGGAATTCCTTGACAATATACTCTGAATCACTCAGGTGGGAGGTGGGCCTCATTTTACATTGCTGTTCTACCCTTGTATCTACTCGTTTACCACGGATAGTTATGATGCACCCTCTTTAGATCAGGTACTGTCTAGATCAGGTACTGACTGTGCTAGGTCCCAGGCAACCAGGATTGAACAAATCAGAAGAGTGAATACCACAGATATGGTCTTGCCCTCATGGAGCTTTAGATTTATTGAACTCACATTAATTTTTAACTCTACAGCTGCTGCAACTGCAAACGCCAGGCTTGCTAGGATCATACCAACAGCCATTTTCCTAAGTGATCTGCAGAGGAAAGAGAGAGGCAATATATCTAAACTTTAAATCTAAACCCTCTAAGCCTACCATTAAAGACCTTTCCTGATTTGGTCCCAGCTACTCCTCACACTGAAGAGTTCTCTGTTAATGCACCACATTTTCCCACATCAACTTTTGTTTATGATGGTCTTTCTATACATTATGTCATCATAACCAAAAATAATAGTAGTGCAGCCAGATATATTGAACATTTGCTATATGCCAGGCACTATACATTTTTACCTCATTTTCTTCTTCTTTATAAGTCTTTCTTGACTGTCAGCAGGAAGGACTCTCCTTGCTCTATATTTCCTTGGCACTTTGTTTCCCTTCTTACTGCACTTAATATATATCACATTGTGTAATAATTATCCTTGCATGTGTTCTACCTCCCTTATTAAACAGTGAACTCCTTCAGGGCTGGATCTGTGCTGTTATATTTGCATGGCATTGGTGCTGAACTCAATAATATCTGCTCAATCAATGAGTAAATGAAAAAAGACCATTTGAATACATTTGAATATGATAATGTGGTCATCAAAAAGAAATTGCTATTAAATCAGGAATTAGAGGAGGCTTGAAAACCCTCTGGTCAAATTTACAAAGAATAACACTTCTTTTCTTTTTAAGTTTTTATTTATATTCCAGTTAGTTAACACACAGTGTAATATTAGTTTCATGTCTACAATATTCAACATTTCCATACAACACCTGGTGCTCCTATTTAGAATGGGGGGAAAGCAGTAATTAGGGACAACTCTATTCCCACTCTTACTAGGTACCCACTTTGTTTCATATAGACAATAGAAGATTTAAAGGGATTAGTTGTCATGATAGGCTTTAGACTTTGAAGAGGCAACATTCAAGAATAAAGCAACAAGTTGATTTAGGATTCTATTCTCACATACTTTTGACTTTCCATGAAGGTTAGATCTACCTCTTCAACATCACACAGTTCAGTCGGCAATAATGGCTTGGACTGTCTATAATAAGAATTAATTAGCTCTAATTCCCATCCTCCAGTATCAATAGGCATTTAGTTTAACTTAGATACATAGAAGCAGAAAAATTATAAACCAAAACAAATCGTGACTAAGTAGAAAAGTACTGACATTGAACTTTTATCAAGCTGAGCAAATATTAAGTCAGTTTAAATAACAAAGGCATAGTGAGCACTTACGAGAAGTTAATTCCACATTTGGAAACCAGCTGATAAATGACAAGGTCAAACAATGGAATGAAGATAAGAACCAGAAGGGGATTTAGTACCTGTAACATCATGGTAAAAAGGATTAATTACACATATTCTTCTACCTCAAGTGTAAGTACGTACTCTCATTTGCTTGTGTGTACTCTAACGTTCAAACATACTTTCATTGTACTAAGTATGGAATGATTCCACCTCTTTCAGTCCTTTATACCCAGGACTGTATTTGCCCTGCATAGCACCTCAGCTTCTCAATATCCCACAGAACAAATTTCACTCTGAACCTGTTTTTCTGTCCAACCAGTTGGGAATTTTTCCCTCCCAATTTCACTTATCTTTTCCTGTTCCACAGCCCAAGGGAAAATGTGAAGGAGAGAAGGAGAGAAGGAAGAATTGGGGATTATTAAACAAGGGCTTAAAAAAGAACTGGGAGTCACCCAATTGTGTTTTACTCACACAACAAAGCCTTACACTTTCTTTTTTTTTTTTTTTTTTAATTTTTTTTTTTCAACGTTTATTTATTTTTGGGACAGAGAGAGACAGAGCATGAACAGGGGAGGGGCAGAGAGAGGGAGACATAGAATCGGAAACAGGCTCCAGGCTCTGAGCCATCAGCCCAGAGCCTGACGCGGGGCTCGAACTCACGGACCGCGAGATCGTGACCTGGCTGAAGCCGGACGCTTAACCGACTGCGCCACCCAGGCGCCCCAAAGCCTTACACTTTCTTGGACAATATTTCCAAAATACTGTCTTGACATGGAAAAAAAAAAAACCCCGGGCTTATACTTCTCTTGTGAGATCAAAATTCACTCTACTTGGAAGTGGGCAGGATGTGAAAGAGAAGTGTGGGGCAAAAGGAGAATATTTTCACCCCTATCCTTAATCCTCCTCAGCATACAAGGAAACAAACATCCAGTTATATTTGGTAATCCTGATATTACAGGTAGAAGTATAGATAAGGAAAGCCATAAATCCCCATGAGTATAGAGAAAACTCCTACCTGCATCTGGTCAGGCTGAAGCACAAAAACACCCTGAAAAATTATAATAAATTACACTTTGATGGTGGATAAAGACAAGAATAGCTTGGATCAAAAATATTGCTAATTAGTAGGAGAGATACATAAGATAAAATTCACCAGGTCTTTAGTTCAGGGCCATGGTTGCACTTCTAAGGGTATTTGGGGAAACAGACTGGGAATGGCTTCAGGCAATGCTTGCTGAATGCAGGTAGACCTAAAGGAGAATTTTCTTTTTCTGTGTACTATGGTTTTCTTGAGAGAGAGTAGAGTCAGTGTGTTTTTGTTAATTTCAGTAACTGCAGTTGTAGGTGATAATGTGCAGAACACAATGTTATGGTTAGGATAATGACTTCCACTAACACACAGTGTTTCCAAAGTTGTTCTCCAGGGGTCAACTTCCAAAGTTGTTCTCCAGGGGTCAACGAGAGAACAACCATAGTAAATTCTGGACAACCAGAGAAAGGGAAAAGGTAAAATTATAGTTTGCAGGCTCCAAATAGACTGGTTGATAAAATCTTGGTATCATTCCACCCTGCCCTCTTCACAACTGAGATGGTAGAAAAACAATATAATAATCTAAGTAGAACAACTGAGAGCCTAGATGAGACTCTGAGTTTGCTAAAGAATGGAGATTGGAAAAACAAAATGCTTACAACTTTCCCATTCCTTGTCCATGTACAAAGTACCACATTTCTAGGTCCTCTACACGAACCTGGGATGGGCTAAATGTGTAGTGGCACCAATCAAATCCAATGCTACTATGCCCCAGGAAGGCTTAGATGGGAGAAAACATTCTCTTTCCCAAGTCTCTATCATTTCATTTACTCTCTTCTCAGTACTTCCTTGTATACATTTAAACCTTTCCATCTTTATATTCTTGATTTCTAAAGAGAAGATTCTGTGTTTTTATTTCTAGACTAGCTTTTTAAATTTTGCCTACTCAGTACCTTCATGTTAAAGGCACCTCTCTTATGATCTTAAGTCAGTTTTCAGGCAAAAACACAAAGAAATTAATTTTTCCCTAATATGGATTGTAAAGAAAATAATAGATTTCTCTGGGAAATCTTTTCTCACCAGATTCCCATTCATCCTTGTGGCTTGCAAGGTCCATCGTGAGCCCTAGGGGTGACAGATGCTATTATGAGAAATTCCTTTCCTGTGAGAGGAAAAGGGCTGGAATAAGGAGTTGTTTTCAAAAGAACCATTCTTACCTGCTGATCCAAAAGAGCCCAGAACATGGGAAGTGGGATATATAGGAATAGTACCCTGGTCAGTGCCTTCACATCCATAATGAGCTGCTTCTGCAAGAAAGGGAAAGAAGGAACAGGCTGAATTTCTAGACTTGGTTTTTTGTTTAGAGTAGAAATGTCCCAGAACAGTAAGAGAAGAAGTCAAATGCAGTAAGAGGGAATCAGTTTGGACATTAAAAATCTCCATGGAGGCATAAGATATTTCTGTACTTCCAACTTACTGGGTATTTCTCAGCTGCCCAGTCCAGCCAGTGCTGTCGCTTAGGAATGTCCCCAGAGCGGTTGTTGAAACGGTTGGAAATAGCAAACTAGGGCAGAGCATAAATATCAGAGCATAGATATCAGAAGTGTGACAAAAAGAAAGCATCCCATGCCTTTTCTAATTCATTATCCCTTCCCTCAGATACACATACTTTAATTGACTTACTCCAACCCTTTGATTTCATCAGACATTGAATACAGAATATTTCAGATATAATTTTAAACTATTCCTGCATCCTATTGGCAACATATATTACATATACACATTTCAGAAGATTTTTGTCAATTTACAAAAATGGTTACATTATTTTTTTTACTTAATGGTTAAGTAGAGACACAGAGGAAGACTGATTAATCTCAGTTTGCCAAAAGGTACAGAAGTAGAACAGAGTCATTGGGAAAAATGTATACTCATGTTTGAAGGCCTATATGCTCAGCATAGCGTCTCTCTTCTCCCATTGATTGAAAAAGGCAGGTAAACAATTCACTCACCCAGATACACTTGACAACTTGACTCACTATGTTTCCTTCAGGAGGTGGTTTTCTGTATATTTTGCTTCCCATTGCAAACACAACTGCAGTTGATACACGAACAAGGTTCTTAGCTTCTCATTCAGCACATTCAGTATGTCAGTACTAAGGACAGGCTGCTGAAGTGTTAGGAGTGACTGGCAAAGCTTATAAAGGGAGGAGACTGAGTTAAACTTCTTGACTTTGGAATTACACAGATTATGGGATCCCAGAGAAGAATAAAATGGTCAATTGTTAAGTAATCTGTTGAGACTTTCTTGTGCCACAGAAATCAAAGTCATTTCTGAATTCTTTTTCCTCCATCTCTACATCTGATATGTTACCAACTTTAATTGAGACTCTCTTCAACATATTTCCTATCTGCCCCTCTTTTGTATTACTACTGCTAGGACTCTTGTTTAGTACCTTAGAACCTCTACCCTGGATTATTAAAATGGCTACCAACTAGTTTTTCAATCCCTGGTCTCTTCCTTCTCTTATCTGATGCCAAATTAAAACCTTCTTTCTAGGACCTACCTAAAAAGCCCAAACTCCTGGCATGAAAGCTCTTCCCAAATTCATTATTATCCTAATGGCTATTATTATCACTATCCATCTATCGAAGGTTTACTATTATATGTAAAGTGTTAAGCATTTTATATACATTAACAGATTTAACCTGAAAAACATGTACTACTCTCTCCATTTTATTGCAGAAATTGAAGATAAAAGAAATTAAGCAATTTGTACAGATTACATAGTTATAAAATGTCAGAAACTGTATTTTTGACCGGAGATTTGTCTGACTCAAAAATAATATATGCTATTAACGACCATAAAGCATCTCATTCACTCATTCTTACACTAGACACTTTGCTAGATAAAAAAAGACATGGCCCCTGTGGAGCTCACCTCAATCTACTATTTCCTACTTTATGTTTCATTATTTCCCATTAGGTACTCTACACTCTAACCACTATTCATCATTCTTACAAAAATAATTCTGTGCTATTACTGTACTTGAGCTCATTCTCTTTTCCTTACCCCATATTCTTTAACCACATCTTCACAGCTAATTGTAAGTGAATTTTATTTTCTTATTTTTTTCTACATTCCAACTAACCAGCAATTAGATGATATTATTTTTATAATTATGAAATACTAAATATTATTTTTTTCAAGCTTATTAACTAAATTCAGCAGGAAGACTCTATCTTGGTACTGTCCCAGATGTATTTCCCTCCTTAATGGATTTCCCAGCTCCAGCAAGATGTCCCTCTAGAAGTTCTTCTACCAAAGGTGTCTTTGTCAGTGACCAGCAGCACTTTATAGTATCTTTATGCACCAGAATGACTGAGTCCCCTTACTTTTCCTTACCTTAACTTTCTAAATTCTCTTACTCTCAGTCAGATTGCCTTTATCACTTTTTCTTCATTCATCCTCTGTTTCCCCAAAGCTTGTCCAAATAGCACGCTTTACTTACCACAGGCTTCTTATTGTTGACAGAAAAAATGGCTAAGAGAAAGGATGCTAATCCTGGGAGACAAGTGGGCAGCAAAAGAGGTATCTAGACAAGAGGAAGATTTTGGAGGGGAAATAGACCACTCCTAAAACTAAGAATGATCCTAGAAAGAGGCTAGAAATATCAATAGTAGAGTGGACAGTGGACTGATAAAAGGAAGGCCAGGTAATTATCTGGGTAAGATCACACTTAAATTTCAAAGCCACTTAACTGAAGAAGAGGAGTAGGAACCTTAAGTTTCTCTACTAATTCTTTCTTGCAGTAGATGATGTTGCCTCCTACTTCATAAAGAAAACACAAGCCTTCAAATAGGAATTGTCTCAACTTCCTGACACAAAATCTATTAATTCCTATATCTACAGCTATCCTCTTCTCCCTCCAGTTAGTTGAAGGTGATGTTCCTCCTCTGTACAAAGGTAATTCTGCCACGTGTGCTTTCATACTGATTACACTGTCTTTTTCTCACATCTTCAACTTCTTTCTCTACTGGAGTCTTCCTGATGATATTCAAGCATGCCCAACATACTCTCTTGACTCCATGTCCCATTCGGCTATATATACCATTTTCCCTTTCTTACCTCTTATTCACTTCTCATTCTACTCTAATCTGTCTTGAATCCACCAATCTATCATAACTGATATCACCAAATTAGTGACCTTCTTGTTGCTATATTCAATGGGGATTTTTCTCCCTTATCTCACTTTCCCACTTAGTAACATTTGTTACTCTGAACAATTCCCTTCTTGAAATCCTCTTAGAATCCAAGATAGAACCCCTACCATTTTAGCCATTCCTTCTTAGTCTCATTTGTGAGCTTTTTCTTTTTGCCTATCTTGTAATACTGGCATTCCTCGGGGCTCTAACGTAGCCCTCTTTTACTTTAGTTTTACTATCTCTTAATTATTTAACCTATTTTTATAGCTTAATTGCTCTTCATACACTACTAGCTCCAGATCTTTATCTACAGCCCAAACATTTCTTCTGAGCTTTAAACCTGTATTTCCAGATAGCTCTTTGATAACCCCAATTATATTTTCAAAGACATCTAAAATGTAATGTACGCCAAACTAAATTCATTAGTGTAATGATCCCACTATCTACCTAATTGCTCAAGTCAGAACCCTAATATTCATTGATTTATCTTCTCCATCACTTCACATTTCTAATCATATCAAGTTTTGTCAATTTTACCAGGGCTGAGACTAGTCTGAGCTGAGTGAGACACTCACCTTGAGCACAAAATTTTAAATAATGCCAAGAATTCAGTAGTCAAGATAAATAATATCCTTACTTCACCCTTAACCCATTCTTTCTCCACATTATGGTCAGAGACACCACTGAGAAATAAAAATCTAACAATCATTCCTCTGTTCAGAATCTTTTTGTAGCTCCCTAATGTTTTGATAAAGTTCTAATTCCTTAAGACTTAAAAGGCCGTTCGTTATCTGGTTTTTGTCACCTTTTTCTCATTATCTTTCTCATTTATACCTGGGGCAATCCGGAATTCCTCTAAGGCCTTCAGATATGTCACAATTATCTCTCATTTCCTTGTCTTACAGATATCATGTCTTCTTTGATTAACTCCTGCTAATCTTTTAGGCCTCATCTTAGATACCATTTGTTTAGGCAAACATTTTCTGAGCTTCAGAGTTTTAGTCAGACATCCCTCCTTCGTGTTCCTACAACTTTCTCTGTACCTCCCCCACTGTGACACTGATCATACTGTATTATAAATTCCTGTTTACTATGTATGTTTCCCTTTCCTGCTGGACTATATAAGTTTTTTGAAAGCATAAACTCTGTGGCTCTCTAATTCATCAATGTAACCCCAATTGCTACACAGGATTTGACACATAAAAGGTTCATTAAATAAATGTTTGTTGAATCAATGAATGAAAAGAATAGATGAATAAATTTATAGTGAAAAGCCAGAGAATTATTTATTTGTACCCAGAAAACTGAAGCAGCTAATAATGACAACTAACACTTGTTTAACATTTCATAGTTTATAAAACATTTAACATATAGTATCTCTTTTTATCTTTATAATTATTCTGATGTGTTAATATTATTATTGTGCCATGATCCAGAGAAGAAGACATAGCACTAAGTGGAAAACCAGGATGATATTTGAGAAAATGTTTGGTTTCAAAGGGAGAAGGAAGCAGGGAATGTATTATCACAGCTCTCCTGGAATAACACAGAAGTTTCCTTGAAATTGGAATTAGAATCTGAGTATCACTATTAACCACCCCCTGGTAGAAAATAATCAGGACTGAACATTGACTCTTTGGGTTCTTTCTTCCTCTATTGAGTTCTTTATGTGTTGCGCTGGATATCTTCCAGGGGGGTGTCACCCAAAGGCTCAGAGTGAGAACAGGTTTCCAGGTCAGTGATTAGAAACAATCACGTCCAAGTTTCCCCTTAGACTGCATAAACTAAGCGACACACACATCCTCTTTCCTCTTCCATTATTGGGTTGTCAGTGGTAAGGAGAATGCCACTTGATCTAACTTGCATCAGTTTCCACCTACTCATCCAACTCCCCTCATTCCCTTTGATCAAGAGAAAACTCCTTGGGAGCATTGAAGAGCAGGACAGAAATAGCAAAACCTAGAAGCTACTTTAAAAGAATTAAAAATATCTTCCAATAACCAGATAAATAACTATCAGATGAAATAAGCTAGATTGAGAGAAAGGATTAATTATCTTCCTCGCTTCCTTACATATTGTAGTATAGAACGGTGGATCTCAGCCTTGACTACTCTTTAGAATCACCTAGATATTAAAAAAACTATAGATACCTAGCCTCCATCCTGCAGAGATATTGACTTAATTGCTCCAATATAAGGCACAGGGATTAGTCTTTTTAAAATCTCCCCAGAAAACTTATTAGTTATATAACCTTGGGCATGTTTCTCCCTTTCCTTCCTTCTTTCCTTTGTGTCTTCTTTCTTTCTTTCTTTCTTTCTTTCTTTCTTTCTTTCTTCTTTTTTCTTTATTTCTTTTTCTTTTCTTTCTTTCTTTCTTTCTTTCTTTCTTTCTTTCTTTCTTTCTTTCTTTCTTTCTCTTCCTTCCTTTCTTTCTTTCTTCCTTGGTTTCTGACTTCATTCTGTTAATTTATCTCCAATGTCTAGAGAAAATCCCTACAATAACACTTACCTAATAGGGTTAGTGTGAGGACTGAATAAAATAGTGCTTAGATGATGCTTTTCATGTAGCAGGCATCAGTGATTATTAATTTCCTCTGTCCCAGTGTACTTACCAAGAGCTATCACCATTAGTAATCCTGGAACTCCAAAAGCCAATGCATAGCAGTCTTCCCCAAAACACTGCACATCTCCTAGGCCAGAAGAAAGTAACCTTGAATCTTGAATCTTTTGTGTTCTATTCTGCAAGCTCAAGTTTGTGAGGTCATAGACATAGCCATCCTCTTTCTTCCCATCACCTCATCCATAATCTTTCTTTTGGGCCAGACAAATCAAGATTAAAAGAAATTCTCAGATTTTTAAGCCCTTGTAAAAGTAGAGGATGAAGAGCAGGAAGCCTTGAAAAGATTTTTGACTGGTCAGAGAAAACCTTACACAGGGCCCCTTAGAAAAGATCCTAACCTCTAAGCATGGGTGTGATAAATGTAGAAATCAAGCTCCCTGCATTGATGGAGAGGTAGAAGACTGAGAAATACCTAGTCCGTTCCTCTGCCTGAAAAACAAAACAAAACAAAACAAACAAAAATAAGTGTGATGTGCCTCCTAGCTCATCTACCCTACGTTCAGACTAAGCTGGAGGTACATGCACAGAAACAGATTCAGATATTGCCTCCATGATATCTGAAAAACATATTAGATATTTTAACACATAACCCATACAAACATTTACCCATCTTTCAAACCTAGTACAAGCATCTTTAACACTCTTATACCCCTCCTGGGAAAAAATGATCATCCTATAATACTGTGCCACTTGTGTCCTATATATGTCCTAATATTAATTTCTTTCCATTAAATGTCTGTTTCATTCAGTAGGCTGAGAGTTCCTTTAGTACAGAAATCATATCTTGCTCATTTTTGTGTTCCCTACTACCCAGCATAGTCCCTGACACATATTACAGACTCAACACATTTTTATAGACTGAATTAATTAAGTGAATGATTGAGTTAAATAGATTTTATGGAATGTGTGGTATAGGAATAGTACTAGAACATAGGACAGTGGGTTAAATTGTTGATCAAGCAGGGTAGTTCACCTAGTACTTATGGGAATTCTGCCAGAGAGTATAAAAGGAAGTCCGTGGGCTTAGAAGTGGTTGGTGGAAACTTGGAAGTAGGTTTGTCTTATTATTGAAATATCTTTGCAGAGCAGTTACTGAATGAAACAACTTTAAAATATAGGGTTTTTGTTTGTTTGTTTGTTTTTGTTGTTGTTGTTGTTTTTATTCATTATGCTTCATTCTGGTACCACAGATCTTTTCCTGACATGGTAGCACAATCTGTCCTTCCCTATTTTCTGTTTACAGTGTTTGCTTCCTCTTCTGGCCCCCTTTTAAATCTATTCCACTCACCTATTTGTACAGTTCATTGTGCCTAGAATCCCAAAGGTTGCCAAAGGTCGGTATTTCTCCAAAGTCAGCAAGCAATTATGATCTATGGTACCCCGGACAGATAGGGAATATAAAATAATAACTCAAGTGGTCCGAAGGGGAGGAGATACACAAGAAGCAGGACACAGAGAAAGAACAGAGAGACAAAAACCAGAAACATGAGAAATTGCTATAGATGAGGGAATAATACATGAAGACAGACAAAAAAGTGAGAACAAAAGAGAGAAAGCCAAAAATGTTGCCTATTTAAAAATAGACTATGTTCCCTGCCTAATTATCAAGCTTCCTCGTTTAGACCCATTTGTAATTTATTCATACCTGTTCCCCGCCCTCCCCCCCCATTAATAGTGGAAAGTAGGAAAAGAGGAAATGATCATTCAGACAAGTTCATCTATAGAATCTCATTCTATTTTATTCTGAACGATCATTTCCCCCTTTCATAGGATTTCAGCCAGATGTGCTTAAATCATCTCTACACTGCTTATTATCTCCCATTCTCAAAGTACCTACCAAGGTTCTTCTCAAATACTTCAAGTGAGAGTAAACTCACTGCTTCAAACTCTTTTGGAATTTTTCCTTCCATCAAGCAAAAAACTTCCTATAGCTTTCACCCACTAGTTCTGGTTTAATTACTATCAATATTTATAGACAGTTATAATATTCTCTTTAATACTTACCTTATGTAGGTTGAATATCTCCAATTCTTTCAACCTTTCTTCATAAGATGTGTCTTAGTCCATTCACTACCCTGGTTACTTTCCTTTGAACATGTTTCAGTGTTTCTATTAATGACCAGTACCCAGCACCTAATAGAACTCCTGACCTGTGGATTACTTCAGTCTTGACAAATAGCTACCTGCTAGGTACCTTTTTAATGTCTGCTCTACGTTCTTGAAAACACAGAAATAACAGGTCTCTTACATGTTTTTCTTCAAACTGGTCTCCACCAAAAGCTGCCACGCAGGGCTTGATACCTCCTGTCCCCAAAGCTATTAGACTCAGGCCAACCAATGATAAGACTCTGAAATGGAGAGGTAAGGATATAACCATATTGATATGAAGCACAACTGCAGAAACTGGATGTACAAGAGCAAAGATTCCTTTCACATTTCTTCACATTTCTGCAGGCACTTTCCATCTGCCTTCATTCCTCTGAGAGACCCAGAGACACTTAAAATACTTATGACCTTTGAGCCTCTGCCAGAAAGTATGCATTGCAGGGGGGCATTTTGTCCCTGAGAGTTCCATTTACCCTTTGTGTGCAATAGATAGAAGCAGATACTGAAGGAATTTCACAGTTAAAGCACTGTTTTCAATCTTGTCTTAATTTAAGGAATATACCAACAGAAGGGCCTTATAAACACCTATTCCATATACGCTTCCTAAACACAAAATAAAATGTTAAAATTATTTATGATTAATAGGAGAAGTGTCACTTTTTGTTGGGACGCTGAGAGGGAGGTATCTAATATTTATTAAATTTTAAAATTCTTAATTCATTAAATAAATACATGTGTAGGCAGATTATAAACATGAATACATGTGATCTACTTCTTGAACAACTGTAACCCTCCTCTTTACAGACTGAATCAACTGACATCAGTATGTATCAAATGCCTCTGGCCTAATAAACATCAATGGCTTAAATAAAGAGGCATAGAGCAATTGGAATATATGGAACTTAAATGAAAATAATCCAAGCTTTGGATAGGATTTCTGCAATGCACACTATAAAGAAATATTATGCACATTTTTAGTCCTAGCAAAGTACAGATGTATGGGTGGGTGAATAGGTGGGGAAATATGAGGGGCATCAAGTTTTAATAATTGTCTCTAAGAGGGGTGCCTGGGTGGCTCAGTCAGTTAAGCGTCCAACTTCAGCTCAGGTCATGATCTCACAGTTCGTGAATTTGAGCCCGCGACAGGCTCTGTGCTGACAGCTCAGAGCCTGGAGCCATATTCAGATTCTGTGTCTCCCTCTCTCTGCCCCTCCCCTGCTCATGCTCTGTCTCTCTCTGTCTCAAAAATAAACAAAAACATTAAAAAAATTAAAAAAAATAATTGTCTTTAAGAATATGATGAGTTTTTATGAAAAGGAAACTAGCTAGGCATTCTACAAGTCTCCAAATGTTTAATAAAAACAAATGAGGACAGCTAAAGTAGGCAAGAGTTCAACTGATCACAAAATAATTTTTTTTTCTCAACCACTTTGGTAATAAAACAATAGGTTGGAAAATAAAGGGACATCTCTGGTAAGAAAATAGAAAATAACCTGTAATGAATGTGTGAGACATTGACCTGTCTAATGAAAGAAAAGTTGTTCAGTTTATTCCATGATTTTACTCACGTGTGTACCATTTGTCCCCCCAGTATTGGTAAGGCACCCAAGGACTTGACCACATGGCCAAGCACATACACCAAGGAGAGATAGATGATTGTCCTGTTGAGAGAGTTAAATCAGTCAGTCTACAAACAGAATCGAGAGAGTTGAGTAATACAGACTCAGAATTCATACTGTTCTCAGTGCCAGAATAAATGAAAGAGGAAGGGGAGGAGGAGGAAAGAATTACCTGAGAAATGTACATAGATATAGGAGTGGTAAATGAAGTAAACAGACCAGAAAAAAGAGAGAGCAACTCTTTACCCGGTAGTGTTAGAGGTAATGGACATTCCCTTCAAGCTTTTTTCTCATATATGACCTGTCCTTTTCCCCACTCACTCTACACTGGTTGGATCCACTGGTTGGATTTGCATCCACTGGTTGGATTTGCAGCAAATGATGTTTTAAACTATGAGAACCAGGACAATAGGTTACTTTGACCAGAGGTGTTGTTATCAAGGAATGTCTTTGGCACTAGAAATAATAGGAATCAAGAAAAAAACTGCAGGTAAATAGGAAAAAAAGAATGAGTAACATAAAGAACTTTCTCTAAACCCAACCAATGGGATGGATAGAAAGGCTCTCAGGTTCAGCCTGATTACTCGAACACTTGGGTTAATTGTAATCCCTACCACAGTTACCTCATGTTCAAGTTATCAAGGGTAAGAAAGGAGTCAGGGACTATGAAGAGACTGCCCAGTGATAAAGGTCATGCAGTTGGTAGGGACTTCTTGTGTTGTTTTTCCAAGAAATCTGAACGGCAAATAGGAAGTGGAACAGCGAAGAATTCCAGGAAGAACATATGTAGAGATTTACACACTAAAATATAGCACACTACTACCTTTATGATATATTCCTTATGTGCATTACCATGCCAGCATTCTCTTTAAATATAAGTAGAATGTTAGTACTAGAAAGAACCTTGGAGATTATATAGTTTACACCTGTGATTTTAAAGTGTTATATGCTAATGTGGAATATAAAGAATGAAATGAAAGTATCAGACAGAGGCTGGATATGCCATCAATCTCAGGTTGTGGATTTCTTATTCTAAATGCCTACTCTCTTTCGGTTGGCTCTCCAGGGAAGGGACCTTAGAGGGTTTATAATGGCAAGTAGGGTATAAGAAGTTGGGTGACTAATCCAGGGCATTAATTGCGTATGGCAATTAATATCAAAGGAAGGGGACAGGCTTTCCCAAAAGGCATGTAGCATCTTCTAGAGAAGAGTTTTCTTTGTTGGAATAAAAAGAATAAATAGAAGGGGAATGAAAAAGGACTGAAAGAAAGACCAGTTATCATGAACCCAAAAGAGACCATCTCTGCTAGATCATCAGAGAGAAAAAAACAAAAGAAGTGTAAGCTGGAATAATAGAGTCTGAGTAGGGAGATCAGAGCAATATCAGATTGTTGGACTAAATGGATAAAGGAAGTATAAGTGGTTTAGAAAGAAAATAAGCAACATTTTAGGTGAAAGGCTCAGGAAATTAGTCTAGGATATGAAGAATATAAGAAAGAGGAAGCTAATGGTAGGAAACTTTAACAGAAAGAGAAAGAAGTCAAGATAGACTTGGACATTCTGCATTTGAAAGGGGGTCATTGAAATCCTAACCACAGGAAACAAAAGTTTTCTGGATAGACTTGACCAATCTTTCGTTTGCAAATGAGGAAGGTGAAATCCTGAGAGGTCAAAGAACCTTCCTAGAGTGACATTCTAATTAATTAGTATTAGGGTTAGGTATAGAACTTCTACTTTCTAACTTACAGCCCAGTGTTCCTTCAGTTTTAATATAGACAAGTTAATGTGGAAAAGGAAAGGAAAGAGGGAGAGGTTTTAAGTTTTATTTCACGACCAGAGCCATTTTTAATGAGAGTTTAGGAACTGAGAAGGAGTATGTGCAGTGATGGCAGAGAAAGAAACCTAGCATGAAGAGGGGCAGCTCTGATGAGACAAAAAATATAGGAGAGGGAAAAAACATGCTATATACCTACTCAGAGAAAGAGAAAGGAGATGGTAGTAAACACATTCATTAAGAGAGTGGCTGTAAGTCCAAACCAATAGGCATGGGGACACAGAGCATAAAAACCACACTAGAGACTATGACTAAAAATGTTTGGCTCTCTTAAAAGCAACTTGACATAAAAAAAAAAAAAGCATTCTAGCTTGTGGTCAGCCCTCTCAGTAGATGTTTATAGAAATCATGAAAAGCCATATCCATGCTTCAATCTTAAAGGAAGTCATTTTAAAA
This sequence comes from Puma concolor, assembly GCF_028749965.1. Taxonomy (NCBI): domain Eukaryota; kingdom Metazoa; phylum Chordata; class Mammalia; order Carnivora; family Felidae; genus Puma; species Puma concolor. The sequence goes on from NC_141675.1 coordinate 92,245,264, forward strand.
ATAAATAAAAGTACTAGGGCATTTATGGGAGTCTTTTATTCTATAACTGAATAAAGGTCATGACTTATACTTTTTATTCTGCATATAGTACCAATCTCCTATCTGGATGGACTTGGTAACCAATATTACATAAGTAGCAAACATAATCCACCATCTTTCTCTCAAGTCAAGAAACTGTATTCACTACAGTGTTATGGTTGTAGTTATATATTAAATGCTAAGTAAACACTTTAGAACAATGAATATATATAAGCCAAGTGAGATATAAACCAATGTTTACTAGAGAGGATTCCTTGGAATACTAGGTCCACAAAATATCCTGAAAAAATATTCCATGGTGAAATAAGTTTGGGAATTACTACATACCATAACACAGCATAACATAATCACTACATAACATAACATAACAATTTCTTGGAAATTGTACAGTGTGTATTAGCATGTTAAAGGCTATAAGAAGTCATGCAGTAAAGAAATCTTTTTAACTTTGTTCAGCCTAGCATTTTCCAAACTTATTTGACCATGAGAGCTTTATCTTCCTATATTACACTCATTGTATCCTATCAACCAATTTCAACAAAATGCTCTTTGAGAAATACTAATTAAGACAAATCCATAGATGACAAAGCCATAGAAAATAAGTTGGGAATGGATAGCCAAGATCCATTCATTTCTAGCCTATGAGGATAATGTTGTAGGGGAAACTATAACATCCCATAAATGTCTCTTGGTGCTATTTTCAGAGACTTAAAAGGCGCAGAACTGAATAGACCATCAGTGTAATTCATGAAAATATTATATTCTTAAGAAACAAACCACAGAAAGAGTTTAGAGAAAAGAAACAGTAAAACAGCTAAAAAGGGGGACTCATAAGAATATACTAAAGGAGTTGGGATGATTCGCTCTGGAGAAGAGATGGAGAGTATATGAAGTAACTACACTGAGGTCTCTAAAATTATAAATTTTCTGGTGGGTAGCAATCTTTATCATCCCTGAGATTATAACAAGAATTGGTTTTAAACTATAGAATGGGAGATTAAAATTAGATTTAAGGAAAATAAAAATAAAACAATTCCTGATTGAAAAGGATGCAAAAAAAAATGGAAGAAAACTGATAATGAAGAGAGACAGTCTTTCTGTGTTGTCAATCTTAAAGAGATATATATTTGTCATGGATGACACAAGTATATTTTTGCTTGGAAGCAAGCAGCAAGAAGTGGAAAAATCTCTGCACAATTAATCTGCAATGTGGGGATGTGACCGCCCATCTTCCTTACTTGAATTTTCCCAGCCATGAGTCAGCAATGGCTGCTCCCAGGATGGGAGTGAAATAACAGAGGCTGCTGAAGGCATGGTATATAGATGTGGAGGTGTCTTCATTCCAGTGCAGGAAATACAGGAAATACAGGGTCAGCACAGCTGAGGTGAAAAGGGGTAAAGAAAACAAGACAGATACATTAAAATGATTTATGGAGAAGTATATTTCAGCTCTGGTCTTTGAAGGTGATCTTGACCTTCAACACTACTATCAGTGAAGTGACTGAGGAGTGACCGTCAGGCAGTAGAAGCAAGGACCATGGACATTGTGGGAGTGAATGAGGCTATGCTTAGTGTACAAATGTGGTATTTCTCCCTTAAGTCCATGTACATACATAGCATTTAAGCCAATCCCAAAGATGCTTCCAATGTCACGGCCTTCTCCTTCTCAACAATAGACCTGAGAAACATGTATGAAAATAGAAGCAAGTTTTCACACTTATATTCTTACAGACTGTTTTCTGGTATCTGTAAGGCCTTTCTGTTCTTGGCTTGTCACTAGGTGAAATCCCATGCAGTATTCATTGGCAATGTTTGCCAGAGGAAAAGATCAATATGGATAAAGGTAGAAAGTGTGGATAAGGGAAATAAGTATATAAAGAAGACCATGTGTTTCCCAACATGGGGTGAGGGTGAGTGGAGAAGAGAAAGAATTTGGGACACAAAAATTACCTTTCATGCCATAATAGGAAAAGCGCTCACAGAATTCATTCACCACAATGAAGGCAATGCTCAGTGGATAGTTGGAGCCACAAATTTTCTATGAAATAAAAAGGCAGTGGTTCAAGCATGAGCTTTTCCCCTTTATTTAATCACTAGATTGCTCTATGACAGACAAATTCATTTACTTGAAATCACCATGATAGGTAACGTGAAGCAAAGGCCCCTACTCTTCATGAAACAGCTATTATCACACTAAAAAGTACTTGCATTGCTGACTTAGGAGTAATAGAAGCTATTTTGAATATTACTTTGTTCCTCATTCATTTAACATGGAACTGCTCAGACATTCCTTGACCCTACATACCAGGACCTCCCATCTACCTACAAGCAACTGAAAAGCCTGGGGCTCTGAGTAGGAGAATAATCATACTTATTTCTAAGAGCAGAACAAAGAATTAGCCTATAGAGCATTTGACATCCAAGCAGTTACATTTAAATGGGTACTTTTCTTAAAGTTTATTTATTTATTTTGAGAGAGAGAGCACGAGTCGGGGAGGAGCAGAGAGGAGAGAGAGAGAATCCTAAGCAGACTCTGTGCTGCCAGTGGTATTTCTCCCAACATGGGGCTTGAACTCATGAAACTGAGATCATGACCTGAGCTGAAACCAAGAATTGAACGCTTAACCAACTGAGCCATCCAGGCGCCCCCGAAGCAGTTACTTTTAGAGGTCAATAACCTCCTTAGTTCTACTGTTTGAACTAACCTCTCTTGTTCCCACCTTCCCTGTTCATGATACCGGGAGGATCCTGGCAATATGATGGCTTACCATTCAGAGCCTGGTGGAACCAGGCTCAGAGTCCAGCTAGATTCCTAAAAGTAAGCTGATTGATCACCTTGAACTTAGAGAGTTCTTAAATCTTATAACATTAAATGTCCACTCTTCCTATGAAAGTCATTCTATAACATTTTCTTGTTAATCCTATTGGACATTAAAAGGACTATATGCTGTATCAGTCAGTATATAAGGAATGTCATGTTTAATTTCAAATCCGTACCCATTATGATTGCCCAACTTACATGAGGTGGGGAGGGAGATACTTTGGACAGTCAAATCTCATCATGAAATTTATATTGCCTCTTATTTCATAAGAAATAACACGCATCTTTGTAAGCAGCCTTAAATTTTCTGGGACCAGAAGAGATATAACTAAATAAATAGATGAAGTAACAAATTAATGTTTTCATTTTTTTACCTATATAGATGGATATAAACAACCCTCCTAGATATTAATATATATTAATATATTAACTTGCTAAAAAGCTTCTTACTTTCCCATCTCACAGCTTGAGCATTATACAACCTAGAGTTTAGTTAATACACTTTACTAGCTATGTAATACCGTCACTGGCTGTGTTAACATATTAACTCTGGACATACTACTATACCTGTTTTTATGTTTACTTTCATTATTCCAAAGAAATAGGAATACTACCACCTCTTGGAACATAGTGAGAACTCAGTAAATATTGGCTATTATTACTATATCCTCTCCACTTACAGGATTTTGATATGAAGGTTGAATGAGATAACGAATTTGGAAGTGTTTCACAAGTATATAATGCAAACATTATTACTTCTTTGTTTCTCTGTCCTGTTTCCCACTGTAAACTGGCACACATAATAACAGACACTGCATCTATTCTAAAACTTTCCTTGGTGTCCAGCATAAGACTCTGAATCCAGGGGGAACGAAGGGCTGAGTTTTTATACTGGTAAAGAAAGAACAATTACACACAGTTCTCCAGGCAAGAATGCTTGCCAAGTTTCCCTGGATATTCAAATTGCTTCTTTTTTCACCCCAGAGAAACTCAGAATATACAATGAGATACAGCAAAGTCTTGTATCCCAGCTGAAGAAATCTCACTACCTCTTCCTACTGCTTCTTCTCCTAAGTAAAGAAAACTTCTGGTTAGATTTGGTTTTCAGGTTAATTCTAATTCCAAGTGAGAATAGTTTTTGATACCCTAATACAGCTCAGCCTGACACTCCAGAGGCCAAGAAGAACCAAAAGAGCAAGTCTGTTCCTGTCAGAAGCAGAATTAAATCTGGGGACTCACCGGAGGTGGCTTCTTTGGGAGGCTGAGGGGTTGAGGTGGTACCTCTTCAGTGGAGACAGGTGAAAACAGAGTTTCCTTGGACTCATTTTTCTGGAAGGGATTCATAGCTGGCTCCTTAGTCTCTCTCTCCTCAAGCATTTGGCTTCAGTAGGAAGTTGGGACAGCTGCCAGCCTACTGTGAAAACGGGCACTGGGAGTGGACTAGGTTTAACCCTGTGGGTGTCAGCTTCAGCAGCTGCCTGACCAAAAGCAAAGCATACAGCTATGGGAAAAGAAAGGGTTGGGTCTCAGAGGCTAGTTCAAAATAATGATTAAATAAAAGAGCTTGAGGAAGTAAGAAGAACACATCACAAGATGAGGTAAGACAATGCTGGAGAATTGCAAAAGAGTGCAAAATAGCTAAGAATACCATGCCTCAAGTATAGATTGATTTCAGGATCACAATAGCTGCCATTTATTGAACATCTATTATGGCCAACAATAATATATATGTATTACATATGTATTATCTATCTATCTATCTATCTATCTATCTATCTATATTTCAATTCTTAGTACAATCCCCATTTTATAGGAACTAATGTCCCAAGAGGTTGTCCAAAGTCGTGTGGTCAGTAAATGGCAGGTCTGGAATTTTAACTGCCATGAGAGATGGGAGATTCATATCAGTAATGCCTATGGACATTATTCAGGAATGGAGGGTATATGGAAATGGAAATGTAGGAATATAGGGGAATTGAAATGCACTGAAGAGAGAAAGTAATCACGAAACTGAATTTGGAAATATAGAAAAGATGTTGATTTTGGTTTTCAACATAATAAAGTTCAACTAGAACTATCCTATAAACAGTTAAAGAGGTGGAGCTAATGAAAATCAGAGAAAAGGGTTGGTGATATACATTTGGAAATCACTCTTCTTCGCTAAATTCAGTCCTTGTGTTTTCATCACTTCAGGATGAATCCATCATTTTATGAATAAAGGAAATTCAATCTGAGCAAAAATTATGAACTGGTCACTTTCTAGATATGATTGCAATCACGATTTTTATCAATACTTAGTGATGATGACAGATGTATTTTATACAGTAAGTCAATGGGGAACAAAAATGTATGATGCCCTTCCAGTTGTTAGTGAAAAGAAAAAAGAAAACTGAGAGAGCTATAAGAAAAATGAGGATAAAACTAACAAGGAAGTCAGAAAACAGGAGAATTAATTATTTTATTTGAGAATATAAGAGAGAACCTAGAACTCTATGTCTTGTGGAATTCTTACATTACCTCTATGAGTAATTTGTTGACAAATAAAGCCAGAATAAACTCTACCCTTCCCTCTCTAAACTCTACCTCAGACTTTGACCATATCTTCTCAGCTTCTATTATACTCCGCATCGCCCTTCTTTCCCACCAACCTTTACCCAGAGTTCAGCTTCATTTTGGACTGTGGCATTAATGATTAAGCTGTAGTTGTTCTTTCAAAAAGTATTGCTTTTCCTGACCTAGGTTGGTTATAACTCTGGATGCAAAACAGTCATAAGTTACTAGTCAAGTTAACCTTAAGATGCCTTGAAGATCTGATTATATCAATGGCTCCCCCTGCTCCAGCCATATACCTCTAAGAATAGCATTTGATCTGGCAGAGCACCTAGAGATGTAATGCACCTGTAGATGCAATGCTCTGATTTATTTGTGCTCTTAGGTACTCCAAATACCAAACTTCAGAGTACTGGCATTGGTTTTCTGATACTTCTTTCTTTTTAATGTTTATTTATTTATTTTCAGAGAGAGCCAGCAGGGGAGGGTCAGAGTGAGAGGGAAAGAAAGAAAGAATCCCAAGCGGGCTCTGTGCTGTCAGCACAGAGCCCAATGTAGGGCTCAAACTCATGAACTGTGAGATCTTGACCTGAACTGAAATCAAGAGTCGGACACTTAACCGACTGAGCCACCCAAGCACCCCTGATTCTCCTTCTCCTCCTCCTCCTCCTTCTTCTCCTTCTTCTTTTCTTCTTCTTCTTCTTCTTCTTCTTCTTCTTCTTCTTCTTCTTCTTCCTTCTTCTTCTTCTTCCTCTTCTTCCCCTTCTCCTCCTCCTCCTCCTCCTCCTTCTTCTTCTTTAGATGAAATTCTTCTTTTGATTATGGCAATACAATGCTAAGATTCATAAAATCAAATAATATCACAGATGGAAGGAATCTTCATCTTGTCCTATGTAAACTAAACTTCCCTGATGGTGAGAGTGATGTTGGGTAATTCATTCATATGTATATTTTTTTCATTCATATATATAATGTTTCTATATATATCAGAACAATTCATATGTATATATGTATGCATGTGTACACACACACACACACAGATTTGCAGGCCTTTTTCTTGAAAATTCTTTTTCAATAGATTTGAGTAGGGATTGAAGAACATCTGTTTTTAAAAATTTTTTTTTTAACGTTTATTTATTTTTTTGGGACAGAGAGAGACAGAGCATGAACGGGGGAGGGGCAGAGAGAGAGGGAGACACAGAATCAGAAACAGGCTCCAGGCTCTGAGCCATCAGCCCAGAGCCCGACGCGGGGCTCGAACTCACGGACCGCGAGATCGTGACCTTGCTGAAGTCGGACGCTTAACCGACTGCGCCACCCAGGCGCCCCAGAACATCTGTTTTTAATAAGCACCTCTAATAATTCTTATGACAGGAATTTAGGGAACACTGGTTTGAAATCCCTCTCCCAGACTAGCTTACAGAATATTATGAAAGAACTCAGAAGGGACAGAACAAGGACTAGAACTCTAGCTTCCTGTGGCCTATTCTAGAGCCCTTTCTATCATATATCAAGATGTCTCAGTTTTGCTAAGTTGAAATCAGACAGAAGAATAAAAAGAAAAAATATAAAGAGAAAGCAATTCCTCAATAGAAATCAGCACACACTCTTCAGACACAAAAGAGATAATGGCAGCGGAAGAATCTGAAATATCAGTGATAAGAGTGAAAAATATTTTGGGTCTCAGTGATTATGACAGCAGTGATATTTTACACTCATATTTAGAAAGGAGACAGAAGCTGTAAAATAATAAATACTAATATAGTCAGAGAGAGGAGACAAATGAAATTACAAGAGAATGTGTTAAACAAGGTGTATGAATATAGAGTCAGTACACAGAAATAAATCGTACTTAAATATCAGCAAAAACAAATGGAAAAGGGAATTTAAAAAGTGATATTAGCTATAATTGCATAAAAATACCTAGGAATAAATCTAATGAAAATGTCCAAGACCTCAATGTTAAACACTATAGAACGCTATTGAAAGAAATTAAAGAAGATCTAAATATGTATTTAGATGTATTTAGATTTATGTATGAAGACACATACAATGCTCATGACTTAGAAAGTTCATGTTATAAAGATGTCAATATTCCAAATCAACCTATTGTTTCAATACAAAATCCCAATAGGTTTTGTGAGTGTAGAACATGACAAGTTCATTTAAAAAATTTATAGAGGGATGCAAAAAGCCAAGAAGAGCAAAGGCAGTCTTGACGAATAACAGTGGAGGACTTGCGCTACCCAATATAAGACCTGTTATAAAACTATAATAATTATAACACTGTGGAATCAACACCAACCTAGGTAAGGCAACAATGGAACAAAACAGAGTTCAGAAGACCTACACATGTGCTGAGATATCATTAATGACAAAGATGACACTGTGGTGCAGTGGAGGAAATGGTTTTCAATAAATAAACACAATCTGGATATCCATATGGAAAAAATTAATTATAACCCTTATCTTACACCATAGGTAAAAAACAATTCTATATAGATTGTGGATCTGCTTTTTAAAAATAAAGCTTTTAGAGGAAAACATAGGAGAACATCTCTGTGTTCTCTGTGGGATGTTCTCTGTGGCATATGCCAAGATTTCCTAAATAAGACATAAAAATACATTACCATAAAAGAAAAAAAATTGATATGTTGGACAGTATTAAAATTAAGAAGTTTTGTTCACCAAAATATGCATTAAGAGTGAAAATTCAACTCATAGAGTGCAAGAAAATATTCATATTACATATATCTGTCAAAGGATTTGTGTCCAGGCTATATAAATAACTCCAAAAATCACTAACAAAAAGATGCATATCCAGGTTGTTTTGAGTTTCCTATTTTTAATAATACTGTCATAATAACCTTTTATGTAAGTCAAATGTATCTAAAGGATAAATATCTAGAAGTGAGATTGCTAAAAATGTATGTTTTTATAATTTATAGAACTGCCTATCCATTTCCTTTGCTCATTTTCTTAACGAGTTGTTTTACCCCTTCTTGTAAGTTTATAAAATCTATATTTATTGATATTAATGGTCTGCCATTAATATTATAATAATATTATTATGCATTGCAAATATTTTTTCTATTGATCTTGTTTTTTGGACTTTTAAAATTAAGTATAACCTAAAATGCACAAATCTTAAGTGTAAAACTCCATTTTTTTACATTACACAAATGTAATTTTTTTTACACTACACAACCATCACCCACTTAATATAAAATATGTATATGTATTTCTAGCACCTCAGTGCTAGAATAATACTTGCTGCTTCCCTTCTGTCTCCCAGCCAACCCTCCTTCCCCAAAGTAATCACTATTCTGACTTATCACCATAGATTTATTTTGTCAGTTTTGAATTTCACATAGATGGAGTAATACTATTTGTATTCTTTGTGTTTGACTGTGAGACTCGTCTATTTCGTTGTCTGTGACAAGTTTTTTTTTTTTTCCTATTGTTCAGTAGAATTCACTGTACAAATATGCCACAGTTCATTTCCTTCTTCTTGTGTTGATGGACATTTGAGTTGCTCCCAGTTTTTAGGTTGTTTATTGTCAAGTTTGTTTAAACTAGGAACTGTGTTTCCAAGAATCATATTCTTTAGATGGGTCTAGGCCAGAAAGACCTGAGTGAGATTTGGAAAGTGGAAGTGAAGCAGTATGTTTTACTCAGAAAAGTCCAAGACTGGGCAGAGTTCATAAGTCAAACATTTTGAATCACTAAGGCTTTGTCCTTTGCTGATGGATCTGTATGTATGGGGGAGTGTGTCCAAAGTTCAGGCTGTTTTCAAGTCTTTCCAGATTTTGCTTTTCATCAGGCCCTTTTCAGTGTCTTATGCACATGTACATAGCCCTAGGGTTAGTCAGGAGTGTGTGAATAGCTTGGTGCATGCACATAGCCTATTCTCAAATGTCATTGTCCTAATTAGGATTACAACCTCAGGCTAGTAGGGCTAAGCTCTTGGCTCTTCTCCACTGGCCAGCATCTGCGAGGTCACTTCCTCATAAAATGTTGCAGGGCATGAATGTCCCCTACTCCCACAAACTGAGTGAGTCCCCTTCATGAGGGCAGGGTGGGTAGGAGAGCTATCAACCTTCTTAGAAGATTGTTATGATGTTTTTTTCCATTCTTTTTTTTTTTTTTTTTTTGTCTTTCTCTGATTTATTTCACTTAATACACTCAAGGCCCATCCATGTTGCTACAAATGGCAAGATTTCATTCTTTATTTGTGGCTCAGTAGTAGTCCATTATGTATGTGTACATCTTCTTTAACCATTCATCCATCAATGAACACTTAGGTTGTTTTCATATCTTGGCTATTATAAATAATGATTCAATGAATTGTTTTTTCCATACTTGAGTTCTTAATTTTGACCCATCTCTTAACAAATTGGAAAGTATAGGAATTATATGTGAATGATATAATTCGCAAATTCTGGCATGTCTAAGAACGCTTTCTTACCAAATTATGGATGACATTTAATGCATAAACTATTCATAGGTCACACTCATATCCTTGTGCAGGTGCAGCTTTCCCAACTTTAGTGTTTTAGCATAGTATTATGGAATGGTTCAAACCCATTGATTTTTGTTCCTTTGTAGCCAACTTACTTTTCCTACTTGTATGCTTATATCATCATCATTTTCATCAAACCATTCAGAACAGGTAAAGTAACATGACATGTCCTTATGTCAACTAACCTTATTGTAGTATTAATTTCATAATATATATGTGTATCAAATCATCACATTGTACACCTTAAACTTATCAATGTTATATGTCAATTATATCTCAATGAAGATGGGGAAAAGATATTTACTTGGCATCATGTTAGGATCATCAGATGATTCTGACAGAGAAACTCATATCTGAGAATCTGTCTCATCCATAGCTCCCTGCATTTCAATGTCTGAAAACACATCCAATGAGGAGGTACGGAGGCATGGGAGATATTATTTCATTCCTCTTTAAACTACGGTAAAACCTTGGATTGTGAGTAACTTGTTCTGCAAGTGTTCTGCAAGATGAGCAAACATTTCTAATAAATTTTAACTTGGTAAACAAGAGATGTCTTCCAATATGAGTAGTACATGATGTAAAATGTCACATGATCACAACTAAGCCAATGGTTCTTCTCTTTCTCTTGCTGCGGGATTGAGGGTGATCATCAATGCAATATCACATTTCTGTGAAATTCTCAAAAGGAGGCAAAAGCAAGTACTTGTCATTGGATAGGTTCCCTGTTAAAGCTGTATGAAAAGAAAAAGATTCCATTGAGCCAATAGATAGCAGTGATTCTGTCAGTGATAGTCAAATTCATCCTATACAATAACCCTCTTCTCTTTTGTCTCCCTCACAGCAGCCATGAAGGTTTTCGAAAGTAAGTACAGGTTAATTTGTTTATTTTTCTGTATATTTTATATTTTCTTTATTATTTTGTATTACAGTATTGTAATAATTTTTATATGAATAGTTTGGGTTGTGTAACGAATCATCTGAGTTTCCATTATTCTTATGGGGAAATTCACTTTGATATGCAAACGCTTTGGATTATAAGCATATTTCCAGAATTAATTATGCTTGCAAACCAAGGTTTTATTGTACTTATATTTATCCTTAAAGGGTATAGAGAATGATACTCTAGGTATTCACACTATAAAAAAGAAGTCTTTAAGAACGTGTTTCATTTACAGGGGAAATAATAGGGGGAAGAGAGGATGAGCTGTTTTGATTGCAAGAGGTATAGTTTGAGAACATACTGTTAATGTAGCCAGCATTATCAGCTCATACCACCATGTACTCATTTCTGATAAACACTAGTCAAAGAAATCTCAGCATAACGACTTCCAGCAAAAACCATTATAATTTGTATTCCTATGTTAGAATGATATTGTTTTACTAGCTACTTTAAATATTCAAGCTTGTTTTATTTTTTTTCAAGTTTTTATTTAAATTCTAGTTAGTTAATATACATGGTAAACTTGGTTTCAGGTGTAGAATTAGTGATTCATCACTTACATACAATACCCAGTGCTCATCACAAATCTCTCTCTAATGCTCATCCCCCATTTAGCCCAGCCTGCACCTCCCTCCCTCCATCAACCCTCAGTTTGTTCTTTATAGTTAAGAGTCTTTTATAGTTTCTCTCTCTCTTTTCTTTTCCTGTATGTTCATCTGTTTTGTTTCTTAAATTCCACATATGAGTGAAATCATATGGTATTTGTCTCTCTTTGACTGACTTACTTCATTTAGCATAATACACTCGAGCTCCATCCAGATCGTTGCAAATGGCAAGATTTCACTCTTTGTGATGGCTGAGTAATATTCTTTGAGCTTGCTTTAGTTAAGTAATAAATGATACAGCTGTGTTTCTCAGATAAGTATTGATGAATAAAAAAGATATAAAAATGAATATACAAATAGATTAGTTGAAGAGAGAAGAAGGGAGAGAGAGAGAAGAAAGTAGGAGAGATTAAAACCAAAACGTAAGGATTTAAAAAAAAATAAACTACAAAATTCCTATGGTAAGAGGTAATTATGAAAAAATTTTATTCAACTTAAATTGCCAAAACTTGGAAGCAAGGAAAATTCTTCCAGTAGGTTGGTGAATAAGTAAACTTTGATACATCCAGACAATATAATGTTTACTCAGTACTAAAAGGAAATGAACTATCAAGCCATGAAAAAGATATGGAGGAAACTTAAATGCATATTTAAGTGAAAGAAGTCAATCTGAAAAGGCAGCATACTGTATGATTCTAACTTTATGACATGCTGGAAAAGGCAAAACTAAGGGGACAGTAAAAAGATCAGTGGCTGCCAGGGGTTGGGGGTGGGGGAGAAATAAATGAACAGGCAGAGTGCAGGATTTTTAGAGCAGCGAAATGATTTTGTATACTACTACAATGTGCATACATATCACTATACATCTGTAAAACCCATAGGATGTACAATGCAGAGTGAACTCTAATGCAAACTATAGACTTGGGGTGATGATGTGTCAATGTAAGATTCATCAATTGTAAAAACATACCATTCTGGTGCAGGATGTTTATAGTGGGGGAGGTTGGGGAACAGGGAGTATATGAGAATTCTCTGTACTTTCTGCTCAATTTTGCTATGAACCTAAAACTTCTCTAAAAAGTGAAGTTTAATTAAAAAAAAAAGAACTTAAAAAAAGAAAAAAGAAAAAAAAAGAACTTGCTATGGTCATTGGCTTTCAACTATAATATTTATCATTTCCCCCAAATTCAAAAATACTACAGATGTAAGTAATATTTATCTACTTAACACTTAACTGCTTATTTTTCTCTCAAAAGCAAAATTAAAAAAATATTATGAGATACAAAAACAGTTTCATTAAAACAATTATCTAGCTTTACTTTTATTCTAAATTATAGCTTAATTTTGTTAAGAATTTAAATATTTTCAACCAAAATCTAAGGATTATCATCTATAAAAGGCTCAGAGATACAATTAAAATCATTATAAATAAATTGTTTTGACATTTCACAATTGGAGACAGCAGTGTGATAAAACAGAGCATTGAACTTGAACTCTAGAACACCTGATCTGCCACTTGTCAACTAACAATATGTGGGCAAATTACCTAAATTCTGTTTTCTCATCTGTAAAACCTTGGAAATGGAATGCACATGAAAATGCTAGAATTCAGAAAAGATCAAAAATATCATATCAACTGAAAATTCTGAATCAAATTTAATTTCCTTTATCATCAAAAGTTAAGATACATTTTCTTCAGTCTTAGGAATTTTTACTCTTAATATAAATTATCCCATGTCTTACAAATTTTATATATATAGCTGAAAGTTTCTTCAGTCATCACTGTCACTTCCTGATTCACTCAGCTGCAAATCATTTCCTAAAATAAAAAAATAGCAAAACTGTAGTAATTATTTAATATTTTCATATTTAATATATTTATTTTTGGATGAACATAAATATTATACAAAATGTAACACCGAGTGATCCCATTTAGTTAGCATTTTGTCATTAATAATCAGATTGCTTATTCTACAATTTAGTCACTTCATTAGTAATTTGAAAAATTAATATTGCTTGTAAAGAAAACATCAATCGTCAGCATAGTTTTAGTATCACCTGGCATCTCTTTTAGTCTTCTTTCACATACCAACACCACTTTTCTTTTTATCCCACTGATTTAATTACATCAGGAAATGAGAAAAAATGTGGTTTAGATCAGCCTACATCATTTTGAAGAGTGAAAAAGTTACATAATTTTTTTACATCAAATTCAGTCAAAACATTAAGTAGTATATTTTAAGAGTAATTCATCATTGGTTCCTTTTGTAATTCATCAATGCGCTTACAGTAATGGAATTCATATCCCAGTGGGGGAAACAGACAGTAAACAAACAAATATATAATATGATGTCAAGTAGGGATAAATACTATGAAAAAATGAAGATTAGTGATGGAAGAGTGGTGGAAGGTGCTATTTTAGATATGATAGTTGTTGGCAGGTCTCCTTGAAGGGTGACATTTGAACAGAGATCCAAATGTAGAAAGTCATAAAACTGTGGAAGGAGGGCAGGTACTGTCAAGCCTGAACAGGAAATACAAATATCCTAAGGCAGAAGCATGCTTGTGTTTGCTGGCTGAAGTGGAATGAATGAGGAAGAGAATGATAGGAAATGAGGTCAGGAAGATGTCCAGAAAACCATGGTTTCTAGGTTATGATAAAAACTTTGGGTTTTGGTTGAAATGTAATGGGAGTCATCAGAAAATTTTAAGCAGACATTGACTTGAACTGTTTTAGATCAGTGAATACACTATAATACACTATAATCGTATCAGAGTTTCTCACATAAGAAATAATACTGGCTTTGATTCAGGTGGCTCAGGTGGAGGTGGTGCTAAGCAGTCAGGATTAAAATATAAAGATAGAACTTACAGGACTATCAAAAGTATTGGATTTAGGGCATGAGAGAAAGAGAAAAGTGAAGAATGACTCCTGGCATTTCTGATCTAAACAACTGGATGGTGGCATCATTTACTGAGATGAGAAATACCAGAGGAACAAGATTATGTGAAAAAATTACAAGTTCAATTTTCAACATGACACATTTGAGATACCTAGTAAATTTTCAAGTATATATGCTATGGCAATTGGATATATAAGTCTGACATGGTAGAGGTTGGAGCTGGAAATAAAGATTTGGGAGTCACTGACTGCAGGGGTTTATTTGAAGATATGGAATTGGATAATATCATTTGGGTAGTAAATTACAATGGTTAAAAATATTCTTGTATTTTTAAACTAGTCCAAAATCAACAAAAAGCTGGCCTATTTTGAAGTTAATACCCAGTTTAAGAGAAGTGGTTTCTAGGCCATACATAAGTTGTTGCAAGACAGCTCAGTTCACTGCATGAACTCCAGAACTATTACATTATTTGATAAAGAAATCTGCTAAAGCTTCTTTTGTGCATGACCATTTTATAATTTTTAAGGATTAAGTTTCCATTTATTACACAACTATTGTATGGCATAAGAATGTTCAACTTGACACGATCCCCATAGTATGAGTTTCTTAAGTCAAACCCAATGTCCCGAGTTCTACTTTTGTAATAGACTTCATGCTGTATGGGTTATATGCATAGTATCACCGTGGTGTTGAAATATTCAGTTGACTTGAAGGTATCCAGATTAGCCTTTGAACATGACATACTAGTAAAGGAAACATATTTTCAATCAAAATGGTAACTGTGACTTGGAAAAAAGAGTTTACCCATAGCAAATGCATTCAGATTCCTAAGCCAGTGGTTCTCAATGACAGCAATACTGATCCCTTAGAGATGGCACAGAAATTTATTTGAAGTGTTGTTTGGATGATTTGCAGATTGTTAGTGGCATTTAGTGAGAGGGGAATTTAGGAATGCTAAATGTATTACAATGTAGGAACAAGTCTTACACAATAAAGAACTCTACCACATTGTGCAAAGCTTTTCAAAGTCCACTAGTATATTCATGTACCTGGAAGACCTGTTCGTAATTTTAAGGCTGGAACCTAATTTCAGTTTTATAAACTATTCTTTTGCACAGACTTAAAATTTACTGAAATTTAATGAACTATTATGTAAACTGAAAGAAGACTTTACATTTTTTTAAATGTTACTTTAAATGTTGTAAGTAATGCTGCAAAAACATAGGGTGCACATATCTTTTTGAAATAGTGTTATATCTTTATTTTAAATCTTTACTTCACAAAGATTTTTGTATTTGTTTTGGAAAACATATTAGTGATATGAATGCTTTCTAATCCTTATTTCAACAAGTTAAATAAAGATAAAAATTGTTGACATGGTGTGTTGAATGGTGTCTTGCTCCTCTTAATTCTAAATTTATTCATTAAAGATTTCAAAATATACTATAAAACTATAATAATCAAAACAGTATGGTACTGGCAGAGGAATAGACACATAAATCAATGGAACAGAATAGACAGCCCAGAAATAACTCCACATTTATATGGTCAATTAATCATGACAAAGAAGGCAAGAATATACAATGGGGAAAAATAGCCTCTTCAATAAATGGTGCTGGGAAAACTGGACAAATATATGCAAAGAATGAAACTGGATCTGTTCTGTTATACGGCTAGCTAGAGTCAGTCGTTTTCTTTATCATTATTAATTAACACAGTGAGATTAGCTTTAAATACACATAGAGTCCCATTTTCCTCCTGAGAGTATCAACCTGTATGCTTTTATTAAAAAGTATTTATTGAGCGGGGCGCCTGGGTGGCTCAGTCGGTTAAGCATCTGACTTCGGCTCAGGTCATGATCTCGCGGTTTGTGAGTTTGAGCCCTGAGTCGGGCTCTGTGCTGACAGCTCAGAGCCTGAAGCCTGCTTCGGATTCTGTGTCTCCCTCTCTCTCTGCCCCTCTCCTGCTCATGCTCTGTCTCCCTCTGTCTCAAAAATAAATAAAACATTAAAAAAATAAAAATAAATAAATAAATGTATTTATTGAGCATCTACTATGTATCAGGTTGTATGCTAGGTGCTAGTACTCAATGATAAGTGAAAAAATAAACAAGACTGGTCTCCTCCTGCAGCTTAAACTTCAGAAGAAAGCAAATCACACAAAAGGTATAAATTTATAATTATGACAATTGACATAAGCAAGATATTGCTCTGAAGTTCTGCAAAAAGGAGGATCTGACCTTGTCAGGAAGGTATCCTTGACAAAGTGTGTCTTGAACTGTAATCTAAAGGAGAAAAAGTTAACTACATGAAAAGAAGGAAGTGTTTCTGGCCGAATGAACAGCAGTGTATAAGGGCCCTCATATGGGTGAAAGGTTTGAGTATAGTGGCAAAAATTAGGTAAATGTTACTAGAACAAAAAAAGCAAGACCATTATGTTAAGATGTTTTGTCTCTACCATAGAAGAAATTACAAATGACACTTGATGCGGGAGTGGTTAGGGGAGGTGACCCTCTGTTGTGAAAAGCCTGTATATAACTTTTCATTCCGCAACAACGTAACTACTGTTGACCAGAGGCCTTACCAATAATATAAGTAGTTAATTAACACATGTTTTGTATGCTATATACTACTATATGTGTTATATACTATATTCTTATAATAAATCAAGGTAAAGAAAATGTTAAGAAAATTATAAGGAAAAGAAAATACATTTACAGTACTGAAAAAAAAATCTATTAAAAAAAAAACCATGTAAAGTGGACCTGCAGTGTCCAAACCTGTGTTGCTTAAGGTTCAACTGTACTAGTCATTGAAAAGTTTAAAGCAGGAGGGGTGACAGATTATATTTGAATTATGAAAAGAGCAATATGGCTGCAATATACATAATGGATCAAAACTGGGTTTGAGTAGATAAGGGGGTGAACCAGTTAGAACATCACTGCAGAGTGAAATGCAAGAAATATGGTAAGTTGAACTAGAGTAATAGCAGTGGAGATGCAGAGAAGTAGATGAATTTGAGAAATATTAAGGAGGTAAAATAAATAGGACTTGATGATGGATTGACTATGCTACAAAAAGGGAGAGGAAGTAAATCCTTATATACAATTAGGCTTCTGGATTGTATTATTATGAATCCTGCCTTTCACTAAGAGGAAACACAGTGAGCCAATGATTATAAGTTGGTTTTTGGACAAAGTGAATTTGGAATGCCTTTCCTGAAAGATGGTGTTGGACCTATCTGTTTCTAGAGCTCAGAGGACCAGGTCAGAGATGCAAATTTACAAGTTATCTATATGTAAGTATTGATTACAACAAAAATATGGAGGAGATTATCTAGGGAAAGAATGTGGAAAAAGGAAAGAGGGCCTAGAATTAAGCCTTGCTTGAAGAACTCCAGCTCTAATGATGGAGTAGAAGATTCTAAACTGGCAAAGGAGACAGAAAAGTATCTAGAGAGACAGGAGAAAAACCAATAAGACACAATGTCACAGTGTCAAAAGGAAAGGAATGATTCAACAAGCAGGTAATGATTAGTCATAGTATCAAATGAATAAAGTAAGAGTTTTATTCTTTTAATCCAAATTTTAGATCAAAATCACTATGGCTCCACAGTGAATTCTTACTTTTCCAATTACTCATGTTTACATATACTCACTTAAAGTACTCATCAGAAGGCCACTGTTGTCATGAGATCTATTCCGGCCAGCATCCATATCAGGAATCCTGCATTGTGGCATGGCAGACATGACAGGATGTCCTGAGATATAAGTCCCTGGATCAGAAGGAGAGGATCTGCACTCTTCATCGTCTGAGTCACTGGAACTATCCTCACTACTTGAAGATGATGAACTTTTGGAATCCGATGAACTATCACAACTACTCATCTGGTCCATTAGACTAGCTTCTGCCTTCAGTTCTAAAAATAAAGCAGAAATTAATAGACAGGTTAAATAAATAATATTAAACATAGATATTAAATAAAGTAAATTTTGAATGTGTTAGCTTCTAAGAGACTGTTGATGAGGAATAAATAAGATATATATACATTTAGAGCATTTAAAGCATTTTACTTAAATTTTTTTAAATGTTTATTTATTTTTGAGAGAGACAGTGTGAGTCTCTGGGGGGAGGGGTAGAGAGAGAGGGAGACACAGAATCTGAAGCAGGATCCAGGCTCTGAGCCGTCAGCACAGAGCCCAAAGTGGGGCTTAAACCCATGAGTTTTGAGATCATGACCTGAGCTGAAGTCAGATACCTAACTGACTGAGCCACCCAGGCACCCCTAAAGCATTTTATTTAAAAAGCTCCTCGGGGCGCCTGGGTGGCGCAGTCGGTTGAGCGTGCGACTTCAGCCAGGTCACGATCTCGCGGTCCGTGAGTTCGAGCCCCGCGTCGGGCTCTGGGCTGATGGCTCAGAGCCTGGAGCCTGTTTCCGATTCTGTGTCTCCCTCTCTCTCTGCCCCTCCCCCGTTCATGCTCTGTCTCTCTCTGTCCCAAAAATAAATAAAAAACGTTGGAAAAAAAAAAAAATTTAAAAAGCTCCTCTACCACCAAAACAAGCCATACTTCAATGTTGGGATTAAGAAAATTAAAAGACATAGGCAGTGCCTAAATTGAAATACTACATTTTTATACCATTATACTTAAATATGTATGTAATTCAAATAAAATAAAGAATGTGAAAACTTAAAACTGTAAAAATGAAAATCTATTTTGGCAGAGACAATCCTCCAACTCCTCTTATCCTAAAATATATATAATGCAATGCAATACCTACAGATGAATTTCTTTTTTTTTTTTTCAGCTTTTTTGACATATAATTGACAAAATTGTATACATTTAAATGTACAACAGGCTTCTGGCCCTGGCATAAAGTGGCTCAGCCAAAAAAACCACTTTGCCTTGAACCAGGAATCTGGACATTCAGCGTGAACAGCTGAGTGATGCTGCGTGGACAGAGCTCCTGCCTCTCTGATTCAGCAATTTGAGGTGGTCAGGCTGGACAACAGGGTCCTCACAGAGGTGTGTTGCAAGGATATTACCTCTGCCCTTTAGGCCAACCCCTCCCTGACCAAGCTTAGCCTTTACACCAAAGAGCTGGGTGATGCTGGTCTGCACCTGGTGCTCCAGGGCCTGCAGAGCCCCACCTCCAAGATACAGAAGCTCAGCCTCCAGAACTGCTGCCTAATGGAGGCTGGCTGTGGGGTTCTGCCCTACATGCTGCACTCAGTGCCCATCCTGTGTGAACTGCACCTCAGTGACAACCCACTGGCAGATGCAGGCCTGTTAGCTGCTCTGCAAAGAGCTTCTGCAACCTGCCAGTGGCCAGCTGTGAGCCCCTAGCCTTGGTGCTCAAGGTCAAGTAGCACTCCAAGGAGCTCACGGTGAGCAATGACGACATCTGCCAGGACAGCCCCAAGGCACTGTGCCAGGGCCTCATGGACTCCACCTGCTAGCTGGAGGCGCTGATGATGCAGAACTGTAGTCTCACATAGGCCAATGGTAAGGATCTGTGTGGCATCATGGCCTCCAAGGCTTCAATGAAGGAGCTGGAACTGGGTGACAAGCTGGGCGACCTGGGCATTGTCCAGCTGTGCCCCAGGCTGCTACACCCCAGCTCTTGGCTCAGGGCCCTATGGCTCTGGGACTGTGACATCACCACCAAGAGCTGCAGAGACCGGTGCCATGTCCTTAGGGCCAAGGTAAACCTGAAGAGCTGAGCCTTCTGGGCAATGCACTGGAGGACAGGGTGCCTGGCTGCTGTGTGAGAGCCTGTAAGAGCATAGCTGTCAGCTGCATTCTTCATGGGTAAAGTCCTACAGCTTACAGCTATCTGCTGCCACCACTTCAACATGATGCTAACTCAAAACAAAATCTTGTAGAGCTGTAGATGAGCAACAACAAGCTGGGTACTCTGGCATTCAGGAACTATGCCAGGTCATGGGCCAGCCTGGCACCATGCTGTGGGTGCCTTAGCTGGGGAATGCGACTTGACTGAGAGTGGCTACCGCAGTCTGGCCTCCCACCCACTGGCCAACCACAGCCCATGCAAGTGGGACCTCAGGCGACAACTACATGTGTGACCCAGGCATCTAGCAGCTGATTAGAGCCTCCAGAAGCTCAGCTGTGCCTTGGAACAGCTGGTCCTGTACGACACCTACTGGATGTAGGAGACAGGACTGCCTGCAGGTCCTGGAGGGGCACAAGCTGAGCCTAAAGGTCATCTCCTGAATGGCCTCCTGGCCTAGCTCCTGCAACCTGCTCTCCTGATAGCTCCTACCTGGGTCCCTGCATGAGACTGGCTGCTCCTGGGGGTTCTCACTCTGGGTGTCCTAGCTTTAACTGAAGAGAAATATGCAAATGAATTGACTTCTGTGAGAGAACTTTAGACAATCTCTAACTATTAAAGCACTTTTTTGGTAGGAGGAAAAAACCCAAAATGTACAACTTAATGCTTTGGTAAACATATACATTGTGAAATGACTATCATAATTAAGTTAATTAACATATCCAACACCTCATAGTTTCTGTGTGTGTGTGTGTGTGTGTGTGTGTGTGTGTGTGTGTGTGTGTGATGGAAAACCTAAGATCTGCTCTCTTAGCAAATTTAGACACCATGCCACTGGCACAAAAATAGACACACAGGTCAATAGAACAGAATAGAAAACCCAGAATGAACCCACAGCTATATGGTCAATTAATCTCTGAAAAAGCAGGAAAGAATATCCAAATGGGAAAGAAGTCTCTTCAACAAATGGTGTCAGGAAAACTGGACAGCAACATGCAAAAGATTTAACTGGACCACTTTCTTACACCATACACAAAAATAACTTCAAAATAGATTAAAGACCTAAATGTGAGACATGAAACCATTAAAATCCTAGAGGAGAACCTAGACAGAATCTAACTTCTCTGACATTGGCCACAGCAACTTCCTACTAGATGTCTCCTGAAGCAAGGGAAACAAAATAAAAAATAAACTATTAGGACTACATCAAAATAAAAAGCTTCTGCACAGCAAAGGAAATAATCAACCAAACTAAAAGGCAACCTACAGAATGGGAGAAGATATTTGCAAATGACATACCTGATAAAGAGTTAGTGTCCAAAATATATAAAGAACTTCTAAAACTCAACATCAAAAAACCCCCAAATAAACCAATTAAAAATGGGAAGAATACATGAATAGACCTTTTCCTAAAGAAGACACACAGATAGCCAATGGACATATGAAAAGATGCTCAACATTACTCATCATCAGGGAAACATAAATCAAAACTACAGTGAAA
Source organism: Puma concolor (assembly GCF_028749965.1). Classification (NCBI taxonomy): domain Eukaryota; kingdom Metazoa; phylum Chordata; class Mammalia; order Carnivora; family Felidae; genus Puma; species Puma concolor. The sequence continues at coordinate 92,266,938 of NC_141675.1, forward strand.
TATCACCTCACACCTATTAGAATGCCTAAAGTCAACACAAGAAACAAAAGTGTTAGTGAGGATGTGGAGAAAGGGAGACCCTTGTACACTGCTGGTAGGAATGCAAACTGGTACAGTCACTCTGGAAAACAGTATGAAGATTCATCAAAAAGTTAAAAATAGAAGTACTCTATGATCCAGGAATTGCACTACCAGGTATTTAGCAAAAGAATACAAAAATATTAACTCAAAGGGATACATGCACCCCGATGTTTATAGCAGCATTATCAACAATAGGGAAATTATGGAAACAGCCCAAATATCCATCAACTGATGAATGGATAAAGAAAATGTGGTGTGCATATGTGTGTGTATGTATGTGTGTGTATATATATATATATATATATATATATATATGTGTGTGTGTGTGTGTGTGTGTATACACATATATATATAATGAAATATTACTGAGCCATAAAAAAGAATGAAATCTTGCCCTTTGCAACAATATGGATGGAGCTAGAGAGTATTATGATAAGTGAAATAAGTCAGAGAAAGACAAATACCATACGATTTCATTCATGTGTAATTTAAGTAACAAAACAATCATAGGGAAAAAAAGAGAGGCACAAGAAATATACTCTTAACTATAGAAAACAAAATGAGGGTTGCTGGAGAGGAGGTGGGTGTGGGGATGGATTAAACATGTGATGAGGATTAAGCACCGGGTGTTGTATGTAATTGTTGAATCACTAAACTCTACATCTGAAACAAATATGGGACCCTGCCCTACCTCTTGCCAGTATACCCTGCTGCGGAGCATCTCTGGGTGGTGGAGTGGAATCTCAGACCTGAAGAAAAAGGAGAGTACTTTCCCTGGTCACAAGTTGTCAGTGGGACTTCTGATCCATCTCTCTTGTTTTCCTTATCCGGGCTACCCTGGTGTTATTGGACTTTTAATCCAGGGGAAGAATGAGCCTATCTGGAATACCTTCTATAGCTAAGTTGGGGGTCAAGACATACTGGCCCTGAACCATCATCATCTGGGAGGGGAATATTTTATCATGCCCTGACTCTACTATTCCTCTAGTCCTTCCTGAGTTCCCTAACCAGATGACCTTCCAATTTCTACCTTTCAGAGTTGGCCTTTGGTTGTCTTTTGCATTATTTCCAGAGTTTATAGTTTTACTTTGTAGGGAGAAGCAGGGAGTGATAAATCTATGCTGTCTTGTCCCACAATACATTTTAAAAAATTGAATTTATACAGAGTATCTGTTCTGTCAAAACAAAATAAAAATTTAATTTTATAAATAGAACATAATCTTCAAATATTTGTGAAGTAAACACAATTATAAAAAAAATCCATGGACAAAGAAGCAAAAAGATATTAGAAAATACTTCAAATTAAATGAAAATCAAAATGAAAATCTCTGGAATGCAGCTAAAGTACAGCTTAGGGTGAAATTTAAAACATGAAATGATTATATTTTGGGGGGAAAAAGACAGTCTCAATTAAGTGAACTAAACTTGTACCTTAAGAAGCTAGAAAATAAGAAGAACAAATTAAAACCAAAGTAAGTAGAAGGGAAAAAATAGTAAAAGCAAGAACTAAGGAAAGAGAACAGAAAAAAAATAGTGAAAATAAACTGAAGGCTGATTGTTTAAGAATATAAATAGTATTGACAAAACTCAACCATATTTATCAAGAAAAACAAGACACTAGACATAAATTACTAATGTCAGGAATGAAACAGGTGACAGCACTACAGATCCTAAAGACATTAAATGGATAGGAAGGAATACTGTGAACCACTCTGTGCCCATAAATTTGATAAATAAGAAGAAATACACCAACTCCTTAAAAGGCACAAACTACTAAAATTTCTCAAGAATAAACAGATAATCTGAATATTCCTAAACCTTCTAAAGAAATTGACTTGTAGTTAAAACCCAACCCCCATCCCAACTCCACACACAAATTTCCAGGCACAGGTGGCTTCACTAATGAATTCTACCAATCATTTAAGTTATAAATAATACCAGTGTGATACAAACTCTTCTGGATTATTAAAAAGAAAGGAATACTTTCCAACTTGTTACTTAAGTTGATATCAGAGTTTACTGATATCAAAACCCAACAAAGACATCACAAGAGAACACACACACACACACACACACACACACACACACACACCCCAATGTCCCTTATGAACACAGATGCACCAATTAAAAAAAAAAATTAGCAAACCGCATTTAACAATATCTAACATGGCTTTTAATCAGGAATGATTTTGTTCAGTAGGGGGACATCTGACAATATCTGGAGACATTTTTGGTGGTCACAACTGGTGGTAGAAGCCAGGGAGGATGCTAAACATCCTACAATGCACAGGACAGCCTCTGACAATGTATTTTCCAACCCCAAATGCCATTATTGCTGAGGATGAGAAACACTACTATATTAAAAGTACAATACATCATGAACAAGTGGGGCTTTCTCAGGGATACAAACCTTCAAAAAAATCAATCAATATAATTCACTATATTAAAAAATAAAAAGTAAAAGCCATCTCAAAAGAGCAAAAAGAACATTTAACAAATTTCAAGTCATTCTTGATAAAAACTCTCAGCAGAAGTAAAAGGGAGTTAAACTGGTGAAAGACAGCTAGGAAGAATTTACAGCTTAAATCGTACAAAATACTAAGAGACTGTTTTCCTGCTAGTGTCAGAAGAAGGAGGCTTTTCACTCATACCACCTCTATTCAATATTGTATTCGAGGTTCTAATTGGTACAGTAAGTCAAAAAATAAAATAAAAGCCATCCAGATGGGAAAGAAAGAGGTAAAACTGTCATTATTCACAAATGACATAATTATGTATGTACAAAATCTGATGTACATTAAAATAGTGAGTTTAGCGAAGTTAAAAGATACAGGAAAAATATACAAAAATCAGTTGCATTCCTATTGACTAGCAATGAGCAATTAGAAATTAAAATGATAAAATAAGAGCATTTTTAAAAGTTATTTATTTATTTTGAGAGTAACAGGAAGTTTTTTTTATTTATTTTGAGTGAATGGGGAGGTACAGAGAGAGAGAATCCCAAGCAGGTTCTGCACTGTCAGTGCAGAGAGCCCAATGCAGGGTTTGAACTCACAAACCATGAGATCATCACCTGAGCCAAAATCAAGAGTTGGACGTTTGACTGAGCTACCCAGGCACCCCAAAATAAAAGAATTTATAATAGCATCAAAAAATTAGGCTTCTGAAACCATGCAATTAAAAAGATAAAGTTTTCACCTCTCTCTCCTGTATCCTCTTTTTCCTCTTTTTTCCTATCTTGACATTTACTCTTGGAACCCAGCCACTATGTCGTAAGGAAGTCCTAGCCACCTGAAGCACAAGCCATGTGTAGGTTTTCCAGCTGACAACCCCTGGAAAGGTCTAGGCCAAAGCCAGCATCAAATTGGCAGACACTGTGAACAACTGAGCCCTCAAATAATTCCAGATGTTAGACTTGTCATTCCTGCTGACGCCATGTGAAACAACAACGAACTATTTCCACTGAGCTCTACACAAATTGATGATTTATGATCAGAAAATATGTTGTTATTGTTTTAAGCCCCCACCTTCAGATTTTTCTTAAATTCCTCATATTTGGAAACCATAAAACATAATTATAAATAATGGTCAAAGAGTTGAAGTTACACAGATTTTTAGAATTCAACTATAGTGGAAGAGCTACTCATCTACTGATGCAGTTAAAGTGATACTCAGAGATATATTTATACTCTTAAATGAATACAAAAAGTAAATTCAACATAGATGAGCTTACCATCCAATTATATGAATAACAGAGCAAACTCAAAATGAGTCAAAGAAAGGAAGAATTTTTTTTAAAGAGCAGACATTAATGAATGAATAAACAAAGGAACAAGAAAAAAAAGGAGTTAAAATAATAGCTAATATTTTAACATTTCCCAGTGCCTGCTTTAGGCACATTATAGGTATTTCTTTAATCCTCTCAACAACCCTAATATTACCTCTATTTTACAAATGAGGAAACAGAGAAATAAGAGGTTAAATAAATTTCCCCAGGCTATACAGCTGCTAAGTGACTGAGCCAGGATTTGAACGTCAGCAGTCTGACTCCAAAGATGTCAGTAGTTACCTACTTATTTCTCTTTCTCTCCTCACCTGGCAGTGGATGTTAACAAATATTTTAGTTACTGCCAAGCTCATAAGTGAAAAAAATATTCCTTAATTTTAAAATTTACATTTTGAAAGCACTAGTGAGTCTGATCAATTTTTCACATATTCATTGGCCCTTGCATATCTTAGGTTGTAAAATAGACTTAAATCCATATTGAAATTCTGCACGTGATAAAAAAGACTTTTTTCAAAGAAGACATACAAATGGCTAGCAGACACATGAAAAGATGCTCAATATCACTCAATACCACCATCAGGGAAATACAAATCAAAACTACAATGAGATATCACCTCACACCTGTCAGAATGGCTAAAATTAACAACACAGAAAACAACGGATGTTGGGGAGGATGCAGAGAAAGGGGAATCCTCTTACATTGTTGGTAGGAATGCAAATGGTGCAGCCACTCTGGAAAACAGCATGGAGGTTCCTCAAAAAGTTAAAAAGAGAACTACTCTATGATCCACCTATTGTACTACGAGGTATATACCCAAAGGATACAAAAATACTGATTCGAAGGGACACACGCACCCTGATATTTATAGCAGCATTATCAACAATAGCCAAATTATGGAAAAAGCCCAAATGTCCAATGACTGATGAATGGCTAGAGAAGATGTGGTATATATACACAATGGAATATTACCCATTCATAAAAAAAGAATAAAATCTTGCCATTTGCAATGACATGGATGGAGCTAGAGAATATTATGCTAAGCAAAAAAGTCAGAGAAAGACAAATACCATATGATTTCACTCATACGTGGAATTTAAGAAACAAAACAGATCAGTATGGGGGAAAGAAACAGAGGCAAACCAAGAAACATACTCTTAACTTTAGAGAACAAATTGAGGGTTGCTGGAGAGGAGGTGGGCAGAGGGATGGGTAAAATGGGTGAAGGGTATTAAGGAGGGCACCTGTGATGAGTACTGGGTGTTGCATGTAAGTTATGAATCACTAAATTCTACACTTGAAACTAATATTACACTATATGTTGATTAACTGGAATTTGAATAAAAAATTGAAAAAAATGGTATTCATATCAGAAGAAATCATGTCTTTATATCATTTGATACATATATCAATTATATCAATTGATATCAATAAATGGGTATCAATATACACTCTCTAACAATACCATATTTATTAATTCTCTGTTAATACCTATTTATCCATACTCTTGGGGAGGGGAGAAATTTGGATTCTCATCTTTTTTTTTTAATGTTTGTTTGTTTGTTTATTTATTTATTTAGAGAGAGCATGCATGTGGGTGGGGGAGGGGCAGAGAGAGAGGGAGACAGAATCCGAAGCAGGCTCCAGGCTCTGAGCTATCTGCACAGAGATTGACATGAGGCTTGAACTCATGGACTGCAAGATCATGACATGAGCCAAAGTCAGATGCTCAACTGACTGAGCCACCCAGGTGTCCCTCATCTTATTTTTTAAACAAAAATCCCAGACAGCTCAAAGATGTGAATGTAAATTAAACCACAGAAACACTAGTACAATTGCCAGACATCTAGTCATAAATTTGAAAAGATGATTCAACCATAGCAATAGACATTGGCATAGAAGGGTCAGGAAAATATTTAAAAGAAGACAGTCTAGATAACATGCTATACAAACATCTCAAGGTAATTTCTTATATAAAATTAGACCTTGAAATCATTAAACCTTATAAGATGATGATAACTTATCCTCTAGAATCCAATGCTTCAATACAGTGCTTTTATTAAGGTCTCTGCTAAAAAACAAAGAGGGATTTCTTCTTGCACTGTATTATTATTTGTTCTTCCAAGATTTTATTTAAATTCAAGTTAGTTAACATATAGTGTAGTATTGGTTTCAGGAGTAGAATTTAGTGATTCATCACTTAACATGTAACACCCAGTTCTCATCACAAGTGCCCTCCTTAATGCCCATCCCCCCACCCACTGCCCCTCCAGCAGCCCTCAGTTCTCTATAGCTTAGGGTTTGCTTCCCTCTCTGTTTTTATTTCATTTTTCCTTCCCTTCCCCTATGTTTTTTGTTTCTTAAATTCCACGTATGAGTGAAATCATATGGTATTTGTCTGTTTTTAAATAATTTTAAATAATTAGCAAATCCTCTTCCCCTTCAATATCTTGATTTTCTATTACAGTATTTTATTATATACATGAATAGAATGACATCATAATTCAAATCCATTTCGGAATCAGATATGATATAATAATAAAATTCAAGATTCCTTGTAGAAACAAGGGTTTTAAGTGTGTATATTCTTTGCTGTTTGTAAAAAGAACACTAATATGTTGGGGAACTAATGCTATAGTGGGCCTAGAATGGAGCAAGTGGAATTGGAGAACTATATACAAATTATGAAAGAAAAGTGTAGAAGCAAATATACTTTGTAACCAGGTGACCAGAGTTTTACTCCTACCACAATTAGTATACCACAGACACCCAGCCTGAAGCTAGAAAAAAATAATGGAGATTTCAGTTTCCTTACTTTCAAAAGGACTATGTCTCCCTAGAAACACCTTCCTGCTGAGAAGTGAGCCGCAATTCAGAAGAACTTACTACATGTTATTACATCTCCTCACTTCCCTATTGGTCTAGTGACATCTTAGATATTTACAGTTTGGCTATAAATAAAATAACTTTGACAGAAAAATGCTGTGAGGAATTCAATCTAAATCATCACAACTGTAAAAAAGAAACTCCAGTACAGATATCTAAACAGTCACTTTTTTTACCCTGGATAATAATAAAAGATATAAATTCTGTTCTACAGATATAGTCTTACTGACATAATACCCTAAATCATAAACTACATTCTTCCCCCAGAAAAACCCATAATTACAAAAAATATTATGCTCTCAATGACAGTTTAAAATCAGTTCTCTCATTAGGGCACCTGGGTGGCTCAGTCGGTTAAGCAACTGATTTGGGCTCAGATCATGATTTTGCAGTTCATGGGTTCGAGCCCTGCATTGGGCTCTGTACTGACAGTTCAGAGCCTGGAGCCTACTTCAGATTCTGTGTTTTCCTCTCTCTCTGTCCCTCTTCTGCTCTCTCTCTCTCACACACACACACACACACACACTCTCTCTCTCTCAAAAATAAACATTAAAACAAATTTTAAATCAGCTCCCTTGTTAATTAAAAATTTTCACCCAGTAATTCTTAATAATTTATTATAAGGGGAATTATATATAAACTTAGATTTTACCTCTTTCAATATCATCCATCGGAGATGCTGGGGACATTTTGTCTTCAGATGGAGAATGTTTTACAAGATTGGGAGTTCTAGCTGAATTCCTCATTTGTTGTTGCTGTTGCTCTATACGATACTGAATTTTACTACTTCCTTCAACTCTGCAATTCAGAATATCAAAGGTCAAAACAGGGATGATAGAAATTTAACAATTACAACTAACAAAGTTACTAAAATTGACCACTTATTCTTTTCTCTAGAAATCTTTAAAATGATATTCAAAAATTAAAGCATGAATTTAGTTCATTTTTTAACAAATAGTTATTTAACAAACACTTATTGAACTCTGCTATATGTATGGCATATACACAGATCCACTGAGGGAATACAGATGTGAATAAAAACAAAACTGCTCAAAATTGAAGAGATGAGACATAAACAAATGACTAAAATAAACTGAAATTATACAAAAGTGTATAACAAGTACAACATGCTCCCTAAATTCTAAAATTATCATTTGTTAAAATCACTTCCATATTTAAAAAAAATTTTTTTAATGTTTATTTATTTTTGAGAGAGAAAGACAGAGCACGAATGGGAGAGGAGCAGAGACAGAAGGAGACACAGAAGCCCGACATGAGGCTGGAACCCACAAACCGTGAGATCATGACCCGAGATGAAGCTGAACGCTTAACCACTGAACCACCCAGGTGCCCCTCTTTCATATTTTTTATTCCTAACTTTAAGACACATTACTAAAGGAGATTTGTATACTTTCTTTTCAATGCTTTTGTGAACAGAGTATATAATACAATTATGCTTGACCTCTGTCTCTTCAATTGCCAATCACCCAAATCCCGTCAGTTCTTCCTTCAGAATATTTAGAACCTCACTGTTCTCTTCATTCCTACCTTCAAAAATTGTGGTTTATTCATTTTTCTGTTTCCCACATTGTTTCATTTTAGTCAGCTTGTTTGGTGGATTAATGTTTTAAACAAATGTAAGCATGTCAATCTACTTATACACAGGCACAGAAACAAATTACTGCTCTATTAAACAGATCCTACTCATTGGCTCCAAATAAGTCAGATATATCCCTGCTTTCAAACCTTGCCTACAACTTCATGTTCTCTCTGATCAATTAAATATTTTCTAAACTTTCCTACCAATAAAAATTACCTAAGCAGGAAGGGGATAATAAAAAAAGAGCTTCCAAGGGTCCTTCCCTGATCTGAAGTTGAATTTGGAAACTCACATTTAGCAAGTACCCATGGTAAGTCTTATCAAGTATGTTTGGGAGGAAAAGCCCTAAATCTTTTTTTTCTTTCTTTTTGTAATTTAAATTCCAGTTAGTTAACATACAGTGTAACATTAGTTTCAAGTGCAATCTAGTGATCCAACACTTCAATACAACAGCTTGTACTCATAAGTGCTCTCCTTAATCCCATCAGCTATTTAAACTCATCCTCCACCTACCTCCCATCCAGTAACTGTTTGTTCTCTATGGTTAAGAGTCTGTTTCTTGGTTGCCTCTCTCTTTTTTTGGCAATGATTGTTTGTTTTTAAATTCCACATATGAGTGAAATCATATGGTATTTGTCTTTCTCTGACTGATTTTGCTTAGCCTGATACTCTCTAGCTCCATCCACATTGTTACAAATGGCAAGATTTCATTTTTTTGATGGCTGAGTAATATTCCATTGTGTGTGTGTATGTGTGTATATATATATAATATTATATATGTTATATATATATATATACATTCCATTGTGTGTGTATGTGTATATATATATAATATTATATGTTATATATATATACATTCCATTGTGTGTGTGTATATATATACACACACACACATATATACATATATATATACATTGTGTATATATATATATATATATATGTGTGTGTGTGTGTGTATACACACACACACATACCACATACATACATACATACCACATCTTCTTTATCCATTCATCAGTTGATGGGCATTTGGGCTCTTTGCATAATTTGGCTATTATTGATAATACTGCTATAAACATTGGGGTACATGTATCCCTTCAAATTCTTAACCTCTCAAGACATCAATAAAGACTCCCAAATGTTCCAATCAATGAGAACTTCTCGATTCCTTTAAGTCCGAGAACAATTTTTGCCTATATTCTTTGTATGGCTATTAGTGTAGGTCTCTTACATTACATGACAATGCACCACCTATTTGCAAACAAGAATTTGAGATAGCTATATTCTTACTGACTTTTTAAATGGAATGATCTGTTAATCCAATTAAAATGCAGACATGTTGAAGCTAGTATTTGTATAGGAAATTTTCTTTTTCTAGTTCTTTACATATTCTAGGTGCTCAATAAGTTTTTACTAATGATGATGAAATTATTTTGGAGAGTGTATAATGGCTTCTTTCAGTTCAGCTTTATGAAAGTATCTACAATAGAGTAAAATGTATACCTACGCATATAGAAAACATTCAGAAACAAAGAAAGCTTTCATATATCATAGGAAGAAGTGATAAAAGCTTTTGGCTAAGGATCTCCGCCAAATTTAAACTTGGAAAAAGATTAAAACATTTTGTACCACAAAGAAAGAAACTTTATATAATAATGTGACTTAACCCAATACTTTTTTTCACTAATATTTCCTTAGCAACTTCTTTGTTGATAAAGTAGTTTATTTCATAAACCACGTATCTTTTTCTTTTTTACTTTTTTTTAATGTTTATTTATATTTGAGAGAGAGAGAGACAGAGTGTGAATGGGGAAGAGGCAGAGAGAGAAGAGAGACAGAATCTGAAGCAGGTTCCAGCCTCTGAGCTGGTAGCTCAGAGCCCAATACAGGACTCAAACCCACGAGCTGTGGGATCACAACCTCAGTTGAAGTCAGACGCTTAACTGACTGAGCCACCCAGGCACCCCCTACATACCTTGTTTTTTTTACAGTGATGTTGCTGCTGAGTTTTTCTAGTCGACATTCTCCAGTATCATGGTTAATAATTAAAATGCATTCCTTTAAGTAAGGTTTCTTTGAACCTTTGAAAACAGTTACTGGTGGAGTTGAGCCCTGTTTAAAAAGTTAAATATTATTACTTGAAATCTGTCATAGAAAGTCATTTGGGAAGGCCTTCAAGATCTTCTGTGTTTCTCAACCTATGTTATACCTCAAGTCACCTAACTACCTAAGTTTACTACTCTAACAAGGATTCGTAGGAAAAAAGAGATGAAGCAAGGCTGAGGTCTCAAACCTGCTATTACTGAGAAAAGGGAACAGAGGAAGTACTTGCCCTGTCTCATTAAAGATTGTCAACAACAGACAATTGGGGTTCAATTCTAATGCATAATATATTTTACAGATAAGGGAACAGAAGCCCTGAATCACACCTCCTACCCACCTTCTTCTTCCTTCATTAGTTTAGTTTTTAAAATCTTGTTATTTTATTAAAGTGGTGCTTCCCTATGCAGATTACTATTACACTAAACTCACCAATTAATTTTAGCATCATTAAAAGTGGGACAACCAGACATAATATCCTGCACGATGTGATATAAAAGAAAGTAAACAGCATCACCTATAAAGTATCTTGCCTAAAACACACACACACACACACACACACACACACACACACACACACACACACACACACAGTCTAACTCACATCCGGCCTTTAGATATATCTATCAGTTTACAGGAAATATAAGAAATAGACGAATAAATGAATAAGATACTCCCAGATAGTAACCCAAGGACTCCAAATTACAGTTGATAAGAGATTTGCACCATATTCTTCTTAAAGATATTTGCATTTCTACTTAGAATAGAATGTATCTTAAAATTATAATACATTGTTGTACTTTGAATTCCTGAAGAATAAAGACTAGATCATAGTTTTGGTTGTTTTATTTATTTCTCCTAGTACCTAAAGTAATAAATGCTTCAGAGATACTAAATGGATGTTGAATATGAACAATATGAACACTTTGATCCAAAGTTAAATAAAGCCTTCATAATCTCTATACCTGCTGTCCACATTTTGAAACAGTTCTTAAAAAGTAAAGCTTTTTTCCTGGGGTGTCTGGGTGGTTCAGTTGGTTATGTGTCCAGCTCTTGACTTCAGCTCAGGTCATGATCTCTTGGTTAGTGGGTTTGTGCCCTGTGTTGAGATTCTCTTTCTTGCTCTCTCTCTCTGCCCCCTCCCCTGCTCATGCACTCTGTGTCTCTCTCAAAATAAATAAATAACCTTTAAGAAAATTAAAAAAATATATAAAAAGTAAAGTCTTTTTTTCTTATTAAATTGAGCACCATTCCTATTTTATTTATTTTTTTAAGTTTATTTATTTATTTTGAGTGAGTGAGTGAGAGAAAGACAGTGAGATAGCAAGTGGGGGAGAGGCAGAGAGAGAAGGAGAGAGAGAATCCCAAGCAGGCTCTGCACTGTCAGCATAGACCCCCATGCAGGGCTTGAACTCATGAACCATGAGATCATGACCTGAGTCCAAATCAAGAGTTGGATGCTTAACCAACTGAGCCACCCAGGCGCCCCACTATTCCTATTTTAAACTTTAATTCCTGCCCAGTCCCTTATTCCATACCCCTAGAAAAGAGTATTAATGTATTAAAACATCAGGAAACTCCTAAGAATATGAACTGTCTTTGCCTCTCAATAACTTTTGTGAGCAAATAAAACTGAAGTCACAGGCAGCCTGAAATATGAGGACTCAGTCACCATGAGAACTGGGGGAAGAGAGCTCCAGGAAAGGGGAGCAGCAAGTGCAAAGGATCTGAGGCCAAAAAGATGAACTGAGAGGGAGGGGATGTGAGAGAGGGAGACGAGCTTGGCAGATGGATAACTATAGATCCCCACAGGGCCTTGCTGGCCATGGGGGGTGGGGTGAGTTTGAGATTTATTCTGAGAGCCATAAAAAGCACCTGTTGGGATGAGCACTGGGTGTTGTAAGGTAACCAATTTGACAACAAGTTTCATATTAAAAAAAAAAAAAAAGAAAAGCATTTGGAAGCCTCTAAGCAGAAGAATGGAACTAGATTTTAAAAAGATTGCCTTGTATGAACATGTGTGAACATCTATAGGGTGCTAGACACTGTTTGAAGTGTTTTATATGTACAATATTAAATTCATTCAATCCTCAAAAAAAAAAAAAATTAACTACTGAATACATCCAATCATCTCCATGTTTACTGCTATTACCCAACCTCAGGATCCAATCATCATCTCACCTAAGTTACCATTATTCACCTCCCTACTCACCTTCCAGTTTTGTCCCCCATCTGTTGACAGGCAAATTTGATCATGCCTGATTAGGAATACCAGGAAAGGAAATTAGTCAGTAATGGGATGAAAAAGTACAATAGTACTCCCAAAGAAATACAAGGGAAAAAAAGAAGAGATTCTTAATGAAACTAATAAAAAACAAAAGATAGAAAATAAAGTAAAATAACTAATAAACATACTATAAGATGATAAATATAAAAATCAACTATGATAAATATAAAAATCAACTATATCAACTTTGAACTAAGTGTGGATAGAAATCTAATAAAAACGGAAAGTGTTGAACTGGGCTTAAAAATTATTCTGTTATCAGAAACCCATGGGGGAGGGGAAGGAAGAAAAAAGAGGTTAGAGTGGGAGAGAGCCAAAGCATAAGAGACTCTTAAAAACTGAGAACAAACTGAGGGTTGATGGGGCGTGGGAGGGAGGGGAGGGTAGGTGATGGGTATTGAAGAGGGCATCTTTTGGGATGAGCACTGGGTGTTGTATGGAAACCAGTTTGACAATAAATTTCATATATTAAAAAAAATTATTCTGTTATCAAAAGATATATTTTAAAATAGTTATATTTAATATTTTTAAAATAGTTATATTTAATATATTTTAAAATATTTTAAAACGTCAGCTAAATAAAAGAAAGATTCTATGAACATGCAAACAAAAAGAAAGCAAAGTGGCAATATTAATATTAGGCAAGGTAGTATTTAAGCTTAAAAATCACAAAAACAGGATTAAAAATATTATTATATAATGATAAAAGATATAATTCATTTAAAAATATAACTGCAATAGGATGTTAAAATAAAATGAGTCCTAAAATAGGTTGAGGTCCCAAGAACGTGGTGGCTATTTTCTCATTTGAGCTAAATAAACTCAGTGGATGGAATCAAACCTTCCAGGTTCATCCTGGATGAATGTTGCCCAAGAGGGTGGTTTAGAGTGGCATAGCAGCCCATCTGACATATGGAACTTTCACAAGTCCAGTGTTTGGGGGCTGAAGTCATAGGTAACCTCTAGAGATGCATTTCCTACATAATAGCAAGTGTGGTTGAAAGTTTCCAGTGGACTATTTCATTGAGGCTTACAAAAGTACTCCATAAGGTGGAGTCACCACTAAAGAATGCCAAACTTGGACAGCACCAATGATAAATCATAGCAAGTAAGTCTTTTCCCTTCAAAATTCAACATTTTGAAATTTTACAGTAGTCAATTATAATTACTCATAAGGAAGAGAGATTTGTAAATTCCCACTATTAACCAGCTTAACAGCCTCCATTTTTTGTTAGTTTCCTATTTTAATGTTTACTTATTTATTTTGTGAGAGGGAGAAAGAGAGAGAGAGAGAAAGAGAGCACATGCACCCAGCGTGTGCCAATGGGGAAGGGGCAGAGAGAGAGGGAAAGAATCCCAAGCAGACTCCACGCTCAGCACAGGGCCTGATGCTGCACTCCAGCTCACAACTGTGAGGTCATGACTTGAGCCAATATCCATAGTAGGACACTTAACTGGCTGAGCACCCAAGCATCCCATTTTTATTAGTTTCTTCTACGTGGTACTACCAAAGAAAACCTAGAGGAATGAAAATTAGAGAATCTATCCTATCTGATGGGCATTAAAGAGGGCATTTGTTGGGATGAGTACTGGGTGTTATATGTAAGTGATGAATCACTAAATTCTACTCCCCAAACCAACACTATGCTATATGTCAACTAACATGAATTTAAATTAACAAAAAATAAGAATTTTGCAAAAACTACTTTACAAAGGTCAAGAATTTATCAATGTCAAGAAGACTTGGATTTGAAATCCAACTATGTAGTTTATAAGCTACCTAACTTTGGGACAATTACCAAACCTCCACACGCCTCAGTTTCCTCATTAGCAAAATGGCATCAGGAAGAGTTCCTAAACCATAGGTAGTTGTGGGGCTTAAGTGAGCTAAATCTTTTTTTTTTAAGTTTATTTTTTTATTTTGAGAGAAAGAGAAAGCATGAGAGAGGGAGGGGCAGAAGGAGAGTGAGCCAGTGAGCGAGCAAGCAAGAATCCCAAGCAGGCTCCACACTGTCAACACAGAGCCCAACATGGGGCTCGAACTCTCGAACCATGAGATCATGACCTGAGCTGAAGTCAGATGCTTAATCAACTGAGCTACCCAGGTGCCCCAGTGAGCTAATTCTTATAAAGAACATAGAATAGTACCCTTTACATACAACACTTGATAAATATTAACTACTACCATAAAAAAAATCTACTCTTTTGAAGAACTTCCAGAAACTGAAGGTACTCTTAAAAGTATAGTATAATAAAAGTTCTATTTTATAGGATGACTCCTAGCTTTTATTCATTTTTACCTGTATGATGAAAGCCAAGTTCATAAAGAAAATAGAGAATCTAAATGCCTCAAACTAAAATCATTACATTCCTGCAAAATTAAGAACTCTGAAGAAATGTAAAACTCCTACTTGTTTAAAGAAGTTCTTTAATTAAGGGAGGAAAACCCACAAAGTGAATTTGAGAATGTAATTTCTATTACAATTCACAATTGTCCAAGAACTATATGGCCAGCAGAAAAATATATTTGCTCTTGACAGGTGATAATTTTAACTATTCTCTTTCATTTCAGCTGTCTAAAAAGAGTTATAGGATAAAGTTTAAATTCTTTTGCTTTACACATTAAGCCCTTTATTATCTGATTTCTAATACCTGTCCATCTCCCATTGTGTCCCTAGTAGACTCCTTCTGACCTAGCCATAGTGGCTTTATGTAGTTCTTCAAATGTAACAGACTCTTTTGTTGCCTTGTTTTAGCCCATGTATTTTTCTTTTCTCTGCCTAAAACATTCTTCCCTCTTTCCTTTACCTGGGTAACTTCAACTCTCCTTCAAGACAGCATACCCTGGCATCTCCTCTCTCTCTGCTGACTGAATTATTGCTCTTTTGTACTTCTGTAATATTCTACGAATACTTTTATGACAGCCCTTACATTTCTATATTTTGTAATCAGTAATTTCCTGTCTTCCTAACTAAATGGTAATATTTTTTAGGACACTGACTATGTCTAGTCTTCTGCTATATTCTTAATAGCTACCTAGCACAGAAGTTACCACATAGAAGGTAAATATATATACATATATGGCCCACTGTCCATCTGTCTCTCTTTCTCATGCACACATACACACACACAAATATTGAGATATATTCTTTTTGGACATATCTCTGGTGTCCTGGGGGCAAGGAGTTACATCTTCCTAAATTATTTCTTTGCTGTTAAAGAAATTTACAATTTGAAGCCTTGAAAGCTTCTTTCTATAATTGTCATTCTTTTAAGAGACATTTCAATTTTTAAATTATTTTTAATTTATTATTACTTATTTTTTATTTTAGAGAGAGAGAGAGAGAGAGAGAGAGAGAGAGAGACCATGTCAGTGGGGGAAAGGGCAGCGGGAGAGAGAGAATCCTAAGCAGGCTTCACACTCAGCACAGACCCTGACACAGGGCTCGATTCCATGATGGGGGAATCATGACCTGAGCCAAATTCAAGAATTAGATGCTCAACTGACTAAGCCAACCAGGCACCCCAACAACTGAGATCATAACACGTGGTGGATGGTAACTCTTAATTGAATAAGTATATGGGTGATTGAGAAAAGTTTATTAATAAATGTAAAAATCCCCATCTGCTTGCAGTAGAAAAGCAGTGCGGGGGTGGGGGGGGTGCCTGGGTGGCTCGGCTCAGGTCATGATCTCACAGTTTGTGGGTCTGAGCCCCAGCTGTCTCTGTGCTGACAGCTTGGAGCCTGGAGCCTGCTTAAGATTCTGTGTATGTTTTTCTCTCTCTGCCCCTCTCCTGTGCTCTCTCTCTCTCTCTCAGGAATAAACATTAAAAAATTATAAAAAATAATTTTGACTGATAAAAATAAGAAAAAGATAGAAGACTAGGGGATAGAGAACTTGCTTGCTCTACCTCTAATCATGACAAATAATGTCATAAATGCATATAAGAGAATGTAGATGAACTAGCACAAAACCATTTCCACTAAAAAATTACACAAAGACAAAAATCTCAGTCTGTGCTTTCTCTATATGTTAAAATAAAATGTTACAGTCTTTGTGTTCTCTGAGAATAGGTCAAGTTGGTATAAAAGAAAAAAAGAAACTTAAGCTGAATGCTAAGAAATTTCTAACTCAAAGATTGAGAAAACTAGACCATACAAAAAAAAATTTGTATATCTGTGTAAACAGTATTTCACAGTGTTACTTGGAAACATCTGGAAATTTTTTAAATAGACAAAACTTTGGTTAAAGACCTAGAGTCTTTCTTCTCCAACTCATTCCCCCAAATTATTGATAAAATCACTCTAAAAGCACAAATTCAATCATGTTACTACTCTGCTTAAAAGCCTCTAAAGGCTCTGTAATACCTATGGGATAAAATCTAAATTCTACATTAGAACTTACATTAATTCATTTATTCCGCAAACTTCTTGTTCTTTCTCTATCAGAGCCATTCACATGACATCCCTTCTACCTAGGATAGTCTACTCCCTTTCTGCCTGATGAAATTCTACCTGCCTTTTAAGATTCAGCTCAAATAGCATGTGCTTTGTGAAGCCTTTCAAGATTCTACCAGGCAGAATATTTGATTCCACATATGTGCTTGCACAGAATTTTGTACATGCTCTAATGTATAGCATTAGATATTTGTATGTCTTTCTGCTATAGCAGATTAAGACTAAAAGGCAGGGGATATGTTCTTATTCCTAGTTCAGAGTACAAAATCTGGCTTATAATAATAATTTAATAGGTATATGTTTAGACCTCCAATTGTTTCAAATCATCTGATGTGATAGTTCTTAAAACTTATTAAATGGATCAAAGGTGTTTTTTTTTAAAGTATTTTAAGGGGTACCTGGGTGGCTCAGTCAGTTAAGCGTCTGACTCTTGATTTCAGCTCAGGTCATGATCTCACTGTCATGAGATGGAGCCCAGTGTCGGGCTCTGTGTTGGGCTCTGTGCTGCGTGTAGAGCCTACTTAAGATTCTCTCTCTTCCTCCCCCTCTACCCCATCCCTACTCGTGCTCACTCTCTAAAAAAAAAAAAAAAATGAATAAATAAAGTATTTTAAGACTATTTTTCCTGAAATAGCTTAAAAAAAGTGTTTGGGTTTTTTTTTTGTTTGTTTGGTTTTTTTTTTTTTTTTTTTTTTTTTTTTTGCTTTGGTATATTTGTTAATTACTTTAACTATCACTACATGAATTGTGCAGTTATTTTCATTTCAATTTAGTATAAATACTGCAAAAGGATCCTTTAAGTCCAAACACATGGAAGTACTCACTTCTATATTTGGCAGAGTTATCGTCACCTGTTCACCTTTGCCGACTTCAAGCTCTCCTTCACAAGAAGTGTCAATGGAAGCAGGTTTGAAGTCATCTAAAAATAGAAACAGATATGGATTTTTATAAGATGGAGCAATACCTGGGTACCTGGATATCAAAGGGGTGCCTGTGTGGCTTAGTCAATTAAGCATCCGACTTCGGCTCGGGTCATGATCTCATGGTTTGAGTTTGAGCCCTACATCTGGCTCTGTGCTGACAATGCAGAGACTGCTTCGGATTCTGTCCCCCGCTCTCTCTCTGCCCCTTCCCTACTCATGCTTCCCTCCCTCTCTCTCTCAAAAATAAATAAATAAATAAACATTTAAAAAAGTGTGAGCATGTTTCAGAGTGATAAATCATTTTTTAATAGCCAGTAATTAAAATGGTTTAGGAGAGTCTTCATACTACAAATAAAATCCAAACCAGTTTGGAGATACCTATATCTATATCTATATCTATATCTATATCTATATCTATATCTATATCTATATATCTAGATAGGTATATATCTATATCTATATCTAGATAGGTATATCTATATCTATATCTAGATAGGTATATCTAGATATAGATATAGATATATAGATATATAGAGATATAGATATAGATAGGTATATATAACTCTGAGAAAAAAAGAAATAGCTGAACTCTACAACAGTATTCCTCAAACCATGTTCCCTCTGGATCCTGTTTAGACTGCAACCTAGGCTAAGATGTTCCACTGCTAAAAACTACATAATGTCAATGTTTTCACAATTTGCTAACAACTTATATTAGTAGAATGCTTTCAATTTTCAGTCTTTTTCTCCCATAATTTTTCTTAAACCACCGTGGGTACCTACTATCACTTGCCTGCTGTTCTAGCAGAATACAAAATTAATGAATACGTGGCAAATACACATTCATGGGAAAACTTAAGAAAAAGCAATCACTGAATTTAAAAGTTTGAGTTTTTCATGGATATATTTGCCACTAAAGGATACATAAATGTAATCAAATCTGCAGCTTCAGAATACTTAAAATAGAATTTCATTTTGAGTTAAATCATAATTCAAATGATGTTATTAAAATATATTACCCAGAAGAAATTTAGGGTGCTCAGATATTTCACATGCTGAACAAGTTTAAAACCTCTAAGATATGAAAGCCATTTAAAAACAATTCATATCAATACATATTAAGGACTGATAATTCTGATACAGAATTCCTCCAGTTATATACATTTTTCCCAGGTTAACTCTTTATTAAAATATAGCAGACATGCAAATTAGAATGTGAATCATAAGCTTGATGAATTTTCACAAAGTGGCACGAATGTAATCAGCAACCAGATCAAGAAATAGAACATTAGCCTCTGAGAGGCCTCTCCCAATTACCCCTACTCCAAGAGACTGATCTTTATATTAACAGGGAAGTACCCCCAAATGTCTAAATCCAAAGTACTGAACATTTATTAGAATTTAGAGAACTATAATAGGTAGGTCTTGTGAAAGGAGAATCTTCTAGTGCTCATCAAATGATCTGCTGTCTATAAACAAAAGCTGGCCGCTGCTTCTCAATGACAATTATAATGGCTAACATTTATAAGGAACACTTCCTGCCAGGCACCTTGTTAGCACTTCATATTTAATTCTTTAACAACTCTATGAAAAGAAATGAAATTCACTCTTATGTTCCTTAAGCACATATAAGTATAAACAATTCACACTAAGTATTCTTTATCGCATGGTTTATTCTTCATGTTGCTTTAATTCAGAACTGAAAACATGCAATAAGTATCTCTCAAATCTTGATGCTTATTTCCAGGTTTTAAGAAACAGATTAAAAATACATAGACAATATGAAAAACATGAAAGAATTTGATTTACAATAGTAGTACCATTGAGGATAAGGATTAGACTGAAAATAAATTGGGAAGTTTGTTAGTAGCAGTAAGGTAATGACAAAGATAAAAAATAATTAAGGTGTTAAGTTTTAGATGCTTGAAAGAGTTCTAGGGAAATAAGTGTTAGTTAATATCAATTAATGAAAAGACAACAATACTAAAGAAAAAAATCAGAACTGAGCTTGAGTATCATGGAAATAAAGAAAGTAGAAAGCAGAAGACAGAAATAGCCAAGAGAATAAACAAAGATACAAAACAAAAACAATAACAGCAATAACTTATGTGTTAATTACTTTATTTTAAATTTTTTCTTAATTACTTTTATCTCGTAGCCTTACGAACATTCTCTAAAGTTGTGAATACTCCTATGTTACAGATACAGCAAATGAGGGTAGAAGAAATCAAGTCCCTTACCCAAGATCATGCAGTTAATATTTGCTAAAGCCAGAATAAGGAACTATCAAATTTAACTAGATGAAAAAGATAAGAGGTTGACCAACAATGAATATCAGTCTTATTGATATCAACATTAATGGAGAAAGAAAACAAGTTCAATTTGAGCTAGTAAATACCATTTGTTATCCTAAAGTGAGAACTTCATTTTATAAGGATGTATACATAATAAATGAAGTAATTTCCACTTAAAGTATTTTAATATAAGTAATTTATCATCATGGCCTATGGGATACCCACAGTAACAGACTTTGTTGGTTTTAAAATGTCCTCAACTTCCTAATTTTAACTATCCTTTAAGGTTTTGCTCATCAGTGTAAATACTCATATAAACATTCCTCAATCTTCATCACTCACATCTAATCACTATGTCTTCTTCCATAATATCTTTCAGAGCCATCTCCTATTCCATCTCCTATTCTTGCTGAAGTCAAACTAGTTTTCAATCAACAGAAAGCTACAGCTTGACCATCTGCTTTTCTCTGTTTTTGCTCTTAGAATGTGAATCCTATTTCAAAGTCCCCTCTTCCCTAAAGTAGTCACTATGTGGGGCCCTTTCTCTACTCTCCAAAATCTCAAGTTTTTTGGTCTTATTCTATAGCATTTACCTACCACTCATCAAAACCTAACATAAACTTCCTGGTATTATTTACCTGTTTCTGTATATGCCCTACTGGACTGTAATTAAAAAAATTTTTTTTAATGTTTATTTATTTTTGAGAGAGAGAGAGAGACAAAGTGCGAGTGGGGGAGGTGCAGAGAGAGAGGGAGACACAGAATCCAAAGCAGGCTCCAGGCTCTGAGCTGTCAGCACAGAGCCTGACGCGGGGCTCGAACTCACAGACTGGACTGTGAGATCATGACCTGAGCCAAAGTCAGACGCTTAACCGACTGAGCCGCCCCGGCACCCCAGAACTGTAATTTTGTAAAACATAATGCTTCATACTTTAATTCCTCCTGAGTTATGGCTCCTAGCATAGTGCCTTTAATATAATGGGCACATATGAGATCTTTGTAATTGACCCTGGTTCATATGTTTATCCCTCTCTGAACCAACTCCAAACTTATTTTTAAGTATAAACTTATTTCAGCTAAATTATGTGCAAAAGACTTGTTTTCTAATTGTCTCCTGAGGATCAGATAAATCTGTATTTCAAGACTCTCATTTCTTTAAGGTAGATACTGCCATATTTGTTTTGTACTTTTCACTAGCACATTTCTGTTCTCATAGAGGGCACTCATTACTTAATATTTGACAATAAAGGAATCTCTACAATAAATAGGTAACAGAAATGACATCCTAGAGTAAAGCCAGGGTCTTTTGATCTCCCATATTTTTCTGACAGTGACACAGAGGACAATATTGGGAGACCTGTTGCTTAACTACAGTTAAATAATGCTTTAGAGGAGAAGCCAGAAAGGTAATTCAAGGCAGTGAAGCAGATCAGTGGGGAACCACAGTGACCTAGAGAATGAATAAGCCCAATCTCAAGAAGACAACCACAACTTGGATCCAGCCAACTCCTGTCAAGAGGAATATGGGTTTGGTGAGGCCAGGTTATCTTCTGATTTTTTTTTTTTTAATTTTTTTTTTCAACGTTTTTATTTATTTTTGGGACAGAGAGAGACAGAGCATGAATGGGGGAGGGGCAGAGAGAGAGGGAGACACAGAATCGGAAACAGGCTCCAGGCTCCGAGCCATCAGCCCAGAGCCTGACGCGGGGCCCGAACTCACGGACCGCGAGATCGTGACCTGGCTGAAGTCGGACGCTTAACCGACTGCGCCACCCAGGCGCCCCTATCTTCTGATTTTTTAAAGAGAAGCTGGTAATCCAGATTTCTGTATAAAAGATCTTGATTTTTACATATTTACAACTAGTTTATGCTAAAACAATAACTGTGTGGGTCAAACAAAGCATCACTAAAGTCAAACTCAGCCAACAGGCTGTTAATCTATAACCTCTGTTTTAGTGTTTAAAACTGATTATTTTTCTTTGTAACATATCATCACTTTAGATCTTCACAACAATTCTTTGAATTGATTATTCTCACCCACATTTTACTAATGGGAAACTCTGCTAAAGTAATGAAGCCAGTTAAAAATCAAATCAGGAACTCAAGCCACAAACTCTATCCACTCATATAGCCTCTTTGCCTTATTATATATCCACAGTTCTTTTTTTTTTTTAATTTTTTTAACGTTTATTTATTTTTGAGACAGAGACAGAGCATGAATGGGAAGGGTCAGAGAGAGAAGGAGACACAGAATCCGAAGCAGGCTCCAGGCTCCGTGCTGTCAGCACAAAGCCCAACGCGGGGCTGGAACCCACAGACCGCGGGATCATGACCCGAGACGAAGCTGGATGTTCAACTGACTGAGCCACCTAGGCGCCCCATATGTGTCCAGAGTTCTTAACTTTTGTGTGTGTTGGCAGGGGAGCGGGGGTTGTTAGGAGAGGAGGAATAGTCATAAGTCCCTATGGGAATCTGATGAAAATTATAGACCAGCCATAAATCCTCTCTACAGAAAAAATGCATATATGAACATACATATCAAATACTGTATAATTTCAAGAGATTCACAAGTCTCTGAAGCCTTTCTATAGATGTCTATAATATGAGACAACTATAAGAGATAGTAATGTACCCAAAATATCTATAGCTTTATTCAATGATAAGCATGAACTCATAATCAATAAATCTATCAAAACTATTCTGAACCTATTTACATTTCTAATTATTTTACTGTTAGAATTAATAAGTTCTACTTTTTATTACTTGTTATATTAATTAGTATTGCCTTTTATTTACTTTCAAACAAGTTTTTTTTAAGAATACAACTTTTGTGTTTCAATGGATTAAGTATAATTCTAGAATTACAGAATTTGTTAAGTAATCTCATGTTTTCTATATGTTTCCAAATATCAAATGTATTTGCTAGGTTGCTATGATTCCAGACTATATAGTTTATTTCTTTCAGTTCTCCTTGGTTTGGAAACCTCACCACCAATTTTACCATTTATTTATTCACTGTGGATATCCTTCTTCTATGTTATTTTTTTCAGGTTTACAGTACAATTACTTATATTACATATAGAGGAGAGAAACATTTCCTACTCTGTATTAATACTTTTTCAATCAATGTTGATCACTTTTCTGATTATTTTGGCTGTAGTGTCACATAATCTCAATATCTTCAAAAAAGAATCACAATTACTATCATAAATTTACTTCCTCATATTTGAACTAATTCAACTAACTTGAAAACCCATATCCTTTCCAATATACCACATTTATCAGAGAAAATTAATTGTAAATATAATTTTATTTTATTATTATTTTTTTTTTCTTTTCAACGTTTTTATTTATTTTTGGGACAGAGAGAGACAGAGCATGAACGGGGGAGGGGCAGAAAGAGAGGGAGACACAGAATCGGAAACAGGCTCCAGGCTCTGAGCCATCAGCCCAGAGCCTGATGCGGGGCTCGAACTCACGGACCACGAGATCGTGACCTGGCTGAAGTCGGACGCTTAACCGACTGCGCCACCCAGGCGCCCCAATTGTAAATATAATTTTAATCCAATTTCTCATTAATGTACTTTCTAATGTTTGCTCACACCAAAGCTTAACAACCACTTTTGTGGGAGTGGCTCTACATGAAGGCTCAATCTTCCTCACTGACCATGAGTTCATCAATTACTGTCAAGCAAAAAGTGGTATCATTTACAAACTTAGGAATTTCAATGTTTATTACCTTATCTAGATAGAAATTGTAAATTAGCACTAGCCCAAATTCAAAATTTATTCTAGTGGGTCCTGTTACTCAAACTCTTCCACCCAGTGAAGTATCTGCTGCTAAACATTGAGCTTATCACTTACAGAACATCCCATGTCTTCCCTACCACATGCCAGACTATCTTTGTGTTAGGTTTTATTGCCAAGCCTTGATAAATGCTTTTTGAAACTCTAAGTAAATGACACTCATTGGCACTCCTCATACACACATGAATATACCCTTTCAAGGATAATGGTAACTATTATTTATTCTCTATGCACCAAAGACTATGCCAGGTTGTTTATGCAATCTTATTTAATCCTTACCATTTATATATTAGAAAATGAAGGCTGAAAGTTTAGAGAATGTTCCAAAAGGTACATTACTTATTTGGTAGTGGAGGCCAGAATTCACAACCTGTTTTGTTAAAAATATTAGGCAGGCATACAGAGAAAGACAGATACCATATGGTTTCACTCTTATGTGGATCCTGAGAAACTTAACAGAAACCCATGGGGGAGGGGAAGAAAAAAAAAAAAAAAAGAGGTTAGAGTGGGAGAGAGCCAAAGCATAAGAGACTGTTAAAAACTGAGAACAAACTGAGGGTTGATGGGGGTGGGAGGGAGGGGAGGGTGGGTGATGGGTATTGAGGAGGGCACCTTTTGGGATGAGCACTGGGTGTTGTATGGAAACCAATTTGACAATAAACTTCATATATTAAAAAAAAATATATTAGGCAGGCATAATTACCCCTGTACATAAACGTAGAATATTACTTTCTCCCAGATTACACTGACTTGAGTGTTTGTTATAAATGAGGTCCACTTGCCCTGTAAAAAAGTAAGATTTCTTGTTCTATAGTTTCCATCCCTTACTCTGAGTCATTAAGAGTGAGGATCATAAGGTAGATGAAACTGTCCTCAAGGATAATGATTGGTTTTATTCAAATAAATCTAGAAAGATTCTGCCTGCTTCAACAAGAAAAAAAAACTAAGGCCAAAAACTTTTCTAATGTCTTCCACAGCACTAAGCGTGTATTCAAATATCTGGGTATATTGTGATGGTTATTCCTATGGTTGTTTTGTCTTTTTTTTTTTCTTTTCATTCTTATAGCCAGATCAACTGATTCTCTGACTCTAAAGGCACAATTCCAGCATAGTGAGAACTTTTATAAATGAAAAGCTTTGAAGCACCTGCAGAGAGCCTTTCAAAAGCTGTATTTTATCCTCTTTGTTTGGGATTCATGCCCTTAAAAGAGTATATCCAAATTATGCAAAAATTTGTTCTTAAGCAAATCTTTATAATCTTAAACCTTATGATTTGAAAAATCACTAAAAGGCTACTTTAAACCTGAGAAAGAAGAGGAGAGAGGAGGTACTATTTGCAAGAAAGGCATGGAGAAACCAGGTTATCAGCTTTATCACACTTTTGGAAAATGGAAGTGAAGGAGAGAAACTGCACAGCTAGCACTAGCTGTCTCACTGTGGGTAACCTTGGAGACAGAGAACCGCAAAGCAGAAAAAACAAAGGACACTGTTGAAGATCTGTTGACAAATATTTCCCCTGTTTATTCTACCAACTGGATGTTAATTTTGCTTAACAAAACCCTTTCATAAAATGTAAATATATTCTTGGAGAGTTAAACCCATTGATCTTTATACCTTTACCCTGGGTTACTTTAATTAGATCATATACAACTTAACCAAACTTCTGGAGAATGTTGAGGGTTTTTGTTTTTTTTTTAATGTTTATTTTTGAGAGAGAGAGTGCAAGCATGGGAAGGATGGAGAGAAAGAGGGACAGAAGATCCAAAGCTGGCTCTGTGCTGACAGCAGCAACCCTGAGAGATGGGGTTGAAATCATGAACCCAGAGATGATGACCTGAGCCGAAGTCCAACGCTCAACCAACTGAGCCACCAAGGTGTCTCAAGAAAGTTGAGTTTTAATGGGGTGTTTTGATTGAAACATGGAAAATCTCAGCAAAAACCATGAAGATCTCTGGACAGTCTAAGAACACGATGAGTGAGAAAGGTGGAATGATGAGACACTAAAGAAGAACAGGACAGGGGAAAGGAAGTGAAAAAATAGCTACTTTACAATTTTGCCACAGAAAAATAAGAGGTTATGATTCAAAGATCTCAAAGTTTCCTTTCCGCTCTATAATTCTGAGGGTTATTATGCAAAGAATGAAATGTTTTACATACCAAATCATAATATGCTATATTTTCCTTCCTGGAATCTATACCATCCAACTATTAAAGCAAAAGAGATCCTTTTTCTACCTGAACATTACAGAGTGTAATTTACCAGAACTACTTCGAGAGGACAACCAAAAGGAAATCAAAAGGAGAGATCATAGGGAAGTAAATACCTTTCTAAAAAAGAAATGCATAACACACCCTCCAAGACTTTGATAATCAGTATTTGATAGCTGAACGAAATCAGGGGTCCAAAAGAGCTACAGATTACTGGAATGGTTTAGAATACCTACCCAGGAACACACTAAACAAGAACTCTCATCAGTCAGCGACAGAAAAAGTGAAGAAGGGAGGGAATATTTCCCTACCAGCCTCAAGGTACTACCTTCACCCTGCATAATTGTTCGGTCCTTTGCATCCTTCCATCTGTCACCTAACTACCTTCCTATCACCTCTGCATTATACACCAGTCACGTCGTCTCCACAGTCACCCCTGCGGATCTCCTCCACAAAGTTTCCCTTTCTGCTTGTTGGTCTCACTTGAATCTCTCTGCCCAGGGTTTACAACCGACACCTGCTCAACTCTGGCTTCTTCCACGAAACCCCTAGGACTCCAGGCAGGACAGCGGTTAGCGCCGGTCACCCCATTCTCCAGCAGAGTAAGGAGGTTTGTGGGATCACAATTCCGAGAAGTTTAATGTCTCCACGTCCCCATCCCCAGAGGTCCCCCTTTCTCCCGGGGATCGTCCTCACTCACAGCGTACAGTGTGGAAGGCGCAGCGCGGCTGCTTCTCGAAACTCTCGCCTAACTTGAGAACCCGCTCGCGATGATCGATGCGCGAGGGTCCCGCAGCTCCATTCATCATTATCCCCTGGCTCTGACTTTACCTCTTACCTCCGCCACCTGCGCTCACTGTCATCTGCCACCTCATCCTGAAGCAGCTGCACTTGCTGAGGCCAGGGCAGCCACCAGACTCCGCCCCGCGCCCGACGCGCGCGGCCCCCCAGAAGCCTCTCGCGTGCTGATTGGCTGCGTGGAGAAGGGCGCCCCGCCCCCTAGCTCCGAGGATCCTGGTCCCGCCTCCAGACCCCTTCCCGCGTTGCGACGCAAGCCGCCTGGGAAAGGCCGCGCAGCTGAGGTGCGTGGTGGGAGGTGGGCCCTTCGGAGGAAGAACGCGAAGACAGGGTGAGGTAACCCGCCTGAGGTGGCGACTGGGGAGAGTGAGAGTCCCGGGTGCTGGGAGGCCTGGTGGGGTTCTGGGCCAAGTATCCCGGGGCTTAGGAGTTCCTAACGGGAGTATCTGTGCCTTTTCTGTGGAGATGTCTAGTGGAAACTGAGGCCCGGGGAGGGGCGGAAGCGGGGCACAAGGCCTGGTGTTTTGCCCCAAGGCCTGGTAGCGCGGAAGCTGGGTCTAGAATCCGGGGTGAAGGAGCCCGCGACCTCAGACCTTGAACTTGACTGGAGGCGACGCCGTTACCTCGCCAATCAACTCCTGATTTCTGTTCCAGAGGAAGTTCTCGGGAGTATTAGGATCGAGACGGGATGAAGAGGATGGGGGGGGGGGGGGGGGAAAGATTACAAGTTAGAAATCACGGTGTTTAGGATCAGTTGCAACGAGATTGCATTCGGTAGCCTTCTTTTATTTACTTCCTTCACAGTGATCTTTGGAGGCAGTAAACGGCACGACCAGGAAGACGAAATTCCCAAAAGATCAAGGTCAGAGTTCGTGCTGTGCAACAGGGTAATAGCATTAATAATTGAAAAATACTTGTTTTTTTTTTTTTTTTTCCTGTCAAAAGTTCATGAGTTTAATGGTAAAGATGAGGGAAGTGTTATATTAGAAGAGAAGCACCCAAGAGAAAGTTTACAGATGGTTGCCATAACGGGTAGTTGTTTTTCAGGGTAAGTATGTAATCAAACTCTACCCCGTTGCTTAACCTAAACCGTAGCCAAATTTGTCAATTTATTGTTCTAGGCAAGTAGGTGAATGTGTTTCCCTAAACCTATCTGCTTGTGTAAATTCTTTTATAAAGTGTATTCAGACTGTTTGGTGTGGTAATTAAGTGCTTCAGGTTCTGGAGCCAGAATTTTTGGGTTTGAACCCTAGCTTCATACTTTACAGTGTGACTTCATGCAAACTAAAGTATACTCATCGTTAAAATTAGGGGTGGGGGGAATGATAGTGCTTATTCCTTAGAGTTGTTAAGAGGGTTAAATGAATTAATACATGAATGGATTTAAAACAATTCACAGCACATAAAGGTCTCCAAATGGTTTTCGTTATTGAAGTATAACTCTATTATCTGGCAACATTTTGGAACCATCCTTGGTTTCTGCTTTCTTTTCTAAATCTTGAATTATTCTAGAAAGTAGGAATTTTGTTTACTGGTAAGAAAACTGGTTCAGAGAAGCCCAGTCCTCTGACTCTCTGGTCTGTTTTCTTATCATCTGTGTCATCTATCTGGCACTTAAAATATTTTATATAATTATTTTACATATACGTATATGTGTGTGTGTACTTTTCTTTCCCAACCGACACATGAACAGGGACTCTGTCCTGTATAAAATCTTTGTGATCTATGTATCTAACATAGTGCTCTACACACGTTTGGTGATGATAATGTTTCAGTGATCTTTTATTATGTTAGCCAGAGTGCAACAACAGTGCTTTAAGCCTATTTTACATGAAAAAGATTCCAATTAGAAATCTGAGGTTTCCATAATCCTAATAAAGAGAAAAGCAGAGTCAAGAAATTGACTTTTGGAGTGCCCAAAGTTTGTGCATTCATTCATTCTTTCAACATATGTTTATTAAGTACTTACCAGGTATGGGCAAAGGCACTAGTCTAGTCTCTGGGAATATGGCAGTGAACCAGAGAGATAAGAAGGCAGCCACCAAGGATGGTATGAGCTTTGCTGTCATGAAACTTACCTTCTAGTGTGAATTTTCACCAAACGTATTAAAATGAACCAGGTTGTACGAGTCCAGGAATAAAGAAAAAACCAAAAAAAACTAACCAAACAGGTTAATGAACTAAATAGAGTTGGAAAATACCCCAAGTGACATTTCACATTGCTTTGTTTAGGTCTACTGATGACATATTACCTCAGGAATTTATAACAGCTGTATGCATTTGTTCTTTTCCACAAATCTATATCCTCATCTAACTTAAAAAATATTGTTATATTTCTGTCTTACACCATTCACAAATAACTTAAATGTGTATTGAATATATAAAGATATAAGTAAATGAAGATCTAACTAAAACAAACCCATAAACGCACCAGAAAAAAGTTGAGACTATATTTTATTTATTTATTTATTTTTAAATTTTTATTTAATTTATTTTTTTAATTTACATCCAAGTTAGCATATAGTGCAACAGTGATTTCAGGAGTAGATTCCTTAATGCCCCTTACCCATTTAGCCCGTCCCCCCTCCCACAACCCCTCCAGTAACCCTCTATTCTCCATATTTAAGAGTCTAAGAGACTGTATTTCAACTCTTAGGGTTAAGGAGGACCCTTCTAAGAATGATACCAAAGTAGAAGTCATAGAGGAAAAGATTGTTATATTCGACTGCGTGAAAATTGTGAAACTGTGGTGAAACCACCATAATGAAACTTAAAAAAAAATAAATGACATAAATTGTTTACACCTAGTATAAAAGATAAAGGTTCATATCCATATATGAAAAGCTGAAAGCTTCTACAAAAGAATAATCCAGTAGGAAAATTGTTGAAGGATATGAATAGAAAATATATGAAAGAAGAAACAACCAGTGAACATGAAATGTGCCTAACTTGTCTAATAATCAAAGCAATACAAATTAAAGATGATATCATTTTCCATCTAGTAGATTGGTAGAAATGTATAAGATAGCAGTATGTATCAGTGAGGGCATAGTAAAAAGAACACCGTCATATGTTGTTAGAGGAAGTATAATTTGAAACACATATTTCAAAGAAAAATTTGGTACCATCTAATCAAAATTTAAAAAATTTATATCCTGCCACCCAGCCATCTGACTTCAAGGGAAATTCATCCTGCAAGATACTAGCATGAGTGCGTAAAGATGTGTACATTCATAGTCATTGCAGCATTGCTGGTAATAGCATACTCTGAATGACCTCCAATAGAGGGAATGGTTTAAATATATTTTGATGCACTCTTACAAAGGAAGATAGCATAATGCAACCATTGGAAAGAGTGAGATAACTGTATCCACTCTCTTGGGAAGTAGTATGCCTACTGTGTGACAGGAGTGACACCAGGAGTTTTGCTGGACTTTCTTTGAAATATTTTCAGAAAGTTTATATTTTAATGATTTATATTTTACCTAAAACGGATGACATTTCGATGCTTATTTTATGGCCAACTCCTCAATATAAAGGGCAGTTTTGGTGCCAATTTTGAAGAATAATACCTAAAAATAAGTGAGTTAAAAGTATGTCATCTGTGTTTTTTATTATTTTACATGGAAGGGAATATAATGAACATTGTATCTAAAACCACAGACTTTGGAGTCAGACTGATCTGGATTTGAATACGGACTCCACCAGATGCTGGTGGAACCATGATAGGTTCCTTCAAAGTTTATTTTTCATATCTGTAAAATGAGATGATTACAGCCTCTACCTCATAGTCTTGTGAGAAGTAAGATAATGTGTGCAAAAGCACTTAGTACAGTGCTTAGTTCATAGTAAAATAATATATGTTGGCTTTTATTGTAAGTGAAGATTGTACTTTTTGTTAAATGATACCGTTGAGCTTTGAGTGTGGTAAACAGCAAATTGAATTGGGATGTGTCTTATATTTAATTTTAAGGTAATTGATTTTATGGTGATGAAAAAGAATGAAATCTTGCCATTTGTAACAACTTGGTTGGCACTGGAGGGTATTATGCAAAGCAAAATAAGTCAGAGAAAGATAACACATGATTTTACTCATGTGTGGAATTTGAGAAACTTAACAAGACCTTAGGGGAAGGGAAGGAACAAGAAGAGAAGAGACAGGGAGGCAAACCCTAAGAGAACAAACTGAGGGTTGATGGGTGGGTGGGCAAAATGGGTGATGGACATTAAGGAGGGCACTTGTTGGGATGAGCACTGAGTGTTGTATGTAAGTATGAATCACAGGATTCTACTCCTGAAGCCAAGACTACACTAATATGAGGATAATAATAATAATAACAAAGATAATTTGATTTACTATGCTATTTATTAATAAGCTTTTGTTATCTTATAATTACGTCCCATTTCTGAGTTGTGTGTTGAGGATCCCCAAGACCAACCCAAGGTTCAGTGATTCACTGGGAGGGCTGACACCTCTTAGGATATAGTCGTATTTGTGGCTGTGATTTACAGTGAAGGGATACAAAGCAAAATCAGCAAAGAGAAAAGGCAAATGGGGCAAAATCCAGAGGAAAACAGGTGCAAATTTCCAAAAGTCTTCTCCCAGTAGGTTCGTATAGGACACACTTAATTCTTCCTATAATGAACTGTCACATTTTGAAGTGTTGTCTACCAGGGAAGCTCACTAGATACTCAGTGATAAGGGTCTTTATTGGAGGTGGTCATATAGGCATCGTCTACTACCAAGTACCAGAATTCCAAGCTTTTGGAATGAGAGCAGGCATTCTGCATAAATCACATTGTTTTCACAAACACTTTAGGTACAGTGAACCACTCTTGTTACGGAATGGTGGAAACCCTTCTGAAATCCAAGTTCACCAGCCAAGGGCCAGTCTTGGCACCAGCCAAGGGCCAACTTTGTCTCAAGCTATGTTAGCTCTTTTCTGCACATTCAGTGTCTCTTTTATGATCAAAGAAATTAATTTCTATCCCAGGATTATTGTGCAGATTAGAGAGAGTGAATGTGGAGTATCTAGCACTGTTCCTGACTCCTAGTGCATGACAAATAATACCTGCTGTAGCTGTCATAGTAAGTTATAGGAGTCTCTAGCTCTTTATAGGTATTCCAATTAGAAACATTAGAATCTCCTGTAAGGAAGAAATCGAAAAATCTATCCTTCACTTCTCAAAGCAAACAAAACAAATTTTATATTGAAACTATTTTTCAAACATTATTTAGGGAGCAAATGTTTTAGGGCTGTTTGACCTTTATCTTTCTGATTCTGTTAAAATATAGGCGATAAGAAATGAAACCAACAGGTACAGACCCAAGGATCTTATCTCTAGCTGCCGAAGTTGCAAACAGTCCTGAGCAGAACGTCCCTATTATACTGTTGAAGTTAAAAGGTAAGAAAATCTTTTTGTGATTGGCTAACACTATTTAAGGAACAAAACAATTCCATCACGGGTATAGTTTTAGCATTTGTTTCTGATTTGTTCAGAAAAATCTTAACATTGTGATAAGAAAGTGCTATGTTTCCTTTTTAAAGTAATTTTAGTTATTATTCAAACTATAAAAATACAAAAGTCTTGGATTTATTGAGCAGAAATAAGTATATCTTCTTTCCTTTTGCCTTAGAAATAATAAACAACACACCTTTAGGAAGCTCAGAGTTGAAGAAAATAAAACAAGATATATATTGTTATGACCTCATTCAGTATTGCCTTTTGGTCCTCAGTCAAGATTGTTCTCGAATCCAGGGTGGTTGGACTACAATTTCCCAGCTTACACAGATATTAAGGTAAAATGAAGCAATGAGTCCTCCTGTTCTTGAGGGATATAGTAGTAGATTCTTATTTTCAACATTTGCTTCTCTTTATTCATTTGCTTAACAAGAATTGGCAACCTTCTGTGGTAGGTTATGGTTGTACTTTTCCTCCTTTATACCATATATTACTCTTTGTAACTGTATTTGTGAATATTTCACTATCTAAAATTTTGCTACCTAAGTCCTGTGAAGATGGTGATCATGTCTTTTGCTCACCACTGAGTCCCAAGTACTAAACAGACTCTTTATTCACTAAGGAATATATGAAGAAATGAAGATTTTTAAGGCACTGGCTCTATACTGGAAAAACTTACAGTAGACATGGGATGACAGTCATGTGACTTTATCATACAAGGCTAAATGAAATAGGTGCTAAGATGAAAGATGTAAGCAAAGTACTGTAGGAGAACAGATACAAAAGCTAGTCATTTTATGTTGTATTGATTTAGCTATCTCAATTGTATATTAGGTAACCAAAATCCTGTCCATAAAATTTAGAAGATCAAAATCTTTTATTTTTAAAGGAGATAATAAAATAAACCAGTTGTTCTCAGTGCCTAAGCCACTTTCTAATTAAGTAACTAAACACCTGTATTACTAATTGGAATCTTACCTTTCAAAACTGCTCATTCCTAATTTGTTACTACATAAAGGCTGGATTCAATGTGTATAGTTAGAAAAAACTATTAACAGATACACATATCTTAGTGGAATCCAAGTCTTAAGAAATCCCCACGTATGGGGTGCCTGGGTGGCTCAATCGGTTGAGTGTCCAGCTTCAGCTCAGGTCATGATCTCAGTTTGTGGGTTTGAGCCCCACATCGGGCTCTGTGCTGACAGCTTAGAGCCTGGAGCCTGCTTCGAATTCTGTGTCTCCCTCTCTGTCTGCTCCTCCCCCGCTCATGCTCTGTCTCTCTCCTTCAAAAATAAAAACATTAAAAAAAAATCCCCATGTTTGTGCATATACAAAAACATAATTTTTTAAATTAATGTCCACAATCAAAGTAGGTACTCTTAAATAATTTTTAGGAACGAAAGTAAAAAGAGAAACTGATACATGTGAATGTTTGTCCATAAATTTTAGGATTGTTGTGCAAAAACAAAAGTACATTGAGTGTTAACCAGCTAAATTTTAGCATACTCATATGTAGTCACTATTGCTTATCAGTGTCATCTTCACATGTTGAAAAGCGTCTAACAGCAGTGTTTACTCATTAGAGATCAGTCTTGGGTGGGGGACTCTTGTTAGTATTAGTCTACACCAATACTTTTTATTATCAAGAGCTTTGAATATACCCATTTCATAACTAGGGAGTGACTTTTATGTGAAGTTTCAAGAGGACTCATTTCTCTAAATGACTGTATCTACTTTAACATAAATTGTAAAGTGTCCCTAATAAAGCAAGGTTTTTGTGGTTTACTCTTCTGATATAAGGAATGTGTAGTCAGATATTTTGCAGTTTAAGAAAATAGATCTATTGGAAAGTAGAATTGGTATTAGAGTATTTGATTTCTTCATCTGTCCCTTGTAGACTAATCCTACCCTGGGTATTTTTCAGCTATCAGATGTCTCAAAGGTATCAACACAAATGTTTTTCATGAATTAGACTCCCAAGGTATTGTATTGCTTTTAGAGTGTTTATAGCTCATTCACTGAAAACTTGCCTTGTTTCTCTTTATTGTGAATCAGGTGTATTTTGTTTCCCGAAAAGCTGACAAGTAGGTTTTTAGGACATATGAGTCCTAGCTCTCAGTACAGACAAAGTTCACACCACTGGACTTACTTCTCCAGAAAGTTGTAATGCTAATTTTCCAGCAAAAGTTCTTTATTGGCTTGACAACAAAAGAGATAACTAAAAATTCTCATTAAGGCACGTCTATAGAAGCTCTAGCATTCAACTGAAATTTATAATTAACACAAACAGTCACAGACTTGTGCTCTTATTTTAGTCATTGCTGTGTGGGCTTGGAGCCAGGAGAAGATGCAGAGGAATTTTACAATGAATTGCTTCCATCAGCTGCAGAAAATTTTCTGGTTTTGGGGAGGCGATTGCAAACATGTTTCATCAATGCAGCTAAGGTATATGTGTTTATTCAGGATTTTAATAGCCAAAATTCTTGAGAAGATGTTCCACATTATTTTTCACATGTGCAGTATTTGGATGAAAGTACAATTAGAATAGTGGATCCAAACATTTTTGAAATTATAACCAAAAAAGCCTCTATGTGTGAAATTTTAAAGTGCTGGCTGAAGTATACCATATGACTTTTTGAAGAATCTGCTTTGCTTCTCAACTTTGAGCAGCACCCATAGACATTTATTTCCATAGCATCTTTCTAAAATACACCTACTTAACAGTAGAGGAAAGTATTGTTCTGTGGCCCAGCACTTTTCTAATAGCTTCTGTGGCACAGAACAATAAAGGTGAACTTTCTGTTTGATCTTTCAGATCTTCTGTAGTCAAAATATTTCAACTCAAACATAGGGCTTACTAAGTCCAGCAAGTATTTCTTAGGTGGATTGTGCTAAATGCTGTATGTACTATTTTTTTTTTTTTAACCCACAGATTACTTAGAAATATGTTGCTTAATATCCAAATATTTGAGAATTTTCTGTTTTTAAAGTTTTTATTCAAATTCCAGTTAGTTAACATGCAGTGTAATATTAGTTTCAAGTGTACAGTTTAGTGAGTCAACTTTCCATATAACACCTGGTGCTCATCACAAGTGCACTCCTTAATCCCCATCACCTATTTAACCCATCCTCCCACCCACCTCCCCTCTGGTAACCATCAGTTTATTCTCTATAGTTGAGTCTTTCTTGGTTTGCCCCTCTCTTTCCCTCCATGATTGTTTTATTTTTAAATTCCACATATGAGTGAATTTTCTTGATATTTTATTGTTACTCATTTCTACTTTAATTCTATTGTGGTCAGATAACATACTCTGTATCCTTTCAATCCTTTGAAATTTTTTCGAACTTGTTTTATGGCCCTTTTATCTTGGTGAATGTTTCATTACAAGCAGTCCTTGCTTTGCACAGTGCTATCTTGGTTGAAACTCATGCATATCAGAAACATGTAAAGATTTTGATATGGCACAAGTTTCATTTAACATGGTACCATGCAAAAAGTAAGGACTGCCTATATACTTGAATGTGAACTCTGTTTGTTGTGTGGAATGTTCTGTGAATATCAGATCAATTTAGTTAAAATACTTAAAGAAGTCGTAAGTGTACACAGCTGAAACTTCTTTATCTTGTAATATTTCTTAGCTATATGTACATTTGGCCTACTGCTATATTAAATTTTGAACAGATTAACAACTTTTGGAAGTTATGAAGAAAAATAACTAGGTCATCATGGGATATTAAATTTCATTTGAGGTGCTTTAAGTATAAAGAATAGACATAGTCTTATACTTAACACCTAGGCTAATAAAGTCGGCAAGATATTTAGATATTTCTTTAGGAAACATAAGACAGCTCTATTTTTAATTTAAAAAACAACAAATTAAAAAATTATGAATGAAATTGAATGAGATATACAATATGGATGAGATAGTAGTTTGAGTATAAGAAGTATTGTTGACAGGGGCACCTTGGTGGTTCAGTTGGTTAAGCATCCAACTTCGTCTCAGGTCATGATCTCGCAGTTTGTGAGTTCAAGCCCCATGTTGGGCTGTGTGCTGTCAGCTCAGAACCTGGATCCGGCTTTGGATTCTGTGTCTCCCTCTCTCTCTGCCCCTCTCCTGCCTATACTGTGTGTGTGTGTGTCTCTTAAAAATAAGTAAACGTTAAAAAAATTTTGTTTTAAACTATTGTTGACAGAGAATTTAACTTAGTAGTAGAGTATATAGGCTTTCTATGTAATAGGTCACAAATTCTTCCAGCATCTCCATTGGCATTTTGAGGTTGGTAGCAATAAATAAATTTTATATATTTCTAGACTTAATTCAAGTCAGTTAAAGCAGCACAAACTATGGGAATTTGTGTTAGACTTGATTTCTTTTCCTGGCTGTGCCACAAATTAACTATGAGTTCTTGGGCAGATGACTTGATTTCACTGTACCTGTTTTCTCCTTTGTAAAATGATTTCTTTTTTCTTTTAAATTAAAAAAAAAAATTTTTTTTAACGTTTTATTTATTTTTGAGATCGGGAGAGACAGAGCATGAACAGGGGAGGGTCAGAGAGAGGGAGACACAGAATCTGAAACAGGCTCCAGGCTCTGAGCTGTCAGCACAGAGCCTGACACGGGGCTTGAACTCACGGACCGCGAGGTCATGACCTGAGCCAAAGTCGGCCGCTTAACCGACTGAGCCACCCAGGCGCCCCTTCTTTTAAATTTTTTAAGGTTTGTTTATTTTTGAAGGAGAGACAGAGTGTGAGTGGGGGAGGAGCAGAAAGAGAGGGAGACACAGAACCTGAAACAGGCTCCAGGCTCTGAGCTGTCAGCACAGAGCCCAACGATGGGGAGGCTCGAACTCACAAACTGTGAGATCATGACCTGAGCTAAAGTCAGACCCTTAGCTGACTGAGCCACCCAGGCGTCCCTGTAAAATAATTTCTATCTCATGAATAGCTCAGACCACTAAGACAGCTTTATGTTTTCTTGAGAGTATTTTTATTTAATATTAGGGGCAATAGTAATTACGGTCTTTTCATTTATATAGTCCTTTAAAACTTTTCATAATACTTTCCTATTCTTTATTATGGTATTTGTATAGAAATGAAAACTTCTTCAGTAATACATTAAAGGGGGTAAACTACAGCAAAAGAGGGCCATTTTACCACAGAACAAAATGAAAATAGATAAAAAGGAGATTACAGGGGTGTCTGGGTGGCTCAGTTGGTTAAGCATCCAACTCTTAATTTTGGCTCAGGTCATGTTCCCAGGATGGTGGGATCAAGCCGCATGTCGGACTCTGTGCTGAGTGTGGAGCCTGCTTAAGATTCTCTCTCTCTCTTTCTCAAATAATAAAAAAAAAAAAGATTACAAGAAAACTGAATTTATGAGTTTTATCTACCTAAGTGTTTCCCAATCAAAAAAATATTGGGGGCACCTGGGTGGCTCAGTCAGTTAAGCATCCAACTTTGGCTCATGTCACGGTTCACACTGGTGAGTTTGAGATGTGCCTTGGGCTCTGCACTAACAGTGTGAAGCCTGCTTGGATCCTCTGTCTCCCTCTCTCTGCCCCTCCCCTGCTCATGTGCTCACATGTGTGCTCTTTCTAAAAAATAAATAAACATTAAAAAAAAAAGCCAAACTCATTGTCTAAAGAACCAAACACATTAAAAAAAAATTTTTTTTAATTAGCTAACATATTATAGGTATTAGATCACATGGTGGGACATACACAGAATGATCTGGCCTAAACTGCAAACTGGTTAAAATATACACACGTACACATACATTTACATATTGCCATAAGAAAAATACCTACCCCAAAATTTTGAAGTGACTTAGGGTAAATTTTGTTAACCAGTCTCAGAAGACATGAATTTATGGGTGGCATTATCTAATGGTTTTTTAAGGAAAAAAGGAAGTCTAAGGGCTCTGCACTATTCTTTGAGATTGACAACAATGAAGATTACCACGCTCTTTCTGCTGTGTCTTTTGGTGAAACCGGCAAAGGCACTTTACTGGACTAAGTATTTGTTGACCTAATGCGACATTTCTTTCTTTTTTAGATTTTGGTTTTTTTTATTGTTGTTATATTTAAGTTAGCACATGTCTATTTAAGCACCTACCTAGCCCTGTGCTAAAATAATAGGAAGAAAATGCTTTTATTATTATAATAATCATTGCAATCATAATGCCTTTGCTATTGTGATCATTACTTTTGTGCTAGAGTACAAATGTTTAAGACCTGGGTAAAATTAGTGGCCTTTATACAACTTTCCACTGAAGTTACATGGCCAGTAAATGACAGAATTGTGAACAAAATCTGTTTCTTATTTGCTATTATGACATATATTCTAATCTACTAATCACCCTATTTTCCAGAAAGGAAGAATCAGAAAAAATTGTCATTTATTTGTAGAATAAATACTGATTGAACACTTACTATGTTTGGAACTGTTTTAGACACTGAGTGTCTAATGGAGAGCCAAGTAACTTAGTCTCTGCTCTCATGGAGTTATAGATTAGAAGCTGCAACTGAAATGTGCTAATAATAATGCTTTACATGCTGACATCTACATTTACATATAACAGTGATTTTCAAACCTAACTGCATAATCAAATCAGCCACCTAACTTTGTAAAAATACAGATGTTCAGACTTTGACTTTGGAGATTCAAATTGTTTGGGTTAAAGCCTGTACGTGGATATACTATATTTAATTTAAAAAAAAAGCTCCACAGTGATTCTGATGCATAGCCAGTGTTGAGAAATCCTAATATATCAACTTGTAGTTCTTATACAGTTTATATATTGTCTCATTTGACCTCTGGGTAACAACCATTTCTCTAGTAAGTAGAGTAGGTAGGTATCACCAGCCTGTAATGCAAGTTTTATAAATTAAGAAACTAAAGGCTACAAGATCATAAATAACTAAGTAAGATCCAGCAACCAGGGTCTCTTGATTCCCCCTGAGAGAAGTTTCTCTTCTTTTTTTTTTTTAATAAAGCAATTACAGAAAAGTAAATTGGGTTTGTGTGTGTGTTATGTGTATTAAGGGTGAAGAAAAAGATGAATTACTACGCTTTTTCCAAATTGTGACTGATTCTCTCTTCTGGCTTTTGGGAGGCCATGTTCAACTCATCCAAAATGGTAAGAGAAAAGATTTTTAAGGTAACTGATAATCATTGTAAAGTACCTGCTAACAGCTTTTTTTTTTTCTAAAAATAAATATCTCATTAACTATACAGATAACCACAGTTAAATGAAACTACGTTGAAATAACCACACACACAAAAAAATAAAAGCCCATCTGTACATTCCAGTTTTAAATAGTCAGCATTGACAATGTGAATATTAAGGAGAAAATTGCTTAAATATTATTTAAATATAATTTTTTCTTAGCTCTTTCTATTTAGCAAATCAAAGATAAGGATTAATGATAATTTTTAAATTTTTTTTAAAGTTTTATTTTTTAATTTACATCCAAGTTAGTTAGCATATAGTGCAACAATGATTTCAGGAATAGATTCCTTAATGCCCCTTACTCATTTAGCCCATCCCCCCCCCACAACCCCTCCAATAACCCTCTGTTCTCCATATTTAAGAGTCTCTTATGTTTTGTCTACTTCTCTGTTTCTATATTATTTTTGCTTCTCTTCCCTTATGTTCCTCTGTTTTGTATCTTCAAGTCCTCAAATTAGTGAAGTTGTATGCTATTTATCTTTCTCTGACTAATTTTGCTTAGCATAATACCCTCTGGTTCCATCCACATAACTGCAAATGACAAGATTTCATTCTTTTTGATTGCCGAGTAATACTCAGCAGGTATACTTGTGTGTGTGTGTATATATATATATATATATATATACACACACCACATCTTCTTTATCCATTCATCCATCGATGGACATCTGGGCTCTTTCCCTACTTTGGCTATTGTTGATAGAACTGCTGTAAACATTGGGGTGCACGTGCCCCTTCAAAACAGCACACCTGTATCCCTTGGATAAATACCTACTAGTGCAATTGCTGGGTCATAGGGTAGTTCTATTTTTAATTTTTTGAGGAACCTCCATACTGTTTTCCAGAGTGGCTGCACAAATTTGCATTCCCACCAGCAGTGCAAAAGAGATCCTCTTTTTCTGCATCCTCGCCAATATCCGTTGTTGCCTGAGTTGTTAATGTTAGCCATTCTGACAGGTGTGAGGTGGTGGTATCTCATTGTGGTTTTGATTTGTATTTCCCTCATGATGAGTGATGTTGAGCATTTTTTCATGTGTCGGTTGGCCATCTGGAAGTCTTCTTTGGATGATAATTTTAACAACTTAGGGAAAAAGTTTTTTCTAAGCTCCAAAGATTGCATCTGTATTTTAGATTTAGTGTGAGAGAAATCCCTATGTACAGAGCATATATGATTTAATTCATAGCCTAACTATTCATGTAGGAGTAAACTTTTATATATTGACATTTTACTGAACTTGATAGTTATTTTATAGGATATTTCTACACTTGAGAAATATAAACATGTGTTTTATGTTTTCTTAAGACTGGGGAAGTAATCTTTAATGATAATTGTGGCAACATTCTATCCTTTTGAAAGATTTAATCTAAGATAAATGTAACTATAAAAAAATATAAGAACACTGACTTTTTTTAGAAGGTGAAAATAGAAATGAATTTTTATTTTTAATTTAATTTTTTCAGAATATTATGCATGCACATAAAGAATCAAATAGTTCTATAAGGATTGTTAAAAACAAACCCTGGCCCTTGTGCCTCACTTCATTTCCCATTTTCCTTTTTTTTTTTTTTTTTTTTTATTTTATTTTATTTTTTTATTTTTTTATATATGAAATTTATTGTCAAATTGGTTTCCATACAACACCCAGTGCTCATCCC
Organism: Puma concolor; assembly: GCF_028749965.1. Taxonomy (NCBI): domain Eukaryota; kingdom Metazoa; phylum Chordata; class Mammalia; order Carnivora; family Felidae; genus Puma; species Puma concolor. The sequence goes on from NC_141675.1 coordinate 92,308,517, forward strand.
AAAAGGTGCCCTCCTCAGTACCCATCACCCACCCTCTCCTCCCTCCCACCCCCCATCAACCCTTAGTTTGTTCTCAGTTCTCAACAGTCTCTTATGCTTTGGCTCTCTCCCACTCTAACCTCTTTTTTTTTTTTTTTTTTTGTTCCCCTCCCCCATGGGTTTTTCTTAAGTTTCTCAGGATCCACATAAGAGTGAAACCATATGGTATCTGTCTTTCTCTGTATGGCTTATTTCACTTAGCATCACACTCTCCAGTTCCATCCACGTTGCTACAAAAGGCCATATTTCATTTTTTCTCATTGCCACGTAGTACTCCATTGTGTATATAAACCACAATTTCTTTATCCATTCATCAGTTGATGGACATTTAGGCTCTTTCCATAATTTGGCTATTGTTGAGAGTGCTGCTATGAACATTGGGGTACAAGTGCCCCTATGCATCAGTACTCCTGTGTCCCTTGGATAAATTCCTAGCAGTGCTATTGCTGGGTCATAGGGTAGGTCTATTTTTAATTTTCTGAGGAACCTCCACACTGCTTTCCAGAGCGGCTGCACCAATTTGCATTCCCACCAACAGTGCAAGAGGTTTCCCGTTTCTCCACATCCTCGCCAGTATCTATAGTCTCCTGATTTGTTCATTTTGGCCACTCTGACTGGCGTGAGGTGATATCTGAGTGTGGTTTTGATTTGTATTTCCCTGATAAGGAGCGACGCTGAACATCTTTTCATGTGCCTGTTGGCCATCCGGATGTCTTCTTTAGAGAAGTGTCTATTCATGTTTTCTGCCCATTTCTTCACTGGGTTATTTGCTTTTCGGGTGTGGAGTTTGGTGAGCTCTTTATAGATTTTGGATACTAGCCCTTTGTCCGATATGTCATTTGCAAATATCTTTTCCCATTCCGTTGGTTGCCTTTTAGTTTTGTTGGTTGTTTCCTTTGCTGTGCAGAAGCTTTTTATCTTCATAAGGTCCCAGGAATTCACTTTTGCTTTTAATTCCCTTGCCTTTGGGGATGTGTCGAGTAAGAGATTGCTACGGCTGAGGTCAGAGAGGTCTTTTCCTGCTTTCTCCTCTAAGGTTTTGATGGTTTCCTGTCTCACATTCAGGTCCTTTATCCATTTTGAGTTTATTTTTGTGAATGGTGTGAGAAAGTGGTCTAGTTTCAACCTTCTGCATGTTGCTGTCCAGTTCTCCCAGCACCATTTGTTAAAGAGACTTGTCTTTTTTCCATTGGATGTTCTTTCCTGCTTTGTCAAAGATGAGTTGGCCATACGTTTGTGGGTCTAGTTCTGGGGTTTCTATTCTATTCCATTGGTCTATGTGTCTGTTTTTGTGCCAATACCATGCTGTCTTGATGATGACAGCTTTGTAGTAGAGGCTAAAGTCTGGGATTGTGATGCCTCCTGCTTTGGTCTTCTTCTTCAAAATTACTTTGGCTATTCGGGGCCTTTTGTGGTTCCATATGAATTTTAGGATTGCTTGTTCTAGTTTCGAGAAGAATGCTGGTGCAATTTTGATTGGGATTGCATTGAATGTGTAGATAGCTTTGGGTAGTATTGACATTTTGATAATATTTATTCTTCCAATCCATGAGCAGGGAATGTCTTTCCATTTCTTTAAATCTTCTTCAATTACCTTCATAAGCTTTCTATAGTTTTCAGCATACAGATCCTTTACATCTTTGGTTAGATTTATTCCTAGGTATTTTATGCTTCTTGGTGCAATTGTGAATGGGATCAGTTTCTTTATTTGTCTTTCTGTTGCTTCATTGTTAGTGTATAAGAATGCAACTGATTTCTGTACATTGATTTTGTATCCTGCCACTTTGCTGAATTCATGTATCAGTTCTAGCAGACTTTTGGTGGAGTCTATCGGATTTTCCATGTATAATATCACGTCATCTGCAAAGAGCGAAAGCTTGACTTCATCTTTGCCAATTTTGACGCCTTTGATTTCCTTTTGTTGTCTGATTGCTGATGCTAGAACTTCCAGCACTATGTTAAACAACAGCGGTGAGAGTGGGCATCCCTGTCGTGTTGCTGATCTCAGGGAAAAAGCTCTCAGTTTTTCCCCGTTGAGGATGATGTTAGCTGTGGGCTTTTCATAAATGGCTTTTGATCTTTAAGTATGTTCCTTCTATCCCGACTTTCTCAAGAGTTTTTATTAAGAAAGGGTGCTGGATTTTGTCAAAGGCCTTTTCTCCATCGATTGACAGGATCATATGGTTTTTCTCATTTTTTTTTTGTTAATGTGATGTATCACGTTGATTGATTTGTGAATGTTGAACCAGCCCTGCATCCCAGGAATGAATCCCACTTGATCATGGTGAATAATTCTTTTTATATGCCGTTGAATTCGATTTGCTAGTATCTTATTGAGAATTTTTGCATCCATATTCATCAGGGATATTGGCCTGTAGTTCTCTTTTTTTACTGGGTCTCTGTCTGGTTTAGGAATCAAAGTAATACTGGCTTCATAGAATGAGTCTGGAAGTTTTCCTTCCCTTTCTATTTCTTGGAATAGCTTGAGAAGGATAGGTATTATCTCTGCTTTAAACGTCTGGTAGAACTCCCCTGGGAAGCCATCTGGTCCTGGACTCTTATTTGTTGGGAGATTTTTGATAACCGATTCAATTTCTTCGCTGGTGATGGGTCTGTTCAAGCTTTCTATTTCCTCCTGATTGAGTTTTGGAAGAGTGTGGGTGTTCAGGAATTTGTCCATTTCTTCCAGGTTGTCCAATTTGTTGGCATATAATTTTTCATAGTATTCCCTGATAATTGTTTGTATCTCTGAGGGATTGGTTGTAATAATTCCATTTTCATTCATGATTTTATCTATTTGAGTCATCTCCCTTTTCTTTTTGAGAAGCCTGGCTAGAGGTTTGTCAATTTTGTTTATTTTTTCAAAAAACCAACTCTTGGTTTCATTGATCTGCTCTACAGTTTTTTTAGATTCTATATTGTTTATTTCTGCTCTGATCTTTATTATTTCTCTTCTTCTGCTGGGTTTAGGCTGCCTTTGCTGTTCTGCTTCTATTTCCTTTAGGTGTGCTGTTAGATTTTGTATTTGGGATTTTTCTTGTTTCTTGAGATAGGCCTGGATTGCAATGTATTTTCCTCTCAGGACTGCCTTCGCTGCGTCCCAAAGCGTTTGGATTGTTGTATTTTCATTTTCGTTTGTTTCCATATATTTTTTAATTTCTTCTCTAATTGCCTGGTTGACCCACTCATTCGTTAGTAGGGTGTTCTTTAACCTCCATGCTTTTGGAGGCTTTCCAGACTTTTTTCTGTGGTTGATTTCAAGCTTCATAGCATTGTGGTCTGAAAGTATGCATGGTATGATTTCAATTCTTGTAAACTTATGAAGGGCTGTTTTGTGACCCAGTATATGATCTATCTTGGAGAATGTTCCATGTGCACTCGAGAAGAAAGTATATTCTGTTGCTTTGGGATGCAGCGTTCTAAATATATCTGTCAAGTCCATCTGATCCAATGTCTCATTCAGGGCCCTTGTTTCTTTATTGACCGTGTGTCTAGATGATCTATCCATTTCTGTAAGTGGGGTGTTAAAGTCCCCTGCAATGACCACATTCTTCTCAATAAGGTTGCTTATGTTTATGAGTAATTGTTTTATATATTTGGGCGCTCCGGTATTCGGCGCATAGACATTTATAATTGTTAGCTCTTCCTGATGGATAGACCCTGTCACTATTATATAATGTCCTTCTTCATCTCTTGTTACAGCCTTTAATTTAAAGTCTAGTTTGTCTGATATAAGGATGGCTACTCCAGCTTTCTTTTGGCTTCCAGTAGCATGATAAATAGATCTCCATCCCCTCACTCTCAATCTAAAGGTGTCCTCAGGTCTAAAATGAGTCTCTTGTAGACAGCAAATAGATGGGTCTTGTTTTTTTATCTATTCTGATACCCTATGTCTTTTGGTTGGCGTATTTAATCCATTTACATTCAGTGTTATTATAGAAAGATATGGGTTTAGAGTCATTGTGATGTCTGTATGTTTTATGCTTGTAGTGATGTCTCTGGTACTTTGTCTCACAGGGTCCCCCTTAGGATCTCTTGTAGGGCTGGTTTAGTGGTGACAAATTCCTTCAGTTTTTGTTTGTTTGGGAAGACCTTTATCTCTCCTTCTATTCTAAATGACAGACTTGCTGGATAAAGGATTCTCGGCTGCATATTTTTTCTGTCTAGCACACTGAAAATCTCGTGCCAATTCTTTCTGGCCTGCCAAGTTTCAAAAGAGAGATCAGTCACGAGTCTTATAGGTCTCCCTTTATATGTGAGGGCACGTTTACCCCTTGCTGCTTTCAGAATTTTCTCTTTATCCTTGTATTTTGCCAGTTTCACTATGATATGTCGTGCAGAAGATCGATTCAAGTTACGTCTGAAGGGAGTTCTCTGTGCCTCTTGGATTTCAATGCCTTTTTCCTTCCCCAGTTCAGGGAAGTTCTCAGCTATTATTTCTTCAAGTACCCCTTCAGCACCTTTCCCTCTCTCTTCCTCCTCTGGGATACCAATTATGCGTAGATTATTTCTTTTTAGTGTATCACTTAGTTCTCTAATTTTCCCCTCATACTCCTGGATTTTTTTATCTCTCTTTTTCTCAGCTTCCTCTTTTTCCATAACTTTATCTTCTAGTTCACCTATTCTCTCCTCTGCCTCTTCAATCCGAGCCGTGGTGGTTTCCATTTTGTTATGCATTTCGTTTAAAGCGTTTTTCAGCTCCTCGTGACTGTTCCTTAGTCCCTTGATCTCTGTAGCAAGAGATTCTCTGCTGTCAGCTATACTGGTTTCAAGCCCAGCGATTAATTTTATGACTATTATTCTAAATTCACTTTCTGTTATATTATTTAAATCCTTTTTGATCAGCTCATTAGCTGTTGTTATTTCCTGGAGATTCTTCTGAGGGGAATTCTTCCGCTTGGTCATTTTGGATAGTCCCTGGCATGGTGAGGACCTGCAGGGCACTTCCCCTGTGCTGTGGTGTATAACTGGAGTTGGTGGGCGGAGCCGCAGTCAGACCTGATGTCTGCCCCCAGCCCACCGCTGGGGCCACAGTCAGACTGGTGCGTGCCTTCTCTTCCCCTCTCCTAGGGGCGGGATTCACTGTGGGGTGGGGTGGCCTGTCTGGGCTACTTGCACACTGCCAGGCTTGTGATGCTGGGGATCTGGCGTCTTAGCTGGGGTGGGTAGGCAAGGTGCACAGGGGCAGGAGGGGCAGGCTTAGCTTGCTTCTCCTTAGGTGATCCACTTCAGGAGGGGCCCTGTGGCAGCAGGAGTGAGTCAGATCCGCTGCCGGGGGTTTGGCTCTGCAGAAGCGCAGAGTTGGGTGTTTTCGCGGAGCGAGCAAGTTCCCTGGCAGGAACTGGTTCTCTTTGGGATTTTGGCTGGGGGATGGGCGGGGGAGATGGCGCTGGCGAGCGCCTTTGTTCCCCACCAAACTGAGCTCTGTCGTCCGGGGGCTCAGCAGCTCTCCTTCCCTTTGTCCTCCAGCCTTCCCGCTTTCTGAGCAGAGCTGTTAACTTATGACCTCCCAGACGCTAAGTCGCGCTTGCTGTCGGAACACAGTCCGTCAGGCGCGTCCGCTTTTTGCAAGCCAGACTTGGGGTCTCTGCTTGGCCGGCGAGCCGCCCCTCCGCCCCGGCTCCCTCCCACCAGTCCGTGGAGTGCGCACCGCCTCGCCGCCCTTCCTACCCTCTTCCGTGGGCCTCTCGTCTGCGCTTGGCTCCGGCGACTCCGTTCTGCTAATCCTCTGGTGGTTTTCTGGGTTATTTAGGCAGGTGTAGGTGGAATCTAAGTGATCAGCAGGACGCGCGGTGAGCCCAGCGTCCTCCTACGCCGCCATCTTCCCTCTCCCCTCATTTCCCATTTTCCAAAGGCAGCAACTAATTATTGCAACAATTATTGCAACTAATACTTTGGGTGGTTATATCCTTTTGAAACTAAGTAGACCCAGAAACCAGGTCCTCTGAAACCCTGATGAATAGTCTCTCTCCCACTCTCTCTCTCTCTCTTTTTTTTTTAAATAGTTACTTCCTTTTCTTTTAAAACATTATTAATTTCCCATTATGAAACAAATATTATAAAGTTCTCAATTTAAACAACTGTTTTACCAAAAATATAAAGTACTTAGTTTTACTATACTATAATGGGTGGTAAAAGGCCTAGTAAAATGAGAGATAGCAAGAGAGAGAATACTTGAATAACTTTTAAAATATGCTGTTTTTTTCTTCCAGAAATAGTAATGACAACAAATGTGACTGTTCCTCAGGTTATTCTGTAGATTTAAAATAGCAATAAAGTTTGTATTGAAACTAAATTACATGGTTGTGAGATTCATATAGAAAAAAATAAATGGGTACAAAATTGGGGTCTCCTATAACCTTTCTCTCTAAAAAGAATTAGCTCTTATAGAAATGGCAGACTAAAGGTCTGAGACAGAAAATATGCAAGGTAAGCCTGAAGTATTTTGTATACCAGATAGAAAGCAAGCAAAATTTATTGGGATTATAAAAAATAAAACAAGTTAATAAAAGCACACACACACACAAAATTTATTGGGATTCTGTGAAAAGGATTCAGGAGCCAAAATAAGGAGGCTTCTATTAGCCAAAAGTGGGAAATTAGAACAGTAATAAGGATAATAACTACTGAGGATAAAAATATATCAACTATTTAAAAAATTACCATTAAAGTCTACTAGGGAACCAATTCATTTTGAAAACTGGTAAATTAAGAATCCAGAGTTTCTCTTGCCTTTTCTTATGTCTTGATGAGGAGAAATTTCTCTTTATAAAACTATTCCAATAGGTGAAAAAGGTAAGAGAGATATTGCCATTGTACAACTGTTAGTAAGTGAACAGATTTAGGAATTAATCATCCATCACTGTCAAAATTTGAGAAGTACCTCCTAATGGCTCAGCATAACCTCACATATGAAATGTAGATGTCAAAAATTCAAACCTGAATCATTTTGATCCTCTAGCTCCAATGACCCATTTATAGAAGGTCAGAGAAACACTAAATTACACCCCAGGAATGCAGTTAGCAAATCTAGACTATGGGAACCTCCTAAGACAATTGATATAGTTTTGTCAACAAATAAATTGTAAGAAAAAAAAGAATCCATAGTTTAAAAGAAATTTGAAAGATAACCAGTTACTATGTATAATATTTGTAATTGTGGAACTTATTTATATCTTGATTCAAACAAACTTTAAAAATCCACAAAATAATTGGAAATTGGAGCACTGACTGGATATCTGATAAAATTAAATCATTATTCGGGGCTTCTGAGTTGCTCCATCGGTTGGGCGTCCGACTTCAGCTCAGGTCTTGATCATGATTTCATGGTCAGGTCATGATCTCATGAGCCCCACTCGGAGCCTGGAGCCTGTTTCAGATTCTGTGTCTCCTTCTCTCCCCCTCCCCTGCTCACGCTCTGTCTCTGTCTCAAAAATGAATAAACATTAAAAAGAAAAACATTATTCAGTTTAGATATGGTTATGTTTTATTTTTTAATCATATCTTTTGGGAGTATATGTTGAAGTATTTGTGGATAAAGTAATTGATGTATTGGATTAGCTCAAAATAAAATGGGAGGCTGGAAGTGGATAGGCTAGGTGAAAGATGATTGGTCATAAGTTGATCATTGTTAAAGTTGAATGCATGTAGAATCATGATATTATTCTCTCTACTCTTGTGCAGGTTTGAAGCATTCATTATAAGAAGGTTAATTAAATGGGCACAAGTATTTTTGTTTGGGGGACCAAATAGTTATCTCACACTCAATAAAAACAACTACACTTGAAAAACAGAACAGAGGCTCCAAAAATAAATTATGTAATAATATAAAACAGTGTAAAAATAAAATGGAATGACTAAAATTATTTTAGCATGACTTTTTCCAGTATAGAAAAAAGCTCATACACACACACACACACACACACACACACACACACACACACACACTGCATATCACGAGTTCAGTGAATTCAGAATTACAAAGAGTTACTAAGGGCAAGGCATAGTCAGTTAAGCATCTGACTTTGGCTCAGGTCATGATCTCACAGTTCGTGAGTTCTAGCCCTACTTTGAGTGAGCTGGAGCCCTGCTTTGGGTGAGCACAAGCCCCACTTCAGTTGAGTCCTGCTTCTCTCTCTCTGTCTCCCCCTCACTCACTTACGCCCTCTCTCTCTCTCTCTCTGAAATTAATTAATTAAAGAGTTACTAATAAAACATCTTTAAGTAGACAAAAAGGAAATAATATACTTACTCCAGTTATAAAAAAGAAGTCTTTTACTGTTGAAGTAATAGAAAATAAGAAGCTATAGAAACATTTAATAGTGGAATTTTTTTTGAAGTTGCTAAATGTTAAAAAAAATTGATGTTTAGTAAAATATTGAAATATTGGACTTTGTAAATGGAAAAACAGTAATTAGTATGTGAAAGAAATCAATATATTCTTTCAGGAGAAAGAAGAGGCAAAGAGTAAAGTTGTTTTGTGGAAGCTAGGATAGTATTCACAGAATTGGCTTGCCTGCACGCCTGATCCCACTTTAATTGTAATTCTGATCAGTTAATGGAGAAGGGAGTAGAAACTGACATTTACTGGGAACCTATTCAGTAGGGTAGGTTGTAGGACATTCAGCAGTAGTCTATGAGAGAGCTATTCTTGTTTTACAGTTGAAGAAATGGGAGTTCTGAGAGGTTAAGCAACTTACAGAAGCATCCAGTGTCAGGTCTTCAAAACTGGCTTCTCAGAACCTAAAAATTATAAACCAATAAAAACAAACGTTGTTTTGTAAATGATAATTTCATTATTATTTAAGACAAAATGTTAGCAAACATGGTATATTATATAACAATTGTTTTAAGGATGTAAGCCACTGTTTACAGTCACATGTACCATTTCCATTCCTTCATATTCTCTTTTCTTCACAGGAAATTTGATTTTATTCACTGAAGTTTATTGCTAGAAAGATTCGAATTTAGGATATGTTTTGTTTTATTTCTCATTTAATGGGAGATAACAGTAGAGTCTTAGGGTAGTATTTGTGGATGCTTTCTGTTTATAACTTTCATAAAATGGAATCACTTTTTTATGGTTACTGAAACTGCCCATCTTAAAATCTTCTTTATTGTAAAGTATACAAAGGCAGGTATTTTAGTAGAAATGGTCATGCTTGGATTTGGTTTTGAAAATAAATGAATCTCGATTGTATCATAGAATCTTTGTTTTAATTTTTTTCTCTTCTTTTAGTACTACAAAGTGATCATTTCTTACACTTACTGCAAACTGACAACCTTCAAATAGGATCTACAGTCATGACTATGCTACAGAACATACTACAAATCAACAGGTAATTTGGTTTTACAAAGTGTTTATTAAAGTATTTATAATTTTTAACTTTTGGTACAGAAGCATTACCAGTTTTATTCCAATTTTGCTGAAATCATCAATTACTTATGACTTGTACATGATACTTCAAGAACTCTGTTACTACCATTGTCTTTCAGAAAAAAGAATATAAAATACCAAAGAAGACTGGAAATTAATTATTGAATTGGTATCTCAGAGCTTAAGAAGTTTGTAGACAAATCTCAGGCTTAGAGAAGAAATATTTATGGTGCTATCTGAACAAAAATATTGAGACCACAATAAAAAAATGCTTAATCATATATTTATTTAGCAAACTGCAAGCTTACCATTATGCCAGGTGCTTTTCTTAGAATGGCATAAAAGAACTGATAGACAGTTTTTCCAGATTAAAATGGAAAAAGAATTATACACAGTTATAATAATTGATTCTTCCAGTTCAGTATGGATTTATTAAATGTCTAAAGTGTCAACTATGTGTCTGTCATTGGGTTCCCAAAGTTGATTAAGATAAAAAATTTGCTTTCAGATAGCTTACAGTATAGCAGGAGACCAACCCACAGACATGATTATATTATAGCATATTAAGTTACAGTTATAAAGGTGTGCACAAGTGTTAGGCTCCTAACCAAAACCAAGGGGTGATACTTCCTCAATATGGTAACACCTGAGGAGAAACTTTAAGAATGAAAAATCAGCTGGAGAGGAAGAAGAGAAAGGCAGAGGTAATAACGTAAGCAAATGCACAAAGAAATAACATGATATGGATGAAAAGTAGGTACAATTCATCATTGCTGGCATCTACAGTTTGGCATGTGGAGGTGACTAACAAGTTCTGCAGACTTAAGTCATGAAGAGCTTATATGTTGTGTTAAGGAAATTTAATCTTATAGGAAATGGGACTATTAACAGATTTTTAAAGTGGATTAAAATAAGTGTATTTCACTTACATTACTCAGGTCACTATGTGGAGGAAGAATTTAAGGGGGACAAAACTCTAGACAAAGAAGGCAATTAGAAGAAGCAACTACAGTAATCCAAGTGAAGTAATAAAATTTTGGCCTTGGGCACTGGTACCAAATAGATTAAAAAAAAATATTTTAAAAACTAATCAAAACCATCAAGACTTTACTTCCACTTGTGATTGAAATGGAATAATTGAAATGGATTTACCCTACCACTTGAAGAAAACAAACACCAGGAAAAACATAAAACAACAGTTTTCAGGAAACTGGACTTAAGTCAGTGAAAGAAAAGTGAGCCCTAAGAGAAAGGAATTAATAGGGTGAACCTAATAATTACTTTAACTCCTAGCATTGAGAGGGTTTGCAGACTGTGGCACAGGGAGGGGTATCCTAGCCAGGCTGAGTTGAAAAGGTGAGAGTCTGGGGAGAACAAAATAGCTGGAGTTCATAAGACAGAACACCAAAGAAAAGAGCTACATGCAGAGAGAGCCCCAGAAATCAGAGTCTCCTTCAAGTATTTGGTAGAGTACTGATTGGCATATACATGTGAAGAAACTACTCGATGTCTGGGAAAACAATAATCCAAAACAATGAAAAGAAACAGTCTCAGAAGTTCACACAGAGCCAAGAATATTGCTTGACTCCCAACAGCCAGGTGGAAAACCTCATGAGTAACAGAACCTTGAGTACTCAGTAAGGTTTCATCTCAGTAGTGGGGGGATAATTAGCACTAGACTGAACACATTCTGGACCTTCCAAACAAAAGCACAACCCAAAAGGATCAAATTATTTACAAGTAACTGCTCTGGTTTTTGAACATATCTTTATCTTAAAAATCTTTATGGTAAGTTATACAAAGTAGGAAGTATGGCAGAAATGGTCGTGTTTTGATTTGATTTTAAAGGGATGAGAAAATCCCACCTGTGCTGTCATAGCATCTTTGATTTCTTTTTTTCGTCTTCCTTTTGTAATAATACAAAGTGATAATATCTTACAGTTTCTACTAAAGATGTTCAGGTAGGATCTACAATCATAAATGTGCTATAGAATATACCACAGATTATAGGTGACTTGGTTTTATAAAATGTTACTGATCTTTTAGTTTTGGTCAGAAGTATTACCAATCTGATACTAATTTCACTAAATCGTTGGTTGCATATGATTTGCATATGGAACCTGAAAATCTCTAAACAGAAGAAAACTCAAAAATATTTTTAGGAATGCACAAATACCTGGCACCCAACAAGATAAAATTCATACAAGTACCTGGCATGCAAACATGGAGGAAAACAGGACCAATAATGAGAAGAATCAATTGATGAAGACTGACATATATGTTAGAATTAACAGACAAGGACATCAGGATAGTTATGGGATAGTTAGGATAGTTAACTATATTCCATGTTTTAAAAAAGTTTAATAGAGACCTATATGATACAAATCCCAGAGTGAACTTCTAGATATGAAAACTACAAACTCAATATGAAAAATACACTAGATAGGATTCATAGCAGATTAACATTGCAGATTAATGAACTTGAAGACATAGCAGTGGAAACCATCCAAAGTGAAACAAAAGGAATAAAGAAAGAAAAACACCTCAGTGAACTGTAGAGCTGATGTAGGCATAATTAGAGTATATAAAGGAAGTAGTAGAGTTAGAAGAAAATATTTGAAGAAACCATGTCTAAAAATTTTCTAAATTTATTGAATACTATAATAATCTTACAAATTCAAAATTCTCATCAAACTCCAAGGACAGTAAAATATGACACCAAGGTACATTGAGATCAAAGCATTAGAGGGACGCCTGGGTGGCTCAGTCAGTTAAGTTTCCGACTTTGGCTCAGGTCATGATCTTACGGCTTGTGGGTTCATGCCCCACATTGGGCTGTGTGCTGACAGCTCAGAGCCTGGAGCCTGCTTTGGATTCTGTGTCTCCCTCTCTCTCTGCCCCTCCCCTGTTCATGTTCTTGTTCTCTCTCTCTCTCTATCTCTGTCTCTCTTTCTCTTTCTCTCTCTCTCTGTCAAAAATAAATAAACATTTTTTTTTTTTATTAAAGCGAGTGATAAAGAGAAAATCTTAAAGGCAACCAGAGGAAAAAAGATGTTACACACAGGAATGAAGATAAGAATGACAGTAACTTTCTCATCAGAAATACGAAGACAGCATCCTTAAAACACTGAAAGAAAACAGCTGTCAAACCTAGAATTTTATATCCAGTGGAAATATGTTTCAAAAACAAAGACAAAATGCTTTTTCAGAAATCACCAGCAGACCCACACACAGTACAAGAAATGTTTAAGGAAGTCCTTCAACCAGAGGAAAGATCTACACCTAGTATTGAAGAATATCAGAAATAGTAATCATAGAAGTAATTATAAAAGATTATTTTTCACATTATAATGATATATGTAATATAATAACATTTGTTTATACAAAAATAAAATGTATTTGAGGGTTTGTAACATGTATTAGTAAAACGTATTACAACAATAACATAAAGGCTGGGAGGAAAGGAATGGAAGTCTGTTATAAACTCTTACACTATAAATAGGTTTCAGGCTATCTGAAAGTTTGCTTTATGCCTCTTTGCTTTTACGAAAGACGTACATTAGTACCTGTTTTTGCTAACCAAAAGAAATTCAAAGACAGTTTTCACTTCTACAAAATGGTAATTGCTTCTTCTCTTTATGCCATTTTAGCTTATAAAAGGTTTTATAAGAACACTCTAGTTTCTGATAGTGGGAGAAACCTGTACATGAAGTAGTATATCAATTAAGGTTGGTAGTATATCACTTGAAGTTAGACTCTGTTGAAGATATATGCTATGAACCCTAATGCAATCAATAAAATAACAAGACAAGGAGTTATAGCTAATAAGCCAAGATAGGCAGTAAAAAATCATAAAGCAATACTTACTCCAAAGTAAGGCATTAAAAAGAAAAAGGCAAGTAAAGGACAACGGAACAAGTACTCACCAAATAACAGATGTAAACCTATACTGTATTAGGTACAAATGGCTAGAAACCCTCAGTTACAAAGAACAGCTTGACAGGTTGGATGAAAAAGTAGGAACCAATACATGCAGTCTTCCAGAAATGTACCTTAAATACAAAAACAGGGGTTCCTGGGTGGCTCAGTTGGTTGAACATTTAACTCTGGTTTCAGATAAGGTCATGATCCCAGCATCGTGGGATTGAGCCCCAGGTCTGGCTCCATGCTGGGTGTGGAGCCTGCTTAAGATTCTCTCTTTCCCTGTCCCCAACTTGTGTGCATGCTCTCTCTCTCTCAAAGAAATAAATAAAAATTATATAAAAACACACAAATAGATTAAAAGTGAAAGGATGAAAAAAGATATACTATGCTATCCCTAGTAAAAAGAAAGCTGGAATACCTATATTAATATCAGAAAAAGTAAGTTTCAGAAAAAAGAATATTCCCAGTGATGGTTATTTCATAATAAAGAATCCGTTCATCAGGAAAACATGTTTATTGACCTAGCAGCAGAGATTCAAGATACAAAGAAAAAATTGATAGATTTGAAAGGTGAAATTGACAAAACTACAGGTAAAGTGGAAGATGTCTAAACCCTTTTCTTGACAATTGGTAGAATAAGTAGGTAAAAATTATAACTACAGAAGATTTGAACAATATCAACCAACTTGATTGAAATTTTTAGAACATTCTACCAAAGAAGACCAGAATGCACATTATTTTCAAATGCAAATGAACATTTACCTAGAGAGGCCATTTGGGGGCCATAAAATAGGTTTCAATAAACGTGAAAGGAGTTAAGTCATACAAAGTATGTTCTCTAACTTCAGTGGAATTAAACTAGAAATTAATACCAAGAAGACCTCTGAAAAATCCCCAAATGTGGGGAAAATAATGCATGTCTAACCCAAAGGACCAAGAAAAAAAATTAACTTAGAAGGTATTTTTAAATAAATGGAAATTAAAACACCATATCCCAATTTCTGGGATGAATCTAAATTAAAGCGTACTTAATGGGAAAATTTATACCACTTAATACCAGCATAGGTTTCCCCTACTATCTAAAAGTAAAGCATTCATATAAAACGTTTCCTAAGCCAAAATGGTATAAAGCAAAGAAACAATTACTGTTAATTTATGTGGGAAAAAATGTTGTGCATTTAAGACCCCAAAAATAACCTCCCACGTTTTTCTGATAACTTAGGACATATCTTGCTAAAGGTTGCACAGAATAAATTGAGGTACAGCAAAGATTCTCACAGACAGTTCAAAGTGATGGCAGCTTGATGCTGAAATACTGAGTGCAGATTCCAGGGAAGGAGCTTCTTGGTGCCACTCTGGCTTTTTGGGATGTGCACTGCCTCTATAACAGCTTGCTGCAAAACATGCTCTCCCCCCCCCCTTTTTTTTTGGTAAAAACAACCTTCAAGTTTCTTTTAGTTAGCAAAAAACAAGTACTAATGTAGGTATTTCATAGCAGTCAAGGGGTATAATGCAAACTTTTGAAATGTTGGGGATACCTGTATTAGAAAAGAAGAAAAGTGTCAGATTATTGACTTCACCTTCCACTTTAGGAAACTAAGAGGAGGGAATTAAGTTCCAGCAGAAGAAAGAAAATGATAGGGACACGTGGCTGGCTTGGTGGAGTATGCAACTTTTGATCTCAGGGTTGTGAGTTTAAGCCCCATGTTGGATGTAGAGATTACTTAAAAAAATATAATCGTAAAAAAAATGATAAAGATCAAAGCAGAAATCAGTAAAATAGTAACAACAGTGTAGAAGATCAATGAAACCATATGCTGGTTCTTTGAGATGATCAATGAAATTGATAAGTCTGAAACAAGACTGTTCGGGGAAAAAAAAGAATACGACTTACCAATATCAGGAATTAGGAGACAACACAATAAAGTCAATAGACATTAAAAGTACTATAAGGAAATAATGTGAACAACTTTATGCTTATTAAGGTAAAATGGACAAGTTCTTTGAAAGACACATACTACTAAAACTTGCTCCAGAAGCAACAACAACAACAAAAAAGTGATAGATAATCTGAATAGCCTATAAGTATGAAGAAATTGATTTTGTGGCTAAAACACTTCCCACAAATAAAACTGCAGGATTGGACAGCTTTTTCACTGATAATTCTCATAAACATTTAATGAAATAATCCTGAACAAACTCTTCCAGAATATTGAAGAGGAGAAATAGTTTCCAACTTATAATATGGGATCAGAATTACTTGATACCAAACAAAAGACATTATAATATATTGAAACCCAATAATATATTAAAAAGTTAATAAATTTTGAATAAGTTGGATTTACCCCAGGAATTCATGGCTAGAGTAATATTCTAAAGTCAAGCAATATAATTCATCCTATTAACAAAACAAAAAAGGAAAAATATATCATAGTATCAGTAGATACAGAAAAAACATTTCAAAAATCCATTATCCGTTCCTGATTTTTCAAAAAGAAAAACAACACGGTACTAGTAGAAGATAGAACTTTGTGAGCCTGATGAAAGTTATCTAGGAAATAATGGTAAAATGCTAAATGCTTTCCCTAAATGATCACGGACAAGATAAGGATCTCCTCTCCAATCACTTCTCTTCAACATTGTATGGGAGTTTCTATCTTTTACAGTCAAGCAAGGAAAGGAAAAGTTATTTGTACAGACAGGAAGAAACAAAGCTCTCTGTATTTGGAAATGACATTGTCATCTATGTAGAAAAATCAATAGACTGTACAAAGAAGCCACTAAAATTAGTGATTGTAGCAAGGGTAGTAGGATGTAAAATCAGTATAAAAATATAAATTGAAGTTTTATATCCTTCAATTAATACTCAGAAATTAAAATTTTAAGATATTGCAACTTAAAATAGCATAGAAATATGAAATGTGTTGGGTTAAATCTGAAAAGAAATGGGAAAGACTTAAAACTTAACACTGCTGAGAGGAATTAAGGAATATGGAAATAAATGGAAAGATACGCTATGTAAATAGATGAGTGGTACAATATTAAGATTCAAATTCTCTCCAAATTTAATTGAATTTAACTTAAAAGACTTTAAATGCAATCCCACTCAAAATCTAATTTTTGTAGAAATTGACAAACTGATTTCTACAATTCATATGAAAACCAAAGAACCTAAAATATAAAATAGCCTAACCAACTTTGAAAATGAACAAAGTTGGAGAGCTAACACTACCCAATTTTAAGGCTTTATAAAGCTAACATAATTAAAACAATGAGGTACTAATGCAAATATATACAAATATATC
The DNA here is from genome assembly GCF_028749965.1 of Puma concolor. NCBI lineage: Eukaryota > Metazoa > Chordata > Mammalia > Carnivora > Felidae > Puma > Puma concolor. The sequence continues at coordinate 92,325,161 of NC_141675.1, forward strand.
TATGTATATCTATATCTATGTAAATATATCTATGTAACAGAATAGAATCCAGAAATAGACTTAACACATATATGAACAATTGATTTTCAAAACAAGTGTAAAGGCCATTTAAGGTGAAAAGGATAGTTTTTTAAAGTGTGATGGAACAATTAGCTATTGATATTTAAAGAGAAGAATTTTGATCTATACCTCTTAACCAATACAAAAATTAATTCAAAATGGATAATAGACATAAATGCAAAATATAAACTACAAAAGTTCTTGAAGAAAATAGTAGAAAGCCATTATGACCTTGGTTTGCATAAAATTTCTTAAATTGTTAGATATGACAACAAAAGTAAAATCCATGAAAGAAGAAATTGATTAGTTTAGACTTCATCAAAAATTTTAAAAATCTGCTCTTCAGAAGACACTATTTAAGAAAATGAAAAAGACAAAACAGACTGGCAAAAAAATATTTGAAAAGCATGTATCTTAAGTATTTGTATCTGGAATATATACAAACTCTCAAAATTTAAAAAAGGCCCAGTTTGAAAAATGAGCAAAATGGTGCAGGCACTCTGGAAAACAGGATGGAGATTCCTCAAAAATTTAAAAATAGAATTACCCTACGACCCAGCAATTGCATTACTAGGTATTTATCCAAGGGGTACAGGTATGCTGTTTTGAAGGGACACGTGCACCCCAATGTTCATAGCAGCACTATCAACAATAGCCAAACTATGGAAAGAGCCCAAATGTCCATTGATGGATGGGTGGATAAAGAAGATGTGGTGTGTATACACACACACACACACACACACACACACACACACACACACACACACACACACTGGAGTATTACTTGGCAATCAAAAAGAATGAAATCTTGTCATTTGCAGCTATGTGGATGGAACTAGAGGGTATTATGCTAAGCGAAATTAGTCAGAGACAGACAAATATGACTTCACTCATACGAGGACTTTAAGACACAGAACAGATGAACATAAGGGAAGGGAAGCAAAAATAATATAAAAACAGGGAGGGGGACAAAAACATAAGACACTCTTCAAAATAGAGAACAAACAGATAACATGGGTGGCAAATAAGCACATGAAAAGATGTTCAGCAACACTAGTCATTAGAGAGATACGACTCTACACTTGTTAAATGACTAAAATTTAAAACACTTACTGATTCAAATGTTGACAAAAATATGGAGGAATCAACCCTGCTAGCGGGAGTAATATAATAGTACAGTTACTTTAGAAAATAGTTTGTCATTTTCTTAATAAGCATGTACCTACCATATTTTCCATCCATTCCACTACTAGGTATTTGCCTGAGAAAAATGAAAGCATATGTCCATACAAAGACTTGTACACAAGTGTTAATAGCAGTTTTATCTGTAATAGCCAATGACTAGAAACAATGCAAATGTCCATTAGAGGTGAATTAACTATAGGTATATCCATACAATAGACTACTACTCAGCAAAAAAAGAGAATGAACTATTCATACATGAGATAATACAGATGAATATTAAAATAATTGTGCTGAGTGAAAGAAGCTGGGCCAGAAAAAGACATACTGTATGATTCCATTTGTATAAAATTCTAGAAAACATAAACTAATTTTAGTGACAGAAAGTTGATTAGTGGTTGTCAAGGGATAGGCTAACAGGGAGATGAAGGAGTTGGGGTATGACAATGAAACACAAGGAAACTTTGTGGCACAATGGGTATGTTCCCTATCATTATATTGGTGGCGAAATGTGTCAAAAAAATTTTATTCAACTTATTTATTAATGAAGGAACCAGTAAGATGTTTATAGGTTCAAAGGAGAATTTGAGGAAGGGAGATTTATTTTATTTTATTTTATTTTTTTAATTTATATCCAAGTTAGTGTATAGTGCAACAATGATTTCAGGAGTAGATTCCTTAATGCCCCTTACCCATTTAGCCCATCCCCCCTCCTACAACCCCTCCAGCAACCCTCTGTTTGTTCTCCATATTTAATAAGAGTCTCTTCTGTTTTGTCCCCTTCCCTGTTTTTATATTATTTTTGCTTCCCTTCCCTTATGTTCATCTGTTCTGTGTCTTAAAGTCCTCATATGAGTGAAGTCATAATATTTGTCTTTCTCTAATTTCGCTTAGCATAATACCCTCTAGTTCCATCCACATAGCTGCAAATGACAAGATTTCATTCTTTTTGATTACCAAGTAATACTCCATTGTGTGTGTGTGTGTGTGTGTGTGTGTGTGTGTGTGTGTGTGTACGTACATACACCACATCTTCTTTATCCATCCATCCGTCAATGGACATTTGGGCTCTTTCCATAGTTTGGCTATTGTTGATAGTGCTGCTATAAACATTGGGGTGCATGTGTCCCTTCAAAACAGCATACCTGTACCCCTTGGATAAATACCTAGTAATTCAATTGCTTGGTCGTAGGGTAGTTCTATTTTTAATTTTTTGAGGAATCTTGAGGATGGGAGATTTAAAGAGGGGTTTGTCAAAGGAATGTAGAAATGAATTTGCTAATAGCTAAAAAACCTAATTGATGTCTTCTAAAACAGTAGATAGTAACCATTACAGTTACTTTTTCTACTGGACAAATCCATTTGTATTGTTGATTAAGAATCTGTTTGCATTGCTCTCAGATAAGAATCACTGTTACTCGTTTTTTGTAAGGTTAGCTTATCAAGGTTAGCTTACAGAATTGCAAAATATCCTAATCAATAGTAAACACATAGTCAAGCAAAGGTACACACCCCTAGAAAATCACATACTCCTTAGGGGCAGGTGAGTGAAAGATACCCAGTTATTTCTTTTGGCTGTTTCCAAGTTTCAGATAAGTTTTCATCATGTAAGTAGTACAAGAAGATAATTGTTCATGTAATGAAGGAAATACCTAAGGAAAGATAAATTCCTCCTATATTAAGTCCATGATAATTGAATTCCTATAGGATTTTTCTCACATCGTTAAGCAATGAACCATGTACTGTCTTGTGATTTTCCTCTTATTGTTGCTTTTAAGTTTTTAAATCATCTATGTAATATTTTGCGCATTTATCTTTCCTCTGCAATTTGATTGTAGGTTTTTCAGAGAGGGCATTCAGCTGCTTTGTATTCCCTGTTTTACCGAGCATGGTGCCTTGCACACAGTAGGAATTCAATAAATAATAATTGATTTAATGTGATACATTTGTGGAACTAAGCTCTATGTTTAAAAACTGGGTTATTTTCTTGCATTTGGCCACAGTTAGGCATAAAGTTGCTAAAACTTATGTTTAATTTTTATGATACCTATACATCCATTAGTAATGGTACATTCTTTATCTTTTTATTTTGTTCTATTAGGGGTGATTTACTCCGGATAGAAGGAAAAACACTACATTCAATTTTAGATGAAGTTGTTTTCAAGCTTTTATCAACTTCTAGCTCTGTGATAAGAAGTACTGCTGCAAAGCTTCTACTGCTGATGACTGAAACCCATCAGGAAATTTTGATTTTACTGAGACTAAGTGCCTGCTACAAAGGTAGTGCATATATTCTTTATTTTCTTGAGATTCTCAAAAAGAAATTTTTATTGATGGTTTACAAAATTTCTGTATTTTTTAAGGTTTTATTTAAATTCCAGTTGTTATGCAGTGTAATATTAATTTCATGTGTACAATTTAGTGGTTAAATAGTGTTGGGGATTAAGAAGTATGCTTGTGATGAGCATTGAGTGTTGTATGGAAGTGTTGAATCACTAAAATTCTTGTACTTTAAAAAACTCAATAACTGGTGTGTGTAGATAAAACCCTATTACAACAGATACCAATTCAGGAAAAAGTCTTTATGTAATCAAGCTTTCTTTGTGTCTCAACAGATGGCTTATGGTGCTTTGTTGATGAGGTTACAATGGATACTTCTCTGACAAAAAAAGTTGTGTATTGAATATACTATGTAGTATAGTAAAATAATGACCAAAAAGACTGGTGACCTTAATAAGATTAACTTTACTGGAGAAAATAGAGCTATGCTTGAGAGATTGACAGCCCTTTTGATCTTTACATCAATTTATAATACTCTTCAGTATTCACTGAATACTTTTCACTGCTTTTTCTCAAAGCAAACAAAAAGTCTTCCTCACATCCAAAATTATATATGAATAAAAAGTCAGAAATTTGGAGGAGGAAAGGCTCAGCACAATGCCACTCCCATATAATAGCTTTCATTTAATTGAAAATTTACTATGTCAGTTATAGTTCTGTATACCTTATTCTACATTAAAATATTTAAAAACCCTGTGAGATATCCTCATTTAAAAATTTTTTTTAAATGTTTATTTATTTTTGAGAGAGAGAGAGACAGACCATGAGCAAGGGAGGGGCAGAGAGAGAGGGAGACACAGAATCTGAAGCAGGCTCCAGGCTCCGAGCTGTCAGCACGGAGACCGACGTGGAGCTCAAACTCACGAACTGTGAGATCATGACCTGAGCCGAAGTCAGACACTCAATCGACTGAGCCACCCAGGCACCCCAAGAGATATCCTCATTTTATAGCAATGGAAGCAGAGCCATGAAAAAATTAGGTAATTTATCCAGAATCCCACAGATGATGGTGTTATTGGTTTTGTTTTTAATTGCCAAGCAAAGTTCTGTTAGGTTTGTTTTATTTCTTCGCAACCTGGGGCCATGAATTCATTACACTATATTTTCTTATTCAGCATGGTCAGGAAATAGGTTTCTAGTTCTGAATGTACTTACTAATACAGGGCCATATTATATGGAAATTTTTAAAGATTACAACATTAAATTATGCTTTTAATATCCAGACTGTTACAGTGGCCTTCTAATCATGCTTGATGATTTGGAAAGCACTATTTAGTAGCTTACCTTCCATCAGTCATTACTGTGAACATTGTAATTATTTTGTTATAGGAATAAAGATGGAAAGAAAGTGCCAGTAATAGTATTCTCCAGTTGATATTGTGCCAAATAGTCATTTTTAAATTTTGTAATTTGATTTATTCTATAGAAATGTGAATGTCTAATAGAGTTCATTATAAAGGAATTTCACCTTAACAATTCATCTCCCTTTATTTTCTCAATAGTAGAACTTACTCAGTTTCCTCAAGATATTTTACAATTATTAAACAGAGAGGGAGGCAAACCATAAGAGACTCTTAAATACAGAAAACAAACTGAGGGTAGATGGGAGTGGAGAAAATGGGTGAAGGGCATTAAGGAGGGCAATAGTTGAGATGAGCATTGAGTGAGCATGTTAAGTGATCAATCACTGGATTCTACTCCTGAAGCCAAGACTACACTGTATGTTAACTAATTGGAGAATAAATAAAATTAAAAAAAATAAATTAGAAAAAAAGCTATTTTACAATTATTAATACCGCTGAGAGCTTGAGTTTTGAAGAGAGTATAAAGACATGGTCAGATCTGTATAGTGGCCTCCCCAATTATATACACCAAGGGCATTTTACTTTATTTACAGTGAATACTACAATACATCATTTCAACATGCTTACAAATAGTACTTACTTTATAGCTTATACTACTTCTGTGTTTTATTTTGGAATGAAAATGCAGTATTTATAGCACTTCTATAATAATTGCTCAGTAACCTATTGATTTGCCCCAAATTACATACAATACTGTATATTTTTATTTAATAAATAGCTTTCTTTAAGAATGACTAGTAACCTGTTTAAGTGCTTCCACAGTATAGTCATTTACTCAGTATGCTATTTATTTTTAAAAGTGTTTCAGCTTAAGGTATTTATGTTGAAACAGGTAAAAAATTCTGTATCTCTCCTCTTTGATTTACCACAATGATTCCACTTAAGATACTGAGGAGACAGCCTTTGCATCAGATATTACAAGTGATCACATAAAATCTCTTAGGACAGAGAAATATCCTAAAGACTTCAATCTAGAAGTCTTTGAGAAAAGGAAAAAAAAAAAATCATGTAATTAATCTTACTGTTGTATTCATTTCTTTCTAAACCAGACTTTTTAACCTCAAATTAATCCTGATTAGATAGCAAATCATATTTTATTTTATATGTACCTTTGTTATTCCATTTCAGGACTCAGAAGTCTACGAAATAAGCAGGAGCCTGGGACAGAGTTTAGTCAAGAACTTGGACAGCTCATTGCCCTTTTAACCCCAAAGGTCTATCAGGAAGTAGAAGAACAGGTAATAAATTCTAAAAAAATAACTTGTGTATTTGCTAACATGTCAGTAAACATTTTAGTTTCAAAATACTGGAGAGTGGTAGCTTCTTGAATTTTTTATTTGCTGTCTCTCCCCCATTCTTTACTTATCTCCTCAAATATTCAGAGCAGCTGTAGTTTGATAGGGTAAGGGGTTTCTGTGGACCCGATTTTTAACCTTAGAGCCTTTTTTCTTTTTTAGCCTGTTCAAAGAGTTATTCATACCCTTGAATGCTTGAATAAATGAGGTCAGGCATAAGAAGTCAAGCAGAGGGGAAAGCATTTAAAATCAGAACTATGAAATCTTTATAAAAAGAGTAGAAGTGAGATTAATTAAGGAGAATCCAGAGATAATCAGACTGTATCTTGAACACATTCTAGATACTGCCTGAGAACCTAGTGTATGTACCTCTTTTGGCAGGTCGGGTTTAATATTCTTAGACCTTACCTGTCCTTGTCCTATGAAATTGCCTCCTCCCCAGTTTATTAGAGGTAGAGATTAATACTTGCCCAGGCCTGATATTTTGAGAGGTAAACTTCTAAACAAGATTTTCCTAGAAATGTCTCTATATTAATTCTGGCCTTTAATTTCAGAAACTACATCAAGCAGCTTGCTTGATTCAAGCTTATTGGAAGGGTTTCCAAACTAGAAAGAGGTTAAAGAAGCTTCCATCTGCTGTGATTACTTTGCAGAGGAGTTTCAGGTAAAAAGTTCTGGTGAGGCATGATGATCTCAGAGGATAGATATATCTTTTTACACTATAGCTGAGTGAAAACTTAAGGTGTTTTTTCCCCTCAATTTTTCTAGTATGTTTCTTTTACTCTTTTTTTTTAGTTAAAGGATAGTTCACATACAATATTACATAAGTGTCAATTATACAAAGTGATTCGACATTTATATACATTGTAAAATGATCATGATAAGTCTAGTTATCAACTGTCATCACACAAATGTATTACAATATTATTGACTATATTCCCTATGCTATACTTTACATCCTTTTGACTTATTTATTTAATAACTGGAAGCTTATGCCTCTTTTCATTTATTTTGTCCATCCCCCTGCCTGTCTCCCCTCTCTGGCAACAACCAATTTATATCTGTTTTTATAGATCTGTTTGTTTTATTTACTTTGTTTTTTAGATGCTACATATAACTGTAGAATCATATGGAATTTTATTTTCTCTGACTTAATTTCACTTAGCATAATTCCCTCTAGAACCATCGATGTTATCACAAATGGTAAGATTCCATTCGTTTTTATGGCTGAGTAATATTCCATTGTATTTATTTTATATACCACATCTTCTTTATCTGTCTAATTCATGGACACTTATGTTGCTTCCATATCTTGGCTATTGTAAATAATGCTGGAGTGAAGATGGGGTGCATATCTTTTTGAATTCATATTTTCATTTTCTTTGGATAAATACACATAAATATATTTGCTGGATTATAAGGTATTTCTATTTTTAATTTTTTTAGGAACTTCCATACTGTTGTCTATAGTGGCTACACCAATATACATTTTGACCCCCATGCACTAGGTTTCCCTTTTCTTTCATATCCTTGCCAATACTTGTTATTTCTTGTCTTTTTACACTAGCCACTCTGACAAGTGTAAGGTAATACCTCATTGTGGTTTTGATTTGCATTTCCCTGATGATTAGTGATGTTGAGTATTTTTCCATGTGTCTTTTGGCCATCTGTATGTGTTCCTTGGAAAAATGTGTATTCAGGGTCTCTACCCATTTTTTTAACTGAATTTTTTAGGGGCGATTTTTGGTTTTGAGTTGCATGAGTTCTTTATATATTTTGGATATTAACCCCTTATCAGATATATCATTTGCAGATAATCTTCCCCATTCGTAGGTTGCTTTTTGTTTTGTTGGTATTATATCACTGTATAAAAGCTTTTTAGTTTGACATAGTCACAATAGTTTATTTTTCCTTTTGTTTTCTGAGGAGACAGATCCAAAAAAAAAATTGCCAACACTGATGTCCAAGAGTTTATTGCCAGTGTTTTGTTTTAGGAGTTTTATGGTTTCATGTCTTACATTTAGGTCTTTAATACATTTAGAGTATTTTTATATAAGAAAGTGGTTTAGTTTCATTCATTTGCATGTAGTTGTCCAATTTTCCCAGCCACCATTTGTTGAAGAGACTATCATTGTATATTCTTGCCTCCTTTGTCCCAGATAACTGACCATAGGAGTTTGGGTTTATTTCTGAACTCTATTCTTTTTCACTGGTCTACATGTTTTTGTGCCAGCACCATACTGTTTTAAATACTAGGGCTTTGTACTATAATTTGAAATCTGGGAACGTGATACCTCCAGCTTTGTTGTTCTTTTTCAAGATTACTTTGGCTATCCAGGGTCTTTCGTTGTTCCATACAACTTTTAGGATTCATTTGTACTAGTTCTGTGAAAAATGCCAATGTAGATAGAGACTGCATTGAATCTGTAGATTACTTTGAGTAGTATGGACATTTTAATATTAATTCTTCTAATCCATGAGCACAGTATATCTTTCCACTTGTGCCATCATCAGTTTCTTTCATCAGTGTCTTATAGTTTTCAGAATACAGGTCTTTCACCTCCTTGGTTAAATTTATTACTAGATATTTTATTATTTTGATACAATTGTAAATGGGATTGTTTTCTTAATTTCTCTTTCTGCTACTTCATTATTAGCATATGGAAATATAACAGATGTCTGTCAATTAATTTTTTAACCTACAAATTTAATGAATTAATTTATTCTAATAGTTTTTTGGTGGAATCATTAGGATTTTCTATATATAGTATTACATCATTTGGAAACAGTGATGGTTTTCTTCTTACTTCCCAGTTTGGATGCCTTGTATCTCTTTTTCTTATCTGATTGCTATGACTAGGACTTCCAGAACTATGATCAATAAAAGTGGCAAGGGTGAAATCCATGTCTTGTTCCTGATCTTAGAGGAGAAGCTCTGTTTTTCACCATTGAATATGATGTTAGCTATGGGTTTGTCATATATATCCTGTATTATTTTGAGGTATCTTCCCTCTAAACATACTTCATTGGGAGTTTTTACCATAAATGGCTTATTGGATTTGTCAGATGCTTTATCTACAAGTGTTGAGATTATCATATGATTTTTTTCCTTTGTTAATATGGTATATCATATGGATTGATTTGTGGATATTGAACCATCCTTGCATCCCTGGAATAAATCCCACTTGATCATGATGTATGATCCTTTTAATGCATCATTGGATGCCATTTGCTAATATTTTATTGAGGAATTTTGCATCTGTCTATGTTTATCAGGGTTATTGGCCTATAATTTTCTTTTTTTCCTTTTCTTTTTAGTGTCTTTGTCTAGTTTTGGTATCAAGGTAATGCTGGCCTTGTAGAATGAATTTTGAAGTGTTCCTTTCTCTTAAATTTTTTGGAGTAGTTTGAGAAGAGTAGATACTAACTCTAAATGTTTGGTAGAATTCACCTGGGAAGCCACTGATCCTGGACGTGTGTTTGTTGGAAGCTTTGCTGATAATTGATTTGATATCATTACTAGTAATTGGTCTGTTAAGATTTTGCTTCTTCCTGATTCACTCTTGTAAGATTGTATATTTCATTTTTTGTGGGTTCTATGTTGTCTAATTTGTTGGCATGTAATTTTCCAAGTAGTTTCTTATAATCCTTTGTACTTCTATGGTGTTAGGTTACAACTAACCTTTCATCTGATTTTATTTATTTGGGCCCTCTCTTTTTTTCTTGATGAATTTGGCTAAAGGTTTATTTTGCTTATATTTTTGAAGAATCAGTTCTTAGTTTCATTGATCTTTTTTTTTTTAATTTAATTTATTTCTGCTCTGGTCTTCATTATTTTTTTCTTCTATTAGCTGTGGGCTTTTTCTTTTTCTAGTTGTTTTAGGTTTAAGATTAGGTTTTAGATTTTTTTTTTTTTTTTTTTTTTTTTTTTTTTAGGTAGGCCTGTATTGCTATAAACTTTCCTCTTGGAACTACTTTTGCTGAATCCTATAGATTTTGGAATGTTATGTTTCCATTTTTATTTGTCTCAATGTAATGTTTTATTTCCTCTTTTATTTCTTTGTTGACCCATTGTTTATTTAATAGCATGTTGTTTAGCCTCCACGTGTTTGTGTTTGTTCCAGTTTTTTTTTCTTGTAATTGATTTCTAGTTTTATACCATTGTGGTTGGAAGAGATACTTAATATGATTTCAGTCTTAAATTTGTTGAGACTTATTTTGTTGTTTAACCTGTGATTTATCCTCAAGAATGTTCCATGTGCACTTAAAAAGAATGTGTAGTTTGCTGGTTTTGGATGGAATGTTCTGTGTATATAAATCCTTCTGGTCTAAAGTGTCGTTTAAGACCACTTTTTCCTTATTGATTTTCTGTCTCGATGATCTATTTAGTGACATAAATGGGTTATTAAAGTCCCTGCTATTATGTATTACTGTCAGTTTCTCCTTTTACATTTGTTAATAATTTGCTTTAAATATTTAGGTGTGTCTATATTAGGTGCATATATTTATATATGTAATATATTAGGTGAAAAAATATATACGTTTACAACTGTTAAATCCTCCTGTATTGATTTCTTCATCATTATGTAATGCCCTTATTTGTCTCATGGTCTTTGTTATAAAGTCTATTTTGTCTGATATATGTATTGCTACTTCAGCTTTCTTTTCACTTCATTTGCATGAAATATCTTCTTTCCATCCCTTTATTTTCAGCCTGTATGTGTTTTTAGGTCTGAAATGAGTCTCGTAGGCAGCATGTAGATGGGTCTTCTTTTTTATCCATTTAATCATGCTGTGTCTTTTGATTGGACATTAGTCCATTTACATTTAAAGTAATTATAACAGGTGTGTACTTATTGCCATTTTGTTCATTTTGTTCATTGTTTTTGTGGTTGTTTTTTTCTTCTCTTGTTTTCTTTTCTGTGATTTGATGACTTTTAGTGGTATGCTTGGCTGTCTTTATTTTTTGTGTAGCTGTTACAGATTTTGGGTTTGTGGTTACCATGAGGTTCATATATAATGCTCAATTATGGTTTGAACACATTCTAAAACACTCTCCCACCACCATGTTTTTGACATCATATTTTACTCTTTATTTTAGTGTCTCTTAACTAATTATTGTAGATACACTTGACTATTACTTTTGTCTTTTAGCTTTCATACTAGCTTTATAAGTGGTTCGTCTACTGTCTTTACTATATGTTTGCTTTTACTAGTGAGATTTTTTTCTTTTCATAAATTTCTTCTAGTTATGGCCTTTAACTGCTTAAAGAAGTCCCTTTTAATATTTCTCGTAAGGCTGGTTTTTGTGGTGATGAGCTCCTTTAACTTGTGTTTGTCTGGGGAACTCTATAGCTCCTTCTATTTTGAATAATATTGCTGGGTACTCTTGGTTGTAGGTTTTTCCTTTCAGAACTTTGAATATATCATTCAACTCCCCTCTGGCCTGCAAAGTTGCTGCTAAATATCAGCCTTGTGGACATTCCCTTATTACATAACTAGTTTCTTATCTCTTGATGATTTTAAGATTCTCTCCTAAATTTTTGACATGTTAATTATTGTGTTTCTTGGTATTAACTTTTTTGGGTTAATCTTGTTGGGAGTTTCTGTGCTTCTTGAACATGGATGTATGTTTCCTTCCCCAGGTTAGGGAGTTTTCAGCTACTATTTCTTCAAATAAGTTTCGTACCCCTTTCTCTTACTCTTCTTCCAAGACCCCTAATATGCAAATGTTAGTACATTTGATGTTGTCCCAGAAGTCTTTTAAACTATTCTAATTTTTTCAAGTTCTTCAGTCTTTTTGCTGGTTTCTACTACATGGTCTTCCAGATTGCTCTTTGGTTTTTCTGCATTATCTAATCTGCTGTTGATTTCCTTCTAACTTATTTTTCGTTTCATTTATTTCATTCTTTAGCTCTGATTAGTTCTTTTTTATATTTTCTATCTCTTTGTTGAAATTCTCACTGTGTTCATCCATTCTTCTCCCAAGTTTGATGAGCATCTATATGATAATTACTTTGAACTCTTTATATGGTAGATCACACTTTTTGTGTAGTTCTTCTGAAGTTTTGTCTTGTTTTTTCATTTGTACCATATTCCTCTGTCTCTTCATTTTGCCTGACTTTCTGTGTTTGTTTCTATGTATTAGGTAGATCAATTGTTGGTCTTCAAAGAGTAGCCTTATGTAGAAGGTGTCCTGGAGGGGCCAGAAGCACAGTCCTCTCCAGGTCAACAAAACTAAGTGCAACAGGGGTGTCCCCTGTGTTGACTTCATGCACTTTCCTTTTGATTGGGCTGCAACTGTTGTGGGCACACTGGTGGGTCGGGCTGTCTACAGCTCCCCCTACCAGCCAGTTTGGGTGGGCTCCAGTCCAGGCCATTGCTTTCCACTGGATGCAGTGAGGCAGAACATGCTTTTATGAGGTGCTAGTCGCAGCCAATGCCACCTGCCAGTTGGTGTGGTGAGTCCACAGGGCAACGCTGGGGAGTGGTATGTGATGCTAACAGAGTAGATGGGAGAGTATCAGAAATGGAACCCACCAGTACTTCCATTCCCAGAGAAAGTTCTTACAGATCCCTGGTCCTCCAGCACATACCCTAAAATCAGTCAGGAAATCACTCAGCTTTCCTTTACATATAGCTGAGGCAGTTTTCAAACTGCTGCCTCTGTGCTGGGTCTCAGAGCAAGTAAGTTTGTGCATGAGACCTTTAAGAATACAGTCTTTGTTTCCTATAGCCTCTCTGCTGTCCCAGAATTATGCTCCACTGATTTTCAAAGCCAGAAATTTATGGGCACTTCTCTGGATGAACATCTCCAGGGCAAGGTAGCCTGATGTCGGGTTTGAAACCCTTGCTGCATAGGGAAGACCTCTATACCTGTGGCATCTCTCCCCCTGTGGGTCACTGCACCAGATCTCATCTCTGTCTCTCCTACTTTTCTCCATGTGCTTTGTCTTTATATCTTTATCTGTGGAATAGCTAATCTTTAGGTTGTTCTCAGAGAGTTGCTCTGTATTTAGTTGTAGCCTTATTTTCTGGGGAAGGAGATGAACTCAGGATACTCCTGCTCCACCAACTTGCTCCTCCAGCTGTTTCTTTTACTATTGCTTTCATTCTTGTTCTGAAAACACATTTCTGAGTACCAGCACTCCAGTAACTAGATGTACTTTCAAAGCAAAGGACATAATGAAAGACAAAAATCTGATGGACCAAATATATAGTCTTACTCACTTGATAAGACATTTTTTGTGGGCCAAGCCTACAGGGAGAGGCAGTGATAGTCAATTATTTTATTTAACCCTTGAAGTAAAAAAGTGCCTTAATTGTTCATATGTAATTATGGTAAAAACATGTATGAGTTCATAATGGTTTTAGTATGTTCACTTGAGTTTTATCAGTAAATATGGCACAGATAGGTATTGTTATTTAGATATGACACAGTTTGTCATTCATCCTTGTTTCAAGTGGACCAAAAGTGAAAATACTCACAGCATATTATTTATGACTGACCCATCCAGATTCTTAGAGCCAATGGAAAGAATAACACACACACACACACACACACACACACACACACGCACACACACACACACACACACACACACACACACACACGTAAATGACTTAGCTCCTAGTCATTTGTGATGAAATAGAGCTATCTCAAAGGTGATTTTCATGTAGCCTTAGACTTAAAGCTAAATTTTCATTTACTAAAGTGAAACTTGCATATTCCAGAAGTCAGTTTTTTAAGAGAACTAAAACTAGTCTTTTAATAACTACAGCTGCATTTCTCAGTTACAAATTTTTTTTTAAATAGTGAGCTAAAATTTAGATTTAAATCATTGATGAAAATTTCCTTTAGAGAAGAGTTAAAGATAGATTATTAATATTGGGCATGAGTTTTTTTTTTAACATGAATTTTTTAAACATGTTTCAATTGCCTAATATATGCCAGAGGCCATGCTAGGTATTGGAAGAGTTAAACAGACTTGATTTTGTATTCCACCTCAGCAATTTATGGGCTAAAAGACCCTGGACAAGTTGCCCAACCTCTTTCATCCTCAAATTCTCCATCTATATAATGGCGATAATTGTGTACCTCCCAAGATTAAAATAATATAAAGGGTGTTTGTTTTTTTTTAGCATATTACCTGGAACTTAAAAAAATGATAGCGGGGAACTACATATGGCACATTTTTTGCCATTGAAGATTTACAAATCTAGTTAGACAAACAGATATATTAAATGAATTGTACTTGTGAGAGGCAATTATAATCCATTCCAGCATTGCTCATGGTTTACTATGTATCCTACAATGAATTTCTTTAAAAACATTTTTAAAAATATTTCTTTGGTCAAATAAATATGGGTAATGATGAATATTTTGAGAGTCACAATGTATATTATTCTCTTCAAGAATCTGAGATGTTCTTGGCATAGCCTTGCCTTCTGTGGTGAACTCAGAGTATTTATTACTTATGAATTCTACTTGCTATCATTCTCAGCTCTCTGCCCTCTTACATTTAAAGGTACCCCCATAACATGGATTCAGACCTTTAATGTTTAGTCTCACAATAGTTGTCAAATTTGCCTGTCTACTTTTTCTTGTAATATAAAAATCTATATTTAAAAGTACCCCAGGATTGCCGATTCTGTTCACTTAAAAGTATAGTTATAGATTCTTTTTTTTTTAATGTTTATTTACTCTTGAGAGAGAGAGAGAGAGAGAGCAACAGAGCATGAGGAGGGGAGGGGCAGAGAGAGGGGGAGACACAGAATCTGAAGCAGGTTCCAGGCTCCGAGCTGTCAGCACAGAGCCGGATGCAGGGCTGGAACCCACGAACTGCAAGATCATGACCTGAGCTGAAGCTGGACGCTTTACCGACTGAGCCACCCAGGCACCCCTGGGTTCTAATTAATGTTACACTATTTTAAAATAGAAACTGCATTGCTTTATATAACAAAACCAGTCCAGTTATAACTATTTCCGTTAAAAGAAATTAGCTGTGAAGCCAAAATTATTTAAATCTCATGTTATAAACAGTTTGTTTTTTTCCAGTATTTTGAGTTTGAAGTCTTAGAACAGATTGAAGTATAGTTTTAACCTTTGGGTTTTATTTAATTTTTTAATTTCAAGTTTGTTCAGGCTTTAGTACCTTTCCTCTTTTACTAGTTGAAATAATTTATGCAAATTTTTCTTGCTTCCTTTATGACTGAGCTTTCTGCAAAGGTTATTTCTGTCTCTTTGTGGTCAGGTCATTATCTCAGGGTAATTTTTCCCTCCCATGTTTTTTTGGGGAGGAAGGAACTGCCCACCACTCATAATTATGGACCCAGATTCATCAGAACTTTTTAAATTCCAGCAAGAGGCACTCTTGTGTAGTCATACCCTTATTGATGTGCCTTCTTAGGGGTTTCTTTTCTTTTTTTCTTTTTTATGTTGTGTTAGATGCCTTTTGAACTGTCTTTTTTTTTTTTTTTTAAACTGAAGTGTGATTATTAGTTTCAGGTATACAGTGTAGTGATAAAATCACTCTATACTTAGGCTGTGCTCACCACAAGTGTAGCTACCATCTGTTACCACACAGGCTATTACAATACCATTAACTGTATTCCCTATGCTGTCTGTACCTTTCATCCCTATTAGTTACTTATTCCATAACTAGAAGCCTGTACTTCCCACTCCCCTTCACCCATTTTGCCCATCCTCTCACCACTTGGGGGTTTCTTTTTTACTGAATCATTTTTTATGGTCAGAAACTTTATTTAATGTTAAGTGCTCTTTTCCTCAGCAAGGTTTTCTGAAGCAGCTAATAGCTGCACCAGTTATCTTTGGGAAACCACACAACCTACCTACCTTTATCATAGTGCTGACATTTTGGTGTCTTTGTTTTTTTTTTTTAATTTTTTTTTAACATTTATTCATTTTTGAGAGTGAGAGAGACAGAGTGTGAGTGGGGGAAGGGCAGAGAGAGAGGGAGACACAGAATCTGAAGCAGGCTCCATGCTCTGAGCTGTCAGAACAGAGCCTGACGCGGGGCTCGAACTCACGGACAGGGAGATCATGACCTGAGCTGAAGTTGGACGCTTAACCAACTGAGCCACCCAGGCCCCAATATTTTGGTGTCTTAATTATACTTGTTTCACTTTGTAGGGGAAGAAAAAAATGTTTCCTCTACCTGTCTTAGGTTCATTCCCTGGGGCTCTGAAAATTAGACTGACAAAAAAGGAAAACAAAACAGATTAACAAGAGAAAAACAGTTTATTAATGTGTGCAGTACACATCCTGCAGAAGAAACCTCACATAATGAGTAACTCCAATGAGTGGTTTGGGCTTGGGTAGCATCTTAACAAAGAATAATAAATTCATAGAGAGGTGACAGGTAAAAACAAAAGGGGTTTTAGGCTTCCAACATCAGGAAATTATGGGAAGGTAAATATATTTGGAAAACTAATAGCATATGTGGGTTATTTGTCTAGATCCATCTTGGCACCAACTTTCCATCTTCTTCATGGCCATAAAACTTCTTTGGGAGGGGGGATTTATAGCAGTCTTCATTTCTGAGAGGCTTCTGCTTTTAGTTTGATAAAGTATGCTCTGGGAAGACTCTTTCTGCACTGGCAGATTCTCATTTGCCTCTCTCTCATTTGCCTGCTCAAAATTAATCTTTATGCCAAAGTAGCATATTCTGCTACCTTTCAACTTCTTGAAATTGAGCTTCTGAAGGGCAGAAATATTATCTATTCTCTGTTTGCCTGAGTTGCAGTATCAAGCAGACAGCAATCACTCTTTATAAATATTTGTTGAGTTAATGAACAGAGCCTATCAACTATTTTGGCCATGAACTCAATATGGTGTTCCCCTAGTTCATACTTACTATTCTGCAAAAGAGGAATTCCTAGAGAATTCCTGATATTTTGGCAGTAGATCATTTGGTCACTCTTTGATGGTAAAGATTCATGTTGATTAAATGTAGATCATGGAATGTACTTATATAAATTATCTTGCAAATATATCTGATCAGTCATTTCATTTATAGAAGTGCAGTACAGTTGTCAGATGGTCAAATGCCTATTCTTTCTTACAAAGAAACCAGGTAAATGAGTACTCAAATTTTTTAGTGATTAAAGGAACTCCTAACTAGAACTACAGAGTAAGTAGCTACTAGTAACTAACTAGAATGTTCCTAAGTGGGAGGAAAACATTCAAATTCAAAATCACATTAATTCCTAATAAATGTTTTCAAACATGAATAAAGCATGTGAATCCAGAAACACATATTTATCATTTGTCATTTCAATCACTGAACCTCACTTTTCTACTATATTTCTGTGTTTTACTTCTGCACACACCATAATCTTTTCATTTTTGCCATATTTTATAGCCTGTATGCTTAAGCTTTTACCCAGACACAGTTTTCTGACAGATTAAATTTCCTAGCAATTCAGTTTTAATGATTACTAGGTTTCTCATACTAATAGTAAATTTAAAATAATAATGCAATGTTAAAGATGATAATCTATAAACAATTAGACAGTTTAAAAGGAGATTTTGTTTAGGGACAGTTGTTCTCTTTTATCCTCCGTAAGTAGGTAAAGGGCAAAACGTCCTTACTTATATGCTGTGTACAACCCACAATTTTTCAGGGAGAGTTCTATAGGAGAGGCAAGTTTACATCAGCATTGTTTGAGAACGTAAAGACCCCTTACCTCATTTCCAAATTTTGGAAAGAGGAAAAGACACTTAGAAACTATTTAGCTAACCCTACATCCTCTCTAGAACCCCTTCTCCTTTTGGCACACATGAACTTGAGGTCTTCTCTACCTTTCTTAATAGGGTAATAAGAAAGACATTTTGAAACAGACCTTTGACTCTTGACAAAGTGTACAACTAGAAAAAACCCTTAAGTTGTAATTGGTAGCAGTTAGGGAATACTAAGAAAATAAGCAAAAATCACACACAAAAAATTTTATCAGAATAATTTTGTGAGTTTTCCTCTTCTGTTTTAAGAGATTTTTAAATTGCTTTATTCTTGTTTTTCCTTTTCCAAAAGAAACTGAATTAAAAACCATTATAACTCTCAATAACTATACCATTTTGAAGTCTGCCTGTCTACAAAGCTATAGCCAAGGTACCTCATTTCTGGAAAAAGAATCTAAGAACAAATGCTTTTGAGTGAGGCACAAGCAAATTAAGTCTATAGAAGTAAAATAAATAATGTATTCGTCTCTTCTTAATCCTTTTTTGATTTCTCTTTCTGTGGGTATCTGGAAGCATTTTGAGTATATTTATTATAGGTTAATACTTGTGATCTCCTTACATAGTGATATAGGAAGCAAACTGGACAGAAATGGCTAAGGACAAATTTTGGTGAATAAAAGCAGATAATATACAAATACTAATTAAGTATTTGTGGCCACATGAAAATTTCATAATTGGTTCTAATAATAAATGTTATTAGTCAATAATTGAGAAATAGATAAACATGAAGAAAATAAAAATCATTCATAATCATTTCGTGCAGTTAAAATTGCTATTGAATTTTTTTTAATATATGTAATATGTATTTTTAACACAATTTGGAATGTTTTCTATATCCTGATTTTATTTTTACTTGAAATTAGATTTGGGTCTTTTCCCAAGTTGCTAAATTTGGAAAATTTTGAATTTTTTATTTTTTTATTCATAGAATCCTGTTCAGTGAATGAGCCAGTAATTTATCCAGTTCCCTATTGTTTTCAACTTGTTACAGTTGTAACAAGGCTGCATATATATAATTACTAGTGAGGTTAAACATTTTTTCATATACTTCTTAAATGGGTGTATCATTTATGAAAAAATTATGTATAAGGTACTTATTGTTTCTGTCACAGATCTAAACGAAGCAAGATCTTACTAAAGCTAAAAAGGCAGAAGGAAGAAGAGGATCGCAGATTACAGTTGCACATTCAAAGACAGAGAGCCATGAGACTGTCCCGAGAATTACGGCTGAGTATGCTTGAAATAGTTCATCCAGGTGTGTGGCAATGTCAATTTTCTAAGTGTAAAAATATTTAAAGCATCTTTTAATGAGCCAGATTTCCCACTACCTGATTTTTTTTTTTTTCTTTTAATTTGGACTGTTTCCCTGTTTCTCCCTTTTCCAGGTAAACCTTGTTAAATCTCGAGTCAAAAAAAAAGTTACTATTTTTTCTGATTAAGGCCTATTATTGATGATGAGCAGTCTCTCAACTAGTTTTCGTATCTTTTGGATAAATTAGTGAAACATAAAAATATGTGATAGCTTTAAAGATAGCTTTCAGAGACATAGAGAAAGAATCCCCTTGACCCTAAGTAAGGAGTTTGAATATTGCTACATTCTGGCATCTGAACTTTACTCATACACCAGTATAAACCTTGTGACATCTTACCACCTTTGATACACTAAACTGAGATTAATATTACAGTCTGGGAATTGGAATGGTTTTAAGATTGTTTTTGTTCTTCCCCTTCCCCTCCTACCACTCACTCCCAGTGTTCTCCACTACCCTCTTATTTCTCATTTTTTCCCTTAAATATAAATGTTTCATAGTGTTCCATCTTTACTCCTCACTCTCATGTTGCTCTTTCTGCAGTATCTTATCCGTAACTATAGCTTCAACTACCAGCTGAGTGAACATTCAAATCTTGTTTGCATCTTCACCCTCCCAAGCTCTAAACCAGCACTTCCTAATAAACCTTTTTACAAAATGAAATGTTCTTTATTTGCACTGTTTAATATGGTTCCCACTGGCTAGACATGACCATTGAGTACTTGAAATATGGTTAGTGCATGCAAGCACATGAATCTTTAATTTCGCTTTATTTAAAGTAGCTATTTGTGGTTAGTGTCAACTATATTGGACTGCACAGCTCTGTAGCCAGTTCTCTATTGGATAGCTTTACTTAGATATCCGCAGGCATCCTAAAACTAGTCATTATCTCCCCACTTCCCCCACCAATTTCCTCTCCCTGTATTCCCCTTCTCAGATAATGGCACCAACAATCCACTCAATTTCCCATCTGTGAGACGCCCTAGAGTTCTTTCTCTTTCTCACATGCAACGAGTCTGAGAAAGAAAAAAAAAAGTCATCTGTAGATAAGAGAAATTTAGAAGTACACAGAGTAGTTAATATATACACATTTTGCCTTTTCCCTCTCGTGGTATGGATTGAATTCCTACTATGTACTTGGGATTCTTTTTTCTAAATATTCTTACTATTGGATTATTAATATTAACCCTTTTCTCATTACTTTGCCACAAAAAAATTATATGAATCTTTTCTCTAAAAGAAGCGACATAATCTGAGAAAGGTTTTGGAGGTTTTTTTTTTCCTACTATGTTAGAACTACTGTAAAATAATAAAATTGGGGAAATTAATGAACAATATTTAAAGAAACAAATAAAAAGACTGTAAGATTGTTGTTATTATCATTGTCCTGATTCCAGAACTTGAGAAAGCATAGTAGTTGAGTATGTTGTAATAGTGTGTGTCATCTTTCTAGGTCAGGTGGAAAAACATAATCGGGAAATAGAAGAGAAATCAGCATTGATTATCCAGAAACACTGGAGAGGGTACAGGGAAAGGAAAATTTTTCGCCAACAGAGGCCATCTCTCACGGAGTATAAAGCAGCTGTCACACTTCAGAGAGCAGTGAGTCTAATGTAGTAAAAAGATTACTGGATTAGGAGGCAAAAACATGGATTCAAACCTGACCTTGGATATACCTGCTGTAAAGTCTAGTCACGGAGCTTTTCTGAGTCTTAGTTTCTTCCTCTATAAAATAAGAACCTCTTTACCACTGGACAAACTGATTTAGACACCCAGTCCTTAGTACTTCCATTGAACCTTGAACATCATTTATCATACTGCAGTGTTATTTATTTGTTTTTTTTTTTTTCTTTCTTGGCCTGTGACTTCCTGAAGGGTAAGGAACTCTTATTTATTGTTGTCAGCCTTCAGCATGTGCTTGGTATATATGAATGGATGTTTACCGTACCTTTTTCGCTTAATTGTTATGTGAGTCAGATGACCTGATTTTTGGGAAAGTATTTTATAAAGTGCAAAGCCTGTACCAGTTCAGCACATCATATTTTATTTTTTTAATGTGCAGATAATATATTAGATATAATTGGATCACTGTAATTCTTGAATTATAGAATGGTGTTCTTAATTGATAATTTTCCTGAGATTTATCTGGAGCGTAGTAATATTTTATTGCCTTGGAAAAGTATAGCAAACAGGCTATTTATTTCATTCAGTGACCAGTTTTCCTAACATCTGTTATTTGCTTATACCTGTTAACTTTCAGGTCTATAGGATTTCGGGTCTATAGCAGTTATCTTTATGATACTTTATTGTTGAATTTTAGGTTAATTTCAGTTTTTTACAGTGATAAATTTTGAATAGTCTCTTTGTTAATTCTCCATGATTAACTTCTTACAAAGATAATTAAAAACCACTCTTTAAAAAATAGGAAAGAGTAAGTACTAAAAAAAATAGGAAAAAGTAAGTAAGTAAGGAAAGAGAAGTAGGTAGATTTCTGTTGCCCCCTTCTTCCTCAGACTTTTTGGGTGATGTCAGGCTCTGTCTGCAACAAACAATCCTATACCATCACCAAACAACACTCACACCTGCTTTTTACCCTCTGCTACATAAGGCCATCTAAGAACCTATGGATATCCATGTTGGAGATACTTCTTTTAGGGGAGGAACACTTGGGTGCTTTCTAGTACTTTTTATCTCATGGCTTCCTCCTTTTTAAATTCTTTTCTGTCAGAGAATCAACTAGGACCTTATGAAATTGAATTACTACTTTGACAATTTAGATAAGCCCAATATTTTATAAAAGGATCCTGTACTCTAAAATGAGGTACCCCAGTTTGTCCACCGTTCCTTAAAGAAAGAAGCACAGAGGTCGTTATAGAGGAGGATATCTGACAGCTATGAAGGCAAAGTCATTTTGGCTTTCACAATTTTTTTTTTTGGCATAAAAGGAAAAAGATTAGTCATATCTGCCTCATGTCTCCCCCACCCAAAAGAAGGAATACAGGTCTCCATTGTAAGACAAAAAGGGATGGGTCAAGGTCATGTTTTGTTCTTTGCAGCTCACTACTAGAAATAATGGTGAAGTCAAAGCAAAGCTAGCCAAAAATAGAAAAGGTAGGAAGAGAATTCCTTTCAAAGAGGGAAAAGAGAAACAAATCATTATGAAGTACAGAGAGGGAAATGAAAGTAGTAGAGAAAATTAGGATAAGGCAATCAGTGGTCAGTAAACAACACATTTCACTACATTTCAAAGCATCCTTTTTTTAAGACATACTAAAGACCTGTGTATAGACTATGTCCAATACAGTACCCACTAACTACATGTGAGTACTGAGCACTTGACATGCAGCTAGTCAAAATTTGCATGTGCCATAAGTGTAAAATACCACATTTTGAAGACTTAGTATGAGAGTGTAAAATACTTCATTAATAATTTTTATATTGGGGCGCCTGGGTGGCGCAGTCGGTTAAGCGTCCGGCTTCAGCCAGGTCACGATCTCGCGGTCCGTGAGTTCGAGCCCCGCGTCAGGCTCTGGGCTGATGGCTCAGAGCCTGGAGCCTGTTTCCAATTCTGTGTCTCCCTCTCTCTCTGCCCCTCCCCCGTTCATGCTCTGTCTCTCTCTGTCCCAAAAATAAATAAACGTTGAAAAAAAAAAAAATTTAAAAAAAAAAAATAAAAAAAAATAATTTTTATATTGAATATATGTTGAAGTGCCAATATCTTTTACATATATTGAGTTATATATAGTATGTTTATATAGCTCAGTATTTGCAAAATATTAATTTTGACTGTTCCTTTTACTTTTTTTTTTTTTTTTTTCCAACGTCTATCCATTTTTGGGACAGAGAGAGAGAGAGCATGAACGGGGGAGGGACAGAGAGAGGGAGACACAGAATCGGAAACAGGCTCCAGGCTCTGAGCCATCAGCCCAGGGCCCGACGCGGGGCTCGAACTCACAGACCGCGAGATCGTGACCTGGCTGAAGTCGGACGCTTAACCGCCTGCGCCACCCAGGCGCCCCCCTTTTACTTTTTTTATATGGCTACTAGAAAGTTTAAAATTACATATATGACTTCCATTATATTTTTATTAGCACTACTATTGATCTTAGTAAGAAAAAAAGGAATAATTAATTAGTTTCACTGAAAGTAGTAGGAATATCATTTCCTTGAACTTGTCCTTTGGGAGGAGCTGCTTTTTAGTGTTTTTGGCAGGAAAAGGCCAGAACTATGTTTTGCCTTTCTCCCTTCCTTATTTTTTTGCAAAGGAGAGGCATTGTTTCTCATGTAATTAGAAATTGAAAAAACCCTATGTAAACTTGCTAATTTCAAATTACACATTTTTAACCCAGATAATAAGTGGGAGTTCTTTGTAGTGGTATAGTGTTGAAATTAAGTTTGAAGAGTTAGCTGCATTTTCCCTTTTAACAGCTCCATGATTTTCTTCTCTTGCTTTCTCATCTCTTAAGAAAGTTAGAAGGAAGGTGATGGTTGATGGTGTCTGGTCTCTAGAGCCAGAATGATAGTAGTGCTTGCTACTTAATTATAGCAGGAAAGTACTTTGCACTATTATACAAATCCATCACAGACTGACCACAAAAACACTTAGAGAAACCCTTAGCAGTTGAGAAAATAAATAAAAACTGGAAAATAAATAACAATTTCAGAGAGTCCTCAAGTGGCAAAGAATGAAGAAATAAAAGGTTAAGGTGGGCTTTTTTGATCTAGGGACAGAAATTCCTCTGTTCTGGTACCTTTACTCTGATGTTCCCAGCTAATAGCAGGAGGTAGAAGAGAGAGAGAAGGAGAAGCAAGGAAGAAGAATCAAGTAAAGGGAACAATACAAGGGAGAGGGTCTCTTAACAGGAGGATGCAAGCACAGTTGAAGGCTCCAGTAACATACTAAAAACAGGGATATTAGGAAAATTTTATATAGTGAGTGAGAATACTTCCAGCTCTGTTCACCACGCCCTCAGGTCCCTGTGTGCCATCAGCCAGGCTTATCTCTTGCAAACAGTAGATTGAGAATATTTTCTTTGGGAAATCTGAGAAGAGTTACAAGTATGCTCACGATGGGGTACTCCACAAAGAAACAGCCCAGTTCAGTAGTTTTATATTAAAATACACAGTAGATAAGGCCTACCCACCAGCCCAGAATTTCTAACAACTTCTTAGTTTTCACTCTTAAATATCAGCTCAAAGTGTCACTGAATATTTGAGGAAAGCTGAAGCCGTAAAACAAACAATAAAACTACTTGGTGGAAATAGAGATATTGCAGGGATAAGAAGACTTTTTAAAAATCTGGTAATTCCTCAGAGCTAAGAGAAGATAATGCATGAAACAAAACCAGGGTGCTATATAAAGAGGAACAAATAGAAGAAAAATTGGCAGAAGAAAAAATGAAAGACATAATAAAAAGACTAGGGGGAAAAATTAGGAAATCCAGAGAGCAGGGCAAAAAGAAAAGAAAACCAGTCCAGGAAGTCAAATATTCAAACATTTGAAACAAAGAACAGAAAAAAACCTGAGGAGAGGAAATCAAATAATTCAGTATTTCCCAGAACTCAGTGTCATTAGTTTTAGATTAAAAGGGCTAACTAAATGTCTAAAACAAGGACAGAAATACACCCACATTTATTTTACATTACTGTGAACTACACTGGGGACACACATACTTCTCAGTAGCAACATTGGAAGCTAAAATATATTGGAGTAAGGCTGTTACATTTTGGAGGGAAAGGGATTTCCTACTAGAATTCTATATCATCTGCACCATCAGTTAAAGATAAGGGTAAACTAAAGAATTTTCACGTATCACAAAGTCTCTAAAACAAGAAAAAAGACAATGTGGAATATAGTAAAGATGAAAAGGAGTCGCTAAGATGATGGTGAATGGAGATCTCAGGATGACATGCATCAGGCATAGAGAACAGTCAATCCAGTTTTGAGCAGGTCAGAAAGTTCCAGAAAATGTATATCCCAGAAAACAAATTTGATAGAATGCCTGATATGTTTTAATGTATTAAGTAAGCATTAGGACAGAGT
Source organism: Puma concolor (assembly GCF_028749965.1). Classification (NCBI taxonomy): domain Eukaryota; kingdom Metazoa; phylum Chordata; class Mammalia; order Carnivora; family Felidae; genus Puma; species Puma concolor. Next base: position 92,350,516 of record NC_141675.1, read on the forward strand.
TTAGATGCATGATCAGGGGTAAGTACATAGAAAAGTAGTCATTGGAAAACAACGCACTTATTTATTCTACAGAAAATAAAAAATGTGCAAGAAAGGAAAAGTAATCATATACTATATGGTTCAAAATTGAATGACCTTTTTGTAGTTATAATTATGTAAGCACTGCACATTGATTTAATTAAATCAATTACAATAATATTGGATGTTTGGGGATGTGGAAAATATGTGGGAGGGCAAGCAATGAAAGAGAGCTAAGCTAAATCCTTATCTGCTATAGAAGAAGGTGGATAGATAATACCCATACTTGAAAAATTGCAGAAAAGTAGATGAAGATAAACATCAAAAGAAGAAGGTGGAAGAGTTAAAGTTGTCTTTGAGGGCGGGGGCAGAGAGCTGTAGTTGTTTTTTTTTTTATAATAATTCTTATAAAACTGCCACATTAAACAGTAGAATTATATCAATGATTTTTTTTTCTGGAAAGCACTGAATACTAAAATATTTTATACTTTGTGAGCCATGCAGTCTTGCAACTGTTCAGCTCTATAGTTATAGTACGGAGGAAGCTGAAAACAATACATAAGCAAGCATGAAACATCAATAATATGTTATTTGTAGACCATGAATTTTGAATTTCATATAATTTTCACGTCAGTATATTCTTTTTAAACATATAAAAGTACAAACCATTTTTAACTTTTAAGCCATACAAAAAGACACAGCAGGCTGGCTTTGGTCTGTGGGCCATAATTTGCCAACCTTTTCCTTAAGGCAATGTGAATATGTAACTTTGATGAAATAAATAATACAAGGAGGGGAGAAGAGTGAAAAAAATTGGCCAGAATAATTTCAAATTTGTTTCCAAATCTTGCCTGTTTTAAGACTTCTTGTTTTACCAGGAATTCTTTCTGAAGGACATGAGAAAGAAAATTAAGAAAGTACTTTTGTCAGTAGCCCCCTACTTTATAATTTTATAGTATTTCCTCATTTACCAAGCTTTTTCGTACATACTATCCCTTTGATCCTCACATTCTTGTAGTCTAAGTAGAATTGGGGTGTCTTTTCTATAGACCTAGATCCCTTTCTGTAGAGATCAAGTGACTTGCCCAAAATCATACACAGTTTATAAGGGACAAGTATTGAGACAAGAGCTTACTTCCAGTTTTTTCCTCCTGATTGCTTACTATACTATGTCTCAAATCATACAGTTTATAAGGGACTAGAATTGAGATGAGAACTCATTTCCTATTTTTTCCTCTTTGTTGCTTTGTATACAAATAATACATGAATATATCCTTGTAAAAGATTAAAACACTCCAAGAAAATATCATTAAAAAATCATTGTCCTCCCTCACTCCCATCACAATCCCATCCCTCTCCTCATACACACTCAGAGTTAATAACTTGTAATATGTTTGCTGCTGTATGTTGTAAAAGAAAATAGTTCTATTAGTTAGGAATGAAAAATTACAACTCTTTTTTTGCCCCAGACTCTTAAATTCCTAGCAAAGTGTCATAAGAAAAAGAAACTGTTTGCTCCTTGGCAAGGACTTCAAGACCTCACTGATGCACGCAGAGTTAAACTGAAGCAACAAGTGGATGACTATCTCCAAAGACATCCGGTATGCAGGCTTCTGTGCATTGATAATCAGTGTTACTTTTTGCCAGTGCATGATATTCACCAACAAAGTAGTGTATTATATGTGTTTGTGCATTTTTTATTGGTAAAAGGTAATACAGTGGCTTTACCATAGAGTTAAGGAGTCTTATAATTACATGTGCCATCGTATAGTCAATAACGAAGGAGACTGCTTCAATTCAGTCATCTTGCATAGTGTATCAGCAAAACATGGTCATTGCTTTTTTTTTTTTTTTGCAATAGTGCATAAAACTATGTTGAAGCTTCCACAAAGAGTATATATAGCTTCCAGTCAGTAAATATTCGTTGTTAACATATATACCCAAACACATAATACATACATGTGGAAACTGACATCTGCTATTAATGAAACTCCAGGAGCCAATATTATAAAACAGTTGGCTGTTTGCCTCTTATGATTTTATTACTGTAATACTGCTAACACCTTTCTCCCAATAGAAATGTCCATATCTTTTACTTTCTGTAACCACAGTACTACATATCAGGTGTTATTTGCTTCTCCCTTCTGAGTTCTTGACCTTATACTCCTATATGTTTTTGAAGATCATTTTCCTTTCTGCTTTTAGAGTGATTCACCACCCTGTCATTAATTTTAATGACCTATACTTCTGCCAATCACGCTCACTTTCTCTTTTCTTGATGTTTCTCCCATACTTCCACACTTCACTAATTTTATGAGGAAAGTTGGGAGATTATACATTTCAGCCAATCAGAATGCTTATTGCCCTCACTCAAACTAATAACCACTCATGAAGGTACCACTTACATACTTTTCACATCTGTTTTCTTGTGCTTCCATCGTTTGTCTCTGGGTTCTGTTTCTCCCTCCTCTCTACCCCCTCCTCCCCACATACACACACGTTCTTCCTCCTTCTAAAATCTGAAGGTTCTGGGTGACTAATGTTAGAGGCTAAGAATAATGTTAGGTAGTCCTATCATTCACCCTTTCATTCTTCCAGAGCTCCCAAAACTAAAGAGCCTTATGCAAAAGAAAACAAAAAGAAACAAAATCTAAAAAAACAGAAAGACCATTATAAATAGGAATTAGAGGACTAACATGTTATAGCTGAGCATGTATCTGATAGATTACCACTGGAACAGAACATTGGTAAAAGCAGAATTCGACAGCAAGGCTCAGTTGAGGAGGCATAAGTAAGGACTCCTACTTTTCCTGCCTACTAATCTGAATTTAAGAATTCACAAACTAATGTAGGCCTGTGAAAAAAAAAGATGACAAGCCTGCCCTTGTATTTCTGGCCCTCTGTGGTTACCACATAGAGGTAGACAATAGAAAAAAGTTCTGACTTCTGCTTCTATCCAAGATTTAGGAACAGGGACAGAATTTACTTACTGCCCGAAACAACTGGCGGGGGGTGGGGTGGAGATAAAATACGTGAAACAATGGTTTTCAAGTCAGTGGGCATCAGACAGTGAAGGTTAGTAATTCCTGAGAGGGAAGATGGGGTAAAAGGGACTGGATTTACTTCCTGCCTGAAACAACGGGGGGGGGGGGGGGGGGGGGGGGCGGGTAGAGATGAAATACATGATGAAATACATGAAACAATAGTTTCCAAGACCATGGACATCAAACAATAAAAATTAGTAATTCCTGAGAGGGACCAGAGTGAGCCATATGATGACCCTAGCTTATTACCCTGAGAGAGTTTCTAGGTCACAGCATAAGGAGGAGCTCTTTGGAATCCCATGCTGAGGAGATGAAACTGAGAGTCTGAGGAGAACAAGGTAGCTAGATTTCATAGGACAGAGTACCGGAGTAAAAGGAGATACAAAGAGAACCCCAGATATCTGGAGAATGTTCCCTTGAGTATATTTCAGAATTCTGATTAGTACATGTATATAAGGAAACTACCCAAGGCCAAGGAAACAGTCATCTTAAAAGATAAAAGAGAACAGTGCCTGGTACTCAACACAGGTCCATAGTGCATGTTCCCATCAAACAGACTAGAAAAACTTAATCCACAGGGCATCGGTAAGAATACTCAGGAAGGTCTTGTCTTAGTAGTAGAAAGTAAATAGTATATACTGATGCATTCTGCCAAACAAATCATAAAAGCAAGAGCCAAAAATACCAAAAAAATTTTATGTAATTTAACCACATCTCAGAAAAAGCCTCAAGATTTTTAGAAATACCAAAATAACTAGCACTCAACAAGGTAAAAGTTACAATGTCTTGCATTCAAAGATTAATAAGCATATATAGAGGCAGGAAAACATGACCCATAATGAGGAGGACACTTAAACCACTCTAGAGATTACACAGATGTTAGAATTAGCAGAGAAGGACATTAAGAGTTATTATTATTAACTATATTCCATATGTTCAGATTTTAAGTGGAAATGTGGAAGATATAAAATATACCCAAATCAAACTTCTAGAGGTAAAAATTTCAATGTGTGATATGAAAAATGCACTAGATCATTAATAGCAGATGAGACATGGATGAATAAGATTAATGTAGTTGAAGGCATAGTAGTATATACTATGCAAAATGAGTCAAAAAAGAAAAAAAAATTTTTAATTGAAAAGAACGTTAGTGAGCTGTGAGTCTTCATGTGGCCTATTAAATGAATAATTGGGAGTTTCTGAAGAAGATAGGAAAGAAAGATAGAAAACATAATGGCCAAAAACTTTCCAAATTATAAATTTACCCCCAAGTCCAATGAAGGCACAGGCACATGGGGAAAAAAAAAAAACAAAACCTATGCCAAGGCATATTATAATGGGATTCCTCGAATCAGTAATAAAGTAAAAATCTTAAAAACAGAAAACAAAAACATATAAAAACAGATGACATATTTCTCAGCAGGAACAATGCAAGTAAGAAGATAACTTTAAAGTAATTGAAAAAAAAAGCTGTCAATGTAGAATTCTTTACTATGAAAAATTATTTTAAAAACAAAGACAAAATAACTTTTTCAGACATACAAGTGATAAAGCACTTTGTCACCAGCATACTCACACTACCAGAAATGTTACAGCCTTCGAGTTGTAAAGTTACGATTTCTCTTAAAAATGGTACCACAAGAAGTCCAACTCTACATAAAGAAATTAAGAAGCACTGAAAATGGTAACTACATGGGTAAATATATGACTTTTAACTCATCATTTAAATCTTTATAAAATATAATTGATTTAAAAAAATTTTTTAATGTTTATTTATTTTTGAGAGACAGAGCATGAGTGAGGGAGGGGCAGAGAGAGAGGGAGACACAGAATCTGAAACAGGCTGCAGGCTCTGAGCTGTCAGTACAGAACCTGATGCGGGGTTCGAACCCACAAACTATGAGAAGTGGGATGCTCAACCGACTGAGCCACCCAGGCACCCCATAATTGATTTTTTTTAAAACCAAAATGTCATCAAATGTTCTATAATACATACTACAGATTAAATATTTCCAGTTTTGTAGACCATATAGCCTTTATCATCATTATGCATCTCTGCAGCTGTAGATTAAAGCAGTCTTAGATAATATATAAACAAATACTTGTGTTTCAGTTGAACTTCATTTTCAAAAATAGGCAGTTGATTATTTGAAACAAAAGTAATAGCAATGTTTAATGGTGTTTGTAACATATGTAAAAATATAATGCTTTGCAAAAATAGTATAAAAACCAGGAGAGAAATAGATGTATACTATTGAAAAGGTTTTATACTATATGTGAAGTGAGTGGATTGATAATTAAAGATGTATACTCTGAATCCTAAAGCTACCAATAAAGTTAAAGAACAAAAGAGTTATAGCTAATAAGCCTATAAAGGAGATGAAACAATTATAGTCGATTAATCAAAAAGAAAGCAGAAAAAGAGGAAAAATAAAAGAAAGTAATGGGAAAATGAAAAATAATAAAATGATAGACTCAAACATAACGGTATCAATAATTATAATAAATTTAAATGGTATGAATACCCCCAATTAATAAGCAGAGATTGTCAGATTAAATGAACAAGTATGACTTGATTACATGTTAACTACAAGAAACACACTTTAAGTATGAAAAAATAAAAAGAACAAAATGTGCAAACACTAGTGAAAGAAATCTAGAATGACTATATAAATATCACAGTAGATGTCAGAGCACTATTACTAGATTATTACCAGAAGTAAAGAAGGCAATTTCATAATAATAAAAGGGTCAATTAATCAAAAGGACATAAGAATCTAAATGTTTATGCACCTAATAACAGAACTTGAAACTATATGGAGACAACATAGATGAACTTTGAGGCATTATGCTAAGTGAAATAAGCCAAACAGAAAAGAACGAATGTTGTATGATTCTACTTAAATGAAGTACCTAGAATAGAGATGGGAAATAGAATGAATGGTGGTGTCCAGGAGTGGGGGATGGGAGAATGGGGACGTAGTGTTTAAATGGTACGGAATTTCAGTTTGGAAAGATGAAGAAGTTCTGGAGATGGACCCTGGTGATGGTTGTACAACAATGTGAATGTATTTAATGTCACTAAACTATACACTTAAAAAGTGGTTAACATGATAAATTATATATATATTTAGCCACAATAAAATACATGAATCAAAAACTGATAGAACTATGATGAAAAGTAGAGAAAGTCACAATGTAGAGATTTCAATACCCATTTCTAAACAACTTACAGGATAAATAGGCAGAAAAGCAGCAAGAATATAGTAGACTTGAATGACACTATCAGACAACTTGATCTGGTTGACATTTTTAGAACCCTCCATGGAATGACAGCAGAATACACATTTTTCTCCTGTACACACAGAATATTTACCAAGATAGACCATGTTCAGTGGCATAAAACAATCAGTAAATTGAAAAAGACTGAAGTCATACAAAGTATGTTCTCTGACCACAATGAAATTGTTTGAAATTTAAGAACAGAAAGATCTCTAGATATATCATCCCCAAATATTTGGAAACTAAACAACACATGTCTGAATAACCAAAGGATCAAAGAAGAAGTAAAAAGGGAAATTAAAAAATATTTCAAACTGAATGGAAGCATATTTCAGAACTTGCTGATGAATGGATAAGGAAAATGTGTGTGTATATATATCTAGATAGATAGATAGATAGATAGATAGATAGATAGATAGATAGATATAGATATAGATATACACACAATGGAATAGTACTCAATGATGAAAAAGAATGAAATCTTGCCATTTGCAACAATGTGGATAAAACTAGAGGGCATTATGCTATGTGAAATAAGTCAGAGAAAGACAGAGATAATATGATTTCACTTATACATGGAATTTGAGAAACTCAACAGATGATCATAGGAGAAGGGAAGGAAAAATAAGATAAAAAACAGGGAAGCAAACCATAAGAGACTCTTAAATACAGAGAACAAACAGGGCTGCTGGAGGGCAGGTGGGTGGAGGGATGAGTTAAATGGGTGATGAGCATTAAGGAGGGCACTTTTTGGGATGAGCACTGGGTGTTATATGTAAGAGATGAATCACTGGGTTCTACTTCTGACTAGAACTACTCTGTATGTTAACTAGCTTGAATTTAAATTGAAACTAACTAACTAACTAACTAACTAACTAAATAAATAAATAAATAAATAAATAAATAAATAAAAATTGAACTTGCGGATTCTAAACCAGTATTTGGAGGGAAATTTATATTGCTGACCATCTATATTAAAAGAAGGTTCAAATCAAAGACCTCAGCTTACATATTAAGTAACTAGTAAAAGGACAAGTTAAACCCAAAGTAAATAGAAGAAAGGAAATAATAAACATTTGAGAGAAATCAATAAAATAGAAAACAAAGACAATAGAAAAAATTTAATAAAACAAAAAGCCAGTTATTTGAGAGGATCAATAAAACTGATAAACTTGTAGGCAGACTAATCAGGAAAAAGAGGAGATACAGATTACCACTGTCAGGGATAAGAAAGGTGACCTCATTGTAGATACTACAGATATTAAAGGATAATGGAATATTATGAACAACTTCATATGTCAATAAATTTGATTAATCTCATGAAATAAATTCCTTTAAAGATAAGAATTACAAAGCTTACCCAAGAAGAAAGAGATAAAATGAATAGCCCCTGTATCTATATATATAGGTAACAAATTGTAGTTAAAAACTTTCCTCAGGAAAAAGTTGAGGGAAAGATTGGTTTTACTGGTGAATTTAAGGAGGAAATAGTGCAAATTCTATATAAAGTCTTCTACCAAACTGAAGGGGAGGCAATACTTCTCAGCTCATTTTATAAGACCAGCATTACTCTGACACCATAACCAGAGACATTACAAGCAAAGAACTTCAGAACAATATTTTTCATGCATACATGAAAAAATTCTAAACAAAATTATAAGAAGTTGAATTCAACAATCTATTGAAAGGTTAATACATCCTGGGATTATCTCAGGGATTCGGGGTTAATTTAACCTTTGAAAATCAATTAAAGTAATTCACCATATTAACAGACCAGGAAAAACAATTGTCATCATATAAATACATGCAAAAAAAATTTCAGCAAAGTAGGAATAGAAAGAAACTTCCTCCATCTGATGAAGAATATCTACAGCTGACAATGATGAAAGACTGGATGCTTCTTTCCTGAAATCAGGAACAAGACAGAATGTCATTCAGTACAATCAAAATCCCAGCAGGCTTTTTTTTGTAGAAATTGACAAGCTGATTCTAAAATTCATATGGAAATGCAAAGGACCTAGAAAGGCTAAAATAACTACAAAAAAGAACAAAGTTGGAGGTTTAACACTACCTGATTTCATGAACTATAGAGCTGTAGTAGCCAAAACTGTGGTACTGATATAAAGATTTTAAAAAAATAAATCAGTGGAACCAAAATCAAATCCAAAAATAAACCCACATATATGGCCGCCTGATTACTGACAGAGGTGCACAGTTAATGTGTGGAGAAACTGGAACAATTGGATATCCATATGTAAAAAACATGAACTTGGATCCATATACTGTATGATATATAAAACTTAAAATGGATCATAGACTTAAATGCAAAATCTAAAATTATATAAAACTTCTAGAAGAAAACATTAGAGAAAAGCCATACTTTTGGTTGGGCAGTAATTTCTTAAATACAACAACAATAGCATAATCTACAAAAGAAAAATTGATAAATTGGTTTTCATCAAAATTTTGAACTTCTGTTCTTCGAAAGACACAATAATAGAATTTTTTTTAAAAAAGCAAATATTGGGAAAATATCTTTGCCAAGTATGTATCTGGTAAAGGACTTGTATCCAGAGTGTAAACTCAACAATAAGAAAACAAAGCAAAGCAATTTTTTTAAATAGGCAAAAGATTTTAACAGACACTTCACCCAAAGAAATTGTGGCAAATACATGAAATATTGACATAAGTCAATAAAGGAAATACAAATTTAAACCATAATAAGATCTTTACACAACTGTTAAAATGTCTAGAACTTTAAAAGTTGACTATGTCAAAGTTTGGCAAGCATGTGAAGGAACTGTAGCTCTCTCATACACTGCTGATGGGAATGCAAAATAGTGCAACCCCTTTGGAAACAGTTTGGCAGTTTCTTAAAAAGTTAAACGTATATCCATCATATGATTCAGTGATCCCACTCTGAAGTATTTATCCAAGTGGAAAGGAAATATATATCCATACAAGCATTTGTAAATGAATGCTCATAGCCCAAAACTAGAAATAACCCAAGCATCCATCAACAGATAGATAAACAAGTTGCTCTATATCCATACAATGGAATACCAGTCCACAGTATAAAGGAATGAATTATAGATACACACAGCAACATAGATGAATCTCAAAATAATTATGCTATGTGAAAGAAGCCAGACAATATACATTGAATTACCCCATTTATATAAATTTTAAAAATGTAATCTCTAGAGTAACAAAATTAAGTCAGTGGTTACTTGGGGATGGGAAAGTAGGGAATGAAGGATTACAAAAAGGCAATGACACTTCTGGTGGTGATGGATGTTCATTATCCTGAGTGTGGTAATGGTTTTCACAGATGTATACATAGATCAAAGCTTACCAAATTTGGGGCACTTGGGTGGCTCAGCCTGTTGAGCATCCAACTCTTGGTTTCAGCTTGGGTCATAGTCTCATGGTGTTGTGGGTTTGAGCCCCGCATTGGCTCTGCGCTCGTAGCACAGATCCTGCTTGGGTTTCTGTCTCTCCTTCTCTCTTCCCCTCTCCTACTTGTGCTGTCTCTGTGTCTCAAAATAAATAAATAAACTTAAAAAATTTTTTAAAAACCTTACCAAATTGTACACTTTTGATAATTGTAGTTAATTGTATGTCACTTTTACCTCAATAAAGCTGTATGTTTAAAAAAAAAAATTAACCTAAATGCAAAAGAAAAGAAAAGCAAACCTTTTCTTTTAAAAGGGAGAGTAATCCCTTTATAAAAATAACATACCCAAGCAACACATACACAGCAAGTAATTCTGAATCAGTAGGTTTGGTGTGTCCTCATGGTTCTATTTTTTAATTAATTTATTTTAATTGTAAAATATATAAAACATAAAAATACCAAACGTAAAATTACCATTTTAATCATTTTTAAGTGTACAGCTCAGTGGAATTAAATACATTTACATTGTTGTGCAACTATCACCACCATTCACCTTCAAAATGTTTTTCATTTTGCAAAACTGAAATTATACCCATTAAACACAAATTTCATATTCTGTCTCTCAGCTCTGTTCATAGCATCCTTTGATGCACAGAAATTCTTAATTTTGATGGAGGTTCAACTTGTCTGTCTTTTGTTGTGTCTGTGTCTTCAGTGTCATATTCAAGAAATGGCCAAACCTGATGTCATGATTTTTCCCCTTTTATTCTGAGAGTTTTATAATTTTCTCTCTTATATTTAGGTTTTTGATCTCTCTCTCTCTCTCTTTTAATGCATTTTGTATGATGTTGATGCATGCTCTCATTTAAAAAACAAGTATTACTTCAGCCATACTCTCGTGCTCCTGTTTAAGATTCTGTGGCTGAAAAGTAAAGTGTTAGCTGGAGTGGGACTGTATCCCAGATCCAGGAACTGGAATATTTGAGCAAGCTGTGGTGTCAGAAGCTTGATCGGCTTCAGAGTTAAGATTTTCTTATTCTTGTCCAAACTAATTAAGTTCTCTTTAAAGTAGCTGTGTAGCCAAAGGAATATGGTCCTTTAGCTGATTTTTTTCCCTTGTTTTGTGAAACCAGAAGCAGTTATAACATTATGGTTTAGATAAGTTTGGGAGTGGGAGTGAGATAAAAAGCCTGTCAGGTGGGATCTGGAACAGGGGTTGGGCTTATTATTCCTCTTCCAGGCCAGTATCTTTACCGAACCATTTGTAGTTTTCACTAAGGGCTCTTAATCTTTCCTCTTCTCCCAAAATTCTACAGTATGTGAGGAAGTGAGGTATGGGAATATACCAGAAAGAAACTATCCTCTGAATTTTCATAAAGCTGCTTTTAAAAACCTACTTAATGCTTGAACAAGAGTACAAGGTCGAAATCAATCATGAGATTCATTTGATAGGCTGAGATAGCTAAGCATTCCGGAACCTCTGCTAAGTGGTTGGGTGAAACATGTCTCCTGTAATAATTTTTTCTCTTCTTTTTTCCCAGAGCTCTCAGATGTCAGATGTGACTAGCAGAGAGCTCCATTCCCAAGCTCAAGAACAACTGCAACACTACCTTATGGGCAGGGTCCTAGAAGAGAGAGCCCAGCAGCACAGGGAGGCTCTGATGGCTCAGATCAACACCAACATTGAACAATTAATGAGTATGTGCTTGTTTATTTTGGTATCCTAAAATGAACAACCTATGCAAGATTTTGTGACATTGAAAATCTTCAGAAGGAAAATACCATTTAATGTTTATTAGCCTATTTCTTGTCCTCAGAAATTTCTAGATCCAGAACATGCCAGCACATGATTTTTTCAAATAATGCAGATCTCATAACCTCCTTTTTGGCTATTTCTCTAAGCCTTGCTATCATTCATAGATATCAACTTAGACAAAAGTTATTAATTATAAAGATGCTAAGCCCTACTAGCCAAATTTCATTATGTAGTCTCAAAAGCTTTTGATAATATTTTAGAAGTAGATGACAGTAGTTACAGTGCCATTTTATAATTTTTTTTAACGTTTATTTTTGAGAGAGAAACAGAGTGTGAGCAGGGGAGGAGCAGAGAGAGAGGGAGACACAGAATCCAAAGCAGGCTCCAGGCTCTGAGCTGTCATCATAGAGCCTGATGCGGGGCTCGAACTCATGAACTGCTAGATCCTGACCTGAGCCAAAGTCAGACACTTAACCGACTGAGACACCCAGGAGCCCCCATTTTACAATTTTTAATGAAGTGTTTTCACAAAAGTTAATTCATTTGCTTTTTACAACCATAGATACATTTAGGGAGAGATCTCATCCTACATTTCAGTCCACCTATGAAACACTTTTAGTGTGTACGGAGCAGAAAGGACCAGGGTCTTCTGTTTAGTGCCATTACTTGTGAATTTTTTATTTTTCAATAGATGGGTGGCTGGAACTGAGCCTCTCATATATAGGATGGGGTTCTGCTATATTTTAAAAATTCATGTTCTTTAAACCATCTAAAAAAACCTACATCTTTTTAAATTCTTTTCTTTTACACAGTATGGGGGGTGGGTAGTTAATGCCAGCCACAGCTTCAACTTATGAATAGTCATATGCCATCTATAGCTAGCAATGATAATAGATTCAGAATTGGATAATAGATTCAGTAGGCAGTATCCCTTGCCTACTATAGCAGAGTTCCAACTCTATACTTTCCAAATTCCTACTTGTTTGATACATAACTCTTCTACTCACCTGTTTATTTTCTGTTTACTACAGAGGCACCAAGTCTGAAGGAAGCAGAAGGGAAGGAACCTGAGCTCTTCCTAAGTAGATCCAGGCCTGTGGCAGCCAAGGCCAAGCAGGCCCATCTTACCGCTCTGAAGCATTTACAGGCACCCTGGTGGAAGAATCTTGGGGAAGAAGAAGGAGATGAGATTGATGTCCCAAAGGATGAGCTCAGTGTAGAATTAGGAACTTTATTCATTGGTGGAACCAAACCCCCTTAGGGAGGTACCCAAAGAAATGACACTTATTTCAGGAGATTGTATTGGTTCTGCCTCTGGCATACTAGTAGACTAGAGCTATCCTAACTCATTTCCCGAAATTCCTCTCCAGATAAGATTTTCAGGCAGTAAGCAAGGAGTTACCTTCTACCTCTATCTCAGTTCTCTTTTTTTTTTTCCACATTACCCACACCACACACAAATTAGGATGGCTTTTATTGTGGAACTAACCTCAGCATGGCATTCTATTGCTTAGATGAAATGTGGTAGTTCTTTTGTTTTTGCTGTTTTCCTACTAAACATGTTTTCTAAATAAATATTTTCAACAATTCTCAAAAACTTGTCAGGATTACTTCAACTTTTCACACTTATTGTTTAGAATGCATGTGTTTCTACGAATATAAAAAGTATGTTCTTGGCCTAATTTATTAAGATCAGGAAAAGAAATGGTCATTTGAAGGGCACCACACTATTTTCTACCAAACAGTGCTTGAACTCATTTTCTATCTTGTTATTTCTAAAAGAACTACATTTAAAAAAAAAATCCTAAGAAGGGTGCCTGGGTAGCTCAGTCGGTTGAGCATCTGACTTCAGCTCAGGTCATGATCTCATGGCTTGTGAGTTTGAGCCCCATGTCAGGCTCTGTGCTGACAACTCAGAGCCTGGAGCCTGCTTCAGATTCTGTGTCTCCCTCTCTCTCTGCCCCTCTGCCACTCACGCTCTGTCAGTCTCAAAAAGAAGTAAACATTAAAAAAAATTTTTTTAATCCTAGGATTCAGCACAAAAAAAATTCCTTCAGATAAATGCATTTGTTCTGTTAAACTGTGAGAATTCTATAACTTACTGTTTCCCTTTGTCTTATCTCCTATAAATCTCAGCTAAATATAATACTTACACTGTGTTATGATCCTAGGTACCTATAGAGTTATTTGGTTGCAACCTAATACTTTCTAATTTTCCTATTTATCTTTGATTGTGTTTTAGTACCAGAAGCTACTTCTGTTTGTGTTTGTAACAATATAGAATTTAAATTAAAAACATTTAACAAATCATGGACTCAATATCATGAGGAACCTGTATGATGCTTTTTGTATAAATGAGTGAAAATACCATTATTTCTGGATAGGAAGACCAAAGAGTATAATGTCCATTCCTCCAACATTAAGTTTAGTAAAATTCTAGTCACTATCCTAATGTAATTTTTATTCATAATTGGGAAAGAAATGTACATAATTCATCTGTAATAATCAGTTGAAAGTTCTGATTTCACTTAGAATGTAGAAAGCTAGGTGAAAATGTTGCTCCCCTGTTAAAAATGCCAGATAATCTACAAAAATAATTTTTCTTGAGCCTATCTGATAGTTGAGGCCTCAAGACAACCAAGTAAATAGAGATGTGACTCAATATCTGTGAAATGAGCTATTTCATCTTTAGCAGAGCACAGGAGACAAAGGTAGCTGGATAAGAAGAAATCAACTAAAATTTTTACAAATTCTTAAAGACCAAGTATGGGGTAGCATGTCAGTTTAGAATATCTAGGAGCCTCAGTGGGGAGAATTTAGAACTTCCATCTAAAAACAGGCAAGGTTGGGAGCAGGACAGCAGGCCTGAAGAGATGCCTTTTGTGATGCATGCAAACATGTGATAGGCTGCTGCTGAGTGCGATGCCCAAATCCCTGCCTGCTTTCCCAAACCCTTTTCTTAAAAGCTTTAGGCTGCTAGAGCAGGGGTAGCAAGGCTCAGAGAAAATCCTACTACATGTAAGAAAGAAATAGAAATAAAAACTGTCTCTGGAGGCAGGATAGGAAACACTAGCTCCAGATACTGGTACAGATACAGTATTGCTGAGGGAGGGACAGAAACAAAATCCCTCTCTTGAGAGAGGAAATCATCTTAGCCCCAGAAATCCTACACAACACAAGGCAGATGTCTCCTAATGCTGGGGGGGGGGGGGGGGGGGGGGTTAGAAAACTGCCTGCCAAAGCTAATGACTGCCAAAGAATAGAAGGATAGGAACCCTGAGAAAGTCCTACCTCCAATCACAGGAGAAGAGACCTGGCCTAAGACTTAGGCCAGATCAGGGCAACACAATACCCATGTCCCAGCAACTAGCCTAGCACCAAGTAATAAGCAATGGCACTTTATTACTGGCATGGAGAGAAACCTCCTCTGTGGTAAAGGCAAAAGGGACAGCTGAAAGTGGAGGGTGGAACTGGAGCACTGAAAAACCTTCAAGCTTCCCAGACCCCACTGTAAGCAGGTAACAGCAGCAAAAAAATAATTTGAAGTCCATGGTGCATTGAAGATAAAAAGGAAAACCAAACCCAGCTAAAGTCCTGACTAGTGAGTCAACCCCACTGCAATCTAATTCTTATATTTTAAATTCTTATTCTGATTTATAATGCTTTTGTGTTTAGTATATTGATGTAACAAAACAATTCTGCATTACTCAGTGAAAAAAAAATCTAATACATGTGAGAAAGTGATTTTACCAATCATCAATTTAGATGTCACAATTTAATTTTGTTGGATGACTTGCTTACCCTGTGAGAGTTCGTCTTCTATAGAATATAAAGTACTGAAGAGGGTTTAATACAAATATGAGAAACACAGTTGTTAATATTAGATCCTTATGCATGTAGAGAATGCCTAGAAACGGAAAATTCTGTAGTTAACAAAGTCTGTAGAAAAGCCATTCCCTATTACGTTTTTCTTTTTAGGAATATCCATGTCCATTTAGGTCAGTTTCAAATTATGTCAAAGAGAATCCAAACACACAATTGCTAGACTTAACTTTAATGATTACATTTTGAAGATTCCCCCCCCCAGCTTTATTAGGTATGATTGACAAAATTGTATATATTTGAAATGTATAATGATGTGAAATGATAATCACAATCAGGTTAAGTAACACATCCATCACCCCACATATTTACCTTTATTTCTATGCGGTGTCAATACTTAAGATTTGCTTTCAGCAAATTTCAAGTATAAATTACAGTATTATTAACTATAGTCACCAAGCTGTGGATTAGATCCCAGGAACTTATTCATCTTATAACTGAAAGTTAGTGCCATTTGAGCAGCATCTCCATTTCTCTCACCTCCCAGCCTCTGGTGTCCACCATTTTACTCTCTGTTTCTATGAGTTTGACGTGTTTTTTTTGTTTTTGTTTTTTTTTGTTTTTGTTTTTTTTTTTTCAGATTCCACATATGTATGAAAATCATATAGTACTTGTTTCTCTCTATCTGGCTTATTTCATATAGAATAATGTCCTCCGGTTTCATCCATGCTATGGTAAATGGTAGGATTTCCTTCTTCCTCGTGGCTGAATAATATTCTGTTGCATACATCTTTTTTTTAAAAAATGTTTATTTATTTTCAAAGAGAGAAGGAAGAAGAGAGGGAGAGAGAGAATCCCAAGCAGGCTCTACACAGTCCACACAGAGCCCAATGCAGGGCTTGAACTCATGAACCATGAGATCGTGCCCTGAGCCAAAATCAAGAGATGGACACTTAACCAACCAAGCCACCCATGCGCCCCTCATTTATTTATTTATTTATTTATTTAAATTCAAGTTAGTTAACATACAGTATAAGACTGGTTTCAGGAGTAGAATTTAGTGGTCCATCTCTTACATATAACACCCAGTCCTCATCCCAACAAGTGCCCTTCTTAATGCCCAATACCCATTTAGCCCATCCCCCCACCTCTACTCCAGCAACAGTCTGTCCTCTGTATTTAAGAGTCTCTCATGGTTTTACTGCCTCTAGTTTTTATCTTGATTTTCCTCCTTCCTTTCCCCTATGTTCATCTATTTTGTTTCTTAAATTCCACATATGAGTAAAATCATATGATATGTGTCTTTCTCTGACTGACTTATTTTGCTTAAACGTTGTTGCAAATGGCAATATTTAATTCTTTGGAATCGTAATATTCCAATTGTATATGTATACACATATACTTCCCAACAACATTTTTTGTATCCTTTGGATAAATACCTAATAGTCCAATTGCTGGGTCATAGGGTATCTCTGTTTTTAATTTTTTGAGGTAACTCCATACTGTTCGAGTGGCTACAGCAGTTTGCATTCCCACCAACAGTGCAAAAGGGCTCTGGTGCTCCCCTTTTTCTACATCCTCACCAACATCTGTTGTTCCCTGAGTTGTTAATTTTAATTTTTTTTTTCAACGTTTTTATTTATTTTTGGGACAGAGAGAGACAGAGCATGAACGGGGGAGGGGCAGAGAGAGAGGGAGACACAGAATCGGAAACAGGCTCCAGGCTCTGAGCCATCAGCCCAGAGCCTGACGTGGGGCTCGAACTCACGGACCGCGAGATCGTGACCTGGCTGAAGTCGGACGCTTAACCGACTGCGCCACCCAGGCGCCCCCTGAGTTGTTAATTTTAGCCATTCTGATGGGTGAGGTGGTATCTCATTGTAGTTTTGATTTGTATTTTCTGATGATGGGTGATGTTAGTCATGTGTCTGTTAGTCATGTGTCTGTTAGTGATATTTCATGTGTTTGTTAGCCATCTGGATGTCTTCTTTGGAAAAGTGTCTATTCATGTCTTCTGCCCATATCTTTACTGGATTATTTGTTTTTTGGGTGTTGAGTTTGTAGGTTCTTTAGAGATTTTGGATACTAATCATTTATCAGATATGTAATTTGCAAATATCTTCTCCCATTCTATTGGCTTCCTTTTAGTTTTGTTGATTGTTTCCTTTGCTGTGCAGAACATTTTTATCTTGATAAGGTCCCAATAGTTCATTTTTGCTTTTATTTCCCTGCCTCCGGAGAAATGTCTAGTAAGAAGTTGCTGTGGCCAAGGTCAAAGAGGTTGCCTGTTTTCTACTCTAGGATTTTGTTGGTTTCCTATCTATCATTTAGGTCTTCCATCCATTTTGAATTTATTTTTGTGTATGATGTAACAAAGTGGTCTAGTTTTTCTTCTGCATGTCACACTGTCCAGTTTTCCCAACACCTTTTCCTGAACAGACGGTCTTTTTTCATTGGATATTCTTTCCTGCTTTGTTGAAGATTTGTTGGCTATACATTTGTAGGCCCATTTCTGGGTTCTGCATTCTGTTCCATTGATCTATTTGTCTGTTTTTGTGCCAGTACCATACTGTCTTGATTATTACAGCTTTTTAATACAGCTTGATGTCCAGGATAGTGATGCCTTCAGCTTTGGTTTTCCTTTTCAACATTATTTTGGCTATTTGGGTCTTTTCTGGTTCCATACAAATTTTAGAATTGTTTGTTCTAGCTTTGTGAAGAATGCTGTTGTTATTTTGATAGGGATTGCAATGGCTGTGTATACTGTTTTTGGCAGTATAGACTTAACGATATTTGTTCTTCCAATCCACAAGCATGGAATGTTTTTCAATTTCTTTGTGTGCCTTCAATTTCTTTCATAAGCTTTCTATAGTTTTCAGCATACAGATCTTTTACCTCTTTGGTTAGGTTTATTCTGAGGTATCTTATGGTTTTTGGTGCAGTTGTAAATGGGATCAATTTCTTGATTTCTCTTTTTGCTGCTCCATTATTGGTGTATAGAAATGCAACCAATTTCTGTACATTGATTTTATATCCTGTGATTTTGCTGAATTTGTTTATCAGTTCTAGTAGTTTTTTGGTGAAGTCTTTAGGGTTTTCTATATATAGTATCATGTCATCTGCAAATAGTAAACGTTTCAGTTCTTCCGTACCAATCTGGATGTGTTTTCTTTCTTTCTTTCTTTCTTTCTTTCTTTCTTTCTTTCTTTCTTTCTTTCTTCCTTTCTTTCTTCCTTTCTTCCTTCCTTCCTTCCTTCCTTCCTTCCTTCCTTCCTTCCTTCCTTCCTTCCTTCCTTCCTTCCTTCCTTCCTTTCTTTCTTTCTTTCTTTCTTTCTTTCTTTCTTTCTTTTTTGTCTGATTGCTGTGGTTAGGACTTCCAGTATTATGTTGAACAACACTGGTGAGAGTGGGCACCCCTGTTATGTTCCTAGCCTTAGGGAGAAAGCTCTCAGTTTTCCCCCATTGAGGATGATATTAGCTGTAGGTCTTTCGTATATGGCCTTTATGATGTTGAGATATATTCCATCTATCCCTACTTTCTTGAGGGTTTTTATCAAGAAAAGATGCTGTATTGTGTCAAATGCTTTTTCTGCATCTATTGACAAGATCATACGGTTCTTATCCTTTCTTTTATTAATGTGGTGTATCATGTTGATTGGTTTACGAATATTGAACCAGTCCTGCCGTTCCACTTGATCATGATGAATAATTCCTTTAATGTATTGTTGAATTCGATTTGCTGGTATCTTGTGTAACTCTCCTTTTTAGTGGGATCTTTGGTTTTGGAATCAAGGTAATGCTGGCTTCATACAGTGAGTTTGGAAGCTCTCCTTCTATTTCTATTTTTTGGAACAGTTTGGGAAGAATAGGTATTAACTCTTCTTTAAATGTCTGATAGAATTCCCCTGGTAATCCATCTGGCCCAGGACTCTTATTGGGAGATTTTTAATTACTGATTCAATTTTTTGCTGGTTATGGGTCTGTTCAAGTTTTCTTCCTGTTTCAGTTTTGGTGGTTTGTATGTTTCTAGGAATTTGCCCATTTATTCCAGATGGCTCAGTTTGTAGGCATATAATTTTTTATGGTATTCTCTTATGAGTGTTTGAATTTCTGTGGTGTTAGTTGTGACCTCTCCTCTTTCATTCGTGATATTATCTGTTTGGGTCCTTTCTGTTTTCTTTTTGATAAGTCCGGCTAGGTGGTTATCAATTTTGTTAATTCTTTCAAAAACCAGCTCTTAGTTTCATTGATCTATTCTACTGGTTTTTGTTTGTTTGTTTGTTTCTATATTATTTATTTCTGCTCTATTCCTTATTGTTTCCCCTCTTCTGCTGCCTTTAGGCTTTATTTGCTGTGCCTTTTCTAGCTCCTTTAGGTGTAAGGTTAGGTTGTGTATTTGAGACATTTCTTCCTTCTTTAGAAAGGCCTGGATTGCTGTATACTTCCCTCTTATGACTGCCTTTGCTCTGTCCCAGAGGTTTTGGACTGTCGTGTTTTCATTTTCATTGGCTCCCATGTACTTTTTAATTTCCTCTTTAATATCTTGGTTAACCCATTCATTCTTTAGTAGGATGTTCTTTTATCTCCATGTATTTGTGGTCTTTCCAATTTTTTTCTTGTGATTGATTTCAAGTTTCGTAGCATTGTGATTGAAAAATAAGCATGGTATGATATCAATCTTTTTGTACTTGTTGAAGGCTGATTTGTGTCCCAGTATGTGATCTATTCTGGAGATGGTCCATGAGAATTCAAGAAGAATATGTATCCTGCTACTTTAGGATGAAATGTTCTGAATATATCTGTTAAGTCCATCTGGTCCAGTGTGTCATTCAAAGCCATTGTTTCCTTGTTGATTTTGTGCTTAGATGATCTGTCCATTGCTATAAGTGGTGTGTTAAAGTCCCCTACTATTATGGTATTATTATCAATGAGTTTCTTTGTTATTAATTTATTTATGGGTTCTTACAAGTTGGGGGCATAAATATTTACAATTATTAGATCTTCTTGATGGGTAGACTCCTTAATTATGATATAATGGCCTTCTTCATCTCTTGTTATAGCCTTTGCTCTAAAATCTAGTTTGTCTGGGGTGCCTGGCCGGCTCAGTTGGTTAAGTGTCTGACTCTTGATTTGGCTCAGGTCATGATCTCACAGTTTGTGAGTTTGAGCCCTGCATCAGGCTTCACACTGACAGAGTGGGGCCAGCTTGGGATTCTCTCTCTCTCCGTCTGACCCTCTTCCATTCCCTCTCTTGCTCTCTCTTAATAATAAATACAATTTTAAAAACTCTGGTTTTTCTGATATAAGTATGGCTACTTGGGCTTTCTTTTGACCTCCATTAGCATGATAGGTGGTTCTCTATCCCCTCACTTCAATCTGCAGGTATTCTCTCCCAATGCGCCCCAGAGACCACTACACCATGCTATGCACTCCTGAGCCAGCTCCCTCCTTCTCTCCAGGAGCATGCACCACAGCTCTGCTCTGGAGAAAGTTGTGCACTTCCAAAACCTCTGAGTTTGAGCTCTACATGCTGTTTGCTAAAAAACCTGTGACACTGAAAACTTCTATCTCCCCAGTCTGTGGTCCAGAAAGGTTTTCCTCTTGTGTGAATTCGATGCCACACTCTCTCAATCCCTCTTTCTTTGTCTCCCATTTATCTCTCCTCAGAATGCCCCCCACCCCCAGAGCATTGCAGTTTTTCCTTCCCCCAATTCACTTTCATGCACCTCTCACCTGCCACACTATCTCCCTCCAACCTTGGAGATCCTTCTGCCATTCTGCAGATTGATTTCCTGGGTGTTCCAAGTGATATGACCTGAATATAGCTGTGTTTGAGGGAGGAGGAAAGCCCAGGGCCCTCCTACTTCTCTGCTATCTTAACTCTTCCCCTCTGGGTGCATCTTTATCCATTCCTTCACTGACTGATGTTTAGGTTGTTTCCATATGTTGACTATTGTTAATATTGCTGCAATGAACATGGGAGTGCAAATGTCCTTTGAGATACTGATTTCATTTACTTTAGATGTATGGCCAGAGGTGGGATTACTAGATCATGTGGTAGCTCTATTTTTAATTTTTTGAGGAACCCCTACACTGTTTTCCAAAATGTCTATAACCAACTTACATTCCCACATAGTATATATAAGGGTTCCTTTTTTTCCACATTCTTACCATCATTTATTATCTCTTTTTAAGAAAAGCCATCCTAACAGGTGTGAGGTGTTATTGTGGTTTTGATTTGCATTTCCCTGACGATTAGTGATGTTGAACACCTTGTCATGCACTTGTTGGCCACTGTTCAATACAGTTATGATGTTATCCACTGGAGTTAATGCAAACTCCACAAAGGACACAATCCCCAACAAAACAGCTTTCACCTCAGGTGGCAGCCATAAATTTAGATGTCTACAGGCCACCCACACTTCTGACCAACTGCCTACAAATTTGGGAGTTCCCACAACACTTTCATGTTTGATAATTCACTAGAACAATTCACAGAACTCATAAAAGCAGTATACTTTTGTTTAGTTTTATTATAAAAGTTACAAATCATGTCTAGCCAAATAAAGAATGCTTATGCTTTTTTTAAATTTAATTTTCTTTTATTTCAAGTTTTTATTTAAATTCTGGTTAGTTAACATATATGGTAAAATTGGTTTCAGGTGTAGAATTTAGTGATTCATCACTTACATATAACCCAGGGCTCATCACAAGTGCCCTCCTTAATACCCATCATCAATTTAGCCCATTCCCCACCTACCTCCCACCATCAACCCTGTTTGTTCTCTATAGTTGAGAGTCTCTTATGGTTTGCTTTCCTCTCTCTCTCTCTCTTTTTTCTCTTTCTCTATGTTCATTTATTTTGTTTCTTAAATTCCATATATGAGTGAAATTATATGGTATTTGTCTTTCTCTGACTGACTCATTTCACTTAGCATAATACACTTTAGCTCTATCCACATCATTGCAAATGGCAAGATTTCATTGTTTTTCATGGGTGAGTAATATTCCATTATATAATATCTATATAGATATAGATATATCACATTTTCTTTATCTAAGAATACTTATGAAAAGGTCTTATAGGCTTCCAAACATGGACCTTCCATGCACTGTCCCCATGGAATCAGGATGCATTGCCCTCCCAACACACTGATATGCTCACCAACAAGGAAGGTCAACCAAGCTTATTTTTCAGAGATTTTTGTTTGTTTTTGTAACAAGTGTTTATTTAGATAAACACACATACCATATTTTTGGCTTACATTTCCTTATATTTCAGGAGCTTCCATTTAAGATTGTGTTTTCTTTTATCTGAAAAACATATCTTAGAAATTCTTTAAGCAAGCATCGATAAGTTAACATATATTTTTAAATTCCAGTATAGTTAACATACAGTGTAATATTAGTTTCAGGTGCACAGTGATTCAACAATTCTACATATTACTCAATGCTTACCAAAATAATTGTACTCTCAATCTGCTTTATCTATTTCACACATCTTCCCACCCCACCCCCTGCCTTGTAACCATCAGTTTGTTTTCTCTAGTTAAGAGTCTGCTTTTTGCTTTGTCTCTTTTTTACTTTGTTCATTTATTTTGTTTCTTAAATTCCGTATTTGAGTAAAATCCATATGTGAGTATGTGTCTTTCTCTGACTGAATTATTTCACTTAGTATCATACTCTCTAGCTCTATCCATGTTGTTGCAAATGGGAAAATTCCATTTTTATGACTGAATAATATTCCATTGTGTGTGTGCGTGTTTCTTACCCATTCATCTGATGGACACTTAGGTTGCTTTCATAATTTGGCTATTGTAAATAATGCTGCAATAAACATGGGGATACATGTATTCCTTTGAATTCTTTGGGTAAATACCCAATAGTACAATTACTGGATTATAAAATAGTTATGTTTTTAATGTTTTGAGGAACCTCCATACTGTCTTCCACAGTGGCTGCACTAGTTTGCATTTCCACCAACAGTTTACAGGGGTTCCTATTTCTCTACATCCTCACCAACACTTGCTGTTTCTTGTGTTGTTTATTTTAGCCATTGTGACAGGTGTGAGATGATATCTCATTATAGTTTTGATTTGCATTTCCCTAATTATGAGTGATGTTGAGCATTTTTTCGTGTGTCTGTTGGCCATCTGTATGTAGTCTTTGGAGAAATGTCTATTCATGTATTCTGCCCATTTTTAAATCAGATTATTTATTTTTGGGTGTTGAGTTTTATAGTTTTTTTTAATATATTTTGGATACTAACCCTTTAGCCGATATGTCATTTACAAATATCTTCTCCCATTCCATATGTTGGCTTTTGTTTTGTTGATTGTTTCCTTTCCTGTACAGAAGCTTTTTATTTTGATATAGTCCCAATAGTTTAGTTTTGCTTTTGTTTCCCTTGCCTCAGGAGACATCTAGAAAGATGTGTTATGGCTGAAGTCAATCTATCAGGCATATTACTTATCTCCATTTTGCTTAGGTCTCTTGATGTGATTTTGTTTCTTAGGACATCTCCTCATTTTGCCTGTCTGTTTCTCTGTGCATTCGGAAAGTCAGCTCTGTGTTTTGCTGTTAAAAGTAGTGGGCAGGGCATGCAATTTTAACAAGGTGGTGCTGGTCCTCTTGCACAGGGACACACAGCTGCTATGGAGACAGGGCAGCCAGGGCCACTCTGCAAAGCATGCAGGCATGGGGTGCAGTTTTTACAAGGTGTATATGTCCTCCCCGGGAGGTGACCAGCTGCTGCTGCCAGGACCAATGCCCTGCAAAGTGCACAGTTGGGAGATGCAGTGTTGGCAAGATTTACACAGGTCTTCTAGGAGAGGGGACCCACAGTGCTGGGACTGAGGTATGCCTAGGTGGAGGGCACAGGGCCCTGTGTAAGCAACCCCCGTGGTGAGTACTGGTTCCTGCAGGTGGCTGTGTGGTTATGCTGGTGGAAACATTGGGTGAGGAAATGGCACCTGCCAGCTCCATTGTTCCTGAGTAAATCCCTCAGAGAACTCTGAGATCAGTAAATAACTCTCCCTCCCATATGCTCAGCTTGTTTTTCAAACTGCTACTTCTATGCTTATCTCTTCAGGCTGTTTGCTGTCTCTTTAAAGGTGGGAACTCAGCTTTCTTTCACCCTCTGGGCTCTCCCACAGCTGAGCCTGCTGATTTTTAACATTGTAGGCATTAAGTCTCAACCCAATCAATGGTTGTAAGAACTCATGGAATTCAGCCCTTCTAGTTTTCAAAGCCAAACGCTATGGGGGTTTGTCTTCCCTGTGCAGGCTCCCTGGTATGATAGTCTGTTTCTCACATTCTCTGCACCCATGGTCCCCTTCCTCCAATGGCCAGAAATGCAGGGTTTAGCTCCCTCCCATGTCTCCATCCTTACTATCCCCTTCAATATAGCCTCTTCCCTATATTTAGTTGTGGAGTTTGTTCTGCCAGTTTTGGGGTTGTTTTCTTGGCTATTTACACTGATATGAGTATTATTTAGTTGTACCTGTGGGACAAGGTGACTTTAGGGTCCTCCTACTCCACATCTTCCCCAGAAGTCTAATGTTCTGAATTTTTATTGTTGTTTCATTACATGGGGTGATTGTTTGAATCATTGATCATATGACTGAACTCAATCTCCAGCACTCCCTCACCTCCCCATAGGTTGGGAAGTCAGGCTGATAATATGTGGTTCAAAGCTTCAACCTTTTAATCACATGGTTTGTCTTTCTGACATGATTCACCCCTCCTCCCCATTTTGAGTCCTTTTCTTAGCATAAACTCATGTGTGGTCCAGTGGCCCAACATACAGAACAAAATGCTCCTATCACTCAGGAAATTTCAAGGGTTTAGAAGCCCCATCCCACAACATGGGGCAAAGAGCGCACAAATCCTTTATTATAAAACATCCCCACATTTACTGTCTGATATACAAAGAGTTGTACCCTTATCTGGGCATAAGTAGTGTCTACCTTAGTCTTTTCTATTTTATACATGTCTGAAATTTTGTCAAAAATTGGGACACACAAAAAATATAGGGAAGAAAATAGCTTTTTTTTTTCAAGAGATAAACAACTAAACATTAAGATTCAGAGATGATTCAGACATTGGGACTCACAAAAGACCTCAATAGATATTGCTAATATGTTAAAAGATAGAATGCAAATATTGACAACGTGCATAAACAGATGTGGAGTTTCACAGAAATAGAAACCATTAAAAATAATAGATCAGTGGAAATGCTAGAAAAAGAACAATATTAGAGTTTAAGAATTCCTTTGAGAAGTTCAGACTAGTATTGAGCAAAGAATGGATGAAGTTGACAATGGATCAACAGAAATTTTCCCAACAGAAACATGAAGAGAAAAGAAAAAGAATACAGATTGGGTTGGAGGAGGAGAATATAGCCTTCAAGAACTGTGAAATAATATCAAGTAGTATAACATGTGGATAACTGGAATACCAGATGTAGAAGAAAGAGAAATGAGGCAGAAATAGTTGAAGTAAAAATGGCCAAGAATTTTTTTCAAAATAATGAAACTACAGATCCAAGAATCCCAGAGAACCCCAAGCAGGATAAATAACATAAAATAATATAAAAATTTTAAAACACACCTAAATATATCATAGCCACATTGCTTCAAATGCAAAATAAAAAGAAAATGATTAAAACAGAAAAAAATGTTGAAAAAAGAAAAATTAAGTTCCAAATGAACTTCTTAACAGAAACTATACAAGCCAGAAGACAAAGGAATGACATTTTTAGAATGCTGAAAGAAAAAATTATCAACCCTGAATTCCATGTACAGCAAGAATATCTTTCAAGAACTGAAGGCAAAATAAAGATTTTTTCCAGAAAAACAAAGCTGATTATATTCAATGGCAGCAGACCTGTATGATAAGAAATGCTGAAGGAAGTTCTTCAGACAGAAGGAATAAGATATAAGATAGAAATTAGACCTACACAAACTAATAGGGAAATGGTAAAAATAAAAGTAAATATAAAAATTTTGCTTATTTTTAATCAATGTAAAAGTTAATTGGCTGTCAAATTAGTAAGAATGTATTTTGTGTTGTAACATATGTAGAAGTAAATTGTAGGATAATAATAGCCAAAAAAACAAATTGAAGGAAGAAAATAAAATTGTTAAGGTTTTGAAATTATAAATGAAGAGAGATAGTATTACTTTTAGGTAGACTATGATGAGTTGTGTTTATGCATTGCAAACCCTAAAACAACCACAGACACAATAAAAGAGGAAGTATAACTTAAGATGACAGTGCAGTCAAAATAGAATCATAAAACAACTAGCATAAAACAACTAAATAATAGATTTAAGCCCAACTGTATCAATAATATATTAAATGTAAATCATCTAAGTTTTGGCTTTGAGAATCTTTTACCAAATGGGTAGATGGGAAATTAAAAATGTTTTCTAAACCTGTCTTGGCCCCATTATGGTCTCTTTAAATTTTGCTTATAAACTGGCCCCTTCTTTCATTAGCTAATTAATTTCTTATAGTCCCTTATCATACTCACTTTGTAGGATATTTTTTTTCCTGAAAGTTTTATTTAGATAAATTTATTTATCGAAATTCAAATGTTCATTAGATAAGTTTTTACTCTGCCATGTGTTTACAGGTGATAGGTTTATAAATCAAGTTTCACTACTACATGAGTTGCCAGTTTTCCGATCTCCCTGTAATTTTTCCAGCCTATGCCTGCTGCCTGGCCACAAAGCTAGTGCCACATGTTGTATATTTTTTTCATGGCAGTATCCCATATCTAGCTATCAATTTCAGTAGCATTCATTATTGTATCACAAACTACTCAAAAACTCAATGATTTAAAGCTCTACCTAAGATAGGGTACCATATTGACCCCCCACCTAAAAAACAGAAACAAGCAATATATGAAACAACAGGTTTGAGGACACTGAACATCAAGCAACGAGGGAAAGTCTATAGGAAACAAATGAGGTGAACTCAGTGATTGCCACAGCTTAATGTCAGTAGACAGTGTCTAGGTCATGGCACATCCTTCCTAGCTTCCGCCTTCTATCTCATTTCCAACACTCACATGTAGATATCCTCCATCTCATATTTTTTTCATATTCCTAGAAGAATTGGCTGGCATAGCACAGAAAAATTTTGTTCATCTGTTCAGAGAGGAAGGGACTTCTCATATAATACCGTGGTTCTATGGATCTCTTTACAATGTTTTAAAAAGCTTGCTTGTCTAGGGGCACCTGGGTGCCTCAGTTGGTTGAGCATCCAACTCTTGATCTCAACTCAGGTTATGATCTCGTGGTCGTGAGACTGAGCCCCACGTAGGGCTCTGCGCTGAACACACAGAGCCTGCTTGGGATTCTGTCTCTCCTTCTCTGTGCCCCTCCCCTACTTGTGCTCTCTCTCAAAATGAATAAACATAAAAAAAGAAGCTTGTTTGTCTATCATTTGCATTTATTCTCCTTTTAGCTATGACTATGCCCTTTGTACTTATGAGGAAACTGAGGTCCTGAGACAAGGGGATTTTGTTTCAGTCACTACAGTCACGTTAATGTTATAATGGAAAGATACTGAGTAAATGCTCAGACATTTGGGCTAGGACTCAATCATGTGGGGGCAGAACAATGACAATGACAAGCTCAGATTTTCACTCTTTCTGACACATTCTCCAGTCAAAGCAACATGTGTGGAAAGTATCTCTTTTCCTGCCTCGTGCCCTGTATGCAATCTAACTCTTCCCAGCTGGTTTTTCTGCCTCACGTTTTGACAAGCACTAGCCAATCAAAGCCTATCCCACTTTCTCTCCTCCTACTACTTCCCAGTGCCCCAAAGTTTCCATGGTGATGGCAAAGTCAGGCATTGCCTGTTGATGTCAAGAGGCAGGATACAGGAGTCCTGCTCTTGTGTGAGCAGAGATGATTGAGGAACAGACAGAACCAGAAACAGGGAGGAAGGGAATGAATGGCAGGTAGTAGGTATGTAAGTGGTGGTCTCTGAATGTGTAGGCAAATGTGTGGGATATTTAAGGCATCTGTGCATGAGGGTGCAAGTGTACAAAGGGATTGTGTGAATACATGTGAGATGACTATGTTCTCATTTTCTTCACCTTACTTTGTCGTATTCAGTATCCTCTCTGGTGCCAGAAACACATGTGGCACCAGCTCAGAAAATTATATTCAGATCCCTGTACCTTCCTCAACCAGTAGAACTACTATCTATAAAGGCTACTACCATCATTTCCCAAAGTCTCTCTCTCTGTCCCAATTTCTTTGTCTCTGTCTCTGTCTCTGTCTCAGTCTCTATCTCTGTCTCTCTGTCTCTCGATCTTTACCCTGAGGGTCAGGAAATGGGTTTCAGCTTATTATTCTGCTCTCTCCTATACTCTCTTATCTAATCACTGGGGTTATCCTGGCAGGCCAGTTCTACTCTTTCCCATTTAATTTGCTCTCCGAGATGGTTTGATGATAGTGGGGTAAATACTAGAGCCCAAGGATGGGATAGGAGGTGGTCTGCAGAAGAGCTGAGAGGGCCCAGGTTTCTGTTACTCTCCTTCTCCTTTCTGACACACAATCAAAAGCTTATAATGGCCTTAAATCTCCTCTGGGCTCACTACTAAACTTCAGAAAAACACTTATCTAGTCTTTAAAACATCTTATGTGAAAATTATTTTCAATCTGAATTTTACCAAAAGGACAGTCCTCAACTAATTTTGATTCAGGAAACTAGTTCTTAATATCTAATTGAACTCAATAGCATTCAAAATCTATTCTCTGGTTTAATTCTTTGGGTAAATGAGGAAACAACAGGACAGCAACTTTTTCCCCTGGAATCTTTGTTTAATTACATGCTTCAATTTTGACAGTATCTACTGACTCTGCTATAGAAGATACAGAAATTGGGGTGCCTGGGTGGTTCAGTTGGTTGAGCATCTGACTTTGGCTCAGGTCATGATCTCTTGGTTTGTGAGTTAGAGCCCCGTGTCGGGCTCTGTGCTGACGGCTCAGAGCCTGGAGTCTGCTTCTGCTTCTGTGTCTCCCTCTCTCTCTGCCCCTCCCCTGCTCATGCTCTGTCTCTGTCTCAAAACTAAATAAAAACATTAAAAAAAAATTTTTTTTTTAAAAGAAGATACAGAAATTGGCTCACCATTAGGGTTTCTTCCTTTCTTCCTTTAAGCTTTTGTTAGTTTTCCTTATTTTTTAATTCTAGTAACATCATGTTCTGTTCTATTATTAATTTAGACTCCACATTGTTCAAGCTCCATTTTATATTGACATAGATTCAATACTAGACTACCAATCTTTTATCAGTATGTATCAATTTCTGAGTATTTTGATTCACCTCTTAGCCGACTGGATTTTCTTTTTCTTTCTCCTTCTTTCTCTCCTTTCCTACCCACTGTCCTTCCTTCCTTCCTTATCTGTCTTATCAAGAGATAGCATTCATAAAGTGCACTAATAATGTACAATTTGGTGAATTTTTACATATGTTTAAAAAAAAACAAAAAACTCCTTCAGGATCAGAATCTTTTTGCTTACATTCCATTATAAAGTC
Source organism: Puma concolor (assembly GCF_028749965.1). Classification (NCBI taxonomy): domain Eukaryota; kingdom Metazoa; phylum Chordata; class Mammalia; order Carnivora; family Felidae; genus Puma; species Puma concolor. Next base: position 92,380,391 of record NC_141675.1, read on the forward strand.
TATTGGAAAATTGGTAAATGCCCCACTAATTTTTCTTCCTTAGGTTTAGCAGTTCTAGCCCTTAATTTTTCTTCACTCATAAATAGTATTTTCATTTCTACCAGCTATTCTCTATAGTTTCTCCAATATTTTTTCTTTTTTACTTTTTTTCTTAAAGATTCTCCAGTATTTCTTAACTTCAGTGTAATTCCTCAAATATTTTGGAGTACCAATCATGTCCCAGTGACTGTGCCAGGTGCTAGGGATTCAAAGAAAGAAACAAAGTTCTCTCAAGAGCTCTTTGTCTGGAGGGAGAAAGAGATAAGAAAATGATGACACAGTATGCCAACAGTATAAAAGAAGTGTTTAGGGGGCTCCTGGGTGGCTCAGTCAACTCGGGTCATGATCTCACGGTTCAGTGAGTTTGAGCCCGGAGTTGGGCTTTGTGCTGGAGCCTGCTTCACATTCTGTGTCTCCCTCTCTCTCTCTGCCTCTCCCCCACTGGCTCTCTCTCTCTCTCTCTCTCTCTCTCTCTCTCTCTCTCTCCCTTTCTATCTCTCTTTCTCCCTCTCTTAAAAACAAATAAACATGAAAAAATTTATAAAAAAAGAAGTGTTTAAGATTCCGAGAGAGGAGAAAGGAAGCATGATGAGTAAAGGGATTGGATAATTGGGAGCTAGGCCTAAGAATGTGAATAGGAGTTTGGTAGAGAAACAGTAAGTTAGATTGGAGAAAAACCTGTGGATCTATCAAGGATTTGATCAGAATTTACTCAGAGTTAAGAAATCAGTGGTTGAAACGTTTCGTGATACTTTTCTGTTTAACTAGTTCCAAATTTGACAAAAGCTGTATTCTCAGATTTGGAATGTTAAATTCTGGTTAACTCAATCCAATATTCTGTTTATATCCTTTAAAATAGCCTTATATTCAGGGGCGCCTGGGTGGCTCATCAGTTGAGTGTCTGACTTCAGCTCAGGTCATGATCTTGCAGTTTGTGAGTTCGAGCCCCGCATTGGGCTCTGTGTTGACAGCTCAGAGCCTGAGACCTGCTTCAGATTCTGTGTCTTCATCTCTCTCTCTGCCCTTCCCCCACTCATGTTCTGTCTCTCTCTCTCTCAAAAATAAACATTAAAAAAAAACACCTTATATTCAATTTGGTCCATGGACTCAAGTCTGGTTCTGCCCTCATATAGCATATGGGCTCACATATGTCATAGCTAAACATCCTCATAGCTAAATATATACCTCAGTGTTGTAGAGAGAGATTCCAGGTTTCTACATAAAAATTTTGGAAGGAACACTGCTTTTAGTACTAATTGTTAATTATAAAATAGATTCTACTCCTCACTCTCCAGCAATAACAACAGTTCCAGGTTGTTGTCAGAGCTTTCTCCCCTTTTCAGTCTCTAGTTTTCTCTTCTTCATTGTTTAGCAAACCTTAATCAATCAATAATTAATGCTTAGTAAGCCTTTCTTGGCCTGGGTTCTTAGCCCCGGTTGCCTGTACGAATCACCAGAGCCTTGCTAGTAAAACTATTGTCCATGGGCCAGCAGCACTGGCATCACCTTGGAGATGTCAGAAGGCAAAATTTCAGATGCTACTCCAGATCTACTAAATCAGAATCTGCATTTGAATAAAATCCTTAGGTAATTCATATTTACATTAAATTTTAAGAAGTGCTCACCTAGGCTGCTTTTAAAAATTCAACTGTTGGTGTACTTGGGTGTCTCAGTTGGTTAAGCATCCGACTCTTGATTTTCCTCAGGTCATGATCTCATGCTTCATGAGTGCAAGCTCTACATTGGGCTCCATGCTCACAGTGTGGAACCTGCTTGGGATTCCCTTTCCCTCTTTCTCGCCCCCTCCAGTGCACTCTCTCTCGCCCCCTCCAGTGCACTCTCTCTCTCCCAAAATAATAGATAGATGATAGATAGGTAGATAGATAGATAGATTAGCTGTTGTGGCCCACATATAATTTAATTACCCTAGGGTGGGTACCAACCATCAGTATATTTTAAAAGCCCTTTGAGTGATTCTAATTTGCAACCAGGGCTGAGAAACTACTACTTGGTGAGTTTTGGCGTAGAAAGAAGAATATCTACAATTTTCCGAAAAGGCTCTTAAAATGTTTTTGTATTTTAATTACCTGTCTGTGTGAGGCTGTATTTTCTTCAAATACTTTGGGCAAAGCAACATCCTAACAGATTGAATATAGAAGCAGATATGAGAATCTGATTGTCTTCTCTTAAGCCAGATATTAAAGAGCTTTGCAAAAATTTAATAATGTACCCCCCTTTTCTTCAAAACTTTTGTTGGGAAAAAATACTTACTTTTTTTTTTTTTTTTTTTATATATGAAATTTATTGTCAAATTGGTTTCCATACAACACCCAGTGCTCATCCCAAAAGGTGCCCTCCTCAGTACCCGTCACCCACCCTCTCCTCCCTCCCACCCCCCATCAACCCTTAGTTTGTTCTCAGTTCTCAACAGTCTCTTATGCTTTGGCTCTCTCCCACTCTAACCTCTTTTTTTTTTTTTTTGTTCCCCTCCCCCATGGGTTTCTCTTAAGTTTCTCAGGATCCACATAAGAGTGAAACCATATGGTATCTGTCTTTCTCTGTATGGCTTATTTCACTTAGCATCACACTCTCCAGTTCCATCCACGTTGCTACAAAAGGCCATATTTCATTTTTTCTCATTGCCACGTAGTACTCCATTGTGTATATAAACCACAATTTCTTTATCCATTCATCAGTTGATGGACATTTAGGCTCTTTCCATAATTTGGCTATTGTTGAGAGTGCTGCTATGAACATTGGGGTACAAGTGCCCCTATGCATCAGTACTCCTGTGTCCCTTGGATAAATTCCTAGCAGTGCTATTGCTGGGTCATAGGGTAGGTCTATTTTTAATTTTCTGAGGAACCTCCACACTGCTTTCCAGAGCGGCTGCACCAATTTGCATTCCCACCAACAGTGCAAGAGGTTTCCCGTTTCTCCACATCCTCTCCAGCATCTATAGTCTCCTGATTTGTTCATTTTGGCCACTCTGACTGGCGTGAGGTGATATCTGAGTGTGGTTTTGACTTGTATTTCCCTGATAAGGAGCGACGCTGAACATCTTTTCATGTGCCTGTTGGCCATCCGGATGTCTTCTTTAGAGAAGTGTCTATTCATGTTTTCTGCCCATTTCTTCACTGGGTTATTTGCTTTTCGGGTGTGGAGTTTGGTGAGCTCTTTATAGATTTTGGATACTAGCCCTTTGTCCGATAGGTCATTTGCAAATATCTTTTCCCATTCTGTTGGTTGCCTTTTAGTTTTGTTGGTTGTTTCCTTTGCTGTGCAGAAGCTTTTTATCTTCATAAGGTCCCAGTAATTCACTTTTGCTTTTACTTCCCTTGCCTTTGGGGATGTGTCGAGTAAGAGATTGCTACGGCTGAGGTCAGAGAGGTCTTTTCCTGCTTTCTCCTCTAAGGTTTTGATGGTTTCCTGTCTCACATTCAGGTCCTTTATCCATTTTGAGTTTATTTTTGTGAATGGTGTGAGAAAGTGGTCTAGTTTCAACCTTCTGCATGTTGCTGTCCAGTTCTCCCAGCACCATTTGTTAAAGAGACTGTCTTTTTTCCATTGGATGTTCTTTCCTGCTTTGTCAAAGATGAGTTGGCCATACGTTTGTGGGTCTAGTTCTGGGGTTTCTATTCTATTCCATTGGTCTATGTGTCTGTTTTTGTGCCAATACCATGCTGTCTTGATGATGACAGCTTTGTAGTAGAGGCTAAAGTCTGGGATTGTGATGCCTCCTGCTTTGGTCTTCTTCTTCAAAATTACTTTGGCTATTCAGGGCCTTTTGTGGTTCCATATGAATTTTAGGATTGCTTGTTCTAGTTTCGAGAAGAATGCTGGTGCAATTTTGATTGGGATTGCATTGAATGTGTAGATAGCTTTGGGTAGTATTGACATTTTGATAATATTTATTCTTCCAATCCATGAGCAGGGAATGTCTTTCCATTTCTTTAAATCTTCTTCAATTACCTTCATAAGCTTTCTATAGTTTTCAGCATACAGATCCTTTACATCTTTGGTTAGATTTATTCCTAGGTATTTTATGCTTCTTGGTGCAATTGTGAATGGGATCAGTTTCTTTATTTGTCTTTCTGTTGCTTCATTGTTAGTGTATAAGAATGCAACTGATTTCTGTACATTGATTTTGTATCCTGCCACTTTGCTGAATTCATGTATCAGTTCTAGCAGACTTTTGGTGGAGTCTATCGGATTTTCCATGTATAATATCATGTCATCTGCAAAGAGAGAAAGCTTGACTTCATCTTTGCCAATTTTGACGCCTTTGATTTCCTTTTGTTGTCTGATTGCTGATGCTAGAACTTCCAGCACTATGTTAAACAACAGCGGTGAGAGTGGGCATCCCTGTCGTGTTCCTGATCTCAGGGAAAAAGCTCTCAGTTTTTCCCCGTTGAGGATGATGTTAGCTGTGGGCTTTTCATAAATGGCTTTTATGATCTTTAAGTATGTTCCTTCTATCCCGACTTTCTCAAGAGTTTTTATTAAGAAAGGGTGCTGGATTTTGTCAAAGGCCTTTTCTGCATCGATTGACAGGATCATATGGTTCTTCTCTTTTTTTTGTTAATGTGATGTATCACGTTGATTGATTTGCGAATGTTGAACCAGCCCTGCATCCCAGGAATGAATCCCACTTGATCATGGTGAATAATTCTTTTTATATGCCGTTGAATTCGATTTGCTAGTATCTTATTGAGAATTTTTGCATCCATATTCATCAGGGATATTGGCCTGTAGTTCTCTTTTTTTACTGGGTCTCTGTCTGCTTTAGGAATCAAAGTAATACTGGCTTCATAGAATGAGTCTGGAAGTTTTCCTTCCCTTTCTATTTCTTGGAATAGCTTGAGAAGGATAGGTATTATCTCTGCTTTAAACGTCTGGTAGAACTCCCCTGGGAAGCCATCTGGTCCTGGACTCTTATTTGTTGGGAGATTTTTGATAACCGATTCAATTTCTTCGCTGGTGATGGGTCTGTTCAAGCTTTCTATTTCCTCCTGATTGAGTTTTGGAAGAGTGTGGGTGTTCAGGAATTTGTCCATTTCTTCCAGGTTGTCCAATTTGTTGGCATATAATTTTTCATAGTATTCCCTGATAATTGTTTGTATCTCTGAGGGATTGGTTGTAATAATTCCATTTTCATTCATGATTTTATCTATTTGGGTCATCTCCCTTTTCTTTTTGAGAAGCCTGGCTAGAGGTTTGTCAATTTTGTTTATTTTTTCAAAAAACCAACTCTTGGTTTCATTAATCTGCTCTACAGTTTTTTTAGATTCTATATTGTTTATTTCTGCTCTGATCTTTATTGTTTCTCTTCTTCTGCTGGGTTTAGGCTGCCTTTGCTGTTCTGCTTCTATTTCCTTTAGGTGTGCTGTTAGATTTTGTATTTGGGATTTTTCTTGTTTCTTGAGATAGGCCTGGATTGCAATGTATTTTCCTCTCAGGACTGCCTTTGCTGCGTCCCAAAGCGTTTGGATTGTTGTATTTTCATTTTCGTTTGTTTCCATATATTTTTTAATTTCTTCTCTAATTGCCTGGTTGACCCACTCATTCGTTAGTAGGGTGTTCTTTAACCTCCATGCTTTTGGAGGCTTTCCAGACTTTTTTCTGTGGTTGATTTCAAGCTTCATAGCATTGTGGTCTGAAAGTATGCATGGTATGATTTCAATTCTTGTAAACTTATGAAGGGCTGTTTTGTGACCCAGTATATGATCTATCTTGGAGAATGTTCCATGTGCACTCGAGAAGAAAGTATATTCTGTTGCTTTGGGATGCAGAGTTCTAAATATATCTGTCAAGTCCATCTGATCCAATGTCTCATTCAGGGCCCTTGTTTCTTTATTGACCGTGTGTCTAGATGATCTATCCATTTCTGTAAGTGGGGTGTTAAAGTCCCCTGCAATCACCACATTCTTCTCAATAAGGTTGCTTATGTTTATGAGTAATTGTTTTATATATTTGGGTGCTCCGGTATTCGGCGCATAGACATTTATAATTGTTAGCTCTTCCTGATGGATAGACCCTGTCACTATTATATAATGTCCTTCTTCATCTCTTGTTACAGCCTTTAATTTAAAGTCTAGTTCGTCTGATATAAGGATGGCTACTCCAGCTTTCTTTTGGCTTCCAGTAGCATGATAAATAGATCTCCATCCCCTCACTCTCAATCTAAAGGTGTCCTCAGGTCTAAAATGAGTCTCTTGTAGACAGCAAATAGATGGGTCTTGTTTTTTTATCCATTCTGATACCCTATGTATTTTGGTTGGCGCATTTAATCCATTTACATTCAGTGTTATTATAGAAAGATATGGATTTAGAGTCATTGTGATGTCTGTATGTTTTATGCTTGTAGTGATGTCTCCGGTACTTTGTCTCACAGGGTCCCCCTTAGGATCTCTTGTAAGGCTGGTTTAGTGGTGACAAATTCCTTCAGTTTTTGTTTGTTTGGGAAGACCTTTATCTCTCCTTCTATTCTAAATGACAGACTTGCTGGATAAAGGATTCTCGGCTGCATATTTTTTCCGTCTAGCACACTGAAAATCTCGTGCCAATTCTTTCTGGCCTGCCAAGTTTCAAAAGAGAGATCAGTCACGAGTCTTATAGGTCTCCCTTTATATGTGAGGGCACGTTTACCCTTTGCTGCTTTCAGAATTTTCTCTTTATCCTTGTATTTTGCCAGTTTCACTATGATATGTCGTGCAGAAGATCGATTCAAGTTACGTCTGAAGGGAGTTCTCTGTGCCTCTTGGATTTCAATGCCTTTTTCCTTCCCCACTTCAGGGAAGTTCTCAGCTATTATTTCTTCAAGTACCCCTTCAGCACCTTTCCCTCTCTCTTCCTCCTCTGGGATACCAATTATGCGTATATTATTTCTTTTTAGTGTATCACTTAGTTCTCTAATTTTCCCCTCATACTCCTGGATTTTTTTATCTCTCTTTTTCTCAGCTTCCTCTTTTTCCATAACTTTATCTTCTAGTTCACCTATTCTCTCCTCTGCCTCTTCAATCCGAGCCGTGGTGGTTTCCATTTTGTTATGCATTTCGTTTAAAGCGTTTTTCAGCTCCTCGTGACTGTTCCTTAGTCCCTTGATCTCTGTAGCAAGAGATTCTCTGCTGTCAGCCAAACTGTTTTCAAGCCCAGCGATTAATTTTATGACTATTATTCTAAATTCACTTTCTGTTATATTATTTAAATCCTTTTTGATCAGCTCATTAGCTGTTGTTATTTCCTGGAGATTCTTCTGAGGGGAATTCTTCCGCTTGGTCATTTTGGATAGTCCCTGGCGTGGTGAGGACCTGCAGGGCACTTCCCCTGTGCTGTGGTGTATAACTGGAGTTGGTGGGCGGAGCCGCAGTCAGACCTGATGTCTGCCCCCAGCCCACCGCTGGGGCCACAGTCAGACTGGTGCCTGCCTTCTCTTCTCCTCTCCTAGGGGCGGGATTCACTGTGGGGTGGGGTGGCCTGTCTGGGCTACTTGCACACTGCCAGGCTTGTGATGCTGGGGATCTGGCGTCTTAGCTGGGGTGGGTAGGCAAGGTGCACAGGGGCAGGAGGGGCAGGAGGGGCAGGCTTAGCTTGCTTCTCCTTAGGTGATCCACTTCAGGAGGGGCCCTGTGGCAGCAGGAGGGAGTCAGATCCGCTGCCGGAGGTTTGGCTCCGCAGAAGCGCAGAGTTGGGTGTTTGCGCGGAGGGAGCAAGTTCCCTGGCAGGAACTGGTTCTCTTTGGGATTTTGGCTGGGGGATGGGCGGGGGAGATGGCGCTGGCGAGCGCCTTTGTTCCCCACCAAACTGAGCTCTGTCGTCAGGGGGCTCAGCAGCTCTCCTTCCCTTTGTCCTCCAGCCTTCCCGCTTTCTGAGCAGAGCTGTTAACTTATGACCTCCCAGACGCTAAGTCGCGCTTGCTGTCGGAACACAGTCCGTCAGGCGCGTCCGCTTTTTGCAAGCCAGACTCGGGGGCTCTGCTTGGCTGGCGAGCCGCCCCTCCGCCCCGGCTCCCTCCCGCCAGTCCGTGGAGTGCGCACCGCCCCGCCGCCCTTCCTACCCTCTTCCGTGGGCCTCTCGTCTGTGCTTGGCTCCGGCGACTCCGTTCTGCTAATCCTCTGGTGGTTTTCTGGGTTATTTAGGCAGGTGTAGGTGGAATCTAAGTGATCAGCAGGACGCGCGGTGAGCCCAGCGTCCTCCTATGCCGCCATCTTCCCTCTCTTTTCAAAAAATACTTACTTTTATAAAAATATTTTTTTAATGTTAACATGTAGTAATTTATTATTATTGCTTTTTACTGCATCATTAAATAAGTATTTTTAATATTTATGTTTTAATTTGAATATGGTAAACATCAAGGGAAATAGTTTGTTGGAGTCTTCTCTTACTGTTTTTTTTTTTACCAAAGCTGATGTTAAATTTTTCAGGAATATTATGAACTAGCTGTTGCTTAAGAATATATATATTCCTCTTGTATATAGAGGATTCTAAGATAGTGGAGTAGTAAGTAAGGCTCAGGAATCTGTCTTCTCACCTAGACAATTGCCCTGGCAGAATATATGTAATGTAACTATTTTGGAACTCTGAAATACATGGAAAGCTTGCAACTTCTAGGTAAAGGTTTGGCAGGTAAATTGCAGTTAATTTTAGTCAATTTCAGCTCTCAGCACAATAGCAGTTACCCTTCCCTCCACCTTTGCTCCCTCCCTCAGCACCCTGGAAGGTAGCCCTGCACATTTCTGGAGCATACAATTTGCCAGAGCCAGGGTGGGCAAAATGGACCCTGTCCTCCAAATACTGGTGATCTGTACTTTGATCAATGATTGCAGCTTCCAATTACAGATATGCAGACAAAGAACACAGTGGCCATTGTTGTTACATCTGCCCCCATTTTTGTAAGCCCTTCCCTTCTGGATGAAGGGGATTTAAAGGGATGGTGCCCCTTTTTACCCTCCCTTCATTTTTTCTTTTTCCCCCGTTGGAAGCCAGACATTAAAAACCAGAACTTTCAAAAGCAACTATGCATGAAAATGGCCCATCCACTTTATGGAAAATCTAATCCCTCTTAAGAGCTGGGATGGTGCCCCATATATTTTTTTGTCTCTCCACTCTGCATTATGCAATTTGAGGTGCTCGATTAGTTAATTGTTAAATAACTGAGTTATCAGTATTTGGCCAAGTGTCTATTACGTCAGATGTTTAACCCTAAGATGCAGCTATTCCTTCAATGAATACCTATAAGTAAATACCAAAAGAGACTGTGCTAGATGCAAAAGACAGATACAGTCCCTGGTAATGGAACTTACATAGAGATAAATAATCTACACTCATTAAAGCAAGTAAATGAATTAAGGTGTGAGGGTGATTATTTTGTAGGGAGTGATGTGTATATGAGAGTCCCTAACTTAGTCTGGGAGATGACCAGAAGAAGCCCCTTGAAGTGAAATAAAGAATTAACTGACCAGTTGGAATAGAAGGGGACTGTTCTAGGTAGAGGGAATGAAAAAAATACCATCTATTCAACCAATTTATTATGAAGGAGGCACTCAGTAACAATTTGATTGTAGATTATTTAGCACACATGGGCTTTCCCTGCCCTTAGGAGAGCCAAGCAATTTTAAGTGCTCTGGATTTTCATGTGATACACTCTCAAGACTAAATAATAAGCAGAATGGAAACATTAATAAAAATAAAATTAAAGTAATAAATATGGAATGAATAAGTTAGTTTCATAGAATCCCCATATAACACAGAGAAGACAAGAGAGTTGGGGAAAACTCTCTAGAATGTGCAACTCTCAGCACTACACAGGCATAAAAAGAAACTCAATATCTTAATGGAGGACTCTCCCAGAGAGCAGAGGCTCAACACCTGTGTCCCTACAGGAGTCCTGTAAGGTGTCTTATTACTGGGTCTATAAATTATGCAGCCAAATCCTTCATTCATATTAATCAGTCTGTAGTTCTTGTGCCTGTCAGCCTAATTAAAATGTATGTAAGGAAAGTGAGTGAGAAGTTTGGTAATCCTGAGGACTGAGAAATAAGGCAGGATACAGAGGCTAGGGCTGCATTTCCTTTAGGGATCAGAGGAGAACCTGTTAATTGCTATTTATACAAAACTTCTTAATAACTTGGTTTTGGCTCCAGGTTGAATACACGTTCCTAAATGGTGTGCTTAGTTCTGTAAAGTAGTAAATGGAAAAAATCTCCTAGTTATTAAGAAATATTCTGATAAAATCAAGGGGAGTTTATTGAGTAGGACACAACTAGGACAATTTAGAGATAATTACCAAGTCCATAAATTTTCTCAGTAAGTGCTCTATTTGTGAATCTTCACATTTATTAGTTATATCAGCAATAGTAGGGTGACTTTGTTAATCTTAGCGATGCTTTTGGTTAGGAATATTGGTGAGGGTAGGCTTTAGTGAGAAGAATTCTTGAAAGCACCGAGGAAACTTCTCAGAGATGTCACTTTGATATGTAACTTGAGTTCCAGTGGCTTCTTTGTGCTAACATATTAATTCATTAAATATAGCTGTGTTCTGAGGAAATTTTATAGTATTTGGGAGTTCTCCAAAAGAGGGCCCTGCCATATCCCTTAAAATACATGATAAGAAAATTCTTCAAATTGAGGCCTGGAGAAGTCCACATCACAAAACTTACTTACAGGCCTAGAATTTATTCTTAGATCCAAGATAAAAAAAAAAAAATGCCACACCGGGGTACCTGGGTGGCTCAGTCCATTAAGGGGCTAAAACTTGATTTTGGCTTACATCATGATCTCACAATTCGTGAGTTCCAGCCCCATGTCAGGCTCTGCACTGATAGTGTGGAACCTGCTTGGGATTCTTTCTCTCTCTCTCTCTCTCTCTCTCTCTCTCTCTCTCTCTGTCCCTCTCTCTCTCTTTCTGCCCCTATCTCCTCTAAAAATAACTAAATAAACTTAAAAAAAATAAGCCACACCAGTGTCTGGCACAGGGTCTGTACTTAGTAAATATTCATTGAATCAGTGTTGAGTAATTCCTCCTAGGAATTACTAGAAAATTCCTCCCAGGAGGAATTCCTAGGAGGAATTTTCTCCACTTTGATTTGAGATTCCTCATGCCCTTGGCTTTGGGTGCCTCAGGATAAGAAACTCACCATTTCCTCCTCTATGACTTCCTCATATATTTGTAAATGCCCAATAATGATTCATATAGAAATGGTATCTGAGTTCTTATGGCATGAATGCTACTTCTCCTCTACAAAATACCATGACTTCCTCCCCTGTGGAGACAAGCCCACTTGTCTGAGCCATTCCCTGCCCTTGCCTACCATGAATTCCAAGGTTTTTCTGCTTGGCACCACATGTTCCATGAAGTATCCAGAGCCTACTGATTCTGTGGGGAAGACTCTTAAAGTTAAAAGAGGACTCAATCAATTCTCCTGGAGCCTGGCCTATTCAGGGCTTTGAGTCAAATAGCTCTAGTATCTCTAGCCACTGCAGACACAATAGGAGTTTTAACAGTGATCACTTCAGTTGTCAAAGGAGCAGCTTGTAGCCAGAGTATGGCTGGGAGACAACTTTGCCATCTCCTGGGTAAGGATGCCTAGCCTTTTTAGCTTTTCTGCTCTTCCATGAGCAAAGGTTGCTGCTTATTCCTGCCCACCTTTGGGCAAACTGGTGCTGCTTGAAGATACTTAGGTAGAATTGAAAGACAGGCATTGGGGCCTTAACATCAAGGTAGGAAAAGAAATTGGCAAGCTTATGCATCCCTCAGGCATTTCTAATGTCTCTGAGAAGACTGGAAGCATAACGTCAGTTCATTCCACACTAACAGTCCTTCCAAGACCCAACCTGCCATCCTTGCTCCCCATCCCGGAGCTCATCCAGCAGAAGCAAGGGGGCACCTGCAGCTCCACAGACAGAATAGATCCCCAAATCTCAATCTTTTCAATCCTCAAAGATAGATGATATGCAAAGACCTGTGGGAACCAGAGCCTGGATCTATGCCAGAAAATACAAAATAAGGGCTGCTGTACATTCCAAGTTTTAAGGAGTTTTAAGGAGTATAAAAGGACAAAACAAAAGCCATCAGATCTGGTCTCAGTTTTCCTAAAGCCAGCTCAGTTTCCACAGGGTCTAGTGCCTAATCAGGAGTGCTAACATTCCCAGAAAAGTCAGGAAACAAAAGTCCTCATTCCCATAGAGAGCCATCTATGGCATCTGTTGCTAGAAATCAGTTTTTGTAAAGAATGACCACCAACAGTGTTATGGAGACAAATGATCTGAAATCTACCCCATGTCATATTTGCCTCCTTGGGATACCAGAACAGAGCCTAAACAATTCACAGAGGAACAGTCCTTCTGTCCTCACCATAGGTGGGACACCAGTTCCATCTGCTTCACATTCAGTCTGCAGGCAGGCTGACCCTACTCAAAAAATGGACACTGAAGTATGGACAGGTATATCTGTATTTCCCAGAGGAGACAACCAGGACTCATAACCTATGAGTGCCAGGAAATTCAGAGGAATTGTATTTCCTTAAGGTTTTGAGTATGGGTGTGTGGTACACTCTGGATCCTTCTGGGATTTTTGCTGTTGTAGGGAGAAAATAATCAATAAGTGCTCTGTGGGGCAGGTATAAACAGATATTTTCATACAAAATTCAAATCTCATAATTTAGACTTTACTTCACCCCTAGGGCATCCTTATTAATGAGAATTTTATTTGATGAATGTATTTAAATATAACTCACAGAGACTGGCTATGTGAGAGGTCTGCACATTATCAAGGAACTGTTTCAGCTGTTGATGCAGGCTGCTGAGTGCCTCAGCCCTAAACAGCTGCAGTGGTACTCAGCAACATTCTCTTACTGATTGACCTCAATTGGAAAGAAGCTCTTGGAGAGACTGCAGGGGATGTGTTCCAAACACCAGCTCATGTTGGACTCTGGAAAGGCTGCCCTGGCTCTATGGCTCTAACTGGGCTATTAGTTCCAGTGGCCTTGCTATGGGACCACCACTTGATTGCCCGCCCTGGCTTTGACCCTCTTTTTCTTCAAAGGCCCCATGAAACTCCCTTGAAAATAGCCTGTCATATAGTACTTCTACTTCTGTAAATAGTAGCTTCAGCTAGAATAAATATGGAGAAAGAGAAGTCGTAATAACAAAGATAATCATAATTAGAGACTTTTTAAAAGCCTTAGTTAACTGGATTATGCAAGGTTTTTTTAACTGAAGTATAGTTGACACAGAATGTTACATTAGTTTCAGGTATACAACATAGTGATTCAACTTCTCTATATGTTATGCTATGCTCACCACAAGTGTAGCCACCATACAACTCTATTACAGTATCATTGACTATATTCCCTATGCTGTGTCTTTTATTCCTGTGGCTAATTCATTCCATAACTGTGCCTCCCAGTCCCTTCATCTATTTTTCCCTTCTCTTCCCATCCCCTCTCCTCTGGAAATCATTTACAAATACAGTTTGTTTTCTGTATTTGTGGGTCTTTTTCTGCTTTTTGTTTCATTGTTCATTTATTTTGTTTTTTAGATTCCACATAAAAGTGAAATCATATGGTATATATCTTTCTCTTTTTTCACTTAGCATGATACCCTCTAGGTCCATTCATGTTGCCACAAATGGCAAGATCTCTTACACACACACACACACACACACACACACACACACACACACACACACTATGCTAGTTTCTGAAAATCAGCTGGGAAGCATCCCATTTCTATACTCTGTGTAGATTATCTACCATAGCAAATATCTCTTCATTGAAAGTCCTAAAAGCATTTGCCTGTAAAACTATCTGGGCTGAAAAGTATACTTATTTGAAGAAAAATGTACAACTTCTCAATTTTTCTCTATGGTAATGGCCTGTCAGGTTTTTCTACTTTTTTTAAAAAGTCAAATTTGATAATATATGTACATGTACACACACACACTCCTTTATTTTTTTAGTAATTTTAGATTCACAGAAAAAATTGAGTAGCTATACAGTTTCATCTACTCACACCTCGATCTTCCTATAACCTAACAGTTTCTCCTTTTATTAACATTTTGCATTACTGTGGTACCTTTGTTGTAGCTGATGAACCAATGTTGATACATCGTTAACTGAAATGTAGTTTAAAGTTCATTCTTTGTGTTATATAGTTCTATGGGTTTTTGACAAGTGAATGTCAAGTATCCACCATTACAGTGTCATACAGAATAGTTTCACTGTCTTAAAAAAACCCCTGTGCTCCACCTGTTAATTCCACCATGCCCCTCAAAACCCCCGCCAACAACTGATCTTTTACTATTTCTATAGTTTTGCCTTTTTTAGGTTGTCATATTGTTGGATCATACAGTATGCAGCCTTTTTAGATTGGCTTCTTTCACTTAGCAATACACATTTAAATTCCCTCCATGTCTTTTTGTGGCTTGATAGCTTGTTTCTTTTTATCATTGAATGATATTCCATTGTATGGATGTACCACAGTTATCCGCTCACCTATTGAAGGACATCTTGGTTATTTCTAGGTTTTGGAAATGATAAATAAAGCTTCTATAAACATTTACATGCAAGTTTTTGTGTAGATGTAAGTTTTCACCAATATGAGTAAATACCTAGGAGTGTGTTTGCTGGATAGTGTGGTAAGTCAACATTTAGCTTTGTAAGAAACGGCCTAATTGTCTTCCAAACTGGCTGTACAATTTTGAATCCCCACCATAAGTGAATGAGAGTTTCTGCTGCTCCACATCCTTGCCAGCATTTGATGTTGCCAGTGCTTTGAGTTTTTGCCTTTTTAATAAGTGTGTGGTGCTCAGTATTATTTTAATTTGCAATTCCCTACTGACATATGATGTTCAGCATCTTTTTATATGCTTATTTTCCATATGTATATTTCCTTTGTGAGGTGTCTGTTTAGATCTTTTGCTTACTTTTTAATTGGATTTTTTTTATTGTTGAGTTTTAGGAGTTCTTTGTATATTTTGGATACCAGTCCTTTATCACATAGGTGTTCTGCAAGTATTTCTCCCAGTCTGTGGTTTGCCTTTTCATTCTCTTAGCAGAGCCTTTCAGAAGTTTTTCATTTTAATCAAGTCCAACTTATCATATCAGCCCCCCACCCCTGCCAACACACAGACACACAGACACACATGGATCATGCTTTTGGTGGTGTATCTAAAAAGTCATTGCCGTGGGTATCTGGGTGGCTCAATCAGTTAAACATCTGACTCTTGGTTTTGGCTCAGGTCATGATCTCACAGTTCATTGGATCAAGCCCCGCATCAGGCTTTGCACTGACAGTGAGGAGACTACTTGGGATTCTCTCTCCCTCTCTCTCTGCCCCTCCCCCATGCATGCATGTGATCTCTCTCAAAATAAATAAATAAACTTAAAAAAAAGTCATTGCCAAATCCAAAGTCATCTAGATTTTCTTTTAATACTGGAATTTTTATAGCTTTGCATTTTACATTTAGGTCTGTTATCCATTTGAGTTAATTTTTGTGAAAGGTTGAAGTCTGTGTCTATATTCTTTTTTTTTTTTTTTTGCATATGGGTGTCTAATTGTTCCAGCACCACCTGTTGAAAAGACATTTCTCCATAAAATTACCCTTGCTCCTTCATCAAATCTCAGTTGGCTATACTTGTGTGGGTCTACTTTGGGGCTCTCTATTCTGTTCCATTGATCTATTCTTTCTCCATTACCACACCATCTTAATGACTATAGCTTTACAGTAAGTCTTGAAGGCAGCTAATATCAGTCCTCCAACTTTGTCTTCCTCCTTCTTTTCCCACCAACATCTCATCCAACCTCTCCTTCTTCTTTATTCTCTATTCTGTGGTTAATCCAGGTTTTCATTTCCATATAAACTTTAGAATTCATTTTTTTTGATATTCACAAAATAACTTCTTATCCATGAACATGAAATATTTCTATTTACCTAGCTGTTTTATTTCTTTCATCACAATTTTATGGTTTGTCTCATAAAGCTCCTGTACATGTTTGTTAGATTTATGCCTAGGTCTTTCTTTCTTTCTTTTGGTGCTAATATAAATAGCATTGTGTTTTTAATTTTAAATTCCAATTGTACATTGTTATTGTAAGAAAAACAATTGATTTTTGTACATTAACTGTTTATCCTGCAACCTTACTATAATTGCTTATTAGTTCCAGGTCTGGTTTTTTTTGTTGTTGCTTTTTTTTGTTTGTTTGTTTCTTAGCTTATTAGGGATTTTCTACATATAAAATCATGTTCTGCAAACAAAATATTTTATTTCTTTCTTCCCAATCTGTGTATCTTGTCTTACATTAGTTAGGAATTCCAGTACAATGTTGAATAGGAATGGTGAGAGAGGATGCCCTTGCCTTATTCCCAATCTTAGAGGGAAAAACATCTCATTTTCACCAGTTAGAATAATGTTAGCTGTGGGCTTTTTGTAGATATTCTTTATCAGATTCAGGCAATTCCCTTCTATTCCTAGTTTTCTCAGGGTTTTTTGTTTGTTTATTTGTTTTTTTGCATGAATCGCTGTTGAATTTTGTCAATTTTTTCTGCATTGATGTAATTGTGTGATTTTATATTTTTTGTGTATTTATTTACACATCAAAGTTTCTGTTTATCAAGAAATTATTTTTATTTCTCTGATTTTAAGATTTATTGGCATAGTTATACATCAGACTCTTGTAAATTTAAACACTTGTTCACTTAACAATTATTTATTGAACATGTACTCTGTTGAAGATTATGTTAGGTATGGAGAAGACATTAATAAATAAATCTGTATGAAAGTTTTAGGATAAGTTTGCATTTCGCATAAGGGATGGTGAGAGAGAATAAGGGGAAAGGACTGGAACAAAGAAGCCAACAGGGAATTGGGCAATTGTAAAATCAGACAGGATGTGACATTTCTTGCCTCCCAACTTTTTCTCACCACACTATTAACTGAGGAATGGTCACTCTTTGAGGGACAACTGAGTGATTATAGACTTCTGCAGTCCCTAACTGAGTTCAGAACAATATCCCTTATCATAAAATAGCACACACCACATCATGACCTACTCTTTGTCTACCTGTTCGTAGTACTCATGTCGTTCCTTAAACAGTCCATGCACATGCTGCTCCATCTGCCTCCACTGCTCTTTACCCTCTTATCCGATGGGTCAACTCCTAATTATCTTTTATTACCTTGATCACTCTCTCAGGGCCTGAACTGTTTCCATTAAATTGCATTCTAAATTATATCCAGTCTTTCAGTGCCCTTTGAAATAAAACCTCAGTTTAGCTCTTTAACCTCCACCCAGTATTATTCTTTCATTTCCCTAGAGTTCACTGTAATTCTCACTGAATGGCCAGTCTGTACTGACCCAAGAATGAAGGGCAGAGCCCTAAGAAGACCTACTATACAGACAATTTTCTAATTTCTTCTTCTATAAGAAAGTTTCATGACATTAAAACTAGAAGATCTTTTCTAAGGCTGAATGTGGAAGCAAGAAAGTATGGAGAAAGACAATGTGCAAGGGAGTAACTCAATAGCACTCCAAGCAGATGGTTTCTATTTTCTCTGAGACAGAAGCAAGTTCATCTGCCAGGAATGTGAGGAGGGTGTTAAAAGTTCCAATAACTGTTGTGGAAATGAGAAAGGAAGCTGAATACACACTAAAGATTCAGGAGAGTGCTGAAGATGGAGTGAAATTGGAAACTGAATGTGTAGAAGTAACCACCTCCCTGAGGTCAAATTTTCTTCTGCACCATTCTGTGCTCCAAAAGGTAGGAGTGAAGACTGGTGGTTGCACTGATCCAGGCTTTGCTGGGTGGGCAGTCAGGAAAATGAGAATATAATGTACTGATGAAGTAACACAGCTTTGGCATTTGATAGCTACTTCAAATCCTGGTTCTGCCCCTCAATATGTGAATTTATGCAAATTACTTAATCATTTTAAGCCTTAACGTGTCCAATGAAAAATGGCGACAATCCTATGTACTTCACTGATTCAAAAGATACTGAGTGCCCTACTGCATACTGTTCTTGGACCTGGAGATACAGCTGAGATCAAAAGAGACAAAAATTCCTGTCTTTTGGAAGTAAACATTTACAGAGAAGAGAAAAAACAAAGACAACAAAGGGTTTAGGGAAAAAATAAGCAGAGAAGGGATAAAGTACATGCAGGAGACTGCTATGAAAGGTGAGTAGCCAGCAAAGCCCTTAGTGAGCTGATGTTTGAACCTGAACGAGTTATGTGAGTTAAGGTGAGGATTCATATAGTGGGCTAGCAATAAATTCAAACTAATAGTCTTGCTGTCAAGAGACTTCCTGAAATCAAGGTTGCTGGCTTTCCCCCCTTTCCTTAGAAGCTTAAGGAGAGCACGCATGATTTGGGTGACTACTATTGGAGCTTCTCACTTCCAGACCTGAGTCCTCAAATCTCACCTCTCGCTGAAGTGCCAGCTCAAGTGCCACTTAAGAGGCACTTTCCTAACAGTATTCACTCTTCTCTCACTCACGTCGAGATATCTCTGATTCTCTTTCATAAAGCCGCCAGGTTCTATCCAAGTTCTATCAGTAAATTGTTACTTGTCTGGGTGACTCACTTTAACCCGGGTCTCATTTTTCATCAATAAAATGAAAAGATCATATTAGACGACCTACTTTCCGGCTCTTACTATTTTATGATTCTAAGAGTAAAACCCACATCCCCACTCCCTTCTCACAGCTCATTCAACAATCCTGTCACAGCTGGTATCCGCAGTACCGGACTACGCAAAAACCCAAGCCATAGCGTGGGTCAGTCACTATCAACACCACAGAAGAACTCGGGCCAAGTGGCCCACCCATTTCACAGCGTTAACACCTGACCCTCCCCAGAACGCCCGCCCTCCGGGCATTTCCGGTTTTCCGCAGATCTTCTTCCGGAACACTTGCTCACGTCTGACTCCGCCCCCCCATTCGTTAGAGACCATTGGCTCTTTCTTTGAGGAAGAGGAGAATTTCCTAATGTTGATTGGTTTCCGTCATTGTTGATGGGTTAGTTACAAACAAGGCGTGCCTGGTCTCCCTGGTAACGCTCTGCCAACAGCTCTGATTGGTTCTTGTCCTAATCCCATCTTCCGTCCCAACTGCGAGTGGTTGAGTCCCTTGACGGGGCGCGGCGGTGGTAGGTGTCGCGTACGGGATTCCCGAGCTGACGTGGCTTAAATTTGGGAGGGGGGCAGCTGGCGCCTCCGGCCGCAGCCTCTTCCAGGTGAGTGAGGGATACTCCCCAACTCCTCCCTTCTTTGAGTCTTTTAACGGTCACCCCTCCGCAGGGGCTGCCGAAGCGGCCACACTCGGGTCCCCTCCCTGCCCCTCCTCTTCCTATTCCGTCCTGGATCCAGCCCTACACACGCCTCCCTTCACCTACCAGGCCTAGTTCTAGTTGCCCACATGCCAGCTGGCCCTTTGGAAGGGCTTTGGGGGTCTCACTGCGCGGCCTCGGGGCACATATGCGCGGTCTGCTCTCTCCCCAGGACGTTTCTTCTCCCGGAGCGACGGAGAGGGCTCTCGGGTCAGCCCTGTCCTCTCGGCCTTGTTCCCTGAGCGGCCTGTTCAGGCCGCCCTGGGTTCGCAGTAGCTGACGTCGGAGAAAACCTGTCTGGCCCGTGCGCTCAGGTTCTAAACTTAGTTTCCGGAAGGGGAAGCGGGACCCAAAGGAATGAAAGCTTTTGAGGGCGGAGATCACAGAAACGGTGGACATAAAATGCAAAAAGGGACCTGGCAAAAGATCCTGCTAATGAGTTGCTGGTGAGATTTGGAGAGAGGAATAATCTTTGCGACGCCTTCAGCACTAAAATCCCAGGAATCAGGGGTAGACATACTGTTACAGAAAGAGAATCCTGAAGAAAGTTCTGGAGGAAAAAGAACTTGATTTGGTGCTGTGGAGGATATTTATCTGCTTAAGGGGAGTGGTGTGTGGGAGTTCGAAGAGAAGAGTGAGTTTTTTGACAAATGAGGAATATATTTGTCCGACTTATTTTAAGAGTTCCATTTGGTCTGTGGGGAAAGGACAGTTTAAGTGTAGGACAGAGATATTTAAAATCACTGGATAAGTACTTTCACTTTTGGCGATAGTTGGAAGCTTTCTGAACTCTTAAAGAACCTTACGGTTCTTTTTGCAAGATGGCAGTGGAGAACTCCTTACAGACAGGCTTGGAGGCCTTTCCAGAAACACGAAGTAATTAAAATTTGCATGGTCAGAATGACTATGAATGGTCAAACCCAGTAAACATTAACCTGGAAATGGCAGGATTTGGTCATGGAATAGATATAGGAAGAAGTTGAAGAGAACTAAAAAGTTGCAACCATTATACACTGACAGTTTCACAACTTTTACTTTTCATCCCTTGACCATGTACTTTACTTAAATGCTTTCCTCTTCACTGCATTAACTTCGTTTGACCACATCAGTAGTTCCTAAACATTTTTACACACCCTATCAGTAGAACGTTTTTGAACAATCATATTCCAAATATGTTATATTTAATTATGGATACCATATGCATAGCACAGTAAACATATACAAAAACGTATTTAAAAGGATGAAAAAAAAATCTTGCCTACTCTCCAGGACACTCCTAACCCAATTTGGGGACCATTATAAAGTTTGTTTATTTTGCAAGAAGGCTGTTTACATTTCTAAGGATCTACAGACTGGATGGAGAAAACTTTTTTTTCTTTTTTTTTTTGAGGTCCTCCATTCTTCTGGAATGGGACCTCCTAGAAACCCTCTTTAGGCGATCCTTTTTCCCTCTGCTTGAGTCTTAAAGGCCCCCTATCTTTTTCCCTTTTGCATTAATGGATTAATTAAAAGGATGTCGATTTTATCCATTTATAAAAATAATAAATCGTTCATAAACTTCTCTTGGTTAAATACTGTTAGGAATAAATTATTTGGAACACATCTCACCACTGATCGTCACATACCAGTCTGTTGTTAGGAACCACTATATAAAAGGAGGTTAGGCTCTCTAATACTATATTTTTAATTCAGCCATGTAAAAATCAGCAATATGTACGTTAGGTAAGTTGAAATTCAATACAAAAGGGTATAATATAAAAACAAAAATCTCTTTCTCCCCTATCTACTGGCCTTTTTCTCATTCCCTACTTCCCAGAAGTAAGCATTATAAATAATTTGCTTCTTCTTAAGAAACTTTCTGATCAGGCTCAAGCACTTACCTAATATGTATCCCCCTCCTATTTCTTTCCCACAAGTGGAGTCATGATACACATACTATTCTATACCTTTCTTTTGCCTCTTGATACTACATTTTTTTCTATCCATAAGTATTAAAGTACCTCATTCTTTTAAAAGGCTATACAGCATGTCCTTGTAGAAATGTCAAAATGTACTTAGTGTGTTCCCTATTGATGGACATTGGATTGTATTTATTAGGCATCACAAACACTGCTGTAGTGAATATATAAGTATATGAGTGCTCTCATGGCCCCAGCCCTAATTTCAGCCCCAGTGATGAATGTTGGGTGATGAGGTTACTCACAAAATAGATTCTTTTTTGTATATCTCCATCAGCCAAGAAGCTTTATGGTGCTCTGTGATTAGTTAAAATATATAATCTCTCTTATGCTGTAGTTTACAAACCTTAAAACTGGGGATATTGATAGTACCTCCTTGTTGGGGTTGTTTTAATAATAAAAAAGTAAAGTAATGAGGATATATGTTTTTATATGTAAAGCTATTGAAATAATACTTAGTGCATAGTACTGCTTATATAAATTATATCTACCATTTACTTCTAAATTTGTTAATGAAAACATTTTTTTGTGTCATGAAAATTAGCTTTTCATTTTGTAATTGTAAAGTTACATCATAATATTGGATATGTTTTTTCCAGCTGTATAGCACCATTTCCTCTCAGTTCCTCAAACCAATTGAAAATCACTTTGAGAATTAAGGAATTAAGGAAAACTACCCAGGCTCAACCAAGTACACTTTAAATAAATTTGAGGAGTGACTTGGAGATCTCACCATTTTCTGTGGGAAAATGTGATTTAAATTCCAAAGCAGATGTGTACCCAGGCATGCACTATCTTCAATTATTTATTTTTTTTTATTTTCCCATGCATTTTGTACTAAGTTTTCTGTGGTTAGGGACATTACTTATATTTCTTTTTATGTTTTTGTGGCTCCTGGCATTATGCTCCATGCAAAGTAGGTACTTTGAAAATAATTATTTATAGCAAGCAGTGAAGACTTTGCAAAAATAATACTTATTAAATTTCTAGTGCCACCTCAACAGACGAGTGTTGAGATCCTGTGGCAGTGTTTGTGGAAGGTGTAGCTAGCATTGACTTGAAAGATTGTTTTATTTGCCTGTTTTATTGAAGGCTGGCCTTGGCATGAAGCCCTGATTTTTTTTCTTTTCCCAAATTGCTACTCATAGTTCTGGTGCTTTATAAAACAATAGCAAGAGCATTTTTTGTCCCAGCAGTCACACATATTCCTTACATGAATTTATTATAGTGAACATGAATATTTTCCCCCATTTGTCCATTTCTGTCCTACAGTGAGCCTAAACAGAGGGGTAGATCCATCGTTCTTCATTTGGCTTAAGCATGACTACTTTGTCTCTTTTGCCCTCTAGTTCTCAACCTTTCAACTACATAAAGCACTTAACTGTGCCTGAGATACCCTTCCCAATTACATTTCCACATTTTCCTTTTATGACAGCCACACAAATCACTCTTGAATCATGGAGTCATAGTACTGGGCGTTAGAATATTTGTCAGTCTTCTTCACTTGAAGATGAGGAAACTGTAAGGTAATTTACCCAGCATAGTACAGCCTCTTTGTGTTGGAGCCAGAACTGAAGGCTCAGTTCCTGGCTCCCAATTTGGTGCTTGTTCCACTACTTCCTTTCTCATGGACCTGTCTGATTATTGTATCAATCTATGAGAAACTCCTTTTACTTTGACCTGAAATGGTACATCCTTTATACTGATCTTTCCTTTCTTTTTTTTTTTTTTTAATTTTTTTTTTTTTTTAACGTTTATTTTTTTGAGACAGAGAGAGACAGAGCATGAACGGGGGAGGGTCAGAGAGAGGGAGACACAGAATGGGAAACAGGCTCCGGGCTCTGAGCTGTCAGCACAGAGCCTGACGCGGGGCTCGAACTCACGGACCACGAGATCATGACCTGAGCCGAAGTTGGCTGCTTAACCGACTGAGCCACCCAGGCGCCCCTTTCCTTTCTTAAAATGTACATATTTTTAAATGGTTATGTGAGGAAAGTAACCTATTTTTCATTTGAAGAGCTTTTTATCTTATTCAGTAATGCTTTTTTAGTAGAGATACTTTGAAATGTATTCATTTCTCTTGAGTGTCAGTTTTCTTTATCTTAAAATGGCAATGATGATGATACTGATCTTGCAGATTTTGTGAGAATTATAGAGAAATTTGTATAAAGTACATATTGCTCAATAATTATTTCCAATAATATTATCATGATCCTATGTTCATTTGTATGTATCTTCATGTGCAGTAATTTTCAGTAGGCTGCTGGTGGAGACACACCCTTCTCAGGAGGATGAATCAAAATCTCATGCATGGCAGTGGTGGATACCAATGGTGGGGAGAGTTTGAGAAAACATTTGGGATTTTAATTGTATATTTGGGGGGGAAAAAAAAAAAACAACTTTCCCAATAGAAATTACATATCCCTCACAGTCTTCTTGGCTAATGGTGATATACAAAAGATTTGGTTTAGGGCATACCACCTTCGGTATACATGTGTGCATACGTTTGGCCACAGATGATAACACGTTTTACATTTCTCTAAAGGTCCTATGGTTCTAAAATGGTTGGGAATGTTGCCACAATGTCTGAAATCTCAGTACTTTCTGTTTAGCCCTAAAGGTAGTAGCAGAAGCAAGCAGTAGAATCCAAGCTAGTTAGAGCAGAAAGTGTGAGTATGAACAGAAGGACTATGATAGAGGTGGGTTGAGGGTTGGTTTGAGAATCTGAAGTGAAAATGATGGGAAGTGGCCAGTGATTGCGGTATTTATAGGTCATGGTGTGTGACCAAGCCAGGGGTTAAGTTGAGTAACTCTGTCATAGACGGCTCTAGCTGTTAATTGATTTTTTAAAAGACCTTTTTATTGTAAAATAAAACTCAAGAAGAAAAAAACACACACATGAAAAGACATATAGCTTGATGAATTATTAGGAGGTAAACATTCTTATCATAACTGTGAGGTCAAGAAATCTAACTTTGTCAGTCATCTGAGAAACTCCTCCATTTGCTCTCTCCTTCCTTTCACAGTAATCACTTCCTTGTGGTTTCTCTATGGTTTTATCACCCAAATGTGAATCTTTTCCCTCCCTTCCCCCCTTTTTAACTCAGTGTCTCTTAAGTCCTTTCCTTATAATTTTTGTTGAAGAACTTAGACTTTTTGACCTGTGGAGTTTCCCACACTCTGAGAATTTCACTTTCATGGGGCAATTCAGCATATTCCTGTATCCTTTGTGTTTCCTACAAATTGGCAGCTGGATCCAGAGGCTTCACCAGACTGAGGTTTGATCTCTTTGTCAAGACTATAGATGGTGATAGAGTCTTTCATCAGAAGGTTCCTATATCTGGTTTTGTTCTTTTTGTTGTTATCAGCTATTGATGTTCAATGTCTACATCCATGAATTCATAAGGAGTTGCAAAATAGTAGACTAAATATTCCAGTTCTACCATTTTGTTTTCATTTGTTAGCTGAAATATTTTATATGGATATGGATCCCCTTATCTACTATTTGGTTCCTGAATGGTAAAGTTCAAATAGAAAAGTCAAGATAAATCCTTGACTTTGTTAGTTTTCAAGATACTTAGTTTACCTGATGAGTTTAATTTGAACTTGTGGATTGAAGTATTTTTGGTGGGTTTCAATCCATTGCAATTGATGTTCTTCTTAGAAACTCACTTGTACTTTGGCCTGTGAGAACCTTCTCAATTTGGATCCTGGGTCCTTTTTTTTTTGTTTTTTGTTTTTGTTTTTTTTAGGAAAAAAATGAAATTCACTTTTATTAATGAAGATATCATTGTGTATACTAAATTTACAAAGAAAAATCCATCAAAAACCACATAGAACTAATGGGTACATTTAACAAGGTCACATGATACAAGGTCAATATGGAAACATAAATTATATTTGTATGTAGAGCAACTATTTGGAAAATAATAGTAAAACAATATTAGAGTAGAATAGAAAATTTAAATACATAGGGATAAATTCAACAAAGTATGTGTAAACCCTGTACTATTAAAATTATAAAAAAAATACTGACAGAAATTTTAAAAGACCATAAAAAATCCCTGTTTCTGGATTATAAAACTGGATCACATATTGGTTTTTTTTTCCCCCAGGTCCTTTTGACATGACTCTAGTTAGCCTTTGATTGCTTCCTTGCTATTTGTATGACAAGATGTTTTTAGGCTTATTGTGTACATTTCCTATTTCAGAACAGGAATTAGCCATTTCTCTAAGAAGCTCTCCTACTTAAAAAAATTTTTAATGGAAAATAGTATTGCAAGACCCCAATCTAGCATTAGAGATGTTCATTGCCTCTCAGTTTATCATTATTTTTAAGTCTTTTCAGTGGACAGAGCTAGGAAAATAGATGTACTGAGGTAAAATGCCTTGTAAGTTTATACTGATGCTTTCAACTCAAATCCAAGATCAGTTTTTATCTTGAGGTTCTTAATTTCTTCTGTTTTACACCTGTATTACCTTTTTTCACATTGAAAATATGATAGAATTACTATGCCTGTTAATTGCTCAGTTATTGCACTTTAATTCCACATGGTACATGTGGTACTTGTCAAGGAATAATAATACTAATACAGTCACCACTAATGTTGGTTATTGAAAATAGTTCTAAAGGGTTTTTTTTTTTTTTTTTTTTTGGCATATATGATTCACATTCTTCCCAGGTTTTCTTCATGGTAGCCCTATATATTGTTAGAGCATGTAATTATTTAATATTATGTTCTCTCCATACCAGTGTTAGTTCTACAAATAACTATATATTTAGTGCTTACCACCAGTCTTTATGATGATGTTTAATCATTTTGGTCATCTCAAGCTTTCCCTTTAGTAGATGCCTTAGGAAATGTTCATGGGAAAATTTTTCATGAATTTTCTTGCATGCTTTTAACATTCTCTCTGTGCTTTTTATATCAAAAATGAAGGTCATTTTTGCTGAAAATAAAATCCTTGGCTCACATTTTCTTTCCCTGAATATCTCAAATGTGGAACTGTAGGATATTTTTCCTGGCAAAAACATTATAAAAAGTCTGATATTATTATTATTATTATTATTATTATTATTATTATTATCATTAGACAAGTCACATGATCTTTTGACCTAAATCTTAAAGATTATTTTTAAGTCCATTAGTTTTACTAGAATGTCTTCTTGGTCATTATGGGTTGATAACCCCTGCTACATGGTAGACTCTTTCAATATGTAGCTTCAAAGTTCAAAATTTAAAATTTCAGTTAAATGCTCTTCAGTTTTAGCTTTTTGTGTCTTTTCTGTAACTTTGGTTACAGAAACTTTGGTTTTCTTCTGCAGGGAATTTGATTGTCCACGTGCTTATCATCAATCTTTATCACTTTCTTCTGGTTCCCTTTGTATTGATTACCTTTAAAAATTTTTTTAAGAATAAAAAAATTGGGGCGCCTGGGTGGCGCAGTCGGTTAAGCGTCCGACTTCAGCCAGGTCACGATCTCGCGGTCCGGGAGTTCGAGCCCCGCATCGGGCTCTGGGCTGATGGCTCAGAGCCTGGAGCCTGTTTCCGATTCTGTGTCTCCCTCTCTCTCTGCCCCTCCCCCGTTCATGCTCTGTCTCTCTCTGTCCCAAAAATAAATAAACGTTGAAAAAAAAAAATTTAAAGAATAAAAAAATTTTTATTGGGATGCCTGGGTGGCTCAGTTGGTTAAGCGTCTGGCTCTTGGTTTCAGCTTAGGTCATGATCTTGGGGTCATGAGATCGAGCCCCAAGTCGGGCTCTGCACTGACAGTGTGGAGCCTGCTTGGAAGTCTCTGTTTCCCTTTCTGTATGCCCCTCCCCTACTCACACATGTGCCTCCCACCACTAAATAAATAATAAACAAACTTAAATAAAAAAATTATTAGGAATAATTTTAGGTTTACTATAGAAAATATGTAGACAATTTAGAGTCAACTATACTCCTGACAAAGTGAATTTGTCAAAACTAAGAAACCAGTGATGAGTCATAACTAACCTCCATACTTTCTTTTAATTTCATTAGTTTCAACATTAATGTCCTTTTTTCTGTTCCAGGATCAAATTATAGGACATCACATTGTATTTAGTTCATTCCTTTTTCTTTCTTTTTAAAAATTGAGATAAGTGTAGAGTCATATGCACTTGTAATGAAATAATACAGAAAGATCCCTTGTACACTTTGTCTTGTTTCTCTCAAAGTTTAAAATTTTATAAAACTATTGTGTAATATCACAACCAGGATACTAACATTAATGCACTCCCACCTTTATATGTGTGTGTGTAAGTTCTATACAACTTTATCACCTATCTAGGTTCACGTATCCACTGCTACAGTTAAGATATCAAATAGTTCCAACACAAGAACACCTTCTGTTGCTTTTTTATAACTTTAGCCACCTCCTGCCTTTCTGCTTCCAAACCCTCCATAAGCATGGGCAACCACTGGTCTGTCTTCCATTTCTAAAATTTTGTGACTTCAAAAATATTATATAGGTGTAGGATTATATAGTATGTAACTTTTGGAAAATTGGCTTTTTTTTCATTCAGCAGGAGATTCATCGAAATTATTGGTTTGTTCCTTTTGATTGCTGTGTAGTGTTCTATGGTATGTATATACCACAGTTTGTTTAACCATTTTCTTGTCAAAGGACTTCTTTGCTGATTACAGTTTGGGGCTCTTAACAATTGAAGCTACTATGAACATCCATGTACAGGTTATTGCGTGAATTTAAGATTTCGTTTCTCTGAGACAAATGCCTAAGAGTAAAATTGCTGGGTCATAAGGTAGTTGCATGTTTAGTTTACAGGTAATTTCTTTTTGATTTATAAAATTATCCTTTATCTTAATTTTCTTTTTTCCTTAAGGCATGACTTATGAATGTTCATTTTCCTGGGTATTTTTTGTTTTAGTTTTATCTCATTTCCAAAATGATTTTTAAAACTTTTCAATTATTTCTTGAGTTTCCTCTTCAGTTTTGGGTTTTTCTACTAGGGAAGGTAAATTGATAAATATATTTGTTTTAATTTATTTCAAATCAAAGAAAACCTATACATGGGTTCAGCCAAGTTTGCATCATAGAACAACCTATCAAAGTTTAATCTTTCTTTTGTAAAAGTAAATATGACACATATCTCTATCATATACTTAACTATTTGTGCTCTGGTGTGCTCTTAGTTGGTGTATAAAAATGTATCAATTATAGTTAGCTATTAATTTTTGTTAACAAAATGTTAATATTGGAAATAGATATTGTCATTGTTATTTTTGAGCTTTATTGAGGTATAATTGACAAAAATGTACATGTCTAAAGTACACAATGTAATATTCTGCTATACATAGACATGTTAAATGATGACCTCAATCAAGCTAATTGAAATATGGAAAGTACCCATCACCTCACATAATTACCATTTTGTGTGTGTGGTGAGAACATTTAAGATGTACTCTGTTAGCAAATTTCAGGTATACAGTACAGTGGGTTTTTTAAAAAATATTTATTTATTTTTGAGAGGGAAAGAGTGAGCAAGCTGAGGAGGGGCCAAGAAAGAGGAAGACAGAGATCTGAAGCAGGCCGTGTGCTGACAGCAGAGAGCTCTATGTGGGGGTTCACTTGAACCACCCAGGTGCCCCAATACAGAGTTTTTAAAAAAATGTTTGTTTATTTTGAGAGAGAGAGGGGAGAGAGAGAGAGAGAGAGAGAGAGAGAGAGAGAGAGAGAGAGAGAGAGAGAGAATGAGTGTCAAGCAGGCTCCACGCTCAGCATGGAGCCCAATGTGGGGCTCAATCACACGAATGCAAGGTCATGACCTGAGCGTATATCAAGAGTTGGATGCTTAATCGACTGAGCCACTCAAGTACCCCTCAATACAGTGTTATTAACTGTAGTCACCATGCTGTACATTAGATCTCCAGAATTTATTCATTCTGCATAACTGAAAGTTTGTACCCTTTAACAAATATCTCTTTATTTCCCTTACCCACTCTTCCTTGGCAACCACTATTTTACTGTCTGCTTCTACAAGTTTGACTTTTTTAGATTCTGT
The DNA here is from genome assembly GCF_028749965.1 of Puma concolor. Lineage (NCBI taxonomy): Eukaryota > Metazoa > Chordata > Mammalia > Carnivora > Felidae > Puma > Puma concolor. The sequence continues at coordinate 92,409,758 of NC_141675.1, forward strand.
GCATAAGTGAAATCATGCAATATTTGTCTTTCTGTACCTGGTTTTATTTCACGTAGTATAATGTCCTCTAGGTCCATCCATGTTCTTGTAAATGACAGGATTTCATTATTTTTTTAGGGCAGAATGATATAGTATACACACACACACACACACACACACACACACACACCCCCACCACATTTTCTTTATCTGTTCATGTGTCAGTAGACACTTAGGTTGATTCTATATTTTAGCTATTTGTGAGTAATGCTGCAATGAACATGGGATTTCAGATATCTCTTTAAGATACTGCTTTCATTTCCTTTGGATATATACCTAAAAGTGGCATTCCTGGGTCATATGGTAGTTCTATTTTTAAATTTTTTGAGGAACCTCCAGACCTTTTTGTGTAATAGCTGTATCAATTAATATTCTTACCAATAGTGTACAAGGGTTCCTTTTTCTCCACATCCTGGCCAACACTTGTTATCCATTGTTTTTTTGAAAATAGCCATTCTAACAGGTATGAGGTGATAGTGTGTGTGTGTGTGTGTGTGTGTGTGTGTGTGTGTGTGTGTGTGTGTTTAAAATTTAAATTCAAGTTAGTTAACGTATAGTGTAATATTGGTTTCAGGAGTAGAATTTAGTGATTCATCACCTACATATAACACCTGGTGCTCATCCCAACAAGTGCCCTCCTTAATGCCCATAATCCGTTAAGGTCATCCTCCCACCTGATATTGTGGTTTTAATTTGTATTTCCCTAATGATTATTGGTGTTGAGCATTTTTTTCCATACAACTTGCCCATTTGTATGTCTTTTTTGGAGAAATATCTGGCCAGTTCCATTGCCCATTTTAAAATCAGATTGTTTCTTGCTATTGAATTGTTTGAATTTCTCACATATATTTTGGATATTAATCCTTTATCAGATGTATGGTTTGCAAATATTTTTTCCTGTTCTGTAGGTTGTCTCTTTATTCTGTTGTTTCCTTTGCTGTGGAGCATTTTAATTTGATGCAATCTCATTTGTCTATTTTTGCTTTTGTTGTGTGTACTTTTGAGGTCGTATTCAAGAAATTATTGTCAAGACCAATGTTAAGAAGCTTTTCCCCTCTGCTTTCTTCTGCTAGTTCTACAGTTTTAGGTCTTGTGTTTAAGTCTTTAATACAGTTTGAGTTGATTTTTGTGTGCAGTATGAGATAGGGTCCAGTTTCATTCTTCTGCATGTGGATACCAGTTTTCTCAGCACCACTATTAAAATAGGGCCTATCCTTTCCCCATTGTGAATTCTTGGCACCTTTTTTGAACATCAGTTCGATGTAAATGTATGTATTTATTCCTGGGCTCTTTATACTGTTCTAGAGGTCTGTATGACTGTTTTCTGCAAGTATCTTAATGTTTCAATTGTTATAGCTTTATGTTCTATTTTGAAAGCAAAAGTGTTATGCCGCCAGCTTTATTCTTGCTCAAGATTGCTTTGGCCATTCTAGATCTTTTGTGGTTCCATATGATTTAGATTTTTCTTTTTTTAATTTCTGTGGAAAAAGGCATTGGAATTTTGATAAGCCTAGCATTGAATCTGTAGATTGCTTTGAGTGGTATAGGCTTTTAATAATGTTTTTCAAGTCTGTGAACATGGGATACCTTTCCATTTATTTGTGTCTTCTCAGTTCCTTTCATCAATGTCTTATAATTTTCAGTATACAAATCTTTCACATCCTTTGTTAAATTTATTCCTTTTTAAAAAAAAAAAATAATTTATTGTCCAGTTGGCTTCCATACAACACCCAGTGCTCATCCCAGCAAGTGCCCTCCTCAATGTCCATCACCCACTTTCCCCTCTCCCCCGCCCCACATCAACCCTCAATTTGTTCTCTGTACTTAAGAGCCTCTTATGGTTTGCCTCCCTCCCTCTCTGTAACTTTTTTTCCCCTTTCCCTCCCCCATGGTCTTCTGTTAAGTTTCTCAAGATCCTCTTTCAACAATAGCCAAATTATGGAAAGAGCCTAAATGTCCATCAACTGATAAATGGATAAAGAAGATGTGGTTTATATATACAATGCTAAATTTATTCCTAAGTATTTTATTTTTTAAAATGCTATTATAAATGGCTTTATTTTCTTAATTTTGAGGGGATAGTTTGTTGTTGGTACAGAGAAACATAATTTTTGTATACTGATTTTATATCCTGAAACTTTATTGAATTAGTTTGTTAGTTGTAATAATTTTTAAAAGTTTTTTAAATGTTTTTTTATTTATTTTTGAGAGAGAGAGACAGAGCACTAGAGGGAGAGGGGCAGGGAGAGAGGGAGACCCAGGATCTGAAGCAGGCTCCAGGCTCTGAGCTTTTAGCACAGAGCCCCACACGGGACTCGCTGGAACCCATGAACTGTGAGATCATGACGTGAGCTGAAGTCAGACCCTTAACTAACTGAGCCACCCCAGCACCCTGGTTGTAATAATTTTTTGGTGAAATCTTTAGGGTTTCTTATATGTAAGGCCATGTTATCTGCAAAAAGAAAATTTTGCTGCTTTCTGAATTGAATAGATGTGGTGAGAATGGGCATCTTTATCTTCTTTCTGATTTTAGAGGAAATGCTTTTAGCATTTTACCATTGAGTATGATATAACTGTTGGCTTGTATATGGCCTTAATTATACTGAGGTACATTCCTTCTGTACTTACTCGGTTGAGAGTTTTTATCATGAAAGGATGTTGAATTTTTTTAATGCTTATTCTCCATCTATTGAGATGATTATGTGATATTTATCATTCCTTCTGTTAATTTAGTACATCACATTTATTGATTTGTGGATATTGAACCATCCTTGTATCTTAGGAATAAATCCTACCTGACATGGTGAATGATCCTTTTAATGTGATGTTGAATTGAGTATGCTGGTATTTTGTTGAGGATTATTGCATCTATTTCATCAGGGATACTGGCCTATAATTTCCTTGTTGTGTCCTTGTCTGGATTTAGTATCCAGGTAATACTGTCCTCATAAAATGAATTTGAAAGTGTTTCCTCTCCTTCAGTTTTTTTTAGACTAGTTTGAGAAGGATTAGCATTAATTCTTCTTTAAGCATTTTTTTTAGAATTTACTAGTGAAGCCATCAAGTTCTGGGCATTTCTTTGTTGAGAGGTTTTTGGGTCAATCTCTTTATGTTATTGGTTTGTTCAGATTTTGTTTCTCATGGTTCATTCTTGGTAAGTTGTATGTTTCTAGGAATTCATCTGTGTCTTCCAAGTTATCCAATTTTTTTGCATATAGTTATTCATGGTAGTCTCTTAAGATCCCTTATATTACTGTATTCTCAGTTGTAGTGTCTCCTCCTTCACTTATGATTTTATTCATTTGAATCTCTCTTTTCTTAGTCTAGCTAAAGGTTTGTCAATTTTGTTTATCTTTTCAAAAAACCAGTTACATTGAAAAACTTAGTTTTATTGGTGTTTTCTATTGTTTTTTTAAGTCTCCATTTCCTGCTTTGATATTTATTTCCTTCCTTCTGCTTTCACCTTAGTTTTTCTTTCGCTAGATCCTTGAAGTGTCAAGTTACATTGTTTATTTGAGATCTTTCTTTTTTCTTAATGTAGGAGGCTATCTCCACAAACTTTCCTCTTAAAACTGCTTGTGCTGTGTCTCATTAAGTTTCCATGGATATGCCATGTTTCCATTTTCATTTGTCTCAATATAATTTTTTATTTCCTTTGTGATTTCTTCTTTGACCCATTGATTCAGGAGCATATTGTTTAATTTCCACATATTTGTGGATTTTCCAATTTTCTTCTTGCTATTTTTTGCATATTAAAAGTAATTTTATTTCTTCTTTTAATGTTTTTTTTTCTTTAAATTTAATTCCAGTTAGTGATCATACAGTCTTGTATTAGTTTCAGGTGTACAATATGGTGATTCAGCAATTACATACATCACATGGTGCTCATCACAAGTGCACTCCCTAATCCCCATCACTTATTTAACCCATCTTCCACCATATCCCCTCTGGTAACCATCAGTTCTCTGTAGTTAAGAGTTTGTTTCTTGTTTCTCTCTCTCTTTGATTTTTAGTTTCATACCATTGTCATCAGAAATAATACTCAATATGATTTCAATATTCTTAAATTTGTAAAGACTTATTTTGTGTCCCAATATATGATCTATATCCTAGATAGTGTTCCATGTGCGCTTGAAATGAATGTGTATTTTGCTGCTTTTGTTATGTTATGTATATGTCTGTTAGGTCCATTTAATTTAATGTGTAGTTCAAGTACATTGTTTTCTTATTGCTTTCTTATGCTTTTATTGCTTTTCTGTCTGGATGACATATCTGTTGTAAGGGAATTGAAGTCTACCACTATTGTATTGCTGTCTATTTCTGCCTTCAGTTCTGTGAACATTTGCTTAATATATTTAGCTTTCTGATACTGGGTGTATATATATTTATTTACAAGTATTATATCCTCTTGATGAATTGACCCCTTTATCATTGACCCCTTTACCATTGACCTTTTCTCTGCCTGTCATTACAGTTTTTAACTAAAAGTTTATTTTGTCTTTTATTAGTCACCTTTGCTTTCTTTTGGTTACCATTTGCATGGAATATCTTTTTCCATCTCTTCACTTTCAGTCTCTGTGTAACCTTAGAGCCAAAGTGAGTCTCTTGTATGCAGCATATAGTTGGATTTTGTTTTTTAAATCCATTCAGCCACTCCATGTCTTTTGATTGTATAATTTAATCCAATTATATTTAAAGTAATTTTTGAAAGAATTTACTATTGCCATTTTATTAATAGTTTTCTGACTGTTGTGTGGTTCATTTGTTCCTTTCTTCTCTTGCTGCCTTTATGGGTATTTCAATTTCTGACGTATGGCTTTTCATGTCTTACATCATTTTAGTTGATTTAGTAGGTTGTAATTTTGAGTTATTTTGAGCATGACTCTTTGACATGCTTCCATTTTCTGTATGGATATTATTCTGCTATTTTTCTTAAAATGATTTTGTATGGAGATTGTGTTACTTTTCAGGTGCTCATTTTTGTGTTAATTTAATGTTGCTAAACTTTTAGAAGGACATTTATTTTGGATAGCCTTTCTAACTTCACAGAGTTCCCTCTTACATTGTTTTCCAATATTGGTTCAAATATGTGGCCATTGGATTTCTGAGATTTCCTGACTCCTTTTCTACTACCCCCAGCTCACTCTTTATCTGGATCTTCCTTTGTTGTCTGTTGACTCAGTTTTGATGCATTTTGGTTCTGCTCTTACTAGAGGCCCTGTTCTGAAAGAGAGCCATGACTCTTCAGTTTTGAGAGTTCATGGGGCCCAGACTCTTTAGTCATTTTAAATCTTGCAGGCTCCTTGCTCTTATGTGTGTTGGAGTATGGATATACCTCCCTTTTTCAGCTGCTATTCTTTAATTGGCTCAGCACATTTTCCAGTGAATACCCACTGGCTCTTTTGTGGTTCTCTTGGTTTATCTGTCACAGTCTTATAGCTTCTGTATGGCAGCATTATTTTACCTCTTTCCTCTTAAGGTTTTTGGATGGAGAATTAAATATACATAGGACAGATTAACAGGGAAAGCATACAGATTTATTTAGTATAAATTTTAAGTGACACTGGAGCCCTCATAAGGAAATGAAGACTAAAAGAAGCAATTAGAATGGAACACTTATATATTGAGTTGGACAAGGAGCAGTAAATTGTGATAACAGTACAAGGCAAAGGGGTAGTTAATCATGGAAAAGTGACTAGGAAGATAAGGATTCACATACAAGGTTTGTTTGTACAGATTCCTCTTGGCTTCAACTCCCCATCCCTGGAGATAATAATGTTACTTTCCTTCTAATATAAGGAGGACATCTTCCATATGAGGTTTTGTATCTTGCTTTCAGGAAGAAAAAGGAGAGGTCAGAGCATCCTTCTTGTACCTGCTATTTTTCAAGTGCCTTTAGCTCAAAATAATCTTTAAGCCAAAGTGACAGATTTTGGGGTGGAACATTCTGCCACTCTTCACTTCCCTTTTCCTCCCACATGGACAACAATGACATGCAGATCTTGTGGCTGTTGGTGGTTTATCTATATCCATGTTTATTTTAGAGTTTGTGGGAAACTTTGTCACATTGTTTTTTTGGTAAAGCCTGTATATGGGTTTTTAGTTTTGTTATCTAGTTGCTTTGTCAATTTTTATGTGGGAAATCAGGAAGTTCCCATAATCTGTGCTGTTTGCAATCCCCATTTTTTCAGAGTCCCATCAGTTGGTTGATTTTGTGTGTGTGTGTTTATTCCTGATGTGGTCTGAAAAATCTGAAGATAAAATGATTCTGTTTGATAGATTAGGTTCTGTTATGACTTTCTTTGATTAGTGCAAATCTATGTGCCTATTAGGCACATAGTTAATGGTGTTCATTTCTTTCACTAATGGTTGCTATAGAAAATTCAGTCTTGAGAGTTGAAAACAAAGTTTAGTCTGTGTAATGGTGAGTTGTGATTTTTTTTAACTGACTATAGTTATAAGTCTCACAGCTTGAATGAGTGGTTATATATGGTCCTATATATTTATGTGTGGCCCTATGTTGCCTTTTTAGTAGTTATATATATAGTTGTATGTGGTCCTATGTTGCCCTTCTAGGAGTGGTTTTCTTTTTCCTAAAGTTTCATGTACATCTCTTTTCTAAGTGTTATATGCTAGTTTGGTTATCCAAGATCACCTGTTATAGAAACAAAGACCTCACCACTTCTTTCTTGATTAAGGACCATGGTTGCCCTAAACATTATTACTGTTTTAAGTAGAAGAAAACTTTAGGGGTAATTGTTTTTAATTCAAGTGCTTATTTTGTACAAGAGCTTTTATATTTCTCCCTGCTGAGTCTTTTGAAAGCCAAATAACATTTTATCATTAAACATAAAATTTAGTGTAATTACTTATACTAGTGCTATGCACAGTCCAGTTCTATTTTGATTTTTCCTATCAAAACATTAATATTCTCACTTCTATGGACTAGCAGTTGACACTGATCTGAATGAATGAATGAGTAAATAATAAATAAGGGATGTGTGGGTGTACGTGTATTTATATATTTGTGTGTATTATGTGTATGTATATTATTTTGTGTGTATTATCTATATTTGTCTTTTTCTTCTTTTAGTGAGTTTTTTTAGCTTATATCTTTTAAGGAATTATCCCATTTCTTCTATGTTGATGAATTTATGGGCATAGAATTATTTGTACTGTTGTGTTACAATATTTTAATGTATGTTAGATCTGTACTGATGTCTCCTTTTTCATAACTGATATTGATAACTTGTGTCTATTTATTTTTTTTTCTTGGTCAGCCTGACTAGAGCATTATCAATTTTGTTGATCTTTTCAAAGAACAAACTTTTTTTTTTTTAAGTTTTTATTTTAATTCTAGTTAGCTAACGTATAGTGTTATATTTATTTCAAGTGTACAATATAGTGATTCAACAATTCCATACATCAGAGGCACCTGGGTGGCTCAGTCAGTTAAGCATCTGACTCTTGATTTCGGCTCAGGTGATGATCTCACGTTTCATGAGATAGAGCCTTGCATTGGGGTCTGTGCTGTCAGCACAGAGCTTGCTTGGGATTCTCTCTCTCCCTCTTTCTCTGCCCCTCCCCCCCCAAAATAAATAAACAAACATAAAAAGAAAATTCCATATATTACCCGGTACTCATTACAATAAGTGCACTCCTTAATCCCCATCACCTAATTAACCCATCCCCTCACCCACCTCCCCTCTGGTAATCATCAGTTTTGTTCTCTATAATTAAGAGTCTGTTTCTTTATTTGTCTCTTTTTTCCCCCTTTGCTTATTTGTTTTTTTCTTAAATTCTTCATATGAGTGGTATCATATGGTATTTGCTTTTGTTGGACTGACTTATTTCACTTAGGATTATACTCTCTAGTTCCATCCATGTTATTGCAAATGGCAAGATTCTGTTATTTTTTTATGGTGGCATAATATTCTTTTGTGTGTGTATATATATATATATATATATATGGACATATGTGTATACACATATATATGTATGTGTGTATATATATATATACAGACATATGTGTATACACATATATATGTATGTATATATATACATATATATGTATATATATATACACACATACACATACACACATGTGTATACACATATATATGTGTATATATATATATATATATATATATATATATACACACACATACCATATCTTCTTTATTCATCAATCTATGGACACACTTGGGCTGCTTCCATATCATGGCTGTTGTAAATAAACATAGGGGTATGTGTATCCCTTTGAATTAGTTTTTTGTATTCTTTGGGCAAATACCTAGTAGTGCAATTGCTGGATCATATGGTAGTTCTATTTTTAACTTTTTGAGGAACCTCCATACTGTTTTCCAGAGTGGCTACACCGATTTGCATTCTCACCAACAGTGCAAGAGTGTTCCTTTTTCTCCACATCCTTGCCAACACCTGTTGTTTCTTGTGTTGTTGATTTTAGCTATTCTGACAAGTGTGAAGTGATAAACCATTGTGGTTTGATTTGCATTGCCCTTATGGTAAGTGATGATGAACACCTTCTTATGTGTCAGCCATCTCCATGACTTCTTTGAAGAAATGTCTGTTCATGTCTTCTGCCCATAATTTAATTAGATGATGATTTTTTTTTAGTGTTGAGTTTTATACTAACCCTTTATAGGATATGTCATTTGCAAATATCTTCTCCCATTCTGCAAGTTGCCTTTGCATTTTGTTGATATTTCCTTTGCTGTGCAGAAGCTTTTCATTTTGATATAGTCCCAGTAATTTATTTTTGCATTTTCCCCCTTGTCTTAGGAGATATATCTAGAAAAAAGTGCAACAGCCAATGTCAAAGAGGTTACTGCCTGTGTTCTCTTCTAGGATTTTTATGGTTTCAGATCTCACATTCAGGTCTTTAATCCATTTTGAATCTATTTTTGTGTAAGGTATAGGAAAGTGATCCAGTTTCTTTCTTTTTGCATGTTGCTGTCCCACTTTCCTAATGTTTTCCTCTTCCTTATTGAAGAGAGTCTTTTTCCCATTGGATATTCTTTCCTGCTTTGTCAAAGATTAATTGACCATATCGTTGTGGGTTTATTTCTGGGTTTTCTATTCTGTTCCATTGATCTATGGGTCTGTTTTTGTGCCAGTACCATACTGTTTTGATTACCACAGTTTTGTAATATAACTTGAATTTCAGAATTGTGATGCCTACAGCTTTGTTTCTCTTTTTCATGATTGCTTTTGCTATTTGGGGTCTTTGGTGGTTCCATACAAATTGTAGAATTGTTTGTTCTAGTTCTGTGAAAAATGGTGTTGGTATTTTGAGGGGGGGGGTTGCATTAAGTCTGTTGATTGCTTTGGGTAGTATAGACATTTTAATAATATTTGTTCTTCCAACCCATGAGCATAGAATGTTTTTCCATTTCTTTGTGTCATTTACAGTTTCTTTCTTCAGTGTTTTATAGTTTTTAGAGTACAATTATTTCTCTTCTTTAGTTAGGTTTATCCCTAGGTATTTAATTATTTTTGATGCAGTTACAAATGGGATTGTTTTCTTAATTTCTCTTCTGCTTCATTATTGGTGTATAGAAATGCAACAGATTTCTGTACATTGATTTTGTATCCTGCAGTTTTACTGAATTCATTTATCAGTTCTAGCAGTTTTTGATGGAGTCTTTTGGGTTTTTTATATATAGTATCATGTCATCTGCAAATAATGAAAGTTTCAGTTCTTTCTTACCAATTTGGATGCCTTTTATTTCTTTCTCTTACCTGATTGTTGTGGCCAGGACTTCTATGTTGAATAAAAGCAGTGAGAGTGGACATCCTTCTCTTGTTCCTAACCTTAGAGGAAAATCTCTTAGTTTTTGATGTTGGCTGTGGGTTTTTCATATATGGCTTTTATTATGTTGAGGTATGTTCCCTCTACAGCTACTTTGCTGAAGATTTTTATCATGAATTGATATTGTACTTTATCAACTGCCTTTTCTGTATCTATTGAAATGATCTTGTGGTTCTTAACCTTCCTCTTATTGATGTGATTATCACACTGATTGATTTGCAAATATTGAACCATTCTTGTAGCCTAGGAATAAATCCTCCTTGATCATGAATGATTTTTTTAAAATACTAATTTGATTTGCTAGTATTTTGTTGAGGATTTTTAAATCTGTGTTCATCAGGGATACTGACTTGTAGTTCTCTTAAGTGGTGTCTTTATCTGTTTTTGAAATCAGTGTACTACTGGCCTCATAGAATGAATTTGAAAGTTTTCCTCCCTTTGCTATGTTTTTGCAAAATTTTGAGAAGAATAGCTAAATGGTATTCTAGTTTGGTAGAATTCACCTCTGACTTGTTTTGCTGGGAGTTTTTGACTACTGATTCAGTTTCTTTTCTGGTTATCAGTCTGTTCAGATTTTCTATTTCTTGTTTCATTTTTGATAGTTTATGTGTTTCTAGGAATTTATCTATTTCTTTCAGGTTGTCCAGTTTGTTGACATATAGTCTTTCATAATATTCTCTTATAATTGTTTGCATTTCTGTGGTGTTGATTGTTATTTCTCCTCTCATTTGTGATTTTATTTGAGTCCTTCCTTCCTCTCCCCCCCCCCCCCCTTTGATAAGTCTGGCTCCTGGTTTCATTGATCTGTGCTATTTTTTTAGTTTCCATATCATTTATTTGCTCTAATCTTTATTATTTCCTTCCTTTTGCTGGTTTTAGGTTTTGTTTGTGTTTCTTTTTTTTTTTAGCTCCTTTAGGTATAAGGTTAGGTTGTTTATTTGAAAATTTATTACTTCTTGAGGTAGGTAGGCCCGTATTGCAATTAACTTCTCTCTTAGAACTGCTTTTGCTGCATCCCAAAGCTTTTGACCATTGTATTTTCATTTTCATTTGTTTCCATATACTTTTTTATTTCTTCTTTTGTTTCCTGGTTAACACATTCATTGTTTAGTAGCATGTTATTTAACCTCCATGTATTTGTGTTCTTTCCAGATTTTTTCTTGTGATTGACTTGTATTTTCATAGCATTGTGTTCAATAACAATGTATGGTATGACTTCAGTTTTCTTGAATTTGTTTAGGCTTATTTTGTGATCTGTTATGGAGAATGCTCCGTGTGCACTTGAGAAGAATATGTATTTGGGCCACCCGGGTGGCTCAGTCAAGTTAATCGTTCGACTCTTGGTTTCCTTTCAGGTCATAATCTCAGGGTTCATGAGATTGGGATTCTCTCTCTCCCTTTCTCTCTGCCCCTGCCCCACTCACACTCTCTCTCCCAAAATAAATAAACTTAAAAAAAAAAAATCTCTTGTTACAGTCTTTGTTTTAAAGTCTGCTTTGTCCCATATAACTATTGGTACTCAAGCTCTCTTTTGACATCCATTTGCATGATAAATATTTCTCCGTGCCCTATTTTCAGTCTGCGTGTATCTTTAGGTCTGAAATGAGTCTTCTCCTGTAGGCAGTTTACAGATGGCCTTATTTTTTTAAATCTGTTCTGTCACGCTGTGTCTTTTAATTGGAGTGTTTAGTACATTTACATCCAAAGTAATTGTTGATAGGTATGTATTTACTGCCGTTTTATTATTTGTTTTATGGTTGTTCCTGGAGATATTCTCTGATCCTTTCTTGTCTTTATCTCTTTCATAGTTTGCTGATTTTCTTTAGTGATATATTTGGATTTCTTTTTCTTTATACTTTGCATATTTATTAGTGGTTTTTGATATTAGGGTACCATTAGGTTTGTATATAACCTCTTCTGCAGATAGCAGTCTATGTTACATTCAGGTAATTTTAGTTTGAACTTACTCTTTAAGAATCATCTTTTGGTTTTAGTGATTTTCTATATTTTTCTATTTTCAATTTTATTAGTCTCTGCTCTAACCTGAATTTTTTTCTGCTTATATTTGTTTTACTTTGCTCTTCTTTTTCTAATTTCCTACAGAAGCAGCACAGGTTGCTGATTTAAATCCCTTTTCCTTTTCTAATATATGCATTTAATGCTATACATTTAAACAAGGATTATATTTAAATTTTAGCAAAACCACATAGGTTATCAGGAAACCTTCCTGAAAGAATGGGGTTCATGAGGGCACATAAAAAGAAAAATTTTGCTACATCACAGGATTTATTTGACAAAGTAGGAGAGAATAATCTTCTGGCAGGGGAAGGAATGTTAGAAGTTCATGTTTGTAAATGAAATTATGATGAAAGAAAATGGATTAAAGGTAACTTATAAGACATTTTTACTTCCCACAAAACAATTATGTATCTGTATTTTATTTAGAAAATGTTAGTGGTGGTTATTTGAGTGCAGTGCAGTTGCCACTGAAAAGAACACTATGTGACTACACTGCACATACTCAAATGCCTTTTTATTTATTTATTTATTTATTTTTTTTTTTTTCAACGTTTATTTATTTTTGGGACAGAGAGAGACAGAGCATGAACGGGCGAGGGGCAGAGAGAGAGGGAGACACAGAATCGGAAACAGGCTCCAGGCTCTGAGCCATCAGCCCAGAGCCCGACGCGGGGCTCGAACTCACGGACCGCGAGATCGTGACCTGGCTGAAGTCGGACGCTTAACCGACTGTGCCACCCAGGCGCCCCTCAAATGCCTTTTTAAAAAAAATTTTTTTAATGTTTATTTTATTTTTTTTGAGAGAGAGAGAGAGAGAGAGAGAGAACATGAATGGGGGAGGGGCAGAGAGAGAGGGAGGACACAGAATCTGAAGCAGTCTCCAGGCTTTGAGCTGTCAGCCCAGAGCCTGACATGGGGCTCGAACTCACTAACGCGAGATCATGACCTGAGCTGAAGTCGGATGCTCTACCCAGGCGCCCCTCAAATGCCTTTTTTAAATACATCATCATGCTTTTCACTTACAGATGATATAGTTGCCAGTACAAGAGAAGCCTATGTCCATTTTACTGTTTATGTTTTCTTTTCCTGCAGAAATGCTGAGCCGATTGTCAGGATTAGCCAATGTTGTTTTGCATGAATTATCAGGAGATGACACTGATCAGAATATGAGGGCTTCCCTAGACCCTGTGAGTAGCTCCGTTCTAAATTAAACTGATGAGATATATATTCTATGTTCTTCTGAGGAAAAGGAAGATAGAAGGTTTTGAGCAGCCTCCATTGTGCTAGGTGGAAGAGAGGATTAAGAAAAATATTGATACTTTATAAATGATTCTTCTCCTATAAGTTTGTAGCCTATAAGCCACAGTGATGGGAGTCAAGTCCTGGATGAGATTGGAAAGATCTTTCTCATTGTCCCCTGAGCCTTGTTTAGTGCTAGCTAGATTGTTTTAACTTCTCCTCAGGTATATATCCTGTTCCCTAGGAAAGGTTTGAATAATAAGTGGCAGAACTAGGGCACCTTTCAGGTTTGAAGATATGTTTGTTATTGTAAATTTATCCACACTTCTCTTATAGTTTGCATTGTATTTTATGATGGTCACATAAGGAATCAAAAGAAGCCCTTTAGTTTTCTGAAAGACAAGCAGTATTGCCTAGTGGTTGAGAGAATTTTATTCAACTGCTCTCTTAAATTTAAATTTTGGGGTCTTCCACTTGCTAGTTTGTTATCTTTGCTTCCCTTTATTTTTCTCTTTGGTAAAATTAGGATAATCTCATAAATGAGATAATGTTTGTGAAATGCTTCACATTTCTAAAATACTCAATATATTTTAATGGCTATGATGATAATTGTCTCAGAGTTGGAAAGATTTCTTAAGTACGGAGGTGAGTTGGGGAAAAGATGAAATGATGTTGCAATGAAGGAACTCTTTTCTCTCAATGTTAATGTCTTTTCCCTGGTGCATTGGCAACTTTTTGTCTAAATACTAGGCATTACCCCAAGAATCTGACATGGAATTTAACAATAGAACACAAGAGGATGTTCTGGAGCGCCTGGCTTATGCTGAGCAGTTGGTGGTGGAGCTAAAAGAAATCGTTAGACAGAAGGACATTCAACTGCAACAAAAGGATGAAGTTCTACAGGTACCATGGTTTTTCTCCTTTCCTGCCAAGCATTTGATAAAAGACAGACACAACATTCACTTACATTTTTCTTTTCACTTAAGTGATTAGAGAATGTGATTCTTATTTCCCTCATACTGTAAAATGATGCCTATTGAGAATAACTTTTTGTTATGTACTAGGTACGTGATGAATAAACATTTATATACTTACCATCATTGTTCTCTGACAGGAAGAAAGAAAAGCTGCTGATAATAAAATAAAAAAACTAAAACTTCATGCTAAGGCCAAATTAACTTCTTTGAATAAGCACATAGAAGAAATGAAGGCACAAGGAGGGACTGTCCTGCCTACAGAACCTCAGTCAGAGGAGCAACTTTCCAAGGTACGGTGACTGGATATAATACACATTTTCTGAGTGGAAAAGCCTCCCAGTATAACAGATCTTCTCTAATCACAAAAATTTATGAAGTTACAACACTAAATGTTGTACTTTCTTATTGAGCTTGCAGTCTAGCTGGGCTCTGGGCCACACACAGATGGAATAAAAGGCCAACAGAAAATATAGAAATGAAATGTGACCTAGGCTTTCAGAGTATTAAAAAAGGCTAACAGGAAAAATATACTGGAGTGAGGAATTTAGATGGGAGAGGCACATACTTTTTGGTGGAATTTCATCTTTGGTTAGAATATTAAACTACATAGTCTGTAAGGTTTCCACCAGCTCTGAATTCTTTTAGTCAGTGACCTGACATAGAATATTCTGCATCTTCATGTGGCCATATATTAGTGGATTAATGTTTCATGCATTGTAACTGAATCAACTAGATTGCCTTGGGCTCCCTGTGAGGGGTGCTTTCTTGGTTTATGACTGTCACCTGTCACCAGCAAAACAATTTAAGATCATCAGGGTTAGAGGAATAAGGAAGGTGGTGCCTTTTAAGAAAGAGTATTGTCCCAACACATTACTATTGCTTTTCTATATGGTTAAACCCCAGATATCCACATTCAACCAGCCATTTAGTGAACAAGAAACTTCAGTTTTTTGAAGTCTAGCAAGGAGCTTTAGAATATAATGGAGGCCGGCATATCACATGTGCACATTGTAGTTGGCCTAGCCTTAACTCTGCCTAAGAGATCTATTTATTTTTATTTTCATTTTCTTTTTTTATTTATTTTTGAGAGAGAGAGAGAGAGAGAGAGACAGAGTGCAAGCAGCCAAGGGGCAGAGAGAGAGGGAGACACAGAATCTGAAGCAGGCTCCAGGCTCTGAGCTGTCAGCACAGAGCCTGATGCGGGGCTTGAACACACAGACTGTGAGTTCATGACCTGAGCTGAAGTCAGAACCTTAACCGACTGAGCCACCCAGGCGCCCCATTATTTTCATTTTCTTAATTCCACCTTGTTCAATGTTTTTAGTTTTGGGAAATGAGGTTGTAATTGATTCTCTAGGCACAACCCTTGGGGTCACTGGTTAGCTTCCTAGTACCCTGGTTAGTCTTTTTTCTCTGGATCTAATGCTCAGAAGACATTACTTTTCCATAGCTTTATTTAACTTCTCAAAACTTATTTTAGGAGCTTTTCTCATTCTTCTCAGATTACTTGTTCATCTAGATTCTTTTCTTAGTTCTTGGTTTTTCCTCTGATAATTGTTTCTTCTCATAGTTGTGGTACCAGCCTGTCTCCCCACGTTGCTTTGTTTCTAACTTTCCCTCTACTATGTTGTTAGATTTTTAAGTTATCCATTTTATACTCTGCTTTTTTTTTTTTTTTTTTTTTTAAGGCCTGAGACCACAACTTCATTTCCTTCTTCTGTTAAATAAGAGGGTTGAATTCAAATGATTTCTAAGTTTCAGCAATTAGTTATAGCAGCTTTATCCTATTGGATACCCATTTACAGAGCTAGACAGTCTCTGGAAAGTATAGTTGAAGAAATGACAGCAATCCTCAGATGCTTGACGAAGTATTACATAGAAGAAAGTATAAAATTATCTTGTGTAGTTCTAATAAGCAGACTTGGTTCATTTGAGGGTGGTGAATTCAGTAGGGAGGGAGAGTCTGGTTCAATATGAGGAAGAACTTTTCGGGGGAAAAAATAGACTTGAAAGATTTGGATTTCCCTTTACTGGGTCTTGTATGATGTTTTGCCCCTCACTTAACAGCACCTGTGTTTTCCTAAATTCTGTCCTCTGGTTTTTCAAGGCAGTGAGACTATGAATTTTCTATTAATTTTTAGTCCTGTGTGGTGCTGACTGGTTTTGTCCTCAGACAAAAAAAAACATAAAAATGGGAAACTCAGTGTCATTTCTTCCAAGTATTGACTCCCTTCCAGTATCTTCCTGCTTTTGGTTGCCCTCTAGCATTTTCAAGTAGCCGTTTTCCTGTATTGTTCAGAGTTGATAGCTGTTATCTGATTGAGGATGAGTCTAGCAAGGAGCTACCTGGCCATACTAAAATGGGAAAACTCTAAGATTCCTTCCTGGTTGATAGGTCAGGTGTTATTTCTTGCTCCCATTTATGAAACTATAATCAAATAGTTATATAGGGCAAGTTAGAACAAAAGATCACATATGTATTAGTTGTAATTATTTTAAATAAATAACTTTATCTCCTGTATTTTCAGCATGATAAGAGTTCTACAGAGGAAGAGATGGAAGTAGAAAAGATAAAACATAAACTCCAGGAGAAGGAAGAACTAATTAGCTGTTTGCAAGCCCAACTTACCCAGGCACAGGCAGAGCAAACTACACAGGTAGGGGTGTTTAGTCACCTCATAATCATTAGGTTAATGAATCACTAAGGCCCAATGGATTATTATACCATAAATACATTTTTCTAGATACCCAACAGATGTTTACCTATGTATCTGTCAGTTTTCTTTCTTCTTCCCTTTCCTTCCCTCACCAACTTCCCTTCCTTCCTGCCTAAGTCTAGTAATCGGTGTTTGCCATTCGTGGTTGATATTTGTGGATTCCTATTATGCTTTTTTAAAAAAAATTTTTTAATGTTTATTCACCCTTGACAGAGAGAGAGACAGAGCACGAGTGGGGGAGGGGCAGAGAGAGAGGGAGACACAGAATCCGAAGCAGGCTCCAGGCTCTGAGCTGTAGCACAGAGCCCGACACGGGGCTCGAACTCACAGACCGCGAGATCATGACCTGAGCCGAAGTCGGCGGCTTAATCGACTGAGCCACCCAGGCGCCCCCTATTATGCTTTTTTAAAAATGGTTTCACATATTTTTATTTCAGAAGAGTTTTCTTGAATTAGATAGCTTGTAATATTTGGTATGTTTTCTTCTTTAAGAACTTCTATTATCTGTATGTTCCTTCTTTGATTATCTTTAGTATTTGTCACTCTTAGTTCCTTTTTCTTTCTTTCTTCACTGTAACTTTCTTTTTTTTCTTACTTCACTTAAGGCATTCTGTTTTGTGTTTGTTTACTTTTGTGTTATTTCTTGTTTAGATTTCTTTTTCTGAAATTTCTAATTTTGATTTATGTTGTTCTTCTGTGTTTTATATAATTTTCTTTATTTTTTAACAACTTTTGAAATACATGGTGGGTTTGGTTTTTTATTTTATTTTATTTTTAACATGTCTCAGTTCTGTTATTATGACCTTTAAGAATATTATTCTGCTCCTTAGTCTTTTTTTTAATAATAACTTTGTTCCTTTTATGTTCCTTATTTTTGTGTGCAGTTAATTTTTCTAAACTTTTGGAGAGAGGCTTCGTTCAGGAGAACTTTATTTACTTAAGAGACTTTTCTCTCTCTCTCTCTCTCTCTCTCTCTCTCTTTTGTGTGTGTGTGTGTGTGTGTGTGTGTCTGTCCAAAGATCTGGCAGCTGGATTCAATAGTAATATAATGTAAACCACATGTATAATTTTAAAAATTTTGTAGTGGCTATATTACAAAAGATAAAGAACAGGAAGGTAAAATTAATTTCAAAAATATTTTTCATTTAGTCCAATATATTCAAAATATACTTTTGAAATTAATATAATTATTTTTGTGTATTTTACTTTTTCTTTTTTTGCACTGTCTGAAATTTGGTGTGTATTTTTACATTATGTCTCAATTTGGGTTACTAAATTCTCATTAGAAATACTTCATCTCTGTGTAGATTTCATAAAATTTCCAATTGAAAAAGTAGATTCATTTTAAGTTGTTCCAGACATACTTAAACGCTTTCCAATAACTGAACTGAGGGCTGAAACATCATTTTTCGTATGATCTGCATAGGTATCAACTGTGACTCATGTTGTCTGCATAAAGGATTCAGATAAACACATTGCAGTGTTACATGAGTATGTAGGAAAAAATCATTCAAACTGAGTGAATCCACTGACACTGACTAGATGATGTATTTATTGTAATACTAGGAATAGCTCGCACACTTCTTACTTGTTTAACAATTCAAGAGTATATGACATGATGCAAAGAAGTGAAATATAGTTGAATTTAATGGGAAATAATTTGTACTTTAATTAAAATTAAATTATATTTATAATTAAACTCCTCATTTGCATTAGGCATATTTCAGGCCTTCTGTAGTCACATGTGGCTAGTTAATAATGAATTATACAACATGTGTATAGACCTTTTTCTTCTGTTTCTGTTATCTCTATTCTGCGTAATTTTTATTTCACTCCTAGAAGTTTCTTCTTATTTCCAGTCTGTGTCTTGGAAGGCAGCCCTGAATCTTGGAAGGCAGCCCTGATGAGTCAGTTTTGAGAATTCAGAGGGGCTAGGCTGATCTAGCCTTTTAGTCCTTTTTCCTGTGGATCCCTTACATTTACCCAGTATTGGGGAATGGAAAAGCCCTGCCAATTTAAGCTGCTGTTCTTAGATTGGCCAACTGTGCTTTCCAGTAAGAACTTGTTGGCTATTTGGGGATTTTCCTGTTCTCAAGGCGATTACTGTTGCTCTGTTGCTGCCTTCTTCCTTTGCGTAGGCTCTTAATACCATGCAGGTCTTGTGCCTTTTGGTGGTTTGCTCTGCCTGCTTGTATTTTGGAGTTTGTGGGACTACCTTCCTAATTTCATTGTGAATATTATCTATGGGTTTTTGGTTTTACTATTTAGTTGTGCTGTCTGTTTCAATGTGAGGATTCAGAGAAGTTGAAAAATTGCTGCTATTGCTTCTATTTTCCTCTGACAAATAATTCTGATAATTACTTTTTAAAAACCACTACGCACATGTAGTTCACTTTTGTGTTAAGTGGAAATTAGAAGGATATTGGTAGGTATTGGGGCAAATGAGACGGCGAGGTCAAAGAATTAAGCGTGCTAATTCTTTTGTTTAAATAACTATTTTTTTCCTTCTGTGTCTTCCATGTGATAAGCGCTCAACAGAAGTGGAAGAATTTTTAATTATGAAGCAACAGCTCCAAGAGAAGGAAGAACTCATTAGCACTCTGAAAGCCCAGCTCAGCCAGACGCAGGCAGAACAAGCTGCTCAGGTAGGGGGGAAGGTACCTCATAATGGTTAGAATAAAGAATCATGAAAGTCTAATGGGCTATTACATGACAAGCCAATTCAGACACTTTTTTTTTTTTTTTTTTAGTTTATTTCTTTTGAGAGAAAGAGTGCAAGCAGGGGTGTGGCAGTCCAGGGAGAGACGGAGAGAGGGAAAGAGAAAGAATCTCAAGCAGGCCCTGCACTGTCAACACAGAGCCCAACATGGGGCTCAGACTGATGAACCATGAAATCATAATCTTAGCCAAAATCAAAAGTCAGACACCCGACCAGCTGAGCCACCCAGGTGCCCCAATTCAAACACTTTTGAAAACCTTAGTATATAAAAGTATAGTAACTAGAATGTTACAGTAGAAATGAGAAGGGTATGGTAGTAGAAGAAAATAAAAGTGTTACTATAAAAGTGTTACAATGAAATAATAAAATAATAATAAAAAATAAAATTAATAATAAAAAATAATAAAATAAAAGTGTTACAATGAAAGTGTTGATAAATTTGCCATAACCTAATTGATGGCTGTTTCTAAGTTCTACAGTCCTGTAATTTGGTTTTAATAGCACACAGAAATTCAGTCTTTTATGATTTGGCTTGTGTTGTTTGGAGGGGACTGGTAAGGTAAACAAAAAGAAATACAAATGATTAGGTCCCTTCTTTCCCTATAGTAAAATCTTACTGAGAAGTTAAATTGTAATCAGAAGGTTTCTTAGTATATGATGAGAAAGTGGTATAGGTTACATGATTCAATGTTAAAAGGCACTAGTATTTGACATTCTTCATATTTATTTCTGCTACCAGGACCAGACTGTTTGGACTGGCATCCTCAACTCCTTCTCTCTGGCTGTTTTTCTAAATTTCCAGCTTGACCACCCAACCCTCTATTTTTCCCTTGAGAATGCTTTTGACTCGTGAATTTGTTTTTTCCCTTGAAGTATCTTTGCATAATAGTTAATTTTTTCCATTGGGTGTTTATTTTTTTGATAAATTATAGTATTAACGGTGTTTTCTGTCCATGGATGGTCTGCTGCTGTGTATACAGTTAATATTGTATATCCCGAAATGCTTACTTTTACAAAACTATTAGCTTTTATTGTGTCCGTTTTAGGCAGAAGCACTATATATAATGTAGCATAGAGAAATACAAAATATGTATTTTACTGAGTGGCATAAAACATGGAAAGCCAAGAATATAAATATATTATTAACAGATCCATCATAATGCAAACCATTCAGAACGAGTGAATAGCAAGCGTCAACACGAATGGAAAGTATTTTGAGAGATGAAAGAGGTTACCATGAGTGTGATATCCAAGGAAGGTACATGGAAAAATTAGGTAAAACTGTGATGGATAGATATTAATCTCGACAAGATGGGGGAAAGTATTCCATTTGTGAGGAATGGTCTGAGCAAAGTCACAGAGATTAAACAGGAATATGGTACATTTATAGGAAAGGATACGTAGATGCATTTGGTAATGAAGGACTCCAATGCCTATACACTTTCAACACAGGATTCCAGATTCATAGTAATGTCAGAATTAAGATAAAAAAATTACAAAGATTTTTTTCCTACCCAGAAGGAGAGCTGAGATAATTCAAGATGTCATAAGTTGAAAAAATTAGCAGTAGTTGAAGGACCAATACAAACTGGGCAAGCTAAGATGAGGTCAGCATACTCAACTACAGATCTTAAGGAAATGAATAAGTAGGCATTCGTATGCAGACACACGTGTGCACACGTGCGCACACACACACACTACAGATCTTAAAGAAATGAGTAAGTAGGCATTCATATGCAGACACACATGTGCACGTGCACACACACATAACTGCAGAACAGAACAAAACAAAAACACTGATGTTAAACAGCTCACAGTCTATTTATTTCCATTTTATTCTGTTAAGAGCCATTTACAAATAAGGGGGATCTAGAAGCCTGCAAGTAATGACACCTGAAAATAGTGGTGTCAGGAAGAGGTGCTAAGAGTTTAGAAATATACCAAGGTCTTTGGTAAAAGCAGTTCTTTGAAGATAAGACGAGTCGATATTCCTGATGAACATGGATGCAAAAATTCTCAATAAAATACTAGCAAACTGAATCCAACCAATACATTTAAAAAATCATTCACCACGATCAAATGGGATTTATTCCAGTTGTAGAGAATTTTGAATAAAAGATCCATTAGTTTGAAGTTTGACTTAATAGGGCATGAGATTTTTCACTGAAAGTTTTTGAGCATGAGTGTGATATTGATGTGCCTAGGACTTAACAGAAACCTAATTTCACTTTGTAGGTTTAATATTCTAATCTCTGCAGAACTTTTAAAAAATATACTTCTTGTATATTTAAACATTTTAGTAGCCATGCAAATATAATTTTTAATCACAATTTGTATTTAGGCTGATTTCTGAATTTGATAAGAGGATTTCTCTTACACTGGAAGTTATTGTCAGGCCTGTCTCTCTTTCAGCATTCTCATCCTTGACATTAAAAATTTAATTTAAAAACACTATTGTCTATCAGTTCTCAGTGTCTATCTTTGGAGAATAGTGTGTGAGTTTTGTTTGTGCTATATTCGGGGAGTGTAACGTGTATAGTTTCTCTGGTGTGTGTCTTTAGTTGAGTTCCATGCAGCAGGTGGTCCGAGAGAAAGATGCCCGCTTTGAAACACAAGTTCGTCTTCATGAAGATGAGCTTCTTCAGTTAGTAACCCAGGCAGATGTGGAAACAGAGATGCAACAGGTGTGTTGCTAAAACTTAGTAGAATGACTGTCATTTGGTTAACTTTTAATTAAATTTTCTACCTTTGCATACTGCTCTCTACTTGGTCTTAGTGTGTTTCTTAATTGGCTTCTTTTTGGTGATCTTGTCTTCTGTTGCATATTAATTATTTATTTTTTCTTGTCCTTACCTTGCCTTTTATGCCTCTAACCAGGTTGTTGGTACTCAAAAGCTAAATTTAATTGGCACATGTATGTGGTAGTCAGAAATTGGTTTCTCTTCAGTTTGCCAATTGTAGCTGCATTAAAGACCTGATCCAAAGCTTCAAATCAATGAAGCCAGTTTTAAACTTTCAAAAAATTATAAAGATGTAAAGGAGTGATTTTGAAGTCATAAAGTCTCTTATTAAATCAATTATTCTAAAAAAATTCATTGGGTATATTTTGGAAATTGGCTTCATTGTTTTTAAGTTTATCATCTACTAACTTGAAGGTATTTGTTTTTATTTAGTGTGTAGTGCAGTCTGGTAACTAAAAGTGCTCCAGTGGTATTTCATGGTTGATGCATTTAATTGTTTTTGAGTGAAAACTTCTTCCACGTTCTAAGTAATCCTTCAGAATATACCACTAAATAAAGTTTCAGAATATAGCACTCTTTGAAGTAGTATATTAATATATACATGTATCATTGATTTATTTATCCAACAAATGTGTATCGAGTGCATGTCCTGTGCATGAAGCTAGAAGAGAAATGGTTCTTGCCTGCAGAGAATGTTCTCTTTGGTGAGTGAGATATACATGTACTTATGTTACTTAGGAGTAGGACATTGACTATATAATTTTAGAAGTGGATGTTTTATTTTCTCTAATTATTAAAAAGCCTCCCTAATTCAGGGGCTTGCTTGTGTCTCAGTTTGGTTGTTGTCAGTGTACTGGAGAAGGCAATTTCGGAGATTCTTTTTTGTGCTGGAGGGGGAGCATGGCATGCTGGTGTCCCACTCTTTAATCTGTCATCTCAACATCCAAAAAACAGAAGTACACAAATCTACATAATATTTCGAAAGGTAAGCAGATAATGGTGCTCATTGGTTTAGCACATTGTATCTAAAACATTTCCTTCTCAGAAATTAAGGGTGCTGCAGAGGAAGCTTGAAGAGCATGAGGAAGCCTTATTGGGCCGTGCTCAGGTGGTGGACTTGCTACAACAGGAGCTGACTGCTGCCGAAGAGAAAAACCAGGTATTGCCTCGTGATCTTTACTGCCTGTCTTAGGAGTGGAGTATTCATTTCCACTTTAGTTTCCCAGGCAGCACATATAACATCATAAGCCTTCTTTTTAAAGTTTATTTATTTATAATTTTTTTTAATGTTTATTTATTTTTGAGAAAGAGAGAAAATGGGGGAGGGCAAAGAGAGATAGAGACACAGAATCCAAAGCAGACTCCAGGCTCAGAACTGTCAGCACAGAGCCCAACGCGGGACTTGATCTCATAGACCGCAAGATCATGACCTGAGCCAAAGTAAGACACTCAACTGGCTAAGCCACAACCCGAGTGCCTCTCATTTATTTTTGAGAGAGAGAGAGAGAGCGAGAGAGCATGTACACATGGAAGAGTGGAGGAGGGGCAGAGAGAAAGGGAGAGAGAGAGAATCCCAAGCAGGCTTTGTGCTGTCAATGGGGAGCCCAGCTTGGGGCTCTATCTCATGAATCGTGACAGCATGATCTGAGCCAAAATTAAAAGTCAGACGCTTAACCAACTGAGCCACCCAGGCATTCCATAACATCGTAAGCCTTCTGAGAATTGGTGCCATTTATTCATTCTTTCAACAAATACCCTGTGCTTACATGGTGGTGATATAACGATGAGCTTACCTTTTGTATCTTTTATTCTTGCTTTTATTTGTATCTTTTATTTTTGCTTTTTCCTTTGTGCTTTTAGGTCTTATGCAATTTTAGGTTTGGTCCTGGGTCTCTAGCCCCATGCTTCACCTATGCTTATTGAATTCACTATGCTTATTGAAATGAAAGAATGAATTTATAGCTCATGAAGCCTAGTTTCTGTAGAATGTCATACTGTCTTCTAGTGAGTTTCCTTTCTGTTAGTTTGCTCCTTTGGTATCTCGAATGGTTCTTGTGCCTGATTTTTACTATCCCTTGTTTGTTTTTGTTGATTTTCTGTTGGCTTGAAATAATCCCACCATGCAGTATTCCCTGAATCTAAAGTGATCAGACAAAGATGTTCTAAAATCTTAAGCTCAAGTATCCCATCCCAGGCTGTAACCCATCCTGTCATTCCCTTTCTCAGGCTGTCTTGACCTTTATTCTCATTGAGATCCTTCGGTCCTTTCACTTTGTTCCTCTGGTATGTTAGTTCTTTCTTGGCCTCTCTCCTTTCCCCATCTGCTGTTGACCTATGTTTGACCATTTGGAATACTCTTTTATCAGACCTTAGGTTCCCTATGTCCTTGTCTTATCACATTCAGGTAGCCAAATCCTAATGTAGAATCGGTGCTATAGTCCAGATTCATCTGGGTGCTGCGTGCTGCTGGAGAAAGTCAATCATCTTCTTTCTTCTTAATTTTCAACTCTTCTTGAGAAGGACGTCTTGCATAGAAACATGTTCCCAGATCTCCCATCCTAATAAAACCTATATCATTATCCCGAGGCTCCTCTCACTGTCTTCAGGCAGTTAGGTTCAAATCTCAGTTGTGCCTCTTACTAGAGAGTTACTATACAAATAGTTACTACTATGTGACTTTCGGCAAATTTCCGTTTTTCTCTGCTCCTGTTAATACCTAAGTATCTCTCTCATGGCCTCTATCACTTTTGAATTATAATTATCTGGTTAAATGTGACTCCCACTGAACTCTGAGTTCCATGAGGGCAGGAACGACATTCATTCATTCATTCGTTCATTCAATATTTATTGAGTACCAGGTACTCATTGTGACATGCACTATGCTTGGTGCTAGAGAACAGTGATGATAAAGTCCCTTCACTTATTGAACTTATTTTGTAATGGGAGAGACCGAAAATAAAAGATGACGCACAAATAAGTATGTATGAATAGAAACTGTTAAAAGTATCTAGGAGCAAATACAGGGTCTTATGCAATTTTAGGTTTGGTCCTGGGTCTCTAGCCCCATGCTTCACCTAGAACAGGTACTTCACTATGCTTATTGAAATGAAAGAATGAATTTATAGCTCATGAAGCTTTGTCTTTTTTTCTTAGATTCTCTCTCAGCAGTTACAGCAGATGGAAGCTGAGCATAATACTTTAAGGAACACTGTGGAAACAGAAAGACAGGAGTCCAAGATTCTAATGGAAAAGATGCAACTTGAGGTGACAGAGAGAAAATTATCTTTCCATAACCTGCAGGAAGAAATGCATCATCTTCTGGAGCAGCTTGAGCAAGCAGGTCAAGCCCAGGCTGAACTACAGTCCCGGTACAGTGCTTTAGAGCAGAAGCACAAAGCAGAAATGGAAGAGAAGATCTCTCACATTTCGAGTCTTCAGAAGGCTGAGCAAGAGCTACATTCTGCCTGTAATGCTCTAAAGGAGGAAAATTCAAAGCTTCTCCAAGATAAGAGTGAACAGGCAGTTCATTCAGCCCAGGCTATTCAACAACTGGAAGGTCAGTATTTGGTTGCTTTTCAAGTCTACTTGGTTAGCACCTGAGTGTCTCCTACTTCAGAATTTCAGGGATATGTTAATGACATCATTTGCTCAAAGCAATTGAATCATTAGCAGAATTACGAAAGACATCTCTTCTGAACTCTTTGTCATTTTTCCTATCTCTGGCTGAAGTTATAATCTGACTCAATATTATAATTATCATTACAGAAATAAAAACTATTGATAATGATGTGTCATGTATTAAAAAGAATGCTATGTGAGGGGTGCCTGGGTGGCGCAGTCGGTTAAGCGTCCGACTTCAGCCAGGTCACGATCTTGCGCTCCGTGAGTTCGAGCCCCACGTCAGGCTCTGGGCTGATGGCTCAGAGCCTGGAGCCTGTTTCCGATTCTGTGTCTCCCTCTCTCTCTGCCCCTCCCCCGTTCATGCTCTGTCTCTCTCTGTCCCAAAAATAAAATAAAAACGTTGAAAAAATAAAAATAAAAAAATAAATAAAAAATAAAAAGAATGCTATGTGAAACATGACTGTGATCTGAAAGTTTCAGTAACTGAAATGAGTAGGATTTGTTTTTTGTTTTCTTCAAATTTTTCTTTAAATTTTAGTTAACATGCAGTGCAATATTGGTTTCAAGAGTAGAATTCAGTGATTCATCACTTACATACAACACCCAGTGCTCATCATAAGTGCCCTCCTTATACCTATCACCCATCTAGTCCATCTCCCATCCACCTCCCTCTGATAACCCTCAGTTTGTTCTCTGTCTTTAAAGAGTCTCTTTTAGTTTGTTTCCCTCTCTCCATGCCA
Source organism: Puma concolor (assembly GCF_028749965.1). Lineage (NCBI taxonomy): Eukaryota > Metazoa > Chordata > Mammalia > Carnivora > Felidae > Puma > Puma concolor. Next base: position 92,436,402 of record NC_141675.1, read on the forward strand.
CCCCCAATATGTTCATCTGTTTTGTTTCTTAAATTCCACATATGTGTGAAATCAGATGGTATTTGTCTTTCTCTGACTTATTTCACTAGCATACTATACTCTAGTTCCGTCCACATTGTTGCAAATGGCAAGATTTTGTTCTTTTTGATGGCTGAATAATATTCCATTGTATATATATGCCACATCTTTATCCATTCATCAGTCGATGGACATTTGAGCTCTTTCCATAGTTTGGCTGTTGTTGATAATGCTGCTATAAACACTGGGGTGCATGAATCCCTTCGAATACGATTTTTGTATCCTTTGGGTAAATACCTAGTAGTGCAACTGTTCGATCATAGGGTAGTTCTATTTTTAACTCTTTGAGGAACCTCCGTACTATTTTCCAGAGTGGCTGCACCAGTTTGCATTCCCACCAACAGTGTAAGAGGATTCCCCTTTCTCCACATCCTCATTGACACCTGTTGTTTCTTGTGTTGTTATTTTTACCCAATAAATGAGTAGGATTTGAATTAATTTTTGGGAAACTCAGGCTAGATCTAGGTACATAGGTAGGGAAACTGAATGGTGTGGAATCATCCTTACTTGTAAAGATGGATCTGAATGCTTTTCTTAAAGGTAAAAAGTTCTTTTTAAGGAAAATCTTTATCCTTTAAGAAGGTCTAATGAAAACTTATTTTTTAAAAAAGTTTTATTATTAAAGTAATACATGCTTCTAATTTAATTCGAAGAGATTGGCATACATTTGAAGGAAAGATTTTAGAAAAACTTAAGTTGAAGATCTGTATTGAGGAGTTGAACATTAACCAGAAAGCCTTGAAAGGCATTAGGGAACAGTGTATTACATGAGCACACTGTCCTCTTAACTGGACCATATTTATGTGCAGAGTTGTGCCATATTATCTTGGTGGGACTCATAATGATTCAGTGTAGAGTGAAGAAAATAAAATTTAAAAATACTAAAGGCATTTTCAAGGGGTTAAGGAAAAATGACTTTGTAAAAAATTCTAATCCTGTTGTATTTTACCTTTTAAGGAAGTGGTTTACGGAGATGCCTTTTGGTCCTTCAGAGCATGTGAACAGTTAAAACATGACATTGGCATAATTTTAATTAAGATAACTGGAGTAAGGGGTGCCTGGGTGGCTCAGTCGGTTGAGTGACTGACTTCGGCTCAGGTCATGATCTCATGGTCTGTGACTTTGAGCCCCATGTTGGGCTCTGTGCTGACAGCTCTGAGCCTGGAGCCTGCTTTGGATTCTGTGTCTCCCTCTATCTCTGCCCCTCCCCCACTCATGCTCCGTCTGTCTCAGAAGTAAATAAACATTAAAAAAAATATTTAAAAAAAGATAACTGGAGTAAGCAGCATGTGGTATATCTCTAGAAGATAACAATTTACCAAGTTTCAGACTTGCAGCAGAAATCATTTTTATTTACTTACTTTCCTTTCCTTAGAGCAAGTCAAATTTCTAAGCAGACCAACCTTGCAACAACATGAAGCAGCATCTCAGACTTCTCTCCCAGATGTTTATACTGAGGATACACAGGTAATTAAATGTTTACTTCTTACAAATATGATCTGTCTTTGCTATATCTATACTTGAGTGCTCTAATGAGAATTTATTCTAGAAAGTAGTATAAACTTTCTGTCTCTTCTGCCTGATAGGATGCTTTTTTAAAAAAAATTATTTATGTATTTTGAGAGAGACAGAGAGGGTGTGAGCAGGGGAAGAGCAGAGAGAAAGGAAGAATCCCAAGCAAGCTCCACACTGGCAGTGCAGAGGCCTATATGGGGCTCAAACTCAAGAAATTGTGAGATCATGACCTGAGCTGAAACCAAGAGTCAGACACTTAACCAACCGAGCCACCCAGACACCCTGATAAGATGCTTTTTTGGAGGTGATTCCATTTGAAAGGAATCATGAAAGCCATTAATTTAGTGTCTCAACAGTGATTAATGAGGAAATAATAGATAATAAGTACCATGATCTCAGGAGCCTTTCTGATTCTAAGGTCTTAGAATTCTGATTTGGAAAGAAATCATTATTTTTGATTTTATAATCCCTTTTATCAGCTGAGAAGTCAATTTTGTTTTTGGTAGACTGAGATTTGATCACCTTTAATGTACACAATTTCATCTAACCAGATGTTTAAGTCTATTATAGAAATCATAATGCTCTCATTAAGTAACAGTAGAAACTTTAATTGCCAATTAGCTGTTGATTGGCCCATATATTCTCTTTTCCTTCTGTAAAAATCTCTGTGAGAAGCTAGATTGTAATCATCATAAGGCTGTTATGGAGCATGATTATCAGAACAAGGAGAGTTAGTTTGATGCTCTTAATTGGCTAGTGTCAAGCTGGGATAACTGGATTCATTCATCTCCGTTATAAGCTATACTCTTCCAAACTGACAGACATATTGACCAGCAGAGTTCCATGGTCCCTGGGCAGTACTGTACCCTGATAAAAATTTTTGTTTCCTGGCTTCTAGCATCTAGCTTTCCAATCTCTTCTGTTCTCAAAATCACAACTTTTCCCTCTAATGTTTAAAGACATTTTTCAATAATTTCAAAAAATTTAAAGAATATGATAGTGAATACCGCTATATCCACTATCTGGGTTCTATCAACATTTTACTAAAAAACAAGCAAAACAAAACAAAACAAAACAAAACATCTTACTGTATTTGCTTTATAAAACATCTATCCATTTATCCATCCACTACCTCATCTTAATTTTTTATGTATTTCACAGGAAGTTGTAGATACATTTTTCTCTAAATATTCCAACATGCATATCATTGACTAGATTTTAATATTTATTTATAGTTTTTTTCTTTTGAAGTAAGATTTATGAAACATGAAATGTATGAATATTAAATGTACCATTCATTGAGTTTTGTCAAATGCATACACTACTGTTACCCCAAATCCCTATCAAGATATATCACTATCTCCCCACGAAGTATTCTCATACCTTTTTGAAGCCAATCACATCCTACCCTTCTAGAGATGACCAATGTTCTGTTTTTTCACCACAGATTAATTTTGCCTGTTTTCCAGAGTCATGTAAATATATGTGCTCTTTTGTGTAAAGTTTCTTACACTCAGCCTGTTTTGAGATTCATCCATATTGCTGCATATATCATACTGTACTTTTTATATTGCTGAGAAGTACTTAATTTTGTGAATATATTGCATTTTCCTTTTGCATGACTGTGCTGTAATTTCCTGTTGATGATTTCCTGGGCTTTGGCCATTATGAATTAAGCTGCTATAAACATCCTTGTACAGGTATTTGTGAGGACATACGTTTTCATTTATCTTCAGTAAATACTAGTTGAGGAATTGCTGGGCCATAGCGTATGTATTTAGCTTTATAAGAAACTGCCGAATCATTTCCCAAAGTGGTTGTATTATTTTACATTGCCACCTAAAATATATGAGAGTTCTAGTTGTTCCACATCTTTTCCAAGATTTGATATTGTCAATTTAAAAAATGTTAGCCATTTTAATGGGTGCTTGGTGGTATCTCATGGTTTTAATTTGCATTTCCTTGATGAAAAATGATATTGAACATTTTTTCTTGAGATTCCTGGCTTTATATATCTTATTTTGATCAAGTGTCTTTTCAAGTTATTCCCCCATTTAAAAATTGAAGTTTTTTGTCTTTTTATTATGAAGTAGTAGGGATTCTTTTTTTTTTTTATTTTTTTATTTTTTTATTTTTAAAATTTTTTTTTCAACGTTTATTTATTTTTGGGACAGAGAGAGACAGAGCATGAACGGGGGAGGGGCAGAGAGAGAGGGAGACACAGAATCGGAAACAGGCTCCAGGTTCTGAGCCATCAGCCCAGAGCCTGACGCGGGGCTCGAACTCACGGACCACGAGATCGTGACCTGGCTGAAGTCGGACGCTTAACCGACTGCGCCACCCAGGCGCCCCTAGGGATTCTTTATATATCCTGAATGCCAATTTATTTTCAAATCTGTTTCGTGACTATTTTCTCCCACACAGTGGCTTGCCTCCTACTCATATTCTTCATGTCTTTTAATTAGTAGACATTTTATAATTTTGATGAAACCTGTTATTTATCTTTTTTTTTTTTTTTTTGTTATAATTTTCTGTGCCCTAACTAGGAAACCTTTGCTTAATGCCAAGTCATGAAGTTTTTGTCTTGTTTTCTTCCACAAGCTTTACGGTTTTAGCCTTCCCAGTTAAGTCTCTGAACCTCAGAATTTTTGTGTGTAGTGTAAGGTAAGGATCAAGGCTTATTTTTTCCCCCATATAGATGTCCAGTTGTTTCAGCACTATTTCTTGAAAAGACTTTACTTTCCTCATTGGATTTCTTTGGTATATTTGTTGAAAATCAAATGATTACTAGGTCCATTTCTGAACTTAGTATTCTGTTGTCTTGATCTGTTTGTCAGTCCTTATGCCAGTAACACACTGTCTTTACTACTGTAGAGTGTAGTTAGTCTTGAAGTCAAGTAGTATAAGTCTTTTGATTTTGTTCTTCTATTCAAGATCGCTTTATTACAGGTACATATCCACAGAAAGTATATAGTCTGTGTTCTCAAATTGTATTAAAAAAAAAAAAAAAACGAAAGAAAGCTGGGTGGGATTTTGAGTTGGCACTGTGTTGAATCTATAGATCAATTTAGGGAGAATTGACATCTTAACACTACTGAACTTATCAATCCATGAGCAAATGTAGTATATTTTCCCACTTATTTTTATCTTCTTTAATTTCCTTCAGTGATGTTTTATAGTTTTCATTGGAGGGGCTGTGCACATTTAAAAGTTTATTCCAAAGTAGTTCATGCCTGTTGATGCTATTGTAGATGGAATTATTCTAATTTCAGTTTCCAGCTGTTTGCTGCTAATATGTAAATGTACAATTGAATTTTGCGTAGTAACTTTATATTATCTGAACTTGACAAAAATTCATTTTATTAGTTCTAGTCTCTTTTTATAGATTCCTTGGATTTTCTAAGTAAACCATCATGTCATCTCCAAATAAAGATGACTTTTACTTCTTTCTAATCTTTATGTCTTTCTTTTTTTTATGCAATAGCTAGGACCTTCATTTTCATTACACTATTTCATAAAGTGGTGAGATTCTTGCATTGTTCCTGATCTTATGGGAAAATGTTCCATATTTTACCATTAGCTATGCTTACCATTAACTTTAGGTTTTCAATAAATGTCCTTTACTGGATTGAGGACATTCCCCTCTATTTTTAGTTTTCTGAGAATTGGCATTGAATTTTGTCAAATGCTTTTTCTTCATTTTTCTAAATGCACATACGGATTTTCTTTTATATTCTGTTAATGTGGTACAGTATTTTAATATTAAACCAACCTTGTGTTGTTGGGATAAATCCCACTTGGTCATGAAGTATTATCCCTTTAATACATTACTGAATTTGATTTGCTACTATTTTGTGAAGGATTTGGTATCCATATTCATGAAGGATATCAGTCTATAATTTTCTCTTTGTTTTATAATATCTATGTCAGATTTTGATATTAAGATTGTGCTGGCCTCATAAGACAAGCTTGAAAGTGTTCCTTTTTATTTTCTGAGAGTTTAATATTGGTATTAAATGTCTGAAAGAATTCAACAGTGAGACCGTCTGAGTCTAAAATTGTAAAAGAAAGAAAGAAATTGAATTTCTTTTACAGGTATAATGCTAATAAGATTTTTTTTTCATCTTATGTCAGTTTGGGTTTTTTTGTTATTGTTGTTGAGATTTTGCCCATTTCATTGAAGATGTCTAGTTTTTGTCATATTGTTGGTTATAATATTCCCTCTTTATCCTTTTAATGCCCATAGCTTTTTAGTGGCACTCACCCTCACCCCAGTCCCTATTGTTTTTTAAAAACTGAGATATAATTGATACATCATTGTATAAGTTTGAGGTGTACAAAGTATTGATTTGATTCATCTATATTTTACAGTATGATTACCTTAGCCTTAGCTAACACCTCCATCATGTCACATAATTATCACTTCTGTTTTGTGGTGAGAATATTGAAGATCTAGTCTCTCAGAAACTTTCAAGTATGTGATACAGTATCATTAACTGTGTATCACAGTGCTGTAAATTAGCTCTCCAGGACAGAATTTGTTCATTTTCTCACTGCAAGTGTGTATCCTTTGATTAAAATTCCCTCAATTTATGCTTTGTTTTCCTGAGCAGTGTTACTAGCAATTATTCCACGTCTTATTTTTTTTAAATCTTTTCAAAGAACTAGCTTTGGCTTTGTTGATTTTCTCTGTTACTGGTCTGTTTTCACTTTCATTGATTGTTGCTTTCTGGTATTTCTTTCTACTTAATTGGTTTTACTTTGTTGTTCTTTTGCTAACCTCTCAAGGTAGAACTTTATATCAAAGGTTTAAGTTTTTTTCCCTCATATAAGCATTTTTCATTTAAAGTTACACAATTCTCTCAAAGTCCATAGTTTGATATATTTTTTATTGTTCATTTTTTATTGTTCATTTTCCTTGCGATTTCTTCTTTGTGGATTATTTAGAAGTGTGTTGTTTAATATCTAGAAATTTGGTTTTATTTCTAGATATTTTATTATTATTGATTTGTAATTGGATTTCATTGTGATCAGATAATATGCTGTATATGATTTAAAATCCTTTGACATTTTTTAGAGACTTGTTTTATGATACAGCCTGTGGTCTTTCTTGGTGATCATACCTTGTGCACTTGTAAAGGATGTATATTCTCTAGTTATTGGATTCTGGAATTATCTATTTTTCCTTTTAATTGTCATTTTTTGCTTCTTCGTAATTTGAATTTCTGTTATTAATTACCTTTACATTTATGATTTTATGTCTTCTGAGGAAATGTTCCTTATTTCATTTATAAAATGTTACTCTATCTCTAGTAACATTTCCTTACTTGAAGTTCTTTTTTTATCTGATATTAATGAAAGAACTCTAGTCTTCTGATGTTTACTGTTTGTATAGTACATTCTTTTCTATCCTTTTACTTTCAAGTTACTCTTTCTTTAAAGTGAATGTCTTACCTACCCTATGACCCAGCAGTAGCACTGCTAGGAATTTACCCAAGGGATACAGGAGTACTGATGCATAGGGGCACTTGTACCCCAATGTTTATAGCAGCACTCTCAACAATAGCCAAATTATGGAAAGAGCCTAAATGTCCGTCAACTGATGCATGGATAAAGAAATTGTGGTTTATATACACAATGGAGTACTACGTGGCAATGAGAAAGAATGAAATATGGCCCTTTGTAGCAACATGGATGGAACTGGAGAGTGTGATGCTAAGTGAAATAAGCCATACAGAGAAAGACAGATACCATATGGTTTCACTCTTATGTGGATACTGAGAAACTTAACAGAAACCCATGGGAGAGGGGAAGGAAAAAAAAAAAAAAAAAAAGAGGTTAGAGTGGGAGAGAGCCAAAGCATAAGAGACTGTTGAGAACTGAGAACAAACTAAGGGTTGATGGGGGGTGGGAGGGAGGAGAGGGTGGGTGATGGGTACTGAGGAGGGCACCTTTTGGGATGAGCACTGGGTGTTGTATGGAAACCAATTTGACAATAAATTTCAAAAAAAAAAAGTGAATGTCTTAAAAGCAGCATAAAGTTTGGTTATGCTCTTTTATTTCTTCTCATAATCTCTATTAGAGTGTTTAGTGTCCATTTAATGTAATTATTGATACGATTGGATTTAGCTGTACCGTTTTTTCTTATTTGGGATTTGATAATTCACTTTTTCTTCTTTCATTGATTTTCCTTCTCACACTCTGGCAGGTGTGTTTGCCCCAAAGTCTGTTTCCTTGTTTTTCAAGATCTCATTCTGAGGCTTTTCTGTCAGTGTTTTACTTGCTCCTTGTAATGCAAACTGGGAACTTCCCTTAGAATAAGTCATAGAATCCTTAAACTCATCTCTTGCCATTTCTTTAAACATTAAGTGAAGATTTGGGGCTGAGTAGGCTGTAAAGACTATCAAGGCTCAAAAATTCTACACTTTTATGAAGAATTGTATAGAAAATCCCCTTGGCGGAGAAAAACCTGTATAAAATGACAGACAACTAAAGATGTGTCCTAATGAGATATTTGCCTCACTAGGAAAACAAAACCAATATGGATGCATAAATGAAGCACAAGATAATTTTTATTATCCTTGGAAAAAACAAAAACAGTTATGGCTCTTCTTCTTTTTAAAGATTATATATTAACTTTTGTCCCTGTTCTTCTTTGGGAGTCACTCTTCATGTTTAGTCTCCTACAAGAGAGTGATCTGGTTATCAAGTGGCATTAAGCAAACTTTGTAATGTTACTTATGGACCTGAAAATGTTTTTTCTTGTGCAATAGACTTGAGATTTCTGTCTTTGTAATCCAGTGCCTATTCTTAAATTTGAAAGCCAATGAACTAGAAGTTTGTGTGAAAATTTTTCTATCTTCTGATAAAAAGCATTACTTTAAAGATGAGCTAGGCAAATAAGTAGATGCCATATTTAAAGTATTTTCATGGCTGGAGAACTTTTAGAAGACAAAAATGCCAGAGGCTATCTGGGCATTATGTGAGGGTTTTTCGCTGAGAATCATTAATTTGTTGTCTTTCTACATTTTAGGTAGTCACTGAGGAGAATATTGCCTTTTTGCAGAAGAAAGTGGTAGAACTAGAGAATGAAAAGAGAGCTTTGCTCCTTAGTTCTATAGAGCTGGAGGAGCCGAAAGCTGAGAATGGTACGTATAAATGAAAACCATAATTCTCTGTCTTCTCAACCCACATGCTTCTACTTTTATCACTATACATGTATAACGTAGATTTTCTGATTCGATGACAATGATCTTAGCACAGCTGGTGGTTATTAAAGATAGGATTAATACACAATGACCAATTAGAGCATCATACCCGTGTTTATATAAGTATAACATTTTACATTATGGGATGTAAATGCTGCAGGATATCAGTATTTTGGAGTGGTCACGGGATCTTTTCAGGAGCATGGCTTGAATAGGACCTTAATAAGAGGATGAATTTTTAAAGAGGCAAAATGATGAGAGAAAGGGTATTCCCGGTAATACATTTTGGGGATGAAGTAACAGAGATCAGTGTAAAATAAAGGTCCAAAAGTAGAAAACATTTTGAATTTTGCTCATGCTGTATACTACTTACAACCCTATCCCTTTCGTTTAGTCAGGCTAATTCTTACTCATCTTTCAGACCTCAACTAGGGTACTTTACCAAGTAAAGTTTGTACCATTTCTTTTTATTTTTTTTAATGTTTATTTACTTTTGAGAAAGAGAGAGAGAGAGAGAGACAGAGACAGAGCCCGAGGGGGGAGGGGCAGAGAGAGAGAGAGGGAGACACAGAATCTGAAGCAGGCTCCAGGCTCTGAGCTGTCAACAAGGGGCTTGAACTCACGAACTGTGTAATCATAACCTGAGCTGAAGTCGGATGCTTAACCAACTGAGCCACCCAGGTGCCCCAAGTTTGTACCTTTCTTAAACTCTAGAGACAGTATTTCCACCTTAACCATTTTTCAGTTCTACTTAGCTGGGGATTATATATCTGTATTAGACTGTTCCCACCATTGCTAATATATAAAGAACACCACAAATTCAGCTCATTAATCAACCCACTTAAAGCACTTCTTTGAGACTTTATCCATGATGCTTATTTTGCAGTTTTGCAAACAGTGCCTATCACCGTCATGTAGCTCATTATAGTTTAGAGGTGTTACACAAGTTCCATTCTCTTTGCTTTTTCCTGCAAGGATCACTGCCCTTAAGGTTTTCTGTATTAGTTTTTGTGTTTGGTTTTAGGTTACCTTTACTTTATGTGTCATATTCTATTCAACTCCCCTTTTGCACTTCCGTTTCTACCACTGTACCTCTTCCTCAAATAATCTTGTGAGATGTCTGAACACATTATATACTGTCTCAAATTCATTTGTTTCATGAATTGTCATTCATTCATTTAGCAGATTTCTGTGGTACCTATTCTATGTGCCAAGCAGTAATCTAGTTGCTGTGATAACTTGCCTAACATATTACAGGGGAAGATAGGCCATGAACAGATATATAAATAAGAAAATTTCAGAACATGGTAAGTATTAGGATAAAAATAAAATAAAATAGATAACTGCAAGTATGCCTGGGGGAAGAGGAAAGCAACATTAGAGTCATTAGGGTAGGCCTCTCTGAGAACTTGAAACCTGAATGAAGAAAAGGGGACAGCCATGCAAAAAGGCCAAGCAAGAAGCATTCCAAGCAGAGAAAAAAGCAGTGCAAATACCATGAAATCTGAATAAACTTGATATGTTTGCAGACAGAAATAAAGCCAGTATTTTGGGAGGAGAGTGAGCAAAAAAGGGCCAGTGCAGAAGAAAAGGTTGTAGAATAGGTGGGGTCAACTCATGAGAGCCCATGTAGGTCATGTTAAGACATTTAGATGTAGTATAAAATGCTTTTTTTACCTTTAATATATCTGTCTTAGCTTCTCAAAAAGAGTATAGACTTCTTGGGGGCATGTTAATACTCAGTGTTTTTATCCTCCAAGGTACTACTACCCTTTTTAGATATATGTATCAAAATAGAACATGGGGTAGAACTTAGAAGATTGGATTATGATCCCAGCTCTCTGTGAACTAGCTGTAGGTCATGTCATTTCAATGTTTCTTTATATGGTCATTGAGGAGATTAGATAGCTGTGTTCTAGTGCTAAAATTTGATGTCTTTATAAACATATGTGAAAGAACATTGAAGACCTTTAAGTGCTGTATGAGTGTAAGATGTATATTATGAACACAGTAGGGTTATGGATAAATCAAGGCAAATTTATTACCCTAGAAGTCCCAAATTGTGCCACAGAAATAGCTGCTACTCTTCACATGCTCTGGCATCCTTCTCCTCTAAAGCCCTCCACTATTTATATACTTCATTCAGATTAACTATCATCACCTAGAACCATTCTGTCTTTTTCCCCACCATTCTGTCTTATATCACGTCTTCTCTTGCCATTTCTTTTTGATAAAATAAGCCTTTTATCTTCCCAAAACTATTTTGTTTATTTCTTTCTTCTTGGATTATATCATGCATCTCAAATAGCCTCACACACAATCATGTCTCTGTTTTCTCAAACACTCTACATAAATCATCTAAGGATATTTATTTTGTGGCTTTCAGAAAAACTGTCTTCTCAGATTACTCTCCTGGAGGCTCAGAATAGAAGTGGAGAGGCAGATAGAGAAGTCAGTGAGGTAAGTGATATGTTCTTAAAATAACCAGAATGTGAACTAGATCAAGAGAAGTTAGCTTCAAACCTAAACATTTCAGCAACTTTCTAATGTTGACAGAGAATTACATTATCTAGAAATGAGGTCTATTTAAGAAAGTTATAATGGTTATTATTTCCCATTTGGTCTCATTTATATCAAAATATTGGATTTTTTTTTTATTTGTCCTGAACCAGAATACAAGTATAGTAGCCATTTGTTTGGGATTTGATAATTCATTTCTCATACTGGGTTATTATTTATCTCAACTTCTCTGCCCATCTCGGAAAAGTTTCTCAGTGAGATTAGATAAAATCTCTAGTTCCCCTCCACTAAATTGGTATAGTTTCATTTAGGATTATATTCAAAGAATATTTTTGAAGAATGGTGCTTTTTATAACCTGAAAATTACTATAAGAATGTGTGATTCCTAAATATTCTGTTGTTTTAAGAAGTCAGTGATAGAGTCATAAGTGGCCTTGAAGAATAATGTAACTTCTTAACAGAAGTGTCTGCTTAATTATATTAGAGTTCTTCAGAGAAACAAAATAGGGAGTGTGTATATATGTAGAGAGAGAGAGATTTATTTTAAGGGAATTAGTTCATGCAATTGTGGGAGCTAGCAAATCCAAAATCTAGAGGGTAGGCCAGCAGGCTAGAGACCGAGGGAAGAGTTACAGTTCGAGTCTAAAGGCAGTCTGGTGGCAGAATTCCCTCTGTTTGGAGGTGGTCAGTCTTTTTTTCTTTTTTTTTTTTTTGCTTAAGGCCTCAACTGATTAGATGAGGCCCACTTACATTGTGGAGGGTAATCAAAGCCTACTGATTTAAATGTTTATTTCACCTAAAAAATACCTTCACAGACACATGTAGAATAATTCTAGAATAATGTTTGACCATGTATCTGGGTACTATGCTTTAGCAAAGTTGACAATAAAATTAACCATTATACTTATATTTAGTATTTTTTTATGGGACTGCTGATGTGCTGTTCACAAACTTGGCAAAAGGAAAGTAAAATTTGAAAGTTATAGCATTATATGGATACTGGCAGAGTAAAAATGAGTCGTGTTTGGCCAAGCAGGTGCTTAATGTTTTAAGATGCTTAGCAGTAGTATCTAGTGAAAACAAGGTAACTTAGATCAAAAAAGAGGAACAGGTAAGAAAGATCGTAATTTCTTAAGAAAAAGAAAAACAGGGGCTCCTGGGTGGCACAGTCAGTTATGCGTCTGACTTCAGCTCGGGTCATGATCTCACGGTCCGTGAGTTCATGCCCCATGTTGGGCTCTGTGCTGACACCTCAGAGCCTGGAGCCTGCTTCGGATTCTGTGTCTCCCTCTGTCTCTGCCCCTCCCTGCTCATGCTCTCTCTCTCTCTCTGTCTCAAAAATAAATAAAAACATTAAAAAAAAAAAGAAAGAGAAAAACAATACCAGAAGGGAGAACACAAAAACAGAGAACAAGGGAAAAGAAAGGGGAAAAACACACACACACACACACACACACACACACACACACACACACACACAAAGAAATTGCAAAAGGAAGGGTGCCTAAGATAATCCTTTAGGGTAAGAGAAAGTGAGTAGAAAAGGTGCATAGAAAGTGTAAGCTCAGCTGAAAGGGAAAGGCTAGTATTAGCAGAAAAGTAATGAGAGTGGCTGGAAAAAACAAAGTTCTCTGGTATAACATTGGGTATATATCTTAGGGATAACATTGATTTTTCACCTGAGCCAAAAAGTTGATTGAACTTAGTAGATCTCATGGAGAGCAGCAGAGGGTGTGACCAAGGGAAGGAAGAGAGTGAGTGAAGTGGCATGATGGAGAAGAGGAAACAAGTATACTTAGGGCGAGAGAGAGAACAAAAAAGGAATTATATTGAGGTCTTCTGGCAGAAAGTGATGTCTTGACTATATCAGGTCTTTAGTGTATATAGGGATGGATAAATAAGCATGTGACCTGAAGAAATTATAAAAGGAGCTTTTTCCATGTGCCTAAATACTCTGTCCAGTGTTAATCTCCAGAAATTTGATTATGAATAATGCAGACAGCAGAGAATTTTAAATGATTAAAAATAATGCTTATGAAAAATTATAACCTTTCTTGAAATAATAATTTTAAAGTGATGAATATTTTTTCTTATTCAATGGCTGAGAATGTTACCAACATAGTAGCTAATATTCATTGGATACTTACTGTGTGCCAGCTTTTGCTACTAAATGGCAGAGCTAAGATGTGAACTCAGTTGGATTGCAGAGCTTGTACTCTTGGCCACTACATTATTTGACAATCCTATGGGGATTTTTCCCCTCCTATCAAATTGGAATTTTTTTCGGGGGAAAAAAAATGGTGCTATTGGCAAAGGTGGAGATTTCATTGTGTACACTGTCTCCAAACTCAATTTAGTAAAGTTCTAATGAAATTTACCAGGAGATTCACTGATTTTGTTTCCTAGGAAGACAATTATAGAAACAATGTATATGGATTAAGCAGTCTAACACAGCTATCTTTGTAATAATAATGGTTAATATTTTGTCAGACAAGTCTGTAATTTCATACCCACCCCTTAGTAGAACTTCTTTTTGGTTATTTGATTATGGTAGTTTATCTCAACCTACTTGTTTAATAATCCACTTATCTGGTGGTAATGGCTATCTTATGTAATATTTCCCATTTCAACGGAGAGTTTAGGAAAAAGGATCTCATAACTTCCTTTTTGGTGTGGGATCAAACAAAATTTAATGCATTACCTGCTTTTCTTTTTATTTTTAAGCAATTCTCAAGAGAAACAAATAGGAATTTTAATCCAAAGAAAAAGTTTCCCAAGTACGGGATATCCAGAAAAGGAGTTCCAGGCTACTATACAGGTCTTATGAATATGGCTTGACCTCAATATAGGATTGACAGGGTACTCTCACACAGAGGTCCAGTTTGGGAAATAATAACTGATTTTAAAAGTATTTAGCAGCTTTATGGAAGGAGGTTTGGACTAGAGATTTTCAGGTTTTGAAAAATGCCTGAAATATGAGTTTTTAGTTAGGCTCTTTCTTATAAGACATCTGATTGAGGCTTTTCCTTTCTTTTTTAAAAAATAGGTCAACATGGTTGATATTACCGGACTCAGCAAGAGTAGCTCTTCTGCTGAGGAGAGTGGACAGGATGTCTTAGACAACACATTTTCTCAGAAACATAAAGAACTGTCCGTTTTATTGCTGGAAATGAAAGAAGCTCAAGAAGAGATTGCATTTCTTAAGCTGCAGCTCCAGGGGAAAAAGGCCGAGGGGGACGCTGAGGTCCCTGACCAGAAAGAAGTGAAGCAGACAGAAAGTGAAGGAATACTTACAGTTAGCATGAAAGTATTGCCTGAAGATACAGGGCAACATTTTCCCCCAATGCCACATGAAGGGAGCAGTCTTCCAACACTTGAAATAGAAAAGCAGATGAGTACTAAACATCAAAATAGAACATCTGAAGAAATATCTTTAAATGACACTGAAATGGAATTAAAATCAACCAAACAGGAAGATGTTGATAAATCCCTTTCTGCTGTACCAGGAATTTGTCAGTGTCACCAGGATGAATTGGAAAGGCTAAAAAGGCAAATTTTGGAGCTCGAGATAAGCTCTCATAAAGCAGAGGAAATCTATGAGGAAAATTTAGATGAGAAAGCTAAAGAAATCAGCAACCTAACCCGGTTGATTGATGAGTTTAGGAAAAATGCCGAAAATACCAACAGTGCATTCACTGCTTTGTCTGAAGAAAGAGACCAACTTCTCTCTCAAGTGAAGGAACTTAGTGTGGTAACGGAACTGAGGGCTCAGGTACAGCAACTGGAAGTGAGCCTTGCAGAAGCAGAAAGGCAAAGAAGACTTGACTATGAAAGTCAAACGACTCATCACAACTTGCTTACTGAACAGATCCACAGTCTCAGCATAGAAGCCAAATCTAAAGATGTGAAGATTGAAGTTTTGCAGAATGAACTCGATGGTTTGCAGCTTCAGTTTTCTGAGCAGAGTGCACTGATAAAAAGCCTGCAAAGCCAGCTGGAGAAGAAGGAAAATGAAGTTCTTGAAGGCGCAGAATGTGTAAGGAATATATCAAATAAGATGGAAGAACTTTCTCAGGCTCTTTCACAGAAGGAACTTGAAATAGCAAAAATGGATCAACTCTTATTAGAGAAAAAAAGAGATGTGGAAACCCTCCGACAAACCATCATAGAGAAGGATCAGCAAGTGACGGAAATCAGCTTCAGTATGACTGAGAAAATGGTTCAGCTTAATGAGGAGAAGTTTTCTCTTGGGATTGAAATTAAGACTCTTAAAGAACAGTTGAACTTATTATCCAGGGCTGAAGAGGCAAAAAAAGAGCAGATAGAAGAAGATAAAGAAGTTGTTTCTGGCCTTAAACAGAATTATGATGAGCTGAACCCAGCAGGGCTCCTAAGTAAAGAAGAACTTCAGCATGAATTAGACCTTGTAAAGAAAGAAAGTGAACAGAGAAAGAGAAAGCTCCAGGCAGCTCTTATTAACAGAAAGGAACTTCTACAGAGAGTCAGTAGATTAGAAGAGGAATTGGCCAAAGTGAAAGATGAATCTATGAAAGAGATCCCACTCAATGAGAGTGAGAAGAGAGAAATGGAAGAAGACCAAGAAAGCAAAGAAGACTCAGAAAAATGTGTGACTGCTAAGTGGCAAGAAATAGAAATTTCTTTAAAACAGATAATATCTGAGAAAGAGGTGGAGCTAGAGCATGTAAGGAAGGATTTAGAAGAGAAGGTAGCAGCTGAAGAAGAGTTACAGGCTGTGATCAAACAGATGAATCAGAACCTGCAAGAGAAGACAAAAAAAATAGATTTGCTGCAAGCAGAAATCATTGAAAACCAAGCAGTTATCCAAAAGTTAACCACAGGTAACAAGGATGTAGGTGATGG
Source organism: Puma concolor (assembly GCF_028749965.1). NCBI lineage: Eukaryota > Metazoa > Chordata > Mammalia > Carnivora > Felidae > Puma > Puma concolor. Next base: position 92,452,604 of record NC_141675.1, read on the forward strand.
AGACTCAGCAGCACCTGTAAAAGAAACAGTGGCCATCAGTCCACCTGGTGTGGGCAGTGGCGAACACTGGAAACCAGAGCTGGAAGAAAAGATGCTGGACCTTGAAAAAGAAAAGGAGCAACTTCAAAAGAAACTACAGGAGGTGTTAACCTCTCGAAAGGCGATTCTACAGAAGGCACAAGAAAAAGAAAGACATCTTAGAGAGGAACTAAAGCAACAGAAGGATGATTATAATCACTTACGAGATCAATTTGATGAGCAGAGGAAGGAAAATGAGGACATCGGAGACCAACTAAGACAACTCCAGATTCAAGTAAAGGAGTCTGTAGACAGAAGACTCCTGAGCATCGACCAGCAGGATCCAGGACCTCCAAATCAAAGTTTAAAAGAACCTTTATTCAAAGCCACAGAGCAGCAACCTGCTCAATCTGTTTCAGAATCTGACTTGCTTTCTCCTAGAGATGCAGATGCTCTGCAGAGCAGTACTTCTGTTGTCCAGATTAAGAACCAGCTGAAAGAGATAGAGGCCCAGAAAGAGGAGTTGGAATTGAAGATTAGTTCTGTGACAAGTGAGCTTACTAAAAAATCAGAAGAGGTATTTCAGTTACAAGAGCAGATAAATAAACAGGATTTGGAAATCCAGAGCCTGAAGACAGCATCCCATGAGGCTGAAACCCATGCAGAAAGCCTGAGGCAGAAGTTGGAAAGCAGTCAGCTAGAAATTGCTGGATTAGAACATTTAAGAGAATTACAGCCTGAACTAGATGAATTGCAGAAACTCCTAAGCAAAAAGGAAGAAGAAGTTAGATACTTTTCTGGACAGCTTAGTGAGAAAGAAGAGGCGCTTATGAAAGTACAGACAGAGATAATGGAACAAGAGGATTTAATCAAGGCTCTCCATACACAGCTGGAAATGCAAGCCAAAGAACATGATGAGAAGATAAAGCAGTTGCAGGTGGAACTTTGTGAAATGAAGCAAAAACCAGAGGAGACTGGGGAAGAAAGTAAAGCAAAACAACAAATACAGAGGAAACTGCAAGCTGCTCTTATTTCCCGAAAAGAAGCACTAAAAGAAAACAAAAGTCTCCAAGAGGAATTGTCTTTGGCCAGAGAAACCATTGAACATCTCACTAAGTCTCTGGCAGATGTGGAAAGCCAAGTTTCTGCTCAAAATAAAGAAAAAGATACATTCTTAGGAAAGTTAGCTCTTCTTCAGGAAGAAAGAGACAAGCTCATTACAGAAATGGACAGATCTTTAATGGAAAATCAAAGTCTCAATGGCTCTTGTGAAAGTCTGAAATTAGCTCTGGAGGATCTTACTGAAGACAAGAAAAACTTAGTGAAGGAAATTGAATCTTTGAAATGTTCTAAGATTGCAGAAAGCGCTGAGTGGCAAGAGAAACACAAAGAGTTACAAAAGGAGTATGAAATCCTTCTGCAGTCGTATGAGAATGTTAGTAATGAGGCAGAAAGGATTCAGCATGTCGTGGAAACTGTGAGGCAAGAGAAGCAAGAACTGTATGGCAAGTTGAGAAGCACAGAAGCAAACAAGAAAGAGGCAGAAAAGCAGTTACAGGAAGCTGAACGGGAAATGGAGGAAATGAAAGAAAAGATGAGAAAGTTTGCTAAATCTAAACAACAGAAAATCCTAGAATTGGAAGAAGAGAATGACCGGCTTAGAGCAGAGGTACATTCTGGAGGAGGTACATCGAATGATGATGTGGAAGCACTTCTTTCTTCCAAATCCAACTTGAAAGAAGAACTGGAAAGGGTCAAAACAGAGTATAAAACCCTTTCTAAGGAGTTTGAGGCTTTAATGACTGAGAAGGACTCTCTATGTGAAGAGGTTCGAGATTTAAAGCATCAGGTTGAAGGTACTGTATCCAAACAAGGTAGCCTGGAGGCCACTGAGAAACCTGATAACCAAAGGGATATCTTTGAAGGGACAACACAGTCTGTCCCAGGTGATTCTAATGAACAAAGCTCTCTGAACATGAGCACAAGGCCTGAATATTCAGAATCTGTTCCATCTGAGAACAGTGCCAAGAAGCCTGATGAAAATGAGAATGTCAGTTCACATGATGAAATTAATAACTGCCTGCAGCAGATTGATCAGCTCAAAGAAAAAATTGCTGAATTAGAGGAAGAGAAGCAGAAAGAAAGAGAATTTAACCAGACTTTAGAAAATGAGAGAAGTACCTTACAGAGTCAAATATCAGCAAAGGATGATGAACTAAAAATACTTCAGGAAGAAATAACCAAAATAAACCTATCAAATCAGCAAATGCAAGAAGAACTTGCCAGAGTTACTAAGCTAAAGGAGACAGCAGAAGAAGAGAAAGATGATTTGGAAGAGAGGCTTATGAATCAATTAGCAGAACTTAATGGAAGCATTGGGAATTACTATCAGGATGTTACAGATGCCCAAATAAAAAATGAGCTACTGGAATCCGAAATGCAGAACCTTAAAAAGTGTGTGAGTGAATTGGAAGAAGAAAAGCAGCAGTTAGTCAAGGAGAAAACTAAGGTGGAATCAGAAATACGAAAGGAATATTTGGAGAAAATACAAGGTGCTCAGAAGGAACCTGGCAATAAAAGCCATGCAAAGGAACTTCAAGAGCTGTTAAAAGAAAAACAACAAGAAGTAAAGCAGCTGCAGAAGGACTGCATCAGGTATCAAGAGAAAATTAGTGCTCTGGAGAGAACTGTAAAGGCCCTAGAGTTTGTTCAAACAGAGTCCCAAAAAGATTTGGAAATAACCAAAGAAAATCTGGCTCAAGCCAATGAACACCGCAAGAAGGCAGAAACAGAATTGGCTAGCTTCAAAGTACTGCTAGATGACACTCAAAGTGAAGCAGCAAGGGTCCTAGCAGATAATCTCAAGTTGAAAAAGGAACTTCAGTCCAACAAAGAATCAGTTAAAAGCCAAATGAAACAAAAAGATGAAGATCTGGAGCGGAGACTGGAGCAGGTAGAAGAGAAACACCTGAAAGAGAAGAAGAACATGCAAGAGAAACTGGATGCTTTGCGTAGAGAGAAAGTCCACTTGGAAGAGACATTTGGAGAGGTTCAGATTACTTTGAACAAGAAAGACAAGGAAGTTAAGCAACTTCAGGAAAACCTTGATAGTACTGTGGCCCAGCTTGCAGCTTTCACTAAGAGCATGTCTTCCCTCCAGGATGATCGGGACAGGGTGATAGATGAAGCCAAGAAGTGGGAGAGGAAATTCAGTGATGCTATTCAAACAAAAGAAGAAGAAATTAGACTCAAAGAGGAGAATTGCAGTGTTCTAAAGGATCAGCTTAGGCAGATGTCCATTCACATGGAAGAATTGAAGATCAACATTTCCAGGTAAATGGATAAGTTTTATGCTCTTCTAAATGTAACTGAAGGCAAAGAAAGTCACTATTTAAACTATTTCTATTGCCTTTGATATTACAGGACTCATTTTGGCTTAGACTTCTCTAGAAGCTATATTCTCCCTCACTTTTTTTTTTTTCAGTGATTTTTGACTAGTATTAAGGTGAAATATCCATGTTTGCTTCTCTTCCCATCTTTCTATTGAGAGATCTCTTTGATTTCTCCCTTTTCGTTTTCATTTCCACTATCTTTGTCTGGGTTTTTACTGTGGTACTCCCAAATGACTGCTTTAGCTTCCTAAATGATCTCCTCTTTTCTCTTCCCTATATTTCACATTAATTCATACTTCATAATTCATACATATTTCACATTAAAACATATACCTGTTAGAGTTCTTTTCCTCTAACACCAATTTTATATCACTTTTCAAGCTCAGGAACTAACACTTGGTACTCCTCCACTTTTAATAGGATTTTTCTGCTCTGAGACAGGTTTCCTCATGGTCTGTCACACCAAGATAATTCCTTTAAGAAGCTAGACATTAGCTTGTCTGGAGCAAAGTAAAACAAAATAGAAAATATTGCTTTCTAGAGTGTACAAAGTCATGCCACTAAAATCAGCAACATATTTGGGAGTTTATGACTGAAATACCCTTAGGTACAATATACCTTTAATACAGAGCACTCAATAGAACAAATATCTCTTCATTAAAAGGATGAGCACCTTGAATCATAAATATTGATTCATTTGTAGGTCTGAGTACTTGTATGTGTTCCTTAGGCATCAGGTAGTTTTTCCTTGAAATCTGTAATTAATGACCTCCTCTCTTTTTTTCCAGGCTTGAACATGATAAGCAAATTTGGGAGTCCAAGGCCCAGACAGAGGTCCAGCTTCAACAAAAGGTCTGTGATACTCTGCAAGGGGAAAACAAAGAACTTTTGTCCCAGCTAGAAGAGACTCGGCATCTGTACCACAGTTCTCAGAATGAATTAGCTAAGTTGGAATCAGAACTTAAGATTCTCAGAGACCAGTCGACTGATTTAAAGAATTCTTTAGAAAAATGTAAGGAAAAGAAAGAGAATTTGGAAGGGATCATAAAGCAGCAAGAGGCTGACATCCAGAATTGTAAGTTCAGTTATGAACAGCTAGAGACTGATCTTCAGGCCTCCAGACAACTGACTAGTAGGCTGCATGAAGAAATAAGCATGAAGGAGCAGAAGATTATAAGCCTGCTTTCTGCCAAGGAACAGGCAATCCAAGTAGCTGTTGCTGAACTACATCAGCAACATAATAAAGAAATTAAAGAATTGGAAAACCTGTTGTCCCAGGAGGAAGAGGAGAATATTGTCTTAGAAGAGGAGAACAAAAAAGCTGTTGACAAAACCAACCAGCTTATGGAAACACTGAAAACCATCAAGAAGGAAAACTTGCAGCAGAAGGCTCAGTTGAATTCCTTCGTTAAATCCATGTCTTCTCTCCAGGATGACCGAGACCGCATAGTAGGCGACTACCAACAGCTGGAAGAGCGACATCTCTCTGTCATCTTGGAAAAAGATCAACTCATCCAAGAAGCTGCTGCTGAGAATAACAAGCTTAAAGAAGAAATTCGATGCTTGAGAAGTCATATGGATGATCTCAATTCTGAGAATGCCAAATTAGATGCAGAACTGATCCAGTATAGAGAAGACCTGAACCAAGTGATATCAAGAAAGGACTGCCAGCAAAAACAACTACTTGAAGCCCAACTTCAGCAGAATAAGGAGCTAAAAAGTGAATGTGCTAAATTGGAAGGAAAGCTGAAGGAGTCTGAGGAAGCAAAGGAGGATCTGCGGAGGTCCTCACTTGCTCTAGAGGAGGAGAAACAAAGTTTGTCTAGAGACATTGAGAGCTTGAATGCATCTATATCTCAACTAAAGAAACAGTTGACAGCCTTGCAAGAAGAAGGAACTTTAGGGATATTTCAGGCCCAATTAAAAGTAAAAGAAGAAGAAGTACAGAAGTTAAGTACTACCCTTTCCTCCTCTCAGAAGAGAATTACAGAACTGGAAAAGGAGTTGATTTGTGTTCAGAAGGAAGCTGCCAAGAAAGTGGGTGAAATTGAAGATAAACTGAAGAAAGAATTAAAGCATCTTCACCATGATGCCGGGATAATGCGAAATGAAACAGAAACTGCAGAAGAGAGAGTGGCAGAGCTAGCAAGAGATCTAGTGGAGATGGAACAGAAATTACTCATGGTCACCAAAGAAAATAAAGATCTCACAGCACAAATCCAGTCTTTCGGAAGGTCTATGAACTCCCTACAAAATAGCAGAGATCATGCCAATGAGGAGCTTGATGAACTGAAAAGGAAATACGAGGCCAGTCTCCAGGAGCTGGCACAACTGAGAGAAGAACAGGGCCTCTTAAGCAGGGAGAGAGATGCTCTTGTTTCTAAAGCTGCCCTTTCAGCGAACTCCACTGAGGATAGCAGCTTGCCTCACCTTGAGAAACTTAACCAACAGCTTTTGTCCAAAGATGAGCAACTGCTTCACTTGTCCTCACAACTAGAAGATTCTTACAGTCAAGTGCAGTCCTTTTCCAAGGCTATGGCCAGTCTACAGAATGAGAGAGATCACCTGTTGAATGAACTGCAGAAATTCCGCAAGTTGGAGGAGGGGAAGCAGAGGTCTGCGGCCCAGCCTGTGACCAGCCTAGCTGAAGTCCAGAGTTTAAAAAAAGCTATGTCATCACTCCAAAATGACAGAGACCGACTAGTGAGTGTCTGGTTCTCTTTCTGATCTTTGTTTGGGAGTTTTTGAGCCTTTCTTTATAATTTTCGTCTCCATAGAAAAAAAGATAAGCACATTCTTATACATATTATCTGGGAACTCTGAGACAGTATTATCCATCTCACAGATTCTGTGTGGTCTTAGAGAAACACAGACATTACTTAAATTACTTTAAATCTGCCATTCCATTTAAAAACAATTACAGATTTTCTGTGCACAAAACATCCGTTGGTTACAAAAGAATGAAGAGATGGAGGCTGTTTTATATATTTTAAACACACACATAAATATTTCCAGAATTTGTCATAGTTCAATGAATGAAGGTATAGGGATCATTCAGTGCCTTCTTACAGTGACAGTTTAGCAATAGGTCATCTGGTAGAATTAAGGGTAGAGAGGATTCAGTTCATCTCATACTTATATATAACTCAACCCTAATTTGTCACAAAAAAGTTAAATGTAAAAAGGGTTAATTTAAATAAGTTTAATACCCAACTTTTTTTCAATCTGAGAGAAAGCTAACGAGGATCTCTAATACTAAAATTTTGCTGCTTTTAGCAGGATCCAGTAGTTTAATCAAGGTCTGTTTTCTTTTTTTTAAAAAAATTTTTTTTTTCAACGTTTATTTATTTTTGGGACAGAGAGAGACAGAGCATGAACGGGGGAGGGGCAGAGAGAGAGGGAGACACAGAATCGGAAACAGGATCCAGGCTCTGAGCCATCAGCCCAGAACCCGACGCGGGGCTCGAACTCACGGACCGTGAGATCTTGACCTGGCTGAAGTCGGACGCTTAACCGACTGCGCCACCCAGGCGCCCCTCGAGGTCTGTTTTCTTAAAAACTTCCAGGTTATCAAGATTCAGAGGCAAAAATTGGAACTATATGAGCCAAGCCAGGTTCTGCTTTGTGACATTACTGCCTTCACTTTCATGACAGTTCTTGACTCTGTCAAGGCCATGTATTTAGGCCAAATAGGAAATAAACTGAGCTTCAAAAGGTTGGATTTTCCATTTTAAAAAGTGACCAGTGTCCAGAATATGAAAATTCTAGTTTTTAAGATTAGCCTGAGTAAAAAGATCAGATCATTTCTCCTACCTGTAAATTTTTTTTTTAATGTTTATTTTTGAGAGAGAGAGAGAGAGAGAGAGAGAGAGACAGAGCATGAGTGGGGGAAGGGGCAGAGAGAGAGGGAGACACAGAATCCAAAGCAGGCTCCAGGCTCTGAGCTGTCAGCACAGAGCCCGATGTGGGGCTCAAACCCACGAACCGTGAGATCATGACCCGAGCTGAAGTCAGATGCCCAGCCGACTGAGCCACCCAGGCGCCCCTCCCCTACCTGTAAAGACTTGTTCTAATTTTTATTTTTCTTTGTAGACAATGTGTTCATTCATATTACACTTAATATCTAACATTTATAGATAATTTTTTCATTTTTGTAATCCAAACAAAGCCCCTCTTTCCAGCTATTGTTTTGACAGCAATACAATGTGTACATATTTGTTTATATTTTAAAAATAGTTTCAGTTCAGCAGACTTTGTCCTAGGAGCTTAAACTTTTTTCATTGCTTTCAGAATGCAAATGTGAAAGGTTTTCATCAGGACAGTATATACCTCAAAGCTGTAGTTTATAGCACCCAGGACTTGATTATCTTCAAAGTCAAAATCTTTTTCCTGGAAGCTACTATGTTAGATTCTTAATTGACAAGGTTTTGTTTAATGAATTGCTCTACTTATCGTAAACACTGGGGACTAAACTTGCTACCTCACAATGCTTTCTATCTCTCAATCCCCATTCCATATTTTCGTCTGCTGGATATTTACAAGCCAAGTTAGCATTTTATAATTTCTACATTTCTATAACTCATAGTAGTGTTCTTCTGTTCTCTAAGGCTCATAGCTATCCATGATTTTATTTCATTTAATCATCAAGGTCTGTCACTTTACTCACAGTGGGCTTCAAATATCTTTTTCCTTTCCATCATCGATATCTTAAGATAAGTTCTTAACACTATACACTTAACTGTTGTGATACTGCTTCTTTGAGTTTGTAACCTTTCCAGTATATTTTATATATCATCACTGAATAAATCTTAAGCTCTTCTTTCTTATTACTATACTGCTCAAAAATCTTTAAAAGTTGTATTACTCTAGAATAGGCTTAGGATTCAAACCTCTGGCATTTGACACCCTATATCTTGTTCAGGTCCTTCTTTCCAGCCTTCCTTGTTACTACTCCATTACTCATAATCTTCATTGCAGCCAAACTGAACTCCTCATTATGCAGTAATCATATCTAGTACTTCCACATTACCATCCCCTGAACCAAAATGTTCTCTCAATTTTCCTTTGTTGGGCAAATATTTCCCACTATTTAAACATCACCCTGGAGCTCAAATTCTCTGGTTGTATTTCCAAATCACTTAATTGTCTATTGCCTTCTGTTTGTACTTCTCTAGTACTTTGATTTGTTCCATATTGTCTTTTTTTTTTTTTTTTAATTTTTTTTTTCAACGTTTATTTATTTTTTTGGGACAGAGAGAGACAGAGCATGAACGGGGGAGGGGCAGAGAGAGAGGGAGACACAGAATCGGAAACAGGCTCCAGGCTCTGAGCCATCAGCCCAGAGCCTGACGCGGGGCTCGAACTCCCGGACCACGAGATCGTGACCTGGCTGAAGTCGGACGCTTAACCGACTGCGCCACCCAGGCGCCCCTGTTCCATATTGTCTTGATATATATATGCGTATGTGTCTGTGTGTGTTTAATTTCTATACACTTAATATTTCCCTGATTAGATTCTAAACTCTTGGTTAAGTGTCATGTCTTATACTTGTATGTATTTCCTATGATTTTTAGCATGGGGTAATTAATTAACTATATGGTAGATAATCAACATAGTTGGGGATCATTCTCTATTTTTGTGGTTGTTACTGAAAACACTATTTTTTCCATTTTGTAAAACTGAAAACACTATTTTTTCCATTTTGTAAAACTGTCATGTAGGGGAGTTACGGAAACATTTGAGACTGAGGCCTTTATTTCTGCCATGAATGAATCCTAAAGCCTAGGCAGGGTTATAAATCACATGAAAGCCTGACAGTCTGACTGGGTGATACTACAAATGAGGCCCATTGCAGTCTGCTGAGGTGCTTCTGCATACTTCTTGAATGTATCATTAACTGTCCATCAACTCTTTTCCCTCATATCTTGTTCTCAGTCTATGTCATGGGCATTGAAGCATATAGTCTCTCAGTCACTGGCTGCATATACGATAGTTATGGGAGCTATCTTAAGTCAACCACTATCAGTTTCAACATTCAGCTGAGGCTAGCAGTTTATCACCTCTTTCTACAACACACTCCTTTTCCCTCAGGACCACTCCAGAAATGATTTAGATCCGAAAGGGATTTAGCTTACTTTGGTTCTCTTCTTTACTTAGTTATTCAAGGGAAAGTCTGAGTGTCCAAGTGGCAGAGAATTAGCCCTGGGGATTCTAATACAATGTCACAAACAACTCAAAACATTCCAGAGTTTTCAGTCTGTCCGAACTTCCTTAGGACTTTCCCATAATCAAATAAGTACTTAGACAATGTTTACCTAAAGGGTAGAGAGCAAATCTCCAGAGCTGCCTTTATCTATACTCATTTCATTCTTTTTTTTTTAAATTGTTTTTAGATTCCAGTGTAATTAATGTACAGTGTTACATTAGTTTCAGGTATACAATATAGTGATTCAGCAATTCTATACATTACTCAGTGCTCATCAGGATAAGTGGACTCTCGTCCCCTTCACCTGTTTCACGCATCCCCCTGCCACCTCCCCTCTGGTAAACATCAGTCTGCTTTTTTGCCTCTTTTTTCCTTTGACTGTTTTGTTTCCTAAATTCCACATATGAGTAAAATCATATGGTATTTGTCTTTCTCTGACTGACTTATTTCACTTAGCATTATACACTCTAGACCCATTCATGTTACACATGGTGAGATTTCATTCCTTTCTGTGACTATTATTCCATTGTATATAAATACATCTTCTTTATCCACTCATCTATTGATGGACCACTTGGATTCCTTCCATATTTTAGATATTGTGTTATTGCTGCTGTAAACATAGGGATGCATATATCTTTCTGAATTAGTATTTTTGTATTCTTTGGATAAATATCCAGTAGTAGAATTACTGGATCATATTGTAATTCTGTTCTTAATTTTTTGAGGAAATTCCATGCTGTTTTCCACAGTAGATGCCATCAGTTTACATTCCTAGCAATAGTGAATGAGGGTTCCTTTTTCTCCGTATCTTCACCAAAACTTGTTGTTTTCTTGTGTTTTTGATTCTAGCCATTCTGACAGGTATCTCATTGTGGTTTTGATTTGCATTTCTCTGATAATTAGTGATGTTGAGCATCTTTTTATATGTCTGTTGGCCATATGTCTTTTTTTGGAAAAATATCTGTTCATGTCTTCTGCCCTTTTAAAAATTGGGTTATGTGGGGGGTTTTTGGTGTTGTTTTATAAGTTATTTATATATTTTGTATACTTACCCTTTAGTGGATGTATCATTTACAAATACCTTCTCCCATTTAGTAGGTTCTTTTTTTTGTTGATTTTTTTCCTTTGTTCTCTAGAAGCTTTTTATTTTGATGTAGTCCCAATAGTTTATATTTGCTTTTGTTTTCCTTGCCTTAGGAGACATAACTAGAAAAAATGTTGCTGGGGCCAAAGAAATTACTGCCTGTGTTCTCTTCTAGGATTTCTATAGTTTCAGGTCTCACAATTAGGTCTTTAATCCATTTTGAATTTATTTTTGTGTATAGTGTAAGAAAGTGGTCCAGTTTCATTCTTTTTCATGTAGCTGTCCAGTTTCCCCAGCACCATTTGTTGAAGAGACTGTCTTTTTCCTCATTTGTCATAGATTAATTGATTAAATCATAGGTTTACTTCTGGGCTCTATTCTTTCCAATGTGTCTGTTTTTGTGCCAGTACCATAGTGTTTTGATTATTACAGCTTTGTAGTATAGTTTGGAATCTGGGAGAGTGATAGCTCCAATTTTGTTCTTTTTCGAGGTTGGTTTGGCTATTCAGGGTCTTAGTGGTTCCACACAAATTTTAGGATTATTTATTGTAGTTTTGTGAAAAATGCTGTTGGTATTTTGATAGGGATTGCATTTGATTAAGGATTGCTTTGGGTAGTATAGACATTTTAACAATATTGGCTCTCCCAGTCCGTGAGCATAGAATATCTTCCCATTTTTTTGTGTGTGTGTCATCTTTAATTTCTTTCATCAGTGTTTTTATAGTTTACAGAGTACAGGTCTTTCACCTCTTTGGTGAATTTTATTCCTAGGTATTTCATTATTATTGGTTGCAATTGTGAGTAGGATTGTTTTATTTATTTCTCTTTCTGTTGCTTCATTAAGTAAATAGAAATGCAACAGATTTCTGTATATCGATTTTTATTCTGTGAACTTACTGAATTCATTTATCAGTTCTAGTAGGTTTTTGGTGGAATCTTTAGGGTTTTCTATATATAGTATCATGTAATCTGCAAATAGTGAAAGTTTTACTTCTTTCTTACCAATTTGGATACCTTTTATTTCTTTCTCTTAATCTGATTGTTGTGGCTAAGATTTCTAGTACTATGCTGAATAAAAGTGGTGATGGTGAGAAAGGAAATCCTCATGTTGTTCCTGACCTCAGGGGAAAAGCTCTGTTTTTCCCCATTGAGTGTGATGTTAGCTGTGGGTTTTTCATATAAGACCTGTATTATGGTGAGGTATGTTCCCTCTAAACCTGCTTTGCTGACGGTTTTTGTCATGAATGGATGTTGTACCTTGTCAAGTGCTTTTTCTTCAGATATTGAAAAGATCTCACATTGATTTGCAAATATTGAACCCTCCAGCATCTCAGGAGTAAATTCTGATTATGGTGAATGATTTTTTAAATATATTGTTGGATTCAGTTTGCTAACATTTTGTTGAGGATTTTTGCATCTATGCTCATCAGAGTAGTTGGCCTGTAGTTCTCTGTTTTAGTGGTGTCTTTATCTGGTTTTGGAATCAGGGTAATGCTAGCCTCATACAATGAATTCGGAAACTTTCCTTCCTCTTCTACTTTTTGGAATAGTTTAAGAACAGGGTTAACTCTTCTTTAAATGTTTGGTAGAATTCACCTGTGAAGCTGTCTGGTCCTGGACTTTTTTGTTTGTTGGGAGTTTGTTGATTACTGATTCAGTTTCTTTGCTGGTATTGGTTTGTTCAAATTTTCTGTTTCTTCCTGCTTCAATTTTGGTAGATTATATGTTTATAGGAATTTATCCATTTTTTCTAGGTTGCCCAATTTGTTAGCGTATAATTTTTCATAATATTCTCTTATAATCCTTTGTATTTCTGTGGTGTCGGTCATTTCTTTTTTTCATTTCTGATTTTATTTGAGTTCTCTCTCTCTCTTTTTCTCTCTCTCTCTCTCTCTTTTATGAATCTCACCAATATTTTATCAATTTTGTTGATCTTTTCCAGGAACCAGCTCCTGGTTTTATTGATCTCTCCTATTGTATTTTTAATTTCTATTTTGTTTATTTCTGCTCTAATTTTATTTTATCCTTCCTTCTGCTGGTTTTAGATTTTTTTTGTTATTCTTTTTTTAAAGATCCTTTAAATGTAAGGTTAGATTGTTTATTTGAGATTTTTCTTGCTTCTTGAGGTAGGCCTGTTTTGCTATAAACTTCCCTCTTAGAACCACTTTTGCTGCACCCAAAAGATTTTGGATCATTGTATTTTCATTTCTCTTCATGTATTTGTAAGTTTCCTCTTTGATTTCTTGGTTGACTCATTCATTAGTAGCATGTTATATAATCTCTATGTATTTGTGTTCTTTCTAGATTTTTTCCTTGGGGTTGATTTCTAGTTTTATATGTAGCATTGTCAGAAAAGACGCATGATACCTCTTCACTCATTTTGAATTTGTTGACACTTGTTTGTGGTCTAACATGATCTATTCTGGAGAATATTTTATGTGCACTTGAAAAGAATGTATATTCTGCTGTTTTAGGATGGAATGTTCTGAGTATGTCTGTTAGGTCCATCTGGTACAGCATGTCATTCAAGCCACTGTTGTTGATTTTCTATTTGGATGGTCTGTCCGATTTCACTGGAGTGTTAAAGTCTCCTACTATTATTGTATTACTACTGATTACTTCTTTTATGTTGTGGGCTTCTTTATTTATTTGGGTGTGCCATGGTGGGTGCATAAATATTTACAATTGCTATATCTTGTTGGATTGTTCCCTTTATGATTATGGAGTGTCCTTCTTTGTCTCTTGTTATTGTATTTACTTTAAAGTCTATTTTGTCTGATGTAAGTATTGCTACCCTAGCTTTCCCTTGAAATCTATTTGCATGATACATGTGTCTCTGTCCCCCTGAATTTTAATCTGCAGGTATCTTTAGGTCTGAAATGAGTCTCTTGTAGACAGCATCTAGATGGGTCTTGATTTTTTATCCATTCTGTCACTGCATGCTTTTTGATTGGAGAGTTTAGTTCATTTACATTTGAGGTAGTTATTGATAGGTGTGTACTTCTTGCAAATTTGTTGCTTGTTTTACAGTTGTTTTTGTAGATCTTTTCTGTTCCTTTCTTGTTCTCTTCTCTCATGGTTTGCTGTCTTTCTTTAGTGATATACTTGGATTCATTTTATTTTTTTACATATCTATTACCAGTTTCTTGATTTGTGGTTACCATTAGGTTTATATATAACATCTTGTGCATATAATAGTCTGTATTAAGCTGATAGTCACTTAAGTTTGAACTAATTCTAAAAGTACCAAAATTTTCTCCTCTCCCTTCCATGTTTTAGGTATATAGTGTCATACTTTACATATTTGTATTTTGTGAAACCCTTGACGGGTTTTTATAGATGTACTTGATTTTACTGCTTTTGTGCTTCCTACTTTTCTTACTTCTGCTTATGGTCTTTCCTTTCCATTTGGCCTTTAACATTTCTTGTAAGGCTGGTTTGGTGGTGATATATTCCTTTAAATTTCATTTGTCCTGAAACTCTATCTCTCCTTCTATTCTGAATGGTAGATAAAGCCCTTCTGGATAGAGTATTGTTTATTGCAGGTTTTTTTCTTTCAGCACTTTGAATATATCATGCCACTCCCCTGTGTCCTGCAAAGTTTCTGCCGAAAAATCAGCTGATAGTTTTATGGGCTTTCTGTTGTACATATTGTTTTCTTTTCTCTTGCTGCTTTTAATAGTCTCTGTATCATTAATTTTTGCCATTTTAATTACTGTGTATCTTGGTGTGGACCTCCCTGGGTTGATTTTGTTGGGGGCTGTCTGTGCCTCTGGATCTGGATTTATGTGTCTTCCCCCTGATTAGGGAAATTTTTAGCTATTATTTCTTCAAATAAATTTCCTGCCCCCTTTCTCTCCTTCTTCTGGGATCCATATAATGCAAACGTTATACTTGAAGATATCACTGAGTTCCCTTAATCTATTCTCATTCTTTATTCATTTTTCTTTCTCTTGTTTAGCTTGATTGTTTTCCATTACTCTGTCTTCCAGGTTACTGATCTGTACTTCTCTTTTCTCTATTCTACTATTTATTCTCTCTAGTGTAGTTTTAATTTCAGTTATTGAGTTCTTCCTCTCTGACTGGTTCTTTTTTGTGTGTTTTCTGGTTTTTTGTTGAGAGTCTCACTGAGATCTTCCACTCTTTTCTCAAGTTCAATGAGTATCTTTCTGACCATTACTTTAAATCCTCTATCAGGCATATTGCTTATCTCCGTTTCATTTCTCTCTCTTTGTCCTGTTCTTTCATTTGGGGATTATTCCTCTGATTCCTCAGTTTGCCTAACTCTCCATGTTTGTATCTATGTGTTAGGAAAGTCAGCAACATCAAGTCAGCTGTGGCAAGTAGTGGCCTTATCAAGAAGAGATCCTGTGGTGCCCTGTAGTGCAATGTCCCTTGTTCACCAGAACCTGGCATTTCAAGGTGTTTCCTGTGTGTGTTGTGTGCACCCTCATGTTGTGGCTGAGCTGTGTTTGCCTTCAGTGTAGTGATCTGCAATGGTTCCTTTTGCCTGTTGTGGGCAGAGTTTGGTCCCTGTGTTGTTAATGGGCCAGTCTGGGGCTGTCTTGGGCTTTAGTTGGGTCAGACCAGGTGTTTGCCAGAGCTGTGATTACACTGAACTGCAGGGAGCTCTCCCTGTGTTATCCCCTGGTAGGTTTTTGTTAGTGGGTGGGGGATTGTAGTCAGACCAGGTGTCTCCTCCCAGCCCATTGCTAAGGCTGCAGTCAACTACTGTGTGGTTATCTTCCCCTCTCCTTTGGACAGGAGTCACTTTGGAGTGGTATTGGCCCCTGTTGGGACTGTTTGCAGAATGCCACGCCTGTGGTGCCATTTTGGATATACATCTGCTGAGGCCAGGTTGCAGGGGATGAGTCTGCAGAAGAACCCAGGGGTGGGGCACAGCAATCCCAAGTGGAGAGTGTTTGTGCTGCACTGGTTCCTGCAGACATCTGCATATATAGGGTGGGGGTGGGAGGGAAATGGCACCTGCCAGCTCTTTTGTTCTTGGAGAAGTCTCCCAAAGATTCTTGGCCCTCCAGCATACAGTCTGAGATTAATAGATAAATCTTCCTGTATACCCCAGGCATTTTTCAAACTGCTGCTTTTATGCTATATCTCAGCAGGGCTATTTGTTGTGCTCTTTATTGGAAAGGACTTAATTTTCTCTTGCCCTCCAGCTCTCCCAGAGCCAAGCTGTTCATCTGTAAAATTCTAGGTGGTAAGCCCCACTGATTGTAAAAACTCCAGATATTAGCTCCCTTTGGTTCTCAAAGCCAGTGTTACGAGGCTTTGTCTTCCCAGTGCAGGTCCCTGTGACTGGGGTGCCTGGTATGGGGTCTGCTCCTCTCCCTTCTCTGTTCTTGTGATGTCCTTCCTTCCCATGGACAGTCTCCTGAGTCAGCTTGGCTCCCAACTGTGTTTCTACCTTTCCTGCCATTTTGTGATGTGGTCTCTTCTGTATGTTTACCTGTGGAGTCTGTTCTGCCAGTCTTTGAATCATTTTCAGGGTTGTTTACACTGATGTGATTGTTATCTAGTTGTATCCATGGAACAAGGTGACTTTAGGATCCTCTGACTCTGCCATCTTTTCTGGAAGTCCCCTATACTCATTTCATTCTGAAAATGACTTGAAGTAGCATATAAAGATATGAGCAGTTTTTCACGATAATATAATGCAAGTAACTGGGAAGGAAGAGAAGATGAGGATAGGAGAGAAAAAGATTAAACCAGGAGTAAATTTAGTATCCCAAGGAGATGTCACAATATCTTTTTAGAAAGATGGGTCATCAGATTTTTTTCCAGCTTTCTGGCAGCCATCAGAAATAGGGAATTAAAAATCCATATACATGAATTACAATATCCGTGTTTTAGGGAAAAGGAAGAAAGAAAAACTACTTTGTTCAATATAAGAATAGTTTATTGAGACCTGCAAGAAATTTCTTTTGTGTTTCTGTAGAGAGGACTGTATGAAATTGTGAAATATCCTTTACTTCTCTACAGTAAATATAATAGTTATTTCATAGGGGTTAAAAAAATTTTTTAATGTTTATTTTTGAGAGAGAGAGAGAGAGAGAGAGAGAGTGCAAGTAGGGGGAGGGTCAGAGAGAGAGGGAGACACAGAATCCGAAGCGGGCTCTAGGCTCTGAGCTGTCAGCACAGAGCCCAACGCGGGGCTCAAACCCACAAACGGTGAGATCAGATCTGAAGTCGGACACCCAACCAACTGAGCCACCTAGGCTCCCTATTTTATAGGTTTAATTTAGCCATTCCTTGCTGTAACTGCATAGCAAAAGAATTTTGTCTAGTTTCCTAAAGGTACTTATACAAACAGCTAAAATGCAGTCCCAGACACACAGCTTCCTGATGATCTAGTCTATTCCAAGATTAATATTTAGAGTATCTGGATTAGAGGAGTGAATAAAGAATATATTTAGTGCATAAAAATGTTTTTGTTTTAAAACAAAAAAAATGCTTTCCTTTTTTGTTTAAAAAATAAAGTTATATGCACATCTATGTCACTAAATTCTGCATATCACTCAGTTCTACGTGTTTGATTAGAAAAACAGCACTCCCAACTCTGATTCTCCTCCTCCCAAGACACTTTGCTTTTAACTGTCTTATTATTTTGGTGTTTTCTCGGTATCTAAATATCATGCTGGTAATGCATCTTGAGTTTTAATTCTTTGTATTAGCTATTGACTGTCTTTTATGCTAACGGGGATTTATTTAGGTCTCTTTCCTCTCTCTGCTTCCATGGTACATATGCACATTTTCAGTATACAGCCCGTTTTCCATTCTACTGATGTAATTTGCATTCTGGTTAATTCAGTATTCAGTGTTTACATTTTTTTTTAATTTTTTTTAAACGTTTTATTTATTTTTGAGACAGGGAGTGACAGAGCATGAACAGGGGAGGGTCAGAGAGAGGGAGACACAGAATCTGAAACAGGCTCCAGGCTCTGAGCTGTCAGCACAGAGCCCGACACGGGGCTCGAACTCACGGACCGCGAGATCATGACCTGACCTGAAGTCGGCCACTTAACCGACTGAGCCATCCAGGCGCCCCAGTGTTTACATTTTTAGACTACAAATAAGAGCTGAGATATGTTACTTTTATTTTCCTCAGCATCTTTTTTCCCCCTTAGAGTTAATAGCTGTATTTTTGTTGTTACTAGTTTTCTTTGTATTTATCAATATAATTTACCTCTAGGTTTACTGCCATTTAGCCACATATCCTCTTAAGGTGTTTATTCCTATCAATTTTGCATTTATGAAGAAAATTCTGGAGTTTTTTTTTTCTTGCTCTTACATGAACCAGTTGCTGTGCACTCCTAGTTTTCATCCTAGGATATCTCCCTTCACCTGTTTCTTGTATTAGATCTCCTGTTTCTTGTATTCCAGGTCTTCCTTGTCTTGGTTTTGTGTCTTCATTTTGTTGGAAGAAATCATTTGGTAGCTCCCTAAGAAAAGATACAGGGGAGGTAAATTTATTGAAAATGTCTTTTTATCTCTCACACTTGATTGATAGTTTGGCTGGCTATAGAATTCTAGGCTGAAAATAATTCCCCATCAAAATTGTGAAGACATTGGTCTATTGCCTTTTATATTACATTGTGGTTCAGGAGTCTAATGTTCTGATTGCTGATCCTTTATCTATAATCTATTTCTTTATCTCCTTTTCTTTTTGTCTCTCTCATTTCTTTTTGGAAATGTATAGAGTTTTTAGTCATGTATTCTGAAATTTCATGATAATGTACTTTGATGTGGATCTATTTTTATTCATCATTTTCTCTAGTCCTTTGAATCCAAGAAGTCATACTCATCAATTTTGGGAGATTCTTTTGAATTCGGTTTTACCATTTTCCCCATCCTTTTTCTCTGTTGCCTTTTTTTCTGAAAAGCCTGTTATTTAGATGTAGGACCTTCTGGATTGGTTCTATAATTTTCCTTTCTATTCTTTTTGCTATACTTTGGGAAGACTTTCTCACTTTTATCCTTAGAACCTTATATTGAGGTTTTCATTTTTATGATCATGTTCCTAATTTCTAAGTATTTCTTTTTTTTTTCTTTTTCTTGTCACATAGATAGATGTTCTTAACTTATTTCTCCAAGAATAGGGGTGGTAATTTTGTTCTTTGATGTTTTCTTATAATGAATTTTTCTTTATTTTTTATTTCTTCTCTAATGTTTCTAATTTCCAATATTCTCTGTTAAATCTTCAAGTGTATTATATTCTTCCTCCTGCTAATCTCTTCTGAATTACTTTTCTTTTAGTTCTTTTCATCCCAGACTTAATGATATCCATTCTTCAGACGGGGGTTAATCCTTGAATTACTCTTCATGTTTAAGGGTAAGGTCTAAAAAGCTTGTGGATGGGGCTTACCAACTGTGAGGCTGGTGATTGCAGGGTGATCTTGCTGAACTTTTTGTGGGTAGTTCCCATGTTGTATCTTTAGTTCCTCTTGGGCTGGTCAGATTTTCTAGAGAAGACTTCTCATTTCCTGCATGGATGATAAAGGCCTGGGTGCCAGCATTGTCCAAGCTGAGTAGGGGAAAGACTTCAAGCATTCAGAAGGCATACATTGACTCAATCACCCTTGTTTTAGAGCAGTACTTTTCCCTTCAGTTGTGCCTGGTATTTGATGGCCCAGAGACACTTCTTTTACCTTCTCCAAAGAATAACACTCTAGTTGTCTGTTAGAGTTAACAAAAGGTATGGAACTAAGAGGAGTATTTAGGGATGTAATTGTTTTTTAAGCAGCTTTCATCTAATTCTCCTTATTTCAGCCACCACCTTCTCCCTACCCCCATCACTATCTTTTCCAGAGGTACCTGGTGCTGTTAATTCCTGAGCCTTTTGAAGATTCTACAGAGTAAGTTCCATTGGTTCTTGGCTTTCCTTACTGCCAGCTTAAGATTTGGCTTTCCCAGATCTGTTAAGTCAGTTACCACTTACGCATCTGCTTTTCAGCTTCCAAAATTAATTTTGTTGTTGCTGACTCCTCTCTTGTTCTTCCTGTTCTTGTGTTTTATGCTTATAAAATGATGCCTTTATTGTACCTTTAATGATGTTTCTAAGAGTGGGTGAAAGAGACATGTGTTCAAGGCACCCTTTTAGCCCAGGTGTCCTGACATTATTTCTTACTACCAAGCTTTTAAAGAGTACTGGGGATAAATAATTTGAAGATATATCTGGAATGTAGGTAGAGAGTTTTGTTAATTAAAGGCAAGTCCACCATCATTATATGACCATCATCATTATTACCATCACCACCATAACCATCACCACTACCACCATTAATTTCGTCAGTTAATTCTCATAATCTAATGAGAAGTACTATAAGGAAGGTAAGGGAAATTTTATAGGTAAGGGAAATTAAGGCTTAGAGGGTGTGAGGAATGTGCATAGGGTCACACAACCTATGTGGGCGGGACGTTGGACCCTCAAAGCCTTAGTACTCTTATTAATCCCTGGGCCTGGGCATCACTGCCTTCTTTTCACAGTCAACATTAGCTAAGCTAGAGTTAAGGTTGATATCCATGTAAGAAAGTTTAAAAGCCTAAGCAGGGCACAAGGCTAAATAGAAAGTCAATCCATCTTTACATTTCTTGTTCTGGGGAGGTACCACCCATAAAGAAACTGTAGGTCCTCTAGGTCTGTCCTATGTCCAGGTTGTAGATCTAGAATCAACTGGGGACCTCAGGAGCAGGAGGCTGGGGTACAAGTTGCAGGAATGGTCAGGCCCTATAGCCTTGATGGCAGCTCTATGGGGTGATGCCCACCAGCCTGGCTGCCTATATTTCACCATTTTAGAGATTCATGTTGCAAATATATGTCAGTGAACCTGTTAGGTGCTGATAGTCTGTCGTGGTGTCTGACTGACTTAGCAGGGAGCTGCTGATGACTTACAGCTGGGTGAATGAGATGTGATGAATCACCCTGTTACTTTCCCTTTGGTTAAAGCTGAAGGAATTGAAGAATCTGCAGCAGCAATACTTACAGATTAACCAAGAAATCACTGAGTTACGTCCACTGAAGGCTCAACTTCAGGAGTATCAAGATAAGACAAAAAATTTTCAGATTATGCAAGAAGAGCTAAGGCAGGAAAATCTCTCCTGGCAACATGAGCTGCATCAGCTCAGGTATGATAATCCCTGCTTTTTGACTGTTTTTCTTTTAGGTTTCTTTTTTTTTTTTTTAGCTTTTTATTATAAAATATAGTTTTATAAGAAGTTACAAGAATAATACAGAGAGCTCCTGTATACCTTTCACCCAGTTTCCTCTAATGGTAATATCTTACATTACTATAGTATACCCAAATTAGGAAATGACATGGGTGTGAGTCATAGACCTTTTTCAGATTTCATCAATTTTATGTTCACTTACATATGTTTGTGTGTGGTATGTGTGCATAGTTCTGTGCAACTTTATCATATGTGTAAATAAATGTAATCATCACTGAAAATAGTCACTTCCTCACCCTCCCATGCCAATATCCTACTCTGGCAACCACTAATCTGTTCTCCACCTCTATCATTTTGCCATTTTGAGAATTTTTTAAAAGTTTTTATTTAAATTCCAGTTAGTTAAACATACATCATTTTAAGTAGAATCCTACAGTATGTAACCTTTTGAAATCAGCTTTATTCACATATCATAAATGCCTTTGAGGTCCATCAACATTGTGTATCAATAGTTCATTCTTTTTATTGATGAATAGTATTCCATGGTATGAATATACTGCTTTAACCATTCACATGTGAGTGTTGCTTCTCATTTTTATGTGTTATTAATAAAGCTGCTATAACCATTTGTGTATAGGTTTTTATGTGGAAAATAAGTTTTCATTTCTCTGAGATGTTTGTCCAGGAGTGCAAATGCTAGGTTGTATGGTAAGTGTCTGTTTAGTTTTTTAAGAAATTATAAAACTATATTCCAGAATGACTGTACTATTTTATATTCCTAGCAGCAATATATGAATGATCTAGTTTCAATATTGAATGCTGTATTCTTGTCAGCATTTGATATTGTGACTGTATCATAGTTTTTTAGTAGATACGCCATGCTATCCCAGTGTGGTTTTAATTTGCATAATGGCTAATAATGTTGAAAATTTTTTTGTTGCTTATTTGACATGCATATGTCCTTTTTAATGAAATGTCTGTTCATGTGTTCTGTCCATTTTTTATTTGGGTTGTTAATTTTTTTTTTACTGTTGAGTTTTGAGCGTTCTTTATATGTTTTAGGTACAAGTTCCTTATCAGATACGTGGCTTGCAAATATTTTCTCCTAGTCTGCAGCTTATCTTCTCATTCTTCTCAATGTCTTTTTAATTTTGATGAAATCCAATTTAATGATTATTTTTCTCTATTTGCAAATTCAGTAATTTCAGTTGTTCTAGCTTCATATTCACTGATTCTTGACTTTTTTTCTTCATCACTTCTATTCTGCTGTTGAATCCATTGAGTTATTAGCTTTTGTTTTGGATATTATATTTTTCAGTTCTAAGATTTCAGTCTTCTTTGTATCTTCTATTTCTTTGCTGAGGTTTTCTCTTTTTTTAAGTGAAGTATAATTGACATACAATGTTACATTAGTTTCAGCTGTACAACATAGTGATTCAACAATTATATACATTATGCAGTGCTCACTGTGATAAGTGTAGTTACCATCTGTCACCATACAAAGTTATTACAATATTATTGATTATATTTCCTGTGCTGAACTTTTCATTCCTGTGACTTATTTGTTTTATAACTGGTAGTTTCTGCCTCTTAATCCTCTCACCTATTTTGCCATCCCTCCTCCACCCCCTCCCCTCTGGCAATCACTGGTTTGTTCTCTGTATTTATGAGTCCATTTCTTTGTTGTTTTTCAGATTCCACATATAGGTGAAATCATATGGTGTTTATCTCATTTTCTGTCTGACTTACTTCATTTAGCATAATACCCTCTAGGTCCATCCATGTTGTTGTGAATGACAAAATTTCCTTCTCTTTTTAGTTCAGTAATATTCCTGTGTGTGTGTGTGTGTGTGTGTGTGTGTGTGTGTGTGTGTACCAGATCTTCTTTACCCATTCATCCGGCAATGGACACTTGAGTTGCTTCTATATCTTTGCAGTTGTAAATAATGCTGCAGTAAACATAAGGATGCATATATCTTT
The DNA here is from genome assembly GCF_028749965.1 of Puma concolor. Classification (NCBI taxonomy): domain Eukaryota; kingdom Metazoa; phylum Chordata; class Mammalia; order Carnivora; family Felidae; genus Puma; species Puma concolor. The sequence continues at coordinate 92,475,471 of NC_141675.1, forward strand.
TTGAATTAGTGTTTTTGTTTTCTTTTGGAAAATACCTAGAAGTGGAGTTACTGGGTTGTATGGTATTGTGTTTTTAATTTTTTGAGGAACCTTTGTACTGTTTCATATAGTGGCTGTACCAGTTTATATTCCCAGTAACAGTACATGAAGTTTCCTTTTTCTCCACATCCTCACCAATACTTAACTATTTCTTGTCTTTATGATAATAGCCATTCTGACTGCTGTGAGGTGATACCTTATTGTGGTTTTGATTTGCCTTTCTCTGAAGATTATGATGCTGAGCATCTTTTCATGTGTCTGTTGCCCATCTGAATATTTTCTTTGGAGAAATGTGAGGCGTTCTGTATTTTCATTTGTTTCCAGTGTGTTAGTAATTGCTTGTCTAAGCATTTTTGTGGTGGCTGCTTTAAAATCCTTATATAATTCTATACATTTAATTCAACATCTGTGTCATTTCAGTGTTGTAATCTGTTAATTTTCTTTTCTCAGACAAGTCATAACTTCCCTGTATGATGAGTGATTTTCAGTTGTATCTTGAACATCTTGGAGATGATATGACTCTCAATCTTATTTAAATTCTCTGCTTTAGTAGGCTTCCACTGCTAGATGGAGGGTGCAGCCCAGTGGGCTGTCTGCTCAGCCTTCATTGTTACCCCAGGAGAAGAGGTGCCTTGATACTGCCAGGAAGAGACAGCTGCCCAGGTTCCCCATTTGTACTTCATTGACACTGCACTTGGTGGGGAGTAGTACATCAGTATTGTTAGGTGAGAATACAAGTCCAGGGTCCATACATGGACTCCATTGATACCATTGGGGGTGGCAGGTTTTGGAGAGAGGCATTTCATTATCACTGGACAGTGGGGGGAAATAAAGGTTCCTCATTCAGTCCCTACTGACATTGCAGGAAGGTGGTTGAATAGGTAGACATCTACTCCTCTTGTTACCCCTGGTCCAGAAGTCCAAAGTCCAAACTTTCTGTTGACCTCTTCTGATACTACCTGCATAGGGACAGGGAACCTGTCTCTGATACTACCTCTGCTTTGTTACCTTGTTATGGGTAGAGGTAGATGTCTAGACCCCACATGTTGTCTACATTGACACTATAGTGGGGTGTAGGTGGGGGCAGTCAGAGTCACCTCTTTTCCACTGGGTAGTGGTGATAGTCCAGGGTGCTTTGGCCTTTTCTGACACCACCCAGCAAGGAGGGTGAATTACACCTAGTTATCTCTAGGCAAAGATATAAGTCTGCTCTTTCCACTAGGATTTTGTTGATTTGGGGTGGAGGTGCTGTGGTTTTTCCATGATGTTCACCTAGAATAGAGTGATTACTATCTTTAATATTTGCCTCACTAGGCTTTTGGCAAGTGGGAGCAAACTTTACTTGGTACTCACTGGTGTTTCTAGATTGTTGGATCCTTCTTCACCCAGTTTGGGATATATAAAATTCAAAAAGAAAAACCAGCAAATTCAATGCTGTGTCATTTCTCATGTCCTGGGGTCCCTAGTTGGTCCAATTTCTTCTCTCCATGTTTCTGGGTCTTCCTGTGTTTGTTTTTATACATAATTCCCAGGGTTTTTATCTATACTTAGTGGGGGAAATAAGGAGATATGCGTCCACTCCCTCTTGTCTGTATCCAGAAATCCAAGCCCTTTCTTTTAAAGATGAATAATAGTGTTATATGGTACTATTAGAGCAGAAAAAAATATAATAAGAACTGTACTTCTGGCTGGTTTTTAAATTCAGTGTTTCTAACAAATTTGATCCAAAAAGAAAGGTAAAGAAGAAATGCTTAGCAGTATGTAAAAACAAATCCTGTTCTTGCAACCTCACTGTTGGAACTTTATTGCTGTTTCAAATCCAAAACTTTCAAAGTTTGGTACTAAAAGAAGAATCTCCGTGTTGGAAAGTACTGCTAATCGTGCAGCACCTGTTTTGTCTCACCTGCTGCTATCGGCAAGTGAATACAGAGAATACAGGTGGAGTCTAGATTCCTATCCAACTTACAGAGGGGCTACCATCGTGGCAGTTAGCAATATAATAAAAGTATTGTTGGAATGGCCCTAAGGCAGCTCTTAATGTGCAGACACAAGAGATTTGTTCCTTCACCGATCCTAGATAACATACATTTTGCTAACGTGGCATTTCAAAATAAACCTTAAGCCAGCTTTACAGAGCTTTGTAGAACTTGGTAATTTAAATTTTGCACACTAAACTTACATCTAAAAGGTTTTCATATCTAACATCTTATTGACTTTCTTGTAAGTGAACATATATATAACCTATTTCATGGAGTTGATAGCCTCTCCAAATAATAAAAGTACACATTTTTAACCAAATGATGATTGCAAAGGTAAAAAAAATTGAATTTTTGCTCTCTGGGAACACAAATTTCTTCTGTTTATTCTTTCTGGAGTTGAATCTCAAGAGAAAAAATGAATTGCTCCGTTTCAGCTTTATCTCCCCCCACTCATTCCCTGCCCAGGGAATAGCTACCCTGAGTTTATTCTGTTAGAGTCTTTTAGAACCAGTGCATTATCAAGAGATCAGGATCTCGGTGTATCTTTTTCCAAATGCACAGTAAAACTGACCTTTGAATTTAGGGATCTCCAAAGATGATTGGAACCATATGGGAGACATCAAATTGATGCTCCCATATTATCTCCAGGTCACCTGGAACTACAAATATATTAAGTGTCCAGTTACCAGTATAAACTTAAGAGCTGCAAAGCTCTAAAGGCTTATTTTCTGTAGACACCTCTTCCCTTTTAAATTTCCTGAAAGGGCATTCTAAAAGGATACTTTCCTTATAGAGTTGAATCTTAAAGAAGAGAAAAAAATGATTTCTGGTCTGTTGATTTTTTTTTTTTCCCCTCATTCTGTCCCCATGTACCTTTCTCTTAGCCTTTCTCTCTTGACCTTCCACAGTTGAGCAATTTTGAAGAAAAGTAAAATTATATCTCAAGTGAATGTGAGTAAATTGGGGGGAGGAAAGGAAGATATTTTACTTCACATTTAGAAGGAAGAAGAAAATGAAGACACAGGTTTGATTCCCTGACTTTAGGACCAGGTTTTTTTAGCTGAATATCTTCAGGGCTCTCTGTCTTTTGCTCTTGATATACTTGGGGGAAATTAGCTTTTCAAATATGAAAAGGCTGGAACATCTTGTTTAAACCTCTGTTAGCCTCAGGGTTGGCTTATTAGGAGAGCCTGGATTTATACCATAACCTTTCTCTTCCCCTTGTAGCTACTGGTTTGCTCATTCTGCTCTGGTTCCTGTGCTCTCTTACATAAGGGGTAAGTGAGGTATAACCCTGTAATGGCTGAGTTACATGAATAATCGGCTTTGTTTCTTAGGCCCTATTCTCCTTTGAGCGTCTCTTTCCATGCCATCACCACCTTCCAGAAAAATGGCAGCTTGAAGATTTTTATGGAAGATTATGGTCTTTCTTCTGCATACGCTCTTAAATTGTTCTCTCTCATTTTTTCACAAATATCAAAGAAAGTGTTGAAAGTTCCCGTGTCTTTTACATATAGTGACCTTGTAATAAAATTTCATTTTAGTTTCTAAGTTTTGGCTCTGCCTTTTTGAAAAAATTTTGACTGTATTCCAACTCACTTCTTAGCAAAGCAGTATTATTTCATAACAGGTATTTGCCATTTAGAAAAGAAGGGACCATTGTACCTTTTTTCTAAAGTGAAAGACAAAAAAAAAAGTCAGATTCAATTCAAACAAAATCTTGTATTATTGGGACAAATAGAGACATGGGCATTATTTAAAGTGAAGAGACACTGAAGAAATTTGATTACAATTCTAATGAGTTCTTCTAGACAGTACAGAGAGAAGTAGAACTAAAGAATATGACAGAGACGCAGTTTTTGCTAGTACTACAAAAAATTAGCTGGGATCAGAAAGAAGCCTTCCTCTTGGCTAAGTTTAGGGAATAAAAATATCAGCAGCTCATATTTGTTGGGTGATTATGATGTGGCAGGCTCTGTGTCTGGTGCATGGCATACAGTGTCTCATTCAATCCTCAGAATAATCTTCAGGAATAGATATGTATTCCCATTTCACCAGTGAAACTCAGAGAGATTAAGAAACTTTACTCAGGGTCTGATGCCTAGTTTATGATAGAGCCAGCATTTGAACCCAGTTCCTGCAAGACTCTACAGTTGTATTTTTGTCGCTATGACATTAGACTGCATCTGGCACTACCTTTCCGAAGAATTACAGTAGTTTCCCATTGCTTATAAAGTAAGCTTTATTTAGCATGCACTCAGTGCCCCACATGATCCAACCTCACTTCTCCATCCTCATTCCTACCCTATCCACTTTACATGCTACTCCACTTCCAAATTCAGTGTGTGTGTGTGTGTGTGTGTGTGTGTGTGTTCATTTTTGTGCCTTTTGTTCAGTATGTTCCTGGAACCTGGAAAGGTTTTCTATAAAATCATCCTTGGTCTTGCCAGTTGAAATTCTTTTATTAGTTCAGCTTCATCATCTTGCTGTACAGTTCAATTTATAATATAAATTTCAATTTGGTTACATATTTACTACATCTCTACAACCCATGCTACTGTTTTGAATATGTAATTATTCATCCTTGTCTCACAAGTATTTTTTGCCTATGATCATTTCATGTGTTTTGTAGGGTGGAGAAGAGCTCCTGGGAAACCCAGGAGAAGAGAATGAAGGAACAGTACCTTATGGCTATCTCAGATAAAGATCAGCAGCTCAGTCATCTGCAGAATCTTATAAGGGAATTGAGATCTCCTTCCTCCCCTACTGAGGCCCTCAAAGTACAGTACCAAAGACAGGTGAGTAATTTCAGTGCTGATTGCTACTTAGAGATAACCATCACCCAGGAAGAATCAGCTTCCTGCAAGCCAAGTGCCCATCTACCACTCTTGGACAAGCTGTCTTGTGACATCCTATGAAGTGGACAGAATTTACTGAGGGAAGGAATTAAGCATAAACAGCATTGGGAGGGAATTTCATCAGTGTTTGTATCCTGGCAGGCATCCCCAGAGACATTGGCATCCCTAGATGGATCACAAAATCTAGTTTATGAGACAGAACTTCTTAGGACTCAGCTCAATGACAGCTTAAAGGAAATTCACCAAAAGGAATTGAGAATTCAGCAACTAAACAGTAAGGTAAGTGTTTCCTACTAGACTAAAATTCAATTTCTTAGTTCCATGACCAGAAGCAAGGTCGTAAGTAGGAACTGATTAAGCCTGGGTTTTAGCTATAGCATATCTTAGGGCGCAGAAGATTTACCTTTCTTGGAGCCTGGGTTGCTCCCCCCAAAGCACAGATATGGGACCATATCCACTTCCTCATCCTTGGAGTGTCCTTGGGAATGATTGGTGAAATCTATTCAATAAGAATAAAAAATAAAAAAATCCAACTCTTTTAGGAAGGCTTGCTCCCCAGCATTCTCTCCCCATCTGTATCCCTTGTTAGTAATATTGAGGTAACTCCCCACAAATCCTCCAACACCTTCCTCTCTGTTTCCCATCAATGTGCATCAGGAAAATGTCTCCAGGAGGAAGCTTTTCAGATGTGATTAGATAGCAGGGATAGAGGTGAGAGGGCTGCTCTTTGTTCCACTCCATTTGTAGGCTTCTTCACTGGTGTCTAACATTCTGGAACTAAAGAAGCCAGATTTTCCCCAAACCCCAGCCATGCCATTCTAGACACTCTAAGGAAGCATGCTGGAGTAGACAGGATGTATTTCTGTAGGGAAGAGCCACTTTGCCATCTGGTCCCTAGAGCCAATCTCGCCAAGGCAAGATTTTTTTTTTTAATGTTTTTTTAACGTTTATTCAGTTTTGAAAGAGAATGAGACAGAGCATGAACAGGGGAGGGGCAGAGAGAGAGAGGGAGACACAGAATCTGAAGCAGGCTCCAGGCTCCAAGCTGTCAGCACAGAGCCTGACGTGGGGCTAGAACCCACGAACTGTGAGATCATGACCTGAGCTGAAGTCGGACACCCAATCGACCAAGCCACCCAGGTGCCCCTCACCAAGGCAAGATTATTCTTGGAAGAAAATTATTCTTGGAAGCCTTTTCTTTCAGCCTTTTTACATCTTTTTCAATATTGAGAGGTGTTTGTTTGTTTGTTTGTTTGTTTTTATACAGTTTGAACTGTTCACTGTTGCCAGGAAAATTAATTTTTGTTTGTTAGGAGACTATAATACTCTGTCTCAGAACCCAGTAGTTATCATTGTACCCAGTAGTCATGTCTACCCCTGTCTTCAAATTAGTATTGCTTCTCAAACGTTTATATCCTTTTCTTTGCTCACTTGTCATACTCCCCCCAAAAAACCATAACCTGGTTCACTTCCCTTGCTGAACCCGCAGATGGGATGCCATCATGCAGTAGGGAGACCTTAGACTTGGAATCAAGAACCATACTTGAGTCCTGGTCTGTCATCTATTAGCTACATGTTGTTGGGCATGTCACTGATCGTCTCTTGTTTGTCATTTATGAACGGGGACAGAAATCATTCCTCTACCTCTCTCAAATCAGATGATACTTTAAAAAGTACTTTGTCGGGGCGCCTGGGTGACTCAGTCAGTTGAGTGTCCGACTTCGGCTCAGGTCATGATCTCATGGTTCCTGGGTTTAGGCCCTACATCGGGCTCTGTGCTGACACCTCGGAGCCTGGAGCCTACTTCGGATTCTGTGTCTGCCTCTCTCTCTGCCCCTGCCCCTTTGTGCTCTGTCTCTCAAAAAATAAATAGACATTAAAAAAATTAAATTTAAATTAAATAGATGAAAAATAAAATAGAATTTAAAAAAAATAAAAATTACTTTGTAAACTTGCTTTTCAGAGGTAAGGTTATTTGTTGTGATTTTTATTTTGGCTATGCAAATATTTTTGTTATACCATGTGGATTTCTTTTTTTTTTTTTTTTTTCTTAAAAATTTTATTTTATTTATTTATTTTTTTATATATGAAATTTATTGTCAAATTGGTTTCCATACAACACCCAGTGCTCATCCCAAAAGGTGCCCTCCTCAGTACCCATCACCCACCCTCTCCTCCCTCCCACCCCCCATCAACCCTTAGTTTGTTCTCAGTTCTCAACAGTCTCTTATGCTTTGGCTCTCTCCCACTCTAACCTCTTTTTTTTTTTTTTTTCCTTCCCCTCCTCCATGGGTTCCTGTTAAGTTTCTCAGGATCCACATAAGAGTGAAACCATATGGTATCTGTCTTTCTCTGTATGGCTTATTTCACTTAGCATCACACTCTCCAGTTCCATCCACGTTGCTACAAAAGGCCATATTTCATTTTTTCTCATTGCCACGTAGTATTCCATAGTGTATATAAACCACAATTTCTTTATCCATTCATCAGTTGATGGACATTTAGGCTCTTTCCATAATTTGGCTATTGTTGAGAGTGCTGCTATGAACATTGGGGTACAAGTGCCCCTATGCATCAGTACTCCTGTGTCCCTTGGATAAATTCCTAGCAGTGCTATTGCTGGGTCATAGGGTAGGTCTATTTTTAATTTTCTGAGGAACCTCCACACTGCTTTCCAGAGCGGCTGCACCAATTTGCATTCCCACCAACAGTGCAAGAGGGTTCCCGTTTCTCCACATCCTCTCCAGCATCTATAGTCTCCTGATTTGTTCATTTTGGCCACTCTGACTGGCGTGAGGTGATACCTGACTGTGGTTTTGATTTGTATTTCCCTGATAAGGAGCGACGCTGAACATCTTTTCATGTGCCTGTTGGCCATCCGGATGTCTTCTTTAGAGAAGTGTCTATTCATGTTTTCTGCCCGTTTCTTCACTGGGTTATTTGCTTTTCGGGTGTGGAGTTTGGTGAGCTCTTTATAGATTTTGGATACTAGCCCTTTGTCCGATAGGTCATTTGCAAATATCTTTTCCCATTCTGTTGGTTGCCTTTTAGTTTTGTTGGTTGTTTCCTTTGCTGTGCAGAAGCTTTTTATCTTCATAAGGTCCCAGTAATTCACTTTTGCTTTTACTTCCCTTGCCTTTGGGGATGTGTCGAGTAAGAGATTGCTACGGCTGAGGTCAGAGAGGTCTTTTCCTGCTTTCTCCTCTAAGGTTTTGATGGTTTCCTGTCTCACATTCAGGTCCTTTATCCATTTTGAGTTTATTTTTGTGAATGGTGTGAGAAAGTGGTCTAGTTTCAACCTTCTGCATGTTGCTGTCCAGTTCTCCCAGCACCATTTGTTAAAGAGACTGTCTTTTTTCCATTGGATGTTCTTTCCTGCTTTGTCAAAGATGAGTTGGCCATACGTTTGTGGGTCTAGTTCTGGGGTTTCTATTCTATTCCATTGGTCTATGTGTCTGTTTTTGTGCCAATACCATGCTGTCTTGATGATGACAGCTTTGTAGTAGAGGCTAAAGTCTGGGATTATGATGCCTCCTGCTTTGGTCTTCTTCTTCAAAATTACTTTGGCTATTCGGGGCCTTTTGTGGTTCCATATGAATTTTAGGATTGCTTGTTCTAGTTTCGAGAAGAATGCTGGTGCAATTTTGATTGGGATTGCATTGAATGTGTAGATAGCTTTGGGTAGTATTGACATTTTGACAATATTTATTCTTCCAATCCATGAGCAGGGAATGTCTTTCCATTTCTTTAAATCTTCTTCAATTACCTTCATAAGCTTTCTATAGTTTTCAGCATACAGATCCTTTACATCTTTGGTTAGATTTATTCCTAGGAATTTTATGCTTCTTGGTGCAATTGTGAATGGGATCAGTTTCTTTATTTGTCTTTCTGTTGCTTCATTGTTAGTGTATAAGAATGCAACTGATTTCTGTACATTGATTTTGTATCCTGCAACTTTGCTGAATTCATGTATCAGTTCTAGCAGACTTTTGGTGGAGTCTATCGGATTTTCCATGTATAATATCATGTCATCTGCAAAGAGAGAAAGCTTGACTTCATCTTTGCCAATTTTGACGCCTTTGATTTCCTTTTGTTGTCTGATTGCTGATGCTAGAACTTCCAGCACTATGTTAAACAACAGCGGTGAGAGTGGGCATCCCTGTCGTGTTCCTGATCTCAGGGAAAAAGCTCTCAGTTTTTCCCCGTTGAGGATGATGTTAGCTGTGGGCTTTTCATAAATGGCTTTTATGATCTTTAAGTATGTTCCTTCTATCCCGACTTTCTCAAGGGTTTTTATTAAGAAAGGGTGCTGGATTTTGTCAAAGGCCTTTTCTGCATCGATTGACAGGATCATATGGTTCTTCTCTTTTTTTTTGTTAATGTGATGTATCACGTTGATTGATTTGCGAATGTTGAACCAGCCCTGCATCCCAGGAATGAATCCCACTTGATCATGGTGAATAATTCTTTTTATATGCCGTTGAATTCGATTTGCTAGTATCTTATTGAGAATTTTTGCATCCATATTCATCAGGGATATTGGCCTGTAGTTCTCTTTTTTTCCTGGGTCTCTGGTTTAGGAATCAAAGTAATACTGGCTTCATAGAATGAGTCTGGAAGTTTTCCTTCCCTTTCTATTTCTTGGAATAGCTTGAGAAGGATAGGTATTATCTCTGCTTTAAACGTCTGGTAGAACTCCCCTGGGAAGCCATCTGGTCCTGGACTCTTATTTGTTGGGAGATTTTTGATAACCGATTCAATTTCTTTGCTGGTTATGGGTCTGTTCAAGCTTTCTATTTCCTCCTGATTGAGTTTTGGAAGAATGTGGGCTTTCAGGAATTTGTCCATTTCTTCCAGGTTGTCCAATTTGTTGGCATATAATTTTTCATAGTATTCCCTGATAATTGTTTGTATCTCTGAGGGATTGGTTGTAATAATTCCATTTTCATTCATGATTTTATCTATTTGGGTCATCTCCCTTTTCTTTTTGAGAAGCCTGGCTAGAGGTTTGTCAATTTTGTTTATTTTTTCAAAAAACCAACTCTTGGTTTCGTTGATCTGCTCTACAGTTTTTTTAGATTCTATATTGTTTATTTCTGCTCTGATCTTTATTATTTCTCTTCTTCTGCTGGGTTTAGGCTGCCTTTGCTGTTCTGCTTCTATTTCCTTTAGGTGTGCTGTTAGATTTTGTATTTGGGATTTTTCTTGTTTCTTGAGATAGGCCTGGATTGCAATGTATTTTCCTCTCAGGACTGCCTTCGCTGCGTCCCAAAGCGTTTGGATTGTTGTATTTTCATTTTCGTTTGTTTCCATATATTTTTTAATTTCTTCTCTAATTGCCTGGTTGACCCACTCATTCGTTAGTAGGGTGTTCTTTAACCTCCATGCTTTGGGAGGTTTTCCAGACTTTTTTCTGTGGTTGATTTCAAGCTTCATAGCATTGTGGTCTGAAAGTATGCATGGTATGATTTCAATTCTTGTAAACTTATGAAGGGCTGTTTTGTGACCCAGTATGTGATCTATCTTGGAGAATGTTCCATGTGCACTCGAGAAGAAAGTATATTCTGTTGCTTTGGGATGCAGAGTTCTAAATATATCTGTCAAGTCCATCTGATCCAATGTCTCATTCAGGGCCCTTGTTTCTTTATTGACCGTGCGTCTAGATGATCTTTCCATTTCTGTAAGCGGGGTGTTAAAGTCCCCTGCAATCACCACATTCTTCTCAATAAGGTTGCTTATGTTTATGAGTAATTGTTTTATATATTTGGGCGCTCCGGTTTTCGGCGCATAGACATTTATAATTGTTAGCTCTTCCTGATGGATAGACCCTGTCACTATTATATAGTGTCCTTCTTCATCTCTTGTTACAGCCTTTAATTTAAAGTCTAGTTTGTCTGATATAAGTATGGCTACTCCAGCTTTCTTTTGGCTTCCAGTAGCATGATAAATAGTTCTCCATCCCCTCACTCTCAATCTAAAGGTGTCCTCAGGTCTCAAATGAGTCTCTTGTAGACAGCAAATAGATGGGTCTTGTTTTTTTATCCATTCTGATACCCTATGTCTTTTGGTTGGCACATTTAATCCATTTACATTCAGTGTTATTATAGAAAGATATGGGTTTAGAGTCATTGTGATGTCTGTATGTTTTATGCTTGTAGTGATGTCTCTGGTACTTTGTCTCACAGGGTCCCCCTTAGGATCTTGTAGGGCTGGTTTAGTGGTGACAAATTCCTTCAGTTTTTGTTTGTTTGGGAAGACCTTTATCTCTCCTTCTATTCTAAATGACAGACTTGCTGGATAACGGATTCTCGGCTGCATATTTTTTCTGTCCAGCACACTGAAAATCTCGTGCCAATTCTTTCTGGCCTGCCAAGTTTCAAAAGAGAGATCAGTCACGAGTCTTATAGGTCTCCCTTTATATGTGAGGGCATGTTTACCCCTTGCTGCTTTCAGAATTTTCTCTTTATCCTTGTATTTTGCCAGTTTCACTATGATATGTCGTGCAGAAGATCGATTCAAGTTACGTCTGAAGGGAGTTCTCTCTGCCTCTTGGATTTCAATGCCTTTTTCCTTCCCCACTTCAGGGAAGTTCTCAGCTATTATTTCTTCAAGTACCCCTTCAGCACCTTTCCCTCTCTCTTCCTCCTCTGGGATACCAATTATGCGTATATTATTTCTTTTTAGTGTATCACTTAGTTCTCTAATTTTCCCCTCATACTCCTGGATTTTTTTATCTCTCTTTTTCTCAGCTTCCTCTTTTTCCATAACTTTATCTTCTAGTTCACCTATTCTCTCCTCTGCCTCTTCAATCCGAGCCGTGGTGGTTTCCATTTTGTGATGCATTTCGTTTAAAGCGTTTTTCAGCTCCTCGTGACTGTTCCTTAGTCCCTTGATCTCTGTAGCAAGAGATTCTCTGCTGTCAGCTATACTGTTTTCAAGCCCAGCGATTAATTTTATGACTATTATTCTAAATTCACTTTCTGTTATATTATTTAAATCCTTTTTGATCAGCTCATTAGCTGTTGTTATTTCCTGGAGATTCTTCTGAGGGGAATTCTTCCGCTTGGTCATTTTGGATAGTCCCTGGCGTGGTGAGGACCTGCAGGGCACTTCCCCTGTGCTGTGGTGTATAACTGGAGTTGGTGGGCGGAGCCGCAGTCAGACCTGATGTTTGCCCCCAGCCCACCGCTGTGTCCACAGTCAGACTGGTGTGTGACTTCTCTTCCCCTCTCCTAGGGGCGGGATTCACTGTGGGGTGGGGTGGCCTGTCTGGGCTACTTGCACACTGCCAGGCTTGTGATGCTGGGGATCTGTCGTCTTAGCTGGGGTGGGTAGGCAAGGTGCACGGGGGCAGGAGGGGCAGGCTTAGCTTGCTTCTCCTTAGGTGATCCACTTCAGGAGCGGCCCTGTGGCAGCAGGAGGGAGTCAGATCCGATCCGCTGCTGGAGGTTTGGCTCCGCAGAAGCGCAGAGTTGGGTGTTTGCGCGGAGCGAGCAAGTTCCCTGGCAGGAACTGGTTCTCTTTTGGATTTTGGCTGGGGGATGGGCGGGGGAGATGGCGCTGGCGAGCGCCTTTGTTCCCCACCAAACTGAGCTCTGTCGTCCGGGGGCTCAGCAGCTCTCCTTCCCTTTGTCCTCCAGCCTTCCCGCTTTCTGAGCAGAGCTGTTAACTTATGACCTCCCAGACGCTAAGTCGCGCTTGCTGTCGGAACACAGTCCGTCAGGCGCGTCCGCTTTTTGCAAGCCAGACTCGGGGGCTCTGCTTGGCGGAGAGCCGCCCCTCCGCCCCGGCTCCCTCCCGCCAGTCCATGGAGTGCGCACCGCCTCGCCGCCCTTCCTACCCTCTTCCGTGGGCCTCTCGTCTGCGCTTGGCTCCGGCGACTCCGTTCTGCTAATCCTCTGGCGGTTTTCTGGGTTATTTAGGCAGGTGTAGGTGGAATCTAAGTGATCAGCAGGACGCGTGGTGAGCCCAGCGTCCTCCTATGCCGCCATCTTCTCGGAACCCCATGTGGATTTCTTATTCTAGTTTTCTGTATCAAATGTCCTTCCCATCCAGCCAGAGTATCTCTAGAAAAATTTATCTTCTCTTTGAACATTGAGTCCACTTTTTCACACAAGTACTAACTCAGAATAATTACAAAAGGAATACTCAGGGAAAGATTGAACATGCATCCAGGTACACTGGTTTCCCTTCACATAATGCATACAGTCCTACAGCAGGGACTTTGGAGAAGTATCTCTGATTGTTAATATTTCTAGGTGTTAATCATAACTAAAACTTGAAACCTGGCAAGCCTGCAAGTGAGGAATTAGAATTGTAGTTCCAGGGGATTGAATTCAAGTCATCGTAGGAGCTACAATGGGTAAATTTTTCATTCAATAGAAAAAATAATTTTCTGGTTTTTGACCTGGTAAAAACTGGCGTGGGCTGCTCTGTCAGGTGGTGAGCACCCCTGACACTGGACATGTTCAAGGAAAGACTGAATAACTACCTCTTAGGTAGTAAAGGAAGGTCCTGCTTTGAGTGACTGAAATATTTCCACCTCTGAGAGTCTGTGCTCCCAGTATAGTTTCTTACATGTACATAGAAATTTAGGATTTCTTCTGTGTCTCCCACCTACCACCCATGATAATTTCTTTTTCTACCTTCTTGACAACTTGTAACTCTCTGCAGCATTGAGGAATCTGCCCAGTACTGTGGTTGTGTGAATTTTCAGGTGACAGCTCTATCTCTTATCGACTTTTAAGGATTATAGTCATTTGTGAGTTATTTCATCTTGGACCCAACCTGCTATCTTTCTCCTTTACATACCTGGAATAGTTTGTACTATCAGATTGCTTGTGGGTTTCTGCTTTCTGGTTTCCCAGTCAATGTACTAGGCACCACAAATAGTTTCCTACCACTTCTCCAGAATTATTTTCCTTTTTCAGTTGAAAAATTCTGAGTTTTCTCAGTTTGAAGGAACACACAATGCTCTTGTTACTATTATTGAAATAAAGGTCTTGGATTAAAAAAAATTAGATCCTTTTAACTCCAAGAGTCTTCCTAAGCACTGCTTCTTGTGAAACAGTCCTTCCCCTCTCCACTGTTGCAGTTCTCTCAACTACTCGAAGAGAAAAATACCCTTTCAATACAGCTCAGCGATACCAGTCAGAGTCTTCGTGAGAACCAGCAGCACTACACTGACCTTTTTAATCACTGCGCAGTCTTGGAGAAGCAGGTCCAGGAGCTGCAAGCGGTGAGCTGGAAGGCGGCGAGAGGCTGGGAAAAGTGTTACAAAATTGAGTGCAAATGGGAAAGCATAAAGAGCAGCATGGGAGAGGCTGGTGCCTCAGGCTGAAGATTAATTAGGTGTGATGGAAGAGAGGAGAGCATTCGCTGAGATGGGAATAAGGCCTAGAAAAATTAAAGAGTGAAGGGATTAGAAGGACAAAGATCAGTGAGATGGTGGGAGAGAAATCAAAAAGTGAGTGGGAAACTGATGACTGAGGCTTTAACTCTGTCACTAAGACTGGATTTGGCTTCAAGAAATAAGAAAGCTGTAGGAAGATTTGGCCCTGAGAAACAAAATAGGTGGGGCTGGTGACAAAGCCTAGCGGTGTGTACTGTTGAAGCTGGGAGGTAGTGAGAATTAGCATGGAGATGAATAGGACAGGGAAGGAGGAGAAGGTTTGGGAGTAGTCGAACAATGGAAGGATCAGAGTAGCTTTTGGAAAATCCATGAGCCTCCACTAGAAAAAAAGCAGATTTCAGCGGTAAGCCTTTAAAATTTTAAGAGAGATTAAAAAATGATTATCTGGGAGAAAATCTAATCTAATCAAGAGTTTCAGGTAGGAGATTAATCTCTTAGAGCAGAAGATTCTCACTTCTGACTCTGTACTTGAAGAGAACGACAAGAGGAGTGTTCTTCTCCAGGGTGTCTCATTCTCTCTGGTGTTCAGTGAGTTCTCATTTTGCCCAAGCGGTTTCTTAAGTGCTTTCATCTCTGAATTACTAAATTTATTCTTCTTCTAGGGGCCACTGAATATAGATGTTGCTCCAGGAGCTCCCCAGGAAAAGAATGGAGCTCACAGGAAGAGTGATCCTGAGGAACTGAGGGAGCCACAGCTCAGGTAGGGGAGCAGCCCTCAACCCTGGTTAACACACTAGTGTACAGAAATGGACAGTCATCTAGATGGAACTGGAGCCCAGAGTATGGGTTTAATATGACTTCTTATCAGCCTCACCGGATTGGTGTGAGGATTAAATTGTACCAACTATAATAACAAATTTGTAAAGTTGAAAGTTTGTCAGGCAATGGGAGCACACCTGTGCACGCGCACACACACACACACACACACACACACACACACACACACACCACTAATCCTGTGGTATTCAAATGAAAGATATGCAGTCAATCTCTAAAATCTCTAAGGCATTCTCTGCAACTTATTTCAACAGCTACACTTTTAAAATGTTCTTTTTTTAAAAAAATCTTTTCCCCTTCCTATTTTTTGTTTGTATAAACGTCTATACATTTTCCTGCTTTATAATCTTACGAAGGCTTTGAATCCCTTGTGTCAGCAACTATGTTCTGTGCCTACTGATGCTGTTTGATGTCCTTTTATTTTGAAGCTTTTCTGAAGCCCAGCAGCAGCTGTGCAACACTAAACGAGAGATGAGCGAATTGCGGAAGCTGCTGGAAGAAGAACGAGACCAAAGAGTGGCTGCTGAGACTGCCCTTTCTGTGGCTGAGGAGCAGATCCGGCGGTAAAGGACTGAGGGAGATAACCTCTGTTCACTTCTCATCTTTTCTGATTACACTGGGTACACTTCAGTGGCCAGACTTGGGAATAATTAGGATCTAATCCCATCTTGAGATGGGTGCTGCAGTGAAGTTTGGGGTCAAGATAAGCTACATTAGTCTAAGCTTAGCCCTTCCACAGTGTCCTCTTCGGCCCTGATGCAGAATGCAGATGTAGGCAACTGATCAAGTGCATCCTGCCTAGGCCCCACACTCTGCCATGTTAGAGCTTCTTTCACATGTACTGTGTAGTGTATGTGGAACTAAGCGCACTTGTTATTTCTTTTTAAAGAAATTTATTTTGAGAAAGAGTGAGTGAGTGGGAGAGGAGCAGAGAGAGGGAGAGAGAGAATCCCAAGCAGTCTCTGCACTGCCAGCATGGAGCCCAGTGCGGGGCCCCGAACCCACAAACCATGAGATCATGACCTGAGTTGAAGTCAAGAGTTGGACGCTTAGCAAACTGAGCCACCCACGCACCACCAGTGGACTTGTTATTTAAAAGCAGCCAATGCTGTTTAGTTCACCAATATTTACAAACATTTCATTTTTCCTCGGCCTAGCCTACAGAAGCTGACATACTGACCTGCATAGTGCCAGACTTTGCTGTTCCAGGTCAGGGCTGTCCCTGAAAAGCTTATCATCTGGAGGAACAGACACAGAAGGTGTACTGTGCAGTCAGCCTGACTCTCAGAGGAAAACTGGCATGATGGAGCTAGACTGTACTCACTCAGTTTCTCCTTCCAGACTCACAAATCAGATTAAAATATTCTTTCTTTCCAGGAGAAAATTCGGTGACCTGCAATGAGAGGCCAGGAGTGTTAGACTAATGGACATCCCTTCATATGGAGGAGTGGAGAGTTCCATCCTTCCCACCATGATTAAAAAGTGCATACCTATAGGCAAATGTTTGTTCAAATGTGCTATGTTACCGCAGCCCCTTTGATGCAGTTCATGTTTTTTGAGAAACCATTGAATGGAAAAAGACAGCTTCTTCATTACATAGAGCAGTGCCAGTATTAAATCAGCAAAAAATGAAGAAGCAGTAGAGGCTGGCAGTTCAGTTTCATTCTAAGAACCTCACAAAAATCTTTCTTGGATGCTTTTGCCTAATTAGCCTTTGGTAAATGAAAAAACAATGAGTTTCTCTGGGGTATTGGAAAAAAAAATAAACAAAAAACAGACATGAGGTTTGGAGACAAACCTGGGTTTTGAATTCTGGCTTGACCTGTTACTGGCTGTGCCACCATGGACAAGACAACATTACTTTGAAGATAGTAACACCAACCTCTAACCTGAGGATTAAATATATGTACAGCACCCAGTCCAGCATCTGATACATAGTAGGCAATTAATTCCTGGTAGTTATCCTCACCGTTTACTGCTGCTGAAAGAAACCGATCTGCCTGCACACACACTGCTTGTGTAGGGACAGGAACTATAGTAGCAGCCTTTGCTGCAAGTCTGTCGTGCTACATCACACAGCAGGATGGCTGGGAAGACTTCACCTCATCAGCTGCTTGTGCTATAAACCAAGCCATGTCTCTTTTTTTCCCACAACACAGGTTGGAGCACAGTGAATGGGACTCTGCACGGTCTCCTATCATTGGCTCCTGTGGCACTCAGGAGCAGGCACTGTTAATAGATCTTACAAGCAGCAGCTGTCGAAGGGTAAGAAGGGGAGAAACTAAGGAGAGGGTACTAAGCTATCAGACAGGGCTGGCTGCACTGAGGACAAGGAGTCAAGGAAAAGGAAGGTGGAAGTCCAGGCACTGAGTACCTGATGGATCTAAGACTAGAAGGGTATGGAAGGTGAGAGGAACCTAGTGGAGTTGGCCAAGTGACCCTGAAGGAGCTTTCTCTCGGGATACCTCTTTCCTGCAATGTTGGGAGAAGGGAAAGGGACATATCCCTGTAGGGCAAACCTCTCTGACTTTCCAATTTTTCTTTCAGACCCGGAGTGGTGCTGGATGGAAGCGGGTCCTGCGTTCACTCTGTCATTCCCGGACCCGAGTGCCACTGCTAGCAGCCATCTACTTTCTGATGGTTCACGTCCTACTCATTCTGTGTTTCACAGGCCATCTATAAACTGATTTCTCACCTTTGTGACTACTCCTCTCAGAACTTGGAATTCCCTCATCTCTAACATCCAAACCATCAATTTTGCTAGTGGAACAGTCTTCCCACTTACAGGTCTTCTCTCCAACTCTCCACAGAAAGTGCCTGCACAAACAGAGGTGGATGTCAGCCCAGGGCAGAGCTGCAGGGACCAGCGGGTCTGCTTTCTTCTCCTGCCCGGGGTCGGAACACTTCTGCATAATCTGAGGAGGCCCCACAGTCGGTTGTTGAACCCGGTATTTGTTCAGGTTTTGCAGGGCCCTGATTTTTTGTGGTCCTGTGAAGGATGATGAGGAATGTCTTTCAGCTTAGAACATGGTTGTAATAAACCTAATAATCTGAAGTCTAGTATCATTTTGATTGATACTTTCTTTGCCTCAGTTACCTTATATTTTCTCCTGCTTCAGAGGGAAGGTGGACCTGCCATTAACAAAGTTTTGGGGAACAGTATCTCATAGAATAGCTGGTTAGGTCTCTTGCAAAATAGGGTGGGAACTGAAGAACTCCCCAGGGTTTCAGTTGACCAATCACAGGGTAGGACACTGACTCCTTCCCTGGTTGTTCAGACATAACTGGAGTTAGATTTGAGGTCCTGGACTATAGGGATAGAATCCTATGTGTGTGCCCTTGATCACATATATACTGAGGTATTAAATGGCCCATGCCTTTCCTTTCATTGAAAGGAAGAATTGGCTATAGACAGTGGAGATCAGATTCTTGTCATTCCGATGTTGTCTGGATATGCCTTGAGTGTAGACCCTAAAGCAGTATACTAGGAGCTAATCCTAGGTGAGGCATTGACTCCCACCAGGGAGATCTGACTGGTCTGATGACCACTCCTAGCCTCTGGTTGTACGAAGCTACTCTGCTGTTGGTGATAGTTAGCCCAGTTTCTCAGCCCATAGTCATCTGCCCTCTGTGGTAACAGAGCTGAGGAAAGTGGAGGGCGAATATAGAGAAGACAAGATATCTAAGTCTAAGCCTGAGAATGGCAGCCAGGATTGAATTCCATTTGTGCCTGTTCCTTGCCTCCCCTTCCCCCACCCTTACCTGCTGGTTAGTTTCTCATTATGCACATGATATGTTCCCTGCCTGCTCTCACCACCCAAAGAAGAGAGAAAACTGATGGACTGATTGATCTGCTGTGATCCTTTGTTCTTTGGTGACCAAATCTTGGTCATGGCAACCCAGGAACTTTCCTGAACAATTGTAAAATAATAAAATTATTTTCAGAATCAAAACTGGTGGTGGTGTGTACATGTGTATGAATCTATGTAGACACAGGTGCTTATGTACATGTGCTTGCATGCTGGGCAAGGAAGGGTAGATAGGAGACAGGGTTGGGCAGCCAGGAGTGGATTCAGGGGTAGTAAGCTCTACCTGTTTAGGCTTCCTTCTCCTTGGCCAGCATCAGTAATGGCTGCATGTGTCATTCTGGCCTTAGCCTCTAGACTCCAGGGTGATGAAGTGGAGTGAGGAAATTCATTCTAGTGTTGAACCAAACAAACTGGGCCTTAGGGCCTGAGATTCATGCAGCTCATGCCTGGGCCTGAGAGAAGACTTATCTGGGGTATAGTGAAAACATTAGGCCCTTAAGGATCCCTATGAATGGGAGTTGGGGGAAGAGAAATCTAAGAGGGTATAGCAGAATAAGCATTGCTATGTTACAGGTTTTTAAGTTTATTTATTTTGAAAGAGAGTAGGGGAGGAGTAGAGAGGGAGAGAGAGAATCCCAAGCAGGCTGTATGCTGTCAGCATGAAGCCCTATGTGGGGCCCAAACTCCTAAACCATGAGATCATGATCTGAACTGAAGTCACGCTTAATCAACAGGGCCACCCAGGCACCCCTACTATGTTATTTTTATATTAAGTTGCTGCTTAGGAAAAGCTAACTTTATTAAAGTACAATGAGTGAATCAAACCAAGATTTTATGGCTTGAAAGTCCATGCTATTTATTTGTGTGCTCCATCTCACTGTCTCTCATTAGAAATGAACTTGGGGGCAACCTGGGTGGCTCAGTCAGTTAAGTGACTGGTTCTTGATTTCGGCTCGGGTCATAATCCTATGGTTCGTGCGATAGAGCTAGAGTGCAGAGCCTACTTGGGATTCTCTCCCTTCCTCTGCCCCTCCTCTGCTCATGCTCACTTTCCCTCTCTCTCCCAAAATAAATAAACTTAAAAAAGAAGAAGAAGAAATGAACTTGAGACTTTGCTAAAGAGTGATAGGGTTAGAACTGTACCTGGATGGTGTGCCACAGTATTTGGTCTGATCATTCCCATTTTTGACACTGAATTAGGATCCCAAATGATCTAAAAGATCTTTTCCCCTTCTACAAATGATCTTTTCCTTGAAATGATTTTGGTGCTGCCATAATAAATAGGTCGTGAAGTAGGAGAGAGAAATACACTACCACCACCACCCACCAAACTGATATAGAATTCTTAAGAGTGACTAAGGTCTTATTATTTCTAATGCAGAAATCACCTCCACTATATCTTAGACCACTTTCATCTAGTCTCTGTTTGAGTCTGTTGGGAAACTCAAAACTGAGCAAATCAGGTTAGAACTCCATATCATCAGGGTTAGGAGAGACTAGGTCAGATACAGTAACAAACACCAATTTTTAGTAGCTAAAACAGCAAAGATTACTGTTTAGTCTACTTGTGTTGTCATCATTCTCAGCTGGGGACCCAGGCTGCCAGAGGAGCCACTGGAGAACTGCACTTCGCCTTGGTGAGCAGGGGGCAGAAAAGCATGGCAAAGCTTGCACTGGTCTTAAAGTCTCCACCAGAAAGTGATGTATTTCACTTCTCACATTTGATTGGCCAAAATCAGTCACCTGAGCAAGTCTGGCTTCAAGAAGGAAAGGAAGGAGGGGCAGCAAATCTTGAACAGTAATACAAAATGCCACAAAAATCTTCCAACATCTGGTAGTAGTATCTAGTTCTTTCAGACTTTTTTCTGCTAGTTAGCTCAGACCCCACTCCCCTAAACAACTTCTGAAACTTTCTCCCTCCATGGCTTGCCTTTCCCGTGACTGATTCTGTTCCATTGTTCAATTGATCAATGCTTATTTGAATATCTGTATGCAAACCCCAGGTTTAAGTGCGATGGGTGATGTAGAAGTGAGTTTCTTTTTAAATCTTACCCTTCAAAACCCACATAAAAATCACTTTTCTCATTAAACCTTTCTAGATTACTTCACCCCATACCAAATTACTTTTACCACAAATTCCTTTACCATAGTAGATGCAAGTGCTTACCTATTTCAAACATGAATGCTGTTCTACAACATTCTTTTATGTGTTTTCTGTGAATGCTTTGCTTCCTTGACCAGATATAAACTCTGAGAGTAAGAGCAGCATTTCTTATAACTTCCCTGTGACTCTCAAAGCGTTGCAAAAGACGAGGCACGGCGGCATTTTTTTTTTTTTTTTTTAAGTGCCTAAGCAGAAGGAACTGACTTAAACTTCAGGAAGTAGCTGTGAGGACAGGGTGTCAGGAAATGACAGAAAACCTGCTGAATACGGAACTGAAGCAGCAGCTCAGAGTTTCTTGCTCTGAAGTGGCAGTAGAGAGGGGAGCCCAGTGGACGTGAAGAGCTGGGAGCTTAGAGCAGACACTTGGCTACTGGAGGTGGGTACTCTGAGCAGTGGGAAAGTTGGGGAGCACAGGGCAAGAGCTGAATTAAGAGGAACCTACCTGGCTCTTAGTCCTCCATGAGAGATAAAGTCCTTTCTCATAGGCTCTTAGACTTTTATGGCCAGAGGCCTGGGGGTGAGTGATTGTGACTAATGAGCATATGGGGATGGAAACTGAAATGGGGGTCTGGAGCCCAGGGCACATGATGCAGCAGCCACCCAGGACTCTTAGTTTCTGCTGACAGTGTACAACCTTCTCCTAAGGCCTGTTGCTCCTAGGCCCTGAGGCAAGAGGAGGACCATAGGAGATGAAGACAAAGTCTCTGTCCTTAGAGAGCATATGGTCTTGCAAAGAGACAAAACTCACATAGGAGACACTGTGACACAGCAGGAAGTAGTTGCTACTTACACCAGTGCGGATGGAGGCCAAACAATGGCTCGACTAGGGCTAGTTTCTGTGATTGTAGGATCCCAGAATCCCAGAATGTCCGAAATGAAGGGGACTTGATGAATTAGCTACATTAACCTCTTCATTTATTTTCCCCTGGGGAAAATGGAGTATCAAAGATGTTCGGTGATTTACCCAATTAATATTTTTAATTACCTACTCTGGTACCTGACAAATAAGAACATATGCCATGTTGATTCCCTTACCCCTGTTCCCAGAGGGGCTTAGTAACAGAGCTGGGGTGATCTTCTGACTGAGGTCCATGTACTTTACTGATGCTGTCAGGCAGCTTCGTGATGAGGCCCTTAATTGTGCCTGCAATCCTGGGCACCATTCCTCACCAAGTTACTCCCCAGTCCCCTACCTCTAATAGCCCCTCTTGGCGTTTCTATTTCTGCCAGCAGCTTAAGGACACTAATAGTCTCTGCGTCAGAAACTTCCCTTTGTTTAAAAAATACATGAAGATGGGAGGCTTTTGGGTGAGTTAGGCTGAGGCCCCAGAGGAACAGCAGGAAAGAGGAGAGGACCGTCAGTCCTCATTGCTTCCTTTTTGATCATGAATATTTCAGAAACTTCTCGTTTCCAGTTTTCTGTATGAAGTCATTTTGTCAAAAAGCAGCCCAGGAGCCAGGACCATAGGCATTATCTCTTCAATCCATAATTGTTACCCCATAAGGAAAGGCAGAGCTGTTCTGGGCAAGGACTCATCTCACAGTGCAGCTGACTCAGTCACTACTTCTCCGGTGTCCTCCTTGCATCTCTTTAACCACCCTTTCCCCCAAATCCTTGGGCTAGTTTCCAAGGAGGCTATCAAATAGCATGGAGAAAGATGGAGCTTCCAAGAGGAAAGGAAAATCGGAGAGTCTGAGAGACTGTGTGGAGACATTGTAGAGTCCTCAGAGCAGTTTTAAGAGGTCTCATTTAAGAGACAGTGAAGAGTATAGGGAAATACACCAGTGGGATGAGGAATCCAAGGAAGGATGGACAGGAGAGTTGCTAGTTAGCAAGTAGTAGCAGGGTCAAGAAGTGTCAGTGTCCCCCCAGAGCAGATAAGCATTTGTCAATGGACATACAGAGATCCAGGATCCCACACATAGAGAGCAACTTGCTGCTCCTCATGCATAAACTGGCAGAGCCAATGGAAACACTGGGGATGCCACAGAATAACAATTTGGCTCCCCTTCATCTTAGTGTTCTCTAACAATTTCTTTATTACTTAATAAAAAAATCTAATAACTCTCAGTGTTCAAAATAAGGGATTTATTATATGCTGTTTGAACCAGTTATCTTCTTTAGAAATATAATTGAACTGTTTTTAAAAATTAAAGAATAGATGATTCATTCCCAGTAAATAATACTTCCTTATGTGTTGTTCAGGGCAGGAATTTCAGCTGACTGCCCTACTGACCTCATGCACCTATTCAGTAGCTGCTCTTAGAATGAACATGGGATAATGACTTGCACTGGGGTTGGAATTTTCTCAGTAGAATTATGCAGGTGGTAGAGAAGAAAATGTAGGTGTTCACTTTATTAGGGGCTGGACCAATGCACCTTTCAACAGCTGTAACAGGAGTCATGTAGAAACTGAGAGGCATGGTGCTTTAATTTGAAGGGTACCCTAGTACTCCTCATTGATTGCCACTTTAAGCCACTACCCTGCTAGCCTTGCAACACAAATGAATGTTTCCAGCAGTTTTGACACTCAGATTATTTAACATTACCCACACCCATGATGGCCTCTCTCCAGACTCAGTAGGCCTAGACCGTGTTAATTTGTCTTGAATAAATCCTCCCCCCTGCTCCTCTAACTGAGCAAAAGTGTTTTCTTAAAACTTCCATCTGCTTTGCCTCAGCTTCCATTTTGTTCTAAGAAAAAATAGCAAAACCACTGGACTGCTATAACATTGACTTCAGCATTCTTGTTTTCCCTCTTCTTGATTTTCTCTCCCTAATTCCCATTTTGTCATCCTCAGATGTGGAAGTCTGTAGTAGGGCATGATGTATCTGTTTCTGTGGAGACCCAGGGTGATGATTGGGACACAGACCCCGACTTTGTGGTGAGTTTGGAAATAACTTTGCTTGGAAAAATCAATAAAAGGTGGAGGTGAGGGGACAAGGGAGAGGCACCTGGGCTACTCTGTTATTACTTACCTTTTAGGGGGCTTAGAAAGGACAATCTGGGACTGAAATAGCACTCACGGTAGAACTGACTGGTAGGACAGTTGGCTGTCATGAGTGGGGGTGTGCATGATAGCTGATGTTGAGGATGGAAGGGGACAGGTGTAGAGGAGTTTGACATTGTGATTGACGGGCTATGACAAGCTAGGCAGAAGCTGAGGTGCAGGTTAACCTGGGTCTCCATTGACCTGTGAGCAGGATATAAGCTAGGCCTGTATAATTTGTGGAGATTCAGAAGTTGTAGAAGACCTAACGGGGAAAGTGTGGGGGATGCATAGCAGAAAGGGAGGTTTCAGAACCCACCTTAATTTTAACATGGGGGGGCAGGGTGAGGAAAATGTAAAGATCGTGACTGAAGGCAGCAACAGTTTCAGGGGACCTGGAGGGCATGTGTGTCAGCTACATAGCCTCTCTCAATGTGGCACATCTCTTGCCATCACTTATTGCTGATGATGTCTTTTGTAGAATGACATCTCTGAAAAGGAGCAACGGTGGGGAGCCAAGACCATTGAAGGCTCTGGACGTGCAGAACATATCAAGTAGGTGCCAAAGGATTGGGGAGCAGAAAAAGGGTGTGGGAAGAGCCTGAGGAGAACTTGGACACTCAGGGGAGGGTGAGGGAAGAAGGAAGGAAGGAAAGAGAGAAGGTAGTTAATGTCTACATGTCTTTGCATTTGTTTTTTCTTGAATCTATCCCTGTGTGTCCCTATGTGTATCATTGCGGGTTTCTGTTTCATGTCTCTCCACTTATCCCCCTAACCTGTATTCTCTCTCTCATTTCTAACAACTATGCTATTTCCCCAAGCGGGTCTATTATAAGGGATTCAGAGATGAGGTGGCTCAAATACTGGTTGAGGTTGTATCACTTTATCTCTCCAACATCTCTCTATCATCTATCTATTCATAGAAATAGAAATGTGTGTCTAGAATGTAGGTGACTTCAGATAGACCAAGAAGGATTCAGTGAAAGATCAAGGTAAATAACTCAGAATAGATATTGTAAGAAGAGGACAATATCAGGTCTCATACCTGGCCTGGATGATTTTTAAAATAAAAATTTGTATTTGGCTACTTGACAGAAGCTGGAAACCATGAATGGTAATATGAAGAAATGTGACAGTTAGAAAACCTATTGATTAAAATTATCTTAGTAATAGTGTTTAAGGGTCTTAAAGATAATAACCCAACGTTTTATCAGAAATAAGAGCAAAACAATGAAACAGTCTGATACTGTAAGAGAGAAGGATGTTACAGACATATCTAAGGGTTTCTGTGGGATATATTGTATATTCATATTGAAAGATTCCCTCTTCTCTTCCATATATTATTCAGGATCATTTAAACAGGGCTGTCTACTTTGGATGTCAAATATTAGTAGCAGGGTAGACACAATAAACTGCATAACAAGAGCAAAAATAAAAAAGCAAAAATTGGGATGCCTGGATGGCTCAGTTGGTTGAGCATCTGACTCCTGATTTTGGCTCAGGTCATGATCCCAGGGTCATGGGATCAAGCCCCACATTTGGCTCCATGACGAGCATGGAGCCTGCTTAAGATTATCTCTCTGCCCCTCTCACCCGCTCACTCTCTCTCTAAAATAAAAAATTTAAAAATTTTTTTAAAGCAAAAATTAACAATTACAAATAAATTGGCAAAATTAATACAATTTAAAAATCCATTTTAACTCCCCCATACAGAATTTAACAATAGTGTTTTTACCTCTTTTCCCCTAGATTTAAAAAGTGTCAGCGGATGACCACATTGTATAAACAACACACTAGGAAACTTAGCATGTGTTTATATAATTTGATAATATTCAGTAATATGCATTGTTGTTTGATAAGACATAATGATTTATCTCAAGAAACTGTAATGAATATTGTTCTTAAACAAACCAACCAATTCTGGAAGCAGTTGGAAAGATGAAAAAAATGGAACAGATTCATTCAGGAAGTTTCTTGATGCTCCTTTCCAATCTCATAGATTAAAAAAAAAAAAAAAAAAAAAAAAAAAAGATCCTTTTCCTTTTCTGAGTAAAGGCTACTCAGCCCTAGTATCCCGAGAACTCTTAAGATGAAGATACCAATATTCTAATACCTTCCCAACCAGCTTGTCTCATGCATAGTAGGAGCAGAATATTTTAAGGAAGACTGCTAAATCTTTGCCATGATCTTATAGAAAGAGCTTGAATTTGTTAGGTTCGACTAACAGCTCTGCAGCTACAAGTAATGTGAATTTAGACATATAACCTCTCGGAATCTCAGTTTATTTGTTTATCAAAGGGGAATAATAATAGCTACCCTGCAGAGTATGGTTAAAATTCAAGGGGCTAACATGTATCAATATTCTAGTGCAGTATTTAGCACCTCTTAGCAGCTCAATAATATTTCTCTTCGTTTTTAAAAAATGTTTATTTATTTTTGAGATAGCATGAGCTAGGGAGAGGCAGAGAGAGGAGACAGGATCCAAACTGAGCTCTGCCCTGATAGCAGTGAGCCCAATGTGGGGCTCAAGCTCACATACCCTGAGCAAAAGCCTGAGCCAGAAGTCAGATGTTCAACCAACTGAGCCACCCAGGCACCCCAATATTTCTTTTTGTTGTTAATATAGTTTATTTTTATTTATTTCTTATTTTCTTTAACATTTATTTATTATTGAGAGACAGACAGAGACAAAGCGTGAGCAGGGGAGAGGCAGAGAGAGAGGGAGACACAGAATCCGAAGCAGGCTCCAGGCTCTGAGCTGTCAGCGCAAAGCCGAAAAAGCGGGGCTCAGACTCACAAACCGCGAGCTCATGACCTGAGCCAAAGTCTGACGCTTGACCCACTGAGCCACTGAGGTGTCCCAATATAGATTAGTTTCAATTATATTCTTTCTTCCTAAAAACCTAACATAAACATGTAAAAAATTACAGTCTTTCTTCTTCCTAAGTGCTGTTTACTAGGACCGTTGTGTTGTACAACTCAGTATATCCATTACTCTGTTGACCCTTGGAATTATAAAATGTGGTGACCTTGAATGTTACCTTATTAACCTAACTGGATCTTTTAAGGATAGCATACATGGTAGAGATATTTACACAAAAACCCACTTCCTTCCCATTCACCCAAGCTACCAAGATGTAAAAGTCCCATCTCTGCTAGTAACTAGCCAGGTGACCATGAACAGGTCACTTTTCCTCTCTGATTCTCAGTTTTCCCACTGGGATCGAAAAGACCTCTAGAGGACCTTCCATTATTAAGTCTCTAATATTCTGGGATTCTCTCTGGCTAACATGGGCTAAGCCAATCTTTAAGGTCAGATGAGAATCACTAAGGGCTTTGGAAAAGGAGGGGGAAGTTGGAGAGGAGAACAGTAGCTGCAGAGTTGAGATCACTCAGAGCAGGAAAAGGAAGTGATTGTGGTTCTCACTAATCTCACTACCTTCCCCCACACCATAATCTTTCTTTTTTAAGTCTACCTAAAATATACTCAGTTTGGGGAGTGACTTGGTAATTCAGTGAATAGCTCAAAGGATAATGTCTGTCCCTCATCTATTGTATAGAGAAGCCTGGGCCAGGCAGCTGCAAGCAACCTAGTGTTTCCTAGTAACTGCCTGATTTTCAAGGTCTCTGGCCCTTTTTTCCATCTTCTTTTTGCCACTCTTGTCCTCTCATGCTCATGTGCCTCTTTACAGTCCATATATCCCATGTCCACCCCTGGCTGGATGTAAACACTGAGCTGCTTCCTGTCACTATACGTTAGTTATGCCTATTCTAAAATTTTATGTAAATGCAGTAATACAAAATATATTCTTTTGTGTCTGTCTTCTTTCACTCAGTATAATTATTTGAGATCTAACTATGGTCTTTGTGTATCAGTCTTTTGTTCCTTTTTACTGTCCAGTGGTTTCCCATTAAATGGGTATATCTTAGTTTGGTTTATCCATTACCCTGCTGATGGATATCTGGGTTGTTGGCAATTTGGAACTATTAAAAATAAAGCTGTATGAACATTTAGGTCCAAATCTTCTTGTTGACATGTGTTTTTATCTCTCTTGGGAAATATCTTGGAATAAAACTGCTGAGTCATATAATAAGTACGCATTTATTTTTTTAAGAAATTACCAAACTGAAAGGAATTTACCATTTTTTATTCCTGCCAATAATGTATGGATTTCAATTGCTCCACATGCTTCTCTACACTTGGTATTGTTAGTATTTTTAATTTTTATCACTCTTGTGGGTATGTGGTCATTTTAATTTGTATTTCTTTGATGCTTAATTTTATTGAGCATCTTGTTATGTGTTATTCATGTATCTTTATATGTCTTCATTTAAAGTGTCTGTTCAAGTGGTACCTGTGTGGCTTAGTCATTTGAGTGTACGACTCTTGGTTTCAGCTCAGATCATGATCCCAGGGTGGTGGGATTGAGCCCCGTGTTGGGCTCTGTGCTGAGCATGGAGCCTGCTTAAGATTCTCTCTCTCTCTCTCTCTCTCTCTCTCTCTCTCTCCCCCTCCCCCTCTCCCCAACTTGTGCTCTCTCTCTAAAATAAAATTTAAGGGGCGCCTGGGTGGCTCAGTTGATTAGGTAGCCGACTTCAGCTCAGGTCATGATCTCATGGTCTGTGAGTTTGAGCCCCGCGTCGGGCTCTGTGCTGACAGCTCAGAGCCTGGAGCCTGTTTCGGATTCTGTGTCTCCCTCTCTCTGACCCTCCCCCGTTCATGCTCTGTCTCTCCCTGTCTCAAAAATAAATAAAACGTCAAAAAAAAAATTTTTTTAAATAAAATAAAATTAAAAAAAAAAACCTTTTTACTATCCCAGGACTTTATATTCCTACATATATTTTAGAATAAATGAGTCAATTCCTACAAAAATGTCTGATCATATTTTGGTTGAAATTGCATTGAATCTATAGATCATTTTAGAGAAAACTGGTATCTTAATGATCTTGAATTTTCCTATCCATGAACATGGACTTATTTATTTCTTCTTCAATTTTTTCAGTAATATTTTTCGATGTTCAGGTCTTGGACATATTTTATTATTAAATTGATGCTAAAATAGTTCATGTGATTTCATGGGATAATAAATAGTATTTATTTTTAACTTTTAATTTCCAAATGTCCATGGCTAGTATAGTCATACTCAGCAATATTGCAGGTTTGGTGTCTGGCCCTCACAATAAAGCAAATATCAGAATAAAGCAAGTAAAATGAATTTTTTTTATTTCTCAGTGCATATAAAAGTTATGTTCACATTATACTGTGGTCTGTTAAGTGTGCAGTAGCATTATGTCTAAAGAAATAATGTGCATACCTTAATTTAAAAGTACTTTGTGGGGTGCCTCGGTGGCCGTGGTTTTGGCTGAGGTCATGACCTCACAGTTTGTGGGTTTGAGCCCTGTGTCAGCATGGATTGGGATTCTTTCTCTCCCTCTCTCTCTCTGCCCCTTCCCCGCTCATTCTCTCTCTCTCTCTTCCTCAAAAAAAAAAAAATTTTTTTTTTAAATAAAAATACTTTGCTAAAAGATAGTAAGCATCATCTGAACATTCAGTGAGTCATATCTTTTTGCTGGTGGTGGGTCTTACCTCCATGTTGATGGCTTCTGATGGCTTCTGACTGATGGTTGCTAAAGTTGGGGTGACTGTGGCAATTTCCATGGAAAAATTTTCTGTATCAAAATTGGAAGTTTGCTACATTGATTGACTTTTCCTTTCATGAATGATTTTTCTGTAGCATGTGACACTGTTTGATAGCATTTTACCCACAGTAGAGCTTCTTTCAAAACTGGAGTCAATCCTCTAAAACCTGGCTGCTGCTTTATCATGTAAATTTATGTCATATTCTAAGTCCTTTGTTGTCATTTTGACAGTCTTCACAGCATCTACACCAGGAGTAGTTTCCATCTCAAGAAACCACTTTCTTTGCTCATCCATAAGAAGCAACTTCCCATGCATTCAAGTTGTATCTTGAGATTGCAGCAATTCAGTCACATCTTCAGGCTCCACTTCTGATTCTAGTTCTCTTGCTGTTTCCACCACAATTGCAGTTACTTCCTCCACAGGAGTCTTGAACCCTCAAAGTCATTCATGAGGGTTGAAATCAACTTCCTCAAACTCCTGTTAACATTGATATTTTGATCTCTCTTTGTGAATTACTGAATGTTCTTAATGCCACCTCTAATGGTGAATCCTTTCCAGAAGGTTTTCAATTTACTTTGCCCAGATCCATCAGAGGAATCACTATCTATGGCATCTATAGTCTTAAAGGATAGATTTCTTAAATATTGTCACAAGACTTGAAAAATGAAATTATTCCTTGACCCATGGGCAGCAGAATGGATGTTGTGTTAGCAGGTTTTGAAAATGACACTAACCATGTGGTCCATCTCCATCAGAGTTCTTGGGGGGCCAGACGCATTGTCAATGAGCAATAATATTTTGAAAGGCATCTCTTTTCTGAGTAGTAGGTCTCAGCAGTGGACTTAAAATATTCAGTAAACCATGTTGTAAACAGATGTGCTCTCATCCAGTCTTTGTTGTTCATTTATAGAGCACCAGTAGAGTAGATTTAGTGTGATTCTTAAAGGGCCCTGGGATTCTCAGAATAGTAAATGAGCATTGGCTTCAGCTTAAAATCACCAGCTTCCTTAGCCCCTAACAAGAGAATCAGCCTGTCCATTGAAGCTTTGAAGCCAGGCATTGACTTCTCCTCTTTAGCTATGAAAGTTCTAGATGGCATCTTTCAGTAGAAGGCTGGTTTGTCTATATTGAAAATCTTTTGTTTAGTGTAGCCACCTTCATTAATTATCTTAGGTAGATATTCTGGATAACTTTCTGCAGCTTCTACATCAGCACCTGTTGTTTCACCTTGAACTGTTATGTTATGAAGATGGTGTCTTTCCTTAAACCTCAAGAACCAACCACTGCTAGCTTCCAGCTTTTCTTCTGCAGTTTCCTCACCTCTTTCATCCCTCATGGAACTGAAGAAAGTTAGGGCCTTGCACTAGATTAGGCTTTGACTTAAGGGAATGTTGTGGTTGGTTTGATCTTCTATCTAGACCACTAGAACATTCTCCATATCAGCAATAAGTCTGTTTTGCTTTCTTATCATTCATATGTTCACTGGAGTAGCACTTTTAATTTATTTTAAGAACTTTTCCTTTGCAACTGGAAGGTATTATGCTGAGTGAAATAAGTCAGTCAGAGAAGGACAGTTATCATATGTTTTCACTCATGTGGATCTTGAGAAACTGAACAGACCATGGGGGAAGGGAAGGGGGAAAAATAGATACAAACAGAGAGAGGGGGAGGCAAACCACAAGAGATTATTAAATACAGAGAACAAACTAAGGGTGGATGGGGGGGCAGGTAGGGGAGAGGGAAAATGAGTGATGGACATTGAGTAGGGCACTTGTTGGGATGAGCACTGGGTATTGTATGTAAACCAATTTGACAGTCAGTTATATACATAAGAAAATTTAAAAAAAGAACTTTTCCTTTGCATTCACAACTTGGCTAACTGTGTGGCATAAGAGACCTACCTTTTGGCCTGTCTTGGCTTTTGAAATGCCTTCATCATTAAGCTTAATGATTTCTTTTGAAATGATTTTGAAGCTTTTGATTTAAAGGAGAGATGTATGACTCTTCTTTCACTTGAACACTTAGATGCCATTGCAGAGTTATTAATTGGCCTGATTTCAAAATTGCTGTGTCTCAGGGAATAAGGAGGCCTAAGGCAAGAAAGAGAGATGGGGAAATGGCTGGTTGGGGGAGCAGTCAGAATACATGCAACATTTATGACATCTCAAGAAACCACTTTCTTTGCTCATCCATAAGAAGCAACTTCCCATCCATTCAAGTTCATGGTGCCCCCAAACCATTATAATAGTAACGTCAAGCAGCACTGATCACAGATCACCATAATCAATATAATAATATTGAAAAACTTTGAAATATTGTGCAAAGTACTAAAATGTGACAGATACATGAAGTGAGCAAATGGTGTAGGAAAAATGGTGCCAATGGACTTGCTCAATATAGTGTTGCCACAAATCTTCAATTTGTTAAAAACACAATATCTGCAAAGTATAATAAAGTGGCGTGCCCCTAAAATGAGTTATGCCTGTGTGTAGAAATGAAATTGATTTTGATCATGCCCTTGTATCCTGTGAACTTACCAAATGTACTTAATAGTTCCAGTAGTGTATTCTGTAGATTCTTTAGATTTTCTGCATCTATGATCATATCATCTGTGGATAAAATCTTATCTGTGTGACTCATCTCTGTGCTTTTATTATTGTAACAAAAACAAAACACTTGGTTCCCATAAACTGCATCGCTTTATCAAATTCCAAGGTATTTTAAAACTTAAAATAGGTATCTGAAACTTAATGTGTCAAACGTTTCTTAGATATGCTGCTTAGCACATTGGATTGTAACTTTTTATATCTCTCCCACCTGACCACTATCTCCATATACATTAATAATCTTTGTATCCTCACAGCCTAAAAGTGCCTTATACTCAAAAGTTTAATTAATATTTATTGAGTGAAGTACTAATATGATTAAGGCCTATTTAGAGTGGCTTCAGCTATATTCTAAAGAATTTGATAAGAAGTTGGTCTTTTTTGGCCCCAACATTTTTATTTAAATTGTATTATCTATTGGCATCATCCTCTGATTAGCTTTGCTATCATCCATTAGGTGGAAATACCTGAATTTCATTTTCAAATCCCCTTTAAAAACTTGTTTTAACAATGATATAGTTATGACCCATGTGGCAATCATTGGACTCATTAAAACTTTGCACATTTTGCTCATTTGAAAGTAATGTTTGGCATCATTTTTGTCATTCTTCATCTGAATATTTTGGTTGGGAAATAACAGTTATTTACATGTTCTTGGAACCAGTAGCTTTTTTGACACAGACATTTCTAAAGTGTCAGTGTTAATGAACTAGCAACACAGGATCTCTGCCTCCACTGCTGCCAGAGGGTTTAGAGCAGGCACGGAACAGATGGTCCTTCCAGCTCTTCGCTTAATTTCATCTGGTTCAAAGCCAGCTTTCTAAAATTAACTATGACTAAAGCCGAGAGGGCTTTAAAAAAAGGCTTTTGGTGGGCTTATACTAGAAGGCCACCAGATGGATCTATTCTTCCATGAAAGAAGAGAATTTCTGCTGTGGGATGGCCATTCTAACCTGTAACCAGTGTATCTGGTTTTCCCAAGCTGGTGAAGTCCCAGTAACATCACTGTCTCAATTCCCTAAACCTCTTTTTCTTGCTGCAGGAAGTGAAATTTTTTAATTTAGGGTTCTCTTGTCCAAATGTTTCTAAGAATCCCCAGAAGTGCCTCTCTGTGACCAAGTATACATACTGATTGTCCCTTATTGGTGCTAGTGCTGACCTGTCACTTCATATCCTCAGAGCAGACAGATCTGCAGAGGTGCTCTCTACCCTCATAGTGAAGATGAAAGTGAAGTAAGAAGGAGAAGGCTTCCTTTTGGTGTTACATTCTCTTAGTGACAGAGGTGTCCCAAATCAAGTTTATTTGGGTCTTCAGGTGTTACAACAATTAGTGATAAGACTGAATTTTGTTAGTTTTTATTAGCTTTTTTTTTTCATTTCAGTATAGTTGATACATAATGTTACATTCATTTCAGGTGGATAACTTAGTGATTTGACAAGTTTATACATTATTATGTGTTTACCACAAGTATAGCTACCATCTGTCCAGTTACATCGCTATTATAATGTCATTGACTACATTCCTTGTGCTTTGACTATTACTTCTGTGACGTATTTATTCTATAACTGGAACCCTGTATCTTCTACTCTCCTTCTTCCATTTTGCCCATCCCCTCTGGCAACCATCAGTTTGTTCTCTGTATTTATAGGTCTGATTCTGCTTATTGTTTGTTTTATTAGATTTTAGTGTAAGGAATTTCAGATTTGGGGGTGGAGACGAAGGGCATTCATTTTTTACCAAAATATACACCAAATACTTAATGTATAGATAAATCTCCCAAAGCTACATCTTTCCTAACCATCGTTAATGACTTCCTAGTATGCCATTGAAAGGTAATATTGCAATTTACTTAACTGTTCTCCAAGTATTAGCCCTATAAATTGTTTCTTAGTTCTTGCTATTATCTTCAGTGTTTCAGTGAATATCGTTAGATATTAAGACTTGCCATATTTAAAATTATTTCCTTGAGGTAGATTCTCAGGACTAGAATGTGGGAATAAAGGGGTATATAAATATTTTTGTACTTCTGGGGAGAGAGTATCTAATGCTAGAAAGCAGACCCATTAAGAAGAAAAATAACTTCCCAGTTACTAGAATATAATTGGTATCACTGTCCTCTAATATTTAAGAACATGAAAAACGGGACAAGTATCAGAAGTTTATTTAGTGGACAAATTAACAGACTAGAGGAAATATTATTGGCTTGTGGAGAGTTTAAATCAGACTATGGTATATAGGCCACACTAATCTCTTACTCCCAGACCCAGCATTGATATACTTTGGGAACTCAGGTTATTGCTAAAAATAAAGAACACATCTCAAGACTTCCATTTTTCTGGGAGGGAGAGTTCATTGACTTGTGCTAGATGAGTCTCTGTCATGTGGTTACTTCCAGTATCCACCAGCTGAGGAACAAAGTGTCAGAGGAGCATGATATTCTCAAGAAGAAGGAGATGGACTCAGGGCCCAAAGCATCCCATGGGTATGGAGGTCGGTTTGGGGTGGAGAGAGACCGAATGGACAAGGTGAGTTGAAAGAAAGATGTTTGCTTAAAGATAAAAAATTGATTCGTTTGTTGGTATTGTAGTTTAAAACTCATTCAAAGTACAGCATTAATTTGGGCTTTAAAATAGAATGTCCACATACTATTTGTATCATTTTTTTTCCTGATTTCAACACATAAATATAGATGGTAGAAAATGTGGTCCAAGAATTTAAAAGGGCTAGCCTATTGTAGACCCAGCCATGCTGTAACTCCTAGACTGAGGAGACAGGGTCACAATTAGAGAAGGGAAGAATATGTCTTAAAATCATTTACTGTTTTCAAATGTTTGTATAGAATGTTGATATTGCAACTTATTATTTTCTTTACTGTATATAGTGTTCTTTGTGTATATATATATTATACCTTATATGATATGTGCATGGGAAAAATATTGATGTGAATTTATTCATTAGATTCCATCAAATACAAATAGTTTCCTTTATCCATTAGCTACCACTAAAGTATGGTTAAAATACTTGTGTCTTATTTATTTATTTTTTTAATTAAAAAAATTTTTTTTTTAATGTTTATTTATTTTTGAGACAGAGAGAGACAGAGCATGAACGGGGGAGGGTCAGAGAGAGAGGGAGACACAGAATCTGAAGCAGGCTCCAGGCTCTGAGCAGTCAGCACAGAGCCCGACGCGGGGCTCGAACTCACGGACCGTGAGATCAGGACCTGAGCCGAAGTCGAACGCTTAACCGACTGAGCCACCCAGGCCCCCCAAAAATGCTTGTGTTTTATTTTATTTATTTATTTTTTTCAACGTTTATTTATTTTTGGGACAGAGAGAGACAGAGCATGAACGGGGGAGGAGCAGAGAGAGAGGGAGACACAGAATCGGAAACAGGCTCCAGGCTCTGAGCCATCAGCGCAGAGCCTGATGCGGGGCTCGAACTCACGGACCGTGAGATCGTGACCTGGCTGAAGTCAGACGCTTAACCGACTGCGCCACCCAGGCGCCCCAATGCTTGTGTTTTAAATCATAGTTTCCATTGACTTTGCTAATCTCAAAGATAGAGATATATTCCTGTAACAACAACAACAACAACAAAGATTTTATCTCTAAGGAGGAAAAAATAATTCAGTGAAAAGCCTTTAGTGCACCCTCAAGAAGTGTTTTGTTTTGTCATTGTGTAAAGTGCAATGTAGGCATTGTATTCTCCACAAAATTCCTAGGAAAAAACTAAAATAGATAAGCATTCATGCATTCTTAAATTCACAAGCAAAGTTGACCTACACAGACCTAAAAATACTGTAAAATGAGCTCATATACGGCAATGCTTCACATTAATCTCTATATTGATGTTTGTCCCAGCATGAGATTCGAAATACAGGAGAAAGGAAAGGCTTTCTAATTTCTTCTTATTTGGCACTCTGCATTATTTGGTTTGAAGTACTAGTCAGTTCCCAGATTATTAAAATAGCCATATCTAAATATTAGAAGAGATAAACCTTTTAAAACCAAATAAAACAATAGATGGAATAAAAAGTGAAGGGGCATAGAAAATTTATATGCCCTCTTGGACTACTTACAGTATTGTCTACCAACCCCCTTTGGTGCAGAGTCAGTCACTGTTAAACATCAGGGCTCAGTTGGCACTTCTGAAATGTGATGGTCACACAGAAACTATAATCCAGAACAGAAGCACTTGGCTCTTTTAATGAAATATGCAATCTTGGCTATGGTATAAAGTTAGTCCCCTTTGATCTCTCTTTATTAACTACTTAATTCTATTTTGACCCATAAATCCCATGTTTTTACCTTTCTTTTTGTTTCTGGTTTAACCACTGTTCTGCCTACCTCGAATCTATCCTGATGGTTCCAGCCCATCCTACAGGAGTTTCCTAAGTGATGGGTTCCAATGGTATTAAAGAAGACTCAGGATGTGTGAGCCTCTAGAAAAAGCAACCTTGCTCTCTCCAGTCATATACTCCTTACATGATACACTGGTGAAGGCTATGAGACAGACCCAGAATGGAATTTCTGGTATTCTTAAATCCCAAACCACGTCTGTATCATTTTAATTTTTACAGTCATTTTTGTCTTTCACTCATTCCATCTGATTTTCTTAGAGTGCCGTGGGCCATGAATATGTTGCTGAGGTAGAGAAGCACTCTTCTCAGACTGATGCTGCCAGAGGCTTTGGAGGCAAATACGGAGTTGAGAAGGACAGGGCAGACAAGGTAAGTATCTCCCTGTGCCACCCAGCTCAAATCCTGTGGGATTTACCAGCACTCACTGTTGAATGTGGGTCTATGCTTCTCCTATGGAAAGATGGCAGTGGCCTCAGGAGGGTCCATCATGAGGATAGCTCCCATAATCTTCTTCGGCAAGTTCCTTTGTGCCACTTTTGGAGGCCACATGCTGAGCTCAATAGTGTTAACATAAATGATACAAAGATTCTGAAACTCTGTTTTGATAAGGAATCAAACATTGATAAGGAAGTCAAACCATTGATTTCTTCATTGTCATGAAGAAAGACAAGGGAAATTCCAAAGCTCCTCTTTTGTTCAAGAAACCTTATCATTATGCCTTTCAGGAGAATGTGGGAGTCAGCTTAAGTATTATGACCACAGGAGCAAACAATCAAGTAAAACAGCTAATTAGGGTTATAATGTTTTTAGAAGGTAAAGGTTACTTTTCACATGATGTAGCACCAAAACCCTGAAGCCCAGAGGTTTTAAAGACTCCTTTGTGGGGAAAAAAAAAAAAAAAAGGTAGTTTTAAAAAGAAAAAGCACAGTAGGATGGAATTTCCCTTCTATCTTGTCTTTTCCTGACCACTCCTTGTTCTTTGTTTCATCTTCTGCCTCCTGGGTCACAAATTGAATTACCTAAATAGTATGTCATGTAAACCAAGAAACAATACATAGTAATGGCTCTTGAGATGCAAAATCTAGTCTTGCCTAGAAGACCTATAGGTACTGAGCCAGATGGGGATGTAGCTATGAGTGATGTTAGGTATTGGCCAACATATCCAGTCCTAGAGCAGCAAAGATCCAGGTTCTCCTAGTTGCCTCTCATCCCATCAAAACACATCTCTGGGTTTCGGCTGCCATTTAGGGAAAGAGAAGAGAGGCACAGTACAATCAATTAGGAATAGGATAATATCTCTTACATGTGCGTAGTGCTTTATAGTTTACAAGGCACATCCTAACTATTATCTCATTTTAGTATCGTGAGAGTTAGGAAGAAAAGCACTAATTTACTGAGTGACACAATGCAAACACTTTACATACCTTGACCCACTTATTACTTACACTGTCCCAAATAAAGAGGGATCATTTCTCCAATTCATACTTGAGGTTAGTAAGGAGGTTTACCTAGTTTCATTTCATATTTGAGGAGACTGAGGCTCAGTAATGTTAAAGGACATGCATAAAGTTAAACAACTGAAAATAGGGCAAGTGGGGTTGGAGGTTGAATCAAGAGCTGATGAGCCCATAACGCTCACGTTCATTGCTCTGTAGCACACTGCTGCTCCACCAGCCTGTCAGGTCAGGGTGTCATCTGTTTCTAGGTCAAACTCTCATTCTCAGCCCTAAGCTCCTATAAACTAACCTCTGGCCTGAGCTAGGGGGGAGGTATGTGAGGGAGAGGGAATACTGTCAGCTCCAGTTCTAATCAATCCTCTCTCCTTTTCTCTGTAGTCGGCAGTTGGCTTTGATTACAAAGGAGAAGTGGAGAAGCATGCATCTCAGAAAGGCAAGGACCCTGTGCTTCAACCTTTGCAACCCAATTGACCTATTCAGCTCAGACTTCACCTCCCAATAGCTGTCATCAACTCCCTTTAGTTCCATGACCCAGTTCCCCACTATTGTATTTATTTGTAAATCCAAGCATGTACTTGCTTCTTTCTTCTTTATCTCTTCCTATGAGATTGTTTAGTCCCCTTTTCCATCTGGATTGAAAATAAGGTATTCTATTCCTTTATTTTAGGAAGGTATCCCTAAGTTTTAACTCTCATTTTTTCCTTAAGTTTAAAATTAATCACTATCTCATTCTGAGTAACAAAGAAAATGTAGAATAATTTAATTGCATTCCTTCTACATCCTATATTCTTTGTACCAACTGGCCAATTGCTGCCCAGTGTAAGGATTCCATGTGTTTTTAAACCCCACAAAAATGAATCACTATTATTATTTAGTGAATGCTTATTTATTTTTTATTTATTTTTTAATTTTTTAATGTTTATTTACTTTTGAGAGAGAGAAACAAGAGTGTGAGTGGAGAGGGACACAGAGAGAGGGAGACACAGAATTCAAAGCAGGCTCCAGGTTCTGAGCTCTCAGCACAGAACCTGATGCGGGGCTCAAACTCACAAATTGCGAGATCATGACCTGAGCCAAAGTCGGACACTTAACCCACTGAGCCACCCAAGTGCCCCTAGTGAATGCTTATTTAAATTGTCCAACATATTTACCAACTTCCTAGCCCATTTCTGTTTATTATATTTCGCTGTTTCCTCATTGCTTTTATTTCCTTCTTACTAAAGTATATCCTTTGATAATTCTTTCAGTAAGAGCCTGTGAAAGAACTCCCAGGTTTTGTCTGAAAAATATATTTTGCTCCATTTCTCATTGTTACTTTTCCTTCATCACTTTGAAGGTATTATTTCATCCTCCTTGGCATCTCTCTTGTGTACTCTAACCATCATTCCTTTGTGTCTCTATTTTTTTCTGTGAGAGGTTTTCCTTTTTTTAAAATTTTTAATGTTTATTTATTCTTGAGAGATAGAGACAGAGTGTGAGCAGTGGAGAGGCAGAGAGAGAAGGAGACACAGAATCTGAAGCAGGCTCCGGGCTCTGAGCTGTCAGCACAGAGCCCAGTGCACGGCTTGAACCCGTGGACTGCAAGACCGTGACCTGGGCCAAAGTCAGATGTTTAACCGACTGAACCACCTAGGTGCCCTGAAAGGTTCTCTTTTTGTCTCTGATATTCTGAAATATCATTAGGATATATCTAAATGTTGGACTTATTTCTCTTTCCTGCATGAGACTATTGTTCCTCTTCAACGTGAGAAATAACTTCAATTATAGAAAATTCTCAGGTTGGTTTCCTTTGGATAGTGCCTCTCCTCTCCTTTATTCTTTCTTCTGGAACCCATATTAGATGCATACTGGAACTTTTCCTTCTCTTTTTAATGTATCTCTCTCTCTCTCTCTCTCTTTCTCTCTTTCTTTAAAGCCTTTTTATTTATTTATTTATTTATTTATTTATTTATTTATTTATTTATTGTTTCAAGTTTTTATTTAAATTTGAGTTGGTTGACATAGAGTGTAATAATGGTTTCAGGAGTAGAATTTAGTGATTCATCACTTACATATAACAGTACTCATCACAAGTGCCCTACTTAATAACTATCACCCATTCAACCCATCCTGCCACCAACACCCCTCCAGAGACCCTCAGTTTGCTCTCCATAGTTAAGAGTCTCTTATGATTTTCCTTCCTCTTTTTTTTCCTTCCCCTATGTTCATCTGTTTTGTTTCTTAAATTCCACATATGAGTGAAATCAAATGGTATTTATCTTTTTCTGACTGACCTATTTCACTTAGCATAATACTCTCTCTAGCTCCATCTACATTGTCACAAATGGCAAGATTTCATTCCTTTTGATGGCTGAGTAATATTCCCGTGTGTGTGTGTGTGTGTGTGTGTGTGTGTGTGTGTGTGTGTGTGTGTATGTGTGTGTGTGTGTGTATACCACATCTGCTTTGTCCATTCATTAGTTGATGGACATTTGGGCTCTTTCCATAATTTGGCTATTGTTGATAATGCTGCTATAAACATCTGGGGGCATGTGTTCCCATTGAATCTGTATTTCTGTATCCTTTGGGTAAATACCTCATAGTGCAATTGCTGGGTCAGAGGGTAGGTTTATTTTTAACTTTTTGAGCAAGATTCATACTGTTTTCCAGAGTGGCTGTACCAGTCTAGATTCCCAACAATAGTGCAAGAGGGTTCACTTTTCTCTCCATCCTTGCCAATACCTGTTGTTTCCTATGTTGTTAATTTTAGCCATTCTGACAGGTGTGAGATGGTATCCCATCATAGGCTTTGTATTTTTATTCATTTATTTTTAACTTTTTAAATGTTTATTTATTTTTGAGAGAGAGAAAGAGAGAGTGCATGAGCAGGAGAGGGCCAGAGAATGGGAGACAGAGGATCCAAGGCAGGCTCTGACACAGTGAGTGCAGAGCCTGACATGGGGCTTCAACCCACGAACTGTGAAATCAGGACCTGAGCTGAAATCCAGAGTCCAATGCTTAACTGGTTGAGCCACCCAGGTGCCCCTAGACTTTATATTTTTAGAGAAGTTTTAGACTTACAACAAAATTGAGAGGAAGACACAGAGATTTCCCATACACTCCTCCCTCATCACCCCCATACGTGTAGCCTCCTCCATTATTAACATCACTCACCACAGTGGTACATTTTTTACCAAGGATGAACCTACACTGACACATCAAAAATCACCCAAAGTCCATCCATAGTTTATCTTAGGGATTACTATTGGTATTGTACTTTCTATGGGTTTGGACAAAGTATAGTAACATGTATGGGTACTTAAAGTTATATACTTCCCTCTAAACAAACTTTTGCTGCATTCCACATGTTCTGTGTGTTTTAATTTTTATTAAGCTGAAAATGTGTGTTCTAATTTCCCTTTTGATTTTTTCTTTGACCCATGGGTTGTTTATAAATG
This sequence comes from Puma concolor, assembly GCF_028749965.1. Lineage (NCBI taxonomy): Eukaryota > Metazoa > Chordata > Mammalia > Carnivora > Felidae > Puma > Puma concolor. The sequence goes on from NC_141675.1 coordinate 92,517,005, forward strand.
TGTTATTTATTTTCTAGGCATTAGAGAATTTTCTAATTTAACCCTATTGTGTTAAGAGAATATGATGTCTAATATCAACCTTTTTAATGTATTGCAACTTATTGTATAGGCAAGCATATAGTCTATCTTGGTGAATTTTCTATGTGCATAAAAAATAGTATATTATGCAGTTTGGGGATATAATGTTCTGTAAATGTCAATTAGGTCTTGTTAGATGATAATGTTGCACCTTCTATAATTTTAGATTCTTTTTGTCTAAATATTCTATCAATTAATGTGACAGGAGTGTTAATATTTTCACCTAGGATCACATATTTGTCTATTTCTTTCTGTTTCTGTCAGTTTTTGCTTACATATAAATCTGGATTCTGTTAATTGGTTATACCAACATACATATTCCTCATAAATGATGATTTGTTCTCTTGTTATTGTGTTGTAGCTCTCTTATCTCTTATAATGCATTTTCTATTGAGGTCTACTCTGTCTCATATTCCTGCCATCTTTCCAATGCTTTTTCTTTCGGTGATATATATTTTTCTAGACCAGCATGAAGTTAATTTCTCCACTTAGAATTCCTGTGTAATATAAGTAGTGTATAACTGGAAATTTGCATTCTACACATTCAGGGTAAGCCTGGAGTTTCCAAGTCCCATAGGTAAAATTTCCCACTACCAAGTGCTGAACAAATGACAACCCCCTTCACCATTTCCCTGGAAAAATAAGTAGAATTTTTCTAGAACGCTTTTACAGAAGCAGGTAGAGTGTCATTTCTTGCTCCCCAGTCCCCTGTTCTTGTATAAGAACCCCTGACCCTAGATCCTAATCTCTAGACACTAAATTCGGGGCTTAAAACATCCTTGGGTTTTCTCAGTCCACTCATGATTACTCTCATATCTACTGCTTTGATTCATCTCTTTGTTTCTGGAGCCATGATTTTTTTTTTTTCATTTGAGCTTCACTATTAAAAAAAAAACAAAACGATTGTTGTATTTTAGCAGATATTGCTAAGTGTTTATATAGGAGTAAGAACAGGCTACATTTCATATGTATTTGCCTTTTTTTTGCCTGAAAGTGTCTCTTTACATTCTCTATACTTTCCCCTTCCTTGAAGAAGGGAGAAGATTGAAATGCTCTTCTCATCTTGAGACAGAAGTAAAGGTGAAGAGGAAAGGAGGGAACAATGTTGAATTACAGCTTCCAAAAGATGGCTTAGGACACTGTTTGTCTTTAATTCACTTAGATGCTGGCCCATCTTTCTTCCCAGGCCCCTATCCCCCCTGCACCCACTTAACCTGACTTCGCTCTTCCACAGTACCTTCCTTTGGGCTGAGTGGGCTCTCATGACTACTTCTTCCACCACAGATTACTCTCATGGCTTTGGAGGCCGTTATGGGATAGAGAAGGATAAACGGGACAAAGCAGCTCTGGGATATGACTACAAGGGAGAGACAGAGAAACATGAGTCCCAGAGAGGTGAGTTGGGATTGGAGAGGAGGGAGGTCACACAGTAGCCTAGAGCCCTCCTTCCTTCCCTGCTGGAAGCTGACACAGAGGACCCAGAGTACAAAGGTGCAGACGTGCAGTGGTGGTGTAAAGGGTAAGTGTATGTATGTGGGGTGGATGGGGAGAAACCAAGAGGATAGAGAGGAAAGAAGCAAGATTAGGAGCAGGACAGAAGAGACCAAAGAGAAGGGGTCACTGAGCAAGAGAAAGATAAACAGTCTGGGTGATGACAAGTGAGTGATTTGGCTTTGAGTCTCACAGGCCCCTGTGCCTCACAAAGACAGAGAGGTCTCTCTCCTCCCTGGGACATATAGGGGATGTCTGGAGGAACCTCCTTATTTTTTTCCCATTTCCTCCCTATATTACTTCCTTTTCTGTCACTTCTCTCTTTTATCTTTCCCTCTTCATATCTATCTCCAATCCATTTTCTTTTAACTGTTTTTCTCCCTATCCTTTTCTTTCTCTTTCCATCCAGGCTTTTCTCTGCCCTCTGATTCTCACTCTTCCTCATCCATCTCTGTTTTCCATATTCCTGTTGTCTGGTCTTTCTTCCATGACTCCCCTACCTATACATTCCTAGCATTTTAACTCCTCTTATGACTCTCAGACCTTTCTGTCCTGCAGATTATGCCAAGGGCTTTGGTGGTCAGTATGGAATCCAGAAGGACCGAGTGGATAAGGTAAAGCACCAGAACACCAGTGTCTTGAGAAAAGGTCCCTAAACTGCACTTGAAATGCATTGAGATAAGAGAAGCTAAGTGTCCTGAGCTGTTGTCCTACACTCCCCATTGACTGCTTTCAGCATTTAATGAGCAAGTCTTCCAGAGCCTGAGCTTCAAAAAAAGAGAATGGGGGGAGTCAGAGAAAGAGACAGAAACACAGATAAACTTCAGGGAAAGGTGATGTTTGAAATGTCATTGATTGCTAGACATTGCTTAATTCAATCTATAATCTATTTCTATTCCATGCACACCAGTTCCTCTTCATGCATTGGCTGGGCCCTGCTGCATTCTAGGCAACTGGACTTAGAGGTGTGAGGTTCTAGGTTCTCTGAGCTTTCAAAAAGGGGAGCTGAGCCCACCAGTTTAGAAATTCTTTACCCCTCTCTCTACCACAAAACAATATAGGAATATCCTGTTTAACTATTAAGCACCAAATGGTTAGGGATACCTCCTATAGCGTCCCCAATATCCAATACTGACTTTGGGTTATCACCATTCCCTTCTCCTCCCTCCCTGCATACTGTTCTCTCTACAGAGTGCTGTTGGCTTCAATGAAATGGAGGCTCCAACTACAGCTTATAAAAAGACGACACCCATAGAGGCTGGTGAGTCTTAACAATTCCTTTTCTCTATTTTCCTCAACCACCTCTTCCTTCTCATTCTTTCTTATGCCTAGACTACCCTCTCCATGCCTTTAACTACTTAAACTAGCTGAGGTAGACTTGATCCTGCCTGTATATTCCCAAATTCTCTCTCCTAGAAAAACTGGATTAAGTGGGTAGAGAGATAGAGTGACATTAGGAAGAAACTGTGAGCAGAGAACATAGGAAGGGAGGGTTGGGGAGACATTTGGGAAGAATAAGAAGGATAAGAACTTGGGACTGGGAAGGAGAGGGTGGGTGGTGGCCAGAGGGCATACAGGTTTAAGGAATGTGGATAGGGAAGGATGCTGGTTAGGAAAACAAAGCTTGTAATTTAGAAAGGACAAAAGTGTGAGATTGCATGGCTTGGCTATATGGAAATCTAGGCTTCAGGGCTATATTCTCTTCCTAAAACCCACTTGTTCCTCCATCAGTACCTCTTACCTTCCCTCCCATGAGTTCCCTCTCCATCTGCTTTCTGCCTGGATATTTAACCAATTCCTTCTCTTCCTTCAAGTGCCATCCCCACCATACCTGATCCAAGACAATCCTAATTCTTCTTGCATGTGTCTGCAGCTTCTAGTGGTGCTCGTGGGTTGAAGGCAAAATTTGAGTCCATGGCTGAGGAGAAGAGGAAGCGGGAGGAAGAAGAAAAGGCACAGCAGATAGCCAGGCAGCAACAGGAGAGAAAGGCCCTGGTAAAGAAGAGCCATGAGGCTAAGCAGCCAGTAGACACTGTGGGAGAGCCAGAGGTGCCAGCCCCATTGCCCAAGAAAATCTCTTCAGAGGTGAGTGCTTGGTCTTCTGGGGTTCACACCCAAGATTCCTTGCCCAAATAAAGTAAGGATTCCAAATCATTGGTAGAAAATAAGGCACAGGCCTCCCTGGTGTTAGGCAAAGTTGATAACTCCTGTCTCCATCTTCGGGAAGATTTCAGGCTGAGTGATTGGGCCTCATATATACCAAAATGTTAGAGGGAAAAAAAAAAATCAAGATTTATATAGACCAAGATTTGCATATTTGGCCATGCAGCCAGTCATTACTACAGGAACAAGAAGGAGCTATCACTTCAGGTTGGAGCCCATCTAGAAGGATGATTGATTTGGATTGGCAGAGACAGGAAGGGAAGTGTAAGAGAGAAGACAGAGGTTTACATACTTACAAGAGAGATGCTTCATTCTTCACAGGCCTGGCCTCCAGCAGGGAGCTGTCCACCATCAGAGCCTGGGCCTGTGAGAACCAGTAGGGAACACCCAGTGCCTACCCTGCCCCTGAGGCAGAATCCCCCAGAGGTGAGTAGAGCCCCAAAGATCCTCTATCCCTTCCCCATCTCCTCATGGGAGGAAAGGTGGGCCATATGAAGTGACCAACCACCCTGGCTTGTCTGGTACTGTCCTGGTCTTAGCACTGAAAACCTTGCATTCTGGGGGCTACCTAGTCCTGGGAAGATCAGGAGAGTTAGTCATCCTAGCCGTGGTATTCTCAAAAATGTGTTTTGCTTCAATCTTTTCCTGGTCATTCGAGGAATCGGACTTGCTTTCCATTTCCTTCTCTTCACACCTTCTACATTCCCTTCCTATCACCTCCTGGTAGATGTTTTGAGTGGGTAGGTATGGGAGGAAGTCAAGGAATAAAGATGGATGAAAGCTTGTGTTCTCTAGGGGAGTCTATTAGGTAGAGGTGAGGACGAGGGTAGAATTGGTAGGATGGTGATGGGTGGGGTCTTAGTACCCCACCCATGGGTGGAAGTTGTTCTGATCCACACTGTCCCTTCTCAGGATGAGGAGCCCCCAGCCCTGCCTCCCAGGACTCTGGAAGGCCTGCAGCTGGAGGAAGAGCCAGTGTATGAAGTAGAGCCTGAGCCTGAGCCTGAGCCTGAGCCTGAGCCTGAGCCTGAGCCTCAGCCCAAGTCTGAGCCTGAGCCTGAGACTGAGCCTGAGACTGAGAATGACTATGAGGATATTGGAGACATGGACAGATGTGAGCAGGATGGTGAACAAGATGGGGACTATGAGGATGTACTCGAACCTGAGAATCCTTCTTTTGCCTCCACTATGGCTGGTGAGTGGGGGGTAGGGGGTGGGAGAAGCAGCTCCTGCATTGGGTCCAGTCCAGGGGAGGGCAAAAGGAAGAGGAATTCCCCCACTACCCAGAAGGACCTGTTTTCCTTCTCCATGTTGGTGAGACCATGTTTATATTTCTCTTCATGCAGAATCATCTGGCTACCCAGCTGGGGCTGGAGCAGGGATCTCAGCGATAGCCCTGTATGATTACCAAGGAGGTAGGTTTGGAGTGGCCTGAGGGGTCTGGTGCCTGGAGGCCCTTACTACAAGAGAGGGAGTTGGATTCTGAGGGTCAGGGGAGGACCCAGGATTAGCATCCAGAAGAATAGCACCCTTCTTTCCCTGAAGTTTAAAGTGGGGACAGGAATGGAAGGATTATGGTCTGACCATCCTAACATCCCATCCATTTCCTCCCCAGAAGGAAGTGACGAGATTTCCTTTGATCCTGATGACATCATCACTGACATTGAGATGGTGGATGAGGGCTGGTGGCGGGGACGTTGCCATGGCCACTTTGGACTCTTTCCTGCAAATTATGTCAAGCTCCTCCAGTAACTGGCTCTCCCTGTCTCCTCTACCATGACTTCCCAAGTCCAAAGTGTTTCTGCCTTCACCCCCACCCTATTCTTACTGCAAGTGTCATGAGTTGCCTGAGATTCTAGAGAGACTTTCCTCTCCCTCTCCACTAGGGGTTGGGACAGAGACAGCATGAGGAAGGGGTCTTCTTCCCCTCAGTGTCCTTTCTACCCTAGATGTGCTCACAGACATACATTCATCTTGTGGTCCTGTCTCCTTCCTCATGAATACTCCCTCAAATACCCCAAGTTCTGCCTTCCTCTGTTTGTGAGCTCTGAGCTTCCTGGTTTGCTTACATGGAAAGGTATGTCTAGATTGTCTGATTTGCCTGGCTATACTGTTTGCCCACTTTCCTTTTCTGCAGAGATTTTTTTTAACCTTCTGTCTGCTCAATCTTAAATCAGAAATAAAGTGGGACTGTGGTTCATTTGTATGCTGAGGTAAATAGTACTTTTTATGCAGGCCTCAGTTGCCCTACTCTCATGGCTCCAATTCTCCTTCCCTCTCTCAGGTGTATCCAGAAGACCCCCTCCTGCCATTGCCCACTGCCCTGCACCCTGTATATCAAGGTTAAATCTTCTCCTTAGATTGTACTTAAACCCAACACCAAACAGTTTGGCCTGGAAAATGGCAGTAAGGTGAGGGGCCAGAGGACCAGGAAGTATCCACATTAAGGCAGTTCAACTTGCACTGGCTTTAGCAGTTATGAGAGGCCAACCACCTTCTTCCTGGGAGTAATGACTGCGTTCTTTAAGGACATGATGATACTTTCTTTTTTTTTAAGTTTACTTATTTTGAGGGAGAAAGAGAGAGCATGGGAGGGGCAGAGAGAGAGAAGGAGAGAGAGAAAATCCCAAGCAGGCTCTGCACTATCAGCACAGAGCCCAATGCAGGACTTGAACTCATGCACCATGAGCCAAAACCGAGAGTTGGACACTTAACTGACTGAGAACCCAGGCACCCCAGGACATGGTGACTCTTTAGTATATGTGCTGCTGAAGCAAGCACAGGACATGATGATTCTTGAGGAAGAAACACAAATTGGGGAATAGAAAGGAGGAAAAGAGAGATTTGGTCAGCAAAAAAAAAAAGACTAAAGCTAAAGGAACACAGGCTCCAGTGAGGTATTAAGAGGATTTAGGGTCAGAGACAGTGAGTGGTCTCTACTAGGGAAAGTCCAGGCTTCCTTGTAGTTGGGTGACTGAAATCGATGGCCATGTAAGAGGGTAGATAGGGGAAACTCATGACTGTTCTGTGTGGTCCAGAGCCAAGGCTGATAGGAAAAGAGATGAGTACATTTAAACAGCTAATGGTGGGCAAAAAGCAAATCACCAAGCAAATTATGGGGATGAGAAAGAATGAGAGACCTGGGTATGGTGGGTTTTTGTTTGTTGTTTGTTTGTTTTGTTTTTTTGTTTGTTTTTCCAGCCATTTTTTTCTGAGACATTGGGCTCAGCAAGGTCTAATAGGAGATCCTAGATAAAATCAAAATAAAAGGGATTTGGGGGCAAAGATGAAGAAAGCAGTGGGCCCAAGCAGGAGCTAGGATTAATGACTAAGATCCATAATTGTTCTAGGACTCCATAAAATTGGCGAGCTCCTCATGTGTCGAGAGCACTGCATCCTTCAGGCTTGTTCCTTGGTTCTCCTTCAAGACACACACTCCTTTGTTTCCACAATGACCTCTGTACCAGTGAATCACAGATCTGTCTCTAGACCTCACTTACAAGAATCACTCAGTTAGCTTTCCAGAGTGCAAAACAGCTTTTATTGCCACTTCTAGAGACAGTGGGATTTCCAGCACACAGAGGTAAGTCACCACAGATGTACACAATCTCATTCTTCACTTCAGTTTGACTCAATATCACAGATAGATCAGACTTTCACAGTGGTTTTCCTGTTCCATCTTCAAGTTCCACCCTTGCTTTTCACTTTTCCCTTCATTATAAGACAGAAACTTCCTTTCTGCTTCAGTTCTGCAGACTTCACCCTCCATGTTTGGCTGGTCTCTACTTCAGATAGATTAACTCATCAAGGTATCTGTTCATAGATACCTCCCTGTCCAGACTCCTACTCCTATTCCTTTTCACTCCCCTCTGCTGCTTCTTCATCTGAAGCAACGTCCATCTGTCTTGCCTCTGTCAGATAATTCTGCTGCTCATGCTACTCAACATACCCTCATCTCATGAATCTAGTCATTTTTCAGTCCAATCCACAGCCTCTCTGAAAGGCTTCCTTTTTGCTTCAGCTGACATCTCACCATAAAATGTGCTTGTTTGTGTAGACTGGTGGATACCTGTAGTACCCTGGATTCCTGCAACATATACAACTAGATATCTTATAAAATGTGTTTGATGATGCTAATCAATTTAATTTTGCTCTGAAGGCAGTAACTGGGAAAATAAAGAGTAACTGTAAGTGTGCAGCCCACAAAGCCGTATGGGCAGCCTCCTGGCTGCTCTCCTGGACCCTGAGGTGCCCAGGTGTGAAGGAAAATCCCTCTGCTCTCCTCCTTTCTCTCCATTTTTCATCTAACAGCAGCCCCTGATTTTTCTCTCCCTTGGTGAATAGCTACACTTTATCTCTTTTTCTAGTAAAAGAAGACACCCAGAATGGACTTTAGGAGCTTTCTTTCTCTAGATAGGAGGGGACTGGATTCAAAACACATGGAGCTGAGACCTGGGGAACTCTTCCTTTTTTTCCACTTTGGTGCTCAGCTGTTTCCAGTTACTCATCTTCACTGAATAAAATCATAGCTCACACTCTAGCTGTATTTTTAGAAAATGGTGCCTTATATACAAATGTGAAATATAAACCAAGCAAAAAGGATTATGAAAAATAGAATTACATTACCAAATAGTACCAAGTGGCACATTATAATGAAAAGATAAGCATGCTTCTACTCTGGGACTTGCTTTAACGCCTTCTGACTCTTCTCACCGGTGTCCTCTACTTCATCTGTACCAGCTCTGAACCATGTTCAGAGAGAGACCCATGCAATAACAAGTATTCAGATCGACTAAACTCTTTTTGTTGGCTAAATTCTTTGTTCTCTGCTTCCCCATGATACATGTCCTCCTTTTCCTTTTTCTCACTTGTTTGAAGACTGCTGGGAAAATGGCACCAATTAAGGTAAGAGGGAAAGAAACACAAGATAAGTAGCTCAACATGCTGGCTTCTGCTACATCTGGCGAGAGCTGAACTGAAAGGATATATTTCTTTGCACATGACCTAAGGACATAAAGCCACACTGAACAATCAGCTCCATCTGGTTCCCAACTTAAAATCACATCTAAGACTTATCTAGTAAATAAAGAAGAGCTACATAAAATCATAACCATTGTAGATATTTATGTAAGATTTTGCTGTACTAAAAAACTTATCCTAAGTTACTGCCGCTGGTATGATATTGCTTATGGCGGTTCTCAACCCAGAGAGATTTTACTCCCAGAGGGTATTTAGCAATGTCTGGAGACATTTTTGGTTGTTACAGCTGTGGGGGTGGAGGGCTACTGGTATCTACTGCATAGGGGCCAAGGCTGCTGCTAAATATCTGATAACACACAGGATAGTCCCTTACAACAAAGAATTGTTCAGTTCAAAATGTCAATAGTTCTGAGAAACCCTGCTTTAGGGGATGGCAGTGTCTATTGTGTATTTTTATTTTACTCCCATTTTCATGAGTATTCACTATTTGTTACCAAAGCCCAATAGTATCACCAATTTCTGACAGACTGGAGTCATGAACCACAATAGGGAGGAGCAATTATGTTCCTATGTGTTCTATGGGAACTACTATGTTCAGGTGTGTTCCTTCCTATGATCCCTCACAGGGTACTCAAGTGGTATCTAAGACCTGGTGGGCCACAGGAACTGCAGTGGGCCTTGTCTGGATTCTGCCAATGTGTGGTCTCTCTGGACTACCCTGTGCATTCTGGCATGACACTGAAATTGGTGTTAATGTCTTGAGGTCATCTCAGCTAGCCCAGGATGGTGCTGGGCTATGCCTCTGCTATCCCTAACCCAGACCTAGAATATAATTTTAAGAAGAAAAGAATCTGGACTCAAGTCGTTTTTGACATGTTTAAAAGTAGGCGTGTGGCTTTTGGTGCTAATTTTCTCCATTAATACAATGCCCTTTTGGACTTTTCCTCATTTTGCAAGGCTGTCCTTCTGTATGTTGCTAAGATTTTCCACAACAAACTCTGTGATCTCATTTCTGCCTCTCATTCTTTGGCCTGTGTTGTCCTCAAGGCTGCTGTACTCGGTCAAGGTCTCCATTTCATTGAGCTATGCTTGGACTTCCTGGGTTTGCAGGAGCGACTAAAAGAAGACCTAGACTTAACCATCAAGACAACCCCAGCTCCAGAACCATCAAACCACGTGCCCTTCACGAGAGGTGGAACACACCTCTGACCCAATCCTGCGTTGCTTGCCCCATAAATTTGAAAGTGCTCATCAATTAAAACATTCTCCACAAAAACACAGGTCTGTACTGGTTATGGAATTTCAGTGCTCTCTCATCTCCTAAGACTTGGGCTCATTTTTTAAATGGCCTCAAGTTACCTATTTTTTCTCCTCAGACTGATTTGTTTTAGGAAAAAAGGGGGGTGGGGAGAAGGAAATAAGTAATCAGCATGGCACTTAATGGCAAGTGTACAAACCATGGCTTAGAAAATTCTTAGATCCTGTGCAACTGCTCAGGTTTAGGACAGTGCATGTTCCATATACCTAGAAAAGCACATATGCAGTTTACAGAAGAAAGTCCTCAAAACCACACTCTGTCCTACTTTCAGTAACTCGGAGGGCAAATCCAAGAATGGTGGCATCTGACTCTTTAGCAAGTGTGTCTTCCTCGTGGTCTGGTTCTAAAGGTGGTGACTAAGGTTTCTCGGGGCTGCTCCTGGAGCTGACACATGCTGGTCAGAAGAACTGGGTCAGTCTTATGCTCTACAATGTTAAAAGGACAGGCCTTCAGGTGTTCAGACATGGAAGCAACTTCATTAAACTCCCAGCTCTTGACTTTGGAGAAAAGGCTGCTGAATTGCCAGATCTGTTAGGAAACATGAAGTTCAAAAGTGAATGCTGGGGCAATAATCTCAGGCTAGCTTTATTTGAAGAGTATAAGAAAATATCTTTCTGTTCTTCATGTTCTTAGCTTCCAGAGAATGTTTAGTGGCTGCTGCAGACATTTGTTAGTTCCTTCTTCAGCATCCAATTCCTAATCCCCCCTTCCAATTGATAATCTTCCCAGCCAGCCATGTAAATGTATGGAAATGACCACAGCAATCTGCAGATTGACACCCACCCACCACCCTCCCACCAACAACAGTGATTAGTTCTAGAATAGACACACGGTTCAAATCAGGACAATTAGTGTCAATGAGACTCTACCCTAGAACTTTTGCTTGAGATATTAAGAAGCAGGTTTTCTTTTTCCTTCTGTACTTGAACTGGGAAACTGCTGTCTTAGCTGCTGGCAGCCAAAAGGGACCACCAAGGGATAACTGTGTCTTAGAAAGGAGCCACTAGTGAGGAAGTAGAAATAAGATATAGAAAAAAAAGGTCATTTGGGGGCATTTTTGAACTGCTAGATCAAATCTTACCTGAAGCCATTACCTGTGGATTTTTTTAGTTTTGTGGGCCAAAATTCCCTTAATTGTTTATGCCATTTTAAGTTGGTGTTGCTTAAAACTAAAAGTATCCTAACACAGAAACCTCAGGAGAAATCTAGATATCTGGTACACAAACCCCCTTTTGGCCTTTCCACCTAGGATATGGTGCAGAGTTACTAGTTTTAAAATCTAATAGGGGTACCTGGTGGCTCAGTTGGTTGAGCGTCTGACTTTGGCTCAGGTCATGATCTCATGGTTTGTGGGTTCGAGCCCTGTGTTGGACTCTGTCCTGTGCTGACAGCTCAGAGCCTGGAGTCTGCTTCAGATTCTGTGTCTCCCTCTCTCTGCCCTTCCCCTGCCCATGCTCTGTCTCTGTCTCTCTCTCAAAAAAAGAGTAAACATTACAAAAATTAAAATCTGGCTATAAGGATAGGCATAACCTGAGACCCTTTCAACCTGACACTTCATCCTCAGTTTCTTATCCTTGTTCCTATGTAAAAAAAGGTATTTTCTGAGATTTTAGAACTATTTCCCTTTTTTGCTTAAAAAAAGCCATTTTAATATGAGCATCCTTTAGCTCCAACTAAATTCTCTTTCTTCCTTTCTAAAAGGAAATTTGTTTGTCCCAAATAATTTTCAGGAATGGTCAGGAATCATTGAACTGGGGACAAACATGAGCCAAAAATTAATGGAATTTCTACTACGTAAATTAAATTGTTTGCATCCGATTTTCTAGAGAAAGATATTAGACAGTTCTAGACTATACAGTTTCTGAGGGCAGGTTCTCAGTCTCATTCATGTTTGTCCATAACATGTGGATGGGTGGAAGTCAGTGTTTATTAAACACGTGGATGCAGGCCTGGATACATGAAGGAGAGTCTCATGATTATTTTTTAAAGAAGACTGTTCAGGGAATAAATAATAGAAAACATGTAAGATGTTTTAGATGTAATTAATGAAAATAGGTGTAAACAACTCTAACTCCCCAGTGCCGGTTTGTACACCCACATTTTGGGAAAAAATTCAACAGTGAGATTATGGAATTATTGAGCTAAATGGGCATTATTAATTTGTGGTTCATATTACCAACATATTTACCATGGGAAAGGATGCTAAAGAGTTTCACTTCTGTATGGTATAAACTGATAGAAGTTATGATGCAGTTCAGCAAGTGTAATGTGATTGGAAAAAAGAAGTAAGATTTTTCTGAAGAGAAAGATTCTTTGATTTATACAGCAGCTTTTTGAGAAAGTAAATAGGTATTTGAATCAGGAGAGATCAGTGGACCAAATTATTTTAGAATTTCAAAATTCCTTTAACAAAGGCAAAAAGTCTTTTTTAAAAAATGAGTTGATATGGGACTGAGGAGAATTTGTTGGCATACTGTATCAGAGCCCAGGCAAGAAACAGATGGCACACTTAACTTGGTAATTTGAAGAGAATTAAAAAAATAATGATATACAAATGTATGGGCAGGGTGTAGGAAAGCCACAAGATATAGTGCAGTTGCAGTACCCAGGCAAGTAACAATCTAGAGCATTAATACCCTAGGCATGAAAGGGAAGAAGAAAGGAGGTCATTGTATCCCAGAATGAGTAACTTTGTGGAGAGAGCCACCTGAAACAGTCACCTTCAATGGAGGGACATGGCCAGTGCTAGGTGTCATGGAAGGGAAAAATGCATGCAGGGAGGAAGCCAGAAGAATAGATACATCAACTTAGTCTACCTCCCTCCCATTTCCTACTGATACACTCCCATTTGATTAGCCCAAATGGAAGCTGGCGGGCAAGTCTGCTGGTTGAGGCAGTCTGTAGAGATCAGCCTCCCAGGGAACTGATCACAGGGTTGGAGAATGAATCATGTGAACAAGCAGAAGATATCCAGGACACATACACAGACATAAACAGGCACTACCATTTGTATTGTCATTTATATGTCTATAGGTCTGTCTTCCCTACTGGACTGGCCTCCTTGAATTTAGGAATTATGTCTTATTCCCAGTAACCTAGTACATTGCCAGTGCCTGGTACAGTGCTTGGCACGTAGAAAGCTCTTCCTAAATAGTTGTTGAATGAATGAATGAATGAATGAATGAATGAATAAGAGTTTACTTGCCTCTCTGTGGACTCTCCAGGAAGTGCCTCCATGAGAATACCTTTTCTTCTTCCACTGTAGGAGGACCATCCCTCTCTCTTGTAACAAAGTAGCACAGATATTTCTCATCAGCACAGATACCTGGGAAAGCTGGGACAGGCTGATGCTGTCCAAGAACCCAGCAATGTACTGCAAAACCTCCAGGGGTAGGCTGGTTAGAGAATTCTGGCTTTTTGCTCCACGGCCTGAGAGATGGTTGTTCTTCTTTCTCTCACCCAGCTCTGAAGCAACCTCTGGCTTGATGGCAAAGGTCTTGAGCTCCTGACTATAAATCACTTTTGCCTTTTGTCCTGGGGGACGGAAATGGTTTTGAATAAAAGTACATCCCAAGTAGGCGAGAGGGCATCGATGCTGGAACCAGCCATTGAGACATGATTGAATGTCTGTGTGGACATTCTTGAAATGTAAGGGAAATTCATCCCTCCTGAAGAATTTGTTGCAAGTGAAAGTGAAGGCAGAGCTGCTTTTGTTATGTCTCCGGGTCACACACTCACTGTGGAGTTCCACATGGAGCCCCCCTGGGTTGTCAGTGGTTAGGAGGTCAGCCAGCACTGTCCCAGAAGAAAACTGTTCTGGCTCAAAATTGTATGTCTGTGTAGCAAAATCCATAAACAGCCCATCAATGCTCCTAGATTCGGAGATGACATGACCTTTAAGTTCTCTTTCTAAAGCACACAGGAGGGTGGTTTTGATGAGATCTGATTTGGGCAGGTCCTCCACAGTGATCCCTAAATCTGAAGTATCTACTGCCTTGTGTTCACTTGGCTTACAACTCAACATGGCATCTCCAATGCGAGCCCGCTTCCCACAGTAGCTCACAGGAACTTTGAAGGTGTAAACAGTCTTTACTTCCTGAGCCTCAAGTTTGCCATAAACAAAGTCTCTCTCCCTAGGTGTACAAGCAGCCATCTGACCAAAGTGAATAAGCATCCTCCCATTGTGCACCAGATACATATTATAGTCCTTTGCATCCACAGCTGTTTTCAGTCTTTCCAGAACACCATCCTGCCAAGGGGCAAGCCCTGTCTTTTCCACGACTGCATTAAAGTCCTGCTGCTTCTGTTTTTCCTGTGGTTCTTTCTCTTTCTCTTGGAGATCATCCTCCCTTACCATGTTATTGTCATTGGAAACCTGTTCTTTTCCAGGGTTGTTCCTGCTATTGTTGTCACAGTTCACTGATGTACTTGTTAAAGCAGAGGCTGCATGCTCTTTGCTGAATATATTTTCCCACTTGTCATACTTGGCCAGGTCCATCCCTTCTTTGGTTTTGGCTAATGCCTCTCGTTCTTCTTGACTCAGCTCTACCATTTCTCCATTAGCTGCTGACAGAGACCCATGTGGTACCAAACTGGCATCCACTCCACCCACTGCTCCTCCCATTTCCTCCCAAGTGGCTTCACCATTCATGGTAGTTTCCTCCCGAGTGGGCTCTCTAGTTTCTGGGAAAAGTTCTACCATTTTTAAAGATCTGAAAAGGACCTTCTGGTCCTGGAGGGCCAGGGCTGTGTCCAAACACTCCTCACTGGGGGTCTCTTTCATGATGTTCTCATGAAGGGTAGTTTCAGAGTCCACGTTTGGCCAGCGATTCCACTCCATGGAGCAGCAGACCACACTGGCAGGGCACACTTGCAAGTGCTTGGCCAGCTTGTGGCGGGACATGGAAAGGGGGCAGCCATATTCAGAGTTGAGGCATGGAACCTGCTCCAGAGGGCAGAGGAGCTCATGCTCTGCCTCTTTGCACATGTGGAAGGTAGCACCACAGGACAGGTGGCAGTTTATCACCAGACAGGAGACATCAGGCTCCACAGGAATGTGGCAGTGACGGTCGAAGCATTTCTCACAATGCCTGTGCTGCCCACTTAGAGGCTTGCGTGCCCTACCCTGGAGACACCAAAGCAAGAGGAAAGAGAAAACAAATGGGGGAGAGAAGCTCTATGCATGTCTGTGACTGTGTTTTAATTGGCTTATTACCTGTTTATACATGCTTATTATAGGAACCTTGGACAATCTACAAAATCATAGAGAAGAAGCAAAAATCACTCATAATCCCACAACCCCAAAATAATAACTACCAACACTCTCTTCTTCATTTTCCAATAGTTTATTCTATGTATATGGTAGATGTGTTTAGAATAGAAAAAGAAAGGAGCACCTGGATGGCTCAGTCAATTAAGCGTCCAACTTCAGCTCAGGTCACGATCTCCCAGTTCCTGGGTTTGGGCCCGCTTCGGGCTGTGTGCTGACAGCTCAGAGCCTGGAGCTTATTTCGGATTCTGTCTGTCTGTCTCTCGCTGTCTCTGTCTCTGTCTCTGTCTCTCTGCCCCTCCCTGGCTCTCACTGTCTCTCTCTCAAAAATAAATAAACATTACGGGGCGCCTGGGTGGCGCAGTCGGTTAAGCGGCCGACTTCAGCCAGGTCACGATCTCGCGGTCCGTGAGTTCGAGCCCCGCGTCGGGCTCTGGGCTGATGGCTCGGAGCCTGGAGCCTGTTTCCGATTCTGTGTCTCCCTCTCTCTCTGCCCCTCCCCCGTTCATGCTCTGTCTCTCTCTGTCCCAAAAATAAATAAAAAACGTTGAAAAAAAAATTAAAAAAAAAAAAAAAAAAAAAAAAATAAATAAACATTAAAAAAATTTAAAAAAAAAGAATAGAAAAAGAAAAAGCTGAATGTAATGGACTACAATGTTGATAATTGTTTTTGAGTTGTGGATTATGGGTGATTTATATTATCTTGTTAATACTGTGAATACAATTCTTCATCCTGTATTTACCTTGCTATTATAACATTAGACCTGCTTTATTAATGATTCTTTGCAAACTGTCTTCATCATGGCAGTGTAATATTCCAGAGTGAGTGTGCTGTCATTTATTTAACCAACTACCTACCAAGTGCTGGGAGGACAGGGGCCATGTCTAGTTTTATTCACATCTGTATCTCCAGCACTTGGACCATTGTAGGCACTCAATTTGCTGAATGAAGGAATTGTCAACCACTTAGTTTATTGCTGGATGTTTGGGTTTTTCATTTTTAAAGTTTTAGTGAAAGTATTTGCCCACAAATCTTTCTCATCTCTCTGCTTTTCCCTTACTCCATGTCAGTTTCTTCTAGGTTCTTCTCTAGCATCTCTGGTTTGGCCAAAAGTCAATAAGTATCATCAAACCATAACGGCAAGTCTGCCAGCTGCTTCGACTACAGGTTAAATGAAGCCAGACCTGGACCCCTGAAAGATGAAAATCCAATAATCACCATACTACTTACCATAGCTTCCTAATTTCTTCTTGCTTTGTAAATCTAGGGGAAAACATGAAAATATGAATATGAATGATTAGTAAGAAAAGTATTTTGGTTATGTATATTAACAGGCACCAAAGAGACTTTGTATACTCTAATTCCTTTAACCACCCTCGAGGTAAATGTCATCGCCCACATTTTATAGTCCAGGAAATGGAAGCTGGAGAAGTTAAATAACTTGTCCAAGATTATACAGCTGCTAAGTGATGGAGTCCCGGGCCATGCTAGCCCACAGTCTTCTCACTGACACACAGCCCTCTGGTGGGGCATCTTACCAGGCATGGGATATGTACCTTTTGGTTCCTGTAACTTTTCTCCTTTGTCTACCAACAGTTGGTCTGACGTTCCACACATCCATGCCTCCCATAACTACCACACACACACATCTGGCCCAAGTTTCCCTCCTAACTTTCTCTCCCAGTAGAGCTTCATGCTCACTAACAGGTCAGCCTGATATTCAGCTTGGCCTGGGGCAGTGTACAAGTGTCTGTGATGTATCTACCATCTGTCCTTCAACCTGCTGAATTCAGCTGTGCTGTGGCTAGAGCAGGGGTCAGACCCCAAGGCCCCAGAAGCAGGCTGAATGGGAACTCTGGCAAGCAGAAGAGAAGATGCCCTGCCTTCAGGAGAATGTAGCTCCTTGGCTCTGGTCAATTGGTCCCACATGGGAATATGTTGCCAGATCATCTGATTTTTCCGGAGAAACTGGGGATGCAGATTTTTGTGACTGGCGGTAAAGTATGGTTGTTAGGAGGCTGACTGTGCAAGATTCAACCTGGCATTACAAGTCAGTAGTTGTGAAACTTTGAGAAAGTTACTTAATCTCTTTGTTCATCATTTCCCCCATCTGTAAAAGGGAGAATAATAATAGTACCTATCTCATAGCGCTGTTGTGGGGAGTAAATGAGTTAAATACCCAAAACTCTTAAAATAGTACTTGTCTCATAGGACATGATCTATACATGTTTGCTATTATAAAATAAGTGTCTTATTTTTATTTTATTTTTTTACAACTTCTTAGGTAGGCTCCATGCCCAGTGTAGGGCTTGAACTCATGACCCTGATATCAAGAGTTGTGTGCTCTACTGACTGAGCCAGCCAGGTTCCCCTAAAATGAGTACTTTATATTTCATTATATTGCAAAACATCTTGCTGCATAATACATTATGATAAAAATCCTTGGAATTTTAAAGTTGGCAACTAATTTAATCAGAACAAATGCAGCCTCTATTTGGGCCAAGGTAAAACATGTATGCAAACTACATAGGATCTGTAGGTTGCCAGTTTGCAGCACCTGGTCTAGAGAGTTTATAGCACAATGTCAGCACTATGTTAGTCTGGGATGGAGTGGGGTGGGTGGGGTAGGGTGGAGTTAGAACCCAAAAGTCAGAAAATACAGTATTTTAAAATTTTATTTTACTTTAGGATTTGCCAATTCATTGTGGGTGAATTTTCCTATAACTTAAAAAAATTCGAATATTCAGGAAAGGTGAAAGAACATATACAATGAACAGCCAAATATACTCTACCTAGATTTTAAAGGTAACATTTTGCCACTTTGGCTTTCTCTCTCTTCCTCTACACACACACACACACACTTTTTACCAAAGCACTTGAAAATAGGTTGTTGATATCATGACACCTCATCCCTGAGTACTTTAGCACGTATTTCCTAAGACTGAAGAAATTTTCCTTTGTAACTGTAATAACATTATCTCACCTAAGAAAACGAAAAAATATTTTCTAATATCATGTAATATGCTGTCTGTATTCAAATTTACACAATTGTCCCAAAGAATGTCTTCAATACTTTAAAAAAAATTTTTAACTTTGGAACCAGGGTCCCTTTAAGGTCAATTTATTACATTTGGTTGGTAAGTCTTTTTAGCCTCTTTTAATTTGGAAAAGTCCCCTCAAATTTCTTTTCCAGAAGAGACAGTCTTAAATATCAAGGAAATTATATTCAAATTTATTCATATACTCATTTGTTCATTCAGTCCTCCAACAAACATTTGTTGATTACAATGTGCCAGTAAGGGAGCATAAGTGTCACACTGCTTGTTTAGGTAGTTCTTCAACACTATTGCTAAGTAGAATTAGTCACGATGCCTGTTAAATCTATAAGTCTGCACTGTTCACAGTGGCAGCCACCAGCCACATGTGACTATTTAAATTTAAATTAATCAAAATTGAATAAAATTAATAATTCAGGTATTTGGTCACACTAGCTACAATTCAACTATTCAATGACCACATGTGATTAGTAGCTATTCTATTGGACAACACAAAACAGAACGTTTCTATCTGCATAGAAAGTTCTATTGGACAGCATAGCATAGCATAGTCTGCACCTCAGACTAAAGTGAGGGCTGTGTCTGGAATTCACATCCTTAATACATTACCCGTCTGATTCTTATGCACTAGGACTACTGAGTGTGAAAGAGGAATCATGGCAGATAGCTCCTTATCCCTAATATCCTGAATCAGGAGGCAGGTGAGAAGTTGTAAGCAAGACTATCAAGTGGACTCAGGGCCCAGGAGGAGATAAATTAAGGTGTTAAAGGTAGAGGGGGAATTGAGCAGAGTGAAGGGCTGTGACGGCTGGACTGAGGTGGAGCAGGATAGGATTGGGCAAGAGGACATCTTTTGGATGCAAGAGTCCAGCTACTGGAGCTTTTTATCATACAACTTAGCATTCAGTTAGGCTCCTGCTATATTCTAGATTGATCGCTCCCGTGGGGGGAAAGTTCATCATGGGTTTATTGTGGAAATTTGTAAATAGGAGGCTAAAGCATCTGGAATTATTTGGTTGCTCAATAAGGGGCCATTTAACACTGTGACTGGGTATTAACCAGCAGTGGAGGGACAGTGTGGAGGGCTTGGAGCAAGAAACTGCTTCATGGAGGGCGATGAAGCTGCAGGAGCAGGACTGATGGTATGGGATTAGGCAAGATGAGGCAGACAGTAGGCATCACAAGGGAATCACAGCATTTTGGTTTCTGTCTGGAGATGGGGAAAGAGGAGGAGTCAAAGCTGATGCCAAGATTTCGAACAAGGAAGAGAGAACATTGGATGTAATTCTGAGAAAAATAGAAGTCTGAAGAAGGAATTGTTTTGGGGGGAAAGACAAGCCCAGCAAGTTTAATACAAGTTTTTAAGGTGATAACATATCATGAGGATGGGAAGATGTGGGTAGATGTAGATTTGAGAAGTGTTTGCTTAGAAATGAGAGAGGAAGCCATAACTGGGGAAAGAAGAGCATAGAATAGGCATCTGAGCCGTGAAGTACAGAGCTAAGTATAACCACTTTCAAGACAGTGGGGAGAAATAAAGCCAGAGAAGAGAGACCAGAGAGCTAAGAGTCGGAACTATGTGGCCCCATGTAAAGGAAATGGTGAGCTATAGCCTCAAATGCTGCCTCAAGATTAAGAACAATGATAACAATGTCACTGCTCATGGCAGATCCCCAAAGAGCTCTTGGCAGAGCAAATGTGGCATTTCAGCTGTGCGGTGGGACACTTGCCATGCAAAATGTGGTGTTTGCTTGGAGCGGAGGGGGAAGCCATTAAACACACATTCCAATATTGGCAGGGCCTGTGGCCTTGTTGGGAGCGTGTGATCATCTGCTTTCTATTCGTAAAAGACACAAATAAAGATGCAGTCTGGGTGATTCAGAGTCCCCTACTGGTTTTTAGGTGGGAAAGAAGAGGCAGATCGCAAATGGAATAAGGCTAAGTGAAAGAAGCTACCAGCAGCATGACTGTCTACCTTTGTATTTGCCAGCCTGGTTCTGTCACAAAGTTGAGACCAGCTCCTGGGAAGGGAAAAGCAGGCCTAGCTAGTTCCGTGTGCTCTGTGTGTGTGATGACAACTCAGCCCCAGCAGCAGGGATATGGTTGGCTGAAGGGACAATGGTGATGAACTCTAAGCCAAATCATTTCTTATCCTTCAGCATTATAAAGTATGGTTTTTGTTGTTGTTGTTTTGTTTGGAGCAGTGCTATTGAAACTGGAAACATTTGTGGTGGAGCCCTATTGCTCTCCATGTCTTTGAAGTTACTTGAAAATATCCCTTTAACAGAAAACAAACAAACAAACAAACCATGCATGCAGGAACAAAGATGCTGTTTCCTTTGTTTGTTCTGTTTTTAATGATGCTATTTAAAGATCTTCTGCCAGGCTCTGGAGCTATACCAAATAAGTGACTTTGAGAGAGGACATGTACTGAGCAGAAAGACACAAAAGTGTAGACTATCCTTTGGAGCAGTTTGACATTGGAGGGGAGAAGAAAGATAAGTATAGCCTAAGGGTGTAAAAAATCATATCTAAACCTTTTGTTGTATATCTAGGGGAAATTGTTCCCACTGAGATAAAGGACAATCCAAAATTCTTGATTGTCTAATTATTGCTAGGTAAGCATTGTGACCAATCATCCTGGTTTGCCTGGGACTTTCTTGGTTTTAGCTCTGAGGAAGCTTGATTTAACTCCCAGGAATCCTCTTAGTGCCAGACAAACTTGGATACTTGATTGATCATCTTATGTTGTAGCCACTTGGTCTTGCCCCAAATTGTTCAACTTATATATATCATTGGTTATCTTGTGACATAAGATGATTTGTTCTCCTAATCTCTGTTCCAATGCAGTGACTGGATCCTTATCCTCGATGGTGTTTGTCTGACTTTCATAGACTGAGGGATTTTTCTGCATTTTGGATGCCAGGGAGAAAGAGAAATAAGATTTTAGTGCCTACCATGTGCTTTAAGTAACACCTCATTTAATCCTCACAATGACTATGTGATGTGGGTCTTACCCTTTATACTTTACAGTGGAACACAAAGAAGCCTAGGTTTGTCCAGCTTCAAACTCTGTACTCTTTGCTACATCACACTGTGTCCCTCAGAGATCCACAGAAACATGTGGTCTATCTCTGTGATTTGGGATGAAAGCAAGCCCATGACTAGAGCCCATTAGGGGAAGATCCTCCCTTCCTCCAGTTGAGTCACAGAATACATATATAATCTTTCCAGACTGTAGAGGAACTGGATGTTCATCATTCATAGGAAACATCTTCATCCCTCTGATGACTTTTTTTTTTGGTCCTCGTCTGGACCATATTCCATACTGTGCCCCATGTGAACAGAGGAAATATGAAAAGTATCCATGTCCCATGGCCTTGCATTTAAGGTAGCATAAATATGAAAGTAAAGTTTTTAGGTTAGAATCTGTAGTATAATATAGATTCTGAGATTTAAACTCAAAAACCTACTAAGTTAAAGAACATACATTATAGAAACTCTTCATGGTAGAAAAAGTTGACAAAATTCAGTGACAAAAACAATGTATTTTTATCCAGGTGCCATTTCCTCCTTCAGTTTCTATGCTTCTATGTTCACCTTTAAATTATTACTTCCTGGGGCACCTGGGTGGTTCAGTCAGTTAAGCATCTGACTCTTGATTTCAGTTCAGGTCATGTTCTCATGGTTGGTGAGTTTGAGCCTTGTGTCAGGCTTTGCCCTTGACAGTGCAGAACCTGCTTGGGATTCTCTCTCTCTTTCTGCCTCTCTCTCTCTCAAAATAAATAAATAAACTTAAATAAATAAATACATTCTCACTTCCTGTCTGAAAAGGCAATATATTCTCTCCTCTTAAAAATAAACTTCAATCAAGTCTATGGTCAAAACACCCTCTGAAACCCTCTCCCCAAATTATGTTTTAATGTTCCCCTAGATAGAGGAGATAGCAGTCAACATGAAATAATTTAGACTTAAATAGTTTAAAAAAAGTCTACACAGGACTAGATTTTACTCGTTGTACTGGATGCAGTTTAAGTGGAATGTGAATAGGTGAAAGGACCAGGTACATGAGTTTAAGTAATAGATATTCTTTAAAAAAAATGGGGGATGAGTTAGAACCTGGTAGGGGAGAAACATTTGATGCAAGTTGTGGTGCTGTGTGGACCACTCACAAAGGAGTAAATTAATTTTTTTTTCAACGTTTTTTTATTTATTTTGGGGACAGAGAGAGACAGAGCATGAACGGGGGAGGGGCAGAGAGAGAGGGAGACACAGAATTGGAAACAGGCTCCAGGCTCTGAGCCATCAGCCCAGAGCCTGACGCGGGGCTCGAACTCACGGACCGCGAGATCGCGACCTGGCTGAAGTCGGACGCTTAACCGACTGCGCCACCCAGGCGCCCCACAAAGGAGTAAATTAATAAGAAAAGGCAAGTCAGCTAGAACAGTGCCCCTTAAAGTGACCCACATACTGACCCACAGTGTCAGTATTACCTAGGAATTGGTTAGAAATGTAAACTATTGGGCCCTACCAAATCAGACCTACAGAATCAGAACTGCTGCATCCAGCTGATTCTGTTGTAAGCTCAAGTTTAAGAACCACTGAGCTAGAAGCTGGTTGATTTTGTGCTTTCAGTCACAGAGGAACTACTGCCCAGTTAGGTAGGAAGTCCTTGGGGAGAGATCTGAAAGGGCAGTGGGCAGTTCTGTCCATATCTTCCCATCTCCACCACCACTGCCTGGATCCAAGCACCATCATACTCATCCAGTCTGGTGCAAAAGCCTGTAATCAGTCTCACCCTTCCCATTTGTGCTCTGTAATCTACATTCATCAGCAGAAGAGTGATTTCAATAACTTTTAACACCGGGTCATTATTCCCACTTAAAATCTCCAGTGGATTCCCATCACGAGGAGTAAATTCTGACACCCTTATCCTGGCCCACAAGGCCCTGCATCAGTGTCCCCTGCTGGCCTCCTTTACCTCACCTCTCCCTTGAGCACTTAGTTCTAGCCTTGTCACTTAGTCCAGTGTAGGGACTTTGTGCTGGTTCTTTCCACTAAAATTCTCCCTTCACTCTTTATTTGTGTTATGGGCTCCTTCCTGCTGTTTAGATTTCAGCTGTTATGTTTCCTCCTGTGGAGGCCTTACCTGATACCCTCAAAATAAAGTAAATTCATGAACACTGTCATGTGCTAGCTAAGTAATTTTTCACAAGTTAATTTCCCTAAAGCTAACTTATTCATTGATAAAATGGAACTCATAATACCCCATAGGATTATGACAAATAACATAAAGTAGAGAAAGTGTCACTCAATTGTTAGTCCTTCCCCTATGAGGAAGGTCATTCCCATGGTCACTTCTGCATCCAGGTCTTATGTCTTCCCATTGCATCACTCCTGCCCCTCTTGGCCGGCCTTTCAGTATTCAGTTCTCCCTCAGAACAATGTAGCTTATGTTCCACTGCCTGCTTAATCATCTTCAAACCCCATTTAAGAAAAAAGTCTTACCTTAGTCCCATAAGAATGTGAGTACCCTTAACCCCCCCCCCCGCCCAACTATGGTGCCTTGTATTCACCACATTCATTCCTGAAGCTCTTAAAAATTCAAACAGTATGGCATCCATGCTGGAGGATCTTACAGATGTCACAAAGGCAGATTGAGGCATTTTTGCTTCCTAGGCCCAAGTTTGTCATCTTTATTATTTACCTACATACATTATTCTGTTCATTGAGCAAAAAGGGAAGATGTCAGCTAAAATTGGCTTCTCTCTCGCAATGGGCTGCAGGGTCAGTACCTTCTAAGGGAAGTTGCTATGATGGAGAGCCTGGGGATGAAGGCCATCAATGGAGCAGAAGTCATCTGGCCAGGAGAATGTGTTTGGGTGGGAAAGGAGATCTGACTGCAATACCAAAGAAGTAGAATACCCTCAAGGAATGTGCATAGTAGTTTCTGAGACACTGAGAGAGTGAGTACAGCCAATGTTCTTCTGGAACTCAATGTTTATTCAATAGGATTGAATTGAATGCAATAAAATAGAACCCTAAAGAAAACAGCTTTTTGAAAGAGCTGTGTGAGAGCAATTTGAGACAGATTTAGGAGGAAAGTTGTAATGATGTCAGATGTCTGCTAATTTGGGGCTTTTTAAAATTTTCTTGATTTTTAAAAAATATTTATTTTTGAGACAGAGAGAAATAGAGCACGAGTGGGGGAGGGGCAGAGAGAGAGGGAGACACAGAATCTGAAGCAGACTCCAGGCTCTGAGCTGTCAGCACAGAGCCCAATGAGGGGCTCGAACCCACAAACCGTGAGATCATGACCTGATCTAAGCCAAAGTCAGGTGCTTAACCAACTGAGCCACCCAGGTGCCCCATGGGTTTTTTTTTTAAAAGAAAGAAAAAGAAATGTTTTCAATGTTATGTGAATGTAGCCTTAACTGAACGGAAAAGAATTCTGTGGGCTCAAGTTATAATAGAAACTCTGAATGCTGCCAGAATTGGTTTTCAGGAGGTTGTAGTACTTGTTCTAAATCTTTGCAGTCCTAAATCAGAAATCTGGATCGGGCACATAATCAGAAATACTCTGCTCTGGAGCCTGTGTGTAGGAATCACCTGGGCAATCTTTTTAAAATGTGGATTTGGATCTGGTAGGATTGGGGCGGGGCCCGAGAGTCTTAACCATGTAACAAGCTCCTGATGATGGTCTAAGAACCTCACTTTGAAATGAAAGTGTCTAGTTTAACCTCTTCATTTCGTACAAGAGAAGCTGAGGCCCAGAGAAAAGTGGAGTGTCTTTCCCTTGCTTCTCACCTTGATGTAACAGTGAGAATTCTGTGGAAAGCACAATGCCACACAGAGCTACCTGTGTTGTGGTGGTGGCGAAGAGCATGTGGGCAGCTTACATGGTACCAAGGGCAAAATAGGACAGAGCCTGGGGGCGCCTGGGTGGCGCAGTCGGTTAAGCGTCCGACTTCAGCCAGGTCACGATCTCGCGGTCCGGGAGTTCGAGCCCCGTGTCGGGCTCTGGGCTGATGGCTCGGAGCCTGGAGCCTGTTTCCGATTCTGTGTCTCCCTCTCTCTCTGCCCCTCCCCCGTTCATGCTCTGTCTCTCTCTGTCCCAAAAATAAATAAAAAATGTTGAAAAAAAAAAAAATTTAAAAAAAAAAAAAAAAAAAAAAAATAGGACAGAGCCTGGAAGAATGAGAAAGAGGTGGTGCCTGACTGTCACTGGCCAACAAGGTCATGAGGAGGCATATAGCAGGTATATTTAAATCACTGACTCAAGCAAAAGAGAATGGGATTAACAGATAATAGCTTTAACATTCTTTACTATAATTTTAAAATTAGTAGGCAAACAGGGTTGATGTCAGGGAGATATTTTTAGGCAAGGGCCCCTTTCAGCACCCCTCACATGATATCAGCAACTAACTATTTTGCCTCCTCATGTGGCTGGCCCTGGCGATAATTATTTATTCCTGAGCTTTATCTTCAGTGGAAGTGACAAGGTCAAAAGTTAAAGATCAGAGATATTCTTCAACTCTTAACCTGTTACCCAATTAATTAGTTACTTTAATTATACATTGTTCACCTGTTCCGCTGCTATGGTGATTTTAATTCTAGGGAAAGAAAGTGTATAAAGTTAAATACTAAAGTAATCCCTTTGTCTCTTGAGATTTTAACACAACCAGTGGCTGATGATAATTCCCATACCTGGGTCCACAATCCTGGGCTTCTGGGCTATGATTCCAGCATTTTCATTATACCCTAGTTAATTCTTATATCTGGTGCTTGTGTTATTAGTATCAGTATTTTTAATTACTGTTTTGTATTGGCCAAGAAAGTGCTAATTAGCCAGATTATCTCGGGGTAGCTGTGAGGTAGCCTGTATGCTTGGTTACTCCTAAACCACCACGCCCCTGTCTTGCCAACACAGCAGCCCACCATTTACCTTGAAGACCTTGGTACTGTGGAAACCCTGACAAAATTAAGGGAAGTTAGTCAGCTCTATACAATACATTGTCCCCAGCAAACAGGGATAATTATAATCTAGATGTCTACAGCACAGTTATGGGATATGTCTGGAGGTTACAGAGGCAGGAAGGAAGGAATCCAGGAGTTAGGGTATCTGGGTAGGTCTCTTTTTACTTGGCATTGGTAGCTTTAGCCTGTACACTGCAAAGTTCAGAGTGTACAGAATCCCTTTTGCTGCATAGGCTACTTCCTAGGATGTCCTTAGCTGAACTTTGAACATTAAAGCAAGTCCCAGAGGGAAACAAAATAAACACTGCACCCTTATCCCTGACAATTTATTTGTGCATGCAATGCTATGCAGTTATTTCAAAAACTAGAAATAATCTACATTTTAAAGCTTTTGATACTTCAAGTATCATTCATCATTTTCCCTTTGGCCCTCTGGATGTGCAAGCTCCAACCTTTGTAATAACTTGGGGTTTGTGTGCAAAAGCCTGTATAAATTTGTCAACTTGTAAAATGCTTTCACTTCTATTCCATGGATGCATTTTGGATTCAAGAGATTTAGAGAGGAGAGAACCACACTTAGGGAATATTGTTAAAGAAAAACAGATTTTAAGCTCTATGAACAGAGTTTAAATAGCACATACAGTGAATATAATTGTGCTATATTATTAATTGGTAGTGTGACATAGGGGATGGAATTTAAGGTACATAGAATGGCAGTTAACGTAGCAAATGCTGATTGGTGAAAAGATCATAGCATTTGGACTTTAGAAAATAGAAATAGAAAATAGAAGTAGAAATCCTTCTACTTTTCCCTCACCATCTCCTCCACCCTGACCCAACCCCCCATCACTACTGTATAACTTTAGAGACATCACATAGCCACTTTGGTTGATTGTAGAAGAGAGAATGTAAGCTGTGAGAAAGCAGGTAATTTCTTCCTGCTCTAAGATTTTTGATTTAAAAGAAGAGTTTACATATGGCTGAGTCTCATTCTCAAAGCCCACCCCTGTCTCCACCACATCTAACTAATTTGCTTAACAATCCTCTTGTTCAGAGCAAAAAGGTGGTGCGCAGCCCAGCTTCCATCTCCATGTTCATCACTCCACATGTCCCCCTGGTGCACCTGCTCGAGTTTGAAGAGCTTACCTTAATGGCACGGGCGGAGTCAGCATCTGCTGCACCTGTGTCCCTTGATTGTGAACAAGCCGATCGCAGGAAGTGGCCGGGGTGCATCAGCTGCAGCAGAGGACAGAGTTCTGTTGAGGAGGCAGGGAAGGGAGAGAAAACTTCAACAGAAATAGTTCAAGTGTTTCGAAGTTAAAAATAAAACTATATCACAAGGGGCAATGTGACCAGGCTCAGCTTACGATTTTTTTCTTTCCCCTGTATTCATCAACACTTGGTCTCTACTGGAGTAGCATTTAGCAGGGGAAGCCGGAAGGGAAGTGAGCTTTTATATCAATAGGTTTTCTTTCCTTTGAGGAAGGAGGCAAATCTTTTTAAGAAGGATCATTTTCAAGGCCGGAGCAGCCTCTCAGACTCCTGTGCGTGCAGTCGGCAGATCCAGCTGTGCTCGCTGTGGCTGGTGGAGCATTCAGGCCAGGCTGCTGCTCTAATTATAACCATGCTTTTCACCTAAACCCATCACTGGCTGAAGCAGCAACTTGTGCAAGTGACATGCGGTCCTGTTTCTGTTTCTCCTATTTCTTGTCATGACAAGTAAGTGGCTGTCCTCTCCTGGCCCTCTTCTTTCCCCCACGGCCGGGAAGGGGAGGGTTTGTAAATCAGAAATCAGGCACAGTGTTAATTAAGTCCAGTGTGAGAGAATCTGAGGTGGTGGGTGCTTTGCTTTTACTTTGTCCAACTTCCTCTTTTCACACAAAGAGACAGAGGTTTAGAAAAGTAAATTGTCCATCCAAGGTCACACAGCTGGCTGGTGGAAAGACTCAGTTCTTCTCACTCTGAGTCTGGGGCTCTTCTTTACTTCCTCTTCAAAGAAACCCTTTTAGCTATCTTTTAAGGAAAGCAAATATATAATCCTGGCTTCACTAATTTACATATGTGGCCGAATTACTTAACCACTCTCTCCCTCAGTTTTCTCAATTGTGAAATGGGGATGAAAATACTTGGTGTGACTATGTGTTAGTAAGCTTACACATTAATGCATTAATATATGTAGAGCACACAAATGATGCCCAGAACATACCAAGTGTTCACCAATGCTGTTATTTGACTATATGGACCGAAGACAGATACAGAATTCGCCTTTCCCTGGATTTTTCCATGCACATATGTCCACATAGGTAAACTTATTTAGGGGTGAACAACGAGCAGTTGAAAATTATAAAAATTTTACATATTGATCTTGTGTCCTGAAACTTTGCGTAACTTGTTGATTAGTTCTAATAGTTTTCTTATGGATTCCTTAGGATTTTCTATATACAAGATCATGCCATCTGTGAACAGAGATATTTTTACTTCTTCCTTTCTAATTCAGATGCCTTTTATTTCCTTTTCTTGCCTGACTGCACTGCCTAAAACTTTAAGCACTGTGCTAAATAAGAGTGATGAATGTGGCCATCCCAAATTTGTTTCCTGTTTTCTTTTTTCAATGTTTATTTATTTTTGAGAAAGAAAGAGAGAGAGAGAGAGAGAGAGAGAGTCAGTAGGGAAGGGTCAGAGAGACAGTCCAGGCTCTGAGCTGTCAACCCAGACCCTGACATGGGGCTCGAACCCACCAACCGTAAGATCATGACCAGAGTCGAAGTCAGATGCCTAACTAACTGAATCATCCAGGTACCCCTCTTGTTTTTGATCTTAGGGGAGAAGCAGTCAGTCTTTTGCCATTATGATGTTACCTGTGGGCATTTTGTAGATGACCTTTATCAAGTAGAAGAAGTTGGAAAGTTTATCCCAATTTGTTGAGTGTCTTTTTCATGAAAGTGTAAGGAATTTTGTCAAATGCTTTTCTGTGTCTATTAAAATGATCATGTGACTTTGTCCTTTATTCTACTAATATGGTATAGTACACAGATTTTTTTTATGTTGAACCAACTTTGTATTCCTAGATGAACCCTATTTGGTCTGGTATATAATACTTTTTATATGTTGCTGGATTTGGTATTCTAGTATTTTGTGGAGGATTTTTGCATCTATATTCATAAGGGATATTACTTTGTAATTTTTTCATGATGTCTTTGTTCCATTCTGGTATCAGAGTAATGTGGTCTTATAGAATGAGTTAGAAAGTGTTCTCTTCTTTTTTTGGGGGGGAGAGTTTGTGAAAGATTGTTGTTAATTCTTTAAATGTTTGGCAGAATTTAGTAGTGAAGCCATGTAGGCCTGGACTTTTCTTTGTGGGAAGTTTTTGATTATTAACTCAATCTCTTTATTTGTTAAAGCTCTATTCACATTTCTATTTCTTGTTTAGTCAAATTTTGTATTTTGTGTCTTCCTAGGAAATGTTCCATTTCATCTAAATTATCTAATTTGTTATGAATAATTGCATAATTTTGTAATTTGTATAGTATTCCTTTACAATGCTTTTTATTTTTGTAAGGTTGGTAGTGGTATAATCTTTCACTTTTGATTCTAGTAATTTGAGTCTTCTTTTTTATTTTTCTTTTGGTTTTGGTCAATCTATCTAAAGATTTATCATTTTTTTATCTTTTCAAAGAACTAGATTTTTTTCCCTTTAAATTATTTAAAAAAATCTTTTGGGGCGCCTGGGTGGCTCAGTCGGTTAAGCGTCCAACTTCTGCTCAGGTCATGATCTCGCGGTCTGTGAGTTCAAGCCCCGCGTCGGGCTCTGTGCTGACTGCTCAGAGACTGGAGCCGGTTTCAGATTCTGTGTCTCCCTCTCTCTCTGACCCTCCCCCGTTCATGCTCTGTCTCTCTCTGTCTCAAAAATAAATAAACGTTAAAAAAAATTTTTTTTTGAGGATACTTGACAAACAATATTACATTAATTTTAGATATAAAACATAGTGATTCAACATCTCTGTATGTTACATCTCTATGCTCAAGTGAAGCTACAATTTGTCACTGTACATTGCTATTACAGTACTAGTGACTATATTCCCCATGCTGTCCCTTTTATTCCTGTCATTTAGTTATTCCATAACTGGAATCCTGTGTTTCCCTTCCCTTCTCCCATTTTGCCTGTCTCTTAAGGTTCCTTCCCTCTGGCAGCCATCAATTTATTCTCTATATTTATATGTCTTATTTGCTTTTGGTTTGTTTATTTATTTGTTTTGTTTTTAGATTCCACTGATAAGTGAAATATATGGTATTTGTCTTTTGTGCCAACATGGATGGGTCTAAAGGGTATTATGCTAAATGAAGTAAGTCAGACTGAGAAAGAGCTAGCTTTTGATTTTATTGACTTGCTGTATTGTTTTTCTTTTCTTTATTTGATTTATTTCTGCTCTAGTCTTTATATTCTTCCTTCTGCTTACCTTGGACTTAGTTTGCTTTTCTTTTTCTAGTTTCTGAAGGTATAAATTTATTGGTTTGAGCGTAAATCTATGGAGACAGTAAAGGGATCAGTGGTTGCTAGAGGTTAGGGGAGACAGAGGGATAAATAGATAGAACACAGAGAATTTTTAGGGCAGTGAAATTATCCTATAAGAAACTATAATGATGGATACATGTCATTATACATTTGTCAAAATCCATGTAATGTACACCACCGAGAGTAAACCTTAATGTAAACTATGACTTTAGGTGATGGTATGTCAATGTAGGTTCATCAATTGTAACAAATGTACCTACCCCTCCCGATAATGGGGGAGGCTATATATATGAGGGAGCAGGGAGTATATGGTAAATCTCTGTACCTTTTGCTTGATTTTGCTATGAACCTAAAACTGCTCTAAAAAATAAAGACTATTAAAAAAATCAAAAGTAAAAAAAAAAAAAAAAGGCAAAAAATGTCACAGCCTAAGGGCCAGTGTTTCTCTCCCAGGTCTGCAGTCTTGCTCTGCAAGATCCCTCTGCAGTGATCCAGGATGTGATGGGTAACAAAGACCTGCAAACCTGCTACTGCTAGTGTCTGTTAGTTTCCCCAGTAAATATTGACCTAGTTGTTATTATTATTATTATTATTATTTACCAGGTTATTAGCATAATTTCTTCCATGATTTATTAATTACTTAGAAATGTACTCTTTATTTCTAAATGGAGAGAGAAGTTGAAGTTTCTTCTAGTCAAATTGCCTTATGACTTAAAAAAAATGCTGCTTATATGTTATTGGTTCATTTAAGTTTAAGATACACTTTGTGGTCTAGTACATGATCATTATGTGCTTGAAAATAATGTGTATTCTCTATCATTTGGATGAAGAAATCTACTTCTTTTAAGTCAAGGTTATTCACTGTGTGGTTAAAAACCTTCTCTATGCATACTGAATTTTAATCTATTTGACTCGGCAATTGTTGAGTATTATATTAAAATGTTCCATTACGATTATGTGTTTAAGTTTCCCCCAGAATTGTGTTAACTTTTATTTATATGTCTTGGGAATACGTTGTTAAATAGATACAAATGCAGAATTATTATATTTTTCAGGTTAATTGTTCCTTTGGTCCTTGTCTAATATATTTTTACTTTTAACCAAGTGTATTGCCTTAAAGTATAACTTGACAGATATTAATATATTTATTCAAGCTTCCTTCCTATTTAAAAAAAGGTTATTAATTTGAGATACCATTTTTTAAACATAGGATTTTGTAGCTATAAATTTCCTTCTAAGTACTGATTTAACTTGCTCTCATATGTTTTGGCATGTTGTGTTTTTGTTTTCATTTGTCTCTGGGTATTTCCTAATTTTCCTTGTGATTTTGTCTTTATCTATTGGTTATTTAGGAGTGTACTTTTTAATATTCATGTATTTGGGAATTTTGAGAATTTTCTGAATTTTCTTTTGCTATTGATTCTTATTTTCATTCCAATGAGTTTGGAGAACAGAATTTATGACTTAAATCCTCTCAAATTTATTATTTTATGGCCTCAAAAGCCTTTTATCCACAACATCTCCTATATCCTTTATTCGATTCCTAGATCCTTACATATTTTTCATTGAGAGGTATTTATTTTATTATGTTTTGTTTTATTATTGGTTTTGGGGACATGCTATTAATTTTGTAGGTTGATCATGTACTGGAAAACTTGCTGAACAGTAATTCTAAAAGCCTGACAGTTGATTTTGTCAATTTTCCTAGATAATCATCTCATCTTCAAAATCTGTTGTATTTCTTTCTATGCCAGTTCATACGTTTCTTAGTACTTATGGATTCATATATTAAAACTAATGGTGATTGTGATTTCCCCTTAAATTTTGACTGAATATATCTACTAGAAAACCCTAGGCCCTAAATACTGGTAATAAAATATAAGTTTATATACTGCTCCCATTAAAGGTTAATGACCAACCCAGCCCTGCCTCTGACCCTTTAAAAAAAAAAAAGCCTAAGGTAGGAATATTACTCAGCCATAAAAAAGAATAAAGTCTTGCCATTTGAAACAACGTGTATGGAGCTAGAGAGTATTATGCTAGGTGAAATAAGTCAGAGAAAAACAAATGCCATATAACTTCACTCACATGTGGAATTTAAGAAACAAAACAGACAGGCAAAGGGAAGAGAGAGAGAGAGAGAGTCAAAGCAAGGAACAGATTCTTAATTATATAGAACAAACTGATGATTACCAGAAGGGAGGTAGGTATGGGGGTGGATTAAATAGGTGATGAGGATTAAGGTGCTTGTTGTGATGAACACAGGATGATGTATGGAGCTGTTAAATTGCTATATTGTACACCTGAAACTAATATGACACTATATGTTAACTAACTGGAATTAAAATAAAAACTTGAAGTATACTCCTCTAGGATTTTTATGGTTTCATGGCTCATATTTATGTCTTTAATCCATTTGAATATATTTTTGTGTATGATGTAAGAAAGTGGTCCAGTTTCATTCGTGTTGCTGTCCCGGTTTCCAGAACCACTTGAAGAGACTCTTTTTCCCATTGGATATTCTTTCCTGCTTTGATGAAGATTAGTTGATCATATAGTTGTGGTTCATTTCTGGGTTTTCTATTCTATGTATCTATTTTTGTGTCAGTACTATACTGTCTTGATCATTACAGCTTTGTAATATTGAAGTCTGGAATTGTGATGCTCCAGCTTGCTTTTCTTTTTCAAGTTTGCTTTGGTTATTTGGTGTCTTCTGTGGTTCCATACTAATTTTAAAATTGTTTGTTCCAGCTCTGTGAAAAATGCAGTTGGTGATATGATAGGGATTGCACTAAATGTGTAGATTGCTTTGGGTAGTATAGACATTTTAACAATAGTTGTTCTTCCAATCCACAAGTATGGAATGTCTTTCCATTTCTTGGTGTCATATTCAACTTCTTTCATCAATGTTTTCAGAACATGGGTCTTTCACCTCTTTGGTTAGGCTTATTACTAGGTATTTTATTATTTTTGGTACAATTGTAAATGGGATTGTTTTCTTAATTTTTCTGCTGCTTCATTATTGGTGTATAGAAATGCAACAGATTTCTGTACATTGATATTGTATCCTGCACTTTAATGAATTTGTGTATCAGTTCTAGCAATTTTTTGGTGGAGAACACAGGTAGTAATCTCTTTGACACTGGCATTGCAACTTCTTTCTAGATATATCTCTCAATGCAAGGGAAACAAAAGCAAAAATAAACTATTGGGACTAAAGGATGCGGAGAAAGGGGAACTCTCTTGCACTGCTGGTGGGAATGCAAACTGGTACAGTCACTCTGGAAAACAGTATGGAGATTCCTCAAAAAGTTAAAAATAGAACTGCCCTACAATTCAGCAATTGCACTATTAAGTATTTACTAAAAGAATACAAATACTAATTCAAAGGGATACATGCACCCCAGTGTTTATGGCAGCATTATATATAATAGCCAAATTATGGACACGGCCCAAGTGTTCATTGACTGATGAATGGAAAAAGAAGATATGGTGTTTGTTTGTTTCTTTGTTTGTTTATTATATAATGGAATATTCCTCAGCCATCAAAAAGAATGAAGTCTTGCCATTTTCATCGATGTGGATAGAACTAGAGCAAAATAAGTCAGTCAGAGAAAGATAGGTACCATATGATTTCACTCATATGTAGAATTTAAGAAACAAAACAAACAAGCAAAGGGATAAAAAAGAGAGAGGCAAACCAAGAAACAGACTTCTAACTATAGAGAACAAACTGATGGTTATCAGAGGGGAGGTGGGTAGGAGGATGGGTTAAATAGGTGATAGGGATTGAGGAGTGCACTTGTTTTAATGAGCACAACGTGTTGTATATTTTGTTGAATTACTATATTGTACACCTGAAACAAATATTGCATTGTTGACTAACTGGAATTTAAATAAAAACTTTTAAAATCCTAAAAAAATAAAATAAAAAATAAAAACAAAATTAAAAATTAATTAAAAGTTTAAGATAGTTTTGAGAAGAGGGAATTTTGGAGTCTCTTTGGCCATCTAAGGAATTAGGAAGGCCTATCTCCTGGGAGAGTTGTGGGGCTGATGTGTAGTACTGAGCTATACTTGTTAAAGCATCTCTAGTTTTTACACTTCTGAATAAAAGTGACACTGACCCATACATTTGGGTTTAGAAGCATACAAAGGAAAGAAAAGAGGCATGTATAAGAGACAAGAACCTTTTTCTATATGATTGGTATTTCTTTGTACTTTGATTAGAGAAATCCAAACTCCACCATATTGGAGTTATTCTAGAATTCCAGGCAATCTCTTAGACTGCAAAGCCCCAGCTTGTCATACTCGACCTGATTTGTCCAGGAGATAGACCTACAGCTGGACCAGCACAGATGTGGAGAGAGGAACTCTTTTCTTCTAGCTGGGATCTTGTTGGTGAGGGATACTTCTACAGACAATGAAAAGAATAGCAGAATGTCTCACCCTCATCAGGAAAACTGTACACTTTCATGATTTAGGCTATGTCATAGGTATCAGAGTACAAAGCAAGACACTGAGGCCACTAGCTTCTCCAACTAAGGATTTTACATTTGGATATCTCAGTGATGAGAGTCCCATGCCCAGTTGAAAGGGCCTAAGGGCTGATGTGGAAAGGAGCTACAGAAATCTGAAACTGCAGGAAGAAAAATAATGAAGACTGATTGACTTTGTGGTTGAGATGTGCACATTCTTGGATGGAAGGGTCTTGTTTGGTTGCTTTAGTAGTTGCTGCTGCTGCTTTCTCAATTTGAATTGTTGGTTCCTGAACCAGATACAAGAGTGGGAGAAGTGGGAGAGTTATGGTCAGTGAATGAAGGATTTTGGGGCTTGTCTGGAGTGGAAAAAGCCAGATTATAACCCTCATGTCCTCTCCAAGTCCTCATGACACTGAATTCCGAGACAGCAGAGATGGGCATGAGTGCAGGGACAGCAAGGAATCAGGACTGGGACCCCAGAGAAGGAAGAAGAAAAAAAAGGGGGTTGTTTCAGAGGTTGTTCTGGGACTTTAGAGAAGGTTTCCTGAACTCTAGAGAAGAGAAGCTAGTCCCAGAAAGTTTCCTGAACTCTAAAGAAGAGAAGCTAGTCCTACCAGGGAGGTGAGGATTATAGTAAGGAATAGTGTAAGAAAAACTTTGGGGCCTTAGCAGATTCAGAGGTTGAGGGGAGTTCTTTGTCTCTTGGTAGCATTATGAATTAAACAGATTGCAGGGATTTACTTGAGAAGACCCTAAGTCAGGAATATGAATAAGAGTCCTTCCTCTATTTGAGCTCTACAGTGTGAGAACTCTGAAGTTCTAATTCCAGTTATACTGCTTATTCTTATATTTGTGATCCAATCACTTCGCCCCTGAACCTCAGTTTTCCTCATCTTGTAAACTGGATGATAGCAAGGCCAACATATGCGATGTGCCCAGTTCAGTACTAGTGCACAGTATGTATTCAATATTGAAATATTATTATGACAGAAATTTCCAGACTGTGGTTTGGATGAAGGTACCAAGCACACTTCAGGGGATCAGATAGACCTTTACTATTGACTTGGGTAAGTTGAGTTTCGAAGGTGATTCCTCCTGGGGATTTTAATCTGGAAACATGGTGTGGATAAACAGAGTCTCCAACTCTTCATGCTGCGTGTGGGCAAATGAGGTGCGTTTTTGGTACTTCTTCCATTACACCACTTCCTTTCCTAAAAACTCCCAAGAAACCACAACTGTGAATTTTCCATGACTTCCTTCAACACGGCTTGGACTTTAGGAGATAAAGGTCCCAGGTCTTGACTCTGGGTGGCTGAACCCTGTGTAACAGTGCTTTGTCCTCTGTTTTCTGAGATTTAGTTTTTTCCTCTGGGAAAAGTTACCTCTTAACTTTCTCTCTATCCAGTTTGTTCACTCTGGGACATGACTCCTTTGAGTGTCAGTTTGCCCTGAACTGAAAACAGAAAACCCCTTTCTCTGGTACTCTGTCTACCCTACCTAACCTCAGGATAGTGGACAATGGTTTCCCTCTTCTTTTTCACACTTTTGTTTCCTTTAAAAACTAGGAAGAAGGTGCATCTCCCTGCACCTGAATATAACACACTCTTCAAAGTGGGTTTTCTCTCTTTGCTTATTTATTTTGGAACTTGATCCATCTTGTCTGGTAAATAGGGTTTTTCTTTTCCAGGATTTCTGAAGCTCTAATCATTGCCCTGGGAAAAAGTTCATAAGAAATAAGATATTACTAAATTCATGCTGGCAATAAAAAGTTATAGAGTATTTTTTTAAAATGGCAATTGAGAGAAAGGAAAATTTCTAAGAAAATACAATTACCATAATTTACTAAAAACAATAACTGCAGAACCTGAATAAACTAAAAACTACACAAAAACATAAGATATATTATGGAATTCAAGACAATTCTGTGCTATATGGAATTCAAGGCATTGCTGTTATATGCCCATTTCAATAAAAGAAGGAATGGTTTTCACTTGAACTTCACTTCTTATATTTGAAGTCCATAACACCAGTACTAAACCCAGGCAAGAATAAACACCGTAAGTTTTTTTTTAATTAATGTTTATTTATTTTTGAGAGAGGCAGAGAACAGCACACAAGTGGGACAGGGGCAGAGAGAGAGGGAGACACAGAATCAGAAACAGGCTCCAGGCTCTGCACTGTCAAAGCACAGAGCCTGACGCAGCGCTAGAACTCATGAGCTGTGAGATCATGACGTGAGCTGAAGTTGGACGCTCAACCAACTGAGCCGCCCAGGTGCCTCAAGAATAAATTCTATAAACAAAGCTACAGACTATGCTACTTAGGAACATAGATGTAAATAACCTATATGAAATATATTTAATATAATCACATATTTATATGTATATATTCTATACTTACAGTATCTAATTTATTTTTGAGATTCATATATATGTATTTGAAATCAAATATGTAAAATATTAATTTATATTGATTTTTCTACTCATATTTTATAAAATTATTCTATTCAAACTTAGGTAGTTGATATCTTCATCAACACTCTGAGATTACTCTTTTCATTAAGCTGTATAGTTTTACTGAGCGCACAATCTTCCAATGAAGTTGTATGTGATACAGCACTTTCAGAATGTGTTTTTGGAATGCTATTACTGGGAATTTTGTTCTAGGTTACAAGAATATACTATTAAGATAACTGTTTTGCCTCCACATTCATCCTTTAGGGGTGCATTCTTGATCTCTACAAACTTCTAGTTACTATTTGGCTTTAAAACAGGAAAACGGTTTATTTATTTGGGTAAGTTATGTACGGACACAGTACCAAATTGAAAACAACTTTGTTCCTTAGCTCTCTAGAGCTGTTTTGTTCAATACAGTAGCCACTACCCATCATGGCTGTCAAGTACATGATATGTGGCTAGTTCCACTGAGTTACTGAATTTTTAATTTTATTAAATTTTAATTTAAATTTAAAAACAGATACTCAATCCAGTTACTGGTAACTTTTTTAGTGTATTT
This sequence comes from Puma concolor, assembly GCF_028749965.1. Classification (NCBI taxonomy): domain Eukaryota; kingdom Metazoa; phylum Chordata; class Mammalia; order Carnivora; family Felidae; genus Puma; species Puma concolor. The sequence continues at coordinate 92,555,347 of NC_141675.1, forward strand.
AGAACAACTTGGGTCTACTTTTTAAATTTTTTTAACATTTATTTATTTTTGAGAGACAGAGAGACAGAGCACGAGTGGGGGAGAGGCAGAGAGAAAGAGGGAGATACATAATCCAAAGCAGGTTCCAGGCTCTGTGCTGTCAGCACAGAGCCGACACAAGGCTTGAACACCTGAAACTTGAGATCATGACCTGAGCCAAAGTCGCATGCTTAACCGACGGAGCTACCCAGGCACCCCTTTGGTCTACTTTTTAAATTAAATTTTATGAACTCTAAAAGCATATTAAGTATTTATGATGAAAATTTAGCATCTAGGTTGAGATATGCTGTCACGTATAAAGTATTCATTGGATTTCAAAGTCTTAATATGAACAAACGAATGTAAATTATCTCATGGTCTAGCAAAGTATTGTTACAGTTTAAGATGTTAAATTCTGAGGGTGCCTAAGTGGTTCAGTCAGTTGAGCGTCAGGCTGTTGGTTTCTACTCAGGTCATGATCTTGTGGTTCGTGAGTTTGAGCCCCACATGGGACTCCGTTCTGGCAGTACAGAGCCTGCTTGGGATTCTCTCTCTCCCTCTGTCTGCCCCTCCCCTACTTGCACATGTGCACATGTAAAAAACTATAACATGTTATTTCTGTATTACATATAGATTGTCTGATTTAATTATGCATTAAAAGTAAAGGTAAAGGCTTTACGTTTCTTATCTGTGTATGCAAACACACAACATATAAAAGTAAATTAAATGAAGAAAAAAACTTATAGGTGATAAAAAGAAGGAAAAGATTAATCTTTGTGTGTGTTTTTCGCTTTTTATATACTCATATCATTATTGATGTATGTGTTTATTTGAAATATTCTTTTTAGTAAAACTGTAGCAATATTTTTGCATCTAAGCTTTGTGCCCTTATCTTGGTGTAATAACTAGTCTCTTCTGATACCTATTATTTGTGTTTTTCAAATGAGTCTTGGAGCTTTGATTGTGACTTGCCACTTATCCATGGGAAGATGCAGAGATGCAGAAGAAAGACAGCGGGGAATCATCAGGGCTTAAGAAGAGGAGAAGCCTCAAAACATCAACACGTATACATTGGAAAGTTCAGAAGACCATTCTGAGAAAAGATGCTTTTGCACATATAAAAGCTGAAAGAATCCATCAACAACAGACTTTCACTATAGGATATGTTAAAGGCCATTCTTCAGACAGAAGGAAATGTATATCTGGTTAAGAACTTGCATCTGGAATATCTAACAAACACATCTCAAAAATGAAGAAAAACATTCCAATTAAAAATCTTAGAATTTAATTTAATTAGAATTAAAAGGTTTGAATAAGCATTTCACCAAAGATATATAAATGGTCATGTGAAGGAATATGGAGAAATTAGAACTCTCATATAGCAATTGGAGATTACTGGTGGAACTATTAAATGATACAGCTACTTTGGAAAACAGTTTGGCATTTTCTTTAAAAGAAAGTTTAACATAATCTTACCATACAACCCAGCAATTTCACTCCTAGGAATCTACCCAAGAGAAATGCGAACATTCATCCATTCAGAGATATACGCACAACTATTCATAGCCCCGTTGTTCATAATTGCCAAAATCTGATAACAATCTAAATCTCCTTGTTGTTGAATGGATATACAAATGTGTTATATCTATACGATGGGATATCATTCATCAACAAAAAAAATAATGGATTGCTGATACATTTTACAACATGGATGAACCTCAAAAACATACTAAATGAGATATATATTTGCTAAGACTTAATGATGGACTCATGGGAATTCATTATACTATTCTCTGTTTTTGTTTATAATTGAAATTTTTATATGTTAAAAATAAGCAAGTAAAATTCAATCTTTAGCAATCATTTTTTTTTTCCAAAAGAAGAGAGATCCACTCTGAGATGGAACTATTATGGGCAGGAACTATGTTTGCCAAGGTGAACAACTGGAGGAAATGGAGTGGAGATTCAGTAATCTTACGTTTAATGGTGGAAATTTTCCTCAGAAGCTCATTATCTAGGAATGTGATAGAAACGGGTGACTTAAACTCTTTACTTCAGCTCATAAGTCATAAATAGGTGATGCTAATAATGCTATTTTATAATAGGGTTTGTAAATGTTACACAGATGTATTAATGTCAGGCATTAATACACACAAAACACTAGCATAATGCATGGCACATAATATACACAACAGAAGTGTTTTCTTTTTAAATTTTTATTATTTTAGAATATTTGTCATTGATGGGGTACCTGGGTGGCTCAGTAAGTTAAGTGTCCGATTTCAGCTCAGGTCATGATCTCACCATTTGTGAGTTCTAGCCCTGCATAGGGCTCTGTGCTGACAGCTTGGATCCTGGACCCTGCTTCGGATTATGTGTTTCTCTCTCTCTCTCTCTGCCCCTTTCCCACTCGACCTCTTTGTCTCTCTCAAAAATAAAGAAACAAAAAAAAAAAATAGAAGAAGAATATTTGTCATTGAAAATGAAGTCTCTTTAATTGAAGTTATAAACTATATTTAACATAGGATATGTAACAACCCTAACACTTTTCTGATAATCAAATCACTGCCTCTGCACCTACTGATCTTATAATAATTAACTCCCTCTGCATATCAGGTGTAAGTTAGGAAAATATTACCAATTACAATAGTTAGTTTCATAGAAAACAAATTAAAAAAAAACTATATTACTAATGTTTATTATTTGCTTATATACTATGATATAGGAACTATACTTTTTAGAAAACTCACAAAATTATAGTTTATTAACACATAAAAAGTAAACTACAAAAATTATACCAAACCTATATTAGTGACTGCCTCAGAGAAGAAAGAGTTGGGATAGAACAGTTAAGAATGATTGTTAAGTAAGTGCTTTGGCTTAATCACTATCATTTTTTAAATAAATCAGACTAAGTTATATATTTCTTATGTGATTTACCTTGAGCATAAAGTTGGAAAAAGCAACTGGAAAAACGTGATTATATGTTAACAGGTTTTTTTTCTTTTTTGTGGTGACATTATAGGTATTTGCTATAATATTCATTGTTCTTTTCTGTATTTTAAGGCATACATTTTTATTGAGACAACCAACTACAGAAAATTTTCATGATCATATAAAAAGATGACATAAAATTTTAAAAAATTAGACAGTCATTTCTGATAAAATGTTGGTCAAGGTAGGAATAGAAGGTATTTCCTTAACCAAAAGAGTTTCTATATCAAAATGGATAAATACTTGGGGCACCTGCGTGGCTCAGTTGGTTAAGCATCTGACTTTGGCTCAGGTCATGATCTCACAGTTTGTGAGTTCAAACCCCTCATCAGGCTGTCTGCTGTCAGCACAGAGCCCAATTCAGATTCTCTCCCCCCACTACTCCTCCCTTGCATATGCACTCTGTGTCTCTCAAAAATAAATATATTTTTTAAAAAATGATAAATACTTAATAAGAGACATCAAGACCATTACTATTAAAGTAAATAAGAGGCAAAAATGTCCTCTAACGTAGGTACTGTGCAGCATTGCAATAGTGTACCTAGCAAATGAAACAAAATATGAATAAGAAATAAGTAGCACAACAAAAAAGCAAAAGTGTCATATTTGCAAAACACCAAAAAGTTCATCTTTAAAATTCCACTGGAAAAAAAAAAAACAAAATATAATACTGTGTAAAACACTTCAACACATTGGAAGAATATAAGATTGTGATGCAACCATTAAGTGTTTTAAAGCAAATAAGAAATGTAAGGTCAACATTACATTTTAAAAGTTCCTATATGTTAGATCCTCAAAATATATAGAATGCCTAAGAATATATCTAAATGAAATGTCTAAAAACTATATGAAATAAATTATAAAGCTGTGTAAAGGGCATAAATGATCATTGTACTCATATGTGGAATTTAAGAAATAGATGAACATGGGGGGGGGAAGTGAGAGAGGCAAACCATAAAACAGACTCTCAACTATAGAGAACAAACTGAGGGTTGCTGGAGGGGTGGTGGGTGGGCAGATGGGTTAGATAGGTGATGGGCATTAAGGAGGGCACTTGTTGTGATGAGCAATGGGTGTTACATGTAAGTGATGAATCACTAAATTCTACTCCTGAAACTAATATTACACCATATGTTAACTAACTGGAATTTAAATAAAAAATTGAAACAAAAAAGGCATATTATGTTCTTGAGATAAATGAGTAAATATTACAAAAATGTCAATCTCCTCTTCCAAATAGTTCTATAACTTCAGTTTAATCCTAATCAGTATCTTTTTTTGTTCTTTCAGCCATTTTTTAAATTTGCAGTTCTTGTTCAATGCAAATCAATTCCATAATATGAGAAGTTACTATGAATCAAAGCATAGATATACACACACAATATACAATCCAAAGTAGGTAGACAACATTCAGGCATGAAACAAAAAGGAATGTTCATTCAAACACAGTAGCTTGAGATCTGTTGGAAATGGTTGTTATGGCGTGGGTTCCTAAAGTTGGGAAAAAATGACTTTGGTCATCAAGACTATTGTGGCCATATTAGATATTGGAACATTAAAGCATCAGTGGGGAGATGAGTGGGCAGATGGGTTAGATAGGTGATGGGCATTAAGGAGGGCACTTGTTCTGATGAGCCTCAGTGGGTGACCATGTGAACAAAATATTTTAGAGTGTCTATTTTTAAAAAGCTTTCTGTGCATCTGGGCAGTTGTGAAAAGATGTACTTTCCAGAATCAAGCCTTCTTTGGGCTTAGAATGAAGTTCTAACCATCTAAAAATATTGGCGAACAGAAAGTTTTCCAAATGTGATTATTCTGATTCAGAGTTAAAAAAAAAAGTATTTACAAAAAGAGTATAAAAGTTTTCCTGAATTTATTGTAAGTAAGCTTCTAGTCTTCACTTCCCAAATACTTGATTTATAATTTTGGCTCCTGCACATATTTTGTCTTTTTAATTTCAAGATTTGTTAATTTTACCTTCACAACAGATTTTTTTAATTGCAAAAAGTATTCAACACAAGCAGAAATAAAAGCATTTTGAAATTAGTTGAGGTCAATGTACTCCTACTTTTTGGAATCAGTTTAGTTAAACGAATCTAGCACTCTTGTTGAATAGGAATGGGTGATATGTATATAAGCAAAATTTGCTCATTATGCTTCAATCTGGGGTAGATTCCAATCTATCATTGCCTTGGCACATGTCAACTACTATATAAAAAATCAAATGCAATGTCAAATCCAAAGCCTCAGGGAAAAGAGTTCAGTTCCAAAAAACAGTGATAGCTCAACAATGTAAAACTTTATCTAGACTACACTGGCATTAAATCAGTACTGCTGAGACAATACATTGAGGATTTACGGCAACACCTGGAAGTTTCTTCCATGTACATATAAATAGCATTATGGAAGCTTTTTGTATTAACTGTTTTATGGCCTTAAAGATTTAAAGAACCAAATGAAAACTGATTCTGTTGACATTCCATCCTTTATATCCAGGTAAGATAAAATCTATTCTCATTTTCAAGGTAGAATTTACCTGTCCATACTTCTTAAGCCACCTTTAAAGAAATCATACCTTAACTAATCTTGGATGTTGTCTCTTCATCTTGTACATGCAACTCCAGTAGATTTAATAGACATTCATCATCCAGACAATAGACTCTTCATATGTTCTTCAAACCAGTAAAACTTGGGATCCTCAACATTTTCTGTGTCAATAAAATAAAGTGTGGAATTAGCAGATTCAACAAGGACCTGTTTTCTTTGTCACACTGGCTGTCTAGACACCATTTGGATCGGGTTTAGAAGATGGGGAAGTATAGATGTTTCTTGGCCTGAGTCTCTTAACCGTAGAGATGTAGAAGGTAACAAGATGATGAAGAGACTGGCTGTTGACTGCAGAGCACTGCTAGTTGTCATGGTGATGGCATTAGCTGGATTTGGGGCAGTTGAGGTATTCTGGGAGGAGTTACTTGAAAGTGTTACAGGTTTTTGATTTGAATAAATCTGTGTGGGTAGAAGCAGCTACAGAAGAAGAAGCCCCAGTGAGAGCCTGGCCATCATCGCCCTACCCAGGTCCACTCTGCCAGTATCAGTGCTCTCACTTGATGCCACATGAGTGGAGACCCGCTGGCTCAAGGTGGGGGCAGGCAAGGTCTCTAATCAATATATTAATAGATTTTTTTTATGGAGTTTGACAAGATGGTTCCAAAATTCGGAAAAGAAAGAGAATGGGCTAGACTGCCATCTAACATACTTTAAATAGGTAACATATGGAATGCGGCAGTTTTGGTGCCAAAAAGGTTAAACTAGAGCTACAACAGAATATAGAAAAAACAAACACTACTATAGATGGAAAACTGGCATTTCCAAGCAGTAGGAATAGAACAAGTTGCCATTAGTGTGTAAGAAATTACACTCTAACTCACAAAATTCAATAGCAATTACAAATAGATTCAAGTTTATTTTTTAAAGTTTATATTGAAATAATAAAAGAACAAAAACCTTAAATGGTTAAAATAAATTGCATCAGACTAGAGAGACTTGTAATATATATGAAAGGATTCATATCCCTATTTTATAAAAAAAAATTGTTCAAAAATAATGAGAAAAAAATTCCATCATAAAATTGGGTCAAAGGCATGAAAAAATAATGTCTAGAAAGGATGGTAAAAATGTTTAAAATGGTGAAAAATGCTCAACTTCACCAGGGATTCATAATGTGTAAATTAACACAATGAGTTATTTTTCTCCCACAAGACTGGCAAAAACTTTAACTATAAATCAAACTTTATTGATAATGTGGGGGAATGCATACCATTATTTATTATTAGTGGAGGTGTGAAGTGGTACAAAATTTGAAAAGAAATTTAGTAATAGCTTTCATTTTAATATACTTCATACCATTTAACCCAGAATATTTACCACCGGGAATTAAAATGTTAATTTATCAATAGAAAACTGGTGAAATAATCTTTTGTATATCCATAGCTTAGAATAGTACCTAATCATGTCTATTTTTTAAATTGTGGTGAAACATACATAATTTAAAATTTACTATTGACATCATTGTTTAGTGTATAATTCGGTAGCATTAAGTACGTTCACACTGTGGTGAAACCAATCTCCAGACTGTTTTCATCTTACAAAACTGAAACTCTGTACCCATTAAATAACAACTCCCACTCCTCCCTCCCCCAGCTCTTGACAACAACCATTTTCTGTTGTTTGTATGAATCTACTACTCTAGATACCTCATGTAAGTAGAATCATATAGTCTTTGTATTTTTGTGACTTGCTTATTTCATGTAGTATAATGTCCTCATGTTTCATCCATGTTATAGCATGTATCAGAATATCCTTCCTTTTCAAGGTTAAATAATATTCCATTGTATGTATATACCTCATATGGGTTTTTTTTTGTTTATCCATGCATCTGCTGTTGGACACTTGGGTTGTTTTTACCTTTTGGCTACTGTTAATAATGCTATTATGAAAATGTGTATGCAAATATCTCCTGTTACCCTGCTTCCAGTTCTTTTGCGTGAAATTTCTGGATCATATGATAATTCTATTTTTAATTTTTGAGATATCACCATACTGCTTTCTATAGTGGGTGCACCATTCTACATTCCCACCAACAGGGCACAAAGATTCCAATTTCTCCACATTTTTGTCAGCACTTGTTATTTTCTGTTTGTTTTTTGATAGTTGCCATCATGATGGGTGTGAGGGGAATATCTTGTGGTTTTGAATTGCTTTTGCCTAATGATTAACTATTTTGAGAATATTTTCATATGCTTGTTGGTCATTAGTATATCTTCTTGGAGAAATGACCTATTTATTATTTTATAGGAGTTGTCTATTATGGATGTTAACCACTTATCAGAGATGTGATTTGCAAATATTTTCTCCATTCCATAGGTTGCCATTCTACTGTTGATTCTGTCCTTTGGTGCACAGAAGTTTTTCACTTTTATGTTATCTAATCTATGTATTTATACTTTTGTTGCCTCTGTTTGTGGTATAATCTCTAAGAAGTCATCGCAGATCCAAGGTTGTGAAGCTTTTCCCCTATGTTTTTTTATAGTTTTGCCTCTCACATTTAGATCTTTGATCCATTTTGAGTTAATTTTTCTATAGGGTAAGGTAAGGGCCCATATTCATCCTTTTGCATGTGGATATCCAGTTTTCCCAACATCATTTATTGAAGAGATTCTGCTTTCCCCAGTCAATGGTCTTGGCATCCTTGTCAAAAATCAGCTGACCATATACATGTGAGACTATTTCTGGGCTTTCTATTCTTTTCTATTGGTGTATATATGTCTTTATGCCAGTACTGTTGTGATCACTGTAGTTTGTTTAGAAATCAGGAGTATGAGTCTTTGGTTTCCAACTTTGTTCTGTCTCAAGATTTTTTTTTTTTAGCTATTTGTGGTCCCTTGAGATTCCATGTGAATTTTAGGATGGATTTTTATATTTTTGCAAACCATACCATTGGGATTTTGATAGATATTGCATTAAATTCATACATTGCTTTAGGTAGTATTGATATCTTAACAATATGAAGACTTCCAATCCATTCTCACAGGATTTATTTCCATGTATTTATCTACTCTTTAATTTCTTTCAGCAACATTTTGTAGTTTTTAGTTTACTTAGTTTTTAGTTTGGTTTGCTTCCTTGGTTTATTCCTTAGTACTTTATTCTTTTTGATGCTATTGTAAGTGGAATGGTTTTATTAATTTCCTTTTCATATTGTTCATTGTATATAGAAACTTAAATGATTTTTGTACAGTCATATAGTTTTTAAAAGGTAAATATTATGAACATAGAAAAATCTCTAGGATACATTGTTGAATAAAAACAAGGACGTATTTTAGAATTCAGTAAGATACAACTTATGAAAAGAAATATCTGTATACATTTATATACTACCACTCTATAAATGAGGTTTTTTCACATTTTCCTACAATGGTGGATGACAATATTCCTGTGTGATATTATGATTTATAATAAACATATATTTCAGTCTTTGTCCATGGTTCCTGGCTCACAGCTCCCAAAAGCTTCAAATTTCCTAATTGATAACAGCAATGGGGGCATCTTTTGTTACAGTATTTGGTCTCTTGTCCTCAGTTCTTTAAAGTTCTTCAGTCTTAAAGGTTAAATGGGTGTCTTGATATTTATAAATGCTCCTTTCAACCACAGCTGAGTTTACACTAATAAGGTGACTTTTGGAAATCCCCTAGAGATGGAGGCAGGGGGCTATTTGCAAGGGAACAAATCCTGATTAGAGGATTGGAAGTTGCTAGCCCTACCACTGATTTGTGGGGATGGGAGAGGACTTGGAGGTTGAATAAATCACCAATGACAATTATTTAATTAATCATGGCTATGCAATGAAGCCTCCATAAAAACCCAAAGGGGATGGTTTGGACAGCTTCCAGGTTGGTGAACCAGATGCAATGACATGCTGCTCAGCCAGGGCCAAACAAATTCCAAGCAGATAGAAGTTCCTTTGTTTTGGACCTTGCCCTATATATCTTGTCATCTGGCTGTTAATTTGTATCCTTTACTATCCTTTGTAATAAACTGGCAATAATCTAGCAAGCAAACTGGTTTCCTGAGTTCTGTGAGCTCAGGAATTAATTAATTGAACCCAAGAAGGGGGTCATGGGAACCTCTGACATAGAGGCAGTTGGTCAGAAGCAGAAGTGACAACCTAGATTTTGGGTTGGCATTTGAAGTGGGGGCAGTCTTGTGAGACTGAGCCCTTAATTTGTGGAATCTGAATGAGGCTATCTCTAAGTAGATAGTATCAGAATTGAGATGAATTTAGGACACCCAGCTGGTTGACATGGTTTTTCCCACCCTTAAGAATTGGTGTCAGAATCATACCTTGCCTTTGGAAAGGAGTTTTCAGTCACTTTTTACTTCAGTCTTTCCCTCTCAGAAAAAAACATTCTCTCTTGCTCTGTAGCTTGTGTTTTCAGCTTATCTATCTTAATGTAGTCAAGCATGGGTGAAAGGCACTTGACTGTGATTATGAAATTTATAACTTCCCCTTTTATCATGGGGACATTTTTTTGAATAGGTTTTTGAAAAGAAGGTATAACAATGAATAACTGTTTTAAAACAAATGTAAAATACAGTTACAGGGCCCCCTGTGAAGAGGGTAACAGTGGAGGAGGGAGGGTGAAGGAGAGTTGTAGTCACTGGGACCCCCTAGATCTGATGGTGTCAAATTCATGCTGGAATCATCCATATTGATAAGAGGGTATGACTGGGAATTCTCTGGGGCCATTCTGTTTATCAGGGGTGCTGACATTTGGGAAGGAAAACCTATATGAGAAAGGGGATACTGATGCATTCATTCATTCCCTGGGAAACAATGTTTTCAAGGTGCCTCGGCTTGCTGTAACAATCTTGGACAAATGAAGTTAATCCCAGGAACCTCTACATCAGCTGAAAAGTGATTCACATGTATACCATAGAAAAATACTCCAGATGTATTAGTCCAAAATGAAACTTTGGTAATATTAAGAGAATTGAGCTGATATCTTTGTGATTCAGAGTATGGGGACTTTAAAAAATGAGGTTGTTGAAATACAGTCTTTACATGAAAAGATGGATACATTAGACAATTAGATGAGATCAAATGCCCATGGATTTCTCATCAAGAACCAAGGAAGACTGACAGTGGAATAAAATCTTTAAAGTGCTAAAATACCTGTCAACTTAGAATTCTATATCTATATCCAAAGAAAGCATCCTTCAAGAATAAAGGTAAAATACAGACATTCTCAGATCAAGGGAAACTATGAGACTCTATGGCCAGTAGTCCTGTTCTATAGAAATGTTAAAGGAAGTTCCTCAGACTGAAGAGAAATGGTACTAAGGGAAAATTAGAACTTCAGGAATGAAAGGAAGAGCCACAGAATTGGAAAATATCTGGTTAAATATAATAGACTAATTTTCTCTTCTTCAGTTCTTTGGATTACATACAAATACTGAAAGCAAAAAATTATCACATTTTCTAGTGCTGTATTTTTTTTATTTTTACTTTTGAAATAATTACATGTGCACAGAAGTTGCCAAAAAAAAAAAAAAGCACAAGGAAGTTCTGTGTACCCTTCATTCAGCCTCTCCCAGTGGTGACATCTTGCATAACTGTAGTATATTATCAATACCAGGAAAATGACATTGGTACAGTCCACAAAGTTTACTCAGATTTCACCGACAGCATTACACAATTTAGACTGCATGGTGGACGGTCTAAGATGCTTCTACCCAACCTTCCCTTCTCCTTCACTAGAAGTCAGATTTGTGTTATGATCTGACAGCCCTTCTGGCCTTCCCCATTTTCTGGCACAGGCATTTCCCCTAATAAAATCCTTGGAGATTTAGTCCTACCTGACATGTGTTTCTTAGACAACACAGACTGCACCAAAATTCACCCTATTTTTTATGTTACCAGTTAATCCATCCTGGAAAATGGGATTCAGCCTGAGCTAGAAGCATTTGGGATTCATTTGACTATTGTAACTGCTCCTCCTTCAAGGAGTTCTGTGGGCCCCTAAGAGATGGGGGTCAGACTGAAAGGAAGGCTCACTGTGATCAACTTTGTCTTGCTGTATCACATCAATGCTGTAATCACTCGTGTGGATAAAAAGAGCGGGTCTGGGAAGTTCCAGGGGCTTCTCTGTTCATCCAGGCACCAGAGGGCTGCATTGGTAAGTCTGTGGAATAGAGTAGAGTGGGGAGTGAAGAGCGATGAGCTCATTCATTTCTTGGAATGCGATGTATTGAAGACAACAGGTCCCTCACATAGTACCTCTGAATTTGAGAGTGACTTCACCTTCCTAAGCCTGTTTCCCAGTTGAAAAATAATTATAACCTCCATCTCACATGGCTGTAGTGATGATTCACTAAAATCCTATCTGTAAACCACAAAGCTTGTTGCAATGTAATGCTCAAGGAATGGGAACTGCTGTTATTTAGAAAAGTAATTCAGACCATGTAGCTGTACTGCTTAGAGCTCTTCCATGACTCCCTAGTGCAGGTGGGACAAATCCCACATCCTCAGTGACCTTGGCCTAGGAAGACTTACAGGAACAGGCAGTACTTCTTATAAACCCGGAAAAATAGCCCTTGTCTTGGGGCGCCTGGGTGGCTCAGTCGGTTGAGCGTGCGACTTCAGCTCAGGTCATGATTTCACACTCCGTGAGTTTGAGCCCTGCATTGGGCTCTGTGCTGACAGCTCAGAGCCTGGAGCCCACTTCAGATTCTGTGTCTGAATCCCTCTCTCTGCCCCTCCCCTGCTCATGCTCTGTCTCTCTCTGTCTCAAAAATAAATAAAAACATTAAAAAAAAAATAGCCCTTGTCTTGAGTCCTTTCATTGAGTTCTACACCTCTCAGACTTTAATAGGTATACAAATCAGCCAGGGATATTGTTGAGATACAGATTCTGATTCAATAGATCTGGGGCTTAAGATCCTGCATTTCTAATAAGTTACCAGATGATGCTGATATTACAGGTCTGCAAATAAGACTTAGCAAGGTTCTAAAAGGGCCTCTCTTTTGTTCTTTAGTATGTGCTTCCCCACTGGGCATAGAGTCTACAATTCAAAACTGTCATGACCATCTAGAATATGTGCCCACTTCTACATCATACTCCGTGTACCAGGGACCACACACTTCTCTACCCATTGCCTGGAACCTGCACAGCCCCTTCCCTGATTCATCCTCCTCAGGGAAAAACATGCTGTCAATGTCCACCCCTCCCTGGCCCAAGAGGTGACTATGGGTCAAAGGGGTGTCAACAGAGCCTGGACCTAGGCATGCAGGCAGGGATGAGAATGAGGGTGGAGTGGTTGGGGCTAGCTCTCCCTACATTGCCATGTTCTTTGGAACTTCAGAGAACCCAAGAATTCAAAATCTGAATCTCAACATCTAGAAAGATATATATCTGTCAAAGTGGGCAAGTAGAACATATTTTACTTAACAGTTTGGTAGCTTGATTTACAGTTTCTAAATACTTAGATATATGGTATGTGTGCCTCCATTTGTACTCTTGTCTTGGCCTTGAAAATGGCACCTACTGAGCTCTCCCCTCTTTTTAGCTCTGTGTTATTGCCACTGTGCATTTCCTTCAATTCTTTGAGCAAGTCATGAGTTGCCTGTTTCCTGGTGTTTGCATATGCTCACCTCCACTTTCATCTCCTACTTAACACTACTCATTACCTACCACCTATCTTTTCTCAGTTTAAACAACATGAACATGTAGAAGCTGACTTCTCTTCCCAAACAACTTCACAGTGTTCTCTTAACTCTTTCTTGGCACTATGTACTTTTCCTTCCAAAAGCAATTTCAATTTTAGTTACTCATTTATTTTTCTGCTTCTACTTTATTGTCCCTTTATTGCACCTTTGGAAACAGTTGGCTATGAGGAGGTGATATGTATGTGGGAAGAGAATATAGATTAATTTTGCTTTTGCTTGGAAAAGGTGTGCAAAAGAGGAAAGGAGGGAAGGAGGGAGAGATGGAGTAAGAGAGAGAGGCCATTACTATGAAAGGTTGGATAATCTGGGGCAGCAGTTCTCAAAGTGTGCTCCAAAAGCTCTTGGGAGTCCTTGAGATCTTTTCAGGAGGTTTCTGAGGTCAAATTATATAATAATATATTCATGATAATATTGAGATATTTACCTTTTTTTTTTTTTAACGTTTAATGATTTTTGAGACAGAGAGAGACAGAGCTTGAACGGGGGAGGGTCAGAGAGAGAGGGAGACACAGAATCTGAAACAGTCTCTGGGCTCTGTGCTGACAGCTCAGACCCCAATGCGGGGCTCAAACTCACAGAGCACGAGATCATGACCTGAGCTGAAGTCGGACGCTTAACCAACTGAGCCACTCAGGTGCCCCGAGATGTTTACTTTTTAACTGTCATTTTATCATGAACGTATGGTGGAATACATTTAGGAGAACTTCATAACTCCAACTGATTGTTCATAAACCAGTATTTTACAAATATCCGGTGTGTGCTGTTACAAGCCCATGTGTAGGTAAAAGATCCACTCAAAGGGCGATGCAGACCAGTGGATTTTAATGTGATAGATTATGCAAAGCTCATTGCTATGATTTCAAGTATCACGTAACAACCACTTTTTAAGAAGTTACTACTTATTGATATTGCTTTGTAGCTTCAAAGAATATCCACAATTATCACAAAGACTATTAGAAAACTTCTTTCTTTTCTAACGCTATAACCACATAAAGCCAGATTTCAACATAATGTGCATAAGGCTAGTTTCAACAAAAACAATATATCATAAAAAGTAAATGCAAAAGCAGAAGAGAATTGGTGGTTGTCAGAGGGGAAGTGGGCGGGGGATGGGCAAAATAGGTGAAGGGGATTAAGAAGTATAAACTTGCGGTTATAAAATAAATAAGTCATGGAGGTGAAAAGTACAGCATGGGGAATATAGTCAATAATATTGTATTAATGCTGTATGATGACTAAACTTACTGTGGTGAGCATTGAGTAATGTATAGACTTGTGGAATTGCTGTGTTGTACACCTGAAACTAATATAACACTGTATGTCAACTGTATTTCAAAAAAGAAAACAATGCAGAAGAGACTTCTATCTTCTATTAAGCCAAAGTTTCTATTATGTAAAACGATGACATTCTTTTCACATTTTGTGTGTGTGGAAAATATGGTTAACATGTAATGCATTTATCATTTTGTTCTGAAATGAATAAATGTTTTTTAATTTATCAATTTTAATTTCTAATGTGGCAAATGTCCGAGGATATAACCCACAGAAAGAAAAAAAAGCTCTTTGGAGCCCTCAATCAGTAAATTTTAAGAATGTAAAAAGATAGAGACCAAAACATTTGAAAAGCAATAACTGGCATTTAATTGAAGGAAAATTAAACCTAGCTAAGCATCTGTTCTTCAATATAATCCTCAGAGTAAATGAAGTAGTACAATTATGCAGTAACATACAATAAGAACATTAGAATATTATTCAATATAATAATAGTCATAATAACATTTGAAGATGTTTTCTATGTATCAAACATTTAAGTGCTTCATATGCATGATTCACTGAATTCTAAACAAACACATGGGGGATAAAGTACAATTGTTAACATCCTCTTTTAGATGAAGAGAAGCAGGGTCTTTAAGTTTTGGCAGCTAGCGTAGCATAACTGGGAATGAATCAGGTCTTACTGACTCCTGTATGCACCATCTAAACACCTGCCCGCTCTCCCTGGAAGGGCATTGAGTCTTCAGCTTAACTAGCATGTGAAACAAGGAAGTGTATATTTCAACCTGACTCAGGTGTTTTCCTAGGTCAGGGCTATGGGGAGCACAAACAAGAACTGCCAGCAGGGCACTGCATATACTCAGCAAATATTTATTGACTGCCTCCCACAAGTGGTTGCTTACTTAGGTGTGGTGATTCTGCAGTTAACAAAACACAGGCCAGCATAGATTGGGAAAGGATGGGAGCCCTGCAAAAGCAGACACCATGTGTAACAGGAATCTTACATTCACTTTCGTAAGACAATCTGACCTTCTGATCTGCCTTCTGTCCTCAACTTTAGTCTTCTTTATCTCCTTCCAATGGGAATGGAGCTGAGATTTGCATCTTTCAATCTTTCTCTTTCAATCTTTGAATCTTTCTGGACCACTTAAACCTCACATTCTGGACCCCTATCCTTCTTCCCTTCCCTCCCCCTGCTTACCCTCATGAATCCCTTTGGAGAGCCCATTTTCAAGCCTGCTTTATCCTCTCTCTGGAAATCAAGTGTTTTTTGTTTTTTGTTTTGTTTTGTTTTGTTTTAGTGTGTCCTCATGGTGAAACACCAGGTATTTAAATGTAATTTTTGATACACCCAGACCCTTGCACCCAGATATACCCCTAATGTCCGACCTTTCATTCATTCAATCATTTACTCGTTCAGTAATAGTATGCTTAGAGACTAATATAACTGTTGCTGGAAATAGTCATTATTCTTTTTATACTCAAACTCTACTTTTGACCTACCTACCCTTTAAGCCATCTCCTGTGTCCTTTTTAAAAATTTTATTTTATTTTATTTTATTTATTTATTTATTTATTTATTTATTTATTATTTTAAAGTATAATTTATTGTCAAGTTGTCTAACATACAGGGTATACAGTGTGTTCTTGGTTTTGGGGGTAGATTCCCATGATTCATCACTTACATACAACACCCAGTGCTCATCCCAAGTGCCCTCCTCAATGCCCATCACCCATTTTCTCCTCTCCCCCCCCCCATCAACCCTGTTTGTTCTCTGTATTTAAGAGTCTCTTATGGTTTGCGTCCCTCCTCCCTCTGTTTGTAACTATTTTTCCCCCTTCCTTTCCCCCGTGGTCTTCTGTCAAGTTTCTCAAATTCCACATATGAGTGAAAACATGATATCTCTCTTTCTCTGACTGACTTATTTCACTTAGCATAATACCCTCCAGTTACATCCACGTTGCTGCAAATGGCAGTGTTTCATTCTTTCTCACTGCTAAGTAGTATTCCATTATATATATAAACCACATCTTCTTTATCCATTCATCAGCTGATGGACATTTAGGCTCTTTCCATAATTTGGCTATTGTTGGAAGCACTGCTATAAACATTGGGGTGCATGTGCCCCTATGAATCAGCACTCCTGTATCCTTTGGATAAATTCCTAGTAGTGCTATTGCTGGGTCATAGGGTCCTGGGTCCTTTTGATACCACCATCTCTTTACTTTTATACTTGCCTCGTTTATAGCTCTGTCTCTTTAAAACAGCAATCTGATCTGAGAATTTTAATGTGGATTAAATCCATTTACGTTTGATAGGATCATGATTAGTAATATATTTGGACTCATGTCTACTTCCTTATATTTTTTGTGTTTTTGTGTTTTTTTCATTTTTCCTGCTTTCTGTTGAAATGTTTGCACTTTATTCCCTCCACGCCATTTCACAATTGTATGCAATTATATGCAAGGTTTAAATTTACCATTAATTTTTTCATATAAATACTTGATTTAAAAAATTCAAAATTAATCAGTTTCTCTATACTTGTCCCAAACAATATAATGCTCTTTGGATTTTTAACAGTGAATCCTGCACCTTCAGGTTCTCATGTTATTTTTGTCTACCGTTTTAGATCAAACTTACTTTTATGCCCCTAAAAGTAGCCATTATTATTTTTGTCATAAATATTTATTTAGATTAAACCATGCTTATCATGTTCTTTGGTCACTCACCATTGCTTCTCTCTTAGCCTCCTTTTTTCTCTTGGACACAGGTTTATTCTTTCTGAAGTAGAATCATTAGTAATTCTTTTTGTGATGGTCTATTAATTGTAAACATTTCAAACGTGCTTTGCCTGAAAATATTGTCAATCCTGCATAATAGGTTAGGTGAGTATAAAACTCATTTATCTGAGAAGTCTGCTGATAGCTGAACTTTTATTCCTTTGTAGGTGATATTTCTCTACTCTCTTGTTGCTTTAAAAAGATGTGTCCTTTGTTCATAGTCTATGTGTTTACTTCTAAGTGTCTAGGTAAGATTTATTTTTATTTATATTGTCTATGTTTTGCTATACGTTTTCAACCTAAGCACATTGAATTTCTTCAATTATGGACATTTCCGAGCCATTATCTCTTTGCATATTGTCATTCTTCCATTATCTCTATTATCTTCTTTTGGAATTTTCATTAGATTTATATTAGGCCTCATTCTGTTCTTCATATTTTTCAACTGCTGGTATTTCCTCAACTTTCTTAACTGCAGCTTGTTTAGCCATAAGGATAAAAGTCTGATATATGTATTTTATTACTCTGGCTGCTGCTATTTGTTGACCCTTAATTTGTATTTTCCGTGGTGCTTTACCCACCCGCCCTGGCCAACATCTTCCTTAAATAGGCTGAAGTCTTATACATCCATTTGTTCTCTTATTCACTCATGCATCACTTATCTCCCACCCTGTTTATTTATTTTACTGAGTTCTAATTGACCTATAACATTATATTAGTTTCAGGTATATAAAAGAATGATTCAATATTGTATATATTGTACAATAAGTCTAGTTAATATCTGTCACAATAAATAGTTACAATTTTTTCTTGAGAGAAGAACTTTTATGATTTATTGTCTTAGCAACATTTAAATACTTAATGTAGTGTTATTGACCCTGGCCCTTCCCACCCCTCCTGTCAGCTAGCCTGGAATGCAAAGGTCTTAAACTAAGCCGTAGATTTAGAAACAAAAGATCAGACTCACACTCTGTATCCTACCAAATAAAGAAGATGGAAGCTTACCACATGACAAAAAAGATATACCCTAAGTAAAGCACAAAAACAAAACAATGGACAATAGGAAGGAAAAAACTTAGGCATTAAAGAATCAACTCAGGAAATGGGACGATAATTGACAGGTGTTCCAAAAAGAGCACAGTTGAGAGAAATCTCACAATTTATCCCAATACCACTCTCAAGTTTTCTCTTGTTCTCTCTTGTTATATCTCACTTTCTTTTAAAATGTCTCTCAGTTATCCATGTCTACTAATTTGTTATTTCTGTCATTCTCTTGCCATTTTTGTCATTCTTGTCATTCCTCTTCTTTCTTCTTCCTCTTTCTGAATTTCTTTCAAAAATGCAATTTCTTTCTCTTATACTTTTACTTTCCCAATTTTTCTCTTTCTCAAATTCTCAATAATTCTCACATTTTGACAATATCCTAGTCTCTGAACTCTCTATTTCTCAACATTTTTCTCAAAATGAACTCAATTTCTGTTCATCTCCAACAGTCTTTCTTTATCTTTTTCATCTTTCTTACTAATCTGCTATCCACTTTCTTTCCTCTGTTATGCTCATGCTGTCTTTAACTTTCTTGGTATTTCTATATTTCTTTTAGTAGTTTTTCTTAATGTCTCAATATTCTTGATCCCTCAGTCTTTCTCAGGAACTTTTTTTTCAAAATATTTTCTTCAAACTCTTATTTACTCTCTTTTTTCCTTTTTCACAAAAGACAGAAAAAGTTTCAAACTCATGAAGATTCTGTAATGTGAACAGAAGGCAGACTGGCTAAGGCCCTGGGTCCCCCAAAATTCACTATTGTGAGTTTCCTGTTTTATTTTGTTCTGCCTTACATATACCAAAGGGACACTAGAAAAGTCAGCAAACCTAAAATTCAATGGGCACAGACAAAAAAAAATGCCCCCCAAAATCTCTCCTGTTGAAAGACCAGGAAAAGGGGCAGCCAAGCAAGGCAGACTTTTAGACAATATGCACTGTACAGAGAAACTCCAGTCCCTCATTTACCCTGGCCAGCAAAGGCTGAGTGAATAGCCTAGACGTCCACCTTTGCCACACTGTAAAAATGTATTCACTGTCCAGGTTCTTTTCACCTGGGAGGTCTCATAGAAGGCTGAGTTGGGAGCCAGGATTTCCATCTCTGTAGGGTGGTAATGAGCACCTCTCGTCTCATACAATGTCAGTTGAGACCAAGTGGGGAGCCTGGAGTTCCAACCCTATCTACTGTTAATGCAGTGTTCCTCCCTCTCTTTGCTGGGGTGGCAATAGATCAGGCTTAGTAGAGAGTGAGGACTTTCATGACTTCTCAGCAGTAGCAATCCCTCTTCTAACCCCACTCAAAAGGTGTCCCCCAGTGGAGGCCACATGGGGAACAGTAATGAGGTGTCCCTCCCCTTCTTATCCAGGGTAGAATTAACAGAGGCCTACTGGGGAGCCTAATCTTCCACTTCCACTTTGCTGTAATGAGTCCCTTTCCTCCCTTCCTTCTCCATGCCCCTTTTCCCAGTGTCAAGGGAGGCTGAGTGGAAAACTTGGACTTCCATCCCCACCTGATAGTAATAAGGTGGTATCCCCTTCACCCACCAGATTGGTGTCAGAGGAAGCCTGCTAAAACACATGATTTAAATAAGATCCTAAGTCTTATAACACAATGCACAAAATGTCCAAGTTTCAAGTGAAAATCATGTCTTACCAAGAACCATGGAGAGCTCATACTAAGTGAGACAATCAACAAATGCTAACACTGAGATGACATGGTGTCCAATTATCTGACAAGAATTTTAAAGCAACCATCAGAAAAATTCTTCAACAAGTAATTACAAATACTCTTGAGACAAATGAAAACATATATAAAATTTCAGGAAAGAAATAAGAAGAATAAAAAAAGAAATAAAGATATAAAAAAGAACAAAATGAAAAAATTAGAACCAAGATATATAACCAAAAGGGGGAAAAAAAAAACCCTCAATGGATAGGCTCAATAGCAAAATGGAAAGGACAGAGGCAAGACTCAGTAAATTTGAACAATAAAAGCTATGCAATCTCAACAACAGAGAGAAAATAGCCTGGAAAAAATGAACAGAACCTTAGGGACTTGTGGGACAAAAAGAGATCTAATATTTGTGTCATCAGAGTCCCAGAGGCAGAAGATTGGCAGAGGGCTGAAACATATTTAAATAATAATAATAATAATGACTAAAAATTTCTAGCATTTGTCAAAAACCATAAGCCTACAGGTTGAAAAATCTGACCAAAACTTAAATGGATTAAATTCAAAGCAATTCTTGAAAAGACATATTATAGTCTTTTGAAAACCAAAGACAGATTGGGTCTTGAAAGCAGTCAGAGAGAAATGACACATTACTGATGGGAAAAACAATTCAAATGACAGTGTATTTCTCATCAGCAACCATGAAGGGTGGAAGGAAATAACAAAATATTTTTCAAGTGCTAAAAAAATGGTTAAGCCACAATTCTATATCCAATGAAAATATATTTAAGGAATGAAGGAGAATTAAATACATTCACACATGAGGTAAATCTAAGAGCATGTGTCACCAGCAGGTCTACCCTAAAAAGAATGGCTAAAGAAAGCTCTGTAAACAAAAAGGAAATGAAAAAAAGAAGGACTCTGGGAACACTTAGAAGAAAGAAAGAACACAGAAATAAAAATATGGGTAAACACAATACATTTCCCTTATCTTCTTGAGTTTGTTTGATGGTTGAAGCAAAAATTATAGTAGTCTTCAGTATAGTTCTCAATGAATATAGAGAAAATAATTAACACAATTATATTATAAATGGGGAAGGGTAAAGGGACATAAAGGGGTTAAAGCTTCTACAATTCACTCAAAATGTCAATACCAGTTGACTTTGATAAGATATATCTATATTACATAATAATATATTAAGAAATTATATAATGTATATAATTAATGATTATACATATAATTTACATGTAATATATAAATATACAATATTACAATGCAATATGATAAAGTAACTTCAAGTGTAATTATACAAGTATAATAAAATAAAATAAAAGGATGAAAAAGATAAGATGCAAACATTAATCAAAAGAAAGCTGGAGCGCCTATCTTAATATTAGACAAAGAACAGAGCAAAACAAATTAACAAGGACAGAGAAGTACATTACATAATGATATGGTCAGTCTACTAAGAAGAACGAACCATCCTAAATGTGTATGCACCAAACAACAAATATGTGAAACAAAAACTGATAGAACTGAAAGGAAAAATAGACAAAACCACAATTATAGTTGGAGACTTAAATGTCTCTCCCTCAATAATTGATAGAACTAGATGAGATGAATAGCTCCCTCAAAAAATTGCAGTGAAGATTTAGGGAAGGAATGCCTGAAGCCTTCAGTAGTCACCAGCAGGGTACATAGAGTTAATCGTACTAGATATAATCTCTGACTCTATGGAGATTACATCTAGTGGGGAAGACAATTAATTATACAGTTATTTTGGAGTAATAAGAAAATTCAGGTCCTATTGGAGTCAGAAAAGGCTTCTTTTTGAGGAAGAATCATTAAGCCAACCTCTGAAGAGTAACTAGAAACTCTCTGAGTGAAGAAATGGATAAAAGTGCTTTAGGGAGAGGGAATAGCATTCAGCTATCCAAGGTTGAGAAAACTTGCTCACAAAAATAATAGTGAATCTGAATATTACAACTTGTCTTTGTTTCAAAAGGCTAGCCTTCTCATTGATTCTGGGATTTTCTATGTTAAATATACCTCAGAGGAAGATTAATAATATCTATCAATTACTGGATGCTAATTACATGCCAAGTGTGATGCTAAGCACTTTATATGTAATATAATTCTTACCACAAGCTGTGATATAGGCATTTTTATCAGTTCAATTTTAAAAAAGGAAAACGGGTTAAAAAAAGTTAATTTTACCTAAGGTAAAAATACTAGAAAATGGTGGCTCTGGGGTTCAAACCTAAGTCTGCCATCTACAGTGCCTCTAGTTTGGTGAACTGGAGTTCAGGGAAGCTTACCTGCCTGGCCTGCTGTGTTGGGCTGAGCCATATACTTTTCATATTGACTAAGGGACATTTTACCTTCTGTTATGGACTGAATGTATCCTCTCCAAACTCATTTGTTCAAATCCTAGCCTTCACGAGGGTGGAGCCCTCATGAATGGAATTAATACCCAAATAAAAAGGGCCCCAGAGAGATCTCTCTCTTTCTTTTTGCTATTTGAGGATACAACAAGCAGCATTCTGCAACCCAGAAGAGGGCTCTCACCAGAACCCAAACATGCTGGCACCCTGATCTTGAACTTCCGGTATCCAGAACTGTGAGAAAAATTTATGTTATCCCTGTGTTTTGTTATAGCAGCCTGAACTGGCTAAAACACCTACACCTCAATGATATGTCACTTGCCTTAGAGAATGGTCCAATCCAAGTCATATGCTCCAGAGATTTTCCAGTATGTTCTGAGTCTGGCAGATAATGAGATACTCATGACACCATTGAACCAAAAGAAACACTCTTACTTTACCCTTGCAGGTGAGGTGATATAGGAGAGGAATATCTGTGTCCTTGTCCTTTAGAGTTGCCATTGACGTAACCCAGGATGTGCACACCATCAAAATGGGCGGGGAAGATGTGATCTTTGTAAGTTGGTTCCACTTTAGAGAAGAAAGATGGAATCTTGAAATGTATTTATTTACCAATTCATGCTCAAAAGATTGTCTAATCTATATAAAAATTACACTTGAGGACAACTGTGAATCGCTTTAAGGGCCATTTTATTAACATGAGAATTATAGGTAACTGTAAGGTCCCCTTTATCATAAAAGAAGTCTTTCCATGGAGGATTCTGAGTTTATTAAAGATAAATTTTTTCCTTGCATTATGCCTAAGGGTATACTATCTTCATAGTGATCAAATGTAAACAGGAAGAGAAGGGTAGAAAGGCAAATAAAGTGAAAATGAGGGGAGATAATTAGGGAAAGAGGCAATGGGGAAATGCAAAAAGAAGACAGGAACACAAATTCAACCCAAATAGGCCTGCCCTCTACCCTATGCCAAAGCAGCTGGATATAAGCAAGTCTCCACTCATTTTTCCTGTTTGTTGCTGTTGATTTGGGGAAGATTTCATCTAAATAAGAAAAAGGGTGGGGTTGAGAGTATAAAAGGAAAAAATAAAGTCACATCTAGAGAAATCCTTGGAATCAAAAAGCTGATTTTTAAGAAGAATGCCGGTGCAATTTTGATTGGGATTGCATTGAATGTGTAGATTGCTTTGGGTAGTATTGACATTTTAACAATATTTATTCTTCCAATCCATGAGCATGGAATGTTTTTCCATTTCTTTGTGTCTTCTTCAATTTCCTTCATAAGTTTTCTATAGTTTTCAGCATACAGATCTTTTATATCTTTGGTTAGGTTTATTCCTGGGTATTTTATGGTTGTTGGTGCAATTGTAAATGGGGTCAATTTCTTGATTTCTCTTTCTGTAGCTTCATTATTGGTGTATAAAAATACAACCGATATTTGTACATTGATTTGTACCCTGTGAATTTCCTGAATTCATGTATCAGTTCTAGCAGCCTTTTGGTGGAGTCTTTCTTTCGGGTTTTCCAAATAAATCCAGTGAAGAAATGGGCAAAACACACGAATAGACACTTTTCCAAAGAAGACATCTAGGTGGCCAACAGACACATGAAAAGATGCTCAATGTCATTCATCATCAGGGAAATCCAAATCAAAACCACACTGAGATATCATCTCATACTAGCCAGAGTGACTAAAATTAACAACTCAGGAAATGACAGATGTTGGAGAGGATGGGAAGAAAGGGAACCCTCTTGCATTGTTGGTGGGAATGCAAACTGGTGCAGCCGCTCTGGAAAACAGTGTGGAGTTTCCTTAAAAAATTAAAACTAGAACTACCCTATGACCCAGCAATAGCACTACTAGGAATTTATCCAAAGGATGCAGGAGTGCTGATTCATAGGGGCACATGTACCCCAATGTTTATAGCAGCACTTCCAACAATAGCCAAAATATGGAAAGAGCCTAAATGTCCATCAGCTGTGGTTTATATATACAATGGAGTACTACTTGGCAATGAGAAAGAATGAAACCCTGCCATTTGCAGCAACATGGATGTAATTGGAGGGTATTATGCTAAGTGAAATAAGTCAGTCAGAGAAAGACAGATATGTTTTCACTCATATTTGGATCTTGAGAAACTTAACAGAAGGGAAGGGGAAAAATAGTTACAAACAGAGGGGGGAGGGACGCAAACCATAAGAGACTCTTAAATACAGAGAACAAACTGAGGGTTGATGTGGGTGGGGGAGAAGGGAAATGGGTGATGGGCATTGAGGAGGGCACTTGTTGGGATGAGCACTGGGTGTTGTATGTAAGCAATGAACCATGGGAATCTACCCCAAAAACCAAGAGCACACTTTACACACTGTATGTTAGCCAATTTAACAATGTTATATTTAAAAATAAAAAATAAATTAAAAGTGTGCAGGCAAAAAAAAAAAAAGGCTGATTTTAAAACTGTACACTCAGAGACTCAAGTGGTAGCCCTGGGATGTTAGCTTAGGTATGATCTGACTCCCCCCACCCCAACCAAACCAATCAGGAGCTTGATCTACCAGGGCTCCTTTTAGTAACTTTTCCCCGGCAGAGTACTCACCCCTTTCCCCATCTAAGCAAAGGCTATTTCTACTCCAAAAATCACATCCTTAGGATTCCTAGTTTTACTCCTTATCCCTCTTCCTTATAGTGTCTGCTTGGTATTTACTACATAAGCAATCGATAGTACTGCCATGTGAGAAGTGGGAGAACAGCCTACATGTAAATTTGGAAGTTATGGGTTTGTGTTCTTACGTATTTCTGTAATTCAATTTCTTTCAGGCATTCACAGTTTCATTTTACTATCTTTAAGTTGGCTTTCTGATGTTTTAACCTAGACCTTTGGAGTTATTTCAATTTTGCTTCCGACCCCATCCATAAGCGAGCTATTTCTACTAGTTCTTTGGACACTGTGGAGAAAGGTCTTTTTCAGAGTTTCTTGTTCAGCTAAGCCTCTTATTAAACCTTCACAGAAGCTACCTGAATTCAAATCTGCAGCACCCCTTGGATTATACCAGGGGTTCTCAATTCCAGCAACATTTTAAGAACACCTGGGGAGCTTTTAAGGTTCTATCCCAGACCAATTACATCAGAGTCTTTAGGCATAGGATAATAGTTCTAAAGCTCCCCAGGGGATACTAATGTGCAGCCACTGCCCTTGTCCAGTTGAGAACCACTGCACTTCAAATAGAAAATCCTCTTAATTAGCATCTCCTTTATTCTGAGCACATTAGCTCCAATTAGCACCACTTGCATCCCATTTCTGATCTTGGATATTTTCTGGTTTCTCCTTTTTTTTGCAAATCACTTCCATCCACGTGAGAAGCACAGAATTTATTCAGTTTGGGTAGATGACTTTGTTTTAATTAAATCACAAATGTAGTTTGCATAAATTTTATTTTTCTATATAACCTCTGCAATTTCAATAGAAAAATCACTTTATTATTTGTACAGATTAAAATAATCAGATGACATATTTGAATGTATATCAATTGTTATTTGAGTTTCCTTTGCTTTTGTTTTCAGAAATATTAGGCTGAACAAGAAACCACTTCTAGTGTAGCACACTTCTTAAAATTCTGGATGTTATATAAGAAATATATTTAATAAAATTCCTGAGTAAAATTGTAAAAATCAGAGAATTCCTTGTAGGACATAAATGTCAATCAAATACTCAAACATTCTAAAAGAGCAAATGAAACACTAGAACCAAAGTTTTCCATAGTGGTGTCTGCTGATCCATGGTGATCTAGAGTGTGGATTTTAATGGATTATGTATTCTGGGATAGGAGTCTGGGGCTCCTAACAGGTGAGAGATAAGATCTAAGAAAATAAAGTCAAAATCCAAGAAGCAGCACCCTTAGTAAGTAAAGGAGAGAAATGTCTGATCTGCAGATTGATACGGTGAGGATGGAAGTCTGTCCAAATCTGGCTCTGAGTGTCTAACATCATTCTCCTACTTCCATATATTAAAAAAAAAAAAAAAAATCAACCCAGAGATTAAGTTTAAAGTGGTCCAGAATTGGATGTCTCCCAGAAACTGCCAGAAATATGTGCAGATGTTTTTTTTTTTTTTCTGGGAGATTTTATTTATTTTTTATTTGTTGTAAATAAAATCTATACCACATGTGGGGCTTGAATTTATGACTCTGAGATCAAGAGTCCCATGTTCTCCGACTGAGACAGCCAGGCATTCCCTGTGGACCTGGAAGAATTACCACAGAATTAACTCAGACCTGGAAGAATTACCACAAATAAAAATCCTAAGGAACACAAGCTCAGATGCAATTAAAAGACAGATGGGAAATACTTCTGGTGTATTAACATTATTACAATACCTGTTAGCACAAAAAAATTTTTTTTTAATATTTAAAAAAATAGTTTTGAGAAGTAGCTTTCTTTTTTAAGATTTTTTTTTAAAATTAGAAACAGTTGTTGAATGTTTGAAAATTTGAAAATATTCTCTAGGCTTTTTACTGGGATGACATGAACTATTTCTTGCATTTCCTTCCTAATTATTTTCCTCATTTGATCATAGTTCATATAATAAAAATAATGTGAGATTTGTGAGAATTTTTTTTGGTTTATTACTTTCCTTACAATGCTGGGTTTATATTTAGAGAAATATTAGAACATTTATTATGTGGGAGGCACTGTTCTAAGCACTCTACCCATATTGACTTATTTAATGTTCATAAAAACCAGTTTACTATTATTATCACTGTCATATACATGAAATAATGGATGCACAAAGAGGTTAAGCAAGTTGCCCCAAATCAGTTACAAAGTCTTCATACTTAGACTGATTGGCTCCAGAATCACACTCTTGACCTCTATGCTATAGGACATTTCATAAAGTTCTTCCATGACTACAATGTAAATTAGGATTCTTTCTACTTCTTTGATAACACTGTTCATTTCTGCCTGAACATTAGCACAACTTAAAATTATTAATTTGTTTAATGTCTGTCTCTTTCTCTAGGCTCTTTCTCTTTGAGAGCAGGAACCATTTCCTGCCATTTCCCTGCCACATACACAGAACGTACTCAATAAATGGTTGAGAGAATGAATGCAGGGAACTTGCATAAAAGAGAACGAGGAAAAATGTTTCCTTCGTGGAGTAATGTCTCCATCTTGTGGAACTTTAGAATATCGTCATTAAAAAACATTTTTTAATAAGGTAGGTTTTCATAGAATTCTAAAGTGCCTATTTCCCAGGCGTGTAACCAATCTTTTCTACTGGACCAGCCCTTTTGAGATCGTTAGTGCTATAGAATAGCGCAGCCTCTTAAGGACAGGGCTTTCTCCTATTAGATTTGCTTGGTGCAACTAATTATGCAACTAGGTAATTAACTCGCCACAGTTTACGTCCAGAATGTGTTTGCTTCTACCTTGCCAAAAGATAGAGCACAGGTCCATCAACAACATGATCACCCAGGCACATTCAGAGCCCATTCTTTGCAGCGTTAATACAGACTTCGAAGAGGTCTATCTGCCAGCAGTCCCCGACTCGCCGTCACGTATTCGTCAGAGTGTGATGGCCACAGCAGGAACTGCAGAAATAGCCTCTGCCACACCATCATATACTACGAGAGCGGCTGATTATGCTCCACTAGAAATCCGAGGTTTCACTTGTATAATATTTTGCACACATAATCTGTTATAATTTTTTAATACAACACTTTAAGAAGAGTTATTTCCCTGATCTACCTATAAAGGGCAACTCACTTTTTGAAGTTAGCAAATCTTGCTATTCAAATCAGAAATGGACCAAAAAAAGTGCTTAGGCTAACCCGATTATAAGTGCAGGTTATATATACCGAGTCTCCCCCCACCCCGCCCCGCAACCAGGCCCAGTTTAGCTTCTCTGACCCTAACCTACAAAGAAGGTTAGAGACTGGAGGTCTAGGACACCACTGAGAGACGCTCCTTCCCCACGATTCTATGGTTTTTCAGGATACTCTCACCACTGAGAACTCTATGGTTCCGGCGCGGGTTGGGAGGTCTGAGTTTGAAAACCGTGGCGGGAAGATGGTGGCTACACCTGTCATCAGGCCCTGTTTCTGCCGTGTGGGAAGACGCTGGGACTGTGGCTTTCCCTGAATGGCCAAGAAGAGTTCGCGATGAATCTTCCGCGCTGGAGTGGGAAACGGCGACGTTCAGCATCAGGCTCGGACTCCTTCTCGGGAAGCTGCTGTGACAGTAATGACAGCCCCCTGCTCCCCTCAGGGCCGGTGCTGAGTCCTCCCCCAGGCCTGGGGCGCTGCTTGAAGGACCTCGGTCGCCTGCCAGCAGCAGCTGCAGGTACTCTCGGGCCCTCTGGGGGCGGCGGGTGAGGTGGGCAGCTCTGCCCAGCCACGTGTCGGGAGGTGTACGTAATTACAGCACAGAGCTTGCTTGTTTGCACAGCCTGCTAGGCTTCTACTCCCTTTCTCAGTTTGTGACTCCTGACTGGTGTGGAAGGTCACTTTCTGTTAGGACATGGACGTGCATATTGGGCAACAGCCTCGTGATAATATTCAAGTGGTTTGTGGGTCATTCGACCTTTACAGAAACAACTTGCTAGTGGCCAGTCTAATCATCTGTGGGAGGCTCAACGCGTAATAGTGCCCAGGACTCCTTACAGATCCTTATATGGGAAAATGCTTTATGTCAGGATATGCTCTATGTAGCCTCACTCCAACACACAGGGATTCCAAAACACGGTGGAGGACTACTGAAGTCATATATTAGCATTAGATTAAACTCTTAATTACTTTTTTCTTTCCTGAAAGGGGAATGCAAGCAGACAGTTTCTGACGATCAAATGGACAAGTTGCTGTTGGCAAACTGGGGACTTCCTGCAGCGGTTCTGGAGAAATATCACAGTTTTGGTGTAAAAAAGATGTTTGAATGGCAGGCAGAGTGCCTTTTGCTTGGACAAGTCCTGGAAGGAAAGAATTTAGTCTATTCAGGTATTAAAATTTGTGCAAATTAATTTCTTTATTACTTTAAAGACATGAATGTAAAGGATACTCTATTGAGGTAGTTATGAAGTAGTTAAAAGGTAGTAGTTATGAGGTAGTTTTAAAAAGTGAATGAGACAGTGATTTATAACTAGAGAAAGTCTTAAGTCTTAAAATATGAAAAGTGGAGTCTCATATACATACTTAAATTATGCAAATTCCATTATATTGGTGGTTGGTAGAGAGCAAAAAAGCAGACAATTAAAAATTTTTTTTACGTTACTTTTGGAGAGACAGAGAGAGACAAAGCACAAGTGGGGGAGGGGCTTGAGAAAGAATGAGACACAGAATCTGAAGCAGGCTCCAGGCTCTGAACTGTCAGCAGAGCCTGATATGGGGCTGAACTCAGAAACTGCGAGATCATGACCTGAGCCGTAGTTGGATGCTCAACAGACTGAGCCACGCAGGTGCCCCCAAAAGCAGACAATTTGAGGAGAGCTGTTCTGCTTGCTATTCCTCTCAACAAACATGTCCCAGGGTGAGTGTGCAAGGGAAATGTAAATCTGTTCTCCCCGCCACCCCCCCACCCTGTTGATCTCAGTTGCCTTACGGTGTATGAACATTATACATTATTTATTTATAAATTGACTCGCTTTACAGGGTTGCATACACAAAACCGCATGTAATTTGTTTTATAGAAGATTTATATAGGCTTCAAGAGCAACTCTGACATTCATACTACTTAATTTTTTTGCTGTGCTGACTTTAGAACTTACTTGGTAAGATGCACTTTCTTTGTATCAGTTTTCTCTGAAGTTGTGAGTGATCCAGGTTTTTCCTTATGGCTGCAGCAAATAGTTATCATTAGAAATAAGTTCAGACTGTGGAATCAGATTGGTTGGGTTTGAAAACTAACACTTGCCGCCTGTGGCAATTAATAGAGAGCATATTAATAGAAAGCATGAGAGAATGCTTAGAAGAGTTCTTGGCACGTAGAAGGTACACAATAAATGCTAACTGGTGACAGTGGTAGAATGGCCTGACCATTTCCGCTGCTTAAACCAAAACTGGAGTGTCATTCGTATCTCTGGTCACCAACTTATATCAATTAATTACCAAGTCCAGTGTGTAT
The DNA here is from genome assembly GCF_028749965.1 of Puma concolor. NCBI lineage: Eukaryota > Metazoa > Chordata > Mammalia > Carnivora > Felidae > Puma > Puma concolor. The sequence continues at coordinate 92,585,908 of NC_141675.1, forward strand.
TATCCCAAATAGCTTGATTCTGACTACTCTCTGTTTTTAGGTACATAACCTAGCTTATTATCCTCTCTCTTGTAGATTATGCTATCATCTTCTAGATTATGGAGTAGCCTTATAACTAGTTTATCTTTTCTCTCTGGTTTTGTTCTGCCTCTGCATCCAAAGTGGTCTTTATAAAGTACATGATCTTGCCACTCCTTTTTATGAAACTCATCATTCTGTGTTGCTTTCAGGATAAATTCTAAAGTCCTTATGTGGTGGGATTATAAAATTCTTTTTCATGTGGCACATTCATTTATCTTCTCTTACTCCTACTGATTTTATTTCAGGCTTACTAAATCACTGTCATCTGAATTTACCAGGATTTCCTCCAGGCCTTTGCACATGCTGTTTCTTTTGCTTGACATTCCTTTCCTCTTCCATTGTCTTCTCATAACTTCTATTTCCTTTCCATAAACTTTGTTACAGCTCTTCTCTCTCAGCTTCTATCATAGTTCCTATCACGATATATTAAAGTTGTTTATCTCCTTCCTCAAAGCAGGGCTTTTAACCATTCAGTACTTAAAGGAAAGGATCTTTAGATACAAACTAGGGACTCAATATTCATCATTTATTGTTCCAAAAAGGATTTGTTTAATAATTCTCTTCTGTGTGAGGCTATCTAGAACCCTGGTTTGAAGTCAGTGGGGTTTAAGCATATAAAGTTTTCAAATGCTAGTAGGGGACTTAATGATAGGTTAGTCTTAGGCCCTGTAGTTACTGGATGTGGTTTAAAACATTTATTTGTGCAGTATGTCAAATATTACTTCTCTTTATGATAACCTTATGGAATAATATGTTTTAGCTCCGACAAGTGCTGGAAAGACTCTTGTTGCTGAACTACTTATGTTGAAGAGGGTTTTGGAAATGCGGAAGAAAGCTTTGTTTATTTTGCCCTTTGTCTCTGTGGCTAAAGAGAAGAAATACTATCTCCAGGTAATGTTCTTGTACTAAGAACATTATTGTGATAAGACCTGTTATTGGGGCTGTGTTAATAAGTTTCTTTTATTGCGTCCCAGTGTTGCTTTGAAAGTTGACCATTTATGAAGAGAAACTTTTTTTTTATTAAAAAAAATTTTTTAAACATTTATTTATTTTTGAGAGACAGAGAGACACTGAGCATGAGCAGGGAAGGGGCAGAGAGATGGGGAGACACAGAATGCAAAGCAGGCTTCAGGCTCTGAGCTATCAGCACAGAGCCTGACGCGGGGCTTGAATTCACAAATTGCGAGATTATGACCTGAGCTGCAGTCAGACGCTCAACCGACCGAGCCACCCAGGCGCCCCAAAGAGAAACTTTAAAAATATTGCATAAAAGAGAAAGGGTCATCAAATCAAAAGAATGATTGGAAATTGTGTTAAAATTTATAAACTTTCCCTTAGGAAGTAAACATAATACTCATGCTGATTGAGTCATAAATTAAAAATCAGCATTTTAGCTGAATAGTAGGATTAGAGAGAAATGTGGAAAGGAAAGGGTATTTACAGAAACATATGCTATCCTGAGAGCCGTTCGGGAATATTTAAGGGAAGAAGAACAAAATCCATTGATGCTTAGGTAGAATCATATACCACTTCAAGCCTGTGGTCTGTTCTATTCTGCAAAAATGAATAATGTTTTTTATTTGTATGATACTCACTGGTTTTTAAGCCATTTTTACAAATACAGTGTTTCATTAAGTAGAATAAAGTTACTATTGTGATTTCTGCAGTGAAAAAATGCCGTGTTGGAATGGCAAGACTATTGTACTGGTGGTCCAGAAAATCTGGATTTTAGTCCCAGTTTTGCCATTAACTATGTTTTCAGACCAGGCACATAATCTCCTGGGCATCAGCATTTTCATTCTTAAAATGAGGATGTTAACCCTCAAACTATGGGTTAACTCAATAAACACTCAGAAACATTTTATTAAATGAACAGCTCTCAAGTTCAATGGTTCTATAAATCTTTTTAACAGTTATTTCAGAGGCCAAATAGCCAACAAAGCTGGTCCCACATCCTCTCAACTTAGACCAAAGTAGCAAAATGATGAAAGGATCCTTTTTATTAAGAAGGTATGTTAGTTACAATTTAAACTAAAAGAAAATTAACATCAAAGTCCCACTGCATTTGACTTTTGAAAACTTCCATTGTATAAAAAATTAGTGGGATAGTAAGAATATTTTTTTCATGAAGTATAAATTTGTTTCTTAAAGTGTTACATTAGTGTTTAAAAAAAGACCTAGTTTCTTGCATGTTTTTAGAATAAAAATTTAGTGCTTAAGGTAGTTTTTTTCCCCCAATTTTAATTTCTATAAATAGCTCTAGGAAATGCTGCCTTAATGCTATCATTAAAATGGCATACTTAATTTTATTTGGCTTTGTCTTAACAGAAAATCTCTGTTCTGAGTTTTGTCAGTTCTAAACTTCATATTTTTAGTATATGATTCTAAAAAGAACCAGTGTATCCTGGCTAGGAACAACCAACAGTAATCTAATAAATATCTTTTGATACTTATGTCTGTATCGTGGAATAGAACCAATCTACAATCCATGAATTTCAAATATTTTTACCTGTATTGTTCCTTTTTACTCAATTCAGAGTCTGTTTCAGGAAGTAGGAATAAATGTGGACGGTTATATGGGCAGCGCCTCCCCCACAAGGCGTTTCTCTTCCTTGGATATTGCTGTCTGCACCATTGAGAGAGCCAATGGTCTAATCAATCGCCTTATAGAGGAAAATAAGATGGACCTATTAGGTAAGAAAAGTAGGAAATAAGCAAATACTTTCTGTTGCCATTTTTTGTTGGAATGGAGTGGAGCTTTTGTGATTTCTACATGTCCCATGTTTTTTCTTACCGTCTATCATCATCTATTTCTGAAGTTGAGAATTGGCATCTGTAATGTTAGGAACTCTGTGTAAAAAAAAAAAAAAATTGTGTCCTGCTGCTGTTAATTGACTATTTCCTTGTATATACTTCACAAAACATAGAGGATATCCTTGAGCCCTCAAGTCATTTCTCATTATTTCTCTTCTGTCTAAACTTTACCAAGAATAGAAGGAAGCATGCTGGGGCTGGTTCTGTCATATCCACAGTTACTGTGTATGTATATTCATTATCATGTTCTAATGCTAAGATATCTAGATTTGGCCTCTTCTCAGAGGCTACCATTTAGCAGGGAAATGGTAGGGAGCTGTAGAAGCTGACACTGTATTTGAACTTAGGATTCTAGGAAGATTTTCTACCTTAATACTTTTTTTTTCTTTAATAACCTCTTAGGAAAGTCTATGTAGAGATAGCAACAGGAAGAGAATGGTTGTAGCAGCAACAGAAGCAGCAGGAATATCAGTTAGCTATTCATTGAGATCCTGGTGAACTTAAATGGTAAAGTAGGAGTAGGGTAGGAGTGAGGAGTGAAATCAAAGATTAATAAGACATGGCTCTGCTCTATAAAGCTTAGAGAAATCACATTCACCAATTTGTATCAGAATTGTCTTATTACTTGTGATCCAATTGGATTATAAATATGTTGAAGATTGCAATAGAATCTTATTAAGTCTTATATCTAATATATTGAGCACAGTGCCTGGCACACTAGGGAGAATAAATATTTTTTGAATGAGTGAGTGAATAAAATGTTGAAATAACTTATCATGCCATATAATTTTGAGATAGCTTACCAATGAGGAAAAGTAACATCATGCCATTAGGAAATAGACCTGAAAGATCTTGATTTTGGTGGGCAAGATTTGTAGGGAGGATACCATCGCCTGTGAAAACCATGACATGATGACCTTTAAAGGAGGTGTTGGTTGATACTAAATTTTCAATAATTCTTGAGCACTATTCCAAGTGCACAGACTGGTTTAATTCACTAAGTAGTGGAGAAGGGAATTACGGTCATATTTATGTTTTGTAGTAGGGTGATTCACTAGCCTATCACTTCCAACAAAAACATTTCTTAAAATCACTTCTTTCTTCTTGATCTGATCTTGTTTTTCTAAGCAACTTCCTAACATCAGTATGGTTGCCCTGGCTGTTTTCCCCCATAGAAAAGTCAATACACTGAATAACTGTCATAAATGTATTTGATGTCTCATTGTACATACATTTCTACAAGGTTGCCAATAAAGAAGTGTCTGAGTAATAAGAGGCAGTTTTCTCTGAGTTAGCCCTGATTTAGCTAATCATTGATTTTTAGATCCAGAATACTTATAGTAGGACCACTTATGATACCTGAAATGTCTTGAAAAAGGATCATCTACTATGTGAAATCTAATTTTTGTGTTAGGGTTAGAAATTTGTATCACCTGCAATATATTATAGTAATGACAGCTACTTACTGTATAAGATATTGGGTCTTTTAAAATTTTTCTTGAAATTGTGAAATTTTGTAAAATCTAGGAATGGTGGTTGTGGATGAATTGCATATGCTGGGAGACTCTCACCGAGGGTATCTGCTGGAACTTTTGCTGACTAAGATTTGCTATATTACTCATAAGTCAGCATCTTGGTAAGTACCTGAAATAACTGAGTTCCTGAGATTCTAGCAATGTTGAGAAAGGGTCTGCAAAATAGGTATGAATTAAATAAATTAAAGAAGTAGAATAGTACCTATTTAGAACAAACTCATGTATAGCAGTTAGTTTTTATTCCAAAAGAAGTACATAAGACTGAGAGTGATTTTATTTTGTAAACATTTAAAAATTTCTGACTACTCACCATTTTTATGATAAAATTTTAAAAATCCAGTTTTTGTATTTGTCAGTTATACATTCATTGTATTTAAGTAGTCAAAGCTAATTTTGAAAAATAGCATTTCTTCATCCTCCACTTATCAGAGGTAACTACTTTCAACTCTCATAGCTTTAAAAACAATTATTTACAGTGTTATCTCTAAATGTAACCACTTGAGTTTTTAGTTTTACAGTTTATATTGATTACTTACTGTGGAAGATGAAGATCTAGCTCTTTTTTTCTCATTTCAGTATGTATGTATTTATTTTTTACTTTTCTTTAAATCCAAGTTAGTTAACATATAGTATAAGAATGGTTTCAGGAATAGAATTTAGTGATTCATCACTTATATATAACCCCCAGTGCTCATTCCAACAAGTGCCCTCCTTAATGCCCATTACCCATTTAGCCCGTCTCCCCACCTACCTCCCCTCCAGCAACCTTCAGTTTGTTTTCTGTATTTAAGAGTCTCTTATGGTTTGCCTCCCCCTATTTTTATCTTATTTTTCCTTCCTTCCCCTATGTTCATCTGTTTTGTTTCTTAAATCCTACATATGAGTGAAATCATATGATAGTTTTTTTTCTGCCTGATTTATTTCATTTAGCATACTGTTGTAAATGGCAAGATTTCATTCTTTTTGATCACCAAGTAATATTCCATTGTATGTATATGTGTGTGTGTGTGTGTGTGTGTATATATATATATATATATATGTATATAACACATCTTTTTTATTCGTTTGTTGGTCGATGGACATTTGGGCTCTTTCCATAATTTGGCTATTGTTGATAGTGCTGTTATAAACATTGGGGTACATGTGCCCCTTCAAATCCTAGCTCTTTTTTATGTTCTTTACTTACCCAACCGAGTGTCCCATCACCTCCCCTCCACCCCACAGTCTCTGTCTTCTCATCACCTTCCCATTCTCCAAATACTGTTATGTCATAATTTTGCTCAGATCAATATTTAGTGTTATGCTGTTAGGACTATACATGCCATTGCCAACTGAGCCATGTAGTATATATTGTGACTACTTTTACTTTCTAAATAATGTTTTATTTTCTCTGAAATTAATAAATGTTTTTTTTGTTTATTTGTTTGCTGGCCTGTGTTTTGTTGTTGTTGTTTTTCTTTTATTTTGTATTTATTATGTGAGTGTGTGAACTGGAGAGAAGAGGAGAGGGAGGGAGAGAGGGAATCTTAAGCAGACTCCATGCTCAGCATGGAATCTGATGCAGGACTCCATCCCACAATCCTGGGATTATGACCTGAACTGAAATCAAGAGTGGGACGCTCAACTGACTGAGCCACCCGGGCACCCTAATGGTTTGGTTTTCTATGTCCTTATCACTGATTGACCTCCAGCCTCTTTCCCACGTATGTAAATTTTCATCCAATATGTTTTAACACATTTGCTATTATACCAAATTCATCTTCTTGAAGTTTCTCCAAAAGCCTTCTGAACTGTTCCAATCTGGATAGGTAGGTAAACTATATATGTATGTGCTGCACAGCACTCATTTTAGGATCTTTCTTTATCATTATCATTCATTCCTATTACTTTTTGCTTGAATCAGAGCACCCCTTTTTTGGATAATTTATGTTTTCCTCATTTTGGTGAGGACGTCTTTCAGGAAAATCCACTTTATTTTAGTGTACAGGCTATTATGCATGTGATTTTTTTGAAAATTTTCATGTCTGAAATGTTTTATAGCTATTTCATAGATTGTCCAGGTATAAAAGTCAAGATTTCCTTTAGAGTTTTTAAGACATTACTTCATTTTCTTGTTAGTGTTGAGAAATCCCATGCCATGCTTATCCTTTGTCCTTTGTATAAAATGTTTTAATTCTCTCTGGGAGTTTTTAGGACTCCTTTTATTCCTCAGTGTTGTGAAATTTCATGCTGATGTGTCTTCGTGTTCCATTTTTGTTCATTGTACTTAGTACTCAATAGATTCTTTCAATCTGGGAGCTCTTATGTTTCAGTCTAGGGAGATTTTAACACCTTTTGCAGTATATGAGAAAACATGGAGATAATCATCTATATCTTCAAGCAGTAGGGATATAGAAGATGTGACTAATACAATTACCAAATTTGACCTAATGGATGTATGTAGAAGAATTACCAAATAAAAGCAGAATGTTCCTTTCAATGAACATAGTAAATTTGTACTAATGCTGAGCCATAAAGCAATATATTTTAAAGGGTTTAAGTCACTTAAAATCTATTCTCTGACAAATGGGATTCAACTAGAAATAAATATAGGAGAGGCATGACTAGAAAATTCACACTGGAAATTGGGAAAAACATTTTGACCCATTATTGGGTCAAAAAAGTAATCACAGTAGAAATTGGAAGATAGTTTGAAGGCATATCTCCTAACAAAACTTTTGAAATGTAGCTAAAGTTTAAAGGGAACTTGATAGTATAAAGTGCATATATTATTAAAGAAGAGAGACTGAAAAATTAATGCATTATTCATCTCAAACTTAGAAAAAGAATAGTAAAATAATGCCACAGAAAGTAGAAGGAAAGAATTAAAGACAAGAGCAAAACTTATTGAAAGAGGAAAGTTATTATCTAGAACATTCACACACTTCTATGATCAAGGAGAAAAAACCCAATACGTCAATGGGCAAGCACCTTCAACAGGCATTTATAAGATGGTATCCAAATGGTCCATAAACATGAAATGGTCTTAATATCATTACTAATCAAGGAAATGTAAACTACTTCTTCAAGGGGGTATTACCACACACTTTCCAAAATGGCTAACATTAAAAAGATTGGCATTTGCAGCAACGTGGATGGAACTGGAGGGTATTATGCTAAGTGAAATAAGTCAGTTAGAGAAAGATATATGGTTTCACTCATATGTGGAATTTGAGAAACACAACAGACGAATATAGGGGAAGGGAGGGAAAAATAAGTTACAAACAGGGAGGAAAACCATAAGAGACTCTTAAATACAGAGAACAAACTAAGGGTTGATGGGATGGGGGCTTGGGGGTTGGAAAATACGGGTGATGGGCATTAAGGGGGGTACATGTTGGGATGAGCACTGGGTGTTATATGTAAGTGATGAATCATGGAATCCACTCCTGAAGCCAAGACTACACTGTATGTTAGCTAACTTGACAATAAATTAAAAAAGAAAAAAAAGATTGGCATCTTTTTTTTTTTTTTTACTAAGTGGTGACAAGATGTGAACAATAAAACACACATGGATTATGGAGATACTTTGGTACCGTCTCTGGAAACCAGTTTGACATTAATAAAATTGAAGATAAGCTATAACCCAGTAATTTTATTTCTAGGTGTGTACCTTAAAAATGACTTGGTGTATGTCCTGAAGGACATGAACAAAAATATTGTTAGCAACACTATTTGTAATTAACACTGTGTCTTTTAACATCATTTTCGTTTATTTTTTACAGCCAGACAGATTTAGCTAGTCCTCTGTCTAATGCCGTGCAGATTGTTGGCATGAGTGCTACTCTTCCTAATTTGGAGCTTGTGGCTTCCTGGTTAAATGCTGAACTCTACCACACCAACTTTCGTCCTGTACCACTGTTGGAGTCAGTAAAAATTGGAAATTCTATATATGATTCTTCAATGAAGCTTGTGAGGGAATTTCAGCCCAGTCTACAAGTAAAAGTAAGTCAGTATTCTTCGATCAGTATTCCCAGTGTTTGATTGCATTTTCTAGCAAGTCGTTAACATTTTCTGAGTTATATAAGTTAGTGGTTGCAAAGTAGTTGAATATGCTTTACATCACCATCAGAAGGATTATTAATATTTTTTTATTTAAAAAATTTTTTGTTTAGTTATTTTTGAGAGAGAGAGTCAGAGTGTGAGCAGGGGAGGGGCAGAGAGAGAGGGAGACACAGAATCCAAAGCAGGCTCTAAGCTGTCAGCACAGAGCCCAAAGCTCGAACCTGTGAACCACAAGATCATGACCTGAGCCGAAGTCAATTGCTCAATTGACTGAACCACCCAGGTGCCCCAGAAGGATTACTTAATATTAAGCTAATTGGTTTCATCTTAAATAACTGGTGGTGATGGTGAGAGAGGAAATGTAGTTGTGCCTTGAATTTAAATGATTATCGTTTTGTGGGGCACCTGCATGGCTCAGGTGGTTAAGCGTCCGACTCTTAGTTTCAGTTCAGGTCATGATCTCACAGTTGCTGGGTTTGAGCCCTGCATCAGGCTCTGTTCACGGTGCAGGGTCTGCTTGAGATTCTCTCTCTCCCTCTCTCTCTGCCCCTCCCCTTCCCCCACTCATACTCTGTCAAACTTAAAAAAAAATTATCATTTCCAGTAAGTATAAGTAATAGAAAATAATATAAATAATAAGCAATAACTAATTTTGTAGATTTTTCTTTTTAACTGGGAAAAGATTTTCTTATGGTTTAGTTTACTTACTAAATACTAATGTGGAAAATGAAACTTTTGTTAAGTAGTAATTATAATATATAGTAAAGGGGAAAAACATTTTTGGAGTCAGACCTATTTCTGGTATTCCATAGAGATTCTTGATATGACTGATATTAGTTGAATCACAAAACCTCTCTGAATGTACTGTCTTCCTCTATAAAATGCGATGTAACACTTATTGTAAGAATGAAGTATGGTTTTAAAAAACTGGCATCTAAGGTCACGATCTCGCGGTCCGTGAGTTCGAGCCCCGCATCGGGCTCTGGGCTGATGGCTCGGAGCCTGGAGCCTGTTTCCGATTCTGTGTCTCCCTCTCTCTCTGCCCCTCCCCCGTTCATGCTCTGTTTCTCTCTGTCCCACAAATAAATAAACGTTGGAAAAAAAAAAAAAAAAACTGGCATCTAGGAAGTGTTTGATGAATGATAAATTTCCTCACCCACCGATAAATACAGTTAAAAAATTTTAGTTCACAGTATTTTTTTAGGTCTGATTTTTCAATCCTGACATTAAAAAACTGATTCATCATCTGTGGAGTGGGGCATCTTCACATTTTATAAAGAGCTGTGCCTCTGAGTACTGAAACAGCTGGAGTTGGTAATAGGAGTAAATTCACGTTTCAGTACTCTCATAGGTATGCATTTGTAGCCTCTGTATGCCTGGCATGGAATCTTATTCAGTTGTTTTGCTCAGTACCCCAAACTGCAGCAGACTGTGCCTTGGTTACCTCAATGAAATATATATGTAAACACATTTATTTACTGTCCTATTAATCTCTTTCTATTATTATGTCTATGCCTCCACCCTATTTGAATCACTTGACCCTTATTCGGATTATTGAAATAGTCTCCTAATTGATCTTTCTATTTCCCACCTTCTCCCTTTCAGTCTATGCTTAAATCAGGAGCTAGTGATCTATTTAAAATGAGCATCCAAGGGGTGCCTGGGTGGCTCAGTCGGTTGAGCGTCTGACTTCAGCTCAGGTCATGATCTCACAGTCTCTGAGTTCGAGCCCCGCATCCGGCTCTGTGCTGACAGCTCAGAGCCTGGAGCCTACTTCAGATTCTGTGTCTCCCTCTCTCTCTGCCCTGCCCCTGCTCATACTCTCTCTCTGTCTCCAAAATAAATAAAAACATTAAAAAAATTTTCTTTTTAAATGAGCATCCGATCACATAACCATTATGTTCCCAAACTTGGAATGCTTCCTTGTTTCATTTTGAATGAAGGCCAGCCTCTTTTTGGTAGCCTATAATGCCCTATGTGATCTGTCCCCAGCCCCTTAGTGCTCTGACCTCACCTACTACATTCCTTCTCACTCCCACCACAGCCACATTGCTGTTCTATGATACACCAAGAATCTTCTACCTCAGGTTCTCTCTGTCTGGAATGCTTTCCCCCCACTCGTCAGCATGGTTTACTCTTTCACCTTTGGACCTTTACTCAAATGTCACTTTCTGAGACCTTCCCTGGCTAACTCATCTAAATTATAATGTCCTCCCTTTCCTGGTCCCTATTTTCCATTTTATTTTTAGCACTCTTCAAAATTCTGTGTGTTTTACTTAGCTTGTTTTTGTTATTATCAATCCCTTCTTACTGGAGTAGTAAAATTCTGAGGGCAGAGCTTTTTTTCTGCTTTGTTCTTTATCTCCAGTACCTAGAACAGTATCTGGTATGTAGTAAATGTTTGTTCATCAAGTGAATGAATGAATGAATTAATCCAGTTAAACACACCGACCTTCCAGTTTTGAGAACTCACTGGGCTACTAGACATTTACATATACTTTGTTCTACCTGAAATTACCTTGCATCATAAGGAAGCTTATTTCTTTTTTTTTTTTCTCTTGCTTTTTCTTTGTTACTGACTTTGTAACTGGTTTTTATTATACCTTTCAGTAGAAAAAAACCTTCCCCAATAAGCAAAATGAGTGACTTGAAACTGATGTGAAATGTTTTGAAAGACCACTAAAATGACTATTTCTCTTTCTTTTTTAGGGAGATGAGGACCATGTTGTTAGTTTATGTTATGAGACCGTTTGTGATAACCATTCAGTATTACTTTTCTGTCCATCAAAGAAATGGTGTGAGAAGTTGGCAGATATCATTGCCCGTGAGTTTTATAACCTACACCATCAAGCTGAGGGTAAGTTACTGATGGAAATGAAAGCCTCTATTTTCAGTATATTTGCTTAAAAGTAATGTTAATGATTATATAAATAAAGTATAGTTCTCTTTGATCATTGCCTCCACCTGCCCACTGGACACTCCTTTACAAAACTATGCTCCTCTCCTTATCCTCATTATAGACAATGTATACATACACTCAGGCTAACCTTCAGATTTTTGTAATACTGGATTTATACAGGTGCATACTACTAAACATACAAGATTCTTCATCTGGGGTCCATGGGCTTTGAGAGATATCTTTGAAGCCCCTAAATTATATATAAAATTTCATATACACATTTTTCTGGAGAAATCAGACATCTCTCTCTTTATATTTCCAAACTCTAAGAAAGAATCACACACATATACATATGTATGTATATAAACACATATGTATTTTAAAATCAGCTTTATTGAGGTTTAATTTATACACAATACAATGTACCCATTTGAATTATATAATTTAATGAATTTTAACAATTGTATACATTTGTTTAATCCCTACTCTAATGAACATATAGAACATTTTATCCTAAAATGTAATCTTTGCTCTTTAGCTATCAATCTCCTCTCTATTCTTAGCCCCAGGCAACCTCTGATCTGCTTTCTGTTTCTCTAGATTAGTTGTGACTTTTCTAATAATTTCATATAAATGAAATTACATAGTATGTATGTGTGTTTTATGTTTGGCTTCTTTCAGCATGGTATTTTTAAGATTCATCCAGGTTGTTAAATCTATCAAACTGATTCTTTTTTATTGCTGAGTAATAATTTAGTGTATAGCTATGACCATTAGTATATATCTTACTGATTCTAGGATGAGCCCTGTTCCCTCACCACTTTTGCTAACCTGTGGTCCCTTGGGGTCCAAGATAGGTGTAGAGAAGACAGAGACCAACCAGTTCTGGTCACAGAATATTAGGATATTTTATGAATTCATTATGCTACTGCAGTCATGAGGATAGGTGATAGATACCTCAAGCTTAGATCTAATAAGTAAACTTTGCTTGAAGTTTATTTTGGGAAGACTCCAGCCCAACATTATAATACTGCTTTTATTTCCCTCCTAATTGATGTTTCCTATACTATGCCATTTATATTCTTTATGTTGTACCATAATAACTTAAATTCCTTTGATAGACAGAAATATTATTATTACCTTCTTTGCTTGAGATTCTGTCATTTTGATTTATCACAAGGGTTCCCAAATCCTGGTGCTTAAATTGGAGCCTGGGCTATGATGAACTTTTCACTAGAAAAGTAAAGACAAGGCAGCACATTTTTTGTAAAGCTGAAGTTTAAATTCTGAAATTATCCCTACTAATTTCTTTTATGTTAAGATGACTTTTCTTTGGAAATAAAGGTATCAATCAATGGTAGTTTTAAAAAAATGTTTAATTGTACTTAGCATAATAAAACATTGACAAGCCTCTCTGAGTCTTTAAAAATTTTTTTTAATAAAAAAAACGTTTTTTTAAAATGTTTATTTATTTTTGAGAGAGACAGAAACAGAATGTGAGTGGGTTAGGGGCAGAGAGAGAGGGAGACACGAATCCAAAGCAGGTTCCAGGCTCTGAGCTGTCAGCACAGAGCCCAATGTGGGGCTTGAACTCACAAGCTGTGAGATCATGACCGGAGCCAAAGTCGGACGCTCCACCGACTGAGCCACCCAGTGCCCCCCAATTTTTTTTTTAATGTTTATTTATTTTTGAGAGAGAGAGTGAGACAGAGTGTGAGCGGGGGAGGGCCAGAGAAAGGGAGACACAGAATCCAAAGCAGGCTCCACGCTCTGAGCTGTCAGCATGGAGCCCAATGTGGGGCTCGAACTCACGGACCACGAGATCATGTCCTGAGCTGAAGTTGGACACCCAGCCAACTGAGCCACCCAGGCGCCCCTCTGAGTCTTTAAAATTTTAAGAAAAGTTTACCTAAAATATTTTTTTAATTAGGAAATAGAAGCTATATTAAAAATATATCTTATGAGAAATTTGCTAGTTCAGAAATCCAAAAGTTTGGGAGATTCTTTAAAGAAAACATAGTTCCTACACCTAAAAAAGTTGAGGTCTTACTTAATAAGGGAGCAGGTTACACAGAGAGACAAAAACAGAAGGTAATGTGTGATTAATTACCACATTAGTGGCAAATAGGCTAGAAAAATTGTCACACAGAAATAGGTTCCTAGGTGGTTCTGACACTGCTGGTTGGTGGGACACACTTTGAGCAAGGATTTTTTTTTTTTTTTTTTGCACACATTTTAATCATTTTTATTGAGCATTGGCACTTCCATTTTTCTGAACCTTTAGGGGGACATTCTATATTTGCTTTTTATTCATCCTTCCTTTCAGTCTTTTTATTCAAACAAGACATTTAGTCTGATATCAAGTAATGCTGGTTTCAAAGGCTTAGCGCCTTCTCACAAAGAAAATGACATTTCCGAGTATTCTCTACCATATACAAACACTTACAGTTATTTAAAACTAGATTTTATATACCTATACCTATACCAAATGGTCCGCTGAATTTTCTGTTTTGCAATTTAATATATCTGACTTTTGCATGGAGGCAATTATGCACAAGGTGATCCACATCCTTGCAAAAACTGGTACATAAAATGATTTTCAGAGAATTTAAAGGCTGTCATTACTAGAATTATAAGTGGAGAATCTAGAATTATTATTGGTCAGTATTAAGTCTATTGGCGTTCTGTTAAGTTTGTTTTCTCTCTCTCCCATCATCTCCTCTATGACCATTTCCTATTTGGAATGCCATTTCTTGGGCTCCTACTTGAGACTCAAGGATGCCTATTGTGTCAGAGTATACTGATGAGTAAGGATTTTGATTTTTAGGCTCTGAGTGGTAGTATCTGTAATCCTCTCCTTCCTTAGCTGGGTCCTTTGTCCCCTCTTGTGGGCTTGGTCTCACTCTACTACAGTACTTTCTAAACTTTGGTGCACATTAGAATCATCTGGGAGATTTAAAAATTCCTTATGTCCAGGTTGCATCCTATTACATCTCAATGGCCAGGAATGAGAGCCAGCCATCAGTATTTTTAAAAGATGTTCAGCTAATTATTATATATGGTAATTTTAGAACCATTGCCCTGATATTTACCTCTGTCCTGACTTAGGCAGATAGCACTTAAGGAGGTCTATCCAGAGGTGAACAGTGTTGATAATTTTTCTGTGACAGGATTGGTAAGATCATCTGAACTTCCACCGGTGGTACTGGAACAAAAGAGTCTACTAGAAGTGATGGATCAGTTAAAACGTTCACCTTCAGGACTGGACTCTGTATTACAAAAAACTATACCTTGGGGAGTAGCATTTCATCATGCAGGTATCCATATTTGTAATCTGTTATTAAGAAGCCCCCTCCAGATATCCTCATAATTCCTTCACATTTATATTTGTGTGCATTTGATTTCTTGTCAGTCTAATACTCTTAGATTTCATTTTAAGAAATTGTGTGATTAAGATTAAACAAGAATAAAACATGTTTAGTTTACTTATCTGCATAGTATATAAAACTACATAAAGGCTTTTTTGTTCCCTTGGAGAAGTGAATTCTATAATTGTTACCTTTCTACATTTTGTTTTCTTAAAATTTAGGTTAGACAGGTATTTGCTACCCTAATTTTATGCTACTCTGAGTGTTTCCTTTTATCTTAAGGGGTATTGAAATATACTTACAAATATATCAAAATCAAATTAATTTTAGAAATTGTCATATTGTATTTTGAGAGCACTAGAAGTGTTTAAAAATAAAACAGGTCAAAATTGCAAGGATTATACAGTCACTGAACTAAAAACTTCTTTCAGAGAGTGGTTTGTCCATGATTATATGTACTAAGAATATGATTAAGAATATATAGTTCCTAAAATTAGGAATTTAACCTTTTCAATTTATTTAAAATTTTCATTGCATGTACATAAATAAATTTTAAAATATATGTGTATATATAAGAATACAGGATATTTTTATTATATATAACTTATGCATATTAATAAAATGAATACCTGTGGACCCACTACTTAATTTATAAACTAGAACCTCAATCTTTTTGATATTTTTTAAATTATTATTATTATTTTTTTTTTTGAGAGAGAGAGGGGGACAGAGTGTGAGCAAGGGAGGGGTAGAGAGAGAGGGAGACATAGAATTGGAAGTAGGCTCCAGGCTCTGAACTATAGCACAGAGCCCAACACGGGGCTTGAACTCATGAACAGTGAACTCGACCTGAGCCGAAGTCTGACGCTCAACTGACTGAGCCACCCAAGCACCCAATCCTTTTGATTTTTTAAATAAAATTAAAAATAATCTAGATAAGCATATATTGTATATACTTTTTTCATTTACTTGTATATATATTCTTTAGCATTTATTTATGTCAAAACTGTGCCTGACCACTGTGTTGGATAGACCCTGAAGATAGTGTGATGCATAAGCAATGTCTCTATGCTCAGTGAGTTCATTTTCTAGAACCGAGGTCAACAAACTGCAGTCTGCTGGTCAAATCCAGCACACCATTTATTTTTGTAAAGTTGTATTGGAACACAGTCATGCTCATTTGTTCTGTGGCTGCTTTCATTTGACGGTGGTAGGGTTGGCACAGACCATCTGTCTTGCAAAGCCTAAAATATATACAGAAAAAGTTTGCCTACCCTGGTCTAGAAGATGAGATAGAAGTATACTAGAGGGGAATGCAGGAGAAGATGGCAGCGTAGGAGGATGCTGGGCTCACCGCGTTCTGATGATCACTTAGATTCCACCCACATCTGCCTAAATAACCCAGAAAACTGCCAGACGTCTAGCAGAATGGATTCTCCAGAGCCAAGTAGACAAGAGGCCCATGGAAGAGGGTAGGAAGGGCGGAGGGGCAGTGCGCACTACATGGACTGGCGGGAGGGAGCCGGTGGGGTGGAGGGGCAGCCCACCTGGCAAGGCAGAGCCCCGAGTCTGGCTTGTAAAAGTAGAGGGGCCAGACTGCGTGAGTTCTGACAGCCAGCAGGACTTAATATCTGGAATGTTATAAGTCAACAGCTCTGCTCAGAGAGCGGGAGGGCGAGAGGACAACAGGAGGGAGAGGTGTTGAGCTGCAGAAGACAGACCTCAGCTCGGCGGGGAACAAAGACACTGGCCAGCATCATCTCCCTCTCCCATCCCCCAGCCAAAATCCCAAAGGGAACCAGTTTCTGTCACCGAACTTGCTTGCACCGCACAAACACCCAATGCTGTGCTTCTGTGGATCCATCCCTCCGACAGGTCTGCCTGCCTCCCTCCCGGTGCTGCAGGGCCCCTTCCGCAGGGGACCACCCATGGCAAAGCGAGCTAAGCCTGCCCCTCCTGCCCCTGTGCACCTTGCGGATCCACCTCGGCTAATACTCCAGATCCCATAGAAGCAGCACCACAAGCCTGGCAGTGTGCAAGTAGCCCCCACAGGGGCCACACCACTCCACAGTGAGTCCTGCCCCTGGGAGAGGGGAAGATAAGGTACACACCAGTCTGACTATGGCCCAAGCTGTGGGCTGGGGACAGACATCAGGTCTGACTGCGGCCCTGCCCACCAACACAAGTTATTCTAGACAGCACAAGGGAAGTGTCCTGCAGTTCCCTGCCACTCCAGGGACTATCCAAAATGATGAAACGGAAGAATTCTCCTCAAAAGAAACTCCAGGAAGTAGCAACAGCTAACGAATTGATCAAAAATGATTTAAGCAATATAATGGAACGTTAATTTAAAAATTTTTTTTTCAACGTTTTTATTTATTTTTGGGACAGAGAGAGACAGAGCATGAATGGGGGAGGGGCAGAGAGAGAGGGAGACACAGAATCGGAAACAGTCTCCAGGCTCCGAGCCATCAGCCCAGAGCCTGACGCGGGGCTCGAACTCACGGACCGTGAGATCGTGACCTGGCTGAAGTCGGACGCTTAACCGACTGTGCCACCCAGGCGCCCCGGACATGAATTTAAAATAATAGTCATAAAATTAATCGCTGGGCTTGAAAAAAAGTATAGAGGACGGCAGAGAATCTATTGCTACAGAGATCAAGGGACTAAGAAACAGTCAGGAGGAGCTAAAAAATGCTATAAATGAAGTGTAAAATAAAATGGAGGTGACCATAGCTCAGATTGAAGAGGCAGAGGAGAGAATAGGTGAATTAGAAGTTAAAATTATGGAAGGAGGAAGCTGAGAAAGAGATAAAAAAAAAAAATCCAGGAGTATGAGGGGAGAATTAGAGAACTGAATGATGCAATGAAACACAACAATAGCTGTATAATAGGAATTCCAGAGGAGGAAGAGAAAAAGAAAGGGGCTGAAGGTGTACTTGAATAAATCATAGCTGAGAACTTCCCTGATCTGGGGAAGGAAAAAGGCATTGAAATCCAGGAGGCACAGAGAACTCCCTTCAGACGTAACTTGAATCAATCTTCTGCAGGACATAGCATAGTGAAACTGGCAAAATACAAGGATAAAGAGAAAATTCTGAAAGCAGCTAGGGATAAACACACTCTAACATATAAAGGGAGACCAATAAGATTAGTGACAGATCTATCTACTGAAACTTGGCAGGCCAGAAAGGAATGGCAGGAAATCTTCAATGTGATGAACAGAAAAAATATGCAGCCAAGAATCCTTTACTCAGCAAGTCTGTCATTGAGAATAGAAGGAGAGATAAAGGTCTTCCCAAACAAACAAAAACTGAAGGAATTCATCACCACTAAACCAGCCCTACAAAGAGATCCTAAGGGGGATTCTGTGAGTGAAATGTTGCAAGGACCACAAAGTACCAGAGACATCACTACAAGCATGAAACCTACAGACATCACAATGACTCTAAACCCGTATCTTTCTATAATAACACTGAATGTAAATGGACTAAATGTTCCAATCAAAAGACATAGGGTAATGGAATGGATAAAAAAACAAGACCCTTCTATTTGCTGTTTACAAGAGACTCGTTTTAGACCTGAGGACACCTTCAGATTGAAAGTGAGGGGATAGAGAACTATCTATCATGCTACTGGAAGTCAGAAGAAAGCTGGAGTAGCCATACTTATATCAGACAAGCTACACTTTAAATTAAAGGCTGTAACAAGAGATGAAGAAGAGCATTATATAATAATCACAGGGTCTATCCATCAGGAAGAGCTAACAATTATAAATGTCTATGCGCCAAATACGGGAGCCCCCAAATATATAAAACAATTACTCACAAACATAAGCAACTTTATTGATAAGAATGTGGTAATTGCAGGGGACTTTAATACTTCACTTACAACAATGGATAGATCATCTAGACACAGGATCAATAAAGAAACAAGGGTCCTGAATGATACATTGGATCAGATGGACTTGACAGATATATTGAGAACTTGTATCCCAAAGCAACAGAATATACTTTCTTCTCGAGTGCACATGGAACATTCTCCAAGATAGATCACATATTGGGTCACAAACAGCCCTTCTTAAGTATAAAAGAATTGAGATCATACCATGCATATTTTCAGACCACAATGCTATGAAGCTTGAAATCAACCACAGGAAAAAGTCTGGAAAACCTCCAAAAGCATGGAGGTTAAAGAACATCCTACTAAAGAATGAATGAGTCAACCAGGCAATTAGAGAAAAAATTAAAAAATATATGGAAACAAATGAAAATGAAAATACAACAATCCAAACGCTTTGGGATGCAGCAAAAGCAGTCCTGAGAGGAAAATACATTGCAATCCAGGCCTATCTCAAGAAACAAAAAAAACCCAATTACAAAATCTTAACAGCACACCTAAAGGAAATAGAAGCAGAACGGCAAAGACACCCAAACCCAGCAGAAGAAGAGAAATAATAAAGATCAGAGCCGAAATAAACAATATAGAATCTAAAAGAACTGTAGAGCAGATCAATGAAACCAAGAGTTGGTTTTTTGAAAAAAATAAACAAAATTGATAAACCTCTAGCCAGGCTTCTCAAAAAGAAAAGGGAGATGGCCCAAATGGATAAAATCATGAATGAAAATGGAATTATTACAACCAGTCCCTCAGAAATACAAGCAATTATCAGGGAATACTATAAAAAATTATATGCCAACAAACTGGACAACCTGGATGAAATGGACAAATTCCTAAACACCCACACACTTCCAAAACTCAATCAGGAAGAAATAGAAAACTTGAACAGACCCATAACCAGCAAAGAAATTGAATCAGTTGTCAAAAATCTCCCAACAAGTAAGAGTCCAGGACCAGATGGCTTCCCAGGGGAATTCTACCAGACATTTAAAGCAGAGATAATACCTATCCTTCTCAAGCTATTCCAAAAACTAGAAAGGGAAGGACAACTTCCAGACTCATTCTATGAGGCCAGCAGTACTTTGATTCCTAAACCAGACAGAGACCCAGCAAAAAAAGAGAACTACAGGCCAATATCCCTGATGATGATGATGGATGGATGGATGCAAAAATTCTCAATAAGATACTAGCAAATTGAATTCAACAGCATATAAAAAGAATTATACACCAGGATCAAGTGGGATTCATTCCTGGGCTGTAGGGCTGGTTCAACATTCGCAAGTCAATCAATGTGATACATCACATGAATGAAAGAAAAGATAAGAACCATATGATCCTGTCAATCAATGCAGAAAAAGCATTTGACAAAATTCAGCATTGTTTCTTAATAAAAACCCTCGAGAAAGTCGGGATAGAAGGAACATACTTAAACATCAAAAAAGCCATTTATGTAAAGCCCACAGCTAGTATCATCCTCTATGGGGAAAAACTGACAGCTTTCTCCCTGAGATCAGGAACATGACAGAGATGTCCACTCTCACTGCTGTTGTTTAACATAGTGTTGGAAGTGCTAGCATCAGCAATTAGACAACAAAAGGAAATCAAAGGCATCAAAATTGGCAATGAAGAAGTCAAGCTTTCACTTTTTGCAGATGACATGATATTATACATGGAAAACCAGATAGACTTCACCAAAAGTCTGATACACCAAAAGAACTGATACATGAATTCAGCAAAGTTGCAGGATACAAAATCAATGTACAGAAATCAGTTGCATTCTTATACACTAATAATGAAACAACAGAAAGACAAATAAACTGATCCCATTCACAATTGCACCAACAAGCATAAAATACCTAGGAATAAACCTAACCAAAGATGTAAAAGATCTGTATGCTGAAAACTATAGAAAGCTTATGAAGGTAATTGGAGAAGATATAAAGAAATGGAAAAACTTTCCATGCTTATGGATTGGAAGAATAAATATTGTCAAAATGTCAATTCTACCCAAAGCTTTCTACACATTCAATGCAATCCCAATTAAAATTGCACCAGCATTCTTCTTGAAGCTAGAACAAGTAATCCTAAAATTTGTATGGAACCACAAAGGCCCCGAATAGCCAAAGTAATTTTGAAGAAGAAGACCAAAGCAGGAGGCATCACAATCCCAGACTGTAGCCTCTACTACAAAGCTGTCATCATCAAGACAGCATGGTATTGGCACAAAAACAGACACATAGACCAATGGAATAGAATAGAAACCCCAGAACTGGACCCACAAAAGTATGGCCAACTAATCTTTGACAAAGCAGGAAAGAACATCCAATGGAAAAAAGACAGTCTCTTTAACAAATGGTGCTGGGAGAACTGGACAGCAACATGCAGAAGATTGAAACTAGACCAGTTTCTCACACCATTCACAAAAATAAACTCAAAATGGATAAAGGACCTGAATGTGGGACAGGAAACCATCAAAACCCTAGAGGAGAAAGCAGGAAAAAACCTCTCTGACCTCAGCCGCAGCAATTTCTTACTTGACACATCCCCAAAGGCAAGGGAATTAAAAGCAAAAATGAACTATTGGGACCTCATGAAGATAACTTCTGCACTGCAAAGGAAACAATCAACAAAACTAAAATGCAACCAACAGAATGGGAAAAGATATTTGTAAATGACATATCAGACAAAGGGCTAGTATCCAAAATCTATAAAGAGCTCACCAACCTCCACACCTGAAAAACAAATAATCTGGTGAAGAAATGGGCAGAAAACATGAACTGACACTTCTCTAAAGAAGACATCCAGATGGCCAACAGGCACATGAAAAGATGCTCAATTTCGCTCCTCATCAGGGAGATACAAATCAAAACCACACTCAGATACCACCTCACGCCAGTCAGAGTGGCTAAAATGAACAAATCAGGAGACTATAGATGCTGGCGAGGATGTGGAGAAACGGGAACCCTCTTGTACTGTTGGTGGGAATGCAAACTGGTGCAGCCACTCTGGAAAACAGTGTGGAGGTTCCTCAGAAAATTAAAAATAGACCTACCCTATGACCCAGCAATAGCACTGCTAGCAATTTACCCAAGGGATACAGGAGTGCTGATGCATCAGGGCACTTGTACCCCAATGTTTATAGCAGCACTTTCAACAATAGCCAAATTATGGAAAGAGCCTAAATGTCCATCAACTGATGACTGAATAAAGAAATTGTGGTTTATATACACAATGGAATACTACGTGGCAATGAGAAAGAATGAAATATGGCCTTTTGTAGCAATGTGGATGGAACTGGAGAGTGTTATGCTAAGGGAAATAAGCCATACAGAGAAAGACAGATATCATATGTTTTCACTTTCATGTGGATCCTGAGAAACTTAACAGAAGACCATGGAGGAGGGGAAGGAAAAAAAAAAGAGGTTAGAGAAGAAGAGAGCCAAAGCATAAGAGACTCTTAAAAACTGAGGACAAACTGAGGGTTAATGAGGGGTGGGAGATGTGTATTGAGGAGGGCACCTGTTGGGATGAGCATTGGGTGTTGTATGGAAACCAATTTAACAATAAATTTCATATTTAAAAAAAATATACTAGGGGAGGCAGATTATACTCTTAAAGATAGACCGTGGTGACATAAAGATGTTGTTTATGGTCGTAACAATAGCTTGTAAAAATCTTCAGAAGTTTCTAGTAGATTCCCAGATCCATTTGTAAGTAATCAAGTACAGTATTTTCATTTTATTCATTATTTCTTATATTCATCAATATATGTTATTGTAACTTCCTTTTGTTAGGTCTTACTTTTGAGGAGAGGGATATCATTGAAGGAGCCTTCCGTCAAGGTCAGATTCGGGTTTTGGCAGCAACTTCTACTCTTTCATCTGGGGTGAATTTACCAGCACGTCGTGTAATTATTCGGACTCCGATTTTCAGTGGTCGACCTCTAGATATTCTTACTTATAAGCAGATGGTTGGTCGTGCTGGCAGGAAAGGGGTAGACACAGTAGGTAAGTGAGTTTGATTTTAATTGTAATAGCATTGGTGAAGGACAGTGTCAGTCTACTTGAAATCTGACTGATGCCTGCCAATTGATTTCTCATCATGCTGTATTTCTTTGTTATCCAAAGCACTAATGTCATGTTTTTGATTTACTTAATATTTATAATGAGTGTAAATTATAATTTTCATATATCATTAGCCATTGATTTTCTCTTAATGTAAAATTAAGATTTTCTTTTATATACGGTGAAATGATTCAGTATTATTCTAATCAAAATGATTTATCATATTAGCTAGAAGATGATTTTTAATTTCCAGTATAATCTATTTAGTGCTAATGAAGGGAGTAATTTTCATGGGGTTTTAGTTCTGCTTAGGTGACTGACCTAAGACTTCAAAGGAGGGATACTGAGAGCTGGAAAGTACTCTTACATTTATTTATTTATTTATTTATTTATTTTTTCAACGTTTATTTATTTTTGGGACAGAGAGAGACAGAGCATGAATGGGGGAGGGGCAGAGAGAGAGGGAGACACAGAATCGGAAACAGGCTCCAGGCTCCGAGCCATCAGCCCAGAGCCTGACGCGGGGCTCGAACTCAGGGACCGCAAGATCGTGACCTGGCTGAAGTCGGACGCTTAACCGACTGCGCCACCCAGGCGTCCCTACTCTTACATTTAGGAATAGGAATTTCACATACCATTATTTTCTCTCTAAAATGGTGCTGGTTCTGAAAACACCTTTTTAGTTTCTTCTGTCAGCAAGTAATGGTAACATTAACAGAAACCAAGCAGAAGTTTTGTCTTAAGCAATGAGGAAGAGTCTTGTTTGAATTAAATATTGAGGTAGCAGCAAATGTTATTACTAACCTGGTAGATAATTATGGGTGTGACAAAATTGTTATAAGTCTTACAACATTAAAGAGCTTTGGGAGGAAGTTCTCTGTCATCTCATCTTTCTTCTCTAGGATGTATTTTATTGACTAATATTATACTGTATGTAAAAAAAATAGTTCTATGGTTGCTGAAGAACATTAGGATATCCAGCAGAAAAGGGAAAGTCTTAATGGGAAAATAAGTGGGATAGTCTGGGTGCAAAAAACTGGGTAGTATACCAAGGAAGTGACTATTAGAATAACTTGATTTGTCTGTCATCACATCTGCATTTCAACCATCAGGAAGGGGCGATGAGGAAATAAAGGACACAACTTGTCCCTTAAGGGCACTTCTCAGAAGTTGCACTAAGTATTTCTCCTCACATCCAGTCGGCCAGAACTTAGTCACATGGTTACATTTCCCAACTGCAAGAGAGGCTGGGAAATATAACCTTTAGCTGTGTGGCCATGTGCCCATCCAACATGTAGGAGTTTTATTAAAGGAAAAATGAGAGAATGGCTATGTGTCTCAGCCCCAGTAACAAATGACTTCTCTGTCTGTAATCCCTGAAGGGCCATTGGCCTGCCTCTCTTTTAAGCCCTAAAAATTCTAATGATTAAAAAAAACGTCCAACTCCTTGGATTTCCCCTATTATAGGCATCAAAGAAGTTTATCCTGCTGTCTCTTACTTTACCTATAAAATGTGCAGATTACACGTGTTTAGAAAAGGTTGGGGGAAGAGACAAAAACACTCCCTTCCTATTCCTATTTGCTCTTCCCTCTGCCCTTCCTTCCAACTCTAATTTCTTAGTAGGCTCAAACTCTGGAGGGTGGAGTCTAAGTTCATTTTACATAGCTACTCTTCTTTTAGGGTCAGAGGGTCTTTAAGGTGATATAGAAGATAAGGAGATTTTATTTGCCCTGCTATATTCTTAGCTTATACTTCTCTTTCTTATAGGGAAGAATAATTGGAAAGTTGGTACCCTGGCCAAATTATCAAGCCTTAAATCAGATTAACATTTAAACAAAACTAAAATATACCACAGTAACTTTGTTTTTGAGGTCTTGGAAACTTCTGAAGTTTTGACTTTGCATAATGCTCCATTTCAGGATGACATATGCTTGCTCAGAACTTCCAGCAAGTGGAGAATGTGTGAATATAGTGTTTCATATCAATTATGAAGATATGCATACTTGGTCATGCTTTTTAGATTATGTAGCATCTTTATAACTTCTTTACATTTTATAAATTATGTTAATGTTCCTAGACAGTTAATGGTGTTTTATTTAGATAACATTTTAATCTTTCTGTGGATTTCTTGGAACCTTCCAGTATAAGAGGTTGGTACTTTGTGCAAAAATAGTGATTTGCAAGTCAAATAGTAATAATTGATTTGATTCTAATTGACTTGTCTATTGTGGTATGGATACAACCTCCTCAGACAGATGGGAGCAGGGACCTGGACTGTATATATTGGCATTAATTTTCATAAATCTTGCTCACTTTGAAAAAGGGTTGTCCATCTTGCTGAAGAATTAAAAGCTGAAAGTAGTTTGAATAGCCCAAAATGGCTTTTTGTATTTGCCACTAATGCTAGTTGATCCATTTTGTAGATAATTTCTTATCTTAAGTTGGGCTGTTTTGTAGTGTTTATAAGAGCCAGGTGATGCATTTTATCCAGCTGTTTTTGTTGCTGCTATTGTTTTGTTTGATGGCATCTATCTTTTTGTAATTATATCTAGGATAAACAACAACAGTCATCAAGTTTATAGTCCTTTATCTTTATCTTATCTTGGTTCTCAGTTTAGCAATCAGCTTTAGGAAAGTTCTCTCTCCCTAGAATGATTAATATACTCCACCACAATGCCATTTTTAGTTTTCTCTAATGCAAGTTGCCTTCATTTTCCCCCTTACACATCTACTTGCTTCCTTTCCCCTACTATTGGATTCATTTTTGAAAAAAAAATTATCTTTTTTTCTAGTCTTAATTACCGTAATAATAGTTTATGTTTGTATAAATTGTACCTTTATATATGTTTATAATGTATAAGTGCTATCACATTTTTATTCATTTGATTGTCACAGTAACCTAAAGCTTTTCATTAGTGAGTTATAATGTAATTTCTAGGTTTCTGTAAATATTTTTGAATTTGTGTTTTCATACGTAACCAGTAATAATTTGCATTTGCATTTTCCTTTATGATTTTCAAAATACCTCTATTATTATTATTATATACTTAATTATTCAGTAAAAACAGTTGCTCCTATGTGGAAGGAAAGAAACTTTTCCTGTGCCTGCTTAGCTTCTATGGCTAGTGCCTGCAAATTAGACTGACAGATGGCAGATTAACAGGAGAAAAGGCATACATATTTTATTTGATATTAATATTTTAATTTTTTGCATACACAGAGGACTTCATAGAGAACCAGTAAAGACCCAAAGAAGCAGTTAGATGTTAGGGGCTTTATACCCTTTTAACAAAAGGTAATAGAATTGTGAAGTGACAAGACCAAGGAAAAGGGGTTTGAGTTTCTAGAAGTAGTAAATTGTGGGAAAGTAAATATATACTGGAAACTAACAGAAGTTAAGGATTATTTAGTAAGGTTTATGCAGACCCATCTGGTGCTGCCTTTCTGCATCCAGTGATAAGTGATAAGTGGAACACCTTCACAAAGAGAAATTTATGTCTTAACATCTAGGCAAACAGGGCGAGGGCCAGGAGCTCTTACTGTGTTTGCTACTTCCTAAGTGCCTTCAGGTCAAAATAATCCTTATGCCAAAGTGGCATGTTTTGGTATGGCATATTCTGATCCCCTTCAATCCAAAATTCAGAAAATGAAAGCATCAGCAATAATTTTATGATCATAATAACCGCTATCATCTACTACCTTCTTTTTAAATAAGTAAGACAACTTAAATTCTCTTTGGCAGGTATCTTATGGACATATGTTGGGGTTTTGCAAATGTGCATTTTTTTGGTTATAGGTGAGAGTATCTTAGTTTGTAAGAACTCTGAGAAATCAAAAGGCATAGCTCTACTTCAGGGATCTCTAAAACCTGTTCGTAGCTGTTTGCAAAGACGAGAAGGAGAAGAAGTAACTGCAAGCATGATAAGAGCTATTCTGGAGGTAAGGAAGAGTTCACTAAATTATTTGCTCTTTGAAGCCTATAATATGAATACTTAATGATGTGAAGAAAAATCTTAGCTTTGTGTTTCATTGTGAGATTGTTTATAGTGTTCCCAAGTCTAAATGTCTTCTATTTTATATAGTTATTTCCTGGAGTTTAATACAGCTAGTGCTATGTCAGCGTATTTCAGAACAGTGGATTAAAACCCAAATGCCAGATGATTCTTTTCCTTTTTTAGGTATACTTTATTATTTTTTGAATTTTTAAAAAAGGTGACAAAAATGGACCATAGTTCTTACACACAGATAATACCTATTGACATTAAAATAAAATCAAATTACAAATAGACGTGATTAGAAGTTTCAAACAACATGGAAAGATCTAAAGTGAAAAATAAAACTTTCTATTCTGGGTCCTCAAAGGTAACGAATCTCCTTTTAAGTGTTTTGTGTATTCATCCAGAAATTTTTCTGTTCATATACCAGCATGCCTTGCTCTTGGCTTCAGTACTGGTGCTAGGGGTTCTGGTACCTGTGCTCATACTTTTTTTCCTCCCCTTTCGCTCTCCATTTGAAAACAAAAACGAGAACACACAAAAAAAGGAAAGTAACTGATAACATAGGGTTGGTAAGGATATAGAAAGTAGGCATTCTCATATACTGCTGAAACTCTTTTGGGAGGGCAACTTGGACATATCCGCTAAGATAAAAACAACAACAATGCCAAAACAGAACACATAGCCATTTGCCAGTAGATTCACAACTAAGAGTTTTACTTAGGGATGTATTTGTGAAATTGCATAAAATTAAATGTACAAGAATGGTTATTATGGCACTATTGGCAGTAAGAAAAAACTGGAAACAACCAAAATACCACAAATACTAAATAAATCTTGGTAAAACTATGCATTGGGGTCATTAAAAGGAGTAAACTCTGTTTAGGTTGATTTAGTATGTTTTCAATCTGTATTAAATGGAAGAAGTCAAAGGGAAAATTAGTACACTTAATTAGTATATTTAATATAGTTGTAGGAAGATGATGTCCACAAAACACAACTCACTTCACTTTTTCTACACCCATTCCCATCCCCCTTCTGGGTGGGGAATATTCAATACTAGCATTCCTATATGCCCACATGTTTCAGAAGGAAGGCTATGTTGTTAGTTCCTACATTTCAGATAGATAGTGATTCATTTATTTTCATTTATGAGAAAATGTATCTACTTTTAAGGAAACTTTTGATGTTGTCATTAGGTGTTATCTACATGTATAACGAGTGATAATGGAAGAATTAATAAAAAGTCTCTACGTTAAGATGCTGAGAATATTTTAAGAGAACAAAATCACTTCATTTCTTTTATATCATACGGGCCTGCATGTCTTATTAAAAAGTTACAGAAAATTTCAAACCTCTTATATCAGATAATAGTTGGTGGAATGGCAAGTACATCACAAGATATGCAGACTTATGCTTCTTGCACATTTTTGGCTGCGAGTATGAGAGAAGGGAAGCTGGGAATTCAGAAGAATCAAGATTCTGTTCAACTTGGAGCAATTGAAGCCTGTGTAATGTGGCTGCTAGAAAACGAATTCATCCAGATTACTGAAGCTAGTGATGGAACAGAAGGTAAGTGTGACTTAATTACAGTATACACTTTTTCATCTTTGCTGACTTTATAGTGCTTAGTAAAAGGAAATTGACTTTTCAAACACTATAAAAGGAAACCGGTTTTTCGAGTGCTATATAAACTCATTTTTAGTACTTAGTGTTGGATTTGGCAACATCAGGCATTTAGCATAGAATCTGCTCATAAATATGCATACATTGGGCAAAAGTCTGTTTGTAAAATTTATCAGAGGCTAAAACGTAAATTATAGAGTACAGAAAGACAGTGTTTTATTTAATCTTTAACATTTGATACTTTATTTCCCTTCTCCTGCCCCCAACCAGGAAAAGTGTATCATCCAACACATCTTGGTTCAGCAACTCTGTCTTCTTCACTTTCTCCAACTGATACTTTAGATATTTTTGCTGACCTCCAAAGAGCAATGAAGGGCTTTGTTTTAGAGAATGATTTGCATATTGTTTATCTGGTAAGTTCTATTAAGTTTGTGAAAATGGGGAGAAAATACTTATATAGAATCCTGAACATCTTGGGAACATCTTGTTTGTCTTCTTTAGGGTAGCAGTGGTGGAAATAGAGTACAGGTAAGAAGAGAGTTGTTTTAAAGTAATAAGCTAAATGTTATAGTGACATTTTAATTTATTTGTCTACTTTTTTCTCTAACCTTTCAAAAAAGCATTTGAGGTGTTTTCTAAAAAACATATTTTACAATATATAAAAGAATAGTAAAGTATAATGAAATATCAGGAAATTGAAAATAAGATCATCATATAAAATTCAAAGGTTTGTACATAAACATGCATGCCTTTAAGTCATGTACAGTTCTTGTAGCCAACTTTGGTTCTGAGTTTTCTAGCAACTACAGCAAACAGGAAAGCTTGATTAGTCTCAATATTGATTAGATAAACAAAACCAAAAAAATGAGGAAAAGGGTCATTTTACTGACCTGGCTGTCTCAGTCAGTAAAGCATGTGACTTTTGATCTCTGGGTTGTAAGTTCGAGACCCATGTTGGGTGTAAAGATTACTTAAAAAAGTAAAATCTTTAAAAAAATAATTAGGAAAAATGTTGCTTTTTATTGCATAAGAGAAATTTAGTCCTAAAAAGACACTCAGGGTCTTATATTCTTGAGAAAATCTCTATAATAAATGCAATAAGGAATTTTAAAGGCTTGTATATATTAGATAGTCTTTTATAACTATTTCTTATAACAAAGATTTTGATAAAAATTGAATAAAATAGGGTTTGAGATTGTATTCTCTGGAAAGAACCTGGCTAAAAATATTTTGTCAATTAAGAGCAGTCATAGGAACTGACATAAGCAAGATGGCGGAATAAGAGGCCCCTGGTTCTAGTCTCCATAACAGAAATATGAATTAGTAACTATTTACAGACGAAAACACCTTTCTAAAAATCCCAGAACCTGGCAGTTAGGCTGAAACACATTCATGGAGCACAAAAACTGAGAAAAGCCACATTAGAAGGCTAAGAGCAGTGGTTTCACTTTGACAGTGTTGCCCCTCCCTAATCCAGCACTGTACCACACTGGGAGGAATTCTCTGGGCCTACAGTTTCTCCAGTGAGAAAAAGAGAGCTTGGGGTTGACATCCAGCTTCCTCAGCATTCTGGAGTGTTGCCTGGGAAGTCCACTTCTGTCTTACCTTATGGGGAACACTAGGGAAATAGGCAAGGCTAGATTACCTGAGGAACAATATGGGAGGTAGGGCTCACAGGGATTTGTGTGTGGATTAGTGATGGCACTGCATCCCTCCTGGCCACCTTGCCCAATCAGAGAGCCCAGCAAATGGCTCCACCCACTTGTGCCAGATTGCTGCCTGTTTGACCAGAAAGCAGGGTGAACAGTTAAGCCCAGCTAGGATTCCCAGGCAATGGCCTGACTGCAGAGCCCAGCCTGTACCTCTGCCCTTGCAGGTAACCAGTCCGACACCCCTACCCAACTGCAGAGCTCATCTTGTGGCCCTGCTGGAGCAGGGACTCTGAACTGTAGAACACAGCCAGAAGTCCTGCATGATCACAGGGTCCATCCTGCAGCCCCATCCAACTATGGAGCACAACCTCTGGCCACACCTGAACACAAAGTTCAGTTAATGGCACCACCTATCCAAGGAGTCTAGTCTCTGGTCCTGTCTGGCCAGAGAGCCCAGCCAGTGGCCATGCCTGTCTGCAGAGCCCAGCTAACAGTCCCACCTGATCAGGCAGCCCAGGGAGTGGTCTTGCCTGAATGCAGGGCTGAGCCAGTGGCCCCACCCAACCAGAAACTCTGGCATCAAACCTTGCCCACCCTCTTGTGGGCTCTACCAGCTGGCCTTTGAGAACCTAGTTTGGGCTGACTAGTGAAAATCTTTCCCTATTGAAGCAAACCTGTAAAGACTAGAAGAAGTGACTGCTTCCTCAAATGCACACATACCAACACAAGGATACAAGAATAATGAAGAATCAAGGAAATATGGCACCACCAAAGAAACTAGTAAAGCTCCAATAACCAAACCTAAACAAATGGAGATCTGTGAACTGACTGACCAAGAATTCAGAATAATCCTCTTAATGAATTTCAGTGAACTAAAATAAAACACAGATAGTCAACCAAACAAAATTAGGAAACAGTACATGAGCAGAATGAGAAATTCAACAAAGAAATAGAAACCATCAAAAAGTAAAACCAAACATGAATCCTAGAGCTGAAGAATACAGTGGGTGATGTGAAAAATTTAGTAGCTTCAAAAGTGGACTCAGTCAAGGAAAAGAAAAAATCTGTGAACTCAAAGATATTATGCTAAGTGATATGTCGGAATGAGAAAGACAAGTATCATATGATGCCACTCATAAATGGAATAAAAAAAGAATAAGCAGGGGCGCCTGGGTGGCGTCCGACTTCAGCCAGGTCACGATCTCGCGGTCTGTGAGTTCGAGCCCCGCGTCAGGCTCTGGGCTGATGGCTCAGAGCCTGGAGCCTGTTTCTGATTCTGTGTCTCCCTCTCTCTCTGCCCCTCCCCCGTTCATGCTCTGTCTCTCTCTGTCCCAAAAATAAATAAAGGTTGAAAAAAAAAAAATTAAAAAAAAAAAAAAAGAATAAGCAAACAAAAAGCAGAAATAGATCCTAATTAAAGAAAGCAAACTGAGGGGGTAGGGTAGGGAGATGAGCAAATTGGAAGAAGAGGAGAAGAAGACACAGGCCTCCAGTTGTGGAATGATTAAGTCACAGGAATAAAATGTAGAGCATAAGGAATACAGTCAATGATATTGTAATAGTGATATAATAAGACATGTTAACTATACTTGTGGTGAACATAGCATAATGTATAAACTTGTTAAATCACTAAGTTGTATACCTGAAACTAATGTAACGTGTCTACTATGTTAAAAAAAAAAAAAAAAAAAAAAAAACAGGGGCGCCTGGGTGGCGCAGTCGGTTAAGCGTCCGACTTCAGCCAGGTCACGATCTCGCGGTCCGTGAGTTCGAGCCCCGCGTCGGGCTCTGGGCTGATGGCTCAGAGCCTGGAGCCTGTTTCCAATTCTGTGTCTCCCTCTCTCTCTGCCCCTCCCCCGTTCATGCTCTGTCTCTCTCTGTCCCAAAAATAAATAAACGTTGAAAAAAAAATTTTTTTTTAAAAAAACAAACAAAAAAAAAACATAAAATAATGAGTTAATGGATACACAAAATAAAAGATGTAAATGGTAACATCAATGACCTAAAACATAAGGGGATAGAGAAGTAAAATTTTGGAGTTTGTGTATGTAATCAAAGTTAAGTTGTTATCAGCTTAGAATAGGATGTTATAACTATATACAATGGAACATCATTCAGCTATCAAAAAGAAGGAAATCTTGCCATTTGTGACAACATGGATTATCCTGGGAGGGTATCATATTCAGTGCAGTAAGCCAGAGAGAGGAAGGCACATATAATATGATATCACTCACATGTGGAATTTGAAAAAGTTGAACTCAGAAATATTGTTAAATGGCAGTTGCCTGGTGCCAGGGCATGGGGAACATAGGTAGATGTTGGTCAAAGAGTACAAACTTTCACTTATAATATGGATAAGTTGTAGGAATCTAATGTAAAAAATGGTAATTATAACTAATAACACTGTATTGTATACTTGGAATTTGTTTAGAGAGTAAATCTGTTCTTACCACAAACACACACAAAGTGGTAACTGTGTCAGGTGATGGATGTGTTAATTAACTTGATTGTCATATTCATTACACAGGGACACATGTATCAAATCATCATATTATACATCTTCAATATATCCAATTTCATTTGTTAATTATACTTTGATAAAGCTTGGGGGAAAGGGGCAGATACATATATTTTGATAAGCAAGTGAGTGGTGGGAGCATAAAACTGAAATTCTCAGAGAATTAGGAAGGTTGGGGTGCCTAGCCAGCTCATTTGATAGAGCATGCAACTCTTGATCTTGGGGTTGTGAGTTCAAGCCCTACGTTGGGCCTAGAGAATACTTTAAAAAAATAAAATAAATCGTAAAAACAAAGTTAAATAGAATTAGGAAGGCTTATCAGGAAATGCATTTAAATAAAAAACAGTGTTGAGGTGAACAGAGGGGAAATGCCAGAACAAGGCCATTTTTTCTTCTTTTAGTGAACAATTGTAATACATGGGTGATAATATGCTCAAAGTTCTGTGCCTGAGAATGTGGCTAGGAAGAATCTCAAAGCCAGTGTTATAAGTTACCTGCCACGGCCTTAAAACTGTCTCATTTATCATACAGTGGATAAGATTATCAGTTCTAGGGTCAGACTGCCAGTTTACTTCCATGAAAATCAGATTGAATATAAGTCATTAAAATAATTGCTAATGAAATATGTGAGACAACTGTAAAAACTGTAAAAAAGTTATAAAAGTCAATATGGGAAAGAACTAGAAGGATACTGCTCACAGATTATTTTGCATTTCTCTTTAATATCTAACTACGCTTGGCCAAAACAGAAATTGAATTTCAGTGTATTGTGGATGTGGTCTACATAAGAAAGCAGTGATAAATTCTAATCAGTAGACTTAGACTCAAAACAAAAGGCCTTGACCTTAGCTCAAAATATGGCAAGTTAATATACATTTATGTTTTAAGTTAAATAAAACCTGTAGTTTTCATATACTATTTTATTTTTTGAATATTTAAAACATTTATGTGATTCAAAAGTCAGAAGTACATCAAAAGGATGTACCTCTACTGACCTTCATAGATAACTATTTTCATTAGTTTTTAATACACAGACACACCTTGGCAATATTGCAGGTTTGGTTCCAGACCACTGTAACAAAGCAAATCAATGCAGTAAGTGAGCCAAATGACTTTTTTGGTTTCCCAGTATATATAAGTTTATACTATACTATAGTCACTATAGTCTATTAAGTGTGCAATAGCATTGTCTAAAAAATGTACATACCTTAATTTAAAAATACTTTATTGCTAAAAAATGTTAAGCATCATCTAAGCTTTCAGCAAGTCATAATCATTTTGCTGGTGGAAGTTCTTGCCTGGATGTTGATGTCTGCTAATTGATCCAGGTGGTGATTGCTAAAGTTGGAGGTGGCTGTGGCAATTTCTTAAGAATAAGACAACAATGAAATTTGCCAATGAAATTTGACTCTTTCACAAGCAATTTCTCTTGTAGCATGCGATGCTGTTTGATAGCATTTTCCCGACAGTAGAGCTTCTTTCAAAATTGGAGTCAATCCTCTCAAACTCTGCTGCTGCTCTCTTTATCAACTAAGTTTATGTCACATTCTAAATCCATTGTTGTCATTTTGATGGTTCTCACAGCATCTGCACCAGGAGTAGATTACATCTCAAGAAACCACTTTCTTTGCTCATCCGTAAGAGGCAACTGCTTATACAAGTTTTATCACGAGATTGCAGCAATTCAGTCACATCTTCAGGCTCCACTTCTGATTCAGGTTCTCTTGCTGTTTCCACCACAACTGCAGTTACTTCCTCCATGGGAATCTTGGACCCATACATTCATCCATGAGGGTTGGAAGTCACTTCTCTTAAACTCCCATTGATGTTAAAGTTTTGACCTCTTCCCATGAATCATAAATGTTCTTACGGCATCTAGAATGGTGGAATCCTTTCCAGAAAGTTTTCAATGTACTTTGCCTGGACCCATCAGCTGTCTTTAACAGCTATAGCCTTATGAAATACAGTTCTTCAATAATAAGACTTGAAAGTCAAAATTACAGTTGGCTCTTGAACAAAATGGGTTTGAACTTTGCAGGTCCACTTATACATGGATTTTTAAAAAATAAATATAGCACAGTACTGTGTATTTTCCTTATGATTTTCTTAACATTTTCATTTTTCTAGCTATATCATAAGAATACAGTATATAATATAGCATAAAATATGTGTTAATTGACTGTTTCTGTTATTGGTAAAGCTTTCCGTCAACAGTAGACTATGAGCAGTTAAGATTTGGGGAGAGTCAAAAGTTATACACAGATTTTTCCACTGCATTGGGGTTGGTGCCCCAACCCCCACATTGTTCAAGTATTATCTATACTTCAAGATCCATGGACTGTAGAACGGATATTCCATTAGGAGATAGGAAAACAACATTTATCTCGTACATCTCCATCAGAGCTCATGAGTGACTACATTGTCTGCAGTAATTGGAAAGGAATCTTTTTTTTCTGAGTAGGTCTCAATAGTAGGTTTAAAATACTCAGTAAACCATGTTGTAAACAGATGTGCTGTTATCCAGGCTTTGCTATTCCATTTACAGAGCACAGGGAGAGTAGATTTAGCACAATTACTAATGACCTTAGGATTTTGGAATGGTAAATGAGCACTGGCTTCAACTTCAAGTCACCAGCTGCATAAGTACCTAACAAGAATCATAGTGTCCTTTGAAACTTTGAAGCCAGGCATTGACTTGTCTTTAGGTATGAAAAATCCTAGATGGCATCGTCTTCTAATAGTAGACTATTTTGTCTCCATTGAAAATTTTTTGTTTAATGTAGCTATGTTTATTAATGATTTTAGCCAGATCTTCTGGATAACTTGCTGCAGCTTCTATATCAGCACCTGCTGCTTAACCTTGCACTTTTACATTATGGGGACGGCTTCTTTCCTTAAACCTCACAAACCAGCCTCTGCCAGTTTCCAGTTTTTCTTGTACAGCTTCCTCTCCTCTCTCAGCCTCTCAGAATTGAAGAGTTAGAGCCTTGCTCTGGTTTAGGCTTTGGCTTAAGGGAGTGTTGTGGCTATTTTGATCTTCTATCCAGGTCACTCACTCTTTCTACATATCAGCAATAAAGAATGTTTCACCTTCTTATCATTTGTGTGTTTACTGGAGTAGAACTTTTAATTTAAAAGTTCAAGAACTTTTCCTTTACTTTCACAACAGAGCTGCTTGGTGGAAAAGGCCTAGCTTTCAGCTTGTTTCAGCTTTCTATATGCTTTCCTCACTAAGCTTAATCATTTCTAGCTTTTGATTTGAGAGATTTGGGACTCTTCCTTTTCATTTCAACATGTGGAGGCCATT
Source organism: Puma concolor (assembly GCF_028749965.1). Classification (NCBI taxonomy): domain Eukaryota; kingdom Metazoa; phylum Chordata; class Mammalia; order Carnivora; family Felidae; genus Puma; species Puma concolor. Next base: position 92,621,712 of record NC_141675.1, read on the forward strand.
GTAGGGTTACTAATTGGCCTAATTTCAATATCGTTATATCTCAGGGAGTAGGAAAGCCCTAGGAGAGGGAGAGAGATAGGGTAATGGCTGGTCAGTGGAGCAGTCAGAAGACACACAATATTTATCAAGTTCACTTTATTTATCAAGTTTATTTATCAAGTTTTATATGGGTGTGGTTAATGAGACCTTAAAACAATTACAATAGTAACATCAAAGATAATTGATCATCGATTATCATAGCACATAAAATAATGAAAAAATTTGAAATAAACTGTGAGAATTACAAAATATGACCCAGAGACACAAAGTGAGCAAATGCTGTTGGAAAAATGGTGCCAGTAGACTTGCTCAAAGCAGGACCGTCACAAACCTTTAATTTGTATTAAAAAAAAAAAAAAAAAGACAATATCTGTGAAATGTAATAAAGTATATAAAATAAGAAAGTACTATATCTCTTTTGTTTTATAAATACTAGCAAGCACATATATGTATTCTTACTTTACCTTACTGTAAGTGCACTGTATACATTTTTTTTGCACCATCTTTTTTCCTTAACAATATATCTTGGAAATCACTCTGTCAGTTTATGGAGATTTTCAATTCTTTTTTAAAATATCTGTATAACTCCATTGTGTGTGTATACCATTATTTATTCAGTTCTCTGTTGATGGACAGTTGGGTTGTTTCCAATATTTTGTTACGGCAAATGATGCTACAGTGAATAACTTTGGTGCATATATTATTTAGTTTTGAGGGAGGTATATCTTTAGGGAAGACTCCCTAAAGAACAATTGTTTGATAAAGTATAAAGGCACATGTGATTTTGGTTTTGTAAGATTGCCCTCCATAAGTTTTGTATCACTTTTCAATTTTACCAGTGCTATATTAGGGTAGTTATTTTTCCACAACCTGATGAATAGAGTATATATATTGATAAGCTTTTATACTTTTAAGTGTATTTTTAATTTATATTTTTAAGTTATGAATCCATTTGAACATTTTTTCCATTTGTTTAAGGACAGTATGCTTTTTTCCCTCCATGAATTGTCCATGTCTTTTATTTTTCTATTGTGTTTTATTCTTTTTCTTAAGTTTTTAAGGTTGTTTTATATATTAGGGAGAATAGTGCTTTGTAGTATAAGTTGAAAGTATTTTTATCCTAGTTTCTTAGTTGGCTTTGGCTGTGTTTATTGTGTGTTTTACCTCACATTTTTAAAAAATGTTGAATTTATGAACTTCTGTATCAGCAAGAAATGCTTTTCTTGATCTAAGATTATAAAGGAATTCTCTAACATTGTTCTTCATGTAATTGTCTGATTATGATTCCCTTCTTTTGAGCTGTGTTCCATTAGAAGTTTATTCTAGTACAGTAGTCACCCCTTATCCATGGGGGATACATTCTATGTGCCATGGGGCACTACTCTCCCTAATATATAAAACAACCTTAAAAACTTAAGAAAAAGAACAAAACACAATAGAAAAATAAAACACATGACAATTCATGGAGGGAAAAAATGGGGGATGCATTCCAATACCATCAGTGGATGCCTGAAACCCAGATAGTACCAAACCCTATGTATGTTATGCTTTTCCCATACCTACATACCTTTGATAAATTTTAATTTATAAATTAGGCACAGTAAGAGATTAATAACAACAACATAACAAAATAGAACAATTATGTAATGTTATAAATCTTTTGTGAATGTGATCTCTCTCAAATTATTTACTGTATGTACCCTTCTTGTGATGATGTGAGATGATAAATTGCCTATGTAATGAGATGAAGTGAGGTGAATACTATAGACATTATGATGTAGTGTGAAGCCACTATTGACCTTCAGATGATATATCATCTGTTATGGACCATGGTTAACTGTGGATAACTAAAACCATGGGAAGTGAAACCAACAGATAAGCAGCAGGGGAGACCTACTGTATATGGCTTTTCAATTTTACCTTTCTTTCATGGTGACATTCTGCAGTCACAATTTCATTTATTAAAAGGTTTATTTACACACAACGAATGAAAAAAATTTCTTTAGCTTTTATCTTTACTTTTTACCCCATGTTTTATGTACTAATTTGCATTTTTTATCTGGATATTTTAAACTTACATTTGGTTTTGGATGTATATCTGCCTCATTTGTCAATCTGACAACAGACCAATTTTACCAATTTGTACACGAGTTACCCTGTTTTAATTAAAAGCTTTTCTTGTATGTTTTATCTAATGGGGTAGAGTTTCCTTCATTGCTCTCCTTTTTCAGTGTTCATACGCATTCTTGCTTGCTTGCTTTTTAATGTAATGCTTAGAATTAACTTGGTATTTTCATTGGTATTGTTAAATTTACACATTGTCATGTAGGAGAATTGACATCCTTCTTTTTTAGACTGATTGGTCTTATTCATGAAGAGACATGTTTCTCTATTTCTTTAAGTCTATTTTTGGGCTTCCAAGAATGTTCTGAAAATTTTCTCATGTAGAAGTTGAATATATATTTTTAAAATAGCTTTGTGTAATATGGTTTATATAGCATACCATTTAAAGTATAAGTTAGTGGGTTTTAGTATATTCACAGAGTTGTGCAATTATCACCAATGTCTAATTTCAGAACATTTTCATCACCCTAGAAAAACCCTGGTTACATTAGCAGTTACTCTCAAATTTCCTCTAGTCTCCTCATTCTCCCTTAGTCCTAAGCAACCACTAATGCAATAGTGTGCCTTCTGTTTTATAAACTTTCGTATTCTGGAAATTTCATATAAATGGGATCATATAATATGTGGTCTTTTATGACTGGTTTCTTTCACTTAGCATAATATTTTCAAGTTTCATCCATGGTATAACTTATATTCCTATTTTTTCTATTTTTTAAAAAAATTGAGTATAGTTGACACATGATGTTACATTAGTTTTAGGTATAGAACATAGTGATTCAATAGCTCTGTATGTTTTGCTATGATCACCACAAATGTAGCTACCATCTGTCACCATACAATGCTATTACAGTACCATCGATTACATTCCTTATGCTGTACCTTTTATTCCTGTGACTTATTTCATAACTGGAAGCTTGTATCTCCCACTCCCCTTCACTTATTTTGCCTGTCCCTCTCCCCCTTTGCCTCTGGCAACCATAAGTTTGTATTCTGTTTTTATAGATATGATCCTGCGTTTTGTTTGTTTATTCATTTGTTTTTTAGAATCTAGATATAGGTGAAATCATAGGATATTTATCTTTGACTGACTTATTTTGCTTAGCATAATACCCTCTAGGTCCGTGCGTGTTGTTGCAAGTGGCAAGGTCTCAAACTTTTTTATGGCTAAGTAGTATTTCATTGTGTATACCACATCTTCTTTATACATTCATCTATTGATGAACACTTGGAGTACTTCCATTTCTTGGCTATTGTAAATAATGCTGCAATAAAGCATATATCAGTTCTTAAGTTCTTTATATTGGAGAATAATATTCCATTTATGGATATACTACATTTCTATCCATTCATCAATTAGTGGACATTTGGTATGTTTTTGCTTTTTGGCTATTATTAATAATCCTGCTGTGAACATGCATGTATAAGTATATCCCTAGGAGTAGAATTGCTGAATTATGTGGTAACTTTATTTTTAACATTTTGAGATTTTTCAAACTCCTCAAAAGCATCTGCGTAATATTACATTCCCACTAGCAATGTATATGAATTCCTATCCTTCACATCTTCTGCAATGCTTGTTTTTATCTTTTTTAATATATCCTTATGAGTGTCCAGTGCTATCTCATTATAGTTTGGACTGCATTTCCCTAATGGCTAATGATGTTGAGCATCTTTTCATGTGTTTATTGATCATATGAATATCTTAGAAAAATATTCAGATCCTTTGCTATTTTTAAATTATTTGCTATTTTAAATTATTTAAAGTATTGCTAGTTTTTATTATTGAGGTAAGTATTCTTTATATATTCTAGATACGTCTCTTATCAGACATAAGATTTGGAAATATTTTCTTCCATTCTGTGGGTTATCTTTTCATGTTTTTGATGATGATTTTCGAAGCACAGAAGCTATGGATTTTGATAAATTTATCAATTTTTTTTCTTTTGCTGTCATATCTGGGAATCCACTGTATAACTCAGTGTCACAAGGATGTACTCCTGTTTTCTTGAGTTCTATAGTTTTATCTTACATTGAGACATATGATCCACTTGGACTTTTGTGACTGATGTAAGTTGGGAATCTAACTTCATTCCTTTGCATGTGCATATCCAGGTGTCTCTGCACCATTTGTCAAAAATCAGGTGACCACAAATGTGAGGGTTTATTTCTGGGCTTTCAATTCTGTTTCAATGATATATATTTATCCTTATGCTGATACTGTACTTGAAAAAAATGTTTATTTATTTTGAGAGAGAGAAAGAGCACAGAGAGAGCACACTTGAGTGGGAGAGGGACAGAGAGAGAGGGAGAGAGAGAATCCCAAGTAGGTTCTGTGCTGACAGTATGGGGCTCGATCCCACAAACGACGAGATCATGACCTGCACAAACCATGAGACCTAAACCATGACCTAAGTCGAAATAAAAAGCCAGACGCTTAACCAAACTGAGCCACCCAGGTGCCCTGATATTGTATTGTTTTGATCACTGTAGTTTGGTAGTAAGTTTTGAAATCAGGAAATGTGAGCCCTCTAAATTTGTTTACTTTGAAAAAAATTTTGATCATTCTGGGTCACTTGCATTTCCTTATAAATTTTAGGATCATCTTGCCAATTTCTGCAAAGAAGCCCGCTGAATTTTGATAGGGATTGTCCGAAGTTGTTGGTCATTTTGGGAAATATTTTCATCTTAATAATATTAAGCCTTATGGTCGATGCAGATAGTTCATTAATATCTTTCAACAATTTTTACAGTTTTCAGAGTACAAGTTTTTTGTTGTTGTTGTTGTTGTTAAGCTTATTCCTAAGCATTTTATTCTTTTTGATGCTATTGTAAATTGAATTTATTTCTTAATTACATTTACAGATTATTTATTAAAGTATACAGAAAAAACTGTTTTTTGTACATGGGTCTTATATCCCGTAATCTATTAAGCTTGTTTATTCATTCTTACAGTACTTTTGTGAATTATTGAGGATTTTTTATATACAAGACCATGCCATCTGCAAATATAGTTTTGCTTCTTCCTTTCAGTCTGGATGTCTTTCCTTTTCTATCTTTTCCTTCCTTCCTTCCTTCCTTCCTTCCTTCCATCCATCCTTCCTCTTCCTCCTTTCCCTTCCCTTTCTTTCTCTTCACTTCCCTTCCCCTTTCTTCCCTTCTCTTTTTTCTTTTTTCCTTCCTTTCCTTTCCTTTCCTTTCCTTTCCTTTCCTTTCCTTTCCTTTCCTTTCCTTTTCTTTTTTCTCTAATTTACCTAGCTGGAATCCAATAAAATATGGAATAGACATAGCAACCACATACATATTTGCCTTGTTCCTTATCTTGGGGCAGAAGTATTCAGTCTTTCACCATCAATCTTGATGTTAGTTGTGGGTTTTTTGCAGATGGCTTTGTTGAATGCTTTTATCATGAGAGAGTGTTAGATTTTGTCAGGTGCTGTTTCTGCATCTGTTGAGATCATCATGTGGTTTTTTTTGTCCATCTTATTGATACAGTGTATTATGTTAATTGATTTTGAGATATTGATCTTGGATTTTCTGGGTAAATCCCACTTGGTTATTTGTATAATACTATTTATCTGTTGCTAGATTTGGTTTACTGAGGATTGTTGCATCTATACTTATTAGATATATTGGTCTGTAGTTCTCTTTTCTCAATATGACTTTGTGTGGTTTTAAGGAAGAATTTGTGAAAGATTTATGTTTCTTATGTAAATCTTTCATAAATTTTACCAGTCAAGCCATTTGGGCCCAGACTTTTCTTTTAAGTAAATTTATTACTAATTCATTCAGTTGACTTCTTATAGGTCTATTCATATTTCCTGTTTTTTCCTGAATCAAGTTTGGTAGTTTGTGTGTTTCCAGGAATTTGTTCATTTTATATAGCTTCTCTAATTTGTTGGTATTCATTTCACATTATTTTCTTATAACCCCCCCTCCTTTTTTCTCTGTACATTCAGTAATGTTATCCCTTCTTTCATTCCTGACTTTAGTAATTTAAGTCCTCTCTCTTCATTTCTGAATCAGCCTAGGTAAAGTTTTTCAATTTCATTCATCTTTTCAAAGCACTGTTAAAAGTATTTAAACAAGGAAGCCATTAGATTGAGGTGGCTGTAATGCCTTGGTAGCTTACATAAGCAAGACAAAACATAAGCCAGGAACAGTGCACTCAAATCCAAGAAATTGAAACTTGAGAACAACCAATCACAAACAGCCATTGAGGCTTTCCCAAGTAAGGCAAGTGCTTAAGCTATAACCAGTCAAATAATTGCTTTGCTTTGCTTCAGCATCTTCTCTATAAAAACTTTGCTCCTCCCCCTGTTAGTGGAGGGCTTCTAACCACCTTTGGTTTGGCACTGCCCAATTGAAATCAATTTATGCTCAAATAAAATCTTGAAAAATTTTATGTATCTCAAGTTTGCCTTTTACCAGAACCAATTTTTGTTTAGTTGATTTTTCTTTTATTATTTTTGGCTATTTCATTAATTTCTGCTCTTTATTATTTTCTTCCTTCTTTTTTTGGCTTTACATTCTTCAATTTGCAATTGTCTAAAGTTGAAGATTAGGGTATTAGTTTCAAACCTCTATTTTTTTAATAGAAGCATTTATAGCTATACATTTCTCTCAAAATACTACTTTCACTGCATCTTCTAAGTTCAGTACGTTATGTTTTCATCTTTTATATTCATTAATTTTAAGGTACTTTGTAATTTCTATTGTGATTTTTTTCCCTAACCCATTGTCATTTAGTAGTTTCTTGTTTAATTCCCACATTATGAATCTCAAACATTATTTGTTATTCATTTTGAATTTTATTCCATTCTTAGGAAACATACTTTGTGTAATTTAGTGTGTGTATGTATATATATGGTTGTGTGTGTGTGTATATATATATATTTATATATTTTATAAATACATATTTATATATATTTATATATATTATATATATGTGTGTATGTATATATATGGATGTGTGTGTGTATATATATATATATATATTTTAAGATTTTAAGATTTTATATATATATGTTAAATATAATATTATATATATATATATATATATATATATATTTTAAGACTTTATTTTTAAGCAATTTCTACACACAACATGGGACTCAAACCCACAACCTTGAGATCATGAGTTGCATGTTCCACTGACTGAGGCAGCTAGGCACTACTTTTATACATTGAGGCTTGTTTTATTGCCTGCATATGGTCTATCCTGGAGAATGTTCTATGTGAATTCAAGAACAATGTGCACTCTTCTCTTGTTGGATGGAGTTCTACAGATGTCTGTTAGGTCTAGTTGATTTAGACCTAGTTGATTGTCTTAGAAGACTCAATTGATCTTCTGCTTAGTTCTATCCAGTTGAAAGTTAGGGTATTTAAGTCTTAAGCTATTATTTTTTAATTTCTCTTTTCTTTTTTTTTTTTTTTCCAATGTTTTTCATTTATTTTTGGGACAGAGAGAGACAGAGCATGAACGGGGGAGGGGCAGAGAGAGAGGGAGACACAGAATCGGAAACAGGCTCCAGGCTCTGAGCCATCAGCCCAGAGCCCGACGCGGGGCTCGAACTCACGGACTGCGAGATCGTGACCTGGCTGAAGTCGGACGCTTAACCGACTGTGCCACCTAGGCGCCCCAATTTCTCTTTTCATTTATGACAAGTTTTGTTCCTGTATTTCAGCACCCTGTATATATTTATAGTTGTTTATATATACTTGATGGGTTGATCCTTTTATCATTATAGAATGATCCTTTTGTTTTTATTAATGTTTTTGAACAGTCTATTTTATCTGATATTAGTATGGCCACTCTGGTTTATTATGGTTGTGGCTGGAATTATATTTTCTCTGCCTTTTACTTTTGACCTTTTTGTATTTTTGTATCTATGTCTTCTATGGACAACATATAGTTGGATTCTGGCTTCTTATCCAGTCTGTTAATTTTTATTATTTAACCCATTCACATTTAATGTTATTATTGATATAGTTGGGGTAACATCTATGTTTTGTCTCTTTGTTTTCTATATATCTTATGTCTTTTTATGTCCTCTGTACTTCTTTTACTGATTTCTTTTAATTGAATATTTCCTAGTATAACATTTTAATTTCTTTAATTAATTTTTCTCTATTTTTTTTTTTTTTTTTTTTTAGTTATTCCCAGTGGTTACTCAAGGAGTTATAATATAGCTTAAAATTTATACTAACTTAGTTCCAGTGAGATATAGAAACATTATTCTGGTATAGTGTTATTTTGATGTGCTATTACTGTTATATGTGTATATCTATATGTGTTACAAACCCAGTAATACATTGTTATAGTTATAATTTATGTAATTTTATGTCTTTTTAAATGTTTATTTCCTTATTTTGAGAGAGAAAGTGAGCGAACAGGGGAGGGGCAGAGAAAGAGGGAGGGGGAGAGAGAGAGAGAGAGAGAGAGAGAGAAAGAAAGAGAGAGAGAAAGAAGGGAAAGAAAGAAAGAAAAGAAAGAAAAGAAAAGAAAAGAAAAGAAAAGAAAAGAAAAGAAAAGAAAAGAAAAGAAAAGAATCCTAAGCAGGCTCCACACTATCAGTGCAGAACCCCATGCAGGCTTGAACCTGTGAACCATGAGATCATGACCTGAGCCAAAATAAGAGTTGGATGCTTAACCAACTGGGCCACCTAGGCACCCCAATTTTATGTCTTTAAAGAAGGTAAGATGAGAGAAAAATGTATATTTATTGTTACATTAAAATTCGTATTTAAGATTTGTGTTTTTCTTTATTCCTATTGTTTTTAGTTACTATCTTTTGTCATTTCCTTACTCCAATACAGTTTTGCTCTGTTAACTCTAAACAGAGCAAAGAGAAATTTTATTTAAGTAAAAAATGAATTTTATTCAGGAATAGCAGAGGAATTGCAATTTGGGATAAGCAAACTATGGTGAACCATAAGCAAGTCTGAAAAGACAAAGGAGGGTCAGCTTTTATTATGTTTTAGGAGGAAATTAGGGAGTGTTTTGTTTAGAACAAAAGTGTACTGGAGAAGAACAAGAGTTTGAGTTTGTGGTGGTTTCTGATTGGTTGTAAATGGTAGTTAGTATGTTGTCACTAGAGCAGAGAGGGATCTTCCTTCCTATTTTTAAAGACAGGAGATACAATTCCGATTTGAAAAGTGCTCTCCCTTGTTGACATAATTCTTCCTTCTTCCTGCTGGTTACTTAGGCTACAATGAGTGGTATGGGCTTAACAGCTCCCCCTTCAGGGCTTCCCTGATCCATGGTAAGGGAGGTTTTCTTTATTTAGTTTCACAACTCCCACATGTCAACCTTTGGGCTGTTATTGCCAAATGTAATGCATTTTTATATGTTACATACATGTCATTTTATACAGTTGCTTTTTAAATCAGGAGAGGGAAGGAGAGGAAATATGCAATAATGCTGTCTTTATAAGTATCTACATAACTACTTCTATTGGTAATTTTTGTTTTTTTTGTGTGTGTAATTAAAATACTGTTTTGGGTCACTTTTTTTCCAACCTGAAGAATTTTCTCTAGTATTTCTTATAAGGAAAATATGCTAGAAAAGAATGTTTTTAGTTTTTGTTTCAGTGAAAATGCCTTTATGATGCCTTTACTTTAGAAAGATAGTTTCCTTCATGTAATATTCTGGGTTGATGGGTTTTTTTTTTCTTTCAGCTATTAGAATATATCATTTCATTGCATTCTAGCTTTCATTGTTTTGTTAAGAAATCAGCTCTTAATCTTATTGGTTTCTCTTGTATATGATGCATTGTTTTTCTGCTGCTGCTTTCAAGATTTTCTCTTGTTTTTTTACATTTTTACTATGATGCATCTGGGTATGGATATTTTTATGTTTATCCTACTTGGAGTTCACTTAGTCTCTTGTTGCACATAATAGTTCCCACATTTCTCTGAGGCTCTGTTAATTTTTCCTTCCCTTTTTTCTGTCCTCTCAGACTGCATCGCCTCTATTGGTATATCTTCATGTTTGCTGATTCTTCTGACAGCTTGCATGTAGTATTTAGCTCTGTAGTAAATTATTTATTTCAGTTATTGTACTCTTTACTTTCAGAATTTCCATTTAGCTCTTTTTTTTTTTTAATCATTTCTTTCTCTTCACTCTTATTCTCTTCTTGCTGAGACATTGTCATCATACCTTCCTTTACTTCATTTAGCATAGTTTTCTTTTGTTCTTTGACTGTATTTGTATACCTCGAAGTCTGGCATTCCCAAATCTGGAACCTTTCAAAGTTCTTTTGCATGTTTTTCCCTTGTGTTTGGGACACACTTTCCTGTTTCTTTGCATGTCTCATAGTTTTTATTGTTGTTGAACCCTGGATATTTTAGATAATATATTGTAACATTTGTGAATATTGATTCCTTCTTTCCTTCCCCCCTCTTTCTATTCTCCTGATTCTTTCTTGGAAATCATAGAAAATACTTAGGATTGTACTTAATGTAAGGACATTGAAATTAAAAGTGTCTATGATTAAAGTTCTTGGATTTGGTAAAATCCAGTTTGTATGCTCAGTGGTCTCTTTTCTTTTGGTTGTGACTCGTTTGTAAATAAATGAAGTTTCCATATAAGTGAGGTATTACCACATTTAGAAATTTTTCCAAATGCTGAGTCCTTTATTTTTAATACAAAGTTTACACTTATAGTTTTGTTCCTTTTGTAATACATTTGTTTAGCTAATGAATGATATTTCTTTCTTTTAGGTTACACCTATGTTTGAGGATTGGATCACTATTGACTGGTATCGATTTTTCTGTTTATGGGAGAAGCTGCCAATTTCTATGAAACGGGTGGCAGAGCTAGTGGGAGTCGAAGAAGCGTTCTTGGCTCGCTGTGTGAAAGGAAAAGTAGTAGCCAGAACTGAGAGACAGCATCGCCAGATGGCCATCCATAAAAGGTAAATATCAAGGAGTCTACACTATCCAGTATTTAACACAGTTTTTGGATATATAGTAGATGTTCAGTTTATTGTAGTCACTTTCATTATCATTAAAATCAAATTTTTGGCTGAGTATGGTAAAAATTTTCACTTTCCTGTATTTACTGAATTGATTGATATTTCTCTCTTGCTATTTATAGTTTAGAAGTCATTGTAGATGAAGACCTTTTAAAGTAGAACATTTAATTACTTCCTTTACTTAAAGACGTGAAGTAGAATTGCCAACTTAGTGTAGCTTCATGTGAGGTTGTGCTTTGTATCATTATTATAATACAATATTATAATGGCTCTGGGGAAGAGCCATTAAAAAATTCAGATGGGGAAATTGAATCATTTAGCTTCTTTAAAATCTAATAAAATTATTTTTCTTAGTGCTAGTATCTAGTATATTACTTACAACATAATCGAGTGTGAATTTTGTAAGGATTTATATACTTGGATTATTTGTGGCACTAGGACCTTTCAAGTCAAAACTGGTTTTTATTATCAAATTATGTCATTTTTTTGAAATATGAATAGATGATCATGTAACTGTGTATCAAATGGTCTTTTAAATTATTGTGCCATTATATTTCTTGAACCAAGTCTTATTTCTTGAAATTAGTTAGCAGTATTGAAATATGGAGGAGCTCTTTTTGTTATATAGGTATTAGTTTCCTTGCTATGCTATAGTACTAATGTATATCAGGATTTATTTGACCAACATTGAGCTTAGTCTTTGTCCACTAGTCCTATATCCTAACTAGGAATCTTCTCACAGTGTATAAATCTTCACTTGCCTTTTTGATTCTTTCTTGTTTCCCAGCATATGCTATATCTTCATTGTAGGCATAAGTAATCTCTTACCACACTTTTGGTGATTTACTTTCCAGGTTTTTTACCAGTCTTGTGCTATTAGACTTAATCAGTGAAGTTCCCTTAAAGGAAATAAATCAGAAATATGGATGCAGTCGTGGACAGATTCAATCGTTACAACAGTCAGCAGCTGTTTATGCAGGTCAGTTAAACAAGGGTTTCCACATTTATTTGAGGCTCTGTAGTTTGAGATCAAGTTAAAATTACTTTTTTTCATATTCCATTTATTTTAGGCTTCTCTAAAAATGAGGGGATCATGTAAAGTCATAATTGTGTGTGTTTGTCCTCATAAGAACCCCTAAAACTGTGGCTTCTCACCCTGCTCCAGAGGATTGGCAGCTGGCAGCTAGCTGAGTGTCTGGATCTTAGTCTCCCTCCATTGCTTAGCCACCTGCTAAGCATCCTCCTTTTTATTTTTTGTTTTTACTTTTTATGTTTTCACTGTTGCAGGAAGTAGACCCAAAGTTCTCAATGGCCTCCCCTTTCTCATCAAGTTGCTGATTAATATTTGTTATTGAGTAGGAGGATGGCAACTACAGAGGAATTTCTGTATATCTGGTAGACTGTTCTAAATATCTCTCCTCTAAGGAAACACTGGTCTGCCCTTAATAAAATTAAACCCCTATCTGTAAGCTAGGCAAACAGGGAAGTTCTGGGTCTGATTTTACCAAGAAATCCTTACAAACTCTTAGGAAGGAAACCCTGGGCTGCTGGAGAGAGTGTGGATTTGTATGTGTAGGAGGTTTCATTGTGAAGGTGTGTGCCTATATGAGAGTACTGAGGGAAAGATTGTAGGAGGGGCTGGAGACTTCAACTCACTGGCATGAAGGATCTCAAATTGCCTGTAGGATTAATGTTCTCATAGGGAAGTGATTATATTAATGCCTTGACATTGGCTCTTCTGGCCTCTTTATCTCATGAGGGAATAGCTATTAAGTTGGGCAACCTTTCCTTCAAGAAAATATCAATAGGAGCTTCACTTTTTGTACTCCTCTCAGCACTTGAATATTTAAAAATTTTTTTTTTCAACGTTTATTTATTTTTTTGGGACAGAGAGAGACAGAGCATGAACGGGGGAGGGGCAGAGAGAGAGGGAGACACAGAATCGGAAACAGGCTCCAGGCTCTGAGCCATCAGCCCAGAGCCTGAGGCGGGGCTCGAACTCACGGACCGCAAGATCGTGACCTGGCTGAAGTCGGACGCTTAACCGACTGCGCCACCCAGGCGCCCCAGCACTTGAATATTTAAATCATCTCTCTTATTTTCTTATTTTGCTCTAGATGAAAGAGTACCTCACCTGTTTTAAAGAGTTCTCTCTTCCTTAAAAAAAGAAAGGAAGGAAGAGAGAATGAGAGGAATGAACTAGAGTGAGGGCTTTTTGTGTATTTTGTGTTAACATGCTCTGCCTCAGTTTTTTCAAATATCAAGTTCATGATTAAGAATAAATGGGATGACAATGTGTTTACCCCTTTTATTGACCAATTAGCTAGGCCCTGAACATGTGTCTACTCGCCTGTTAACGTACACTTTGTGCCTTTGTGCCTCTTAAAGTTTACGATTCTGCTGGTAAAACAAAACAAAACAAAACAAAAGATACAGCAAGACAAAAGTATCTAAAGAAATAGAGAATTATTTATAAAGAATTTTTAAAAGAATTTTTGAACGTGTTTTTAATGTTTATTTTTGAGAGAGAGAGAGAGAGAGAGAGAGTGTGAATGGGGGAGGGGCAAAGAGAGAAGGAGACAGAATCCAAAGCAGGATCCAGGCTCCAGGCTGTCAGCACAGAGCCCCATGTGGGGCTAGAACCCACAAACTGAGAGATTGTGACCGGAGTGAAGTCAGGCGCTCAACCAACTGAGCCATCCAGGAAGCCCAAGAATTTTTAATTTCATAAATATTCTATGATTATTGTAGGGATGATTACAGTATTTTCCAACCGCCTCGGCTGGCACAACATGGAACTACTACTTTCCCAATTTCAGAAGCGTCTTACATTTGGCATCCAGAGGGAGCTGTGTGACCTGGTCCGGGTGTCCTTACTTAATGCACAGCGAGCCAGGTTCTTCTATGCTTCTGGCTATCTTACTGTGGCAGATCTTGCCAGAGCAAATATTGTGGAAGTGGAGACTGTTCTGAAAAATGCTGTGCCCTTTAAAAGGTAAGAGAGTCCTCCTGACCAGTAGTTATTAAATGAAAAATTATGTCTATTTGTAAATAATAGAAAATGTACTAAAATATTTTTTCTTTGATAGTATCATGACATACATGGGGTCACTGGAAGAAAATGAGACTGCTTTTTTCCCCCTTTAGAATTACTATCATGTGTGTGTGTGTGCCTGTGTGTATGTATATATTTTTAAATTGAAGTATAGGTGACACACAGTAGTACATTAGTTTCAGGTATACACAGTGATTTGAAAGGTCCATATGTTATGCCCTGCTCACCACAAGTGTAACTACTATCTTTTGCCATAAAATGCTATTAAATACCATTGATTATATTCCCCATGCTGTACATTTTATGCCTGTGACTTAATCATTCCATAATTGAAAGTCTTTATCTCTTACTCCCCTTCAACCATTTTGCCTATCCCCCTACCTCTCCCCTCCAGCAACAATCAGTTTGTTCTTTGTATTTATGGGTCTATTTTTTCTTTTTTGTTTTTTCAGAGTCCACATCTAAGTGAAATCATATGATATTTGTCTTTCTTAGTCTGACTGATTTCATTTGGCATAATATCCTCTGGGTCTATCCATGTTGTCAAAAATAGCAAGATCTCAATCATTTTTACGGATGAGTAATATTCTATCACATATTTATGATACATGATATGTGATATATATATATGACATCTATATTCCTTCATCTATCCATGGACACTTGGGTTGTTCCTATACCCTGACTACTGTAAATAATGCCGCAATGAACATAGAGGTGCATATATCTTTTCCAATTAGCGTTTTCATTTCCTTTGGGTCAATATTCAGTAATAGAGTTACTGAATCGTATGGTATTTTCATTTTAATTTTTTGAAAAACCTCCATGCTGTTTTCCACAGTGGTTGCACCCACTGTGCACAAGTGTTCCTGCTTCTCCACATCCTCACCAACACTTGTTATTTCTTGTCTTTGAGTCCAGGTGACCTGACAGGTGTAACTGATATCTCATGGTTTTGATTTGATTTCCCTGATGATTGGTGATGTTGAATAACTTCGTGTGTCGGTTTGCCATCTATATATTTTCTTTGGAAATGTGTCTATTCAGGTCCTCTGCCCATTTTTAATTGGACTTAATGCCCATTTAATTATTTGTTTGTTTGTTTTTGGTGTTGAGTCATATAAGTTCTTTACATATTTTTGCTATTAATCTGTTATTGGATATATCATCTGCAAATATCTTCCCCCATTCAATAGGTTACCTTTTCGTTTTGTTGATTGTTTCATTCACTGTGCAAAAGCTTTTTATTTTGGTGAAATCCCAATAGTTTATTTTGCTTTTGTTCCTATTCCAAGAGGAGACATATCCAGAAAAATGTTGCTAAAGCTTATGTCAAAGAAATTACTGCCTGCATTTTCTTCTAGGAGTTTTATGGTTTCAGGTCTCACATTTAGGTCTTTAATCCATTTTGAATTTATTTTTGTATGGTATAAGAAGTGATACCCTTTCATTCTTTTGCACATAGATGTTCAGTTTACCCAGCGTCATTTACTGAAGAGACTTTCCCATTGCATATTCTTGCCTCCTTGTCATAGATTAATTGTCCATTAAGCATGGGTTTACTTCTGGACTCTGTGTTCTGTTTCACTGATCTACTACATGTTTTTGTGCCAGTTCCATACTATTTTGATTATTACGGCTTTGTAGTTTATCTTGAAATCTAGGATTGTGATACCTCCAGCTTTGTTCTTTCTCAAGATTGCTTCGGCTTTTAGGTCTTTTGTGCTTCCATACAAATTGTAGTATTATTTATTCTAGTTTTGAGAAAAATGCTGCTGGTATTTTGATAGGATTGCATTGAATCTGTAGATAGCTTGGGTAGTATGGACATTTTCAACAATGTTAATTCTTCTAGTCTATGAGCATGGTAATATTCCATTTCTTTTTTCTATCTTCAGTTTCTTTCATTAATGTTTTATAGTTTTCAGAGTACAAGATTTTTGGTGTAACTGTAAATGGTTTTGTTTTCTTAATTTCTATTTTTACTACTTTGCTATTAGTGTATAAAAATGCAACAGATTTCTGTGTATTAACTTTTTATGCTACAACTTTACTGAATTTATTTATGTTAATAGAATTTTGATGGATCTTTAGGGTTTTCTATGTATAGTATCATATCATCTACAAATAGTGATGGTTTTACTTCTTCTTAAACAGTTTAGATATCTTGTATTTCTTTTTTGGTCTGATTGCTCTGGCTATGCTTTCCAGTACTATGCTGAATAAACGTGGGGAAGGTGGATGTTCTTGTCTTGTTCCTGATCTTAGGGGAAAAGCTCTCAATTTTTCACCATTGAGTATAATGTTAACTGTGGGTTTTTCACGTATGGCCTTTATTATACTGAGGTATGTTCTCTCTAAACCCACTTTGTTGAGAGTTTTAATTATGAACTCAAGTTGAATTTTGTCAAATGCTTCTTCTGCATCTATTGAGATGATCATATGATATTTAACCTTTGTTTTGATTTGTGAACGTTGAATTATCCTTGCATCCCCAGAGTAAATCCCATTTAGTCATGGTGGATAATCTGTTTAATATACTGTTGAATGTGATTTGTTAATATTTTGTTGAGGATTTTTGCATCTATGTTTATCAGGGGCATTGGCCTGTAATTTTCTTTTTTTATAGTGTTTTTGGTTTTGGTATCAGGGTAATACTGGCTTTGTAGAACACATTTATAATGTTTTTGGAAGTTTTCCTTTCTCTTCTATTTTTTGGAATAGTTTGAGGAGAATAGATATTAACTTGTCTTTAAAAATTTGGTAGAATTTACCTGTGGAGCCATTTGGTCAGGGACTTTTGTTTTTTGAGAGTTTTTTGGTTACTCATTCAGTTTTACTAGTGTCTTGTCTTGTCTGTTCAGCTGCTGTTTCTTCCTGATTCAGTTTTGGAAGATTATATGTTTCTAGGAATTTATCCATTTATTCTAATTTATTGACATAATTTTTTGTAATGTTCTCGTATAAGTCTTTGTATTTCTGTGGTGTTGGCTATTAATTTTCCTCTTTCATTTCTGATTTTATTGATTTGTGTCCTCTTCTTTTTTTCTTGATGAGTCTAGCTAAAGGTTTATTAATTTCATCTTTTCAAAGAACAAGCTCTTGGTTTCCTTGATCTTTTCTATTTTTTTAAATCTCTATTTCATTTATTTCCACTGTGATCTTAATTTCCTTCCTTTTATGGACCTTGGCTTCATTCTCTTTTTCAATTTCCTTTACATATAAGGTTAGATTGTTTATTTGAGAATTTTCTTGTTTCTTGAGGTAGGCCTGTATCTGTATGAATTTCTCTCAGAATTGTTTTCACTGAATCCCAAAGATTTTGGACTGTTGTCTTTTCATTTTTATTTGTCTTCCTGTATCTTTTGATTTTTCTCTTTGATCTCTTCATTGACCCATTGGGTGTTTAGTAGCATGGTATTTAGTAGCATGCTGTTTAGCCTACACGTGTTTTTCTTTTTACCAGTTTTTTTCTTGTGATTGATAGTTCTATACTATTGTGGTTAGAAAAGATACTTGATATGATTTCAATTTTCTTAAATTTCCTGGGACTTGTTTTATGGTCTAATGTGTGATCTGTTCTGGAGGATGTCTTATGTACACTTGAATTGAAGGTATATTCCGTTGTTTTTGGATGGAATGTTGTGCATGGATATTTTAAGTACATCTGGTCTAATGTGTCATTCAAAGCCACTGTTTCCTTTGTTTTCTGTCTGGATGATCTATCCATTGATGTAAATGGGATGTTATAGACCTCTACTATTACTGTATTACTGTCAATTTCTCCATTTAGGTCTGTTAATATTTCCTTTATGTATTTAGGCGCTCTAATGTTGGGTGCATAGAGATTTACAAATGTTATATCTTCTTGTTGGATTAACCCCATTATCATTATATAATGCCCTTTGTCTCTTATTACAACCTTTGTTTAAAGTCTGTTTTGTCTAAGTATTGCTACCTTGGCTTTTTTTTATTTTGCTTTTATTTTCATGGAATATCTTTTCCTATTCTTTCATTCTTAATTTCTGTGTGTCTTTAGGTCTGACATGAGTCTTTTGTAGGCAGCATACAAATGGGTCTTGTTTTTTAATCTATTTCACCACGCTATGTCTTGATGGGAGCATTAGACCTACTTTTACATTTAAAGTAATTATTGATAGGTATGTACTTATTGCCCTTTTGTTAATTGTTTTCTGGTTGTTTTGTAGTTCTCAGTTTTTTTCTTCTTCTTTTGCTCTCTTTCCTTTGATGACTTTCTGTTGTATTAATTGTCTTTATTTTTTGTATACCCATTATAGATTTTGGTTTTGTCTTTACCATGAGGTTTATATATAACATGTTAATTATATAGCAGTCTATATTAAGTCAGTTACTTAAATTTGAACACATTCTAAAAATTTTTTTCACCTCCGTTTTAGGTATGTATTCTCATATTTTACATCTTTGTATTCATAATTTTCTTGGTTCTGATTATGGCCTTTTCTTTTTAACATAAAGAAGTCCCTTTAACTTTTTTTTTAAGAGTAGCCTAGTGATGATGAACTTTAACTTTTTTAAATTTCTCCTTCGGTTGTGAATGATAACATGGCCATGGAGCGTATTCTTGGTTGTAGGTTTTCTTCCTTTCAGCTCTTTGAATATATCATGCCACTCTCTTTTGGCTCACAACATTTCTGCTGAAAAATCTGCCGATAGCCATAAGTGGTTTCCCTTCTATGTAACTTTTTGTTTCTCTCTTGCTCGTTTTGAAATTTTCTCTTTATCTTTAACCTTTGACATTTTAATTATGTATCATGGTGTGGAACTCCTTGAGTTCATCTTGTTTGGAACTCTCTGTCCTTCCTGAACGTAGATGTTTGTTTTCTTCCCCCAGGTTAAGGAAATTTTCAGCTGTTATTTCTTCAAATGAATTTTCTGCCTCCTACTTTCTCTATGCTCTTCTGAGACCCCTATAATGTGAATATTTGTTCTCTTGATGTCATCCCAGAGATTGCTTAACCTATCCTTAACCTATTCTCATTAAAAAAATTTTTTTTCTATTTGCTGTTCAGCTTGAGTGCTTTTTATTACCTTGTCTTCTAGATTGCTAATCATCTCTTCTCATCCCCTATTGTTGATTCCTTCTAGTGTATTTTTCATATCAGTTATTGTATTCTTCAGCTTTGATTCTTTCTTATATTTTCTAACTCTTTGTTGAAGTTTTCACTGAGTTCTTCCACCCTTGTCTCCAGTCCAGTGAAGATCTTTAAGATCATTATTTCAAACTGCTTATCAAGCATATTGTTTCTCTAGGTTTCATTTGGTCCTTTTCCTAAGGTTTCCTAAGCTCAAAGCGGGTGCCAGAAAGCTCTCTGCCCTCCCCAGTTGCCTCAAAGCGGAACATAAATTTGGAAAGGTGTCCCCTCCTCCCCTCTCACTGGGAAAGAAAGAAGTTAATCACCAGAGGTAACTGAGACCCTTATCAGCCCAGAGACCGTCACCAAAGGAACGTATATAACCAACTTTGCTAAAACTAGCCCTTGTCTACCATTGGTTTTCCTATATATTTGCCACCCTAGAAACTCAGGTGGCTTCTCTACAAATTTCTTTACAAATGTATCATTCTTCTATTAAGATCCTATACACGCCAAAGCTCTAACCACCCCTCTGAGTTACCCATCACAGAGCACTCCCATCTGTATCCGATGCACATGCCAATAAACTTTTGTTTGTTTTTCTCTCAAAAACAAAACTTGTTCTTGTGTTTGGAGCATATTCCTCTGTCTTCCCATCTTGCTTGACTTTCTGTGTTTGTTCCTTTGAATTGAGTAGAATAGCTACTTCTAAACTTAAAAGAAAGGTATTATGTATGTCATTTCCTGTGTATTCTGTGTATACTGGATAACTTTGGCTGGCTGGAACTGTGACTGGCATGGGCACGGAGTCCCAGGTACTCCATGTTTGGGCTGCCCTGGTAGGATGGCTTGAACTAAAGTGGGCTTGGGCCAGGTGGTCCCAGAGCTCTCCATAGAGAGGGTGCTCTGGCAGGAGAGCTATAGCTGAAGTTGGTGCAGGTTGGAGCATTCCCTGGGCTCTCCATGAGAGGATCCCTGGCAGGATAGCTGAAGCTGAAGTGAGCATGGGCCAGGGCTGTCTAGGGACTCCCCACCCACAGGGTGCCCTGGGAGGACAGCTAAAGCTACAAGTTGGGGTGTTCTGGGGACACTTAACACAAGGGATGCACTGTCGGGGTGGCTGGAACTAAGGTGGATGTGGGCCAGGGAGTCCTGGAGTGTGTTAGTAAACTGTGTGGAGCCAAAGTAGTGTGGGCCTGGGTCTGGGGTGCTTTACGCCTGTGCCACCTTGCTGCAATGGCTGGAGTTACAGTGAGTACTGCTCAGGGGTGTTCTGGTGGGCACCACACTGGTGCTACTTTGG
The DNA here is from genome assembly GCF_028749965.1 of Puma concolor. Classification (NCBI taxonomy): domain Eukaryota; kingdom Metazoa; phylum Chordata; class Mammalia; order Carnivora; family Felidae; genus Puma; species Puma concolor. Next base: position 92,642,322 of record NC_141675.1, read on the forward strand.
TGGGATGGCTGGGGCTGGTGTGGGCTAGGGGTCTGGAACTTACTGAAGTGGTAGGCCAGCTAGGGAACCTGAACCCTGCTTCTCTCTGGGCTATCAAGGTGGAGAGGGAGCATAAACTGTGGCACTTGCAGCCCCTCCTGACATGGAAAGGGTTCCGGCAGCTCCCCCACCATTTGGCAAAGTTCTAGGTCTAGTTTCTCTTTACATTCTAGTTGCTATTTGTACTTATGTATTATGCTAAGGCTACTATTTCTGTGATTATACCTTTTCTGAATGCCCAGAACTTTATTGATCAATATTACTAACATTAGTATTAGGACAGATCTACGTCACATACCTCCTCATGTGACACAGTGAGAAAGACACAGCATTACTCCTGGAGTATTCTTATCAAAAATGTCTAACATAAATTTAATTGTAAGGAAACATCAGACAAACCTAAATTGGGAGGCATTATACAAAATAATTGTCTAATACTCTTCAAAAATATCAAGGTCATGAAAAACAATAACTGAGGAACTCTTTCTAATTAAAGGAAATAAAGAGACATGACAACTAGATGCACCACCTTATTCTAGATTAGATTAGAACAAGGATGTAAGTGGAACAATTGATGAAATTTGAATAAGGTGTATAGATAAGAGATAGCATTGTATTAATGTTAATTTTCTGAATGGAAACTGGTATATCTGACACCTGGCCACCCTTTCCTTTTAGTACTTGGTACATGAGAGCCAGAAAACCCATTTTGATTGTCTCAGTTTGCCATTAACAAAAATTCACAATAAATTACCTATGCATATGTATTTTCCATTGTTGGTAATGTTTCTTCAGAGTAAATTCTTGGATGTGGGATTTCAAAAGGTAAGTGCTTATGTAGGTTTATTAGTTCCAGATTACCCTGCAGAAGGGTTGTACCAGGTTACATTCTCACTGGCCTATTATGCCACAGCCTTGCAAACAGAATCCATTGTTAGAGTTTTCATTTCACCAGTCTGATAGATAGGAAATAGTATCTCAGTATGGTTTTAATGTGTATTTCTCCAATTGTGAATGATGGTGGATACTTTTCATATGTTTCAGGATCATATTTTTGTATCCTTGTGAATTATCTGGTTATGTCTTTTCTTGTTTCTACTGAGTTTGGTCTTTTCCCTCTCCTTTTTATTTTATTTTATTTTTTTAAATGTTTATATACTTTAATAGAGAGAGAAAGAACAAGGGAGTGGCAGAGAGAGAATCCCAAGCAGACTGCATGCTGTCAGTGCAGAGGGCTCTATCACAGACACCCTGAGATCATGACCTGAGCCTAAATCAAGAGTCAGATGCTTAATCTACTGGGCCACCCAGGTGCCCTTCTTTCTCCTTTTAAAAGAATCTTTTCTTCTTAAATTGATTAGAGTTCTTAGCTGTTTGTTTTATATGTATATTGCAAATATTTTCTCAAAATTTATAAATTGTCTTTTGACTTTTACTACATTGTTTTTGCCATGCAGAATTTTAACTTTTCTATTGATTTTTTTGTCAATTTTTTTTTTTTTTTTTTTGCTTTGGAATTGTCATAGTTAGAAAACTTTTGTCTACTGAAATTAAAAAGGAATTCATTCATGTCTTCTCCTAGTATTTGTAGATTTGCATCTAGATTCCTGATGTATTTAGAATTTAATTTTGTGTATAGTATAAAGTCTGGATCAAATTTTGTCTTTTATCCAATGGTTCCCATTTATAAAAATGTTTATTTTTGCTTAGTGATTTGAGATGCCATCTTTGTCATATACCAAATATCCATAAATAATTAGGTCTATTTCTGTAGTTTCTATTTTATATACTATTCTTTTTGTCAATTCATGAGCCAGTAAATACTTTTAATTATAAATTATAAATTATTAATCTCTGGAAGGACACTTCCTCTCATAGTTTTCCAGTATTTTTTTTTTTTTTTGGCTATTCTTGCATATTTGCCCATATGAAAGTAAAAGTGCTTGTTGATATTTTATAGGAATTGTCTTGAAATTTAACTTAGAATTGATATCTTTATATTTTGTGTCAACCTATCCAAGGATAGGTAACATCTTTGAATTTGATCTAGTCTTTGTGATTTTTAAGAGTTTTCAAAAGATTTCCTCATATAGGTTTTCAAAATTTTTAAGTTTTGCTCACACAGGTTTTATACATTTCTTGTTAAAGTTATTCCTACTTAATATTTATTGTTATTTTAATTGGTTGCTCTCTTTTATTATGTCTTCTACATAGTTATTATTAGAGTATATGAAGGCTGTTTTGTATAATTTTTTATCCTATTTTCTAAATTCTTTTATTGTTTGAATTACTTTTATCATTGATTCTCTAGAATTTTCCAGGTATGTTGGCACATCATCTACAAATAGTTATTTTACTTCTGTAAGAATTTGTATGCTTTTAATTGATTTCTCTTATCTAATTGTATTAGCTGATATCTCTAATATGTAGTAGTAATAGTAGTAAGGATAGTAGTAATAGATATTGGGCATTTTTGCTTTGTTTGTGATCTTAGGGGAAATGCCTCTGGTGTTGCTTCAATAGGATACTGGTTTCAGAACTATGGTGTGTGTGTATGTGTGTGTGTGTGTGTGTGTGTGTGTGTGTGTGTGTGTGTATTTATGTAAGAAATACATAATTCTTGAATATTTTTGTCATGATTGGGTATTGAATTTTGTCAAAGCATTTTCCAGTATTCCTGAAGATTATCATAGTTTTTTTTTTCCTCCTCCTTCATCTATTAGCATGGTACATTATATTAATAGGTTTCCTAATATTGAATCAATCTTATGGAATAAATTTAATTTGGTCATCTTATTTTATTATATGATGTTGGATTCTATTTGCTAATATTTGATATAGTATACTTTTGCATTGTTATTTACAAATAATATTGGCCTATTGTTTTCTTGCATTGTGTGGTTTTTTGCATTATTTTTATTCAAGTTTTCTATCAGTTTTGGTATCAGACTTGCCTCATGAAAAAGAATTATGAAGCATTTTTTGTTTTCAGTGCTTTGCAATAATTTAGGGAGGCTTGGGACTGCTAGAAGTTTTTATATGATTATTGTATGAAACCATGTTGAATGGTGCCTTTCAATGGGTTAGTTTCCTGATCACTTTGTCTACTTTATTTTTTCAGAAATTAGTCTCTCTAAGCTTTCTATCTTGAATGGGGTCAATTTTGGTAATCTGTATTTCCTTAGAAAATTATTTGTTGCATCTGGATTTTCAAATACATTTTTATAGAGATTTGTGAATTAGTTTCTTAGGAATTTTAAGTATTCCTTCTATTTCAATGGTTATTCCTTCCTTGTCATTTGCTATTTTATAAATTTTACTTTATCTCTATTTTTTATTGATTAGGTTAGCTAGTGGTTTATCTATTTTTTAAATTGGTTAAAAATCAGTTAGATCTAGACCTAGGTCTAGGTCTATGGCTTTTTTTTTTTAAGTAATGTACCTTATTAATCTCTTCTTTTAATTTTACATTTCCTTCTTCCTGCTTTCTTTTGTTTTCTTTTGTACTTTTTCTGATTTTGTTGTTGAACTAGGAATTTGTTGACTTTTATATTTTTATTGATAAATAAAATACTGTATTCTTAGTGTAGAACTATGAACTTAGTACTGTGAGTTTTCCTGTGGTTTTTATTTTAAATATAACCCATAGATTATGATATGTAGAGATTTTGTTTTTATTTGTTAGAAATGTAATTTGCATGGTTTCCTTCTTTTGCCCAGGTGGAAGTGCTTTTTGTTTTTTTTATTTTTTAAAATAATTTCTAGTCTTATTGCACATCAATCTAACATGTTATTTATAACACATATACTTCATGGAACTCACTGATGTTTTCTTGGTGTGCTAATATATGATCAATACAAACTAGATGTGTTCTGTATTACAAAGGTAAAGTGTTTGAAATATATTCATAAAAAGTTGCCCTCATTGCTTATGTTCATTAGGTCTTCTTTATTCTTATTTATTACCCTCCTCAACATTTGATCTATGTTTTAATGAGAATGGTTTATTAAAGTCTACTAATTATTAGTACACTTCTTTCTGTGTCTCCTTGTATCTCTTATATTTGCTTCATAAAAATGGTTGCTTATTATTTGGTGTGTAAATACTCATAGTAAATATGACTGGTAATGTTATATTTACTATGATTGTTGTTTTTAGCATTAAATTTTACTCTTTTTGTTATATTTAATGCAAAATAGCCCTCACTGCTTTCTTCTTGCTCCATTTTTCTAGGATATTTTTTGCCCATCCCTTTAGTTTTAGTCTTTTAGAATCACTTGGTTTTAGGTATGATTTTTATGTACCACACTGAGTTGTAATTGTGTTTTACTTTCTGAACCAAATTGAAGTCTTTCTTTTAATAGATGATTTAATCCCATCACATTTATTGATATAACTAAAATGTTCCATTTCAATTCTTAAATTATTTTATAATTATGTGTATTGTGTATTTACTATGTTTCTTTGTCTACCTTTAAGAGTACTCTTTAGGGGCGCCTGGGTGGCGCAGTCGGTTAAGCGTCCGACTTCAGCCAGGTCACGATCTCGCGGTCCGTGAGTTCGAGCCCCGCGTCGGGCTCTGGGCTGATGGCTCAGAGCCTGGAGCCTGTTTCCGATTCTGTGTCTCCCTCTCTCTCTGCCCCTCCCCCATTCATGCTCTGTCTCTCTCTGTCCCAAAAATAAATAAACGTTGAAAAAAAAAAAGAGTACTCTTTGGGGCGCCTGGGTGGCGCAGTCGGTTAAGCGTCTGACTTCAGCCAGGTCACGATCTCGCGGTCCGTGAGTTCGAGCCCCGCGTCGGGCTCTGGGCTGATGGCTCAGAGCCTGGAGCCTGTTTCCGATTCTGTGTCTCCCTCTCTCTCTGCCCCTCCCCTGTTCATGCTCTGTCTCTCTCTGTCCCAAAAATAAAAAAAAATAAAAAAAAAAAAAAAAAAAAAGAGTACTCTTTGGAGTTTTACTTTTAAATTTAGACAGGTGTGTATTTTGTTCTAGCGCGTACCTGTGTACTTTTTATTATCTGGCTTGTAAACATTTTTTTAAAGATTTTATTTTTCAGTAGTCTCTACACCCAACGTGGGGCTCAAACTCACAATTCCGAGATCAAGAGTCATATGCTCTTCCAACTGAGCCAGCCAGGCACCCCTGGTTTGTCAAGATTTTAATGGTATCCTGTAGCACCTACCTATTGCCTGACCAACAGTCATTGACATTGAGCTTACTTTAGTTTTCTTTTTCCCTCCGTTTAAAAAGTGCATTAGTTCTGTTTGTCTCAATGTATAACATTTATACATTAATTTTCCACCCTTGTCCCTACCCTTGTAGGATTTAGAGATGAAAACTAATATAATCTACATTTTTATTTATTCATATTCTTACCATCAGTCTTAGTGCTGAAGTACTCTTAGTCCTCTCTTGGTTGGATTACACTTACCTGCTAATAGATTTCTTGAGGGCTAATATCGTATAGAATTCCCTAAGTTCTTGTATGTGTAAAACTGCTTTTCTATAACCTTAATAGTTAAAGCACATCTTGACTAGATATAGACTTTTGGTCCACCTTTTCTTTTATTAAGTTTAAGGAAAATGATTTCTTTGCTGTGCATGCTGTTTTTGAGAATTCTGATGGTAATATAATTCTTTTTTTTCCTTCTAAATATGTAGACCTTGAGATTTTTATATCTTTGAAGTTGGATAGTTTTAATAGGCTAATTAATTAACTATTGCTGTGAAATAAATTACTTTAAGAGCTTAGTGACTTAGGGGCACCTGGCTGGCTTAGGAGCTCATGTCACTCTTGATCTTGGGGTTGTGAGTTCAAGCCCCACATTGGGTGTAGAGAGTCCTTAAATAAAGACACTTGAAAAATATGTTTTAAAAGAAGAACTCTGTGGCTTAAAAGCAACAGAAATAATTATTAACTCAAAGTTTCTATGAGTCATAAACTTGGGAGCATCTTTGTTGGTGGTCTGGTTTGAGGTTGTAGTAAAGCTGTTGGCTGGGACTATAATTATCTGAAGGGTTGAGTTGCATCTGCTTTTAAGATGACACACACATACTGCCAAGCTGGTGCTCAATTCTCCATGTGACCTTCTCCATAGAGCTGTTGTCCTTATGCCATGATGGTTGGCTTTCTCTAGACTAAGTGACATAAGAGAGCAAAATGGAAGCTGCAACATCTTTTAGGAGCTAGCCTTGGTATTTTAGTTGTTTTGGGTGAGTGGCTAACTTGGTCCCTCTTACACCAGTCTTGTTGGAAACAGAAGTCTCTTGACCATTATTTCTTTCATAGTTTTTATGCTTCATGCTGTATTTTTTCTTTTCATGGTACTTCAATTATGTATATGTTTGGCATTTTAGGGTGTAGAATCTATTATTTTACGCTGAAGAACATTGATATTTTATCAGTTAGTTAGCTTGGCTGAACTCAAACTCTAAACTTTGTCTTCCTATAGTGGACAGTAACTCAAATCTCTGTTCAGTTTAGATTTTTAACTGGCTGCTTAGAGTCATCCCATACTTGCATAGATTAGAGGTCAGCTAGATATTTGAACAGATTTATATGGAGAATTTTGGGTTTTCCTTCTCTGGATCTCATTTCTGGACTTTCTCCATTCATTTTATACCTCCTGTAATTATTCTGAGCTCTTTTTCAAATTCTGTCAATTAATAAACTCCAGGCTTTTATCCAAGTTTTTAGTTACCCTCTTTCAGTTGTTTCTCCTTTCTTTTGGTCACTCTCCATTTCCTTCAACTATTTTGTCTAGAGTTAATATTACATAGGAGGATTTGTTTCAATGAAAGTTTTATGACACTATTTTAAAAAAGTTTCTGCTTCATCTGTTTTAGTGAGGCCTTCCCTAATTTTGCTATCTGAAAATTGCAGAACCAGCCATCCCCTCCTGGTGCTTCGTTTTTGTCCACAACTCTTATCATCAGTTGATATGGAATGCATTCTAACATTTGTTTTCTGTTTTCTCCAACTAAAATGTAAGCTCTTAGAAAGCAGATGTATTTCTCTCTTGTTCAGTGCTATTTCTTCACTTCCTAGGACAGATCAGTTTAGTGGTTAATAAATATTTCTGTATGCATGAATGAATCAATGCATTAATTTATTTCTTTTTCTATATCCTTGTTTAGTGCCCGAAAGGCCGTGGATGAGGAAGAGGAAGCAGTTGAAGAACGTCGGAATATGCGAAATATTTGGGTGACTGGCAGAAAAGGTTTAACTGAAAGGGAAGCAGCAGCCCTTATAGTAGAAGAAGCCAAAAGGATTCTGCAGCAGGATTTAGCTGAAATGGGAGTGCAATGGAATCCATATTCCCTTTTAAATTCTAATACACACTCATTGACCAGCAGTGAGCCAGAAGTAAAGGAACAGAAACTTACACCCCAAACTAAGAGATCTTGTAAAAGATTAATATCAAAGAAAAAAAGTAACTCAGTGTTTAATGATTCTTTTGCTAAGCATTCACCAACTACAGTGCAAGATTTAGTTAAATGTGGAGAGAATAGAAATTCCTTTTATTACAAGTTACAGAATGGGAATCAAGAATCCCAAGTACATTCCATTTCCAGAGCAAGAAAACGGGCTTCTTTGAACAGAAGTAAAGAAAAGCTAGTAACCTCTCTGAATGAGGGGAAAAAAAGCACTAAGAATGTTGTTCAAACTCTCTTATTTGAGAAAACAAAAAAAGGATCTTTGAGTTTCAGTTCAGAAAAGATGAGTACTGCCTCTCAATCTTGGAAACGTGGTAAGCATCTAACACAATCCAGAGATAGTAGCCCTGTGAAAGACACTGGGATGTATAGAATTGATTTACAGGAACAAACTATGTCTAATCCTGTTTATTGTGAAGACTCAATTACCTTAGATGAGAAGAATATGGAATTTAGAAGTCCAGAGCCGTTTGCTAAAAATGTATCTTACTGTGCTGAGGGAAAATACAGCAAAGCATCATTCTCATCACAAACAGAACAAAGTTCAAAGAACAAAACAAAAACTAACAATATTCTTGTGGAACATTTTATCACAGAATCCCAGAGTAAAAAAGTGACTTGTCATCCCACTAGTACAGTTAGTGAAAACGGAAGAGCACTAGCTTTTGTTGAGTCAGAAAAAATAAACAAAGTACTGATGATACAAAGTGATTCAAAAACCCAGAATGTTTATGTAAAACACCATGACACCCATTCAATTAACCAGTGTGCAGAAAAACAGTCTGATAAACAAACAAACACTTATACCAAACAGAAAAAAATATTAGAGAGACAAATGCCCTGTGAAACAGGCAGTAGTTATATGAATAAAGACTCAAATGGTATTATCAAGTGTGGAATTACGAAGTTTAATGGTGAGGAAAATAAATCAAATAATTTTCAGGTATCAGGAGATAATATAAACAGCACTGAGATACTCAGTAGAATATATCCCCCAACTGGAGCATTTGGTAAATCAGGAGGCCAGCATGAGGATTTTCTAAATCCCTCTAAAATACAAGAAAAAACGGAAGCTTATGCAGCAAACAAAACTAAAAATAATTGTGTTTCTGACTTAGGTTTAGTTCTTTGTGAATTTGAAGATAGTTTGTACCTGGATACTCAGTCAGAGAAAATTATACAACAGATGGCAACTGAAAATGCCAAACAAGAAGGAGCAAAGGATGCCAACCTGGCAACAGAGACAATGCCGAAGAGTTTAGACAAACAGAGCTCGGTGATCTCTTTTCAGAATGAGATTCGTATTACTTTTCCTGGTGAACGACATTCTCCAGGAGTGACAAATATAGATCATTTGGAGGATAAGACTGTAGATACTGTGAAACAAAGCACCAGTTCACATGGAGTTGATGTCCTGACTCCAGAAAGCTCAATTTTTCATTCTCCAATACTCTTGAGGGAAAATGGCCCTTGTTTTAAAAGGAATGAACTTTCTGTCACTGACTCTCAATTAAATAGTTTTCTTCAAGGTTATCAAACACAAGAAGCTTTGAAACCAGTTATACTACCGCCTCCCACTGGTGTAGAAGTAGAATGTCTACCAGCTCCTGAAACAAGTTTGAATTTGAGTGATAGCTTACTATTTGACAGTTTCAGTGAAGATTACCTAGTGAAAGAACAACCACCTGATACACAAGCAAAAGAACCCCTTTCTTCTGAACTAATGTCAAACTGTTTCAGTCATTCTCTTTGTCTACAACCAGAGGGCCAACTTAGAAAATCAAATATGAATGAGAAACAAGATAATCAGCAACAGTTGACTTGTTTCAGTGAGGAGTCTCTTATATTTTCAGAGTTGGATTCTGCTCAGATGGTTGAAGCTTTGGACAATGTAGATATATTTCCTGTCCAAGAGAAACATAATACTGCAGTGTCTCTTACAGCATTAGAACTAAGTGATCCAGGGACTGTCAATAATGATTATTCACAAAGAGAAATAATTGGAAGAGATAAAGATGAAAAGTCTAAAAAATCCAAATTAACTGAGATAGGGCAAAATAAATCGCTCATATGGTCAGGGGCATCGTTTGATTTAAGTCCAGGATTGCAAAGAATTTTAGATGAAGTGTCCAGTCCTCTAGAAAATGAAAAGCAAAAATTAGCCACTACAAACTTGTCTAGTTTAAAAGGGGAAAATATGGAGTTAAATGACAAACAAGTGATTTCAAATTTGGAGCCAAATCAAGTTCCGGGAATTTCATTTTTCCCTAATGTTGAAATAAAGAGCAAGATTGGAGCACTGGAGAACGGTGCCCTACATGGTGAAACCTCATCCCTCTTGCCTTGGAAAGAGAGCTGTATAGTTGATGATAACGGACTCATTCCTCCTACACCCATCCCAGCATCTGCTTCTAAGCTAGTGGTTCCAAGTATTCTTGGAACATCTTCTGTAAAACTCCAGAAAATGCATAGTGTTTTACAGCTTGGTGAAAGTTACTCATTTGGCTCATCTTCAGATATTAAAAACCAAGATTTAAGTTCAGAGAGTAGAGAGGGTTTAAAAAAGGATAGACCTATTAGAGACACAAGTTTTTCACTGCAGTTGTCACAGGATGGATCGCAGTTAACTGCAGCCTCATGCAGCCCAGAAAGCTTGGCCATAATTGATGTAGCAAGTGACCAAATTCTCTTTCAAACATTCATTAAGGAGTGGCAGTGCAAAAAGAGATTTTCCATCTCACTGGCTTGTGAAAAGATCAGTAATTTGAGGTCTTCTAAAAATGCTGCTATTGGTGGTAGGTTTAAGCAAGGTAAGAATTTTTTCTTTAATTTTTCATATTTTCATGTTTATATGTAAAATAGTGAATTGGGATGAATGTACTAAATTTATTCCAATTTAATGAAAATTTCTTCTATATGGGTTTACCTGTAGAACAGCTTATTGTTCAGTGCAACTAGATTAATAATAGTTGCCATCTGGTATAAGTGATGGGCGACTCCAGGTTGTGAGAACTGAGCACTGAGAAAAAAGGTCAAGCTGGGATACTGAAATAATGCAGACCTCTAAGGCACTACTTATTACTGTGGCCCTGATCCGCTGTTATAGCTCTGGTCTAATCAGGCCTGTGTCTGCCTCTTTTCTTCAAAAGCCAGAAATCCCTAAACAGCCTTGCCACAGTAGCTCCCCACACTAGGTGGTCCAAAGGAAGTTCTATAGCAGTCTTGTCTCTCAGGACATGGACATAGTAGCCAAGCTTATTGCTGCTGCAGCCATCCCAGTTGTTGTGGCTGGTACATGGGCCAGCACTGGGATAGTTTTTGGCAGCTTGATCATTGGGTATATCAGGAACCTGGCTCTCAAACAGCAGCATTTCTTCAGTTCTATTCTGGGTTTTGCCATGTGTCAGGCCATGGTGCTAATTGTTGCCTTTCTTATTCTTTTCACTTTATGAGGCTTCATGGAGGTCATCTACCTGTCTCTGCTGCTTCAACTCCAGCCCATATCTGGTGCTGGAGTGTGCTAAGCTTTACCATTAAACGCAAAGTTTCTTTTAAAAAATCATATAAATTTGTATATTTAATACATAATATAATATTTTATATAATATATAAATGTTAGAATATAAGTTTGTAAAAACGAATATATTTTGAATATGGATCACCATTTTTGGTATCTCATTTTTTATTAATCATCAGTGCTTATGAATTATTTTCTATTTAATTAATTAAAATAATTAATTTGTATTATATAATCTACTTAGATAATCACAAAAGTACATAGAAAATTGGCACTATATTTTTAACAATGTATGTTAACTATATTTTTCAATACTTACCTCAAGTAGACTTATAACCTTTACTGATATTCATGAATTCTATACCAAAATGTTGATCCCAAATCCTCACAGAGCCCTTCCACATTTCAAGAGAATTGAACCAAATAATGCCATGCATGTATATTCCTGTCTTACTTCATGACAGTAAGGATTCTGTATCTTGGGGAATAGCTGTAGTCAGCTTGACGACCTGCTGTAGAAATCAAAGATTTGATCAGATTTCTTAAATCTCTGTATTTATGAATGAATTTGTTCATAAAAGTTTGAATATTTGTCTGATCTTCAATTCATGGAACACATGTTTTTCTTTTTAATTTTTTTTATTTGAGTATAATTGACAATCAATGTTATATTAGTTTTAGGTGTACAACATAATGATATGAGAAGTTTATACATTATACTATGTTCACCATGAGTATAGCTACCATCTGTCCCCATACATTGCTATTACAATATCATTGACTATATATATTCTTTATGCTGTGCCTTTTATTCCCATGACTTATTCATTACATAACTAGAAGCCTGTATCTCCCATTCTCGTTTGCCATTTTGCCCAACCCCCCACCTCCCCTTCCTTCTAGTAACCATCAGTTTGTTCTCTGTATTTATAGGTCTGATTCTGCTTGTTTGTTTATTCATTTATGTGTTTTTGTTTTAGATTCTATTTATGAAATCATATGGTATTTGCCTTTCTCAGTCTGACTTATTTCACTTAGTGTAATACCCTGTAGGTCCATCCATGTTTCAAATGGCAAGTTCTCATCCCTTTTTATGGCACCATAATATTTCATTGTATAGTATACCACATCTTCCTATTCATTTGTCTGTAGATGAACACTTAGGTCATGGAGCAAATGTGTTAATGACAAGTTTTATATATGTTTTGTGTTGACTAGTACTTTCCATTTTTCATTCAACAAATATAAAATTGAGCACATTCTTTGAGCGGTTAGAGGGGTAAAATTGTTCACTTAAATTTAACAACTGTGTGCCAGTTATTAGACTGGTTCTTGACCTGTATTTGTAAAGTTGGAGATCCATTATTTCAGAAAAAATGTTGACTCTGGATACAAAATTATACCTGATTCTTCACCAAGAAGTAAGGTACTTGATTTTTTTGAAGTTTCTTAGTGTTAAGAATTTCTGAGTTCAGGAGTGCCTATGTTGGCTCAGTCAGTTGAGTGTCTGACTTCGGCTCAGGTCATGATCTCACACCTCATGGGTTTGAGCCCTGTGTTGGGCTCTGTGCTGACGTCTCAGAGCCTGGAGCCCGCTGCAGATTCTGTGTCTCTGTCTCTCTCTCTCAAAAATAAACGTTTAAAAAGAAAAAAAGAATTGCTGAGTTCACTACAAAATTTTTATTTTTTATTTTATTTTTTTTTTTTTAATTTTTTTTTTCAACGTTTATTTATTTTTGGGACAGACAGAGACAGAGCATGAACGGGGGAGGGGCAGAGAGAGAGGGAGACACAGAATCGGAAACAGGCTCCAGGCTCTGAGCCGTCAGCCCAGAGCCCGACGCGGGGCTCAAACTCACGGACCGTGAGATCGTGACCTGGCTGAAGTCGGACGCTTAACCGACTGCGCCACCCAGGCGCCCCCAAAATTTTTATAGTATACCAGTGGTCTTTATTTGTTTCAGTTATAGCAATTCAAAATGTAGCTTTAAAAAATTTAGTTAATACCCACTTTAGTTATTATTATAGATATATTTTAAGATATCTTTGATAAATTTTTCAAAGTGACAGTTATCTTAATTGATGGGAAGCCTAGAAAGATCTTACATATACCTTAAAAAGACCATCCAAATAATGCATATTATGGGGATCTGGAAATTTTGCCAATCAAATAGTTTTTTTTATCATTATCATTGTTTTAACATTCAGTTTAATGGCTTTATTTTGAGATTTTTAACTATTTCACTTTTGATTTATTTAGTTAGCCTACCTCAGGAAACCACTATTAGAGATGATGGAGTTCCTGTTAAAGGTTGTGATGACATCTTGGTGGTTGGTCTGGCAGTGTGCTGGGGTGGAAGAGATGCCTATTATTTTTCACTGCAGAAGGAACAAAAGCATCCTGGTAAGTAATCACTATTTGATTAAGTCACCATATAATTTTTAAGATAATCTCTATTAGGATAGTGCCTTTTTTGTTGAGAATAATTTCCTGATATTTACCTAGAATTTATTTTTAGGATTAAAAAAATAGGTGGGGAAAGTGGCACATGTGTACATTATTTCATATATTCATTAGAATGAATGTCTTAAGTACTATTCTTACTCCCCTCTACCTATCACATAGGCTACTAATACTATCTTTTCTTCTTGGAGGTAGTGGAGTGGAGCCTTAGAGACTCCCTGGATATCTTAGGGGATTGCTCTGAAGATTGGATCATACCAGTTTCTTTTCAGATTTTTTTCCTGTCATTGACTGTGTCTGGAACTTATCTAGTGACACTGATAAGCTGAACATATACAATAGTTGAATCATACAGCCTTTGTAGAAGTCTTTGGAATAGAGAGGATATGATCTAGAAATACCTTGTGATCTGATTACAGTTGCTGCATTACGTACCTGACATAATTGGTTTTAGACAGGAGCAAAATTAATAAGTAAACATTTTAAAGAATGCTATACAATGTATGTGTTCCTGAGTAAGCATGAAATTTTTTTCAGTTGTTTTGAGGGAAAATGTGTTATGTTGAGTACTTTTTTTTTTTTAAGATGTAACACTATACGTTCATACTAAACCTTTTTAAGGAGTTCATTTAAAATTCATTTCAAAACACCCTTTTCTGTCTTTAACTCCTTATTCTGGGAAATGTAAATTTATTTTTAGAAATCTTCATATTTAGAATTGTCTCCCACCTAATTAAATAGAACAATATAAATTACATAGCATAAGCCTTAATTTTTAGAATATGAAGCTTCGTGCTTGCTTCAGCAGCATACACACTAGAATATGAAGCACTTCATCTATATGATCAACATAACCTGAATAAGGTCATGCTGAGTTATTGGTTACATGGAAGTAAACCCTTAGATTTCTGAGTCTTTTTTCAGTCTTTTTATTAAAGATTGCTGCTTCAAATGAATGCATGTAATTTTTGCCTTAAGCCTTTTTGTTTGTTTGTTTTTTAAAGAAATTAGTTCCAGTTTGGTCCCACCTTCTCTGGATCCAAGCCTGACTGTGAAAGACAGAATGTGGTATCTTCTGTCTTGCTTTCAAGAGGAATCTGATAAAGAACGTTCTATTATCATCTATGACTTCATCCAGAGCTATAAAATTCTTCTTCTGTCTTGTGGTATCTCCTTGGAACAAAGTTATGAAGATCCTAAGGTTTCATGTCTTATTTAATTTTTACTATACTTAAAAAAACTTTTTCAATGTGTAGTGTTAATTCTTAAATGACTTGGTATTTATTTAACTCCAACAATGAAGCTTACATTTTTCAGAGTAGTCATTCCTTTATCCAGTAATCTCATCCACCCAGAACAGAATGTTAGGCACCAAAATACCTCTATGTAGATAAAAACAGTGATTCCACAAATTCTAAGCACTAAAATTCATATCTTTCCTCAGAGATTTAAAAAAATTTTATTTTGGTTATGTTTTAAGTTTTCTGTCTCATAGTAAATTAGAAATGAAGTGAGAACTGTCAGATTTAAATATATGGTAGCAGGTTGTTTCAGATGTCCATGAGTATAGAGGCAGAAAATAGGAAAAATGTGTAGATAATAAGCCATCTAAAAGGACAACATTTAGGGCCATTTAGCATAGGGGCAAATCACCTTATTAGCCTCTGTGAACTTTGCTTATAATAATAGCAAAGCAGGATATGCTTTTCATAATGATGACTCTGAGTTATCAAGGAAAGGGTAACTTACATTATTGTAACATAAACAGTATAATGCATTTTCATATGACATTTATTTACAGTATCATAGCTTTCAAAGGAATATCATTTTCCCCCTATTGATACTGAATACATGAGGTGTATAGAATATTAATTTTGAATTGATATATGATACTACTTGATTGTTATTAGCAATATAATCAATAATAGGATAAATCAATAGGATAAATTTCTTAGTTTCTTTAGCTTTTTTAGGGAAAGATTTTCAAAGGCAATATCAAATAAACTGAAGATACTGGCCTTTTCTGCAGTTCAGGCTGGGCTTGGTTTACATGTGATAAATTCCATGTAGTTTTTAAACTGACATTTCCTGGATATAAAAAGTTGTCACTTAATTTTGATGTTCCAGAGTCCAAAAGGAGAATATGGGTAATATGAGCTTCTCATTAAAACTACTGTAGCATCTCAGATGTATTGTAGTACTTTTTACATAAACTATTTGAAAGATTCCACAATCAGTTTTGTCAGTCACAACACTTTTGATGTAAGAAGATAAACTATTAATTTTTTTTTAATTTTTTTTTAATGTTTATTTATTTTTGAGACAGAGAGAGACAGCATGAGCAGAGGAGGGGGGAGAGAGAGAGACAGAGACACAGAATCTGAAGCAGGCTCCGGGCTCTGAGCTGTCAGCGCAGAGCTGTGAGATCACGACCTGAGCTGAAGTCGGACGCCCAACCGACCAAGCCACCCAGGCGCCCTAAACTATTAATTTTAAAAAGCTCACTTTTATAAGAAACATTTGCCAACTTTTACATCAAACTACCGTATTTGATATTCTCTAAAAGGTTTCTGTTCACCAGTTTCTAATGTGGATGGCAGGATATGAAAATGTCTCCCAGCTTTGCAGGCTTACCAGGTTCCAAAAGTAAGAGTGGTGTCAGCAATATATGGCTTCACCCTTTCAGGTATTTGACATAATCAAACTAAAAGACAATATCATTTCTTGCTTGGAGCGGCTTTTAAGATGTTAATATTGGATTTTCCTCCTTACAAAGCCCATTTATTCATTTACTTAGCCATAACTACTATTTTTCCTTCAATGCTTTAACCTTTATGTTACAATTCCTAAGGGCCTGATGGGGCAGGATGTGCCTTCACCCCTTTTGGAATAGTTACAGTTTCTTGCTTAGGAATCATTCATTTCCAGCCCTTATACCCGTAGTCCTGGTCCTGTGACCCCTATTATCAGCTAAGAGGAAAAAAGTTGAGGTGATGTGGGAAAGAAAGTATGTTAGCACCTTCCCCCTGCCCCCCACCTTAGTTCCTCAGATCCAAATGGACAAATATATCCAGTGGGCACTCCTTTAGCCCCACTCATGTTCATGTTGAGTGTGAGCATATACTCACATACCATGAAGGCATAAAAGCCATCTCTTCCTGCCTTTCTCTTCCCCCATTTACGACAACCAATGTTTTAATTGCCTACTTCAGTTCTCTATCAAACTAGTACTGAGGAGGATATCTCTTTGCCCATCATTGAACATTATGGGCTGTAAAGTGTGTTCTTTAGTCTGAAGACATAACAGTCAACCATTCAAACTGGTGCAATTTCTTCTTCTGTTCTTTTAATAGTACCGAGAGCATTTGCCCCTACAATCAGGTAAGCAAAGCACAGTCCAGAGTCAATGTCTGTTCCTATTGGACCCATTTGTAGCCCTCCAAGGCTACTAGCATTAATTTCACCTGCCAGCTATATTCATGACCTTCCTAACAGGGAATCTGCTATATAACCATCTGCAGTCTCGGTCCCTCTTGTTGGCAGATAGAATAGTTTGTTTTGGCACTCTGTGCCTCAGAGGGTGCAAGAGGGATATGTCTAGATTCAGCCCATCTCTGCATTGCTGCAGTGAACCAGGCCCACTCATGTCACAGATCCAGGTGTCCATCTTCCAGGGTCATACAGGGACATTGGCTTGATGATTCTAGTCACCTTCCTAGCCTAGAAGGGAATTCTTCTGAAAGGCATTAATGTGTCCTATTTTGATGCACCCCTTCAAATTTCTACAAGGACTGTGTCCCAGAAGAGGACCCTTCTTTAGTAGGCCATGTGTCCATTGCCTTCCTGACTGACATTTTGGCAAAGTTATTGGGCATTATTTATGAGCCAGTGAAAACCCAAACAGAGCTTTTCCCTAGCTCTGTTCAATTCTTTCATCACTGCTAGGAAAACAACATGCAATTCAGCACACCAGGATGATCTTTTCTATCTTCTTTAATTAGAATGATGGCCTTCCAAATCAGGATATTGTCCATTCACTTCGGAACTGCCATCCACAAACCTAGCAGCTCTTTATCAGTCAGTCAAGGACTGTTTCTAGAGCACTGTCCAAGTGACAGTGGAATCCAGCAGCTCCTCCTCACACAATTCCAGAGTCAAGCCGAGGAGAAAAGAGGCTCCCTGCTCTTGAGTATCTCTTCTTTTCATTGCCCAGGCAGCAGGATCCTGTATAAACTGTTTCCATTTTATTATGGAACTCTACTGGGCACTGCCATCTCCATTAGAGCAGTTCTCGGATATCACCCAACACTTTGTGGGTATTTCAGGTTTCAGGATTGTATTATATCCTTTAGTAATAGAAATAGCGTCAATTAATAATGTCAGATAAGAAGGCAATAAATACCCTCAAATGGAAATTATCTTGTTTAAAGTCCCAGTAGTCATTGTCATGAGATGCTCACAAGCTCTGCCATTAGCCCCAGTCTCCACATAGGGCAATTGCACAGTTTGTCTTTACCAGCGCTTGAGCTTTATTCCACACTGTGCGGGATTAGGCAATCTTACTGGTTCGCACTGAGCATGTCTATTTAACATTGCTTGAAGAGTGCATTTAGATGCCTTCTGTTTTACAATACTCATTATGGGACGTGTTCCCCTGTTTGACATAATGTCCATTCCCAAAATGCAATCAGGTAAGGACCCAACCACCTCATCTAAAGCCATTTCAAACATACCAGTTCTCCTACAGACTTTTTCCTTAATTCCATCAACCCTTACATTTCTAATCATAACCTCCATTAGGACTTCATCAAAAGGCTTTGGTTTTACAAAACTAGGTAGGGAAAGTGTTCCCCAACCAGGCATAACAACTCATTACCATAAAATATTCAGGTAAAGGAGATACAACTTCTTCACATAATTAAACATTCCAATTTACATAAGCCTATCAACGATTACATTTTTACATTTCTCTTAATCTAATTGTAGCCCAAATCAGGGCTTTACTAATGGGTTTTGGTACCTGAGTTCCTGGATCTTCCATCAAAGAGTTCTGGAAACGTCTCTTTTCCACCTCCTGACAGTTTTACCTACGCTTGTCCTAAAGGCTTTGAGTCCCGAGGGACGGGTTGAACCAAGGTACCCCGGCCCTTTTATTAACTTGATTAATCTGCCTAACCACTGGTCAGGTTTCTCATTGTACTTTTGCCTTCAAGCTTTTAAAATTTCTCCAAATTATGGTGAATAGAGCAGTCTTGTTTGAGGCCCTTTAATGTTGGGGGACTAACGGAGGGGGGGTTGCTTTGACCCACCCAACCTTTGGTGGTGCTTTATTAAAACCTTTTATTTAATCCATCATTACCCATTTTATTCATCACATTTCTTAATAACCATCTAAAGATTTCCAGCCTTCTGGGGTGAGTCCTGTAACTGTCCCCTTTCTGTTTCCTCTTTCTCTTGCTCCTGTCAATATTTGCTTTATTCCCCTTATTTGTTAATAACCTTTTAAAATTTTCCACCCTGTTGGGAAGTCTCTTGATTCTGGCCCTGCCTCTTCTCATTCTCTTGTTAATAAATCTCAAGTTTTTATTATCACCTCTAAGGTCTATGAGAGGAAGTGAGGTGGTAATTTTGATAAGGCTTCCCAAACTGTCCCTCAGTTTTGCAACAGTACAGTTATATGGTTAAAGGTCCCCCTTAAAGCATTTACTGTGACCTGGATAATCTACTGATTTCAGTGGGTAAATATCCCAGTTATCATAAAGCAGTCCCATATGGCTTGCATATGAAGAATATCAGCTCCTTTATCTGGGGTGTTCCACTTGGCATTTATAAGAGAAAAGGAACAGTCTCCCTCTCAGGGTAAACAGACCTTACAGTGGCTTTTATCCTGTGTACCAGGCCAGCTGTTTCCTTGGCAACAACCTCGCATGTGTCTGGATCACATACACTCAACTATGATTATACTATAGTGAGCTGTGGGGTCTTGCATCAACCCTCTGCCTTTCGTTCTACAGCATCCAAGACCAGACCCTCCTCCTAAATTACTCTCCTAATCCATTTTAGTAAAGGTTCCTCAAGAGGCTGATGATAGTAGGTAGGGTGCCTGGGTGGCCCAGTTGGTTAAGTGTCTGACTTCAATTTAGGCCATGATCTCATGGTTTGTGAGTTCAAACCCTGCAAAGGGCTCTGCACTGACAGTGCTGAACCTGCTTGGATTCTCTCTCTCTCTCTCTCTCTCTCTCCCTCCCTCCCTCCCTCCCTCCCTCCCTCTCCCCCTTTCTCTCCCTCTCTCCCTCTCTCTTCCTCTCTCTCTCTGCCCCTCCCCCACTCACTCTGTCTCTCAAAATAAATAAATAAACTTAAAAAAAAAAAGACTGATTATTCTTCACACTGTATCCCCTAGTTTTGGTAGTTTGTAGGTATTGCCCTCCTACATTGATTACCTTAATGATGACCAGAGGTCTTAGGGCTACTTTGTGTTGCCCCTGTACAGATGACTTTGAGGCTACTGGCTAGAGCTCAGACCGACCCAAATCTGAACTTGGTTTAGCATCAGGGTGAGACCCAGCACTTTACTTTTATTTAGCTATTACAGATAACAGTAACCAGGAGATTGTATGTTTAGTGTGATTATTATTTTTTATTTCCTTATATATCTAATGAGCCAACTCCTTGGGGGTTAGGTCTACCATTTCTAAATTGCATTGGTAGCTTTTACCTTTAGTAACTATAGTGTAACTGCAGTTTCACATCATGGGTCACTAGGTAGCATCCAGCTATCAAAGGATCATAATCTCCACCCTTTTATCCTTTCTCTTCATAAACCATATGTTTCTGTGAGCCAGGCCCTTCTAGCAAGTTCTGCTTCTCTGACACCAAAAAAAACAAAAAAAACAAAAAAGTGTTCTGAGACCAATTCTTTTTTTTTAATTTTTTTTTAATGTTTACTGATTTTTGAGAGAGTGAGAGAGAGAGCAAGCAGGAGAGGAGCAGAGAGAGGGAGACACAGAATCCAAAGCAGGCTCTAGGCTCTGAGCTGTCAGCAGAGCCCAATGCAGGGCTTGAACTCACAAACTGAAAGATCATGACCTGAGCCGAAGTCAGAGGCTTAACAGACTGAGTCACCCAAGCGCCCCTACTGAGACCAGTTCTGATGTGTTTGTAGGGTTTTCCGCCACACCATCAAGCAATGCTGGAAACACCAGCTGGGTATTCTACAACTCAATTCTGACAGTATCTACCTGGAAATAGCATCAAATTCCACAGGTTAAGGGTCAGTGCCACAGACTGCCCACTATCTTGAGGCCAGTTGCAAGCCCAAATTAACACATATGCTCCTGACCAACTGACTACAGACTGGAGATTCCAAGGACCCCCCCTTTCCGAGGACATCTGGCAAGGACTTCAGGTGCCAGTTGTAAATCCAGGTTGTTACCTGTAGTCTGACCAACTGGCTGTAAATGAGAGGTTCCTGTGACCTGCACCCTCTTCAGATTCAATAAATTAAGTAGAGTGACTCACAAAACTCAGGGAAACATTTAGTTACATTTATCAGTTTATTATAAAAGGATATGATAAATGATACAGATGAACATCCAGACGGAAGAGAGATGCAGGGTAAGGTATGTGGGAAGGGAAAGGGAGCTTCCATCCTCTGTCCGAGCACACCACTCTCGCCAACACCTCCAAGTTCCACAACTTCCAAGCTCTCCAAATCCTGTCATTTGGGGATTTTATGGAGACTTCATTACATAGGCACGATTGATTAAATCATTAGCCATTGGCCTTCCAGGCACCTCCCAGCTGGTCAGGGGTGAGACTGAAAGTACTCACCCTCCAATCACAGAGTTTCCTTTGGCAGCCAGCTC
Source organism: Puma concolor (assembly GCF_028749965.1). NCBI lineage: Eukaryota > Metazoa > Chordata > Mammalia > Carnivora > Felidae > Puma > Puma concolor. Next base: position 92,663,648 of record NC_141675.1, read on the forward strand.
CCATCCTTAGGTAACCTAGGGGCATTCCGAAAGTCACCTCATTAACATAACAAGAGACACCTTTATCTCATAGTTAAGGAAATGTCAAGGGTTTTAGAAGTTCTGTCCTAGAAATGCGACAGAGACCAATTTTAAATTTCTTATTATAATTCACAGTATCACACTCTTAAGCTACAGAAGAAGTAAATGAGTCAGGTAGTAATTGTCAGAATTATGAATAGGGCTTATATTTCCTAATTCTAATTTAGTTTTGATCTGCTAGATCACATAATTAGAAAATACAAGTCTAGTCTCATAGGAGAGCTAAAAATAGCAGTCATGATTTGTTGGATGGTCCTAGTGACAGGCCCTCACCCTGAGGGGAAAGCCCCCAGAGGCTTTCTAAAACTTTGAGTATGAAGTTTTAATGGTAAAACATTTATGTCTCACTTCTTATGATGTTGAAAGAATTTTTAAAAACCTAAAACTATATAGGCCTATCTTTACTAGAGTAGCTTAGCCAAAATCAACCCTTAGTGGAGAAGAGTCTGTCTACATTTTCAGAAACAAAGTTTTAATTATCTGAAGTGCTAAGATTTCAAGCCTATTTCAGAACTATATCAGCAGGAGCTGTATCACCATTGTAGTGATGAAAAGTTGTAAGTTTTCCTTCTTTGAAAACTGCTCGAATTAGTACCAAAAATGAGTCCTGGGACAATTTATAATTATATTTTCCTCCTCTTCTAGAAAGACCACTGAATTGGTATTACATGAAAATGAGTGAGATTAGAAATGAGCATTTTCCCCTTTTAATTTAAGTGTGCACAAATGTCTTTGAACCCTCTCAGGTGGCATGCTGGTTACTAGATCCAGATTCTAAGGAGCCAACTCTTCACAGCATAGTTTCCAGTTTTCTTCCTCATGAGCTTCCACTCCTCGAAGGGATAGAGACTGGCCAAGGAGTTCAGAGTCTGGGGCTGAATGTCAACACTGAACATTCTGGGAGATACAGAGCCTCGATGGAGTCGATTCTCATCTTCAACGCTATGAATCAACTCAATTCTTTGTTGAAGAAGGAAAACCTTCAAGGTTAAAACGATGTTGCTGGCATTTTTGTGCTATTACAGACTGGTGTTGGTTTTATATTTAGACACTTTATCACAGGTCTTTATCACTCTTTATCACACTTTTTTTAAACTATTTATTTGAGAGAGAGACAACAAGGAGGAAGGGCAGAGAGAGAGAGGGGAAGAGAGAGAATCCCAAGCAGGCTCTGTGCTGTCAGCACAGCTGCCACCATGGGGGGCTCCCTCTCACAAATCCTTGAAATCATGACCTAGTTGTTCTCAAGAGCCAGAGGCTTAAAGGACTAAGCCACCCAGGCATCCCTCTTTATCACTTTTAATGCAAATTCTATGTCTGGATTGTCCAGCACAGGGGTCAACAAACTTTCCTTAAAAGGTGAGACATTAAATATTTTTACTTTTCAGGATGTTAATAAGTCTTGCATAAGATACAAGGTATTGTGGGGGCGCCTGGGTGGCGCAGTCGGTTGAGCGTCCGACTTCAGCCAGGTCACGATCTCGCGGTCCGTGAGTTCGAGCCCCGCGTCAGGCTCTGGGCTGATGGCTCAGAGCCTGGAGCCTGTTTCCGATTCTGTGTCTCCCTCTCTCTCTGACCCTCCCCCGTTCATGCTCTGTCTCTCTCTGTCCCAAAAATAAATAAAAAACGTTGAAAAAAAATTAAAAAAAAAAAAAAAGATACAAGGTATTGTGGTCAAATAATTTCAGACTTTCAGTTAATACAAAATTAAATAGTCTTTGCTTCAGGGCTTCTCAGAGCCTTTACTAAATTAACAGGCATCATGAATATCCAAAAGCAGTATATAAATGCTGGAACTCCCAATACAGTGTCTCTCAACTGTACTCTTTTCATAGAGTATCTTTGACACTAATATTCCAGAAAGCATACTGGAAAAAAATGATGTAGAATGACTACTCTGTTGAGAAGCATCAGTAGATAGAAAAATACTCTGATTCTTACTTTAGAAAACTTTTTGTTTACTCTTTGGTAAGAGTATTGGCTTCTTTGGTAAGAAGCCTCCATTTTTAGTTCTTTGTGCAAATGTGCATATCATGGAACCAGGAACATTGGAAATAATTTCAGGAGATTAACTCTTTCTAGTCAGTTTAACAAATAAGTTTGGCTCTCTTGCTCTTGCCAAGGGTAGAAACAAAAACATTATCTTGGGAGAAATGCAGTTTATTGTAATATAGACTATTCACAAGATTGCCAGTTTTTCTGCCCTCTGTGTAGACAAAGATAGTGGTCTAGTGCTGAAGTAGAAAAGTGGGAAGTACTTTTATGCCTTTCATTGTTGGCCTGAGAGTGCTGCTTTGGAGACTGGATCTTGAAGAATTGCTTGGGTAGCACCTCTGAATTTGCCTAGAAAAATTCCATGTGTTTTTAGGTGATGATGCTAATCCAATCGTTTAGCTGGTGAATTAATGTCTTAGTTTTCTTGTTTTTTCTTCCAGATGTTTTCTGTAAAGTGGAAATGCCCTCTCAGTACTGCTTGGCCTTGTTAGAATTAAATGGAATTGGATTTAGTACTGCAGAATGTGAAAGTCAGAAACACATAATGCAAGCCAAGCTGGATGCGATTGAGACTCAGGCCTATCAACTAGCCGGGCACAGTTTTTCCTTCACCAGTTCAGATGATCTTGCTGAGGTTGTATCATGGGAATGCAGAATTTTAGAGTTAAAAATGATGTGTGTGTTTGTGTATGTGTGTGTATTTCCTAAATGTGTTTGCCTAAATGACAAAGATCAATTTTAAAAATTTTAGTTATTGGAGAACTTTGGAAATAGAGTATTCTAGTGTCTAATTTATAAATTATATCTGTATTTATGAGTTTGGAAGGTAGTAAAGAAACCTAGAATGTATGCTCCATGAGATTTACCTAGAACAGAGGAGGTACTCAGTAAATATTTATTGAACAAAAGATCTATAGTGATGTTACATAACAGTGTAGTTGTTTCTCCATGAAGTTAGACATTTCATGAAGTCTCACTCCTTCCTTCCCCCCAATTTTTTTTTGGAGAACAAAATTAGATATTTTTCTCAGTTGTTAACGAAAAAGGGTATTTTGTGACTATTTGCTTTTTTTAAACCTACATAAGATTTTTATAAACTTACATACGTTTTGACACAGTTTATCCTTTTTTTTTTTATTTTCAAAGTTTGACATTCTATTCTTTGGTCTCCCCACACTCCACAAAGGGTGGTTGGGTTGTTGTAGAGGGGTTACAAGTACAGGGTGGGTGCTTATACTCGATAGCATTGAGGTTCAGGTGTCTTACAGATGCAATTCAGTAATACAGCATATTGTAAAGATCACAGGCTTTCAAGCCAGTCTTCTTGAATTTGAATCCTGTCTCCTCCACTTAGTAATTAACTCTGAACCTTGGGCCAATACATTAACTCTTTATATCTCAATTTCTACATCAGTAAAATGGGTTATGATAGAAATACCTCACAGAGTTGTTGTGAGGAGGAAATGATGAATGTAAAACCCTTAGACTAGTGCTCATCTCATAGTAAATATTCAATAAATGTTATATATACTCATATAAATGCCCCCTTTTTAAGCCACAGGGTTATGTTTTTAAAATAAGAGGAATTTTGCGGGGTGCCTGGGTGGCGCAGTTGGTTAAGCATCCGACTTCAGCCAGGTCACGATCTCGCGGTCCGTGAGTTCGAGCCCCGCATCAGGCTCTGGGCTGATGGCTCAGAGCCTGGAGCCTGTTTCCGATTCTGTGTCTCCCTCTCTCTCTGCCCCTCGCCCGTTCATGCTCTGTCTCTCTCTGTCCCAAAAATAAATAAACGTTGAAAAAAAAATAAATAAAAAATTTTAAAAAATAAAATAAGAGGAATTTTGTTTCTCCTAACCACAGGGTACATTTGTATTGAATTAGTGGTGACTTTTTTGTTTATTTTTTTAATTTTTTTCTTTTGAGTTTTTTTTTTTTAATGTTTATTTATTTTTGAGAGAGAGAGACAGAGACAAAGCGTGAGCAGGGGAAGGGCAGAGAGAGAGGGAGACACAGAATCTGAGCTGTCAGCACAGAGCCTGACACAGGGCTCAAACTCATGAGCTATGAGATCATGACATGAGCCAAAGTTGGCTGCCCAATGGACTGAGCCACCCAGGCACCCCTCTTTTGAGTTCTTTAGCTTACAACTCCCAAACTGCACATAAAATTACATAGAAGACTTATCAAAAACATAGGATCTCTGGATTTCAGCATAAGTAGGCTTGGGGCAAAGACAGGAATCTGTGCCCTTGTGATTCAGATGGGTACTAAGGCCATAGGCCTAGACTAAACTCTAGGCCAGAATAAAAGACCTTTGATGTTAATGGCTTGTTCTTAGGTCTTCATGTTAAAATGGAAATTATATTTAAGGTAATCTGACAGTTTCACACATTGACTGTTTAATCCTTAGTGATCTGAAGTTGAATCTTTGACCTGGGAAGGATATTACTAATCATCTAGAGCTGCACTGTCCAATACAGGGGCCACTAGCCACTTGTGGCTATTTATATTTAATTTAATTAAAATTAAATAAAATATATTAATTCAGTTCCTTACTTGTGCTAGACACGTTTCAAATGTTCTATAGCCACATGTGGCAAGTGACTACCATAATGGGGAATGCAAATATAGAACATTTTCATTATTGCAAAAAAGTTCTTTTGGATGGCACTGGCGTAGAGTGGGGATCAGCAAACTACGTCTTGTGGGCTAGATCTGGTCTGCCACCTGCTTTTGTAAATAAAATTTTATTGGAGCATAGCCACACCTGTTGTTCATTTACTTATTGTCTTTGGCTGCTTTTGGTCTATAATGGCACAATTGAAAAGTTGTGACAGACAGTAAAATCTGCAAAGCTGAAAATATCTGTTATCTGGCCCATTTTTGGAAATGGTTGTTGATTCCTAGTCTAGAGGGAAGCATGGGTTAGAGGAAAGAAAAAGGACTTTGGAGTCAGAGGACTATGGGTTCTCATTCTTAATTTTTCTGCTTTTTGGCCATGTAATGTTAAGCAAGTTTCTCCAACTGTGTAAACTTTTCAAATGTGTCACAGAATTGTTACATATATTACATGTGATGACACGTGTTAAAGCATCTAGCATAATGGCCGACACAAAGTAAGTCCTCAATAAATATTAGTGCCTCTTGCTCTCATCTAGTTCAACTACCTCATTTCACAGATATACTCATTGAGACGTGGAGAGGTAATTTATGAAGTTTCCGCACTCAATTCTGAGGGTTTCACCAAAAACAGAAATGCAAGATAAAGAACCTTTAAAAACGTAACTTGAGATCTTTGAATTGTTTTAATTATGGTAGGTCTTTCCTCCTGGAATTGTTGATTTATTGCCACTTTAAATTAAGAAAAAAAAAATCCCTGCCCTGTATAGGTCTAGTTTCTTCAGTGGGTGCTTATGAGCCACTCTAGCTATCATTATTGCTATGTTGGGTTAGCCACCTTCTCCTGACTTTTGTGCCCAAGGATTCTGAGTCTAGCCTTATGGTGGTGGAAGTAGATGACTTTTTGGATCCCTTTCTACCTTAGTGTTCTCTGATTTTTGTGATCATATAATAGCCACAGAGCCTCCCATATTGACCCTCTATGAGGCCTAAATGGTTGAGTAGCCACGTTGGTTACCACATCAAGGGGTATTCAGGAGAGTTCACAGTTGTCAGAGCAATTGCTAGTCTCAATGTCAATAGCTTATTTATCACTTGTTCAGCACAGAGTATACATTCCCGTGTTCTTGACTGTTTAAAAGCCTGGCATTGGTATTAATCTGATAGTGCCTAAATTAGGGTATAGACATACTTGACGTACAGATTTTTATTGCCATTATTTATTAAATGTGATAATTTAAGATGTTATAAGAAAATCTCCAAAGCCATACTGAATTATATAGATTTTCTTAAATAACTTTAAAAAATGTTTGTGAATGTCAATGCTTGTGATTTAATTCTTGACTAAAGAAGCATTAATTTCTTGCAGGTTTTATTTTTGGAATTAAAATTGCCACCAAATGGAGAGAGAAAAAATCAAGGCAGCAAGAAGACTTTGGGTTCTACTAGAAGAGTGAATGACAATGGACGCAAGCTAAGGCTGGGAAAACAGCTCAGCACCAGTAAGGTGCTCTATGGGGCAGTCACAGGGCAGAAATTGAATTACTTTTAGCATTCTAGTGTCTTGAAAGAATGCTGACGAAAGCAAGATCCAGCATAGCCCAATATTTGAACTTATCCAGATAAAAACAATTTGGTTTGTGGTTCAACTGCCTGCAAAAACTGGAGACATTCCATCATGGAAAATCTGGACCATAATCCGATTTAGCAGTTGTGTCCTTCCTATCATTAAAACAGTATAACGGTTTATAAACTTAGATCTGTAGACATTATTTAGTCATTGACATCCACTACTCTTGGACTTCTAGTGTAACATAATTTATATAGTTATAGGTATATGAACAAAGGTGTGGAAGAATTAAAAAAAAAGTCCAGCCATTACAAATAAAACAGTTTAGGGGCAATTTTAGGGCAAAATAGTAAGTTTTCCATGAACTTCTTTTAAGAATCTAATCTACTAAGTTCTTTTTTTTTTTTTAAGTTTACTTATTTATTTTGAAAGAGAGAGTGAATGTGAGAGGGGCAGAGAGAGGGGGAAGAGAAGTGATCCAAAGCAGTCTCCACGCTGTCAGCGCAGAACCCACTGCAGGGCTGGAACTCATGAACCGTGAGATCATGACGTGAGCCAAAACCAAGAGTCGGATAACCAACTGAGCCACCCAGAGACCCCTCTACTCTACTAATTTCAAAGTAAAAGTACAAATCACAATCCATGGAAACTTTATGTTTAAGAGAGAAGAGAAAAGGCTTAATATTACAGTTTTGCTGAAAAAATTTTCAATGGAATAATAAGGGGTAGGAAATACAGCCACAAGAGCCAAGGAGAAAGAAGTCCCCAGTTGCCATTCTGTAGAATTTTGACCCTAATATCATTAACTATGACTAACCTGCCCTAGGGAAGTTTCCACTGTTTCATTCTGTAACAAAACTTTTTGTTTTATCTCACTGGCCCTCTAACCTTCCAAGTTCCTATTTCTTAGCAGTTTACCAAAATTCTGTAGCATGGAAAATTCACAGTTTTGAAGATAAATGTCTTCTAACTTTCTTGACATGGAAACCATGAAAGTATTAGGGCAAAAGGAAAACAAAACAAAACATAAGAAACTTCCAATCACATGAAGAATAGAGAAGGAAAATACCACAGAGAAAGGATTCTTGGGGTGGGGCGAGGGAAGGCTGTTCTAGTACCTTGCTATAAGTTGACATCTCATTGATTTTATTTTTAAGGTAGATCTAAATTATATTACTCAGCATTGACATATTTGCATTTTATAATCTATAGTTGTTATAGTTTTATCACAGTGATTGTCAAACCCAAACAGTTAATTTTGAGTTGTAGATACAGGAGTTAACAAAATTAATTTTGAGATTTAAGAAAGTCTAGTTTGCTATGGAATTTGGACAAGAATCTGATCTTACCTTTTTATATTTCTTTGGCAGGATGTTTTAAATAAATTAAAGGCATTGCATCCTTTACCAGGCTTGATATTAGAGTGGAGAAGAATCACTAATGCTATTACCAAAGTGGTCTTTCCTCTACAGCGGGAAAAGCGTCTAAATCCTTTTCTTGGAATGGAAAGAATCTATCCTGTATCACAATCACACACTGCTACAGGTAATGAGAAATCTTAATTGTAGATAATAGCCAATTTTGAAAGAAAAACTTTTCATATATAATATTTGCTTATGATGACCAAGGAATTCAAGTGTTGATTATTAGATACTGTGAAGTTTCATAAACATTTATGAAACACATACTACACCAAAGCATGGATGGATACTAGCTACAGAGATGAGATTTAGTAAGATATAGTTCCTACTTTCAAGTACTATATAGAGTAACTGGGATGTCTGAGACTGTGCTTTGGATTAATATTTATTTGAGCCAGTGATCTTATCTAATTTCAGTCCTAGCCCTCTCCTGAACCTCTTAAGATTCTCTCCAAGTTGAATCTAAATAGTGCTGTGGAACATCTGTATAATAAATGAGTGTCTTATTTTACTGAATCAGAAAAGAGCTGTGGAGTACTTTGAGTGTCTTGTATGACTCTTGGGATAGGTAAGGAAAAAAGCATTCTTAGGCTAAGCCGTACAAAACTAAGTATTTGCCAAATGCAAAGTGCACTGGAAGAAAGGGCAGGATTAATTCTTTCATTGGGGAGATAGTTTAGATTGGTGGTATAGAATTGGACTTTAATATCTAATTTTTACATGGTTTGAATTCTGGTGCTGTGAATCTTTAGACAAGGTAGCTTGGTGCCCACGTGTCCTCATGTGTAAAACACAGTGTTAATAGTCTACTTCACCAGGTCATTCTGAGGATTAAGTAGGTTAATACATTTATTTTTTTTTTTTAATTTTTTTTCAACGTTTTTTATTTATTTTTGGGACAGAGAGAGACAGAGCATGAACGGGGGAGGGGCAGAGAGAGAGGGAGACACAGAATCGGAAACAGGCTCCAGGCTCCGAGCCATCAGCCCAGAGCCTGACGCGGGGCTCGAACTCCCAGACCGCGAGATCGTGACCTGGCTGAAGTGGGACGCTTAACCGACTGCGCCACCCAGGCGCCCCGGTTAATACATTTAAAGTGTTTAGTTTAGTTTAGGCACTTTGTGCATGGCTAGTTATCAGTTGTTGCTTTTATTACAGATGGAGGCACCATGAGGAACTGCTCTTCTCTTTGCTTGCTTATTCTCTGTTCTAAATAAATTCTTTTCCCTTCTCCCCTATTTAGCTAACATCTGCCTTCATCCTAGCCATTTCTTGCCCTATTGGTATTTAAATTTCATTTTGAGACATATGCTAAGACATATCAACATATCAAAATCAATGTAGAGTTTTAAAGGTGTTGCATTTATTCATTGCATATAAAGCAGAAAGTAATCAATTCCCTTTGTTTTTCAGTCGGTTTGTATGGGTATTGTATGGAAACCAATTTGACAATAAATTATATTTAATTAATAAAAATAAATAAATAAATGAATAAAGACTATTTTAGAAATACAAGCTTACCTAAGCATAGCAAAGCCATTTAATTATTAGAATTCATCTCCATGAAGCCACATTCATGTTTTGTAATTTATTTTTGCCATCTTGTTTGTCTGCCAGTGTTAACCTCATTAATTCAAATAATAGACCTGAATAGTAAGTGCCATTATAGAAAAGAAGACAGTGTGCTGAGGCAGCAAGAGACTTAGATTCCTTCTTCTGGTTTTGGCTGGTTTTGTAACATTGAACAGGCCATTTAATGATAATAAGTACATTAATATCTACCATTAATTGAACACTAATTTTTGCTAAAAGGTAAATAACAAGGACATTTATCAGGGATTTATTCAGTAAAAGAATATCTGAGGTACTTAAAATGCCTGACTCATCAAAAGAAGATGAAATTATATATAGTAGCTAGTAGACAGCCAGTTACAAAGAAGAGTACATTTTAAAACAGAAGATTTTGTATCACTATATATGTATTATAAAAACTACAATAACACAATCAGTTACCCAGACTTTTTTTGAACTATGCTTATGTGTTTTAGAAAAATTCAATAAGTAAACAAGTGTAAAATATTTTTTGGGAAATAAAGGCTATAAACATTAAAACAAATTGCTTTCTCTTTCCTAGAAAATTCAGTAACTACCTGATTCTAGTCTCCAACCTTATCAATGCTACTGTTGATTCTCTTAATGATTAAGGATGGTGATGAAGAAAAGCAGCCAGCTGATGTCTAGAAAGTGATTTTCCAGCCACCGCTTCTCACTCCTGCATTTTCTACATTAGCTAACTCCTTGGGCCCCAGTTGTCCCTCTTCAGCATTCAGTTGCTCTTCAGCTTCAGATTCTGTTTTGTGCATTCCTGGGTTTTGAAGGCTTTGACAGTCATTTCTCCTAGGGTCCATTTGATTAGTCCATTTGATTACTCATTAATACCACCACTAACATTGTATAGTGCTGACACCTGGTATTCACTTTAGCGTAGGAATAGTTCAACTTATCAAATTATGGCTTATCATAGGATTGATTGTTTTCTAGAGAGCTAGGTTAATGTAACATATTCTATTGTTGACTCATATATTCACTTACATTGGGATTGGTCTTGTACTTATTTTTATCATTGTCAGACACATGAACATAATGAAAAATATTTAAATACAAATTTATTTTAGCGTAGCAATAAAAGAACATGCATTTTAAAGATAATTCAGAAATGCCATTACTGTGAAATAAATGTCAGATCCCTCCCACTCCTCTCAATTTTATGTCTTCATTCTGCTTGATTTTAGGACGAATAACCTTTACAGAACCAAATATTCAGAACGTGCCAAGAGATTTTGAGATCGAAATGCCAACACTAGTAGGGGAAAGCCCACCTTCTCAAGCCCTAGGCAAAGGCCTACTTCCCACATACAGGTAGACGTTATTTCTCTGTATTTGTGTTAATATACTTTTGTGAGTATGAATGGTTCAAAAACAGCCGTTGGGACAAAATAATGAAATTAGTTATTTTATTGGACAAAATAATGAAATTAGTTATTTTATTGGACAAAATAATGAAATGATGAATTTTTTGTTCTGGGCATACATATTTCTTTTTTTTTTTTTTTAGTTTATTTATTTTGAGGGAGAGAGAGTGTGCGTGTGCACAGGGAGGGACAGAGAAAGAGGAAGAGAGAGAATCCCAAGCAGGCTCCATGTTGCGTGGAGCCCCAAGTCCGTTGAGGAGCCAGAGACAGAGCCCTTAGTGGGGGCTCAAACTCACAACCCCTGAAATTATGACTTAAGCTGAAACCCAGAGTTGGTGGCTTAATCGACTAAGCCACCCAGGCACCCTTGGGCATATATATTTCTATTCTAGGTGCTATCCGTTTAACATCCTGAGTCTGTCTATAAAGATGCTCGTTGATGGTGAAAGGCTGAAAACCTAGGCCACTAATTAAATCAATCAGCATGATGTGCTTTATTAACTCAGTCGCTAAAGGGAAGAGTTTTTTAATTGTGTCAGGAACATCCCCTCCTGCCTTCGCCATATACACCTGATGGAAAGAAACAGCATAGATAATTACATATGGTCAAAACGATTTGTTGATTTGAGCTAAATATCAGTAATTGTTTCAGAAGCAGTTTGTGGCAGAAGCTGTTGCAGAAATGTCTTACTTCCTGTTTAATTGAATATTTGCTAAAAAAGAAAATCTAGTAGCTTTGTTAAGCTTTAAAGTGAGTTTCAAATGATAAGATTTTTAAGTTTCTTAGATAGAACTATTGACTTTACTGAAAAATGAGACCTTTTTCATATATTTGAGACTGCTTCATGTCCAGCTGCTGATGTTGTTTTCATGACAGAGGAAGAAAGAAGACGAGTTGCAGCCTGAACTCTGGACACCAGGCACAGATGGAGGAGAGAGCCTCAGACAGAGGAATGCCCTTTTCAGTCAGCATGCGACATGCCTTTGTACCTTTCCCAGGTAAGGTGGCTGATGGTTTTCTGAACTTCTCATTGCTGTGGGAATGGTTTTCAAAGCACTGATAAAGCCTGCATTATGAATAAGACTCAGAAGGATGCATTGGTCGCTCCCCCTTTCCTCTCTTCAATGTAGCCTGTTTTTCCCCTTTGTGTTGCAAGGTTGTCAGTCATCATTGTCTTCATGATCTGCTCTGTGGGAAACTTCTGTGGTGTAAGCTTATCGGCAGCAGTCTGCTGAAACCATGTTTTCCAAGGTCATTGTAGACCTTTTGGCAAAGTCCAGCAGATACCATTAGTCCTTGTCCTCTTTGACTTCTGTACAGCTTTTGTACTGTTCATTAACCCTTACTTTCCTCAATTTCTGTCCTCCCTTGATCTCAAAGGGCACATTTTTTTTTTTTTTTTGTCTTTCTGACTTGCTTTGCTATTCTGTTTCTCCTCCTCTTCTCCACACCGCTGCTTCCTAGTGCAGGGGCTAGTCCCCAAGGCTGTCCTCCCAGTGCCTGACCTCTCCTCAGTACTCTAGTCATATACTTTTCATAAAAGGTTTAACTCTGGCTATAAACTCTAGTCATAAAACATTTGAAAGTCACGATCTAACTCCTAAACATCTCTACTATTTGTATACATATTTGCTCTTTTATCTTTTGCCAGCTGTTAGGTCTGAGTGAGTGCATTCTGAATTTATTTTAATTCTGTCAGAAACTTAATGTTCTAATGGTGAATTCAGGTCTATGATAACATAACTTGCTTGGTAATTTTCAGTTTTGCTTTAAGTATGAACTATCAGCATTATATCATTGTAACCATTTTTAAGTATTTAGCTCTGTGACATTAAGTACATTTGCCTTGTTGTATAGCCATTACCACCATCCATCTCCAGAACTTTTTCATCTTCCACAACTGAAACTCTACATCTATTAAAAAATAACTCTTCCCACCACTCCCCAGCCCCTGGCAGCCACCATTCTACTTTCTGTCTCTGTGAATTTGACTAGTCTAGCTATCTCATCTATGTGAAATTATACAGTATTAGTCTTTTGGTGTCTGGTTATTTCACTTAGCATAATGTCTTTAAGATTCATCCATGTTGTAGTATATGTCAGAATTTCCTTTCTTTTTAAGGCTGAATAATATTTGCATGTATATACTTCATTTTGTTTATTTGTTCATCAATTTATTCTTAGCTAAACAATAAAATTGTGTTAACATGACCTTATTTTATACTGCTTTTGTTTACATTTTTTAAGTTTATTGAAATTAAAGATATATCGATTAAATCTGAAAATTTCTGTCACATATATTTAGTGTTTAGTCCATTTACATCTAAAGTAATTATTGGTGTGGCACCTGAGTGGCTCAGTCAGTTGAGCGTCTGTCTTGATTTGGGCCCAGGTCATGATCTCAGGGACATGAGATTAAGCCCTATATCTAAGCTAAGCATCGAGCTGGTGTAAGCTTCTCTCGTTCCTACTCCCTCTTCCCCTCCCCTGCTTGTGCTCACTCACTCTCTCTAACTCTTAAAAAAAAAAATTGGCATATGGTTGGTTTAAGTCTACTCTCTTGTTATTTGTGTTTTATTTATCTGTTTTTTATTTTTTAAAGATTTAAGTGACTACTTTTTATTCTTTTTATTTTCTCCACTGTCTTATTAACTATCCTATATATTCTAGAGTTTACAATATGCATCCCATCACAAACTATCTTCAAATAACCTTATACTACTTCATCTGTAATATAAGGAATTTTTTCCATTTCCCCTCTTTTATAATAGGTTTTATTTCTATGACATATAAATTCTACTATCTAGCTGTTATTCTTGCTTGAAACAGTCTATAATCTTTCAAAGAAATCAAATAAAAAAGCGTCTCTCCTATCTGTCCATTTTTACCATTTCTTGCACTTTTCATTTCTTGGAGTAATTCAAGGAATCTTAAAGTACTTCCTCCAGAATACTTCCTTTAAGGTTTCTTGTAGTGCAGATCTACTGACAACGACTTATCTCAGCATTCCCATGTCTCTAGGTGTCTTTATTTTATCCTCACTTTTGAAAGATAATTTATTTTATTTTATTTTTTTTAATTTTATTTGAGAGAGAGAGAGAAAGTGAGTCAGGGACAGGGGCAGAGGAAGAGAGAGAAATAATCTTAAGCAGACTCCACACTCATCACAGAGCCCGATGCAGGGTTCAATCCCACGACTCTGGGAACATGACCTGAACCAAAATCAAGAGTCCAATGCTCAGCCAACTGAGCCACCCAGGCACCCGAATGATAATTTTATTCGACATAGATTTATTGGTTTACAGTCCTTCTCTTTCATCACTTTATATATTTCCATTAGCTTCTGGTTGCATTATTTCTGATGAGAAGTACTCCACCATTTTTCTTGCTCTTTTTCTAAGCATAATATAACTTTTCCTTGGATGCTTTTTCAATTTTATTTGTTATTCAATTTTAGCAATTTGATTTGGGCGCAAGTCTCTGGGTAGTTTTTCATGCTTTGCTTGTAAGACTTTTGAATTTGCTGAATTTCCTCAGTTGGCATCATTTTGCTTTTTTTTAATCTATGTGCTTATATTTTTCAGTAAATTTGGAACATTTTCAACCATTATTTCTTGTAATATTTTTTGTTCATATCTCTCTCTCCTTCCTTTCTATTAATCCAAATATACATATGTAATACCACTTGGTATTGCCCCACAATTCCCTGAAGCTTTCTTCTTTTTTATTTCCCTTTCCTTTTTTTTTTCCTCCCAATCCTGTGCTACAATGCATATTTTCTATTGACTGTTTTAATGTTCATGGATCTTCTCTTCTACAGTGTCTAATTACTGTCACATCCTTCTGGTGGATTTTACATTTCAGATATTTTTAGCTTTGGAATTTTTATTTGATTTCTTTGTCTAGTTTTTATTACCTTATTGCATTTCATTATTTGTTACATCATTATGTTCATGTTTCTTTAAATTCCTGAACATTATCTATGGTAGCTATTTAAAATTCCATCATCTCTGTAATTTCTGGGTCATTTTGCTATTGATTAAAGACTCTCCTGGTCAGTTACATTTTCCTGGATCTTCATATGTCTGGTATTTTTTTTATTATTATATATTGGACATTACGGTTGCTACATTATTGACTCTTGGGATTTTGTAGTCTTCATTAATAACATTTTCTCTGGCAGACACTTAATTTACTTTCACATTCAGCTTGATCATTTTGAGATTTTTTTTAAGCTTTGTTAGCAAATGTTTAGAGTGGCCTTTACCCCAGGGCTAGATTAGTCCTGATTGTAAGGTGCTGCCTTGCTAGGGTTTGTACTTGGTGCTCAAGTGGTTAACAAGGTCTGTCCACTCAATCTGGTCACAGCTTGAACATCTCTCAACATTCAAGAGGATGTTGTTCAAGTAGTTGTTCAGCTGACAGCTATGTGATGGTGGTTGTTTCTTCAGTAATAGTTATTCCTTTACTATTGGTTCTTTGCCTGGTTTCCTGAACTGTCTCCCTTCTTTAGTATTTGGTTAAAAGTCCAAAGGGATTACTGTGCATATTTGTGGTGCTCTTCTTATGTACAACTCCTTTCTCCAAATTTCCACAAATTCTAGCTCCCTCAGTAGGCACAAACTCTAGTCTCTGCTTCCTCATCTCAGAGAGATCATAGTGCTTTGTTTCATCTTTCCTTCCCTGCAATGCATTCTGGTAAGTTCCTCTTTTCAGAACCCTAAGACACTTGCATGACTCACCTCATCTTTTCCCTCCTCCCTACTTCTTAAGGATTGTAGTCCTGTACTAAGTCCAACATCTGAAAATACTTATTTCATATATTTTGTGAGTTTATCTTATTTATGGCAGGAAGGCCATAAAAGTTGTGGTCATTTGTTTTAAATTATTACTTATATACTTTTGAATTGTTTATTTATTTACCATAGTTCAGAAATAAAAATGTATAAAATCAAAATATATTGAGAAGTTTTATTTCTTTCCCTGTCCTAGTTGTCCTATTGTCTGCAACTCTTCTAGATAACCTCATTCATATATGTTTCTTACATGTCCTCATTGTATTTTTTATGCAGATATAAGCAAATGTGAATATATAATTCCTTCCCCTATTCTTACACAAAAACAAGGATTCCATATACACTGTTGTATGCCTTTCTTCACTTAATGTTTTTATACTGAAGAATTGTGATGATCAGTAAATAATTTTGAACATAAATCAGTTTAATCTCTGTGCAGGTAATCTGTTAGCAGAAAACTGTGGGTTTGTTTGCTGAATCATAGAGTAAATCTGTTTAATTGGTAGGTATTGTTGAATTGCAATTTAATGGGGGAGAATAACCATTTAGTTCCCAGTGACAATATCTGAGTGTTCCTTTCTTAGCTTTGCCACAGAACGTACTGTCCGACTTCTGGATTTTTGCAATTTAAGTAGAGAAAAATTATTCCTTGCTATAGTTTTAAATTGCATTTCTTTTATTGTGAATGAAGTCAAGCATTCTTTAGTATGTTTAAGGTTCTTTTGATTATTTCTGTGAACTGCTTGTTTATATTTTGTCTTGTTCTTGATTTGTAGCATGTCTTTTTTATAATATGACAATGAATCTTTTGTGATATCAGTTGTAAATATTTTTCCTACTTTTTTTTTTACCATGATTTTTAAAAAAAGTTTATTTATTTTTGAGAGAGAGAGCATAAGCAGGGCAGGGATAGAGAGAGAGGGGACAGAAGATCTGAAACCTGATGAGGGGCTCAAACTCATGAACCATGGTATCATGACCTGAGCCAAAGCCGGACGCTTAACTGACTGAGCCACCCAGGTGCCACTTTACCACTATTTTTTAAATTTTGTTTTTGCCATGTGTGTCTAACCCAGTTATTTCTATTCCATAGGTAAACTTTCTGAATCCTCCAAGTCATAGAGGATTGTTTCCATTGAATGTTTCTCTCCAGCCCACTTAAAATGTGCACATATTACAAATCAGTTTCTTCATTCATTCATTCATTCATTCATTCAACAACCATTTAAAGGATTTTCTATAGAATGAAAAGGAAAAATAAGTATCCCATTTCTAATGGCTCTGTGCTACGTGGGAGAGGCATGGAAGAACCATTTTAGATTGTGTATCAGGTGCTGTGGAAACACTGAAGAAAGCACTACTATAGTGGTTAAGTGGCAGAGGTCAGGGGTGGCTTTACACATAATACATATACTTGAAAGCCAAACAGAAAAATTATGATCTAAGTCACAGAACTGAATTGCATCATGTTAAAAGCAAGATTTTAACCTTTGGACACATATCTTATGGTTCTAGGTTAGAACTAAATTTCTGTCTTCCCGTTCAATTCTATAAAACCTGGATTTATCTTTGTACCAGCTTTTCTAAAATAATTTCTGTTTCAGGTGGCTTAATATTAGCTGCGGATTACTCTCAACTTGAACTGAGGATCCTGGCTCATTTATCTCATGATCGGCGTCTCATTCAAGTGTTAAACACTGGAACTGATGTTTTCAGGAGTATTGCCGCTGAGTGGAAGATGATTGAGCCAGAGTCTGTTGGGGATGATCTGAGGCAACAAGCAAAGCAGGTGATTTTAGTGAGCATGTTGAACATAAATGGGAATTTTAATGATTAAAAAAATTTTAAAATTGCCTTGATCATTTGCAGTGGAGGAATGATTTCTCCATCTTGGATCTTTCAAATCACATTCACCTGAGCCTGTCTCATGGTATTCATTATACTTTCCTCAATAGAGTCAGTAAAAAGAATCAGGTAGATTTAGTCTGAGGCAACTTAGTGTGAGGAAAGCCATCTGCATTAGTGGTAGATATTGTGGTGGTGGTGGTAGTTGTTATTTATGTATATTTGTGTTTGGGTGGGGTTTCTTTTAGAGAGAGAGGAATCGTGAGTGGGAGAGCAGGGTAGGGGGCAGGGAGAGAAAGAGAATCTTTTATTTTTTTTAATGTTTATTTCTTTTTGAGAGCAGAGAGAGAGAGACAGAGCATGAGCAGAGGAGGGGCAGCGAGAGAGGGAGACACAGAATCCAAAGCAGGCTCCAGGCTCTGTTAGCACAGAGCCTGATGTGGGGCTCAAACTCATGAACTGTAAGATCATGACCTGAGCCGAAGTCGGACGCTCAACCAAGTGAGCCACCCAGGTGCCCCTGAGAAAGAGAAGCTTAAGCAGACTCCGCACTTAGCCCAGAGCGTGATGTGGGCTCACTCCCACGACCTTGGGATCATGACTAGAGCCAAAATCAAGAGATGCTTAACCAACTGAACCACCCAGGTGTCCCTGTGTGTGTGTTTTAAAAATTTCTGTGTAGTCTGTAAGCATTCATATTTTCATCTTTATTTTCACAGGTGCTTTCTAAATGTTTACTGAAAAATAAAAATTGAGCTGTAGATTATAATTAATAACATAGCTTTTTGAGGCCTTTGGTTAGCTAATCCACATGTGAAATTTTACACTGCCCTTGGACTTTTCAAGTGGGTCCGTATTAGTTCCTGGCCTGGATTAACATTGATACTTTTTTTTTTTTTTTTTTTTTTACCTCATGGCCTGTGGGAAATCTGATGCCATTTTTCAGAGAATAGGATTGCTGGCTGAGGCAAACGAACATTACTCCCACCTTTAAGATCCTATGTGTTAGTTTTACATTTATACTTCTAGTTACTCGCAACTATAATTCTTGACTCACTCATTAGGCATGAAACACTTCCTCTCAACATTGCCTATTTAGCACCAGCACTTGTTTCTTCCACTTTAAAAAATTTTTTTTAATGTTTATTATTTGTTTTTGAGAGAGAGAGAGTGCAAGCAGGGGAGGGACAGAGAGAGACGGAGACACAGAATCTGAAGCAGGCTCCAGGCTGAGCTGTCAGCACAGAGGCTGATGCGGGGCTCAAACTCACGAACTGTGAGATCATGACCTGACCTGAAGTCGGATGCTTAACTGACTAAGCTACCCAGGTGCCCCTCTTCCACTGTTTAGAAAGCCAGCTTTGCCCTTTCTATTTAAGAATCTCTTCTGGGGTTCTGCATTCAGCAAGAATCAAACCCTAAGTAAAATAGGTAATGTTCCAGTATTTAATATTAATAATAAACCCATAAAATAGGTATTATTATTATTCCCATTTTATATAGGAGTAAACAAAGGCACCAAAAGTTAGTAATTTACTTAAAGTCATACAGCTGTAAGTGGTGGAGCCAAGATAAGTTCAGAATGCCAGAACTTAGACATTCTGTCTCCATATAAACACTCATGCACTGATGATATCTGCCTCTATTTAATAGGTTCTTACATGACTTAATGGTGTTTATGCTATGTCAATTTTTCTTCCTAAGTCACCATGCACTGAACTCCTTGGCTCTGGCTGAGATCTCAGAAAGTGCTGTGTACTTTCTGAGTTTAAAAAAAAAAAAAAAAAAAAAGTAGGAGTCACAATAAAATAAAATGTAAAAACACCAAAAAGGGAAAGAAAAAAGAAGGTAAAAAAAACTCTCTCAATGTATTTAAAAAGATAGGGGGATGCCTGAGTGACTCAGTCAGTTAAGTGTCCAACTCTTTGATTTCAGCTCAGGTCATGATCTTATAGTTCGTGAGTTTGAGCCCTGCATCAGGGCTCTGCACTGACAGTGCAAGCCTGCTTGGGATTCTCTTGCTCTCCCTCTCTCTCTGCCCCTCCCCTGTTTTCTGTCTTTCTCTCTCTCTCTCTTTCAATAAATAAATAAACATTACAGGGCACCTAGGTGGCTCAGTCAGTTAAGCGTCTGACTTCGGCTCAGGTCATGATCTCATGGTTCACGAGTTCAAGCCCTGCATTGGGCTCTGTGCTGATAGCTCAGAGCCTGTAGCCCACTTTGGATTCTGTGTCTCCCTCTCTCTCTGCCTCTTGCCTGCTTGCTCTCTCTTTCTCTCAAAAATAAATGAACATTAAAAAAATGGAAAAAACAAAAACTTCTAGCCATCCTATCACATTAAAAGTATTTTGGAATTCTGATAATCATTTTTTGCAAGTTATCTTCTAAATTATATTTAATGACATTTATATTAGCTTGCTTTATATCAGGAATTTTCCTAAACACTTATAAATAATAACTCCATAATCTTCACAATTCATGATACAGGTATTACTATCTTCATTTTATGGATGAAGAAATCAAGTTACAAGACTTTAGGTAGCTTGTGTAAATGCTGGAATTGGGATTTGAACCCAGGCAATATTCATTATTAAATTACAGTGTCCTTACTGACCTATTTAGACCATCTCCTTCCATTACTCCCAAAATTTCCTCAGGAATTCATTTAACCCCAAAGAATTCTGCAATTGTGGGATTTCAGGTGGTGGTGAAGCGGAAAGCATATTTATTTCCAGTGAAGTCTTCCCTATTTTCCAACCATGAAGCCACCACTTCCTACTCTATTAGTCCCATGCAAGGGCCAGGAGACGAATGTTTGTAATGCTTCTCTTTCTTGACTCCTGGACACTGCTTTAAGCAGAAGTTAATATGGTATTATGGGAGCAGAAAGCCGCTCTGAAGACTACTGTTTAAATAACAGGAATAAATCTTCCCTTTTAAATCACTAGTATTATTTTCTTAAAACACACACATATTCACATTTATTCATATTTCCCCCTTCCTCCCTACCCGAAAGTATTCCTAAAAGGCAGAAAAGAGAAAAGATGTTCACTGGATGTCAGGTTCTATGAATTTAACCTACCAAAAACAGATCTAATCATTTTTGACTCACTATGAAATAAAAAGTGGACCAAATTTCAAGCCTCATGAACCTTTTATATTTGCATGTTATATAGTGATCACCTTTAATTTACTCACTGAGTGTAATGACTTCTTTTCAGATTTGCTATGGAATCATTTATGGAATGGGAGCTAAATCTTTGGGAGAGCAGATGGGCATTAAAGAAAATGATGCTGCCTGCTACATTGATTCATTCAAATCCAGATATACAGGTAGATAAACCTGGAGTGCCAATTATCTTCTAGATGCTATCCTTCAACTATCTTGCCATATTAATTGAAAAAAATTAGTGTTAGAAAATTTTCTGTTAACATTTCTATTACTCAAAAGTTTTTGTTAGGTATTATTAATTAAATAACATTAACCTTATCATTACTAAGATGGGCTTTTTTTTTTTTAATAAAAGTAGGATCAGAAATGGAATAACAAAATCCAGTTGATGTATATGCTACTATGTCATTGTGAATATCTCATAAAGCCTTGGAATTGCCCTGTGCTGTAGGTTTAGATAGCTTTAATTCAAAACAGTAAACCATTGATTAAATGTACCAGACACTATGAAAGAACAATTGCTGTTATAGAGCAGTTTGAGTATTACCATTTTAAATGATCTTTTGGCATTTATTGAAGTACAATTTACATACAGTAAAATTCATTCCTTTTAGATGTGATTTGTATGAATTCTGACAAATGCACAGAGTTATATAATCTGCATCACAACCAAGTTATGGAACCATTACCCTTTCACCCCAGAAAGCTACTTCATAGTCCTTTATAGTCAACCTTGTCCTCAATCCCCAAAAAGAATTTATTCACATATGACATGATCTTGTACATAGAAAATCATATGAATTCTACAAAAACAACTACTAGAAAAAATAACTAAATTTAGAAAGGTCCCATCATACAAGGTCAATTTGTAAAATTCAGTTGTATCTTTATGAGCAATAATTAGTGAATGAAGTAAAAATAAAACCATTTCAATCACATCAAAATACATGAAATAGTTGGGATAAATCTAACAGTATGTGCAAGACTTTATTGAAAACTCTGAAACAATCCTGAGAGAAATTTAAGAATACTTAGATAAATGTGAGGGTTACCATGTTAATTTATTAGAAGGTACAATATTGTTGTGATGACAGTTCTCTATAAATTGTTCTATGGATTCAATTTAGTTCCAATCAAAATTTCATTAGACTTTTGTGTAGAATTTGACAAGCTTATTCTAAATTTATCTGGAAATTCAAAGGGCCTGGAATAATGAGAAAAATCTTGGGAGGAAAAGTATAATGTTGAATACTAACACCCCCTGAGTTCAAAATTTATTATAAAACTACAATAATCAATATAGGCATAAGTGTAGACATGGCAAACAATGGGTCACAATAAAGTGTTCAGAAATAGACCTATATATATATGTGGTGGTTTGATTTTCAATTAGGTTGCCATGGTAATTCAATGTAGGAAAGATGATCTTGTCAACAATTGGTTCTAGAACAACTGAATACTAGTATGGAAAAAAAGTAACTTCAACTTTTATCCCATACTTTATTCAAAAATTAGCTTGATATGGAGCATAGACTTAAAAGTAAAATCTAAAACTACAAATCTTCAGAAGGAAAAAACGGGGAAAATTCTTTGTGACATTGAGGTAGGCAAAGATTTCTTAGGTGATAATTACACTGAATTAACCATAAAAGATAAACATTGATAGATGATACCATTAAGAAAATGTAAGGCATGGTGCCTCGGTGGCTCAGTTGGTTAAGCGTCCGACTTTGGCTCAGGTCATGATCTTGTAGTTCATGGGTTCGAGCCCCATGTTGGGCTCTGTGCTGACAGCTCAGAACCTGGAGCCTGCTTCAGATTCTGTCTCTCTCTCTGTCTCTCTCTCTGCCCCTCCCCAGCTCACACTCTGTCTCTCTCTCTCAAAAATAAATAAACATTAAAAATAATTTTTGTAAATAATAAAAGAAAATGTAAGGCAAACCACAGAAGAGAAAATATTTGCAGTTCCTATTATCCAACAAAGAACTTGCATCCAGAATATGTAAAAATTCTTACAACCAATAGTGAGAAAACAAACAATCCAATAAAATAAAGGTCAAAAGATTTGAAAAGACTTTTCTCAAAAGAAAATATATGAATGACAACATCAAATATTATTGTTATTAGTCATCAGGGAAAAGCAAATGAAAACCACAAAGAGACACCATTACAAAAACACTACAATGGCTAAAATTAAAAACACTGTATCCCTTTTACATTGCTGGTAGGATTGTCAAATGGTACAACCACTTTGGAAAACAGTATGGCTCTTTCATAGTTAAACATACAGATAATTATGTGATCCGGCAATTCTACTATTGGGTATTTGCCCAAGAAAAATGAAAACAGCAAGAGAAAGACTGCTATGTGAATGTTATAGCAGTTTTATTCCTAACAACCAAATTGTCTATGAACAGGATCATGGATAAACAAATTTTGGTATATCTCTGCAATGGAATACTATTTAGCAAAAGAAGGCAGATTCAAATGAGAACACACAGTACAATTCAATTTTTATGAATTTTTAAGAATATGAAAAACCAAGATATGGT
Source organism: Puma concolor (assembly GCF_028749965.1). Lineage (NCBI taxonomy): Eukaryota > Metazoa > Chordata > Mammalia > Carnivora > Felidae > Puma > Puma concolor. Next base: position 92,686,672 of record NC_141675.1, read on the forward strand.
ATCATAAAGCAGATCAATGAGTTTTTTGGCTGATAATGGGGATCTAACTATAAAGGTGATATAAATGTTTCATATCTTGTAGTGTGCATTCATTTGTTAAAATACATCCAACTGTTCACCTAAAGTGCGTTCCTTCTGGGCACATGCACTCCAATGTTTATAGCAGTGCTAGCGACAATAGCCAGTGTGGAAAGAGCCCAACTGTCCACTAACTGATGAATGGATAATGAAGATGTAGTGTGTGTGTATACACACACACACACACACACACACACACACACACACACACACACTGGAATATTACTTGGTGATCAAAAAGAATTTGCAACAATGTGGATGGAACTAGAGTGTATTATGCTAAGTAAAATTAGTCAAAGAAAGACAAATATCATGACTTCACTCATATGTGGAATTTAAGATACAAAACAGATGAACACATCTGTAAGTGAAGCATATCTGGAAGAGAAGCAAAAATAATATAAAAACAGGGAGAGGGACAAAACATAAGAGACTTTTAAATACAAAGAACAAACTGAGGGTTGTTGGAGGGGTTTTGGGTTGCGGGGGTGTGCTAAATGGACAAGGGCATTAAGGAGGACACTTGTTGGGATGAGCACTGGGTGTTATATGTAGGTGATGAATCGCTGGATTCTACTCCTGAAATCATTGTTGCACTATATGCTGACTAACTTGGATGTAAATTAAAATAAAATAAAATGAAATAAAATTAATATACAAATTTTAAAAATTAAGTGGGTTCCTTCTACTGTATATAAACTATACCTCAAAATTGATTTTTTTAAATTTTTATTTAAATTTCAGTTGGCTAACACATAGTGTTAGATTAATTTTAGGTGTACAGTACAGTGATTCAACACTTCCATACATCACCCTGTGCTCATCATGGCAAGTGCACTCCTTAATCCCTATCACCTATTTAACCCATCCCTACATTCACCTACCCTCTGGTAACCATCAGTTTGTTCTCTATAGCTAAGTGTCTGCTTCTTGACTTGCCTCTCTCTTTTTTTCCCCTTTGCTTGTTTTTTTTTTTAAGTAGTTCTTTCCATCTCTGAATATTTGAGAGCCTCTGACAGGAGTCAGTTAAGACAATTTGTACAGGTGCAGTGTCTTCAGTCTTATCCTTTTTTTTTGCTCTTCACTCAACAATACCATAGTAATTCTTAAAGAGGAAAAGGGGAGAGCCTTACTGTTTTCTGAAATTCTTATGCTGGTGGTCAAATATCACCAACAGCTTCACTTGGCAGGATTTTATCCCTTCCTTTCACCCACAATCCCCTCAAATGTCTCTCCTGTACCAGCCACACAGCAGAAATCTTCAGATGAGGGGTTTTAGTTAGGAGACATTAATGTTAATTATTTAGGATAAGCAGAGCTGTGAGAAAGCAGAGATTGCATGTATGAATAAAGATATATCAGCACAGTCTGTATACCTGATTATGTTTTAAATAGCATGGAGAAAGGATGTTGAGGAGAGAAGACCTCTCTAGCTCAGAAATAGGAATGAACAGTTGGCCTACCTGGAGCAACAAATTCAATCTGGAGATCTGTAAGATGTAATAATGAGCCTATATAGCAGAGGATGAATCCTGGTATAGGGAATATAAATGTGTTTGAAAAGTACACCGTACATATTTTTTTAAATTGTAAGAAGTGAGTCGTATATATTCCTAATGAAGTTTTTATTATTCTTGTATTAATTTCATTTAGGTCCTATTTTGATTGTAGCTTAGATGCTAACAAGGAGCTATTAGAATGTTTTGAGCCTGGAAGTGATAAGACCAAACAGTAAAAGAGGATTGATTAACACAACCAGAAAGAGCAGAAGAAGCTGATGAAAAGTAGCATAGAATAGTCTTAAGATCCTAGGTTTTAGTACCTGCTCTGTTCTGGAGTTTGGTTTCATATTTTTTGTTGGTTATAGAGTTAGATTATGTCATTTCTTTCTTTTTTTTTTTTAGTGTTTATTTATTTTGAGACAGTGAGCAAGCGTGGGGGAAGGGCAAAGAGAGAGGAAGAGAGGGAGAATACCAAGCAGGCTTGTGCTGTCAGTGCACAGCCCAATGTAGGGCTCAAACTCACAAATGGTGAGCTCATGACCTGAGCTGAAATCAAGAGTCAAATCCTTAACCAACTGAGCCACCCAGGTGCCCTGATTATGTTAGTTCTTTTTTTTTAATTTAATTTTTTATTTTTTTTAAATTTACATCCAAATTAGCATATAGTGCAACAATGATTTCAGGAGTAGATTCCTTAGTGCCCCTTACCATTTAGCCCATCCCCCCCCAACAACTCCTCTAGTAACCCTCAGTTTGTTCTCCATAGTTAAAAGTCTCTTCTGTTTTGTCCCCCTCCCTGTTTTTTTTTTGTTTCCCTTCCCTTATGTTCATCTGTTTTGTCTCTTAAAGTCCTCATATGAGTGAAGTCATATGATTTTTGTCTTTCTCTAATTTCACTTAGCATAATACCCTGCAGTTCCATCCACATAGTTGCAAATGGCAAGATTTCATTCTTTTTGATTGCCAAATAATACTCCATTGTATATAATACCACATTTTCTTTATCCATTAATCCATCAATGGACATTTGGGCTCTTCCCATACTTTGGCTATTATTGATAGTACTGCTATAAACATGGGGGTGCATGTGTCCCTGCAAAACTGCACACCTGTATCCCTTGGATAAATGCCTAGTAGTACAATTGCTGGGTTGTAAGGTAGTTCTATTTTTAGTTTTTTGGGGAAACCTCCATACTGTTTTCCAGAGTGGCTGCACCAGCTTGCATTCCCACCAGCAATGCAAAAGAGATCCTCTTTCTCCGCATCCTCGCCAACACCTGTTGTTGCCTGAGTTGTTAATGTTAGCCATTCTGAGAGGTGTGAGGTGATATCTCATTGTGGTTTTGATTTGCATTTCCCTGATGATGAGTGATATTGAGCATTTTTTCATGTGTCAATTGGCCATCTGGATGTCTTCTTTGGAGAAGTGTCTATTCATGTCTTTTGCCCATTTCTTCACTGGATTATTTGTTTTTTGGGTGTTGAGTTTGATAAGTTCTTTGTAGATTTTGGATACTAACCCTTTATCTGATATGTCATTTGCAAATATCTTTTCCCATTCTGTTGGTTGTGTTTTAGTTTTGCTGATTGTTTCCTTCACTGTGCAGAAGCTTTTTATTTTGATGGGGTCCCAGTAGTTCATTTTTGCTTTTGTTTCCCCTGCCTCTGGAGACATGTTGAGTAAGAAGTTGCTGTGGCCAAGATCAAAGAGGTTTTTGCCTGATTTCTCCTTGAGGATTTTGATGGCTTCCTGTTTTACATTTAGGTCTTACATCCGTTTTGAGTTTATTTTTTTGTCTGGTTTAAGAAAGTGGTCCAGGATCATTCTGCATGTCGCTGTCCAGTTTTCCCAGCACCACTTGCTGAAGAGACTGTCTTTATTCCATTGGATATTCTTTCCTGCTTTGTCAAAGATTAGTTGGCCATACGTTTGTGAGTCCATTGCTGGGTTCTCTATTTTGTTCCATTGATCTGAGTGTCTGTTCTTGTTCCAGTACCATACTGTCTTGATGATTACAGCTTTGTAGTATAGCTTGAAATCTGGGATTGTGATGCCTCCTGCTTTGGGTTTCTTGATTATGTGAGTTCCAAAATCATTTTGTTCCTAACTTTCTGAGTCTACAAAAAGTGAATGAAAGTTTATATGCAAAGATTTGATGATGTGATATAGTGTTAAGAATCATGGTGGGGTTTTGGTATATTTCATTATATTGAAGCTAGTGAATGAGATTAAGAATGGACTTTGGTTATAATTATTTTTGTATTTTCTTTGTAGGGATTAATCATTTCATGAGAGAGACAGTGAAGAATTGTAAAAGAGATGGATTTGTTCAGACCATTTTGGGAAGGCGTAGATATTTACCAGGAATCAATGACAACAACCCTTATCATAAAGCTCATGTATGTTGAGATTTCTCTGGATTTTTAACTTAATATTTTAATGACATATACTTTTCAACCAAGACTAAACACTGCTAATTTTCATTTTAGGAATCAGTAGCCTATTAATTGGATCTTCTGTTTCACTAAGGACTTTGAAATAATGGCACATGCCAGTATTTGCTGAATGTAGTCCTTACAGACCAATGTAAATATGAGTTCACTTAATAATACTTCAAATACTTTAAAGACGTTCTGTTTCAGTAAGCCAGTTATTTTTTTAGTTTTGCTAATAAATTATAAATGTAATTCTTACATTTGCTAATTGTTCTTTGTTTCAGATATTGTATACCAATTTGTCATATCACACAAAGTTTCTGATTTTTTCAGATTAGCCCATCATTAAATTGTGGTTCATTCATTTTTGGCTCATTCTACTTGTTTATTTTTTTATTTTTTTGAGAGAGAGAGAGTGATAGCACACATGCACACATGCACACATGCAGTGAAGAGGCAGAGGGAGAGGGAGAGATTGAATCTTAAGCAGGTTCCATGCCTAGCGGGAAGCCCCATCATGCCCTGAGCAGAAATTAAGTTAGACACTTAACCGATTGAGCCACCCAGGCTCCCCTTGTTTATTTATTTTAATAACACTGGCTCACCCAAAGTTATTAGGATTTCAAAATATTGAAAAAGGCTATTTTTAACACCATTTAAAATATTTATTGATGGTATTTACTAAAATTATGATTTAAAGTCTCTGAAATCTTTGGGACCCACAGAAGTATTCTATGCATCTGAACATTTAAATTTCTATTATAGTCCACATCTTCCTATTTCAACTGGTTATATTTTATCTTCTCCAATACTTCTGCATGTCAGTGCCCACTATACATTGTATGTAATGAAAATACCCAGCCCCCCCACAGTGCTAGACTTCTGTCTGGAGCTAGAAATCTTCAGAGCACTAATGTTCTTAAGGACCGTGGAAGAATAGATGGCTTTTTGTTACTTCTTCACTCTGTAGCCTACCATATACACAGACATCAAATATTTATCAGGCTTTTACCATCTCTCTAAATGAGTTGTCCCTTAGGAGTAGATAATTTTCTACTGGTCAGATGGAGCCAGCTAGTGGAAGGCTTTAATGGCAGGCTGAAAATTTTAGACTTGATCTAACAGGAGTTATATTTCTTGGGATTTACATGATTAAAAATGGCGGATAGATTTATTGATGTAAATCAACCATACAAGTTTTTGAAAACTAATATTTTTGTACCTAAAGATGTGAGGGTAAGACTTTACATGCCAAATCCTTAGGAGTTAAAGTTCTGATTCATTATGTTGTTGCTGAGAAAAAAGAAAATTCCAACGCTCAGAATTACGAATAGATATAACCAGATTTAATTTTTGGTTTGCTTTGGTTTGGCTTCACTTTTTGTTTAAAATTTTATTGTATTGAAAAATATACATAGAGAAAGTACAGGAAACAAATGTAAATTTTAGTAAATTATCACAGAACTACACCTGTGTAACTACCACTCAAGTCAAATAGAATATTGTCAGCACCTTAGAAGGTCCCTTGATGACTCCTATTCACTACCCACTGCCTCCCAGAAATAATCACTATCATAATCTAGCCCTATAGTTTTATATATTTTTGATCTCTATGTACATCATATGTTGTATTCTTCTGCCTATAGCTTCTTTCACTCAAAACTGCATAGGCGAGTCATTCATGTCGTCTTACATAAAGGTAGCTGTTTTACTTTATGATAGTATCTTTATGATTATACCACAGTTTATCCATTTTTCCATTGATGGGAATTTAGGTTTCCAGTTTGGAGTTATTATGGATATTGCTGTTTTGAAAATTCTTGTCCAAGGTTCTTGGTGCACATATTTTTCCATTTATGTTTGGTAAAGAACTAGTCTTAGAATTGCTGCTTATCTTCAACTTTAGTAGATAAAGCCAAATTGTTTTTGATGGTGGTTGCAGCAATCTGTCCTCCTTTCAGAAGTGTGTGCAAGTTCTCACTGCTCTGTGTTCTTGCCAACATTTGCTATTAAGGTGATATAATTTTAGCTATTCTGTTGTGTTTAAGGTAGTATCTTGTAGTTTTACTTTGCATTTCCTTGAATACTAATGAGGTAAGTAACTTAACAAATATTTATTAGCTATTACTTAATTCTTTCTTGGAAAAGTGGTTTTTCAAGTCTTCTTTTTCATTTTTTGTTGTTGTTGTTGTTGTTGTTGTTGTTGAGTTGTCGGTCTTTTTCTTATATGTAGGAAAGACATAATGATTACATGTTGGGAAAATAGTCTCTTCCACACTGTATCTTGCCTTTTCATTCTTACTAGTAACTTTAGATGAGGAGAGGGTAATAATTTGGATTAGCCTTTAAATTTTAATTGAGAAATAACATGTGTAGTAAAGGGTACAAATCTTAACATGTAAAGTTTAACATGTTTATACCCATATAACCACCGTCCTGTCATGATATGGAACTTTTCCAACACCCTAGAAGGCTTCTTTATGTTCCCTCCAAATCAGTACTATCCACCTCCCACCCCAGCACACACATAAAACTATAGGTTAGTTTTGTATGAACTTGATTTTTATTTAAATGCAATCGTACCATGTGTACTCTTGGATCTGACTTTTTTCATTCAAATATAGGTCTGTGAGATTCATGAGTTTCATGTGCAGCTATAGTTCATGTCTTTATTTAGCTGACATAGTAGAAACATACCAACAATTTATCCGTTCTAACATTTCATTTCTCCATTGGCAGACATTTGGACTCTTTCCAGGTTTTGCCTATCATTAATAAAGCTGCTATGAACATTCTCACATATGTCTTTTGGTGAACATATGTACCTAATTTCATTACTTTTAGAGTGGAACTGGTGAGTCATAGATTAAGCGCATTTATACTTTAGTATATACTGCCTAACAGTTTTACAGAGCAGTTATCCCCATTAACGTTGCCACCAGCTCTGTTTATCTACATTCTTGCCTTGGTTGATATCATTGGTCTTTTTAATTTTAGCTATTCTGGTAACTGTGTAATGGTACCTCATTGTGCTTTCAATTTGCCTTTTTCTGATGACTAATGATGTTTAGCTCCTTTTTTGTTTATGGCTATTTGGATGTCTTCTTTTGTGGAGGGTCTGTTTAAATTTTTTTTTGGACAGTGCCACACCGTCTTAATGATGCAGATTTGCCTTTTCTTTATTTGCCTTTTCATATAACTTGCACAAGCAGCTTGTAAATTTCTATATGAACACAAAATCCTGCTGGGATTTTTTTGAGATTGCCTCGAGTTCATAGATCAAGATGAGTTTGATGGATATATTTATACACTTCAGTTTTCCAGCCCATGAACATGATATATCTGTCCATTTATTTAGGTCTGTAGTTTTTAAATTCTCTCAATGTATAGTTTTGGGGAATTAGATTTATCTAGGTATTTGAAACTTTTTGATGCTGTTGCAAGTTGTATCTATTTTTGCTCTTTTCCTTCCTTTTTTACATTTTCTAAGCCTTTGTTGCTGGTACATAGAAATAGTTGTTTTTATTGTTGTTCTTTTGTCTAAAAGCCTTGCAAATATTGTAATTACTAATTCTAATCATTTATCTGTAGATACTTTTAGAAACTCTATCTTCCCAATTATTATCTGCAAAGTAGTTTTTATAACTACTTTTCTAAACTTTGTTCCTTTTATTACTTTTGTTTGACTTATAAGCCAGGACAGTGTTGAATACAAGTAGTGATAGTGAGCATCTTTACCTCTTTTCTGATCTCAGAGGGGAATTTTAAACATTCACTGCTATGTAGAACTTTCCTTTAGGTTTATTAGTGCCTTTGTCAGATAAAGTAAGCTCCCTTATATATTTGCATGCAGGGCATAGAGGTTCTGTCATACCTGCTCACTTCTGCTCTTGTAGTGCAAATACAGTCATAGACAGTACATAAATGGGTGACTGTGTGGTTGTGTTCCAATCAAACTTTATTTACAGAAATAGAAGCTAGGCCACATTTGGCCTGCAGGCTGTAGTTTGCTCAGCCCTGGTCTAACTGTCTTTGATGTAATCTGCCTTTCTTCTCTAGGTTGATTTCCATACAATATTTTTCTTTCTGTCTGGTTTACAGTAGATTTTCTGTGATAAACCTAAATTGCGTGTGTGTTTTTAATTTACGTGTTTCTCTGTGGATATGTGTGTTTGATTGATCCATTAAGAGTGTTAGGACTTTTTCAATCTGTGGCTTGATATCTTTTGTTGATTTTAGAAGATTTTTAGTCATTTCTTCTTTAATTATTGCTTCATTACATTCTCTCCTCTCTTTCTGGGACTCCTATTATAAAAATTTTAAACCTTTTTAAAAAATTCCTCATGTTTCATTTCCTCTGTTTGGCTCTTTCCATGTTTATATTTCATCATGCTAAATTCTGGATTTTTCTTCAAACTTATCTTTCAATTTACTGATTTTCAATTTGCTATTGAACCCAACTATTAAGCTTTTCTATTCAAAGTGATATAGAACTTTTCCACAACTCCATAAGGCTTCTTTATCCTCCCTCCACATCAATACCATCCCCCTTCCCCCACCCTTCCATACACACACACCCAACTACAGGGAAGGTACTATTTAAGTGCTTTAAGTTCTGTTTTTTTTTTTCCTGGCTCAGATTGATTTTTTTTTTTTTTAGTTGGAGTATAATTAATATATAGTATTATATTAGTCTCAGATGTATGATATAATGATTCACCAATTCTATGCATTTCTCAGTGCTCATCAACCTAAGTGTACTCTTAATCCCCTTTATGTATTTCATCCTCACACCCTCCCCTCCGCCCCCGGCAACCACCAGTTTGTTCTGATTTTTCTTTGTTTTGTTTCTTAAATTCCACATATGGGTAAAATCATACAGTATTTGTCTTTCTCTGATTCACCTATTTCACCTTGTATTATACCCTCTAGGTCCATCTATGTTGTTGCAAATGGCAAGATTTCATTCTTCTTTTTTATGGCTAAGTGATATTCTATTGTATACATTACCACATCTTCTTTATCCATTCAACTATGGATGGACACTTGGATTGCTTCCATATGTCGGCTATTGTAAATAATCCTGCAATAAACATAAGGGTCCATACATCTTTTTGAATTAGTGTTTTTGTTTTCATTTGGTAAATACCCAGTAGTGGAATTACTGGATTATATGGTAGTTCAATTTTTAGTTGTTTTGAGGAATCTTCATACTCTTTTCCACAGTGGCTGCACTATTTTGCATTCCCACCAACAGTGCATGAGGATTCCTTTTTCTCCACATTCTCAGCAATGCTTGTTCTTGTCTTTTTGACGAAATGCAACATCAATTCATAATAAAAACTGTCAACAAAGTGGATTTAGAGGGAACTTACCTCAGCATAATAAAAGCCATGTGTGGAAAAACCCACAGCTAGCATCATACTCAATGGTGAAAAACTGAGAACTTTTCCTCTAAGATTAGGAACAAAACAAGGATGCCCACTCTCACCGCTTTTATTCAACATAGTACTAGAAGTCTTAGCCACAGCAATCAGACAAGAAAAAGAAATAAAAGTCATCCAAATTGGTAAGGAAGAAGTAAAACTTATTTGCAGATCACATGATACTGTATATAGAAAACTATAAAGACTCCACCAAAAAAGTACTGGAACTGTTAAATGAATTCAGTGAAGTCACAAGATACAAAACTAATTTACAGCAATCTGTTGCATTTCAATACACTAACAATGAAGTAACACAAAGAGAAATTAAGGAAATAATCCCATTTACAACTACACTAAAAATAATAAAATACCTAAAAATAAACTAAACCAAGGAGATGAAAGACCTTTACTCTGAAAAGTATAAAATGTTGATGAAAGAAATTGAAGATGACACAAACAAATGGAAAGATATTTCATGCTCATGGATTGTAAGAACAGATATTGTTAAAATGTCCATACGACTCAAAGCAATCTACAGATCAATGCAATCCCTGTCAAAATATTAACAGCATTTTTCACAGATCTAAATAATCCTAAAATTTGTGTGGAACCACAAAAGACCCCACATAGCTAAAGCAATCTTGCAAAAGAAGAACTAAGCTGGAAGTATCACAATCCCAGATTTCAAGATAATACTTCAAAGCTGTAGTAAGTTCTGTTATTTTTATTTTTCAGTTATAGAGTTTCCATTCTGCTCTTATTTTATGGTATTTGACTTTTTGCTGAAATATTCAATTTCATCTTTTATTTTCTTGAATATATTTTACTTTGCTTTATAGTCTAATAAATTTGATAATAGTTTATAGTATAATTAAAGTCTTGAACTTGTATCCCTGTAGTCTGTTCCTATTGCCCTTTGTTTTTCTTAGTTTTCTACAAAAATAGATATATTGTCTCAACTCCTTTTTGTCCTGGTGACTTTTTATTGAGTGTCAAATGTTGTTTATGAATGACTGTGGGTATAATTTGAAGCTTGTATGATAATGTTACCTTTATTCAGAAGATTTATATTTGCTTTTGGCAGGAGATTAGAATGATCAACAATATAGGGTTACTTTGATCTAATTTCAGGAATAGAAATGATTTGAAGCAAGGATGTTAAGACCAGACTATTTCTAATTTATCTTTTTCTTAGGGTGTTAGTTTTGAAGTGGCAAGTTGATGGTTTACTAGCCCTCCTACTTCATGACCCTTGTTTGTTCCCCAGACCCCTCAAAACCATTAAGCTCTGCTCAAAGATTCTTTCAGCTGCCTCTTCTGGAAACTGTTGATGTCCCTGAGAGAAATGGTGGCCTCCAACGCCAGGGTTTTCTTTCTCTCTTAGCTCTCTAGGTTCTATAATTTTTCATTTCCTTTTTAATCATCTGATTCAAAGAGGTGTTCTCCATGCAGCTTTTCTGGTTGTTATCAGTGGGAGGGTTTGTCCTAATGGACTAATCTCCTATTACCAGAAACCTATATTTTTTATGTACATGAGAAAACCTTGGTCATGAGGGGACTGAGATTGTAAGACACAAAGCCGAAGACTGCCAAGGTTTTTTTTTTATTTTAGAAGAGAATCAGGGAAGTATAATATCATGAGAGTGAATTATATATCTTAGTTTTATTTTTATGCTTGCTTATGTCACAGCAAAAACCACCCAAAAATTTCAATGGCTTATAATAAGAAGCTTTATTTTTAATTCACGCTAGACTTAAGCTCTTGGTTGACTGTGGCTTTGCTCCATATTTTCTTCATTCTGGAATTCAGAATGAAGGAAAAGTCTCTGGGATAAGCCTTTTTGTGTGTGTGTGTGACAATGTTGGGTAGCTCTTAAAACTTCTTAGATGGGGCTTATGTCAATTTTAGTCACATTTCATTCAGCAAAATAAATCAAGGTCAACAGTTTAGAGTGAACAACACTTGAAATTATATGGCATTGGGTGGGGCAGCAAGTAATAGCAACAATAACACAGTCCACTACACAGAGGAGAGGAGTCAGTAGAACTCTGAAATTTAATCATTCTTAAAGCAATGACAACTGAATGGGTTTAGAGTGGATTTGTCAGCATCTGATGAAAAAATAATTTAAAAAAATGTTTAGCGACACCTGGGTGGCTCAATTGGTTGAGCATCTGATTTCGGCTCAGGTCATGATCTCGTGGCTCATGAGGTCAAGCCCTGAATTGGTCTTGCTGCTGTCAGCTCAGAACCTGCTTCAGATCCTCTGTTGCCCCCTCTGTCTGGCCCTCCCCTACTCATGCTGTCTCTCAAAAATGAATAAACATTAAAAAAAAGTCTATCTCTTTAATAGGTATTTACTATACTAGGAGTTGGTTGTAGTCCAGGTAACAGGGAACTAGAGAATACATCTCAAGTTACATAGATCCGTCCAGTGTGTAGACCCTTCCCACTTTCTGAGAGCTTTTGGGACAGTAGGCATGGTATTCATGGATAGGTTCTACTTTGGATATTAAACCAGATGTCCATCCCTGCTGCCTTAGGATCATCACTTTTAGCAGCTGTGGTAGCAAGAGTTTTGGGTAAGTTCTAACTTAATATCTAGGAATCTAGGGTCTGCATTTTTACTAGCAGCTAATGATTAGCTCCAGCAGCTCATTAAAAAGCTCTGATTCATACCAGAGGGCTCCTGACCTGCTGGGGCCAAACCCTACATAGGACCAACAAACCACTGATATGGGGAATGTGTTTGGAACATTCTAACTCACATCACAAAGAATGTATTCTACTTATATCTGTTTAAGATTAAGAGGAGTTACTTTTCAAGGAATAGGTCTTTTAGAATGAACAGCTAGAACATTGATGATATATGTTTATAAAATAATTTTGAGTTGCTAAATACATTTTAAGTGTAATGCAGTTTTTGATTCTGAGTGTTGAAGATTTCTAAACTGAAGCCATCTGACCTTCTTCTGTTTAGTCTGTTCTCATGGGGACGATAGCCCAGAATCTAGAGCCCTGGATCATTCTAGTTGCTATTCTTAAGATGCAGTTTAATAGTTGATGTCTTGGGTCACATCTTGGTCTAGATTTCCAGTCTGGTTACAGATGTAAGCACTGATCTGTGGACACTAAAAGCAGGTATGAAACAATGTTGGTATATCTAATGGAGCACCTGTTATTGTTACTGTTTTTCATAGGCTGAGCGTCAGGCCATCAACACAACAGTCCAAGGTTCAGCAGCTGATATCGTCAAAATAGCCACAGTTAACATTCAGAAGCAATTAGAGACCTTGCACTCAACCTTCAAATCCCATGGTCATCGGGAGGGTATGCTCCAAAGCGACAGAACAGGTTTGTTCACAAACGAGGACCCTGCTGTAACATTAAGATTAACGGTATCAGAAAAGACAAAGGGAAGTATTTTTATATATTAATTCTCAGCATTTTTCATGCATTTTGATCTCATGATGTTTTTACACTCTTAGAATTACTAAGGGTCCCAAAGAACTTTAAGTAGGTTATATATAGTAATATTTACCATATTAGAAATTTAAACAGGGAATTCAAAAACATATATTAATGTTTAAAAATAATAACAAATAATAAACTCACTACATGTTAGCATAAGTAATATATTTTCATAGAAACAACTACATGTTTTAGAACAAAAGAAAATTGGTGATATTTACGTTTCTGCAAGTCTCTTTAATGTCTGGCTTAAGAGAAGACATTTGGATTTCTGCATTGGATTCAGACATTTGGATTTGTTGCAATCTCACCTGCCCTGTAACCTCTGGAAAACCCTCTATAGTCTTGGGTGATAATGTCCCAGTTTGTGGGAGACGGATGGGTTTCCTAGGATATGGGACTTTTAGTAGTAAATCCAGGATAACTGGTCCCTTTGTTGTACTTATGAGAGAAGGAGGCTGGAAAAGGAAAATAACCTGAGTGTTATTATGAAAATAGTTTTGGCTTTGCAGATACTTTGAAGGTGTCTTAGGGATCCTCTTGTCCTTAGATAACACCTTAAGCATATGTTGATTTTCCAATTCATCACCTTCCATGTTCTCTCTCAAGTCTGGGAATATATTCTGAGCTGACTTCCTTATCACAACATTTCTTTGCCAGTATTGTTGTCTCTTCTTGTTCTTATTTTACTAAGTTCTCTCCTTGTTGCTTGGATAGATTATTTCTTGTTCTAACAAGTAGATTCCTTTCTCTGTTTGTCCCATGTCCATACTTTTGCTTTAAATACCATTTCAGTGTGATTGAGATTACCAAACCATGACTGCAGCCAAGTTTTAAATTTTCCTGGGAAGAAGTTAAGGTTTTGGGCATAAAGGAGAAGAATCAGTTCTATTGGAGATGGGGCAGAAAATGTGAGATCAGCTGTTGAGGATGGAGTTTGCTGTTTCTAGGAGAGACATATAAATATGTTATAGAGAATAATATAGTCAGTTACACAGATAATAAAGATGTTCATTTCTACATACAAAAAATACACAGATAGGAAGACTTGCCCACCAAATGCGGATGGTTAATTTTATTGTCTTCTCTCTCCCCCATATATCTAAGGCTACTCGTTCAACATTTTGTGTGTGGGAGTCAATGTGCACACATACTGCACACACACACCACACACATTCTCTTTGTCTTTATAGAGAGAATATATGATCAAACTTATTTAGGGAATAACACTGTACTATGTGCTTTAGAGGATTTGGGACTAAAAGTTATCAACCTCTTTACATTTAAACTCTAAAGAAAAGAAGGGAAGATATGATTCCTGACTGAAATATTTCTGTAACTCTTCACAGCAGAGTGATGCAGTATCTGAATAAGGATATAGACAAGAACAACAGCCTTTAGAGTGGGTGGAAAGCAATGTGGGTATGTCACTGAGGATACATCCTGATGCCATGCTGGGTTAAAAGTAGTGGTAGGTTAGTGGGATCAAAGGGAGCTGAACCTGAGGAAGCAGACCACACCAGGAACAGGGAGATCATAGCATTCAGAGTCAGAAGCCAAATAACTAGGAGAAATCAAGAGAAGGAAGATATGGTGACTAGAAAGCAGAAAAGCATCCTGACAACCAGTGATGTGAGATAAGTGGGCCCGGTGGGGCAGAGCAGATTTCAGTTAGATGCACAGCCTTGCAGCCCTGATATGGAAGCATCTTGCCACAGCCTCATCTACCTTTGTTCTCTTACCCTCTAAGAGCCACCTGTGAGAAAACTTGGGCTGCAGACAGTGACAGCTAAAGAATCCTCTCTGAGAGAAGCACGAGATATGAGGAAGATAGTGTTTGTGCTGCCTAGAAGGATCAGTAGGAAATTGGGGTGGCAGAAAGGAAGGACTGCTGTGAGCTATGGGCAAATGATTAAAGGCAGTTACTCTAAAGGTATTATTGTGGGACCTTATCTTAGTGATCACTGGGACATTATTTGTACCACCAGGCTCAGCTTGTTAGGAAATAGTAACTGAGTCTGATATAGTGGAGTTACAGGTTCTTTTGAGAGTCTACTGAAAGATCATCTCCACAGAAAAATGTACAGGTATAGACTCTTACATATAACTTCAAGGGATTCATACAGTCTCTGAAGTCCTCATCTGAACCCTAGGTTTAGAATTACTTGTCTACAGTGTTTGGTCCAGTTGGGAAAGCACCAGTTCTACCACAGTGACACTTCTGGCCATAAAAATGTGGCAGCAAATGTTCTTCTTATAATACACTGCCTAATGACAATACCAGTTCACTTTCCTGGAGCATGGATCAGGGCCCATACTACTCTGGTGCTATTACCAGAGTTGGTAGTGAGGGTGCCATGGAAAGTGAAGATGTAGGTTGTTTTATAAGAAATAAATTAGATGGCATTTGGAGCAGAGTTCTTCAAACTCCATTTACTGACTGTTAGATTCCTCCTTTATGGGAGGAAGTTGATGGAGATTTGAGTTTACCTGATAGGTCAGCAGTCAGCAAGTAGATATTTTCCTAGTAGTTCTAAATCTCATGTGTTTTAATCTCTTGATTAAAAATTCCCAGAGTTTCTCAAAATCCCTAAAAAATGATTCTTTTATGGTACAGTGACATGCTGATCAGTTTTATCCCTTTCTTCGTGGCACAGGATTGTTACCAAAAAGAAAACTGCAAGGGATGTTCTGTCCGATCAGAGGAGGCTTCTTCATCCTTCAACTCCATGATGAGCTCTTATATGAAGTGGCAGAAGAGGATGTTGTTCAGGTATTTTTGCAGTGGTTGTGTCCATTTCATAGAATGCTAAGACGCTGTAGATCAGGTTAAGATGCATGAGATTTCTGGAATCCTTCCTTAGTCCCAGGATGGGACTATATATATAGCTATATAAATGTTGAGTCCTAAAGGGCTGAGAAAGAGCTAAGAGTGCTCGGTTTCATACTCCTATTTATTTTTATTTTTATTTATTTAATTTGAGAGAGAGTATGTGTGTGAGAGGGGGAGAGGAGCAGGGGTGAAGAGGGAGAGAGAGAGGGAGGGAGAGAGAGAATGAATCTTAAGCAAGCTCCATGCTTAATGCAGAGCTCGACTCAGGGATCCATCCCACGACCCTGGGACCATGACCTGAGCTGAAATCAAGAGTCAGATGCTCAACTGACTGAGCCACCAGGTGCCCTTCATACTCCTTTTAAAAGAAACTTTTGATGCAGGGCTGTTTTTCTTTGGGAGAAGTTAGATGAGAGTTTGGAGCTCTGCCATGAGGGTTTAAAAACTTAGCATTCCCAAAGAAACTGATAGAGCCCTGCTCTTCAATGCAGACCAGTTTGGGATGGCTGGCTCTTTTTGGATTTTGAGTTTTAAGCACCATGAGGTGAAGAGCTCTAGTCTGGCTTATCACCTCAGTGGGTGGGTTGGGAAACATTCTTTGATTGGGAGAAGAGTTTGTTAACCTCTTTTTTTTTTTTTTTCTTTGTAGGTAGCTCAGATTGTCAAGAATGAAATGGAAAATGCCATAAAACTTTCTGTGAAACTGAAAGTGAAAGTGAAAATAGGTGCCAGCTGGGGAGAGCTGAAGGACTTTGATGTGTAATTGTATGGCTAAATCCTCTGGGGAAGCCTGGTGTAGGTACAACTTACCCTTTCACCTATTTCAGGAAAACCAACTCTCAAATCTTGATGGACTTGGGATAGTAATTTTAGTGAGAGTTTCAAAATGTATATCAGAGTTTATTCTCTATAGCATAAAAAAAAACTTTTTTGAGGCAAAATACCAAGTTTAACAATTATATTTATTCTCAAAGAGAATGTATGAAGTTGCCTTTTATAGTTCTGTGTGGCTCTAATCAGGTTCAGAACACATGACTGAAACATGCACTTAGCACTTTGGGTCCTCATCTGTCTGGTTGAGCATGATGGCTCAATGACTGCTGTCTCTGGGGCATTTTCAGCTCTGTCCAGGATGCAGACACTTGTGATGTAGACACCAGCAGGAACCATTGGCAGATAGGGATTTGGTTTCTTATATACCCCCATGCTTAGGCATTCTGGTGATTTTTCTCCAATATCAACTTAAGACTAGTGGAGCTGTATTTCTACGCAGCATTGGCTAATAAATTCTGAACTCTATAAAGAGGTAGACTCGATATGGGTGCAGTCCAGGAATGGATTTTCATGAAATGGTGTTTCTTCTTCCTTTTCCTTCCTCAGTTCATTCAATGAATGTGTTTGCAATACTTAGGTATTATAAAATAAGCTACACCTCTTCAAGAGGCATCCTGTTCTGTAAAATCAGATGTTTATACTACAGTTTAATATAATACTGCCAGAGAAAGAAGACACCCCTGTATCCATCTCCTACTGCCTCTTTCTGTGTTTGTGGCATGGTGAGAATACCCATGCTGAAGACATTATCTTTTATAATCAGTCAGAGGTGTATAACTGACTTTTTTGCTGTTGAAATAAAATGAATTTATAAGAAACTTTATATCGGTAGTTTTATTTTTAATTCAAAAAAATTTTTTTAATGTTTATGTATTTTTGAGAGACAGAGGGCAAGCAGGGGGAGGGACAGAGAGAGAAGGAAACACAGAATCTGAAGCAGGCTCCAGGCTCTGAGTGTCAGCACAGAGCTCAACACAGGGCTTGAACTCACCAACTGTGAGATCAGGACCTGAGCCAAAGTCAGATGCTTAACCAGCTGAGCAACCCAGGTGCCTCTCAGTTTTTAAAATTGTGTTTCATCTAAGAGTATCTGAAACCTGTGTTCCTAGTATTTATTCTAGGATTTGCATTGTTCAGTTTGTTCAACAACATCTGTGCACATAGGAAATGTTTCTTTTCTTTTTTTTTTTTTTCAACGTTTATTTATTTTTGGGACAGAGAGACAGAGCATGAACGGGGGAGGGGCAGAGAGAGAGGGAGACACAGAATCGGAAACAGGCTCCAGGCTCTGAGCCATCAGCCCAGAGCCTGACTCGGGGCTCGAACTCACGCACCGTGAGATCGTGACCTGGCTGAAGTCGGACGCTTAACCGACTGCGCCACCCAGGCGCCCCATGTTTCTTTTATTCTTTTTTTGTTCTTCCTTTCTTTTTTTTTTTTTTTAATATATGAAATTTATTGTCAAATTGGTTTCCATACAACACCCAGTGCTCATCCCAAAAGGTGCCCTCCTCAATACCCATCACCCAACCTCCCACCCCCCATCAACCCTCAGTTTGTTCTCAGTTTTTAACAGTCTCTTATGCTTTGGCTCTCTCCCACTCTAACCTCTTTTTTTTTCTTTTTTTCTTCCCTTCCCCCATGGGTTCCTGTTAAGTTTCTCAGGATCCACATAAGAGTGAAACCATATGGTATCTGTCTTTCTCTGTATGGCTTATTTCACTTAGCATCACACTCTCCAGTTCCATCCACGTTGCTACAAAAGGCCATATTTTATTTTTTCTCATTGCCACGTAGTATTCCATTGTGTATATAAACCACAATTTCTTTATCCATTCATCAGTTGATGGACATTTAGGCTCTTTCCATAATTTGGCTATTGTTGAGAGTGCTGCTATGAACATTGGGGTACAAGTGCCCCTATGCATCAGTACTCCTGTGTCCCTTGGATAAATTCCTAGCAGTGCTATTGCTGGGTCATAGGGTAGGTCTATTTTTAATTTTCTGAGGAACCTCCACACTGCTTTCCAGAGCGGCTGCACCAATTTGCATTCCCACCAACAGTGCAAGAGGGTTCCCGTTTCTCCACATCCTCTCCAGCATCTATAGCCTCCTGATTTGTTCATTTTGGCCACTCTGACTGGCGTGAGGTGATACCTGAGTGTGGTTTTGATTTGTATTTCCCTGATAAGGAGCGACGCTGAACATCTTTTCATGTGCCTGTTGGCCATCCGGATGTCTTCTTTAGAGAAGTGTCTATTCATGTTTTCTGCCCATTTCTTCACTGGGTTATTTGCTTTTCGGGTGTGGAGTTTGGTGAGCTCTTTATAGATTTTGGATACTAGCCCTTTGTCCGATATGTCATTTGCAAATATCTTTTCCCATTCCGTTGGTTGCCTTTTAGTTTTGTTGGTTGTTTCCTTTGCTGTGCAGAAGCTTTTTATCTTCATAAGGTCCCAGTAATTCACTTTTGCTTTTAATTCCCTTGCCTTTGGGGATGTGTCGAGTAAGAGATTGCCACGGCTGAGGTCAGAGAGGTCTTTTCCTGTTTTCTCCTCTAAGGTTTTGATGGTTTCCTGTCTTACATTCAGGTCCTTTATCCATTTTGAGTTTATTTTTGTGAATGGTGTGAGAAAGTGGTCTAGTTTCAACCTTCTGCATGTTGCTGTCCAGTTCTCCCAGCACCATTTGTTAAAGAGACTGTCTTTTTTCCATTGGATGTTCTTTCCTGCTTTGTCAAAGATGAGTTGGCCATACGTTTGTGGGTCTAGTTCTGGGGTTTCTATTCTATTCCATTGGTCTATGTGTCTGTTTTTGTGCCATGTTTCTTTTATTCTTAATCAGTTATCAGAAGAGCTCTTTTATATTCATTAACTAGAATTTTTTAAAAGACAGTTGCTTTATAAACAAAGTATAATATACTATTACACAAAATACTCAGATATGCCTTTTGGGGGATGAGAAGGAATGGGCAGGAGATGGCACAGATAAGAGGGAAGTTATAGCATTATTCTTGAGTTTTTTCTGTATTCACTTCCACCGTCTTTCTCAGAGAGAAAAGTGGTAGTGCTGTCATTGTTCAGATGATCTTGAGATGCGGCACAAGAGAAGGCTCATTCTGTTTACTTGTGAGTATTCTCTAAATATGAGTGTGGATATATAGGTCATCTCCACCTGATTTTCTGCAGCATTTGCTCCGTATGTGTAGTCACATGCATTTTCTCTTCCTTTTGATTTATCAGCTGGACTTAAAACAAACAGCTCTTGCTTTGCATGACTCAATTATGCACAAATTCCACTTACCATAGTTTACTTAAGTAACACTAGTGCCCCTAATAACACAACTGAAATTTTAGTTACCATGGTATTATAACTGAGTAATTGCATAAAGTTCAAACGTCACTTTTCAGTCCACAAATCATTATGTAAACAACAGATGAGCACTGTGGTAAGCAGAATGCACCCCCCCATCCCCATCCTAACTCCTCAAACCTATGAACACGTTATATTACATGTTAAAAGGGACATTGCTGATGTGATTAAGTTAGAGACCTTGAAATGGGAAGATTATCTGGGTGGTTCCAGTATAAACACAGGCTCCTTATAGGAGGAAGACAGGTGGTCAAAGAGGAGGATTGTGAAGATGGAAACAGAGTTAGACTGAGATTTGAAGACGTTGCATTGCTGACTTTAAGGATGGAGGAAGGGTCCATGAGCCAAGGAATGCAGGCAGTCTCTAGAAACCGGAAGAGGCAATGGAATAGAAATGGATTCTCCTCTACAACCACCAGAAGGGATATAGCCCTACCAATTCCCTGATTTTAACCCAATAAGACCATATCGGAGTTCTGACTTGCAAAAGTGTAAGATAATAATCTGTGTTTGTTTGTTTTTCAGTTTTATTGAGATATAATTGACAGAGCATTGTATAAGATTAAGGTGTACAGCATAGTGACATATACTGTGAACTGATTATCAAAATAAGTTAACATCCGGGGTGCCTGGGTGGCTCAGTCGGTTGGGTGTCCAACTTCGGCTATGGTCATGATCTCGCGGTTGGTGAGTTCGAGCCCTGCATCGGGCTCTTTGCTGACAGTTTAGAGCCTGGAGCCTGCTTCAGTCTCTGTCTCCCTCTCTCTGCTCCTCCCCGACCCATGCTCTGTCTCTCTCTCTCTCTCAAAAATAGATATAGCTTAAAAAAATTTGTAAATAAGTTAACATCCATCATCTCATTTGGTTACCTAAATAAATAAATAAATAAATAAATAAATAAATAAATGTTTTGTCCTTGTGATAAGAACTTTTAGAATTTACTCTTAGCAACTTTAATATATATATTAAACATTCATATATTTTTGACTATAAACTTTTAGAATTTACTCTTAGCAACTTTAATATATATATTGCATATATAAATATATATATATTTAACATTCGTATATTTTTGAGAGAGACAGAGTGTGAGCGGGGGAGGGGAGGAGAGAGATGGAGACACAGAATCCTAAGCAGGCTCCAGGCTCCAAGCTGTCAGCACAGAGCCCAACGCAGGGCTTGAACTCACAAACTGCGAGATCATGACCTGAGCCAAAGTTAGCTGCTTAACCAACTAAGCCACCCAGGCACCCCTCTTAGCAACTTTCAAATATACAGTCTAAGAGTGTTAACCATAGTCATCATGTTGTACATTACATCCCCAGTACTTATTTGTCTTGTAACTGAGGTTTGTACCTTTTGATCACCCTCATCCAATTGCCCCCTTTCCCTACCCTCTGCCTCTAGTAACCACATTTCTGATCTCTTTTTCTGAGTTTGCTTTTTAAAGATTCCATATATAAGTGAGAACATATAATATTTGTCTTTCTCTGTCTGACTTATTGCACTTAGCATAGTGCCCTCAAGGTCCATCCATGTTGTCTCAAATGGCAGAATTTCCTCCTTTTTATGACTAAAAAATATTCCATTGAATATATAGTCCACAACTTCTTTATGCATTCATCCACCAATGGCCACATAGGTTGCTTTTGTGTCTTGAGTATTGTAAATAATGCTGTAAATAATGTTAACAGGGGTTTACAGATATCTCTTTGTTAAGTGTCTTCATTTCCTTCAGGTAAATACCAAAAAGTGGAATTGCTGGATCATATGGTAGTTCTATTCTTAATTTTTTGGAAAAATGTCATACTGTTTTCTATAGTGGCTGAACCAGTTTGCAATCCCACCAACAGGTCACAAGGGCTCCCTTTTCTCCACACCCTAGCCAACACTTGTTCTTGTCTTTTTCATGATAGCCATTCTAATGGGTATGAGGTACTATCTCACTGTGGCTTAGATTTGTATTTCCCTGATGATTAATCTTACGCACCTTTTCATATATCTGTTGGCCATTTTGTATCTTCTTTGGAAAAATATCTATTCAGTCCTTCTGCTCATTCTTTAAATTTGATTGCTTTTTTGGTTTTGGGGTTTGTTTTTTTCTTTTTGCTATTGAGTTATAGAAGCTTTAATATGCTTTAGATATTAACATCTTAGCAGATGTAGGACTTACAAGTATTTTTTCTCATTTCACAGGTTATATTTTCATTTTGTTGATTGTTTCTTTTGCTGTGCAGAAGGTTTTTAGTTTGATGTGGTTTGATTTGTTGTTTTAGGTGTCATATTAAAAATTTTTTCCAAGACCAATATCAGGAGCTTTTTCCCTATGTTTTCTTCAAGGAGTTTTATGGTTTCAGGCCTTAAATTTAAGTCTTTCAATTTCAAATTAATTTTTGTGAGTGGTGTAAGATAGAGGTTTAGTTTCATTCTTTTACAGGTGATTATCCAATTTTCCTAGCACCATTTATTGAAGAGATTATCTTCATTGAGTATTTTTGGCTCCCTTGTCAAATATTAGTTGACTGTATTTGTGTGGGTTTATTCCTGTGTTCTTTATTCTGTTCCATTGGTCTGTGTGTTTGGTTTTTTGCCAATAACATGATGTTTTGATTACTTTAGCTTTTTGATATAGCTTATAATCAGGAAGTATGATGCCTCCAGCTTTATTCTTCTTTCTCAGGATTGTGTTAGCTATTTGGGGTCTTTTATGGTTTCAAATTTTAGGGTTATTTTGTCTACTTCTGTAAACAATGCCGTTGGAAACTTGACAGTTTGGGGTAGCATAAACATTTCAACATTACTAAGTCTTCCAGTCCATGAACATGGACTTTCTATTTATTTATGTCATCTTTGATTTCTTTACTCAATTGTAGTTTTCAGTGTAGAGATATTTTCCCTCCTTGATTAGACTTATTCTCAAGTATTTTATTGTTTTGATGCTATTATAAATGGGATTGGTTTTTTTTCGGATAATTCATTTTTAGTGTATAGAAACACTACTGACTTATGTATGTTAGTTTTGTATGCTACAACTTTATTCATTGAGTAGTTTAAAGGGTTTTTTTGGTGGTCCTTAGAATTTTCTATATATAAAATCATGGCATCTACAAATAGAGACAATATTACTTCTTCCTTTCCAGTTTAGATACTTTTTGTTTTTTTTTTTTCTTGCCTGATTGCTCCCACTAAGACTTCCAGTGTTTTGTTGAATAGCCATGGTGAGAGTAGGCATCTTTGTCTTGTTCCTAATCTCAGAAGAAAGGCTTTCAACTTGTCACCATTGACTATGATGTTAGCTGTGACCTTGTCATATATGACCTTTGTTACGTTGAGGTACCTTCTTTCCATACCTAATTTGTGAACATATGTTGAATTTTGTTAAATGCTTTCTCTGCCTCACTGAGATAACTATATGATTTTTTTCTTTCATTCTGTTAATGGGGTATATCACAGTATTTATTTGTGTATATTGAACCATCCTTACATCCCAGGGATAAATCCCTCTTGATCATGGTGAATGATCCTTTTAATGTGCTGTTGAATTAATTTGGCTAGTATTTTATTGAGAATTTTGTGTCAATATTCATCAGGCACATTGACATGTAGTTTTCTTTTCTTATAGTGTCTTTTTCTGGCTTTAGTATCAGGATTATGTTGGTCTCGTAAAATGAGTTTGGGAGTGTTACCTCCCCTTTGATTTTTTGGAAGAGTTTAAGGATTGGCATTCTTTAAATGTTTGGTAAAATTTACCAGTAAAGCCATCTGGTCCTGGGCTTTTTGTTTGTTGGGAAGTTTCTGATTAGTAATTCAATCTCCTTAATAGTAATTGCTCTGTTCAAATATTCAGCTTCTTTCTGATTCACTCTTGGTAGGGTGTATGTTTCTAATAATGTTTCCATTTCTTCTAGATTGTCCAGTCTGTTGGAATATAGTTGTTCATAGTAGCCCTCTTATAATTCTTTGTATTTCTTTGGTATCCATTATAATGTCTCCTCTTTCATTTGTAATTTTGTTGATGTGGGTTACTCTCTTTTCCTAGGTAAAGATTTGTCAAAATTTTTTAAAATCTTTTTTGGTTCTCTATTTCATTTATTTCTGCTCTAATCTTTATTATTTTCTTCCTTTTGCTAACTTTGAACTTAGTTTTTTCTTCTTTTTCTAGTTTCTTGAGCCATAGAGTTAGGGTGACTATTTAAAATCTTTCTTGTTTTTTAATATAGATATTTATTGTTATGAACTTCCCTCTTAGAACTACTTTCACTGAATCCCATAAGTTTTAGCTTCTATTTTTTGTCTCAAATAACACTTTTATTTCCCCCTTTAATTTCTTCTGTGATCCACTTGTTGTTCATAAGAGTGTTTTTGATTTCCATGTATTTGTGATTTTTCCAAGTTTTCTCCTGTTATTGATTTCCAGTTTCATATCATTTTGGTCATAGAAGATATGTGGTATGACTTCAGTCTTCTTGAATTTGCTAACACTTGTTTTGTGGCCTAACCTATGGTCTATCCTAGAAAGTGTTCCATTTGTGTTTGTGAAGAATGCATATTCTGCTGTTGTTGGATAGAATATTCTGTATATGTCTGTTAGGTTTAGTTAGCTTAGTTTATAGTGTTGCTCAAATCCACTATTTCAGATTGATTTTCTATCCAGATTATCTATCCATTGTTGCGAGCAGAGTATTGACCCCCAACAATTGTATTGCTGTTTATTTTTCTTTCAGCTCTGTTAGTTTTTGCATTATATCTATATAGGTGCTCCATTGTTGGGTGCTTATTTACAATTGTTATATCCTCAATGGATTGACCCCTTTATTGATGTAAAATGACCTTCATCTCTTCTTTCAGTTTTACGTTAAAGCCTATTTGGGGTAAGTAAGAGATAAGTATAGCTACCTCTACTTTTTTTTTTTTAACAATTTGCTTGAAATGTCCTTTTTCATCCCTTTATTCTCAGTCTGTATGTGTCTTTAAGGTTAAAGAGTGTCTTGGAAGCAGCATATCATTGGATCTTGTTTTTTATCCATTCAGCCATTCTGTAACTTTTTCTGAAAATGTAATTGATTTACATTAATGTAACTATTAATAGGTAAGGACTAACTATTGCCATTTTGGTAATTGCTTTCTGTTTTATAGATCAATATATTGTTCCTTGCTTCTTATCTTGCTATATTTTTATTTTTTTATCTTCTGGTATCACTATGCTTTGATTTCTTTATCACGTTCTTTTGTATAATTACTACAGGTCCCCTTGTGGTTACCATGAGGCTTACATAAAATATCTCAAAACTATAACATTCTATTTTAAAGTGATAACAACTTAGCTGCTATAGCATTCCTAAACTTTATACTGTTACTTCTCCTTCCCCTCCCATTTAAGGTTATTAATTTTATACTTTATGTATTTTTTATACTCTGCATCCAATAACAGATTATTGTACTTTGGGTTATTTTTAGTATGTTTAATTTTTTTTTTTAACTTTTAAACTAGAGTTGTAAGTTAATTATGCACTTCTATTACCATATTATGGAACCTAACTTTGACTATGCATTTACCATTACCAGTGATCTTTTTCACCACCTTCTTTTGTTTTTATAATGTTAAATTAATTTCCTTTTACTTCCACTCAACTCCCTCTAGGATTTCTTGTAAGGCAGGTCTGGGGGTGATGAATTCCCTCAGCTTTTGTTTGTTCAGGAAAATCTTTATCTCTTCTTAATTTTATAAAGGACAGCTTTGCTGGGCATAGAATGCTGTTTGACAGGTTTTTCTTTCAATACTTTGAATATATCATCCCATTGTCTCCCATCCTGGAAAGTTTATGTTGAGAAAAGTGTTCCCTTGTATATAACTTGTCTATTCTCTTTCTGCTTTCAAAATTTTTGCCTTTGATTTTTGACTAATAATTGTCTCACTGTAGCCCTATTGAGACTCAACCTATCTGGGATTCATTGGATCCCATGGATCTGAATATCCATTTCTCTTCCCAAGTTTGGGAAGTTTTCAGCCATTATTTCTTTAAATATATTTTCTATTCCTTTCCTTTCTTCTGGTTTTCTTATAATGTGGACATATGGGTTGTGTCCCATCATTCTCATAGGCTTTCTTCACTCTTTTCCACTCTTTTTTCTTCTTGTTCCTCTGAGTGGACAACTTTAAGTATCTTATCTTCCAGGTCACTGATTCTTTCTTTTGCATTTTCAAATACATGTTATTGAAGCTCTCTATTGAACTACTCATCCAATCATTGTATTTTTCAGCTCTTGAATTTCTGGATTTTTTTCTTTTGATAGTTTATATTTCTTTGTTGAACTTCGTGTTTTGTTCATGCATTGTTTTTTTAGTTTTGTTCAGTCATCTGTGTGTTCTTGGAGCTCATTAAGCTTTTTTAAGAGGATTATTCTGAACTCTTTGATTTCCATTTATTTATGGTTAGTTATTAGAGCTTCATTAGTTTCCTTTAGTGACGTCATATTTGCCTGATTTTTTGTGATCCTTGATTCTGTTGGTCTCTGTGCATTTAGGAAGCTGTTTTATTTTCTACACTTTAGAGGTTCCCTTTTGTAGTGATAGTTCTTCCCAGTCCACATGGTTTGGTATTCTGGACGTGTCCGCTGGTAATGTCCTTGGGCCAATAGGACTTGTTATCAGGGTCTATCTTTGGGAGGGCCATTGCCTATGATTTGAGGTTGAAGGGCAGGGGGATGCTGCTGGCTGAGAACAGTTGATAGGACTACTGGTTTTGTTCCCTGCTCTAAAGAGGCTATAGGATGGATTTGGTAGTTGTCTGGGTTCTCTGCTCAGGTTTTCTACATGATTGGGTCTAGGTACTCTACTCAGCAGTAGGTGTGGTCATGAATTAGCTTCACCATCCTGGCAGGTCAATAAAATGTCCCCCAAGGCCTGCACTGATCGTTGTTCGGGGACCCAGATCAGGCTAGACTGTACACTGAATTTCTGGCCAGACAGGGCTATTGGTTTTGCTATGCACCTGGAGAAAGCCAAAATCTGTGCTTTCTTTTCAAGTACCACTTTAAGTATGGGTGTAGTGTGGGCTCTGCAGCTTTGTATGTACTCTGTTAGGTCCTCTGGTCAGAGATGGTGGGGTGGTGGTGAAAGCTGGAACAGCAGCAGCTGGGGCAGGAAGTGGTTTCCCTGTCCAGACAGGACCTCATACATGCCCCAAGGCTGGTAATGTTCTTGTTTAGGAATCAAATCAGACAGACCTGCATGCTAAGCACCCTGGACAAGTGGGGACACTGTCTTGGTTCTGAAGAGACCAAGGTCAGGTCTCCTGGTCTTGGTTCTTTACTCAAGAACCTGGAGTTCCTGGTCAGGTTCTTTACTGAGCTCCTGGTCAGGTTCTTTACTCAAGTGCTATTGTAATCAGGACTGCGGATTGGGCTATGGAGTGTCCCGAGTGCTAAGGCCAGGCTTCCCGGTCAGGCAGGGCTGGGAGCTATGCTCAGCAGTGGGCAAGGTTATGAAGTAGCTCCCACGCCCAGGCAGGGCTGGAGAGCCAGCTCCAAACAGTGTCCCAGATGATCTATTCCAGCTATCTCGTTAGGCAAGTCCACAAGCTATACTCAGCAGTGAATGAAGCTATGAATTAGCTCCTCTACTTGAACAGAGCAGCAGAACTGCATCCAAGTAGCCTCCCAGGAGTTGAGGTCAGGTTTTCTGGTAGCACGAGGCTGGGAACCACACTCATCATGAGTGGGGTTTTGAATCATCTCCCCTCATTGGGCAGAGAGGGGTAATTGGCTCCAAGGCTGGCAAGGCTCCTTGGTGATCTGTGCCAAGTTTTCTGGCAGAATGTTGCCACTGGCTTTGCTCTATGGATGATCAGATACGCCTGCTGGACTCTGCACTTGAACATGCTAGACTATGCATCTTTTAACTCTTCTGGTCAGGCTTTCTCATTGGGCAGGGCTGGGAGCTACATTGAACAGTGGGTAGGACTATGACACAGCATCCTTGTCCTGGTAGTGGTGGGGGACAGTGGTACAGTGGTGGGGGAAGGGGGTAGACCAGGCTTCAGGGCTGGAAAGGCTCTTTGATTAAGGTCCTAAATCAGGCAAACCTGCATCCTTCTGAGTTCCCTGGTCAGACTGTACCACTGTCCTGGCTCTGCAGATGAGCATAGATGCTATTTGTGACTTCTGCTTGAGTGCTATAAGTAGGACCTTGGTCTGCCAAGATCTGAGTGCTGGTTGTTATAAGTCCCTCCCTCCCTCTCTGTCACAAATTGATTTCCAGTGATCAAGCCCTGCAGATTCCCCTGAGATCCCCTTGAGACAAGACTGGAGTGAGCCAAGAAGCAACTCATGCTGCCAGGGGAGCTGGATGTCCACCATGGGCTCTTTTCCCATTGGAGAAACCATAGGCTTAGGGGAGACTTCTTGGTGTCATGCTGTGCTGATCTGGAGGAGAGGCAGTGTGGTCCATGTAGCCACTCCTTTTACCTTTGTAATGTGGTCGGCCTCAGTCTTTGGTGCAGGGGGTCCTTCAGTCTCAGCGCTGTGTTTGAGGATTTTCTCATTGGTGTCTTGTCCATGGATACTTGTTAGTTGTTCTTGTGAG
Source organism: Puma concolor (assembly GCF_028749965.1). Lineage (NCBI taxonomy): Eukaryota > Metazoa > Chordata > Mammalia > Carnivora > Felidae > Puma > Puma concolor. Next base: position 92,715,209 of record NC_141675.1, read on the forward strand.
GGGGAGTACACTTGGGAATGATCTATGTCACTGACTTATTGATGCCATTCTTCAGTTTGTGTTGTTTTAAGCCAGAAAGTTTGTGGTGATTTGTCATAGCACTGATAGGACATCAATACATGATCATGATGAGTTACCAGTTACATCACTTCTTTCAAAGTCTGTCCGTGATTGGCCACTGCATGTCTGTCACTGATTTTCGGTACAGACAGTAAAGTATGTAGCAGTGTTCACTCCTTGTCTCCCAGTGTGAATTAGTGTGACATTTTACAAAAAAGGGTAATCAAAAGAGGAAATTGGCTAATGAAGATGCAAGTACACCAGAGAAATGAAAAATGACAACACTTGAAGTGAAGTGCAAATTAAACACAGAGTTATAGAATAGCTGACTAGAAATACTGATATTCATGCTATCCAAGATGCTCTAGATGTGCAACTTGAAAAATTTAGTGAAGGCAAAATTATCAGTATAAACAAAGAAAATGGTTGTGACAAAAAGGATACAGATGTTCTAGAAGAAGTGATGACAGCAGAAAACATCATTACTTGTATAAATTTACTGTAATTCCATTGAAAGTCTCAAGAGGATTTCCATTTTAGATAGGTGCTATCCTAAAGCTTAACTAGAGAAAAAAAAATCAATACTTACAAACTTGAAAAAGATCAAAGATATCTATCAGATATTAGGACAGATTATAAGGATAAAATAATTTAACAGCTTATTAGGGATGCAGAAATAGACTAAATTACTAGGGCAGACTAACGAATTTAGAAAACATGAGGCACCTCGGTGGCTCCGTCGGTTAAGTATCCAGCTCTTGATTTCAGCTCAGGTCATGATCTCAGTTCATGAGGTTAAGCCTCACATCAGGCTCTGTGCTGACAGTGCTGAGCCTGGTTGGAATTTTCTCTCTTCCTCTCTCTCTGTCTTTTCCCCATTCTCTCTCTCTCTCTCTCTCTCTCTCTCTCCCTCCCTCCCTCCCTCCCTCCCTCCCTCCCTCCCTCTCAAAAACAAACATTAAAAAAAGAATTTAGAAAGCGGACTTTAATGTAGATGGGAAATTATTAAGATATCATTTCAAATTAGTGGTAAAGGATGTCATTCAAAAGAAGGGGTATAGTGATATATTATCCATTTGTTAAAATATCTCTTATCTCAAAACTCCAGATAGATTAAAAACCTAAATGTAAAAACTAAACTATGAAATTAAAGAAGTTATGAATTATTTTACAAACATAAAGACCTATAAAACACAGTACAAAAGTCATAAAGCTAAGAAATTATAAAATTTTATTACATTAAGAGAAAATCCTCAATATGAAAAAGGGATGACAGACATCCAAGACCCAGAACAGTATAATCCAGGGCCAGGGCATGATAGAGAACCCAAAAGGCATCCAGAGCCTGGATGAGGCTGAGTTAGCAAGTGAGGACCACAGAGCCCTTCTCCAAACAGGAGAGGAAGCCACACATTCACTATTGTACTTCAGCACAAATCAGTGAAAGGCGCTTAAGTGTCTGGAACAGACCAGCCACTATTCTAGAATGAATGATAGAGGACTCACAAGGAAATACAAGAACCACCACCCTTCTTCCCTTGCCATGAGATCACATAAGACTTCCTTTAAACCCAAAAGGCAGTCTTGCAAAAAGGAAGAGGAAGAGATTGTCTGAATGGCCTTTGGAAACACTCATGGAAAAATCAGCTATATAAAATAAACAGGCTAAATTAATTTCCAGAGTTGTAATAAAAACAAATAATAGAAAAGTGGTGTATAATAAAGAGTCTGGCTTCATCTTTTGCCATTTGCTGACAAGTTTTAAGTCTCACTCTCTCTTGCCCTTCTGCCCCACACCTGGGTAAAGCTTAGCAGAAATCCTGGGTGCTCTCTTCTTTACTGTGCAAACTCCTTTCTGCAAACCCTGGCCCCACCTTCTAACCACATAAAAACCACAAGCCATCTTTTTTTCTTATTCTCCGAAGCTATTTTTGACCAGTTTGGGAGCTACTGATCTCCCCAGAAATCTTTATGTGAGTGATAAACGTTTTCATACACTCTTAGGGTGTGTGTGGTGGCATCAGTTTCAACATCCAAACCAAATGCTGGAGAGGGCTTCAGTCTTCTGTAGGGTGGCCACAACAGAACTATTCAGAGAATATAGTCAAAATTACAAACAAGTCACAGAAGACAGAATAAGTGTGTCTAATTAAACACATAAAAAATATTTAATTTCACTAATCAGAGAAATTCTAATAAAAAGAGTAAGATACCATTTCACCTTCTAGATTGTGAAAAAATAAGATTAATATTGAGAATAGATGAAAATGTAGGCAAGCAGTAATTCTTACATACTGGTGAAGAATAGTTTAATTGGAAACATTTATTTAAGAGGTTTGAATAAGCATGCCCTTTGAGGTAATTCCACAGTATCTTCCCTAGAGAACTGCTTGCAGATAGCAAAATGCATGTGCAACAATGTTTGTTGTGGTCTTATTTATGGTGTCAAGGGATTGGAAAATATCTAAATGTTTACTATTAGAGGAATGGTAACAAATTATGCTTTATTGACACCATGGAATAATATAAGTTAAAAAGAATGAGTGATATCTATAAATACTGACATGGAAAGGTATCTAAGACATAGGTACATGCGCAAGCAAGTTGCAGCATAGAAAAACATTTGGAAGGAAACAACAAACTAATAGTAACTGTTATAGGAAAAGGTAGGCGGTAACCAAGGGAAATTTTCACTTTCTTTTGTCTATTTATTATTTGGTGTGATTATAAATATACATTCATGTATTATTTGTGTAATTAAAACACATTTTTATTTTTTTAATGTTTATTTTGAAAAAGCACGAGTGGGGAGGGGCAAAGAGAGAGAGAGAAAGGATCCAGAGTGGGCTCTGTGCTGACAGCAGCGAGCCAGATACAGGACTCGAACTCACAAACCGTGAGATCATGACCTGAGCTGAAGTCAGGCACTCAACCAACTGAGCCACCCAGGCTCCCCAAAACACATTTAAAAAATTTTTAAATAGTGGTTGGCTTCCCAAACCAGTTCAGAAAACTATTCTAACCCATAAAGCAGCTACCCATTTGCTATGAAAGGTAGAAGACAATGTCATTGAAACACAAATAATTTGACATAATTGAAATAGTTTTATTTTTATAATTTTATTTTGAAGTAATTTCAAACCTAAATAAAAGTTTCAAGAATAGTACTGAGAATCCCACTCAAGTGAGTTTTGTGAATTGCTGCAATTATGTTTTTCATAGCAAAAGGGTCCAATCCAAGATTACATGTTATACCCAGTTACCATGTCTCTCTAGTCTCCTTGAATCTGGAATATCCATCCAGGTTTCTATAGTTTAAAATTTAATTTTTTCTTTATGATTAAGTAGTTTTTGTGAAAATACTTTTGAGACTATGTAAATATCTTGTTCCTTCATTACATTTTAACCCACTAGTTATAGCATCCACTGGTTTGTTACCCCTAATTTAAAGTGATTGACAGTAATTTTAAAATTCTATCACATTTATTGGTCGACATTATATTGTAAGGAAGAGCTTTTCCTTCTAATTAACATCAGTGTGGACACATGGGTAGCTATTTTATTCAAATAGTATTATTAGTTTTGATACTCAAATTATCCCAGTTTGACCTGTGTGGCCCCTTTGAAGTTGGCTTCTGTGTCCTTTTGACACATCCCCATCATTCTTTGAATACTTGATTTTCTGGAATAAAAAGATGTTTCAGCCTTGAAATCAGCTATCTCTTGACAAAACCCCAGTTCCTTTTAGCAGAGAATAGTGTTTAGAAATCAAATTCCAAGTACTACATGTGTTCAATGTTCCTGGGGTGATGTTCCTAGTTCTCTCAGTGTTCAGAATTAGGACACACACACACACACACACACACCACACACATTTACATCACAGGTATGTATGTATGTTTGTACATAAAATTCTCACTGATAGTTCCAATTCTAATCCAATACTACAGGATTTATTTTCACATCTCCCCCCCTTTTTTAATATTTATTTATTTTTGAAAGAGACAAAATGCAAGTCGGGAAGGGGCAGAGAGAGAAGGAGACACAGAATCTGAAGTAGGCTTCAGGCTCTGAGCTGTTAGCACAGAGGCCAACGCAGGGTTAGAATTCACAAACCATGAGATCATGACGTGAGCTGAAGTCAGGTGCTTGACCAACTGAGCCACCCAGGCACCCCTCATATTCCCTTTTATTTGTACTTCTCCATCATTGAGAAACCTGACTCTTGTAGCCTGAATATATTTGTTTAATTGCTCCCTCCTTTATCTCCACCTGCTGGACTGCCTTCTGTCCTGTGCCTACCTCTCACAGGCCATCATTACTGTCATGTCAGCCACCTCACTCTGATTCTGTCTTCCTCTGGATTGTCACACTCACCTGCTACTGTGCACTCCTTGCATGGGGCTGTCATCAACAACTTAGGTTGGTTGACTTTTGGACTGAATGAATGGAAAAAAAGGAAAGGAGGAAGGAAGTCAAATCAGTATTTTAAATATTGAATGCATATATGTGAAGCCTGACTGATTGTATTTCAAAGAAGATAAGGATACTTTTGAGAAAACTCTGAAGGTGGGGGATGCCTGGGTGGCTCATTTGACTGAATGACCAACTCTTGATTTCGGTTCAAGTCATTATCTCACGATTCTTAAAATCAAGCCCAGTGTCGGGCTCTGTGCTGATGGTGCAGAGCCTGTTTGGGATTCTCTCTCTCTCTCTCTCTCTCTCTCTCTCTGCCCCTCACCCACTTGTGCATGCTCTCTCTCTCTCAAAATAAATAAACATTTAAAAAAATTCTGAAGAAAAGACAACATTTGGATTTTACATTTCTGTTTTTACATTTTCACTATTTATTGAAAAACATTTCTTAGCCTATGGTTGGTTGGTTGATTTTTTTTTCCATCTTTATATGGAGCCAAAATGAGGAGGGAAGTTGTGGTAATAGGAAAATTTTCTTGAGATAATTAGACAGTATTATTACTAAGAGTAAGATTAGTCAGCTAAGGCCACAGTATAGATAAATATAAAAAAGTGCCTAAAGAGGAATTAATTGTGCAGATGAAAGCCAGAAGGGGAAGAGAGCACTGTCTTTCTAGGGGACTTTTGGAGGTTGTGAAGTTAATGAATGTAGTGATATAAACCCATAATGGTTTATGGGTTTTGCCTGAATGGGATTAAAGCCTGAGCTTTAATGAAGTCAAGAAGTAAGGTATGAATGTTCAGTTTGTAAATACATCTTACTCAGCCTCGGTTTTTTATTCTGCATCCTCACCAAACTTAGTTTTACTTGTAATTCACCAAAGGTCTAATCAACATCCTCAAAAATTGACTGTAGAGTCTTCCATAAAAAAGTTACACAACTCCCCAGTTTGAAATTTGGGGAAATTTGGGGTGGCTATTCTACCCTTTGGGATTTATAGACTCTAGCAAAATCTATGAGTTTGGAGAACTTATGTTTAGTCTTTTTGTTTTTTACTTCAAACAAATGTGTTGTACATGCTCCTCCTCTCTGCCTTTTTAAAACAATTATACTTTGCAAAACCATGGCTCAAAGTGTTGCAAATGAAGGTCTTACCTCTGTCCATATTTAATCTTGGCAAAAATGTTTAGTAGTGCATGACATCATAACATAAGAGCATCTATGTACAAACATATACAATTTTATTGATATTTCTACAGACTACAAGAATTTTAAGTATAGTCACAATTGCTGAGTGCAACAGAAAAATAGTAATTTGTCATTTTCTGAAAAGATGCAAAAGTTCTGAAGATGAAAGAAAGATACATCAATGATGTCATCTGTTTCTTATTTCCTAGAATAAAACATCACATAATTAAGTACTAAAAATTATAGGTTATTAGAGATTTTGATTCTGTGTACACTTGTCCATAACCACCACCTAGTTTATATTTTCTGGCTTTGCAGTTAAGAAGCATAGGCCAATACCAGAGGGAGCAGTATGAGAGGAGAGAACTCTCAAGTTTTCTCATTAGGTATTATTGCCTTGGATAGGCAGACTCTCCCTTTTTAAAGGTGAAAGCAGTCTTTCAGGGCACAGATAGTGAGTTACAGACACTCTTCTCCCTTTAAACATGAATCCAATAACCAAGAAAATAAATCCAAGTGGCCCTGGGAGCTAAGCCAGCAATCAAAAAGGAACTGCTCTTCCTTCTTGCTAAGATCTTGTCCAACTATGCAGAAAAGGTACCTAGTACCTATGTCTCCTCCAAATGAAGAATGAATAATAAATTTGGACCTGATTTAGTAAATGATTGTTTTAATTTCCACTATCCTATTACTAAGAATTAGTTTCCACTTAGCTTTACATACTGTTGAATTTCTTATTTTTCTTCTGGTGTCTTGTGATGTCACATCTATAAGACAATCAAAACCTAGATGTTTGAATTGGAATAATTAATGGCCAAGTCACATGGGAGAAAATCACAAAGACAGACTTATTTAAAATTAATGGGGCCTTCCCTGGTCAGAAATTTGCACGGAACATTTGTTTTGGGTTTCAACACAATAATTATCAATCCAGACAACACTATATCTCTTACATGTTGTCTTCCCTGACCCATCAGAAGTGGGGCTTGGATACCAGCCAAGGTAGGCAAATGTTTCTTCCTTAATCGGCCGTAAAGCTGTGTTTGTCAACGTTGGCTAACATTGGAACCATGTTGAGGGCTTTCAAAATTACACATGTTTGGTTCCCACTCTGAGAGATTTTGATATAACTGGGAATTTTAAAAGCTCCTTAGGTGATTCTGTTGTACAGCCAAGGTTGAGACTCAGTTCCCTATGTGAATACATAAATAAAAGCAGCCATCTGTGCCTCTGGTTTCTCATCAAAATTTCTTCCACTTAACTCTGGCTCCCATGTCCCTCCCCACCCCAACCCTCTTGTACCAAACTGGCACTTCCTCTCACTTTCCCAAGTATTCTGTATTTTGTCCTTTTAGGGCTATTTTGTATGCAAATATGTACACTAAACTTGCTACACAACCACTACACTCCCTGGAATGAGCCATCCAGAATGCATGACTTACCAGAGTGTTTCTGGCACCTGGATCAGTGTGTATGTGAAGTAGTATGTAGTCAGTAATGGGGTTGGTGTAATAGAGGACATAGGTGAGGAAGCTGTGAAGGCTACCACTTTTCTCCTGAATCACAGCAAGTCCTGATAGAAGTGTCTGACTCCTTTCGGCATTGCCGTCTCTGAAAGTGTTCAAGTTCTAATGTCTTTCCATTGGGCCAGACTTAATCACACACATATATACTGGTGGGTTGTCCCAATGATCCTAAACCAAGGAGAGTATGTTTAGCTTACTTTTCTAGACCTGCTTCATTTTTCCCTTCTGCCAAACGTTTTATAACTATTTCAAAGAGCTCATCTTCATCTTCTTCAACCAGCCTTGGGCATAATCTATTTTTTCTTTCTCAAAGTCCTGGTAATCCCTTAATACAAATAACAGATTGATGGTACATTTAATATTTGACACATGGGTCACATAAAAAGGGACTCCAACAGTAAACCTTTTCCTCTTATAATCCTTTAAGATCTTTGAGGAATAGAAAACTGGATTCTGATTTAACTTGAGAATCACTCCAAGGCTATATAAAAGGTTTGACAAATTGTCTTTGTGACTAAAGTATAAGAAAACATCTCCCTCAGTTCTGTCACTATTCTTCCAAAGTTAGATAATGACCCCAATGGTGATTGGGGCACTGAGTCTGAGTCTCAAGTATAAGAAGGAAAGTCAGTAGTCCTGCTTTTGTAGGGGATTAAATGACAAATCAATCATCCTCCCCTCCATACAACAAGGTTAATGGATGATTTCATGGTAGGGGTTATTGCTCACATTATTAAAACCAGGAAAACAAACACTTATAGCTTCTTATTGGTGAATAGAACACAAAGACCCATTTTCTTGTGGGACAGTAAGAAGGGCTTATCTCCTGAAGGATTCATAAGGAGATGAGGTCAACTTAAGAGGCTGTGGTTTTCAAACTTTATCTTCTGATGCCCCCATAGCAGATATAATGTAATTTTGATGACTACTAAGGCTCAGTCATTTTTTCTATCATTGTCCAAGTTACTAGGAGTATTTTTTTGTGTTCCAAGATAGAGGCAAGACATTTAAATAGTAGAGAATAGAGGTGTAAAGAATTACATGGATCAACAGTACTCATTTTCCAAAGATGATGATGATAAGGTTGTGGTGGTGGTTGTGATGGTGTGTGTGTGTGTGTGTGTGTGTGTGTGTGTGTATACGTGCGCGCGCGCGCACACATGTCAGTGTAACAGAACGGAAATATTCAAAGAGAAAAATCACATCCACATTAGATTCTTGTTATTGCTGTCTCTTTGAATTATAAAAATAATTCTGATGCAGTAAAACCTCATTGATTTGTATTCCACTAATCAGGAGTTTGGGAGATGAAGTTACCCTTACATTAAGAAAGGGTTTATAAAAATTATATTGAAAGACATATTTAAACGACTTAAAAGAATTTATTCGTTCAAGCATTTAGAAGCACCTGTTTACTTCCAATTGATGTGCTAATTATAAACGTTTTATCTATTCATTAGAGCCAGAGTTTTAAGCACTTCTGTAAAATGCTATATTGTTCTTTTTCGTGTTTTCTCTGTATGCTTAAAATATTCTGTAATTGTTATTTTTCACTGATTCATATAAGCTTTCTCAAAATAGTATTTTATTGCATATGAACCACACATGTAATTTGGGATGTAATAATTTATCTTCTTAAGGTATGGTATTTAATTTTATACAAGACATATATTACATAGTCACATTTAATCTGTCTTTAAATAATGTAGAACAGTGGCTCTCAACTGGGAGCAATTTTGGCAATGGCTGGAGACATTATTTTATTCTGGGGTTGCTACTGGCATCTAGTGGATAGAGGCCAGGGTTGTTGCTAACCATCCTACAATGTAAAGGGCAGTCCCACAACGAAGAATTTTCCATTAATAGTGACATTGTTGAGAAACCCAGATGTAGAACAAGTTAAATACAAACTTACTGAGGCATTCAGAGACAGTCATTGAATTTGATGCCACTTTGGACTGAATTTCATTGTTCCTAAAATAATATTTTGCTCTTTTAGTTTTTTTTTAAGCTATAGAAATGATAAAGTATCTGTTCAGAAAATCAGAAAAGTGAGTTCTTAAAACTGATGGTACAAATAGTGTACTGCAATATGGCTGCCAATGTTTTCTAAACTCTGATCTCAGGTTTAATATTTTTACTGTATAATCTTATGTATCATATTTGTATTTCCAAGTTCTGTTACTCTAAGGCTGTTCTCAGGAATGGTGAGATTCATGGAGAAGCTTTTTTGAGAAATTAGGAGAATCCAAGGACTCTGAGAAATGGTTTCTTGGTATACATTTTCTGACTCTATCATCTTTGCTCTTCTCAAAATTACTGAGAGCATTTAAAGAAAGTACCACTTCAAAAAAAAAACCACTAATAATAAAAAAAAAATCTAAAAAAACCCTCACAAATAAATACTATTTTGGGCTACTAAAATAACTTGGACTGCAGGAAAATGTGAATTCTTAAACACAAATGCAAATCCAGTAATACCTGGAATAATCAAAATTCAGTAAGACAGACCCATTAATTTTTTAAAAATATTCTTTTCAAAGGAACAACATATTACAGGATGGGTCCTGGAATCTGCATACATTCATTTTCTATGACTTTTAACTTCCAGAATCATGTTAAATAATGATGGCAAATGTATTCATTTAGCCTCTAGTAGTTCACTGTTAGAGTTATGACAGAGAACGTTTATCATATTAAGGATATTCTTTATTCCACCTTTAAAAGAGTTTTAAATAAGGAATAGGTGTTTGGTGTCTACTGACAGTTTGTGGCTTATAGCCCAGTGAGTGACAAAATTATTGATTTTTGTATAATTAAACTCTCTCTGTATTTCTGTTGTCCATGATGGTGACTAAGGCCAAGATAGCAAAAATTTTATAAAGATTTTCAATAGTAAGTATTGAACCAAAAAGTATTTACTAATGAAAGCCCTTGTTAGTCAGAAATGAAATAAATCAGAATCCCTTTCCCAAAACATTAACTGAGGTTTTACTGAATCATACTGAAGAAAATGACCAGTTTGGTCTGTGAGTGTCAGGCTGCAAGAGCACCTTTGGATTGAAGACCCCACTGGGCTTGAACAGTAATATACTGTGTAATTGGCAGACAAAGATACAAATGGAGCCTTAAAAATATATCACTTTAGAAACTGAAACCAGAGTGTGTGAAATCAGTTCTCAAAGCTAACTGCATTGTTCCTATAATCTAGTTTCCCCAAACTTATCATCAACTCCCCTACAGAGCACGAGCCAGACTGAAAAAATGCTTTGAGGTGACCGAGCCCTACCTGGTTTATGACTGAAAATAGCAACTTGTTCTGCAGATGATAGAAATGGAAATAATTGTGGTAGGAATGATTTAATATACTGGTAATAATTATGACTGATAACCATGATGATGTAAAATATTATGGAGAGAGAAACATTAATCAGACTGTTGCCATAAGAATTCAATAATGTCATAGTATAATGAAAATTATAGATGAGAAGAAAATTCTGGTTTTCTTTTCTTTTTCGGTTGGGTATGGCAAATGTACTTGAAATACACTGATATCTTCTAATGCAGATTTTTTAAATTGTCAGGTGTGGCCCAATTTATAAAAATAGTTTACCATAAATCTTTTTTTCTTCTGTCACAACATGCTTGTTTTTTTTTTCTTTTCCTCTTAAGATGTTAATTTATCATGCAAAGATTTTTTTTCATTAAGTGCATTAATGCTTTTGTTTGTACAGGATTTTTTCAAATCAGCAGGACTCCCCGTAGTTCCTAAATGTAATCCTTAGCAAATGACATGCCAAGATGATAGCTCCATTCCACGCTGGGAAAAGGCAAATTCAGCCATGTCTTGGGATTTTAACCAGGTTTCCAGCCTTTGGGTTATACGGTGTCTCTAATAAATTTCCCTTATGATAACTTCAGATGGACTGTAATGGAACATTTTGTAGAAGAAACTGGCTTCTAGCAAGTTGAATAGTGATGCTGGGAATAAATTTGGTTTCCCTGAATAATGGTTTCTCAAAGCAGTCAACAGCTTCTTTAGAAGTTTAGAATTGGTACCATTTCTTATCCTTATATTTCAGCATTAACTGCAAAGAAAAATAGTCACAATAAAATGCTTTTAGAAGTCTTTAAAAGTACTAATCAAAGCAAGTTCATACTGAGCTAATCATGCGTATCTAACTAAATTGCAAAATTTATATAACTTCATTTTTTGAAATAAGGTGCATATGAGAAAGATTTTTAAAAAATAATCAAGCTGTAAAGACTCAGCTGATTTTTAATGATTGAAGCAAAAAGTAGTGTGTGGATTCTTGCTTCTTGTGCCCCTCACCTTTTTTTGCTTGAGAGGGAATCATGTAATGTACCTAAGCACCTTTCTAGTAGCAGGTGCACAATACAGATACGATGTATCAGAGCCAATGAATAATTTTCTTTTAAATTATCTCCTAAGGTAAAGCAGTATTACTATAGTACTTAAAAACATTTTTCTTCCAAATACTGGGGGAATTACAATACTTATAATGAGATTCAAGCTACCTTGGCTCTCACACAGGATTACTTACGGTGGCATCTCTGTTTGGGTTTTCTCGTGGGGGACCTGAATGTTTAAAGCTATTGCTGTGTAAAGATGCCTATATTAAGCAGTTTACCTCATGTGCATGTTTGGAAAATGCTTCCGCACTGGTCATCATGCCTGCAGTTTTCTCCTCCAGCTCTCCTAGCCTCTGTCCTCTCTCATCAAGTGCGATCCGGGCTCGAGTCAGCTCTCCCATCACCCCTCCGGCCGCACCTTTCATCCCTTCTATACCACCTGGGCCAGGAATGTGTTGTGCAAGGCTGCGCGATGCTTTTCCTGCTGAAGCTTCCCCAACTGGGAGTTCAAGCCATAGCAATTAAAAACACATTGTCAGTAATTCAAATAATTATAATCAAGCTTATCACCAAAGTACTTACATTAAATTCTATCATCATAATTCTCATATAGAGAGAGGTATACTTGGTTCTATCACAGACGTGTATTTGGAGATGTTAGCATTTACCCACCTATGAAAGAGATTGAGACTGCGAGGTAACTGTGTTGTTACTGCCTGTCTTCGTGTGTATGTGTATGTGTGTATGCGGGTTCCATGCAATATGGCATCACTGCCCTTCTTGACATTGCTGAATCAGTTGCTCACAATATAGGCGATTTCATATTTAACCCATATTAGGATAGTTCCAATCTTAGGCCAGTTCATTTGTTTAAACTTCTGCCCAAGTCTTCATTCCTACCATCTCTGCTCATCTTGCTGTCATCCTCTGTAGGCCTCAGTTGTTACTGTTTTAAATTGTGTGTTGGGGGGAAGTAAAATACTAGAGAACAGGGACTATGCCTGATGGACACGAGCATACATATGTTGAAATTCTGTTCCTTTATAAAAGGATAATAGTTTCTCTACCATTTACAAAGTTCAGTTTAATTTGAATGAATTTTAAGGAAGTTTTTTATTGAAAGACAGCTATCTTGGTAGAAATTTGGTGAGCATTCTCAAGGATGTAACATTAGGCATGGAATTAAGATCTATTTTTTTTTTTTTAATAAGAGACTTACTGAGACACAATTCACATACGTTATATACCACAGTTCAGTGGTTTTCAGTGTACTGACAGAGTCATGCAGCTACCACTACTATCTAATTTTAGTACATTTTCATTACTCCAAAAAGTTTAAACTCTGTGCCCATTAGCAGTCACTCCCTGATCCGTCCTTGTCCCAGTGCCTGGCAACAACTATATGCTTTATGTCTGTATGGATTTGCCTATTCTGGACATTTCATGTAAGTGGAATCATATAATACGTGGTCTTTTTTGTCTTCCTTCTTTAACTTAACATGGTGTTTTCAAGTATCATTCATGTTGTATCATGTATCAAACTTCATTTGTTTTTATGGCTGAAAAATATTCCATCATATGGAGGCATCTAGATCTTCTGCTTGGTTAAAAGTTCAAGAGAAAAGGAGTTTTGATCTGCAAGACTAAATAGTGGTGAGATATTCTGGAAAACACATTTTTCTTTCTGAAAATGTTCCCTAGTATCTTTCTACTCCTTTTCAATTATTGTTTGTCAGAGTTTCACTGGAAGAATTTTAAAGTAATTTATTCTGTAGCATTGATAAGCCTTGTGTTCTGGATAAAGAATCTGTTTCCCAGCAGTGGTTTCAAGGTAGCAGATCCATAAACATTTTTTCCAGAATTCAGTAACTGAGTATCTTCACCTGCCTCGTGCATATGATCTACTTGCAAATGACATATTTATTAGCTTACTAATTATTTGTATGAATTGCATGCAGTATTTTTATTAAACTATTTCCTAATATTAAGTAACCGATTTTATTCATATTTGGTAAAAAATAATTTTCAAGATACAGAAGCAAAAAACCCTAGTCTAGAATTTGAGATCACATATTATATTAAGTTACACACACACACACACACACACACACACACACACACACAGAAACAGGTCTTCTATTTTGTGATACAGCTTCATAATCAGGAGTTTACTCACAGAGCTCTTCTCTGTCAAATGTCTGTCCACTTCCACCAAAGAGTCCCTTGAGAAAGCCTCTATTTTGAGCTTCTGGTGTCTCTATGGGAATAAACAAATCTCCTAGCATGTCCTGCATCAAATTCAAACAAAAAATCATTAGAGTAACTAAAAATAAATTAATAATAATAATAATAATAATAATAAAACATTGTGGAATGTTAAAGCACATAATGAAAAGACAATCTGCTTTCCATATATTTTCCTGGTGATTTTTGCTTTCCTCCCAGTTTTCTCTCTGGCATTTCTTTCTCCACCTCCTTTTCCTTCCCTTCTCCTGTAATTGACATCTTTAAATTTTCATTTTTATGTCCTCTTCTCTTCTCCCCTTTACAGTTAGTTAGAAAGCATGAGAAGCAATATATTTACCCTAGGATTAATCTCCACCTGATCAGTGACTCACAATCTGGACTGCTTTTCCTTTTTCAATTACTATAGCCTCTTTCCTGTCTGAACCCCCTTCCTGAACTAAGCATGGACTAACCTATGAAGTAGGAAGCCTTTGGGAGTATGTGGAGGAAGTTTGGATTTATTTTTATATGAAGTACAAAATTAGGAAATGATTCAAGATAAATGAGTCAAAATAGGCAGCATAGTGAGACACAGTTGTTTTCAATATCTGATGTGCTTTAGAATGACTGGAGAAATACCTTGTTAGAAATACAGGTGCTTGCGCTTCATTTCATACATATTAAATCAGAACCTACATAAATGTTCTTTGGTTATCTATATTTTTAGTGTGCTCTTCAGGTCTTTCTGAAGCAGACCAAAATTTGAGAATCATTGGTATGGAGGAAGGAACTTCAACCAAAAGTCAAGAGATGTGTGACCTAATATCAGTTGTCCATGAACCTGCAGCGTGACTCTCTCTCACCTCTTCTCACCAGACCTGCACTCTTCCTCCTGGATCCCTTCTCTTTGGAAGTGGCAGCACCATTTACTTAGCCAGAAACCCAGGGATAATTATTAATCCCTTCCTTTCCCTCACTGCTATATCTAATAACCTTCCAATCCAACTGATTACACTCTTACTATTAAATCTGCTAATTCTCTCCATTCTCACTGCTAGCTCCCTTATTTTAAGCCACTGTTATTTTTGGCCTTAATTATTAAAAAAAAAAAAAAAACACCTCCTAATTGTTCTCTCAAATTCTTCAAAACTATATGTAACCAGAATATTAGTTTTAATAAACAAATTTGCTAAACCTTTTCCATGACTTCCTGTTCCCCTTGGGATAAATGCCAGATTCCTTAAGGAGCTTACAGGGTGCTCCAAGATCTACTTTTGAATAATTCCCCAGTACTATCCCTCCACCCTTTTCACTGTCTAACTCTGCAGTTTATTGGCAGTTTCCTGAACCTCTGGAATTTTTGCATGACACTACTCTGCCGAGAATATCATATCCTTTTCCATTCCCAGCCACCCATCCCTATAGATGACTCTTATTCATCCTTTACAACCTTGTTCTAATTAGCCCTCCCTGCTATCCCATAACCCAGGGGCCCCTGTTCCATGTCTCCTCAGCTCTGGCACAGCCACATATAGACAGTCTTTTTCTGTCAGACAGAGTGCGGTGCTTGTCTGTTGACTTATCTTCCTCCACACTAGCAGGTAGAGACTTGTATCTTAACTAGAACCTAGCCAAGTACCAGGCATATGGTAACCACTCAACAAGCAATTGCTGAATAACAATAATAGGAACATTATTATTTATTTTTAAAACATACTATATTCCAGGCACTGGGCTCAGTTCTTGACTTAATTCTCATGACAGTGTTCCAAGGCAGAGCATACAGGTCGGTTAAGCAAAATTCCCAAAGTTATACAAGTGGGCAAAATACAACTTAAATAGTTCAGAGCTTATACTTTCAACCTCTCTATTAAAATGGATGGGTTTTAGTTTTCTGTTTTGTAAAATAAAGGGGTTGAACCAATTAAATCTCTAAGATGCTCTTTTGTAACCACTTTTAGGTTATCTAAGGTTTTGATAAGCTTTTATATTTATTTTGTTTCAAAGCTCTGCTCACTGCTATGATAAAACACAAATGCCCAATACTAACCCACAGGATATGTATTTATTTTGTATGGCTCTTAAAATTTAGACTTCTTTTTTTAAAAAGTCCATGAACTCCCTGAATTGTATGCAAGATTTTTGCGTGCACGTGCATAGTCCCCACCTTGGAGGGAGAGTTTATAATCTTACAGGGGATTCTCCATAGAAAAAAAAACAAAAAACAAAAAACAATAAAATGACCAAACAAAAACTCAGCCATTAATATGTATGATCTTTGCATATTCCCCATCAGTCCCCCTCTTTCTTTCTTTCTTTTTTTTTTTTTTTCTGTGTATAACTACACCCACACTAAACTTGACAGGGTCACAATGATGAACATATATTCAAAACTTCTAGGGAAGGCATATTTATTGCCTGCCCCAATAATATTTAGCTATTAGATATCTCTCTCATTCTCTTTTTACAACCATATCCAATGTGTATTCATAAATGTGCCTGACCTACCTGTAGATTATCACACATCTCTTGGCTGTATGTTAACCGCTGAATTTCAGTAGGAGAGACGAGGTATAACGCTTGGCCTTCATTGGTAAAACAAAATGTCCGTGCTATCCTCATGTCTGTCAGTGGCAAATAATTAACATCCAACATTGGGCGAAGACTAGGTAGGCTGAATGGAAAAAAGCAAATCCACATTTCATATTCACTTTGTTAGAAGCTTTCATTTCTCTGTGTAAAATGTACAGTTCCTTACATAAAAACATTTATTTTTATACCACTATTTAATGTTTGTTTCTTTTTATTCTCTTGAAGTCTCTGGTAAAAAAACTAAGACTTTGACATAAAATTATATACACACAAAAAATTATGGGCCTGGTTCCTTCTCTTAATCCACACAGATACTTAGCAAATATGTTTGAAGGGTGGATTAAATGTAGTGGCCAGCAATTTCAGAATACACTCTGCAGCATTTCACAGGTTCCTGCAACCAAAGGTTGCAGTCTTTGGTTATGGGAGAAACATCACCACTAGAAAGTACTTGGTCTACTGTCTCCTTTTAAGGCAAAACTCCTGAGTCTGAGGAGGTTATGCACTGATGAAGACATGGAATGGATCCAGTTCACTGTGCCTGGCCATGGAGTGGCTTTGCTCCCCATTCCTCTACTCCCTCTACACACAGGAAATAAAAATTACCTATGACTTAGGACATCTGCGCTGAAGGCATGCTTAGTAAATAAACATGGTTAGGGCTGTACGGGAATGAGAATAAGTATTAATAATAGATCAGAATTAGGCATATCTAAATGAATACCACTCATCTCCAGTGTCTTACCAAATAGCTATAATCTTATCCTTATGTGGTAGCCCAAAATTTTGCTTAAATATTCATCAGAATGTCCCTTTGGATATGGCCACAAGAGCCAGTTTTGCAAACTACTGAAGAAACTGGTCTCATTGCTTTTAAATCACACCTCTAATACCAAAAGGATAAAAAGAGACTTGTCATTAAATCTCCAGCTTTCAAATTGTTCAACTGATTCTGGTGTGCAGGATGATTTTAAATTATCCCAGATCATAAAACCAGTACCTTGAAAAAAACCTACTTATTTCTCTTATGAAAGTAGTTTGTTATTACAAGTTAAGCCCTAGAACTTTACAATATAGAATGGGATCTGAAATGTGCACAGTTGGAAAAAGCTTTCCATGAGGTTCTGGCACTATGTTGTCCGATATGGTAGCCAGTAGCTACATATGGTTATTGAGCAGTTGATATGTGGTTTGCATGAACTGAGGTATTCTGTAAGTGTAAAATATGTACTGGATTTCAAAGACTTAATATGTTATGACATTTCAAGTAATTGAGGTCTTTAGGCTGTGAGCCAAAACAAACCTGGTTAAACAGACTTCCATGCTAGATTCTGTCAAATTAATGGGTGGCGGTGGGGAAGGGATTCCAATGGACTTTTCTGATAAGCTACATTGTTTATGTAGCATAATAAAAGTAAGCGAAGAAAACAAAAATGGTTTAATTACTTCAGGTTGGAAATGGCAAAAAGTAATTTACTTGCTAAGAACCAGGAACCAAGTGCTTTTAAAGTTGAAAAAATAGATTTTTTTCTGTGCAGGGACACTTTATAAGGAAATAGTATCACGTAACTAACAATGGTTTTCACTAAAAGCCCAGTTTGAGAACACATTTATAGATACGACTCTTGTATCCCTGTCTACTACTTTCTAGGTTTGGGTACATTAGCATGTAAGCAATCAGCTACCTGCCAACTATCAGAAAACTAGGTCTTGAGAAGAATGGACTCAGTAGAGTTAATTTCTGATAGGATCTGGAAATATCTAGGAAAATACTTAGCATGGGAAGATGATCAAAGTCAGGAGCATGCCAATTTGAAGGATTCAGTTCTTCAAGCTACATATTATATATATTACTAAAATCATCCCAAGGTAATTTCCTTCCAAATATTTTTGAGATCCTCAAGAACACATGAAGATTTTCCACTAGGACATAATTAATATTAAAGTAGCCATTACCATGTAAAGCAGTTTTTACATAGAGCAGAGGAAGACAGAGATAGTATCTTAATTCTCCTGTTGCCATGACTCCTGCTGTTTTTTAAACTCTCTATTTTTCATTTTTCAAGCCATTTCCCTCCTGATAAATGTAGATGGCAGCACATATTTATGTAAATGGAAATTAATTTTCAGATATACTCAGTATCATTTGAGAAAACGAGACTCACTAAAATTTTGCAAAAACAAGGTAAGTAATCACTATCAAACTAAAAATTTCAATTGTGACAACAGTTTAACGTCTTTTAACTTAAAAGAAAAATTTTGAGTGACTAAATGTGAGCTTGGGGAGGAGAGGGTATGTGTGATACACATTTTTTTTTTTTCCCTCAAAACTAAGGCATGTCTAGGAGTTAAGTCCTAATTTTCAAACAGGACTGGAATGATTTTCATGACAAATACTGAAAAATAGTTTGAGAAAGAGAAACAGAAACAGAGAAACAGAGACAGAACCAGAAATATCTAAGAGAATGAGTAGACAGTAAATGATTTTTTTTATTTTTTTTAAACTTTATGTAGCTACTTTTCCTTGGCTTACATGTCTCCTCTATTAAAGAAAATCTAACAATGAAAACACTCTCGAAAGCCAAGTTTTGCTCTTGAACTACTTTCCTGTCCCTCATCTATCTTTTTACCACAAAGTTTCCTGAAAAAATAATCTATACCAGGGGTTGGCAAACATTTATTAAAGAGCCAGATAGTAAATATTGTAGGCTTTGTAGGCCATATAGTCTAACTACTCAACTCTGCCTTGTCATGCAAAAGCAGCTAGACAATATGTAAACAAATGGGTGTGGCTGTGTTCCAAAAACTATTTATGAACATTGAAATTTTAATTTCATGTAATTTTCACATATTATGAAATATTCTCTTTGATTTTTTTCAACATTTTAAAATGTAAAATCCATTCTTAGCTTGCCAGCTGTACAATATCAGATTACAGGAAGGGCAGGATAGATATGGCCTGTTGGCTGTAGTTTGTCAACTTTTGATCTATACCACTGTCTCTTTCTCCATTGAAAATTTTGTTTTTGCCTCCACTATGCTTCTAAGATTTGTTTTGCAAGGATCACTGATACCCTACTAGTTGCCAGGCCAGACCTAGTGTTTTTTCTTCTACTCAAATTCTTTGGCCTCTCTGCTATATCTGACTACCTCTTGACGTTTTCTTGGTGGTCTTCTATTTTTGTTTGGATACTCTTCTATCCTTTTTATTTCACGAAGTTATTCTTCTCCTTTTCCTATATCTCTGATGACTTCTTCTCAATATCCTCTGCTGGATTTTGTTTTTATTTTACTACATAAATATAGAGATATCCCCAAGTTTTTGTACCCAGATCAGTCTATTTCTCCGTTCTTTTTATACTATCTTCTTTGATGATCTCATTCACTGCTGTAACTTTCACTAATGCATTTATATAGATGACTAACAGAGCTGGATCTTCCATATTTTTCTAACAGTCCAAACCTAAAATTGCTTGCCAAACTTCTGTGGGATCACTTAAAAACACCTCATATTCCAAGAATTCATTCTCAAATTTCTCATTTTCAGCTTTTCCAAATTCTCTTATTTCCTGTTTTAATGACGTCGCTGCTACCCAGGTTCATTAAATATTTTCAGTTAAATTCTCTTCTAATCCTGTGATTTAATGGCCTCCATTACCTTTCACAATCAGTTTTATATTTAGCAAGTTTTCCTCAATTATCCCTCACATCTGTTTCCACCTTGCTTTCGAGATAGCTAAAACTTTAGTTCAGAAGACCATTTCAAGCTCTTCCTTTATATGTATTTCCCGATGTATAGCTAGAGAAAGTTAAATTCAGCTTTAAAAACAGTGTTTCCTATTAACTGATTAATATCAAACTCATTAGCCTGCCATTACAGGTCCTCAATAATTTACCCCAATCTTTCTCTCCAGTTTACTTTCCTCCCAACATCTTGTATTTAATAACATATACCAACTATCGCGTGACTTTGATTCTGAGAACTTAGTTTGTGACTAGAAGATTCAATCCTATATTTCCTCTGTTGGAATATACATGTTCATTGTGTTATTATTTGTGTATCTGTCTTATCTCCCCAATTTGATAGTAAGCTTTTTAAGGATTAGGACTATGTTTTTACTAATTTTTATATCTTTCATAGGCCTAGTATAATGCTTAACTGTCTCAATGATTTTTAGAACCAGGTGATGTATTAAAATGAATGACAGTGACTTCTACATAGGTTATATTTATTAAACGTTTGTTGAATTCATAAAATAACTAGGTAATTAATTTTGTGTCTCATGAATTTTATTCTAGTTTACTAACAGTATAATGAAATCTCTCAGCTGATAGCACATTATTAAGGTTGTCAAAGGGCATAAACTTACAGTTACAAGATTAATACCTTCTGGGGGTCTAATGTACAGCATGGTGACTCATAGTTAACAATACTGTATTGTATACTTGATTGCTAGAAGATTAGATCTTAAACTTCTCACCACACACACACACACAAATGTAACTATGTGAAGTGATGGATGTGTTAACTGTTATTGTGGTAGTCATATATATATGTGTATATATATATATATATATATATACACACACACATACACACACATAGAGTGAAATTACTGTTATATATATATTGTGTGTGTGTGTGTGTGTGTGTGTATAATCATTGTGCTGTATACCTTAAACTTATACAGTGTTATATTTCAGTTGTAGTGATGACTTTTAGTATACTGTTCAGTGCTGGTCTCACTTTTTCCTAGACTTATAACCTGAGGTGATTTAAACTTTAATTTATTAACATATGTAAAATGGAGGATGCAAATAATACTTTGTTTTCCTATGTTCTACAGAAACCATAAGGATCAAATTAAATTCTGTATGTAAAATACTTATGTGGACTATAGAACATAGTAAAAGTAAGTTAATTTCTTTTCCTTATAGCTTATTCATTTTTATATTACATGACTAGCATAGTATATGGGAGGTACATATGTTCAATAAATGCTTGAATTGTGTGAATGACCAGAAAAATCAGTCTTTCCTTAGATTCCTTGAAATCAATTAAAATATATGTATTTCATTCAGAATGCAAAGCATTTTTAACAAAAAAAATTAAAAAAAAAACAGAGTTTCTTCAAATTGTCAAACAATAAAACATTCACAAACATAATGAAAGAATGATCTCAGTTTGCTTCTTGATTGCACATTACACATATACTTTTCAAAATTGTACCTTATTCACACTGTTGTGATTACCAGACAATTTATAAAGAAGGCAAGTACCTCATTATCATGATATGCCCATTGGCACAAAAGCATGCCAAGCAGGCACTGTTACACATGACCACCACGTCTGCTTGCAGTATAAAAGATGTCTCCGTGATGTTATGAACATAAAGACAAGTCTGAGAAGGCAGTGAGAAGACTTTGGCTTGTTTTTCTGAGCAGATTACTGTATACTGATGATCTCCTGTTTCTTGGGATGGAGAGGGGTAGCTCATGATCAGTTTCCTTCTCCAAGATTTTTCATTTTCATCTATGTTGTTTGGATCCCTCCAAACTTCATATGGCGGTTGCATTAATCCACCAGTTCGGTCCATACAGGAGAATGTTAGCACAGCTCCTTTCAGTGAGAGGAATGTACCTATAAAAACAATTTCATATCACTGGCATGTGAAATTCTTTCTAAAACAGCTGTTATTCACAGGCAATAAATGCTTTATATTATAATTATTTATAATTTATAGTGCCACAATATTGCAGTAATATACATAAATCAGTAGATTTGCGAGTTCATCAGTTGCAATAACTTGGAAACATAGAATGTTAGATCTAAAAGGGGCCTAAGACATCAACTTGTCAAATCCTTGCATTTTATTATTTATTTACTTTTAAGATTTTATTTTTAAGTAGTCTCTACACCCAATGTAAGGCTCAAACTTACCAAGATCAAGAGTCACATACACCCTACCAACTGAGCCAGCCAAGCACCCAAATCCTTTCATTTTATTAATGAGAAGATGGAGGCCCAGATTTGGGCCATGTCAGATGGCAGGTTGGTTGTTGAGCCTGGACTAGAATTCACATTTCCTAATTTCTAATCCAGTATTCTTTTGCTATACTATATAGTCTCCCTTAAAATCCTTTTTTTAAAAGCAAATTTTAGAACATTTATAATTTTCATTTATTGAAATAACTCCAACTGAAAAAAATCATGCCATCTGATTCTATTTCCTTATTTCTTAGGCTCATTTACTAGAAAACGGTTTCTTCTTCTGAAATTGAACACCTGGAATAAATTTCATGAAATTTTGACATATAGAGTTCATGCTAGCAATTTTGATTGTATTAGAAAAAAAAAAAACTTCCTTTGGCTCTTATGCAGGCTTATGCATGTTTATATAGAAAAGAAGTTTACTCACCTGGATTCTCCAAGTTTGAATATCCATGCCAAATTATTACCTATGGGCTATTTTTACCAGTCCAGGATATTATAAACAGGATATTATAAAACTTGGGAGGCAACTTGTGACAGATTGACTTTGGGACATTACCAGACTCCTGTAAGCAATGCCCAAGAGCCTTTTTTTTCCTTTGTCCTCTGACATCATGTAGAGAGAGTAAGGGGATTAACCTAGGCTAATATTGCCTCAAAAGTGTACATATGACAGACACTTGTAAAAGGAAGGATAATAAATATACATTCCATTTAAAGTACTTTATAACTTAAAGTGCTTAATCAAATTTAAAATAACGTATTTAGATGATTTAACATCCCAGTTGTGTTTTAAAATCCACTTTAAAAAGAAGAATTTTGCAAATGTCCTACAAGGGAACTGAAGAAGTTAGGAGAGCAGGGTTTGGGCACTTCATCAAGGAATAAAAGAACAGCTCTCCCAGTGTTCCGGAAGTGGGGGGGGGGGCGGGGGGGATTTCCAAAGCTATGACAAGTGATTTAATTAGAATTCATCTAGGATTCATTCTTCTATAAAGCCACATTTCCTTAATTACCTGTCATGGGATAACTCTTCTAATTATAAATATCTTAGCACCCTCAATTTAGAGATACCCTAAGGTAGGTTAAAAAGATAAGAAATCTACATTTTGGAAGCCATTTTACTTATACCTGATGCTTACAAACTGTCAGCATCAAAATGACAATTTCTCAATAATCTGCCCTTGCCAAAACAGCTGCTTTGTCTCCTAATTTGTGATAAAAAAAATGCTTTGATTATATTCTGTCCATTAGGTTTATACAGGGTTTAAGTTTTTTCAAATATGTATTATTAATCTTTATGACTTGCCATTAATCTTTCCTAACTTAAAAAAAAAAAAAAACTTAAAGTCCAAATTGTAAGCCACTACTATTTCAGAAATACACTTCATTGCAAAGTAAGCTTAAATTTAAGGTCCTGTATAATAAGATCTTCACAGTTCAGTCTATGGTAAATAATTTACCACACAAGTAATTAGGACTTTCCTCTTGAAGGAGGTCTCACTGGCTGGAAGTATACCTTACTCCAGCTTTCCACAATGGCAGCCTACCCTACTACAACCTTCACTTATATTTATTGAGGACTTACTATGTGTTCTAGGTTCTGTTTTAGGGAATATAATAGTGAATAAAACAGAGATAAATCTCTACTTTCCTAGAGTTTATTTTAGATGATAGAGATAGACCATATATGGTCTAAGTATATATATTTGAGATATTAGACACTGATAAATACTAAGGAAAAAAATAAAGCAGGAAAGGAGATAAGAACTCTAGGGAAAAGGTATGATTACATTTTAATAGAGTAGAAGGTGTTACAGATTAAATGTTTCTACCTCTCCCCTCTCTCAAATTCTTAGGTTGAAGACTTAACCCCCAGTGTGGATGTACTTGGAGATGGGGCCTCTAAGGTTAAATGAGGCCATAGGGTAGGGCCATGATCTGATAGAATTAGTGTCCTTAAAACAAGAGACACCAGTGTTTGTTCACTCTTTCTGGACACAGAAGAAACACTATGAGAACACAGTGTACAGGCAGCTGTCTACAACTCAAAGAGAGAGCTCTCACCAGATACCAACACTGCTGGGACACTGGTTTGGGATTTTCAGTCTGCAGAAGTGTGAGAAAATAAATTTCTGTTATTTAAGCCACCCTCTCTGTGGTATTTTGTTATGGTGTCTTGAGCAGACTAATATAGAAGAGAAGGCTTCTTTGCTTCATACTGTGAGAATCAGGACTCAGGAAACCAGCACAAAATGCTGATATACTGACTACTGGTCAGATATCTGATTATCTTTCATCTCTGAACCAGGAGTCTGTTATCTTCTATCAACATTCATAAAACTGGAAACCTAACTTTATTAGCTTGCAAATAAAGTAAAATCTCAAACTCTTTTCAGATCTTGACTTTCTAGAGCAGCAAAGGGCAGACTTAGAGATGATGAGATCAGAGAGATCAGAGATGGATCCAGTTATAAAGGGTCTTGTAGAACACAGTAAAGACTCAGACTTTTACCTGGTATAAGGAAGATTCTGAGAATAGAGTGATGTAATCTAATTTTCATTTAAGATGATCACTCTTTCTGCTGGCCATATTCCAAAGGGAGAACAGTTAAGAGGTTACTACAATAAATCAAGGCAAGGAAAGGATAAAAGTTTCTTCCAATCAGGTGGTAACAATAGAAGTGGTAAGCAATGGTCAGAATCTGAGGATACTATAAAAGTCAAGCCAACAGAATTTGCTAATAAATTAGATTCAGAGTGTGAAAGAAACAGTGGTCCAGGATGATTCTAATGTTACTGACGAGAGAAATTGGAAGGATGGAATTGTCATGAACAGATGTGGTAATGAATATGGGAGAAAGGAAAGGAAACCAGGAACTCGATTTTGGACATGGTAAGTTTGAGACGATTAATCCAAGTGGATGTCAAGTAACTGGATATCTATGTCAGAAATTTGGAGACAATTCCAGACTATAAATAAAAAATATATAACCCATTAGATTTTCAATGGCATTTAAAGTCATGAGGCAGGTTTAAAGTCATTTTGTCCTCGAATGTAAATAGAAAACAGAAAAGGTTTGAGTCCGTCTTTGGGCATTCTTATGTTTTAAGTCTAGTGAAATGAGGAGGAACCAGTAAAGTGGACTGAGAAGGAATGGCTACAAAGGTAGGAGGAAAAGTAGGCAAATATACTGTTCTGGAATCCAAGTGAAGTGTTTTTAAGGTAGGGACAACGGTCAACTTGGTAATATGTTGCTGATATGTCAAGTAATACATGGCCTGACAACTGACCATTGGATTGAGCCATGAGGTCAGTGGTGACCAGACAAAGGTTTTTATTGATTGGTATGGGAGAAAGCTTGTTTAGAATGGAGCCTAGAGAGAATGAAAGAATAAAATTGGAAATCGTGAATATAACAAAAACATTTCAAAGATTTTGCATTAAAGAAAAAGAAATGAAATGGAGCATTATAGAGGGACAGATTCAAGACAGAGTGTCTCTCTTTTATTTACTCATTTACTTTTAGATTTTAAGTAATCTCTACACCCACTGTGGGGCTCAAACTCACGACCCCAAGATCAAGAGTTTTATGCTGTACCGACTGAG
Source organism: Puma concolor (assembly GCF_028749965.1). Taxonomy (NCBI): domain Eukaryota; kingdom Metazoa; phylum Chordata; class Mammalia; order Carnivora; family Felidae; genus Puma; species Puma concolor. The sequence continues at coordinate 92,741,194 of NC_141675.1, forward strand.
CCAGCCAAGCACCCCAAGTTTTTCTCCTTTAATGGGAGAAAGAACAGCATGTTTATTTGCTGATCTAGCAGAAAGATAAGTATTTATTATAACTATAATTACACAATTAGGTATAAAGGAAACAGGAAAAGTTGCTGGATTGACTTTGAGTATACAAATAGAGAAGTTGGCCAAGTTGGGAGCTTACACAGTTTAGTCATAATAACAGGAGAGAATACAGAGACCATGGAGATATAAGCAGACAGGTTGGTAGATGTGGTGTTTGAAGTTATCTGCTTGTTTCAATTTTCTCAGTAAAAGAGGACACATGGTCATTAGCTGACATTGAAAATAGTGGAGGAGGTATTTGAGGTTTGAGGAGAGTGGAGAAAATATATGATTGAGAGTGTGGGAGAGAGGATATTACCCAGCAGCATAGGAACCTACTTGAAGTTATTGGTGATTTATTTCAAAATGAGACTATTTATTGTGGTTATGTTTTTCTCCAGCCATGTTCAGCTGCACAGGCATATAAATAAGCAGGGAGAAATAAATTTAACCAGGATTGTAATTAAGCTGAATTTGCATGTGTGATATTGTGATTTATAATAAACATTTATTTTGGTCTTTATTCTGTATCTGGCACTGAGCTGCTAAAACCTTTGGAATTTCCTCAAGGAGGAGAAAAACACAGGTGTCTTTTATTATGTTAATGAGGTGACTTTTGGATCTTACCCAAGGATAGGGGCTGGTTGCCAGAGGAACCAGCTGTGTTTAGAGGGTTGGTACCTTTAGTCCCATCCCTTCCCAATCTCCGGAGAGGAGGGGCCTGGAGATTGAATTCAACCAATGATCAATGATTTAGTCAATCATGCCTAAGTAATGAAGCCTCCATAAAAACCCAAAAGGAAGGGCTTTGAAGAGCTTCCGGGTTTGTGAACAGGTGTTAGTGCAGGGAGACTGACGCTCCTGGAGAGGGTATGGAAACTCTGTGTTCTTTTCCACATACCTTACCCACGCATCTCTTCCACGTGGATGTTCATCTGTATCCTTTCATAATAAACTGGTAAATGGTAAGTAAACAGTTTTCCTGAGTTCTGTAAGCCACTCTAACAAATTAATTGAACCCAAAGAGGGGGTTGTGGGAACATCAGATTTATAGCCAATGTGTCAGAAGCACAGGTGACAAACTAGACTGGTGATTGACATCTAAAGGAAGGAGAGGGAGCAGTTTTGTGGGAATGAGTTCTTAACCTGTGGAATCTGACAATTATCTCCAGATAGTGTCAGAATTGAGTTAAACTGTGGGACACCCAGCTGGTGTTGCAAAGACCTGCTTCTTATGGGGAAAAACCTCTCCACATGTGGTGTCAGAAGTGTTGTGAGTGTGGAAGCAGTTTGAAAGAGGCACACAGAAGAAACACACAGAAGGAGGAAGCACTGTGTTTTTCCCTGCACAGGAGTAAAGAATTGTAGATTTTTCCATCCTAGCCTATGTAAAGTGGCATTTGTAGAATCAGCATCACCTGGAAGCTTGTTAAAAATGCAAATCCTCGGACCCCACCCCGGACCTGTTTAATTAGAAACTCTGAGGGTGGGGACCAATAATCGGTGTTGTAACAAACCCTCCAAGTGATTCTGATACAGACTAAGGCATAACTACAGGGAATGGATAACCTTAAGGTGCTTTTCCACTCTAAAATTCAATGATTGAGTACAGTTCAAATTTCCATATCATTGAATAGAATTTGCTGTCAAGACAACCACAGTAAATTAAAGTGAAAAGATTCCTTAAAAAAAGAGTTGGCTTTTCTTTATTGAGAGGTTTTTGATTACTGATTCAATCTCCTTAGTAGTTATAGATCTGTTCAGACTTTTAATTTTTTTATGATTCAGTCTTGGTATGTTATATGTTTCCAGGAATTTATCCACTTCTTTTAGGTTGTCTGGTTTATTTGCATATAGTTGTTCATAGTAGTCTCTTATGATCTTTTAATTAGGCTTTCTCTCTTTTCCATGGTTATTTGTAAAACACATTGGAAACCAGCTTCATAGTTTTCTCTATTGTATACCTCTTTTTTAAAAAAATACTTTTTTTAGAGCACTTGTAGGTTTACAGAAAATTGAGCAAGTAGTACAGAGAGCTCCCATATGACCCCTTTGTCCTTTATTAACATCTTGTATTAATGTGGTACATTTGTTACAATTGGTGAGCTGGTATTGATATTAACTAAAGTCTGGAAGGAACAGGAGAATAATGACATAGAAAATTGGAGAAGACAGGTTCCCATTATATATCTTTAACTAGATGAGGAAAAGCTTTGCAACTACTTACTAACTAGATACCACATTATTAAGTTAAATCTATACTTATTTTGTAATTTGCCATCATTTTTAGTCTATGTCTGTTTGCTAAAAATGCTAAAGGACTTCCCTACAATATTGAGAGATCTGTTAAGTCAGTTCCAGAGAATGTTTATTTCTAAGCTTGTTAAATAGAAAACCACATTTTTTAGAATATCTCTTAAAAAACTGTCTTTCACTTATGGTTGTAAACTTTTGTACACAAGAGATAAATTTTCACCTTTAAACTTGTGAGGAATGCCTGGCACATATTAGGTGTCCAATATGTATAACGATTTATTGAGTTAAATAGTGGATTGAATTAATGTTTAATAATTCATTATGACCTCACTAATCTGGCTTTAACTCAACCAATATAAGAGAATTGTGCATATTTCCTTAAAATAAGGAATGTAGTAAAAGATGTTTTCTCATCGTGAAATATGTTTACAATTAAAATACAGTGATCCTAGCAGATTAACTTTTAAAATACAATGCATTTTATGGGCTGAATTGTGTCTCCACCAAATTCATGTGTTGAAGGCCTAGAACCCAGTACCTCAGAAGGTACAACCTTTAAAGAAGCGATTAAGAGGAAGTTGTTAGGGTGGCCCCTAATCCAAACTGGTGTCTGTCTAAGAAAAAGTTAGCATACACAGGGAGACACTAGGGGTACATGCACACTGAAGGACAGCCATGTGAACACATGGCACCTTTGGTGATCTGCAAGCCAAGGAGAGAGGCCTCAGAAGAAACCAAATCTGTTGACTCCTTAATCTTGGCCCTCTAGTCTCCAGAAGTGTGAGAAGATCAACTTCTGTTATTTAACACATACACATACACATAAATACGTTTATCTAAATTTGCCACACTAGGAGAGAGCTGACTATTCCACCTACATTAAGTAAATATCTATAAGAATTTAGTACACCAGTTAAGAAAACAAAACTCTGGGGCGCCTGGGTGGCGCAGTCGGTTAAGCGTCCGACTTCAGCCAGGTCACGATCTCGCGGTCCGTGAGCTCGAGCCCCGCGTCAGGCTCTGGGCTGATGGCTCAGAGCCTGGAGCCTGTTTCCGGTTCTGTGTCTCCCTCTCTCTCTGCCCCTCCCCCGTTCATGCTCTGTCTCTGTCCCAAAAATAAATAAACGTTGAAAAAGAAAACAAAACTCTCTCTAACCTGGCATACGATATATATGTATTCTTTTAAAATAAAATTCCTTATCCTATATATTAATAAAATTCCTTTTTTATTTTTTTACGTAAAAACTGTCTGAAAAACATTTCTTATCATACATAGGAAATACAAAGCAAAAGTTACTGAGAACAAAATTTTAAATGTTCAAAGGAATTGCGTGAGGAATCACATTCATCTCTTTGAAAAGAAAAAAAGATAATTCAAGTAGGAAGAAGATACTTTGCTTTAAGAAGAACATATGCTTTAGCAACAGTACTCATAACTTAGGTCAAATTCTTCAGGCGCTAGGATAAAAAGGAAAGAAATTGTGTGGTATGCTTTTGAAACAAGATGGAAAGTTTACTGAAGATTTTCGAAAGCTATGTAGTGCTTCTAGCTTAATTGTTCTGAATTTGTCAGGGATGATATAGGCTCTGCTCTGGCCTAGAACTTTAGAGAAATACTTCATTAAATACTTTAACTTTTGCATTAAGGTTTTCCTTAGTGCTTTTCAGAAACTTTTTCCCCAAGGCATTGTTTAGGTGGGCAGTTATACAGTTTACTACCATAGAAATGATTATACTATTTTATCCTAATGAATGGTAAGTTGCTATAGGACAAATGTTGGGGTAGTATATGATTTATGAAATTCTCAATAGTTTCCAACATACAGAATGCTTATAGTCTTCCAGATCAATACAAATTAATGTTATACATTATCTTATGTCAAAATGTGAAAAATAGCAATTAAGGAATAAAATAAGAACTCTTACCACTTGGAAATACCATGACTGGTTCTGTAAATCTTTGTTCATCTGCTGAAGGTAGGTTCAGGGAGATGATTAACACCATTCCCAGACTAGTTCCAACAAACAAACAAGGGGAGACTGTAGAGTCATTTTTCCGAGCAAAAGACTCCATGAAGTATAGTGCTGTAATTGCTTCTTTAGAATCTTTGTCAATACTGGAGATGCTTGAACTTCTAGAACGATTATAGGAATTCTCTCGGCTTTCTATGGATGTTTAGAAGAACAAAAATTAAGTTAGTGTATTTCTATAAGAAGTAAAGTCAGACTTCATACATGAAAAACAAAATTATGAGAGGGAAGTAGAATTTGGTTCCTTGTTAAATGATCTGGAAGACAGCTTGTCCAATTCACCAGCTTATTTTGATAATGAAGAGACTGAAGTCCAGAAGTATAAATCATAAACTTAGGCAGAGCTGGGACCAGAACTTGGGACTCCAGAGTTCCAGGTCACCATGTTTTTTCCCCTACATTACCTCCTCTATTAGTTGAAATTTTCTAATCTGGGGAAAAAATATTTAGTCTAAGTAGTAAAGGTTACAAGAATTTCTGGTACCATTTTAATTATGCTTCTGTATCTCAATTATTGAAAATATTCCTAATGATTTCTTGGCAATTCCCTCTTACGGACAAAATTATGACTACTTACCTGAAAGGTCACAAATGTTCTGTGGTGAATACATGTCCCTAACTAACACAATTTTTGGTTTTGCTATATTTGGAGTAACTATAGTTGTAAAAATTGGAGTATTTACCAAGGCCAAAGAACAAATGTCGTATCCCTGAACTACTTTCAGGTTACCTACCTTGAATCCAAATCCAGTTGTAACTTTTCCTAGGACCAGATCAGAAGCTATAGACTGTGCCATCTCATTGTTGATGGTAATCTTTCTGAGGGGGCTTCAGCCCACCTACAGGAAGCAGGATAGTTGCAAGTTTTCCTGCTCATCAACACTCATACATGTGCACACTCCAACAAGCATAAACTCATCCTCAGTTAAAGGAATTCGAGGCAGGTTTTGTTCTTATAATTGCTCTGGAATACAAGTTCCTCATATTCCTTTTTTTCTACATATTCACTCCTTCCTTTATAGGTTCAAGTGTGACTCATTTTTATAAAAAGAGTTAAATATAAGTTCCTTAGATTATCCTTTTTCTAGAAAGACAAATATAGTATTCCTAATTTCCCCCTTATATCCCTCAGCAAGTTTGTAAAAATAATTATTCGTAATAGAATTTAGAGATGAGAGGGAGCTTGGATATAATCTATATAACTTTATAGATTTAGAGACCGAGATATAGAGTTAAGCAATTTCCCCAGAATCCAGTACAAATTAGAGGCAGAAATGTCTGAAAGTCAAAATTGTCAACTCTCAAGCCAGTGATTAAGAGTGCTATTTCTATAACCTTTACATTTTGCTTTTATTATACAAATCCTAGCTAAAATGCTTTCAAAGTTTTTTCATTCATAGTGTATCAACATTCAAGGTTGTTACTCACAGACACCTATGAGAGAGATAAATTCATTATTTGCATGTCAATGAACCAGATTTAGTATGGTATAATAATTAAAATAGTTTTTAAATTAAAATTTTTGAATAATAATATAGGTCATTACTATCAAATTTATTGAGGGGTGGTAAATGGGGAATTACTTTATAGACTAGAATTACCATAGAAAATCTTCCCAAGATTTTTTTTTCCATATCTTTCCCTAAAGTTGTCAGCAAGACAGTAGCCACTAAGTTAGAAGATTCCTTTTTTCCTCCCTGTCTAAAACTTTCTGGCCTTCTAGCTCTTATACTTTAATCCCTGCTCCGATACTCATTCCACTAATAAGCACTTAATCGTTTAAAAAACATATGAAGATGAAGATTGCAAACTTAAGAACTTAAGATCTTGCCTTTTTCTTGGTCACATTCACTTGACAGTTGAGGAAATTAGGGTTGCAAGACATTAAATAACTACAGATAGAGACACTAAAAGCTCACCATTGAGATGGAAGGAAACTCTGTTGCTGGGGGTCTTGAGAACAAATTAAAGCATAGGTCTCCCTTTGTACAAGAGAAGGTGTCTACCAATAAGCAGAGCCATCCTGCTTTTAGAGATGAAGAAGGAGGTGTAGCGAGGAATGGATTTGGAATCATGGCCACAATTTGACCAATCTCTCAGTTACTCATTGCTGAGAGCTGACTATAGTTTTAAATATCTTTTACATGTAATTTATATCCCTTGCCCTCTAGCTCCCATTATTATGGTATATCAAATTTTAATTGTATCCACAAAAATTTGTATGTTTAACTTACCTTCTGCTGTGACTGGTAAAGAAATTTCCATGCAAGCAGCTGATTGTGCTTTCCGAAATGGTGGTCTTCCAGGACCCCAGCGATTTACTTTTGAAACATCAGCACTAGACAGACGTTTTCCAGAACCGCAACTCTGAGAGGTTGGACTTGTGCAGTGTCCGTTTACATGATCTGTACCAGGAGGAAGAAGGCAGCATAAATACCATAATTAAATCTTCATATATAAAGGAATCTGAATGTGTAGATTAATAAATGAAGAGTGATAATTCATTTTTTTCAAAACATACAAAGATGGCTAAGTCCTCACTATTTTAAGAGTTAGTCACATTTTCAGTAGTTAGCCAAAAACTTCATACGATTTTTATTAAACATAAGTTCATTTTTAACATTTGACTGTTAACATAGTTTAAAATTTATTGTCTCCATTAAGTATTTTATCCTTTAATGGCAGTACAAAATAGGTTATAGTATTCAACTTTCTTTTGCATAATTTAAATATGCACCTATTTATATAAGTTTTGGAAGAAACTCAAGTGCTTGGAGTTTAAAATATAGAATGGAAGTATCTTACTGTGCAGTTGAAAATGGTACTTAAGAATAATGACTCTTAAGCCAGACTGCCTGGGCTCAAATCCTAATTCTACCATTTACAAATTATACAAATTATTGTAGTCCTCCATACTTTAATCTCTTTTTCTGTAAGTTGGGAATATTATCTACTTCATGGATATTTTGCGATAATTCATGTCACATGCCAGAACACTTCTTAGTATATGGTAAATTCTGAACAAAAATTATTATTGTCATTCTTATTCCAGACAAATAGTACTATTTACTTAGAGCTCATGAGTTTAGCTCTGTTGTGATAGAACTTAAAAACCTGTAAATAATAGCACTAAAAATAGGTCTTATTTTTTTTAATCCTGATATATAATATTTGAAACATCATCTCATAGTTCTGCAATATTCAGAATACATTTTAAAATGTGCTTTGGACATTCAAAGGGTAACAGAGTTAAATGGAGAAGAATCATGTTTAATGTCCATGTGGTACTAAGTGACCACTCCATTATAGCTTTTCTGTATTGTAGAATTTGAAAAGTGTCCATTTTCTGGATATCCTTGAGCTAGTGCAAGCATGACAATTAGGTCTTACCATTTATATGCATTAGTGTTTCTTTACTATTTTCAAAAAGGAGAGTTAACATTTATCAAATATTTAAATGCCAGACACTATATAAACATTACCCATTTAATTTTTTTGAGGGGGGGTGAAAAATGGGAGAGGCGGAGAGAGAATCTTAAGCAGGCTCCATGCCCAGTGATTGTGACACAATGACCTGAGCAGAAATCAAGAGTTGGCTGCTTAACTGACTGAGCCACCCAGGTGCCCTAACACTACCCATTTAAGGTTAATAACAGCCCTACAGGGTAGATCCTTTATTATCCTGATTTTGCAGCTGAGGTAACTGAAGCTCAGAAAAAAGGGTTTGGATACTTTGGAAAAGTATCTAATAATATATAAATAGTATTCATGGGGGCAGAATTTGGATCCAGATTTTCTCAGTTACTGTGTATATACTTAAAAACTGGGCCACAGGGCCACTTTAAAATATTTTGGTAAGGGATAGAAGTTTTGAAGACACATAGAGTAGGGTTTAGGAGCAGCCTGTGTAATGTGTATTGAGATCCAAGTCTTTTGGGGCCAGTCATCTTCCGTATTAACACAGATTTCAGAAATCCCAGATCTCCCAGATGGAAAGACAGAAATATCCCTTGATGAGTTAGCCATAGGGAAGCTGAAGTCAAGAGCTCTACCCCTCCTGCACTATCAAATGTAGTCTTATAAACAGCAAAAATAGAGCAACTTCTGGCACTAACAACATCTGACACAACACGGGCACTAACTAGAATGAATTAAAAAGGACAACTTTGGGGGTATAAATTGCAAAAATAAGCCATACATCTGTTGGAAAGAGTTGCCTCTTCCTCAGACATGATGTGTTGGTTGGAGGAAAAGTTGCTTTGTTAATTGACTTAATGTTGGTTTGCTTGATTAATTTGTTTTAGCAAGAAAGGAATTTATTAAAGGATATTAGGAAGTTCGGAAGCTCAGAGAGAAACTATGAGGTGTACTCAGAAGCTTGCAGCCCCAAACAATGTCCAACCACACAGGAGTTAATGTTTTACTTAAAAAAAAAAAAGTCAGTGACTCAGCATTGATGATTCTGGAGCTACATGCTAGGAGCTGTGCTATTGCTGGCCTGGTTCAGCAGGACATCTCTGCCATCATAATCCCAAAACTAAGGTTTATGTAATTTTTAATTTGTCTTTATTTTAGTGTTTTTTGACTGTCAACATTCTCTACTTTTTTGCTGACTTTTTTTTTTTGAGGTTTCTAAGCTCTTATTTTTAGAATATTTTTTCTGAAGAATTTTAAGCTGAAAACCTGGATGGACAGAATCTTAGTCTTCCCCTTGATGAGCTTAATTTTTATCTCCAGTTTTAATTTGATTCTTCTATAGCAAAATTTTCATGGCTATATTTTTGTTGTCAAAGTTAAAAATGCTTTGAATGAGCAAAGGTTTATATGCCTTGAGTTTAATGGTTAGTCTCTGAAATGCAAAGTTTCAAAGAGCTTCTTCCTCTTTATTTCTCAATAATTAACCATTTGTTTTTTAAAGTTTAACTTATAATTTGTTCATTTAAGTGGATGTTTAAAACTAACTTTACAGTTTTAGGGAAAATAATTTCTTACTGAAACCATTGCCTTAGGCTTTGTTGGTGATGAATAGAATGCTTTAACTTGAAATAACTATTATTAAAATTTCAGCTTCATTGAGGTAAAACTGACATATAAAATTGTAACATTAAAAATTTTTTTTTCAACGTTTTTATTTATTTTGGGGACAGAGAGAGACAGAGCACGAACGGGGGAGGGGCAGAGAGAGAGGGAGACACAGAATCGGAAACAGGCTCCAGGCTCTGAGCCATCAGCCCAGAGCCTGACGCGGGGCTCGAACTCACGGACCGCGAGATCGTGACCTGGCTGAAGCCGGACGCTTAACCGACTGCGCCACCCAGGCGCCCCTAAAATTGTAACATTTAAAGTATACATCAAGGGGTGCCTGGGTGGCTCTTTTGGTTAAGCATCTGACTTTGGTTCAGGTCATGATCTCACAGTTCATGAGTTTGAGCCTCGTGTCAGGCTCTGTGCTGACAGCTCAGAGCCTGGAGCCTGCTTCAGATTCTGTGTCTCCTCTTCTCTCTGCTCCTCCCCCACTCACACTCTGTCTTTCTCTCTCTCTCAAAAATAGACATTAAAAAAAAATAAATTGTACATCATTATCTGATATATATACAAACTGGGAATGTATTCCCACTGTCTAATTAACATGCCCATCACTTTATTTATTTTTTGTGAGAACATTAAGTTCTCCCTTAGCAAATTTCAATTATACATTACTGTGTTGTCAACGATAGTCATCTATGTTTTAAATTAGATTCTCAGAACTTACTCATCTTATAGCTGAAAGTTTATACCCTTTTACAAACCCTTCCCTATTTTCCCTACCCTCAGCTACTGGTTACCACTTTTCTACTGTTTCTATAACTTTTTAAAAAAATATTCATCATATAAGTGATATACCATGCAGTATTTGTCTTTGCCTGGCTTATTTCACTTCATGTAATGCCCTCAAGGTCCATCCATGTTTTTGCAAATGGCAGGATTTCCATCTTTTTCATGGCTCAGTAATATTCCATTGTGTATATATACCATGTCTTCTTTATCCATTCATGCATTTATAGGCCCTTAGGTTGTTTCCCTATCTTAGCTATTGTGAATAATGCTGAAATGAACATAGGACTGCAGACAGCCCTTCAATACCCTGTTTTCATTTCCTTTGGATGTATACCCAGAAGTGAGATTGCTGGATTATATGGTGGTTCTATTTTCAATTTCTGAGGAACCTCCTGTGTGTTAAGGGCCAGGGCTGGTTTGCACAAGCACACCCTAATGCTGCTGTTAATCTTTATCTTGAGAATGTATAGATCCCGTCTTCTCTCTGTTATTTCCCATAAGCAAGATATGTAGAAAACATGTTGTTCAGCATTCCAGGTCAGGGGCTCTAGGGCTGGCCAACTTGGAGTATCACCTTGATAATGCAAATGTCCAGGTGGTGGGTTCTGATATCATTGGAACATTTGCTGTGCAAGGAAAGGCAAAGCTACAGAGAATTCCTAGGATAATTGCTACACTATAAAAGTTTGCTGTGTTTAGTTTCCAGCAGCAGATGCTTTGTTCAGTTGGCCACTCCTGGGCTCCCTGTATGTAAGTGCCCCCAATAAACCTAGATCTCGATCACTGTTTCTGGGTCATTCCTTTGGTCTTGCTGGGTTGTCACCCACTTTTGGCTTAGAGTCTTCAGGAATGTGATTACACACCTCCATACTGTTTTCCATAGTGGCTGCACCAATTTACATTCCTACCAATACTACACAGGGTTCCCTTTTCTCCACACTCTTAACACACTTGTTAATTCTTTTTGATGATACATACCATAGCAGGTATGAGGTGATACCTCGTTGTGGTTTTGATTTGCATTTCTCTTATGATTAGTGATGTTAAGCACCTTTTCATGTACTTATTGGCCATTTATATGTTGTCTTTGGAAAAGTGTCTATTCAGTTCCTCTGCCCATTTTTTTTTTTTTTAAAGTGGGCTCTACATCCACCATGGGGCTTGGACTCACAACCCCTAGATCAAGAGTTGCATGCACTATTGACTGAGCCAGGCAGGCACCCACCTCTGCCCATTTTTTTAATCTGAGTTTTTTTGCTATTAAGTTATATGAATCCTTTATATATTTTGGATATTAACCTTTTATCAGATATATACTTTACAAACACTTTCTCCCATTCAGTAGATTGCCTTTTCATTTTGTTGGTGGTTTCCTTTACTATACAGAAGCTTTTTATTTTTATGTAGTCTCACTACATCATATTTTTGCTTAATTTTGCATATATTTTCTTTGTTTTTGGTTTCAAATTAAAAAAAATGCCAAAACCAATGTCAAGGAGCTTACCATCTCTGTTTTCTTCTTGGAGTTGTATTGTTAAAGGTCTGTGTTCGAGTCTTTAATCCATTTTGAGTTGATTTTTGTGCATGGTGTAAGATAGTGGTTTGGTTTCATTCTTTTGCATGTGGATGTACAGTTTTTCTAGCACCATTTATTGAAGAGATGATCCTTTCCCTATTGTATATTCTTGGCTCCTTTGTTGTAAATTAATTGAGTGTGTGTGTGTGTGTGTGTGTGTGTGTGTGTGTGTGTGTGTTTGTATTTCTGGGCTTTCTATTCTGTTTCATTGATTTGTGTCTATTTTTGTGTTGATACCAAACTGTTGTGATTGCTATAGCTTTGTAATATAGTTTGAAATCAGAAAGTGTGATGCCTCTTTGCTCTTCCTTCTCAAGATTGCTTTGGCTATTTAGAGTCATTTGTGGTTCTATGCAAATTTTTAGGATTATTCTATTTTGGTGAAGAATGTAATTGGAATTTTAAGGGGGATTTCACTGAATCTATAAATTGCTTTGGGCAGTATGGACATTTTAACAGTATTAATTCTTGCAACCCATGAGTATGAAATATCTTTACATTTATTTGTGTCTTTAATTCTTAATATCTTATAGTTTTCAGTGCACAGATCTTTTACCTCCTTGGTTAAATTTATTCCTAAGTATTTTATTCTTTTTGATACAACTAAATAGGATTTTTAAAATTTCTCTAATAGTTTGTTGTTAGTGTATAGAAATGCAACTGAGCTTTATATATTGATTTTCTATTCTGTAACTTTGCTGAATTTATTAGGTTTAGTATTTTTTTGGTGGAGGCCTTATGGATATATATATATATATATATATATATATATATATATTCTGCAGATAGACAATTTTACTTCTTGTATTCTTATTTGGATGCCTTTTATTTATTTTTCATGCCCTGGAGAGTATTTCAGTACTATGTTGAATAAAAGTGGTGACAGCGGTCTTTCTTGTCTTGTTTCTGATCTTGGAGTAAAAGCTTTCACTTTTCCACCATTGAATATGATGTTAGCTGTGCCTTGTCACATATGATCTTTATTATGTGAGGCACATTCCCTCTATTCCCACTTGGTTGTAGTTTTTGTTATGAACAGATAGTGAGTTTTGTCAAATGCTTTTTCTTCATCTATTGAGATGATGGATTTTTATTTTTCATTTGGCTAATATGACGAATCACATTGACTTGAATATTACCCTTGATCATAAGATCCTTTCAATGTACTATTGAATTTGGCTTGCTAATATTTGTTGAGGAGTTTTACATTTATGTTTAGCAGAAATATTGGCCTATAACTTTCTTTTCTTGTAGTGTCCTTGAAAAAATGAGTTAGGAAATTTTCCCTACTCTGATTTTTTGGAAGAATTTGAGAAGGATTGTATTAATTCTTTAAATGTTTAGTAGAACTCAGCAGTGGAGCCATCTGGTCCTAAACTTTTATTTGTTGGGAGGTTTTAAATTAGTGACTCAATCTCCTTGCTAGTAATTGGTCTGTTTGATTTTCTAGTTCTTCATGATTGTCTTGGTAGGTTGTATTTTTCTAGAAATTTATCTGCTTCTAGAATCTCCAATCTTTTGGCATTCAATTGTTAATAGTGGTCTCATGATCCTTTGTGTTTCTGTGGCATCAGTTATAATGTCTCTTTCACTTATGATTTTCAGTCTTGGTGAATCTGGCTAAAGGTTTGTCTATTTTGTTTCTCTTTTTTAAAAAATCAGCTCTTAGTTTCCTTGATCTTTTTGATTTGTGTTGTTAGTCTCTATTTCATTTATTTCTGCTCTGATCTTTATTTACTTTCTTCCACTAATTTTGGGTTTCATTTGTCCTTTTTCTAGTTCCTTGAGGTAGAAAGGTAGGTTGTTTTGTTTGAGATCTTTTTTGTTTTCTTGTGAAGGAGCTAAGTTGGCAGTGTAGAAGGAGGATCCCACGCTTGTCTCATCACTTGAACAGAGCTGGATAACTGTCAAATCATTCTGAATACTCAAATTGGTCTGAGAACTGACAGAATAAACTGCACAACTAGAGGGAGAGAAGAGGCCACTATTGAGGAAGGTAGGAAGTGCAGAGACCAGGTTTGGGGGAGAAATGGAACATGGGTGCTGTGGACAGGAAGGAGTCCTGGTTGCAGAGAAAGCCAAGAGAGAGTAGAGTGCACAGGGATAAGTATGAGGAGAACAATTTCCCAAAGCCATTGGCTGTGAAAATGAATGGGGCTGAATTTTGTGAAATTTTGCAACCAGGGGGCTGAAAGACTGGAGTTTTAAAGGTCTGTGGGCTTCTCTGGGATAGAGACCTGAGGATGCTGCCCTATTCCTGGAGCAAAGGCAGGAAAACAACTTCAGGGCAGATTGCATGATGTGAGGATCACCTAAGGGGCACAGGGAGAGCCTGTTCCTTCCCTGTGGAGCACATCTGTGAAAGGAGGCATTGCCTCTCTGGGGGTAAAATAACCAGCCAGCCCCATTTCCTCCTCCCAACCCTCAGCATAGGTGCAGAGATACCTGCTAAAGGCCACTAACCAGGACACTGGCTGTTTAGCCTGTGAGACACGAAACCATCAAAATCCTAGAGAACACAGAGAGTAACTCCTTTGATATCAGCCACAGCAACATCTTACTAGATATGTCCCCTGAGGCAAGGGAAACAAAAGCAAAAATAAATTATTGGGACTTCATCAAGATAAAAACCTTCTGTTTAGTGAAGGAAACATTCAACTAAACTGGGAGGCAACCTTTGGAATGGGAGAATATATTGGAATGGGAGAGCAAATGATATATCTGATAAAGGGTTAATATCCAAAATCTATAAAGAACTTATCAAACTCAACATTCAAAAAATAAATAATCCAGTTAAAAAATGGGCAGGAGACAAGAATAGATATTTTTCCAAAGAAGACCTCGAGCTGGCTAACAGACACCTGAAAAGATACTCAACATCACTCATTATGAGGGAAATACAAATCAAAACTGCAATGAGATATCCTCTCACACCTGTCAGAATGGCTAAAATTAATAGCACAGGAAACAAAAGATGTTAGAAAGGATGTGAAGAAATGGGAGCCCTCTTCCACTGTTGGTGAGAATACAAACTGGTGCAGCCACTTTGGAAAGCGGTATGGAGGCTCCCCCAAAATTAAGAATAGAACTACTCTAGTATTCACCAATTGCACTATTAGGTATTTACTCAAAGGATACGAAAATACTAATTGGAATGGATACATGTGCATCAATGTTTAATTTTTTTTAATGTTTAATTTTGTTTAATGTTTATTTTTAAGAAAGCGAGAGAGAGAGCAGGGGAGGGGCAGAGAGAATGGGAGACACAGAATCCAAAGCAGGCTCCAGGCTCTGAGCTGTCAGCACAGAGCCTGATGCGGGGCTCAAACCCACGAACTGTGAGATCACGACCTGAGCTGAAGTTGGATGCTTAACCAGCTGAGTCACCCAGGTACCCCTTGTATACCAATGTTTAAAGCAGCATTGTTGACAATAGCCAAATTATGGAAAGAGTCCAAATGTCCAGTCCTCTGAGTGATGAATGGAAAAGAGGAGGTGGTATGGTTAGGGCGCCTGGGTGGCTCAGTTGGTTAAGCATCCAACTTCGGCTCAGGTCATGATCTTGTAGTTCCTGAGTTTGAGCCCCATGTTGGGCTCTGTGCTGACAACTCAGAGCCCAGAGTCTGCTTCAGTTTGTGTCTCCCTCTCTCTCTGCCCCTCCCCTGATCATGTTCTGTCTGTCTCAAAAATAAACATACATTTTTTTAAAATTTTTTTTTTCAACGTTTTTTATTTATTTTTGGGACAGAGAGAAACAGAGCATGAACGGGGGAGGGGCAGAGAGAGAGGGAGACACAGCATCGGAAACAGGCTCCAGGCTCCGAGCCATCAGCCCAGAGCCTGACGCGGGGCTCGAACTCACGGACCGCGAGATCGTGACCTGGCTGAAGTCGGACGCTTAACCGACTGCGCCACCCAGGCGCCCCAAACATACATTTAAAAAATTAAGAAAAAAGAAGAGGTGGTATGTACATATATATAATGGAGTATCACTCAGCCATTAAAAGAATGAAGTCTTGCCATTTGCAATGACATGGACGGAGCTAGAATGTATTATGCTAAGTGAAATAAGTCAGAGAAAGAAAATACCATATGATTTCATTTGTATGTGAAATTTAAGAAACAAAACAGATGAACTTGGGTGAGGGGGGAGAGAGACAAACCAGAAAACAAACTCTTAACTATAGAGGAAACTGAGGATTACAGGGGGAGAGGTGGGCAGGGGTTGGGTTAAAAGGGTGATGGGTATTAAGGAGGGCACATGTGATGAGTGAGTACTGGGTGTTGTCTGTAAGTGATGAATCATTAGATTCTACATCTGAAACTAATGTTACACTGTACGTTAACTGGAATTCAAATAAAAACTTTAAAAAATCTAAAAAAATTCTTAGGAGGAGTTAGGATAGCAGAGAAGTAGGGGGGCCCTAGGCTTTCTTTGCCCCTCAAACACAGCTGTATTGAGGTCAGATTACTTGGAACACCCAGGAAATAGATCTGTGGAGTGTCAGAAGGATTTCCACAGTTGGGGGGAGAAGCTTGGCAGTCTGGAGGTGCATGGATATGAATTGGGGAAGAGAAAAACAGCAGAGCTGCAGAGGGGAGGGAACTCTTTCTGTGGAGAGACAAAAGGGAAAGAAAGTGAGAGGGGTTGAAAAAGTGTGGCATCAAGTTAGCACAAGAGGAAAACCTCTCTGGACCATAGACTGGGGAACAAGAAGTACAGAGTATCCCAGTTCTCCTTTGCAAACAGCTTTTGGAGCTCAAATTCTGAGGTCTTGCAAGTGTGTGACTTTCTCCAGAGTGGTGGGATACATGTTTCTAGGGAGGAGGGAGCTGGCCATCACATACATAGCATGGTGTAGACATCTCCGGGTGCACTGGAAGAGAACAGTCCTCTTCCTGGAGTACTTTTGGAAGAGGGTTTATTGCCTCCCCAAGAAAAAAAGACCCTCAGGTGCCAGCCAAAGACCTTCCATCAGCAGGGTGGAGAGACTATACTCTGGAGGAGGGGAGTGGATCCATGCCATGCTGGGTCCTTTCAGATGTTGGGTTTGAATCCCAGCCATGTGCCAAGGAGAAGGCATAGAAGGTTGTGGTGCAGAGCAAGCTGACTGCCCTCGTTATTCTGTAAGGGATGCTTGAATAGTGGAGGTTGGTCCAGGGGTGAGATATTGGGATGGCACCATTTTCCCACCCAACACCAACATAGTGGGACTTCAGAGAGCAACACAGCAGCCCCTAGTAGAGGGGGGAGCTGCTTACACCAAACCCTGTCCTTCCTTGCCTGGCAACTGTTTATTTATTGGGGCAAGACTGACTCTGAGTCCTGGGCCAGATAACTTCCCAGAGGAATTCTACCAGACATTTAGAGTTAATACCTCTTCTTCTCAAAGTGTTCCAAAAAATAAAATGGTAGGAAAACATCCAAAATCATCCTATGAAGCCAGTATTACCTTGTTTCCAAAACCAGACAAAGACCCCACTAAAAAGAATTACAGACCAGTATCCCTGATGAAACTGGATGTAAAAATTCTCAACAAGTTATTAGCAAATTGAATTCAATAGTACACTAAAAGAATTATTCACCACGATCAAGTGGGATTTATTCCTGGGCTGCAGGTCTGGTTCAATATTTGCAAATCAATCAACATGATACACCACATTAATAAAAGAAAGGATAAGAACCATATAATCCTTTGAATAGATGCAGAAAAAGCATTTGAGAAAATAAAGCATCCTTTTTTGATAAAAACCCTCAAGAAAGTCAGGATAGAAGGAACATACCTCAACATCATAAAAGCCATATATGAAAGGCCTGCAGCTAATATCATCCTCAGTGGGGAAAAACTAAGAGCTTTCCCCCTAAGCTTAGGGACACAACAGGGATGTCTACTCTCACCATTGTTGTTCAACTTAGTACTGGAAGTCCTAGCCTCAGCAATCAGACAACAAAAAGAAATAAAAGGCATAAAAATTGGCAAAGTAGTCGACCTTTCATTCTTTGCAGCTGACATGATATTCTATGTGGAAAACCCAAGAGTCCACCAAAAGTGCTAGAACTGATACATGAATTTAGGAAAGTTGCAGGATATAAAATCAATGTACATAAATCAGTTGTATTTGTATATACCAATAATAAAGCAGCAGAAAGAGAAATCAAGGAATTTATACCATTTACAATCACACCAAAAACCATAAGATACCTAAGAATAAACCTCACCAAAGAGGTAAAAGATCTGTATGCTGAAAACTATAGAAAGCTTATGAAAGAAATTGAAGAAGAGCCGAAGAAATGGAAAAACATTCTACTTTTGTGGATTAGAAGAACAAATATTGTTAAAATGCCAATACTACTCAAAGCAATCTACACATTCAGTGCAATCCCTATCAAAATAACACCAGCATTCTTCACAGAGCTAGAACAATCTTGAAATTTGTATGGAACCAGAAAAGATCCCAGATAGCCAAAATAACGTTTGAAAAGAAAACCAAAGCTAGAAGCATCACAATTCCAGACTTCAAGCTGTATTACAAAGCTATAATCATCAAGACTGTGTGGTACTGGCACAGAAACAGACACATAGGTCAATGGAACAGAATAGAGTACACAGAGATGGACCCACAAATCGATGGCCAATTAATCTTCAACAAAGCAGGAAAGAGTATCCAGTGGAAGATAGTCTCTTGAGCAAATGGTGCTGGGAAAATTGGACAGAGACATGCAGAAGAATGAAAGTGGACCACCCTCTATACCATACACAAAAATAAATTCAAAATGGATGAAAGACCTAAATGTAAGACAGGAAACCATCAAAATCCTAGAGGAGAAAACAGTAACCTCTTTGACTTCGGCTGCAGCAACTTCTTACTAGACCTGTCTCTGGAGTCTAGGGAAATGAAAGCAAACATGAACTATTGAACCTCATCAAGATATAAACTTCTGCACAGTGAAATAAACAATCAACAAAACTAAAAGGCAGTGGATAGAATGGGAGAAGATATTTGCAAATGGCATATCAGATAAAGTGTTAGTACCCAAAATCTATAAAGAACTTATCAAACTCGACACCCAAAAAACAATTCAGAGAAGAAATGCGCAGAAGACATGAATAGACACTTTTCCAAAGAATACCTACAGATGGCTAACAGACTCATGAAAAGATGCTCAATATCACTTATCATCAGGAAAATACAAAACAAAACCACAATGAGAGACCACCTCACACCTGTCAGAATGGCTAAACTTAACAACTCAGGACACAATACATGTTGGTGAGGATGCATAGAAAGAGGAACACTTTTGCTCTATTGGTGGGAATACAAACAGGTGTTATCACTCTGGAAAAAAATAGTATGGAGATTCCTCAAAATACTAAAAATAGAACTATGCTATGATCCAATAATTGCACTACTAGGTATTTTTCCAAAGGATACAAAAATGCTGATTTGAACGTGTACATGCACCCCAATGTTTATAGCAGCACTATCAACAATAGCCAAATTATGGAAAGAGCCCAAATGTCCATCAACTGATGATTGGATAGAAAGGATACACACACACACACACACACACACACACACACACACACACACACACACACACTGGAATATTATTCAGAGATCAAAAAGAATGAAATCTTGCCATTTGCAACAATGTGGATGGAACTAGAGTATATTATGCTAAGCGAAATAAGTCAGAGAAAGACAAATACCATATGATTTCACTTATATGTGGAACTTTAAGAAATAGAACAGATAAACGCAAGGAAAGGGAAGGAAAAATAAGATAAAAATAGAGAGGGTGTCAAACCATAAGAGACTGTTTAATACAGAGAACAAACTGAGGGTTGCTGGAGGGGAGGTGGGGGGGATGGGCTAAACGGGTGATGAGGTTTAAGGAACACACTTGTTGGGATGAGCACTGGGTGTTATATATAAGTGATGAATCACTGGCTTCTATCCCTGAAACCAATAGTACACTGTATACAAACTAACTTGAATTTAAATAAATAAAAATTTTAAAAATCCTTCTTTTTTCTTTATGTGTGTTTATCACTATAAGCTTCCCTTTTTACTATTGCTTTGGCTGTATCCCATAGATTTTGGTATGCTGTATTTTGATTTTCATTTGTCTCAAGATATTTTTAATGTTCTTTTTTGATATTTTACCTATTATAAGTATGGCTACCTTGGCTCTCTTTTGTTTACCATTTGCATGGAATATCTTTTTCCATCCCTTCACTTTCAGTCTGACGTGTTCTTAAAATTAAAGTGAATCTCTTGTAGACAGTATATAATTACACCTTGTTGTTTTTTGTTAAATCCATTCAGCCACTCTGGCTTTTTATTGGAGAATTTAGTCTACTTACATTTAAGGTAACTATTGATAGGTATGGATTCATTGCCTTTTTGTTGATTGTTTTTGGTGGTTTTATAATTGCTTTGTTCCTTCTCTTTTTTTTTTTTTTTTTTGTTATTTGTTGCTTTTCTTGTGGTATACGTAGATTCTTTCTCTTACATGTATTCACTATAGGTTTTTGCTTTGTGGTTACAATGAATCTATAAAATGTTATTTATTTAAGTTGCTTAAAACTTGTATTCTTTTTGAACATAAAATATTGTATTAGTTTTAGGTGTACAAACAGATTTATAATGGTCTATTTTAAGTTGATAATAACTAGTTCAAATGTATTCTAAAGCTCTACATTTTTATTCTCCTTCCCACATTTTGTATTTGATGTCATAGTTTATTCTTATTTCATATCTATTAGCAAATTATTGTTATAGTTTTTACAACTTTTGTGTTTTAGCTTTCATACTAGATTTATAAGTGATTTATTCACCCCCATTACATTTGATTATTCTGAATTTTACTATATATTTATCTTTACCAGTGAGATTTATACTTTTATATGTTTTCCTGTTACTAATTAGCACTGTTTTGTTTCAAGTCCCTTTAACAATTTTGGAAAGGTCAATATAGTGGTGATAAACTCCTTCAGCTTTTGATTGTCTAGAAAACTCTTTATTTCTGCTTCAATTCTGAAGGACAATTTTCCTGTGTAGAATATTCTTAGTTGGCAGGGTTTTTTTCTTTCAGCACTTTGAATATAGCATTTCACTCCATTCTGGTCTGCAGATTTTCTGTTGAAACTCTGCCAGTTGTCTTATGGGGATTTCCTGGTATGTAACAAATTGTTTTTCTCTTGTTTTTAAGATTCTTCCTTGCCTTTGACAATTATTGGTCTCTTTAGATTTATCTTATTTCATAATTTCTAGTTTTCCTGGATCTGGATGTCTTTATCATTTCCCAGATTAGAGAATTTCTCAGACCTTATTTCTTCAAATTTTTTTTCCTTTCACGCTTCTCCTTCTCAGGTCCTTATAATGTGAATATCGTTCCACTTGATGTTGTCCCATTCGTACCTTAAGTTATCTTGACTCTTGTTCATTCTTTTTTCCTTTTCTTCTCTGATTGGATGGAATCTGCTTTGCCTTCAAATCCACTGATCCTTCCTTCCAGTTCAGTCTGTTGTTGAACCTCTGTATTAATTTTTCCCGTGCAGTTATTGTATTCTTCAGGTCTGTGATTTCTGAAAGTTTGCTATCTTTTCATGTGTTTTGCCTCTTTGTTTAAATTCTCATTTTGTTCATGCATTTCTTTCCTGACCTTGGTGAGCATCTTTATTATCGTTATTTTGAACACTATCAGGTAAGTCACTTACCTTCATTTCATTAGATCTGTCTCTGGAGTTTTATCTTTATTTGTTTGAAATATATTCCTCTGTTTCTTTATTTTCCTTGACTCTATGTTGGTTTCTACACTATAGATAAAATAGCCACCTCTCCCGGATTTGAAGCACTGGTCTTATATAGCATATGAATCTTATGATTCACCCTGGCCCAAGCTCTTGGTGATTTCTGAATCCTTTGTGGTTGTCCAAGAGGTTTTGTTTTTTGTTTTTTTGTTTTTTGTTTTTCTTAGTGGCTCTCATTAATTGAGAGTGTGCAAAGTTGCATTTCTACATGGGTATTTTCTCATTCATCCAATGTGTAGGAGTCACTCAGGTAGTCTGGATTTCCTTCAGAGGGAATTGCTGCATGTGTAGTTGTAGATCTGTGGAGTCCATGGAAGGAGAAGAATTCATCAGCCTCCTGTATTGCCATCTTGGACCAGAACTCAAAATAACAATAGATTTTAACATTAAAATGCCCTTATATCCTGATTGATGCTGAAGAAGCAAACTGATACCTTGCCCTGAGCCATATCAAGTCCCACATAAGAGTGGGAAGAGAAAAAAACCACGGTGTATTCTGAGATAAATTAAAAAGAAAAAAGTTAATCTAGCTGTCATCTCCAAAAAGATGAAATCTTGAGTTGCTAGTTTACTTTTTTCTAATGTTTCTTAACAAAAAATTTTAACCCTTGATTTTTGCAATACTGATGTTAACGACTATGATAATAATATGGGTAAAATGCCTCCCACTCCCACTATATGAACAAATTTACCTTAACCTTGAAAAGCTTGTGGACTTTTCGTTTGACATACCTGTGTTTTATATTCAGTGAGCCAGTTCTTCAAAATCTAAACTTCATTTAATGGGCTTGCAAATCAATAATCACTTTTTCTTTTTTTTTTTTTAAATTTTTTAACGTTTTTTATTTTCTTTTTTAAACATTTTTTTTTCCCAACGTTTATTTATTTTTGGGACAGAGAGAGACAGAGCATGAACGGGGGAGGGGCAGAGAGAGAGGGAGACACAGAATCGGAAACAGGATCCAGGCTCTGAGCCATCAGCCCAGAGCCCGACGCGGGGCTGGAACTCACAGACCGCGAGATCGTGACTTGGCTGAAGTCGGACGCTTAACCGACTGCGCCACCCAGGCGCCCCAATAATCACTTTTTCTTAATGCTTTTGTGTCTGAATCTTTCACAATGAGCTATACATACAGTATGTGTTTTCTAAATCATACATAAAAACCTATAATAAGTTGAAACTGCTTTTGAGGGGTAAATCTCAATATATTGAGTTAAAATTATTTGGTTAAGAAAATTAAGACTTTTACTACTTTATATATTATGCAATGTTCTAACAGGGTTCCCTGGGTATTATAGCTTATACCTTCAATTTATTTTTTCTTCTAAAATAACTTTTAATTTTAAAATGTAAGCTCAAAATTCCCTCAGAGTTTCACCTTCATTTAGACAAAGAATGTTAACATTTTCTTTGAGTATTCTTCCACAATTAGTCTAAACATTTTTTCATTAGAAGTGGAAGCACATTAACAATATTTTGTACCTTTTTGTTTTTAAATTTCACAGTGTCCTGGAGACCATTCTATATAGATCTATGTAATTGTTTGTAAATATAGAATAATGGTTTATATGGGGACAAATTTTCCATTTTAGGGCTATATAATAATTGATTTAACGATTTTCTTATTAGGCTTTCAATCTTTTACTATTTGAAAACAAACTTTCATGAGAATAGTAATACTTCTTTACACACATATGTGATTATATCTGTAGGATAAATTCTCAGAATTGAAATTGCTTGGCACAAGAATATGCAATTTAGATTTTGATTGCAAAATGACTTTCAAAAAGGTTTAACCAATTACATTCCCTCCAACAGTGTATAAGAACTTCAGTCTTCCCACATCTTCACCAATATTTTACGTTATACAATTCTTTGATATTTGTTGATCTAATTGGAAAAAAATAGTGTTTTAATATTTCTTTAATAATTATTGTTGGATATCTTTTTATTAATTTTAAAGACACTTATATTTCTTTATTTGGGAACTACCAATACTTCGTAAATTTTTGTTAGTGTGTTCTTTAACTTATTTTTATATCTGAGTACTTTGGACATTGTAGAAATTGGTCTTATCTGGCAAATTTATTGCAGAATGTCATTTTTCTATATTGATTATTCATACATAATCAAATTTATCAACCATCAGTTTTTGTTTGTTTTGTTTTTATATGGGTACTGAATTTTGTGCCATCTTTCACAAATATATCTTAACTCTAAGAACATTTAAAAAAATATCTTTTCCCATGCTTTATTCTAGCATTTTTATAGTTTCTCTCTATACATTTATATTTTTATTGTCTAGAACTTATTTTGGCCTAAAGAAATTATTTTTTCAGATGCTTAGTGAGTTGTCCCTATAACATTTATTGAATGACCTACTTTATCTCACTGCTTTTAAATGTTACTTATTTACAACTATAAAATTTATATACACATTTGGTTTCTTTCTGAATTTTCTATATTGTTCTACTGATTGAACTTTTCATACATAAGTACCAAAAATTGTATATTTATTATACATGTATGTATTATATGTATGAATTTTGTACCCAGCCATGCCACTGAATTCTAATGA
Source organism: Puma concolor (assembly GCF_028749965.1). Classification (NCBI taxonomy): domain Eukaryota; kingdom Metazoa; phylum Chordata; class Mammalia; order Carnivora; family Felidae; genus Puma; species Puma concolor. Next base: position 92,765,358 of record NC_141675.1, read on the forward strand.
TGTGTTTATTAGTTTTTCAGTTGATTCCCTTGAGATTTCAGGTATAAAATTTATCCCCTGTAAGTATGATAATTTTATCACATTTTTTGAATATATATACATAATATTTATTTTATTTATTTAATTGCATTTGATAGTACTTTAAAAGCAAACTAAATATCTACAAATGGTAAATCTTAGTTTCTGGATGTCTGAAAAAGCCATTGCTCTCCTTCATTCTTAGATGATAGATCCCTATTTGACAACTACATTCCTCAGCATAGGTTGAGACATAACTGACATACAATAAGTTGCACGTGTTTAAAATTGAATAACACTATTCTGTTTCAGTCTCATAGTAAAAATAATGAATATATCCATCACCTCTCTCAGTTGCCTCATTCTTATTTGTAACCCCTCCATCCTGCCTCTCCCCATTGGCCCTATAGCCTCAAAAACCACTGATGTACTTTGTTACTGTATATTAGTTTGCATTCCATGGACTTTTATATAAGATAATCATACAGCTTATATTTGTTTTTGTCTTGCTTCTTTCACTCACCATGATTGGTCTGAGATTCTGCCATGTTGTGTTATGTATGAAGAGCTCATTTCTTTTTATTGCTGAGGAGTATTCCACTGTATAGGTATGGCACAATTTGTTTAACATTCACTCATTAATGCCTATTTAGGATGTTTCCAGTCATCAATTTATTTTTTAAAGAAACTTAAAAACTAATCAGTTTTACTTACCCACATATTTACCATTTCCAGGGCTCTTCATTCTTGTGTATATCTAGAATTTCTTCCAGAAAGATTTCTTGCGGTTTTTCTTGTAGACCTGATATTTTTGTGCTGGATCTTTTCAGCTTTTGTATGTCTGTAAAACTATTTATTTCACTCATGTTTCAATGATACTTTGCTGAGTAGAGAATTCTAGATTGATTTTTTTCAGCACTTTAAAAATGTTCTTCCACTGTCTTCTAGCTTATAAGTCTGCTGTTATTCTTATATTTGTTTTTCTCTATGTTAATATATCTTTTCCCTCCTCTCTGGCTGTTTTTAAGAATTTCAATTGTGATGTACTTTGGCATAATTTTCTTCATGTTTCTTGCTTGAAGTTGCTTGAAGTTCATTAAGCTCCTTGGATCTATGGATTTACAGTGTTCATCAAATTAGGAAGACTTTTGGCATGACTTATTCAAACATTTTTCCTGTCCCCTCCTTTCTTTCCTCTTCTTACGTAAGTTGGAGTTAAACACTAGGTCACTTATTTTGGTTTATTCCTTTGTTTCATTTTGGAGAGTAAAAATTTGAGTTTAGTAATTTTTCTTTTTTTAGTGTCAGTTCTGCTGTTAATCCCATCTAGTGTATATTTATATAATCTCATACATTATATTTTTCATTTCTAAGAGTTCAATTTGAGTCTTTTTGTTTTCTTCTTAACATGCTTGTGCTTTCTTCAATCTCTCTGAATATATGAAGTATATTTATAATAGTTGGTTTAATCCTGTAACTTCTGGGTCAGTTTCCATTGATTGATATTTTCTCTTCATCATGGGTTGTATTTTCCTGTTGATATGGTATTATTGCCTGGAAGCCAGATGTTGTGAATCTTAATGTTATTAGGTGTTATTTGTTTCCTATTCTTTAGGTATTCTTGAGCTTTGTTCCAGGGCACAATAATGTTTTTTAGAAACAGTATAGTTTTTTGCTTCTTATTTTGGAAATAATAATATAATCACACTAAGTTGGTGATAAGTATATAAGATAATATATGGATATACTGTATTTACTTATGGATAAGTAAAATGACAGTAACGATTGAAGGAATAAAAAGGTGAAATTAGGAATGCTTTGTTATTATAAGATACTTGCACTACCCATGAATCAGTATGCTATTTAAAGCTGGTCTTGGATCAGTTATAAATGTATACTGCAAACTCTAAGAGCAGCCACTAAAAAAAAAGTTAAAAAGAGAAGCATAATTGATATGCTAAGAAGAGAGGAAAAGGAATCATATAAAATGCTCAGTTTAAACTAGAAAAGAAAAAATGCAAAAAGAAAATAGGAGCAAAGAACAAGGGTAATGAATAGAAAACATTAATGACTATGGTAGACACTAATCCAACTGTATAATCACTTTAAACGTGAATCATCTAAACTAAAAGAGATTATCAGAGTAGTTCAAAAAACAAGACCCAGCTATACATTGTCTACAAGAAACCCAATTTAAGTATAAATGCATATATAGATTAAAAGTAAAGGGATGGAGAAAGATACATTATGCTAACATTAATCAAAAGATTAATAATAAAATATATGTATGTAGTCACTTGCTTCAGGATGGTGCAAAACATGGTAAGACCAGTGAACTCCATAAGCATTGGCTCACTGCCACACTTCATTTGCTATGACATGAATTCCTTGATACTGTGAGGATTACCATTATGGTGGATAAGGTATTCTGTAAGTCCATAGATGGTAGTTTTGGCAGAAGCATTATATGCAAGGAAGACAGATCCATATCCAGAATAATGGTTATTCAAGTAAGAACAATATCCTGTCCCTTCCATGATGAAAATGGTCTAATGTAACCAATCTACCACCAGATAACCGGCTGATCACCCGGAAATGGTGCCAAATTGGAGAAAGTGTTGGTTTTTGCTGCTGTTATATTGGGCACTCAGCAGTGGTTGTAGCCAGGTCAGCTTTGGTGAAAGTCCATGTTGCTGACCCCATGCATAACCTCTATCCCTACCACCATGGTTACTCTGTTCATGAGCCCATTAGGTGCTGACAGGGTCAACTGGGAAGGACACCAACGGGTATCCACAGAATGGGTCACTCTACCCACTTGATTGTTAATGTTTTCCTCTGCTCAGGTTACTCTTTGGTGAGTATTCATATGGGACAAAAAGTTTCCTGTATACTAGCAATGGAATTTGAAATTAAAAACAGTAACATTTATGGGGCGCCTGGGTGGCACAGTCGGTTAAGCGTCCGACTTCAGCCAGGTCACGATCTCGCGGTCCATGAGTTCGAGCCCCGCGTCAGGCTCTGGGCTGATGGCTCAGAGCCTGGAGCCTGTTTCCGATTCTGTGTCTCCCTCTCTCTCTGCCCCTCCCCCGTTCATGCTCTGTCTCTCTCTGTCCCAAAAATAAATAAACGTTGAAAAAAAAATTAAAAAAAAAAACAAAACAAAACAGTAACATTTACAGTAGTACCTTCAAAAGTAAAGTACTTAGATATAAATCTAATAGAGCATTTTTGAGATCTCTATGAGGAAACTACAAAACAATAAAAAAATTCTTTACTGATAAAAGAAACTGAAGAACAAATAAAAAGATATTCCATGTTCATGGATAGGAGGACTCAATATTGTGAAGATGTCAGTTCTTCCCAACTTGATCTATAGATTCAATAGTCTCAATCAAAATCCCAGCAGGTTATTTTGTAGATATTGACAAATTTATTATAAAGTTATATAGAGAAGCAAAAGACCCATAATAACAGAATATTTAAAGAGGAGAACAATGTCAAAGGACTGGTGCTACTCAACTTCAAGACTTACTATAAAGCTAAAGTGATGAAGACAGTGTGGTATTGGCAACAAAATAAACAAATAGATCAATGGGGAACAGAATGGAAAGCCCTAAAATATATCCACACAAATGTGTAGTCAACTGATCTTTGACAAAGGAGCAAAGGCAATACAATGGAGCAAAGACAGTCTTCTCAACAAATGGTGCTAGAATAGCTGGACACTCGCATTTAAAAAAAATCTAGACACAGACATTACAGTCTTCAAAAAAATTAACTCAAAATGGATCACAGACCTAAATATAAAACTCAAAACTAGAAAATGACTAGAAGAAAACATAGAAAATTTAGATGGCCTTGGGTTTGGTGATGACTTTTTAGATACAACATCATAGGAATGATCCATGAAAGAAAAAATTGGTAAGTTGGACTTCATTAAAATTAGAAACTTCTGCCTTGTGAAAGGCACTGTCAAGAGAATCAGAATACAAGACCCAGACTGGGAGAAAGCAATTGCAAAAGTTATATCTGGTTAAGGACTGTTATCCAAAATACACACACACACACACACACACACACACACACACACACCACTTAAAACTCAACAATAAGAAAATAAACAACCCAACTAAAAAATGGGGAAAGGATCTGAACATATACCACACCAAAGAAGGTGGACAGATGGCAAATAAGCATATGCAAATTAAAACAACCACGAGAAACCACTATATACCTTGTAGAATAGCAAAAATCTCAAATATTGTCAAAGCCAAATACTAGAATGGATATGGAACAACAGGAACTCTGATTCATTGTTATGCAATACAAAAATTCTACAGTCACATTGGAAGACAGTTTGTTAGTTTCCTAAAAAACTAAACATACTCATATCATATGATTCAGCAATCATGCTCCTTGGTATTTACCTTCCAAAATGGAAAACTTAAATCTATATAAAAACCAGCACAAAAATATTTGGCAGCTTTATTCATTGTCAAAACCTGGAAGCAACCAAGATGTCCTTCAATAGATGAATGGATAACCTGTGGTATATCTAGATAATGAAAAATTCTAAAAAGAAATGAGCAATGAATCCATAAAAAACATATAGAGAAACCTTAAATGCATATTAGTAAATGAAGTCAATCTGAAAAGGCTGCATACTATATGATTTCAACTGTATGACAATCTGGAAAAGGCAAACTATGAAGACAGCAAAAATATCAGTCATTGCCAGGGATTTAGGGGAGGGAGTGATGGATAGGTTGACACAGAAGAATTTTAGAGCATTTTTTTTAATAGAGAACACGAGCAAGCACAAGCAAGCGAGCAAGGGACAGAGGAAGAGGGAGAGAGAGAATCTTAAAGCAGGCTCCATGCCCAACACAGAGCCCAAAGTGGGGCTCAATCTCACCACCATGAAATCATGCCCTGAGCCAAAATCAAGAGTCAGATGCTTAACCAAATGAGCCACCAGGTGCCCCTAGAACAGATGTTTTATATTATGTATTATATTTTAATGATGAATATGCTTAGTGTTTTGACTTATATATAATGTCACATGAGCCCTAATGTAAACTATGAATTCTGGGTGATAATGATGTATTAACATAGGTTTGTCACTGATAACAAATTCACCACTCTGGTATGGGGGGTTGTTAATAATGGAGGAGGCTGTGAGTGTGTGGGCAAGCAGCATACAGAAACTAGTGTTATCTTTTCATGTGCTTACTTGCCATCTATATATCCTCTTTGGTAAAGAGTCTATTCAAGTATTTTGCCCATTTTAAAAAATAAATATTGTCTTTTGGAATAATTTTAGATTTAGAGGAAAGTTGCAAATATAATACATAAATTTCTCATATTTTTTCACCTTGGTACATTACTATTCACTAAATTCTAGACTTTATATTTGTATTTTACCAGTTCTTTGAAATGTTTATTTTTACCTCATTGTTGAAGTGAAACTCACATAATATAGAAGTAACCATTAAAGAATGTGACATTTAGTACATTCACAATTTGTGCAACCACCACCACTATATAGTTCACAAACATTTTTATCACCACAAAGAATAGCACTGACTCATTAAGAATTTACTGCCCATTCTACTCTTCCTCAGCCACTGGTGACCATCAGCCTACTTTCTGTTTCTAGGGACTTAACCATTGTGGATATTCCTTATAAATGGAATCATATAATTTGTGGCCCTTTACACCTGGCTTCTTTCAGTTAATACAATGTTTCTGAGGTTCATCCACATTGTGGCATGCATCAGTACTTTTTCAGTAAAGTATTTTTAAATTGTGGTAAAATGTATATAACATAAAATTTACCATATTACCCATTTTTAACTGTATAGTTTAGTGGTACTAGGTACATTCATATTGTTACCACCAGCCATCTTCAGAATTCTTTTCATCTTGTAAAAATGAAACTCATTATTTATTAAACAGCAATTCCTCATTTCCTCCTCTCCCAGTCCCTGGCAACCACCATTATACTTTCTTTATCTATTTATTTGACTGCTCTGGGTACCTAATATAATTACAATCATATAGTTTTTTGTGCCTTTTTGTTACTAGTTTATTTTACCAATGTCCTCAAGGTTCATGCATGTTATGGTATATGTCAGAATTTCCTTCCTTTTAAAATCTGAATATATTTATGTATATACCATGTTTTGCTTACCCATTCACTCATTGATGGACACTTGGGTTGCTTCCACATTTTAGCTATTGTCAATAATGCTGTTATGAACATGTATGTACAAATATCTCTTTGAGACTCTGCTTTCAATTCTTTTGGGTATATACCCAGAAATAGATTTGCTAGATAATACAATAATTGTAACAATTTTAATTTTTTGAGGAACCACCATAGTGTTTTCCATAGCAGTTGTACCATTACACATTACCAACAGTAATGAACAAGGGTTCCAATTTCTCCACATCCTTGTTAACCCTTGTGATTTTCTGTTGTTGTTGTTATTGATGGTAAGCATCACCTATTAAGTGTGAGGTGGCATCCCATTGTAGTTTTCATTTGCATTTCCCTAATGATTAGGGATTTTGAACATCTTTTCATGTGCTTATTGTCCATCTTTATATGTTCTTTGGAGAAACGTCTAAATCTTTCGCCTGTTTTTGAATTGAATTGTTTGTCGTGGAACTGTAGTAGTTCTCTGTGTATTCTGGATAGTAACCCTTAGATGATTTTCAAATACTTTCTGTATAGTATGTCTTTTCATTTTCTTAATAAAATCCTTTGATGCGCAAAAGTTGTAAATTTTGATAAAGGCCAATTTACCAATATTTTTCTCTTTTTCCTTAAATTTTGGTGTCCTAAGAAACTATTGCCAAATCCAAGGTCATGAAGATTTTTCTCTATACTTTCTTCTAAAAGTTTTATAGTTTAGCTCTTAAAGTCACTGATCTATTTTTTGTATATGATGTGAGGTAACAGGCCACGTCCATTCTTTCACATGTCAATTTCTAGTTGTCTCAGTACCATTTGTTGAAGAGACTATTTTTTATCCCACAGAATTATCCTGGCAACTTATTGGAACTCAGTTGGTCATAGATGTATGGTTTTTATTTCTAGACTCTCAATTTTATTACATTGGTCTATATGTCCATCTTTATGCCAGTACAGACTGTTTTGATTACTATAGCTATGCTGTAAGTTTTGATATTGGGGAAGTGTGAATCTTCCAGCCCTCTTCTTTTTCAATATTGGTTTGGCTATTCTTCAGCATTTTCCACATGAATTTCAGGATAAGCTTTTCCATCTTGTACAAAAGGCTATAGTACTTTGGTAGGGTCTGCATTTAATCTGTTAGATTGTTTTGGGTGGTATTGATATTTAAATAATATTAAGGCTTTCGATCCATGAACAAGTGATGTCTTTTCACTTTTTTAGATCTTATCTAATTTCTTTTAGCAATGTTTTGTAGTTTTCAGTGTACAAGTCTTATATCTCTTTGGTTAAATTTATTTAAAAGTGTTTTATTCTTTTAGAGACTTGTAAGAATTTACTAAATTCTTTTTTAAAAATTTCATTGCTGGTGTATAGAAACACAACTGATTTTGCAGTTTATATTATACCCTGCAACTTTGTTGAATTCACTTATTCTAGTTGTTCTTTTGTGGATTCTTTGGATTTTCTATACAGGATCATGCCATTTGTCAACAGGGATAGTTTTACTTCTTTTCCATTTTTAATGCCTTTTATTTCTTGCCTGATTTCTCTGGCTAGAACTTCCAGTGCAATATAGAATACAGGTGGTAAAAACAGGCATCCTTGTCTTGTTCTGGATCTTAAGGAGGAAAATTTTTATCTTTCATCATTGAGTAGAATCTTGTCTGAGTTTTTCAGGAATTCCCTGTGATGTTTTAAGGAAGTTCCCTTCCAATTCTAGTTTTCTGAATGTTTTTACCATGAGGGGATATTCAATTTTATGAAATGGTTTTTCAGTATCAATTGAGATGTATCTGTGTAATTTTTTTTCTTTTATTCTATTAATGCTGTTTTTACATCTTTCATTTTCTTCTGTTGAAACATCCTTGCATTTCTGGGATAAATCCCACTTGGTCATGGTACATAATCCTTTTAACATGCTATTGAATTCTGTTTGCTAATATGGTGTTAAATTTTTTGTATGCACATTCATAAGGGAAGTTGGTTTCTAATTTCATTGTGGTGTTGTCTAGCTTTGAAGTTAGGGTGATGTTGGTGTCATAGAATGAATTAGGAAATGTTCCCCTCTCTTGTATTTTTTTTGGAAGAGTTTAAGAAAGATTGGTGTCAATTCTCTAAATATTTGGTAGAATTCACCAGTGAAGACATCTCATGCTGTACTTTCCTTTGTCAGCAAGTTTTTGAGTACAGATTCAATGTCTTTATTTATTATAGCTATGTTGAGATTTTCTTCTTGAGTCAGTTTTGATAATTCATGTGTTTCTAGGAATTTGCCAATTTCATCTAGGTTAATGTTGGTTTACAATTGTTCAAAGTATTCTCTTACCCTCATTTCTGTAAGGTTGATAGTAATGGCCCCACTTTCATTTTGATTTTAATTATTTGCATTTTCTCTTCTTTTTTCTAGGTAAAGATTTGTTAATTTGTTGGTTTTCAAAGAACCAGTTTCTGGTGTTGTTGATTATTGTTTTTCTATTCTCTATTTAGTTTGTCTTCTCTTTAATCTTTATTATTTCCTTACTTCTGCTAGCTTTGGGCTTAATTTGGTCTTCTTTTCCAGTTTGTTGAAGTATAGAGACGGGTTATTGATTTGAGATCTTACTTTTTTTAACATAGGCATTACAGCTACAAATTTCCCTCTGATCTATGTCTTTGGTGTAACCTACAAATTTTGCTTTTAACTTTAATATGTCTCAAAGTATTTCAAATTTCACTTGTGATTTCCTCTTTGTGACCCATTTGGTTGTTTACAAAGTTGCAGTTTAATTTCCAAATTTAATGAATTTCCCAATTTTACTGATTTCTAGTTTCATCCCGTTGAGGTTAGAGAAAAAAAATTTTGTATAATTTTATTCTTTGTAAATTTATTGAGACTTGTTTTGTGGCCTGAAATGTGTTCTATCCTTGAGAATGTTCCATGTGCACTTGAGTATGTATTCTATTGTTATGTGGATTACTGTGTCTGTTAATGCTAGTTGATTTATAGTGTTATTTGAGTCCTCTATTTCCTGATCTCCTGTCTAGATTTTCTATCCACTATTGAAAGCAGACTATTGAATTCTTCAACTATTATTATAAAACTATCTAATTTTCTCCATCAATTCTGTCAGTGTTTGCTTCACATATTTTGGACTCTGCTGTTTGGTGAACATTTGTTTGCAATTGTTATATCTTCTCACCAAAATGATTCTTTTATTCTTCTTTGTTTCTTGTAACAGTTTTTTCACTTAAGGTCTACTTTGTCTAATATTAACATTGCCATACAAGCTCTCTTTTGGTTATTCATGCATGGAGTCTTTTTCCATCCTTTTAATTTCAACCTATATGTGTTTCTGGATGTAAAATGACTCTCTTGTAGATAATATGGAGTTAGATTATATATTTTTAATCTATTCTGCAAATCTCTTTTAATTGGTAAGTTTAATCCATTTACATTTAAATCGATTACTGATAAGGAAGCACTTCTGCTAGTTTTCTATATTTGTTTCTCAGAATATCTTGTTGTTCACGAATTGCTCCCATACTGCCTTCTATTATGTTTCATTAATTTCTTCCCAGTATATCTCCTTCCATATTTCCTTTTCTATATATTTTTTTTAGTTATTAATGGTTATACTAGTGATTACAAATTTATACCAATGTCTCTTGAATTGATTCCAACTTAGTTTCAATAGCATACAAAACTGTTTCTATAAATGTCCATCACCTGCTCTTATATTGTTGTCTCCATATCTTTATTCATTACATGAACATTAAAGATTTATAATTAGTTTTATATGCTTGACTCTTAAATCATGTAAGAAATAAAAAGGAGTTAAAAACCAAAAATATAATAATATTGGTTTTTATATCTACCTATGTAGTTACCTTTACCATTGTTCTTTATTTCTTTATATGTCTTCAAGCTACTGTCAAATGTCCTTTCATTTCAGCCTATAGGACTCCCTTTGGTATTTCTTATAGGGTGGGTCTACTAGTGATGAACTCTCTTTGCTTTTGTGTCTGGCAATGTCTTAGTTTCTCTTTAATTTTTGAAGGAAAGTTTTGCCATATATCTGAAATTCTTTTTTGACAGTTTTTTCCCCCCAGAATTTTAAATATGTCATCCCATTGCTTCTGGCCTCTTTGGTTTCTAATGTGGATTTGACTTTTAAACTTATTGAGAATTTCTTTTTTTTTTTTAATTTTTAAAAATGTTTTATTTACTTTTGAGAGAGACAGAGTATGAGTGGAGAGAGGCAGAGAGAGACGGAGACTCAGAATCTGAAGCAGGCTCCAGGCTCTGAGCTGTTGGCACAAAGCCCCATGCAGGGCTTGAACCCATGAACCATGAGATCATGACCTGAACCAAAGTCAGATGCTTAACCAACTGAGCCAGCAAGGTGCCCCTAAACTTATTGAGGATTTCTTATTCATAATGAGTCACTTCTTTCTTGCTGCTTTTAAGATCCTCTCTTTGTAAAGTGATTATTATGCACCCCTGTGTGAATCTCTTTGAGTTTATTATATTTGGGATTTAAAGGATTTCTTGCATGTGTAGCTTATATCTTTCTTCAAGTTTGAGAAGTTTTCAGCTATTGTTTCTTCAAATATTCTTTTTTATCCCTTTTATCTTCTCTTCTTCTGGTATTCCCATAATATGTTGGCATGCTGAATGATGTCTGACAAGTCCCTTAGTCTCTGTTCATTTTCCATTGTTTTCTTTTTGCTTCTCCAAATTGATAATTTCAATTGTGCTATGTTCAAGTTGGCCAGTTTCCTCTGCCTACTCAAATCTGCTGTTGAACCTTCCTGGTGAGTTTTTCATTTTAGCTATTGTAATTTTAGCTCTAGAATTTCTACTTGGTTCCTTTTTATAATTTCTGTTTCTTTATTGATGGTCTCTATTTGTTCATTATTATCCAAGATTCTTTTTATTTCAAATTTTTATTTAAATTCCAGTTAGTTACATACACTGCAATAATAGTTTCAGGAGTAGAATTCAGTGATCCATCACTTACGTACAGTACCCAGTGCTCATCATAACAAGTAGTCCTCCTTAATATCCATCACCCATCTAGCCCACCCCTCCACCTACCTCTCTGTATCAACCCTGTTTGTTCTCTACCTTTAAGAGTCTCTCTGGTTGGTCCCCTCTGTCTTTTCCCCTCTCCCATATGTTCATCTGTTTTGTTTCTTAAATTCCACATATAAGTGAAATCATATGATATCTGTCTTTCTCTGACTGACTTATTTCACTTACATAATACACTCTAGCTCTACCCACTTTGTTGTAAATGGCAAGATTTCATTCATATTGATCTCCAAGTAACATTCCATTGCACATATATACCACATCTTCTTCACGCATTCATCAGTTGATGAACATCTGGGCTGTTTCCATAATGTGGCTATTGTTGATAATGCTGCTTTAAACATCAGGGTGCATGTGTCCCTTCATATCAGTATTTTTGTATACTGTGAGTAAATACCTAGTAGTGCAATTGCTGGGTTGTAGGGTAGTTCTATTTTTAATTTTTTGAGGAAACCTCCATACTGTTTTCCAGAGTGGCTGCACCAGCTTGCATTCCTACCAGCAGTGCAAAAGAGATCCTCTTTCTCTGCATCCTTGTCAACATCTGTTGTTGCCTGAGTTGTTAATGTTAGCCATTCTGACAGGTGTGAGGTGGTAGCTCATTGTGGTTTTGATTTGTATTTCCCTGATGATGAGTGATGTTGAGCATTTTTTCATGTGTCAGTTGGCCACCTGGATGTCTTCTTTGGAAAAGTCATGCCTTTTGCCCATGTCTTCACCGGATTATTTGTTTTTTGGGTGTTGAGTTCTGTAAGTTCTTTATAGATTTTGGATACTAACGTTTTATCTGATATGTCGTTTGCAGATATCTTCTCCCATTCTGTCAGTTGCCTTTTAGTTTTGCTGATTGTTTCCTTCCCTGTGCAGAAGCTTTTTATTTTGATGGGGTCCCAATAGTTCATTTTTTTGTTTCCCTTGCCTCCAGAGATGTGTTGAGTAAGAAGTTGCTGTAGCCAAGGTCGAAGAGGTTTTTGCCTGCTTTCTCCTCGAGGATTTTGATGGCTTCCTGTCTTACATTCAGATATTTCATCCATTTTGAGTTTATTTTTGTGTATGGTGTAAGAAAGTGATCCAGGTTCATTTTTCTGCATGTTGCTGTCCAGTTTTCCCAGCACCACTTGTTGAAGAGACTGTCTTTATTCCATTGGATATTCTTTCCTGCTTTGTCAAAGATTAGTTGGCCATATGTTTGTGGATCCATTTCTGGGTTCTCTATTCTGTTCCATTGATCTGAGTGTCTGTTTTTGTGCCAGTACCATACTGTCTTGATGATTAGAGCTTTGTAGTATAGCTTGAAGTTTGGGATTGTGATGCCTCCTGCTTTGGTTTTCTTTTTCAAGATTGCTTTGGCTATTTGGGGTCTTTTCTGGTTCCATACAAATTTTAGGAGGTTGTTCTAGCTACTTGTTGGTTTTCATTCACGTCTTCAATGTATGCAGAAGCACTCTGCATTTGAAGTCACATAATCCTGATGACAGCAAAATATTGTTGATATGCCAGTCCAAACTGAGGACCATTGAATGAATTAGCTTCTAATATGTTTGCTTACTCACTTGCCATTTTCATACTCAAGTAATAAACAGAAATGAATTGTGTTTCACTATCCACAGCATATTTGTTCTCTAGAGGGGACCACTTCACAAAAATGGCAGCATAATTAATTCACCAGGGTTAGCTTCCAGACACCATCTTTCTCACTCCTGAAAATACCAATGTAGTCACTCTTGAAAGACAAATAAGTATCTGCGATGTGTTTATTGTGTCCCTGGAGTTCATGAGCCAGTTTACCCACTGGCTCCCATTCTTCCTATAGATATAAACTTTGTGGTTATTTTGGCCAAGAACAATCTGAGTATGACCCCTATTCTATGCATGACAAGTGACTGGCTCTAGTAAAAAGTTGTTGCAAAGACAATATTCTTGATGTTTTCAAAAGGTATAAAGCTAGGGTCAGGGCAGTCCTGAGTCTCAAAATGGAGAATTAAAAGACACTGGTCTCAAAATGGAGAATTAGAACAGACCCTTTTCTACTCTGTCACTTTTATAGTGGGTTGTATCTTCTGCTGCTGCTTTTTGTAGACACTTTTACTATATTGTCTGTGTTTTCTTATTTAGTTTTATATGTTTTATCCTTTTAATTTTTGACATTTTAGGGTATTTTACCTTTTTTTCTAGTGGTTATCTTGAGGATGTATTCTTCTTCTTAAGTTGTTATCTATGCATAATAACAATTTATTTCCCCTTATGAAAAGTGAAATTAGTGTAATGCTTCTTCTTCTACTTGTCTTTGTTCTCATATTACCACCAATTTGCCACTGTTGTTTGTAGCTTTACACTTAAATAAATTAAATAATCACTACAGTTCTTTGAGCATGGCCTCTCCGTGCATCTTTTCATTGGCTGGAGATCATCTTGTAGTAGATATTTTTAAAGGGCTTATGGGGGGCCTGTGTTTCATTTATAATATCCCATGGTGCATATACAACAATATATTCATAATACTATCAGCCAGTCCCTGAATTATGTACATTCCTTGAATTCTATAAAATTCATTTTTAGGTTTTCTTAATTTTAGTTTTAATTAAAAAAATTTTTTAAATGTATATTTTATTTTTGAGAGAGAGGGACAGAGTGCAAGCAGGGGAGGTGCAGAGAGAGAGGGAGACACAGAATCCAAAGCAGGCTCCAGGCTCTAGGCTGTCAGCACAGAGCCCTACTCCAGCTTGAACCTATGGACCACAAGATCATGACCTGAGTGGAAGATGGATGATCAATCAAGTGAGCTACCCAGGCGCTCCCATTTTTAGGTTTAAAAAAAAAGTTTATTTATTTATTTTGAGAGAGACAGGGAGAGCGAGAGTGGGGGGGGGGGGGGTAGAGATAGAGGGAGAGAGAGAATCCCAAGCAGGCTCGGCGCTGTGAATGCAGAAGCTAACACAGGGCTCCATCTCACAAACTGTGAGATCACGACCTGAGCCATTATCAAGAGTCTGATGCTTAACTGAGCCACCCAGGCACCCCATTTTTAGGTTTTTAATTCAAAATATTGTCAGGAAAGAGAAAGGTCTATTTTTGGTTAAAAATGAGAAACAAGATAGCTTTTCATTAAATGTAAAAATGTTAGGTATAAAGCAATTAGCCATGAATCTGGCAGATATGTCATAAAATGCTAACTACTTAAGGGTTCTAACTGCATAAATATACAATGTATGAGGTTTTTACTGCTCTTATTATTATTTTACTGTTACTGTTATACTGTTCTTTAGTTAAGGATTATTATAACAAAGAAGTTACACTAGTATCTACAGCTCTCCAATGCATTGTTTTTACCTTTGTCTTCACTAAATAGCTCATACACACCATCACTAATATCTTGATATAGATAAATGTTATTAGTTTCTAACTGCTCACTGAATGGTTAAAATGGATGTCCCTGTAGCACTCTAACTCATTCTCCTTTCCTCTGAAACCAGGCATTCTCCATGAAAGCTATTCTCAACATTTTGTAGTCATTCTTGATTACTTCTATGTCCTATGCATTACCAACCTTGTTCTACCCACTGTTTATAATCTCATCAGTTGTAAACTTTCCCATGGTGACTGCTTCTCCATTTTTGTTGTTGTTGTTGTTGTTGTTACTCTACTTTAGGCTCTCATTTGGCCTACTACAATAGCTTCTTAAACATGTTCCTCCTTCACTAATGGATTATATACTACTGGAAAACACTCTTCCTAAAGTATGTTACAAGCAACCCAGGTATATTTTAAAGCCAAGGTTTTATGTGGAAGAATTTACATTTTTCCTTGTTCAGAAGCCTTATGATTTTTTTTTCCTGGAAATTTCATTTTTTAAATGAAATTATATTGACAGTATACTTAGAAATAGAAATTTAATGAAGTTTTATTGTGAATCCTTTTAAATGTAAAAAATCTTTTAGTAAACTGAAAAGCACTTGGCAATTTTATGAGTTTCCATAATTCACCTTTGCTTAAAGTATGTGAGAGAATAGTGAGAATGAAGCTATTGGGAGGGAGATAACTGGAGATTTTGAGAGACTAACATTTGTAGAAATTGTTTATTATATTAATAGCAACGATGCTAAATGATCTCCAGATTAGAATTATAACCAAGAGCTTTCTTTGCTTTTACCAATAAATATAGAAGTGGGCCGGGAATCACCTTACTCCATTTGTAAAGTGGGAACAATATCAACTACACTATCTTGGGTAATATGTCCAAATCCTATAGTGTCTGACACTGTAGGAAGTCAATAAATGGAACTATAATGTTAATTCTTCTTCTGATGTCAATTACAATGGTATAATACCAATTCACAACAATTTCGTTAATATTGAACTATTAGTAATACCTAATAGGTTAGTGCCTTGCGTTTAAAAAACATGAGTTAATCGAATTCATACAAGATTATATGTAACTAGATTTTAAATGTAATAAGCTATTTGTTGTCTAACAGTTATTTAATTTAGATACAATGAGGTGAGCTATGTGAATATGCTCTAGAGAATCAAGTAAAATAATGTATGTGAAGCAGCTTTGTAAACTCTAAAAAATAATGCAGAGGCTAATTATTGTATTTTGTTATTTTACCCATGACATTAGTAGGACTTAATGGTATGGCTTTAAGTTAGAATAAAGGAGATAAAAATAAAGGTAATTAAATTAAAAAAAAAAAAAAACCTATGCCAGAACAAGTAGATAAAAGTTCTGAAGGCCTATTTAATAAAAGCCTTATTTATTTCAGTTTGAATCATGAAAAAGGCTGTGACCACCACAAAAATATAAGCTAAAAGTGAATCTAATTTTCTGTAACTTTTCTAAAATAATAATAGTTAAAAAAAGCCAGGGCTCCATTTTTTTTAATGTACCAGACATTTTTTGTTGTTATTTAATAGCATTAATTCTATTTTTTTTAAATTTTTTTTTTTTTCCAGCGTTTATTTATTTTTGGGACAGAGAGAGACAGAGCATGAACGGGGGAGGGGCAGAAAGAGAGGGAGACACAGAATCAAAACAGGCTCCAGGCTCCGAGCCAACAGCCCAGAGCCTGACGCGGGGCTCGAACTCACGGACCGCGAGATCGTGACCTGGCTGAAGTCGGACGCTTAACCGACTGCGCCACCCAGGCGCCCCAATAGCATTAATTCTAAATAATATTAATATACAGAATAGGGAAAATAATTCCAGGAAAGAATGATACTCATTTACATGATTACTTTCACAAAGGGTAGGGATCATATGCATGATTATTCGTTGTTCAAAAATATTTTCATGCTAAAAATAAATGAAACATTATATATCTAGGTGTGTGATGATTTATAAAACACAATTTTGTAAAATGATTGTTAACAAACAGAATGTTGAATGCTGCCAACAGAACTGTTTGGTGATTTTTAAGAAAGCCTTTTTGGAAATTCATCAAACACTGCCATCTAGGAAACTTGTTATTCATGGACCGGTTGGTAAAAATGTTCAGCCAAATGAATGTAAGAAAGCTTAAAATGGTTGGCATACCATACCAAGATCAGCCTTAAGATCTGTTGGCAGACTTAACTTTCTTGATCCTTTAACTGAAACAACAGAAAAAGGAAAAAGGCAGATGTTAATTATATGAAATTAAAGAGGAGTGTGGGGGAACAGTATGTCTTATATATAATTATTAAATCCTAATGAGCGTTATATTTAGTGAGCATGTATAGAAGCAGAAATATTGTTTGATGTTAGTTTGTTGTCATTCAGTAGTAATTGTTTAATATGCAAACAGAAACATGACAAAAGCAATTGTTCTTATAGTAGATAATTCAGTATATCTTTGCATAGTTTTTTTTCATATGTGGCATTAGAAGTGATTTTTTGTTTAATTTGGGAAGGACCAAAAATCCATATTGGATAAATCTAATAGGTAAAAAAATATGGCAACAAATGTATGAGCTCCTATCATAAATAACTGATAAGAGTAAAAACAGATGGTAAAACCTGTCAACATTTTTTTGAAATAGAAAATTCTATTTTATAGATGTATATATGATATGGTCAAGGAAATTTCGCCATGGAAGTGGCAGATGAAATGACTTCAATATTGACTAGTACAATGTTAAATTCAATAGATAAGAAAATTTTGAAAATAAAAAATATTTGAAAATGAATTATATTATAAACAAGCTATCAGAAAATGTTTGAATAAACCAAGAAAACACCTATAATTTATTTAAAAAATTTCCTCATTATTTGTCTGCTAATAAAAATTTTACACTGGGTATCTCAAAATATTTAACTAGAATGCATGTTATAATAAAAAGAATGCATAAAAGAAATCATGTTACACATCTTTTCTGTCACTTAAGACTTTAAGAGTCTAGTTGATGTCATCAATTATACCCTCTAAGTGATTTTTCTTTACAAATAGGAAAGCTATTTTATTTTTTAATTTATTTTTAAAGTTTATTCATTTTGAGAGGGAGTGCATGCACGAACGGGGTAGGGGCAGAGAGAGAGAGGGAATGAGAGAAAATCCCAAGCAGGCTCTACACTGCCAATGCAGAGTCTGACATGGGGCTCTAACCCACAAATGGTGAGATCACGACCTGAGCCAAAACCAACAGTCTGATGCTCAATGGACTGAGTCACCCAGGTGCTCCAGAAAGTTATTTTACAATAAAGATGCAGGATGATGAAGTAGAAAGAATATTCCATTTAAAATCAGAAAACCTGGCTCACAAATTTCTGAATTTTGCCACCTATAAGTTTGAAAAAAAAAAAAAAAAACCCTTTTTCAATTTGTAACTTAATCTTATCCGTCAAATAAATAACATTCTGAATACGATCTTTAATGTTTCTGATGGAATATGATTGGAATACATTTTTTAATCGGTTTTAGAAAATCTAAATATAATACAAACTTAAATATATTTTTATGTGTCCTGAAATATTACTTATTTCTTGATTTTTTTTCAACCAATCATTTAAAAATTAAACCCCATTCTTGGGCGCCTGGGTGGCTCAGTCGGTTGAGTGTCTGACTTCAGCTCAGGTCATGATCTCCTGGTCTGTGGGTTTGAGCCCCGCGTCTGGCTCTGTGCTGACAACTCAGAGCCTGGAGCCTGCTTCGGATTTTATGTCTCCCTCTCTCTGCCCCTCCCCCGCTCATGCTGTCTCTCTGTCAAAAATAAATATTAAAAAAAAAAATTTAACAAAAATTAAAACCCCATTCTTATTTCACAAGTCATAACAAAATAGGTGGCAAGCTGGATTTGGCCTGTGGGCTGTGGTTTGCTTATTACTAGATGCCATGTTGAACTACTTGTAAAAGGAAATCTAAGTATTATCATTTTAATAAAAATAATAGCAGCTGGCAATTGTTGCTATGATAAAACATTAAAAATAATTCTATTAAGATTAAGGGGCAGGGACTCCTGGAGGCCTCAGTCCATTAGGAACCCACTCTTGATTTCTGCTCAGGTGATGATTTCAGGGTCATGGAATCCAGCCCGGCTCTGGGCTGAGCAAGGAGCCTCCTTGGGGTTCTCTTTTCCTCTGCCCTTCTCCCCCACTTGCATGCATGTGTTCTCTCACTCTCTTTCAAAAAAATAAAAAATAAAAAATAAAGAGATTAAGGGGCAATCAGTAAATCAAATTTTAGTAATTTGGGTTTAGAATTCGCACAAGCAAAAATTTATTTATATCAAAATATGGCAAACTAAGTATATGTAATATGCTTCAGAAGAGATTGCAAATATATTTTGTAAATTCCTAATTCAGATGAAGTGAAGGAGTGGGGTGTGTTCACTAATCTTTCATTTAATTTTTTAATAACTAATGTAAGGATTGGTTTCATAATTTATGTCAATTGTTTCTATTTTATTTTTAAATAGGGTATTTCAACATATCTATATAGTATTAATTACTTTAAATGAATTACAGTGATGTTTTCAAAAAGTCGAACAGTCCCTGCTTATTGGTCATAAGCCCAGATGCATACAGGAGGACAATGACCACAATGTCACATGCCTTCCCACTTTCCACTCTTCTTTTTGATGGAAAATTCACTTGTATATTGTGAATTGTATATTCTAGTATCTAACTTAGTCTGTCTTCCAAATCTCCTCCATGTTTTTAGATTCCCCTCTCCATTTTATTACCTGTCTTTTTGGTTTCCTGTAGAAAGCCTGAAAACTGGAGTCCCCTCACAAACCCCAATTTCAATAGTATAACTGAAGGAGTTATACTGAAAGGGAGTGATTTGGTGGGATTAATTAGGGAAGTTTAATAACAATGTTAATAATTATTCATGCACAGAATGATTCTCTTCACTTGCCCAAATAAACTTTTTTTGTGGGGGGAGGGGCTCTTTAGTGTCCAGGCTCTTAGTGTCCAGACAACTAGTAAATTCTTACTTGTCCTCCAAGACAGCTCAGAAATCACCTCCTTTTTGAATGCAGCCTCAAATTTAAGGTTTCATCTGGTGCCATTATCTTTACTTTCATAGCATCTTGTGCACATTTCCTTTATAACACTTAACACATTTTTTACACTTGATTTTTTTAATGCTACTATCCATTAACATCCTGAAACTGAGTTCTCCAAAGGTGGGAGGTTGTATTCCCAATACCTAATAAATTATTGACATAGAGTAGGTGTACAATAAGTGTTTGCTGAATGAATGTTGAAAAAAAGCCAATAAAGTCAGAGGTAGGTGGTGAAGAATTACACTGAAGAGGGCTAAGCAGAGAGAGAAAGTATGTTCAAGTGTTAGAGAAATATATTACACATGAACGTTTGAGGAATTTGGGTTGGAAGATGAATAAGGCAAGAGGTAGTAACAGGCCTTTAGTCTTGCAAATGTACAGGATAAAAACCTTTGCAATGTTCCCCTGGGAATGTGCCTCTCTGAATTGGTACATTTTTACTGTTCTCTAAGCTAAAGCATATGCACTGCGGAGAAAATTGTAAATAGAAACTTCTCAGAATGACTCACTGGCTTAGCACATTACACAAAAAAGAGAGAAAGAGAATCTTGGCTCCCAGGAATCTTAGAGGTCATCTAGTCAAATACCCTATTCAATGAAAGTATTTCTCCTACAACATTCTTGATATCCTATCTATTTGAATAGATTTGATTGAAACCTTTAAAGGTAGAAAAAAAAAATCCGATTTGGGGTTGCTATATTGCTACATATATTTCCTTCTATGTGAGCTCAAACTATTTTCCTTTACCATTTATAATTGTCCCAGTTCCGGCCTCTAGAGCAATAAAGAATAAATGATTCTTGCTCTCATATGTCAGATCTTAAAGCCTCTGCAGAGACTTAGGGGCCATCTCCAGGTACTCCAAACAGATAGGCAGGAATTTTTATTTTAAGATGGTGATACTGATGCAAAGAGGTTGGTAGATCACATTTTGAGAAATAACATTTTATGGTTTTATGAACATTAACCTATGGGACTTTCATTCAGGAACCTTCCACAAGAAGTATTTCCTGAGATGCACCCTAGATTTTTCATATGAGACACCATTTGTCCTAGTTGTTAAATTAGATGTATATACAGTTACAGATAGATACATAGATATTCATAACACTTTTATGATCTTTAAAAATTGATTATTATATTCATTTTCAAGTTAACAGGTGCTTTTGGTTCCTTTGAGTTAAGTAAAAAAAAAAAAAAAACAAATTTTGTCATCTCTATTTTCGATCTTACATTTTCTAAATTTTAATTGGTCTTTTTTCCCCTCTGTAAAGTTCCATAAAGACTTTTTGCTTTTCTCCTATGCAGGTTTCCTGTTTTTTAGATGAAGCGAAGTCCAGTGATCCAGAACACAAGTGACCTGGATTCATATCATGACTCAACCATTTGCCAGGTGAGTGAGTGACGCTGGGGTAGTAGTTACTTAATCTCAGGAAGAGTATGTTTCCCTTTCTCTGTAAAATGGAAATAATAATAGTCCCTACTTCATAGGGATCTCTATCAGCATTAATTAAGTGAATATGTGTAATGCATTTAGCATGGTGTGGTATCTAATAAGAATTCAGTGTTAGCTATTAATTTCATAATTAGTTGACAAGAAAATATTGTTTCTCTGTGGTATTCTATATCAGAAATGACTTGTCTGGGCAATGTGTTGTATTTAAAATCTGGTACCTAGGATTAAACATTGCACATTGGGATAGTCTCCAATTGTATATAGCACTATTATTTGTTTGCTCTGCACAGTAGTACTTCCTAAGAGTCCACTGCTCTTTTCAATAGTAATGCCATGCACTTAATTCATAATGGGCTTATTTTCCATGAAAATCTCTTTAAATCATGTTGTGCATTCTCTTCTAGAGTACATTTTTAATCCTTCACACTTTGAAAAACTGCTTATCTTGGCTCACAGATAATAGTGACACAGCAAATAGTGACATAGGTAATCCACCTGCAGGGCAGGGACTATTGCTGCACCAAGTGTTAGACTTAAAACAGTTTGATTTCTTATTATCTTAATTCTGTTAGGTTCTGGGCAAATTGTCAGGAAACTCTTGTCCCTTTAACATGTTATGGCATACACTTTTGAAAAAAAAACCCAGAAAATTCATGAATGTACACTAAAAAAGTGAATTTTATCCTATATAAATTATATCTCAATAAAACTGAATTTAAAAAATTCATAGAAAATTATCCCCACAGAAAGGGTTATTCACTCACCTAATCACATCTATCACCTCTGACTTACCTAGAAAATATCAGGTAGGATGGCATAAGAGACCAAAGATGATGCAAATGAATGAAATAATTGACTGATGGCAAAATACATAGTAATATATATAAATTCAGCCCTAAAGTTCAGGTGATGGCCTAAAACAGCACCAGATTATAAACTTTTGCAAGACTATTTATCTCTATTCTAGAATTTCTGCCTCCAGGCTCACTTACAATAATAGGTGGAGTAGTCTGATAGCTTACCGTAGCTTATGCCAGAATGAGGTAGTATGTTCAGGCCTTTTAAATAAGAACAGAACTTCAGGCACTACAATACTATTTTAACTAGGGGGCTTCATGCATCATTAATGTATCAAATCCTTCAATCACTTGTTATATTCACGTGCTTTTTTTCCCAACTCCTAATTCAAGTCAAAGTCAATGGAAAGAGCAGCCTGGCTCATCAGAGATATGTTGTATTGGCCTCAACTCTCAGAACAAACTCTTAACTATAGAGAGCAAACTGATGGTTACCAGAGGAAAGGTGGGCAGGGGGATGGGTAAAATAGGTGATAGGGAAATACACTTGTGATGAGCATGAGTGTGGCATGGGAGTGCTGAATCACTATATTGTACACCTGAAACTAATATTATACTACATATTAACTAAATGGAATTTAAGTAAACACTTGAAAAATAACACATAAAAAAAAAAAACCTCTTGGGGTGCCTGAGTGGCTCAGTTTGTTAAGCATCCAACTTGGCTCAGGTCATGATCTCACGGTCTGTGTCAGGCTCTGTGTTGACAGCTTGGAGCCTGAAGCCTGCTTCAGAGTCTGTGTCTCCCTCTCTCTACACCCCTTGCCCGCTTACACTCTGTCTCTCTCTCAAAAATAAACATTAAAAAAAAAAAAAAACAACCTCTCAGGTCCTTAATTCCACAGCTGAATCAAAAATTTTGGAACAAAACAAACCCTGAGTCAGTCTGAATGTGGCTTACTACTTTAATGGGAAATAAAATACAGAGATAGGCTAGAAATTTCTAATTGAAAGATTTTGATTAGTTGTTTCTTGGTTAGAAACAACTGGATTGACTTTTTGATTTCCAATGAAAGATTTCTATTTGATAACTTGGCTAAAGATATCATGGTAGGTAAGTTCAAATTTCTCTGACTCCAAAGCTATGCCCTTTCCAGTAAGCAACATAATATGTATGATATATGTATGATACAGAAGATACCACTTGTGTGGCCTAGATGTCTTCTGCAAAATAAATAAATCTAATGATAAATTCAAAGTTGTTTAGATTGAAATGTTTATAAAATTTATCTGTGTATTGATTCATTCACTGACTAGTTGGAACAAAGTAACAAATTTCATTTGTCTGTATCTTCCCTAAGCCAGAAACTAAGATAAAACAAAAATACCTGCTATGTATATAGGTACAGTTCAAACACATATGCACAATTTTGGAGTCACCATCCATGGTAGAGCACTGAAAGGCCTACATGCCTCTATATTACTCCCCCTGCCCTCACCTTTTTAGGAAGTTGCTAAGGCATATCCAGGCAAAGAAGTATCTTTATTAGAATTTTCCTCAGCATAAAAAAAATGTTTAACGTCATGACTTCACTTTTCTTACAATATCAATATCAATATATATATATATATATATATATATATATATATATATATATATATATATATCCTATTTCTATCTGGACAGTGTTAATGAATCAGTAACTTGTTATTAGTGTTGTATGAATGAGAGTTAAAAGATTGGGAAACTTTACTTCTGTTCTTATCTACCTTGAATTATAAATCCCAGAGAGAACTAGTTTCTTCAACATACTTTTTTAATAGGAGGACAAATAATTTGGGATCAGAGGAACTTGAAGTCTGAAGATACGAGTTGGTTTAGACTAAGTCATTTATTATTAGCAGGGTTATCTTGAGCAAGTTATGAAATTTTTCCTTAGTCATAATTTCTTCAGAGTTGCTGTAGGATTGAATAAGATAATACATATGAAAACACTTTGTTTGCTTTAAAGTACTATACCAACATTGATTACAATTTTTAGCAAACAAGGCTTGATAAATTCAAATGTGATAATTTGTTGATTTTATGCACTATAAAACTAAAAACCATTTTTGTATTTAGCTTTTCCTGGAACTTAAATGGTAAACTATATTTCTAATGTTTCATGCAAAGTATATTTCTTAAGTTCTTTTGAATTTCTTTGTTAAAACATTCTCTTCATAGCAATTTTGTCACTGCTTGCCTATGTTTTAATTTCAGTTGTGATTAGTTTTTTGCAATTTTCATATTTCTTTTTTTCATTTTATTAATGAAACCAGGAAAACGCATAGGCTTTATAACCAAATGTAACCAAGTTAGAATTCCAGCTCTACTTAATTAAATACTCTGACCATCAGTTTTCTCCTCAGAAAAAGGCCTATCACAGGGGTGTTGTATTACATAAGAAAAAAGTAAGTTATGGTTTGGAAAATTATGGGTTACAACTATTTTTAGGATCCTTGGTTACTGACTTAACTTGGATTCTAGAATATTGGTAATGTATGCTTCTTAAATTGCAAATCTGGTCACAACCATTTTGTAATGAATGCCTAATTTAAGGAAGCTATAAAACCTGTGTTTGATTTTGATTTGGTCTCTCTGAGCAGTATCAAATATTCAATGGCTCTGCTTAAAACAGATTATAAGACCTTCCTTTCTGCTATTTCTGAGAGAACATTGCCCCTTTGAGGCAATTCTTTGGTGGAATTTCAGGGTTCATCACAGTAGTTTCTGCTCATAGAAAATACTTAATTGTATTATGAAGAATTAGGAGAATTTTTACAAAATCACTCTACTTTTTGGCTCTTAAGTTTCCCTGAATTCTCTGTTGCTCCCCTCATATTTTCTTATAGGTATGATAAAAGTATTCAGGTTTAAAGCAGAAAAACAACATTATCAAAATTCTATAGAACATTTCAAAGTCTTTCACAAAAGCCCTAACAATTCCTGTTTTGTATTGAATGAAGTCAGTGTCCATGGTTTTATTACTTCAGGGAAATTTGTCTTCATTCACCATGAGGGACCTGTATTTTCAGCACAGATAGGAATAAAGCTTTTGAGACAAATTGTGAAGTCCAGAAAATTGTAGAGATATGAAAAACTTGTTTGTTCACAAAAGAGATTTTCTCTTTCACCTGGCAAGTGATGTACTTGATTCCTCTGTCTCACAGCTGGTATTTCATTCCTATACAAGCCTGGTGCTGCCTCAGGAGTTCTGGTAGCAAGTCCTAAAGGAAGGGAATAAAAACTATTGGCATATAATTTCTTAGCCCAGGTGAACCCAGAAGTTTTATCTAAGGGGTGAATTGCATGATAACTATCTGGAAGGGTCTCTATTTTGTGCATTTATCTGGATGTTTTGGCACTGCCCTAACAGAGGACTATTTGAACGGAAGAAGCTTGCTTCTTTGGAGGATGTACTGGGTTTCTAGAAATGTAGAACCATGCAGAACAAGCATTCAATGTAGGCTATAAGACTTAGTTCTAACTCCGGTTTGAGAACAGAGCTGGTTGTTTCTTCGTTAGTTGTTGTGATGTTAGCCTCTATGAAATTTTGATAAAGATATCTTTACTAAAGAAACCTAAATAAACATATTTTAATAATGATAAATAATTCTATCACCCTAGCCTTAACTTGAACTTGATAGCATAGTAAGTCTATTGTATACTGTGGACAGTGTGAATTATGAGGATTGATGGCTGTAGAGGTAGCAGGAATATTAGAACCCGATGCTAGCCTAGAAAAAGATGTTCATCTGAGCAAATAATTTTTAAAGACACACCTTTAAGGAATAAAAATTAGAAAAATGCACATCTTGTGGGCAGATATAACCCTACAGTTGAAGGCTTGGGTAGTTTTCAACTCTTTGTCCAAAGAAAAGGCGTCTATTTCCTTGACGGATTGCAGTTCTGTTCCAGGTAAGTGAAGCTAGGGCTGAATGTTCCTGCTCATCCCCTTGGAAGGTATGTTTATGCAGTACACAAACTGCACAGCCTTACCTAGTGAGTGAAAAATGGTTACACAGCTTTAAGGAAAAACAGCTGACTCTTGGTAAAATTATTAGTTTAATATTGGTTTCTGCAGATACACTGTCAGGTCTATTTGGCATGGAGTATGTTATTTTGTTCATTAGTTTATTCTCCAGGGATAGATAGCATAATATCTACATAACTACACATACTGAAAATTACCTGTTAAATAGTTGGGTGAATGAATAAATAATATGAAATGGCTATAGTATCCTGGAAGTTAAGAACATCAGCATTCTGGTTGGCTCACTGAGATTCTTTCAGCTCTGAATTCCTATTCTGTTCTCATTGTCCTCAAATAAATATTTAATAGACTTAAACTTTGCTCTATTTTACTTGCAGTTTATTGAGCTAAAAGGGAGTTTGAGATCCATGTAGAAAATCAGAATTATAAAATTATTACTGGTCTCTGGCTTGCC
Organism: Puma concolor; assembly: GCF_028749965.1. Lineage (NCBI taxonomy): Eukaryota > Metazoa > Chordata > Mammalia > Carnivora > Felidae > Puma > Puma concolor. Next base: position 92,791,881 of record NC_141675.1, read on the forward strand.
TAATTACCAGCCATTCTTACTCAGCTCTTTGCATCAATGTTCTAATCTACTTTTATCAGACTTTGAAGGGGTTAAGGTTTGAGATCACAAAATAGATACTGAGAGGGTAAGTGTAACTATTGAAAAAATATTTTAAAAATTTTCACAGAGCCATAGTTCTCAAATGGTCCAGAGACCAGAAGCATTGGCATCACCTGGGATCTTGCTTTGCAAAATTTCAGGCCCCTCTCTAGACACTCAGTGCCCAATTAGAATCTTTGGCACTCAGCAATCTGTGTTTTAACAAAATGTTCACATCATTCTCATACAGGCTTATGTTTGAGAACCATTGCATTAAGGAAAAAAAAAGACAAGAATAGTATTGGCTCTTAAATGCTACATACATATGAAAAAGGGGAGATATACCCACATACAAACATAATAATTGACATTATTAATCAGATCTAGTTTTTTTAGTACGTGAATCAAGGAGACATTAGAAGGCATGGCTGCTTTTCTTAATTTTTCAGAAGTCAGATGTATTATTATTTTCTAGTTTCCCTTTATTACACATATTGATTCTGCCCTTTATAAGTTATCTAAACATTTTCACTGTTTATATTTTCATTCTTTTCTGCCTTTAGAGATAATAGGCTTCATGAGATTTAAACTACCATTAAAGTCTTAAATGTGCTTTTTTGGGTTACATTTTAGTTTTATGAGATTGGACTAAAAAGTCTGCATTTACCCTAACAATACCTCTCCTGATAATCTAGATTAAATAAAGCAATTCCTACAATAGGAAGAGATTTCAGAATGTAGTTTTATGTATATGTGTTGCTGTGGTATTCTAGGAATAGCATTGGGTACATTCTCCTTTATGGGCTTAGAAAGACCCTTTAATGCAACACCATTATTTTTATTTTTTCATGGGAAATGAATGGAATAATCAAATATTATTTCTAATTTTCTTAAGATAAAATAAACTTTGTTGGCACTGTTCCCAGAAGGATAGATTTCATATATTTTAACAAACATAAAATGACTAAAAAGTTGTTATAAGGAAAAAAAAATCATTCCTCAACTGTGAATATGATTTAAGGCTGCTACTAAAGAAGAGTGGGCCCTGCCCAGCAAACCAGTCTCAAATAAGGCACTGAAGTGATAAGTGAATCTTATCACAGCCAATCATTTCTGTCCCAAGTATCCTAATACAAAAGTAGTCAAAGCCTTGCTGCTTTGAAGTAATCTACCTTATGGCATGCAAAGTCCTGACTCTGCCTTGCAAAACAAACAAACAAAACAAAACAAAGCAAAAAGAAAAAGTGTCTTGGTGGTGTTTCCAGATCTACCCTAACATAATAAAAAAACATCAGAGGCAAAAGTCTAAAAGCCTACGATAATTACCATAATTAATTATGATATTGAAAGACATGCCTGAGACTGGAAATAAGAGATGTTTGCTAATACCACATATATTCAACATTATATTGGAGGTCCTAGTTAATTTCTTCCTTTAGAAATAAGAATAGAACTGCTCTTTTAACAGTAGGCATAATTGGATACACAATCCAAAAGAATTTATAAATTATTGGAAGTTATCAAGTTTTCTGGATGACATCAATATACACAAATTAATTGCATTTTTATAACCTAGTCACAAACAATAAGAAAAAAATAAAAAAATTATGACGTATAAAAACACCAAATACCAAGGAATAAATCTAATGAAAGGTATGCAAGACCTCTAAAAAGAAAACTAAATATGTTACTGAGAGAAAGATGTATGTGGAACAAATAAAACTTTTATACTATTAATGGAAGTAAAATTGGTGCAATCATTTTAGAAAACTCAGTAGTATTTACTGAAGCTGAACATAAACATACCCTATGACCTCCAGGCTTCACTCCCAGAAACACGTACAACAAAAATGAGTTTATATTTGCAATAAAAATTTTACAAGATTGGTCATAACATAACCCCAAATTGAAAGCCACCTAAATGTGCAGCAACAATAAAATGCATAGATATATTCATTTAATGGAGTATCACACAGAACTAAAAATCATTCAATGTGACTGAATATCATATACGTAATGTTGAGCAAACTTAGAAAAAAGAAGTAAATACTGCATGTTTCCATTCATATGAGAGTCCAAAACTCACAAAACTAATTTATGGTTAAAAGTCAGAACAGTGGGTACCTTTGTGAGAGTAAGTGGCTGAGAGGCAGGAGGGAGGTTTCTGGTGTTCTACAGACATTCTGTATTATACCTCAGTTAAAAAAGTTTACTCCTAAAGAGGTAAGACCAAGGTATACAAAAAAAAAAATTCCAAAGAAACAAACAAAAAAGGAAAAGTTGTAGTATTAATAGTAAACAAAGTGGAATTCAGGTAAAAAGACATGAACAATGGTGGTTTAGGTATAAGATGCACTTTTTGTCAATATAGTTTAAAATATCTACACATGAATATTTTTAACACAGCAGATATAAGGAAAAATAGAAACATATTATTAGTACAGTATTTTAATTCTCCTTTTCTCCATCCTTGGCAAGTCAAGTAATTAAAATATAAAGACATGAAAGACTTAAATAACAATGAAGCAGCACTTATAGCTACTTAATTCTGCTACAAGTTAACATTAATAACTCTGGTAAAAGAAAAAAAAAAACTCTACCATATGGAAATTACTATTAATGCAATCACAATTTATCAAAAGCTCTGATACATACAATGCAGAGTTCAATGGGAAATTTAACCTTAGTATAGCAACATGTAAGAAATAAATGAATTAAGCATCTACCACAAAAAAATTGAAACGTGAAAAATTAGAAAACAGAGGAGGGAACTAATAAAGTTAAAAGCAGAAATTAAGTTAAAACCCCTAAAATCCAGTAAAACTTTTGTTCAAGTTTAAAAAACAAAACAGAAAGGGGCACCTGGGCAGCTCAGTTGGTAAAGTGTCCCACTCTTGATTTCCACTCAGGTCATGATCTTATGGTTTGTGGGATCCAGCCCCACCTTGGGCTCTGCACTGCTGAGGGATTCTCTCTCCCCCTCTCTCTGTCCCTCTCCAGCTTGCACGTGTGTACACACACACACACACACACACACACACACATTCTTTCTCTAAATTAAAAAAAAAAACAACAGAAAAATAGATTGACTATTAACTAGCCTAATTGAAGAGCCACAATCTTTGTGTATGTTACATTGAATATTGCTAGAAAATTTCTAGGATGAAAATAGCTTTCTTTACAGACAATATGAAGATACAAAATCAATAATTATAAAGGGTAAGTGACTTGATGGGAGAATTCTACCAAAACTTTAAAAAGCAGATAATTACAATTGTATTTAAATTAATGAGCATAAAGAAAAAAGTCCACAAAGGAAATGTCTGAATGCAAAAAACTGCTGTAAGGCAAGAGATACCACAAGCAAAGTTAAAATGAGAAAAATATGTGGATCTCAGGTCATAAAAGGGTAATCTTAATTTATAAAGAGGCAATAAAAATTGATATGAAAATGACAACTCTATAGAAAATGGGCAAATTGTATGAATAGATGATTTATAGAAAAAAATAAATAGGTCTTAAACAGTTGAAAAGGTATTCAATATCACGTTTGTGAAAGATAAATTGAAACTACATTGACCTTTTCTTATCAGCATTACAAAAATTAAAAAAAAAAAGATAACCATTGTTTGTATGTTACTGATGGCAAGAGAGAAAATTGCTGCAAACTCTAAGGAGAGCAATTTGGGAAAATTTATAAAAATTAGATAGGCATATACTCTTTGACTCAGAAGCTCCAATTTTAGGAATTTACAGATCTACTGGTACACATTTGTTTGTTTGTTTGTTTGTTTATTTAATGTTTATTTTTGAGAGAGAGAGAGAGAGACAGACAGACAGAACACAAGCAGGGTAGGGGCAGAGAGAGAGGGGGGACACAGAATCCAAAGCAGGCTCCAGGCTCTGAGCTCTGAGCTGTCAACACAGAGCCTGATGCGGGCTCCAACTCACAAACCAGGAGATCATGACCTGAGCCAAAGTCCGATGTTCAATCGACTAAGCCACCCAGGCGCCCCTACCTGTACACGTTTATAATGAGGAAGGTATGAAGGTTAGTCACTGCAGCATTGTTTGACATGGCAGAACACTGGTAGCAAACTAAGGGTCCCTTAATTGGTGAAATAGTAAATAAATTATAGTAACTGCATGCATCTCAATAACATACAACTGTAATGATTATTTAAGAAATGGAAAGACAAGATACACAGTACAGTGAATCAAGCAAAGTATATTGAAATGTATATACTATACTAGTGTATAGAACAGGAAGCCAAAATGAATATACTATGTCTTTTTGGCTTGTTTACAAATATGAATTGAAAAGATAAATAAGAAAGTAACAATGTTTATTTTTCAAAAGGATGGAAACAAAGTATGGGGAAGGGTGGGAGGGAGATTTTTAAATACCATTTCTCTTTGACTTTTGAACCCTATATTACTATTAAAATTCAGATTACAGGGGTGCCTGGGTGGTTCAGTTGGTTAAGCACCTGATCTTGATTTTGGCTCAGGTCATGATCTCGCGGTTGTGAGATCCAGCCCTGTGCTGGGCTCTGCACTGAGTGTGGAGCCTGCTTGGGATTCTCTCCCTCTGCCCTCCCCTGCTTGCATGAATATTCTCTCTCTCTCTCTCTCTCTCTCTCTCTCTCTCAAAAAAAAAAAAAAATTAAAAATTTAAATTTAGCTTATGGATGAGAATTTAAAGTGAAGTTATTTAAATTGATATAGGATATTGAATTTTATATTGAAGATTTATGACATGAGAAAATATCAAAGTAATATTTTAAGGAGATTAGTTTTGCAACATGATATGCAAAATGAATTGTAAGGATGAGAGATCACAGAGACACCTGTTAAGATAATTTTTGTGATACTCTAAATGTAGGATACTAAATGCCTAAATTAGGATGGTGCCTACAGGATAGAAATACAAAAGAAAGGGTAAAAGTATGAGATCATATTTAAAATAAAAGCAATGAAATAAAGATTAAATAGATAGGGTTAAAAGAAAACTTTATACAGGACACTAGATTCTACTTTGCCTCACATTCCTGAAGAATAAGGATAAACAATTAACAACTCTTAAGAGATAGAATGAATTGGGGGTGCCTGAGTGGCTCAGTAGGTTAAACATCCAACTTCATTCAGCTCAGGTCATGATTTCATAGTACATGAGTTCGAGCCCCACATCAGGCTCTGTGCTGACAGCTCAGAGCCTGGAGCCTGCTTCAGATTCTGTGTCTCCCCCTCTCTCTGCCCCTCCCTCGTTCATGGTCTCTCTCTCTCTTTCTCTCTCTCTCTCAAAAATAAACATAAAAAAAAGAGATAGAGTAAATTAAAGAAATATCACAGTTAGAAAAGAATTTCCAAAAGTCAAAATTAATTGCTTTTTAAGGCATTAAATGTTCATAAATTTATATGAAGTTAAAATAAAAATTAATTATAAGGAATTATAATTTTTTGATACTCTGAAAACATAGAGTTCAATGTCAAAGAAATACGTAATATTTTTTGGTGTTCAAAAATTTACATATACTGTATATGTATTGGAGAAAAATCAGGTAAATAAATGGAAAAATATAAGCTAACCATTTATAATCCCACCACCCAACAATTTCTACTAACATTTTTTTGTACACCTTAAAAGACCTATTCCTAGGAATCTTTATACTCACATTTTTAATATACTTTGGTAGGCTCATGCTTTCTTGATGCTTTACTTCCAGCATATTATCATTTTTTCTTTTTTTGAAAAAAAAAAACCTTTGTTTAAAATGTCTTTATATGTGGGGCGCCTGGGTGGCGCAGTCGGTTAAGCGTCCGACTTCAGCCAGGTCACGATCTCGCGGTCCGTGAGTTCGAGCCCCGCGTCAGGCTCTGGGCTGATGGCTCAGAGCCTGGAGCCTGTTTCCGATTCTGTGTCTCCCTCTCTCTCTGCCCCTCCCCCGTTCATGCTCTGTCTCTCTCTGTCCCAAAAATAAATAAACGTGGAAAAAAAATTTTTTTTAAAAAAATAAAATGTCTTTATATGTACTACACTCGTATCTCTGATCTTAATTTTTTGGGAGGCCAAGAATTTTTTATATATTTGCTTATGGTAAAATTTCAGAAACTAAATTAGAAACAATTACTAAAATTATGAATTTCGCATTGTAAGAATTAAGAAAATAAAGCAGTAGATTACTGTAGTGAATTACAAGAAGGCTGAAAGTTAACATTCACGTTTACCTGAAGTGGGAGACTTGCAGCGCTCAAGTTCCAGGGGAACGGGACTATCATTTAGCTCAGTTAAACCTGAAAATGAAATGACAAGAAATTAGATAAATTTTGCTAACAAATTGTAGATAATTCTTATATATTCATTCCTAAAATTTTCAAAAGGTTTTTCTTCTCCCTGTGAAACTTTTCTATTCTCATGTTATGACAATGATTCTGAAAATTTGTTTCAGTAAGTTATACCAGAAACAATAAGGAGCAATAACTAATAGATAAATACAAGGAGTAATTAACATAATGGTAGTAAAATACAAAATCTTCTTTCTTACTTTTTAACGTGAAATAGCTACTTTAATAAATGACCTAGTTTTATCTAAAAATAGACCAAAAATAATACAATTTATAAGGAGTTTTTAAAAAGACCTAATCAAATCTTCTTTCAAGATAAATGCTTATTGGCTTTTAAAAATAACTTTAAGGGATGCTACAGATTCTAAATATTATACTTAGTTATAAAAATGCAGTGTTGTATAATACATATTAAGTGACTTATTTGATGATATCAAATTCCTTCTTATAATAAGGATTACATTTTTCTTTTTTTAAAAAAATTTTTTAATTTTATTTATTTTAAGAGAGAGAGACAGAGAGAGAGAGAGAGAGAGCACATGTGAGTGGGGGAGGGGCAGAGAGAGAGAATCCCAGGCAGGCTCTGTGCTGACAGAGCTTGATCTCAGGAACTTCAACACCACAATCTGAGCTGAAACCAAGAGTCAGAGGTTCAACCAACTGAGCCACTCAGTCACCCCTCTCTTATTTTTAATACTCTGTTATGTAACTCTACTGACAAACACAAGGATAGGCACAATAAATAAACATTTTATAATTCTTGCTATCTGCCAGCCTGTGTTCCTGTGGCATTCATAAAATATCCTTAATTATGGTTTTCCTATACTTGTTAGAGATTTTTATATACTTTTTCCTTATAAAAAATATTCAGAGTTCCTACTTTAATGTAAATCTTTATACCCAGAAGTACTTATTTTTTTTTTTTCAACGTTTATTATTTTTGGGACAGAGAGAGACAGAGCATGAACGGGGGAGGGGCAGAGAGAGGGAGACACAGAATCGGAAACAGGCTCCAGGCTCTGAGCCATCAGCCCAGAGCCCGACGCGGGGCTCGAACTCACGGACCGCGAGATCGTGACCTGGCTGAAGTCGGACGCTTAACCGACTGCGCCACCCAGGCGCCCCCGGATGTACAGAAGTACTTATTAAAAACTATTGTCAATTACCAGAACTATCTTTGTCCATATTCCTTGCTACCACCCCTTTCTTGATATAATTTGTACCAATAAACTTACTATGGTTCAAAAAATTATAGAATTTGGGAAAAGGCTGCTGTGGTACTCTAGCCCACCTCTTATGTTTTACAGATAAGAAACTATGAGTTTGAAGAGTTTAAACAATTTAAGGTTACAGAACCAAGTATGTGCCAAATCTTGAATAGAATTATTTATATACTTAAGAGTCTTTTGTTAGAAGTAGGTACTGTGAATATTTTCTTCCAGTATGTGACCTATCTTGTCATTTTCTTTCTTTTTTTTTTTTTGTCATTTTCTTAATGAAAATGAAATCTTTTGATGTTCAGGAGATTAGTTTACTTGAAGGACCCTTTATGAAATTTTTTAATTGTGAATTTTTTATAATTCCTGTGTAAGTAATCTCTGCCTACTCATTGCTCATGAAGATATTATTGTATTCTCCAAGAAGCTTTTTTAATTTTCAGCTTTCAGTTTTAGGACTATAATTCATCTCAAATTTTGATTGTGGTGTGAGGTAGAGATTAAGGTTCATTTTTCCCTATATGTTGTTTGTCTAGTTCTTCCATCATTATTTGTTAAAAAGATTTTCCTTTTTTCATTGATTTTTATTAGTGCTTTAGTAAAAAATAAATTGGATACATATGTGTAAGTTTACTTCTAGACTTTGTATTTTGTAGTCATTGGTCTATTTGTCTATCTTTTTTTGACTACCACACTAATTAACGCAGGTCTATAGTACATCTTAAAGTCAGGTAGTAAAATACTCCAACTTTGTTCTTTTCCAAGAGTGTTTTAATTACTTTAGACTTTTTGCATTTCTAAATAAGTTTTAGAATCAATTTGTCAATTGCTACAAAAGGATATGCCAAATTTTTACTAGACTGTAATTTTGATAGAATAAACATTTTAAAAATATTCAGTCTCCCAACCTATAAACATGGTATTCTCCTCTATTTAAATGATGTTTTAAATTTTTTTTTTCTTTCTGCATGAGTTTGTAGATTTCAGTATAGAGGTTTTGTATGTGGCATTTTTCAAGTCTTTATTTCCTTTTTGGTTTTCTGTCTACTTCTTGTATCATTATTCGAAGTGGAGTACCGAAATTCCCAGTAATTATTGTTGGATTGTCTCTCTCCCTTTGATTCTGTCAAGTATTGCCTCATGTACTTTGTAGATCGGTCGTCAGATGCACAGATGTTATATCTTCTAGATGGGTTAACCATTTTTTCATTTTAGATGTCCCTATTTATAGTAACTTTTTTTTGCTTTAAAATCTATTTTGTCTGGTATTAACTACAGCTGTACTTGCTGTTTGCATGGTTTTTTTCTATCTCTTAACTTTCTTTTTTTTTTTTTTTTTTTTTCAACGTTTATTTATTTTTGGGACAGAGAGAGACAGAGCATGAACGGGGGAGGGGCAGAGAGAGAGGGAGGCACAGAATCGGAAACAGGCTGCAGGCTCTGAGCCATCAGCCCAGAGCCTGACGCGGGGCTCGAACTCACAGACCGCGAGATCATGACCTGGCTGAAGTCGGACGCTTAACCGACTGCGCCACCCAGGCGCCCCTATCTCTTAACTTTCAACGGATTTACATCTTTATGTGTGGCCTCTGACAGCATGGAGTTAAATCTTGGTTTTTTTAAAAAATCTGGCTCAACAGTCTTTGTCTTCTGATTGAATTGTTAAATCTATCCACATTTAATGTTATAACTGATACAGTTAGGTTACACCTGTCATTCTACTTTATTTTTCTGTATGTCTCATGTCTTTTTGTCCCTCTAATCTTCCTTACTGCTTTGTTTGGCATTAAATATTGTCTAGTGTAACTCATTCATTTCTTTAATGATTTTGTCATCATATTTTTGTCATTGCTCTAAGATAACATATACATCTTAACTTCTCAGTATCTACTTCAGATGTATATTAACTTAATTCCAGGGAGATGTAGCAATGTTATTCTTTCATACTTCTATTTCCTCTTTCCCCTTTATGTGCTATTACTGGCATACATAATACATCCATATGTGTTACAAATCCAGCAACATATTATTATAATGATTACTTTATATAACTCTGGGTTTTTATAAAACCTGAGAGAAGAAAGTGAGCAGAAAATATATTTATAGTTTGTATATTAACTTTGCAATTTATCATTTCTAGTTCTCTTCATTTGTTCCAGTCAATCCACCTGCTTTGTTTGCTTACTCAAATACAACTTTGCTCCCACCTACTTCCTTTGTGCTGTTATTCGAAAATATATTACATTTCTACATACTGTAGGCCCATCAAGACAATTTTATAATATTGTTTCATAAATGGCTTTTTAAATCAGTTAAGAGAAGAAGTCATGTACATTTATATTATTATTTTATAATTACATAGTTACCTTAGTAGTGTTCTTTTTCCCCTTGTGTGAATTCAAATTATCATCTGGCATTACTTTTTTTCAGCCTGAGAAAAACTTCCTTTAGTATTTCTTATAAAGTGGCCTATGCTAGCAACAAATTCTCTCATTTTTTGTTTATCGGGGAATGACTTTATTTCAGCTACATTTTTGAAAGATTGTTTTGCTGGATATAAGATTTTTGGGTTTAGGTTTTTCCTTTGAGCACTCTGAATATGTTGTCCTACTGCTTCTGGCCTCCATTGTTTCTAATGAACTGTTAATCCTACTTGAGTTCTGTTGTATGGGACAAGTCATTTTTCTCTTACTGTTTTCAAGATTTTTTTGCCTTTCAGCATTTTTACTATGATGTTTCTGGGTGTGGGTATCTTTGCATTTATCCTGTTTGGAGTTCACTGACATTTTAGACATATGCATTAATGGTTTTCATCAAATTTTGGAAGTTTTCAGCCATTATCTTTTTGAATATTTTCCTGCTTCTCTCTTTTCTACTCTTATTATGGACATGTTTGCTACATTTACAGTATCCTAAGCTTCTTTGAGGATTTGTTAATTTTTCTTAATTTTTTCCCCTCAGAATGCAGTCTCTATCAGTTTCCTTCAAGTTTGCTGATTCTGATTTCTGCCAGTTCAGATCTACTGTTGACTCCCTCTAGTAAATTTTTCTTTTCATTTACTGTACTTTTTGTACTGTACTTTTGTATAAGAATTTCCATTTGGGTCTTATTTTCCCTTGACCTCATTCACCCGTTTCATCGACGCTTCACCCTCTGCCTCTGAAAACCACCAATCTCTTCCCCAGATCTATGTGCTCATTTTTTTGTTGCTCTTTGTTCATTTTTAGATTCCACACATAAGTGATGTCATGGGTCTTATTTCACTGGGCACTGTAATGCTCTCAAGGTCCATCCATGTTCTTGCAAATGGCAAGATTTCCTTCTTTTTTATGGCTCAGTAATAATCCAGTTTGTGTGTGTGTGTGTGTGTGTGTGTGTGCATGTAACTCAATCGTATTTTCTTTATTCATCCATCCACTGATAACACTTAGGTTGTTTCTATATCTTGGAAAATATGTAAATAATGCTGCAATGAACATGGGAGTGGCGTATATCTTTTTGAGTTAGTTTTTTATTTTTTTGTATAGATACCCAGAAGTAGAATTGCTGGATTTTATGGTAGTTCTATTTTTAGTTTGTGAGGAACTTTCACACTGTTTTTCAAAGCATCTGCACCAATTTACATTCCTACCATCAGTGCACACAGGATTCCCTTTTCTCTACATACTTGCCAACACTTGTTATTTCTTGTTTTTTTGGTAATAACCATTCTAACAAATAGGAGGTGATGTCTCATTGTGGTTTTGATTTGCATTTCTCTGATGATTAGTGATGCTGGGCAAATTTCATGTACCTGCAGGTTATCTGCATGTCTTTTTTTTGGAAAAATATCTATTCAGATGCTCTGCTAATTTTTTAATTGAAAATTTTTTTTGCTATAGTTGTATAAGTTCTTTACATATTTTGGATATTAACCTGTTATCAGATATATGATTTTCAAATATTTTCTCTCATTTCACAGATTGTCTTTTCATTTTGTTGATGGTTTCCTTTGCTCTGCAGAAGTTTTTTAGTTTGATGTAGTCCTACTTGTATATTTTTGTTTTTGCTGCCTTTGCTTTGGTGTCAAATCCAAAAAATTATTGTCAAGACCCAGATCAAGGAAGGAGCTTACTGCCTATATTTTCTTGTAGGATTTTATGGTTTTGTATCTTATAGTCCAGTCTTTAATCTATTTTGAGTTAATTCTTGTGTATGTTATCAGATAGTTCTGTTTGCTTTTTATAACTTCAATCTCTTTGTTAATATTCTTTATTTGATGAGACATTATCATTATAGTTTACCTTCTTTAAACATGGTGTCTTTTGGCTCTTTAAAGATTTTTCATGGTTGTTATGAGGTCTTTGTTAAATCCAACATTTGAGCCCTCTCAGAGACCATTTCTATTGCCTTGTTTTTTCTGTGAATAAGTCACACTTTCCTGTTTTATTGTAGGTCTTATAATATTTTGTTGATAACGACCTATTAGGTAATACTGTATAGCAATTCCCTCCCTCTCTCTGGTTTTTTTGTTGTTATTTGCTTGTTTAGTGACTTGGCTAGACTATTTTAGTGAAGTTTATTTCCCTTACATTGTGAAGACTCTGATGTTGCTTATCAGAGGGTATAGCCTTCTGTGTGTATACTGTCACCCTGGGATGACAGTAGTTTTAGCAGGGTTCTCTTTGTCTCTTTCCCTGATCACTTCATTGATATCAAATCCAGCTATTAGCTATCACAGTCACAACCAGGTGAATGCTTTATTGTTTTTGACAATGCTCCAGGATATATATTACTCAATATTCTAATCCAATTCAGGCAGAAGTCATATTTGAAGCCAGTATTTGAGGTTTGTTCAAATCCCAACTCACCTTTGGCCTAGCTGGTTGCTCTTAAATAAGAGGAGCTGCCAGCCTCTTATTTGATTTCCAACAAATACTTCATTGGTTTTAAGGGCATCCTTAGGCTTGAACTTCCTCAAATTGTGTTTCAAATAAGCTAGTTTCTTTGGGGAGAGCTTCAAAGTTCATTGCCTCTTTCTCTCGGCAAAATTTCTGAGCCACTAGTCTGGACCTGAGGCAGGGATGGTAACCTCTGGCCTTCTCAGCTCTACTTTTCTGGCACGAAACCTCTGCCCTATGACCAAGCTGGGTGAGAGCAGTCAAGGCCTCAGCATTTTAGCTTGCTATGCCTGGGGTAGACATTTTGTCCTATGAGTGGGGGACTGACAGGGGAGAGAAGACTTTGACCTCTTGGCTACACTCACCAGGAATTTGTCCTTTGCAACTTGGAACGGGTGAGAAATGCTGGCAACCTGAAGGCAGGAGAGGTATACAGCAAGTTGTGGCTCAATATCAAACACAAACTTTTTACCAAGTGTCAGTAGATTTTCTTGAATAAATGTTTCTTTATTTTCTGTATCCTTTTAGGACAATCTCCAGAGGCTTTAAATGATTGCTGTTTTTAAAAAATACTTTTTACCAGTTTTACTTTTTTTCTGGAGAATGTGTCCATGGTGCTTCTCAAGATGCCATTTGGAAATCTATCCTGTACCTGATTTTTGTTTTGTTTTGGTTTTTTGTTTGAGAAAGAGAGTGAAGGAGGGGCAGAGGGAGAAGGAGAGAGAAAATCCCAAGCAGGCTCTGAGCTGTCAGCGCAGAGCCCAACACAGGGCTCCATCTCATGAACCATGAGATCATGACCTGAATCAAAATCAAAAGTCGGATGTTTAACTGACTGAGCCACTCAGACGCCCCTATCCAGTACCTGGTATTTCAAAAATAAATAAATTTCTCAATTGTTTCCTTTTATTATATAGAAAGATGATTGATTTTGTATACTGTGTACTCTTCGATGTTGCTAAGTTCACATATTGTTTTGTATTTTTTTTTTTTTTTTGTAGATTCCTTTGGGTGTCCTAATACACCACAATATCACTGGCAAATAAAGTGAGTTTTAATATTTTCTTGCTAAACCCTAGGCATATTATTTTTATATTGCTTTTGCCCTTACTAAGTCTTCAAGTACAATGTTAAACAAAGGTGATGAGAGTGTATATCATTGGCTTGTTACCAATTTTAGTGGAAAAACATCCAATATTCCACAATTAAGTGTGATGTTATTTGTAGGTTTTTATAGATTGGCTTTATTCATTTGAGGAAATATTCTATTCCTAGTTTTCTGGTGATTATTCTAAAGAAGTGTTAGTTTATGATTTTTTTTGCATGTATTGAGATGATCATATAATTTTCTCCTTTATTATGTTAATGAGTTGTTTTGCATTGATTGGTTTTCAAATATTAAACTCTTATTCTTGGGATAAAACCACCATGGTTATATTTTATCTTTCTTACATATGTCTGTCTTCCATTTACTAATATTTCTGAATCTATGTTCGTAAGTGAGACTGGCCTGTACTTTCCTTTAAGTTTGTCAAGTTTTTGGTTTCAGCATTGTGCTGTCCTCAGATAAGCAGTTGGGAAGATTTCACTCTTTTTTCTATTCCCCAAAATCATTTGCATAAGATTAGTGTTATTTATGTTTGATAGAATTAATCAGTGAAATTATTCAAAGCCTGTAGTTTTCTTTGTTGTGGTTATTTAATTTTGAATTCAAAAATTTTTTAAAGATAGGAGGCTATTTATATTTTCCAATGTGTTTGGTGTCAGTTTTTATAATTTTTTTCTTTCAAGACATCTCTTGCTTTCATCTATACAATGTATAGGCATAACGTTGTTCATAGTTTTACTTTATTATTTTTAATTTCTGTAGAATCCATAGTGATGTTCCCTTTTTAATTTATCATATTGGTTATTTTTTTTTCTTCTTTATCTATCTAACTAGGGTTTTACAGATTTAGTAAATTTTTTGAGGACACACCTTGTGGTTTTATTGATCTACTCTCTTGTTTGCCCTGTATTTCATTGATTTCTGTCTTTATTTCCTTCCTCTGTTTACTTTGTGTTACACTGTTCTTTTTTTTTTTTTGGTGTCTTAACAAAGTTTAGATTATTAATTTGATATTTTCTTTTCCAATATAAGCAATAATGTTCTAAATTTTTCCTTTAAGTACTACTTAAGTAACAGCTTACAAATTTTGATATTTTGTGTTTATACTTTCACTCAGTTCAAAAATATTTTAAAAATTTCCTGTGATTTGTTTTTTAAACCATGACACAGTCTTAATTTCAAAATGTTTGGGGATTTTAAGATATATTTCTATTATTGATTTCTAACTTAATTTCTCTTGTGATCAGAGAACATACTCTGCTTGATTTCAGTCCCCTATAATCCATTGTAACTTGTTTCCTGACTCAGTCTACATTTGTGAATGTTCCATTTCTACTTGAAAAAAATGCATATTTCCCTTTGTATGTGGTAGGTGGCTATTTTGGTCAGGACAATTTGGTTAAGAGGATTGCTTAATTTTTTTCTTAATATACTTACCAATTTTTCTTTATTTGTTCTATCAATTACTGAGGAGAAATAATGAATCCCCAGCTATGATTGTATATTTGTCTCTTTCTTTCTTTCTTTTGTTTACTTTCTATACTTTGAATACCTCCTATTAGGTCTGTACTTGTATAGGATTATTAATATCTTTCTGATAAAGTGATTCTTTTATAATTTGGAACTGCCTCTCTCTCTTCTCTTAATGTCTACTTTATCTCATAATGTAGCCCCATCAGCTCTCTTGAGGTTAATATTGATAAATAATTTGATAAAATTATTTTTCACTTCTTTTATTTTTAATCATTTGTATGTTTTTGTAATTAAAGTGCATCTCTTATAAACAGCATATAGTTGGTTTTTTTTTTTCCATCTTGTTTCATAATTTCTGCCCTTTTCTTGGGTGGGTGGGTGGGTGTGTGTGTGTGTGTGTGTGTGTGTGTGTGTGTGTAATATTTGCTCCATTTACACTTACTATAATATAATCCTTGTTAGAGTTAAGTTTACGTCTATCATTTTTTTTTCAGCATGTCCTTCTGTGCTTTTTTCCACTATTTCACTTTTCCGTCCTTTGAAAAAAATCAAATATTTTTTAGTATTCTATTTTATCTTCTCTTTGGCTACTTAGCTACACTTCTGTTTTATTTATTTATTTATTTATTTATTTATTTATTTATTTTTTAGTGGTGGTTCTAGGGATTATAATATGCATCTATAATTCATCGCAATCTACTTTTAATTATTATTGCATAATTTCTCTTATATGAAAGAAACATAACATGATTCTGTTTATGTCCCTCCCATCCTTTGTTACTATTGTCATTTATTTTTCTTCTACATTTTATAAACCCCATAATACAGTTAGTTTTTAATTTAAAAATTAGATAAACTCCTAGGGATTTTAAGAAATGACAAAATAATCTTTTATATTTACCCACATATTTATTCTTCTAATGCTTTTCATTCTTACTGTATATCTAAATCTCCATCTGGTATTATTTCCCTCAGCTTAAAAACCTCCTACACTGGGGCACATGTGTGGCCCAGTCAGTTGAGCACCCAATTCTTTGGTTTCTGTTCAGGTCATGACCCCAGCAGGGTCATGGGATCAAATACCACAGTGGACTGCACACTAAACATGAAACCTGCTTAAGATTCTCTCTCCTTCTCTCTCTCTCTCTCTCTCTCTCTCTCTCTCTCTCTCTCCCCTCCCTCTGCCCCTCTCCAACCCCCCCTTGCTCTTTCTCTCTCTCAAATAAAAATTAAAAACAAAACCAAAAACAACCTTTACCATATCTTGTAGTGCAAGTCTGCCCATGACAAATTTATTTACCGTTATTTTAAAATATTTTTGCTAGAGGGGTACCTGGGTGGCTCAGTTGGCTAAGCGTCTCTCTTTTTTTTAATGTTTATTTATTTTTGAGAGAGAGAGAGAGAGAGAGAGAGAGAAAGCATGAGTGGGGGAGGGGTGGCAGAGAAAGAGGAAGACACAGAATTCAAATAGGCTCTGGGGTCTGAGCTGTCAGCACAGAGCCCAATACTGGGCTCGAACTCATGAACCATGAGATCATGAGCAGAAGTTGGAAGCTTAACCGACTGAGCCACCTGGGCACCCCATAAGCATCTGACTCTTGATTTTGGCTCAGGTAATGATCTCACAGTTCATGAGATTCTTGGGATTCTCTGTCTCCCTCTCTCTGCTCATGTTTGCACATGTGCACTCTAAATGAACAAACAAATAAATAAATAAGACTTTTGCTAGATGTACAATTCTAGTTTTTCCTACTCTTTGCAGTCCATGCATCTATAGAAGGCCCACTCCTTTCTGCACCTGTGCCCAGATCAGTCACTTGCACCAAGTATGGGAGCAGCTGCAGCTTTCTGCTCATCTACGAATGTCTCTTTCACTCTGGAATTCACTTAATCAAGCCTTCTTTGAATCTACCACTTTTTAATATCCCCACAGAAAAGCATGATTTTAACTTTATCATTGTATTTATCACAGGGTTTTATTACTGTTGCGATCATTGTTGTTACTACAGGAATGAACTTTCATATCTCAACATCCTGTCTAGAAATGGAAAGCTCCTCTCTTGGTTTTATTTTATATCTTGGAAATACTGTGAAAGCTGGACTGAAGACATGGAAGACCAAGAGAATGGTAACTAGTCAAATTGATTAATCTATTCCTGATACTAGTAAGTATCCAATGAAGTACTCAGAGTACATTCCAGATAATTGTGCTTTTCCCAAAGATTATACTGAGATTTCCCAAAGAGATCTCCCAGAGATTAGGTGGAGAAAATTATGTCTGACATATAAATAGAGTAAAGCAAATTGACTAAACTTGGAAGATTTGTACAGTGATTCATTAGAAAATGCATAATAATAATATAAAAGGAAACATATAATAAATCCTGGTTGAGAACAGATACAGAAATTTTATGGTAAATAAACAACCGAATATCAGAAGACAAATCCCTTTGGGGTACAGTGAATTATATCAACTTTTATTTAAAAATGTTAAGCATGTACAGTTGACCCTTGCACACAATAAGAGTATGAACTACATGAATCCACTAACACACAAATTTTTTTAATAAGTAAGTATAGTGCAATATAGTGTAGTATAATGTATTTTCTTTTCCTTATTTTCTTGATAACATTTTCTTTAGCATACTTTATTGTAAGAATACAGTATATGATACAAGTAACATACAAAATATGTGTTAACTGACTGTTATCCATAAGGCCTTTGGTCAGTAGTTGGCTCTTGGAAGTTAAATTCTGGGGGAATCAAAAGTTAAACATAGATTTTTGACTGCAGAAGAGGGTTGGTGCCTCTAACCCCACAGTGTTTAAGGGTCAAGTGTATACCTATAATGTATCTTAGTGTATAATATAATTAAGATAGTATTTGAAATAGCAACTTGTGAATGTTAAATAAAATATCAGTATTCTTTAAGAGACTAAGACACAAGTGTCTCCATACATATAAATAGTCTATACTTTGGGGGATTTTCTTACCAAATTATCACTTATCATATAAAATGCTCTGGTCTGAATTTTTTCCAATTTGATTGACATTTTGGTGAGATAATTTTTTTCTGTGGGATAGTATATTATAGGATATTTACCTACATTCTATTTACTAGATGCCAGTAGAGCACCCCTCTTCTACTTGTGAGGGCCAAAAATGTCTTCAGACATTGCTAAACGTCCCATCGGGGACAAAATCATTCTTGGTTGAGACCACTGCCATAAGTTATATTAGCTTGTTTTATTTGTTTGACTCACACTGAGATTACTCACTAAACTCTAGAAAACCCACACATATTACTAAGTAATAGCTCTCCTACTTTTTATTTCCTTGTGCATTTTGTTTAAATTCAAAGATGAAACTTTATATTTTACCCACTAATTACAGTTCAATGTAGTTGCTTTCTAGCACAAAGTTTTGAGGTAAAAAAATTTACACTCTAAGACTAATTTCAAAAAAAAAATAAGTAAAATATAGACCTGAAAATCAGATATATAAAAAAACCATTTGTTTAACCAAATCATACTATTTTTCAATTTATTCCTCTTATTATGTAGCTCTCTCCTTTTCTTTTATGTACCTATTACAGTAGAGAACACCTCCTATTAACTAATCTTTTACATCTGTTCTGATTCCCATCCCTTCTCCCCTTCTTAAGGATTTTGCTCCTTTAGTTACCCCCTCTGTCCCTTATCACCAGTCTCTCTTTCTCTATGGATCACTCTCTATTCACATTAACTTTAAAATATGTTCTTTATCTAAAATGGAAAGACAAAAAATTCCCCCTCTTGACACTTTATTCCAGTCAAGTTACTGACTTCTTTTTTCTACACTCCTTCATAACCAAACATCTTGAAAGAGTTATCTACTTGTTCTGTTTCCTCATTTGCCACTCTTCTCTCTAATATAATTTTGGTTTCTCTCCCAATACTTTTCACAAACTACTTTTTAAAGAATCACTAATAACCTTCACAGAGCAAGACACACTAGTCACTTCTCTGAGCTTATTTTACTTAATCCTATCTTTAGCATTTGACATGGCTGATCGCTTCTTGAAACATTCCCCTTATTTTGGCTTCTGCAACAGTCTCATTTTTTCTCTTTTCTCTGGCAAGTCCTCTGGGCCAGCTCTCCTCTTCTTTGAAACGTAAATGTTGAAATTCCTAATGTCTCTATCCATAATCCTCCTCTTCCCTCCCTCTGTTTCCCCTTTCTCCCCTGTCTAGGTAATTTCATTTATTCCCATGTCATTACATATTATCTATATGCTAAAGACTCAACTAACAGCACTGATATTCAGATTTGTTTAGTTGTCCACGTGACATCTTCACTTGGATAAATGACAGACATACCAAATTCTAACATGTCTAAAACTGAAGTTTATTTTCCTTATTACCATATCCTACTCCAACCCTACCACAATCAGTGACTCAAGCCTAAATCTGGAAAGAATTTTTGATTCCACTCTCTGATCTTCCACATTGAATATAATTAGTAGCTCTAATGTACTAATGATATTTGGACCTATCCTTTCTTCTACAATAACATTGTTAAAACCCTAGTCAAAGCCACCTTCAATTCTTGCGTGGAGTACACACTGGCCTCCTAACTGGTATAATGGCCATCTTTTCTTTTTCTTCTTCTTTTCTTTTCTTTTCTTTTCTTTGCTCTTCCCCCCCCCCCCCCATGATATTTTCTTCATGCAGCAGTGTGGATGATATTTTTAAGACATAAAAGCATATCATTCTCCTCCTTGAAATAAAATGAGATTTCTTATAATTGCCTCAGGACATGTATAATCTTATTCCTGCTCATCTAGACATCAAAATCTTAACTCATTTTCCCTCTCAGTCCTTTTCTATTGCACTCCCAGCCTCCTTGGCCTTCTTTTTATTTCTAGAAGATAGTTAAGTCCTTTACCTTTAGAACCTTCTTATAAGGCTATTCACTCTGCCTGGAATACACCATTTCCTGCCTCATGTGGCTAGTTTTTTCTTGAAAAAGCTTTATGAAGGTTTAATTTACATATTTATAAAGTATATGATTTGATAAATTTTGACATATGTATACACCTGTGAAACTATCTCCACGATCAAGATAATAAACATATCCCTCATGCACAAGAGTTTCTTTGTGTCTTTTTGTAACCCTCCTTCCAGCCCTTCCCATAAGTGCCCCTTCCTACCCCCAGGCAACCACTAATCTGCTTTCGGTCACTATGCATTAGTTTTCATTTCCTAGAATTTTATATGAATATACACCTTTTTTTGCCTGGATTCTTTTATTCAGTGTAATTATTTTGAGATTCATTGATGTTGCAACATTTATCAATAGTGCATACCTAGGGGGGGAAAAAGAGAGGCATACCATAATAGACTCTTATCTATAAAGAACAAACTGAGAGTTGCTGGAGGGGAGGTGGGTGGGGGAATGGGTTAAGTGGGTGATGGCTATTAAGGAGGGCACTTGTGATGAGCACTGAGTGTTGTATGTAAATGATGAATCACTAAATTCTACTCCTGAAACTAATATTATACTATATGTTAACTAAAATTTAAATAAAAACTTGAAACATTAAAAAAAGGAAAAAAAAAGTGCTTACCTTTTTATTGCTTAGTAAACCACTGAACAGATATAACAGAATTTGTTTATTGGAAAATTTAGTTGTTTCAGGTTTTGACTACTACAAATGTTTCAGTGTTTGATTGCTATGCATGTGTTTGTATTGATATAGGCTTTCTACTTTCATTTGTCTAGCTTAAATAACGATATAAAATGACTAGATCATGTTATAAATGTATATTTAAATCTTTAATAACCTGCCAACTGATCATACCATTGTACATTCCTACCAGTAGGGTGGGAGAGTTTTGTTTCTTCCACATTCTTGCCAATACTTGGTGTGATCAACATTTTTGATTTTAGTCACTCTAACCGATGTACAATGATATGTCATTGTAGTCTTTTTTTATTTAATTAATTAATTTTGAGAGAGACAGAGATATTGCAGGCTGGGGACCAGTAAAGAGAGAGGGAGAGAGAAAATCTGCGCTGCCGGTGCAGAGCCCCATGTGGAGCTAAAACTCACAAACCATAAGATCATGACCTGAGGCAAACTAAGAGTTGGACACATAACCAACTGAGCCACCAAGGCACCTCTCTCATTATAGTTTTAATTTGATTTTCCTAATGATGAATGTTGAGAATCTTTTCATATGCTTTTCTTTATTGTTTAATTCTTCAATTTATTGATTGATTGAATTATAATAAAGGACTATCATTATATTTCTGGAATATTCTCTATTTAATTATTTTTGATATTCAGCTGGATTTTATTTCCTAAAACTTTTCTTTTTTTGTGTATAATATTAGTTTCAGGAGTAAAATTTAGTGATTCATCACTTACATATAACACCCAGTGCTCATCGCAAGAGCCCTCCTTAATACTCATCACCCATTTAACCCATTCCCCTGCCTACCTCCCCTGCTGTAGTTCTCAGTTTGTTCCCTATAGCTAACAGTCTGTTTTCTGCTTTGCCCCTCTTTTTTCTTTTTCCCTCTACATTCATCTGTTTGTTTTCTTAAATTCCATGTGAGTGAAATCATATGGTATTTTTCTTTCTCTGTCTTACTTTGCTTGGCGTAATACTCTCTAGCTCCATCCACATTTTTGCAAATGACAAGATTTCATTCTTTTCAATGGCTGAGTAATATTCCATTGTGTGTGTGTATGTATGTGTATATATGTATGTATGTGTGCAGATATATATATATATATATACACATATATATGTATATGTATATGTGTGTGTGTGTGTGTATATATACACAACACATCTTCCTTATCCATTAATTAGTTGATCAACATTTGGGCTGTTTCCATCATTTGGCCATTGTCATAATCATTACAGTTTTGATTTGTATTTACCTGATGATGAGGGTTGTTGAGTGTTTTTCATCTGTTAGTCATCTGTATGTCTTTTTAGGAAAAATACCTATTCATGTCTTCTGACCATTTTTTAAATGGATTATTTTTTGGGTGCTGAGTTTGATAAGTTCTTTATAGATTTTGGATACCAACCCTTTATCAGACATGTCATTTGCAAATATGTTCTCCCATTCCGAAGGTTGCCATTCAGTTTTGTTGATTGTTTCCTTCCCTGTTCATATGTTTATATGTTATCAGTATATCTTCCTTTGTGAACTACTTATTCAAATTTCTTGCCCATATTTTTATTGGGTTCTATGCTTTATTATAGTTTTTAGAATTTTAACAATCTATTCTACATACAAATCCCTTATAAGATATACGCTTTGTAAATATTTTCTCCTAGTCTGTGGCTCAACTTTTCATTCTCATAACATTATCTTTTGAAGAGCAGAAATTTTTATTTTTGAAGAAGTCCAGTGTAGTCATATGTTCTAATATGAAGCATGTAATTTAAAAAACTTTTGCCTAACCCAGTATCATAAAAATCTCCTCTTTTCCTAGATTTATAAAAATTTTAGGTTTTATATTAAGGCTAATGATCTATTTATAAGTTAATTTTTTGAAAAAATTTGTTACAATGTATGGATCAAAGTTAACTTTTTTCAATTGTTTAAGTATCATTTGTAGGAAAAACAATCCTTTCTCTACTTAGTTGCCTTTGCACCTCTGTCAAAAATTAGTTGTCCAAATATATTTGTGGGTATATTTCTGAAGTCTCTATTAAGGTCCATTGATCTATTTGTGTTTGGACTGACATTAAACTGTTCAATAACACTAATTTTTTAAAAAGTCTTTAAATCAGGTAGTGTTGGTCTTCCAACATTTCTCTTTTTTTTAAAAAAAAAGCTCTTTTGGCTCTAAATCTTTTGCATTTCTGTGTGGACTCTAGAATCAGTTTGTCAGTTTCTATTAAAAGTCTGCTAGAGTTTTATTGGAATTGTATTGAATTACAAATCAATTTGGGGAGAAATGAGATCTTAACACTGAGTCTTGTGAAACATGAACATGGTGTAATTCTTCATTTTTGAAGGGTATTTTTTTAACTTCTCTTAGCAATGTTTTCAGGTTTTCAATCTGGGTCTTTCACATCTGTTGTCTTATTTATGGCTGTTTCATATTTTTGATGCTATTATGAATGGTATTTTCAAATTTTAATTTCAGGTTGTTTGTTTTGGGTAGATAGAAATAAAATTGATTTCATACATTGACTTTGTGGCCTGTACTTTGTTAAACTCACTTATTAGTTCTAGTAGCTCTCTGTAGAATTCTTTAGATTTTTTTCTTTATGGATGATGATATCATCTATGAAAAAAGATGATTTAACTTCTTTTCCAATTTAGATAACTTTTTTTCTTGCCTGACTACACTCACTAGAATCTCTAGTACAATGTTAACTAGAAGTGGATGTGAATTTGAAGTTTTTTCTAGTCTGGCTGCTGGGAATAGGCACTGTTTCCTTTAATCCCTTCAGATGGTTCTTTATGTATTCCTAGTTAGTTTCATCATAGTATGTGTTGATCAGTACTTTGGTGAGGAGGAAACTATAGATCTCTGGGATCTTCTTTGTGAACTGCAGTTGCTCTGGTTTTCCTGGTTTCTCATCTCCATCTCATTAACTTAGGGAGTCAACTCGGTTTCTCTAGGGTTTCCCCTCCTCTTTTGCTGCAGTCTGCAAACTCTCAGGGCAGGAACGTGTGTGGTTATAGGGTTCACTTCTTTTGTTTCCCATTTTCAGAGATTACTGTATTTCATTGCCTGATGTCCTGCATCTTAAAAAAAGCCATAGTTTCATTTATTATATCTGTTTTGTTTGTTTGTTTATTTTAGACAAGACATTAATCTGGTCTGTATCTTGGTCTGAAGTATAAGTCCAAGGCATTGTCTGTTTCATTCTTATCTGACACAATTTCACTTAAATATTTCCTCCTCAGATAGGCCCTTCTCTCATAACACTCTCAAAAATAGGTCCACCTTTTCCCCCTTATCTCACTTTTCTCCTTGATGGCTTTGCTTTTTTCAATTATAATAGTACATCTATGGATTCTTTACATGTTTTACATATATGCATTCCTTACATATTTTCTATTCTAAACTGAGGAAAGAGTCCATAATTATTTCATTCATCACTGTATATCTTGTGCTTAGAAAAATGTTTGACACAAAAGATGCTTAATATTTTTTTGAATAAATGACCTCTTCCCATTTATTATTTACCATGATTTTTGCTCATTTTTGTTCATTGAGGCATTCTTTCCTTTCTTATTCTTTGTTTTACTTTTCCATTTTTTATATTCTCAAGTTCATTTTTATTTTACATTCATGTGCCTCTCTTTGCTAGTTCTCTTTTATTCTTCTTTCAATTTTTCCTTATGCTTCTATTTGTGTTCCCAGGATCTGTTATCGTTCCCCACAATCTGAAAAAGCCATGCAGTGAGAGTGGGAAAGTATCTATAGATAGACTTGAGACTTTTTAAAGGATCTTCCATTGCATTACAAGAAGTTGATGCACAAGCAAGTTTGTCTGACAGTGTTCTACCTTAAGCCTATTCCTCAACTCCTTTGGTTTAAACAGCATACTATTATTTTCTAACTAGCAAAATTTCTGTCATTTTCACAAGTAGAAGGAGCACTAGTTGACCAGGCAGCTGACTGGATGTTAGTCATTCCATAGACCAGTTGTTATACTGGAAAAGATATTTAACCTCTCTGAGGCTTGGTTTCATCTTTTATTAAAATAATAATGTCTACTATTTATAGAGTACTTTTACAAACATTAACCAAGAAAAGTTCCATAAGTCTTTAAGGGAGTTAAGGGATTATAATTTTTACTTGATATTAGAGAAAAAAGAAACTCAGAGAAGTTAAATGACTAGCCACAGATTACCGATATAATGAGTACTTCTTAAGTAGAAAAGGTAGAACTTGATATAAACCTCTGACTGCTATGCCTGCTGCTCTTTGCAAATCATTTTATTGGTTCCACAAATCATAATCTGTCAAATACAAAGATTTCCTTTGAGCCATAGAGTTTTGTTATTCTATGATGTGAAAGATTTGCAGATGGAATAAAGATTTAGGGTAGGCAGTTCCTTGGAACCTAAACTATCTTACAAAATGATCAGTGAAAGAGCCCAGGAAAAGATTGGTATTTAAGTGTTTCTCCAGAAATATAAGTATAAAGTTCAAAACAGAATGTGTGTCACTTTGAGATGTAATAAAATATAATATATAATCATGATATAATATAAAAGATAAAAACTGGATTTCAGAGAGCACCATGTCTAATCTCCTCAATTGTGAAAAATAATTTTAAATTGTTTTGTTTTTGAATATATTATTTCATTGATTGTGGGTAAAAACTGGGTAAAAAAGTGGTTTCTGATTATAGTATAATGAGATTGATTTCCAATGACCCTGAAACTTTGAGACACTTAGAGACACTGAATAATACAATGGAAAGCATATAAGTCTGTTTTGCATCAGATAGGCCTAATTCCCACTCATTGTAACTTTGAGAAACTAATTTAATATCCTTTGTCTTCATTTTTTTTCATCTATAGAGGAATCTACAGATAAATATCTATCTGCCATAAAGGGTTACAATGACCATTAAATAATATAACACTGAGTCAAACTGCCGAGCACAATCCCAGAATAGAATAGACACTCAGTGGAAGTGGATTAAGTTTCCCCAAGTAGGAACAATGCAGATATGCTTTCCTGAAAGCTAGGAAATAATTCATGAAAGGCCAAATAGTCTCTATTATAATAAAATGGAACTACAGAAACATAACCAGGTTTTATGATCCAATAAATTAAAAGCAAGTTTTCATAAAATTTATTTTTAAAAGCATATTCCAGGATATACCTTCAAGTCATTAATCAGTCCCGTATGATGTTGATTATCAAGAGAAGACTTTAAAGAAATTTGATTTCAAATTCCATGGCTTGTCTGAATTTCTAGGGAGCTCACTGGTGGAGACATGGAAGATCTCTTAATGGCCTCCTAAGGACTTGATTTTACTTCTGTCTTGACACTTCAGATCTTTGTTTAGAAAAAACTATTTGTTTTGCAAAATTCCAGTGAACCCAATAACTGCAGAAGCTATTTCTGTTCTCCCTTGTCAAATCTGAAAAATCCCTTGGCTGTTCATATGAGCAGAAAGAGCCTGCTGTCATGCTCTATCTTACTACCATCATCACAAATATACCTAGCATATTTGTGCTAGGTATAGAGGGTATAAAGAATTTTAGATATACTCTTCACATTCTTCCCATGCATTTGGAAAGGTAGAGCACATGCATAAAAATAAATAAAATACAAATGAATCTACACCAACTACCAACTGGTTCACGTTCTACCATGTCTACTATAGACACTGTAGGCATTTAAATGAATTGGCATAAAAGGGCTCTGATGGCAGGAGGAAAAGTTTACAACAGGAAGTGAAATTTGAGCAGGGTGTGTTCAGAGGGGGGATAATATGCATAAATTATAAGGATAGCAAGATAAATACCCTTGGCTTAAGGGGAGTGTTTTTATAGAAGAGTAGTAGAAATTTCATTTGAAAATATAGATAGGAATTATATTTTAGAGTACCCTGAATGAAGATTTAAAATCTTTGCTTTTTAAATCTGAAGGCTGTATAAGAGTATTGAAGGGTCAGAATAAGTGAGCATGTCTCTGAACTTCATTAACTGTTATACTGTGGTTGATACTGTAGAATCATGATTAAGAGCCTTCTCCTGCTTCTTATCCTCAGCATAAAGTTTCTCTTTTTACTATAAAAGCATTGCATTTTTATTAGAGAAATGTCAGAAAATACATTAAAACTAAAAGAAGAGATGTGTAAAAGCCACAGTCTCATGTTTAGAAACTTTTTTGATCCATATAGATGGATACATTCTCTGTCTCTCTGTCTCTGTCTCTGTCTCTGTCTCTCTCTCTCTCTCTCTCTCTCACACACACACACACACACACACACACACACACAGTCTTGGGGGAATCCAACCCTGAGAAGGCTAACCTGGGATTCAGAAGCTCCAGTATGTGTGTTAAACCACGTGGAGACTATTTACAGGAAAAGTTTTGGCTGAAACATTTTATGTGGAAGCGAGTGGGTGTGAAAGAATAGTATTAGGGTAGGAGTCAGCTAATTTTTTATATAAAGAGCAAGATAGTAGATATTTTGAGTATCATGGGCCATGTTTTCTGCTGCAACTGCTCAACTCTGCCATTGTAGTATGGATGCAGCCATAGATAATATGTAAATTATGAGTTTGACTGCATTCCAATAAAGCTTTATTTTGGGGAAATGAAATTTTACATAATTTTCAGGTGTCAAGAAATATTATAATACCTAATTGGTTTCTGTTTTAGGAGCAGCAGAAGCCAACATAGATATCAGTGTTCTATCATAAGTCACCAGGAGAAAAGACAGTGAAAAGCAACCAAAAAGGGGGTGTTCTACTAGAATAGAAAACTAGAGAATACCTATGATGAAAAATAAGTCACCCTATGGGCATTCCCAGAAAAATTTTAAGGATTTCATAGGAATTGGCATCCTTTAGCTAGAGGAAGACAATGTTTTAGGTTTTTATTAATGATGTGATCCGATTAATCATCTACAAACTGGTGAGGCGAGGTCTGAAGAAATTCAAAATACAAACAATATGTGTGTGTATACATGTATATGCCTATTTTATACAAACATGAAGCCATCATATATATTGTTAAGCAACCTTCTTTTTTTTTAATATGAAATTTATTGTCAAATTGGTTTCCATACAACACCCAGTACTCATCCCAACAGGTGCCCTCCTCAATACCCATCACACCCCCCCCCCCCCATCAACCCTCAGTTTGTTCTCAGCTTTTAAGAGACTCTTAATGGTTTGGCTCCCTCCCTTGCTAACTTTTTTTTTTTTCCCTTTCCCTCCCCCATGGTCTTCTGTTAAGTTTCTCAGGATCTACATAAGAGTGAAAACATATTGTATCTGTCTTTCTCTGTATGACTTACTTCACGTAGCATAACACTCTCCAGTTCCTTCTTTTTTTTTTTTTTATTTTAAAAAAATTTTTTTTTCAACGTTTATTTATTTTTGGGACAGAGAGAGACAGAGCATGAACGGGGGAGGGGCAGAGAGAGGGAGACACAGAATCGGAAACAGGCTCCAGGCTCTGAGCCATCAGCCCAGAGCCTGACGCGGGGCTCGAACTCACAGACCGCGAGATCGTGACCTGGCTGAAGTCGGACGCTTAACCGACTGCGCCACCCAGGCGCCCCTCCTTCTTTTTTAACATAACACTGATCAATATGTTGTAAACCTCTTCTTGTCGATGAATGTTAGCCCATAATATCACTAATAATATCTGCACCTCCAATCATACCTTCATTCTCCATTCTTTCTGAACTAGTTTTTAGAATTACTTACTCCATCATCTTCAAATCTGCATTTTCTACCATGGTAAATGTTAATATTATTGGATTTTTAGTTTGTGACCTTAATTTCCCAACTTCACAGTGTGTTTGTGTTTTCTATTTAGAAAAAAGCAACAGAAACTAGGAAAGTTAGCTAAGTCTAAGAAACCCAATTACTTAGGAAAATACTGTAGTCCTTGTTATAATATTTTTTAAAAATGAGCAATGGCATAAGGTTTTCCAAACAAGAAAGTATTCAATTATTATTGATACTGGCATTGTCAGGTTTACTATTTATAAGGGCACCATGGCTCTTCCTCCTCAAAACAAAAGACAGTGACTCTGGAACTAACAATATGGTCTGCATGGTTTGTAATAAACACTGAAATAATGGGTGTGAATAAATGGATAAATGATATTAGCTATTTGAAGTATTTATATAATTATTAAAATTATCAGGTTGCACTTCCATAACAAAACAAAAATTTGCATGCATGCTGAATGTGTTTTAAAAAACACATTACTAAGCACAGATGTATGGGTTTAAATCAGGCATTAAAACTTAGAAAAGCTATTTGCCTAACCTTTATAGAACTTACTCTGATAGGAAGTACGGATCCGTTTCGTTAAATCAGGATAAAAGTTAGACAGGCCACGCATGCAAAAGTTGTCTTTGGAACATGCCAGAACATCAGCATCAGCAGCAGGCAGGGGAAAGAGAGAAAAATAGTCTAAAGTGAAAGGAAGTGATTCATACCAGAATCTAGAACAGCCAAGATGAAGAAATTGCAGCAAGTTTAGGTAACCAAATTAGAAAGGAGATATTAAAAAAAATAAATCAATTAGAAAGTAAGAGGTGATAGATGAATGATGACAGTGCTATAGTAATTTTATTTAATCAAATATAAGAGTAGATGTCA
Organism: Puma concolor; assembly: GCF_028749965.1. NCBI lineage: Eukaryota > Metazoa > Chordata > Mammalia > Carnivora > Felidae > Puma > Puma concolor. The sequence continues at coordinate 92,821,305 of NC_141675.1, forward strand.
TATTTGTCATATGATTTTTATGTAGTAAACGTATTTCACATGTAAATAATACTTATGTTACCTCATAGAAATCAAAATGGTTGTCTTCAATCCTCAGTATTAAAAAGACAGCTTAGGGATTTTAGTCTTTGGTATTTTATTTTTATAATATAAAATGAGTATTCATTGTAGTCATTTTATACACTAAATATGAACAAAGTTTATGACTTCATCACAGTTTTTCCAGATTTTAAAGTCATCAAAATTCTAAGCTCTAATCATAATTGAGTCTCAATAAATTTAAATTAAGTAACAGTTATATTGTTTGTCACAATATACACCTTGTCATACCATTGTATAAACTGAGTAAGTAACTTAGATACTGGCATAGGATCCAGTTTTTCAAATTCAATTTGTGCTTTCAGTATGCAAGTATTGCCTCTTATACCCTAATATTTTCCTACCCTAGAGTCCATAAACTTTAAAAAATCAATCTTCTCTTTCCCAATCATGAGGTAATCTTATGGAACATGCATGCACAATCTCTTATTCTGCCTTCCTTTCAAAAGCCAGGAAATGTAGAGGCAGAACCTATACAATTTGAAATTTCCAGCATTCCTAAAATTATGCTAAAAGCTGAGATCACTAGCAGGAAACAAAGAGACTTCTATATTCTGAAGGAGAACTTTTGTGCTCCTGAAAAGGGTTTAAATTAGCAATGTGGAAAGGGTTAAGGTTCATGAAAAAAAAAAGAAAAAAGATTAACAAAGGGAAGAATTTCAGTATATCAAGTTAATTTTTCATTAGTCCAAAGGGAAACTTCTTTTATTATAACATTTGGATGTTAAATTTGGCACAATTGCTATTTAGTAAATAACACCTATCATAATGTTCTCCTTTTTTTTTTTTTAAACATTCTTTACATGAGTCTATTTAATAAACTAAACACATAATACTATAGATGTATTTCCATCTGCAAATCTTTGAGCTCAACTGATTTTTTTTTTTATCAACTAAACTATATCAGTGGACAGAAAATATGCAAAATTTTGTCAGTGTTTACAAAGCCAACTATTTGGATAAATACTGAAATTTCAGTAAACTTTGGATAATTTGGCATACCCAAATTTGGCATTATATAGAAAGTATTTCTGCTTATATATTAATTAACCTTATATATTTTTCCTTTATAGTTATACAAATTTATTGGTCCTGTCAAGCAAAATGTTATCTTTCATAGCATTTTAAAATGTTAATAATGTTTATTGCATTTGTGAAAATACCTCCAAGAAAATCACCCTCCAATAAAGAAAGGTGACAGCTAGAATATGGAGTTTAAACAATTAAAAGTAGTGAATATTTAAAATTATATTTTTGAATATTAGAAGAGATATTAGAAGAAAACTATCCTGTTAAAATACGACTATTGCAAATAATTTTTTCAACTACAGAGCCTGATTTTCACAGCAGTTTTATATTTAATAAATTCTTATTTTCTCATTTCTTAGGAATTCAACCTATGAAACTTGAGGTGTTCCCTAACTTTGGCAGCAAACTGAAATTTAAACACTTCCTTTATCCTTTCAAAGATTCTAACTATATTTCTACCCAATTTTATTTACATAGTATTATAAGTTATATTGACTTCATATTGCCATGCATTTGAATAGCATTACAGAAGAAAGATAAGAAATCTAAAGGTAAGAAAACAGATGAACTAATCAAGTTCATAACCATTTTGTTTTATCTCCTACCTGCAATGAACTGCTTGTTTTTTCGAGGAGACCGTGGTTGACGTTGGTATAGGTCACTTGATCTATATAGGTCAATGGTCCCCATGCTTAACAGTACTGTCTTCTGTATAAAATCCACCACAGCCAACCCATTGCAGTTCCCAAATGCAACTCTGAGAGAAAAAAAAAAAAAATGCAGCTAGAATGTATCACAGTAATCATTATTATTGTAATCTCTGAATTAAACATAATTGGAAAGTAATGCCTTAGGGTTGGAGAGGTAAGGTCGCGATTGGTGTAACGTCAGGAAGGATACCATGCCTTTACACAGGATGGAGTGACCTTGTATAATAGCCATATTATACGGTCATATTTTATCATCAATTTTATTATTTAAGTAGTGATTACCCAATCTCTTTAACTTGGTCTTATCTTTTTATAGAATCATATAAAATCTTTTTGCTAGCAGTGGGGAAATAGATCAAGAAATGGCATACTCTAATAGCTATAGATGCTTAGGTATATAATTAGATGCCTTTTAAAAATAAAATTATAATTATTAACCTCCAAATTATTTCTCTTCTTTCTTAAAAAATTGTAAAAATATTTTTTTATTTTTGAGAGAGAGAGAGAGCATGAGCAGGTGAGGGGCAGAGCAAGAGGGGGAGAACAGATTCTGAAGCAGGCTCCAGGCTCTGAGCTGTCAGCCAGAGCCTGATGTTGGGCTCAAACTAACAAACTGCGAGATCATGACCGAGGTCGAAGTTGGATACTTGGCAGACTGAGCCATCCAGGCACTCCTAAATTATTTCTCTTCTTAAACAGTATATATTTAACACAAAATTTACATAAAAAATAACTTTCTATATCTAAGGTTTTGACACCATAGTAGATATAAACAGAGATACAATTTTCATTCACAAAAAATTAAAAATTTCTCTCTTGTTTTTTATTTTGTCCTACTTACTAACTTTTGTCCTATTAAAAGACAAACATCATTTGATTAATTTTTTTTATTTCTCCTGAGAAATTAAAACAGCTCTTAGCACTAAGCAGGCATTTTGGTCAGTCTTAATATTTATTAGGCTTACACAAATTCTCTTTTTCTGAATTTACAACATGCCTTCTAGCTAAACAATTGTAAATTTGTGCTGTTTGCTCCCTAAACTAAACAAACACTAGTTACATGACTATTGTTTTGCTCATTTCATGTAAGTTCTGTGTTGTTTTCTTACTTAGATTGAATCTGGTTGACAAACCATTGGTTTACTCTCAGTTTCTTTCCACTCCACCACATAGCCTTCCTTCCTTACAACAAATGAAAAGTTCTACCATATGAGATGTTTTGCTATTTCACATAGAGTTCTATACCTTCCAACAAGACAGACTTTGGAAACTAAAAAAAAAACAAAAACAAAAACTATTGTTATAAAAGTCAGCAGAGGGACACCTGGGTGGCTCAGTCAGTTAAGCACCGACTTTGGCGCAGGTCGTGATCTCACGGTTTGTGAGTTTGAGCCCCGTGTTGGGTTCTGTGCTGACAGCTCAGAGCCTGAAACCTGCTTCAGATTCTGTGTCTCCCTCTCTCTCTGCCTCCCTCCCACTCATCTCTGTCTGTCTCTCAAAAATAAACATAAAAAAATTTTTTTTTAAAAGTCAGCAGATTCTATCTCTATCATTTACAGGTTATGTGACCTTGAAAACAATTAATGAACTTTGTCAGGCCTTAGTTTCTTTACTTTATAATGAGAATTATAATACTAGATTTATCTATTTTTCAGGGCTTTAAGGAGCATCAAAATCAGAAAATTGTTATTAAAATACTTTGAAAAATTTCCATACATAAGTAGAACTGATTCTAATATTATAATAAGTAAATGCAATATTATACATATTATATACTATATAGCAAGTTCATATCTCGAAACTTATACAGGTATGATAGAGTTCCCAAATTCAATACTGACAAGAAAAAAAATAGGAAAGAAGAATGTATTACATCAACCAGAATGATTATTTTTCTCTTTGAATTAAAAATAAGAATACTAGAAAGTTATACCTTAGTGTTGGGGAGGTCAGGCAATGGTTGTTGAAAAGTCAGTTAGAATACTGGGTTTAATTTCCTAACTTAAATAAAAAACTGTACAAAATAGATTAAGACACAGTTTGCACAGATTGACCAACCAGGCAACATAGGATGAGAGAAGGATAACAATCAAAGTAAACTTTACCTAGGTATTCTTCTTGTGTTTTGTTTTTTATTTACAGTTTTATTGAGATCTATTTCACATATTATAAAATTCACTGATTTAAATAAAGTGTACAGTTCTGTGGTTTCAAATATATTTGTTCTTACTAGTAAAATGTATTTAGAATTGTGGAATCATCACCACATTTTAGAACATTTCAGTACCGGAATCTGGGTATTCTAATTTAAACTAATGTTCTAATTTAGTGAATGGAGGAGAGACTTTCCAGACTAGACTAGCACAGGAAACTAACACAGAGAGATCAGTGGTCGCACTGAATTGAGGAGAAATAGATCAGACTCTGATGCTATAAAAACAGCCAGAATTTATGAGGTAAAATACTAGAGAGAAAAGAGCTACACAAGGAGAATATATCAGACTCATAGAATGGTTCTCTGGAGCATCCATGTGAAAAAATTCCCCCAGACTTGGGAAAGAACCACTAAAGAGATAAAGCTGAACAATTCACAAAGTTACCAAAAGGCTGAGAATATTTCATGTTACTACCAGACAAACTGCTGAGATCTCCTAATAGACAAAAAAAAGCAGATATAGTAGTATCACTTTAGGAGTGGGGAACACATTTAGCCATAAACTAAAAGTTCTTCTGAACTCCACCTTAAAAAAAAGCTTAGAGACATTATTCTAAGTAACATAACTGCCTTCCAGAAAAATAACTAACACTATTAAAAAGAATCAAACAAAATACCACCATAATGTAAAATTCACAATGTCCACTATATAAAAAGTAGCAGGCATATAAGGAATTCAGAAAACATGACTGATAAGCAAAGGAAAAATAAATCAAAAGAAACATACCTAGAAATGAAACAAATGATAAAAGTAGCAAACAAGGATATTAAAAATGCTTAAAAATATATATTCCAGATATTTAAGAAGGTGGAGAAAAACATACTCTAAAGTTACAGGAATCAAGACAGGCTGGTATTGAAGTAAAGATAAAAATAAATTTTAATGAAACGAGTGGCCATAAACAAACATAAATGGTCAACTGATATTTGACAAAAGCATTATAGGAATTCAGAGGAAAGATAGTCTTCAATAAACGATGTGAAACAATTAGATATCCATAAGTAAAAAATTGAGCCTTAAATTTTTACCTTCCACAGTACAGAAAAATTAATAAGACACTTGATTTCAAAAAATAGGCAAAAGATTTGAACAGATATTTCACCAAACAAAATGTACAAATGTGAAATGGGCACTTAAAAGATGCTGAGCATCATTAGTCACCAGGAATATGTAAATTAAAACCACTGATCCCATCAGAGTAGATAGAATTAAAAGATTGGTAACATCAAGTGTTGACAATTATGTGGAAAAACTGAAATTCGAATACATTGTTGTTGGAAATACAAAGAATACAACTTCTTTAAAAAATAGTTTGCCTTATAAATATATATAGTTAACTCTTCACCAACACAGGGGTTAAAGGTGCCTACCCCCCACACAATCAAAATCCATGTATAAGTTTTAACTCCTTCATATCCCCCAAACTTAACTATTAATAACCTACAGTTGACTGGAAGCCTTACTGGTAAGATAAACAGTCAATGAACACATATATTATATATGTATTATATATTAGATTTTTACAATAAAATAAGCTAAAGGAAAAATGTTACTAAGAAAATCATAAGAAAGGGAAATATATTTACATTATTGTATTGAAAAAAAATCATGTATGAGTGGACCCATGCAATTCAAACTTGTATTGTTCAAGGGTCAACTAAATTCACCATATGACCCAGTAATTCTATTCTTTCTTACCCAAGAAAATGTAAACAATTATTACACAAAGACTTGTACTTGAACATTAATAGCAAATTTATTCATAAAAGCCTCAAACTGGAAACAACTGAAGTTTCCATCATATAAACACATTTTTTGTATATCCACATAATGGATAATGCAGCAATGAAAAGGAACAAGCCCCAGATACATATACAATATGGATGAAACACAAAAGCATTATGCTAAGTGAATGAAAACAAACACAAAATTATTTATGATTTATGACTCTATATAAAATTACAGTAAATGCAGTCAAATTGAGGGGCTAGAGGAAGAGGTAAAAATTGAATGCAAGGGAGCATGAAGGACCCTTTTGAGGTGATCGATACTTTTTATATCATTAGTTTGTTGGTGGTTACATGACTTATATTTGTCTTGCATGTTTGTCAAAATTAATATGTCATGCTTAAAATGGGTGATTTTTATTTTATATACATACCTCAATAAAGTATTTGTAATACTAATAAATATTTAGTTAATTAAATTGCCACAAAAAAGACAGAGAATTACACAGAGTTATGGACTCTGGTCCCTAAGAATGTTCTGGAGAGTAAGAGAATGATACGGCAAAGATTTTTTTTAAAAATTGGATATTTTAGTTAACCTACCTGAAAGATAAAATGATTTCATTGTGGGAAGAAAAGGTGAGATTTTTTTTTTCTTCCAATATCTTGTTGGTAAGGAAATTCAAAAGAAAATATCAATCAACAAGAACATATTTTCAAGATTTAGAATTTATAATAAAAATAATTTTTATTAATCTCATCTTTGTTTCTTTAAATACTCAACATCTATCTTAAACTGCTTTATATAAAAATTAGCTATTCTCAATTGCCTAAGAGTTAATTAACTTTTCTGTTTTATAAGTACCAAATATATTTATATATAGAATTTAAAAGTCCACATTAAAAAGTCCCTAAATATCCTACAGGCATCCTATTCTATTTGGCATTTATAAACAATGTTAATGTATGGACACATATAAATATAAAAAAAAAGTAAAAGTCAAATATTTTAAAAACACATTTCTATTTCATATCTTTGAATATGGTGATGCTTTAATAAATTGCTTCTTTCTAAAAGCAACTCAGAAAAATAGGTTTAAATATGTTTGTTCAATGGGTTGGAAAAAAAGCAAAATTTTGCTTTTAAATACCTTAAAAGTTTTGTTACTGGTATGAACTTAGGGAAAAAGCTCATATAACATTTGTTATCAAATACAAATACATTTTGGAAAATTACTGATTTAATAATTCTGTCTTAAAAATAGCTTTGTTTTTTTTTCCCTTGATATACCACCATGTAAAAATAATCATAAAACTGTCTGTGTTTAAATTTAATTTTTTTTAATTTTAAAAGAAAATTTAATTATACCTAGAGTTAAAAATTCAGTTCCTAGTTGTGCTAGCTTCATTTTAGGTGCTCATTATGATTAGCAGTAATATATTCGACTGCTCAGATTATAATACATTGCCATCACTGCAGAAAGACCTATTGCACAGTTCTTTTGTAGGGTATGCATACCTTAAATGTGATTTATTTATTTTACCTTCCTGTGATTTATTTATTTTATAACTGGAAGTTTGCGCCCAATAATCCCATTCACCTATTTTGCTCCACCTGCCAACACCCTCCCCTCTGGCAACTACTAGTTTTCTTTGTATTTATAATTCTGTTTCTGTTTTTTTGTTTTTTTGGTTTTTTCATTTGATTTGTTTTGTAGATTCTACATATAAGTGAACCATATAGTATTTGTCTTTCTCAAACTTATTTCAACCTCTAGTTCCATCCATGTTGTCCCAAATAGCAAGATCTCATTCTTTTTCATGACCAAGTAACATTCCATTATGTGTGTATGTAGGATATGTGTCACATCTTCTTTATGCATTCATCTATTGATGGATACTTAAGAGTGCTTCCCTATCTTGGCTATTTTAAATAATGCTGCAATAATCTTAAGGGTGCATATATCTTTTTGAATTAGTGTTTTTATTCTCATTACCTTTAGCAGTGGAATTAGTGGGTCATATGATGTTTATGTTTTTAATTATTTGAGGAACCTACATGCTGTTTTCCATAGTGGCTACACCAAATTACATTAACATCAACAGTGCACCAGGGCTCACTTTTCTGCATATCCTTGCCAACACTTGTTATTTCTTGTCTTTTTGGTACCAGGCATTCTGACAGGAATGAAGTGGTATCTCATTGTGGTTTTGATTTGCATTTCACTGATGATTAGTGCTGTTGAGCATCTAATTATGTGTTTGTTGGCCAGCTGTATGTCTTTGGAAAAAATGTCATTTCAGGTCCTCTCCTCATTTTAAATTAGACTCGTTCCTATTGAGTTATGTAAGTTCTTTATGTATTTTGGAAATTAATCCCTTATCAGATATGTCATTTGCAAATATCTTCTCCCATTCAGTAAGTTGCCTTTCAGTTTTGTTGATGGTTTCCTTTGACTTGCAAAAGCTTTTTACTTTGTTGTAGTCCCAATAGTTTATTTTTGCTTTTGCTTCCCTTTCATGAGAAGACTTATCCAGAAAAATGTTGCTAAGGTTGATATCAAAGAAATTACTGCCTTTGTTTTCATCTAGGAATTTTATAGTTTCAGGTCTCACATTGAGGTCTTTAATCCATGTAAGTTTATTCTTGTGTATGGTATAAGAAAGTGGTCCAGTTTTATTATTTTCAATTTAACCATCCAGTTTTCCTAATATCATTTTTTGAAGAGATTGTCTTTTCCTCATTGTGTATTCTTGCCTCCTTTATTATAGATTAGTTGACCATTATAAGCATGGGTTTATTTCTGGGCTCTCTATCCTGTTGGTGAATGTGTCTATTTTTATGCCAGTACCATATTGTTTTGACTATTATAGCTTTCATAGTATACATTGAAACCTAGAACTGTGATATTTTTAAGTTTTGTTCTTCCTTCTTAAGACTTCTTTGGCTATTGGGGGTCTTTTGTGCTTACATACAAGTTTTACGAGTACATGTTCTAGTTCTGTGAAAAATAATACTGGTATTTTGATAGGAATTACACTGAATATGTAGATTACTTTGGGTAGTATGGACATTTTAATGATGTTAACTCTTCCAATCCATGAGTGTGGTACGCCTTTACATTTGCTTTGCTGTCTTCAATTTCTTTTATCAGTGTTTTATTATTCTCAAAGTACAAATGTTTTACCTCCTTGGTTAAATTATTCTTTGTATTCTCTGGTATTTTATTCTTTTTGATGTGATTGCAAATGGGATTATTTTCTTAATTTCTCTTTCTGCTATTTTGTTATTAGTATACAGAAATGCAACTGATTTCTGTATATTAATTTCCTACAACTTAATACTTAATTCATTTATCTACTCTAGTGGTTTTTAATGGAGTTTTTAGGGTTTTTGTTTTCTAAGAATGAGACATCATGAGTGGGGGAGGGGCAGAAGAAGAGGGAAAGTGAGACTGTTAAGCAGAATCCATGCCCAGCACAGAGCCCCAAGTGAGGCTTGATCTCATGACCATATCATGACCTGAGCCAAAATCGAGAGTTATATGTTTAACAGAGTCACACAGGCACCCTTGGATATTCTATATACAGTATCATGTCATCTGGAAATAGTGAAAGTTTTACTTCTTCCTTCCCTATTTGGATGTATTTTATTTCTTTTTCTTGTCTGACTGCTGCAGCTAGGACTTCCAGTACTATGTTGAATAAAAGTAGTGAGAGTGGACATCCTTGTCCTGTTCCATATCTTAGAGGAAAAGTTCTCAGTGTTTGACTGTTAACATGATGTTGGCTGTGGGTTTTCATATATGGCTTTTATTATGTTGAGGTATACTCTCTCTAAACTTACTTTGTTGAGAGTTTTTATCATAAATGGATGTCATTTTGTCAAATGGTTTTTCTGCATCTATTGAGATAGTCATATGGTTTTTATTCATTTTGTTAATGTGGTATATCAAGTCGATTGATTTGCAAATCCTGAACCATCCTTGTACCACAAAATAAATCTCACTTGATTGTGGTGAATGATCCTTTTATTCTTTATTTATTTATTTATTTATTTTTTTAATTTTTTTTTTCAATGTTTATTTATTTTTGGGACAGAGAGAGACAGAGCATGAACGGGGGAGGGGCAGAAGAGAGGGAGACACAGAATCGGAAATAGGCTCCAGGCTCTGAGCCATCAGCCCAGAGCCCGACGCGGGGCTCGAACTCACGGACCGCGAGATCGTGACCTGGCTGAAGTCGGACACTTAACCGACTGCGCCACCCAGGCGCCCCTGGTGAATGATCCTTTTAATGTATTGTTGAATTTTGTTTGCTATTATTTTGTTGAGTTTTGCATCTATGTTTAGCAGAGATATTGGCTTGCAGATTTCTTTTTGGGTAGTGTTTTTCTCGTTTTGGTATCAGGATAATGTTACCCTCATAGAATGAATTTGGAAATTTTCCTTCCTCTTCTATTTTTTTGTAATAGTTTGAGAAAAATAGGTATCAAGTCTTCTTTATTTTTTTTTAATTTACTTTCTTTTTTTTTTTTATATATATATGAAATTTATTGTCAAATTGGTTTCCATACAACACCCAGTGCTCATCCCAAAAGGTGTCCTCCTCAATACCCATCACCCTCCCTCTCCTCCCTCCCACCCCCCATCAACCCTCAGTTTGTTCTCAGTTCTCAACAGTCTCTTATGCTTTGGCTCTCTCCCACTCTAACCTCTTTTTTTTTTTTTTTTCCTTCCCCTCCCCCATGGGTTCCTGTTAAGTTTCTCAGGATCCACATAAGAGTGAAACCATATGGTATCTGTCTTTCTCTGTATGGCTTATTTCACTTAGCATCACACTCTCCAGTTCCATCCACGTTGCTACAAAAGGCCATATTTCATTTTTTCTCATTGCCACGTAGTATTCCATTGTGTATACAAACCACAATTTCTTTATCCATTCATCAGTTGATGGACATTTAGGCTCTTTCCATAATTTGGCTATTGTTGAGAGTGCTGCTATGAACATTGGGGTACAAGTGCCCCTATGCATCAGTACTCCTGTGTCCCTTGGATAAATTCCTAGCAGTGCTATTGCTGGGTCATAGGGTAGGTCTATTTTTAATTTTCTGAAGAACCTCCACACTGCTTTCCAGAGCGGCTGCACCAATTTGCATTCCCACCAACAGTGCAAGAGGGTTCCCGTTTCTCCACATCCTCTCCAGCATCTATAGTCTCCTGATTTGTTCATTTTGGCCACTCTGACTGGCGTGAGGTGATACCTGAGTGTGGTTTTGATTTGTATTTCCCTGATAAGGAGCGACGCTGAACATCTTTTCATGTGCCTGTTGGCCATCCGGATGTCTTCTTTAGAGAAGTGTCTATTCATGTTTTCTGCCCGTTTCTTCACTGGGTTATTTGCTTTTCGGGTGTGGAGTTTGGTGAGCTCTTTATAGATTTTGGATACTAGCCCTTTGTCCGATATGTCATTTGCAAATATCTTTTCCCATTCCGTTGGTTGCCTTTTAGTTTTGTTGGTTGTTTCCTTTGCCGTGCAGAAGCTTTTTATCTTCATAAGGTCCCAGTAATTCACTTTTGCTTTTACTTCCCTTGCCTTTGGGGATGTGTCAAGTAAGAGATTGCTACGGCTGAGGTCAGAGAGGTCTTTTCCTGCTTTCTCCTCTAAGGTTTTGATGGTTTCCTGTCTCACATTCAGGTCCTTTATCCATTTTGAGTTTATTTTTGTGAATGGTATGAGAAAGTGGTCTAGTTTCAACCTTCTGCATGTTGCTGTCCAGTTCTCCCAGCACCATTTGTTAAAGAGACTGTCTTTTTTCCATTGGATGTTCTTTCCTGCTTTGTCAAAGATGAGTTGGCCATACGTTTGTGGGTCTAGTTCTGGGGTTTCTATTCTATTCCATTGGTCTATGTGTCTGTTTTTGTGCCAATACCATGCTGTCTTGATGATGACAGCTTTGTAGTAGAGGCTAAAGTCTGAGATTGTGATGCCTCCTGCTTTGGTCTTCTTCTTCAAAATTACTTTGGCTATTCGGGGCCTTTTGTGGTTCCATATGAATTTTAGGATTGCTTGTTCTAGTTTCGAGAAGAATGCTGGTGCAATTTTGATTGGGATTGCATTGAATGTGTAGATAGCTTTGGGTAGTATTGACATTTTGACAATATTTATTCTTCCAATCCCTGAGCAGGGAATGTCTTTCCATTTCTTTAAATCTTCTTCAATTACCTTCATAAGCTTTCTATAGTTTTCAGCATACAGATCCTTTACATCTTTGGTTAAATTTATTCCTAGGTATTTTATGCTTCTTGGTGCAATTGTGAATGGGATCAGTTTCTTTATTTGTCTTTCTGTTGCTTCATTGTTAGTGTATAAGAATGCAACTGATTTCTGTACCTTGATTTTGTATCCTGCCACTTTGCTGAATTCATGTATCAGTTCTAGCAGACTTTTGGTGGAGTCTGTCGGATTTTCCATGTATAATATCATGTCATCTACAAAAAGGGAAAGCTTGACTTCATCTTTGCCAATTTTGATGCCTTTGATTTCCTTTTGTTGTCTGATTGCTGATGCTAGAACTTCCAGCACTATGTTAAACAACAGCGGTGAGAGTGGGCATCCCTGTCGTGTTCCTGATCTCAGGGAAAAAGCTCTCAGTTTTTCCCCGTTGAGGATGATGTTAGCTGTGGGCTTTTCATAAATGGCTTTTATGATGTGTAAGTATGTTCCTTCTATCCCGACTTTCTCAAGGGTTTTTATTAAGAAAGCGTGCTGGATTTTGTCAAAGGCCTTTTCTGCATCGATTGACAGGATCATATGGGTTTTCTCTTTTTTTTTGTTAATGTGATGTATCACGTTGATTGATTTGCGAATGTTGAACCAGCCCTGCATCCCAGGAATGAATCCCACTTGATCATGGTGAATAATTCTTTTTATATGCCGTTGAATTCGATTTGCTAGTATCTTATTGAGAATTTTTGCATCCATATTCATCAGGGATATTGGCCTGTAGTTCTCTTTTTTTACTGGGTCTCTGTCTGGTTTAGGAATCAAAGTAATACTGGCTTCATAGAATGAGTCTGGAATTTTTCCTTCCCTTTCTATTTCTTGGAATAGCTTGAGAAGGATAGGTATTATCTCTGCTTTAAACGTCTGGTAGAACTCCCCTGGGAAGCCATCTGGTCCTGGACTCTTATTTGTTGGGAGATTTTTGATAACCGATTCAATTTCTTCGCTGGTGATGGGTCTGTTCAAGCTTTCTATTTCCTCCTGATTGAGTTTTGGAAGAGTGTGGGTGTTCAGGAATTTGTCCATTTCTTCCAGGTTGTCCAATTTGTTGGCATATAATTTTTCATAGTATTCCCTGATAATTGTTTGTATCTCTGAGGGATTGGTTGTAATAATTCCATTTTCATTCATGATTTTATCTATTTGGGTCATCTCCCTTTTCTTTTTGAGAAGCCTGGCTAGAGGTTTGTCAATTTTGTTTATTTTTTCAAAAAACCAACTCTTGGTTTCGTTGATCTGCTCTACAGTTTTTTTAGATTCTATATTGTTTATTTCTGCTCTGATCTTTATTGTTTCTCTTCTTCTGCTGGGTTTAGGCTGCCTTTGCTGTTCTGCTTCTAGTTCCTTTAGGTGTGCTGTTAGATTTTGTATTTGGGATTTTTCTTGTTTCTTGAGATAGGCCTGGATTGCAATGTATTTTCCTCTCAGGACTGCCTTTGCTGCATCCCAAAGCGTTTGGATTGTTGTATTTTCATTTTCGTTTGTTTCCATATATTTTTTAATTTCTTCTCTAATTGCCTGGTTGACCCACTCATTCGTTAGTAGGGTGTTCTTTCACCTCCATGCTTTTGGAGGTTTTCCAGACTTTTTTCTGTGGTTGATTTCAAGCTTCATAGCATTGTGGTCTGAAAGTATGCATGGTATGATTTCAATTCTTGTAAACTTATGAAGGGCTGTTTTGTGACCCAGTATATGATCTATCTTGGAGAATGTTCCGTGTGCACTCGAGAAGAAAGTATATTCTGTTGCTTTGGGATGCAGAGTTCTAAATATATCTGTCAAGTCCATCTGATCCAATGTCTCATTCAGGGCCCTTGTTTCTTTATTGACCGTGCGTCTAGATGATCTATCCATTTCTGTAAGTGGGGTGTTAAAGTCCCCTGCAATGACCACATTCTTATCAATAAGGTTGCTTATGTTTATGAGTAATTGTTTTATATATTTGGGCACTCCGGTATTTGGCGCATAGACATTTATAATTGTTAGCTCTTCCTGATGGATAGACCCTGTCACTATTATATAATGTCCTTCTTCATCTCTTGTTACAGCCTTTAATTTAAAGTCTAGTTTGTCTGATATAAGTATGGCTACTCCAGCTTTCTTTTGGCTTCCAGTAGCATGATAAATAGTTCTCCATCCCCTCACTCTCAATCTAAAGGTGTCCTCAGGTCTAAAATGAGTCTCTTGTAGACAGCAAATAGATGGGTCTTGTTTTTTTATCCATTCTGATACCCTATGTCTTTTGGTTGGCGCATTTAATCCATTTACATTCAGTGTTATTATAGAAAGATGTGGGTTTAGAGTCATTGTGATGTCTGTATGTTTTATGCTTGTAGTGATGTCTCCGGTACTTTGTCTCACAGGGTCCCCCTTAGGATCTCTTGTAGGGCTGGTTTAGTGGTGACACATTCCTTCAGTTTTTGTTTGTTTGGGAAGACCTTTATCTCACCTTCTATTCTAAATGACAGACTTGCTGGATAAAGGATTCTCGGCTGCATATTTTTTCTGTCTAGCACACTGAAAATCTCGTGCCAATTCTTTCTGGCCTGCCAAGTTTCAAAAGAGAGATCAGTCACGAGTCTTATAGGTCTCCCTTTATATGTGAGGGCACGTTTACCCCTTGCTGCTTTCAGAATTTTCTCTTTATCCTTGTATTTTGCCAGTTTCACTATGATATGTTGTGCAGAAGATCGATTCAAGTTACGTCTGAAGGGAGTTCTCTGTGCCTCTTGGATTTCAATGCCTTTTTCCTTCCCCACTTCAGGGAAGTTCTCAGCTATTATTTCTTCAAGTACCCCTTCAGCACCTTTCCCTCTCTCTTCCTCCTCTGGGATACCAATTATGCGTATATTATTTCTTTTTAGTGTATCACTTAGTTCTCTAATTTTCCCCTCATACTCCTGGATTTTTTTATCTCTCTTTTTCTCAGCTTCCTCTTTTTCCATAACTTTATCTTCTAGTTCACCTATTCTCTCCTCTGCCTCTTCAATCCGAGCCGTGGTGGTTTCCATTTTGTTATGCATTTCGTTTAAAGCGTTTTTCAGCTCCTCGTGACTGTTCCTTAGTCCCTTGATCTCTGTAGCCAGAGATTCTCTGCTGTCAGCTATACTGTTTTCAAGCCCAGCGATTAATTTTATGACTATTATTCTAAATTCACTTTCTGTTATATTATTTAAATCCTTTTTGATCAGCTCATTAGCTGTTGTTATTTCCTGGAGATTCTTCTGAGGGGAATTCTTCCGCTTGGTCATTTTGGATAGTCCCTGGCGTGGTGAGGACCTGCAGGGCACTTCCCCTGTGCTTTGGTGTATAACTGGAGTTGGTGGGCGGAGCCGCAGTCAGACCTGATGTCTGCCCCCAGCCCACCACTGGGGCCACAGTCAGACTGGTGTGTGCCTTCTCTTCCCCTCTCCTGGGGGCGGGATTCACTGTGGGGTGGGGTGGCCTGTCTGGGCTACTTGCACACTGCCAGGCTTGTGATGCTGGGGATCTGGCGTCTTAGCTGGGGTGGGTAGGCAAGGTGCACAGGGGCAGGAGGGGCAGGCTTAGCTTGCTTCTCCTTAGGTGATCCACTTCAGGAGGGGCCCTGTGGCAGCAGGAGGGAGTCAGATCCGCTGCCGGAGGTTTGGCTCCGCAGAAGCGCAGAGTTGGGTGTTTGCGCGGAGGGAACAAGTTCCCTGGCAGGAACTGGTTCTCTTTGGGATTTTGGCTGGGGGATGGGCGGGGGAGATGGCGCTGGCGAGCGCCTTTGTTCCCCACCAAACTGAGCTCTGTCGTCCAGGGGCTCAGCAGCTCTCCGTCCCTTTGTCCTCCAGCCTTCCCGCTTTCTGAGCAGAGCTGTTAACTTATGACCTCCCAGCCGCTAAGTCGTGCTTGCTGTCGGAACACAGTCCGTCAGGCCCCTCCGCTTTTTGCAAGCCAGACTCGGGGGCTCTGCTTGGCCGGCGAGCCGCCCCTCCGCCCCGGCTCCCTCCCGCCAGTCCGTGGAGCGCGCACCGCCTCGCCGCCCTTCCTACCCTCTTCCGTGGGCCTCTCGTCTGCGCTTGGCTCCAGCGACTCCGTTCTGCTAATCCTCTGGCGGTTTTCTGGGTTATTTAGGCAGGTGTAGGTGGAATCTAAGTGATCAGCAGGACGAGCGGTGAGCCCAGCGTCCTCCTACACCGCCATCTTCCCTCCCTCTCTCCCTATCAACTCTTCTTTAAATGTTTGGTAGAATTCACCTGTGAAACCATCTGGTCTAGACTTATGTTGGTTATTGATTTAATTGCATACTAGTATCTGGTCCATTCGTATTTTCTATTTCTTTCAGATTTACTCATGGAATTGTATATTTCTAGGAATTTATCCATTTCTTCTATGTTGTTCATTTACTGGCATACTTGTTGTTTGCAGTACTGTCTTAAAATCCTTGTACTTCTGTAGTGTGAATTATTATTTCTCTTTCATTTCTGATTTTATTTGAATCCTCTCTTTTTATTGAGGAGTTTTCCTAAGGGTTTATTAATTTTGTTTCTCTTTTCAAGGAATCAGATCCTGGTTCCTTCCTTCCTTCCTTCCTCCCTCTCTCCCTCCCTCCCTCATTTATTTCTGCTATGATCTTTATTATTTCTTTTTGATGTTCAGCTGGGTGATTTCCAGTATCCTGTCTTCTATATCACTAATTTGTACTTTTGCATCATCTTATCTGCTGTTGATTCCCTCAAGTATTTTTCATTTCAGTTATTGTATTCTTCAGCTCTAAATGGTTCTTTTTAATATTTATCTTTCTGTTGCAGTTTTCACTGTGTTCATCCATTCTTCTCCCAAGTTTGGTGAACACTTTATGACTGTAATTTTGAACTCTTTATCAGGTAGATTCCTTATCTCAGTTTCATTTAGTTCTTTCTCTGAGATTTATCAGTTTTTTCATTTGGAATATATTCCTCAATCTCCTCATTTTGCTTCACTTTGTGTGTTTCTACATATTACATAGATCAGCTATATCTCCCAGTTGTGAAGCAATGGCCTTAGGTAGAAGATTTCCTGTGTGGGCCAGAAATGCAATCCCTACTGTTCACCAGAACCAGGTACTCCAGGCTGTCCCCTATATGGGTTCTGTATTCCCTTTTATTGTGGCTGGGCTGCAACTGCTATAGGCATATTGGTAGGTTGGGTGGCCCTTGGCCCAGCTCGCTAACAGGCCTGGCTACAGCTTCTGTCAGTGTGTTCTTGGCGGGGGGGGCTATGCTAGCCCCCCTTGTGGTTAGCTGCAAGGTCTGGCCATGACCATAGCAGCTACATTGGTGGATCCCCCCCCCCCCCGACACACACACACCCTGGCCACTCCTAGGGCAGGAGGCACTTTGAGCTGTTGGGGCAGATGAATTGGGTAGAATGGACCCATAGGGGAATACCAGGGTGGAATGAGTAATGCTAACCAGGTAGATGGAGGGTATTAGAAATGGTGCCTTCCAGTACCAGGCTAGCTTGATAGAGGAATATGAAAACTGGTACCCACATATGCACATATTCCTGAATAAAGTTGCTACAGATCCTGTCCCTACAGAACATGCCTAAAATTAGTCAGTAAGTCTCCTTCAAGTATGGCCCAGGTTTCTTTTAAACTGCTGCCTTTTTGTTGGGTCTTGGTGCAGATGAGTTTGTGTTTGTGAACCAGGCTCTTTATGAGTGGAGTCTTATTTTCCTATAGCCCTGTGGCTCTCCCAGAGTTAAACTCTAATGATTTGCAAATCCAGTTGTTATGGGGGCACATTTTACCAGTGCAGGTCCTTAGGGTATTGGTGCTTGATGTGGTACCTAAACCCTTACCTCCTTAGGGAGTACTCTACTTATGTGATATCCTTCCTGCTTGTGGGTTGCCATGCTGGGGATATAGATCCTGACTAGCTTGCATCTCTTCCACTCCTACCTGTCTCAATGTGGCTTATCCTTAGTTGTGTAAGAGCTCTTCTTCTAGTCTTTGGGTCATTCTGAGAGTTGTCCTATATGTAGTTGTAATTTTGGTGTGTCCATGGAGAACTTAAACTCAGAATCTTCCTATTCTGCCATCTTGATTCTCTCCTCATTTATAAATTCTTTTTGTATTTGTAAGATAAAATCACTCTATTATTGGTTTACTTTGTTTATTCAAGTAAATATATCTTCAAGTTATTATTTTATGGGTGGTAGTAAATCACTATCCTTTCTATCCCTGGGATACTACACTATTTCACGTTTCTCTACACCCTACATAAGTAATTCATTAATTAAAAGCTCCACAATTGTTCTTTTTGAATATGTCATGTGTATTCTGCCCTGAACCTAAAAGTTAAATTTTATTTTATTTTTGTTTTTATTTTTATTTTTTAAGTAAGCTTTACACCAAAAGTGGAACTTGAACTCACAGTTTTGAGATCAAAAGTTGCATACTCTACCAACTGAGCCAAACAGGTGCCCTTAAAAGTTACATTTTACATGTGTTCATACATTTAATCCTTTCAACATTTTATCCTTGTGTTACAGATATGGAAATTGAGCACAGAAACTTTAAGTAACTTTTCTAAGATTCAACAGCCAGAAAGCAGAATTAAGATTTGAATCCCAAAGAATCTGACTCTAGCATTCATGCTCTTTAACCCTGCACTAGATTATCTCAGTAACTAAAAAACAGAGCTTCCACTAAGCCATCAAAATTGTATGGTTCTCTATCCTCTGGAAATAATGGGAGGAAGAAAAGCTGATAATAATAGAAGAACTGACTCAACATAATTCTTTATGTCTTTGGAATAAAAGTAAAATATTCACATTTAATCTTCTTACTAGATTTCTTCAATGACTGATTTCTCACCTTCTTTTTTCTCCAACATTTTCTTCTCAGTTACTTTGCTGCACTCTATCAGTTTCTATATTTATGCTTTCAAATGACTTTCAAGTCATTGGTCACATACCATAGGTTCTAGATTTTCTAACTATTTCTGGTGTCTGATGATTCTCAACAACTCACATCCCCAAGTCCCTAAGGAAAGAGCATTTCAGAGGCACAAAGTATGGTTTTCTTTAAAGTTTTTTTTTTTCAGTCTTAAAAATTACTTTTACTTTAAAAAATTCAAACAAGGGGCACCAGGGTGGCTCAGTCAGTTGAGTGTCCGATTTCAGTTCAGGTCACAATCTCATGGTTCATGAGTTCAAGCCCCACATTGGGCTCACTGCAGTCATTGCAGAGCCCACTTTGGATCCTCTGTCCCCCTCTCTCTGTGCCCTTCCCTGGCTCACACTGTCAAAAATGAATAAATATTTAAGAAAAAATTCAAACAGTAAGATGAAAGCCCCCTTACTTGGTCTACTGTGTGCCAATCTCCTTTTCAAAAATGACTGCCATTAACAGTTTTTATATTCTTCTTGCCCTTTTTCTATGTTTTAACAAGCTTATACTTGTTCTATAACTTTATTATTTTCACTAAAACATGTCTAAGACATATTTCATTGTCTGTGTTCTTTAACTGTTGCATTGTATTCGAAGGTACAAAAGTAACATGTTTTTTAAGAGAGCATCTTCCTATTTATGTAGATTTATATAGGTTCCAGATATTTTGCTATTATATGGAATGATGCAAGGAACATGCTTCTACTAACGGTGCATAAGTGAAAGCCTTCAGAAATTGTAAATATTTCACTAAGCCTAGAATTTCAGAGTCAAAAGATATGCTTAGTTTTATTTTATTTATTTTTAAAGTTTATTCATTTATTTCAGAGAGAGAGCATGAGTATCAGAAGGGCAGAGAGCAAGAGGGAGAGAGAAAATCCCAAGAGGGCTGTGTAATGTCAGTGTGGAGCCTGATGCAGGGCTCAAACCCAAGAACCGTGAGATCATGACCTGAGCAGAAACCAAGAGTCTGATGCTTAACCCACTGAACCACCCAGGTACCCCTTAGTTTTATTTAAAAAAAAAAGTATATAAAAAAGAATCCATTTCCTCATATTCTTAATGAAGATGTTAGCAATCTTTAAAAATTTTCTCATATAATGGATAAAAATTGCTCGTTTCAATTTTTTTACTTGTTACTAGTGAAGTTATAAATCCTTTCATGTTTATTGCCATTTGTATTTCTTCTGTGAATTGCCTGTTTATATAGTTTATTTTTAACTGGGTTATTTTTTCTTATCAATTTGTAGGAATTTAAAAACTGTATTGTGGATGTTTATAGCATATTATAGAAAGACAATGTTGCATAGTATATAAGTAATATGCTGTACCTTGATTTTTATAACTTTATTAGATATTTTGCTAATTCTATGTAAATTCATCGGATGTAAAATTTTTATTTTTTATTTTATTTTTTTTAATTTTTTTTTTCAACGTTTTTTATTTATTTTTGGGACAGAGAGAGACAGAGCATGAACGGGGGAGGGGCAGAGAGAGAGGGAGACACAGAATCGGAAACAGGCTCCAGGCTCCGAGCCATCAGCCCAGAGCCTGACGCGGGGCTCGAACTCACGGACCGCGAGATCGTGACCTGGCTGAAGTCGGACGCTTAACCGACTGCGCCACCCAGGCGCCCCAATCGGATGTAAAATTTTTAAATGACTCCCAATATTTGTATGTAATCTAATTTATTCCCCTATAATTTTGTTAATGGACAATTAGATTGCTTCCAGTCTTTTGCTATTAACAATACAACAATGACTATCCTTCATAAGTTACTTTGCACTAAAACGTGGAGTATATTTGTGGGATAAATTTCTAGAAATTAAATTACTCAAGTATTTTCAAAACTCTATATTTTACTTTTATTCATATGTAACATTTATAAATAAAAGTGTACATAATTGTACACTTCAATGGATTATCAAAAAGTGAACAATCCCACATAACCACCACTATGTCAAGAAATAGTATGTTACTAGCAGCTGATTCATGTTCCTGACAATTATTGCTACTCTTTCCTCTTCCAAAATCTGACTTCCTACACCAAAAAAGCAGTTTTGCTTGTTTTTGATAGATGTTTATCAAAAGATAGATATTTGTTTGCTTTTCATTAGGTTATATACCTAGAAATGAAACTTTTGGATTATAGGGTGGGCTAACATAAGTATGCTAAAATGGAGTACATAATGCTAACATTTTATAAAGTAGATTCAACAGTTTACCCTCTGCAGCAATTTATGAGAGTTCCTATACCCAATATCTTTGCAAATATTACCAACATTACTAATGGGGTTGTGTACTTTCTCATATGTATATAAAAATATATTTGTCATTTACATATCTTCCTTTGTGACATATTTGATCAAATTTCCTGCACATTTTTTTCTATTATTTGTCTTTTTATTATTGATGACTCATGAGACTCTTTTTACACTCTGCATATGAATGAGTACAGTGTCAGACACAATCTAAATATCTCTTCCTTGCCCTACCATTTCACTCTAATGGTGCCTTTTTTTCCAAGAGTTTCTTAATGTTTTTCTTTATGATTAATAATTTTTTAGCATGTTGGAGAAATATTTTTAAAGAAATTTTTAATGTTTATTTTTGAGAGAGAGAGAGAGGCAGAGCGCCAGCAGGGGAAGGGCAGAGAGAGAGGAAGACACAGGATCCAAAGCAGGCTCCAGGCTCTGAGCTGTCAGCACACAGCCTGATGCAGGGCTCCAACTCATGAACTATGAGATCATGACCTGAGCCTAAGTTGGCGCTTAACTAAGTCACCCAGGTGCCCCATTGAAGAAATATTTTCTTAACACAAGTGTAATGAAGATATTCTCCTATAATACCTTCTAGAATCTTTGTATATAGAAAGAACAGTCAGATTTTTTCTCTCTATATTTTTTAATTGGCTTTGTAGTATTTATTGGGGGAAAACCTGTCATTTCCTCTATTGCTCTGTAGAACCAATTTGGTTATATATGCTTGGATCTCTTTCTTCACTCTTCTGGGAGTTGGTCTATTTGTCTATTTCTCCTGTGCCAGTAGAACACTGTCATGACTAATATAACTTTAATAACTCTTGCTTTCCCATAGAACAAGTCTTCTAAATCTATTTCTCTTTAGTATTGTCTTAGTTAATTGTGGTCCTTTGCATTTCTCTATACATTTTAGAACCAGTTTTAAACTTCAAGGGAACAAATATGCTAAAATTTATATTGGTATTATGGTAAATCAATAGATCATTTTGTGAAAACCTGACATCTTTACACTATTATTGAATTTTCCACTCCATGATTTAGGCTTGTTAATTTCTCTTTTTATAGTTTTCTGTGTAGAGGTCTGTGTGTGTGTGTGTGTGTGTGTGTGTGTGTGTGCGTGCGTGTTGGTAGAGGTCTTGATAATCTTTTATTAAGTGTTTTCCTAGATACTTTATTTTATTTTATTGCAAGTGGAATCTTTATACAACTTTAGTTTCTATTTTTTCAGTATATGGAAATGCTTGTTTGTTTGTTTATTTATTTATTTATTTTGAGAGAGAGCACGCACGCATGTGTGAGTGGGAGAGGAGCAGAGAGAGAGAGAGGGAGAGAGTATTAAACAGGCTGTCATGCCCAGTGTGGAGCCCTATGTGGGGTGGATCTTGATTTATGACTGTGAGATCATGCCCTGAGCCAAAAATCAAGAGTCAGAGGCTTAACAAAGTAAGCCACCCAGGCACCCCTGGAAATGTCATTTATTTTTACATCGACTTTGTATCTACTAATCTTTGTATCTACTAATCTACTAATCTTGCAATCTAATAATTTATCTGCAAAGTATTTAAATGTTGTACATACATAATCATTTCTTTCCATTTCCTTCTTTTGTAATCTATATAACTTTGATTTATTTTCCTTTATGTATTGCTCTGGCTAGGTCCTTCAGTACAATGCAAATAGAGGTAGTGATAGCAGTCATCCTTGTCTTGTTTTCATATCAGATGTAAAGCTTTCAACATTTTACGTAAAGTATGAATGATATTTGCTGCCATGTATCAGATTAAGGAAATTTCCTTCTTGGTTTAGTTAATGGTTTCTTTTTAACTCATGAATAGAAGATACATTTTACTAAATGTTTTTGCTTTTTGCATCCCATGGCTTACTTTTATAGTTTTCTATTTTATCCTGTTAATGTGATGAATTACATGAATTCA
The DNA here is from genome assembly GCF_028749965.1 of Puma concolor. Taxonomy (NCBI): domain Eukaryota; kingdom Metazoa; phylum Chordata; class Mammalia; order Carnivora; family Felidae; genus Puma; species Puma concolor. Next base: position 92,844,467 of record NC_141675.1, read on the forward strand.
TTTCAAATGTTAAACAAGCCTTGCATTCTTGGTATAAACTAAACATGTTTCTAATATGTGATTATTTTATTGACAGATTTATTTATATTTTGGCTGGGATTTTTGCACCTATGCTTATGTTCTGCTTTTTGTAATGGTCTTTTCAAGTTTTGGCATCAAGTTATATTGTCCCATAAAGAGATGGATATGACTTTTTCTTTCTCAGCTTTCTCAGAAAGTTTTTATTTAGTACTGGTATTACTTATTTCCTAAAATTTTGCTGGGATTTACAGAAGTAGCCACTTGAGCTCGAAATTTTTGGCAGTTGAAACCGTCTATGAGCAAGGTGTCCAAGCTGTCTTTCTCTTACAAGTGTCGGTTCTTCAGAGGCTCTATAGTGACTGTTACCCCCACAGTTACTTTACATGGAAAATATGCTCTCTGACTTATTCTAACAATCTTCAGCTCCTGAACTTGGTGATATACCTTCATACCCTCTTAATTTTGGTATTCCTTGCCTTTATAGGTCAATCTCTTGAGTATAGAACCCTGAAAATGGCTTCAGCTCAGTCATCTACCATAACTACTTGGGTTAGAAGACAAACATATATTCTTGTCATATCAAATAATGGGATTATTGACTGTCCCACGCTTCCTTCCTCTCTTTCCTTCATTCAAGGGAGTTCCTGCCAGTGTATCTACCAAATAATTTTTCAGTCAAGAAAAGGTTCCCCTTATGTATGTTCACATAGAACCTCTACACTGCAAAAACTCCAGGAACACAAGATAAAAATTTTCTTTTTCTTTTAGGCAGTCTTCCTTTCAGATGCCTTCAAAAAGTTTTCTTTGAGCTCATCAAACTTAGCTTAGGGGCAGACTGGGAAGAATGGAAGTAGAACCAAATATATATTTTTCATGTATTATTTGATAAATGATGATTGATTCCAAATTTGGAGGGAAAGATATAGTATTCAGGAAGTGGTATTGGTACAACTCTTAGTCATCAGGAAAGAACTAGAGTTTAATCCCCATTTCATACTTTATATCTAAATTAATGCTAGATAGATTAAATACTTAGATATATTTAAGAAATATATTAAAATAGAATGTAATAATTTTTAATCTTGAAGTGAGGGAAGCTTTTCTAGGTATGACACAAAATCCAGGACATAAAAGAAAAAATAGAATTACTTTAACAATTTTTAAAAATTTATTCATGGAAAAAACCATCCTAAACAATTTCATAAAGTAAACAAAAACAGGGAAAATACTAGCAAATTACATCAGATAGAAAGCTAACTTCCCTACTATGTAAATAGTTTTCACAAATCTATAAGAGAAATACTAACAACTCTGTAGAAAAATGGACAGAATATAAACAGAAATGTCATAGTACAGGAAAACATGTTCCATTTCACTTAAGATATGAGAAAAGTCTACTAACACAATTACATACTTCCTATCAACAGAATGACAGGGAATAAAAAGTTTACACTATTGTTAGGAAGGTAGTGCAAGATCACGTATTCTTAAACATTTTTGAGGGGGTATAATTTGGCACAACTTCTATGGAGGGCTACAATCTAGAAATAAAGAATAATTAAAATTATATTAGCTTTTAAAGGGTATAATACAATCCAACTTTCAAAGAATGCCTGACTGGATTATGTTGTTCTAAGCCTTCTATTGTCTCTTAGTTTAGCCTATTAGGGGAAATGTGAATACTTTTTGGAGGATGATAACATCATTTAGAACCTGAAATTATCTCTATAATGTTTATTTATAAATATATAAGTATATATATGATGGTATATAAATTTATATGTTTCATAAAAACAGAAAGAAGACCAAAAAGCAAATCTAGATTACATGAGGACAATATGACCAAAATCCAAGACAAATCAACTAGATAGAGATAGGGAGTTATCAAACACATATTGAGGGAACTGTATTCAACATGTTCAAGGAAATGAAGGAAAAGAGTGATAATTTAGGAAGATAACAAGAAGCTTTAAAAAGAATCAAATGAAAGGTATAGAACTGAAAAACAAAATAACTAAAATTGAACTCCATGGCTGGATCTACCATAAGATTATAAACAACTGAAGAGAGAATTAGTGAATTCAAAAAGACAAGTCAGAAGAAAGCATCCAAACTGAAACACAAGGAGAAAAAGGATAGAAAATAGAAAAACAAAAAAGAATGTGTAATAACATCCTAACAACCTCCCAACATTAAAAGTGGAAATACTAGCACAAGTCTGACTTCAAGCAAGAACAAATAATCATAGTTTTTATATGTTATTATTTTTCGTATACCATTTCAATCAAGTAAAAATCTAGGTAAAGCCTTCTTTCCATTTTTAGGACTTAAGTATTTTAAAAGAAACATCTCACTATATCAAACATATTAAATAATACAAATTAGAATGTTTAGCTACTTACATTCCATATGCTGAGCTTACAGCAAGACTTGTAATCTGTTGGGGAGGCTCACCATCCACCCACACCAACTGAATAACAAGTTCTGCTTGGTACCCTGGAGGCATCCTCACTGGTCGTGTCTTAACACTAAAAAAGAGAAAAAAGTAGTTCTATCACATATAGTTTAAATAAGTATGCCCATGCTTATCTTCAGAATTTACATAGCATCTTTCTACAGAAATATACAATACCACACATTGAGGGAAGTACACAGGCGGACAGTGTCTTCTGGCTTTCTCAGAATATACCAAATTACTTAAAATTGCTTAGTTTTTTAAATAGCTTTTTAACCAGTCAAGTCCACAACTTCAAATGGCCATTATCCCTTCCTTTTCTTAATTTTTGAGGATGGTATTTTAAATTATTTTTATTATTTACTTTTTTTAACAAAAGTTTTTAAATATTTATGAAATATTTGTTACATATGTTAAGTTATAAATGCATAACAATATGAATGACTTAATCTACCACCCAAATTAAGAGTTGAACATATCCAAAACCCAAATTCCTGCTCATTCCTTCTAAATTTGCTTGACCTGCAGCCTTATCTATTCTAGTTTATAGCAACTTGTATCTTTCCAGTTATTCAGTTAAAAAAAAAAAAGTCATACTAATATCCTTCTCTTATACCTCACATCAATCAATCATCAAATTCTGTTGATGTTACCTTCAAAATATACCCAGAATCTGACCATTTTTTAATTCTCTATTGTGACCATCCTAGTTATGGTTGACAAATAAAAATACAAGACACCCATTTAAATTTGAATTTCAAGGGGCGCCTGGGTGGCGCAGTCGGTTAAGCGTCCGACTTCAGCTCAGGTCACGATCTCGCGGTCCGTGAGTTCGAGCCCCGCGTCGGGCTCTGGGCTGATGGCTCAGAGCCTGGAGCCTGTTTCCGATTCTGTGTCTCCCTCTCTCTCTCTGCCCCTCCCCCGTTCATGCTCTGTCTCTCTCTGTCCCAAAAATAAATAAATGTTAAAAAAAAAAAAAAAAAAAAAAAAAAAAATAAATTTGAATTTCAAATAAATAATAAATAGGTTTTATGTTTTGTTTGGTTTATTTTGTTTTGTTTACTGTACGTATGTCCCATGCAGTGTCTGGAATATACTGATACTAAAAAATGTTTATTGTTTATTTGAAATTTAAATTTAAATGGGTATCCTGTATTTTTATTTGCTGAATCTGTCAGCCCATAACATCATCTCTGCTTAGATTTAATAGCCTCTTTACTGGTCTCCCGGCTTCTACCTTTCCCTTCCATCCCAAGATCCATTTTCAACAAAGCCACCAAAATGATCAATTTAAAATTTAATCAATGGATGTTGAATGTAAGTGATGAATCACTGAATTCTTCTGAAACCAATATTGCACTGTATGTTAAGTAACTAAAATTTAAATTAAAAATAAAATGGTATGTAAAAAAATAATTTGAAAAATAAAATTTAAAACTGATATGTCTCTTTTCTATTCAAAACCCTGTAATGAGTCCCCCTTTAATTAGGAATAAAAGCCATGGCCTTACAGTGGCCTATAATAGGCTCTCTATTACTTATCTGACTTCATCTCTTGCTATTCCCACCCCCCCCCCCCCACTTGCTCTCCTTGTCCTAGCTACACTGACCTCTTCATATGCAAGGCACTTTAAGCCTTTGTTCTATCTATTCCTTCTGCCTGGAATACTCTTTTACGAGATACATTTCAGGTAAATCCCTCATCTACTTTTTGTTTAAATCTCACCTTCTTATCAGTTAAAAAGTAAAAAAAAGAAGTATTATTTTAGCAAAATCATAGCAACCATGAGAGGAATCCTTTTTTCTAACATAGTATTCTTGTAGTAGTGTTCTTGTAGTAGCATTCTTGTAGTGTTTTTTGTCTGGTTGATTGGGGTTTTTTTTGATTCCAAGAAAACTGAAGAAATTCCCTAAAAAGACTTTTTGAATTGGGAGATACCAAGCAACTGGCCAAGTTTCCTCCCTGCCATATGTGTTCCCATTCTATTAAAGCCATATTTTCTTTATGATCTTTCTGGGAAGAACATAAATGCCTTCATAATAAAGGATAAAAATATTGTGCCCTCTTCATAGATATTCAAAGAAAAGACCACAGCACTCCTTGGTTGAGTGTAGATCAATGACAACAACTTAATAAAAGAGAAGAATAATTTTATTTTGTACAGTTTCAAAGTAGTATATGATTAATATGTAAAATTGTTTTAAAATTTGGTAGCAACTCTTACTTGAGGCATGGGATACTGTCCTTTGTTCCTCCTTCACTAGCCACAGTGTTAGTACTTCCAGAAAGACTCCTTGAAGGAAGCTGAGATGAGAGATCTGGAAACGGAGGACTTGTTTCTGGTTCTGGGGTTGTAATATCTTCAATATCATACTGAAGTCGTACCTCTAATGACTTAAAAAAATCAAGTTTTAATTTAACCTAAGTCATAACAATAAGTAACCACATTAAATTACCTGACAACTTTTTTGTAATTATTGTTTTATTCAGATTAATAAGTTCAATTTCAATTCATAGTAAAGTTGAGATATCCCAAATTGATTTAAATACTGGTATTTCAGTATTTGTATTTAAATACGTGGAACATTCACTGGCACTCACAAAAAATGTAAAATATTTCTTAATTCTTCAGAATTATAGAAAAATACCTACTAGTGAAGATAAAGTTTTTACATAAAAAATTCTCCTAAGATAAAGATATAAATTACAACTCCATATATAGTAAAAGGAGAAATTGGTCAGTTATTCCAGTAAATAAAATAAACTGGATGTGTTTACACACACATACATAACACACAAATTATTTGTACAAGGATTTTAGTTTTAAAAAAACAATTCAATTTTGCCCTCAAATTCAGTAAAACATTCCCAAAATAAATTCTAATTTTTGTTTCATTAGCTCAGCTCTTAATTTCAGTAGCTTGCTTAATTAAAAAACATTTGATAAACTGTATTGGAATAAAAGATGATCCAAAACCTTTTTTTTAAATCTAAAAATGTTTAAAAATTAAGTACTTTATGATTACATTCTATGCTTTAATTAAATCGATTTTACAACAAACATCTGCTTTACAATGTAAAAATCAGGATCTTTGAGGCTGAAAACAATTGCTTAATAACATGTCATTATGGGGTGTGAATATAGCAATATTATCAAAATGACTGTTATAATTATCTTAAAATTAAAAAACCCTCTAGTGACAGTAACCATTACCAATTATTGTCAACTATACCTAGACACTATACTAATGATTTTATATAATCCTTATAAGAACCTTATGAAATTGGCATTATCATTTGTAGTTTATTACTACTTTGCATTTTTCTATTTGCACAGAAAATTACATGAGTGATGAAACTGGGTCTTACTCAGACTCTACTACTGACTACTGGATCTTTGTGACTTGCTCAGCATCGTGTAGCTATTCGCTGGTACAGCTAGAATTAAAACACAGACTTATCTGACTCCAAAGGCTGGGATTTTAACTAATATACTTTAACAGGGCAGTACTTAATTTTAGCTGTTGAGGTAAAAAGTTATATACAGGTGTTTAGTAGATAATCTTTATTTTCTGATAAAATGGTAAAATGGACTCAGTAGGGATGGCCAATTATCTATAGATGCCTTAATTTAGATTTAATTTATCCCATGAGAGTATCAGAACAATTAAATTACTTGATTAGTTTAAAATTAAGATTAGGTAAGGTAGCTCATAATTATTTCCATCCTATAAAAATGTTGCTATACAGAAATTAAAAATTGACAAGAAAAGGCAAACTAAAAAATTTTAATAAAGATATACAAAGCCCACATTAATTTGACATTTATGCATAAAGCTACAAATGTCTGTATAAATTCTATACAGACAAAATACATCCTATCTAAAAATACAAGGTTTTGGTACAGAACTGTTTTCATCATTTTAAGCCAAACTATTTTTTAATAAGTTATATAAGTAACAAGAATAATTTAAAATCCTATGAATTGGATTACTGACTAAATACATCAGTCTTGATGGCTTAAAACCATATCAAGCACTAGCCAAAATATATGATAATTGCTTTAATAACTCTAGCTATGAACATTAAATTTTAAATAACTTACCACTATTTCTGTTGTAATTTCATGTCTGCTGAATTTATAAATTATGACATATGCAGAGACTCCTGATACACAGAATATTCTGCTCTCTGGACACCAGTAAATCATCTGAATGGCATATGGATCTTCCTCTACAATTTCACATGTTGGTTTTCCTTCTCCTACCTTCTGTTTTTCAAACACTTTTGAAGTTTTTAGCTTATACAGCATCTGCAGAGTTACTACAAGATATTGAAGCATAGTTATCATCTAATTTGAACTTAATTCTTAGATGTTGTTAAACTCTTTCAGTGTATTTGTTAAACTACTAAAATAGAATCCAAGCAGACAAAATAAATTATATTTTAACTAGTAAGCATTCAATGTCATGAACTCTTATCATAGTTTATTTAGCTGAAGGGAGACTCCAGAGAAAAATAAACATTTATTGAACATATACTATATACCAATGAATTTGTAGGTCCTTTGTATGCATTGTCTCATGTGATCCTCAGAAAAGTCCAATGAAGTGAGTATTTTTATCCTTATTTATTGATAAAAATATTGGGGCTCAAAAAGGTTACAATGGAAATACTAAACCTAATTCTCACCTAAAGGAGACCCCTTAATCCTTTTTCACAATTTCCCCCTTTGATTACTACATGAGAGGTTGATGTTATTCATAGAGGGTTTTCTTCTCCCAACAAATTTCTTAGACAATCCTTAAGATGAGAAACATTTGTAATTTACTACCTAGTAGTATTGAAAGCCCAATAATCTGCAATTATTTTAGAAAGAATCTTTTCTGAATGGCCCTGTATTAGAAAAGGATCAGTTATAATTTTTAAAAACTCTGGGTTTGTGAATTGTTTCCAGGAATTTTTATTTGGGGGAATATTTTTTCCATTTTAGACCCTGATAAGAACTCTCCTATAAAAAGCTCTGATTCTACAAAAGATCCTTAAGAAAATTTCCAAAAATCTGGGAGTTTCTGTCAAAAGTGCATAATTTGAACCTAATCATGAGAAACTTCAGTCAAACCCAAACTGAAGATTATACAAAATAACTGGCCTGAGTTTTCAAAAATATCAATTAAATGAAATAAAGACTAAGAAACAATTCCAAATTGAGGAAAACCCAAAAGATGATAAATGCAATAAATAATTCTCAATTTTCTTTTATTATAAAAGATATTATTGGGACAATTGGTGAAAACCGAGTAAGACCTGGAGGTTAGCAGGTACTGCTGTATTGCCATCAGTATTAATCTTCTGATTTTTATAACTCTAATTTGACTATGTAAAAGAACATCTTATTTGTAGGAAAGATACAGTGAAGTATTTTAGAGGCATGTAATGTAAAAGGAGCATCATATCTGCAACTCAGAAATGGTTACAAAATGCTGTAAGTATATATAAATATATGGAGAAGAAGGAGAGGGAGGAGGGTGGAAAAACAAACGTAGTATATATTGACATTTGGAAAATCTGGCTAAAAGCTATATAACACTTCATGGTATTTTTTTTTTCAATTATTCTGTAAGTCTAAAATTATGTCAAATCAAAACATTTTTAAAATGGGTAAGGCTTTATACCAGATGCTATAGCCTGGCTTCTATGTCAGATGGGGTATCACTCCCTTGATTATTTTATATGACATAGCAATGCTAAAAGGATACTACAGACATAATTAAGGCCCCTAATTAGTTGACTTTGAGTTAATTAACAGAGATTATCCTTAATGGGGCTGACATAACTGGTGCCCTCTCTGAGGTTAGAGAGACACTGCCTCACCAGCCTTAATAAAACAAGTTGCCATGAGTTCTAAAGCTACAAGAAAATGAATTCTGCCAACAACTACATGAGACTGAATGAGGATTCTAAATCTCAGATGAAACTGCAGCCCTAGCGAACACCTTGACTGCAGTCTCAGGAAACCCTGAGCAAAGAACCCAGCTAAACTGTACCCAGATTCCTGACACAAAGAAAATGTGAGATAATATGTAAGTACTGCTCAATTGTGGTAATTTATTAGTCAGCAAATTGAAAACTAATACACATAAAACATAAACTCAATTATTCAAATTCAGTATAACCTCACTTCCTGTACTGGACAGTATTCCACAAAATTGACAAACTAAGTGAAATTTCTTCAATGATATCCATTAAATTGGAACTATGTTCTTATAATTACAGTAAAAATATTAAACATGTTGCAAGCCTTTATAATATGTTTTGAATGGGATATTTAAAAATTAACCTCTTAAAATATTATGCATGCTTAAGAGTGGCATATACTCTAATCACTAGGATGTTAAAGTGTCTTCTCACATTTTAGATGCCAAGGAGTGAATTTGAGGTGGTGGGATGTTACTATAAAATTGTGTTCTTGGAACAAGGTCAGATTTACAAGAAAAGTCCATCCAAAGAAAATCTTTTGTACTGTGGAATTTCTCCCTGAGCCATTGATTTCTATTGTGTGAGTTCAGGAAGGGGCCTCAAAATTCGTGGTTTTAAATATTTTAATCATTTTTTCTTGCTGATGATTTGCTCCATTGCTGAAAGACTCTAGCTTGCAGGCTTAGAGTATAACCAATAATCAACCTTCTTCCCTCTGCTTTTGTGTTTATCATAATCTTCCTCAGAAGCTGTTTACTTCTATAGCTTCAAATACCACTTTTATGCTGCCTCTTCATTAGTTTCCATTCTTGACTGTTCTTCCTACCTGCTAGACATTTTTACCTGGATTTCCTGGTGTAATTACAAGATTCAAACCTCCAGCACTCTCTTATAGTCCTCACCTTGCTAGTTGTTCATCCTCAGAAACTGAGTCATCGCTCACTTACTCTATTCCTCCTATTCCTATTAAAATCGTAAATATCTTCCCAAACTCACATTAAGTATTACCCCATCAAAATACCCTTTCTGGATCTACCTGGTTCAAACAAATCACAAATTTCTGATAACAAACAGAATTCGAGTTGTATTACATTTACAATTCTTATCATACTGTTTGCCTAATAGTCAAATATGTGCATTCATTTATCTGATTTAGTAAATAAAAGTACTATGAAGGATATATACAGATACAATCAATTCTGAAATATCTTTGTGTGCCCTTCAACACTGAGGCAGCCTACCTTATTCCTTAAATTACATAATTCTCAAAAATTTTAAAAGAAATTTTACATTTATCTAATCACTTCTTTTGATTCACATAGGGCTTCATAGACAAATGGAAAAGAAAGTGAAGACTAGTGAGATAAAAGAACTCTTCTAGGACCAGAGCTGGAGGTGAAGGAAATTCCTTCAATAGAGTTAATCTGACAAAGTATGGTAGTTTTTTCAATGTACCTTACCTTTTGTAAATACAACAGGTTGCTGATGGAGACTTCAGTCCTATCTGTTAATATTATAAAGGAAGGGGCACCTGGGTGGCGCAGTCGGTTAAGCGTCCGACTTCAGCCAGGTCACGATCTCGTGGTCCGTGAGTTCGAGCCCCGCGTCAGGCTCTGGGCTGATGGCTCAGAGCCTGGAGCCTGTTTCCGATTCTGTGTCTCCCTCTCTCTCTGCCCCTCCCCCATTCATGCTCTGTCTCTCTCTGTCCCAAAAATAAATAAACGTTGAAAAAAAAAATTTAAAAAAAATATTATAAAGGAAAAGTATAGTAGAGATAGTACTTTAAACTGATCCAACATAGGAAATGGATTTTTATAACACAGCTATATATATATATGCTAAAACTGTATCTGAAATATTAATCATCCAAAGTAAAAAGTGGCAAATGGCTCTGCGTAAATATTAACTGAGGGTTTTCTGTTATAGAACAAGAGACTTAAAACTTACTTGCCGAAGCATCCCAAAATTTTATTGATCCATCTGCATGACTAGATGAGAAATACATTAGCATTAATTATAGTAAATTTCAAAAATTATAGGCATTCTAACTGTATATAAGAGGTATTGCCAAAATTTGATTTAAAAATCCCATTCCAATGAGAATGAATATATGCTAAAGCATTTCTAAGCTCATAACAATGGTTTACTTTTTAAACAATGCACTAAAATCTAAATTTAAAAAAGAACAATTATTAAGATTTGACTGTAGGAATATTTTTATGTGTAATAGAGAACAACGAAAACTGGCCTGAATAAACAATATATTTTATATAAAACTGTTTACACTTGGGGTGGCTGGGTGGCTTAATCGGTTAAGCGTCCAACTTCAGCTCCGGTCATGATCTCACAGCTTGTGAGTTTGAGCCCCGCGTTGGGCTCTGTGCTGACAGCTCAGAGCCTGGAGCCTCTTCAGATTCTGTGTCTTTCTCTCTCTCGCTGCCCCTCCCCCATTCACACTCTCTCTCTGTCTCTCAAAAATAAATAAACATTAAAAAAAGTTAAAAAAAATTGTTTACACTCAATAAAAAAAAAATACCTGAGTTAATTCTGATTACATTAAAATAATTTTGAAGTGAATGTCATAGTGAAATTTAAGTTTCAAAATATAAAAAGCAAATCCTTAAACCTATGTAGAATGATATCATTATTTGGTAATATAATGGCAATTCTATAAGAACTCATCTAGAAATGAAGACGATAGAATAACCCCAACACATTTTATGAGGTCAGCCTTATCCTGACTACCAAAACCAAAAAATAAAATTATACAACCATATTCCTCAAGCGTAGGTGAAAAAATTGTCAACAAAATATTAGCAAATCAAATAAAAAACATATAGAAAGGATCAGACATCATGACTAAGTGCAGTTTATCATAGGAATGTAAGACTTGTTAACATTAAAAAAACATTAAAAATAACACCATATTGTTATTCATCATACTGACAGATTAAAGAAGAAAAACCATATGGTCATCTCAATAAGTACAGGAAAAGTATTTGTCTCCAGCTTTTGGCTATTGTGAATAATGCTTCTGTGAACATTCATGTAAAAGTTTTTGTATATACCTAAAAGTGGGAGTGCTCAGTTATATGATAGTTATCTTTTTGAGAAATTGCCAAACCATATTCTATATCAGCTGTACCATTTTACATTCCCACTAGCAAACTATGTGGTTCTAATTAATCTGTTTCCTTGTCAACACTTGCTTTTCTTCCTCTTAAAAATTTTTTTAGCCATTGTAGTGGGTGTGAAGTGGTATACACAATTAATTGTGGCTTTGTTTTCATTTCCCCAATGACTAATGATGTTAAGCATATTTTCATGTACTTGTTGGACATTTGTATATCTTTTTTTGAAAAAGTCTACACAAATCCTTTGTTCATTTAAAAAAATGTCTTTTTATTGTTGGGCTCTAAGAGTTATTTATATATTATGAAAACTAAACTCTATTAGATATATAGTTTGAAAATTTTTTCCAACTCATTGTTGTCTTTTCACCTAATGATGAAGGCCATTTTACCTATTTTTTTCTTTTGTTTACTTTTATGCTTTTGGTGTAATGTCTACAAAATCTCTGCCATAAAGTCATGAAAGATTACCTTGTTTTCTTTTTTGAATTTTTATTTATTAAATATAATTTATTGTGAAACTGGTTTCCATACAACACCCAGTGCTCATCCCAACAGGTGCTCTCCTCAATGTCCATCACCCTCTTTCCCCTCTTCCCCCTACCTCCCATCAACCTTCAGTTTGTTCTCAGTATTTAAGAGTCTCTTATGGTTTGCCTCCCTCCCTCTCTGTAACTTTTTTTCCCCCTTCTCCTCCCCCATGGTCTTCCTTTTTGAATTTTATGGCTTTAGCTATAAATTCAAGCCTTTCCTTATATTTGAGTTAATTTTTGCATGTGGTATGAAGTAGGGGTCCAAATTTTTCTTTCAAGTTTTTATTTAAATTCTAGTTAGTTAACATATAGTGCAATATTAGTTTCAGGAGTAGAATTTAGTGAATCTTCACTTACATATAACACCCAATGCTCATCACAAGTGCCCTCAATACCCATCACCCATTTAGCCCATGCCCCTGCCTACCTCCCCTCCAGCAGCCCTCAGTTTGTTCTCTATAGTTAAGAGTCTGTTTTCCGGCTTTTCTCTCTTTTTTCCCCACTATGTTCATCTGTTTTGTTTCTTAAATTTCATATGAGTGAAATCAGATGGTATTTTGTCTTTATTTGACTGACTTATTTCGCTTAGCCTAATCCACTCTAGCTCCATCCGTGTAACTGCAAATGGCACAATTTCATTCTTTTTTATGGCTGAATAATATTCCATTACACACACACACCCCACATCTTCTCTATCCATTCATCAGTCGATGGACATTTAGGCTTTTTCCATAATTTGGCTATTGTTGATAATGCTACTATGAATTTCAGGGTGCATGTGTCCCTTCAAATGAGTATATTTGTATCCTTTGGGTAAATACCTAGTAGTGCAATTGGTGGGTTGTAGAGTAGTTCTATTTTTAACTGTTCGAGGAACCTCCATACTATTTTCTAGAGTGGCTACACCAGTTTGCATTCTCACCAACAGTGTAAGAGGGTTCCTCTTTCTCCGCATCCTGGCCAACATCTGTTGTTTCCTGTGTTGCTGATTCTAGCCATTCTGATAGATGTGAGGTGATATCTCATTGTACGTTTTATTTGTTTTTCCCTGATGATAAGCAAGGTTGAGCATATTTTCCTGTGTCTGTACATCTTCTTTGGAGAAAATGTCTGTTCATGTCTTCTGCCCATTTCTTAACTTGGTTGTTTTTATTTGTGTTGAGTTTGCAAAGTTTTTTATAGATTTGGTGTGTGTGGGGGGGGGTGGATGTCTAACTTTATTCTTTTGTATGTGGGTATCCAGCTCTCCTAGCAACGTTTGCTGATGAGATTATTCTTTCTCCTGTTAAACAGTCTTGGCACTCTTGTTTAAAAAAACAATCATAGATGTATGATTTTATTTCTGGAATCCCAATTACATTTCATTAAATTATATCTCTAATCTTATGACATTACCAAACTGTTTTGATCAGTGTAGCTGTGGAGGAAACTTTACAATTAAGAAGTGTAAGTCCTTCAACTTTGTTCTTTTTCAAGATTATTTTGTCTATTTGGAGTCACTTGCAATTTCATATGAATTTTAGGATAACCATTTTCATTTCTGCAAAAAAGCCATTGGGGTTTTGATAGGGATTGTAGTGAATATGTACATCACTTTTGGTATATTATTATCTTAAGAATATTAAATCTTACATTCATAAACATGGGATGTCATTCTGTTTATTTTTGTGTTTTTAAAATATTTTTTGGCAATGTTTTATAGCTTCTAATGTATAAACCTTTCATCTACTTGGTTAAATTTGTTTCTAAATTTGTTTCAAAAAGTATTTTATTTTACTTTTTGATGCTATTATCAATAGAATTGCTTTCTTAATTTCCTTTGTGGATTGTTCATGGTTAGTATACAAAAACACACTAATACATATATAAGATTATGATATCCGCACATAGAGCTAATGTTATTTCTTTCCACTGTAGGTGCTTTTTATTTTTCTTGCCTCACTCTTCTGGATAGAATTTCCAATACAATATGAAGTAGAAGTATCAAAAGCAGGGATCCTTGTCTTGTTCATGATCTCAGAGGGAAAGGTTTCAGTCTTTCACTATCGAATATGATGTTATCTGTGGGTTTTGCAAAAATGCCCTTTACCAGGTTAAGGAAGTTCCATTCCAATAAGGAAGTCACTGAGTTATCTGAATGTTGCTGTTGTGGTTTTAAGTCATGAAAGGGGCATCTGTAAAATGCTTTTTCTGCATGAGATAACCTTATTTTTCTTCCCTCCATTTTACTGATGTGGGTATTACATTGATTTGTGTATATTGAAACACTCTGTGTTCCTAGGACAAACTCCACTTGATCATATTTTATAAATCTCTTAATATTCTACTGGATTGTGTTTGCTAGTATTTTATTGAGGATGCTTGCATCTATATTCATAAGTAATATTGTTGCATAGTTTTCTTTTCCTGTGATGTCTTTGTCCGGCTTTGGTATTAGGGTAAAGCTGGCCCCAAAGAATGAGTTAAAATGTGTTCCCTTCTAGTTTTTGGAAAATGTGTGAGAAGCATTTGGTGTTACCTCCTTCAACAATTGGTAGAGTTCACCATGAAGCCATCTGATCCTGGCCTTTTCTTTGAAGGAAGGCTTTGACTACTAATTCAATCTCTTGTTACAAATTTGTTCAGATTATCTATTTGTTCTGGAGTCAGTTTTGGTAGTTTCTCAGAATTTATCCATGTCATCTAGGTTATTTACTTTGTCAGCATGCAATTGTTCATAATATTCTTTTATAACCCTTTTTACTATGTAAGGTCAAATCCATGTATTCTTTTATCTGCCTGTTCAAATCTGAGGCTGAATCCCTCGCGTAAGTTTTTCATTTCTGTTATTGTATTTTCCAGCACCAGAATATCTATCTCTTTCTCTCTCTCTCTCTCTCTCTCTCTCTACCTACCTACCTACCTACCTATTTATTTATTTTAGAGAAAGAGAAAGCATGCGGGGAGGGGAGGGAAGCCTCGGGGAGAGGGTAGGAGAGCAAGAGAGAGTGAGAGCGAGAGAGAGAGAGAGAGAGAGAGAGAGAGAGAGAGAGAGAATGAATGAATCTTAAGCAGGCTCTATGCTCAGCATGGAGCCCAACAGGGGCTCAATCCCATGACCCTGGATCATGACCTGAGATAAAATGAAGAATGGGAGCTCAACTGACTGAGCCACTCAGGCACCCCCAGGACCAGAATTTCTATTTAGTTTCTTTTTAAAATAAATTTTATTAATACTCTATTTAGTGAGACTTAATTCTTTAATTGATTACCTTCAATTCTTTACCCTTGTTTTCTTTTAGTTCTTTAAGCATATTTAAGACTGCTGACTTAAAATCTTTGTATAGTATGTAAAATGTCAGCTTTCACAGGGACAATTTCAGTTAAATTCTTTTCTTTCCCCTCTGAATGGGCCATGCTTTCTTGTTTCTTTGTATGCTGTGTCTTTTGTTGTTGAAAGCTGAACTTTTGAGCATTAATGAGGAAGCTGTGAAAGTTAGATTTTCTCCCTTCCCAATTTTTCTGTTGATGCTCATTGTAAGTTTTTGCTGTTAGTTTAGAAAAGTCATCACGTAAACAGTTTTTCGAAAGATTGTATCCTTCACTGTGTTTGGCCTCTGAAAACTCTGCTCCGTTAGCTTACTGGTGACCTAGTGATTTGACAGCAATTTCATTAAATGACTATAGCCAAACAACAGCAGCAACAATCCTTTCCATTTCTGCACAGGTTGATCCTGTGTTAGGAAACTGCTGCAATAATAGCCAGGTTATTTCCAACTCTGCATTAGCCTTTACTTACTGTCTGGATGGTGCCTAAAGTTAATCCAAAGGGGAAAACTTAGAATCTTCTCAGGTATTTTCTTAGCATGTATCCAATTGTAGGCAGCATACAGACATCTAGATTCTGCAGTGTATGTGGGAGCTTTACAAAGCCTTTGTTCCCCCCATCTATCTTCTTATACAGCCTATTCTTTCCAAGAGTATAAACTATCTATTGTTTGCCCCTGCTTGTTATCCCTTTCCCCAGGTAAGTGGCAGCTGGTACATCTGCCTTTAATTACTCAGATAAATGCCTTCCAGGAAGCCACTTCAACCCCAGGAAAGCTCTGAGGCAAGGAAAACAAAGGTAAGCCCTTGAGCTAATGCTTCAGGGAGTCACCAAACAGGTAAAAACATAGGTCAGGTACAACTACCATTCTATGGAAAGAAGGTCTGTATTTATTACTCCCTCTGGCACCAGAAAGCTATGTAAGAGGAATGCAGGGTGCTATCTTCATGGCCACCAGTAGTTAACTGTAAATGAGTAAGATAAAAATACCATGCGGTCTCTTAACAAAATTCAGCAGCTTTTTAAAGAAATGAGATATAGTTGACATTTAACATTATATTAGTTTCAGGTGTACAACATAATTAGACATTTGTACATTTTGTAAAATAATTACCATAAGTTTAGTTAATATCCATCACCATAGGTGGTTAAAAATATTTTGTTTTCTTGTGTGAGGATTTTGAAGATTTACTCTCTTAGCAACTTTCAAGTATACAATACAGTATTATAAACTATACCCACCATGGTATACATTACATTTCCATGACTTATTTATTTTATAGCAACTTCTGTCTTCATTAAGCATGCCCCTGATTGTTATAAATTTTCTATTAGATTCTAGAATTCTGAAAAAATTGATTTTGCCAACATAAGCATTTTTTAGTGGAGAAACCAGTCCTCTGTCATTTTCAGTAATATAACTTCCTGATATTTTGAAAAAAATTTTTTTACTTAGTTAAAACTCTCATACAGTACAAATCATAAAATCACACCACAATGAAGCATCACAAAATGAATACAACTGTTTAATCACTCAGATTAAAAAACAGAACATCATCTAAAACCCCTTAAATTCTCTTTTCCAATCACTATTTCTACATCTTCCCCAATGGTTGCTGCTGTCTCGGCTTTTAACACCCTGTATCAGTTTTACCAGTTTTTGAAGTGTCTGTAAATGGAAACAACTATGTTGAGTCTAGTTGATTTCAGTCAATAATATGTATTACTGTAATGCATGTCAGAATGTCAACTTGATTTGTGTTACAGTGTGAAACAACAGATTAAAAAATGATGAACACTGGGCGTTGTATGGAAACCAATTTGACGATAAATTTCATATTAAAAATTGCTGTTTAGAATTCCACTGTATGAATACACCACAGCATATTTATATACTCTAGTATTGTTAAATATTTATGTTGTTTCTATTTTGGCACTATTACAAATTGTGTGGCTCTGAAAATTCTTGAAAACTCTATTTTGGAGTACTTAATACAGGTTTTTATTAGATATATATCTAGGAGTGGAATCAGTGGACTCACCTGAATTCTTAGGTGCTGCCAAAGAATTTTCCAAAGAAGCTATAACCAATTCGTACTCCCACTAACACTTTAAAAGAGTTCTAGGGGTACATGGTGGCTCAGTTGGTTAAGTGTCCAACTCTTGGTTTTGGCTCAGGTCATGATCTCATGGTTCATGGGATCCAGTCCTGTGTTGGGCTCAGCGCTGACAACATGGAGCCTGCTTCGGATTCTCTCTCCCTCTCTCTCTGCCCCTCACCCCCAAAACTAAATAAACTAATAATAATAAAAGACTTCTAGTTGTTCCACATCATGAGGAAAAGGTGCTGATAGTCTCTTTAAAATTTTATCCATTCTGATGGGTATGTGCAATGTTATTGTGATTTCAATTGACATTACTCTGAAAAGTGATGAACACCTTTTCATATGCTTATGACCATTTGGTTACTTTGTTAGGTCTCTTGGCCAATTTTTTCTATTGAGTTTACTGTGTCTTTTTCATATATTTATCATAATTATTTATATATCTGATATAAGCCCTTCACTACACAAAATGTAAGAGTCTTCCCTGTAACTGGTATTTTCAGTGTCTTAATGGTGTCTTTTGAGGAAAAGTTCTTAATTTTAATGTAATCTAATTTATAAAATTTTCCCTTTCTGGTTAGTGCTATTTTGTATTTTCTTTACAAAATCTTCCAAAACATCAAAAAGATATTCTCCTCTATTATCCTCCTGAAGCTGTATTGTTTTCCTATAGCATTTAAATCTATCATTTACCTGAACACATTTTTATTATGATGTGTGGTAAAGACAGATTCCATATGAATATCCAACTAAGCAGTATAATTTTTTTTTAAAAGATCCATTCCTGCTTTGGAGTGTCATGTTCATAAAAAATCAGTTATCTTATACATGGGATATGTTTTTGGACTCTCTAGTCTGTTCAGCTTTGTCTGGCAGGGTCCATATTTCTGCCATCAACACACTATCTTAGTCACTATAGTTTTATAATAACTCTGAATGTCATTTAATTTCTTTTCTTTTTTCAAGTTTTTATTTAAATTCCAGTTAGTTAACATACAGTGTATGATTAGTTTCAGGTGTACTATATAGTGATTCCACACTTCATACATCACCAGGCGCTCATCATAAGTGCACTCTTTAATCTCCATCACCTGTTTAACCCATCCCTCCCCCCCCCCCTCACCTCCCTCCCCCAGCCAGCTTCCTTCTGGTAACCATCAATTTGTTCTCTATAGTTGGGTCTGTTTCTTGATTTGCCTCTCTTTCTCTTTTCCCTTTGCTTATTTGTTTTGTTTCTTAAATTGCACATATAAGTGAAATAATATGGTATTTGTCTTTCCCTAATTTATTTCACTTAGCATAATACTCTATAGCTCCATGCGTCATTGCAAATGGTTAAGATTTCATTCTTTTTTGATGGCTGAGTAATTTTCCATTGTGTGTGTGTGTGTGTGTGTGTGTGTGTGTGTGTGTGTGTGTATCTATCACATCTTCTTTATCCATTCATCAGTTGATGGACACTTGGGTTGTTTCCATCATTTGACTATTGTAGATAATGTTGCTATAAACAGCAATTAATTTACTTTGAATTAGTATTTTTCTTTTGTTTAGATAAATACCCAGTTCTGTGATTGCTGGATTGTCAGTAATTCCATTTTTAACTTTTTGAGTCTGTACCAGTTTGCTTTCTCAACACCAGTGCAAGAGAGTTCCCTTTCTCCACATCCCCATCAATACCTGTTGTTTTTTGTTGTTGATTTTAGCCGTTCTGACAGGTCTGAGGTAACAGCTCATTGTACTTTTCATTTGCATTTCCCTGATGATTAGTGACACTGAGCATCTTTTCATGTGTCTGTTGGCCGTCTGTATGTCTTGTTTGGAAAAATGTCTATTCATGTCTTTTGTCCATTTTTATATTGGATTATTTGTGTTTTTGGTGTTGAGTTTTATAAGATGCTTATATATTTTGGTTACTAACCCTTTATCAGATATGTCATTTGCAAATATCTTCTCATATTCTGCAAAATTTCTGTTAGTTTTGTTGATTGTTTCCTTTCCTGTGCAGAAGTTTTTATTTTGATGTAGTCCCAATAGTTTATTTTTGATTTTGTTGGCCTTGCCTCAGTAGACATATCTAGAAAGAAGTTGCTATGGTCAACATCAAAGAAGTTATTGCCTGTGTTCTCTTCTAGGATTTTTACAGTTTTACATCTCGCATTTAGGTCTTTAATCCATTTTCAATTTATTTTTGTGAATGATATAAGAAAGTGGTTCAGTTTTCCCAATGCCATTTTTTGAAGAGACTCTTTTTCCCATTGTATATTCTTTCTTGCTTTGTCAAAAATTAATTGACCATATAATTGTGGGTTTATTTCTAGGATTTCTATTCTGTTCCATTGATCGATGTATCTATTTTTGTGCCGGTACTGTACTGTACAGGATTACTGGAGGTTTGTAAAATAACTTGAAGTCTGGATTTGTGATGCCTTCACAGCTGTGTTTTTCTTTCTCAGGGTTACATTTGATATTTGGAGTCTTTTGTGGTTCCATACAAATTTTAGGATTGTTTTAGCTCTGTGAAAAATGCTGGTGGTGTTTTGATAGGGATTGCATTAAATGTGTAGATTGCTTTGGATAGAATAGACATTTTAACAACATTTGTTCATCCAAACCATGAAAATGGAATGTCTTTCCATTTGCTTGTGTCATCTTCAATTTCTTTTATCAGTGTTTTATAGTTTTCAGAGTACAGGTCTTTCACTACTTTGGTTAGGTTTACTCCTAGGTATTTTATTATTTTTGGTGCAATTTTATATGTGATAGATTCCTTAATTTCTCTTCTGCTTCATTATGGGTGTATAGAAATGCAACAGACTTCTGTACATTGATTTTTTTTTTTTTATCCTGTGGCCTTAGTAAATTTGTTTATCAATTCTAGGAGTTTTTGGTGGAGTCCTTTGGTTTTCTATATAGTATAATGTCATCTTAAAATAGGGCAAGTTTTAATTCTTCCTTGCCAATCTGGATGCTTTTTATTTCTTCTTGTTGGCTGACTGCTGTGGTTAGGACTTCCAATACTATGTTGAATAAAAGTGGCCAGAGTGGACATCCTCATTTTGTCCCTGATCTTAGAGGAAAAGCTCTGTTTTTTCCCATTGAGGATGATATTAGCTGTGGATCTTTCATATATGGCCTTTGTTATGTTGAGGAAGTTCCCTCTAAACCTACTTTGTTGAGGATTTTTAATGAATAAATGTGGTTAAATGCTGTTTCTGCATTATTGAAATTATCATATGGTTCTTATCCTTTCTTTTATTGTTATGTACCATGTTGATTGATTTGTGAATTCTGAACCACGCTTGCAACTCAGGAATAAATCCCACTTGATTGTGGTGAATGATTTTTTTAACGTGTTGTTGGATTCAGTTTGCTAGTATTTTCTTGAGGATCTTTGCATCTTTGTGTATCAGAGATAGTGGCCTGTACTTCTCTTTTTTTGTGGTGTCTTTATCTGGTTTTGGAATGAGGGTAAAGTTGGCTTTAGAGAATGAATTTGAAAGTTTTCCTTCCATTTCTACTTTTTGGAATAGTTTAAGAAGAATAGGTCTTTAACTCTTCTTTAAATGTCTGGTAGATTTCCCCTGTGAATCCACCTGGTGTTGGACTTTGTTTTTTATTATTATTCATTCAGTTTCTTTGCTGGCTATCAGTCTGTTCAAGTCTCCTATTTCTTCCTATTTCAGCTTTGGTAGTTTATATGTTTCAAGGAGTTTATCCATTTCTTCCAGATTTCCCAGGTTGTTTACATATAATTTTTCAAAATATTCTCTTACAATAGATTGTATTTTTGTGGTGTTGGTTGTTATTTCTCCTCTTTCACTTATGATGTTATTCATTTGGGTATTTTCTCTTTTGTTTTTAATGAGTCTGGTTAGAGGTTATTGATTTTATTTTATCAAAGAAACAACTCCAGGTTTCATTGATCTGTTCTGTTGTTTTTTAGTTTCTATATCATTTATTTCTGCTTTACTCTTTATTTTTTCTTTCTGCTGGCTTTAGGCTTTGTTTGTTCTTTTTCTAGCTTGTTTAGGTGTAAGGTTAGGTTGTCAAATAGAGACTTTTCTTGCTTCTTGGGTAGGCTTGTATTGCAATATACTTCCCTCTTAGGGGAACCTTTATTTTCCAGGTTAAGTCATTCATAGTTTAGTATCATGTCACTTAACTTCCACGTATTTGTGATCATTCCAGATTTTTTCTGTGGTTAACTTCTAGTTTCATAGAGTTGTGGACAGAAAAGGTGCATGGTATGACTTCAGTCTTCTTTTGTTTGTCAAGGCCTGTTTGGGGGCTAATTTGTGATTTATTTGGGAGAATCTTCTATGTGCACTTGAAAAGAATGTATATTCTGCTGCATTAGGAAGTAATTTTCTGAATATACCTGTTAAGACTATCTGGTCCAATATGTCATTCAAAGCCATTGTTTCTTTGATGATTTCCTGTTTAGAAAATTTGTCCATTAACATAAGTGGGATGTGAAAATCCCCTACTATTATTGTATTATTATTGATTAGTTCCTTTATGTTTGTTATTGTATTTAGGCACTCCCATGTTGGTTGCATAAATATTTACAACTGTTGTATCTTTTTGCTGGATTGTCCCCTTTATTATTATATAGTGCCCCCCCCTTTTTTTTGTCCCTTGTTACAGTCTTTGTTTTAAAGTGTAATTTGTCCAATATAAGTATTGTTACTCTGGCTTTCTTTTGACATCCATTTGCATGATAAATGTTTCTCCATCCTCACATCTTCAATTTGCAGGTGCCTGTAGGTCTAAAATGAGTCTCTTGTGGGTAGCATATAGATAGGTCTTGGTGTTTGTTTGTTTTATCCATTCTGACACCCTATGTCTTTTACTTGGACTGTTTAGTACATGTATATTCAAAGTAAATATTAATAAATATTTATTGCCATTGTATTACTTGTTTTGTGGTTGTTTTGATTTTCTCTGATCCTTTCTTGTCTTTCTCTCATATTTTGCTGATTTTTCTTTAGTGATAGATTTGGATTTCTCTTTATTCTTTACATGTTTATTGGTGATTTTTGATATATGGTTAGATTAGGCTTGTTAATAACCTCTTCTGTATATAGCAATCTACATTAAATTGATGGTCTTTTAAGTTTGAAACCATTCTTTTCTCCTCTCTCCCCCTGATGTTTTTAAGTGTGTGTTATTACATTATATCCATTTTTTGTGAGTTGCTTGACCAATTTTTTACAGAAATATTCATTTTCACTGCTTTTGTGTTTCCTGCATTTATACTGTCACTTTTGGTGCCTCCTCTCCATTCAGAATCTCTTTTAATATTTCTTGCAGGGTTGGTTCAGGGGTCATGAACTCCCTTAGTTTTTGTTTGTCTGGGAAACTTTTTATCTCTCCTCTTTTGAATGATAGCCTTGCTAGATATAGTATTTCCGGCTGTGTATTTTTCCCATTCAGCACTTGCACTGTATCATGCCACTTTCTTCTGGCCTGCCAAGTTTCTGTTGAGAAATCTTCTGCTAGTCTTCTGGGTTTTCCCCTGTAAGTTAATGATGTCTTTTGTCTTGCTGCTTTTAAGATTTTTTTTTTAATCACTATATTTTGCAACTTTAATTACAATATGTCTTGGTGTAAGCCTGCTTTTGTTAATTTTGATGGGAATTCTCTGTATCTCCTGGATCTGAATGTCTGTTCTTTCCCCATATTAGAGAAGTTTTAAGCTATTACTTCTTCAAGCAAAATTTCTGCCTCCTTTCTCTTCTTCTGGGATGTCTATATATGAATGTTCTTACATTTGATGGAGTCACTGAGTTCCCTCATCTATTCTCTTTTTGCATAATTCTTCTTCTCTCTTTTGTTCAGCTTCATTTCTTTCCATGAATTTGTATTCTAGGTCATTAATTTGTTCTGCTTCTTCCAGTCTGCTGTTCATTGCATAAAGCAAGTTTCTAATCTCATTTATTGCACTCTTCATTTCTGATTCTTTTTAAACTTTTTTATCTCTGTGGTAAGGATCTCCCTGATGTCTTCCATTCTTTTCTCAAGCCCAGTGAGTATCCTTATAACCAGTGTTTTAAATTCTCCATCAGACATGTTACTTATATCTGTTTCATTTAGGTCTCTGGATATGACCTTATCTTGTTCTTTCATTTGGAATAAGTTCCTCTGTCTTCTCATTTTGTCTAAGTCTCTGCTTTCCTCTGTGTGTTAGAAAAGCCAGTTATATCTCTTGCTCCTGACAGTAATGGCTTTATGAAGAAGAGGTAGTGTAGTGACCAGGGCCTGGTGCTTCAGAGAGTGCCTCCAGTGTGTGTTGCAGGCACTGTACTGTTGTATTCTGGCTGCTTTATCGTGTAGGCCAGTTGTCTGCAAAGGCTCTCCTTATCTGCTGTGAATTGTGTTTGGTCCCTTGTCTGTGGCAAATTTTAACTAGGTTTAGTTTTGTCTGCTTGTGAAATAAGATCTGTCACCACCTGTTTTGGAACTGAGGACATGCACAACTCTCTTGTTGGGAGACAGTGTGGGCAGGGATTTGTGCTGGTCTTCTGGCAGAGGGGCCTTCCATACTGGAGCTGAAGTAAGTATGACTGAGAAGCGCAGTTCAACTAGAGTACAGGGCATGGGGCTTAGTAAAAGCAAGTTAGGCAGCCAGTTTCTTTGTTGTGCTGCTTCCTGCAGGTGGCTCTGTGTTTGTGCTGAGGGGTGGGGGAGGGAAATGGTCCCCACCTAGCTCCTTTGTTCCCAGAGAAGTGTCTCTGAATGCTGCCTTTCTGGGACATGCTATGAGAATAGCAAATAATCTCCCCACTGTGTGCTCCAGGTGCTCTTCAGATTGCTGTTAAAATGCCATATGCCCCAAGCGTTGTTTTTCTACTTTCTCTCCAAGAGCAGTGCAGTGCCCTCTGGACTCTATCCCAGCCAAGGCTACTGACTTCTAAAACTCCAGGCTTTAATCCCCACTAGTTGCAAGAACTCCTGAAATTCAGCCCCTTCATTTTCCAAGCCAATGGCTATGGGGAAACATTCTTGTGCATTCTCCTGTGTACTCATCTCTCTCTGCCCTTTTCTGTGATCATGGCTCCCTTGCCTCTGCAGCAGTCAGGACTGTTTCTCTCCTAAACCATGTCTTTGTATTTCCAGCATTCTTCAACGTGGCCTCTTCTCTTCCTTTACTTGTGGTTTGTTCTGTCAGTCTTCAGGTCAATTTCTGGGGTATTTAGGATGATTTGATAGTTATCTAGTTGTATTTGTGGTACAAGGTGTAGCCTAGGGTCCTCCCATTCTCCAACCATCTTTTTCAATCTCTCTACTAATTTAATTTCTCACTTTGTTCTTTTTTCCATATTAGTTTGGGTATTGTTCTTTATATTTCTATATAAATATTATAATCAGTACATTAATTTCCACTAAGGAATTGGTACTGATGTTCTTTTATCAGGATTACATTAAATCTTTAGATCAAATTGGGGAAAAAATGATATCCTTATAATATTGAGTGTAACTAATGATTATGATATATCTCTCCATATACTTAAGTCTTTCTTAACTTCTCAAATTGTTTCACAATTTTAATTGTAGATGTCTTTATATGTTTTGTTAGGTTTATTTCTAGATTATGTGATTTTTTTGTATCCTATTTTAAACTGTATAATTTTGTATTTTTTATTTTATACCTGTTGCTAGTTATAAAATACGGTTGAATTTTGCATACTGATGTTTCCAGTGAATTGCTACATATTCAAATTAATTAAAACAGTTTATTTGTACATTATTTTTTACTTATATAATCATGCTGTCTCTGAGTAATAATGGTTAATATCTTCCTTTTCAATCTTTATATTTTCATTTCCATTTTTCTCTATGGAACTGGATAGGTCTACAGTTTAATGTTTAATACTAGGGGCGATGGTAGACATTCTTGTCTTATTCTCAACATGAGAGGCAAAACTTTAAACATTTCACCAATCAGTACATTTGCTTCAGTTTTTTTTATTTTTTAATAGAAATCACTTTTCAGACTATAGAATTTCCCCTATATTCCTAGCTTGCTAGGAGATTTTATAATGAATAGAGGATGAATTTAATCATATTTTCATTTAATTATATGATGGAGATTTTTCAAGTTATTTACTTTATATTGATAGCTGTGTTTGGTTTTTTTCTTTAATTTTTTAACATTTATTTATTTTTGAAAGACAGAGGGACAGAGCATGAGTGGGGGAGGTGCAGAGAGAGAAACACAGAATCCAAAGCAGGCTCCAGGCTCTGAGCTGTCAGCACAGAGCCTGACGTGGGGCTCAAACCCACAAACCATGAGATTATGACCTGAGATGAAGTCAGCCACTTAACTGACTGAGCCATCCAAGTGCCCCTTGATAGATGTGTTTTTGAAGGCTAAACCAGCATTGCATTCCTGACATAAAGTTGACTTAGTTCTGAGATATCATCCATTTCCTATAGCACTAAGTTTTATTGGCTAACATTTTACCTAGGAGTTTTGCATCTATATTCATAAAAGAGACTGGCCTATAAATTTCCTTTCTTGTGATGTACCTGTTGTGTTTTGGTACAAAAAATATACTGGCCTCATAAAATAATAAAATATTCTCTTCTTCAAAAAAAATTCTTTCTAGTCTCTGATTTTCTGAAAGATTGGTAATATTCTTTTTATTTATTTGTTTGTTTTAATCATTAAGTAAGCTCTATGCCCAGTGTGGGCCTTGAACTCATGACTCTGAGATCAAAAGTCACATGCTCCACTGACTGAGACAGCCAGGTACCCTGGTAATATTCTTTTTTAAATGTTTAGACAGATTCCCCAATGAAGACATCTGGGCCCAGGGTTGTCTGTGTGAAAGGTTTCTAATTTTAATTAAATTCTTTTAATAGATATATGACTAATCATATTTTCTGTTTCTTCTAGTGCCAAGTATGGTAAGTTGTATTTTTATAGAAGTTTTATCTCATAAATTTTACTATTATAAACACCCTATTATGTTTTAATTGATAGTAAATTGTAGTGAATCCTCTTTTTCATTCAATTTTCTGACAATCTTACAAAACTTTACCAACTTATTTCTATAGACAAACAAGTTTTTTTGATCTTTGCTATTATACATTTGCTTTCTATTTCATTAATTTTTTTCTTAATATTAAGATAACTGACTTTTTTAAACTTAAAATAATTAGATCATTGAATTTTAGTTTCTTTTTATTAACATACAGTTATGGGTATAAATTTACCAGTAGGTATAAATTTACCTCTAAACATAAACTTAGATGTATCCACATGTAATGATATATTGTATTTTTACTATTTGAGGTATTTAAAAAATTTCTATTGTGATTTCTTCATTAACAGCAGTTAGTTGTAATTACATGATTTTGAAAAATTATTTTCTTTATATATTTTTGTCATTGACTTGTAGTTTAATTCTCCTGTGGTCAGAGGACATCCTATATAATAATTACAGTTTTTTTACATTTATTTACATTTATTTTATGGCCCTGTATATGATCAGTGTTGGTCTGTGTTTCATGTGCATTTGAAAAAAACAATGTACATTCTTGAGCTATAGAGTATAATGTTCTAAATATGTTAAGTTAGATTTATTAATCATGCTGCTCAAAACTTAATTATTATGCATTCTTTAATGATTTTTAAATCAGTTGCAGAGAGAGCTCTGTAATAATTTCATTTATTGCAGAACTGTCTACCTTTCTATCAATATTTTCTTGAATTCAAAATCCTTATGGATTCAACCATTTATTTTGGTAATGCTTCTTGCTTTAAAGATTAATGTGGTAGGCAGAATTCTAAAATGTTCTCCAGGATTCCTGCCTCCCAGGATAATCCTATACAATTCCTGGGCCTGTGAATTTAATAGAGAATATATTGCTCCTATGATAGACTTTAAGAAGGGAGACTATCTGAATGGACCTAACCTGATCACATGATACCTATAATAGGTCTAGAGATCAAAGGTAAGAGTATTCTGAGATTTGAACATGAGAAGTACTAGATGCATTGTAACTGGCTTGAAAGTAGAGGGAGCCACATGGCAAAGAATGCATGTAATTTCTGGGAGTTAAGATGGCCCCACTGATGGCCAGCAAGTAAATGGGGATGTTAGTCCTACAATGACAAGGAACTAATTTCTTTTGACAAAAAGAATGTGTTTGGAAGCAAATTCGTCTTCCCTCAGAGCCTCCAATGAAAACTCAGCCTGGCTGACCTCTTGATTTCAGTCTTATGATACTTTGAACAGAAATCCCAACTATGCAGTGCCAGATGCCTGACCTATAGAGCTATGAGTTAATAAAAGGATGTTGTTTCAAGTTGCTAAGTTTGTGGTGATTGGTTATGCAGCAATGGAAAACTACTGATACAAGTGATTTATACCAGCATTTTAAATTATTTACATCGTATAATTTTTCATGCATTTACTTTCACAATTTTGCTAGACATATATTTAATGTGTCTCTTGTATGCAGCTTAGAATTTGGTTTTGATTTTTATTCATACTGGCAGTTTTTGTCTTAAAATTGGAGAATTCAGTCCAATTACATAAATACTGCATATTATCAGCATAAATACTGATATATCTGAATTAAACCTACCAACCTCACAATTCTTCTATTTGCCTAACCTACTGTGTCTTCTTTCTCTTTCTTTTCTATCCTTTTAAGGATTAATCACATTTAAAAACATTCTATTTTGGGGCGCCTGGGTGGCGCAGTCGGTTAAGCGTCCGACTTCAGCCAGGTCACGATCTCGCGGTCCGTGAGTTCGAGCCCCGCGTCAGGCTCTGGGCTGATGGCTCGGAGCCTGGAGCCTGTTTCCGATTCTGTGTCTCCCTCTCTCTCTGCCCTTCCCCCGTTCATGCTCTGTCTCTCTCTGTCCCAAAAATAAATAAACGTTGAAAAAAAAAAAAAAACATTCTATTTTATTGGTCTTTGAGTATTATTGTACTTATTATTTTGGTGGTTACCACAAATATTACAAAATTGATCCTTAAATTGTTGAGTCCAAATTAAACTGGTAAATTTACATTTTCCCAGACAAAACAAGAAATGTTAAATGTTTTAGCTCCATTTTCCTCTCCCACCTTTTACAATATTATATTTTTATTTTACATCATGATATTAAAAAAAATTAAATGTTTTAATATTTATACCAACATATAATATAGTATAAATATAGTATAAAAAGTCAATATTTATTTATATTAATTCCTGCAATTATTTTTTCCATTTTGCTTATTTAATTTCTGCATTTTAATTGTCTGGGACTATCTTCCTTCTATCTAAAACATTCCCTTTTTTGTTTGCTTTAATTAGTGCAGTTCTGCTGGCAACACTTTCTCAACATTTGAAAAAAATTTCACTTTCATAATTGAAGGATATTTTTGCTAAATATCAAATTCTGTCCTGGTAGTTTTTTATAGCACTATAGATCATTACAATATCTTCTGTTTTCACCATTTCTGTTAAAATATCAACTATTAATCTTATTGTTGCCCCTTTTAAGGTAAAGTGTCTGCATCAAAGAATTTTTTCTTTGTCCTTTGTTTTCATAAGTTTTACTACAGTCTGTGTAGATGGTTTTCTTTATATTCACTCTGCTTTTGGATTTTAGCATTTTTCATATCTCAACAGGAAAATTCTTACCCATTATCACTCAACAATTTATTCTTCTTTATTCTCTTTCTCCTTTTTGTTTGTGTCTCTAATTATGTATATGTTCAATTCTTTACCATGTATCATATCTCATGCTTTCAGTTTCTTTTCCCATCGTGCTTGCATCTAGATATTTTCTATCGATGAGCTTCCAGTTTACTAATCATCTTTCAGCTGTGACTAAATGCTATTAAATTAATAGATGTAGTTGTTATTTCCAGTTATAATAACTTTAAATTTTACAATTTACATTTACTCTTATTGTGGTCAAACCATAACATAAAATTTACCATCTTAAAGACTAAGTGTATAATGCAGCAGTGTTAACTATGTATACAGTGTTGTGCGGCAGATCTCAAGAACTTTTTCATCTAGCAAAATTGAACCACACATCCACTGAACAACAGTTCCCTTTTCCCCTCTCTCCCTAGCCCCTAGCAACCACTACCCTAATTTCTGTCTTTATGAATTTGCCTATTCTAGGTACCTCATATAATTGGAATCATGCAGTATTTGTCTTCTTGAGATTGGCTTGTTTCACTGAGCATAATTTCCTTAAGTTTCATCCACATTGTAACATATGACAAGATTTCCTTCTCTTTTTTTAAGGCTGAATTGAATAATCTATCGTGTGTAGCACATTTAAAAAATCTATTCATCTTTTGATAGATATTTAGGTTGCCTCCACCTCTATGCTATTGTGAATAATGCTGCAATGAACATATCTCTTTGATATTCTGTTTTCAATTCTTTTGAATATCTAGAAGTGAGATGGCTGGGCTATCAGGTAATTATACTTTTAATATTTGAGGATGCTGTCAACTGTTTGCAATAACATCTGTGCTATTGTACATTCCAACCAACAGTGCACAAAGTTTCCAATTTCTCCACGTGTTTGTTAACACTTGTTATTTTCTGTTTTTGTTTTGTTTTAGAGTGCCATCTAAAACAAGTGTAAAGTGATACTGTGATTTTCATTTGCATTTCTCTGATGAGGAGTGATGCTGAACATCTTTTGTATGCTTGTTAGCCATTTGTATATCTTCTTTGGAGATACAGCTATTTAAGTCCTTTGCCCATTTTTAATTGGATTTTTTCTGTTGATTTGTAGGAGTTCTTTATATATTTTGAACATTAACCCTTTATCAGATACATGGTTTGCAAAAACCTTTTCCCATTCTATAGGTGGCCTTTCTCCTCTGTTGATTGTTTCCTTTGCTTCAAAGAGGGTTTTAAGATTGATGTAGTCCCATTTGTTTATTTTTGCTTTTGTTACCTGTGTTTTTGGTGTCACATCCAAGAAATAATTGCCCAATCCAATGTCATGAAGATTTCCCCTATGTTTTCTTTTAGGAGCTTTAAAGTTTCAGGTCTTATATTTAAGTTTTTCAATTTTCAGTTGATTTTGTATATGGTGTAAGGTAAGGATCCAACTTCATTCTTTTGCGTGTTCAAAGACTGTTTTCCCCACATCATTTGTTGGAGACACTATCCTTTCCCCACTGGATAGCTCTGGTACCTTTATCAAAGATTTAACCGTATAGAAGACAGTTTATATATGAGTTCTCTATTCTGTTCCAATGGTCTGTATAAGTCTGCTTTGATTACTTTGTATTATGTTTTAATTATCATGTCTTGAAACCAGAAAGTGTGAAGACTCTAGCTTTGTTTGTCTTCATCAGGATTATTGTGGATATTTGTGGTCCTCTGAGATTCCACATTAATTTTAGGATTTTGTTTCTAGTTTTGCAGAATACACCATGGGGATTTTGATAGTGATTTACTCTGAATCTAGATCACTGTGGGTAGTGTGAACATTTTAACATTTTAACATTTCTGATTCATGAACATGTGGTATCTTTAATTCATGTCTTCTTTAATTTCTTTCTTCAATGTTTGGTAGTTTTCATTATACAAGAATTTTGCCTACTTGGTTAAGTTTATTCCTATATTTTAAATTCTTTTTCATGCTATTGTAAATGAGATTGTTTTCTTAATTTCCTGTCAAACTGTTCATTATTAGGGTACAGAAATGTAACTGACTTTGTGTATTGATTTTGTATCCCACAAATTTGCTGGATTTTATTTAACAGTTGTTGTGTGTGTGTGTGTGTGTGTAAACTTACAACTTTTCTGCATACAAGATCATGTATTCTACAAATAGATATCATTCTAATTCTTCTTTTCTGACTCGGGTGCTCTTTATTTTTCTTATCTTACTGTTATGGATAGATTTTCCAGTATTCTCTCAAATAGAAGTTGTAAGTGGGCATCGTTCCCTTGGTCCTGATCTTAGAGGGACAACTTCCAGCTTTTCCATCATTGAGTATGATGTTAGCTGTGCGCTTTTCATATATGACCTTTATTATGGTGGGAAAATTTCCTTTTATTACTAGTTTGTTGATTTTTTTTATCCTAAAAGGATGTTGAATTTTGTCAAATGCAATTTTCTGTATCACCTGAAATGATTGTGTGCTTTTTGTCCTTTATTCTATTAATGTGGTTTATCACAGTGATTGATTTTCATATGTTGAACCATCCTTGCATCCCAAGGATAAGTCCTACTTCGTCATGATGTATAATCCTTAAATGTGTAGCTGAATTCAGTTTGCTAGTATTTTGTTGAGGATTTTTGCATTGATATTCCTTGGGGATATTGGTCTGTAGTTTCTTTTCCTGGTAGTATCTTTGTTTGATTTTTGTATCAAGCTAATGCTGACCTCATAAATGGGTTTGAAAGTGTTCCCTCCTTTCACTTTTTCCAAAGAGTTTGAGAAGGACTGGTGTTAATTCTTCTTTAAATGTTAGGTAGAGTTGTCTAGAGAAGGCATCTAGTCCTAACTTTTCTTTGTTGATTTCATTTATTTATTTTTTTATTATTACTACTTACTCAGTCTTCTTGCTGGTTTATAGGCATGTTCAGATCTTTTTATGTCTTCATGATTCAGTCTTCATAATTTGGATAAATTTCTGGAAACATACATTTCTTCTAGATTACCCAGTTTGTTAGCATATAATTGTTCAGAGTACTCTCATGAACGTTTTAATTTCTGCAGCATCAATTGCAATGTCTCCTCTTTCATTTCCAGTACTCGTTGAGTCTTCTCTCTTTTTTCTTAGTCTATCTACAGCTGTGTCAATTTTGTTGCTCTTTTAAGAAATAATTTTTCAATATCCTTACTGTTTTTCAATTTGTGATATCATTTTTATTTCTGCTATAATATTTTCTTCCTTCTGTTAACTTCAAGTTTAGTTTTTTCTTCTTTTTCTTATCTCTTGAGGTGTACAGTTAGATTGTTGATTTGACATCTTAACATCAGCATTTTCTAGTATAAAGTTCATACAGGTTTACTTATAAATCTCTTAGCAGTGCTTTTGCTGAATCCCATGTTTTGGTATATCGTATTTTTATTTTCATTGTCTCAAGATATTTTTCAATCTCCTTGTGATTTATTTTTTGACTTATTGGTTGTTCAAGAGAGTGTTGCTTACTTTCCACATATTTGTGGATTTTCCAGTTTTCCTTTCACTGTTGATTTCTAGTTTCATTTCATTATGGTTGTAAAAGATAGTGTTATAATTTCAATCTTTAATTTGTTAAGACTTATTTTGTGACCTAACATGTGATCTATATTGGAGAATGTTTCATGTGTAATTGAGAATAATATGTATCCTACTGTTGTTGAATGAAGTGTTTTGTACATGTCTGCTAGTTCCACTAGCAGATCTATTAATTAGTAAAAGGGGGGTGTTGGAATCTCCTATTTTTGTTATTGCCTCTTCCTCCCTTTAATTCTTTCAATGTTTGCTTTATATATTTGGGTGATCTGGTACTAGGTACATATATATTTTACAACATTTATTTCTTTCCGATGTACTTGCCTCCTATGACAATTTTTTATTAAAGTATGGTCATTCTTGCCTGCTTTTGGATAGACATTGCATGGATATATTTATCTATCCTTTCACTTTCAGCCTATGTGTATCCTTATACCTAAAGTGAATTTCATGTAGACAGCACATACTTGGATCTTTTTTGTTTTCTAATCCATGCAACCACTTGATTTGGGAATTTAATTGATTTACATTTAAAGAAATTACTGACGAGAAAGGATTTACTATTGCCATTTTAAAACTGTTTTCTGGGGCGCCTGGGTGGCGCAGTCAGTTAAGCGTCCGACTTCAGCCAGGTCACGATCTCGCGGTCCGTGAGTTCGAGCCCCGCGTCAGGCTCTGGGCTGATGGCTCAGAGCCTGGAGCCTGTTTCCGATTCTGTGTCTCCCTCTCTCTCTGCCCCTCCCCCGTTCATGCTCTGTCTCTCTCTGTCCCAAAAATAAATAAACGTTGAAAAAAAAAATTAAAAATAAATAAATAAATAAAACTGTTTTCTGTGTATCTTGTATTTATTTTGTCCTACATTTTCTCTTCTTGCCTTCCTTTGCATTTCATTGACTTTTGTAGTGACATGTTTTAATTCCATTCCTATTTTCTTTTGTGCATATTCTATAGGTATTTTCTTTGTGATTACATGTACATCACATAAAATATTTTATAGTTATGCCAATCTATTAAAAAATGATACCAAGTTAGTGGTGTCTAGGTGGCTCAGTCAGTTAAGCATCCAGCTCTTGATTTCAGCTCAGGTCGTGATCTCACAGTTGTGAGATGGAGCTCCATGTCAGGCCATGTGCTAAGTGTGGCGCCTGCTTAAGATTCTCCCTCTCTCTCCCTCTGCCCCTCTCCCCTGCTTGCGCTATCAAAAAAAAAAAAAGTGATACCAACTTCATTTGCATTAAAAAATTCTACTCCTTTACAACTCCCCCTTCACTTTGTTATTAATGTCACAAATTACATCTGTTTATATTTTGTAACTATTAATATAGTTTTATATACTTTATTTTTTTTTTCACCATGGTAAATTTAATCTTTAATCCCCATCACCTATTTTACCCATCCCCCTTCCCTCCTCCCCTCTGGTAACTATCAGTTTTTTCTCTATAGTTAAAAGTCTGTTTCTTGGTTTGTTTCTCTCTCCTTTTTTCTCCTTTGCTAGTTTTTTCCTTTAAATTCCACATATGAGTGAACTCATGTGGTATTTGTCTTTCTCTGACTTATTTCACTTAGCATTATCCTAACTCTATCCATGTTGTTGCTAATGGCAAGATTTCATTATTTCTTATGACTGAATGATATTCCATTGTATGTGTGTGTGTGTATATATATGTGTATATATATATATGTGTCTATTGATAGATGAATGGATAAAGAAGTTGTTGAGATATACATATATATGTATATATATATGTATACATATATACATATATATACTTTTTTATCCATTCATCTATCAATAGACACTTAAGCTGCTTCCACATTTTGGCTATTGTAAATAATGCTGTAAAAACAGGGGTACATGTATCCCTTGTATTAATGTTTTTGCATTTTGGAGAAATATCCAGTAGTGTGACTACTGGATCATAGGGTAGTTCTATTTCTAATTTTTTGAGGTAACTCCAAACTATTTTCCACAGTGGCTGCATCAATTTGCATGCTCTCCAATAGTGCCTGAGGGTTCCTTTTTCTCCACATCCTTGCCAACATATTTTGTTTCTTGTGTTTTTCATTTTGGTCATTCTGACAGGTGTGAGGTGATAGCTCATTGTAGTTTTGATTTGTATTTCCCTGATGATGAGTAATTTTGAGCATCTTTTCATGTGTGTGTGTTGGTCATCTGTATGTTTTCTTTCAAGAAATGTCTATTCATATCTTCAGCACATTTTTAATTGGGTTATTTATTTTGGCAGTATTGAGTTATATCTGTTCTTTGTATACTTTGGATACTAATCCTTTTATTGAATAGGTCATTTGCAAATATGTTCTCCCATTCTGTAGGTTGTCTTTTAGTTTTATTGATTGTTTCCTTTACTATGCAGAAACTTTTTATTTTTATATAATCCCAATAGTTTTGATTTTGTTTCCCTCATCTCAGGAGACATATCTAGAAAAATCTGAAAATCTGCTATGGCTGAGGTCAGAGAGATTACTGCCTGTGCTCTCTTCAAAGATTGTTACGGTTTCAGGTCTCACATTTAGGTCTTTATTCTTAGTTTATTTTTGTGTATGGTGAAAAAAAAGTGGTCCAATTTCATTCTTTTGCACATGGCTGTCCAGTTTCCCCAATACCATTTTTGAAGACTGTCATTTTCTCATTGTATATTCATTCATTCTTTCTTTGTTGAAGATTAAGCGACCATATAATTGTGGGTTTATTTCTTTTTCTTTCCTTTTTTAATTTTCTTTTTCATGATTGCTTTGGGTATTCAAGGTCTTTTGTGGTTCCACACAAATTACCGGATTGTTTCTTCTAGCTCTGAAAAATGCTATTGATATTTTGATAGGGATTTCATTAAATGTGTAGATTACTTTGGGTAGTGTACATGTTTTAACAATATTTGCTCTTCCAACTCTTCCAATCCATGAGCATGGAATGTCTTTCCATTTCTTTGTGTCATCTTGAATTTCCTTCATCAGTGTTTCATAGTTTTCAGAGTACAGGGCTTTTACCACTGTGGCTAAGTTTATTCCTAGATATTTTATTGTTTTTGATGTAATTATAAATGGGATTATTTTCTTCATTTCCCTTTCTACTGCTTCATTATTAGCATATAGGACTGGAATAGGTTTCTGTACAGATATTGTTTCCTGTGACTTTACTGAATTCATTCATCAGTTGTAGTAATTTATTGCTGGAGTCTTTCAGGTTTTCTATGTACAGTATCATGGTATCTGCAAATAGTGAGTTTTACTTCTTACCATTTTGGATTATTTTATTTCTTTTTTTTTTTTGTCTGATTGCTGTGGCTAGGACTTCCAGTACTTTACTGAATGAAAGTGGTGAGAGTAGACATTCTTGTCTTGTTCCTGATCTTAGAGGAAAAGCTCCCAATTTTTCTCCATGAGTATGATGTTGGATGTGGGTTTTTCATATAATGCCTTTATTATGTTGAGGTATATTCCCTCTGGACCTACTTATCAGAGGGTTTTTATCATGAATGGATGTTGTACTTCATCAAATGCTTTTTCTGCATCTATTGAAATGATGGTTTTATTCCCTTCTTTTACTCATTTTTTTAAATGCTTTTATCTCCTAAATTCTAAACTTGAATTTAAACTTATTTATATATCACCACTACAACATTACAGGATTCTGTTTCTGTCTATATATTTTCTTTGCTTTCATTTTGTTCTCTAGTGTTCATTTTAACTTGAAGAACTCTCTTTAGCAGTTTTAGTAAGGCAGGTATATTGGTGATAAACATTCTCAGCTTTTGTTTATGTTAGAAGGTCTTTATTTCTCCATTTTTGAAGTAGTTTTCCAGATACAGTATTCAGGGCTGGGTGGTTTTTTCTGTTTATTTGTTTGTTTTTTACTTCTCGCACTTTGAATGTATCAACCCACTCCCTTCTAGCCTAAAATGTTTCTGTGGAGAAATCCAGATTATTTTATGGAGTTTCCATATGCATAATGAGTAGCTTTTCTGTTGCTGCTTTCAAGATTATTTGTTTGTGTTTGGTTCATTTGACTATGATGTATATCATTGTGGGCCTCTTCGTGTTCAACTTCATTGGAATATTTGAATGCAAATGTTCATTTACTTAGATTTTGGAATTTTTTTAGCATTATTTTGTCATATAAGTTCTCTGTCCCCTTCTCTCTCTCTTCTCCTTTTGGGACCACCATAATGCTTATATTGATCTGCTTCATGGTATTCTCTAAGTCCTTTAGGCATTTGTTTTGTTTCTCTCATTTGATAATTTCATATTACCTATCTTCAAGTTTGATGATTCTTTCTACATATTAAGTCTTCTATTGATCCCTCCCTTTAATAAAAATTTTCAATTCAGTATTTTTTTCCCAAACTCCTTTTTGGTTGTTTCTGTGTCTTTACTGATATTCCCATTTCATTCATTCATCATTTTCCTAATTTTGTTTAGCCTAAACATGTACTCTTACAGTGCATTGAGTTTAAGAAAATTATTCTGAACTGTCAGTTAATTCACAGATATCCATTTCCTTAGGATCAGTTGTTTTTTGGAGTGTTTTTGTTCCTTTGGGCTATATTTCACTATTTCTTTGTGTTTATTATTTCTTGTTGTGAATTTAGCATTTGAAAATGTAGCCACCTCTTATGGGCTGGCTTTGTACAGGGGCGGATTTTCACCCATCGGCCCATGTAGAGATCCTAGGGGCTTCTCAAACCTTTAATGAGGATGTGTCTTTTTTGGGCTGTGTGTAATAATTTCCCAATTATAGAAGTTTCTGGTTTCTTTACGAGTGGCTTGTAGTCTCTTGCTCCCTCTACAGTCTGTTGGCAGCATTGCAAGTTTTTTGGTGCTTCAACAAACACTGAGCGTTTTTGTTGTTGTTCTGTGCTGCCCCCAGGGATCCATCTTCCATCAGTACCATAGTTTGTCTCACCTGTCAATCTCCAAGGGATCCCCCTGAAAAGCAGGAACGTTGAATGTACAGTCTGTTCTTCTATTTCCCTCTCATGAAAGAAGATGCAGGTTGGACCTTCCCCTTGAACACAAGCTGTGACAATTTGGAGGAGGAGCTCACACAGTTGAAATGAAATGAAATGGCTGTGGCTATTTTAGGCTTTGAACTTGCCTGGAGTACTATTATTTCCTAACTAATCTCTGGGTTTTCGTGAAGGCTTTTTGAAACATATATTGTTGTTACATCAATGTTTCTGGGCTCCCTATTCTGACATCTTTCTGATGTCACTCTCCACTGATTACTTTATAGAGTATTTTCCCATCACTTTTCTCCCAATCTGACTATACTATTGTATTTGAAGTAAGTGTATTGTAAACAACATATAGTTGGGTCATGTTTTTAATCCACTCTGCCAATTTGTGCATTTGAATTGGTGTACTCAGATCATTTATATTTAATATCATTGATACGTTAGGGCTTCAGTCTTTTTTTTCACTGTTTGTTTCCCCCTACCTTTCTATGGATTACTTCAGTTATTTAATACATCCATTTGATGTATGAATAATGTTTTTGAGTGTATCTTTGCACATATTTTTAATGGCTGTTTTAGGTATTACATTATATATTTATAACTGGTGTCATCATACTACCATTTTGAGGTAAGTATAAAAACCTTATCTCCTTTTTACTTCCCTTTATCCTCTTGCATTTGTAATTGTCTTCAATATTTCCTCTAAGATATATTTATTAGGTATAGGATTCTGGATTGCCAATTGTTTTATTTCAGCACTTAAAAGAGATCAGATTTTCTTCTGGCCTTCATAGTTTCTGATGAAAAATCCACTGTCATGCATTTGGTTTTGCACTATCAGAAAGGTGACATTTCTCTTATTTTCATGATTTTTACTTGGTGTTTAGTGTTCAGAAGTTTGACTATGATGTGTTCTTTCAGCTTCTGGAATCTAGAGGCTCAAGTATGTTGTCAAAATTAGGAAGTTTTCAGCTATTGTTCCTTATGTAATTTTTCGGTCCTGTTTTCTTCTTTCCTTCCTCACTGGACTTGTCTTGACACAAGAGGAGGAAAGTGTGTGGCTCATTACTGTTGGGCAGTGGTTGAAATTATGGTTCCCCACATGATCTCTAACACCACACATGATGGGTTTCATTACCACCCCAGAAGGGTTAAAAGTTCTAGCCCCCTACTCAGCTCAATGTCAGAAACTGATGCTCCCCACTCGGCCTCTGCATAGTTTTTTTCTGTTGTGGTTAGCTAGAGTAAAGAGATTATTTTTTAACAGTTTTCTGTCTTGATAGGTTGCCCCTTACATCATCCTTTGAGTAGACAGTGCTTTTATTGGACTTTTTGTTTAGTCTGTGCCCACTGGCAGTTCCAAGTTGCCAGCTTCTTCAGCTCCAATTCTGAGATAACAAAGCAAAAAGGAAACCTAGGAAACTCACCACCATGTCATTTCTTGGGTGTTGGGGGGGCCCTAACCAGCCTCGCTTCTCTCCATCTTTTCCAATCTTATGTTTGTTTAAAATATTGGGGTGCCTGGGTGGCTCATGTCCAACTCTTGGTTTTGGCTCAGTTCACGATCTCACAGTTTGTGGGTTCAAGCCCCACAATGTGCTCTGCACTGACCTCATGGAGCCTGCTTGGGATTTTCTCTCTCTGCCCCTCCCCTTCTCTCTCCTCCCCCCCCCCAAAAAACAATAAAAATAAATAAATATATATATACACACACACACACACACACATTTAATAACTGGGGCTTTTGGTAATGCTTAGTGGGAAAAATAGGAAAAAATATATTCCATATCTCATAAGCAGAATGCCTTATAATCTTTTAAGTCTCATCTTTATCTGTTGTTATATTTCTATTTTCATTCCTAATATTAGAGCATGAAGTCAGTTCCTATGGGAAGTAGTGACATTTCTGGTACTGCCAGAGCACAATTACAGGAAGTATAAAAATTCAATAATATCTTTTTGTTTATGAATTGATAAAGTCACAAATCACATCCCACTTACCCAGTAATAATAATTTCTGGATATGTTTGTGTTCCAAGGTTCCAGGCTCCTCCACTGATTGGCCACTCCTAAATAAATTATTCAGGAAGAATTTATGAGGTTTTTTTTTTTTTATTTAAATTACTTAAAATTTTTAAAGGAAAACACTTTAAAATAATGGCAAAAGATTCATTTAAAAATAAATGGCCGTAAAGTAAATGATGAAGTGTGCAGCTTTTACTTAATTTCATTGAACAAACAATTCCAAGTGCACAATTCCATCTTCTTTAAGAGTACAAATTTTAACAAAAATTACCATATACATAAAAAGTACTAAAGAAGTATTTTAATCATACAAATACAGTGTTGCTACGTTTGCCACATGGTCTCTGTACCAAACTATTGTAGTTCCATTTAACACAGAGTACTATGTAAATTGTGCCCCCTGGAGTTGTCAATTCCAACAGCCCTGTGTAAATAGAAACCATAAATTACTATTGCCAGTATTTTAATCCTATAGTTAAATACAACAAAATTGAATTGAGAAAGTTATTTAACAAATGACTTTTGTTAGTTATGCCTTATAACCACTGAATAAGAAATAGTTAACTGAAGTTGACTCTTGAATTTTGTAAAACATAATCCTTCATCTGAAATAATTACAAATTACATCTTATGATTCAAATATATGCTAGTTTAAATATATACTTAGGTAAATGTACCTCAGTATGTAAGTCTATACTATCATATATTTGTAAGTCTATACTATCATATATTTATAAAATAAGTATATAAGAAATTTATATTTGTGTAGGCTTAAAGCTATGTGGCATTTAGGAAAATTTAAATTTCACAAGTTATGTCTTATAGACACCAGCTTATGACCTCAGAAGAATTTAGTTCAACAGGAAAAAGTATGATCATATGATATGAATATAAGAAAACATTTTTAATGGTTACTTTTACCTTATTACTGTATCCTTGTTTTTTATGCTTGGCTCCTATAGAGTAGAGTACTAGAATCAGATCTGGTGGGCAATCAGCAAAGTATGCTGTGCATGTAACTGGTGATTCATGAATGTCCATGGGATACGGATTTTCAAAGATTGGAAAACTAATAGATGAAGACAATATATTAGTGTCACTTCCCAAAGATAAAAAATGAAGTAAGTTTTATAAAAAAAACCCTAAAAGCTTCTAAATATTAATTATACATTTCACTTAATAGCTTAGGTATCCTAAAACAAGGATCACATGAACAAGAATGCTCTTTTAAGAATATTTATCTATAAAATGTAATATGAATAGTGGTAGAATTTTTCTTGAATAAACTCATTGTCTTTTCTGTAATTCCAAAATTCCACAGTGATATCACTTTGTTAATACAGACAGAATGAATTATGTTAAACTGAAAATGTATTCATCAAGTTGACTTATTTACATAAAGTTGTACATAGAGAAAACACCTATCTTATGTGTTTTAATACATTGACAAATATTTATATAATATACTTGTAAATGTTAAAATATCTTAGTAAATATGACATGCATTTCCTATTGAAGTAGTACATAGGCAATGTTTTATTTTTTTACAGAATTATTGAAAGACCTGTTTGCTGTGTAGGTGTGTGAATGATTATATATAAGATATTTCCAATGTAAACTAAACTAGAGAACATAAGGGGAATACAGACTTATGGATGCAGTAAATTTCCTATCTTTAATCCCACTATAATTTTAAAAATGGGTATCAGTATAGAACCACATAAAGAATTCTTAGAGACATAATATGTGCACTTCTCATGTACCAGAGCTACTAGGCACTGTAGTAGAGGGAGTTATTATTCTATGCTGCATATGTTCTAGGTCTGTGTATTCATGTTATTTCTTATATAAGGTTTTTGTTTGTTTTGTTTTGTTTTACTGAGGGTCTAGGGGCTAGTAACAATAATTTTCCACCATATTATTAGGAACTTAGTTAAAAACATAGTCCAATCTAAGAGTATAACATGTATGTGTATTGGCAAGGGTTTTCTTCCTCTGATCTGAAATGCTGCAGATTCTATCCCAGATAAGAATAGTAGTATATGCAAATCAGTTGAAAAGGAGCAAGTTGTGTTTAATAAATGATATATCCGATAAAGGGTTAATATCCAAAATATATAAAGAAATTATATAAGTCAACACCCTAAAAACAAATAATCCAATTAAAAAATGGGCTGAAGACATCCAGATAGCCAACAGACACGTGAAAAGATGCTCAATGTTACTCATCATCAGGGAAATACTGATTAAAACTGTAATGATGTGTCACTCCACACCTGTCAGAATGGCTAAAATCAACAACAGAAGAAACAATAGGTGTTGGAATGGATGTGAACAAACTGGTGCAGCCACTTCACGGTATGGAGATTCCTCACAAGTTAAAAACAGAACTACCCTATGATCCAGCAATTGCACTGCTAGGTATTTATTTAAAGAATACAAAAATACTAATTCAGAGGGATAAATGCACGCCAATATTTATTGCAGCATTATCTCCTATAACCAAACTAGGGAAGCAGCCCAACTGTCCATTGACTGATGAATAGATAAGGATGTAGTGTATACACACACACACACACACACACTGGAACATTACTCAGTCATGAGAAGAATGACATCTTGCCATTTGCAATTACATGGATGGAGAGCTATTGAGTATAATGCTAAAAGAAATAAGTCAGAGAAAGACAAATACCATATGATTTCACTCATGTGGAAGAAACAAAACAAGCAAGCATAGGTAAAAAAGAAGAGAGGCAAGCTAAGAAACAGACTGTTAACTATAGAGAACAAACTGATGGTTATCAGAGAAGAGGTGGGTGGGGGAATGGATTGAATAGATGATGGAGATTAAGGAGTGCACTTATGATGAGCACTGGGTGTTTTATGAAAGTGTCAAATCACTATATTATACACCTGAAACTATTACACTATGTTAACTGGAATTTAAATTAGAACCATTTTTTAAAAAGTATAAAGTACTACCTGGACCCAGAAATAAATGAAAGAAACAGCAAGCAGATTAAAATAGATGGATGAAAGTTTCTCAGTTTCAGAGTAGAAATTAAACACATCTGAGATTGATGAATTAGAAGTAAAATAAATGGATCACCTTAAAGACCACATCTACAACTTCAGATTTGATAATAACAAGAGGTTATAGTGATAGACTGACAAAGTGAAAACATCATGAAAATGTTTGGGGAAAATTAGTATATTGGCAAAGAGTAAAGAGAAATATAGTTAAGAAAAGAATAACTAAAATGTATTATAGGAATTTAGATGTGGAGATGTAAGCAAAGATAGAAATCCAAGAAATCAAGAAGAGGAAAAATTTGTAAGCCCTGATGCTTGTTTTCATATAAACAATTAAGTGGGGAAAAAAGGAGGTAAGGGAAGAAGGGATAAATTAATTTGAACATTTATTTAAACATGGTTAAAAGTTAACTATTTGGAAGGAAAGAGAATATGTTAAATTTCTTAGACACTCAATGGGAATGTCACATAGTTTAAAATATGGTGCTGCCAAAGGTGAAATGTTAAATAAAAACTAGCAAACAAAATGTGAATTCACATACCCATATAAGCTAATGAAAACTGTAAGAATAAATGTATATACTGAAAACAGTGATTATTAAAGGTATAAAGGGCCTTGAAAGATAGCCAACTAGATAAAGTATAAGTAACCAACAAATATGGCACAGAAAGAAGATGAGTACTGTTGAGAACTGAAGAGTACATTTTAATAAAACTAATATTAGAACTTAGAGGAAGAGACATAACAAATCTATACATGTACACAAAACTTACTCAATTTTAATCTTGATAAATAGAGTAGCCAGGCAGAATCAGTGATGATGATCTTAAGGCCCAATCCTATATATCTTTCAAACTACTGAAATATATGCTACAAATGAATATAAAGAAGAACTTCGGCTCTGACATTTTCAAATGACATGGAAAGTAGAACTCAGGCTATAAGTCATTCAACAAAAATTTACTGAGAACCTACTCCATGTGCAGACAAAGCCTCTCCATGATGACTACAGTCTAGTAGAGAAACCATTTTGAAACAATAACAGATGGAAAATTTTATATGTGTCAAAGCTATGAAGGAGACGAGCAAGGGAGCTGTGAGAGTCTGTAATAGGATATTTGACCAAATTATATAGGTAATGAAACAATTTTTTTAAATGAGGAAATGATACCTGAGTTGAGCTTCTTACAGATGAGATGTTAATGAGGAGAAAAAGGAAGGGAAGATTAATATAGAGGAGAGAGAATGCACAAAAATTCTAAATATAAAGGGGCTAAGAGATCAGTGGGCCTAGAGCATAGAATGAGGGAAAATCAGAGACAGGAGGATCCTGAGCTTATTTTGTCCCTTGGACACACCAAGATAACAACTATATCTATACAACTAACTCTGAAAATGGTCTAAAGACTGGCAGAACAGACCTTCTGCAGTTAATTGTAGAGAACAGGTCACACTGAGGGGCAGAGATGATGTTGGGAACCAAACCACTGGTAAGACTAATCACACATGAGAGGGATACCACAAGCACAGAGAAGTAAGATGATTAGACCCCACCCTAGGCACTGGGGATATGCAGTAGGAAATCAAGTCTCCATTAACATGGGGCTTCAAAAACATGGGGCTTAACTCTAGGAAAGCCATAAGGAGATAGGAAACAGTCCCTGCCATTAAAGAGCCAGCATAATAAATAACCCCAACTGAGACATAGCACAGAAGCTGCAGTTTGAAAAGTCCCTGGAGTAAATGTGAAGATTTATTTACTAATCTCAGAATGTGCACTGAAGGGGCAGAGATCTTAATAAGACTTCTCCAAAAACAAATGTTGGTGGGTGCATTCTGCACAGTTGGAAACCAGCCCAAACACTCTCCACCTATCTTGGTAGCACTGAGTTTCTTACCCCATCCAACCCACCTGCCTTCACAGGCATCCCTG
Source organism: Puma concolor (assembly GCF_028749965.1). NCBI lineage: Eukaryota > Metazoa > Chordata > Mammalia > Carnivora > Felidae > Puma > Puma concolor. The sequence goes on from NC_141675.1 coordinate 92,889,183, forward strand.
CAAAGAAGCTCCTGCCCCTCTACATCCTGCAAGCATCCTTGGTACAGACCAGTGCCAATCCAAAGTGTCCTGAGGAAATGGGGAGATAACCCCACACAGCAGCATACCTACAATTTCAAAAACTGAGCCTTTTAGCTGGCTATGCAGAGACAAAGCCCTGCTCTTCAGTGTGCCCACAGTTATGGTAGAGAGGCTGACTGCAAATACCTAGTCTGGCTGCTGGCCTCACCCACCAACAAAAGCCTCTGTGGGCAAACAAGGAGAAAGCCCTGCCATTTCACTGTGCCTGTGAAGACTAATCATGAGCCTGACTGCTGACCCCACTCACCTAAAAGCCCACAGAGACTTCAGACCCCTCAATAGCACGGGGACCAAACCCTGTCTAGTGCACCCAGAGCAGGCAAAGTTGATCACTGCAGCTGACTGGGCTAAATGCAGATGCTAGTCAGCTATAGACCAGGGTGCACACAGTTCCCAAAGAAGATATCCCAGGAGCACCCGGGTCTGGTGACCAAGGGGAATATTGCTACAGGGCACCACAGGACCTCTTCTATACAAGGCCACTACTCTCAAGACTATGAGATATAGCTGACCTCTGTGTTTATTTAAAAAACAACAACAAATGGCACAGTTTGTTTAAAAAACAAACACAGAGTAAGACAGAGGGATATGTCCCAAAATGAAAAACATAACAAAATCACAGTTAAAGATGTAAGCAAAGCTGAGATAAGCTGCATGCCTGATAAAAATGCAAAGTGATGATTATAAAGATACTCAGTGAACTTCAGTAGAGAGTTTATGAACTCAGTGAGAATTTCAACAAAGAGAAATTATAAAACAGAACCAGGCACACACGAAAAATTCAATAATTGAAATAAACATACTAGAGGGAATAAACAGTAGATTAGGAAATAGAATGGCTCAGTGATCAGGAAGACAGGGCACTGAAAATGAAGCAACTGAGAAGAATAAATGACAACAGGTTAAGAGAACTTTGTGACATCATCAAGAGGATTAACATTCACATTATAGGGATCCCAAAAGGAGAAGAGAGAGAAGGAGGGATAAAACTTATCTGAAGAGAGACTGAGGAAGAAGATGGCCGTGTAGGAGGACGCTGGGCTCACTGTGTCCTGCTGATCGCTTAGATTCCACCCACATTTGCCTAAATAACCCAGAAAACCACCAGAAGACTAGCAGAATGGACTCTCCGGAGCCAAGCGTAGACAAGAAGACTACGGAAGAGGGTAGGAAGGGCAGATAGTCAGTGCATGCTACACGGACTGGTGGGAGGGAGCCAGGGTGGTGGAGGGGCAGCCCACTGGGCAAGGCAGAGCCCCTGAGTCTGCCTTGCAAAAGTGGAGGGGCCAGACTGCGTGAGTTCTGACAGCCAGTGGGACTTAACATTTGGAATGTTAAAAGTCAACAGCTCTGCTCTCAGAGAACAGGGAGGGCGAGAGGACACCGGGAGGGAGAGTTGCTGAGCCCCGGAAGACAGAGCTCAGCTCAGCGGGGAACAAAGGTGCTGGCAAGCTCCATTTCCCAATCCCATCTCCTTGATGAAATTCCAAAGGTAACCAGTTCCCGTCACCAAACTTCCTTGCACCGCGCAAACGCCCAACGCTGTCCTTCTGTGGATCCATCCCTCCAATGGGTCTACCTCCCTCCCTGTGCTGCAGGGCCCCTCCCACAGGGGACCACCCATGGCAAAGCGAGCTAAGCCTGTCCCTCCCAACCCTGGGCACCTTGTGGATCCACCCTGGCTAATACACCAGATCCCATAGAAGCAGCACCACAAGCCTGGCAGTGTGCAAGTAGCCCAGACAGGGGCCACGCCACTCCACAGTGAGTCCTGCCTCTGGGAGAAGGGAAGATTAGGTACACACCAGTCTGACTGTGGCCCAAACAGTGGGCTGAGGGCAGACATCAGGTCTGACTGTGGCCCCACTGCAGTACAGGGCAAGTGCCCTGCAGTTACGAGCCACCACAGGGACTACCCAAAATGACGAAATGGAAGAATTCTCCTCAAAAGAAACTCCAGGAAGTAGCGACAGCTAACGAATTGATCAAAAATGATTTAAGCAATATAATGGAACAAGAATTTAGAATAATAGTCATAAAATTACTGGGTCGGAAAAAGCATAGAGTACAGCAGAGAATCTATTGCTACAGAGATCAAGGGACTAAGAAATAGTCATGAAGAGCCAAAAAATGCTATAAATGAGGTGCAAAATAAAATGGAGGCAGCCATAGCACAGATTGAAGAGGCAGAGGAGAGGATAGGTGAATTAGAAGATAAAATTATGGAAAAAAAAAAGGAAGCTGAAAAAAGAGAGATAAAAAAATCCAGGAGTTACAGGGGAGAATTAGAGAACTAAGTGATGCAATCAAACGGAACAATATCTGTATCACAGGAATTCCAGAAGAGGAAGAGAAAAAGAAAGGGGCTGAAGTTGTACTTGAACAAATCATAGCTGAGAACTTCCCTGATCTGAGGAAGGAAAAAGGCATTGAAATCCAAGAGCCACAGAGAACTCCCTTCAGACATAACTTGAATCAATCTTCTGCACGACATCTCATAGTGAAACTAGAAAAATACAAGGATAAAGAGAAAATTCTGAAAGCAGCTAGGGATAAACAGGTTCTAACTTACAAAGGGAGACCCAGACTAGTGGCAGACCTATCTACTGAAACTTGGCAGGCCAGAAAGGAATGGCAGGAAATCTTCAGTGTGATGAACAGGAAAAATATATAGCTGAGAATCCTTTATCCAGCAAGTCTGTCATTCAGAACAGAAGGAGAGATAAAGGTCTTCCCAAACAAACAAAAACTGAAGGAATTCATCACCACTAAACCAGCCCTGCAAGACATCCTAGGGGGTTCCTGTGAGTGAAATGTTGCAAGGACCACAAAGTACCAGAGACATCACTACAAGCATGAAACCTACAGACATCACAATGACTCTAAACCCATATCTTTCAGTAATAACACTGAATGTAAATGGACTAAATGCTCCAATCAAAAGACATAGGGTATCAGAATGGATAAAAAAACAAGACCCATCTATTTGCTGTCTACAAGAGACTCATTTTAGACCTGAGGACACCTTCAGATTGAAAGTGAGGGGATGGAGAACTCTCTATCATGCTACCGGAATTCAAAAGAAAGCTGGAGTAGCCATACTTTTATCAGACAAACTACACTTTAAATTAAAGGCTGTAACAAGAGATGAAGAAGGGCATTATATAATCATTACAGGTACTATCCATCAGGAAGAGCTAACAATTATAAATGTCTATGTGCCGAATATGGGAGCCCCAAATGTATAAAATTAATCACAAACATAAGCAACCTTATTGATAAGAATGTGGTAATTGCAGGAGACTTTAATACTCCACTTACAACAATGGATAGATCATCTAGACACAGGATCAATAAAGAAACAAGGGCCCTGAATGATACATCGGATCAGATGGACTTGACAGATATATTTAGAACTCTGCATCCCAAAGCAACAGAATATACTTTCTTCTCGAGTGCACATGGAACATTCTCCAAGAGAGATCACATACTGGATCACAAAAAAGCCCTTAATAAATGTAAAAGAATTGAGATCATACCATGCACACTTTCAGACCACAATGCTATGAAACTTGAAATCAACCACAGGAAAAAGTCTGGAAAACCTCCAAAAAATGGAAGTTAAAGAACATCCTACTAAAGAATGAATGGGTCAACCAGGCAATTAGAGAAGAAATTTAAAAATATATGGAAACAAATTAAAATGAAAATACAACAATCCAAATGTTTTGGGACGCAACGAAGGCAGTCCTGAGAGGAAAATACATTGCAATCCAGGCCTATCTCAAGAAACAAAAAAAATCTCAAATACAAAATCTAACAGCACACCTAAAGGAAACAGAAGCAGAACAGCAAAGACACCCCAAACCCAGCAGAAGAAGAGAAGTAATAAAGATCAGAGCAGAAATAAATAATATAGATCTAAAAAAAACTGTAGAACAGATCAGTGAAACCAAGAGTTGGTATTTTGAAAAAATAAACAAAATTGACAAACCTCTAGCCAGGCTTCTCAAAAAAAAGGGAGATTACCCAAATAAAATCATGAATGAAAATGGAATTATTACAACCAATCCCTCAGAAATACAAGCAATTATCAGGGAATACTATGAAAAATTAAATGCCAACAAACTGGACAACCTGGAAGAAATGGACAAATTCCTAAGCACCCACACACTTCCAAAACTCGAACAGGGAGAAATAGAAAAATTGAACAGACCCATAACCAGCGAAGAAATTGAATCGGTTATCAAAAATCTCCCAACAAATAAGAGTCCAGGACCAGATGGCTTCCCAGGGGAATTCTACCAGACATTTAAAGCAGAGATAATACCTATCCTTCTCAAGCTGTTCCAAAAGGGAAGGACAACTTCCAGACTCATTCTATGAAGCCAGTATTACTTTGATTCCCAAACCAGACAGAGACCCAGTAAAAAAAGAGAACTACAGGCCAATATCCCTGATGAATATGGATGCAAATATTTTCAATAAGATACTAGCAAATCGAATTCAATAGCCTATAAAAAGAATTATTGACCATGATCAAGTGGGATTCATTCCTAGGCTGCAGGGCTGGTTCAACATTCACAAATCAATCAATGAGATACATCACATTAATAAAAGAAAAGATAAGAACCATATGATCCTGTCAATAGATGCAGAAAAAACATTTCACAAAATTCAGCATCCTTTCTTAATAAACACCCTCAAGTAAGTCGGGATAGAAGGAACATACTTAAACATCATAAAAGCCATTTATGAAAAGCCCACAGCTAATATCATCCTTAATGGGAAAAAACTGAGAGCTTTCCCCCTGAGATCAGGAACACGAAATGGGTGTCCAATCTCACCGCTGTTGTTTAACATAGTGTTGGAAGTTCTAGTATCAGCAATCAGACAACAAAAGGATATCAAAGGTATCAAAATTTGGCAAAGATGAAGTCAAGCTTTCACTTTTTGCAGATGACATGATATTATACATGGAAAACCCAATAGACTCCACCAAAAGCCTACTAGAACTGATACATGAATTCAGCAAAGTTGCAGGATACAAAATCAATGTACAGAAATCAGTTGCATCCTTATACACTAACAATGAAGCAACAGAAAGACAAATAAAGAAACTGATCCTATTCACAATTGCACCAAGAAGCATAAAATACCTAGGAATAAACCTAACCAAAGATGTAAAAGATCTGTATGCTGAAAACTATAGAAACCTTATGAAGGAAATTGAAGAAGATATAAAGAAATGGAAAACATTCCATGCTCATGGATTGGAAGAATAAATATTGCTAAAATGTCAATACTAACCAAAGCTATCTACACATTCAATGCAATCCCTATAAAAATTGCACCAGCATTCTTCTCAATGCTAGAATAAGCAATCCTAAGATTTGTATGGAACCACAAAAGACTCCGAATAGCGAAAGTAATATGGAAGAAGAAGGCCAAAGGGGGAGGCATCACAATCCCAGACTTTAGCCTCTACTACAAAGCTGTAATCATCAAGACAACATGGTATTGGCACAAAAACAGACACATAGACCAATGAAATAGAATAGAGACTACAGAATTGGACCTACAAAAGTATGGTCAACTAATCTTTGACAAAGCAGGAAAGAATATCCAATGGAAAAAAAAATGGTCTCTTTAACAAATGGTGCTGAGAGAACTGGACAGCAACATGCGGAAGAATGAAACTAGACCACTTTCTTATACCATTCACAAAAACAAACTCAAAACGGATAAAGGACCTGAATGTGAGACAGGAAACCATCAAAACCCTAGAGGAGAAAGCAGGAAAAAACCTCTCTTTCCTCGGCTGCAGCAATTTCTTACTTGATACATGCCCAAAGGCAAGGTAATTAAAAGCAAAAATGAAATATTGGGACCTCGTGAAGATAAAAAGCTTCTGCACTGCAAAGGAAACAATCAACAAAACTAAAAGTCAACCAACAGAATGGGAAAAGATATTTGAAAATGACATATCAGACAAAGGGCTAGTATCCAAAATCTATAAAGAGCTCACCAAACTGCACACCCGAAAAACAAATAATCTGGTGAAGAAATGGGCAGAAAACATGAACTGACACTTCTCTAAAGAAGACATCCAGATGGCCAACAGGCACATGAAAAGATGCTCAACGTCGCTCATCAGGGAAACACAAATCAAAACCACACTCAGATACCACCTCACGCCAGTCAGAGTGGCTAAAATGAACAAATCAGGAGACTATAAATGCTGGAGAGGATGTAGAGAAACGGGAACCCTCTTGTACTGTTGGTGGGAATGCAAACTGGTGCAGCCACTCTGGAAAACAGTGTGGAGGTTCCTCAAAAAATTAAAAACAGATCTCCCCTATGACCTAGGATTAGGACTGCTAGGAATTTACCCAAGGGATACAGGAGTGCTGATGCATAAAGGCACTTGTACCCCAATGTTTATATCAGCACTTTGAACAATACCAAATTATGGAAGGAGCCTAAATGTTCACCAACTGATGAATGGATAAAGAAATTGTGGTTTATATACACAATGGAGTACTACGTGGCAATGAGAAAGAATGAAATATGGTCTTTTGTAGCAAAGTAGATGGAACTGGAGAGTGTTATGCTAAGTGAAATAAGTCATACAGAGAAAGACAGATACCATATGTTTTCACTCATGTAGATCCTAAGAAATTTAACAGAAGAGCATGGGGGAGGGGAAGGAAAAAAAAAGTTAGAGAGGGAGGGAGCCAAAGCATAAGAGACTCTTAAAAACTGACAACAGGGGCGCCTGGGTGGTGCAGTCGGTTAAGCGTCCGACTTCAGCCAGCTCACGATCTCGCGGTCCGTGAGTTCGAGCCCCGCGTCAGGCTCTGGGCTGATGGCTCGGAGCCTGGAGCCTGTTTCCGATTCTGTGTCTCCCTCTCTCTCTGCCCCTCCCCCGTTCATGCTCTGTCTCTCTCTGTCCCAAAAATAAATAAACGTTGAAAAAAAAATTAGAAAAAAAAAAAACTGACAACAATCTGAGGGTTGATGGAGGTGGGAGGGCAGGGAGGGTGGGTGATGGGTATTGAGGAGGGCACCTATTGGGATGAGCACTGGGTGTTGTATGGAAACCAATTTGACAATAAATTTCATATTAAAGAAAAAACTTATCTGAAGAAATAATAGCTGAAAACTTCCCTAATCTAGGGAAGGAAACAGACATCCAGATATAGGAATCTTAGAGAGCCCCTAACAAGATTAACCCAAGGAGGTCCATACCAAGGCATACAATAATTAAAACAGCAAAAAGCAATGATAGAATTTTAAAAGCAGCAAGAGAAAGTTACATAAAGAGAAATCCCACAAGGCTATCAGCTGATTTTTCAGCAGAAACATTGTAGGCCAGGAGGGGGGTGGCATGTATATTCAAAGTGCTGAAAGGAAAAAACTTACAACCAAGAATACTCTATCCAGCAAAGAATAGAATAGATTACCATTCAGAATAGAAGGAGAGATAAAAATTTTCCCAAACAAAAGTTAACGGAGGTCATCATCTCTAAACCAGCCTTACAAGAAATGTTAAAGGGAATTCTTTGAGTGGAAAGAAAAGGCCATAACTAGAAGAAAATTATGAAAGAAAAAAAGTTCACAGGTAAAAGAAACACATAATGAAGTTGGTGGATTAATCACTTATAAAACCAGTATGGAGCTTTAAAACATAAAAACAGAAAATTATATCTACAAAACCATTCAATATATATACGAAATATGTAAAATAGGACATCATATACATAAGACATAGAGATAGTAAAAATGTAATGCTTTTAGAATGTGTTTGAACTTAAGTGACTATCAAGTTAATATAGACTGCTATACCCATAAAATGTTACATATGAACCTCATGGTAACCACAAATCAAAAACCTATATTAGATATGCAAAAAAATAAATAGAAAGCAAACCAAGCATAACAGTAAAAAAAAGCCATCAAACAAGACAAGAGAGCAAGAGAAGAAAGGGACAGAGAAGAACTACAGAAACAACTAGAAAACAATTAATGGAATGGCAATAGTACACACCTACCAATAATTATTTATTTTAATGTTTATTTATTTATTTTGAGAGAAAGAGAGAGGGGAAAGGACTGAAAGAGAGGGAGAGAGAGAATCCCAAGCAGGCTCCACACTGTCAGCACAGAGCCCAATGCAGGCCTCTATCCCATGAACTGTGAGTTCATGACCTGAGCCGAAATCAAGTCAGACATTTAAGCAACTGAGCCACCCAGTCACCCTGCCAATAATTACTTTAAATGGTCTAAATGCTCCAATAAAAAGACATAGGATGACTATATGGATTAAAAAAACAAGGCCCTTCTATAAGCTGCTTATAAGAAACTCACTTCCGAGCTAAAGACACATACAGACTGAGAGTGAAGGATTGGAAAAACATATACCATGCAAATGGAAGCAAAAAACCACTCCAAAACCACCACCAACAACAACAAAATGGAGGCAGCAATATTTAGATAAAAAGACTTTAATTTAAAACAAAGACTGCAATGAGAGGCAAAGAAAGGCACTATATAATGATAAAGGGAACATCCAAGAAGATGATTTAACAATTTTAAATATCTATGTACCCAAATTGGAGGACCCAAATACATAAAGCACATATTAACAAACATAAAGGGAAAAATTGATAATCAAATAATAGTAGAGGGCTTGAACATCCCATTTATATCAATTGTATCACAGAAAGGAAATCTAAAGGAAATGACTTTGAATGACACAATAGATTGGATAGACCTAACAGATATATACATATTATTCCATCCCAAACAGCAGCATACATGTTCTTTTTAACTGTACATGGAATATTCTCCAAGATAGATCACATGTTAGGCCACAAAACAAATTTCAATAAATTTAAAAAGATTAAAATTATATCAACCATTTTTTCTGACCACAGTGTTATGAAAATTAAAATCAATTACAAGAAAATCTGGAAAGAACACAAATACATTAAGTCTAAACAACATGCTACTAACCAACCAATGAGTCAACCAAGAAATCAAAGAGGAAATAAAAAAATATATGGAGACAAATGAAAAACACACACACACATACACACAATAGTCCAAAATCTTTGAGACACAGCAAAAACAGTTCTAACAGTCCTAAGAGAGAAGTTTGTAGCAATACATGCCTCAATATAAGCCTCAAGAAATAAGAGAAACCTCAAACAACCTAGGAAATGATAAAAATTAGAGCAACATAGAGATTAAAAAATCCACACACAATAGAAAGATTGAAACCAGGAGCTGGTTTATCCTTTCTTTAAAAGGATAAACAAAACTGGGGCACCTGGGTGGCTCAGCCAATTAAGCATCTGACTTTGGCTCAGATCATGATCTCACTGTGAGTTAGAGCCCTGCATCAGGCTTTGTGTTGACAACTCAGAGCCTGGAGTCTGCTACAGATTCTGTGTATACCTCTCTCTGCCCCTCCCCCACTCGCATTGTCTGTCTGTTTGTCTCTCTCTCTCTCAAAAATACACATTAAAAAATAAAAGGATAAACAAAACTGATAAACCTTTAGCCAGATGCATCAAGGAATAAAGAAGGAAGACTCAAACAAAAGCAGAGATGAAGGAAGAATAACAACCAACACTACAGAAATACAAGAACTATAAGAGATTATGAAAAATATGCCAACAAATTGGACAACCTAGAAAAAAATGGCTAAATTCCTAGAAACATATTCCACCAAAGCTGATTTAGGAAGATAGAAAATTTGAAATGAATTGTTACTAGTAAAAGAATTGAAGTAGTAAGCAAAAACTTCCAACACACAAAAGTCCAAGACAAAATGGCTTCACAAGCAAATTCTACCAAATATTTGAAGAAGAGTTAAACCTTTTTTTAAATGATTCTAAAAAATAGAAGAGAAATGAAAATTCCAAATCATTCTACAAGCAAGCATTACTCTGATACCAAAAGTAGACAAAGACATTACAAAAAGAAATGTATGGGCAAATATCTTTGATGAACAACACAGATGCAAAAATCCTCAACAAAATATTAACAAACTGCATTAAGCAACACACTAAAGGATCATTCACCATGATCATCCACCACCCCAAATTTATTCTCGGGAGGCAAGGATAGATCAATATTCGCAAATAAATCAATGAGATACATCACATTAACAGGAAAAAGGATAAAAACCATATGATCATCTTAATACATGCATTTGACAAAATACAACATCTGTTCCTGATTAAAAACTCTCAATAAAGTGAGTTTAGAGGAAACATACCTCAATATAATAAAGTTTGTATATTAAAAACCCACAGATAACATCATACTCATATGATATCATACTGAAAATCTGAGAGCTTTTCCTCAAAGATCAGGAACAAGACAAGGATGTCCACTCTTGCCACTTTTATTCAACATAGTACTAGAAATCCTAGCTCCAGCATTCAGACAACAAAAAGAAATAAAAGGCATCCAAATTGGTAAGGGAGAAGTAAAGCTGTCACTATTTGCAGATGCCTTGAGACTATATACAGAAAACCCTAAAGACTCCACCAAAAACCTACCAGAATGGATAAATGAATTCAATAAAGTTGAAGGATACAAAACTAATATACAAAAATCTGTTGCATTTCTATAATAATGAAGTAGCAGAAAGAAAAATTTTAAGACAATCTTACAATTACACCAAAAAGAATAAAATACCTCGCAATAACCTGAACCAAGGTGATGAAAGACTTGTACTCTGAAAACTATAAAATGTGGTGAAGGAAATTAAAGATAACAAAAACTATGAAAAGATAGTCCATGCTCATGGATTGAAAGAATATCATTAAAATGTCCATACAACCCAAAGCAACCTACATATTTAATGCAATCACTATCAACGTACTAACAACATTTTTCACAAAAGTAGAACAATCCTAAAAGCTGTGTGGAACCACAAAAGACCCCAAATAACCAAAGCAATCTTGAGAAAGAACAAATCTGGAATTATCTCAATTCCAGATTACAAGATATATGACAAAGCTGTAATAATCAAAGTAGTATGGTACTGGCAAAAACAAACAAGCAAAACAACAACACATAGTCCAGTGGAACAGAATAGAATGCCCAGAAATAAACTCATCCTTATATGGTCAATTAGCCTACAACAAAGGAGGCAAAAATATGCAATGGGGAAAAGACAGTCTTTTCCAAAGTGGTGTTATGAAAACAGGACAGCTACATGTAAAAGAGTAAAATTGGACCACTTTCTTACACCATACACAAAAATCAACTCAGGTTAAAAACCCAAATGTGAAAGCTGGAGTCTTAAAACTCCTAGAAGAAAAGATAGACATCAAGGATAGACAGACATCTGCTATAGAAACATTTTTCTATATGTATCTCCTCTAGCAAGGGAAATAAAAACAAAAATAAACCATTGGGAGTACACCCAAATGAAAAGCTTTTGCATGGTAATGTAAATCATCAACAAAGTGAAAAAGGCAACTTAATGGGAGAAGATATTTGCAAATGATATATCTGATAAAAGGTTAATATGCAAAATATTTAAATAACTTACACAAGTTAACCCCATAAAACTAAATAATCTGATTAAAAAATGGACAGAGGACTTCAACAAATTTTTTTCCAAAGAAGACATACAGATGGCCAATAGACACAGAATAAGATGCCCAACATCACAAATCATCAGGGAAATGCAAATCAAAACCACAATGAGAGGTCACCTTACACCTGTCAGAATGGCTAGAATCAAAAAAGACAAGAAATACAAAGTATTGGCAAGGATGTGGTGGAAAAGAGACCCCAGTGCACTGTTGGTAAGAATATAAATTGGTGCAGCCACCATGAAAACAGTGTGGAGGTTTCTCAAAAAATTAAAAATAGAAATACCATGTGATCTAGTAGTCCCACTACTGGGTTTTTACCCAAATAAAACAAAAACACTAATTTTAAAAGACATATGCACCCCCTATAACAGCATTATTTACAATAACCAAGATATAGAAGTAACTTAAATGACCATTGATAGATGGATAAAGAAGACGTGCCACACACACACACACACACACACACACACACACACACACACACTGAAATATTACTTAGCCATAAAAACTAATGAGATATTGCCACTTGTGGCAACGTAGATAGGACTGGAGGGTATGATGCTGAGTGAAATAATTCAGACAGACAAATACCATATGATTTCACTTATATGTGGGATCTAACAAAATAAGTGAACAAAGAAAGAAAAAATTCTAGATTCATAAATACAGAGAACAATCTGGTGGTTGCCAGAGGGGCAACAGTGGCTGGGGGATGGAATAAAGGGGATTAAAAGCTATAAATTTCCAGTTATAAAATAAATAAGTCACAAGATTAAAAGTACAATATAGGGAACATAGTGAGTAATACTGTAATAATGTTGTAATGCAACAGATGGTGATTACATTTGTTGTGAGCACTGAACAATGTATAGAATTGTTGAATCAATATCTCATACCCCTAAAACTAATATAACATTGTCTGTTAAATATAATTCAATTAAAAAAGAAAAAAGATAGGGAAAATCAGTTTCATGTCTATCATCATTTAGAATGAAAATGTGTAACAAGAAGACAGTATTCATAAATTGCATCTACTTTTACTATGTAAAGGAGTTGAAAGCAACTCCAAGAGCAATATTTCATATTTGTTTCCATTGCCTACAACATGAGAAAGAAAAGAAAGTAAAAGAAGGCCTCCATCTCCTCTGCTTTTGAGATCCTGCTCTCCTGTATTGTTGTTGCAGTAGTCCAATAACACTTTAATCATGTGCCATTTTCCATTAGTCCATAGCTAGCAGATGGCCATATGGTACATTGTACAAATTTTCATAACGATTGTTTTTGCTTAGGTTAACAGAAAAAAATGTGATCCATTTTATGTGTCCTGAGTCTCCAAATGCATCTTTCCAAACATCAGGTGTTGCCTTAAAAATGTGTTACAATTTTCTACGTCTCCTAAAGTCTCCTGGTTTTGTTTTCATTATTGAACTAATTACATTTCTACAATTCTAGCATAACAATATTCCACATAAAGAATATTTACCATCTAACATACACTAATGTCAATTATCTATGATAACTTCCTGTATTTTCATTGTAATGAATAGAGTATAAAAATAGTGTTAATCTGTAAATGAATAACTTACTTGCTTTGTGTCAGATCAACTACAATGAGATCTTTCTCCAGAAGTACTACAACAGCATAAGGTTCTTGAAATTCTACAAGTAAAAATAAAAAGTGGAAGTTTTCATGTTTCATATTTTATAAAATCATCAAACTTTCATTTCCTTTGTCTCCTTACAAATTTTATTTAAATGATTTCAGAAGACCAAAATATGAGCCACAGTAAAAAGTAACAAAACACTTTTAATTAAAAAATATTGTTGTTTTTCTCAGACTTAATGTTTAAGATCATTACAGGGAATGTGAAAGTGAGAAGTTGCATAGAGTTAAATATTTCTCAATAATCATGAGATGGTGATAGATTATTGGAAAAGAGTCTGTCATCTCTGTCTCACAAACATTTATCTTATTCTTCCATAACTTTCCATTTTAGATCTGATTTCATGCATACAAGGAGATGTTGTAAGAAAATAGTTCTGCCCTCCTGGGCTATGACACATTTCACCTCCCTGTGAAAGCAACACTCCTTATACTAAAAAATTTAATTTCTATTCAATATGCTTTAACAGGCACTTAAAGATTGCCTACTATGTGCCTAAGAGTATATACCTCAAAAAGGCAGAGAGTCTGAGGATAATCTGTGATTTTAAGTTCCTAAATTTTAACCCCTCCCTCCTTTCAATAGGTTCCAGCAACTATTCTCAGAACAAAGGATATATGCAGAATAAAATTGACAAGGTCCTTATTCTCATGGAGTTTACATTCTAGGGATGTATACAAACAATGAAGAAGTAAATGAATAGATTCAGAAAGTAATGTGAGCCATTAGAAAAAATCAAGGCTTATGGCATAAGGAATGACTTTTAGGTCAGGCAGAGTAACACAAATACCATATGATTTCACTTATATGTGGAATTAAGAAAAAAAACAGATGAACATATGGGAAGGGGGAAAAAAAACAAAATGAGGGAGAGAAAGAAACAAACCATAAGAGACTCATTATGACAGAGAACAAACTGAGGGTTGATTGAGGAAGGTGAGTGGGGGATGGGCTAACTGAGTGATGGGTATTAAGAAGGGCACGTGTTATGATGAGCCCTGAGTATTATATATAAGTGATGAATCACTAAATTCTACACCTGAAACCAATATTACACTATATGTTGACTAACAGGAATTTAAGTAAAAATTTGAAAAAGACAAAAAAAGAAATGATTTATGGTTGGTGGGAGAGCACTAATTTAGTTACTGTGGTAAGGAAAGGCATTGTTTTCCATTTATAATACAGACTAATAAAGGAAAGGTACAATTAAAGTGTTCTCAATTTAAGAAGTAAATATTTACAAAAACATCTTCCATACATATTTGATTCTCAGTAGCTAGAACAGGTGTTATATTACTATTTTTCATTTCATCAACAAAATTAAAGTCTAAAGAGGTTATGAGATTGGCGCAAATTTACAAAGCTAGTTAACTGAAAAAGCTGAAACTTTAACCCAGGCCTTCTGATTCTAAATTCTAATTCTAAATTCTGATTCTAAGTTTTCATTATAGCAGCAGTTTCTACTAGCTACTTTAACAGGTATTTTTTTTTTAAATTTTTTTTTTTTCAACGTTTATTTATTTTTGGGACAGAGAGAGACAGAGCATGAACGGGGGAGGGGCAGAGAAAGAGGAAGACACAGAATCGGAAACAGGCTCCAGGCTCTGAGCCATCAGCCCAGAGCCTGACGCGGGGCTCGAACTCACGGACCCCGAGATCATGACCTGGCTGAAGTCGGACGCTTAACCGACTGCGCCACCCAGGCGCCCCTTTAACAGGTATTTAATCCTAAACTCAACAATCACTTGGCAAGAATTTTATTCAGAGAATTCAAGTCTTAGTTGGAAAACCAGAAGAGATGACCTTCACAGTCTTGAGAAGCTATAGAACCTATTTATATTTATAAGTCACACGCTATGAGAGAAAAACTAGAAACAAAACCCCCAAAACCGAGGAGTTTGGGTGGATGCAGTCTTCATACTGTTTGCTATTCAAACTGTTCTCAAACTGAGGCTTCCTCTGCTTCTCCCTTATCTCTTAGAGCTGTTTTAAATTTTCAACATTATTTTAATTCTTCTGAACCTAGGGTTTTTATGGTTTTTTGTTTGTTTTGTTTTTCAGTTGAAGGAACACTGGAGTTCTATACTACTACTTTCTTCTTTGTCTTCTCTTTAGGACAACCATTGGCTGGGAAGCAATTGCTACAAAAATAAAATAGCTGAGACACTGGCATGAATGAGCAAAATTCATAAATTTTTTTCAGTGGTTATATCTGCTTTATCATTTGAGATAGGTATGTTTCAGATTATTATTGTTTCTTTTAAAATAATAAAAACTGGTAGCAAAAGTTTCACCTTTGTAGAAGTACTTGGTGAACTGTGGTAACCGCTGAATAAAAAGATTTCCTTAGGAGTCAGTTTAGGTTCAATTATGTGTCTATTATTTTTTAACAGTTTGATCTTAGGCAAATTCATTAACTTATTAGCTCAGTTAAATTAATTCAATTTCTTTACCCATTGATATGGCAAAATAATAATAACTTCCTTAGACTGTTACGGAGATTAGGTGTATATGAAGATGCAAAGCCTGGCACATAGTATTTGCTCAATAGATAACGATCATATCATTTTCTCCATTAGATTGGTTTATTTTTGAGCAGTCTTTTAACCCTAGTCCCCAACAAGGTGAAAGGCTCTATCATAATTACTACTTCTCTGAAGAGAAATGCATTATTTATGACACTTATAGAGGACCAGATACAGTTAAATGTAAATGTGAAACTGACGAATTCCGAGTGTAGTTGGTTAGTTACTCTGGGCAATACCCCCTGAGATAAGAGGCATTTGTGTTCTTTGAAAAATAAGTTGAATTGACAAATGTCAAAATGATTTATCAACATTAAAAACTGTTAATAAATTTATTTTAACAAATGCATAAGATTTATCATTATGGCTGTAAAGAAGATTGAAGTTCCATATTTGCTCATATGGAGTTATAATCAAAATACACTGTTAAGTGAAAAAAAAGTATGATACAGAATAGTACATAGAGTATGTTGTCATTTGTACAAAAAAGAGATAATGTAGACATAGATAAGTATACATACACATATGCATAAACTTTTTGGGAGAATACATAAGAAATGTGGAAATAGTTGCCTCTTGAAGGGCAATGAGTAAAATTTTTATTATATACTAATGTGTACTGTAGGGCCTTTTCTGTCATTTTCATGTACTATTGTTTTAACCAGAAATAGTTATTCTCTTAGCCCCGGACAAAAATTCCATCCTCATTATCACTACTCTGAAAAACAAACACATATATGTGGCTTGGAAGTGATAATACATAGTTACAATATATTTATAACTTACTTAACATCATTATAGATTATCCTAACATCTCTACTAATGTGCATAAATTTGTACAAACACACACGTAAAATGTGTGGTTTGCATAGATCAAACACTATCAGTCTCTATTACTGGCATACATTTTTCTCCAAGCTCTTTAACAGGATGCATTTTCCTAAATTCAGCTTTTGGTCTTCTATTTGTTCTTTCTCCCTTTGTTCCTTTGTTCCTTTATCTTTCATTCTCAGAACTCCAAATAACATCTATATTCTGATAATTCATAAATAAATATTAAAGACCTTTTGCCTCTCTTTTTCTGCTCTCTAAGCAATTTCTCTTTCCAAAAACAGTTATTGCATATGAAACCATTATTCTTAAAATATGTTATCTTTGACTCCTCTATCATGTCATTCTCTAACTAATTGGTGCCCAAATTCAGGGAGTTTCCTGTTTCCATTCTTATAGGTAGCAGTGTATTAGATCTTGATCATTTTAATGAACATTTGGACAAATGCCACCCAGCTGTAATCTGGAATTTAAGATTTCAGTTTTTCTTCAGACCCACACACTCTTTTCTGGCAAATTTTACTAAAAACATTGCTTTCTTTCATGTTAATATTTTCTCAAAATTCCTCTGTTGCTCTCTATCTCCAAATGCCTCTAAAAGGCTTTCAATTTTTTCTCTTAATTGATGTCACCCTCGCAAACCTTACAAGTTCTAAAACCTTTACTCAATATCCTCTTCAAGTGCCAGGTCCTTCTTCAAAGCCTATTTAAATCCTTTATCCGTGCAGCTTTGCATGAAAATTTGTCATCGATTCTGACTAGCCTATAAATTAGTACATTACTAAAACCCATATAATTCAGCACTTAAGTGTTACGTTTTTACTTAAGTCACAATTATCTCCCTCATCCAACCAGATTTTATGTGATTTGACATCAGAGATCAGTTTCATACTTCATCTATATTCTCAATAAGTCCTGACAGTACTGAGGCCACAGAAGCATCCAATAAATATTTGTTGATTAATTAACACAAGTAACTTATTTGTCCCAGAAACCCTGGAAATAAAATGCCACACTGATATATCAATCTATCCCATCTTTAAATATGAAACTAAAAATTTTAAGCAAATTAACAGTTATAATAAAACAATTTATAGATATTCATAGTTACAAAGTATGCTCATTTTGGCCTTCCAATAATCATGTGCAGTCAATATTATTATTCTCTTTCTAAAAATGATAAGCCTAACTCATAAAATTAAAATGACAGGGCTAAATCATAAAGCCAAATACTGTGTCTCCAAGTCTAGAGTTCCTTCTTTTGTATGTTCCCTCTTAAAAAATTGTAGTTATATATATGCATATGCATATGTACTGTGTTGTTTTAATCATAAATTCATATTTTACTTTTTATGTTTCATCCTCAATTTTTAGATTTTATTATTAAAATATTTCATTATTATATTTAATTATACAGTTTGCACATAAGTTGTTTTTATGTCTAAAAAAGTCTTTATATTCAGGATGCATCTCTTCTCCCAAAGGCCCTTCTAATTATTCTCAAAATTGAAATAAATCACTAACCACACATCAGCAATCCTAGAGTAATCAGAGGTGCTGCAGTTGCATCTGAAGCAAAGCCAGATGTGAAACAGATGCAGTACCACCAGAGTTACAGATCACTGATATCAGGTAAGTGCTTTAACTTTGATTAGCACTGGAATGGATGGGTGGAGCTGGTCTAGGAGTGGCTATTAGGAGACCTCAGTTTCCCCAAGTGATTTCACCCTGGACCCCTATCGGACCCTCCCAGCTCAGCTTCCACCATCCTTATCAAAGTTTAAAGCACTTACCTGATATAAGAACCTGAAATTCCAGCACTGCTGTACTACATCTGTCTTACTTCCAGTTTGTCAAGTAGGTACAGTTGCAGAACCTGCTCCAGCACCTGTAGCTCAGTGTTGTGCCACAGTAGATGTCAGCTGCCGAAACTAAAAATATTTAAGCTTAATTTTATTAGGACCTTATTTCAAAAATGATTTTCAACATTAATAGTTTCATTTTTGTTACTTACCATTTGGATAGGGCGTTTCACATAAAGTAAGGAATTCAACAATAGGATGATCCATTTCAAGCACTGTAATTGCTTTTCCATGCATGATGGTTAAACTTGGTCTTCTGCAAGCTTTGTCATAGGACAATCCACCAGAAAATATTATGAATGGTTCACTATTTTGGAAAAAAAAGTTAATGAGATTGAGAAGTCCTTTAAAATGATACGATTATCACAGGCTGAGCTAATGAACAAGTTTGATGGGGATTATACAGGATGTAATTTGACAGGGAGAAAACACCTTTCCTGGCCCAAAATACCTCAACTAAATGACTTACTATTCTACCATATCCCTTTTTCTGGAGGTGAATTCTTACCATTAAAATTACTAATGAATCAGTCTAAAGGTGATGAGGTGGGCTGGGGAAAAGACAGGATGGCTGAAGGGAGGTAGAAGTGCTCATTGACTGAAAAGGACATCTTCACATGTATTAGTTGATTCCCAAAATTCTGTATCACTACCATTAGAATATTAATGTATGTTAGTTTATCATATTAAACAGTTGGCATGTGGGGTCCAAAATTCCTAAGGGACAAGAGAGGCAAGTTTCAATATAAAATGAAATGCAAAAGTAGCAATCCCACAGTGGTAGAAGGTACAAAAATTCTATGTAATGGATTCTCTGTGGGAAAAGAGTTATGATAAAAAGATGGGAAAAACAAAACAAAAAAATGTGATCTTCTCAATTTTACCTTGGGTCAGCCAGTTCTATTTAGCTAGTGAAACTAACATCAAAATTTTAGGGCATGGCTGAGATGACTATAAAATATTACAGGTTTCAGAAAGTTATGATAGTGTCATAATTTTTCACTTTTCTCAAAGTAATATCTATATTTCTAGTTTATATATAAAAATAAAATATGTTAATGAAGTATTTTCAATAAGTAAATACTAATAGAAAATATTCTTCTTCAAAACAATTTTTAAAAAGAACTAGACACTAATTTTACCAAATTCTTTGAGAACATATGCTTCTCTAAATAATTTACTTCCATTTATTCACCAAAGTATCATCTAGTTTCTAGAAATCACTCCATAAATTTCCCTTTCTCTTTCATTTTGTACTGTATACATGGTATCAAACATTACCAATGGAACATTTGCTAATCTTATGCTGGCTCTATAACAACAACAAAAAGAGCTTTTAAAAAGGTTTCCATTAATACTTACATATAAACTGTTTATACTAATTTTTATTTATAATTCTGTCTTGATGTTTTAACATAAATATTTAAGTTGTAAGCTAAACAAGAAACAGTGCTCTTATTTTTTATTTAAATTTTTTCAATGTTTACTTATTTTTGAGAGAGAGAAACAGAATACGAGTGAAGGAGGGACAGAGAGAGAAAGGAAAACACAGAATCTGAAACATGCTCCAGGCTCCAAGCTGTTAGCACAGAGCCCTATGAGGGACTTGAACTCCAGAACAGCGAGATCATGACCTGAGCCATAGTCGGACACTTAAATGACTGAGCCATCCAGGCACCCCTCTAATTTATTCTTCTTGAGTCTTATATCAGTTGATGTGAGTTAGTCTTACCTCAGTAATCTGGCATATTAAATTACCAACCTAGCAATGGCAGTATTAAGCAGCAAGTTTTTTCCTATAAAATAAATGCTTAATTATTAAGATTTCTCTCCAGATTTAAAAAATCACTTCTAATGAAATGAGTATGTGTTTTTGCACCTTTTTGTGTTGCTTTGTTGTATAACAAATATCATGACTTGGAGAACATATTATCTTTTCATATGTATCGAGCTTAACTGCTCCAAATATTAATAACGCCATAAACATCGATTTTTTCCATATAAAAGTATAAACTCTCATCTCCTAGTACTAATCCAAATAAAGGTTAAGAAGCAATTTACTCTCCCTTTTTTGGTAAGCACATTGGAAAATATGTCCTTTCTAATATTGGAAGAAAGCAAAACCTTTTCTGCTCTTATTATGACTCTGCATCAGAAAACATTGGGTCTAAAGTTAATTGCTGATATATATGCACTTCTCTATAAAAAGTTATTTCCTCAGGACAATGCTCAGGAAACCACTCATAAATAATTGCACTAGATACTTTATTATCACATTAAATTCTCATAAGTAGAATCCTCATTTCATTAATGAGGTTAATACTAAGCAACTAAGCAAGAAAAAACCCAAAAGAAAATGGAGATCTGTAAGATTTCAAAACCTATTCTCCTAAACAATGATCTATACTGTCTATAGCTGATAAGGAGTCTGGGATTAATGCAGGTGAACTTGTTCAGAGTCAAGCAGCTATGAGGAGGCAGGATAAGGATTTAAATTCAGACTCCAAAGTCCATGTTTTTCACTTCTAATGTTTCTAAAACTGTGGACATAACTTCATAAATGTTCTGGAAAAAGTTTTTAATTTAATAATTTGACAAACACTTGCAAACCACATCTCCCTTTTGAAATTTTATAATTCAGGCCATATAGTAAAGATTCTAAGAAACTGTGTAGTAAAGAATTCAATTTACTTCTATATAATGCAGCATTTCTCAGATCTCTCAAATGAATTTGATTACAGATTCCTATTTTTTCATGAATATAGTTAGTGATCAAAGGGACACAATTTGGTAAATGCTATATCACAGTAAACTTCCTCCTTTATTACTTAATACAAGTGTTTCTTGGTATACTGACCAGATGGATTATTACAAAATAAACAGCTGTATAATTAACAGTGTCTTTATACACAAAGACAACATTAATACAAATTAAAATTTTTGACAACTTGGATAAATTCCAAAGGCATTATGTTGAGTGAAAGAAACTAGGATTAAAAGGTTATGTAATACATAAATGCATTTATATGACATCTCAAAAAGACAAAACTATAGTCATGGAGAACAGATTACTGGTTGTTATGGGTTAGGAGGAAAGAAAAGTGTGGCTATTAGGAATAGCATGAGAGAATTTTAGGGGCATGGAAATGTTCTGTATTCTTATCATGATGGTGATTTTCAGGCATCTATACATGTGTTAAAATCCATAGTACTGATTCCAAAAGAAAAAAGTCTATTTTACTGCACAATTTGTAAAATAAATATAATATAAAAAAGCATTAAAATTTTGTCTCAATGAAGATAAACAATAACTTGTGCAACATAACACATATTAAAATAACATTTGTTGAATATGTATAATGTTCCAGGTGTTGTATGAAGAACTTTACTTGCTGTATTGTATTAAATCTTTATGATACCCCAATGAAAAAACTATTATTCTCATTTAACAGATGGATATACTGAGGCTTAGAGAACTTTACACATGAAGTCCATCAGTAGGTGGCCATGATAAAAAGGGATCAAAAGACTAGCAGAAAGTAATTTTTATTAACTGCAGAGAATGTGATAATGCTAGTGGTAGCAGGTAGAAAGATCATTATTCCTTTTTTAGAAGAGGATCCATTTAGTAAGCCTAGAGACCATCAGGGTTGGGGTACCAGTAAGCAAATTATTGACTAGGACCAGTGATTCCTAAGCATAATGGTTGTTCATCCTAGAAATGTAAATAAAGCCAGTTTGTGAATGGCTGATCTAAGATAAATTAAGCAGAAAATAAACCCCTTGCATCTGCTACCTATGCAATCCTTTAAGAGGCCCTATTGCTGCAACGTATTTGATAGAGTCTTCTTAACGTTCCTGCTCCTGCCACAGCCATCCCAATTTTTGACTTCACAAAGTTTTTACTGCATACTGGGTGGAGCAGAAATATAGCTATGTATTTTCATTTCCAGACTGTGGCCCATTTTGCCATAATACCTTTAAGCATTCTTAACTTCAGTGCTCCTCTGCTTTTTAGTCTTCTTGTGTTCTGAACGGTGGAACCACTGCTTTTAGAGGTGACTTTTTTTTTAATATTGTAATAATCACAACAAACACACAATGTACTAAGTAAAGTACACAGTAAGTGGGATGGCAGTAATTATTATCTACAATATAGAATTATTTCACATTAGAATCTGAATTATTTATACACAAAGTTGGATTACCAATTACTAGAATATATCATTAGGATCAGTGGAATAATTTTAACAATGTGAAATATCATGGCTTTGATGATGAGAATCATGATAACTTCTTTCTATCAGGAAATCCATTATGTGCCAGTCATCAAACTTATGACAGTACAAACTTTATGCATAATTTCATTTATTCCTCACAAACATCACAATGAGATAGGTATAATTGATGAGGCAATTAAAGTTTAAAAGAGTTAAATTTCAAGGCCACATAGCTGTCTTACTCCATTTGGCAAGGATCTTTTTTTTTTTTTTACTTCTTTTTTGCTTTTTGGGTTTTTTTTTCTTTTTTGAGAGACAGAGTGCAAGTGGAGAAGAGGAAGAGAAGGAGAAACAGAATCCCAAAGCTTGACAGGCTTTGCGCTGTCAGCACAGAGCTCGATGCAGTGCTCAAACTCACAAACCATGAGATCAAGAGTCAGATGCTTAACCGACTAAGCCACCCAGGTGTCCCCCCCCTTTTTTTTTAGTTTTTAGGTTTTCTTTTCTTTCTTTCTTTCTTTCTTTCTTTCTTTCTTTCTTTCTTTCTTTCTTTTGAGAGAGAGAGAGAGAGAGTATATGGCAAGGATCTTAATAAATATCTTACATTTGTCTTGAAATCCTCATGCCTAAAGTATCTTCTCTTCATGTTCACCCTTTCCTCTCTTTGTGTGCCACCATCCTATCATCACTTAAGCCCCATCTCACGTATTTCTTTTCCCAAGAAGAATTTTACTGATGTCTCTTCACTGTGCTCTTCCCCTCTCTAGGCTGGGTTAGATGTCCTTTTGTTGTGCTGTCATAAATGTACCTCGCATGTTACATGTAAAACACGAGTTTATGGCCTTACTTCCTCTACTAAACCATAATAGATTCAAAAGCAGGCAGTATTCTCTTTCATTTTAGTACACTAAACAAGTTGCACAGTGTGTAGTATGTAGTAATAACTAATATATATATTTAATAATAATATATGCATATATATGCAATATATATCAATATATAGTATATACATGTTTCCATATATAATATGTACGTATGTTTCCATACACGTAATACCTATGTAAAATGTTTCCATCCCTAATAATTAAATTTAAAATGTTTTAAGACTTTAATTATAAGAGTACAAAACTGTGGTCATTTTTACTACTTAAGCATAGTAACATTTGGCTGGACTAAAGAAGTATTAATCTATCTTATGTGTGGGGAAGTACATAAACTGTCATAAAAATATACTCATTAAAAACATATCTATCTATATAAACATATACACCATATATGTTTATATATATAAACTCACTAATTAAAAATGGTCATAATTTTATACTATTAATTCTTTCAAAGAGCAGGTATAATCAAACATTAAATGTGATGAAAATTGAGGAGGGCACCTGTTGGGATGAGCACTGGGTGTGGTATGGAAACCAATTTGACAATAAATTTCATATTAAAAAAAAAAAAAGAAGGGGCGCCT
Source organism: Puma concolor (assembly GCF_028749965.1). Classification (NCBI taxonomy): domain Eukaryota; kingdom Metazoa; phylum Chordata; class Mammalia; order Carnivora; family Felidae; genus Puma; species Puma concolor. The sequence goes on from NC_141675.1 coordinate 92,913,464, forward strand.
GGGTGGCTCAATCCGTTAAGCATCCGACTTCGGCTCAGGTCATGATCTCATGGCTTGTGAGTTCGAGCCCTGCGTCCAGCTCTGTGCTGAGAACTCAGAGCCTGGAGCCTCTTCAGATTCTGTCTTTCTCTCTCTCTCTCCCTCTCTTTCTCTCTCTCTCTCTCTCTCTGCCCCTGCCCCGCTTACACTCTGTCTCTCTCTGTCTCTCAAAAATAAATAAACATTTAAAAAAAATTTAAGGGGTGCCTGGATGGCTCAGTCAGTTGGTTGTCTGACTTCAGCTCAGGTCATGATCTCCAGGTCTGTGAGTTCGAGCTCTGCGTTGGGCTCTGTGCTGACAGCTCAGAGCCTGGAGCCTGCTTCGGATTCTGTGTCTCCCTCTCTTTCTGCCCCTCTCCTGCTAATGCTCTCTCTCTGTCTCAAAAATAAATAAAAACATTAAAAAAATTTTTTTAATTAAAAATAAATAAAAATAAACATTAAAAAATAAATAATAAAAATAAAAAAATAAATGTATCTATAATACTGAGAATACATTCCAGTGTGAGCATATAAGTAATATAAAGTAGTATTGTCCAACTCAGAGTTAAAATAAAATTAAGGTTTAGGCAAGAGTTGTAATTATAATAATTCTGAATGAGAATATTACCACTAATAATCACTGGAAGTAAAAAGAACACTGTTGATTTGTAGGATAAGACTGCTATGTACACATGATAAAACTTTATTCTATACTATTATTCAATTTTTTGTCTTAAAATCTAGTACTATTTTAATATGTTAATATCTAATATACATCAGTGATTATCTTTCCATCTAACTATAATCTTTCTAATTTCAGCATTAAAAATCCTAAAGTACAGAGACTTGGTTATGTATTTAATTCTATCATGTAAAATGCTAATAGGTATGTTCACGCTGAATAAAATTGAATGGTTGCTACTTGTAATGTGTATGGCCCAAAGGTCCTACTTTGTTAAAATTAATTTGCATAATATTCATCTGAATATTCATAGAAAGTTAAAATAATTGGCAGTTGCTATTTGTAATATTCATAATAACATCATAGATATTCCTATTAAACAATAAGAATCATTATCATCAATGAAGAGGATATAGCCCATTAATATACTTACATAATTACGTAAAACTTTAAATAATACATAAACATTAAATGTTATTTGCCTTTCCTGTCTCTGTTTTTATATAATCTCCTATATTCCCCAAAGAAAAAAATGCATACCTGTTTCTACAGGTCTTGTATTCTACTTTAAGAATTGGCTTACAAGACTCAGATTTTCTTCCTTCTCTTTGACTTTTTCCTAAAGAAAGAAAAAGGATTTTGTTAAATCATATTTAAATTCTACTCATCCATGATAATTTCAAAAGTTTGACTAAAAGAATATAAAGAAAAGGGATAATTTTGTGTTTTGCATAGTAGGATAAACACAGTTCTATGCATCCAAACATATGTGTTGAATTTGTAAACAATTTGTTGAATTCTAATAAAGTTATTTGTAAATTTGTATCTGTATTGTTTTGTATTCTCCATGTATAAATCTAGTCTCGTATAGTTATTTTAATTACCTTTTAAAATAAACAACTTTAAAATTGAAGACATATACACATACATACTCTTCTGCATAACGAAATGTATTATTATGAAAATCCATACTTTCACATGCAGAAAGATTTGCCATTTAAAACTTATGATAGACTATCAAAATAATTGTATTTTTGTCAAAATTCATGTAAAGGAAAGTCCAATACACAAAGAACACAGATGGCACATTTCAATGATATACTATATTTGCATAAAAATAGTGTCTTGTAGGGAAAGGTTTATGTTGTTTAGACTCCATGGATTTTGCAAAATGATCAAAAAGAGTAGGAAATGGACGTAAAGCTACTTCTACATATAGCATCTTTCTAGTTATGCTTTTGCTTATAATTCTATGTCTCATTTTGATAAAATTGATGATTTTGAAGTATGTTTCTTTTTTATTTTAATAAGCACTCTTATTTATTCTTTTTTTTTTTTTTTTATATATGAAATTTATTGTCAAATTGGTTTCCATACAACACCCAGTGCTCATCCCAAAAGGTGCCCTCCTCGATACCCATCACCCACCCTCTCCTCCCTCCCACCCCCCATCAACCCTTAGTTTGTTCTCAGTTCTCAACAGTCTCTTATGCTTTGGCTCTCTCCCACTCTAACCTCTTTTTTTTTTTTTTTTCGTTCCCCTCCCCCATGGGTTTCTCTTAAGTTTCTCAGGATCCACATAAGAGTGAAACCATATGGTATCTGTCTTTCTCTGTATGGCTTATTTCACTTAGCATCACACTCTCCAGTTCCATCCACGTTGCTACAAAAGGCCATATTTCATTTTTTCTCATTGCCACGTAGTACTCCATTGTGTATATAAACCACAATTTCTTTATCCATTCATCAGTTGATGGACATTTAGGCTCTTTCCATAATTTGGCTATTGTTGAGAGTGCTGCTATGAACATTGGGGTACAAGTGCCCCTATGCATCAGTACTCCTGTGTCCCTTGGATAAATTCCTAGCAGTAAGCACTCTTATTTATTCTTATATTGCTACAACTGTTTATAGACACATATACCTATTATGTAGAGAGATGTTTATGTGCATTTAAGTTTAAATTTTCAGGATAGCTTCAGAATGACACAGTCATAATCTAAATAGGATGTCAACATAGTTTTATTTAATTTGTTTAAAGGGCAGGGTATCAGCATACAACATACCTTATCTGCTCCATGGCATGCTTTCTAAATTTGCCTTCTCTTTCTTTTACCCTACGTCAACTAAAGAAGCAACCAATAATAAAATATTGGTCATGGGGCATTTGGGTGGCTCAGTTGGTTAAGCATCAACTTCAGCTCAGGTCATGATCTCACAGCTCATGAGTTTGAGCCCCACATCAGGCTCTGTGCTGATGGTTCAGAGCGTGGACCTGCTTCAAATTCTGCATCTCCCTCTCTCTCTGCCCCTCCCCTGTTGTGCTCTGTCTCTCTCTCTCTCTCTCCCCCAAGATAAACAAACATTAATTTTTTTTAAATATTGGTCATAATCATTCACATTATAAAAAAAGATTTTAAAGTATCTGTATTATATATAAAAAAGAATTGCTGACATGATATGTAGGTCATGATGCCTTAAAAAGAGAGAACTTTGGCTCAGGGACTCACTCTGAACAGTAGTCTTAGTGGGGAGGAACAGCTGGTTGGTGATTACTGGTTTGGGTAACGTGGGAATAGAGAAAACTGAAAGAAATAACACTATAAGGAAAGAGACCCATTCTCCTCAGTTGATATCTTTTTCCTCCATTGCTTGTCTAATAATTGCCAATCCATTAATTAAATCAAAGCCGTATATTTGCAGTTGTTTATATATACACGTATATAGGTATGTGTGTGTATATGTGTGTGTGTGTATGTATACATACACACACACACACATATACATAATGGAAACAATTACTGTTTTTCAATCAATATACATCAGTATCATGCACAGATTTCAGTAAAAAAGAACAGTATCTTAATTAATTATTTACTTCAATTTCCAACTCCAATAATTTTTGGCTGAAGGTTTTCAACTTTGATTATATTCATTGCCTATCAGTAATTGAAATATGCTTATATGTCATGTAAAAAATTGTCATAAAAATTATATTTATTGCTACTCTTTACGTTCAAAGTACTATACTAAATGGCAGGATAAAAAGGAATAACCATCAAGATGCTTAAAATTTACTAGCTTAAGCAAAACAAATATAAAACTGACAATATGAGGTACCATAAATAAATGAGTAATAGACATGAAGTGTTGAGAATAGTAGGAGTACATGAAGCAGTAGTTAAGAATATTATGGCTTCACTTTATGACAGAGAATTTCCAGATGACTTTCTAGAAGCTAGATTAAGCATTATAAATAGGACTTGGGAGTCCCAGTCCAAGATGGTGACATAGGAAGACCCTGAACACACCCCCCACAGACATACCAAATCTACACCTACTTATAGAGCAATTCTTCCTGAAGAACTGAGGGCCAATTGAACAGCTTATGTACAACAAAAAATACACCACAAAGAGAACAGCACAAGAGAGGGAAACACAAACAAAGGGAACCTTCACCCCCAATGCTGTGAACTACAGTGGGGAGGGGTAGGACTAAGGGACAGGAAGCAGACTCATCTGTCCTGGGGCATAGAAAAAAAGTTATGGTTTAAAAGGGCAACCAGAATATAATGGAACCAGCCCTAGAGCACTGCCAAATGGGAGGGGAACTGAAACTGTCTTAGGGCTAGAGGGACTGGCAAGCTACACTGTCTATGATAGCCCTCCACCTTGATAGTAAAGATGGGGGCAGGGTCCAGGTGACATAGCTGGTCTGCCACCTCAGCAAAACCTGGGCCCCTAGCACATGCCAGCCCTTGATGACCTGGGACAAAGAAAAAAGCCACAATTTAAAAAAGCAACTAGCATATAGGGTACCTGGGTGGCTCAGTTGGTTAAGCGTCTGACTCCAGCTCAGGTCATGATCTCATGATTCATGGGTTCGAGCCCTGCATCGGGCTCTGTGCTGACAGCTTGGAGCCTGGAGCTTGCTTTGGATTCTGTGTCTTCCTCTCTCTCTGCCCTTCCCCCATTCTCTCTCTCTCTCTCTCTCTCTCTCTCCCTCTCTCTCTCTCAAAAATAAACATTAAATTTTTTTTTTTAAAAAGCAACTAGCATATAAAAGACTCCACCAAATGTCATGGAAGCTACTGAAACTCTCCAGGCAGACAAGCACCATGGTTTACATTCCCCTCTCCATCTTGAAAGCTTGCACAAGAGCAGAATCCAGGCACCCTAGCTAGCCTACTACCTCAATGACTCTGGGCCCCTAGCCCACACTAGCTCTAGCTATTCCACCAAGACAGCACCACTGTGGTGCACACTGGAATACTCCTTATCAGTGTTCACTACAGTTACAGCCCTTTTGCCAGAGTGATACATGGGCAAAGCACTCGAGAACACTCCAGGGCCAGGCAATGTTGACTCCAGACAATTCACCAGGCACCTCCTGCATGGAGCACCCTAGGACCACCATCCTTCCCTCTGCGTAGCTCACATTCTTCCTCAGTTCCAGCTCCAGCCTCTCCACCAGGGCTCCCCCTGCATGGATCATTCTGGGATACCCCAACTTGCACCAACTTCAGCTTTAGCCATCCTGCCAGGGCACCCTCAGCACAGAATGCCCCAGGAGCCCCCTCCCCTCCATCTTGCACCCGCTTCAGTTTTAATTATCCTGCCTGGATTCTCTCTGTGTGGAGAGCCCCAGGACATCCCAGCTTGTACCCACTTCAGCTTCAGTATTCCTGCCGGAGTACATAATGTGTAGGGTCCCAGGATACCCCCTCCCCCAACACAACTTATACCCACTTTAGCTTCAGCTGTTCTGACACAGCACTCTATGTGGAGAGCCCTAGGATCACCCTGGCCCCCACCCATTTCAGCTTCAGCTATCCACCAGAGAGATCCCAGCACAGAGTGCCCCAGGACCCAGGGTACACAATAGCCATAGCTCCGGCCAGCTAACCAAAGTCACCAGGCACTTAGTCTACACAGGGGATGGTAATACACAAGATCATTCCTTCAAGTTTAGAAGAAGTAGCTGTTTCACCTAACTCACAGATACAAAATTAAGCAAAATGAGGAGACAAAAGAATATGTTTCAAACAAAAGAGGAAAACAAAACTCAGAAAAAGAACTAAATGAAACAAAGATAAACAACCTACCTAACAAAGAGTTTAAAGTAATGGTCATAAAGATGCTCAATGAATAGGAGAGAAGAGTAGATGAACTCAGTGAGAATGTTAACACAAGTTTAAATATATAAGAAAAGCATCATCAGAGTTGAAGAATACCATAACTGAAATGAAAAAATCCACTAGAGGGAAGTAACAGTAGATTAGAAGGTGCAGAAGCAATCTGAAAGAAAGGGCAATGGAAAGCACCCAACCTGAATAGCAAAAAGAAAAAAAGAATTGTAAAAAATGAGGATAGGTTAAAGGATACCTGGGACAACATCAAACAAACATTCTCATTATAGGCATCCCAGAAGGAGCAGAGAGAAAGGGGCACAAAACTTACTTGAAAAAAAAGGATAGCTGAAAATTTTAATAACCTGGGGAAGGAAAAAGACAGCCAAGTTCAGAAAGCAGAGTTCCAAACAAGATTAATCTAAGAGGTCCACATCATGACACATAAAAATTAAAATGTCAAAGATTAAAAATGAAGGGAATTTTAAAAGCAGCAAAAGATAAAATTCTTTTAGAATGTATTCACACTTAAGTGACTATCAAATTAATATAGACTGCTATATACTTAGAATATTATATATGAAACTCATGGTAACAACAAACCAAACACCTATAATACATACACAAAAAATAAAGAGAAAGAAAACCAGTAATTACACTAAAGAAAGATGTCAATCACAAAGAAAGAGAGAAAGAGAAGAAAAAAGGAACAGAGAACTACAAAAACAGCCAGAAAACAATGAACAAAATGGTAAGAGTACATACCTATTAGCAATTACTTTATTTTTTTTTATTTTTTTTTATTTTTTTTTAATTTATATATGAAATTTATTGTCAAATTGGTTTCCATACAACACCCAGTGCTCATCCCAAAAGGTGCCCTCCTCAATACCCATCACCCACCCTCTCCTCACTCCCACCCCCCATCAACCCTTAGTTTGTTCTCAGTTCTCAACAGTCTCTTATGCTTTGGCTCTCTCCCACTCTAACCTCTTTTTTTTTTTTCCTTCCCCTCCCCCATGGGTTCCTGTTAAGTTTCTCAGGATCCACATAAGAGTGAAACCGTATGGTATCTGTCTTTCTCTGTATGGCTTATTTCACTTAGCATCACACTCTCCAGTTCCATCCACGTTGCTACAAAAGGCCATATTTCATTTTTTCTCATTGCCACGTAGTACTCCATTGTGTATATAAACCACAATTTCTTTATCCATTCATCAGTTGATGGACATTTAGGCTCTTTCCATAATTTGGCTATTGTTGAGAGTGCTGCTATGAACATTGGGGTACAAGTGCCCCTATGCATCAGTACTCCTGTGTCCCTTGGATAAATTCCTAGCAGTGCTATTGCTGGGTCATAGGGTAGGTCTATTTTTAATTTTCTGAGGAACCTCCACACTGTTTTCCAGAGCGGCTGCACCAATTTGCATTCCCACCAACAGTGCAAGAGGGTTCCCGTTTCTCCACATCCTCTCCAGCATCTATAGTCTCCTGATTTGTTCATTTTGGCCACTCTGACTGGCATGAGGTGATACCTGAGTGTGGTTTTGATTTGTATTTCCCTGATAAGGAGCGACGCTGAACATCTTTTCATGTGCCTGTTAGCCATCCGGATGTCTTCTTTAGAGAAGTGTCTATTCATGTTTTCTGCCCATTTCTTCACTGGGTTATTTGCTTTTCGGGTGTGGAGTTTGGTGAGCTCTTTATAGATTTTGGATACTAGCCCTTTGTCCGATAGGTCATTTGCAAATATCTTTTCCCATTCCGTTGGTTGCCTTTTAGTTTTGTTGGTTGTTTCCTTTGCTGTGCAGAAGCTTTTTATCTTCATAAGGTCCCAGTGATTCACTTTTGCTTTTAATTCCCTTGCCTTTGGGGATGTGTCGAGTAAGAGATTGCTACGGCTGAGGTCAGAGAGGTCTTTTCCTGCTTTCTCCTCTAAGGTTTTGATGGTTTCCTGTCTCACATTCAGGTCCTTTATCCATTTTGAGTTTATTTTTGTGAATGGTATGAGAAAGTGGTCTAGTTTCAACCTTCTGCATGTTGCTGTCCAGTTCTCCCAGCACCATTTGTTAAAGAGACTGTCTTTTTTCCATTGGATGTTCTTTCCTGCTTTGTCAAAGATGAGTTGGCCATACGTTTGTGGGTCTAGTTCTGGGGTTTCTATTCTATTCCATTGGTCTATGTGTCTGTTTTTGTGCCAATACCATGCTGTCTTGATGATGACAGCTTTGTAGTAGAGGCTGAAGTCTGGGATTGTGATGCCTCCTGCTTTGGTCTTCTTCTTCAAAATTACTTTGGCTATTCGGGGCCTTTTGTGGTTCCATATGAATTTTAGGATTGCTTGTTCTAGTTTCGAGAAGAATGCTGGTGCAATTTTGATTGGGATTGCATTGAATATGTAGATAGCTTTGGGTAGTATTGACATTTTGACAATATTTATTCTTCCAATCCATGAGCAGGGAATGTCTTTCCATTTCTTTAAATCTTCTTCAATTACCTTCATAAGCTTTCTATAGTTTTCAGCATACAGATCCTTTACATCTTTGGTTAGATTTATTCCTAGGTATTTTATGCTTCTTGGTGCAATTGTGAATGGGATCAGTTTCTTTATTTGTCTTTCTGTTGCTTCATTGTTAGTGTATAAGAATGCAACTGATTTCTGTACCTTGATTTTGTATCCTGCCACTTTGCTGAATTCATGTATCAGTTCTAGCAGACTTTTGGTGGAGTCTATCGGATTTTCCATGTATAATATCATGTCATCTACAAAAAGTGAAAGCTTGACTTCATCTTTGCCAATTTTGATGCCTTTGATTTCCTTTTGTTGTCTGATTGCTGATGCTAGAACTTCCAGCACTATGTTAAACAACAGCGGTGAGAGTGGGCATCCCTGTCGTGTTCCTGATCTCAGGGAAAAAGCTCTCAGTTTTTCCCCGTTGAGGATGATGTTAGCTGTGGGCTTTTCATAAATGGCTTTTATGATCTTTAAGTATGTTCCTTCTATCCCGACTTTCTAAGGGTTTTTATTAAGAAAGGGTGCTGGATTTTGTCAAAGGCCTTTTCTGCATCGATTGACAGGATCATATGGTTCTTCTCTTTTTTTTTGTTAATGTGATGTATCACGTTGATTGATTTGCGAATGTTGAACCAGCCCTGCATCCCAGGAATGAATCCCACTTGATCATGGTGAATAATTCTTTTTATATGCCGTTGAATTCGATTTGCTAGTATCTTATTGAGAATTTTTGCATCCATATTCATCAGGGATATTGGCCTGTAGTTCTCTTTTTTTACTGGGTCTCTGTCTGGTTTAGGAATCAAAGTAATACTGGCTTCATAGAATGAGTCTGGAAGTTTTCCTTCCCTTTCTATTTCTTGGAATAGCTTGAGAAGGATAGGTATTATCTCTGCTTTAAACGTCTGGTAGAACTCCCCTGGGAAGCCATCTGGTCCTGGACTCTTATTTGTTGGGAGATTTTTGATAACCGATTCAATTTCTTCGCTGGTTATGGGTCTGTTCAAGCTTTCTATTTCCTCCTGATTGAGTTTTGGAAGAGTGTGGGTGTTCAGGAATTTGTCCATTTCTTCCAGGTTGTCCAATTTGTTGGCATATAATTTTTCATAGTATTCCCTGATAATTGTTTGTATCTCTGAGGGATTGGTTGTAATAATTCCATTTTCATTCATGATTTTATTTATTTGGGTCATCTCCCTTTTCTTTTTGAGAAGCCTGGCTAGAGGTTTGTCAATTTTGTTTATTTTTTCAAAAAACCAACTCTTGGTTTCGTTGATCTGCTCTACAGTTTTTTTAGATTCTATATTGTTTATTTCTGCTCTGATCTTTATTATTTCTCTTCTTCTGCTGGGTTTAGGCTGCCTTTGCTGTTCTGCTTCTATTTCCTTTAGGTGTGCTGTTAGATTTTGTATTTGGGATTTTTCTTGTTTCTTGAGATAGGCCTGGATTGCAATGTATTTTCCTCTCAGGACTGCCTTCGCTGCATCCCAAAGCATTTGGATTGTTGTATTTTCATTTTCGTTTGTTTCCATATATTTTGTAATTTCTTCTCTAATTGCCTGGTTGACCCACTCATTCGTTAGTAGGATGTTCTTTAACCTCCATGCTTTTGGAGGTTTTCCAGACTTTTTTCTGTGGTTGATTTCAAGCTTCATAGCATTGTGGTCTGAAAGTATGCATGGTATGATTTCAATTCTTGTAAACTTATGAAGGGCTGTTTTGTGACCCAGTATATGATCTATCTTGGAGAATGTTCCGTGTGCACTCGAGAAGAAAGTATATTCTGTTGCTTTGGGATGCAGAGTTCTAAATATATCTGTCAAGTCCATCTGATCCAATGTCTCATTCAGGGCCCTTGTTTCTTTATTGACCATGTGTCTAGATGATCTATCCATTTCTGTAAGTGGGGTGTTAAAGTCCCCTGCAATTACCACATTCTTATCAATAAGTTTGCTTGTGTTTGTGAGTAATTGTTTTATATATTTGGGCGCTCCGGTATTCGGCGCATAGACATTTATAATTGTTAGCTCTTCCTGATGGATAGACCCTGTCACTATTATATAATGTCCTTCTTCATCTCTTGTTACAGCCTTTAATTTAAAGTCTAGTTTGTCTGATATAAGTATGGCTACTCCAGCTTTCTTTTGGCTTCCATTAGCATGATAAATAGTTCTCCATCCCCTCACTCTCAATCTAAAGGTGTCCTCAGGTCTAAAATGAGTCTCTTGTAGACAGCAAATAGATGGGTCTTGTTTTTTTATCCATTCTGATACCCTATGTCTTTTGGTTGGCGCATTTAATCCATTTACATTCAGTGTTATTATAGAAAGATATGGGTTTAGAGTCATTGTGATGTCTGTATGTTTTATGCTTGTAGTGATGTCTCTGGTACTTTGTCTCACAGGGTCCCCCTTAGGATCTCTTGGAGGGCTGGTTTAGTGGTGACACATTCCTTCAGTTTTTGTTTGTTTGGGAAGACCTTTATCTCTCCTTCTATTCTAAATGACAGACTTGCTGGATAAAGGATTCTCGGCTGCATATTTTTTCTGTCTAGCACACTGAAAATCTCGTGCCAATTCTTTCTGGCCTGCCAAGTTTCAAAAGAGAGATCAGTCACGAGTCTTATAGGTCTCCCTTTATATGTGAGGGCACGTTTACCCCTTGCTGCTTTCAGAATTTTCTCTTTATCCTTGTATTTTGCCAGTTTCACTATGATATGTCGTGCAGAAGATCGATTCAAGTTATGTCTGAAGGGGTTCTCTGTGCCTCTTGGATTTCAATGCCTTTTTCCTTCCCCAGTTCAGGGAAGTTCTCAGCTATTATTTCTTCAAGTACCCCTTCAGCACCTTTCCCTCTCTCTTCCTCCTCTGGGATACCAATTATGCGTAGATTATTTCTTTTTAGTGTATCACTTAGTTCTCTAATTTTCCCCTCGTACTCCTGGATTTTTTTATCTCTTTTTCTCAGCTTCCTCTTTTTCCATAACTTTATCTTCTAGTTCACCTATTCTCTCCTCTGCCTCTTCAATCCGAGCCGTGGTGGTTTCCATTTTGTTATGCATTTCGTTTAAAGCGTTTTTCAGCTCCTCGTGACTATTCCTTAGTCCCTTGATCTCTGTAGCCAGAGATTCTCTGCTGTCAGCTATACTGTTTTCAAGCCCAGCGATTAATTTTATGACTATTATTCTAAATTCACTTTCTGTTATATTATTTAAATCCTTTTTGATCAGCTCATTAGCTGTTGTTATTTCCTGGAGATTCTTCTGAGGGGAATTCTTCCGCTTGGTCATTTTGGATAGTCCCTGGCATGGTGAGGACCTGCAGGGCCCTTCCCCTGTGCTGTGGTGTATAACTGGAGTTGGTGGGCGGAGCCGCAGTCAGACCTGATGTCTGCCCCCAGCCCACCGCTGGGGCCACAGTCAGACTGGTGTGTGCCTTCTCTTCCCCTCTCCTGGGGGCGGGATTCACTGTGGGGTGGGGTGGCCTGTCTGGGCTACTTGCACACTGCCAGGCTTGTGATGCTGGGGATCTGGCGTCTTAGCTGGGGTGGGTAGGCAAGGTGCACAGGGGCAGGAGGGGCAGGCTTAGCTTGCTTCTCCTTAGGTGATTCTCTTCAGGAGGGGCCCTGTGGCAGCAGGAGGGAGTCAGATCCGCTGCCGGAGGTTTGGCTCCGCAGAAGCGCAGAGTTGGGTGTTTGCGCGCGGAGCCAGCAAGTTCCCTGGCAGGAACTGGTGCTCTTTGGGATTTTGGCTGGGGGATGGGTGGGGGAGATGGCGCTGGCGAGCACCTTTGTTCCCCACCAAACTGAGCTCTGTTCGTCAGGGGGCTCAGCAGCTCTCCTTCCCTTTGTCCTCCAGCCTTCCCGCTTTCTGAGCAGAGCTGTTAACTTATGACCTCCCAGACGCTAAGTCGCGTTTGCTGTCGGAACACAGTCTGTCAGGTCCCTCCGCTTTTTGCAAGTCAGACTTGGGGGCTCTGCTTGGCCGGCGAGCCGCCCCTCTGCCCCGGCTCCCTCCCGCCAGTCCATGGAGCGCGCACTGCCTCGCCGCCCTTCCTACCCTCTTCCGTGGGCCTCTCGTCTGCGCTTGGCTCTGGCGACTCCGTTCTGCTAATCCTCTGGCGGTTTTCTGGGTTATTTAGGCAGGTGTAGGTGGAATCTAAGTGATCAGCAGGACGCGCGGTGAGCCCAGAGTCCTCCTACGCGGCCATCTTCCCTCTCCCCCGCAATTACTTTAAATATAAATGCTCTAATGCCCCCATCAAAAGACATAGGGTGGTGGAATAAATAAAAATACAAAATCAACCCATCTAAATGCTGCCTATGAAAGATTCACTTCAGACCTAAAGACACATACAGACTGAAAGTGAAAGGATGGAAAAAGATATTCCATGCAAACAAAAGAAAAAAAAAATGGGGCACAATATTTATATCAAACAAAATAGACTTTAAAGCAAAAATTGTAATAAGAGACAAGAAGACACAATGATAAAGGGGTTAATCCAACAAGAGGATATAGCAGTTATAAATATCTATGTAGCCGACACTGGAGCACTCAAATAAATAAGGCAAATATTAACAGACATAAAGGGAGAAATTGGCAGTAATACAATAATAGTAAAGGTCTATAACACACGACTTACATAAATGGATAGATCAGGCAGAAAATCAATAAGGAAATGGAGTCTTATTGAATAACTTAACAGAAATATATAGAACATCCCATCTAAAAACAACAGAATATACATTCTGTTCAAGTGTACAAGAAACATCTCCAGGACAGATCACATGTTAGGCCATAAGACAAGTCTCAATAAATTTAAAATCATATCTAACATCTCTTCTGACCACAACAGGATGAAACTACAAAATTAGCACAAGAAAAAATGTGGAAAAAACACAAACAGATGGAGGTTAACCAACATGCTACTAAGAACCAGTGGGTCAATGAAGACATCAAATACGAATTTTAAAAATACACGGAGAGGAATAAAAATAAAAACATAGTGGTCCACATCTTTGATGGAGTAAAATCAGCTCTAAGTGGAAAATTTAGAGCACTGTAGGCCTACCTCAAGCAACAAGAAAAATCTCAAATAAATAATCTAACCATAACACCTAAAAGAACTAGAAAATAAAAACAAAGCCCGAAGTGAGTAGAAGGAAAGATAACATCAGAAATAAATTAAATAAAGACTAAAAAATCGATAGAAAAATCAATGAAACCAAGAGTTGCTTATTTAAAAAGGTAAACAAAATTGATAAACTTTAGCCAGACTCATCAAAAACAAACAAACAAAAAAGAGAGTGGGCCCAAATAAACAAAATCAGAAATGAAGGAGGAGAAGTCAGTAACAGCTGACATTGAAGAAAAATACAAAGGATTATAAGAAACTACTACACAAATTATATGTCAACAAAGTGGACAACCTGGAAGAAATGAATAACTTCCTAGAAACATAGACACTTATAGAAATGAATCAGGAAGAAATATAAAATCTAAAAAATCTAAACAGACCAATTAGTAGTAATGAAATTCAAAAGATAATCAAAAAACTTCCAACAAACAAAAGTCCACATCCAGATTGATTCACAGGTGAATTCTACCAAACATTTGAAGAAGAGTTAATATCTATTCTTCTCAAACTATTCCAAAAGATAGAAGAAAAGGGAAAGCTTCTAAATACACTCTATGAGGTCAGCAATATCCTGAAAACAAAACCAAAGACACTGTGAAAAGAAAACTATAGGGCAAGAACCTTGATGAACACAAATACAAAACTTTTTTTTTAATTTTTTAATGTTTATTTAGTTTTGAGAGAGAGAGACAGAGCATGAACAGGGGAGGGGCAGAGAGAGAGGGAGACACAGAATCCAAAGCAGGCTCCAGGCTCTGAGCTGTCAGCACAGAGCCCAATGCGGGGCTCAAACTCACGAACTGTGAGATGGTGACCTGAACCAAAGTCAGACGCTCAAGTGATTGAGCCACCCACGTGCCCCAAGATACAAAACTTCTTAACAAAATATTAACAAACTGCATTAGCAACACATTAAAAGGATCATTCACCATCATCAAGTAAAATTTATTCCAAGAAGAATGCAAGGATGGCTTAATATATACAAAACATTCAATGTGATACATCACATTAACAAAATGAAGGATAAAAGTGATAAGATCATATCAATATATGTACAAAAAGTATTTGATAAAATTCAACATCCATTCATGATGAAAACTCTTAACAAAATGAGTTTAGCGGGAACATACCTCAACATTATAAAAGTGATATATAACAAAACCCACAGGTAACATCATGCTCAATGGTGAAAAACAGAGCTTTTCCTCTCAGATCAGGACAAGGATGTCCAATCTCGCCACTTTTTAACATAGTACTGGGAGTCTTAGCTTCAGCAGTCAAACAAGAAGAAGAAAATTGTTAGCATAAATTAATTCAGTAATGTTGTGGGATACAAAATTAATATACAAATATCTGTTGCATTTGTATATACTAATAATGAAGTAACAGAAAGAAAAATTAAAAAAAAAAACAATCCCACTTACAATTGGACTGTAAAGTATGAAATGTCTAGGGATAAACATAACCAAGGAGGTGAAAGACTTATACTCTGAAAACTATAAAACAGTGATAAAAGAAATGAAAGATTACACAAATGGAAAAATAGCCCATGCTCATGTATTGAAAGAATATCATTAAAATATCCATACTACCCAAAGCAATCAACAAATTCAATGCAATCCCTATCAAAATGCCAATAGCATTTTTCACAAAACTAGAACAAATAATCCTAAAATTTGTACGGAATCACAGAAGACCCCAAATAGCCAAAGCAATCTTGAGAAAGAAGAACAAAGCTAAAGGTATCACAATTCCAGATTTCAAGATTTACTACAAAGCTGTAATAATCAAAACAGTATGGTACTCACAAAACAAAACACACACACACAAAAACACACACACACCAAAAAACCCAACAACAAAAAAATAAAACAACACATATAGTCCAAGGAACAGAATAGAATGCCCAGAAACAAATCATGTTTATACGGTCAATCTATGACAAAGGAGACAAAAATATCCAATGGGAAAATGACAATTCTCTTCAAAAAATGGTGTTAGGAAAACTGAACAGCTACATGCAAAAGAATAAAACTGTGCTACTTTCTTATACCATATACAAAAATAAACTGCAGATGGATTAAAGTCCTAAATGAAAGACCTAAAACCATAAAACTCCCACAAGAAAAGATAGGCAGTAATCTCTTTGACATTGGCCTTACCAATATTCTTCTAGGTACATCTCCTCAGGTAAGAGAAACAAAAGCAAAAATAAATTATTGGGACCACACCAAAATAAAAAGCTTTTGCACAGTGAAGGAAGTCATTAACAAAATGAAAAGGCAACTTACTTAATGGGAGAAAAATATTTTAAAATGATGTATCTGATAAAGGTTAATGTCCAAAATATATGAAGAAATTATACAACTCAACACCAAAAAAATAAATAAATAAAATAAAACCAATCTGATTAAAAAATACACAGAGGACTTGAACAGACCTTTTTCCAAAGATGACATACAGATGGCCAACAGACATATGAAAAGATGCTCAACATCACTAATCATCAGGAAAATGCAAATCAAAACCACAATGAGAGGTCACCTTACACCTGTGAGAACAGCTAGAATCAAAAAGACTAGAAATAACAAGTGTTGGCAAGGATGTGGAGGAAAACAGACCCTACTGCACTGTTGGTGGGAATGTAAATTGGTGCTGTCACCATGGAAAACAGCATGGAGATTTCTCAAAAAATTAAAAATAGAAATACCATATGATCCAGTACTTCCACTACTGGGTTTTTAGCCCAACAAAACAAAACACTAATTTGAAAAGATATATGCACCTCTATGTTTATTGCAGTATTTACAGTAGCCAAAAATGGAAGTGTCTATCCATAGATGAATGGATAAAGAAGATTCGGTGTATGTATATATGGTCTACTATATAATGAACTATTACACCTCCATAATAATAATGAAAAAAGACACCCAATTTGTAAATGGGCAAAGGACCTGAATCAGTGTGTCACCAAGAAATATTAAAAATGACAATAAGCACATGAACAGATATTCAATATCTTTATTCATTAGGGAAATATCATTTAAAACCACAATGAGATATTATTGCATACCTACCAAGATGGCTATAATAAAGATAGATATTAACAAATGTTGATAAAGATGTGGAAAAGTTGGAAGCCTAATACATTGCTGGTAAGTATGTAAAAGTCTGAGGACTCTGGAATACAATTTGGCGGTTCCTTAAAATGTTAAATAGGAGTTGTCATTTGATCCAGTAATTCGATTCTTAGGTATATTCCAAAGAGAAATGAAAATATGTGTCCATATAAAAGTTGTACGTAAACATTCACAGAATTATTCAGATAGTCAAAATATGAAAACAACCCAAATGCCCATCATGTGATGAATAGATAAAAAAAGTGGTATATCCATACCACGGAATATTATTCACCAATGAACAGAAATAAAATACTTAAATTTGCTATGACATGGATGAACCTTGAAAAAATTATTCTAAGTGAAAGAAACCAGTCATGAAAGACTACATTTAATCGGAGTTCATTTGCATGAAATGAAATGTAGTCAAGTCTACAGACAGAGGAACACCAGCAGTTGCCTAATGATGGAGGACTAGTGATAAGATGACTGTTAATGAGTATGGGATTTCTTTTGGGGATGACAAAAATGTTCTAAAATTAGATTGTGTTGATGGTTGCATAACTGAATAAATGAAAAACCACTGAATTGTACACTTTAGTGAATTGTGAATTACATCTCAACAAATTTGTATTTTTTAAAAATAGAAGTTTAAGTTCTTTGAAGTACAGCATTAAACTTCAGAACAAACTATTTTCATCACTTATATCTCAGGATTTCTAGTTTAACAAAGTTTTGGGGATCTTTAAATTTACCTTGTTTTTATGGTTGCTAGCTCAATGACATTTAAAACACAGTACACACACACACACACACACACACACTCACACATGCATATACACACACACTTCAATAAATTTCTTTCATTTCAGTAAGAATTTATTTATTTCAGCAAGCATTGTTCAGGGCATATAATCTTCCAAACCATCTATAATAGACCATTTCTTTTTGTTCAAATAATTTTCCTATTTTCATGTTTATTTTTGCTGTACATATGTACATCTGATTTTTAAAAACTGTTATTTTTCTTGGGAACAGATTGAATTTGGAATTAATATGTGGGGAGCTAACATTTTATAATATTAACTCTACCCATGCATACATAGGGTATGTTTTTCATTTATTAAAGTCCTCCTTATGTCCTTTAGTAGAAATAATATCTCACTGTTATTTTACATTTACTTCGGGGATTCTTATGGATGCTATTTTTTTCATGGTTGTAATCATCCACTTTGTTTTGTATACAGAATTCTCATGTTATACTTAATAGTATTCCTAATTAGTTTTTATTTTTAGCTGTGCAATTACATTATCGAAAAGTAATTGTAATTTTGAACCCTCAAAACTTTTAAAAAATATTTATTTATTTTTGAGAGAGAGACTGAGAGCAAAAGCAGAATGGCAGAAAGAGAGAGGGAAACACAGACTCTGAAGCAGGCTCCAGGCTCTGAGGTGTCAGCACAGAGCCTGAAGCGGGGCTCAAACTCAAACTATGAGATCATGACCTGAGCTGAAGTTGGACGTTTAATCGACTGAGCTGCCCAGGTGCCCCAAAACCTCTAACCTCTTAAATATCATAATTCTTTTTCAAGTCTAATTACATTACATATTGTTTTGAGGAAAATGTTAAATAATGGTGATAATTGTTGACATCTCTATCCTGTTTCTGAGCAACAATGTCACTATTAAGGATTAGATGGGATTTAAGATCATATATGTAGATTGTGTGTGTGTGTGTGTGTGTGTGTGTGTGTGTGTGTTTAGCTGAGGGCATTGTGATTGAATAATACATATGTGAAATCATTAAAATTTACTGTGAAAGAAAAATAATATCTGTAGTACTAGTGAAAACCAGCTACAACAAGGACAATGTCACCACAGTGCTAACCTCAAGTAAAATAGGTACTAAATTAACCTTGTTGGCTGTGGCCACCTTCCCTCTTTTCCTACTACTGTCCAATATGAGTGTCAGACAAAGCCTACTTTTGTAGTATAGAAAATATTGATTTGTAGAAAAATAATAAATCTATATATGGTTTCCCAGTTTAGGAAACACAATGGCTAAAGAAAAGGGGGGGTAACAAAATTATATTCTACACTATATTCAACATAATATCCATAATATGCATTATACAGTCCAAATTATTAGATATATGAAGAAGCAGAAAAATTTGAGTCATTCTTATGAACAGAGGCCATCTTCAAGGGGAAGCATATTTTGGTTTCATCAGACAAAGATTTAAAACAACAATTATAACTAGACTCAATGTTTAAAGGAAAGAGAAGGGAAAGGAAGGGAAGGGAAATGCTCATAATGACTAAACAGGGGAAATATCAGCAGAAAAATACAAAATATAAAAAGGTAGCAAGTGGAAAAATATCTAAAATAAAAATAACTTAAGGGACTTAATAGCTGAATGAAGATTACAGAGGAAAAAGACCAATGGGAATTATCCAATTTGAAATTCAGAGAAAAAATGATTAACAAAAAAATGGAGGCTCAGAAACATGTGGGACAATACCAAAAATTCTACCAGACAGATAACTAGTGTTTCAAAAATAGATGTAGAGAGAGGTTGGAGCAGAAAAACACATTTGAAAAAATAAAAGCCTGAAAATTTCCCCAATTTTGTGAGAGATATAAATTTCTAAATGTAAGAAGCTCTGTAACTCTTTTTTTTCTTTTTTTTTTTTTCAACTTTTATTTATTTTTGGGACAGAGAGAGACAGAGCATGAACGGGGGAGGGGCAGAGAGAGAGGGAGACACAGAATCGGAAACAGGCTCCAGGCTCTGAGCCATCAGCCCAGAGCCCGACGCGGGGCTCGAACTCACGGACCGCGAGATCGTGACCTGGCTGAAGTCGGACGCTTAACCGACTGCGCCACCCAGGCGCCCCGCTCTGTAACTCTTAAACAGAATGAATTTGAAGAAGAAAACTCTAGGCATATCATAGTCAAATTATTGAAAATAAAAGTTATAAAATTTTGAAATTAGCCAGGGGAAAACAACAAATTATATACAAGGGAACCAAATGTCAAAAACACCACACATTTCTCATTCAGAAACACTGTAAACCAGAAAATAATGGAACATTTTTAAAGCGTTCATTCAGCACCTTAAAAACAACACACACACATATACAAACTGTCAACCCAGAAATTTAAATGCATCATAAATGTGCTTCAAGAATAAAAGAAAAAAAGAGAAGAACTTTTAGATAAAGGAAGGTAAGTGAAATGCCGAATGATGTTGCTGTATCCTCAAGACAAATGAAATTATAAAACTTCATAAATACAAAATTATATTAAGAAAATTATAAATAAAATACAGAATATTTTCCTTCTAATTAAAAAAATACTTAAGACTACTTAAAGCAAAAATTACAACAGTGTATTTAGAACATATATAACTATTATAATAGTATAAATGTAAATAAATATATGATTATGAAGCTTCTACATTTTTTCATAAAGTGCTACAATGTTAACTCTAATAGACTGTGAAAAGTTAAAGAAGTATACTGTAATCCCTAGAGTAACTGATCAAAAAAATGATAAAATGCCTACATGTAAATTAGAAGGAAATTCTAATAAAAACTTTCACATAATCCAGAAGACAAAAAAAAAAAAAAAAAAAGATGAAAGAAACAAAAAAAAAGATCGGATCAACAGAAAACAAATAACTTGGTGTGCCTAAATCCAATTCCATCAGTAATTACATTTAATATTAATGGACAAAATACTTCGACTAAATGATAGAGACGAAATAAAAAAGACCCAACTGGGGCACCTCGGTGGCTCAACTGGTTGAGCGTCCAACTTTGGATCAGGTCATGATCTCATGGTTTGTGACTGCTGTCAGCACAGAGCCTGCTTCAGATCCTCTGCCCACCAGTCTCTCTGCCCCTCCCCTGCTCATATGCTCTCTCTCAAAAATAAATAAACATTAAAAATAAAAAAGACCCAACTATATGCCCTCTATAGGAGACATAATGGATGCCTAACAATTAAGCCTCAAAAATACATGAAACAAAAAACGACAGAACTAAAGTAAAAAATGGTCATTCCATAATCCGTAAGAAATTTTAATACCATTCTCTCAGAAATTGATAATACTAATCAAGTATCACTAAAATCAGAGGATCTGATTAATATTATCAATCACCTCGACCTACTTGATTTTTACAGTATATAAAGCAGAAATGAACAGAATTACAGGGAAAAATCTATAATAATAGAATTTTAACTTACCTCTCTCAAAATTGGAAAATCAAACAATAAAAACTTAGCAAAGATTTAAAATACAAAGAAAACACAATTTCAAGTTTGACCTTTGTATTGGAAATGTATTCTTTTCAAGCGTACTTGGAACTTTGTAGTAATTATTTGTTTATATCTAATTATAAAGCAAATCACAGTAAATTTTGTAGAACTAGTATCACACCACATTCTCAGACTACAGTTAGTTTCCAAATCTATAACAAAACACATTTTTAGAAATTATAAAACAAATGTCTAACTCAGACATCAAAGAAATTATAATAGAAATTAGAAAATACCTCAAACTGAATATTAATGAAAATTAAAAATTTTTAATAAAATTAATATCAAAACTTATAGAATACAGCTAAAGTACTACTTAGAAAAATTTTTATTTTCTAAAATAAAAATAGGTGAAATGAAATGTAACAAAATGAACCTGAAGAATATAGATAAATATGACAATGAATGCCTTTATTGTAAAAATCACTGATGTCTGTTTAACTATGGTGAGGCAATGGTATTTAACTTAATCTGTATGTTATGAGACAGGTGCTAATGTTTTCAACAACCTGTGAACAGAATTTTAGCCCTTTCAACAGGAAAACAGAATTATAGTTGACTCTTGAACAGCATGGGTTTGAACTGTGTGGGTCTACTCATGTAAAGATTTTTTAAAAGTTTTTATTCAAATTCCAGCTAGTTAATATACAGTATAATATTAGTTTCAGGTGTACAAGCCACTCTGGAAAACAATATGAAGTTTCCTCAAAAAGTTAAAAATAGAACTACCCTTCAATCCAGCAATTGCACTATTAGGTATTTGCCCAAAAAACATAAAACTAATTTAGGGCTGCCTAGGTGGCTCAGTCCATTAAGCATACAACTCTTGATCTCAGGTAAGGTCATGATCTCATGATTCGTGGGATTGAGACCCGAGTCAGGCTATGTGCTGACAGCACAGAGTTTGCTTAGGATTCTCTTTCTCCTTTCTTTCTCTGCCCCTCCCTCCCCCACCCTCTCTTTCTCAAAATAAATAAATATATAAGCTTTAAAAAAAAAACCTAGTGATTCAAAGGAGTAGATTTTTAAAAATAAATATAGTACTGTAAATATATCTTTTCTTTCTATGATTTTAATAACATTTCCTTTTCTCCAGCTTACCTTATTGTAAGAATACAGTATATGACACATATACAAAATATGTATTAATTGACTGTGTTTATCAGTAAGGCTTCTAGTCAACAGTATGCTGTTATTAGACAAGTTTTGGAGGAGTCAAAAGTTATATATACACAGATTTTCAACTACATGAGGATCCGTGCCTCATCTCCCATACTGTTCTAGGGTCAACTGTACAGAAAACAACCCTAACTTATAAATATGGATATGGTGAAACATATGAAAGTATTAAATATCTAATCCAGCCAAAAAGAACTCGTATAGAAGTTGACAGTCAAGAAGAATAGAAGTAAACAGAAAATTTATGAATAAATCATATTACACACATACAAAAAAAAGGCATAAGGATTTTAGGGGGAGGAGAAAAAGTAAACTCATCATAGAAATAAATATTTAAATCTGAGTGGGAGGTATAGCAAATAACTATCCAAGGTTTCTATACTGGCAATCTGTAAATGAAGCATCTGAAAGTAAGTGAGTAAATACAAAGTAATCTCTAAGTAAAGCTGCTAGGTTAAATGTTGTAATAATTTAATAATTTGTAAATGGAACATGCAAATGTGGTAGAAAAAAGGACAGACCAAGACAAGATGGAATAAGTGGATCTTGTGGTTTATGGGTCATTCATTATAAAGAAATAATACTAAATTTTCTAAATCTGACACTATAATAAATGCTCAGAAAATATAAAATAGACTGTGTTTGATTAACTGCTAGGTTTTGACCTCTCTATTCTTACAACCAATGATATAAGGTAAACATGGAACTCAGATCACTACCAATATTCTCAGAAATAAAATGGTCATCTGAATAAAAGATACTCATACATTTGAACTTTTTATTCTGCCCAGTGAGACAGGTACAATATAAACCTTAAATACATCCTTTTGATAAGGAAGATAATAAGAAATATAATCTACAATGAAAACCATAGTTCTCATAATTTAATGGAATCAAATGGTAGAAATGGAAATAAGTGAGAGAATCTAGAAAATGACAAACTATAAACCAGTTTAGGAATTAGGTCTGAAAGTCAGATCTATATGGTGTCATTCTCACTATCTCTGTAACCCTTAAAACTGGACAGATTTTCTACATTATCTCCTGTGCTTCAGATACATCAACCATCCATCATTCAGTTTTGGTTGGAAAGGTCTCTATATAAGTATCACAAAGTAGGAAAGTGGATAGACACAGGGGAGGGAAAGTACAGAAAGTTTGGAGTATAATGTGGGGATCTGAAGGAGGTATAAAGAGGTATTTAAAATCAGAAGTTACATCCTATTACTTTCTTTCAAACACACTGATACCACCTGTTCCACTTCAAGTCTAGGCACTATATCTCCAGAGTTTATTTCTTTGGAAAGCATACACCTTACCATGTGGAATTGTAGTCTGGAAAGGACGACTTGGGCTTTTCAGGTTCCATAAAGTCAAGCTACCATCTGAATGGCTGCACATGAATTGTTTGCCCTCATGATGCCAATCAATTGAATGAATAGCCTAATGAAACAGCAATTAAAAACAAGTGGGGAGGGGGAAAGTTGATATGTTATAGCATTCTATATTCCAAAGGAAATATATTCTGAGATAAAATTATTATACCAACAATACTTAATAAACATACATAATTTTTCTGACCCAGATCATCCTACCTTTAGCTCTAGTCCTCTATAAGCTTATAGAAGACTACAAAAAATAATCTCCTGAGATAAAAGTTAGGTACATTTCATAATATCATTAGAGCCTAGAACTTTTTGTTGTAAATTCTATGTCCTCCCTGTATCCTATATGATTATTTGGAAAATTATCTACATAGAAATAAAATCAAGGTTATCTGAAGATGATTTCTGGAAAGGTAGAGGCCTACTTTCACCTAAAGTAGCCAATTTAAAAAATAATTTACATAAGAGCTACCATCTGAGGGCTTACTATGTGCTAGACCCCTTGGAAAACACTTTATTTATATTAACTCTATTAATTTTATTAAAAAGGTATTATTTTTTCCAATTTGCACATGGTGAAATAGGCCTACAGAGATTGATATACTTGTTCAGGTCACACAATTCAAAGCCAAGGTCTATCCAACCACAAAACCCACATTCTCAATCATTTTACCATATTGCTTCTAACATGAATTATTTAATTGGCTTGGCAATTTAGGGTTTAAGGAAGAAGGATTTAAATCTTTTTTTATACTTCTAATTTCACTCTGAAGATGTGAAATACATAAAATTAACAAGTAATTATTCCAGTTTCACATATTGTTTTATTCCCAGTGGTAGCACAGTGCCTTGCATAAAATAGATACTCAATATCTGTTGTATGAATAATAACGTTATCATATATTTCCACAGCTTGGTATTCTTTCTAAATCATAAAGTTTATATGGACTTTGGATAATGCATAAAAGCTGAACAGATATGTACAACATTACCCTTTCCTTAAAGGAACTTTCAAAACTGCAAAATAGGGAAGACTGAAATAAATGAATATTAATAATAGTTATTGTTTGGAACTTTTAACATAAATATGCATATATATTTGCATATAAAACTAAGATACACACACACACACACACACAAACACCATATACTAAGATATGTGTATTTAAAACTAATTTATTGTTTGTTTTCCAAACAGTAAGTATTATTAGAGTTAGAGATAACTGATGGCTAGAGTAATCATTAAATACATCATAAAAGGACATAGGATATGAGCTGTACCTCAAGATAAGTAAGATTTAATTAAATGAAAAGACAACATGGAACCCTGGACTTATTTTCTCTCTCATTCTGGTCTTCATTACTAAAGACTTTTTTTTTTTTTTTTTTTTTTTTTTTTTTTTGCCAGGGTTCAGTAGAGGCAGTTAGAGGAAAATACTCTTCATCTTTTCCTTTGCTCATTCTTACTATTTTGGATAGATCAAGGGAAATGTTTTAACTTTTACGTGTTAACTGGATGAACTCAATGTAAAGTTCTCTCAGACTGCTTTGCTATGAATGATGGAGGCAGAGAGATCATCTCCAGCCCTAACCCTTCTTCCTATCTTACTGAATTTCTTCCTACCTTCTGGGGAAGACAAGTACAAAAATAATAGCTACAACATAAAAGCAAAATAAGTCTAAGTGCCATGAAAGATATATACTTATTGTACACTTATAGGTAAGAATAGGCATCTAAAACCAGTTTGTTATTAGAGAAAGTCAAATAGTGCATCACTGAAGAACTGGCATTTGAATACATTTAATGGGTAAGTACCCAATTTCTATTAATTTGATTATACCCTACTCCTTTCTTAAAAAAGGACCTTAAGGTTCTGAAGAAAAACCAAAAATGAAACAAAGCAAAAACAAAAGCACACACAAATATAACTAATACAAGAAGAATTTTTAAAAAGATAGAAAATAAAATACAGAAGATGAAACACTAGCTAGTTTGGTCAACTCGATGGCTGTGATTGAGTTTCTGTCTACAACAAAAAAGAAAAAGGAAACCCAAAAAGCAGATATCAATATGAAAAAGGACAATCAGTGGCTACTCAAGGAATTAAAAGGTTATCATCATGTCAAACTCTGAGGGTTTTCACTGTGAGAGATTATTTAGAAATATTGACATAATGAAACAAAAATGTCACAGCTAATGTGGGAGTAAATTCATATAGTTATTTCTGAAAACGATGTTGGATTTATAAAACAAACCTTTCAATTCATCAATGGCTATTCATCAAGGGGCTAGTTAGGTAGTCCAAATAGCTTTACAGTGGCTAAAAAGTTAATAGGATTTTGATATGCAAAAGAGGAAAGAAGGGAGTTCATGACAAGGAATTAGCTGGAGCAAAGGCTTGGAGGTGGAAAATAAATGGTATGTTTAGCAGATAGTAATATGCCTGAAGAGTGAGGAGTGCTTATAAAGATTCATGGCATTAAACTAAAGGGAAAAGATAACATTGGGATCTTAAATCTCCTGTCAAGGAATAAAGATTTTGTATTGTTGATAATTGGGAGCCATTCAAAGTTTCTGAGGTAGAGAATTACATGATCTGTGTCTTAAAATGATAATCTTGTTAGTGAAAGATACTGAAAAGGCAAGATATCAGAGGAAATGCAATTAGTTAAAAGGCTATCATAGTCTTCCAGGCAAGAGATAACAACCTAGATTAGAACATTGAATGTGGGAATGAAAAAAAGAAAGGAAATGAATGATAGACAATATAACAGAATCAAGAGACTACAAAACTGATAGCATAGGATATATAAAGAAGAAAGATTAAATATGACTCTAAGGGTTACAAACTGGAATAAATAATCAAAATTTAAAAACTGAAAAAGAGAACACAGAACAAGGTTTAGGTCTTTAAATGTAAATTCAGTGTCAATGAGATATTTACCTGGACTTGTGTGATAGATTGTTAGATATATGGATCAAGAGCTCAGGAGAAAGGTAAGGGTTAGAGATACATTGATTTTAAATTTATTAACATAAAATTAATATTTGAAATGATGAGAAAAGGACATGAATACAAATGTAAACTGGAGGAGAAATCAAGAGGGTAAAGATATAGAATCCTGAAGAGTGTCTCTAATTTAAAGGAAAACTAAGGAAAGAAGTGATGGAGAAAGGAGGGGCAAAAAATGAGGTAGAAAGACACAGACAAGGGAAGACACAATTTTAAGAAGGAGGGGCTGATGTAAAGGCACAGGTTTAATGAGAAACTTAAAAGACTATGAAGGGGTCACTATTTAAATAATGAAGAGGTCATTGGTGACTTATTAGAAACCATTTCATAATAGTATTACAAGTAAATTCTAAATACAAGAGGTAAAGTGCTGAGGAAAGTCTTAAAAGTTTGGCAGTAAAATGATATATATAACTATCTCCATTAAAATGATAGGATATATAATTATGCATCACAGTAAATAGATTATATGTATATACATACATATATACATAAGTCAATATTTAAAATGATTTTTAGGTATAAAGTAGGTGTAGTGTAATACTCTACTGACTTAAACATTGTTAATGTTTATTTGAAAATTTCACTAAAAGTTGTTTTTGCTCACTTTTTAAGGTTAGAACTCTTCCTTCTACACTGTTTTAGGGCATAAAAAAAAGCAGCTGAGTCAGCATTTTTCTCTGGATTTCCTTTTTCAATGGCCTACTCTATTTCCAATTGGCTAAATACTCAGATCATATTTGTACTTTTATCTAGCTACTAGTCATCTTTATATTTTGTGTATTTAACAAAAGAAAAATCTAGCTTAGCTCCCCAGGGACTTCTCTCCTTATGATTCAAGATGCAATAGAAGTTCATCACACAGAGCATAAATGTATGACATCACCTGCAGGGTATCTTCCACCAATCATGACCAAATTACCCAACTAAGTACTTCTGAACTCTGTCACTATGAGAATTATCTTGTACATACCATAAAATCTTAGTTTGCGAGAACCACTAAGAAACAAATTGGGTGTGTGTGTGGTTATGAAATAGCCAAAAGCTTCTATCTTTAAGCATCGAATTTAAAAATTCAACTGTTATGAAAGGATGGGAGGTAGAACATGAAGAAATGTGGTTTTTTTTAATTTTTCTATTTATCTCAGTGTTGCCTTAAATTCTTCTGCATTCTTCCCATATAAGTGCGGGTGATACCAGATAATGATTATTTGACCTGTATTTTCCTAACTCTCCCTACTTTACTATTTTTAAAATTGAATTGAGAGCTTACATTTATATCCACAACTATAAGAGGTAATTACCCTTTTTCACTTTTTGCCCCAACCTATCTTCATATTAGGTTCTTCTGAAAGGGGAAATCTTTAAACAACTAGAGTATTAATGCAGTCTATTCTCTGATAAACAGCAGTTCATTGCTTTCTCTAAATGAAAACCTAATGGTCTCAACTATGTACAATAAAACTTCCTTCAAGATCGTACTGACTCTTAAGTATTACTATTTACAAAATCAATCTTTATTCTGAGAAGGCAAGTATTGTATGATAAGGCCTTTCAAACTGACCTCTTAAATTTTCTGCCACAGAAAAAGAATTTTCTAAGGAAGTTGTGAATAGTGTCTTTAAAGATCTTAAGGGTACTGAGTGAGGCAAGACATAACCATGGAAAACCTAAAGAAGGAAAAGGATAGATATTAGGCATCAATGTATATAAGATGCCAAATGGGACCCAAAAACAGTCAATGGAGAATTCTCATTCAGGAGAACAATCCAGAGTTAAAACTTGTGCAAATGCCAACGGTCAATATGAGGCACTGGGTCAGAACCAGGCAGTTTCCCAATGATAAAAATTGGTAATGTGCAAAGCTTAGAGTAGAAAACAGGCACAAAGTTATAATATCCTTTTCAAATATTTCAGTAGAAATCACTTACCTCATCATAATAAACTCTCAGTTCTGCTCTTTTAGATTTCAAGTCCCAGAATACTACAGTACCATTTTCATAACCTATCAGCAACTGGAAAACATTAGAACAATAATTTTTGTAATTCCAACATTAATTTTACTTGATCCAAATAAAGCTTAATGTTAATACAATAAAGCAAAATCATAACACAAAACACAACTTTATTTAGAATATCAATTTTTCTAGAGCCTGAATATATATTTCCTATTTAAAAAAATGGCAAATAAACTCTAGTTCAATATAAAATATTTACCAATGAAATCTGCCTTGTTCCAAAGAGAAATTGAGGAAACATAAATATATAATAACAGAAAAATAAATGACAAAATTGGAACAAAGAAAAATGGGATAGAAAATGAAGATGAAATAAAGGGTGAAATGGGATAAGTTTAATGACTAATGTACATGCCATTCAGTTCTACGTACTGCAAAAATATGGCCACAAATTGGTTTCTAATTTCTTTATATCAAACCCAATTTTCTCTCAGAGTTCTGTATTTTATTTTATTTTTTCAATATATGAAATTTATTGTCAAATTGGTTTCCATACAACACCCAGTGCTCATCCCAAAAGGTGCCCTCCTCAATACCCATCACCCACCCTCCCCTCCCTCCCACCCCCCATCAACCCTCAGTTTGTTCTTAGTTTATAAGTGTCTCTTATGCTTTGGCTCTCATTATGGAAAGAGCCTAAATGTCCATCAACTGATGAATGGATAAAGAAATTGTGGTTTATATACACAATGGAGTACTACGTGGCAATGAGAAAGAATGAAATATGGCCTTTTGTAGCAACGTGGATGGAACTGGAGGGTGTTATGCTAAGTGAAATAAGCCATACAGAGAGTGGGTGAGTTATGTATTTTAAACTGGTGATTTATGAACCCTAAAAAGTTCACAAACGTATTCTAGAGGTTTACATCATTAAAAATGGTTGATATTTATAAATCAATAAAGAAGACAACAAAATACATGTTTTCACTTTAAAACAGAAGTATTTGAGAACAGATAATGATTAATAGATGATCATATTCAACTCATTTGGCTAATTACTGCTAGCCATGCTGATTTTTATTATCATATAATTCGGAGTTATTATTTGTAGTTATATTGTTATATTTACTCTGTCATTAGTTTAAAAAAACAGGAAGGATAAAAATGGGCCAGTGCTCAAATAATGATAATATTTTCCACAAATCTGCCTTAAGATGATTTTACTAAAACACAGTAGTATTTCTCTGATAAACATTCATACACAATACAGAAAAATGTTTCAATAATTCTAAAACATCAGAGGTAAAAACAGAAAATAGAGTGGTGGTTATAAGCTACTCCTATATAGCATACTGAGACCTAATCACTTACCTCAACATTTTATAATAGGACACAAAAAAATGACAAAAATAAATGAGCTAGTTTTAACTGGAAATATAAATTTTTCAAATATCGTATTATGAAATAAATGTATATTTGAAGCTATAACATGTTTAAAGTTTTTATTTTTAACTTTATTTTTTAATTAAAAATATTTGAGTACAGTTGATCCAGAATGTTACATTAATTTCAGGTGTACAACATAATAATTCAACTTCTTTATATGTTATACTATGCTCATCACAAGTGTAACCACCATCTGTCACCATACAACTCTATTACAGTATCATTGACTATATTCCCTATGCTGTGCCTTTTATTTCTGTGACATATTCATTCCATAACTGGAAGCCTGTATCTCCCACTCCCCTTCACCCATTTGGCCCATCCCCCACCCCTCTCCTCTCTGGCAATCATCAATTTGTTCTTATAGGTCCGATTCTGTTTTTTGTTTGTTTATTAATTTGTTTTGTTAGATTCCACATATGAGTAAAATCATATGGTATTTGTCTTTCTCAATCTGACTTCTTTCACTTAGCATAATACTTTCTAGGTCTATCCATGTTATCACAAATGTAACAATCACATCTTTTTTATGATTACAAATATTCCATTGTGTATATATACCACAACTTTCTTGTTCATTTGTCTATTGATGAATACTTAGGTTGCTTCCATATCTTGACTATTGTCAATAATGCTGCAATAAACACGGGTGCACATATCTTTCTGAGTTAATATAATTGGTTTCTTTGAGTAAATACCCAGTGGTGGAATTATTGGATCATATGCTTTTTTTTTTTTTTTTGAGAGAGAGAGAGAGAGAGAGAGAGAGAGAGAGAGAGAGGATGAGCTAGGGGGAGGGGCAAAGGGAGAGGGAGAGAATCTTAAGCATGCTCCGCACGCAGAGCCTGTCGTGGGGCTCAATCCAACAATACTGGGATCATTACCTGAGCCAAAATCAAGAGTTGAACTCAACTGATTGGGTCACCCAGGCACTCCATTTGTATTTCTAATTTTCAAAGGCAACCTACTGAATTGGTGAAGTTACTTGTACGTGATATCTCAATAAGGGGTTAATATACAAAATGTATAAAGAAGTTATATAACTCAACACCAAAAAATAATCTGACTAAAAGTGGGCAGGGGACCTAACTACACATTTTTTCAGAAAAGACATACAGATGGCCAACAGAGACATGGTAAGATACTCAACAACACTAATCATCAGGGAAACACAAATCAAAACCACAATGAGATACCACCTTACACCTGTCAGAATGACTAAAATAAAAAAGGTTTCAACATTAAATTACATACAGTAAATTTTAAAATTGATTTGCAAAAATTTGAGCTTCACATACTAAATTGAAATAAAGTAAATGACATAATTACTTGCTAAATTAAAAAAGTCAAAAGTAAGTGTAAACTTTAAAAATATTTGTTAAAATTTATAAAACATCATAAATACTATACTAAGATGACTTTTAACTTCAAATCAGCTCTTTTTGCATACTATAGAAAATGATGTATCATTAAACCAATTCCTATGGAATCTATGGAAAGGAGGTTTGTAACTCTAAAAAGTTCAGAAAATCTCACTTAGCAAGAGAATGAATAATACAACCTTTCAAAATTTGAACCCTAAGATGTAATGAAATAATAATCTAAAATGCTATATTTTTTCATAGAAATATCTGAAAGATAGTTTTTTGTTTATAAAACATTACCAGCAATAGCCTCATTAAATCACAAAATATAAACTACCTAGCCTCAAAATGTCACACTTTATTGACATAACTATACATTATGATATAATAAGTATAAAAAAATATTAGAATCACTTAGAGAATTGAGAAAGAGAAAAGCTCCTGATACCCAGAGACATCTGACAAGGACACTCTGTGACCATGATGAATCAAGACAAGATCAATCCGTAATATGTCTGACCACAGCAAAACATGAATATCACCCAAGTCACAAAAATATATTATATATACATTTTATCTAATTATTATCTAATTATATATTATATTACTATATAATATTAAACATTTATCCCTCAAAATAGAATTTAAGTACTGTAAAGGCAAAGGAGGTGACTTTCTGACTATATCATCAAGACTTGGAACAGTATCTGAAGAAAATAGGTATCTGATAAGTATCTATTAACTTATTAAATACCACAAAATCAAAATCACAGATACTATGTTTCCTAACAACTATGAAATAAAATTAGAAGTTATTAACAAAACTATTTTGGAAACTAAAAAATACACTTCTAAATAATTATGGTCAAAGAAGAAATTATAGTGAAAAGTATGAAACAGAACTGAACAAAAATGCCTTATATTAAAACTTGTGAGATACAGATTTAGCCTCATCAAGAACAAAAATTATTGTTTTAGAAATACATATTAAAAGAGGAAAATTTTTGAATTTTTTACTGATATAAGCATTTCACTTTATAAAGTCAAGAAATAAAAAGAGTAAACTTCAAGAAATGGGAAAAAATAGTAAGTCACCTTATCCAAGAGTAAAGGATATCTTTCACTTATTCAAATATACTTTTATACCTTTCAGGAAGTTTGATACTTTCCATATATAAATTTTATTATTAATTTTATAGCTAATCACTTTGAAGTTTTTGGTTGCTATTTTAAGTTGGATCTTCTCTTCATTATCTTTTTTTGAAAGTGCATTGTTTCTATGGTTAGGTTTTAGTATAATACCTTATAAATTTTTTTATTATTTATACTCATTTTAGTGTTCATTTTATTAAGCATTTTGGATATACTATCACATAATCAAAAACAGAGACTTGCACTTCTTTCTTTCCAATTTTATGACTCTAATTATTTTCACTTGTCTTAACTGCATTACTAAAACATCCTATAGTATTAAAAACAGTGGAGAAGGTGAGCATCCTTGTTTTCTTCTTGCCTTTAGTGGCAATGTCCCTAATATTTCCCTACTTAGATCCTGGATTCTCTATATATTTAATATATATAGCTAAGAGAGTATGAATTGATTCATTTCTTAAATAAATTTCTTTTATCAGGAATACGTGTTTAATAAATATTTTTACTGAGGGACAGAGAAAAGCACGCAAATTATGGATGTGTCTTTAAATGACTATGAAGTGAATATACCTATGAAACTACTACCTGGGTCAAAAAATATAATTGAAAAACAAGAAATAGAATAAAAACAATACAAGACACTCAGAAGCCTATTTCATATCCTCAATGAGTCAACATTGCCGTTTCCTCTTTATCCTCTAAAAGTAACTACTGACTTCTGGGACACCTGGGTGGCTCAGTCGGTTAAGGGTTAAGGCTCTTGATTTCAGCTCAGTTCATGAGTTTGAGCTCTGCACAGAACTCTGCACTGACAGTGCAGAGCCTGCTTCGGATTCTCACTCTCCCTCTCCCTTTGTCCCTCCCCTGCTCATGCTCTCTTTCAAAATAAAACGAATACACTTTTTAAAAAAATTAAAAGTAACTACTGACTTCTAACACTGTAGGTTATCAGTATCTGTTTTTGAATTTTATATGAGTGGAATTATATATTAAATATCCTTTTCTGTCCTGCTCCTACTTTTGAACATGATATTTATAGCAGTAATTCACTAACTTTTATTAATGTAATAGTATTCCATTGTTTGGGTATGACAATACCACAATTTATTCATCTGACAGGTAATATAGTAATGTTGCTATAAATAAGCTTGTATATGTCTTTTAGTGAATATGCATATGCATTTCTGTCAGGTATATACTGATTCATGGGGTAAGAATATGTTTAACTTTAATAGATAATGCCAAGTAGTTTTCCAAAGTGGTTGTACCAATTTTTATTTCTACAAGCTACATATGAGACCTCCAATTCTTTCTCATCTTTAACAACTAATATTATCAATAGCTGCACAATATTAAATGGAAGAGGTTGTATGATAGGATCTTTGTCTTATTTCTGAATGCAGAAGAAAAACATTAATTCACCATTAAGGAGGATATTTTCATATTTTTGGGTAAAGTTCAGAATAATAGAGTTCCTTTCTTCTAGTGTAACAAGAGATTTTTATTTACCACAAAGGGAAGGTGCATTTTATCAAATACTTACCTTTTTATTGTCATATTTTTTTTCTCCATATTCCTGTTAATATGATAATTCCATTTATTTTGAAAAGTTAAAACAATCTTGTATTCCTGGGATGAATGCAAATAGGTTGGGTTCCTTTGTGCGTTCTCTTTGATTCTTGATCAGACTTGCCAGAAATGCATCAGTTTTATCAGTGTTTTCACAGAATTAACTTTCATTTTTGCTAACGTACTACATTCTCTTTTTATGTTTAATTTTTTCTCTCATATTTTATATTAGAATTCTCTAGAAAAATAGAACAAGTAGGATGTATCTATAAAGAAAGATTTATTATAAGGAATTGGCTAATGTGATTATGAAGGCTGACAGGTCTAGAAGGGTTAACTGGTAAGGTTAATTGGCAAACTAGAAACCCAGAGAGCCAATAATGTAGTTCTAGTCTGAGTCTAATGGCATGAGAACTAGAAGAATCAATGGTGTAATCCCAATCTGAAGGCCATCAGGCCCCAGATCCAGGAAGAGCTGATGTTTCAGTTCAAGTCCAGAGGCAGGAAAAAGCTGACGTCCCAGTTTGAAAGTAGTCAGCCTATCTTGGAGGAAAGTCAACCTTTTTGTTCTATTCAGGCAACTCATTCGATGAGGCCTGCTCACACTATGGAGAGCAATCTACTCTACTCAGTCTACTTATTTGAACATTAATCTCACTCAGAGTACCTTCACAGAAACACCAGAATAATATTTGACCAAATATCTGGGCATCCCACAGTTCAGCTCATGTTAACACATTAAATTAACCTTCACATCTTTATTATCTTCTACTTTCTCTGAGTTTAATTCACTATTTTCCAATTTTTATTCTAAGATCATTGATTTACAGCTTTTCTTCACTTTTTAATAAATGCAACAAAAGCTATACATATCCCTCTAAAACACAGCTTTAGCTTCATTCCATAAGTTTTGATATATCATAGTTGTAATTTAACTTAAAATATATTCTAACTTCAATAGTGATTTCTCCTTTAACATGTTATTCAGAAGTGTGGTGTTTATTTACTAAGTACGTATTTAGGAGATTTCCTATTTATGTTTTATTGATAATCTTGCTAAGTTCTCCAGGGTGAGAGAATATACTGAGTATTATTATAATCCCCAGAAATTTATTGAAACATGATTTATGGTCAGCGAATGTACAATTTTGGTAAATACTTCATGTATACTTGAAAATAATGTATGGTATGCAGGTGTTGGGTGTAATGTACTATATATGTCAATTAAGTTAATCATCTTCAAATTTTTTTATCCTCACTAATTACTTCTTTATTTGCTTACTTTCGCTTCTTTTAAAAAAATTTTTTAGGGAGAGAGGGAAGATGGCGGGGTAGGAGGACGCTGGGCTCACCGCGCGTCCTGCTGATCACTTAGATTCCACCTACACCTGCCTAAATAACCCAGAAAACCACCAGAGGATTAGCAGAACGGAGTCGCCGGAGCCAAGCGCAGACGAGAGGACCACGGAAGAGGGTAGGAAGGGCGGCGAGGCGGTGCGCGCTCCACGGACTGGCGGGAGGGAGCCGGGGCAGAGGGGCGGCTCGCCGGCCAAGCAGAGCACCCGAGTCTGGCTTGCAAAAAGCGGAGGGGCCTGACGGACTGTGTTCCGACAGCAAGCGCGACTTAGCGGCTGGGAGGTCATAAGTTAACAGCTCTGCTCAGAAAGCGGGAAGGCTGGAGGACAAAGGGAAGGAGAGCTGCTGAGCCCCCGGCGACAGAGCTCAGTTTGGTGGGGAACAAAGGCGCTCGCCAGCGCCATCTCCCCCGCCCATCCCCCAGCCAAAATCCCAAAGAGAACCAGTTCCTGCCAGGGAACTTGCTCGCTCCGCGCGCAAACACCCAACTCTGCGCTTCTGCGGAGCCAAACCTCCGGCAGCGGATCTGACTCCCTCCTGCTGCCACAGGGCCCCTCCTGAAGAGGATCACCTAAGGAGAAGCAAGCTAAGCCTGCCCCTCCTGCCCCTGTGCACCTTGCCTACCCACCCCAGCTAAGACGCCAGATCCCCAGCATCACAAGCCTGGCAGTCTGCAAGTAGCCCAGACAGGCCACCCCACCCCACAGTGAACCCCGCCCATAGGAGAGGGGAAGAGAAGGCACGCACCAGTCTGACTGTGGACACAGCGGTGGGCTGGGGGCAGACATCAGGTCTGACTGCGGCTCCGCCCACCAACTCCAGTTATACACCACAGCACAGGGGAAGTGCCCTGCAGGTCCTCACCATGCCAGGGACTATCCAAAATGACCAAGCGGAAGAATTCCCCTCAGAAGAATCTCCAGGAAATAACAACAGCTAATGAGCTGATCAAAAAGGATTTAAATAATATAACAGAAAGTGAATTTAGAATAATAGTCATAAAATTAATCGCTGGGCTTGAAAACAGTATAGCTGACAGCAGAGAATCTCTTGCTACAGAGATCAAGGGACTAAGGAACAGTCACGAGGAGCTGAAAAACGCTTTAAACGAAATGCATAACAAAATGGAAACCACCACGGCTCAGATTGAAGAGGCAGAGGAGAGAATAGGTGAACTAGAAGATAAAGTTATGGAAAAAGAGGAAGCTGAGAAAAAGAGAGATA
The DNA here is from genome assembly GCF_028749965.1 of Puma concolor. Lineage (NCBI taxonomy): Eukaryota > Metazoa > Chordata > Mammalia > Carnivora > Felidae > Puma > Puma concolor. Next base: position 92,950,036 of record NC_141675.1, read on the forward strand.
AAAAAATCCAGGAGTACGAGGGGAAAATTAGAGAACTAAGTGATACACTAAAAAGAAATAATATACGCATTATTGGTATCCCAGAGGAGGAAGAGAGAGGGAAAGGTGCTGAAGGGGTACTTGAAGAAATAATAGCTGAGAACTTCCCTGAAGTGGGGAAGGAAAAAGGCATTGAAATCCAAGAGGCACAGAGAACTCCCTTCAGACGTAACTTGAATCGATCTTCTGCACGACATATCATAGTGAAACTGGCAAAATACAAGGATAAAGAGAAAATTCTGAAAGCAGCAAGGGGTAAACGTGCCCTCACATATAAAGGGAGACCTATAAGACTCGTGACTGATCTCTCTTTTGAAACTTGGCAGGCCAGAAAGAATTGGCACGAGATTTTCAGTGTGCTAGACAGAAAAAATATGCAGCCGAGAATCCTTTATCCAGCAAGTCTGTCATTTAGAATCGAAGGTGAGATAAAGGTCTTCCCAAACAAACAAAAACTGAAGGAATGTGTCACCACTAAACCAGCCCTCCAAGAGATCCTAAGGGGGACCCTGTGAGACAAAGTACCAGAGACATCACTACAAGCATAAAACATACAGACATCACAATGACTCTAAACCCATACCTTTCTATAATAACACTGAATGTAAATGGATTAAATGCGCCAACCAAAAGACTTAGGGTATCAGAATGGATAAAAAAACAAGACCCATCTATTTGCTGTCTACAAGAGACTCGTTTTAGACCTGAGGACACCTTTAGATTGAGAGTGAGGGGATGGAGATCTATTTATCATGCTACTGGAAGCCAAAAGAAAGCTGGAGTAGCCATCCTTATATCAGACAAACTAGACTTTAAATTAAAGGCTGTAACAAGAGATGAAGAAGGACATTATATAATAGTGACAGGGTCTATCCATCAGGAAGAGCTAACAATTATAAATGTCTATGCACCGAATACCGGAGCGCCCAAATATATAAAACAATTACTCATAAACATAAGCAACCTTATTGATAAGAATGTGGTAATTGCAGGGGACTTTAACACCCCACTTACAGAAATGGATAGATCAACTAGACACACGGTCAATAAAGAAACAAGGGCCCTGAATGAGACATTGGATCAGATGGACTTGACAGATATATTTAGAACTCTGCATCCCAAAGCAACAGAATATACTTTCTTCTCGAGTGCACATGGAACATTCTCCAAGATAGATCATATACTGGGTCACAAAACAGCCCTTCATAAGTTTACAAGAATTGAGATCATACCATGCATACTTTCAGACCACAATGCTATGAAGCTTGAAATCAACCACAGAAAAAAGTCTGGAAAACCTCCAAAAGCATGGAGGTGAAAGAACACCCTACTAACGAATGAGTGGGTCAACCAGGCAATTAGAGAAGAAATTAAAAAATATATGGAAACAAACGAAAATGAAAATACAACAATCCAAACGCTTTGGGATGCAGCGAAGGCAGTCCTGAGAGGAAAATACATTGCAATCCAGGCCTATCTCAAGAAACAAGAAAAATCCCAAATACAAAATCTAACAGCACACCTAAAGGAAATAGAAGCAGAACAGCAAAGGCAGCCTAAAGCCAGCAGAAGAAGAGAAATAATAAAGATCAGAGCAGAAATAAACAATATAGAATCTAAAAAAACTGTAGAGCAGATCAACGAAACCAAGAGTTGGTTTTTTGAAAAAATAAACAAAATTGACAAACCTCTAGCCAGGCTTCTCAAAAAGAAAAGGGAGATGACCCAAATAAATAAAATCATGAATGAAAATGGAATTATTACAACCAATCCCTCAGAGATACAAACAATTATCAGGGAATACTATGAAAAATTATATGCCAACAAATTGGACAACCTGGAAGAAATGGACAAATTCCTGAACACTCACACTCTTCCAAAACTCAATCAGGAGGAAATAGAAAGCTTGAACAGACCCATCACCAGCGAAGAAATTGAATCGGTTATCAAAAATCTCCCAACAAATAAGAGTCCAGGACCAGATGGCTTCCCAGGGGAGTTCTACCAGACGTTTAAAGCAGAGATAATACCTATCCTTCTCAGGCTATTCCAAGAAATAGAAAGGGAAGGAAAACTTCCAGACTCATTCTATGAAGCCAGTATTACTTTGATTCCTAAACCAGACAGAGACCCAGTAAAAAAAGAGAACTACAGGCCAATATCCCTGATGAATATGGATGCAAAAATTCTCAATAAGATACTAGCAAATCGAATGCAACGGCATATAAAAAGAATTATTCACCATGATCAAGTGGGATTCATTCCTGGGATGCAGGGCTGGTTCAACATTCGCAAATCAATCAACGTGATACATCACATTAACAAAAAAAAGGAGAAAAACCATATGATCCTGTCAATCGATGCAGAAAAGGCCTTCGACAAAATCCAGCACCCTTTCTTAATAAAAACTCTTGAGAAAGTCGGGATAGAAGGAACATACTTAAAGATCATAAAAGCCATTTATGAAAAGCCCACAGCTAACATCATCCTCAACGGGGAAAAACTGAGAGCTTTTTCCCTAAGATCAGGAACACGACAGGGATGCCCACTCTCACCGCTGTTGTTTAACATAGTGCTGGAAGTTCTAGCAACAGCAATCAGACAACAAAAGGAAATCAAAGGCGTCAAAATTGGCAAAGATGAAGTCAAGCTTTCGCTCTTTGCAGATGACTTGATATTATACATGGAAAATCCGATAGACTCCACCAAAAGTCTGCTAGAACTGATACATGAATTCAGCAAAGTTGCAGGATACAAAATCAAGGTACAGAAATCAGTTGCATTCTTATACACTAACAATGAAGCAACAGAAAGACAAGTAAAGAAACTGATCCCATTCACAATTGCACCAAGAAGCATAAAATACCTAGGAATAAATCTAACCAAAGATGTAAAGGATCTGTATGCTGAAAACTATAGAAAGCTTATGAAGGTAATTGAAGAAGATTTAAAGAAATGGAAAGACATTCCCTGCTCATGGATTGGAAGAATAAATATTGTCAAAATGTCAATACTACCCAAAGCTATCTACATATTCAATGCAATCCCAATCAAAATTGCACCAGCATTCTTCTCGAAACTAGAACAAGCAATCCTAAAATTCATATGGAACCACAAAAGGCCCCGAATAGCCAAAGTAATTTTGAAGAAGAAGACCAAAGCAGGAGGCATCACAATCCCAGACTTTAGCCTCTACTACAAAGCTGTCATCATCAAGACAGCATGGTATTGGCAGAAAAACAGACACATAGACCAATGGAATAGAATAGAAACCCCAGAACTAGACCCACAAACGTATGGCCAACTCATCTTTGACAAAGCAGGAAAGAACATCCAATGGAAAAAAGACAGTCTCTTTAACAAATGGTGCTGGGGGGCGCCTGGGTGGCGCAGTCGGTTAAGCGTCCGACTTCAGCCAGGTCACGATCTCGCGGTCCGTGAGTTCGAGCCCCGCGTCGGGCTCTGGGCTGATGGCTCAGAGCCTGGAGCCTGTTTCCGATTCTGTGTCTCCCTCTCTCTCTGCCCCTCCCCTGTTCATGCTCTGTCTCTCTCTGTCCCAAAAATAAATAAACGTTGAAAAAAAAAAATTTAAAAAAAAAAAAAAAAAAAAAAAAAAAAAAAAACAAATGGTGCTGGGAGAACTGGACAGCAACATGCAGAAGGTTGAAACTAGACCACTTTCTCACACCATTCACAAAAATAAACTCAAAATGGATAAAGGACCTGAATGTGAGACAGGAAACCATCAAAACCTTAGAGGAGAAAGCAGGAAAAGACCTCTCTGATCTCAGCCGTAGCAATCTCTTACTCGACACATCCCCAAAGGCAAGGGAATTAAAAGCAAAAGTGAATTCCTGGGACCTTATGAAGATAAAAAGCTTCTGCACAGCAAAGGAAACAACCAACAAAACTAAAAGGCAACCAACGGAATGGGAAAAGATATTTGCAAATGACATATCGGACAAAGGGCTAGTATCCAAAATCTATAAAGAGCTCACCAAACTCCACACCCGAAAAGCAAATAACCCAGTGAAGAAATGGGCAGAAAACATGAATAGACACTTCTCTAAAGAAGACATCCAGATGGCCAACAGGCACATGAAAAGATGTTCAGCGTCGCTCCTCATCAGGGAAATACAAATCAAAACCACACTCAGATATCACCTCACGCCAGTCAGAGTGGCCAAAATGAACAAATCAGGAGACTATAGATGCTGGAGAGGATGTGGAGAAATGGGAACCCTGTTGCACTGTTGGTGGGAATGCAAATTGGTGCAGCCGCTCTGGAAAACAGTGTGGAGGTTCCTCAGAAAATTAAAAATAGACCTACCCTATGACCCAGCAATAGCACTGCTAGGAATTTATCCAAGGGACACAGGAGTACTGATGCATAGGGGCACTTGTACCCCAATGTTCATAGCAGCACTCTCAACAATAGCCAAATTATGGAAAGAGCCTAAATGTCCATCAACTGATGAATGGATAAAGAAATTGTGGTTTATATACACAATGGAGTACTACGTGGCAATGAGAAAAAATGAAATATGGCCTTTTGTAGCAACGTGGATGGAACTGGAGAGTGTGATGCTAAGTGAAATAAGCCATACAGAGAAAGACAGATACCATATGGTTTCACTCTTATGTGGATCCTGAGAAACTTAAGAGAAACCCATGGGGGAGGGGAACAAAAAAAAAAAAAAAAAAAAGAGGTTAGAGTGGGAGAGAGCCAAAGCATAAGAGACTGTTGAGAACTGAGAACAAACTAAGGGTTGATGGGGGGTGGGAGGGAGGAGAGGGTGGGTGATGGGTACTGAGGAGGGCACCTTTTGGGATGAGCACTGGGTGTTGTATGGAAACCAATTTGACAATAAATTTCATATATAAAAAAAAAAAATTTTTAAATGTTATTTATTTTTGAGAGAGAGAGAGACAAACTGCAAGCAGGAAAGGGGCAGAGAGAGGAGACACAAAATCTTAAGCAGGCTCCAGGCTCTAAGCAGTCAGCACAGAGCCCAACATGGGGCTCAAACCCATGAGCTGCGAGATCATGACCTGAGCCAAAGTCAGACGCTTAACCACTTAACTGAGCAACCTAGGTGCCCCTGCTTACTTTTGCTTCTTATGTTTGTGATGGTATTAGAAAGGATAGGCTTTGGGAAGTGATTAGGTCTTACAAGTGGAACCTTAGGGGTGTATGGGTGGCTCAGTCTGATAAACATCCGACTGTTGATTTCAGCTGAAGTCACAATCCCAGGGTAGTGAGATCAAGCCCTGTGCTGGGTTCCACACCAGGCATGGAACCTACTTAAGGTTCTCTCTCTCCTCTCTCTCTGCCCCTCCCCAACTCATGCTCTCTAAAAACAGTGGGGAGTGAAACCTAAAGAAAAGGAGCAGTGTCCTTGTGAAAGAGACTCTACAAATCTTTCTTTCCCTTTTTACTATATGAGGACACAGTGAGAAGATGGCCATCTTGAAAATGGTCCTTCACTAGACACCAAATCTGCTGGTGCCTTAATCTTGCACTTTCCAGCCTCAGAAATATGAAAAATAAAACTTGTTTAAGCTGTCCAGACTATAGTATTTTTGCTATAGCAGCTGAACTAAGACATCTAATTTGTGTGATATTAGCATAGCTATATCAGTTTTGTTTGTTTTTGCTTAGGGTTTACATGCTATATCTGCCCTCTCTTTTTATGTTCAACTTTTCTATAACCTTAAGTTTAAAATGTGTCCTTGTAAGGGCACCTGGGTGGCTCAGTGGGTTAAGTGTCCGACTTTGGCTCAGCTCATGATCTTGTAGTCTGTAAGTTTGAGCCCTACATCGAGCTCTGTGCTGACAGCTCAGAACCTGGAGCCTGCTTCAGATCCTGTGTCTCCCTCTCTCTCTGCCCCTCCCCTGCTCATGCTCACTCGCTCTCTCTCAAAAATAGACATTAAAAAAAATTAAAAAATAAAATGTGTCCTTGTAACAATATATCATTGTTTTAACACAGTTTAAAAATTTCTTTCCTTTAGTCTGTTTACATTTAATATAATTGCTGTCATACTTTAGAACTAATCTACTTGTTTTATATTTGCCCCATCTGTTTAATATTACCTTTTCCTTTTTTGTTTTTTAAAAATATGTTTTTTAATGTTTGAGAGAGAGACAGAAACAGACAGCAGGGGAGGGCAGAGAGACAGGGAGACACAGAACCTGAAGCAGGCTCCGGGCTCCGATCTGTCAGCACAGAGCCTGACATGGGGCTCGAACCCACAAACCACAAGATCATGACTTGAGCCGAAGTCGGACACTCAACCAGCTGAGTCACTCAGGTGCCCCTCATTTTTTGCTTTCTTTTGAGTTAATAATTTTGTTATCTCAGTTCTCTATTAACTTATCCATTATACATATGTTTATTCTTTTAGTGTTACCCACATGAATATAAAATGTTTCCATGACTTATCAAACTATAATGTAAATTAGTACTTGTGTTACTTCCTAGGAGCTAGAAGGACCTTAGAACTTTAATTTAGAGACTTCATCCCAACTTTTACCTATTTTTAACTTACATGTGTATTATTTTTCAATTTATTACACTCCCAGAAGTCATTATTATTTTAATAAAGTATTCCCTAGATTTATCCATATTTGTTCTTTATTCCTCCTACATCTCTGTTTTTTTTTATAATCAATTTCATTCCCTTAGAGAATTCCTTTAGTGTGGGGAATAAGTTTAGGAATTCTCTGAGCTTGCACCAATGGGTTAACAAGGCTTAGGACAAAAGCATCTGAGAATGGGTAAATAAGGTGAAAGCACCCCCAGCATAGAACAAAAGCAGAAAGCTGCTTCCACGGGATGAAAGGGTCTGAGAAAAGGCGCACAGGGCAACAGACCACTGCAGCAGGGTGAAATTGCTTGGAGCTAATTTGCAAAAGAAAAGTACCTTCTTGACCCTGAGGTAGCATGTTCTGTCTCATCCCCCAGGCGAGTTAAGATAAACAGACACGGGGTCTGGTGCCTGCCATCTGCTCGGTGCCAAGGATTTTGTTTTGTATTGACACAAACCCCTAACACTGCATATCTTCGAAGCCCCTTTTCTCTCAACAGTTGAATTAATGATCACTGTTTCATTGTCTCTTTCTACACATCCATCACGTTTTTAAGACTTCTGATCCTAATAAATATGGAGCAAGGACCCTTCTTCAGCACTCTTGGACATTAGCCTCTCTTGTATTCAATTCTGCACCTGCTCTCTTGCTGGACAAGAGAGAACTCTAGACTCAAAATCTGCAACACTTCATTTTTTTCATTAGAGTAGATTTGCTAATTACTGCAAATTATGTTAAATTGCTATAATTTCATGACAATGTTTTTAAGGGTGTTTTTGTAGAGCATAAAAATCTGTGTAGGCTTTTTTCTATAGGTGCTTTTTTTGTTAGTACCTTCACATAATCACTCAATTGTCTTCATTTTCTATTTTTCTGTTAAAATGTCTGCTATTAGTCTTATTTTTTTCTATCCTCTGCTTTTAAGATTATTCTCTTTGTCTTTGATATATCTTGGTGAAGTTTACCTTTTGTTAAGTTTGCTTTGAGTCCATAATGCATCTCAGATTTTTGATATCTGTCATAACTTTGAAAAATTAACATCCATTCATTTTTCAAATATTACTGCTGTCTCATTCTTTTCTTCTTCCTCCAGGACTCCAATTACACATATATTCCACCTTTTCATTATGTCCCAAATGCTCTTCATCCATTTGGCTTACCATGCTCTCAAATGGATATTTTCTTCTCACCTATCTCCCAGGTCACTAATTCTTTCTTCATCTGTTTATTCTGCTCTCTGTTGTATTTTTCATTTCTCTGCTGAAACCTCCATCATTTTTAGTTTCAATCACACTCATTTTAAAGTTTGATTTAAAGTTTTATGTTTGATAACTGCTATTTGAATCTCCTGGTGGTCTGTCTCTACTTATTGTCTGTTCACTTGGCTTCTGGTAAATTTTGATCTTTCTGATTCTTTTACACACCATGTTATTTTTACTTTAAGTATAGAGGCAAAGTATGGGAGAAATGTAGTGATAAATAAAGGCTCTGAGTGATGTTTTCTTCTTCCATAAATGATTGATTTTTTTTATTTTTTCAGTCAGTTAGACTAATGCTGATCAACTTAATCCCAAAAAGGATTCAGATATTGTTAACAAAAATTTCAGTCATTAGAGGACTGGTACATTTCCAGTTCAACCTTACTTGTAGGGCATATTCCTTTGGAGACACCCTTTAGAGTGATTATCAGAGACTTATTTTTGGCTTGCCCTAAACTTTTTTTATCCACACTACTCATGACCCATACAGCTGCAGAAAACTCTGCTTAGCCTCTCAGCCAATAAATTTCATTTTGGTTACAAAATATCTTAGCCATTCTTTTCAAATGAGAAAATCCCTAGAAGAGTATTTCTGGGCTTCTTTCTCTGGAATCAAGAACTTACAAATCTTTGCTGCCTTGGTCACTCTCTGGTGTCCTCAAACAGATTTTCAAAAATATTTTGTCTAGATTTTATAGTTCCCAGTGGGAGGACTGATCTGAAATAGGATAGTCTTTCATTATCAAAAGTGGAAATACAATGGATGTTAAATTTCATTCAAAAGACATTTTCAGCATCTATGGAAATGATATTTTTCTCAAGATCTGTTAATAACAAACTATATTAATGGATTTTCTCATTATATCCATCTTTGCATACTTTGAATAAAACACCATTTGTCAGTGTTTTGTTTTTGAACATTCTGTTGGAGACTGTGTCCTATAGGATATTTTATTTAAGACTTTTCCATTGATATTAATAAATTCAATAAATCCATGTTTTCTTCTTGTGCAACCTTTATCAGGCTTAGTTGTCACACGTAAAGTAAAAACAATTTTAGAGACACCTGGGTGGCTCAGTTGGTTAAGTGACTTCGATTCAGGTCACATTCTCACAATTGGTGAGTTCAAGCCCCAAATCAGGCTCTCCACCTTCAGCACAGAGCCCACTTCAGATCCTCTGTCTCCATCTCTCTCTGCCCCTTCCATGCTGTGCAATCTTAAAAATAAATGTTTATTTTTTTAATGTTTATTTATTTTTGAGAGAAAGAGAGACAGAGCACAAGTGGGGAGGGGCAGAGAGAGGGAGACACAGAATCTGAGGCAGGTTCCAGGCTCTGAGCTGTCAGCACAAACCCTGATACGGGGCTTGAACCACTAACTGTGAGATCATGACCTGAGCCAAAGTCCGACAGTTAACCAACTGAGCCACCCAGGTGTTCCAAACAAACATTAAAAAAAAAAACCCACAATATTTTCCTTTTTTAAAATTTTTAAATGTTTTTTATTTATTTATTTTTATTTTAAAGAGAGAGAGTGCATGAAAGCAGGGGAGAAGGATAAAGGGAGAGAGATCTAGAATCTTAAGTAGGCTCCAGCTCAGTGCAGAACCCCCTGCAGGGCTCCATTCCATGATCCTGGTATCATGACCTGAGCTGAAATCAAGAGTCAGACACTCAACCAATTGAGCCACACAGGAGTCCCAATATTTTCTTTTTTTAAATTATACTCAGAACAAGGGTTGTTAAACTTTTTTTCCTAAAGGGACAGATAGTAAATCTGTTATGCTTTCCAGACTATATAATCTCTCTTTCTCTCTCTCTCTCTCTCTCTCTCTCTCTCTCTCTCTCTCTCTCTCACACACACACACACACACACACACACCTTATTTACAATAAAAGAAAGCAGGCCAAATTTGTCCCACTGTCCACAGAGGCAACCCCTGCTTTAGAATAGTTTATGTAGTACTGTATTATATAGTACTTAAAAATTTAATAACATTTCCCTGTAAAATCATCTGGCTCTGGTACTTTTATTTATACATAGTAATTGAATAACTTTCTCATTTTCTCAAACTTCCTGTCTCTATTGGCGTCAATGTTGGTAAATTTATTTTCCTGGGAAATTACCAATTTCACCTATGTTTTTAAATATATCTGCTAGATGGGGCGCCTGGGTGGCGCAGTCGGTTAAGCGTCCGACTTCAGCCAGGTCAGGATCTCGCGGTCCGTGAGTTCGAGCCCCGCGTCAGGCTCTGGGCTGATGGCTCAGAGCCTGGAGCCTGTTTCCGATTCTGTGTCTCCCTCTCTCTCTGCCCCTCCCCCGTTCATGCTCTGTCTCTCTCTGTCCCAAAAATAAATAAACATTGAAAAAAAAAATTAAAAAAAAATAAATAAATATATCTGCTAGAGTTGTGTAAAATAATTTCATGACATTAATTTGGATATTTAAAAATTTCCTTACTTTTAGTGTATTTCTTCTTGTTTTGTGTATCATTTGTGTAACTTTGTTTTTCCCCTCTTTTTCTTCATCAGGTTAGATAGAAGTTTGTATATTTTGTTTATGTTCTATGCAAAGAACCAGCATATTAATTTATAAAACAGCTTATAAACAGGAGAACTAAGTCTATAAGTTCTGCATTTGTCTTTATATTTCTCTTCTGCTTCCTTTTGCTTTATTTTCTTATTCTTTTTCTAGTTTTTTGGTTGTGTATTGAATTTATTAAAATTTCTAATTTTTATTCATACAAGTATTAAAGGCTACTAAAAGCTATGAATTATTTTATAATTGTTTTCATTATATTTCATAGAAATTTTATCCCATATTTAATGTGTAGTATTACAGTATTGTTAATTTTTATATATTCTTCAATTTTGTTTTTTATTTTCTTTTTTAAAAAATTTTTTTTTTCAACGTTTATTTATTTTTGGGACAGAGAGAGACAGAGCATGAACGGGGGAGGGGCAGAGAGAGAGAGGGAGACACAGAATCGGAAACAGGCTCCAGGCTCTGAGCCATCCGCCCAGAGCCTGACGCGGGGCTCGAACTCACGGACTGCGAGATCGTGACCTGGCTGAAGTCGGACGCTTAACCGACTGCGCCACCCAGGCGCCCCATTGTTTTTTATTTTCTATTTGACATAATAGTTACATAATAAGAGTTTTAAATTTTCCAAATGGAAAGGAATTTTTGCTTCTAGATTTTTTATTATTGTTTCACTCTCTATATGAAATGTGCAACCAATTATAGTACTTGGGAATCAAAGATTTTTCCTCATCAGATTACTCAAGATCACCCCTAAGTGGAGATGTAATTGAGCAGCAGTCAATATCTAGATAATAGCAACCAATCATCTGACCTATGAGGCAGGCCTGAATTCTGTCCTCTTCCATCAGTTGATTTTAGGTATCCCCCACCCCATGAGACCATATATGTGGGTTGAGACAAAGGTATTGTTGCAAAAGATGTAATTCTTAGACCCCCATTTATCTAATTATGCCTTTTAGACAACTGAAGGCTGATTTCCTGAATATACCACTTCTGTTGTAAAATGGTTTTTCTCAGTTCCCTCACCCATTCCTATGACTCAATGAGTATGATAATATACAAGTCATGTTGGACAACTCAGTTTACATAGTCATTTGGTGTCCCATGGTTGGGTGTTCAGTCTCTTTACAAGAGCTGATTAGCATGCCAGGAACTGCCGTGAAAATGGAAAATAGCTGTTGTGACCCTTTTATTGGGCTTTCCGACAGACCATTCTTATCTACCAGATACATTAAGCTCCTTTAGATCTACTAGATCATAGTGGTAAGGGGACTGCAAAGAAGCTTGGGAGCCCTTTCTTCCTTAGGTCCCACTTAAAACCAGCAGGCTTTTTGGATAATCTTTAAAAACGATATAAAACAATAATTTTTAAGACATTATATACTATTATCTAAATCCAAAAAGGCCTGTCAAGTAAAATGACACTTTCCACAAAAGCTTATGGTTTATCTTAGAGGAGATACCCCTACATGCCCCAGACCATTAGACCCTCAAAATCATCACATATAACACAAGGTCCCAGATATTTATGGGATTTTCTTCCCACCCTCTGACATGATCTTGTGAGCTACACATAATAAAGAAAATGAACTAGTATCCTTTCTAAAGAATGCTAAGACAATCAAGTTTCCTTAGAACTATGTTATGACAGAGTATGAAAAATAACACAGTCCTAGGAAAAAATTATGAAGTTATACTATTTTCCCTTTCTATGAAAGCAAGCTGCTTTGATCTTCTCTGCTGATATATTGAGAAAAAAGAGTTCACTAAATCAGTAATTATTCATCATGAGATATAGGTTGTTACTGATCTGCACATGTAGAAGTATCAACAGCAAGGCAGCTGTGATTTGGGTAATCACCTGGTTAACTTACAGTGGTCTACTAATACCAAGCTCAATCCATCTTGTTTTTTGCAGGACCCAGACAATGGAATCCAACAAGTAACCACTACTACTACATCCTTCAAGTCTAACTGTGATAATTTCTGCAACTTCTCCAGAAATATATCCTAGCTTTTATTTATAAGAATGACAGGGAGAGACAAGTTTTAGGAGTTTCCATTTGTCCCTTCCAATTGTAATGGCTCTAATTCCAATGTCAGAAAACCACTAAGAGAATAATGCCAGCTTCTACACATATCTATACAGATTATGCAATTGAGGTATAAAATAACTGGGTAAGTCTGCATACCCATTAGACCTACTATGAGATACACTTGGGTCAAAACATCATTTATCACCTAGTGACCTAGTTCTATATGCCATGACTCTAACTGGATGACAACACTTTCTGGATCTTTTGATATTAATGTCTGCCCCAACCCTATAGCTAACAGTACTGAAAAAGTAAAGTTACTTCTGCAAATGACCACAGATAGCTTCTATAACTACTATATGTACTTATGGAAGCACTTCAGGGTCCTTCATCAGGGGCAACTGGGCTCTCCCTTTCTATCAGTGGGCTCTAGATCTTAGAGCTGACTTATATCTAGAAGCCTGTGAAGTGCTGTGAGTTTCCACTTCAGTGGTCAATGTCAAGAACTGATTTTTTTTCTGCTTATGCAAATCAAACAATATCTCAGTCAGCTGCTCACCTAATTTTGCTCCTAGAAACGACATGGTAATTTAGCTATTACCATAGATTTCTGTACTGCCATCCAGGCTTAACTACTTGTTATGGTAATTATGTTTGTATTGCCAGATGGTCAAATATTACCATCTGGCCCCTACCAATCCGTGATATTTAATCCCCATAGATACTATGGAGTCTGGATCTCTGCCATCATCTCCTACTGTCAACAAAAGCCAAAAAAGGACAACCCCTATGAAACTTCTCAAAAAATTCTTGTACTCATCTTTCCAAAGCACTCCTTATTAGGTTAGGTGAAGACAGTGTCCTTAAGAGCCTCCTAGGGAATTATTTTAAAGGAGAGGGAGGGGTCAACATGGCAGAGAAGTAGGGGGATCCATACCTCTCTCATCTCTCAAACAAAGAAGTGCTAAAGCCAAAGGACTTTGAATCTAGGAGCCTGGGGAGAAAAGAGACAGAATCTACCAGGAAGAAAATAGGTCAACTGGAGAAAACATAGGTGGGTGATTGCGAACTGGGGGAGATAAAAAAAAAAAAAAAGGCCACGTGGGCACGGAGGGGAGGAACCCCCTTCTCCAGAGAGACAAAGGGAAGAGAAAGAGTGGCTAGGGAAGTGTAGGACCGTATCTGGATAGGAGAAAGACCTCGGACTGGGACTGAGAAGGAACTATCTCTAACTTTGGGGCCTTCTTTGGACTGGGTCTGGCTCCCTGTTGGTGCACTTGAGGAGGAGGGGAGTCAGGCTTAGTGGTAGGTCAGGGGCACAGTCCACAGTTGGAGAAAGCGGCCCCTTGCTATAGTACAAAGCCTGCCTGCGCTGGCCATCTCCAGGCTCAGTGGCTGGGCCGAAGGGGCAGCCCCCAGTAGGAGAAAGTGGCCCCATCCCTGGAGTGGTGTGGAAAACGACAAAGCTTGCCCACATCTGCCTGCAGTCAGCCACCCCCAGGGCTCAGCGCAGAGGTCGGGGGCACAGTCCGAGGTAGGAGAAAGCAGCCCTCCCTGAAGTGTGGTGGCACAGACAATGCCAGCTGGGACCACATATCGGGTGGCACTAAGAGGCGCTTCCCCAGTGCCAAAGCACATGCAGCGGGACTTGGAATCCTAGCCAAGCACAGGGTCAGGGGAGTTGGAGGAGCGAGAAGGACCGCCCAGTCTGTGCCCGCAGCACAGTGAGGATGACTCAAACGGAGTCCACAGGGCCGGGACCCATGGAGAAGAGACTGAGGGATCGCCATTTCCACCCCTCCACCACCACTACCAGCAAGGCGGGCCCTCAGGGATTAGTCCCAGGGCCTATAGTGGAGGTGGGTCCAGACTATACCAAACCAGCCCCTTCCTACCAGGTAACTGCATATATACCGGAGCTGGACAGACCCTGTGGACAGATCCTCCAGACCAATGATGCAGCATTGCCTGGATTAACTCTAGGTCAATTCTGGATATATAGATATATTCTTCCCCCCATTTCTCCTCCTTATCTCTTCCCTCCTCTAGGCTGGTTACTCTGGTTAGTGGTTTGTGTAAACAGACATATTTAATCCATTCTCTTGATGCATGTTCTACACCTCTTTCTTTACATTCCTTTCTCTCTCTCTGGAATAATCAAGCCATATAGTTTCTCTGCCTGGGTAACTTTATCTTCACTTCTTTTTCCCTACCTCCTTCTTTATCTTCCTTTCTCTCTCTCTGGATTAAGCCTTTTAGTCTCTCTGCCTAGTCAATGTTTTTTTTTTTTTGTCCCCACTCCCGTCATTTCTCTCTTTGTATGTGCTCTTCCAACAGCACTGCCTCCACCCTGTTCTTGTAGTCAGTGTTTTTGGGGTTTTGTGTTTTTAGTTTTTGTTTGTTTGTGTTATTTGCATGTTTGTGTGTTTTTGTCTCCTGTTTTTTGTTTTCCTTTACAGGGCTACTCCAAGGAACAAATCAAAGCACACCTGGGGGAGGGTCCAAAGTAGGGTAATACAAAGTAGGGTAATAAAATAACCAAAGTCATACCAACAGAGAGCAAGTAACAATCTCCAAAAAACACCACCTGGACAGGCCTTGGACACTGTATGACCCTCCTTTAATATAGCAGTGCTCACAGTGCAGAGCCTACAACAAGCTTTTAAAATGCATAAGGGGCAGAAAACTAGCCAAAATGATTAAATGGAAGAATTCTCCTCAAAAGAAATTGCAGGAAGTAGTGACAGTTAACAAATTGATCAAAACTGACTTAAGCAATATAACTGAACAAGAATTTAGAATAATACTTAAAAATTAATTGCTGGGCTTGAAAAAAGCATAGAGGACAGCAGAGAATCTATTGCTACAGAGATCAAGGGACAAAAAATAGTCATGATGAATTAAAAATGCTATAAATGAGGTACAAAATAAAATGGAGGAGGCCACAGCGTGGATTGAAGAGGCAGAGGGAAGAAGAGGTGAATTAGAAGATAAAATTATGGAAACACAGGAAGCTGAGAAAAAGAGAGATAAAAAAAAAAAATCCAGGAGTATGAGGGGAGAATTAGAGAACTAAGTGATGCAATCAAATGGAACAATATCCATATCATAGGAATTCCAGATGAGGAAGAGAGAGAGAAAGGGGCTGAAGGTGTACTTGAAGAAACAATAGCTGAGAACTTCCCTGATCTGGGGAAGGAAAAAGGCATTGAAATCCAAGAGGCACAGAGAACTCCCTTCAGACATAACTTGAATCGATTTTATGCACAACATATCATAGTGAAACTGGCAAAATATAAGGATAAAGAGAAAAATCTGAAAGCAGCTAGGGATAAACGGGTCTTAACATACAAAGGTAGACACATAAGGTAGTAGCAGACCTATCTCCTAAAACTTGGCAGGCCAGAAAGGAATGGCAGGAAATTTTCAATGTGATGAATAGGAAAAATATGCAGCCAAGAACCTTTACCCAGCAAGTCTGTTATTCAGAATAGAAGGAGAGATAAAGGTCTTCCCAAACAAAAACTGAAGGAATTCATCACCACTAAACTGGCCCTACAAAGAGATCCTAAGGGGGATTCTGTGAGTGAAATGTTGCAAGGACCACAAAGTACCAGAGACATCACTACAAGCATGAAACCTACAGACATCACAATGACTCTAAACCCATATCTTTCAGTAATAACACTGAAGGTAAATGGACTAAATGCGCCAACCAAAAGACATAGGGTATCAGAATGGATAAAAAAAACAAGACCCATCTATTTGCTGTCTACAAGAGACTCATTTTAGATCTGAGGACACCTTCAGATTGAAAGTGAGGGGATGGAGAACTCTCTATCATGCTTACCGGAAGTAAGTAGCCATACTTATATCAGACAAACTAGACTTCAAATTAAAGGCTGTAACAAGAGATGAAGAAGAGCATTATATAGTAATTACAAGGCCTATCCATCAGGAAGAGCTAACAATTATAAATGTCTATGCACCGAATACGGGAGCCCCCATATAGATAAAATAATTAATCACAAACATAAGCAACCTTATTGATAAGAATGTGGTAATTGCAGGAGACTTTAATACTTCACTTACAACAATGGATACATCATCTAGACATAGGATCAATAAAGAAACAAGGGCCCTGAATGATACATTGGATCAGATGGACTTGACAGATATATTTAGAACTCTGCAACCCAAAGCAATGGAATATACTTTCTTCTCAAGTGAACATGGAACATTCTCCAAGATAGATCACACATTGGGTCACAAAACAGCCCTTAATAAGTGTAAAAGAATTGAGATCATACCATGCACACTTTCAGACCACAATGCTATGAAACTTGAAATCAACCACAGGAAAAAGTCTGGAAAACCTCCAAAAGCATGGAGGTTAAAGAACAATCTACTAAAGAATGAGTGGGTGAACCAGGCAATTAGAGAAGAAGTCAAAAAATATACAGAACAAATTAAAATGGAAATACAACAATCCAAATGCTTTGGGATGCAGCAAAGACAGTCCTGAGAGGGAAAATACATTGCAGTCCAGGGCTATCTCAAGAAACAAGAAAAATCCCAAAATACAAAATCTAACAGCACACCTAAAGGAACTAGAAACAGAACAGCAAAGACACCCCAAGCCCACCAGAAGAGAAATAATAAAGATCAGAGCAGAAATAAACAATATAGAATCCAAAAAAAAAACACTAGAACAGATCAATGAAACCAAGAGTTGTGTTTTTTTGAAAAAATAAACAAAATTGATAAACCTCTAGACAGGCTTCTCAAAAAGAAAAGGGAGATGATCCAAATAGATAAAATCATGAATGAAAATGGAATTATTACAACCAATCCCTCAGAAATACAAGCAATTATCAGAGAATACTATGAAAAATTATATGCGAACAAAATGGAAAACGTGGAAGAAATGGACAATATCCTAAACTCCCACTTACTTCCAAAACTCAAATGGGAGGAAATAGAAAAATTGAACAGACCCATAACCAGTGAAGAAGTTGAATCAGTTATCAAAAATCTCCCAACAAATAAGAGTCCTGGACCAGGATTGGGGAATTCTACCAGACATTTAAAGCAGAGATAATACCTATCCTTCCCAAGTTGTTCCAAAAAATAGAAAGGGAAGGAAAACTTCCACACTCATTCTATAAAGCCAACAATACTTCGATTCCCAAACCAGAGACCCAGAAAAAAAAGAGAACTACAGGTCAATATCCCTGATGAATTATGGATGCAAAACTTCTCAACAAGATACTAGCAAATCGAATTCAACAGCTTATAAAAAGAATTATTCACCATGATCAAGTGGGATTCATTCCTGGGCTGCAGGGCTGGTTCAATATTTTCAAGCCAATCAATGTGATACATCACATTAATAAAAGAAAAGATAAGAACCATATGATCCTGTCACAAAATTAAGCATCCTTTCTTAATAAAAACCCTCGAGAAAGTCGAGGTAGAGGGAACATACTTAAACATCATAAAAGCCATTTATGAAAAGCCCACAGCTAATATTATCCTCAATGGGGAAAAACTGAGAGCTTTCTCCCTGAGATCAGGAATATGACAGGGATGTCCACTCTCACCACTGTTGTTTAACATAGTGTTGGAAGTCCTAGCTTCAGCAATCAGACAAAAAAAGGAAATCAAAGGCATCAAAATTGGCAAAGATGAAGTCAAACTTTCACTTTTTGCAGACAACAGATACTCTACATGGAAAATCCGATAGACTCCACCAAAAGTCTGCTAGAACTGATACATGAATTCAGCAAAGTTGTAGGGTACAAAATCAATGTACAGAAATCAGTTGCATTTTTATACACAAATAATGAAGCAACAGAAAGAGAAATAAAGAATCTGATCCCATTCACAATTGCACCAAGAATCATAACATACCTAGGAATAAACATAACCAAAGACATAAAAGATCTGTATGCTGAAAACTATAAAAAGCTTAAGAAGGAAACTGAAGAAGATACAAAGAAATGGAAAAACATTCTATGCTCATGGATTGGAAGAATAAATATTGTTAAAATGTCAATACTAACCAAAGCTATCTACACATTCAATGCAATCCCAATCACGCAGCCACTCTGAAAAACAGTGTGGAGGTTCCTCAAAAAATTAAAAATAGATCTCCCCTATGACCCAGCAATAGCACTGCTAGGAATTTACCAAAGGGATACAGGAGTGCTGATGCATAGGGGCATTTGTACCTCAATGTTTATAGCAGTACTTTCAACAATAGCCAAATTATGGAAAGAGCCTAAATGTCCATCAACTGATAAATGGATAAAGAAATTGTGGTTTATATACACAATGGAATACTACGTGGCAATGAGAAAGAATGAAATATGGCCTTTTGTAGCAACGTGGATAGAATTGGAGAGTGTTATGCTAAGTGAAATAAGTCATACAGAGAAAGACAGATACCATATGTTTTCACTCATATGTGGATCCTGAGAAACTTAACAGAAGACCATGGGGGAGGGGAAGGAAAAAAAAAAAGAGGTTAGAGATGGAGGGAGCCAAAACATAAGAGACTCTTAAAAACTGAGAACAAACTGAGGGTTGATGGAGTGGTGGGGGGGGGGGGAGGGTGGTTGATGGGTATTGAGGAGGGCACCTGTTGGGATGAGCACTGGGTGTTGTATGAAAACCAATTAGACAATAAATTTCATATTTAAAAAAAAATGTAATCCCAATCAAATTGCACCAGCATTCCTCTCAATGCTAGAACAAGCAATCCTAGATTTGTATGGAAGTACAAAACACTCCAAATAGCCAAAGTAATATGGAAGAAGAAAACCAAAGCGGGAGGCATCACAATCCCAGACTTTAGCCTCTACTACAAAGCTGTAATCATCAATAGAGTATGGTATTGGCACAAAAACAGACACATAGACCAGTGGAATAGAATACAGATCCCAAAATTGGACCCACAAATGTATGGCCAACTAATCTTTGACAAAGCAGGAAAAAGTATCCAATGGAAAAAAGAGTCTCTTTAACAAATGGTGCTAGGGGCGCCTGGGTGGCTCAGTCGGTCAAGCCTCCAACTTCAGCTCAGGTCACGATCTCATGGTCCGTGAGTTTGAGCCCCGCATGGGGCTCTGGGCTGATGGCTCAGAGCCTGGAGCCTGCTTCCGATTCTGTGTCTCCCTCTCTCTCTGCCCCTCCCCCGTTCATGCTCTGTCTCTCTCTGTCTCAGAAAAATAAATAAACATTAAAAAAAAAAACAAAAACAAATGGTGCTGGGAGAACTGGACAGCAACATGCAGAAGAATGAAACTAGACCACTTTCTTACACCATTCAGAAAAATAAACTCAAAATGGGTGAAGGACCTGAATGTGAGACAGGTAACCATCAAAACCCTAGAGGAGAAAGCAGGAAAAAACCTCTTGGATCTCAGCCACAGCAATTTCTTACTCGACACATCTCCAAAGTCAAGGGAATTAAAAGCAAAAATGAACTACTGGGACCTCAAGTTAAAAAGCTTCTGCACTGCAAAGGAAACAATCAACAAAACTAAAAGGCAACCAACAAAATGGGAAAAGATATTTGCAAATGACATGTCGGATAAAGGGCTAGTATACAAAATTTATAAAGAACTCACCAAACTCCACACCCAAAAAACAATCCAGTGAAGAAATGGACAGAAGACATGAACAGACACTCTTCTAAAGAAGACATCGAGATGGCCAACAGACACATGAAAAGATGCTCAACGTCACTCCTCATCAGGAAAATACAAATCAAAACCACACTGAGATACCACCTCACGCCAGTCAGAGTGGCTAAAATGAACAAATCAGGAGGCTATAAATGTTGGAGAGGATGTGGAGAAACGGGAACCCTCTTGCACTGTTGGTGAATGCAAACTGGTGCAGCCACTCTGGAAAACAGTGTGGAGCTTCCTCAAAAAATTAAAAATAGATCTCCCCTATGACCCAGCAATAACACTGCTAGGAATTTACCCAACGGATACAGGATGCATAGGGGCACTTGTACCCCAATGTTTATAGCAGCACTTTCAACAATAGCCAAATTGTGGAAAGAGCCTAAATGTCCATCAGCTGATGAATGGATAAGAAGACGTGGTTTATATATACAATAGAATACTACTTGGCAATGAGAAAGAATGAAATCTGGCCATTTGTAGCAATACGGATGGAACTGGAGAGTGTTATGCTAAGTGAAATAAGTTAGACAGAGAAAAACAGATACCATATGTTTTCACTCATATGTGGATCCTGAGAAACTTAACAGAAGACCAGGGAGAAGGGAAAGAGGAGAAAACAAGTTACAGAGAGGGAGGAAGGCAAACCATAGGAGACTCTTAAATACTGAGAACTGAGGGTTGATGGGGAGTGGAGGAGAGGGGAAAGTGGTTGGCCAGGAGGGATCAAGGAAATTGGAGAGGGTCAAATTCTCAGGCTTATACTCACAAATTTCCCTATTCCAAGTGTAGTGGTTGAATAATGTCGCCTCAGACCCTCAGAATGTGTCCTTATTTGAAAATTAGGTCTTTACATATGTAATTTGTTAAGAATTTTGACATGCGGGGCATCTGGATGGCTCAGTCCGAAGAGCATGAGACCCTTGATCTCAGGGTTATAAGTCTGAGCCCCATGTTAGGTGGAGACAATTTTTTTGAGATGAAATCATCCTTGACTAAAGGGTAGGCCCTAAAGCCAATGACTGGTGTCCTTGTAAAAGAGGAGAGGACACAGAGGCATAGAGAAGGTCATGTGAAGACAGAGAAAGAGACTGGAATCATGCTGCCAGAAATCAAGGGACACTAGGAGCCACAAGAAGCTGGAAGAGGCAAGAAAGGGTTCTCTCCTAGAGCCTTGAGAAAGAGCATGGCCTGACAAATATCTTGATTTTGGAGTTCTGCCTCCAAAAGGAAATAATAAATTTCTGTTGTTTGAAGTCACCCAGTGTACAGAATTTTGTTATGGCAGCCCTAGGAAGTGAATATATCAGGAATCAGGGTCACACTCTTTACTTATCAGGGCTTTGACTTTAACAAACAAGACCTATCAAACTACGCATTTATCCCCTTATAAACAGGCCTATTTTTAGCACACTCTGCCCTAGAGCTGCCTTTAAAGGGTCTCTTAACTCAGTAATCAACTGTTTCGAGTTAAATCATCTTATTTCCAGTGTTTTGGTAGATAAAATGATGCCCACCAAAGATGTCTATGCCCTAATCCTCAGAACCTATTAATATATTACCTTAAATGACAAAAAAAACAAACCAAACAAACAAACAAAAAAAAAAAACCCAAAAAAACAAAAAACACCTGTCAGTTGTAATTAAGATTTGTTGAGATGAAGAGAGTATCCTGGATTATCTGGGTAGGCCCAATCTAATCACATGAGTCCTTAAGAGTTGAGAACCTCTCCCAGCTATGGTTAAAAAGAGATGCTATGTTATCTTTGAAGATGGAGGAAGGGAGATTTAAGCCTAGAAATGTGTACAGTTTATAAAAGGTTAAAAAGGCAAGAAAATAGATTCTCCTCTAGAGCTAGCAAAAAGGAATGCAACCCTGCTAATATCTTGATTTTAGCTCAGTGAGACCTGTATTGGACTTCTGGCCTACAGAACTATAAGATAATACATTTGTGTTGTTTCAAACTACTAAATTTGTGATAATTTACATCAGAATAGAAAATAATACAAGGGCATCAAAGGAAGCTGTTTTTTCTTTTCCATCATCATTATAGTCATCCTTGTTCTTTATCAGTTAAACACCACAAGTACTTTAAATCCTACTGTCTTACCTTTCCATCAGCCCCTTTCCCAATTATTCATATGAGGATGTTTAAGTAATTATGATGTCACTGCATGATAAAGTTTAATACCACTTCATCTGGCACCTTCAGTGGGTTCTTTGATTTTAAATTGGAGACAGTTCAAACCCAAACTCCTATCCTGAGGGTCTACAATCTAGAACAGGAGGCAGTAAACTTTTTATGTGAAGGGATAGACAGTAAATAGTTTAGGCTTCACAGGTCTTACAGCTCTGTCACAACTGCTTGACTTTACTCTTGTGGTAAGAAAGCAACCACAGACAATATGTTAATGGTTAGCATGGCTGTGTCCCAAAAAAAATTTTATAAAAACAAGGCCTCAAGCGAGATTTGTCCCATTGGCTCTAGCTTCCAATCCCTGATCTAGAACAATTCTGATAATTATTGTCTTAACCAGGGTTCTGTGGAAAACAGCCTGAGGCTAGGCTTAAGTGCTAATGTTTCATAGAGAATTGCAATCTCAGGGATGTAATAATAAAGGAAAAGTGAAGTAAAGCAAATACGTAAAAGTAAGATGATACGTTATCACACTAATCACTACTTTATGGGAGAAGACAAAGAGACACAGCCAATCACTCAGCATGTATATATGTTTGGCATTGCTAGATGTCTCTAACAGTCTATGTGGAAAAACCATAATTCAGAATAGCCCAACCACAGAGAGGAAGGAAAGGAGAATTTATTTCTGTGTCTTGTCTAATATTGGCCAAGGTTTTCTCCATGGGAAGCTAATACCCCCTCATTTCAGAGTCTTGTCATTTGACTCCTTTGGTAGCTGGTAGGAAAGCCAGATATCATATCTTATAGTATGGTATATTATCTGAATCCAGAATTAAAGGGAGAAGGTAAGACTTGGCATAGCCAGTCTACTTAAGGAAACAGTACTGTATAAAACTGATTAATTTTGCCAAAACAGAGATGAAGCAAACAGTCATGATTTGGGGATACAGACAGGCCTGAGAGAATTCAAGGAAATGTATACAGTATTATGCCCAATATAAGCATCTCTCAGTTCAAGGGCACCCTCTTCGATTTGATACACTAATGCACAGTTTCTTTAGTAAATAATATCTCAGAGAGAGGATGGTCTGTTTTCTGATTCCACAATACTATGTTGTTTCAATATAACACTTAACATCAGTAATGTGTTCCTTCTTTCACCTCACCACAAAGCCTCTGTGGAAAATTGTCCCTTCCAGGTTGAATTTATCCCAGAAATGTAAATGTTTTTAATTAGAAAATCTATTAATATTTCAACAAATTAACAATTTAAGGAATACTCATCTTGTAGTATAAGTACATGATAGCTTTCTTTTTTTTGTAATATAAGTGTCTGACATTAAACTTTTGATTGCTGAGGCATTCACTTCAGACATCCATCTTGAAGAAACACATTGCAAGCTACATGACTAAATAAAGAGCCAGGATACCCCACCCATAAAGTTCCCCTTTTTTAGAAAGCTCTGGTTGACACAGATAAACTGACAATTTGATTGACAGCTTACTTTTCCTTTCCCACACTTAAATTCCCACTCTTCTGTTTTATTTCACAAATAAAGTGAACATGTGAAACCCTAGGCATTCCATCCTCAATAAAATCAGAACCCCAGGTACATGCACTCTCTCTTTCTCTACCTATGACTTCACTGAATGGCCCCAACCATGTTGTGTACCCTCTAGGACTCATGAACAATAATCTTGTTTTTCAAAGTTCCCTGATGATTGTTGTTGAGGGATATCTTGACCATTAAAAAAACCCACAACGGCTGGTCTAGCCACAACACTGGCTCTGAAAAAGGAAATGTTGATGAGAGCTGGTTCAGGTCCAGCTAGTGTCCCCAGGTATTTCTAGATCCTATATAGCATCCTTATCAATAGACTGAGATTAGCACAAAACATATCTCAATGCATGTAGAAACGCATCCAAAAAATTCAACACTGTTTATAATTTAAAACTCTTTGAATATTGGAAATAGGTGAACTTCATAAAAGCAATCAACCAAAAACCTGTAGCAAACATCTTAATTTTGAAATCTTGGAAGATATTTCTTTTGCAGTTGGAAACAAAAGCAAGTTCCCATTAAAGCCATTTATATTCACCTCCACTGGGTTCCTATCCAACAAAACAAATATGTATATAAAAATATATAAATATTAGAAAGGAAGAAACAAAATTTGTCTATGTTTGCTATGCTTTTATACATAGCATATTCCAGGTAATCTAAGGACAGCCATTAAAAACATTAGGTGACACAATGAACACAAAATAACAAAATCAATATTTTATGCACTAAAATGACTTAAAATTAATTTTTAAAAAAATTAATTCACAGAAGCAATAAAATCTATAAAGTACTTAGAATTAATCTAACAAAAGATATACATATGAATTTTGTGGAAAAAGTTATAAAGCTATATAGAAAAAAGAAGGCTAAAGGAAACACTATGTTTATAGTTGGAACATTCATATCTTAAAGAAGTAAATTTTTTCTAATTGGTATGTTCAAATTACAAACAAAATCCCAGGAGACATTTACATAGAGTTTTAGAAACTGATTCTGCAGTGTATATAGTACAATAAATGTTCAGAAAAAGCCAAGATAGAGAAGGAAGAGGTGGAGGACCTACCAGATAACAAGATGTTTTGTAAAGGTATTATTACTAATAAAATGTAGTAATAGTACACTAATAAATAAATATATCAATGCAACAGAGGAAAAGTCCAGAAAAAAGATCCATTCAAGCATGGGAATTTCATATGTGAATGATATGTTATAAATTAGTAACTAAATTAACTATTCAATAAATGAATTATTTATCTGTAAAAACAGACATATCCCTTATTTCAAACCAATATAAAATAAATTATATTTTTTTAAAACATTTTTTTTCAACGTTTTTTTTAATTTATTTTTGGGACAGAGAGAGACAGAGCATGAACGGGGGAGGGGCAGAGAGAGAGGGAGACACAGAAGCGGAAACAGGCTCCAGGCTCTGAGCCATCAGCCCAGAGCCTGACACGGGGCTCGAACTCAGGGACCGCGAGATCGTGACCTGGCTGAAGTCGGACCCTTAACCAACTGCGCCACCCAGGCGCCCCAAAATAAATTATATTTAAGTTAAAATCTAATCGTGAAATGGAAAGCCTTAAAACTGATCTTCTGTTTTAAAACAAGGATGATATTTTCCCACAGGAAGAAATGATTTACTGAATAAGATACAAAATGCAAGAAACAAATGAAAAGACTGATAAAATTCAATACATTAAAATAAGAAAAAACCTCTATGTGTCAAAAGGCTGTTGATGGAAGAACTAATGTACAAGAAGTCAAACAATTTGGGGGCACCTGGGTGGCTCAGTTGGTTAAGCATCTCACTCTTGATTTCAGCTCTGGTCATGAAATCGCAGTTTGCAGGATTGAGTCCTGTGGCAGGTTCTGCACTGACAAATGGAGAGATTCTCTCTCTCCCTCTCTCTCTCTGCCCCTCCCCTGCTTGCACATGCAGTCATTCGCGCTCTTTCTCTCAAAATAAACAAGCTTTTAAAAAAAGTCAAATGATTTATTCACGATTTCAAACATGTAGTATTCTGACATTAATACTAATTTATTTCTCATCCCTTTTAATTTTTAATTACTTAACACACATTATGTTCATAAAAATGAACAAATGGGACTATCAATACCTTTGATCACTTTCCCCAGTTCCAATCTCCAGTATCCTCCCCAGATTTGTACATATACTTTCAGGCCTTTTTTCTTGGGTATTTGAATGTATAATAAAAACACAAATGCATTATTCAAGTGGCCTTATACTGCACTTATTGTTCTTCAACTTTTATTTTTAAAACATGGATTAAAGAACTTTCCATATCAGTACAGCA
This sequence comes from Puma concolor, assembly GCF_028749965.1. NCBI lineage: Eukaryota > Metazoa > Chordata > Mammalia > Carnivora > Felidae > Puma > Puma concolor. The sequence continues at coordinate 92,976,229 of NC_141675.1, forward strand.
TTCTATAATATGGATATATTGGCATACATTTATTCCATTTTCTATTAATTGAACTTTATTCTGTTTTCAGTATTTTGGCCCTTGGTAATATAAATAGGATAGACCTCTGAAATGAATTTTCTAAGTCATAATGAATACATGTTTTAAATGGTGAGAATGCCAGATTGCCCATATTGGTATATATACCTACTAGTGCTGTATTTAGGTGTCCATTATTCATTATTAATATTTTCCATTACCTGATATTATTTTTAATTTTTAATATTTTGCCAATCTGATGTAGAAAAAATGGGATATTGCATTTCCCTAGTACTTATAAGTGAGGATATTTCCTTCTCACAGCAGCCAAACTCTGTTCTTTAGAGGTAAGAGGCAACACATTTTCAACTCTTATAACTGCCTTTTCTAGTAAACTTACTCTCATATTTCTAAATATATTTATATTTCAATTTCTTGATATATTAATTACACATATTGATTTCCTATTATGAAAGATGAGGATATGGTACAAGTTTTTTATATATTTTGCATGTTCATTATTTGCCTACTATACGTAGCAAATATCTCCCTCTTTATTGCCTATCTCTTATCATGATTGTCTTGTTATGGTATATTCCTTAAAGCTTTTAGGTTTTATGTCTTTCCTAAGGATGTCTCAACTTTACAGTAACAACTCATTTCCTATAGTTTCTTCTAAAACTTTCTGAGTTGTGATTTTAATGTTTATGTATTTTCTCCATCTGGAATTTACTTCTGTGAATGGAGTAAGGTAGAGAGACGTTACTTTTTTTTTTCAAAATGGATATCCAATTGTCCATCACCATTTATTCAATAGTTTTTTATATCCTAAAACATCTTCTCTAAAATATCCAAAAATTACCCCAAAAGTCTGAACCATTTCTGGAATACCCATTTACATCTATTGGTCTTTTTGTATCTCCTGTACCAATATCACAATGTATTGTATTACTTTTTAACAATAGCCAAATTATGGAAAGAACCCAAATGTCCACCGACTGATGAATGGCTAAAGAAGATGTGGTATGTGTGTGTGGGGGGGGATATTTTCCATTACTTGATATTATTTTTAATTTTTAATATTTTGCCAGTCTGATGTGGAAAAAATGGGATATTCCATTTCCCTAGTACTTAAGTGAGGATATTTCCTTCTCACAGCAGCCAAGCGCTGTTCTTTAGAGGTAAGAGGCAACACCCTATGATGCCAAGTGGGATATTCCTCAGCCATAAAGAAGAATGAAATCTTGCCATTTGTAATAACACAGGTTGGAGCTAGAAAGTATTATGCTAAGCAATATAAGTCAAAGAAAGACAAATACCATATGATTTCAGTCATATGTGGAATTTAAGAAACAAAACAGATGAACATAGGGGGATTAAAAAAAAGAGAGGCAAACCAGAAAACAGATTTAACTATAGAGAACAAACTGAAGGTTACTGGAAGGGGAGGTGGCGGTGGGGGATGAGTTAAATGGATGATGGGCATTAAGGAGGGCACTTGCTGTGATGAGCACTAGGAGTTGTATGTAAGTGATGAATCACTAAATTCTATACCTGAAACTAATATTTTTTCTAGTCCATTAAACTTTATTTTTTTTCATTTTCTTAAGTTTATTTATTTTCATTATTTTTTATATGTAATTTATTGTCAAACTGGTTTCCATACAACACCCAGTGCTCATCCCAACAGGTGCCCTCCTCAGTGCCCATCAACCACTTTCCCCTCTCCCCCACTCCCCATCAACCCTCAGTTTGTTCTCAATATTTAAGAGTCTCTTATGGTTTCCCTCCCTCCCTCCCTGTAACTTCCCCCCCCCCCTTCCCTTCTCCCTGGTCTTCTGTTAAGTTTCTCAGGATCCACATATGAGTGAAAACATATGGTATCTGTCTTTCTCTGCCTGACTTATTTCACTTAGCATAACACTCTCCAGTTCCATCCGTATTGCTACAAATGGACAGATTTCATTCTTTCTCATTGCCAAGTAGTATTCCATTGTGTATGTAAACCACATCTTCTTTATCCATTCATCAGTTGATGGACATTTAGGCTTTTTCCACAATTTGACTATTGTTGAAAGTGCTGCTATAAACAGTGGGGTACAAGTGCCCCTATGCATCAGCATTCCTGTATCCATTGGGTAAAGTCCTAGCAGTGCTATTACTGGGTCATAGGGGAGATCTATTTTTAATTTTTTGAGGAACCTCCACACTGTTTTCCAGAGTGGCTGCACCAGTTTGCATTCCCACCAACAGTGCAAGAGGGTTCCTGTTTCTCCACATCCTCTCCAACATCTATAGTCTCCTGATTTGTTCCTTTTAGCCACTCTGACCAGTGTGGTATCTGACCAGTGGTATCTCAGTATGTGAAACTAATATTAAAATGTTTGTTAACTAACCAGAATTTAAATAAAAACTTGAAGTAAAAATTTAAAAAATATTTTAAATATTTTCCTTTTTTAAAATTTATAGTTACTAATTTTATGTTTCTTCTTAACTGAAGTATAATATATAGTGTTATATTAGTTTCAGGTGTACAATATAATGATTCAACAATTCTGTTCTTCCATTTATCTATTTTACCCTTCTCCCCAACCACCTCCCCTCTGGCAACCATGGGTTTGTCTCTATATGTAAGAGTCTGGTTTTTTTTGCTTGTCTTTTTTTCTCATTGTTCATTTGTTTTGTTTCTTAAATTCCACATATGAGTGAAATCATATGGTATTTGTCTTTCTCTTATTTCACTAAGCATCATACCCTCCAGGTCCATCCATATTGTTGCAAATGGCAAGATCTCATTCTTTTTTATGGCTGAGTAATATTTTATTGTGTATATATACCACATCTTCTTTACTCATCCATCTATGGATGAACACATGGGTTGCTACCATATGTTTGCCATTGTTAACAATGCTGCATTAAACACAGGGGTGCATATATCTTTTAAAATGAGTGGGGGTGTTGTTGTTGTTGTTGTTGTTTTCTTTGGAAAATATCCAGTACTGTAATTATTAGATCATATGGTATTTCTATTTTTAACTTTTTGAGGAACTTCTATACTGTTTTCCACAGTGGCTGCACCAATTTGCATTCCCAGCAACTGTGTACAAAGCTAGAGGTATCACAATTCCAGAATTCAAGATACACTATAAAACTGTAGTAATCAAAACAGCATGGTACTGGTATAAGAACAGACACATAGATCAATGGAACAGATTAGAGAGCCCAGAAATAAACCCATGCTTATATGGTCAATTAATCTATAATAAAGGAGGCAAGAATATATAATGGAGAAAAGACAGTGTCTTCAACATATGATGCTGGGAAAACTAAGTTGCATGTCATCCTTGCCCAGGGGCCATTCCAATCTTCTCTGTGATTTTAATATATGTGCTGCCAAAGGAGCACAGTGCTTAGAAAACTAGACAGCTACATGCAAAAGAATGAAAATGTACTGCTTTCTTATACTATACACAAAAATAAACTAGGGGCGCCTGGGTGGCGCAGTCGGTTAGGCGTCCGACTTCAGCCAGGTCACGATCTCGCGGTCCGGGAGTTCCAGCCCCGAGTCGGGCTCTGGGCTGATGGCTCAGAGCCTGGAGCCTGTTTCCGCTTCTGTGTCTCCCTCTCTCTCTGCCCCCCCCCCCCCCGTTCATGCTCTGTCTCTCTCTGTCCCCAAAATAAATAAAATGTTGAAAAAAAAAATTAAAAAAAAACCTCAAAAATGGATTAAAGACCTAAATATGAGACCTGAAACCATAAAACTCCTAGAAGAAAAAATGGGTGGTAACTTCTTAGACATCAGCTGTAGAAATATTTTTCAAGATATGTCTCTTCATGCAAGAAAAACAAAAGCAAAATTAAGCTAGTGGGACTACACCAAAATAAAAGGTTTTGCACAGCGAAGGAAACCATTAATAAAACAAAAAGACAACCTACTGAATAGGAAAAGATATTTGCAAATGATATATGCAATAAGGGGTTAATATCCAAAATATATTAAGAACTTATACAACACCAAAAAAAAACCCCAAATAATCCATTTAAAAAATGGGCAGAAGCCCTGAATAGACATTTTTCCAAACAAGACATACAGATGACCAACAGACACATGAAAAGATGCACAACATCGCTCATCATCAAGAAAATGCAAATAAAAACCACAATGAGATTGTCACCTTACACTTGTTAGAGTGGCTGAAATAAAAAACAGAAGAAATAACAAGCGTTGGTGAGGATCTGGAGAAAAATACTTTCTTATGAATTTTAGAATAATTTCCTTAAAAATAAGTAAATTCTGATGACACCTGGTTGGAATTACAGTGTATTAATGGATCAATTTGAAGAAATCCAATGTTCTTTCTAATACCATCAGGCAACTTGACTTTCAGGCTCAATATTTATTAGACAAATTCACTTTCTATCATTTAAAAATAAACAAAGAAGAAAACCTATACTAACTAATTTATACAGGTGTTTTCTATGGTATTTAGCAAAAAATATATTATTGAAGAAGGAATATTTATGATGAAAGTGATGCTTTAGATCTTTTCATGTTATCAACTTTGTTTCCTCAAAATGAAAATTATGAATAATCAAAATGAATAAGGATTATTTCTATAACCTGAGAAAATTTTCTGTATAATTACCTATTTATAAAATCAAGATTGGCTAATTTATGATTATTTAATATTGGTCATGTATCATTACCAAAACTGAATAGCAGAGGCCTATGATTAATGATATTGATAATCAAATTAAGTTCCAGCACAGAATATTTGAAAATGGAAGTTGTTCCACATGTCCCATTCCTTCCTCAAAATTCTAGAATTAAATATCAACTTTAACTCTAGGTGAAAAAAGAGACTTAATTTGGGACCATTATTGTGAACAATTCATTCATTCATTCATTTATTTGCTCATTCATTCATTCAACATATTTTAATTTTAGAAAACACTGAATGCTATGAACTGTGCTACAAGTTAGGTACAAAATAAGAACAAGAAACACCTTCATTCAAGAATGAGGAAAATAAATGCAAGAATAATGGTATTGTAATACTCACTTTCCCTTCATCTCTTGGGCTATCACTTAAATGTACAACTGGACCTGGATGAGTCTTTGTGGATCTGTTAAATTAATTCAAAATAGTAATTAAAAAATAAAAATTAAAACACCTTACCATTAGAGACTGGAACAAAGAAATTATACTAGAATACACTCTTAATAATCTGAGAGTTATTCATTTGAAATGTGGTTGTTTTTCTTGAAGACTATCTTTCTTTCTCCTAGTAACTGTTAAAATAGGTGTAATTTTTTTAAAATCAGGTTTAAGAACATAGATCCATATAACAATAGGGTTCTTCATTTCTTTTTTGTTTTAAATGTTTATTTATTTTTGAGAGAGCAAGCACAACCAGGGGAGGGGCAGAGAGAGAAGGGGACAGAGGATCCAAAGCAGGCTTTGTGCTGCAGACAGACCCAATGTGGATCTCAAACTCACAAACCATGAGATCATGACCTGAGCTGAAGTCAGACGCTTAACCGACTGAGCCACCCAGGTACCCTAGGATTCTTTATTTCTATAGCACAAAAATTAAATACTCAAAGGGACAATATTAATAATGAAAGCGATGCTTTAGATATTTTCATGTTATCGACTTTATTTCCTCATTATCAAAGGAAAATTATGAATAATCAAGATGATGCCTTTTCATAAAAGTATGGATTTATGGACTGGGCATTTTTATGTTTGTTGCCTTATCTGGACCTCCGAAAATTTAAAATTGAACTTTTAGTTACACAAGAAAGAAAACTTACACAGCCATAAGGCTAATGCTGTAAATCCTTGCAACCAAATTGCAAAGTATATAACTGATTTACAATTTCTTTTGACATAAAATCTCTAATTTTGCTCCTAAGAAAAGTTTAGTATCTCCTTTGATTTACAAAGAAACTCTCTCTAGTGATAGCCAGATTACAGAAAACTGACAAACTGAGGAAACATAGTTCACTGGTTATGTCTTACTTATTTGTTATCTAGGGTAAGCAATAACAGGTAACTATGTGTCTAAGTGCATATTGTTAAAAGGACCTATGCTCTGTAAATCTGACTTTAAATTTATTCTACTCTGATATCTAGCATGTTTCTTTTGTGTTCCCTATTTTAACATACTGTTAAATATGATTATGTCATGGTTAAATATAATATGACCTGATATGACCATAGATTTGTTACTGCTCATTTTTCCACATCCTTTCTTCAACAGCCTATTTGTGCCAGACTAATTCTATTATGATTATATTGACATAATTCTAATTTATTTCTTATGCACACATTAAAACCATCAAAGATTCTTCACAAAATAGTAAAGAAGATTAAATTTTAAAAACTTGTTGGAATCAGAGAAAACTGACAAATTAAGTAACTCTAGGTCCCCTAGATACCGACTCCCCACAGTGACTCAGAGGAATAAATACAGATTTATTAGATATTTTGTTACTGGTTTTATCCTAAATCTCATTATCTAAAAATGGAAATAGTAGTACTGACTTTACTGAGTAATTATGAAAATTAGAACATGTATGTCTATATATATATATATATATATATCACCTAATATAATGGCAAAACATGTTAAGCACTCAATGAACAGTATGCATTATGACTGCTGTAAATCAATGGAATAATTGGGAACCAGAGTTACTATTTGCATTCTAAATGTAGTGTTTTATTAGAGTATAAGTGCCTCTGATAAGGACAGTGTCCTTCAATTATCCTTTGGAAATTAATAATATCCAACAAACTACATACCCCTGTCTCTTGGGTTTGATTGGAACAGCAAATAACAAAGTGTACTCTATGATTAACTAGTAAATATATAAGTTATTTCACTTAAAGAGTGTTCCATATTTTAAAAGTTTGGGAAACCCTGAATCAAACATAGTTACATATTTTTTTCTTCTATAAAACTTCTTAAAGCCACAATTTGCAAGTGAATATTGCAAATCTTTGATATTTTCCAAAAGTGCTGGTTCATAGGATCCTTCCTCATTGACCATATTAAGGCAATCACTGAAATATACTTTAAGAAACACTACTAAGGCCACATGCAAGACTCTACCATTTAGACTCTCAAACTCTGTTAAACACTCAAGTTCAGAAAATAATCTAACATTAAACTTCAGTTGTTTGTATTTACTTTTTCAGACAATAGAAGATATATTATTGGTTGAAAGAAAGAAAGAAAGAAAGAAAGAAAGAAAGAAAGAAAGAAAGAAAGAAAGAAAGCCAAACTTAGAAAACACTAATAGTCAAAAGAAAAAAAAACTCTCATATTATTTCACTGCCTAAATATAACGACTACTAACATTTTGATGTTTTTTCTGACTTTTCCCCTGACATTGTACCTCCAAAAACCATCAAGCATTCCTTGAAAAACTTATAGCCATAAAGCATTGGTGTACTCTAGATTCTGTAAATCCTACAAAAATTACTTTAGGTAGAATTATCAATGACCTTAAAGTCATGTAATATCTATCTAAATAATGCCCAATAATATTTGTAGGTATCCCTATTTATTTCTCTTCCTCCCATTCACCATGATAGCTTCTTAATAGTTTCCTTTGTGGACTTTCTTTCTCTTTCTATATCTTAAATATTGATATTCCTTTTCATTCTGCCCTTGTCTGTCATCTATTCCCATGTTATATATGGTCATGAATTCAAGAATGCACAGGAGCCAGGCAAGATTTGCAAATGAATTAAATAGGCTGAATGAGAACTGTGCCAAACTGGATGCACATTATCCACCTACAAAAGGTGGATTGATTATTGACTGCCATGACAACAATACTGAACTAGAATTGTCTCATCATGAATTTTCATGAAAATCTGGAAGTACAACTTTTTATTTCTACTCTACCAATTTTCAAATATTACAAATAACTCATAACATACTTAAAACTCTGGTAGCCAAACAAAACATATCTGTGAGTCAGAATTGGTTGAGTGTCTGCTAGTTTGCTACCTGTTTTCTATATACTCTTCATACACAATCTCATCTTTTTTCATGGTTTCAATGACCATAAATTCAGATCTCATTACCTTCAGATCCAGATATCCCACTTCATATCATTTTGAATGTCTTACAAACACATACAACTCAACCTACCTAAAATTTAACTCATTATTTTACTCCCAACTTACTCAATCTCCTACTTTATTTCACTAAATGGCACCCTTACCTACACAGTGGCTCAAACCTAACATGTCTTAATGCTCGTTGTTCTTAGATCCTTCCATAATACCCAAGTCTGGCCTCTTCTATCTTCTATTTATTTAATTATGACAGCTTAAATCTACTCCTAAATCAATAATAATGTTTACCTAGAATACAGTCTTTCTCTCTTTAATCATTTCTTCATATCTGCCTCAGAGTAGTCTTCCTAAATGCATATTTACTCAAGTCAACTCTCTGCATAAAGCCCTTCAAAATCTAGCCCTTGGCCTTAGAAGTCCAAACTTCTCAAACTGCCTTAAAAAGCCTTTCATATTATATCCCCTGATTACTTCTCCTTTGTCATCCTCTCTCCCAGGTATTACAACCAACTAAACTACTTAAAATTCCTGTGCATGGAACAAAAACTCTCTCAAATTCCACCCTTTAAACTTTCTATCCCCTCCTCCTAGAGTACTTCCACCCCTGTCTCCCAATTCTTCACTCAACTGAAATTCTCATCCTGTCAGATAGCAACATAGATGTAACTTCCTTCAAAGAAACTTCTCTGAGACCCCATGTTAGGTGTCCTTCTTATGGAATTGCCACATTTTATTTCCAATATATTGGAATTGCCTTTTTAATTAATCTCACCTTTATTAGACTAAAAGCCCCAAGAGGACAGTAACTATGTCTTCCCAGTTCATAGTTGTTTCCAGTACAGAGCATATCGTAGTGTACAATAAACATGTTTGAGTGATTGTTAAACACAAGTCTTACATTTATTATTTAATTCTGAATTTCATGCTCAAATTTTAATCATATGTAGAAAAAAATAGGTTATATATTTTTAACGTTTATTTATTTTTGAGACAGAGAGAGACAGAGCATGAACAGGGGAGGGTCAGAGAGAGGGAGACACAGAATCTGAAACAGGCTCCAGGCTCTGAGCTGTCAGCACAGAGCCCGACGTGGGGCTCGAACTCACGAACTGTGAGATCGTGACCTGAGCCGAAGTCGGACGCTTAACCGACTGAGCCACCCAGGCGCCCCGGTTATATATTTTTAAAAGCCAGGGCTGTTCCACAGAAATATTTATTTTTGTGCTCAAACCTGGAATACATTTTCCCATAGAAATATTTTTATGTCAGTTTAGTTCTATGCTACTATTTTATGGGTCTATAAACATCACTGTTTCTATGGAAAATGTGTTCCAGTTTCCAAATAATTAATACATACATTTTGGGAGCACAAAATATTTATAATTATGGGAATTGACTATAATTACAATTAAGAGGCTTCACTAAAAAAAGAAACAAATTACAAAATAACATTGAATGGAAAGTATTTCAAGTAAGAACTTACCTAGTAATAATTTCACATCTCTTAAAGACAATTCTGCATTTGCTATACTTAGAAAATGTATTGTTAAAACTTGTGTCTAAAATTCTATTACTGAAATGATCTTTTAAATATATTTTTTATTATTGTCCCATACACTTGACACATATTAACAGGAAGTGACATGTATTTTCTAATGTATCTGAAGAGGTAGAGAGCAGTTAAAAGACCGTTCTAGGAGACTGGCAGTTGCCATTTAAAATTATATGTATCACAATGGATATATAATTGCATGGAACACACTTTTGGAAATTTGGTCTATTTCCAAGAAACATTCAAGAGGTAATGTTGTCTACTAATAATTTCTTGAGGATATTTCAGGACATTTTTCAGAGGCATGTACAACTCTATAAAAGATGATATTTCTATAAATGGTAGATTCTATTATGATGCTGTATCACATGTCTAAGATCATACTATGAAAAATAAAAGTGTCTTATTTTATTTTAGTTCCTTCTAATTTTACCCTCCTTTACAGTTTTTAAATTCATCATTAGTCCTGAAATCGTAAAAGTTAGACTATATAAATACATACAGGTAAAGTAGAAATCACTAATGAACTATGAAAAGTATTTGGTAAGTATGTGAATATGGAAACAAAACAGCAAAAGTGAGGAAATATTTGATATATTTGGATAATAAACTTCTTAATTAGCATCATTCAACTAAACACAAATGATACATCTATTACTGTTTGTACTAATGTTAAATTTGTATAAAAGTTTATAATTCAATCTCTCAAGTTTATTTATGTTTTTATCAATATCCTAAAACAATATTATGAAAGCAAACATTAAGTTCATCCCTATTTACCACTTCTATAGAACTGAGATTATAGTGGGAAAATCTTTCCCAAATAGCTAAAAAAGTAAATAATTTTTGGAAGACATAGTTGACTATAGGATAAACTTTTTTTAAAATACACATATAGAACATCAAAATATATATGAGTAAAATAGCTCATGCCAATTATGAATGAAAGCTGTAAGTCAATAGTAGAATGTAACTATCAAAGTAACTCTTCAGTAGTGTCATCAATCACTTAGTAACCACTCTGTGGAAAGCACCAAAATAAGCGAAGTATGAAGAAAAAGAAAGGAACAGTGAACAAAGATTCTGCCCTGGAGCAGCTCTTAATCTAATCAGGGATGAAGAATTACCATTGATAAAAGACCCATTAGGACATAATACAAAAGGAATATTGTAAGAAGATCATAATTAGTAATAACCTTTCCTATCAAGTAATATACAGTCACATTGAAACATTAAAAATTGGGAATGGTAGATTTATCATAAAGACCAGACTCAAGCTTCATAAAAATAGGCTGTTTTAATCAGAGCTTTGGAGAATTAATTATGTAACTTAGAATATATCTATACAAGAGAGAGAATGAGCCAGCCTCAAGTTAAATATATCTTATTAAGGACCTAATATGCACAGAACATAAACATTTATTAAAGAAAAATTTTTTCCTGATTAAGTGACCAGGAAAATTGTCCATGTATGTACCACAAAAAGATAACTTGGAATTCCACAAAGCTTCACATTTGGGGAATTTCACACTTTTACATGTGCATAAACTTAAATATCAATGCCAAAGTCAAAGTGGTAATTACCACTAACCACATATCCAAATGGATGCATATGTCAAAACATGAAAAATATTGATAAATTGATTCTCCTTAGAACTCTGAACAATATGTTAGGCAAATGAAGAATAAGCTACCACCAATAAAAAATATGTGAACTGATTATGGTTATTTTTACATAAAATGAAATGTGGTCACAATCCACTTGCCATTCCCATTGGAAGCAGCTATACTAAGAATGACAATAAAGAAATGAGACGATTTCCTGTATAACTTTTAGAATGAGTCTTAGCTTATTATCATCAAATTTTACATACATAACCCTTAGTTATTCAGAAACTCTTAAGTATTCAGAAAGGCTAAAATAAGAATATTTTAATACTACAATAATTTTAAGTCTGTACAGTTTCAAATTATTTTAGCTAAACTTTTCACACAAATTAATCATAAATTAGCTATAAATGTTTCAAATAACTCTGTAATTTGACATATATTTTACATAACCATGTGAAATATTTAAGCCAAATAAAGTGATATTCAAATTCAAACTTACAGCTCAATTGCCTTGTTCCACATGATAACATATCCAGAAAGAATGAAAGATTCAATATTTACAATATGTGTATTTCCTCTTTCTGTTCCAACATAGAGCCATTTACTCTGGAAAGGTAGATGACAGTAAGTAATTCTGAAAGAAAGAAAATTACAATTAAAATATCTAAATTTTATATTTGGTCAGCATTATATTTTCCTTATACTTATTAGGTAGCGATAGCTATATAAACAATAAAATTTACTATACACTCAAGTAGCATTTATTTACTAGCAGAGGATATAGGATATATAACAAGAGTACATCATTAAAAATAATTATGATAATAATAACAACTATTTAATAAGTATCTACCATGGACATTAACATATATTGTTTCTAATTCTGAAAAGAGCACTCCAAGACAGATAAATATTTCTATTTTACACAGAGGAAACTGAGGCCAGGAATTTTTATTTTTACTTGCAGAGGACTGACACCTAGTAAGTGGCAAAACTGGGATTCAAATATACTCCTATCTGATTGCAAAATTAGCATATTTATACACTGGTCATTTTTCTTCAGTAATATTCACTTCAAATAGAAATTAAGTACATAGGAAACAAATTTCAGTTAGAGTATTTGTAGCTTTGTCTGCATAAGATCATAAATTATTTACTATTTATTCAGATGCTTGGAATCTAATTAGTATAAAGAAAACTTATAAGGTCAGAGATCTACCATACTATTCCTTTGGGCTTTTTTATTCTGCTTTTATCTTCACAGTAGGTTTTCTGACCAATTCTGGGAACCTGTTCTATAGCCAACACAACCATGACACCTATAAATAAAATATGGGAATTTACCAGAGCCTTCTATTGACAGTGTATCACTCTTTAGTTTTGCCTATTCAGGCTCCTTAATCACTCTTAAAATGACAAGGGAGGTAAGTTCATAGTTATCCATTGTCAGAACTTATTATTGAATCATAATATTTCCTAGAATTCACTCAGAAAGAGAGCTGGTAAATTGTTAGAAGAACAGGACAGAATTCTGATGCCAGGCAGGCAGACCAATACGGGGGGAAAAAAAGGAATGTGAATGGTAAATTCCCCCCAAAATTCTATTTCATACCTCTTTTTTATATAAGACTAAACATCCAGTCTGTTGAATTTATATTCTCAGTCTGGTTCATTGAAGTATTCAACAGCCTACCTCTCTAAATCAAAATGTATTAAAAAGTATTCTGCTAAAAAAAAAAAGTATTCTGCTAAAAGCACCTTGCACATTACATCCAAAAATCTAGAAATCCTGCTATCATATATGTACTTACAGTTAATTGGCAATCTAATTGAAGTGTAACCTATATTATATTGGACAAGTCTGATTAAAACCTAAAGTCTAGAAGTGCTATTGCCAAGGAATATTTAATAATGTCCCACAGGAAATAATATGATGGTCATGTTTCTAGGCAATGAAGGATCTATTTCAAATTCAGTGTAAGTGGAAAAAGGAAACTCATTTTAAAGAGGATTTAGATTACCCTTTCTGAATCACAGAGTTGAAAAAAACACTAATTTAACAAAAGTAAACAAAAATTTAGTAGTTCTAGTAGATAAAGTTTCAATATGACCTAGTCATTTCCAAGGTTAACAAGAAAAATCTAAAAAGCGCCACGATTCAGTAATGAAGGCTGAAGCAAGAGGCAGAACTCTACTATAGAGAAAGTTTACAAGAATGATGGAATACATGAAAAAGACCCAAACAGGATTAGAAGTATTCTTTGAACCAATATTACTTTTCCCCTAATTCTAATTAACAAGAAACTAGACCTTTGATGAAAGAAGGGTTTCATCTTATGTCCCATGTCCAACTGATGGGTGGTGGTTAAACAATTGATTTTTTTCACAGGATTCCCAGACTTTATTTGAACCCAACAAAAAAGACTATGATTTATGTAAGTTGCTTGACATGGGTGAGGGAGAGGGCATGATTACACTTATGCTGTATATTTGATAACCCTAATAAGTGACTAATCAATACCTTATTCAATTTATTATATTTAATAGTTACACTTTCACTTGTAATGTATTTCCACCACCATAACCCGAAAGATGAAAGATTTTCTGTTATATAGGAACCCTGGAAAAATAATCTTATTACTATATCCATATTCACTATCATTCTCTCTAGTATATCATCTAAGACTTTGTTAGCCTTCCATCCATTTACCCATTAATTCAAATTTCACTAAATAATTCTTTATAAAAAGCACTGGCAGAAGACATGAATAGACACTTTTCCAAAGAAGACATCCAGATGGCCAACAGACACATGAAAAGATGCTCAACGTCACCCCTCATCAGGAAAATACAAATCAAAACCACACTGAGATACCACCTCACACCAGCCAGAGTGGCTAAAATGAAAAAATCAGGAGACTATAGATGCTGCAGAGGATTTGGAGAAATGGGAACCCTCGTGCACTGTTGGTGGGAATACAAATTGGTGCAGCTGCTCTGGAAAACAGTGTGGAGGTTCCTCAAAAAATTAAAAATAGAACTACCCTATGACCCAGCAATAGCATTACTAGGAATTTATCCAAAGGATACAGGAGTGCTGATCATAGGGGCACTTATACCCCAATGTTTATAGCAGCGCTTTCAACAATAACCAAATTATGGAAAGAGCCTAAATGTCCATCAACTGATGAATGGATAAAGAAGATGTGGTTTACATATACAATGGAATACTACTTGGCAATGAGAAAGAATGAAATCCTGCCATTTGCAGGAACGTAGATATAACTAGAGGGTATTATTCTAAGTGAAATAAGTCAGTCAGAGAAAGTCACATATCATATGTTTTCACTCATATGTGGGTCTTGAGAAACTTAAAAGAAGGGGAAAAAATAGTTACAAACAGAGAGGGAGGGAGGCAAACCATAAGAGACTCTTAAATACAGAGAACAAACTTAGGGTTGATAGGGGGTGGGGGAAAGGGGAAAGTGGGTGATGGGCATTGAGGAAGGCACTTGTTGGGATGAGCACTGGGTGTTGTATGTAAGTGATGAACCACGGGAATCTACCCCAAAAACCAAGAGCACACTTTACACACTGTATGTTAGCCAATTTGACAATAAATTATCTTAAAAAATAAAAGCACTGTCCTTGATTACAACACATCTACTCTTTTTCCTCTCAAAACAATATGCCATTTAATTGGAGAGATAAGACAAGTAGATGAGTAAACAAAAATAAAAGTGTGTCTATTGCTATAAAGGATTCAAAGAATGGAGGAATTAATTCTAGTAAGGGCAATTAAGGAATGCTAAGGTAGAAAACTACATTTAAATTGGGCCATTATAAAAATAAAAGCAAAAATGAACTATTGGGGCCTTATCAAGATAAAAAACTTCTGCACTGGAAAGGAAACCATCAACAAAACTAAAAGGCAACCGACAGAATGGGAGAAGATATTTGCAAGTGACATATCGGATAAAGGGTTAGTATCCAAAATCTATAAAGAACTTACCAAACTCAACACCTGAAAAACAAATAATCCAATGAAGAAATGGGCAGAAGACATGAATAGACACTTTTCCAAAGAAGACATCCAAATGGCCAACAAACACATGGAAAGATGCTCAACATCACTCATCATCAGGGAAATACAAATCAAATCCACATTGAGATACCATCTCACACCAGTCAGAGTGGCTAAAATTAACAACTCAGGAAACAACAGATGCTGGCAAGGATGTGGTGAAATGGGAACCCTCTTGCATTGTTGGGGGAATGCAAACTGGTGCAGCCACTCTCAAAATATCAAAATTAGAACTACCCTACAACCCAGCAATAGTACTACTAGGAATTTATCCAAGGGATACATGAGTGCTGATTCATAGGGGCACATATACCCCAATGTTTATAGCAGCACTTTCAACAATAACCAAATTATGGAAAGAGCCTAAATATCCATCAACTGAGGAATGAATAAAGATGTGGTTTATATATACAATGGAATACTACTTGGCAATGAGAAAAAAATGAAATCCTGCCATTTGCCGCAACATGGATGGAATTGGAAGGTATTATGTCAAGTGAAATAAGTCAGTCAGAGAAAGATATCATAAGTTTTCACTCATATTTGGATCTTGAGAAACTTAACAGAAGGCCATGGGGGAAGGAAAGGGGAAAAAATAGTTTCAAACATAGAGGGAGGCAACTGAAGGTTGATGGGGGAAGTAGGGAGAGGGGAAAATGGGTGATGGGCTTTGAGGAGGGCACTTGTTGGGATGAGCACTGGGTGTTGTATGTAAGCGATGAATCACGGGAATCTACCCCCAAAACCAAGAGTATACTGTATACACTGTATGTTAGCCAATTTGACAATAAATTACATTAAAACTTTTTAAAAATTAAAAAATAAAGATGATGCCAAAATTTGAAAAACTAAACAAACAAATAAATAGGGCCACTATATTAAAAATCTAGTAACTCTATAGTTTGATATATGTGTTACATAATCATAATAAATAAAATCAATGTTTTCAAAGCTTGAAGAATGTACAGACCTTTAAAGTTTTTTGCTTATCTTCACTTTTCACTTACTTTTATAAATTCTTTAACTTATGTATAAAGTAAGATATAAATTCCTGATCCTTATGGTTTTTATATATACATAGAAAAATACAAAATACAAATAAAACTACATCTAGAATTCAAATTAATGACATTAGTTTATGTGACAGATGGATTTTTTTTTAAAGAAATAATTAACCTCACAATATGGATATGTTTGTGACTACACAAGTTCTTTTGATTTGGGATATATTTATTCCATGTTTTTCTTCTACCACTTGTCTATACTTGAACAGTTTTGAACTCTATTCCATAGTACATCATTACATACGTTTATAATCATTTTGCATGAATACATAATACATGTGCATAGTCTATTTCTATTATTTTATTAATCCATAACAATTAAAATAACACCATTTGGTGCCAACACAACCACAAATGCAAATTTAATTTCACATATGGCAACTGTGCGACAGTATTTTTGTATAAAATTATTTGTTCAAGTCACTCAGAATCTTTCCATTAATGTGATTATAAAAATAAAAATATTACAATCAGAAACTATTGTGGAAAATTCATAACTCCAAGTCTATGCCTATAGATCCTAATTTGAGAAACACTGTCAACACAAGCCAAAACTATATTTTAAGAAAGTTAAGTGGTTTAAAATTATAGAGACTTTGCTGTATGAAATTAAGTGGGAGATTTCAAGTTTGAAACTTTTTTCCCCTAAGTTCTAACATAGTTCAATTTTAGTCTTATTTTGTATCCAGATAGTAGGTAAAACCTCTACTATCAGGCATGATGACTCTGGCTCCAGTCCCTTCTATAATATTTATAATTATGCTTTACAACCTGGTGATACTCAGAATCAGGTGTATTCTACATATTAAAAATACAAATGCCACAGAGAGGAAAGTTCAACAGTTCTGAAGTAAATCTAGCAATATTGTTTTAAAACTCTTTCTGGGTGGTTTTGATGCACAACCATAGTTAAGAACTACCAAATTATAGCAATAATTTTTAATCTTTATTATAAATAAATATCTCCTTAAAATGCATATTTTCACATTCAAGGGATAGAACATGTACTGATACTTTAACAAGTAACCTCAGTACTTGATATTCAAAATGAAGTCCATAGACCAGCATGAACATCATCTGGAAACTTAGTAGAAATTCAAATCTCAGGCCCTACCCCAGAATCAGAAACTACATTTTATGAGGAATACCCAGGTTAGTCACGTACACTTAAAGTTTAGTTACTACTGTTCTAGGTGATTCTAATATAGATAACCTATGACCAGTATTTATGAAATATTGTCCTGTGATTGAATGAATGCCATTATTTTACACTTAAAGTTTTAGGATAAGAACCTAAATTACTAAGTTAGTAATAGGATAGAGCCATATAGCTGCATAGTTCTCCCCAGATAGCTAACAGTGGTGATAAAAAGAACCACAACAACAGCCCAGGGAAAGAAACAGACAGCTACCCTAAGACTCCCTCAGCATATTGATTCAAAGACTGATACTTAGAGGAATTTTAGTGGAAAAACTAAAATCATATAAAAGAAAAAATAAATAATTAAAAATTCTCTAAGAAATAGAATCTGATAACATTGGATAACCTGTAGCCAGCTCAAATTCTAACACAAGAGACAAAATTAAACAGAAAACTGAAAATTTAGTTGAATTTCATACACACTCTTAATTAACTAACCAGATAGTAAAAAACTCACTCAATTTTGTTGCTTTAATTATTTATTGTAATTATTTGGAAAACTATCAAAAATAAGTCAAATTTTTAAAATAAGCCAAATCTTTATAGTTCCATAAGGAATAACATCATGATTTCTGGCAAATCCAAGTCTGAGAAGCTTATTCTCATTCTGCTACAGCAAAAGAAATAACATTTTCTACCTCCATTTAAAGTCACAGCATATTTTGGGGTACCTGGGTGATTCAATCGGTTAAGCATCCAACTCTTGATTTCGGCTAAGGTCATGATCTCATGGTTCGTGGGTTCAAGCCCTGCATCGCCCTCTGCACTGACAGTGCAGAGGCTTCATTGGGTTCTCTCTTCCCCTCCCATGCTCATGCGTGTGCGTGCTCTTTCTCGCAAAAGAAATGAATAAGCTTTAAAAAATAAATAAATTCATAGAACATTTCAACTTCTAAATGAAAGAACTGAGTTAGTGGAGGCCACGTGGGGAGCAGGTCAGGATGATAAAAATAGAAGTGGTCAGGATGATAAAAATAGAAGTAAAATAAGGAGTGATAATTATACCCTACCCAGCAGTTACAAAGTGTTTCTATCTCTGAAGATAGTAAAGGCCAACAGGGAAATCTGAATTTCTATTCCCATCTGTTAGTAACAAGATGACATCTGTCCTTTACTGCCAGAGTTAAAAAAACCTACCCCAAAAAGGTTCAAATAAGATCTACCATTTCATAACATAATATCCAAAATAACCAGTTTTAATAAAACATCCTTCATCATACCAAGAAATAGGAAATCTCAATTTGAATGAAAAAAGGCCAAGATACCAATACCAAGATGATACAGATGTTAGAAATCACTGATAAATATTTAAAAGAAGCTAACATAAAAATGCAACGAAAAATTATGAATGAAATGAAATTAAAAAATGGAAAGTGTCAGCAAAGAAACAGGAGATAAAAACCAAATGCAAATTTTACTACTGAAAAATACAACCAAGAAAATTTTAAAACCTATGGATAAGCTCAAGAGCAGAATGGAGGGCACAGAAAAAAGACTCAGTAAACTCAGAGATAAAAGAATAAAAATTATCCAATCTGAACAACAAACAGAAATAGATGTTTTTTTAAAAAATTTCAAGACTCAGAAACTTGTGAGATAAAAATAAAAGATCTAACAACCATGTTATCAGGGCTTCAGAAGGAAAGGAACAGAAAATGGGACTGAAAAAAGTAAAGATATCATGTCCAAAACTTCTAAATTTGGCAAAAAAAAACCCAAAAAACTCAAGAGGCTGAGAAAAACTAAGTAGGATAAACCCAAATAAATAAAATTAAGACAGATCATAGCCAATTATCTAAAAGAGGAAAAAGATAATATCTTAAAAGCAGCATAATGGAAATAAAACCGTAACTATCGGAGAAAATATTCCAATGATGGCAAATTCCTCACCAGAAAACCAGGGGCCAAAAGGAAGTAGAACACTGTTCAAATGCTTAGGGAAAGAACTATCAACACAGAATTCTATATTCTCCCAAAATAACCCCTAAGAATAAGGGAAAAACCAGTATATTATTAGATGAAGGAAGACTAAGAGTTTGTCACTAAAAGACAAACTCTAAAAGAATGGTTAAAAGGAGTTCACTAAACAGAAAAAAGATCAAAGACATTTTTGAATATCAAGTGTGAATAAAAAAACTACAGGGAGAGTAAAAATACAGTTAAATACAATATATTTTCCACCTTCCCTTGAGTATCCTAAATTATCATAGCCAAAGAAAAAATTATAACACAGTCTGATGTGGTTTTAAATACAGAGAGAACTTATTTAAAAGGAGGAAAGTAAAGGAAAATAAAGAAAGGAAATGTCTATACTTCATTCAAACTGAAAAAATGCAATAGCAGATTTTGATAAGTTGTTTATACATAATGAAATGTCTACAGAAACCATTAAAAAGTGAAATGATACAAAGAGATACACTAAAAATTATAAATAAATCAAAATGGAATTCTAAAATAATGTTCTATTAACACACAGGAAGGCAAGTAAAAAACATTTGAATGAAAAATAAAATAAGCAGACAAAAAATAGACAACTTAAGCACTAACATACCATAATTACATAAAATGTAAATACCAATTACAATTGGCAGAGTGAACTTAAAAACTGCTCACCTATATGCTGTGCACAAGAAACTCACTTGAATACACTGACATGGGTGGACTGAAAGTAACAGGAAGGACAAAGATACATCATATAAACATTACTCGAAAGAAAGCAGGAATGGGTGTACTAATACCAGATAAAAATGTAACAACTTTGGAGAATAGAAAGTGACCAGAGACAGAGAGGGACATTATGTAAAGATAAAAAGATCAATTCACCAAGAAGACATGGCAATCCTAAATGTGCATTTCCAAACAACAAGTTGCAAATTATGTGAAGCAAAAACCGAGAAGAGAAAAAAAGAATCCATGATGCTAGTGCATTTCAACACCTGTCCCCAGCAAATGAGCAAGGGTATAGAACTCAACACAACCATCAGTCAACAGGACCTAATCAACATTTATAGAATAATCTGCCAAACAACAGCAAAATATCTTGTCACCACAAAACATATACTAAGACACCACATTTTGGGCTAAAAAATAAACTTCAACAAATTTAAAATAATCAAGTCATATAGAATGTGTTCTCTAAATACAAAGGAATCACATTTGAAATCAAAAAAAATAAGAGAAAAAAATCTCCAAACACTTGTAACTAAGCAACACACTTCTGTTCTATGGGTCCAAGAAGTCATCACAAGGGAATTAAAAAAACACAAGAAATAATAAGTGTTGACACAGATGTGGAGAAAAAGGAACCCTCATGCACTATTGATGTGAATGCAAGCTGGTACAGCCACTGTGGGGACAAGTGTGGATATTCCCCCAAAAATTAAAAATATAATTATCATATGATCCAGTAATTCCACTAGTAGGTATTTACACAAATAAAACAAAAATATTAATTCAAAACCATATATGCACCCCCATGTTTATTGCAGCATTATTTACAATAGCCAACATATGGAAGCAACCCAAGTGTCCATTCATAGATGAAGGGATAAAGATACAGTGTGTGTGTGTGTGCGCGTGCACATGCACGCACTGGAATATTACACAGCCATAAAAAGAATGAGATCTTGCCATTTGCAACAACATGGATAGACCTAGAGGATATAATGCTAAGTAAAATAAGTCAAAGAAAGACAAATACCATACGATATCATTCATATGTATACTAAGAAACAAAAAAAAATGGACAAAGAAAAAATGTATAGAATTGTTGAATCATTATATTGTACACCTGAAACTAATATAACACTGTATATTAATAATACTTCAACAAAAGACATGTATGTTAAGCTCTTGGAAAAAAATATATTGAACTGAATGATGCTGTAAATACATGAAATCAAAACTGGTGAAACAGCTAAATCAATTCCTAGAGGAAATATATAGTACTAAATACTTACATTAGAAAAGAGAAAAAGTTTCAGGTCAATAACTAAGCTTCCACGAACCTAGAAAAATATTTTTCCAAGAACCTAGAAAAATAAGAGTAAGATAAACCTAAACCAAGTAGACAAAAGAAAACAATAAAGAGCAGAAATCAATGAAACTGAAAACAGAGAAGCAAAGGAGATAATCAATGAAACAAAAAGCAATTTCCTTGAAAATTTCAAGAAACTTGAAAAATCTCCAGCAAGATTGACAAGGAAAAAAAGACATAAAAGACAATTTACCAAATTAGGAATGAAACAAGGAATATCAATACAGATAAATAACAGCTCTATACAAATATATCCAACAGTGTATGTAGAATGGACAAATTCATCAAGAAGCACAAATAAGCACAATTCCCCATATCTGAAATAAATTAAATAGTCCTATAACTATTAAGAAAATTAATTGTTTTTTTAATTTCCAGAAAAGGAAACTTCAATCTCAGATAGATTCAATAGTGAATTCTATCAAACATTTAAAGAAGAACTAAAAATCTCTTCCAGGAAATACAAGAGGGAAACTTCCAAATTCATTCTATGAGACTAGCACTACCCTGATACCAAGACCAGACTCCATTACAAAAAAAAAAAAAGAACTACAGGGGTGCCTGACTGGCTCAGTAGGTTAAGCATCCAACTTCAGCTCAGGTCACGATCTCATGGTTTGTGAGTTTGAGTCCCGCGTCGGGATCCATGCTGACAGCTTGGAGCCTGGAGCCTGCTTCAGGTCTTTGCTCCTCCCCCACTCATGCTGTATCTCTCAAAAATAAATAAACATTTAAAAACTTACAAAAAAAAAAAAACAAAAGAACTACAGACCAATATCCCTGATGAGCATGGAGGCAAAAATTCACAATAAAATACTAGCAAACTGAATGCAACAGTATATTAAAAGGATCATTTACCACAAGCAAGTGGGATTTATTCCTGGGTTGCCAGAGTGGTTCAATACGTGCAAATCAATCAACATGATACACCACATTAATAAAAGAAAGGATAAGAACCACATAATCATTTCAATAGATGAAGAAAAAGCATTTGACAACGTACAACATCCATTCATGATAAAAACCCTCAACAAAGTGGGTTTAGAGGGAACATACTTCAACACAATAAAGGTTACCTATGAAAAACCCACAGCTAATATCACCCTAAATGGAGAAAAAACTGACAGATTTTCCTCTACAGTCAGGAAAGAGAAAGAGATGTCCCTTCTCACCACTGTTATTTAACATAGTACTCAAAGTCCTAGCCGCAGCAATCAGACAGCAAAAGAAATAAAAGGCATCCAAATTGGCAAGTCAAACTTTCACCATTTGCAGATGACATGATACTCTATGTAGAAAACCCAAAACACTCCACCAAAAAACCTGTTATAACTTATGATATATGAATTCAGTAAAGTCATAGGATACAAAATCAATGTTCAGAAATTCATAAAAAAAAGATGAAATGCTGCATTGCAACAACATGAATGGAGCTAGAGAGTATTATGCCAAGTGAAACAACTCAGTCAGAAAAGGAAAAATACACTTGATTTCACTCATATGTAGAATTTAAGAAAACAAATGAGCAATAGGAAAAAAAGAGAGAGAGAGAGGCAAACCAAGAAACAGACTCTTAACTATAGAGAACAAACTAATGGTTACCAGCAGGGATATGGGTAGTAGGATGGGTTAAATAGGTTATAGGTACTAAGGAGTATACGTGTTGTGATGAGCACAGGTGTTGTATGGAAGAGTTGAATCACTGTATTGTAGACCTGAAACTAATGAAACACTATATGTTAACTCACTGGAATTTAAATAAAAACTTAGAAAAAAGAATAGCTAATTGTATACTTTAAATATATAAAATTTTAATTTGCCAATTAGAACACAATAAAGCTTGTGGGGGCAGGGGGAATATGCTACACATCAGTACTCCTCATAAGGACATAAAAGTCCTTAACAAAATATTAACATACAATTGAACAGTATATAAAAAGGCCAAGAGGGGCTTATTCCAGGAATGCAAGGTTAGCTCAACACCAGTACATCAATGTAATTCACCATATTAACAAGCTAAAACAGAAAAGTAACATCATATCAATTGATGTAGAAATAGCATTTGACAAAATTCTATACTCATTAGTGATAAAAAACTATCAAAAATGGCATTAGAGTGTATTTTATCAATTTGATAAAGAGCAGCTACCAAAACCCTACAATTAACTCTACACTTAATGGTAAAAGACTGTTTTCCCCCTAAAAATCAAGAACAAGACAAGGATGCCTGTTGTCATCACTCTTCTTCAACACAGTATTGGAAATTCTATCCAGTGTAAAAAAGCAAGAAATGCAAATAACAGCATGTAGATCAGAAAGGAAGAAATAAAATGTTTCTATTTGAAAGTAATATGATGGTCAACACAGAAAATCCCAAGGAATCCCAAGAAACTCTTAGAACTAAAAAGTGAGTTCACCAACATTGCAGCATACATAACTCAATTGTGTTTCTATATAATAGCAATGAACATGTGAAAGGTAAAATTTTAAATGCAGTATCATTTAAAGGCATTCAAGATATGCTATACTGAGGTGTAAATATTAAAAAATCATACAACTTTTATGCTAAAAACTACACAAACCAGATGAAAGATCTAAGCAAACAAACATACAGTGTTCACACATTTTAATAATCAACATAGTAAAGATGTTGATTCACATTTTTATAAAACTCAGGCAAGATATTTTTGTGGTTTTATGGACATGCTTATTCTAAAATTTATATGGAAAGACAAAGGCACTAGAATAGCTAAAGCAATTGTGAAAAATAGTAAATAGGAGGAATAAGTCCACCCCATTACAAAACATAATACAGAGCTACAGTAATCAAGACTGTGTGACATTGTCAGAAAGACAGACATACAGATCAATGGAACAGAAGAGAGAACACGGAAAAGTAAACCCACTTAATATGTCCAACTGACTTTTGACAAATATACAAGGCAATTCAATGAGGTCAACAAAAGATAGTATAGAATTGGGTATCTATTAAGACAAAAATAAATCTCTACCAGAACTTTAAATTATACAAAAATTAATACAAATCACACATTTACATATAAAATATAAAAATTTACCAAAATAAAATAGGAGAAAATCTTTGGGATCTGGGACAAAGCAATGAGTTCTTATATTTGATGAAAAAGTATAATCCATAATTAAAGAATTAATAAATTAGGATTCATCAAAATTTAAAACATTTTCTCTATGAAGAATTATGTTAAGAGAATGAAAATACAAACTATAAACTTGGAGAAAATATTTACAAATCACATATCTGACAAAGAATTAGTATCGAGAATAAATTTATAAATTCTCAAAACCGAATGATTAAAAAAAACAAGCAAAAGCCTAACAAACTGAAAATCAGTTACTTCTATTGGACTTCGGGAAGAATCAAAGTCTCAGGACAAACTACAACACAAAAATCTTTATATAAGAAGGAGTTTTTAGGGAAACCAAAAAACAAGAGAGACAAAATATCAAGGACACTAAAGATATGTGAAGCCTCTAACACTTAGAGCTACAGCAAGCATCATTACAGCCTTGCTCCTTACAACATAAAAGTAAAACCTCATACTTAAGTTCTATCCACCTTGATACCTATTATCCAATAAACATGTCCAATTTACAGCAAAAAAAAATACATGACATGATAAAAGGCAAGGAAAAATTCTGAAGAGACAAAGCAACACCAGAACCAGATTCAGATGTGACAAAAAAAAAAAAAAAAAAAAAAAAAAAAAAACAAACAGAATAATTAGACAAGTGATTTTAAATAACTATGACTAATATTTGAAGTGCTCTAATGGAAATAGGAAACAACATGCAAGATGGATAATGTAAGCAGAGATGTAAACTCTAACAAGGATTCAAATAGAAATGTTAGATGTTAAAATAACTGTAAACAAAATGAAGAATGCATTTAATGAGCTCAAAAATACAGTGGACATGGCCAAAAAAACAATCAGTAAACTTGAACCAAGTTACTAGAAACTTGCCAAGCTTAAATACTAAGAAAAAAGAAAAGAACAGAGTATCTAAGAACTATGTGACAGTTTCAAAAGATATACATATAATTGGAATACCAAGAGAAGAGAAAATGAGAAGATATATGTGAAGAAATAATGACTAAGAATCTTCCAAAATTAGTGACAGACACAAAACCACAGATCCAAAAAGCTCAAAGAAGACCAAAGAGAATAAATATATAAAATCTACACCTAGGCATATCATATTCAAACTGTAAGAATAAAGCCAGTGTCAGGGGGGAAGCCCACCTACCTACATAACCTATAGAGAGAGAAAAAAAAAAAAGAGTTACAGTGGATTTCTCATCAGAAACAAAGCAAAAAAGAACAGAGGGGAGTGAAAGAATTGGTTTTGGGGGTTCAAAAAAAAAACCTCACCAACCTAGATTTCTATATCCAGAAAAATTATTCTCCAAATGTGAAGAAATAAAAATATTCTCAGAAAAGTAACAACAATAATAAAACGGGGAATTCTTTGCCAGTAGAGCTGCCTGGCAAAAGTGTTAAACATTTTTCAGGGAGATAGAATCTACATTTAAAAGAAGAGCTTGAGAGAAAGAATAAGTAAAGGTAAAATAACAAATTTTCTTTTTCTTAATTGAGCTAAAGGATAAGTATTTGCTTAAATTAATAATAGCAACAATGTACTGTGTACTTATTGTAAATAGATGAATTAAATGGCAACAATGTCATAATGGACTGGAGGGATGATTTGAGAATAATCTCTTATAAGCTACCTTCACTACCTATAAAGCAATATGTATTATTTGAAATTTTTATTGAGATATAATTGCCATATAACATTGTGTAAGGTTGAGGTATACAAGGTGTTGGTTTGACACATTTTTTTAATATTGCAATATGAGTACTACAATAGTGTCAGCTAACACCTTTATCATGCCACATAATTATTTCTTTATTGTGTCAAGAATTGTTAAAATCTAAACAATATCCCCTGAATTCCTATATATACATATACATATATATCACATCTTCTTTATCCTTTTATCCATTAAAAAAACCTAGGTTATTTCTGAATCTTGGCTAGTGTGAATAATGTCACAATAAACATGGGTGTGTAGATGTCTCCCCAAGGTAGTGATTTCACTTCAGATGTATATCCAGGAGTGGGATTGCTAGATCAAATTTGCAGTTCAATTTTTAATTTTTTTAGGAATCCCCATAATGTTTTCAATAATGTCTGTAATAATTTACTTTCCCACCAATGGTGTATAAGGGTTCCCTTTTCTCCACACCCTCTAGAACATTTGTCATCTCTCATCCTTTTGATAAAGGCCATCCCTACAAATGTGAGGTGATGTTATGGTTTTGACCTGCATTTCCTGATGATTAGCAATATTGAGCATCTTTTCATATTATCTGTTGGCCATTTGTATCCTTTTTTTGGAAACATGTCTACCAAGTCCTTTCCCCATTGTTAACTGGATTTTTGGCTTTTCTGCAATTGAGTTGTATGCATATTGCATATATTTTGGATATTAGTCCCTTTTCAGATACATGGTTTGTGAATATTTTCTCCCATTTTCTAGGTTGCCTTTTCAATTTATTGACTGCATTTTTTGCTGTGCAGAACCCTTTAGTTTAATATAGTTCCATTTATTCATATTAACTTTTCTTGAGGTAAAATTGGTATACAATTGACCCTTAAACAATGAAGGAGATAGGGATGCTGACCGCCCCCCCCATGCAGTTAAAAAACCATGTATAACTATTGGCTTCCCCAAAACTTAACAACTAATAACCTATTGTTGACTAGAAGCCTTACCAATAAGATAGTCATTTAACACATATTTTGTATGTTTACGTATTATACACTCTACTCTTACGATGAAGTAAACCAGAGGAAAAATGTTATTAAGAGGGGTGCCTGGGTGCCTCAGTGTCTTAAGCCTCTGACTTCAGCTCAGGTCATGATCTCACTGTCTGTGAGTTCACCCCGCATCAGGATCTGTGCTAACAGCTCAGAGCCTGGAGCCTGCTTCATATTGTTTCTCCCTCTCTCTCTGCCCCTTCCCCCCTCTTTCTCTCTCTCTCTCTCCCTCTCTCAAAAATAAACAAACAAAAAATTTTTTAAAAGAACATGTTATTAAGAAAATCATAAAGGGGAGGAATTAGGATGGCAGAGTAGTAGGAGGACCCTAGGCTTGCCTGATCCCTCAAACACAGCTAGATCAACATCAAATAACTTTGAACACCTAGGAACTGATCAGAGGATTAAGAGAACAATCTACATATCTTGAGTCAGAAAACATGGCAAGTACCAGTGCAGAGATATGAATTGGGGGAGAGAAAAAGCCATATTGCTGCAGAAGGAAGGGAGTCCTTTTTGCAGAGTAGAAAAGGAGAGTAGCAGAGAGAGTAGCACATAGGGTTTGCACAAGAAAAGCAATCCCCCAAAACCATTGACTGGGGAATTGGGAGGCACTATTGCTAGTTATTGTAAACAGCAGAGCCCAAATTTAGAGGTTTTTAAAGTCCACGTCATTCGCCGGAGTCAAACCGGTGGGCAGCTGTGCTCCTGGAGAGAAGTAGGGCAGAGGCCCAGAAGCAGACAGCAGAGAGCCTGGTGTAGAGATCCCCTGGTTTGCAGTGGGAGAGAACTCTCTGCCTCCTGGTATGCATTTGGAATAGGGTATATTGCCTCTGCAAGGACAAAAGACCCAGCTGACACCTTTGAGGGCAGTTCAACAGCAGGGGACAGAAGCATGTGCAGAGGGCAGGTAACCTGGCAATAGCTTTCCCCTGTGCTTCACCATAAGCTCCAGGCACCCACATGGCTGTGTGACTGTTCCTCTGGGAAAGCACAGCACCAAGCGCAACACTGCAAGGCTAACCATGGGAGGAGGGGAGCAGGTCTGTGCCTTGCCGGCTCCTTTAAGATTTGGAGTTTTGAATCCCAGGTGCAGTGCCACAGATAAAAGACAGGAGAGCTGTGGTGCCAGGCATGCCAATGGCCCTGGCATAGAAGGGTTGAAGGAAGAGATCTGACAGAAGCCTGGGACACAAGAGGGAAAATTATTTGCTATTTTGTGAGGACTCCCTGAGCAGCAGCTGGTGCAAGCTACCCTCTCCACGGACAAGAGAGCAGGGTGATGCATCTTCCTAACCCCTCCCCAGCTCCCACCCCCCACCCACCAGCACAGTCAGTGCAGCACCGCCAGTGAAGTCTGGAGCCCCTTACACCAAACCTCAAACTCCCACCCCCACCCCCCACCTCCTGTGCCTGGCAAAAGCATCTTTACTAGGGCAGGTCTGTGAGGCAGCACAGTGAGCCTCTCCCTAGAGGACCAACACAGGTACCCTGTATGCAACAAGTTTACTGATCACAGAGTGTTCCAAAGCATCAGCTTCAGTTCTGGTGGAAACAGGACCAGGCTTTCTTTTTTTTGGCGGGGGGGGGGGGGGGGGGGGGGGGGGGAGGGAGAGGGGTGGTGGGTAGTGAGGGTGGTAGAATAGTTTTGGTTCACGTATTTGTTTTTTCATTTTCTTTTCTCATTTTTTGGTTCAAGCTTTTTTTTTTTCCCTTGCTTTCTTTTTCTTTGGAAACAGTCTTATAGTTTTTTGTTTGCTTTTTAATTCTCTTTCCTTATCTCTCTCTCTTTTTTTTTTTTTTTTGGATCAAGCATTTTTATTTTTTTAAATCAAGCTTATTTTAACAAAAATATCAAAGCATACCTAGCTAAAGGTCCAAATACTGTCCACTCCAAGCAAGGAGTAACTCTGCAGAGGACTGACATGAGAGAAAGTGTAGCCAAATCAACAGCAGAATGTACACAGCATAAAGCAAAAACACTTCCTGAAGCACCAGATCCTGGACAGTGTAGGATCCCTTATTAATAAAGCATTACTCTCAGTAGCAGGAAACGTAACAAGCTTTCACAACATGCAAAAGACAGAAACCTAGGCAAAATGACAAGACAGAGGAATTCTCCCCAAAAGGAAGATCAAAAAGAAACCACAGCCAGGGATTTGCTGAAAGCAGATAGAAGCAATATATGTAAACAATAATTTAGAACAGTCATAAAAATACTAGCTGGGCTTGAAAAAAGCATGGAAGGGGTGCCTGGGTGGCTCAATCAGTTAAGTGCCTGACTTCAGTTCAGGTAATGATCTCACGGTTCGTGAGTTTGTGCCCCACATTGGGCTCGGTGCTGACAGCTCAGAGTCTGGAGCCTGCTTCAGATTCTGTGTCTCCCTCTCTCTGCCCCTCCCCTGCTCATGTTCTGTCTCTCTCATCTCTCATAAATAAACGTTAAAAAATGTTTTTAATATTAAAAAAAGAAAAAAGCATAGAAGACATCAGAGAAACGTTTGTTGTGGAGATAAAAGATCTAAAATCTAGTAAGGTCAAAATAAAACATGCTGTAACTGAGATGCAAAACTGAATGGATGTAATCACAATAAGGATGGAAGTAGCAGAGGAACAAATAGGTGATATAGAAGATAAAATTATAGAAAATCATGAAGCTGAAAAGAAGAGGGAAAGAAAACTATTAGGTCATGAATATACACTTAGGGAATTCAGCAATTCAAAAAAGCACAATAATATACATAGCATAGGAGTCTCAGAAGAAGAAGAGAAGAGAAAAAGTGGCAGAAGATTTATGTGAACAAATTAAGCTGACAACTTTCCTAATCTGGGGAAGGAAACAGACATTCAAGTCCAAGAGGCATAGAAAACTCCCCTCAAAATCAACAAAAACATTGTATGGAAACCAATTTGACAATAAATTTCATATATAAATAAAAATAAAAAAATAAAAAAATAAAAAAAATCAACAAAAACAGGTCAACACCATGATACATCATGAAAGTGAACTTTCATGCATAGTGAAGCTTGCAAAATATAAAGATAGAGAATTCTGACAGCAGCTATGGACAAAATGTCCTCAACCTACAAAGGTAGACACATAAGATTAGCAGCAGACCTGTCCACAGAAACTAGGCAGGCCAGTGGGAATGGCATGATATATTTAAAATCCTAATGGGAAAAATATGCAGCAAAGAATATCTTATGTAGCAAGGCTGTCATCCAGAATAGAAGGAGAGATAGAGTTTCCAAGACAAGCAAAAACAAAAGGAGTTTGTAAACAATAAACCAGTTCTGCACAAAGTATTAAAGGCGACTCTTTGAGCAGGAAAGAGACATCAAAAGCAACAAAGACAAGAAAGGAAGAGAGATAATCTACAGGAATAGCAATATTAAAGGGAATACAATGGCACTAAATTCATATCTACCAAAATTACTCTGAATGTAAATGGACTAAATGCTCCATTCAAAAGATATAGGATATCAGAACGAATAAAAAACAAAACAAAACCCATCAATATGCTGCTTACAAGAGACCTATATGAGACCCAGAGACACTTCCAGATTGAAAGGGAGGGGGTGGAGAACCATTTATCATGCTAATGGACATCAAAAAAAGCCAGAGTAGCCATATTTCTATCAGACAAACTAAATTTTAAACCAAAGACTGTAATAAGAGATGAAAAGGGCATTATATCATAATAAAGAGGTCTATTCAACAAGATCTAACAACTGTAAATATCTATGCCCCCAACTTGGAGGAAGTCAAATATGTAAATCAATTAATAACAAACTTAAAGAAACTCATTAATAATAATACAATAATACTAGGGGACTTTAACAGCTCACTTATAGCAATGGACAGATCATCTAAGCAGAGATAAACAAGGAAACAATGGCTTTAACTGACACACTGGACCAGATAGATTTAATAGAGTGCACATGGAACATTCTCCAGAAGGGAACACATACTGGGTCACAAATCATGCTTCAACATGTACTTAAAGATTGAGATCACACCATGCATATTTTCAGACTACAATGCTACGAAATTTGAAGTCAACCACAAGAAAAACTTTGGGAAGACCACGAATACAGGTTAGGAGGTTAAAGAACATCCTACTAAAGAATGAATGGGTTAACCAGGAAATTAAAGAAGAAATTTTAAAAATACATGGAAGCAAATAAAAAAGAAAACACGAC
This sequence comes from Puma concolor, assembly GCF_028749965.1. Classification (NCBI taxonomy): domain Eukaryota; kingdom Metazoa; phylum Chordata; class Mammalia; order Carnivora; family Felidae; genus Puma; species Puma concolor. The sequence goes on from NC_141675.1 coordinate 93,007,959, forward strand.
AGTACGAAAGTTTAGGATGCAGCAAATGCAATCATAAAAGAAAAGTATACTGCAATACAGGCCTACAACAAGAAACAAGAAAATTTTCAAATACACAACCTAATCTTACACCTAAAGGAGCCAGGAAAATAACAGCAAATAAAGCCCAAAACCAACAAAAGAGAAATAAAGATTACAGCAGAAATAAATGATACTGAAATCAAAAAGCCAGTAGAACAGATCAACAAAACTAAGAGCTAGTCTTTCAAAGAATTAAAAAAATTGATAAACCCCTAGCCAGACTTATCAAAAAGGAAAGAGAAAGGCCCCAAACAAAATAATGAATAAAAGAGGAGCAATCACAACCAACACCACAGAAAAACAAAGAATTATAAGAGAATATTATGAGTAATTATATGCCAGCAAATTGGGCAATCCAGAAGAAGTGATTAAATTTTTAGAAACATATAAACTACCAAAACTGAAAAAGGAAGAGAGAAAATTTCAACAGACCCATAACCAGCAGAGAAATTCAATCAGTAATCAAAAATTTCCCAAGAAACAAGAGAGTCCAGGGCCAGATGGCTTCCCAGGAGAATTGTACCATACATTTAGAGAAGAATTAATACCTACTCTTCTGAAACTCTTCCAAAAAATAGAAACAGAAGGAAATTTCTAAACTCATTCTATGAGACCAGCATTCCTTTAATTCCAAAATCAGATAAAAACTCCACTAAAAAGATCAGTATCCTTGATGAACCTGGATGCAAAAAATTCTCAAAAATATACTAGCAAGTTGAATTCAATGATACATTAAAAGAATTATTCACCACAGTCAAGTGGGATTTACTCTTGGGCTGCCAACGTGGTTCAATATTTGCAAATCAATCATGTGATATACCACATTAATAAAAGAAAAGAAAAGATCCTGTCAACAGACACAGAAAAAGCATTTGACAAAATACAGCATCGTTTCTGAATAAAAACCCTAAAGAAAGTCGGGATAGGAGGAACATGCCTCAACATCATAAAAGCCACATATAAAAGGTTCACAGTTAATATCATCCTCAATGGAGAAAAACTGGGAGCTTTTCCTCTGAGGTTAGGAACACAACAAGGATGTCCACTCTCACCACTGTTGTTCAATAGTGTACTGAAAGTCCTACCCTCAGCAATCCAACAACAGAAAGAAATAAATGCATCTAAATTGGCAAGAAGTCAAACTTTCACTCTTCACAGACAACATGATACTCTATGTGGAAAACCTGAAAGATTACAACAAAAAAACTGCTAGAACTGATACATGGATGCATCAAAGTAGCAGGATGTAAGATCAATCAATATACAGAAATCTGTTACATTTCTATACACCAATAATTAAGCAGCAGAAAATCAAGGAATCAATTCCATTTATAAATGCACTAAAAACCATAAGACACCTAGGAATAAACCTAACCAAAGAAGTAAAAGATCTGTACTTGGTTAAGCATCCAACTCTTGATTTCTGCTCAGGTCATAATCTCACAGTTCTTGAGATTGAGCTCCACATGGGGTTCTTCACTGACAGCTTGGTGCCTGGCTGGGATTCTCTCTCTCCCTCTCTCTCTGCCACTTCCCCACTCATGCTCTCTCTCTCAAAAATAAGCAAACATTTTTTAAAAATCAAAAAATATAGGGGTGCCTGGGTGGCTCAGTCAGTTAAGCGTCCAACTTCAGCTCAGGTCACGATCTCGCAGTCCGTGAGTTCGAGCCCTACGTCAGGCTCTGGGCTGATGGCTCGGAGCCTGGAGCCTGCTTCCGATTCTGTGTATCCCTCTCTCTCTGCCCCTCCCCCATTCATGCTCTGTCTCTCTCTGTCTCAAAAATAAAAATAAACATTAAAAAAAATTTTTTTTAAATCAAAAAATATAAAACCAGAGAAGCAGAAAAGGGGGAAAGAGCAGAAAAGAAATAAAGCACAAATACAGAAAACAATTACAAACATGGTAGATATTAATTCAATTATACCAATAATTTAAATAAAAATTATCTTTGTAAGCAAATTAAAAGAGAGATTTTCAAAGTAAATTTAAAAACAATCAAGTATATGCTATATAATCAAAAACTCAAAAATACTGACACAGTGGGGTTCAATGTAAAGGGGGAGTAGAAAGACATACCATCTAACACTAATCAAAAGAAAGCTGAAGTAGTTATATTAATTTTAGACAAAATGGACTTCAAAACAAGGAATATTGTTAAGGATAAAGAAGGGCGTTAAATAATGATAAAAGAATTCTCCAAGAAGACATAGCAGTTTTTAATGTGTGTACCTAACAGATATCAAAGTACATAAGGAAAAATTAACAGAAATGCAAGAAAAGAAAAATTCACTAATAGAGTTGGAAACTTCAACACCCATCTTTCAGTAACTGATGGATCAAGCAGGCAGAAAATAAGTTAGAATATAGGTGACCAAAAACAACACCATCAATCCACTTGAACTAATTGACATTTATAGATTATCCCAACTAACAAAAGTAAAAAATATTGTCAGGTTCACATAAAATATTCACTAAGACAAACACATTCTAGATCATAAAACACACCTTACCAATTTTTAAAATAGAAAGTATGCAAACTACATTCTCAAAAATGATGGTATTAAGCTAGAAATCAAATGTAGAAAAGTAGGTAGAAAATTCCCACACATTTAGAGATAAAATCTAAATAGAGCACAGTTCAAAGAAGAAATTACAAATTAAATTTTTAAATATAGTATATAAATGAAAGCACAACTAATCAAATCTTATGAGATGCAGCAAGAGAAGTGCTTACAGAAAATGTTATAGCACTAAATGAATGTTTTGGAAAACGAGATATAAATCATTAATATCACACCTCAGGAAACTTGAGAAAGAAGAGCAATTAAAACTTAAGGAGAATAAAGAAATAGCAAAAATTGGAGAAATAAAACAAACAGAAAAACAATTGAGAAAATTAACCAAACCCAATGCTGGTTCTTTGAAATGATTGAAAAAACTGATAAACCTCTAACCAGACTAATCAAGAGAAAAAGAAAGAAAAATTGCCAATATTGGAAACAAAGGAAGATGACTATACTAATCGCATGTACATTAAAGGGATCATTAAAGAAAATGATGAAAAATTCTATGTCTACAAGTTTGAAAATCTAGATAAAATAGACTAATTCCTACTAAATTTCTACTAAAACTCACACAAAAGAAATCAATAATCTTAATAGGCCTAGATCTATTAAGGAAATTGAATCAGTAATTAATAAATTTCTAAAAAAAGCACCAGGCTGAAACAGGTTTATTCTACTCAACATTTAAGGAAACAAATTATATCAATTGTCTACAAGATCTTCCAGAAAACAGAAGCACAGGCAAAACTTCCTAACCCATTCTATGAGGCTAGCATAGTGTAATACCAAAACCAAAGACATAACAGTAATAGAAAACTAGAAACCAGTAACTCTCAAAAACTTAATGAAAACATTCTCAACAGAATATTAATCAATCAAATTAAAAAATGTATAAAAAGAATTTAATACCAAAAACTATCTAATTTATTCTAGGTATGCAAAGCTAGTTCAATATTTGAAAATTAATTAATATAATCAATCATATCACCAGTCTAAAGAAAAGAGGTCATTATCAATAGATTCAGGAAAATCATTTGAAAAAATCCAACATTCATTCCTGAGAAACTCTCAGTAAACTAGCAATAGAGAGGAGCTTCTTCAACTTGATAAATAGCAACTAGATGCTTTTCCCCTCAGCATCTAATAAATAAAGAGAAACTAGATGCTTTTCCCCTCAGATCAGGAACAAGGGAAGGATGTCCCCTCTTACCACTCCTATGCAACATTGTATTGGAAGACCTAGTTAATGCAATATGACAGTTAAAAAGAAGTAATATTTACTCATATTGAGAATAAATACATAAAACTATCTATATTCACAGAAGACCATCATAGTCTTATGTAGAAAATTCTGAAAAATTGACAAAAACAACCTCCTAAAACTGAAAAGCAATTATAATAAGGATTCAGAATACAGGACAATTGCTATCAGTTGCTTTTCTATATACCACAAGTAAACAGAATTTGAAATTTAAAACATATAATGCCATCTATAATAGCACTAAAAACAATGAGTTACATAGATGTGATTCTAACAACATATATACACAATGTATAAGCAGAAACTTCAAAAAATCTAACAAAAATCAAATGAAAGGATATTCTATGTTGACAGATTTGAAAACTTGATTTTGTTACTATGTCCATTATTCTCAACTAGATCTATAGATTGATTCAAGGTTAATCAAAACACCCAAAAGTTTTCTGTAAATACTGACAAAATAATTCTAAAGTTTATATGGAAAGAGAAAAGACCCAGACTAGCCAACACAATACAGAAGAGGAAGGAGGTGAGAGAAGGGGAGAAAGAAGAGGCAAGGCAATGGGGAGAGGGAAAGAAGTGGAGAAGGAATGGGAAGAAAAACAATGACAATAATACAGTTGGAGGATTCATGCTACTAATTCCAAGACTTATTTCAAAGTGATTAAAATCTAATGATAGCACCATACCAACAAAAGAATAGAAACACAGATCAATGGAATAAACTATTTAGTCCAAAAATAGACACATACAAATGAAGTCAACTGAGTTTTGACAAAAACCAAAAGCAACTCATTGAAGAAATTATAGTCTTTTCAACAAATGGTACTTAAACCATATGTACATCCATATGTTCATAAAATGAATCTAGACATAGACTTTACATCTTTCACAAAGATCAAAATTGATCATAAACTTTAATGTAAAATACAAAACCGCAAAATTTCTAGAAGCAAACACAGGAAAATGTGACATGATATGAATTTAGCAATGAATTTTAATATATAACACCAAAGCACAATCCATGAAATAAAAAGTGTTAAATTGGACTTCAGTAAAATTATAAACTTCAGGGTGCCTGGGTGGCTCAGTCGGTTGAGCTTCCGACTTTGGCTCAGTTCTCCCAGTTCATAAGTTCAGGTTCTGCATCGGGCTCTGTGCTGACAGGTTGCTCAGAGACTGGAGCCTGCTTAGGATTCTGTGTCTCCTTCTCTCTCTGATCCTCCCCAGCTTGCACTCTCTGTCTCTCAAAAATGAATAAATGTAAAAAAAAATTATAAACTCCTGCTCTGCAAAAGGGACTGTTAGGAGAATTAAAAGACATGCCACAGACTTAGCAAAATATATGCAGAATACATATTCGATTAGGGACTTATATCCAAGGTATATAAAGAACACTTAAAACTCAACAATAAGAACACAACCAAATAAAGTTTAAAATGGGCAAAAGATCTGAATGGATGCCTCACCAAAAAAGATAAACATGTGGAATAAGCAGATGAAAAGATGCTCAACATCATCTGTCATTAGAGAATTACAAATACTACAACAAGATGACTCTATACACCTATTAGAATGGCTAAAAATCCAAAACACAATACCACATGCTAGCAAGGATATGGAGCAACAAGAATTCTCATTTATTCCTGGTGGAAATGCAAAATCGTACAGCCATTTTGGAAGACAATTTGGCAGATTCTTACAAAGCTAAAAATAGTCCCATTTGATCCAGCAATTGTTCTCTTAAGTATTTTCTCACCTGTATTGAAACCAAGGAAATCTGTATGCAAATTTTTATATCAGCTTTCTTCATAATCATAAAAACTGAAAGTGACCACGATGTCCTTTAATAGGTGAATGGATAAACAAATCAGTACAAACATGCAATGTAATATTATTCAGCAATTTTTAAAAAATGAGCTATTAAGTGGCTAAAAGACATGGAAGACACTTAAGTACATATAGCTTAGTAAATAAAGACTGCCTGAAAGGACTGTGTGTGTGTGTGTGTGTGTGTGTGTGTGTGTGTGTGTGTGTGTATAAAAGTATAATTATATGACATTCTAGAAAAGGCAAACTATAGAGGTGGTAATAACATCAGTGGTTGCAAGATGCTCAGGGAAAACGGGAGAAGGTTGAATATATGAAGCACAGGATTCTTATGATGGTGAAACTATTCTTTATCAAACTGTAGTGGTGGAATACATGATATTATGCATTTGTCAAAAACAACACAAATTTACAGCACAAAGAATGAACCTTAGTGTATGCAAGTTTTTAAAATTACGTTTTTAGAGTTCAGAGGATCCCAAGAGGGAATGAAGACTATAATGAAATCATCTAATTCTATTATAAATGTATGAAACAACTTCAGTGAAACAACTTGAATGAAGACAGTTGAGGGACAAAAGGGTTACCTAAATAATTATGGAAATGAGTACATTTCCATATGAGTACAAGAGTACATGAGTACAAGACTAAAGACAAAAAGAATTACACATAAACACTATATTCTAGTTGATAAAGTTGCTTCCCTCAGGGATATGGATTAGTAATTCTGATACTAATATACATGGATGCCAGAATTGAACAAATAAGTAAAGGAGGAGTAGGAGCCAAGTTTCTCAGTGTTTGGTTAGAAATTCATAAATAAACAACAGGAGGAATGACCCATACGGTGATGAATTACAGTTGGAGACATCAAGATGAATTCATATTTATCTTAATATAGATACAAATAGGTAAATATTTATAAACATTTGTAGATATTTTTATAGACGTGGGTTAGTATATAAACATATATTTCCTTGCTATGTTAGCTGAGCAGGCCTAGAAGCAACCACAGTCCAATAGCAATGAGCACACCTAGTATTCATATTTTGGTTCCTAATATAATAAAATGAAAATGGAAAAATGGCTGATTCTAGAACTGGGGCATAAAGTATATGAGTCTGGAGTAACAAGTAAAGAAGTGTTTAAAATTCCTTAAAGTCTATAATGTTGGGGTATGCTAAAGGGATACAGAAGCCAGTGAAAGAGTTCATGACAACCAAAGTTAGAACAAAAAGAGCAACAAAATAATAAACTAGAATTAGATTATAATCCAAGGTGTGAAATAAGATTTTATGAGTCCATATTATTACAAATAAATTATTGATTGAATGAGTCAATGAATAAATACATAAATAAATAAATGGGGAAGAGATAAATCTCCTTTGCAAATAAATTCCAAATAATTTCTAAAGATACTCTGCCTTTAAGGAGGTAGAGCATAAACTTCCACTCTTTACATGTAGGCTGTGCATAATGACTCCCTCCAAAGAGAACAGTATGGAAAAGTGGAAGAAATAGTAACTTTATAGTGGAATAACCTGACAAACACTACCTCAGCCAAGTGCCCAGAGTCAGTATCAATAGCGTTAAATCATACTGATAGCAATGTACCCTTGAAATGATGGAAGAGCACTTTACCTCTCTTATCATCTTCCACAAAACTCATACCCACAGTCCAATCATGAGAAAAACATCAAGTTCCAATAGAAGAACATCATACAAAATGTTTGACCAGGGAGCCCTCCAAATTGTGAAAGCTATTAAAAACAACAAATCTAAGAAAATGTCAAAGCCAAGTGCCTAGGAAGATATGACAATTAAATGTAACATGGTATCCTGGATTGGATCCTGGAACAGAAAAAGAAAAGTAAAAACTAAGGAAATCCAAATAAATTATGGACTTTAACAATAAAGTCTGTACTATCTTTCATTTATTCTGTAAATTGAAAACTGTTCTTAAAAATTAGTCTATTAAATAAATAACCCAAATAAAGAATGGTAAAATACACAAATAGACATTTCAATGAACAGTTTATATACAGATGGCTATTAAACACATGAAAAGATGTCCAACAAGATGAGACAGGAGGGAACTGTAAATTAAAACCACAATGACAGGAAAAGAATAGTGAACCCTGATTTAGACTCCCATAGATAAAGTCAATTAATATTTAACAAAGATCAATGGAAATACAATGGAGCAAAGACTGTCTTTAACAAATTGTATTAGAACTGGACATCCACATGAAAAAAATTCAATCTAGACAAAGACCTTATGCCTTTCACAAAAACTAACTCAACATGGATCATAGACCTATACACAAAACATAAAACATAAAACTACAAAACTTCTAGAAGATAACATAGGACAAATCTAGGTGAACCTTGGATATGGTGACACCTTTTTAAGTGCAACACCAAAGGCATAATCTGTCAAAGAAATAACTGATAATCCGGACTTAATTAAAATAAAAAATTTCTGCTTTGTGAAAGACAATATCAAGAGAATTAAAAGATGAGCCACAGACTGGGAGAAAACATTTGCCCAAGAAACATTTGATAAAGGATGGTTATCCAAAATCAAAAAGAATTCATTTTTTTAATTTGTATTTATTTTTGAGAGAGAGCAAGAGAGAGACAGAGTATGAGTGGGGGAGGGCAGAGAGAGAGGGAGACACAGAATCCAAAGCAGGCTCCAGGCTCTGAGCTATCCATACAGAGCCCAACACAGGGCTCAAACTCACAAACCATGAGACCATGACTGAGCCGAAGTTGGACACTTAACCAACTGAGCCACCCAGGCACCTCTAAAATCAAAAAGAACTCTTCAAACTCAGTAAGAACAATAAAAAAACAAACAATCCAGTAAAAAAAAAAAGAGGGGGGGGAGGGCAGAGAGCTTAATGGATGTCTCACCAAAGAAGATACACAGAGGGCAAATAAGCATATAAAAAGATGTTCCACATCATATGTAATTAGGGAAACACAAACTAAAACAATAAAGACATACGACTATACACTTATTAGTATGGCCAAATCTGGAACACAAAAAATACCAAATGTGGGTGAGGATGTGGATCAACAGGAACTCTCACTGCTAGTGGGAATGTAAAATGGTACAGCCACTTTGGAAGATAGGGCAATTTGGGAGTTTCTCAAAAAACTAAAAATATTCTTATCATAGGATCCAGTAACCTTGGTATTTAACCAAAAGAGTTGAAAACATATGTCCACACCTACATGTGGATGTTTATATTTAGAAAAGTTTTATTCATAATTGCGAAAACTTAGAAGCAACCAAGATGTCAGTCTGTAAGTGAACAGATAATATGAAATGTTGAAATGAAACAGTGAAATGAAATGGAATAACCTTAAATACATATTACTAAGTGAAAGAAGCCAATCTGCAAAGGCTACATACTGTGTGATTCTAACTATATGACATTCTGGAAAAAACTACAAAAACAGTAATAAGACAGTAGTTAGTAGGGTGAAATAGAGGCAGAGATGAAGAGGCAGAGTACAGTGGATTTTTAGGGCAGTGACTACTCTGTATGATAATTATGGATATATGTTATTATACACTTTGTCCGAATCAATGACAATATCTTGGTTCTGAATTTGTATTATAGTTTTGAAGATGTTACTACCATTGGGTGAAACTGGGTAGGGAATATGTGGGATCCCTCTGTATTATACATTATAACTGCACATGAATCTATAGTTATCCATTTTTTTATGCCCCTTGGCGTAGCAAGGGGCAGCCCAGATAGGGCTGGATTCTGCAAAATTTTAATAAAAATAACTGAATTAGAATGTCTAATTCTGATCAAGGTAAAATATCCTCTTTTCTCCCAAGTCCTCTGCTTACAACTAAAAACCCTAATGAATAGCACATAGTTGGAAGCTAGAAAGATGGCAAAGTAGGATCCTAAGCTCATCTTGTCCCACAGATACAAGTAGATAACACTCACATCAGCATAAACAACCCAGAAAATGAGCTGAAGACTGGCAGAACAAACTCCACAACTAAAGGTAGAAAAGAGGCCACACTGAAGAGGGTAGGAAGGGTGAAGTCACAGATTTGGAGTGAAATGGACCATCACCTCTCGTGGTAGAGAACAATCCAGTGGCATAAAGAAGAGTGAAAAATAGACTGTCACACTGGGGAGTCCACACAGGGAAGAGGAATGCCTATAATATTTGGCTTTGAAAGTGAGAGAGAACAAATCTCGTGAATTCTTACAACCAGTGAGACTTAAAGCCTAGAAATTTTTTAGTCAGTGGTCTCCACTCTGTGAGGCCCAGAGGCATCAGGAAATGAAGTCACTGCCCTTAAAGAGACAGCCCAAGAAACATCTAGTGGAAATACAGTGTGGATGCAGCAGTTTGAAAAATGCCAGGGGCAGACAGGAAGGAGAGTTATTTACTCATCTCAGAAAGTGGCTTGGAGAGGCAGGGATCATGGAAGATACCTCCAGTAACAAAGGAGCTGGCAGGCAACACTTCCTTCCCCAGCTCTAACACCCCCCCACCCCCGCAAAAACACATGGCCACTTGCAGGAACCAGCATGGTGCCTACACTAGCTATCTAACCTGCTTACACCAAGCCCCATCTACCTGCACTTCAGCTGATGTGTCTTTCCCACTTTCCTTAGTTCCAGTGCTGCAAGACTCCTCCCCTAGAAGTCCTGCAAAAACCCCACCAAGTCCCCATCTCCTGACCTGCACATTTTGTGGAACCTCAGTTCTAGTGGCAGCAGCAGGCCTCATTTCACAAGACCTGTGCACACTTTTTTAAAATGTACCCCACCTGGCTGGGGATAAAACACTGCCCACAACAGGCAAAGAGAACCTCTATAGATGACTGGTATGAAGGATAAAAGCCAGGACTCAACAGCAAGGCACACACAATGCACATAAGAGATACCCCTGAAGTGACAGGTCTTAGGCAACATAGGAGCCCACACTACAGGGCACTATAAGACTTCTTCTTCATAAAGCCAATACTTTCAAGAACAGGAGATATAGCTGACTTTTCTAATACACAGGAACATACACAGAGAGTTAGACAAAATGAGGAGATAGAAGAAGAACAAAACAAATGAAAGAACAGAACAAAACAACAGAAACAGACCTAAACAAAATGGATACAGGTACTATGCCAGAGAGAGAATTTAAAGTAATGATCATAAAGGTACTCACTGGACTTGAGAAAAGAGTGGTGGACATCAGTTAGACCCTTAACAAAGAGATAAAAAAGAACCAATCAGAGATAAAAGAACACAATAAATGAAATTAAAAATATACTTGATGGAATAAATAGCAGGCTAGAGGAAGCAAAGGAATGAATTAATGACCTGGAAGACAGAGTAATGGAAAGTAATAAAGCTGAACAAGGGAGACAAAAAAGAATTATGTAAAATAAGAACAGACTTAGGAAGCTCAACAACTCTAACAAGCATGGTAACATTCGCATTATAGGGATCTCAGAAGGACAGAGTGAAAAAGAAATATTTATTGGAAGAAATAATAGCTAAAAACTGCCCTAATCTGGGGAAGGAAACAGAAATCCAGATCCAAGAGGCACAGAGATTCCCCCAATAAAATTAATCCAAGGAAACAGTTTTTTAAACTAAAGAAAGCAGCAAGAGAAAAGGAGAGTTACATACTTAAAAGGCTACCAGCAGATTTTTCAGCAGAAACTCTGCAGGCCAGATGAGAATGGCATGATATATTCAAAGTGCTAAAAGGAAAAAATCTGCAGCCAAGAATCCTCTATCCAGAAAGGCTATCATTCAAAATAAAAGGAGAGATAAAGTGTTTCTCAAACAAACAAAAACTAAAGGAATTCATGACTACTAAACCAGTCCTACAAAAATATTAAAGGGAACCCTTTGAATAGAAAGGAAACAACATCAGTGAGAGTATAAAAAGGTGGAAGCACAGAATTGGTAAAAAAAAAAAAAATAGTAAGTATATCTGTAAAAATCAGTCAAGGAATTCAAGAAATGAAAGGGTATAAAATATGACACCATATACCTAAGTACATGGGTAGGAGAGGAGTAAAGAATGGATTCAAAGTTAAGTGACCATCAACTTAATGTAGGCTGCTATATCAAGAAAATGTTATATACAAACCTAATAGTAACCACAAATCAAAACCACTAATAGATATGCAAAGAATAAAGAGAAAGGAATACAAGTATGTCAGTAAAGCAAGCCAACAATCTATGAAAGAGATCAAGAGAAGAAAGGATCAGAGGAAAACTACAAAAACAATGACAAAACCGGTAACAAAATGACAATAAATACATATCTATCAGTAATTACTTTGAATGAAAATGGACCAAATGCTTCAATCAAAAGACAGAGTATATAAAAAAAAAAGACAGGGTGACAGAGTATATAAAAAAAAAAACAAGACCCATCTATTTGCTGCCTATAAGAGATTCATTTCAGACCTAAAGATACCTGCAGATTGAAAGTGAAGGGATGGAGAAATATCTATCATTCAAATGGATGTCAAAAGTAAGCTAGAGTAGCAATACTTATATCAGACAAAATTGACTTTAAAACAAAGACTGTAACAAGAGACAAAAGGACACGGTACAATATACAGGGGACAATGCAACAAGAAGATATACATTGGTAAGTATTTATGGGCCCAACAAGACAGTATTCAAATACATAAAAGTTAATAACAAAATAAAGGAACTAATCAATATTAATACAATAGTAGGGAACATTAACATCCCACTTACATTAATGGATATATCATCCAAACCAAAAATCAGTAAGGAAACAGTGCTTGAATGACACATTGGACCAAACGTATTTAACAGATATATTCAGAACATTCCATCCTAAAACAGCAGAAAACACATTCTTTTCAGGTGCACATGGAGTATTCTCTAGAAGAAATCACATATTAGCCCACAAAACAAGCCTCAACAAATTCAAGAAAATTGAAGTCATAACCTGCATCTTTTCTGACCACAATGCTATGAAACTAGAAGTCAACCACAAGAAAAAATTGAAAATAACAAAAATACATAGAGGTTAAATAACATGGTACTAAACAATAAATGGGTCAACCAGGAAATAAAAGAATAAAACAGTACATGGAAACAAATGAAAATGAAAGCACTATAATCCAAAACCTAATGCAGCAAAAATAATTCTAAGAGGAAAATTAATAGCAATACAGCAATACAGAAGCAAGAAAAATCTAAAAGAAAAAAAAAAACCTAACCTTACACCTAAAGGGGCTAGAAAAAGAACAACCAACAAAACCCAAAACCTGCAGAAAGAAGGATATAATAAAAAATTAGAGGAGAAATAAATGAGATAGAAACTTCAGAAAATCAATAGAACAGATTAATGAAACCAAGAACTGACCCTTTGAAAAGATAAACAAAATTCATAAACCTCTAGCCATATTCAAAAAAAATAGAGAAAGTACTGAAATAGATAAAATCAGAAATGGAAGAGGAGTAATAAGAATGAACACTACAGAAATACAAACTATTGTTAAGACAATACTATGAAAAAAATATAGGGGCGCCTGGGTGGCTCAGTCGGTTGAGCGGCCGACTTCGGCTCAGGTCATGATCTCACGGTCCGTGAGTTCAAGCCCCGCGTCGGGCTCTGTGCTGACAGCTCCGAGCCTGGAGCCTGTTTCAGATTCTGTGTCTCCCTCTCTCTGACCCTCCCCCGTTCATGCTCTGTCTCTGTCTCAAAAATAAATAAACGTTAAAAAAAAAAAGAAAAAAATATACATCAACAAATTGGACAACCTAGAAGAAATGGTTAAAGTACTAGAAATATATAACCTCCCAAAGGTAAAGCTAGAAGAAGCAGAAAATTTGAACAAACTGATTAGAAGCAAAGAAATGGAACCAGTAACCCAAAAACTCCAAACAAACAAAAGGATCAGATGGCTTCACAGGCCATTTGTATCAAACATTTAAAGATGAGTTAATACCTATTCTTCTCAAACTATTCCAAAAAATAAAAAAGGAAAAACCTCCAAATTGAGGCTAACATTACTCTGATATCAAAGCCAGATAAAGATATAATAAAAAAAGAGAACTACCGGCCAATAACTCTGATGAACACGGATGCAAAAAATCTCAATAAAATACTAGCAAATCCAATCCAACAGTACATTAAAAGAATCACTCAACACAATCAAGTGGGATTTATTCCTGAGTTAAAGGGTGGTTCAATAATCACAAATCAATCAGTAAGAGAAAGGATAAAAACTATATGATCATTTCAATATATGAAGAAAAGCATTTGACAAAGTACAACATTCACTCATGATAAAAATCCTCAACAAAGCAGATCTAGAGGGAACATACCTCAACTAAATAAAGGCCTTATATGAAAGGCCAACATCATTATCCAACAACATACTCAATAGGGAAAAACTGAGAACTTTTCCCCTAAGATCAGGAACAAGACAAGGATGTCCACTCGCATCCAAATTGGTAAGGAAGAAGTATTTCAGAGGACATGATACTATATAATAGAAAAACCTAGACACTAGTGTCTCACTAGACACTAATAGAAACAGCAAAAGACAACTAGAACTGATAAATGAATTCAGTAAAGTTGTAGGATATAAAATCAATGTACGGAAATCTTTTGCATTTCTATACACTAATAATGAAGCAGCAGAAAGAGAAATTAAGAAAAAATCTCAATTACAACTGCACCAAAAATAAATAAATAAATAAATAAATAAATAAATAAATAAATAAATAAATAAAATATCAGGAATAAACTTAACCAAAATGAAAGACCTGTACTCTGAAAACTATAAAACACTAATGAAAGAAATCAAAGATGACACAAATAGAAAGATACTCATGCTTATGAATTAGAAGAATATTGATAAAATGACTATACTACCCAAAGCAATCTATACATTTAATGTAATCTATATCAAAATACCAACAGTATCTTTCACAGAGCTAGAACAAATAATAGTAAAATTTGTACAGAACCACAAAAGAACTGAAAAGGACAAAGAAATCTTGAAAGAAAACCAAAACCGGATGTATCACAATTACAGACTTCAACTTATATAACAAAGCTGTAGTAATCAAAACAGTGTGGTACTGGCACAAAAACAGACACACAGATCAATGGAACAGAATAGAAAGCACAGAAATAAACCCACGATTATATGGTCAAATAATCTTCAAAAAAGCAGCAAAGTATATACAATGGGGAAAAAGTCTCTTCAACAAGTGGTACTGGGAAAACTGGACAGCTACATGCAAAAAAAAAATAAAACTGGGCCACTTTCTTACACCATGCACAAAATAAACTCAAATGGATTAAAGACCTAAACTTGAGACAGGAAATCATAAAAATCCCAGAAGAGAAAACAGTCAGTAATTTCTTTGACAATGGCCTTAGCAACATTTTTCTAGATATTCTCCTGAGGCAAGGGTAATAAAAGCAAAAATAAACTACTGGAACTTTGTCAAAATAAAATGCTTCTGCAGAGTGAAGGAAACAATCAACACAACTAAAAAACTAAAACAATAACCTATGTAATGGGAGAAGATATTTGCAAATGACATATCCAATAAAAGGTATTTAAAACATATAAAAACTTCATATAACTCGACATCCAAAAACAAATAATCCAGTTTATTTTATTTTTTTTTTATTTTTATTTTTTTTCAACGTTTATTTTACTTTTGGGACAGAGAGAGACAGAGCATGAACGGGGGAGGGGCAGAGAGAGAGGGAGACACAGAATCGGAAACAGGCTCCAGGCTCCGAGCCATCAGCCCAGAGCCCGACGCGGGGCTTGAACTCACAGACCGCGAGATCGTGACCTGGCTGAAGTCGGACGCTTAACCGACTGCGCCACCCAGGCGCCCCAATAATCCAGTTTAAAAATGGGCACAATTTATGAATAGACGTTTCTCCAAGAAGACATACAGAGGGCCAACAGACACATGAAAAGATGCTCAACATCACTCATCAACAGGGAATTACAAATCAAAACCACAATGAGATATCACCTCACACCTGTCAGAATGGCTAAAACGAACAACACAAAAAACAAAAGGTGTTGGCGAGGATGTAGAGAAAGGGGAACCCTTTTGCACTGTTAGTGGAAATGCAAACTGATACAGCCTTTGTGAAAAATGGTATGAAGATTCCTCAAAAAGTTAAAAATAGAACTATCCAGAGATTCAGCAATTACATTACTAGGTTTTTACCCAAAGGACACAAAAATACTAATTCATAAAGGATACATGCACCCCCAGGTTTTTTCCAGCATTATCCACAACAGCCTAATTATGGAAACAGCCCAAGTGTCCACTGACCAATGAATGGATGTGGTAATATATATACATACAATCGAATATTTCTCAGCCATAAAAAAAGAATGAAATCATGCCATTTGCAATGACATGGATGGAGTTAGAGAATATTATGGTAAGTGAAATAAGTCAGAGGAAGACAAATACCATGTGATTTCACTCAAATGTGAAATTTAAGAAACAAATAAAGGGCACCTGGGTGGTGCAGTCAGTTGAGCATCCAATTGTTGATTTTGGCTCAGGTCATGATCTCACGGTTCATGGAATTGGGCCCTGCATTGTGCTCTGTGCTGAAAACATGGAGCCTGCTTGGGGGATTCTCTCTTGCCCTCCCTCTCTCTCTATCTGCCCTTACCTTACTCATGCTCTCACTCTCTGTCTCATAATAAATAAGTAAACATTTTTTTAAAAAGAAACAAAAGAAATGCACAAAAGGAAAAAAAGAGAAAGACAAACTAAGAAATAGATTCTTAACCATAGATAACTGATGATTACCAGAAGGGAGGTAGGAAGGGGGATGGTTGAAATAGAAGATGGGTATTAAGGAGTGCACTTGTCGTGATGAACACTTGGTAATGTATGCAATTGCTGAATCACTATATTGTACACCTAAAACTAATATTACACTATATGCTAACTATCCTGGAATTTTAAAAAAATGTTTATGACTAAACCTAACAAAAATGTGGAAGACCTCCTCAGAGAATTTATAAATGTTATTTAGAGAAATCAAAGAAGACCTAAGGAAATGGAGGGATATAATATATGCCACTGTTCATCAACTGAATGAATCAATGTTGTCATTGTCCATGACAATGAACCAATATTGTCATCCCCCATCTTCGTGGAATATGTTATTTCTCCCCAAACTAATCTACAAATTCAAAATAATTCTTTTTTTTTTTTCTTATTTATTGTGTATCTGGAGGTTTGAACCTCTTAATCTCATTTACTTATTTGGCCCATCCCTGCCCTTCCCTGGCAACCACTAGTTTGTTCTTTGTATTTATGAGTCTATTTCTGTTTTGTTTTCTCTTTTAGACTTCATATGTAAGTGATATCATATTGTATTTGTCTGACTTATTTTTATTTAGCATAACACCCTCTAGGTCCATCCATGCTATCACAAATGGTAAGAGTTCTTTCTTTTCATGGCTGAGCAATATTCTATTGTGTGTGTGTGTGTGTGTGTGTGTGTGTGTGTGTGTGTGTGTGTTTCATAACTCGGCTATTATAAATGTTACAGTGAATATAAGGATCCATATATCTTTTCAGATCAGTACGTCAAATCAAAATATCAGGAAATCTGTGGAATTTGACAAGCTATTTCTAAAATTTAAGTGGAAATAAAAAAGTTAAATTTAAGCAAGTGAATTAAAGTAGAATGGTTAATCAAACTGAAGAATATTCACTAAGTTGAATACTACATAACAGTGAAAGTAATAAACTATAGCTACATGCAACCTGGCTGAAATTACAAATATAACATTGAGCAAAAGAAGCTATACATAAACAACTGTATACGTATGGTATCACATTTATAACTTCCCAAAGAACAGGCAAACTAATCTGTAGTGTTTGAAATCAGGATAGTATTATACCTGGGGTTAGTGATTGAAAGATAAAACGGAGTGGGGGGGTAGTTTCCATAGTTATAGTAATTTTATGTTTCTTGATTTTTGTGTTTGTTACATGGGTATAAAATTATTTCATGTGTACACTTAATATTTACATAGTTTATTTTTTTAATGTAGCTTTTTAAAATGTTCATTTATTTATTTTGAGAGAGAGAGCACATGCTCACACACACAAATGGGGGAGAGGCAGAGAGAGAGAGAGAGAAAGAGAGAGAAAGAGAGAATCCCAAGCAGGCTCCATGCTATCAGTGCAGAAACCAACATGGGGCTCAATCCCACCAACCATGAGATCATGACCTGAGTCAAAATCAAGAGTGGGATGCTTAACCCACTGAGCCATGCAGGCACCCCAATATGTGTGTTTGTTTAAAGATTTTATTTTTAAATAATCTCTACACCCAACAGGGGGCTCGAACCCACAACACTGAGATCAAGAGTCACATGCTTCACCAACTGAGCCAGCCAGGCACCCCTACACAGTTCCTTGATTTGGTAACATTTACACACATACCAAAAGAGTAAGTAAAATAAAATAGAATAAGGAAGCTTTTTATGTACTAATAAGGAATAATCTTTAGAATAAATTATAAAGAGAGTGAAAAAAGTACAAAAGTGTAAAACATGCTATAATTTGTGTAACAAAAATATGTATTTTCATATTTGCTTATATATACATAAGGAAGAAAATTATGTTACATGTATTTGCCTATATATGTACATAATGAAGCTCTGGAAAGATATAATAAATTAATAAGTAACATTGCTTGCCTCTACTGAGGGGAACTAAATGTCCAAGGAAGAAGAGTGGAAGAAAGATCCTTCATTGTATATACAACTTACATCTTTTGAATGTTAATCCAGCTAAATATGAATTATTCAAGAAAATTCTTAAATAAACAGAATTCAAATTACCTTTATAATGCAATACTACCTTTCAAATTGGGGGTACAAACTTCCCCAAAAGCCAACTCTGATGGATCAAGTTTGCTAGATATTTCATAAATTATAGGGTTCTTAAAATATTACTTCCCTGCAACTTAGCTAATATTCCTTAGAAGTACTCTGATGATATTAATTATCAGAACACCACAGATAGAAAAAATAAACTCTGATATAAGTATACATAATTTAACATCTTTATGTCATAGTCTACCTATTGAATTTTACTTGAGAACCATATAAAACAATTCTATGCTTTACCCAACTTTGTACAATTTATGATCAGTGATAGCAAGGACTAAAATATAAATGACTTATTTTACTCATTTTCAGATCATGCATCACAGAGATCAAAACAGTTGCTCTTCCATATTTAGCTTTAAAATCAGATTTTAAGGGAATCCAAGGATAATTCCCCAGAAGCAGCTGAAATATCTAAACCTATTTCTCAACAGTTACTGCCTCAAAGATTTTAAGACCAAAGGTTGAAGTTGCCCTAATAAAAAAAATAACCTAAAATTTATAGCATAAAATATATAAATTAAATATATATTTGGCATAAGCATAAGAATATATAGAAATTTACATAGTGAAATGACTAATTTAAGAAGGTTTAGAGTTCCAAAAAGTGCTTGATTAAATTCTCCTTTACAGACTTAAGGCTTCTATTTATCATAAGTTTAAAAATATTTCCCCCCTATACAAGAGAATGTGATAGTTAATGATTATTTCAAGTCAAGATAATTTATTTTCAAATTCAAGATGATGAATTTATCTTTGTCAACCACATAGATATCACATTTTTGTCAGCATTAAAATAAGCAGTACCTATACAATTCCTATGATTTAAACTTATCCAAAATCTGCCGGCTTGCTCTTTTATGTAGCTAACAGTTAAATGTACTTCAGTTGAGATAATAAAAGTATAATTGGAAATCATCACCATCATTTCTTTCCCCCACTCCACAAAGGGCCATGAAAGGAGCCAGAACATTTCCTTCAACATTCCAACTGTAAGGGGGGAAAGCCTATTCTGTCCATCTACACAGAAGTGTAGGGCCAGATCTACTCAGTCCATTCAAAAAACAAACAAAATCTTACAAACAGTGAAAGAGAAAAAATCAGTATGTCAATATCTGAGTACATGATATTTTTAGTGGTAAAAAACAGGAATAGTATAACAACTCTTGACTGATCTTTAAATTTTTCAATATCCTGAAACTTCTGTTGTATTACTTTAAAATTTAAGATAATATAACCAAAATTAGATCTAAATAAATTCTATCTAGTTTTAGCAAACATCTAAAATATATATTCTCTCCTCTCAAAATATACTAAGTATAATAAAAATTTCCATTGATGCCAAATCCTAAAATACTGTAGAAATAATACTCATGAATATTACTCAGAATATTGAGGATTAATTATTTAAATAGTATAGTATGCACCCAAACAGAAAAAGAAAAAGCTTCAGGTAAAAAAAAAAAAAAAAAAAAAAATGTCTGCATAACTGCCATCCTATTTTCTCACATAGCTATAAAAACAGATTCACTTCATTAAGCTCTGCCCATATAGTGATGATTACATATTAAAGTATTACTATTCAACAATGTAAGTACTATCTTGAATTCTCAGCAATGACTGCCTGCCTCCATTATTCACCTACCTCAATTTGAACAGTACTTGCTAATCTGTGTAAATTTACTTCTCAGGGGTTTCTTTTCCTTTCATTAACATCAAATTTTCCTGTGAAGGCCCTTCTCATTCACTGCAAAGAGTTAGATTGTTTTCCAAATAATAAACAAATATCAGGTTATTTTATAGTTAAATTACAGAGACAGATAAAGAAATACAAATTTTACTTTATCTCCAGGTGGATTATCAATTGAGTAGATGTGAATTATGTTCTAGGACTAATTGAATACAACATTAGAAACATTAAAATTTGGTAGTTAGATATAAAACCTATTAATTTTTCCCATTTCCATTCAATTTTCTTTCTCATTATTAATATTTCATTCCAAAATGAGGGAATCTAAATTCTGATCAAATTGTCATTTTTGAAAACATTTAGCTTGAATGTGTAGTACTGCTCAACAAATATTTTTGGAATCTAAAACTTTCTCCTGCTATTTTTTTCATGTAAAAATATTTAAGCAAAAGACTGAAAATGTAAGACACAATTGCCATGATCAAAAAGTATAAAAATACATTTAGTATTTACTTGACTTTCAAATTTTAGGGCGTTTTCAGCACCCTGGCCTAGGGGAAAGAACACATCATTGTTGTAGTGCCAGTTTACAGTGAGAATAAAAATGTTAGGAGTTCCCCATTAGTAGATGATTAAATCTATATCAGTTATGAATTTTCTATGAAATAAACTATAAAAACAAGGCTAACATTAAGTTATTTCTAGATATTAAGATTATGAAAAAAATAGTCTTTCAAGGTTAACCTTGAAACCTAACCTTCCTTCTCAGGAAATATTTTTTTCATACATTAAGAAATTGTTTAACTCAAACATTCTTACCGTTCTCGATTAAATTTAAGAGAATGAAGAATAGCTGGCCTTTTTTGTCTAAGGTTCCACAAATGAAGTGTATCATCTGAACTCGCACTAACCAAGGCACCCTGAAACAAAAAGAAGACAAAGTAAGTCAGTGAGTTTGTTTTTTGTTAGGCAAAACCAACAAGCTGATTTGCTATATTTTACACTACTTTAAGAGTTACTTGTATCTATATAACCTAGAAATGTAAAGAAAACTATTGTACATACTTCAATCAGGAGGGCTAAGAATGCTGAATAGAAGAAGCAAGTGAACTACTGCTAGTCAGGATGACTAGCTCAAGGAATATGCATTTGCCACTGGAGAGAAATAATTATTGTAGCATCGTTATGGATATTAAAAATTTTTTGTAGGGGCACCTGGGTAGCTCATTCAGGTAAGTGTCCAACTCTTGATTTTGGCTCAGGTCATGATCTTGCAGTCATGGGATTGAGCCCCACATCAGGCTCTGTGCTGACAGTGCAGAGCCTACTTGGGATTCTCTCTCTCCTTCTCTTTCTGCTCCTCTCCTGCTCATGCTCTCTCTCTCTCAAAGTAAATAAACACTAAAAAAACCTTAGAAAAAAATTTTTTATATTTTCTTTGGGAAAAACTAGGTTTAATTTTCTCACTTCTACTATTTGCATACATACTATGTAGCTTTCCAGAAAAGAAAATATCCAACCAAGTTTTAAAATTGCAATCTGGTCATATTTTATATTTTATATTTATATTTTATTCACCATTTGTAAAGATTCTCTGTACAGTTGTAAATTATATATATTTTCTAAAAAGTACATGTGGTATAATTTATTTTCAAGAATTAACTGGTTTCAAGAAGCTTCATCTGTGATAAAAGAAAACACCTTTAATAAAAGAAAACATTTCTCCAATTAGAATTCAGTATAACTACAAAAATAATACAAAGATTTTTTTTACATTATGTCCAAATACAAATAAATTATATTTCAAATACACTAGTATGTTTTCTACCTTTTAATATGGCAGATACCATAAGGGCAGATAACTAGCTGCCATGTATGATTTCATGGATATGTATGCTTAAACTATTTACGTGAGCTAGGAACATCTTAAACTATGTCAGAAGTTTTACCATTATAGGTTTCCCAGCTGAAAATGCCAGATCTTGCAGAATCATCATACCCTGAGATATCTAAAATTCTTTTCATATTTTCCAAAGTACTCTGTTACAAGTAACCTTTCATAGTTTATAATATCAACTGCAGATATCAATATGATTATCCCATTTAGATGATCAGATTAACTATAATGAAATTCCCAGAATTTATTTCTTCATTAGGGATTAAAAAAGAGAAGATAGAAATTGTTATAGAAGAACATTTAGATTCCTAAGACAAAAATGCTCATGTATCCTATCATGCTTCTCCTCATATTGTATACCTGTGATTTCAGGCTCAAAGAATAGCTTTTAAAACATCAATCATAATCCAAGAGTATATCCATTAAAATATGTTTAAAATGTATATAATTTGCACATTTATATATTAGTATATAAATACACATGATTAAAAGTATACACTCATATATATATCTTTAACATGAACCCGTAATTACATTCCATGCAATAAAATGTACTGTATACAGGCCTTGAGGATTTTTATGTTTGTTTGCTTGTTTTATGTATAAACTGTCCCCAAATGTTTCTTATATACAAACTGGAATGTTACTAGGATTGCTTGCCAGTGTTGATAGGCTAATTTTTTAGATATAGGATGTTGATCTCCTTTCTAAGGACAATGGAAATTCACTTAGACTAGGGTGGGGATAGAACATGATACATGAAATTAATAAAAATTCTATAAATAGTTATGTGCTATACAAAAGATACAATATGCCAAAGGCAATGGAATTAAAATAAAGCAACATATGTTCAACATCAGTTTAATAGCCAAATAAATCTAAGAAGGAAGTCATAGAATTATTAATTCTATGACAAAAATAGGAAACAATTTATCATTTTGGAGGGACATGAACAGTACCACTGAGCATAACACCACCAATAAAGATTATAAGACACATAAGAAAGTAAGCACATCAGCAGGTGTCTAGGACTTATTTATAAAAGCAAAGTGAATCTGTAAGAAGCACAAGTAATAAAAATTTGTGAAAAGATTAAAAACAAATAAAAACACCAGCCATGAGGTCAGACTAGGAAGTTTGGAAAAAGGTAAAAGAGCTGAGTGTAAGATGGATCAGGGTGACTAGTTCTGGTTAGATGATGGAAACTGAAGGATGTTAAAGGCTTTCTTTTTACTTAGTTATACAGCACAGAAGTAAACCTAAGGATTTCAAGATGATTCTCAGAGGATCAAAATGAGAGAAAATCACCTAGAAACAAGTTATACCTGCTAGTGAACAGCCATGCAGAAGGCAAAAGGCTGAGATCACTCTACTAAGACTTACAGAGTAACATTGAGACTTCAAAAAGTTTGGCATTCTAAATACTAGTGACAAGTATTATAATAAAATGTTTTTAAAAATTTTCCCTTTTCTTCTTTATCTCCCTCTCTCATTGTGGTATCCCATAGTAAATATAACTATAAGGTAAAATATGCTAGGTTTGTCAATCTTCTGAGAAAGATTTTCAGCCAAAAGAAGTAAAGGGTGGACATTTGCCAACATCACAAATTTTTCATGCCTTAACTATCTCTGATACAAAGCTCTATGAACCATTTTACCCACGTTTATTATTATAAAATTTTTAGGAAAAATATAGGTAAATATATGGAGATAGTGAATAAAATCATCATTCATGTCATAAGGAAACAATCAGCAATAATTCATTTTCTTTTTCTCAAGGCACTGAGTTCAGTCTGCTATGTGCCTAAATTCAGTACAGCACAAATGCTTTTTTTTATTATTATTATTTTGAGAGAGAGAAAGAAAGCACATGCATGAGTGGGGAAGAGGCAGAGAGAGAAGGAGAGAGAAAATCCCAAGCAGGCTCCATGCTCAGCATGGAGCCGGATGCAGAGTTCAATCTCACAACCACCAGATCAGAACCTGAGAAGATATCAAGAGTTGGACACTTAGGGGCGCCTGGGTGGCTCAGCCAGTTAGGCATCTGACTTTGGCTCAGGTCATGATCTCACGGTTTGTGAGTTCAAACCCACAAGGGGCTCTGTGCTGGTGGCTTGGAGCCTGGAGCCTGCTTCAGATTCTGTGTCTCCTCTCTCTGCCCCTCCCATGCTCGTGCTCTACGTCTCTCAATAATGAATAAACGTTAAAAAAATTAATTAAAAAAAAAAAGAGTTGGACGCTTAACCGACTGAGCCACCCAGGCACCCCAGTATGGCACAAATCCTTAAAGCATTTTTGCATTGACTGGCTCACTTAATTGAACACAGGTCTAGAAAACTCAATGACCCACTTAAAATATGAATAAAAATATGAGTCCAGAAGGCTTTAAGAAGTCTTCAACTAATGAAAGATCTGCAACCTTTCTGAGCTTTATAATTAATTACATACTTTGTCTTTAGGAGGCTCTTTATCACCATAGGTCTATAAAAACAGGGATGGAGTAGGGAGTCAATGGTCATAATACCTATGGATATACAAATAAATACAAATGCATACATATACCAACAAATATGTATAAATATATAGATAGCAGAACCCATAGGTAAATAACTGAAAAGATTATTTCATGAAAGATAAAGGCAAAACATGAAGTTTGTGCTGGATTATAAAATTTAAGTTGGCATGCAGAAAAAATTTAGTGATCAAGGAAGCAATTGGTTTTAGTAAGTTTAAAAAAATTAAATAATCTGTAAATTATGCTGAATAACAATAACATTCTTCTGGTACGACCTTTTTCCTTTACAATCTAATAAATTGACAAATACTAAAATAGTCTTTTACAAATTTGCATGTCATCTTTGCACAGGGGCCATGCTAATCTTTCTCTGTATCATTCCAGTTTTAGTATGTGTGCTGCCAAAGTGAGCACTGAAATATTCTTTTTTAAGAAATGTGACCATGAATAATATTTCACACATATATATCTTTAAGCATTTAGAATATACAAAATATAACATATTTAAATAAAAATAATATATTTTTATATATCATAATATTAAAAAGATCACATCAACTAATGCAGTGCATATGTGTATGCCTCTGTGATAGTCAAGAAAATCCTTACCTCATTGATCAAGAACTGGAGCTGCAGGACTGCTGCACCACTTTCATGTTGGCAATAACAATCAACTCCAGGTCTCCCGAGTCTAATATAATAAATGTCAAGGATTCTAAGATTTCACTTAGTACTAGTATTAATTAGTAAAGAAAAAACTAACTTACTTAGCATCTAATGTTTTGCTTTTAAGTTATCCTGATTTTTGTAAATAAAGAGTCAAAATATCTTAGTTGATGCAAATAACATTATGTAACACAGGACAACAAAATGGCCAAATAGGACATCTCTTGCACAAATGCCCTTCTTGACAACAACTTGGCATCCATGCACAGACAAAAGTGCCTTCCTGGGAGCTTCCAGATCCATATAGGAGGCTGCAAAACCCCAGTGCAGTCCAAGAATGAAAAGAGTTGTTTTGAGAAGGCAGGCTTACTCCAGGCAACTGATTTACTGACTGTAGTCTCAACTACAGAAATAGAAATAGCTCTGCACCCCCCCCTCAGAACTCAGCTACAGCCCCCATTCAACTTGGGGTCACCAGAATTTGCTATATGCCAAGAGACCTGGAAGAGTCACTCCTACCCAAATCAGGTGGTAGTCATACAGACCTTACATCAGTTGTGGACTGGAAGTGGTCTTTGAACCAGCTCTAGCTCCTCTTGGGTACAGTGCAGGAGCCATTGGAAGTAAGCCCACCAAATTCAAGCAGACCATAGATTCTTAAACAACCTTGTAACTAGGCTCTAGACCTTCTCAGCCACAGTCTAGGAACAATCTTGCTGGCACAGTGACCCTGTTGGAGACACTCTTGTCTGTACCCCTAGAGATCCTGAAAGGGATCTATCTTCCTCACAGCAACAGTCTGACAGTCGGCCAGCAGTCCTGAGGGTCCAGGGTCCCAGTGGAGGATACTACCATCTATGCATCTGAAGATCTGGAAAGAGCCCTATATTCTACTCTGGGCCCCTTCCAGTCACAGTCCACAAGTAGGCCTGCTGGCAAGAGGTCCAGGCTGTCGTCACTCCCATCTGTCCTCCCAATGATCCTAAAAGGGCCTATACATGATCCCAGCCTCCTCACGGTCACAGCCAGCCAACAATCCTGAAGGTCCAGGGTCCCAGTGGGAAACATTCTTACCTGCAATCCTGATAACTCTGAAAGGGCCCTATATTCAGTTCCAACCCCTCCAACTGCAGCCTGTGAATAGTCCTGCTGCCACAGGGACCTGACAGGAGACACCTCCAGCCTCAATCCATGAGCTGTCCTACAGGCACAGGGGCTTGGTAAGAGCTACAACTGTACTCCAAAAGATCCTGAAAGGTCCCTATACTCAACTTGAGCTCCTTAAGCCATGATCAGGGACCAATTCAGCCTATTCAGTGACCTGGAGGGAGACATGCCCATCTCTGTCCACAGAGCCAGTCTGAGAATCCTAATCTTTCTTGTGGATTGTAAAACAGCCCTGAGGCTCAGTTCCAGAACCTCTTAGGTACAGTCTAGGGTCAATCCTGCCTAACTAGGGAGCCATCAAGTAAGGAGGCAGCAGTTCTCCCAGGGATCTGATGGGAGCCACACCCACCATCTACCTGATAATAAGCCCACTGTCTATTTACCTGATAACAGGAGCCACACGTGAAGCCTTGTCCAGTACCACCCTACTAACAAAGTACTACAGGCAGTAGTATGCACCCAGGGACCAGAAATGATCCACACTGGCCTAAGCCCTGGTAACAAGCCCAACCACAGACTCTACCGCAGATCCAGTGACAGCCTTGTAACCAGCTCCAACCCAGCACAACTGTGATTCTAGAAGTAATACTATCAGTCCAAGGAACAGACAAGAGAAGGCCTTTACCTTCCATTCTATAAAAACTGAAAGAGGCATTTGCTCCTACAAATGCACAGACACCAATGCAAGGCAACATAGATCATGAAGAATTAAATATATATGACACCACCAAAGAGCACTGATAGCACTCCAGTAACAGACCCCCCAAAAATGGAAATCTATGATTTACCCAGAAAAGAATTCAAAATAATCATCTTTTTAAAAAGTGAATGAAAATGCAAAAGGAACACAACTAAACAAAATCAGAAAAACAATTCATGAACAAAATACATTTAATAAACAGAAACTATAAAAAAAGAACCAAACAGAAATCCTAGAGCTCAAGAATACAATGCCAGAAATGAAAAATTTAGAACATAACTTCAATAACAGGACTGATCACACAAAAGGATTAGCAAACTCAAAGATAAATCATCTGAAATTAGACAGAAGAACAAAAAAAGAGTGAAGAAAGTCTAAGTAAATTATGGGATACCATCAAGCAAGTTGGTATTTGTATCATGAGAGTCCCAGAGAAGGAAGAGAAAGAAGCAGAGAGATTATTTAAGGAAAATAGCTGAAAACTTCTCAAACTGTGGAAAAGACGTAGATATCCAGGTACAGGAAGTTCAAAGGAACTCATGGGGCACTTGGGTGGCTCAGTCAGTTAAGCATCTGACTTCAGTTCAGGTCATGATCTCACAGTTTGTGAGTTCAAGTTGCATGTCAGGCACCATGCTGACACCTCAGAGCCTGCAGCCTGCTTCAAATTCTGTGTCTCCCACTCTCTCTGCCCTCCCGTGCTCGCATTCAGTCTCTCAAAAATAAACAAATATTTTTTAAAAAAATTTTTTTAAGGAACCCAAGCAAGATCAACCCAGAAATTACTCAGAAAAATTATAATCAAACGTTTAAAGTCAAAGACAAGGAGATAATTTTGAAAGCAACAATAGAAAAGCAACTTGTCACATACAAAGGAACTCACATAAGTCTATCAGTAGATTTCTCTGCAGAAATCTTGCAGGCCAGGAGGTAGTGGGATATTATATTCAAAGTAGTGACAGAAAAAAATCTGCCAACCAAGAATACTACACCCAGCCAAACAGTCCTTCAGAAATGAAGGAACAATAAAGACATTCCCAAACAAACAATGGCTAAGGGAGTTCATTACCACTAAACTTGCTGTTAATAAAACATGAAAGGGGATTCAAGCTGAAATGAAAGGACATTATGTAACAACATAAAAACATAAAAGTATAAAACTCACTATAAAGAGTAAATAAATACATAAATTCAGAATACCCTAGTATTTTAATGGTGGTATATAAATCACTTTTATCTCTATTATAAAAACTAAGGATACTATTTAAAGAACTGTAGCTACAATAATTTGTTAATGGATGCACAATATATAAAGATGTAAAATGTGACAATTCCATAAATTGTTGGGGAAGGTGAAATAAAAGTGTAGAGTTTTTGTACATGATTGAAAGTGAGCTGTTATCAGCTTAGACTATTATATCTCTAAGATGTTTTATATAAGCCTTATAGTAACCAAAAAGAAAAAAAAATCTATAATTGTTACATAAAAGATAAAATGAAAGGAATTAAAGTACATAAATATATATATATATATATATATATAAATAACACAAATTAAGAGAGAAAAAAAGAACAAAGGAACAAAGGAATTAAAAATTCAGAAAATAATTTTTAAAATGGCAATATCAAGTACTTACCTATCTATTATTTAAATGTAAATAAACGAATTCTCCAATCAAAAGACACAAAGTGCCTAAATGGATAAGAAACAAGATCCAATGATATGTGGTCTGCAAAAGACTCTCTTTAGCTTTACAGATATACATAGGCTGAAATTGAAGGGATGATAAAGGACATTCCATGAAAATGGTAACCCAAAATATACTGATGTCAGATAAAACAGACTTTTATTCAAAATCAGTGGCAAAAGGAAAAAGTCACAATATAGTAATAAAGGGGTCAATTCATCAAGAGGATATAACAGTTATAAATATGTATGTACCATCACCGAAGCACCTAAATATTTAAAGCAAATATTATCAGAACTGGAGGGTAAAATAGAAGGGAACACAATAATAATAAGGCACTTAAACACCCCACTTTCAACATTAGAGAAATCATCCACACAGAATTAAGAAGGAAATAGTGGACCTAAATAACACTACAGCCCAAATGGACCTGACAGACATATAAAGAACATTACATTCAAGAGACCGGAATACACATCTTTTTTCAAGGGCATACAAAACATTCTCCAGGATATATCATATGTTGGAACACAAAGCAAGAATATTGAAACAATTTATAGTACCTTTTCTGACCACAGTGGTATTACACTAAAAATCAGTAACAGGAGGAAAGCTGAAAAATTCACTAAAATGGAATTTAAACAATGCAAAATTGTAGGGTGCCTGGATGGCTGTCAGTAAGCATCTGATTCTTGATTTCAGCGCAGGTCATGATCTCATGGTTTGTGGGTTTGAACCCCACATTGGGCTCTGTACCACCTAGGATTTTCTCTCTCTCTCCCTCTCTACCCCTTCCCTGCTCTCTGCCTCAAAATAAATAAATAAACTTAAAAATTTTTAAAAGAAAGAAAAACACACAAACAATCCTGAACAACCAATGGATAAGAGAAGAAACCAAAAGGAAAATCATAAAGTATCTTGAGACAAATGTAAATGAAAATAAGACACACCAAAACTTATGGGAGGTAGGAAAAGCAGTTTTACAAGGAAAGTTTATAGCCACAAATGCCTAAATTAAGAAAAAAGAAAGATCTCAAATAAACAACCATTTTACACCAAAAGGAATTAGAAAAAGAACAAACTAAGCCCGAATTAACAGGGAAAAAAAGGAAATTATAAAAATCAGGGAGGAAATAACTGAAATAAAGATTACAGAGATTTTTTATTTTTTTATTGAAAAAATCAATAAAACTAAGAGCCATATTTATTTTTGGAGGGATAAACAAAATAAGCCTTTAGCTAGATCAATCAAGAAAAAAAGAGGAAAATAAACTTATAAATGAAAGAGAAGACATTACACGTGACCCCACAGAAATACAAAGAATCATAAGAAACTACTATGAACAACTATATATCAACAAATTGGATAACCCAAAAGCAATGGATAAATTCCTAGAAACATGAAACCTACCAAGAATAAGTAATGAAGAAACAGAAAATCTAAACAGACTAACAATGGCTACAGGGATTGAAGCAATAATCAAAACCTCCCACGAAAAGAAAGCCCAGGACCAGATGGTTCCACAGAACATTTAAAGAATTAATGCCAATCTTTTTCAAAGTCTTCTAAAAAAATTAAGAGGAGACAACACCCTCAAACTTAGTTTACAAGGTCAACCTTACTCTGATACCAAATCCAGAAAAGGACAGTACAGGAAATGAAAATTATAGGCCAATATCCCTGATGAATATAGATGCAAAAATTCTCTCCAAAATATTAGCAAACCAATTCCACAGCATACAAAATGAATCAGACACCAAGACTAAGTAGGATTAATCACTAAGATGCAAGGACGGTCCAACATACATAAGTAAACAAAATAATACACCACATTAACAAATGAAAGATAAAAATCATATAATTCTCTAGAAGATGAAGAAAAAAACATTTGACAAAATTCAACATGCTTTCATGAAAAAAAAAACCTCCCAATAAATTGGGTATAGAAAGAAGATACCTTAAAATAATAAAGGCCATATACCACAAGCCCACAGCTAACATCATACTTGGTGAAAGAAGTTGGAAGCTTTTCCTCTAAAATCAAGAGGGAGAACCTTGGGTGGCTTAGTCAGTTAAGTGACCAACTCTTGATTTTGGCTCAAATCATTATGGCATGGTTTGTGAGTTCGACCCCCACATCCGGCTCTGCACTGACCGTGTGGAGCCTTCCTGGGATTCTCTCTCTCTCCCTTGCTCTCTGCCTTTCCGATGCATTCTCTCATTCTCTTTCTCCCCCTCTCTCAAAATAAATAAATAAACTTTAAAAAATAAAAATAAATAAAATCAAGAGAACAACAGTGCCCACTCTCATGACACCCATTCGAAATAGTACTAGAAGTCCGAGGAAAAGCAATAAGATAAGAAAAAGAAATAAAATACATCTAAATCATAAAGGAAGGAGTAAAATTATCTCTGTGGATGACATAAAATTATATGTAGAAAAACCTAAAGATAATACCAAAAAATGTTAGAATAAATGAATTTAGTAAAGTTGCAGGATATAAAATCAGCATACAGAAATCAGTTTCCTTTCTATACATTAACAACAAAAGATCAGAAAGAGTAATAAAGAAAACAAAACCTTCTTACAGTAATAGAAAAACACACATGCACAACAACAACAATAAAATACTTAGGAATACATTTAAAGAAGGAGGTGAAAGATTTGTAAAATAAAAAATTTAAGATAATGATGAAAGAAATTGAAGAAGACACAAATAGAAAGATATCCTGTGTTCATGAACTGGAAGAATTAATACTGTTAAAATGTTCATACTACCCAAAGCTATCCATAGATTTGTTGTAATTCCTATCAAAATTCCAGTTTTCGCAGAAATAGAAAAAAAAAATCCTAAAATTTTTATGGAACCACAAAAGAACCAAGTAACCAAAGTACTCCTAAGAAACAAACCTAAAGCTGGAGCTATCACACTTCCTGATTTCAAACTGTATTAGAAAGCTATAGTAACCAAAACAGTATGATTCTAGCACAAAAACAGACACATACCAGTGAAACAGAATCAAGAGCCCAGAAATAAGTCCACACATATACAGTCAACTGATATTTGACAAAGGAGCCTAGAACACACAATAGGGAAAAGACAGGTTCTTCAACAAATGGTATTGGGTGTTCTCTGTACAGAAATGGATATTCACATGTGAAAAAAAAATGAAACTGAACCCCTATCTCACATCATTCAGAAATAGTAACATGAAATGTATTAAAGGCTTAAATATAAAACCTAAACACCCCCCCAAAAAAAATACTGCAAGAAAACAGAGGCAAAAATCTCCTTTACGTTGATATTGGCAATTTTGCTTATGACACCAAAAGCACAAGTAACAAAAATAAATATAAACGAATGGGACTACATCAAACTAAAAAGCTACTATATAGCAAAACAAACAACAGAATGAAGAAGCAATATGTATAATGGAAGAAAATATTTGCAACCATGTATCAGATAAGAGGTTAATATCCAAAATGTATAAGGAATGCATAAAAATCAAAAGCAAAATTTTTAAAAAATTGGACAGAAGACCTGAACAGACATTTTCACAAAGACATACAAATGGTCAATAGGTAAAAAGAAAATTCCCAACCTCAATAATCACCAGGGAAATGTAAGAGCTATTACCTCATACCTGTCAGAATGGCTGTCATTAAAAAGAGATAAGAGAGGCTGGAAAGATGGCAAAGTAGGAGAACCCTAAGTTCACCTTTTTGTCCCATGAATATATAACACTCCAGAGATAACTCCATATAACGAGATAATAACCCAGAAAACAATATGGGCAGAACAAACTCCAAAACTAACTGTAGTAGAAAGGAGGCCACATCAAAGAGGTAGGAAGAGCAGCGATGTGGTAGGGAGCTAAACAGACCATAGGCTGTCCAAGGGGGGAGACAGCATCAGGCACAGAGAAGGGAGAGAAACAGACTATCACACTGGGAAGCCCACATGAGGAAGACGAATCCCCATGACATTTGGCTTTGAAAACTAGAGTGAGTGGCCAAATTTTGTGAGTGCTGACAACCAGCATGACTTAAAACCTGGAATTTAAAAAATAAGCTTCTCAGTTCTGGGAGAGCCCAGAGGCAATCAGAAGCTGTCTCTGCTTTTAAAGAGACAGCACTACAAAAAGCCCACAGACATATAGCACAGAAGCAGCAACTTAATAAACATCTCAGGCAGACTGGAGGAAGAGTTATTTACTAATCTCAGAGCATGTCTGGAGGGGCAGGGTTCACTGAGGGACTTCTCCAGGAACAAAGGAGCTGGCAGGTGCCATTTTCTTCCCCCACCAGCATGAACACATAGCCATCAGCGGGAACCAACACAGGCCCAACACTCACTACCTAACTTGTGTATGCCAACCGTAGACCCTCAGACCTCAGTGGATACACCCTTTCCAGTCACACTTTTCTCAATCACAGCATTATGGCTCCCCTCCCAGAGAAGACCAGCACAAACGTTGCCAACACCTTGTTTCCTGACCTGCATGCTTTGTGGGCCTTGGTCCCAGGGCAACAGTGGGGCCCCTCCTGCAGAAGATCTCTATGCACCATGTTAAAATTGCAGGCCCCACTCATGCGCTCTGCAGCTTTGCATCAGCCTTCCCGGGTTCTAGCAACTGTAATAGGTCTTTTTACAAACAGACTGGCTCACACCTTGTTAAAACAGCATGCCCCACCCTAGCTGTCCCAGATACAGCATGTCCCCGCTCACCAGGGTGCACCCTCCAATATACTCTTGGCTAGAGTCAATTCAAAATGGGCTATGAGCCTGGCAGTATGCAAGCAACCCCAACACGGCCGGCACCACTCTAGAGTGACTTCTGCCATGGGGTGAAGGGAAGATAACCACAGACCAGTCAGATGGTGGCCATAGCAGTGGGCTGGGGGCAGACAGTTGGTCTGATTGCAGGCCCCACCTACCAATGAAAGCTTCTCAAGGGATAACAGAGGGAAAGTGCCCTACAGTTTGCTGCTACTGCATCTCTCTCTGGCAAACAAATAGTCTTACTAAAGTCAAACCCAAGGCAGCCCCAGAGAATGGCCCCTAACACTACAGGGACCTAACACTGACCAAAACAGGCAAAGAGAGCCATTGAAGATGACTGGAATGGAGGAAAAAGCAGCCAAGAAACAACATCAGGGCACAAGCAATATGCAGAGGAAACAAACCTGAAGCACTAGGTTCTGGTGAACAGGGGATACTGCAGTGCAGGGCACTACAGGACCTTTTCTTCTTTGGGCCATTAATTTAAAGAGAGGGGACATATCTGACTTTCCTAGCATAGAAAGCCTGACTAAATAAGTTAGACAGAAAGAAAAGACAGAGGAATATGCAAATGAAAGCACAGAGCAAAACCACAGCAAAAGACTTAAGCAAAATTGATATAAGTAATATGCTGGATAGAGAATTTAAAGTTATGATCACAAAGATATTCACTGAACTTAAGGAAAGAAGGGATATCAGTGAGACAGTTAACAAAGAGATAAAAAAATGAACCAATCAGAAATGAAGAATACAATAAATGAAATAAAAATTTTCATTTTGATGGAATAAATAGCAGGTAGAGGAAGCAGAGGAATGAACTAATGACCTGGAAAACATTGTGATGGAAAGTAATAGAGCTGAGCAAGGGAGACACAAAAGAATTATGTCAAATGAGAATAGACTTAGGGAACTCAGCAACTCCATCAAGCATAATAATATTTATATTATAGGTATCCCAGAAGAAGGACAGAGGGCAAAGGGAGCAGAAAATTATTGGAAGAAATAATAGCTGAAAACTTCCCTAATCTGGGGAAGAAAACAGAAATCCAGATCCCAGAGGCACAGAAATCCCTCAACAAAATCAAACCAAGGAGGTCCACACCAAGACACATAGCAATTAAAATGGCAAAAAGTAGTGATAAAGAAAAAATTTGAATAAGCATCAAGAAGATCATTACATAAAATGGAAATCTCATAAGGCTACCACAGAAGTTTTTCAGCAGAAATTCTGCAGGCCAGAAGGGAATGGTATGATATGTTCAAAGTGTTGAAAGAAAAAATCTACAACCAAGAACACTCTATCCAGAAAGGCTATTATTTGGGATACAAGGAGAGATAATGAGTTTCTAAGACAAAAGCTAAAGGAGTTCATGACCATTAAAGCAGACCTGCAAGGAATGTTAAGGGGAACTCTATGAGTGGAAAGGAAAGACCATAACTAAGAGTAAGAAAAGTAGGAAGCACAACGCAGTACAAAAAAAAGTGTATCAGCAAAAATCAGTCAAAGAACTCACAAAATAAAAGGATGTAAGTTATGACATCATATGTAAAATGTGGAGGAGGGGAGTAAAGAATGGGTTCAAACTTAAGCAACCATCAACTTAATATAAACTAGTACATGCAGAAGATGATATATGAAAATCTAATGGTAACCACAAATCAAAACCACTAATAGATATGCAAAAAGTAAAGACATAGGAATCCAAGTATATCATGAAAGAAAGCCAGCAAACCATGAAACAAGACAGCAAGGAGAAAAAAGGAACATAGAAGAACTACAAAAACAACCATAAAACAAGTAATAAAATGGCAATGAAAACATACCTACCAACAATTATTTTGAATGTAAATGGACTAAACATTCCAATCAGAACACAGAGTGATGGAGTGGATAAAAAAACAAGACCGAACCCATACACTGCCCACAAGAGAATCTTTTCAGACCTAAAGACACCTGCAGATTGAAATTGAGGGGATGGAAAACAATTTATCATGCAAATTCGATGCCAAAAGAAAGCAGGGGTAGCAATACTTATCTCAGACAAAATTGACTTGAAAAAAAAAAAGACTCTAACAAGAGAAAAAGAACACATATAATCATAAAGGGGACAATCCACCAAAAGGTATAACAATTGTAAATATTGTGCACTCAACATAGGAGCACCCAAATACACAAAAGAGTTGATAAGAAAAATAAAGGAACTAATCAATAGTAATACAATAATAGTAGAGGACTTTCACATCCCACCTACATCAATGGATAGACCATCCAAATAGAAAATCAATGAGGAAACAGTGGCTTTGAGTGACACATTAGACCAGATAGATTTAACATATCTATTGAGAACATTCCATTATAAAACAGCAGAAAAAAACACATTCTTTTCAAGTGCACATGGAACAGTCTCCAGAAGAGACCACACATTAGCCCACACAACAAGCCTCAACAAATTCAAGAAGATCAAAGTCATACCATGCATCTTTTCTACCAACACTATAAAACTAGCAGTCAACCACAAGAAAAAAACTAGAAAAACAAAAAATACATAGAGGTTAAATAGCATGCTACTAAACAATGAATGGGGCAACCAGGAAATACATGAAGAAATAAAAGAATACATGAAAACAAATGAAAATGAAATTACAACAACCCAAAACCTTTGGGAGGCAGAAAAAGTGGTTCTAAGATGGAAATTCATAGCAATACAGGCTACCCCAAGACAAGAAAAATGTTAAATAAACAATCTAAACTTACACACCCAAAGGAGCTAGAAAAAGAAGAAAAACCAATACCCAAAACCAGCAGAAGGAAAGATTTAATGAAAAATTAGAGCAGAAATAAATGGTATGCAAACAAAAGAAACAATAGAACAGATCAATGAAACCAAAAGCTAGTTCTTTGAAAAGATAAACAATATAAACCTGTAGGCAGACTCACGAGAGATAGAGAGAGAGAGAGAGAGAGAGACAGAGAGAGCTCAAATGAAATCAGAAAGAGGAGTAATAAGAACCAACACCACAGAAAAACAAACTATTGTAAGAGGCTATTACAAAAAATTATACGTCAACAAATTCAACAACCTAGAAGAAATGTATAAATTCCTAGAAACATATAACCTCCCAAAGATGAAGCTGGAAGAAATAGAAAATTTGAACAGACCAATTATCAGCAAGGAGATGGAAATCAGTAATCAAAAGCTCCCAACAAAAGTCAAGGACCAGAAGGCTTCACAGACCATTTCTATCAAATATTTAAAGAAGAGTTAATAACTGGCTCAGTCAGTTAAGCGTCTGACTTTGGCTCAGGTCATGATCTCACAGTTTGTAAGTATAAGGCCTGCATCAAGCTCTGTGCTGACAGCTCAGAGCCTGGAGCCTGCTTCGGATTTTGTGTCTCCCTCTCTCTGCCCCTCCCCCACCCATGCTCTGTCTCTCTCTGTCTCTCAAAAATAAATAAACATTAAAAAAATTTTAAGAAGAGTTCATACCTATTCTTCTCAAACTATTCCAAAAAAATAAAAAAGGAAAAACTTCCCAATTGAGGCTAAAATTACCCTGATACCAAAGCCAGATAAAGATACCATAAAAAAGAGAGAGAGAAAGAGAGAACTACAGGCCAGTAACTCTGATGAACATGGATGTAAAAATTCTCAATAAAAATACTAGCAAATCCAATCCAACCGTACATTAAAAGAATCATTCCCCACAACCAAATGGGATTTATTCCTGAGTTGAAGGGTGGTTCAATCACAAATCAATCTGCATAATTGGTTCAATCACAAATCAATCTGCACAAATCACACTGCATAAATAAGAGAAAGGATAAAAACCACATGATCATTTCACTAGATGGATAAAAAGCATTTGACAAACTATAACATTCATTCATGATAAAAATCCTCAACAAAGTAGGTCTAGAGGGAATATACCTCAACAAAATAAAGGCCTTATATGAAAAATGCACAGCCACTGAGAGAGAACATTCCCCTTTTGGAGTACTTTTGGAAGAGCGTTTATTGCCTCCCAAGGATAAATGACCCTGCAGGTGCCAGCCAAAGGCTTTTCATCATCAGGAGACAGAGCTGCGCCCAGAGGGAATATTACCTTTGCTGCCTTCAGTAGTAACAACATAGATTCCACACACTGTGCAGGAGTGGGACTGTTTCTCAGGGACAGAGGAATTCACACAGCATGGAGCTCTACTCCAAAGGAGAGGAGCACATCTGTGCTGGATCCTTTCAGACTTTGGCTTTTGAATCCCAGCTGCTTGCTGGGAAAATGCAGGGGAGTTGTGGCACAGGGTGAGCTTACTGCCTTTGCTATTCTGTGAGGGCTGCCTGAACAGCAGGGGGGTGTGAGATCCCTGGTTCAAGACAAGATATTAGAGTGGCACCATTTTCCCCCCAACAACAACACAGTGGCACTTCAGAGAGCAAAACAGCTGCCCCCAGTGGAGGTGGGACCCACTAACACCAAATCCCAACCTCCTGTGCCTGGCAAATGCTTATTTACTGGGACTCTATGCCAAAGCAGCTGACCTCTTCTCTGGAAGACCAGCATAGCCAACATCCCCCATATACCAAATACACTAAGATCCAGGGCTTCAAAACAACACCTACCTTTCTTTTTTCTTTGTTTCTTTCTTCTTCAGTTTTTTCTTTTGGAATCAGAGTCAAAGTTTCTTGTTTGTATTTTTCATTTCCTTTTCTCCTTTTTTTTTTTTTTTTTTTTTGCCAAGGCTTTTTTATTCTTTTTACTTCTTTTTCTTTCATTCTTTTTTTTTCCTTTCTTTTTCTTTGTAATCAACCCTATAGTTTTTTTAATGTTTATTTATTTTTGAGACAGAGAGAGGGACAGAGCACGATCAGGGGAGGGGCAGAGAGAGAGGGAGACACAGAATCTGAAGCAGGCTCTGAGCTGTCAGCACAGAGCCTGATGCAGGGCTTGAACTCACAAACTGTGAGATCATGACCTGAGCCAAAGTTGGATGCCTAACCGACTGAGCCACCCAGGTGCCCCATCCTTATAGTTTTTTGACTTCATCATTGCCAATTTTGATGACTTTGATTTCCTTTTGTTGTCTAATTGCTGATGCTAGCACTTCCAACACTATGTTAAACAACAGTGGTGAGGATGGACATCCCTGTCATGTTCCTGATTTCAGGGAGAAGGCTCTCAGTTTTTCCCCATTGAAGATGATATTAGCTGTGGGCTTTTCATAAGTGGCTTTTATGATGTTTAAGTATGTTCCTTCTATCCCAACTTTCTCAAGGGTTTTTATTAAGAAATGATGCTGAATTTTGTCAAATGCTTTTTCTGCATCAATTGACAGGATCATATGGTTCTTATCTTTTCTTTCATTAATGTGATGTATCACATTGATTGATTTGTGAATGTTGAACCAGCCCTGCAGCCCAGGAATGAATCCCACTTGATCATGGTGAATAATTCTTTTTGTATGCTGTTGAATTTGATTTGCTAGTATCTTATTGAGAATTTTTGCATCCATATTCATCAGGGATATTGGCCTGTAGTTCTCTTTTTTTACTGGGTCTCTGTCTGCTTTAGGAATCAAAGTAATACTGGCTTCATAGAATGAGTCTGGAAGTTTTCCTTCCCTTTCTATTTTTTGGAATAGTTTGAGAAGGATAGGTATTATCTCTGCTTTAAACATCTGGTAGAACTCCCCTGGGAGGTCATCTGGTCCTGGACTCTTATTTGTTGGGAGATTTTTGATAACTGATTCAATTTCTTCACTGGTTATGGGTCTGTTCAAGCTTTCTATTTCCTCCATATTGAGTTTTGGAAGTGTGTGGGTGTTTAGGAATTTGTCCATTTCTTCCAGGTTGTCCAGTTTGTCAGCATATAATTTTTTATAGTATTCCCTGATAATTGCTTGTATTTCTGAGGGATTGGTTGTAATAATTCCATTTTCATTCATGATTTTATCTATTTGGGTCATCTCCCTTTTCTTTTTGAGAAGCCTGTCTAGAGGTTTAGCAATTTTGTTTATTTTTTCAAAAAACCAACTCTTGGTTTCATTGATCTGCTCTACAGTTTTTTTAGATTCTATATTGCTTATTTCTGCTCTGATCTTTATTATTTCTCTTCTTCTGCTGGGTTTAGGCTGTCTTTGCTGTTCTGCTTCTAGTTCCTTTAGGTGTGCTGTTAGATTTTGTATTTGGGATTTTTCTTGTTTCTTGAGATAGGCCTGGATTGCAATGTATTTTCCTCTCAGGACTACCTTCACTGCATCCCAAAGCGTTTGGATTGTTGTATTTTCATTTTCGTTTGTTTCCATATATTTTTTAATTTCTTCTCTAATTGCTTGGTTGACCCATTCATTCTTTAGTAGGGTGTTCTTTCACCTCCATGCTTTTGGAGGTTTTCCAGACTTTTTCCTGTGGTTGATTTCAAGCTTCATAGCATTGTGGTCTGAAAGTGTGCATGGTATGATCTCAATTCTTGTATACTTATGAAGGGCTGTGTTGTGACCCAGTATGTGATCTATCTTGGAGAATGTTCCATGTGCACTCGAGAAGAAAGTATATTCTGTTGCTTTGGGATGCAGAGTTCTAAATATATCTGTCAAGTCCATCTGATCCAATGTCTCATTCAGGGCCCTTGTTTCTTTATTGACTGTGTGTCTAGATGATCTATCCATTTCTGTAAGTGGAGTGTTAAAGTCCCCTGCAATTACCACATTCTTATCAATAAGGTTGCTTGTGTTTGTGAGTGATTGTTTCATATATTTGGGGGCTCCGGTATTCGGCGCATAGACATTTATAATTGTTAGCTCTTCCTGATGGATAGACCCTGTGATTATTATATAATGCCCTTCTTCATCTCTTGTTACAGCCTTTAATTTAAAGTCTAGTTTGTCTGATATAAGTATGGCTACTCCAGCTTTCTTTTGACTTCCAGTAGCATGATAAATAGTTCTCCATCCCCTCACTTTCAATCTGAAGGTGTCCTCAGGTCTAAAACGAGTCTCTTGTAGACAGCAAATA
This sequence comes from Puma concolor, assembly GCF_028749965.1. NCBI lineage: Eukaryota > Metazoa > Chordata > Mammalia > Carnivora > Felidae > Puma > Puma concolor. The sequence goes on from NC_141675.1 coordinate 93,048,749, forward strand.
GATGGGTCTTGTTTTTGTATCCATTCTGATACCCTATGTCTTTTGGTTGGTGCATTTAGTCCATTTACGTTCAGTGTTATTATAGAAAGATATGGGTTTAGAGTCATTGTGATGTCTGTAGGTTTCATGCTTGTAGTGATGTCTCTGGTACTTTGTCTCACAGGATCCCCCTTAGGATCTCTTGTAGAGTTGGTTTAGTCGTGACGAAGTCCCTCAGTTTTTGTTTGTTTGGGAAGACCTTTATCTCTCCTTCTATTCTAAATGACAGACTTGCTGGATAAAGGATTCTCGGCTGCATATTTTTTCTGTTCATCACTTTGAAGATTTCCTGCCATTCCTTTCTCGCCTGCCAAGTTTCAGTAGAGAGATCCGTCACGAGTCTTATTGGTCTCCCTTTATATGTTAAAGCATGTTTATCCCTAGCTGCTTTCAGAATTTTCTCTTTATCCTTGTATTTTGCCAGTTTCACTATGATATGTCATGCAGAAGATCGAATCAAGTTATGTCTGAAGGGAGTTCTCTGTGCCTCTTGGATTTCAATGCCTTTTTCCTTCCTGAGATCAGGGAAGTTCTCAGCTATTGTTTCTTCAAGTACACCTTCAGCACCTTTCCCTCTCTCTTCCTCTTCTGGAATACCAATTATGCGTAGATTATTTCTCTTTAGTGCATCACTTAGTTCTCTAATTTTCCCCTCATACTCCTGGATTTTTTTAATCTTTTTCTCAGCTTCCTCTTTTTCCATAATTTTATCTTCTAGTTCACCTATTCTCTCCTCTGCCTCCTCAATCTGAGCTGTGGTTGTCTCCATTTTATTTTGCAGTTCATTTACAGCATTTTTTAGCTCCTCCTGGCTATTCCTTAGTCCCTTGATCTCTGTAGCAATAGATTCTCTGCTGTCCTCTATACTGTTTTCAAGCCCAGCGATTAATTTTATCACTATTATTCTAAATTCCCTTTCTGTTATATTGTTTAAATCCTTTTTGATCAGTTCATTAGCTGTCGTTATTTCCTGGAGATTCTTTTGAGGGGAATTCTTCCATTTCATCATTTTTGGATAGTCCCTGGAGTGGTACAGAACTGCAGGGCATTTCTCCTGTGCTGTCTTGAATAACTTGCATTGGTAGGCGGGGCCGCAGTCAGACCTGATGTCTGCCCCCAGCCCACCACTGGGGCCACAGTCAGACTGGTGTGTACCTTCTTGTCCCCTCTCCTAGTGGCGGGATTTGCTGTTGTGTAGCGTGGCCCGTCTGGGCTACTTGCACACTGCCAGGCTTGTGGTGTTGGGGATCTGGCGTATTAGCTATGGTGGATCAGCAAGGTGCATGGGGGCAGGAGGGGCAGGCTCAGCTTGCTTATCCTTCGGTGATCCACTTTGGGAGGGGCCCTGTGGCACCAGGAGGGGGTCAGACCCAACGCTGGAGGGATGGATCCGCAGAAGCACAGTGTTGGGTGTTTGCGGGGTGCAAGCAAGTTCCCTGACAGGAACTGGTTCCCTTTGGCATTTTGGCTGGGGGATGGGCGAGGGAGATGGCGCTGGTGAGTGCCTTTGTTCCCTGCCAGGCTGAGCTCTGTCATCTGGGGCTCAGCAACTCTCCCTCCCATTGTCCTCCAGGTTTCCCGCTCTCCAAGCAGAGCTGTTAACTTATAACCTTCCAGATGTTAAGTCCTGCTTGCTGTCAGAACACACTCCTTCCGGCCCCTCCGCTTTTGCAAGCCAGACTCGGGGCCTCTGCTTGGCCGGAGGGGCTGTCCCCCGCCCCCCTCCGCCCCCTCCTGCCAGTCCGTGCAGCGGGCACCACCTCTCCGCCCTTCCTACCCTCTTCCGTGGGCCTCTCGTCTGCGCTTGGCTCCAGAGAATCCGTTCTGCTAGTCTTCTGGCAGTTTTCTGGGTTATTTAGGCAGGTGTGGGTGGAATCGAAGTGATCAGCAGGACACGGTGAGCCCAGTGTCCTCCTATGCCGCCATCTTCCCACCTCTCAAAAAATGTGATTTCTTTAGCATTGTACAAAAATGGAATATTCACAGGAAGGCAGAGAGTAACATTATAAGTGCCAGGCTGTGTCAAAATGGTCTTCCTCATTGCCACTTTATTCTGAATGTAATGCAAATAGTGTATATTTACTCGGGCAAAAATTGCAACAATGGGCCATCATTTCTGTGCCATTGGTCAGGGGTTGTGCTTTGTAATTCCAAAGGAATTTTGAAATATTCATTTTCCATGACTTACTTTTAGCTACACTGTCTCTGCCTTTGTTTGCAATAGAGGCTTTCCTTTAGCTTAAAAAAAAAAAAAAAAAAAAAAAAAAGAACATCCTACTAAATAATGAACTGAATGTGTTAGGGCATTTGGGTGGCTTGGTCCAATTCTTAGTTTCGGCTCCGGTCATGATCTCATGGTTCGTGAGTTTGGGCTCCGAATTGGGCTCCACCTTAACAGTACAGAACTTGCTTGGGATTCTCTCTCTCTCTCCTTCTCTCTCTGCCCCACCCTGCTCATGCTTTCCCTCTCTCTCTCTCTCTCTCTCTCTCAAAATAAATAAACTTAAAAAGAAATAATGGGTGTGTTAACCTGTAAATTAAAGAAGAAATTGAAAAATACATGGAAGCAAATGAAAATGAAAACACAACAGTCCAAACCCTTTGGGATCCAACAGAGGCAGTTCTAAGAGGGAAGTACATTGCAATTCAGGCCTATCTCAAGAAACAAGAAAGGTCCCAACTACACAACCTAACTTGATACCTAAAGGTGGAGAAGCAAATAAAGCCTAAAGCTAGCAGAAGGGAAATGATAAAGACTAGAGCAGAAATACACAATATAGAAACAACAACAACAAACACAGAACAGATCAATAAAACTAAAAGCTGGTTCATTGAAAGAACAAATAAATTGCTAAACCCATAGCCAGACTTGTCAAAAATAAAAGAGAAAGGACCCAAATAGATAAAATCACAAATGAAAGAGGACAGATCACGACCAACACCAATACAACTATATATTATAAATTGTTTGTACAATAAATACAAACACTCTAAGAGAATACTATGAAAAATTATATGCCAACAAACTGGACAATCTGGAAGAAATGGACAAATGCTAAACTACTAAAACTAAAACTGAAAACAGGAAGAAATGGAAAATTTGAACAGGCCCATAACCAACAAAGAAATTGACTCAGTTATCACCAATCTCCCAAAAAACAAGAGTCCTAGGTCAGCTGCCTTCTCACAGGAATTCTATCAGACATTCAAAGAAGAGTTAATACCTATTCTTCTCAAACTGTTCCAAAAAATAAAAATGGTAGGAAAGCTTCCAAATTCATTCTACGAAGTCAGCATTACCTTGATTCCAAAACTAGACAAAGACCCCACTCAAAAGGGGAATTACAGGCCAATATCCCTGATGAACGTGGATGCAAAAATTCTCAACAAGATACTAGCAAATCAAATTCAGCAGTACATTAAAAGAATTATTCACCATAATCAAGTAGGATTTATTCCTGGGCTGCAGGGCTGGTTCACTATTGCAAATCAAACAATTTGCAAATTTAATATACCACATTAATAAAAGAAAGAAGAACCATATGATCCCGTCAATAGATGCAGAAAAAGCATGTGACAAAATACAGCATTCTTTCTTGATAAAAACCCTCAAGAAAGTCAGGATAGAAGAAACATACCTCAACATCATAAAGGACATATATGAAAGGCCTACAGCTAATATCCTCAATGGGGAAAAAGTGACAGTACTTTCCTCCTATGGTCAGGAATATGACAGGATCTCCACACTCACCACTGTTGTTCAACTGTGTACTGCAAGTCCTAGCTTCAGCAATCAGACAACAAATAGAAATAAAAGGCATACAAATTGGCAAAGAATTCAAAATTTCACTCTTCTCAATACTCTACATGGAAAACTCAAAAGACTCCACCAAAAGACTGCTAGAATTGATACATGAATTCAGCAAGGTTGCAGGATATAAAATCAGTGTACAGATACCAGTTGCATTTCTATACACCAATAATGAAGCAACAGAAAGAGAAATCAAGGAATTGATCCCATGTACAATTGCATTGAAAACCATAAGATACCTAGGAATAAACCTAACCAAAGAGGTTAAATATCTGTATGCTGAAAACTGTAGAAAGCTTATGAAAGAAACTGAAGAAGACACAAAGAAATGGAAAAACATTCCATGTTCATAGATTAGAAGAATACTGGTAAAATGTTGAAACTACCAAAAACAATCTACACATTCAATGCAATCCCTATCAAAATGACACCAGCATTCTTCACACAACTAGAACAAATGATCCTAAAATGTATGGAACCAGAAAAGACCCTGAATAGTCAAAGTAATGGGGTTTTTTAAATAATTTTTTTATGTTTATTTATTTTTGAGAGAGAGAGAGAGAGAGGGTGATGGAGGGGAAGAGAGAGAAGGAGACAGAGGATCTGAAGCAGGCTCTCTGACAGCAGAAAGCCCAATGCGGGGCTCAAACTCACAAACTGTGAGATCATGACCTGAGCTGAAGTCAGATGCTTAACCAACTAAACCACCCAGGTGCCCCTCAAAGTAATGTCTGAAGAAGAAAACCAAAGCTGGACATATCATTATTCCAGACTTCAAGTTGTATTACAAAGCTATAACTATCAAGACTGTGTAGTACTGGCACAGAAACACATACATAGATCAAGGGAAAAGAATCGAGTACCCACAGATAGACCCACAAATGTATGACCAGTTAATCTTCAACAAAACAGGAAAGAGTATCCAATGAGAAAAAGACAGCCTCTTCATCAAATGGTGCTGGGAAAACTGGACAGCAACATGCAAAAGAATGAAACTGGACCACTTTCTTACACCATACATAAAAATAAATTCCAAATGGATGAAACACCTAAATGTGAGACAGGAAACCATCAAAATCCTAGAGGAAAACACAAGCAGCAACTTCTTTGACCTTTTCTTACTTAGAAACATTGCCAGAGGCAAGGGAAACAAAAGCAAAAATGAACTCTTGGGACTTCATCAAGATAAAAATCTGCACAGCAGGAACACCTAGGTGGCACAGTCAGTTAAGCATCTGACTTTGGCTCAGGTCATGATCTCACAGCTTGTGAGTTCGAGCCCCACAGCAGGCTCTGTGCTGACAGCTCGGAGCCTGGAGTCGGCTTCAGATTCTGTGTCTCCCTCTCTCTCTCTGCCCCTCCCCTGCTCACACTCTGTCTCTCTCAAAAAATAAATAAACATTAAAAAAAATTTAAAAAACATCTGCACAGCAAAGGAAACAATCAATAAAACTAAAAGGCAGCCTATAGAATAGGAGAAGATATTTGCAAATGACATATCAGATAAAGGGTTAGTATCCAAAATCTTTAAAGAACTTATCAAACTCAGTACTCAGAACACAAATAATCCATTGAAGAAATGGGCAGAAGATATGAATAGACACATTGAAAGACACATGAAAAGATGCTCAATATCACTCATGATCAGAGAAATACAAATCAAAACCATAATGAGATACCATCTCACACCTGTCAGAATGGCTAAAATTAACAACTCAAGAAACAACAGATGTTGGCAAGGATGAGGAGAAAGGTGAACACTTTTGCATTGTTGCTGGGAATATAAACAGATACAGCCATTCTGGCAAACAGTATGAAAGTTCCTGAAAAAATTTAAAATGAATTACGTTATGACCCAGCAATTGCACTACTAGGTTTTTACCCAATAGATACAAAAATGCTAATTCAAAGGGGCACACGCATCCCAATGTTTATAGCAGCACTACTGACACTAGCCAAATTATGGAACAAGCCCAAAAGTCCATCGACTGATGAATGCATAAAGAAGATGTGGTATATACATATATATATATATATATATATATATATATATATATATATATATACACACACACACATACATACATACATACAATAGAATACTACTTGGCAATCAAAATGAATGAAATCTTGCCACTTGCAACAACGTGGATGGAACTAGAGTATATTATGCTAAGAAAAATAAGTCAGAGAAAGACAAATATATGACTACACTCATATGTGGAATTTAAGAAACACAAAAATGAACAAAGGGAAGCGAAGGAAAAATAAGATAAAAACAGAGGGGAAGGCAAGCCATAAGAGACTTAAATATAGAAAACAAACTGAGGGTTGCTGGAGGGAGGTGGGCAGGGGGATGGACTAAGTGGGTGATGGGCATTAAGGAGGGCACTTGTTGGGATGAGCACTGGGTGTTATATGTAAACAATGAATCACTGGGCTCTACTCCTGAAACCAGTACTAAACTGTACCTTAACTAACTTGAATTTAAATAAAGTTTTTTTTTTAAAGAATGATTAAAAAAAGTTAAAAAAAATACTACACTAAGATCCAGTAATAGTGTGGATATTTATCCCCCCCCCCAAATAGTGGATATTTATCCCTCCCCAAAAAAATACTAAAACACTAGTTCAGTGATACATGCACCCCTATGTTTATAACAGCATAATTTACAATAGCCAAATTATGAAAGCAGCCAAAGTGTGCATCAATGGATGAAGGGATAAGAAGATGTGGTATATATATGCAATGGAATGTTATTCAGCCATAAAAAGCAATGAAATCTTACCATTTGCAACAACATGGATGGAGGTAAATAGCATAATGTTAAGTGAAATAAGTCAGAGGAAAGACAAATATCATATGATTTCACTCATATGTGGAATTTAAGAAACAATAAAAAAAGCAAAGAAAAAGAGAAAGAGAAGCCAATAAACAGACTCTTAACTATAGACAACAAACTGATAAACTGATAGTTACCAGAGGGGAAGTGAGTAGAGGGATGGCTGAAATAGGTGATAAAGAGTACCCTTATCATGATGAGCCCTGAGAACTGTTGAATCACTATACTGTACACGTGAAACTAATATAACACCATATGTTAACTATATTGGAATGAACATTGAAAGTTAAAAAAAAAGAAAACATACAGATGACCAACAGGCAAATGAAAAAATGCTCAGTATCATTCACCATCAGGGAAATGCAAATCAAAACTACAATGAGATATCATCTCATACCTGTCAGAATGGCTAAAATCAAAAACTCAAGAAACAAGTGTTGGTGAGTATGTGGAGAAAAAGGAACTCTTTTTTACTTTTGGTGGGAATGCAAACTGGTGCAGCCACTATGGAAGAGTGTATGGAATTCCTCAAAAAATTAAAAACAGAATTACCCTATGAACCAGTTTTCACACCACTGGTTATTTACCCAAAGAAAACATTAATTTGAAAGGATATGTGCACCCCTATGTTTTGCAGCATCATTTGTATATCTGTGGTGTTGGTTGTGATATGTCCTCTTTCATTCATGGTTTTATTTATTGAGGTCCTTCCTCTTTTGTTTTCACAGAGCTAGAATAAACAATCCTAAAATGTGAATGGAACCACAAAAAGATCCTAAAAGCCAAAGCAATCCTGAAAAAGAAAAATAAAACTGGAGGAATCATGATTCTGGATTTCAAGTTATAAATCTGTCAACCTCAAGACAGTATGGTACTGGCACAAAAACAGACACATAGATCAATGGAGCAGAATGGAAAACCCAGAAATGGACTGACAACAACAATATGGTCAACTAATCTTTGACAAAGGGACTTCATCAAGATAAAAAGCTTCTGCACAGCGAAGGAAAACAATCAATAAAACTAAAAGGCAGCCTACAGAATGGGGAAAGGTATTTGCAAATGACATATGTGATAAAGCATTAATATCCAAAATCTATAAAGAACTTAGCAAACTCAACACCCAAAAAACAAATAACCCAGTTAAGAAATGGGCAGAAGACATGAATAGACACTTTTTCAAAGAAAACATCCAGATGGCTAACAAACACATGAAAAGATGTTCAACATCACTCATCATCAGGGATACACAAATCAAAACCACAGTGAGATACCACCTCACACCTATCAGAATGACTATAATGAACAACATAAGAAACAGCAGATATTGGTGAGGATGTGGAGAAAAAGTAACCCTCTTGCACTGTTGGTGGGAATATAAACTGAAGCAGCCACTCTGGAGAGCATATGGAGTTCCCTAAAAAAAAAAAAAAAAAAAAAAAAAATAGAACTACCCTCTAATCCAGCAACTGCAATACTAGGTATTCACTCAAAGGATACAAAAATACTGATTCAAAGGGGTACATGCACCCCGATGTTTATAGCAGCCTTATCAACAATAGTCAAACTATGAAGAGAGCCCAAATGTCCATTGACTGATGAATAGCTAAAAAAAATATGGTAAAGAGGCACCTGCGTGGCTCAGTCAGTTAAGTATCTGACTCAGCTCAGGTCATGATCTCACACTTCATGAGTTCGAGCCCCACACCAGGTTCTCTGCTATCAGCACAGAGCTCACTTCAAACCCTCTGCTCCCCTCTTTCTCTCTCCACTTTTCCCCTTCTTGTTCTCTAAACAAAGTATTAAAAGAAACAAAGTATTTTTAAAAAAAGATGTACTATAAATGTACAATGGAATATTACTCAGCCATCAAAAGAATGAAACCTTGCCATTTGCAACCACATGGATGGAGCTAGACTGTATTATGCTAAATGAAATAAGTCAATCAGAGAAAGACAAATACCATACAATTTCACTCATGTGTGGAATTTAAGAAACAAAATAAACATATGGGAAGAGGGAAAATAAAAGAGGAGGGAGGGAAACAAACCACAAGAGACTCTTAATGATAGAGAACAAACTGGGGGTTGAAGGAGCTAGATGGGTAATGGGTATTAAAAATGCACTTTTTTGGGGGCGCCTGGGTGGCGCAGTCGGTTAACCGTCCGACTTCAGCCAGGTCACGATCTCGCGGTCCGTGAGTTCCAGCCCCGCGTCAGGCTCTGGGCTGATGGCTCGGAGCCTGGAGCCTGTTTCCCATTCTGTGTCTCCCTCTCTCTCTGCCCCTCCCCCGTTCATGCTCTGTCTCTCTCTGTCCCAAAAATAAATAAACGTTGAAAAAAAAAATTTTTTTAAAAAATAAAATAAAATAAAACAATAAAATAAAAATGCACTTTTTATGATGAGCACTGGGTGTTGTATGTAAGTGATGAATCACTGAATTCTACTCCTGAAACCAATATTTTACTGTATGTGAACTAAAACCTAAATAAGGGGCGCCTGGGTGGCGCAGTCGGTTAAGCGTCCGACTTCAGCCAGGTCACGATCTCGTGGTCCGTGAGTTCGAGCCCCGCATCAGGCTCTGGGCTGATGGCTCAGACCTGGAGCCTGTTTCCGATTCTGTGTCTCCCTCTCTCTCTGCCCCTCCCCCGTTCATGCTCTGTCTCTCTCTGTCCCAAAAATAAATAAACGTTGAAAAAAAAATTTTTTTAAATAAATAAATAAAACCTAAATAAAATTACTTTCATAAAAAATAAAAATAAAAGTTTAGTAGAATTGTTTCAAAAATAAAGAGAATGAAATGAAAACACAACATATTAAAATTTGAGAGTGAAGAATTCCAAATCTGCCAATATGAAGTAGCTCTATTCCTCCCAGTTTCTGCCTCTTACAACCTAAAAACAAAAACAAAAACAAAAACAAAAACAAAAAAAACCCTGAATATAACATTCCAAACAAGCAGAGGAAAATTCTAAAAGATAGAAAGGAGGAGGAATGGCAAAGCAACTCAGGAGAGTGACACAGCAGTGATTTCCTTGGGTTTCCTTATTGTGTCTCATATATCCTGGACAATGCACCACAGAAGTCTCCAACCCAGAACCATCAACTGGTAGAAAAAGGAAAACAGAAACAAAACCAAAAACTCCATGAAAAGGCAATTTTCCCAGCCAAAGGACTGAGAAGACAGGATATCCTAAAAACAAATTTTGGCATCACCCACCTTATAGTAGCAAACAACAAGGAAAAACTCTCCTCTCCCGGACTCCACATAGTTCAAAAGGGTTGACTAGGGAACTGACCTTCCACTTATCCTAACCCCACCCTTCAGAGAGCACACTCCAATTTGTTCAGCAGAGAGTGGTTAGGGACACAAGCAGGGAGTTAATCATCTATTCCCCGCCTGGCAGAAGCAGGTAGCACTCTGTTTCACTGTCAGGTGGTATTAGTGCATTAAGCAGGATGCTGACCTGCCATCTCCAGACTAATGGAGGCAGGTGGGAACACTCCAACCTGATGGGATGGTATTAGTGAGTTTGAATGAGCACTTGGTCCTACATCCCCTTCCTAGCATAAAAGAGGCGTTCTAATTCTACTACCAAGGTAGCATCAATGAAGTCCAGAGACAACAAGATTGAATGAGATGGTACAAGGTGGAACTTCACACACACGTAAGGCTTCACACATACACTACTAGTTTTCCACGTCAGCAGGGAAATCATTAGGAAGTTGAATATCCACATCCACCTGACAATAAGCAATAGGCCATAACACTGAACAAGGTGGGCAAATCAGGTCTAGTCAGCACACATACTGTGTCAAAGGATCCTACTGAACCTCTACTCACGTTAGTGAGTTAGAACAAGGCAGTTCAAGGAGTGATTGATACCATGCTTCCTATCTCTCCTGATGTCACTGGGCCCCCACAGGAAGATGAACTTCCATCCCCACACATCAGAAAATGAGGTAGTATGAGTCAGTACCCACTTTTGCTGGCGGGGAGGATGGAGGTGTTGACATGGCTCGCCACAAAATTTGAATATACACACCCACCTGGCCCTCAAGCTACACTTCAATGGGAGGACTTAGTGGTTTAAAAAAAAGTTATTAGTAGCATCCAAATTTCCTAATATAATACCCAAAATATTCAGGAAACAATAGAAAATCACTCATCATACTAAGAACCAAGATAATGACATTTGAATGAGAAACAATAATCAATACATGCCAAAATCAAAATGAATCAGATGCCATAATTATCTGAAAATGATTTTCAACAGCCATCACAGAAATCCTTCAATAAGGAATTATGAATCTTCCTGAAACAAATGAAAATAAAGATCAGCAAATAGAAATTCCTAAAAGGAAATAAAATCATAGAACTGAAGAATATAATAACCAAGATAAAATTGGATAGGTTCAATAGTAGAGTGGAGATGACAGAGTATAAAAATCAGTGTACTTGGGGAGAGATCAATAAAATTTACCCAATCTGAACAAAAGAAGGAAGAGACTAGATTAGGGAAGCACAATAAACAGTCTTAGGGAACAAGAAGAAAGATCTACCATTCATATAACTGGAGTCCCAGAAAGAGAGAAGAAAGACAGTGGGATTGAAAAACTTTTATAAGAAATAATGGCTGGAAACTTCCCAAATTTAGTGAAATACTTAAACCTACATATTTGGAAAGTGGAGCAAACACCAAATAAGATAAGCCCAGAAATATCCATGTCAAGAAACATCATAATTAAACTTCTGAAAACTAAGGGGAAAAGCTCTGGAAAGCAGCCAGACACAAAGCATTATGAATGAACATGAATTTGAATGACAGTAGATTTCTCATCTGAAACTACAGAGGCCAGAAGAAAGTGGTACAACATTTTTCAAGTAATAAAATAACTATCAACTGTGTATATACAGCAAAAATATCCTTGAGGAATGAAGAATAAATATATTCTCAGATGAAGAAAAACTAAGACAATTTGTTTCCAAATCTACCCTTTAAAAAAGTCTAAAGAAAGTTCTCTAACCAGAAGGAAATGAAAGTTCTCAAATCAAAATCCCCTATTTTCACCTTAAAAACCCTAGTAAAAGAAGTCTTGGAACTTCAGAAAGGACATAAGAATGGGTAAAATTTTGGGTAAATATAGTATATTATTTGACTTCTTATGAGTTTCTTTTTTTTAATTTTTAATGTTTATTTATTTTTGAGACAGATGGAGACGGAGCATGAGCAGGGGAGGGGCAGAGAGAGAGAAGATGACACAGAATCCAAAGCAGGTTGAGCTGTCAGCACAGAGCCTGACGCAGGGCCTGAACTCATGAGATCATGACCTGTGCTGAAGTTGGACACTTAACTGACTGAGCCACCCAGGTGCCCCTACTTTTTATGAGTTTCTTAAGTCACATTTGATGGTTGAAGCAAAAATTATAGCACCATCTGATATGATTCTGCTCAAGACATTTACAGAAAATATATAAAATAACTATACTATAAAAGTAGAGAGGGCATAGGGGCCTAAATGAAAGTAAGGCTGCAGTTTCCCTCGAAGTGAAAAAATGTTGATACCAGTAGACCGTGATAATTTATGTATGTTTGTTGTAATACCAAGAGCAACTACTAAGAAAACTCTACAAAGCAATATACTCAAAACAATATAAATAATTCAAGATTGAGTTATTTAAAAAGTACAAAATAACTCCTAGGAAAATAAGAAAAGACAAAAAGGAACAAAAAAGAGAGGAAACAAGCAGAAAACAAGTAAATAAATTGGCAGAATTAAGCCCCAACATATAATTACCTGATAGTATATTACCTTAATATATCAATTAAGTGAAGCAGACTGACATGGTAGATTGAAAATAAAATGATCCTACAAAATCAATATATGAAAATCAGTTGCATTTCTATATACAAATAATGAATTATCAGAAAGAGAAATTAAGAAAACAATCCATTTACAATTCCATCAAAAAGAATAAAATACCTAGGAATAAATTTAACCAAGGACGTGAAAGACCTGAACACTGAAAACCGTAAGATATTTGATAAAGAAACTGAAGAAGGCACAAATTAATGTAAAGATATTCCATGCTCATGGATTAGAAGAATTAACATTTTTTAAAAAAATCCATACTACCCAAAGCAATATACAGATTCAATGTAATCTCTATAAAAATTCCAATGGCATCTTTCACAAAAATAGAACAATCAATCCTAAAATTTGTATGAAACCACAAAATATGTCAAATAGCCAAAGTAATCTTTGTTAAAAAAAAAAAAAAAAAGCTAGAGGCATCTTCTTCCTGATTTCAAACTTATTATGAAGCTACAATAATCAAAACATTATGGTATTAGCATAAAAACAGACATACAGACCAGTGAAACAGAACCAGGAGTGCATAAATAAACCCATGCATACATGGTCAACTAATATTTGATAAGAGAACCAAGACTACTCAATGGGGGAAAATACAGTCTCTTCAATAAATGGTGCTGGGAAAACTGGATAGCCATAGGCAAAAGAATAAAACTGGACCACTATCTTAGAGTATACACAAAAATTAACTCAAAATGGTTAGAGTTGAATATAAGACCTGAAACTATAAAAGTCCTAGAAGAAATCAAAGGCAGTAAGCTCCTGGACATCATTCTTGGCAATGATTTTTTGGATATGATGCCAAAGCAAAACTAAACAAGTAGGACTACATCAAACTAAAAAGCTTCTGTTCAACAAAGGAAACCATCAACAAAATAAAAAGGCTATCTACCAAATGGGAGTAAATATCTACAAATCACATATCAATATCCAAAATATATAAAGAACTCATACAACTCAATAGTAAAATAAACAAACAAAAACACATTAGATTAAAAAATGGAATCAGAGGATCTGAATAGATATTTTCAAAAGAAGATCTACAGATGGCTAACTGGTACATCACTAATTATCAAATAAATGCAAATCAGAACCACAATGAGATATCACCTTACACCTATCAGAATGGCTATTACCAAAAAGACAAGAAATAACAAGTGTTAGTGAGGATGTGGAGAAAAGGGGGCCCTTGTACACTGTTGGTGGGCCTGTATATTAGCACAGCCACTATGGAAAACAGTATGGAGTTCTTCCAAGGATTAAAAATAGAATTTCCATATGGTCCAGAAATTCCACCCCTGGGTATTTATCCAAAGGAAACAAAACACTAACTTGAAAGATGTATGCACTCCATGTTCATTGCAGGAATATTTATAATAAAGAAGATGTGGAAGCAACCTAAGTGTCTGCTATGGATGAATAGATTAAAAGAAAATACATACACACACAAACATACACACTCTGGAATATTATTCAGCCATAAAAAAGAAAGAAGTCTTGCCATTTGCAATAACATGAATTGACATGAAAGGCAGTACACTGAGTAATATTTCAGACAAGTACTGTATGATATCCCTTAAATACAAAAAAAAAAAAAAAAAAGAAAACAACAAAAAACAAAAAACACCAAACTCACAGATACGGAGAAAAGACTGGCAGTTGTTGGAGGTAGGGATTGGGTTGTAGGAGTTGGGTGGAATCAGTGAAGGTGGTCAAAGGTCAAATTTCTACTTATAAAATAAGTAAGACCTAGGGAATATAGTGTACATCATTGTGACTATAGTTAATAAATTGTGTATTTGAAAGTTACTAAGAGAAATTTTTAAAGTTATCACAAGAAAAACATTTTTGCAACTGTGTGTGGTGATTCATATCAACTAGACTTATTGTAGAGATCATTTGACAAGATATATAAATATTGAATCAATATTTTGCACACCTAAAAATAATGTCAATTATAGCTCAATTAAAGGAAAAAAGAAAATGACCTAACAATATGCTATCTACAAATAAACTACTTCAAGTACAATGACATATTTAAGTTCAAAACAAAAGGATGGAAATAGAATATGCAAATATTAGATTTTTTTAAAAAGCAGGAGTGACCATATTAATATGAGACAAAGTAAATATCAGAGCAAAGAAAATTATTTGAGACCAATAAAGACATTACATAATGATAAAAGAATCAATCCAGGAAGAAGACAAGAATTCTAAATGTGTGCATACCAAACCAAAGAGCCTCAAAAATACAGAAAGTAAAACCTAATAGAACTGGAAAAGGAGATAAATTTATCCAAAATTATAGTTGGAGATCTTAATACACTCTTCTCTTGGGATTTGATAGAATCATCAAACAGAAAATAAGCAAGGATCTAGAACTCAACAACACAATCAACCAACAATATCTTTTTTTCAACCAACAATATCTAGTTGACAAATATAGAACATTCCACTCAACAAGAATGCACATGTTTTTCCAGAGTCCATAGAGCATGCCCCAAGAAAGACCATATCCAAGACCATAAAACAAACCTTAGCAAACTTAAAAGAACTGAAATTATACTATGTGTGTGTGTGTGTGTGTGTGTGTGTGTGTGTGTGTGTGTGTGTGTGTTTACCACAGTGGAATCAAATCAATAACAGAAAGACAAAATTTCCAAACACTTCCCAATTAATTAAAACACTTCTAAGTAATTCATGGTCTCAAGATATGTCAAAGGCAATTTTTTTTAAGTTTATTTATTTTAAGAGAGACAAAGAAAGCACAAGCTAGGGAAGGCTGGAGAGAGAGGTAGAATCCCAAGGAGGCTCCACATGGTCAGTGCACAGAGCCCAAAGCAGGGCTCAAATCCACAAAACCATGAGATCATGACCTGAGCTGAAATCAAGAGTTGGACACTTTAACCGACTGAGCCACCCAGGCACCCCTCAGAGACAATTTTTAAAACTACATATAATTCATGGGGCGCCTGGGTGGCGCAGTCGGTTAACCGTCCGACTTCAGCCAGGTCACGATCTCGCGGTCCGGGAGTTCGAGCCCCGCGTCAGGCTCTGGGCTGATGGCTCAGAGCCTGGAGCCTGTTTCAGATTCTGTGTCTCCCTCTCTCTCTGCCCCTCCCCCGTTCATGCTCTGTCTCTCTCTGTCCCAAAAATAAATAAACGTTGAAAAATAAAAAATAAAAATAAATAAATAAAACTACATATAATTCAATTAAAATGAAAACACACATATCAAAATTTGCAGGATTCAGTTAAAGCAGTGCTGAGAATTACACTAAATGCATACCTTAGAAAAGAGGAGGAATATCAAATCAATAATCTAAGTTCTGACTTCAAGAAACTAGAAAAAAGGAGCAAAGTAAGCTCAAAGAAAAGTGAAGGAAGAAATAATAATGATGATTTATTAAATAATAAAAATAATAAGCCAGAAAAAAATTGAAAACAAAGAAAATGGAGGAAATCAAACAAACAGCTAGTTCCTCAAAAAAGAAATCGATACAATTTAAAAACTACTAGTAAGA
Source organism: Puma concolor (assembly GCF_028749965.1). NCBI lineage: Eukaryota > Metazoa > Chordata > Mammalia > Carnivora > Felidae > Puma > Puma concolor. The sequence continues at coordinate 93,064,842 of NC_141675.1, forward strand.
CTGACTACACATAACCAACATTCAACTAAGATAAAATAGAAAACCAAAAGAGTCCTATAACTACTAAATACATTGAATTTGTAATACAAAATCTCTCAAAATAATCTCCAAGCCTAGGTATTTTCACTAGAGAATAATACCAAACATTTAAAGAATTAACCCCAATTTTACTCAATCTCTCCCAGAAAACAGAAGAAGAAACACTTCTCAGTTCATTTTATGAAGCTAATAATACCCCAATATCAGAACCAAAGACAATACAAATAAAAATTAAATCAAAATAGAACTGTACTTAAATACAAAATGTATAACTATATAATTTTTAGAAAAAAAATTTAAAAATTAAGATCCAGGGTTAGGCAAAGAGTTCTAAGGAGTGATACCAAAAGCACAATCAATAAAGAAAAAATGATAAACTGGACTCTGAAAAATCCTGTAAAGAGGGTCAAATGTCAAGCTATAGACTAGAAGAAATAATTTGACAAAAGAGTAGTATCTAGAATACATAAGAATACCACAATGAGATATCACTACAAAATTATCAGAATGGCTTAAAAAAAAAAAAAGAACAAGATGCGCTAATAATGATGTGAAGATACAGAATGTAAAATGTTACAACCCCTCTGGGAAACAGTTTGGGATATTCTTATAAAACTAAATTTTGAACTACCATAGAGTCCCTCTAACTGTACTTCTGGGCAGAGAAATGAAAACATGTTCACAGAAAAACACATACATAAATGTTTATAACTGCTTTAATCATAATAGCCACCAACTGGAAACCCAGATGTCCTTCAATAAGTGAATGGCTAAACACACTGTGGTACTTCTATACCATGGAATATTGCCCAACAATTAAAAAAAAATACTGATACTTACAACAACTTGAATGAATCTTCAGAGAAGAAGAAAGCAAATCCCAAAAGGTTACATACTGTATGATTTCATTTATATAACATTCCTAACATGGCCAAATTACTAAGTGAAAAACAAATTAGTGATAGAAATCAGGGATGGGGTGGGAGAATTGGAAGGAGAGGATGTGGTTATAAGGGGGGAATGTGAGGAATCTTGGTGGTAACTGAAACACTCTGTACTTTGAGAATATCAATGTCAGTATCTTGGTTGTGATATTACACCATAATTTTGTAGGACATTACTTTTGGGGGAAATTGAATGAAGAGTACATGGGGTTTTTCTGTATTATTTCCTGCAACTACAATTAAATCTGTATCTCATGGAAGCAACAACCTAAGTATCAAAATAAAAAATTCAATTAAAATGGAATGACACTAAAGCATAATTTGAGAGGAAATTTATAGCACTACAGACATGTATTAGAAAAGAAGTTCTCAAATCAATAACTTCAGTTTCCACCTTAAAAAATAGAAAAAAAAGATCAAATTAACTCAAAGTTAAGCAGAAGAAAAAAATAAAAAGATCTAAGCAGGAATCAATAAAACTCAAGTTAGGAAAACAATATAAGAAAGCTCTGAAGCCAAAAATTGTTTCTTGTGAAAATCAATACAACTGATCAAAAAGAGAGGGGTGGGGAAACAAATATTACCAATATAAAGAATTCAAGATAGGACATTAATAGTTCTCTCACAGACATTAAAAATATGCCAATAAACTGGACATTGTGGGTTTTCACAATCATTATTCATTTCAAAATAAATCAACTTTACTTGGTCATATTTCACTTACCTGAATATTTAAGGAAAAGTAATTGGTATTAATACAACAAATACTGAACCAAAAGTTAAGGATACATTCGTATAGCACCTGTTCTTGTCCCAATAGCCAAGATTTTCTGAACTGGATCAAAGGCTAATGCTGTGGGCTGATAAGGAAAACCATGCCGAACTGTCTGAAAGAGAGCAGATAGTAAAAATAATCACCAGGAAAATTAAAATTAAAATCACAAGATACCACTATCCAACTACCATAATGACTAAAATAAGTATTTTAATTAAAAAAAATTACCATATGTTGGTAGGAGTGTAAAATGACACAAGCACTATCTGTCCTATGACCTATATTTCACTCCTATTTATGTATCCAAGAAAATAAGAGCATATGGCCACATAATTTGTGTAAGTATGCCCCTAATAGCTTTATACATAACAACCTGGAAAAAGTGCTAGTGTCCAACAAGAGAATCAAAAACCAAAAATGTGGTATACTCCTACAATAAACTACTACTCAACAGTAAAAGATAAAAACTAGTAACAGATGCAACAACATGGATGATTCTCAAAAACATTATGCTAAATAAAAGCAGCAATACACAAAACGGTGCATATAGTATGATTATATTTATATTAAAATTTGAACAAGCAAAACTAATCTATCATTTAAAAAAATCAGAGCAGTGATTGATTTGAGGAGAACTCACTGGATGAGGGTATGAGGGAACTTTATTGAGTCAAGGTAATATTCTATATTTTCATAGAAGTTTGGATTACACAAGTGTATACATTGGTCAAAACTCATCAAATTGTACAATAAAGTTTATGATTTCTCTGTATGTAAACTGAATGTCAAAAAAAGAAAAAAGTATTATTAACAAATATTTAACTCTAGTTAATGATATGCACACTGAGGTTTTAAGAGGTAAAGTGTACTGACACCTGCAATTTAATTCGAAAGGCATCCAAAGAAGTAATATGGTTAGACAGATGGATAGACATATATGATAAAGCAAATATAGCAAAATCATAACTGTCAAATCTAGGTGGTGAGAATGTATGTTAGGTGTGTGTATACATGAATGTTCACAATATAACTTTTTCAATTCCTTTGTATGTTTGAAAGCTTTCATAGTCATACAATGGAAAAAAAGAAAAAATATAGAGTTGATAATATCATAAAGATGATAAAACTAACATAAGGATATCCAATAATATACAGGAATTAATTTCAACATGAAATATAACTTTTCAAAGAAATAGAGGACCCACATAGGTCAGGGAATGGGGATTCTAGAAGGAGCTTGGGAAGACAGTAGAGTAGGAAGACCTTGAGCTCACACCATCTCATGTTTACACCTAGATATCATCCACATCCAAGTAAATAAACCCTTATGATCTGAATAAAGTCAGAACAAATTCTACAACTAAAAATAGAAAAGAAGCTGCATCTCTGAATGGTTAGCAAGGACAGAAAGGCAGAAGGAGGCTGCCTGCAGGAGGGCAGGAGCTATGCACTCAGGGAAGAGAAATGGGCCCTAGCACCAGGGAGCACCACAGTAGGGGGCGGGTACTCATAACGTTATAATCCTCATAATGTTTGGCTTTGAAAATCACAGGGGATGAATTCCCCTGGAGCCTGGAGCTTTAAAAGTCAGCTGACTCAGCACTGGGCTAGCCAGGAGGGCAAGGGATAGCTAGGTTGCTGCCCTTAAAAAGACAGAAGAGGCAAAGAAGCAACATAAAAATGGCAATTAACACAACACAAGGGGCAAACAGAAGACAGATCTGTTCATGCTGATCTCAGAGTGTGTTAGATTACTTCTCTGAAAATGAGGGAGCTGGCAGGCATCATTTTCCTCCCCCCAGCATCCCCCGCCCCCACCCCAGCATAAACACAGGGTCACCTGCCAGAGGAAAGGCTGCATAGACCCTTGCTGACTAACCTGCTAGCAGTATGCCATGCCCATGAGTTCTCCTGGGGATTTGCCCACTCCAACCCTGCTAGCCTTGGCCCTGGGTTCAGAGCCAATTTTGTTAAAGCTGCCCATGAAAAATTATTAGAATAAAGGAGTTCAGTAAGATTTCAAAATTAGTTGTACAAATATAATATTTCTATATACTAGTAATGTACTATCCAAAAATGAAATTAAGAAAACAATTTCATTTATAATAGCATCCAAATGAATAAAATACTCAGGAATAAAATGAAGAGAAGTGCAAAACTTACATGCTATAACTACAAAACGTTGAAAAAAATTAAAGACAAATAAAAGGAAAGCCATCCCATATCATGGATTAAAAGACTTAATATTGATAAAGTGACAATACTCCCCAAATTCATCTCCAGAGTCAATGCCATCCCTATCAAAATCCCATCTGACATTTTTTGCAAAGTTCAACAAATTGATCCTAAGATTCCTATGGATATTCAATGATCCAGAATACCAAAAGATCTTGAAGAAGAAAGTTGGAAGATTCACATTTTCTGTTTTCAAAACTTACACAAATCTACAGTAATTGAGCAATGAGATACTAGCATAAGGACAGACAGATCAGTGGAACAGAACTGAGATTCCATAAACAACTCCTCACATTTTTAGTCAATTTATTTTTAATCAGGGTTCCAAGACAATTCAACAATGAATGAGAGAATAGTCTTTCAACAAATGGGGCTGCAACAACTGATACCCACATGTAAAAGAATTAAGTTGAACCCTTTACTTACTTTATTCCAATATTAACTCAAAATAGATTACAGACCTAAATGCAAGAGCCAAAACTATAAAGATCTTAGAAGAAAACATACGCTTAAATCTTAGTGAACTGGGATTAGGCAATTAAATCTGACATCAAAAACACAAGCAACAAAATTAAAAAGATAAACTGAACTTTGTGAGAACTAAAAACTGTTATGCTGTAAAGGACAGTATCAAGAAAGTAAAAAGACAACCCAAAGAATGGGAGAAAATATTTGCAAGTCATACAAGTCATGTATCTGATAAGGAATTTATATCCAGAGTATATAAATGACTCTCACAACTCAATAATAAAAATGGGCAAAGGATCTTAATAGTCACTTATCCAAAGAATATATACAAATGAGCAATAAGCACATGATGACATGCTCAACAGCATTAGTAAATCACATCCACAACAGGATACAATTGTATAGCCACTAGGATGACTATAATAAAAAAGATAGATGCCAACACATGCTGACAAAGATGTGGAGAAATTGGAGGTCTAATACTTTGCTGGTGGGAATATAAAATCATGTATAAAATCTTTGGAAAATAGCTTGGCAGGTCCTCAAAGTGTGAAATATAGAGTTACCTATGACCCAGTGATTCTGCTCCTGGGTATATAACTAAGAGCAATGAAAAATAAATGCACCCAAAACTTCAATACAAATGTTCATAGCAGCATTATTCAGAATAGCCAAAAAGTACAAACAACTCAAATATCCATCAACTGATGAATGGATAAATGAAATGCAGTATATCCATACAATGGAATATTACTCATTAATAAAAAAAGAATGAAGTACACATACATGCTACACAGGATGTACCTTGAAAACGTTATGCTAAATGAAAGAAGCCAGTCATATATTATATGATTCCATTTAATGGAATGTACAGAATAGAAAAATCTGTGGAGTATGTGGTTGATTTCAAAAGAATGAAGGCTATCAATAGAATGACATAAATTCAGTAAAAATAAATGAGGCAAGAGAAAAATGTAGAACAGAGTCTAGAACAAACATGTCAAGGTAAAAAAATTCTCAATTTTAGTGCCAGGTAGGATTGTTGAAATACTATAGTTTATGCTCAGTTGGTGAAATAAGATGGCAGTAAAGCTGATCAATAAGAAAATGAGGTTTTTAAATACATAATTTTTCCTTGTTTTTTCTTGCAAGATTTTATTTAAATTCAAGTTAGTTAACATATAGTGTAGTATCAGTTTCAGAAGTAGAATTTAGTGATTCATCACTTACATATAACACCCAGTGCTCATCACAAGTGAATTTTTCTTAATGTTATTTTGTTTGTTTTCTTTTGTTACACTCTCTATATTAGTCTGTTCAGGCTGCTATAACAAAATAACATACACTGGTGGCTTAAGCAAGATATTTATTTCTCACAGTTCTGGAGGCTGGAAGTCAGGATCAAGTTACCAGGTATTCAGTTCCTTCCTAGCTTGCAGATGGCCACGTTCTCACTGTATCTTCATATGATGCGGGGAGGGAGTCTCTATTCTTAAAAAAAACCACTAATCCCATCATGAAGATGACCCTTATGGTGTCATCTAACCCTAATTAACTCCCAAAGGTCCCCTCTCCAAATACCATCACACTGGGGGCTAGAGTTTCAAAATATGAATTTTAGGGGGACACAATTCATTTCATAGCACTCTCCCTTGAAATTACTACAAGGGATGAGGTGAGGTAGCCAACCATATCAATAGCTCTTGAAGCAAAAGATACTTGAAGCAAAGAAAGATATAACAGAGAGAACTGGTTATGAATACGTGGAAAGATTGGTCATATTACCCTAAGTTAAGAAAGCTGCTACCACCTTTGAGATGAAAGAAACCTGTATTCACTGCTGACAGTGCAAGAGTTATTACCAGAAGCAAATGACTTTTACTTTCTTTGTATCTTCTAATCCAGTCTAAGTGCCTCCCATTGGCAGAATCTAAGCATAACATCTTAGCTTTAGTTTAGTTTAGTTTGAATTTCAATTTCCTCAGTATATAAATGAGAACACAGAAGGACCATTGTGGAACTGAGAGCAGTGTGAAACAAAGTAGAATTCACATTTGGCCTGATGGACTAAGCTTAATACTACTATAATATTTCAAAACAGCCTTAAAACCTCCTGTGACAGAGACTGCCTGTTGCTCCTTAATATCTTCTTTTCCCCTTTTTCTATAGTAATAAAATTTTGAGCCCAGCACATAGCAATCCAATTCACACTATATTCCGAGCCCCCACAGCAGGCTAGATTAGAATCTGAACAAAGGAATGACAGCAGAAGTGATATGAAGCCTTAAAAGTAAGGCAAATACTACTTTTTTTTTTTTTCTCACCTTCCTACTGATTGGAAAATGTACTCAATGGCAGGTTTTGGATCAGCCATCTTAGAACATGAGGTAGAAGCCATAGGTTAAGGATAGCAGAGTAACAAGATAGAAAGGTCTCTCATAAAAACAAAGAGGCTTGTTAGGCTGTAGATAACATAAAGCCATTGAATCAGTCCTGGGTTGCTTAAACTTGGGCAGATTTTATGTAAGCCACAATTGTTATGGCCTACATCCTAACTGGCATCCTAAAAACCACAACCATTCCTAAAAACAAGTAAATATTTATTAGACCACCAAGTTAATTTATGAGAAATGTTGCCTAGTATTGGTCATTAGTGTGAAAAATGAAAGAAATTAAATGGCTTTTGATTCTGCACTAAATGGACTCCAGCTCACTACCATATTGGTGATTCATCCCTATATGTATCATTTCCATATACTACTGATAGGCCAAAGCTATCATTTCCATAATCTGAGCACAGAACTCCTAGAATCATGTACCAGATTTCATCTAATGACACAGATGTGACTGTTAGAAATTCCCAGATACAGGTATCCCATACTTTTGAAAGTTGATGTGTGCCACTTTACTTTTATAAAAGACCTACATTAGTACCTGTTTTCACCAAGCAAAAGAAATGTAAAAAGGATTTTGCTTTTACAAAAAAAGGCAACAAGTGAAAATAGAGTTGAGTGATTGTTTTGTAGCTGGCCATTACAGAGGCAGCACATGCCTCAAGCATCAAGAGTGGCACCACCAAGCACCTTCCCTGGGAACTACACTCAGCATCTCAGCATCAAGCTGCCATAGCTTTAAACTGTGTCTGTGAGCATATGTGCTTTATCTCAATTTATTTTGTGAATCTGTTACCAAGATGTGTCCTAAGGTATTAGAAAAGTCTAGGAGAGGTTGTATTTTGGGTCTGGGAATGCTCAAAAACTTTTCCACATAAATTAATAGTAGTTGCTTCTTTGCTTTATGTCATTTAGGTTTATGAAAGATTTCATAGGAACACTCTACTTTCAGATAGAAGAAACTTGCTAGAAAAAATAACATAGCTTACAAAAGATAGAATACTACAATCGTGCAAATTTGTTATATAAAAATTCTTCTAGATAAAAAATTTGCTTATAAAGATTTATGATTATATAATACATGTTTATTTTGATTAAGTTCATTTGACTGGTTTGGTCTATAAATGTTACACTCTGGAGAAGAGGTATAGTAAGGTAAATCATTCCTGATTTTGAATCCAGAAATTGGAAATTAACTGCAGTCTCAGAATTTGTTCAGTAAGTTTAAATAATTTGAGATAAGAAATCTGGTTACTCTCCTACAAAAAAGGACTTTCACATGGACACAATATATTTTGGTAAGCAAAAGCCAAACTACTATTGTAACTGTGGAGCAACTCTCACCAGTGGTAAAATTCCCTCAATTTCAATATTTGGTTGAAACTTTATCAAGTAAATTTGATGTCATCGTGGACCACTGAAAGTATTGCTTAATAATTTCCTGCCAACTTGGATGAAGGAAAAGACTAAGTAAGAGGACTATGATAGGCATATGACACCATCAAGTAGCATAATGGTAACAAATTTAACATGTTCCTATGAAATCCCATTATAATGTGATAAAAAGGTAAAATTGCTCTAAATGGTAAAGTACCTGTTCCTGGGAATGCCATTGGCAACTGAGGTATTGGTACCAGTTCTCAGTAAGACTTTTAAATTTCTTGAAAGAATGAGAAAACTATCACGTTCAAAGATCTAAAGGCAGTTGATATTAAAATTAAAGAAGAATAAGGCATTAATACACCTCCATTTTATAAGATATTTGGAAGTTGACATAACAGAAATGGAATGCTTACTTATTAATATTCTGAAATTTTATATCCTGTTTTCTTTTCTTATTTTAGTTTTATTTTTATAACACTCAATCATGCACCCAGTTTAACAAATCAGACAAATCTAAAGGATTTCTGAAAATTATAAATAATTTGTCTCCTTAGCTCTCTTATTTCCTACTTCCCAGAGGGAACAACTTGTCAATATTTCTGCTATTTATTTTGGTATTTTTCCTAATGTGTCTCAAAAGAACATTTTTATATTGCTACTTACTGACTTTTCAGGAAAAACAATTTTCGCTTTTTCACCCATCCCCTCATTACACATACAAGTATCCTTGCCATATACCCAAACTTCCAATAAATCAAAACCATCAGTGTTAACACCTTATTGATATTACTCTCTTATTTTGCCTCACAGATGTTTTTGTTCTCTAAGGTTGCCTTCTTTTTTAAGTTTCATTTATTTAGTTTTTACGTTCTGGTCACTAATTCATCCCCAAACCCTTTCCCCAATTGCTCAAATCATCTTTCAATATGTTGAACACATCAGGTATACATACCTAAACACATCAGGTATATATACCTGAGGAAGGAGAGTGAGTGAGGGAGGGAGGGAGGGAAAGATGGAGAGTGAGTAACAGAGAGGGAAAGAGAAAGAAAAGGAGGGACTATTTATATAAAATTTGAAAATTCCAAGTAACAAAAAAATCAAATCAGCTGTTGCCAGGATCCAGAGGCAGAAAGAGGAAAAAGGATGCCATGAAGAACCACAAGTAATGAAAATGTTCTCTATTTTTATTGTGATAGTGATTCACAGGAAACTCATCATATTGCACAATATATATAATTGCAGATTGTTTTAAACATTTTAAAGTAAATACTTATGAATATAGGTACAAAATACTAAATAAAATACTAGTAGATTAAAACCAGTAAAATATTCTGACAATGAAAAGCCATGACTAAATAAAGTTTATTCTAGAAATGTAAGTATAGGTGCTGAATATATATATTATATGTAATATATATACCTCATATTCCATTTGTTACTAATAAATTTCATCCTTTGCCTTTCCTTAACTTAGATTTTCAACTTTCCAGGGCTTAGTCTTGAAACTACAGGCACTTCTAACTGCTCACAAAATAAGCCTTGGCAACATACAGATATAGAAAAGCAAATAATATTCTTCAGCATATAAATGTCTTTGCAAATGTTATTTCTAAAAAGGAGTCTGTACTCTATAGATTGCTGCTATCTCTTGTGAATATAGTCTTGAGTTTCTAAGGAGTATATGTAATTCTGACTGGTTGTTTTACTTAATAATGTGTTGCCCGGATATGATATTTAAGTTGGCATAGCATTTTCAGAAAAATATAAATACATGTGAGTGTTTTTTACAAAGCCAGAAGAGGATCATTGGTATGTTTTCTTTTCTCTCATATGCATGGAAGAGAAAATAAAATTTTAAAGTATGTCTCTGTTAGATTTAGAATTTGACTGCTTAATCTCATTTAAATCCACAAAAAAACAGCTCAATATCATATGTATTGACATTCATTAACTCAACAAATTAAAAGATAAAACCTCATGATTATATCAATAAATTCTGGGAAGGCATTTGAGAAAATTCAAAAGTCAATCCAAGTAAACATCTTATGTAAAACAGGATTAGAAGAAAATTACTTAAAGATGATAAATATTAAGAGTAATGAAAATAACAACAAACACGATACTAAACAGCAAAAAGCTATAGTCATTCCTATTAAAATCAGGGAGAAGACACAAATGTCCATTTTGTCCATTATTATTCAGCTTTGTTTTATTGATGTAAGCTAATTCAGTAAGAAAGGAAACTGAAATGATGCACATAAATACAGGAAATTTAAGAAAAAAAGGGTTACTAAAATATTTTAGAAATAAAATATGGTACGAAATAAAATGTGTTAAGTTTTCTAGACACAAGGTAAATAAACAATAATCAGTAACTTCTATTAGCAATGACCAATTATCAGTAAAATTAGGGGGAAATCACCATTTATATTTTTAGTTGTTAATTTGAAGTTTGTCAAATATGTTAAAAGTCTAAAAACAAATGTTTTATTCAACAGCATTGGTTAATATCTTTCCTAATATATAAAATGGTTATTCAAAATATTTTTCACTAGACTGAATTTAATCTGATCAGTAGCAGGATTATATTCATATATATCAACGTTTATTCAATACTACAGAAGTTAGAGCACAACTGTTAGAATTCCATTAGATATACAGAGCTGATGTAATTAGTTTGTGTTGTAGCTTTGACAACAAAATCCCATGAGAATTTAGTATTCAAGAAGCAATTATTTGTTTATATACCTCAAAAACTTTTTCATCATTGTGCTATGATTCAAGCTACTAAAAGCATCTCTTTTCAAAGTATCTACAAAAACCTAATAGTGGAAAAACTATACAAAGTGATAAACAAATGCCCTAATTATTATCATTTTTCAAAAATAAAATATTCATCTACTTATCTCTCAAATCCAAGGTCAAGGCCTTACTCCTACATGAAACGCTTTCTAAAATACTAACCAACACCACAGTTTAACACTTCTTAAAAATTACTGAAGAAAGATTTTTACCCTTTGGTTTCCCCAAGTAAGTCCTGAGCTCCTTCATGAGCAGGAACCCTGCCTTTAATTTGTCCCCTTCACTTAGCTAGTTAAGTGCTATGATTATTTAGGTATTTTTAAGTTAATGAATATGATTTATGCATATAAGGAGTATTCCCCTCAAAACCTATTGTCTTATATTTTAAATAAAGATGAATATTACCAAATATTTTGTAAATATTGAAATAGAATGCTTATCTAGAATAATGAACTCTCTCAACTTTAATAGTAATGAAAGCACATTTGAAATTTATTTTTAAGTTCAAAAGCTATCATTCTCACCCTTTTCCCTCTGAGCACCTTAGTGATTATTGTAACTATATGCAACTGAGTTATATAATGCTAAGGCATTAGAACAGAACACGTACCCACATTTGGATAATATCTTTAATGCATACAATTATTTAGTTAATATGTTATAGATACTAGGGGATCACTAAGTCTAATGTAAAAGTATGTTATTCTTTACCACCTAATTGTGTTTCTTCCTATCATATTATATAACAAACCACTTGAATTCAGAGATTCTGTTGTTTCAAGCTTAAGAGACTTATAGGCATTCAAAAAACTACTGACTTTTATTGCAACAGTTTAATACATATAGTAACTTTGATTCTATAGTCTGATTGTTAATCTTATCAATGCATGTTGATAGTTGAGATAATGCATATAAATATGCTTTATACACTGAGCTTAACTATAAACAGCTTATAAGTTTGTGGTTCTTAAACTTCACAGAAAAGTGTCCTTTCAAAATATGTGGAAATCAAGTTCAAATTAAATGCATTTACTTTCTCTAATATTATCTCATTATCCTCATACTATCACCTTCTCTCATACTGTCATGTAGGTATGTTAAAATAGACCCTCAAAAAATACACCATATAATCTATGAACAGCTCCAATTCTCACTAGTGAAAAGTATAGAGATATATACACAAATATGTACTGACAAAAGTAATATGAATACTAGCACACTAATAACATGCACCAAGCATGGGTATACCCCAAAGGGTATCCAATTCTATCATCTTTATTATTCAGTAAGGACACAGAGCTAAAGGATAGAACAGTCTTTAATGTGGCCAGATTGTTCTCTTCAGAGTTCTTCAACTGTTTTGTTTTGTTTTGTTTTTTTCTTTCCATCCCTAGGACTCAATTTTATCTTCTTAGGTGATTTTATCATCTGGCTAATACATTTTTCTCTCTACTCAGAACCCTATTAACAGCCTTATGTCTTTAATATCCTTGCTTCAATCTAACATACAACTTGAGTACATCATTCTTCCTTCAATTTCAACTCATCTGACCACCACCAATTAATATCATCAGCCTCAAATGAACACAGCCTCATCATCATACACTTCTAGACCTCTTTCAGAACTCCAATTTGCCATTTTCTTTGTTCACTCAAAGTATCTTTCCTTGTCATCACTTCCATTCCATCTTTCTTACTATCTCAGTACTTCTACTTAAACCTGTCTACCTATCGGAAACATTTATTTTCTTTCTGGCTACACTAGCCTCTATTCCTAATTTATTTATCATCTCAATACATTGCACATTAATTCTGTATCATGCTTGAAAGAAATATGTACATCCTTTATTGTATCTATTTTATATGTCTATACATATAACAAATTTCTGTGAATATAAAGATCTTTTCTCACTGATATAAAATAAATATTAAAATTAGTAGTCACAGAAAAATAATTTGGCCATGGAGCAAAATAAAAATCACATTTTAAGATTTTAATTAATCTCTCTACACCCAACATAGGGCTTAAACTTACAACCCCGAGATCAAGGGTCACATGCACCACTGATTGAGCCAGCAGGCATTCCAAAATAAAAATCACTTTTAAACGAAAAGAAAAATCTTGTGAAGCAAAATTATAGCAGCATGACACAGAATAATGAATATTGTGCTAGGAATCAGGAGAGCTAGTTCAGGTCTCAGCTCTGTCACCATCTAACCTGGACATATTACTTAAGCTCTCAATTTCTTCATCTACAAAATAAAGAGAATGAACTAAATTATGTCAAGGTCCTTTTCAATTCCATTATACTCCTAATATAAATACTTGCATTAGAAACCATGGAAGACCTAAAAACACATGACAGGTAGTTCTGCATTTCTCACTAAGAATATATTCCTTAAAAGAAACAAATAATAGCGTTATGTTCCCTGATTCAAAAGGACTAATTATCTAACTAGTTATGGTGTTAGACTATTAAAGATGATTCAATGTTTATTTAGTTTGATTCCCTTGTGAGCTACATACTTGCATGTCAAACAGTCCACTGAGATATCTGGTACTATTGTTATTTCTATAAGTATAAATAGCCCTTAAGTATTTGAGGGCCACCTCTCTTCTTCAGATGCCAACTTCTTAAATCTCCAGTAATAGGGAGGGTGGACATTTTGAACCTCCATTACAAATAAAATAAGATCTATATTTACAATCTACTTGCAGAAACAGCATTTTGCAATGTCTTTCACAGTCTATTTACTGTCAGTTGTGAAGAACTGGAAAATGACAGTTTTCCTCTTGCTACATTGAAACAAAAAATGAAGACTATAGACATATAATCATTGTCTCCAAGGCTGCTGTCACCACCATTTTTTCACTATGTACAAGGTACAATGAAAAACACTTTACATGGATTATTTCATTTAATATACATTTATTTCTATACCCCCATGAGATAGGTGGAGTCATTACAGATGCAGTTAAGCCTTAGTAAATTTAATCAACTTGTCTAAGGTCACCAAACTAGTGAATACACAGTTTGATAGCTTTGGAAGTGAGAGCTATGTAACCTTTCAGTACTCTAATCTTCTCTCAAGATGAAAGAATATAACCTCCTGATTTTCACGATATGAATTTTTAAAATTTATTTATAAAATATAATTTATTGTCAAATTGGCTAACATACAGTGTATACTGTGTGCTCTTGGTTTTGGGGGTAGATTCCTGAGATTCATTGCTTACATACAATACCCAGTGCTCATCCCAGCAAGTGCCTTCCTCAATGCGCATCACCCATTTTCCCCTCTCCCCCACCCGCCTATCAATCCTCAGTTTGTTCTCTGTATTTAAGAGTCTCTTATTTTTTGCCTCCTCCCATCTCTGATTTTAACTATTTTTCCCCTTCCTTTCCCCCATTGTCTTCTGTTAAGTTTCTCAAGGATTATAAGAAATAATAAAGCTTCAAATTAGGGTAGAATCAAGATCAGTCACTGAGTTAGAGCAGCCACAAAGACAATAACCAGTAACCAAAAGCTTCTCCTAACTTTACTAAGTGGTATGAGTAAGATCAAGTGATCCTTATGCCTCCTCATGCTTCAATTAGAAAACAGTAAGATTTTATCAAAAAAGGAGAAGCAGTAGTTATCTCTCATCTCTGAGTCACAGAGTATGGAAAAAAAAAATGACATTACAGACCAGTAAAATACTTTTTTACCTCCTTCTCCCCAGGGCCATTCTAGAAAGTTAGGCTAAGAAAAAACTGATCAACACAAGGCTTTACAGATCTTATGGCTTTATAATTCAAGGTACTTATAAAGATCAAAAGCATTAATTTATTAATTTTCCTGGAATGTGCAAAAACAGTTCATTTTGCAAATATAGGGCAAGAAAAAATGAGACCATGGATGATGGCAAAAGTATAGTTGTTCAGGATACAGTAAAAATGGACACAAGAACTCAGAAATTTATGATTAAGAATGGGAAGAGTGCCTGGGTGGCTCAGTTGGTTAAGCATCCGACTGCTATTTTAGCTCAGGTCATGATCTTACGGTTCGTGGGATTGAGCTCCCCATCAGGCTCTGGGATGACAGTGCAGAGCCTGCTTGGGATTCTCTCTTTCCCTCTCTCTACCCCTCCCCAACTCACATGCACAGGCATTCTCTCTCTCTCTCTCTCTCTCTCTCTCTCTCTCTGTCAAAATAAATAAATAAACATTAAAAACAAAACAAAAAAAAAAAGAATGGGAGATAAGGTCTATGCTCAGAGAGAAAAGAAAAGATTGGCAGAGATTACAAAAGAAAAAAATGACAGGTTAATGGCCCTATGCTTTGTTAGGGCCACCTCCATGTCAAGTTGTTGTTGGTAATAGGCCTCAAAAGTCCATAAGGCAATAACTGAGAAGCAGGAAGGCACTTGAAGGAGCAAAATGTGAGCTATTTATTCTGTCTCTAAGAATTCTACTTTCCACAGTCAGGAGAAATATAAATGTTTTGGCTCCATATACTCACCAAATTTCCATTATTTTAGTCTGTTGACCCAAATTCAATTCTCAGAAGGACAACAAATAGTTTTATAACAGTGACAAAGAGTCAGAAAACAAAAACTTGAGAAAGACAATAGCTGGGAGAGGTATTTTATAAAATAATACATTGACTTAAATATCTTTTCACAGTGGGACAATTGTAATGAGTAGCAGTGCTTTTATTCCTAAAGGGGAAGAAGGTGTCAGTATAATAGAAGGAAAAAGTTGAAAAAGAGAAGACTAGAAGCTAAAGACCAACCTTATCTACTGGAGGTATTTTTCATGCTGGAAAACACTAATCCCAAAGGTGATATTTAAAGATATTTGAATTAAACTTTAAAAAAAGAGAGAGAGAGATACTTGAAATACTTATTATCCCCAATTCTTTGGGTATTAGTAGCATAAAGCTATAGAAAAATAAACCTCAAGAACCCTTTAGTGTGCAGACCTTTCACTTCTTTGATTAAATTTATTCCTAAATATTTTATTATTTCTGTTATTTTAACTGGAATTGTGTTTTTAATATATTTTTTGGATAGCTTTTCGTTAGTGTAAAGAAATGCAACTGATTTTTAGATATTTATTTTTATATTCTGCAACTTTACTGAATTTATTTAACAGTTTTTAGTAGAGTCTTCAGGGTTTTCTATGTGTAAGATCATATCATCTGCAAATAGAAACAATTAATTTTGCTCCTCCCTTTCAACTGGGATGCCTTTTATTTCTTTTTCTTGCCTAACTGCTTTGGCTATGACTGCCAGTACTATGTTGACTAGAAGTGGCAAGAGTAGACACCCTTGTCTTCTTTTAATCTTAGAGTGCTTTCTTCAGCTTTTCACCACTGAGTATAACGTTATCTTTGGCTTATTACATATGGTTTATATTATGTTGAGGTACATTCCTTCCATACCTAATTTTTGAGTTTTTATCACAAAAGGATACTGAATTTTTTCTAATACTTCTTGCATCTATTGAAATGATCATATAATTTTTATTTTTCATCTTGTTAATGTTTATATCTCATTTATTATTTTGTGTATGTTGACCATCCTTGCATCCCAGGGATAAATCTTACTTGCTCATGGTGTATAATCCTTTTAATGTACTGTTAAGTTCAACTTGCCATTATTTTGTTAATGACTTTTGACTCTATGTCCACCAGGGATACTGGTTTGTAGTTTTCTTAAAACATTGATGAAAGAAATCAAAGGCACAAACAAATGCTAAGATATCTTGTGTCCACGAACTGGAAGAAATAATGCCATTTAAATTTTCATTCCATAAAAACAATCAACATATTCAAGGAAATTCCCCATCAAAATGCCAATGGCATTTTTCATAAAAATAGAAAAATAACCGTAAAATTCATATGGAACTATAAAAAAACCCCAAATGGTCATGAGATCAATCCCATGCCAGGGTCATGCTGAGCGTGGAGACTGCGTGGGATTCTCTCTCTCCCTTTCTCTCTGTCCCTCCCCCACGTGCACTCTTTCTCTCTCAAAAATAAATAAATTTTTTAAAAAAATATATACACTTTTAAAAAGTGTAATAAGAAAACCTAGGCCTACCACTTAATAAATATGTTCTATAATAACATATTATAAATAAATAAATCAGTATGGTACTGGGGTACCATGGGGTACTGGGGTAAGAATAGACACAGATGAACAAAATAGAATTGACATCTCCAAAGCCAACTGAAGATAAGGTTTGGGGTCATTTTAATATATGATTTTTTGATTGAATGTAATATTTGATTTAAAACAATCAAAAACCATTAGGGAAGGAATTAATTATTCAATAATTAGAATTGAGGAAATGAAATAACTATTCAGAAAAATAATTTTAGATTTTCAGTCACATCATACTAAGTCTTGATGTTTAATTGAGTTCTAAGTCCTGGCTAAAATGTTTCAAAAGCCCAGTGTGCTTCCTTCCCATCCTGGGGTTCTGTGATAGATGGCAAAATGGGCAGAAATTCTATCTCTCCAGCCAACAGGTAGAGTCTATATACCCACCTCCATCTTAACTGTGTGATTTTCTTTAACCAATAGGACATTAACACACATTTTCCAACAATTTGAAAAGTGCTATGCACTGGAGATTGATCTTTTGCTGTTCTTGGAATCTTAAGATCATCATGTAATTCAAGCCCAAGCTGGCCTACTGGAAGATGGAGCAGCCACAGCAAGAAAAACCAAGGTATCACAGCTAACAGCCAGCACAAACCACCAGACATGAGTGAGGCCATCCTAGATCATTCTACATGATCACAGCTGCCAGCCAACCCACCAGCTGATCCTAGACATGGGATAGAGCCAAGTCTGTGTCTGTGGTCAGCTTGTGGGTCCAGACCAGAAAACTTTCCCAGCTAACTCACAGAATCATAAACAGAATAAATGATTATTTGTGGCATCAAAAAAAAAAAAGGAAAGGAAAAAAAGAGGGAGGAAAGAAAGAAGGAAGGAAGGGAGGGAGGGAGGAAGAAGCAAGAAAGAAACAGGGAAAGGAAAGGAAAGGAAAGGAAAGGAAAGGAAAGGAAAGGAAAGGAAAGGAAAGGAAAGGAAAGGAGAAAAGTTTGGCAATAATAAGATTTTGTAGATAGAACTGCCTAATTTTACAGACAGGTCTGCCTTTGCTACTAGGCAAATCTGTCTGAAAAGACCCAAGAGAGTCTGAAAGAAACAAGTATTTAAGTGGTTGGAGGCTATTTTCAGATAAAGAAGCAGAAATTAAGAGTCAGAACTACTAGTAATAAATGACTTCGCAGTAGTGAGACAAATTACAAAAACTGGAAAATTTGACCTGGTTTAGAGCTTAAGTTCTCAAATTAAACAGATCTGATTTTAAATCACAACTCTACACTTATTAGTTATGTGACTTTAGGCAAACTATATAATCTTCCTAAACCTCAATTTTTTAAATCTGATTTACAAAAATAAGAATAGTTTTTACTTCACAGTATTGTTATGATGACAATCAAAAGAGATAATTCTAAATTGCTCTTCTCATTGCCTAACCAAAACTAAGTGCTCAATAAATGTTAACTATTATTACAATTTTCTTCTTTTATTATTTAAATATGATATGAAAAATTATACCAGGGTGCCTGGGTGGCTCAGTTGGTTAAGCGTCCAACTTCAGCTCAGATCATAATCTCACAGTTCGTGGGTTTGAGCCCTGCATCAGGCTCTCTGCTGTTAGAACAGTGTCTGCTTCAGATCCTCTGTCTCCCTCACTCTCTGCCCCTCCCTCACAAACTTTCTCTCTCAAAAATAAACATTAAAATATATACTTAGAAAATAATAAACATTATAGCATTCATTTTTACTATCCTTGCTTTCATCCAGTTCTTAAAACCTACTTTTCTCTATGTTTAGACCTTCTCTTCCTGATAGTCTAATGATCTAGTCTAGTTAATGAGGCCTGTAGGTATGTTTATGTTTGTGTGTGTGATGAAACATGGAAAAAATGGAAAAAAAATATTGAAATGCCAAGTTAAGTTCTGTGGAATGACTGAAAGGCATTACTTGAACAGATCATTACTGGTAAGAATAGCTTATGTTCTACTTTATTCAACTGTCTTTCCCTAGGTTAGATAAAGCAGATGAGTTGATAATAATTAGGCCTCTGCTTCTAAATAAATTATTCTTAGGAGTAGAATAAGCCAATGAAAAAGAATCCTTCATTTTTTGTGTAACAACTTTAGGACTAGGAACAGAGCAGGTAACATTTATATTATATGGAATGGAATAGAATTATAAGACTAAATAAACACTGATCATATACTAAAGCTATTACAGTGACCATCATGCTAATTCAACGGACACTTTTAGACTGGACTTGATCCCTTTGCCTGACTCTAGAAAGAGATGCTTTGGACAGACACTGAAGAGCAAAGCCAAATCATGACTTAAAAGTCATCATCATTATAATTGCAAAGAATGTCTCCATCATGAATATAAAATATCCTAGAACCAAGAGTATAGATCAAGGCAAATGGGTAATTTATACCATGATTTCCTTCTTAAGCCACCCCCACCCCATTTTTAAAAAGCTTGAGGAAGGATATTAGCACTCAGTTGAGAAAGTAGCCAAACACACAATTGAAAAATTATATAAGACAAATGACCTAGTTTCTTCAACTATTAATAGCATGGAAGGAAAAGGAAGGGGAACTAGTATAAATTAAAAGAATCTTATGGAACATGTGCAAAGAAATAGAGTGCATGGCCTTGTATCATTATTCAAACAAATCTATTATAGAAACGCAATGGGACATTGAGATAATCAGGGAAAACTGAACAAGGATTAGATATTAAATAATGTTTAGGAATTAGTACTAATTTTTCTGAGTGTGACAGTAGCACACAGTAGTGTGGCTTCTGCACCTTAAAAAGACACCCATTTGACTTATCTCTAAATTCTCTTCCAAGTCTAAAATCTTGTGATGATTTCAAATTATTTCCAAGAGATTCAATGATTTCCCAAGATTTGGAAGTCTTCAATTTGCATCTCAGTTGCCCTAGTCAAGTAGAATAATCTTGAATTCAATGTATGTATTCACATACTCAATAATGTACTGCATAAGGAGGTTACTTAATTATGGGGGAAATACACTAAATCATAAAATTTCTCAAAGTATACTCCCTAGAAGACTATGGATAAGTGGTGTTACATCAAAAAGTTCATAGAAAGATGCCTAGATGATTCAGAATAGGTGGAGCATGTGACTTTGGATCTTGGGGTTCTGAGTTCAAGGCCCACATTTCATGTAGAGATTACTTACAAATAAAATCTTTAAAAAAAATTCACATAACCATCCACATGAATCACATAAGTTTGAAAATTTGTGGCAAAGTTTGACATTGGTCACATAAATTCTGAAAATGCTCAGGTAAATGTATTTCTATACCACAAGACTTCTTATGTATTTTATCATATAAAAAGACTATTACATCTCCAAGAGGGAAAGATCGGTTACCAATAGGTTTATCTTATTATCAAGCAATTCAAAGGATACAGTAGTCCTTACTTTATGTGAAGCCTTAGGTTGGTCTTGAAGTTTGGCTACTCAAAACATTTGAAAAGAAAATGGAACAACACAGATTTTAAGGGGAAAACTATAATGAGGAATTTTTAACCATCTAGTTTTTTATTTATGTATTAGGACTACAGAAAGACATTCCTAGATACAAAGAGCTTAGAAAGTGTTGTACATAATATCATTTACAAGATGAAGAGGGAAGAATCAGAGATGAAGAACACAGTAAATGAAATCAAAAACTACACTAGACAGAATAAATATCAGGCTGGAGGAAGGAGAAGAATGAATCAGTGACCTGGAGGACAGAGTAATGGAAAGTAATCAAGCTGAGAAGGTGAGAGGAAGAAAAATTATACAAAATGAGAATAGACTTAGGGAACTCAGTGACACCATCAAACATAATAACATTCACAATATAGGGTTCCTATAAGGAGAGATAGAAAAGGGGGCAGAAAATTTATTGGAACAAATAAAAGCTGAAAACTTCCCTAATCTGAGGAAGGAAACAGAAATCCAGATCCAGGAGGCACAGATAACTTGCAACAAATTAACCCAAGGAAGTCCACACCAAGACACATAGTAATTAAAATGGCAAAAAGTAGTGATGAGAAAAATTTTAAAACAAAAATTTTAAAAGAAGACAGTTACATACAAAGGAAACCCCATAAAGCAACCAGCATATTTTTCACCAGAAATTTTGCAAGCCAGATGAAAGTGGCATGATATACTCAAAGTGCTAAAAGGGAAAAGTCTGCAGTCAAGATACTCTATCTAGCAACAGAAAGAGAGACAATGGGTTTTCCAGACCAAAAAAAAAAAAGTTAAAAGAATTCATGACCACTAAATCAGCCCTACAAGAAATGTTAAAAGGGACTGTGGGTGGAAAGGAAAGACCATAAGTAAGAGTAAGAAACTATTAATGTACTACAGACTGCTATATGTAAATATCATACATTATATGTATATATACACACCTAGTGGAAACTAGAAAGTAAAAAAATAGTAACAGATACACAAAAAATAAAGACAAAGGGATCCAAGTAGGTCACTATCAAAAGCAAACTTATGGTGACAGAAGAGAGAAAGGGAAGAAAGGAATAAAGAAGATCCACAAAAACAACGATAAAACAAATAACAAAATGACAATAAATACATACCTATTGATTTACTTTGAATGTAAATGGGCTAAATACTACAATCAAAAATCATGGGGTGACATAATGGATAAGAAAAACAAGACCCATCTTATGCTGCCTACAAGGCACTCATTTCAGACCTAAAGACACATGCAGGTTGAAAGTGAGGGGATGGAGAAGCATCTATCATGCAAATGGATGTCAAAAGAAAGCAGGGGTAGCAATACTTATATCAGACAAATTGACTTTAAAACAAAAACTGTAACAAGAGACAAAGGACAATATATAATCATAAAGAGGACAATACAAAAAGAAGATGTAACAATTGTAAATATTTATGCACCCAACATTAAAGCACCCAAATACACAAAACCGTTAATAAAAAACATAAAGGAACTAATCGATTGTAATACAATAGTAGGGGCCTTTAACACCCCACTTATATCAATAGATAGATCACCAAAACAGAAGATCAACAAGGAAATTGGCTTTGAATGACACATTGGACTAGATGTATTTAACAGATATATTCAGAACATTCCATCCTAAAACAGCAGAATACACATTCTTTCCAAGTGCACATGGAACATTCTCCAGAGCAGACCACATATTAGGCACAAAATTATACACACACACACACACACACATATATATACACACACATATACACATACACACACGCATGCAATTCCTTTATTGTTTCTATGCATATGTTTACCTATGTATACACACATACACATACATACACACACACACACACACACACACCACATTCAACACTGAGAAAGGGAAAGAAAATACAACCTATATAACAAAAATCAAGAAAAAGAAAACAAACAAAAAGCATTAAAAATGAATATGTCACAAAAGTCCATATATTGTATAATGTTATTTCATTAAATGTCCAGAATAGACAAATCTATAGAGATAGAAAATAGATTACTGGTTTCCTATACTGGAAGGGTGGGATGAGAAGATTAAAGAGTGACAGCTATCTTTTTAACATGATGAAATGCTCTTCAATTGATTGTGACAATGGAGGTACAACTCTTTGAATTGACATTTCAAATAGGTGAACTGTATGGTTGTGAATTATATCTCAATAAAGCTGTTAAAAACATAAAATTCAAAAAGAAAAGAATATATTAATTAAAACAATATAGATATGTTTCAATACAAAGGTACTAATTTAAAATATTCATCTCCTTTGATTAAGCAATTCCATTTCCAGGAAGCTTATTACAGCATGTAATAATAAAGGCCTTTTAAAATTTAAATGTCCATCTATAGGAGACCAGTAAAATAAATTATGGCACAACCATACAATTGAATACTATGCAACTCATAGAAAGAGTAGGGAAGAGCATGCAATGAGAGATAAGATATATTTTTAAGTTTTAAAAGTACAGTGCAAAAGTCCATTATAATATGTAATAATTTGTGTTATAGGATGAAAATATAATTACATGCAAAAACTATCTCAAAAAGGATATATTAAAAGACTGCTGATATTGATTGACTCCAATTCCAAGGAAAGGAATTGTTAAACATTTTACCTAAGAATATATTAACAAAAGATATTCAGTTTGTGTTAAAAAACCAAATCTAACTATAATATTATCAAAGATGAACATCTAGAACAAACTCCAGAAATCTAGTAAAAACTAACCAAATATTAATTTAAAGCAATGGGAACAAAAGGAAAATTGGGATTACACTATTAATATCAGAATTCAAAACAAAACACATCAAATGGGATAGCATTTAATATTTTATATAACTAAATATCACAATGGAGATCTACTGTAATGCTTTGAAACAAATACCACTAGATTAAAATATGAAAGATAAAGTAATAAAAAGAAGAAGAAAAATGGAGGAAACACAATAGATGTGTGGAATAATATACCTATCCATTATTAACCAATCTGGTAAGCCAAAAACAAAGATATGGAGGTACTATATATGTAATTAGTAAGATTTACAAATATAAATGAAATTTGCCTGCCCGGAATAGGAAATACCTTCTAGTGCTCCTTTCCAGTCTTATTGTAACATTTATAATGATTTATAGCATACAGACTTACAAAAAGAAAAAGCTCAAATTCCAAAGACTAGATGTTATAGAGAATGCATTAGTGAAAGGCAAAAAATTAAAAAATTTAAACGGTTAAGTATCATTAACCTGTTCTTTTAAAAGACCAATAAAATAGACAAATTTCTTGAAAAGTTAACAAACAGAAAAAGAGAAAATATAAACACATAATGTTAAGTTGAGAAATATAGTCATTGTTACCAATGAGATTTTATTATAAAAACCATACATAACTCTGTACTAATAAATGTGAAACATTGGATGAAACTTGGGATTTACTCTGAAAGTATAAATTATAAAAATTTCATTAAAGGAAAAGCAATAATCCAAATTGAACAATTACCATAAATTTCTGTTTCAAAAAAACACTCCTTCAAAAATGTTGATCCCAGCCAAATGAGCATTTTTCAAACCTTTCAGGAACAAGGCACTTTATTTCAGATAGAGAAAAGTAGATTAAACTCAGATTCAAAAACCTAATATAGAATACACAAATACACACACACACACGCACACACACACACACACACACAAATTACACATCAATTCATCAATTCTGTTTAGAAATATAGGGGCGCCTAGGTGACTCAGTTGGTTAGGCACCCGACTTCGGCTCAGGTCATGATCTCACAGCTCATGGGTTTGAGCCCTATGTTGAGCTCTGTGCTGACAAGCTCAGAGCCTGGAGCCTGCTTCAGATTCTGTGTCTCCCTTTCTCTGCCCGTCCCCTGCTCACACTCTGCCTCTTTCTCTCTCTCAAAAATAAACAAACATTAAAATTTTAGAAATATAAAGGATAAGTCCCAAGTATAATATTTGAAAAGTAATTTTACTTGTGTATTTTAAAAAGAAATTGTGGTTTATGTACACAATGGAGTACTACATGGCAATGAGAAAGAATGAAATATGGCCCTTTGTAGCAACGTGGATAGAACTGGAGAGTGTGATGCTAAGTGAAATAAGCCATACAGAGAAAGACAGATACCATATGTTTTCACTCTTATGTGGATCCTGAGAAACTTAACAGGAACCCATGGGGGAGGGGAAGAAAAAAAAAAAAAAGAGGTTAGCGTGGGAGACAGCCAAAGCATAAGAGACTCTTAAAAACTGAGAACAAACTGAGGGTTGATGGGGGGTGGGAGGGAGGGGAGGGTGGGTGATGGGTATTGAGGAGGGCACCTTTTGGGATGAGCACTGGGTGTTGTATGGAAACCAATTTGACAATAAATTTCATATATTGAAAAATAAAAAAAAATAAAAAATAAAACAAATAAAAAGATAACATCATTAAGTAGAGTTTATTCAAGAAATACAAACTGGTACAATCTCTTAAATATCTCTCCAATAAACCTAGGGATCTCTCTATCCTAACCTGAATTTAGTTAAGTTTATTGAAACAGTTACAAAATAAATATACCAAAATATTAGCTTTCTTCTAGATTAGCATTAAATAAAAAAATCTATAAGAGTCCTATTCAAAATAGCAAAACAAATAAAAACAAAACAAATAAAATTCTAGGATAAAACCTAGCAAGAAATGTGTCAATTAGCAACAACCAACCCAATTACAAAACACTGATCAATATAAAATAATGAATAACTAGAAAGGTGTACCATAAATTCAGAAGTTTCAACATTCAAAACATGTCAAGCTTTCCCCAAATTAAATTTTACATGTATGGGGAGAGGGGAGGGGAAAAGAGCTAAGATGGCAGCATAGTAGTAGGACCCTAGGCTTGCTTCTGCCCTTGAACACAGCTATATAACTACCAAATTATTCTGAATACCCAAGAAATTGACTGGAGGACTGACAGAATAAACTGCAAACTAGAGGAAGAGGCGAGGCCATAGAAGATGCCTGAGAAAGGCATAAAGTGCAGATATGGTTTGGGGGAGAAATGAATCACAGGTGCTGAGGAAGGGAAGGAGCCCTGGTCACAGAAAAAAGCAAGAGAGAATGGAGCTTACAGGGGTATGCAAATGGCTATGAAACTGGCCAAAACCATTGGCTGGGAAAATGAGAACAGCTGATTTTCATGAGTTTTTGTAACCAGTAGGGCTCCAAGACTGGCCATATATAAAAAATACCCATAGCTAGTATAATCTTCAATGGTCACAACCTGAGAGATTTTCCTCTACAGTCAGGAACAAGACAGGGATGACCACTCTCGGCACTGTTATTTAACATAGTACTGGAAGTTCTAGCCTCAACAATCAGACAACAAAAGGAAATAAAAGACATGGAAATCAGCAAGGAAGAAGTCAAACTTTCACTATTTGCAGATGACATGATACTCTATATAGAAAACCCAAAAGACTCCACCAAAAAATTGCTAGAACTAATACACAAAGTTAGTAAAGTCACAGGATACAAAATCAACATATAGAAATCTGTTGCATTTCTGTACAGGAATGAAGCAACAGAAAATCAAGGAATCGATTATATTTACAATTGCACCAAAAACCATAAGATACCTAGGAATAAACCTAACCAAAGAGGTAAAAGACCTATACTCTGAAAACTATAAAACACTGATGAAAGAAACTGAAGATGACACAAAGAAATTGGAAAATATTCCATGCTTATGGATTGGAAGAACAAATATTGTTAAAATGTCTATACTACCCAAAAGCAATCTACACATTTAATGAAATCTCTATCAAAGAGATCTCTACCAAATCTCAAAAAACTGCCAGCATTTTTCACAAACAATCCTAAAACTTGTATGGAACCATAAAAGACCCCAAACAGCCAAAGCAATCTTGAAAAACAAAAGCAAAGCAGGACATATCACAAGTTCAGACCTCAAGTTACACTACAAAGCTGTAGTGAATAAGACAGTATGGTACTGGCAAAAAAAAAACAAACACATAGATCAATGAAACAGAAAGAAAACCCAGAAATGAACCCACAACTATATGGTCAACTAATCTTCAACAAAGCAGGGAAGAATATCCAGTGGGAACAAGACAGTCTCTTTAACAAACGGTGTTGGGGAAAACTGGACAGCGACATGCAAAGGAATGAAACTGGACCACTTTCTCACACCATACACAAAAGTAAATTCAAAATGGAGAAAGACCTCAATGTGAGACAGGAAACTATCAAAATCCTAGAAGAGAACACAGGCAGTAATCTCTTTAACACTGGTTGTAGCAACTTCTTACTAGATATGTCTCCTGAGGCAAAAATAAACTACTGGGACTTCATTAAGATAAAAAGCTTCTGCAGAGCAAAGGAAACAATCAACAAAACAAAAACAACAACCTTCAAAATGGGAGAAGATATTTGCAAATGACATATCCGATAAATGGTTAATATCCAAAATCTATAAAGAACTTACCAAACTCAATACCCAAAAAAGCAAATAATACAGTTAAAAAATGGGTGAAGACATGAACAGACATTTTTCAGAAGAAAACATCAGATGGCCAACAGATACATGAAAAGATGTTCAACACCACCCATCATCAGAGAAATACAAACCAAAATTACAATGAGATATTACCTCACACCAGTCAGAATGGCTAAAATTAACAACACAGGTAACAACAAGTGTTGGTGAGGATGTGGAGAAAGGGGAACCCTCTTAACACTGTAGTAGGAAGGCAAACTGGTACAGCCACCCTGGAAAACAGTATGGAGGTTCCTCAAAAAGTCAAAAATAGAATACCCTATGATCCAGCAATCACACTGCTAGGTTTTTACATAAAGGATACAAAAATACTGACTTGAAGGGATACCTACACCCTGACGTTTATAGCAGCATTATTAACAATAGTCAAATTATGGAAGAGCCCAAATGTCCATCAACTAATGAATGGATAAAGAAGAGGTGGTATATATATGATTGAATATTACTCAGCCAACAAAAAGAATGAAATCTTGCCATTTGCAATGATGTGGATGGAGCTAGAGAGTATTACACTAAGTGAAATAACTCAGTCAGAGAAAGACAAATACCCTATGATTTCATTCATATGTGGCATTTAAGAAACAAAACAGATGAACATGTGGGGGTGGGAGGCAGGGAAGAAAAGCAAACCAGGAAACAGATTCTTAACTATAGAAAATAAACCTAAGGTTACTGGAGAGGAGGAGGGTGGTGGGATGGATTAAATAGGTGATGGGTATTAAGGAGGGCATTTGTTGTAATGAGCACTGTGTATTGCCTGTAAGTGATGAATCACTAAATTCTATACCTGAAAGTAATATTACACTGTATGTTAACTAACTGGAATTTAAATAAAAATTTGAAAAAAAAAAAAGCTGGGGTGGGGGGTCAGGAGGCTGAGTAGGGATGTAACATAGAATAATCAGAATCCTCGGGGCGCCTGGGTGGCGCAGTCGGTTAAGCGTCCGACTATTTTTTCCATCTTCTCGAAGGATCAGACTGTACCAGTTCTTCTCCTCCACAGAATGTTTAGTGTAGACGGACAGATTATGATATGTTAGGTAGAAGTGGAAATCCTGGCTTTTTGTATTTAGGTGGAGTTGGGCATAGTGTGGCATCTTCTGTGGAATGAAGAAATTGTCATGCTCAACTTCTGATGCATTGTAGACATCACAGTCTCATAGCATCGCAGGGCAGGTGAGCTCATCAGATACTTTCAACTTTGCCCTTTAACCTAGCAATTCTGTTTTTAGGAATATGCTATATTAGAGTAATTGGAGGCATGCATAAAGATTTATGAGTAAGGATGTTCATTATAGGATTATGTATAATAAAAAAATCTTAAATACCTATAAGGATATACCTCAGTAAACTATGATATATCCATAAAATGGAATATCATGTGTCCATTAAAATCATGCTCTCGACAAAGAAGGATGATTATGATATGATTAATTTTAAGAAAAAAATCAAAGTTCAACACAGCATGTAGAGTTTGAGTACTTTTTAAAAACGTATTTATTCATTTATACAAAAATGCTTAACTGATCATCTCTGGGTAGTGGAATCACAGGTGATTTTTATGTCTTTCTACATACTCTTCAGTTTTCAACAATAGATGTATATTATTTTTATTATTAAAAATATCTTAGAGGCGCCTGGGTGGCGCAGTCGGTTAAGCGTCCGACTTCAGCCAGGTCACGATCTCGCGGTCCGTGAGTTCGAGCCCCACGTCGGGCTCTGGGCTGATGGCTCGGAGCCTGGAGCCTGTTTCCGATTCTGTGTCTCCCTCTCTCTCTGCCCCTCCCTCGTTCATGCTCTGTCTCTCTCTGTCCCAAAAATAAATAAAAACGTTAAAAAAAAAAAAAAAAAGAATAATCAGAATCCTAACTGGATTTTTTATGAAACTTGAGAAAAAGAAAACTAAAGTCTATTTGGAAATATAAACTTAAAACTAACCAAGAATTTTTTAAAAAGGGATATACAAACAGTGGGAGAACTATAAAATTTTGAAATATAAAATGATCATAATTGTAAATGTAGTATACATATAGGAAGGCACAGATTAATATAATGAAATAAAATGCTGAAAAATAGGTCAAGTAAATAAAATAATTGAATATATGATTAAAAGCAATAATCAAATCACTGAGGAAAAAAGGGTCATTCTATAACTAGGACTGAAAAATGTGGCTGGATCATTTGACAAAATTAGATCCCTACCTCACACCATATGACAATAAAATTCAAAATGGATTAAAATGCATTTCTACAAAAAACATATGAAAAAAAACTAATAAAATATTCAAACTGTTTTTGGCCCATATTCATATAGGAGTGAGGGAGCGTTAAAGCCTTTTGACACAATAAAGGGATACAGCAGCTTTTTATACATAACCCAGTAGATAAGTGTTAATATCTTTACTATATAACATGTTTTATAAACAGTAAGAAAAATCCAAATAGTCTAGAATGAAATACTAAAAAGACAACATCTAATTCACTACAGAAGAAATACATATGAGCAGTAAGTTTGTTACATGCAAATTTCACTAAACAATGAAACAAAAAAATGTTGAGTTACCATCTCTTGCCAATTATATAGTCAAATTTTTTAAATAATGGCAATTTCCAGGGCTTAGGAGACAAGTACGCTTCTTCTCCCCTACTCCATAATTACTAAGGTATACTTGACAAAATAAATATAAAATCCTAATAAAAATACAAATGTGTACAACTTTTCAGTGGGACAATTTGATTATACATATCAAAAACCTTAAAAAAATGCCTATTTTTTTAGTACATACCCGTTAGCTATGTATTTGTTCTCCTAGGAAAAATCGTAAGTATATAAAAATGCACAAAGATATTTATTAAAGTATTTCATTAAAGTAAAAAAATAGAAATAACTGGGGATTTATTTAAATAAGCTAGAATCCATAAATACAACAGAATTCTAGGTAACCACTCAACCATATGAAAAAAAACTAAATAACCAGACAAGGAAAATGTTCATAACACATTAAGTAGGAAAAAGTTTCAAAGAATGTATAGATCTCATTTTGATATAAAAACTTTGCATGTAATCATAAACACAAAAAAATGTCTCCAAAAAAATACTCCAAAACATTAACAGTGGTAATATCTGGGTAAAAATTTGTTTTTCTTTTTTGCTTATTTGTATTTTCTAGTTTTTCATAAGAATACATATTACTTGCAAAGTAGAAAGATAAAATAGAAGTTATGTGTTTTGTTAATTTTTAATTTTTTTTATTTTTTAAGAGAGAGAGAGAGAAAAAACATGTATGCAAATGGGGGAGGGGCAAACGGAGAAGGAGGGAGAGAATCTTAAGTAGACTCCACGCTCAGTGCAGAGCCCAATATGGGGCTCGATCTCATGACCATGAGATCATGACTTGAGCCAAAATCAAGAGTCAGACACTTAGCCAACTGAGCCACTCAGGCACCCCTAAAAAAACAAAATAGAAGTTTAAAAGAAAAAGAATTCGAGAACGGAGTCGACGGAGCCAAGCGCAGACGAGAGGCCCACGGAAGAGGGTAGGAAGGGCGGCGAGGCGGTGCGCTCCACGGACTGGCGGGAGGGAGCCGGGGCGGAGGGGCGGCTCGCCGGCCAAGCAGAGCCCCCGAGTCTGGCTTGCAAAAAGCTGAGGGGCCTGACGGACTGTGTTCCAACAGCAAGCGCGACTTAGCGTCTGGGAGGTCATAAGTTAACAGCTCTGCTTGGAAAGCGGGAAGGCTGGAGGTCAAAGGGAAGGAGAGCTGCTGAGTCCCCGGACGACAGAGCTCAGTTTGGTGGGGAACAAAGGCGCTCCCCAGCGCCATCTCCCCCGCCCATCCCCCAGCCAAAATCCCAAAGAGAACCAGTTCCTGCCAGGGAACTTGCTCACTCCGCGCAAACACCCAACTCTGCGCTTCTACGGAGCCAAACCTCCGGCAGCAGATCTGACTCCCTCCTGCTGCCACAGGGCCCCTCCTGAAGTGGAACACCTAAGGAGAAGCAAGCTAAGCCTGCCCCTCCTGCCCCCGTGCACCTTGCCTACCCACCCCAGCTAAGACGCCAGATCCCCAGCATCACAAGCCTGGCAGTGTGCAAGTAGCCCAGACAGGCCACCCCACCCCACAGTGAATCCCGCCCCTAGGAGAGGGGAAGAGAAGGCACACACCAGTCTGACTGTGGCCCCAGCGGTGGGCTGGGGGCAGACATCAGGTCTGACTGCGGCTCCGCCCACCAACTCCAGTTATAACCACAGCACAGGGGAAGTGCCCTGCAGGTCCTCACCACGCCAGGGACTATCCAAAATGACCAAGCGGAAGAATTCCCCTCAGAAGAATCTCCAGGAAATAACAACAGCTAATGAGCTGATCAAAAAGGATTTAAATAATATAACAGAAAGTGAATTTAGAATAATAGTCATAAAATTAATCGCTGGGCTTGAAAACAGTATAGCTGACAGCAGAGAATCTCTGGCTACAGAGATCAAGGGACTAAGGAACAGTCACGAGGAGCTGAAAAACGCTTTAAACGAAATGCATAACAAAATGGAAACCACCACGGCTCGGATTGAAGAGGCAGAGGAGAGAATAGGTGAACTAGAAGATAAAGTTATGGAAAAAGAGGAAGCTGAGAAAAAGAGAGATAAAAAAATCCAGGAGTATGAGGGGAAAATTAGACAACTAAGTGATACACTAAAAAGAAATAATATACGCATAATAGGTATCCCAGAGGAGGAAGAGAGAGGGAAAGGTGCTGAAGGGGTACTTGAAGAAATAATAGCTGAGAACTTCCCTGAAGTGGGGAAGGAAAAAGGCATTGAAATCCAAGAGGCACAGAGAACTCCCTTCAGACGTAACTTGAATCGATCTTCTGCACGACATATCATAGTGAAACTGGCAAAATACAAGGATAAAGAGAAAATTCTGAAAGCAGCAAGGGGTAAACGTGCCCTCACATATAAAGGGAGACCTATAAGACTCGTGACTGATCTCTCTTTTGAAACTTGGCAGGCCAGAAAGAATTGGCACGAGATTTTCAGTGTGCTAGACAGAAAAAATATGCAGCCGAGAATCCTTTATCCAGCAAGTCTGTCATTTAGAATAGAAGGAGAGATAAAGGTCTTCCCAAACAAACAAAAACTGAAGGAATGTGTCACCACTAAACCAGCCCTCCAAGAGATCCTAAGGGGGACCCTGTGAGACAAAGTACCAGAGACATCACTACAAGCATAAAACATACAGACATCACAATGACTCTAAACCTATATCTTTCTATAATAACACTGAATGTAAATGGATTAAATGCGCCAACCAAAAGACATAGGGTATCAGAATGGATAAAAAAACAAGACCCATCTATTTGCTGTCTACAAGAGACTCATTTTAGACCTGAGGACACCTTTAGATTGAGAGTGAGGGGATGGAGAACTATTTATCATGCGACTGGAAGCCAAAAGAAAGCTGGAGTAGCCATCCTTATATCAGACAAACTAGACTTTAAATTAAAGGCTGTAACAAGAGATGAAGAAGGACATTATATAATAGTGACAGGGTCTATCCATCAGGAAGAGCTAACAATTATAAATGTCTATGCGCCGAATACCGGAGCGCCCAAATATATAAAACAATTACTCGTAAACATAAGCAACCTTATTGAGAAGAATGTGGTCATTGCAGGGGACTTTAACACCCCACTTACAGAAATGGATAGATCATCTAGACACACGGTCAATAAAGAAACAAGGGCCCTGAATGAGACATTGGATCAGATGGACTTGACAGATATATTTAGAACTCTGCATCCCAAAGCAACAGAATATACTTTCTTCTCGAGTGCACATGGAACATTCTCCAAGATAGATCATATACTGGGTCACAAAACAGCCCTTCATAAGTTTACAAGAATTGAAATCATACCATGCATACTTTCAGACCACAATGCTATGAAGCTTGAAATCAACCACAGAAAAAAGTCTGGAAAACCTCCAAAAACATGGAGGTGAAAGAACACCCTACTAAAGAATGAGTGGGTCAACCAGGCAATTAGAGAAGAAATTACAAAATATATGGAAACAAACGAAAATGAAAATACAACAATCCAAACGCTTTGGGACGCAGCGAAGGCAGTCCTGAGAGGAAAATACATTGCAATCCAGGCCTATCTCAAGAAACAAGAAAAATCCCAAATACAAAATCTAACAGCACACCTAAAGGAAATAGAAGCAGAACAGCAAAGGCAGCCTAAACCCAGCAGAAGAAGAGAAATCATAAAGATCAGAGCAGAAATAAACAATATAGAATCTAAAAAAACTGTAGAGCAGATCAACGAAACCAAGAGTTGGTTTTTTGAAAAAATAAACAAAATTGACAAACCTCTAGCCAGGCTTCTCAAAAAGAAAAGGGAGATGACCCAAATAGATAAAATCATGAATGAAAATGGAATTATTACAACCAATCCCTCAGAGATACAAACAATTATCAGGGAATACTATGAAAAATTATATGCCAACAAATTGGACAACCTGGAAGAAATGGACAAATTCCTGAACACCCACACTCTTCCAAAACTCAATCAGGAGGAAATAGAAAGCTTGAACAGACCCATAACCAGCGAAGAAATTGAATCGGTTATCAAAAATCTCCCAACAAATAAGAGTCCAGGACCAGATGGCTTCCCAGGGGAGTTCTACCAGACGTTTAAAGCAGAGATAATACCTATCCTTCTCAAGCTATTCCAAGAAATAGAAAGGGAAGGAAAACTTCCAGACTCATTCTATGAAGCCAGTATTACTTTGATTCCTACCAGACAGAGACCCAGTAAAAAAAGAGAACTACAGGCCAATATCCCTGATGAATATGGATGCAAAAATTCTCAATAAGATACTAGCAAATCGAATTCAACGGCATATAAAAAGAATTATTCACCATGATCAAGTGGGATTCATTCCTGGGATGCAGGGCTGGTTCAACATTCGCAAATCAATCAACGTGATACATCACATTAACAAAAAAAAAAGAGAAAAACCATATGATCCTGTCAATCGATGCAGAAAAGGCCTTTGACAAAATCCAGCACCCTTTCTTAATAAAAACCCTTGAGAAAGTCGGGATAGAAGGAACATACTTAAAGATCATAAAAGCCATTTATGAAAAGCCCACATGTAACATCATCCTCAACGGGGAAAAACTGAGAGCTTTTTCCCTGAGATCAGGAACACGACAGGGATGCCCACTCTCACCGCTGTTGTTTAACATAGTGCTGGAAGT
Organism: Puma concolor; assembly: GCF_028749965.1. Classification (NCBI taxonomy): domain Eukaryota; kingdom Metazoa; phylum Chordata; class Mammalia; order Carnivora; family Felidae; genus Puma; species Puma concolor. The sequence continues at coordinate 93,099,358 of NC_141675.1, forward strand.
TCTAGCATCAGCAATCAGACAACAAAAGGAAATCAAAGGCATCAAAATTGGCAAAGATGAAGTCAAGCTTTCCCTTTTTGTAGATGACATGATATTATACATGGAAAATCCGACAGACTCCACCAAAAGTCTGCTAGAACTGATACATGAATTCAGCAAAGTGGCAGGATACAAAATCAAGGTACAGAAATCAGTTGCATTCTTATACACTAACAATGAAGCAACAGAAAGACAAATAAAGAAACTGATCCCATTCACAATTGCACCAAGAAGCATAAAATACCTAGGAATAAATCTAACCAAAGATGTAAAGGATCTGTATGCTGAAAACTATAGAAAGCTTATGAAGGTAATTGAAGAAGATTTAAAGAAATGGAAAGACATTCCCTGCTCAGGGATTGGAAGAATAAATATTGTCAAAATGTCAATACTACCCAAAGCTATCTACACATTCAATGCAATCCCAATCAAAATTGCACCAGCATTCTTCTCGAAACTAGAACAAGCAATCCTAAAATTCATATGGAACCACAAAAGGCCCCGAATAGCCAAAGTAATTTTGAAGAAGAAGACCAAAGCAGGAGGCATCACAATCCCAGACTTTAGCCTCTACTACAAAGCTGTCATCATCAAGACAGCATGGTATTGGCACAAAAACAGACACATAGACCAATGGAATAGAATAGAAACCCCAGAACTAGACCCACAAACATATGGCCAACTCATCTTTGACAAAGCAGGAAAGAACATCCAATGGAAAAAAGACAGTCTCTTTAACAAATGGTGCTGGGAGAACTGGACAGCAACATGCAGAAGGTTGAAACTAGACCACTTTCTCACACCATTCACAAAAATAAACTCAAAATGGATAAAGGACCTGAATGTGAGACAGGAAACCATCAAAACCTTAGAGGAGAAAACAGGAAAAGACCTCTCTGACCTCAGCTGTAGCAATCTCTTACTCGACACATCCCCAAAGGCAAGGGAATTAAAAGCAAAAGTGAATTACTGGGACCTTATGAAGATCAAAAGCTTCTGCACAGCAAAGGAAACAACCAACAAAACTAAAAGGCAACCAACGGAATGGGAAAAGATATTTGCAAATGACATATCGGACAAAGGGCTAGTATCCAAAATCTATAAAGAGCTCACCAAACTCCACACCCGAAAAGCAAATAACCCAGTGAAGAAACGGGCAGAAAACATGAATAGACACTTCTCTAAAGAAGACATCCGGATGGCCAACAGGCACATGAAAAGATGTTCAGCGTCGCTCCTTATCAGGGAAATACAAATCAAAACCACACTCAGGTATCACCTCACGCCAGTCAGAGTGGCCAAAATGAACAAATCAGGAGACTATAGATGCTGGAGAGGATGTGGAGAAACGGGAACCCTCTTGCACTGTTGGTGGGAATGCAAATTGGTGCAGCCGCTCTGGAAAGCAGTGTGGAGGTTCCTCAGAAAATTAAAAATAGACCTACCCTATGACCCAGCAATAGCACTGCTAGGAATTTATCCAAGGGACACAGGAGTACTGATGCATAGGGGCACTTGTACCCCAATGTTCATAGCAGCACTCTCAACAATAGCCAAATTATGGAAAGAGCCTAAATGTCCATCAACTGATGAATGGATAAAGAAATTGTGGTTTATATACACAATGGAATACTACGTGGCAATGAGAAAAAATGAAATATGGCCTTTTGTAGCAACGTGGATGGAACTGGAGAGTGTGATGCTAAGTGAAATAAGCCATACAGAGAAAGACAGATACCATATGGTTTCACTCTTATGTGGATCCTGAGAAACTTAACAGGAACCCATGGGGGAGGGGAAGGAAAAAAAAAAAAAAAAAAAAAGAGGTTAGAGTGGGAGAGAGCCAAAGCATAAGAGACTGTTGAGAACTGAGAACAAACTAAGGGTTGATGGGGGGTGGGAGGGAGGAGAGGGTGGGTGATGGGTATTGAGGAGGGCACCTTTTGGGATGAGCACTGGGTGTTGTATGGAAACCAATTTGACAATAAATTTCATATATAAATAAAAAAATAAAAAATACAAAATAAAAATAAAAATAAAAGCCACCAAAAAAATAAATAAATAAATAAATAAAATCACAACGAAAAAAATAAATCTTTGGTAGAATTTAAAAAAAAGAAACAAAGAATATGTGCAACAAGTAGAAAATGGTAACAAATATGGTAGATATTAATCCAACCATATAAATAACCATATATTAAACATCAAAGGACTAAATGCACCAATTAAAAGTTAGAGATTGTCAAAATGGATTAAAAAGCAAGACCTCAACCTTATGTTTTCCACAAGAAACCCACTTTAACTATAAAGACATAGATTAATTAAAAGTAAAGGGATGGAGAAAGATACCAGCTAACACTAATCAAAAGAAAGTAGGAGTATTTTAATTTCAGGCAAAGCAGACTTCAGAACAAGGAAAATTATCAAAGATAATAAGGGGATTTACATAGTGTGAAGGGGTTAATTCTTCAAAAAAGACAAAACAATCCTTAATGTATATGCATCTAACTAAATACAGCATCAAAACATAAGGCAAAAACTGATAGAACTGCAACAAGAAATATAAGAATACACTATTATAGTTGGAAACTTTTACACCCCCTCTTAGTAATCTAGCAGGCCAAAAATCAGTAAGGACATAGTTGAAATGAACAATACAATCAATCAACTAGATCTAATTGACATTTATAGAATACTTCATCCAACAACAGCATAATAGATATTCCTTCAAGCTCATATAGAAAATTCACCAAGATAAACCACATTCTGGACACTTATTAACAAATTTAAAAGGATTGGAATCATACAAAGTATGCCATAAAACTACAATGGAATTAAACTAGAAATCAGTAAGAGAAAGCTGAAAAACTCCAAAACACTTGGAAATTAAACAATACTCTTCTAAATAGTACATGGGTCAACGAAGAAATCTTAAGAGACATTTAACAGATATTGAAAAAACATTTTAAATGCTTCAGTACAATTTGGTACCAAAAATTATCCTTCATTTGGGAACAGAGGCAGAATATGATTTGGCAAAAATAACTGGGATAACAAAAACAAAGACTGAACAAAGATAGATGAAAATCTGGTTAAAAAAAAAATCATGAAGAAAAGAACAACAGCGCATTAGAACTAACTGGGCAGAATACAGAGAAAGACAGATACCATATATTTTCACTCTTATGTGGATCCTGAGAAACTTAACAGAAACCCATGGGGGAGGGGAAGAAAAAAAAAAAAGAGGTTAGAGTGGGAGAGAGCCAAAGCATAAGAGACTCTTAAAAACTGAGAACAAACTGAGGGTTGATGGGGGTGGGAGGGAGGGAAGGGTGGGTGATGGGTATTGAGGAGGGCACCTTTTGGGATGAGCACTGAGTGTTGTATGGAAACCAATATGAGAATAAACTTCATATATTGAAAAAAAAAAGAACTAACTGGGCAGGGAGGATAAAAGGGACAGAAAAAAAAAGTCAAAATTTTTCTGTAGTGTGAAGTTACAAGAAGAAAGCCATTTGGTGATTTCAGAAAACTACCACCCATTCCTTTAAAAGTAATCCTTTCACTGGATTAAGGGGATTAAGAAAATCTTGGCCAATAGACTTGGTATTAAATTAGCATTGCAGCTGCTCTCCCAATGATCTTTATTCCTGGTTCTTCAAGATCATCATGAGCATTTGGATTCTTGTCCGGAACCACAGTTCCTCCTGCATCACTCTTGCCTCTATTCTCCCAAATTCTGTAACTTTCATCTTGAATCTTAATCTCTGCCTATATTTGATCACACTAAATCAAACAAATACAATCTTGAGACAAATTATCATTTGTGACTATGCCCTATGTACTTCTTTGCCTGAATCTCCACCAGACTCAGTAAATTAACTTTCTATGATTCATTCAACAACCTGGCCATCCTATTATCAAATACAATGCTCTCCTCAAAATATACATTTGCCAAAGACATTAGCAAATGATGTTATTTTACCTCACATAATTTTCTTTTATCATAAAATTTTTCTTTTATGCCAGTATAGCAGTGACTAAAAAAGGAAGGGTTAGAAAAATGGAAGTGAGACCACTCCAGAGTTGTAAAATATTTGCAGTGATGCAGGCTAGATAATAATTCCTCTTCTGTAACTTGGTTAAAATAACTGGATTAAGTTGATGTCACAAAGCGCAGGTGAAAAATCAAAGTACTACAGAGGCAGCTTACCTCATTCACGCTAATACATACACAATAGAGCTTACAATAGGATTTTTGAAAATCAGTTTTATTTCCACAGTAAATAGAATTTTGTATATTCACCTAGCCATATAAAAATACTAAATTAAAAAAAATAAAATGAAATAAAAATACTAAATTGATTTTCTGGGTTGACCTTTCAGAAAAACAAGAGTTACTTCAAATCTATCCGCTAGAGGTAAAAATGGGTGCCTACTAGGGAATATTATAAGCAGGAAATGAAATTTGCATTATTTTCTCAAAATGGAGACGAAAAGAAAATGAGATAAGTGGAGAAACAGTAAAAATGAAAAGAGCACAAGCAATTGTTATATTTATTTAGGATAGTTGTTTTCAAGTACACTATTTCAAGTATATAATTATACTGAAGAGTAGTTGTTGTTCAACAACTGTGTACCAATTTCAAATCAACCAATACGAGATTGTTGGCTGTTAATCAATTTAAAAAATGCTCTTATCTAGGTATTGAACCAGGCCTATCTAGCAAGATATGGTAGCAATTTTAGCTACAAAAGCTACTTTAAAAGAAATTGCTAAAAGAGAGAAAAAAAAAGCAGCCTCTAACAGCTGTCAGCTGGAGTTTGCCTGGCATTAACAGCTAAGCCATGATGTTCTCCTGTTGAACATGAACAAATTCATAGAAAACCAACATCAAACAAGGCCACTTTATGACTGTGATGAAGCAAGACAAAAACAAAACTACTGAAGAATCACATCTGGGTACTGATAAATGTAAGAACACTATGCAAACAATACTAATAATTAAGTGTCCCCCACATCCAGCCAACATAAGCAACTGCTATTTCTTTAATCAATTAGAGCTTTAGCCCCACCCATGTCATTCCTCACCTCCTACATGAAAATTCTTAGGATTCAAATAATAGAACTATTCCCCACCTTCTGACAACATTCAATTCATGCTTATTAGAACTTTTCTAAAAGCACCTAACACACACCCAAATTCTATAACAAGCCCTTCCTAACACCCTCATACTGAGGTATTTCATGGTTCCCTATCATACACAATATCTCCCCTTTTGTAATAAACCCAACTTTGTTTAACTACAGAAATGCAGTCTGGTTGGTGGGCACAAATACTGCATTTCCTTTCAAATGTTCCAAAACCCATTCTACACATTATTTTGGCCAGTCTTTAGCCTAAAAATTAAGTTGGTATGGTGTTGGCATAAGAACAGGCACAAAAATGGAAGAACACTGTTATCCCAGATACAAATCCTAGTACCCATCAAAAGTTAATATACAACAAAGGAGTATCATAACTAGTAGAAAATGGAAGAATCAGTTCATAAACACTGTGATAAAACTGATTGGTTATTTGAAGGAAAAAATCATTTTAGAGTCATACTATACATCAAAACAAGTTCCAACTGGATAAAAAAATTATAAAAGATCAAAACACTAAAAAATAAAAAAAAATAGAAATGATTATTTAATCAAAACTCTGAATTTTAGAGGCATTTCTTTGCTTAGAAGATAAAAAGGAAGGGGTCAATAGATTAAACTATACCAAAAAGTGTGTGTGTATGTGTGTGTGTGTGTGTGTGTGTGTGTGTATAATGTGTGTGTGTTCATATATATAATAAACAAGCAAAAAATGAGCTAGGGATTTTTTACAAAAATGTAACAGATAAAAGGTTGATATATTTAATATATAAAACTTTTATACAAACTAATAGAAAATTACTAAGAACCAAGAGACAAGAGTAAAGGATATGAAAAAAAATTCATGTAAGAAGAAACTCAACTGGTTAATAAATGTATAGGAAAATAATAAAGATCACTAATAACCAAAAAGTACAAATTAAAATAACTATAATTTCTATTTTTTACCTACTGAATTAAGAAAAATGTTTTTAAACACCTAAAGCTTGTGACAGTATCATTAAACTGACAGTTATACATTACTAAAGTGAGTTGAAATTAGTGAATCCTTTCAGAAAGTAATTCAGCAAGATATATGCAAGTGTATAACCCAACTATTTTACCTTTAGAAATCTAGTCTGGGGAAACAGTACTATATATACTAAAGGCTTAATGCTCACACGTTCATTACATCATTAGTTTTAAAATGGATAAAACTGAAACAACCTGAATTTCCAATAATAAAGAAAGAGTGCATCCACTGGATGAATGTTATAAAGCCATTAAACGTAAGGAAAAAAATTCATAACATAAAAAATGTTTATGTTCTAATGTTAACCCAAAAAAACTAGGATGCAAAATTCTATATAAGATCTATAACATAATATAGCATAATATCCATTATACAACTGGGATACCAAACATACAATATACAATGGCCAGACCAGGTACAACAGAATTCTGGCCAAGAAACTCTGCAGCAACCAGCCCAGGAAACAAAACCACAATCCCTGCAGCAACCATTCCAGGAAGCCAAATCACAACCTCTACAGTAATCAGCCCAGAACTTTAGGATTTGGTCAATGACTGCCAGGTTCCCTAATTTTTGCAGACTCCTACCCCCACAACACTTCAAACTCAGGTCGAATAAGAGAAAGCCAAATATGACTTCCACACTCATCACATAGGATGCCCCACTTATAGTTAGCCTGCCTCAGCATCCCATACCAACAACCTCCTATCAAAGCATATCTGAAACTTCCCCTTTTTTTTTTTTTTCACTATAAAGCTTTCCCCACTCCCTTACTTGCTTTTGAGTCTCTGCCAAATGCAAGCAATGCTGGCTGATTCCCTCACTATAGCAACCTCTAAACAAATAGCCTCTGTTCTTATTTGAGTGGTCATTTATTTGCACATAACAAAAACTAAACATAAAAAATACTGAAATAAATGCACCCAAAAAATCACTAATTATCATTTGTATCTGAGTATTTGATGTGTGGATAATTTGAGAATGTTTTTCTCTCTACCCTGTTGCATTTTCTGTGATGAGCATGTCTATATTATTAATGGAAGTGTAATTTTTCAATAAAAGTATTTGATGGACTACTATACAGTAATAAAAAAGGGAAAAATTACTGATACATTCAACACAGAAAAATGTCAAAAACATTATATTGCATAAAAGAAGACACACACACAATACATACTGTAAGATTCTATTTATATGATGTCCAAGAACAGACAAAACTAAGTTATGATAAAAGCCAGGAATTCATTGCTTCAGGAAAGGGGTAGAAGGAAGAAATTAACTGGAAAGGAGCAGAAAGAAATTTTAAGAAAATTTAAGGTATTCTATATCATATTTTGATGGCTACATGGATATACATAACTTTCAAAACTCACTAAACTGAGTATTTAAAACCTGTGAATTTTATTATGCATAAATTATACCTCAAACTCTTCCTTCCTTGTTCTTCCCCACTTTGTTTTCAGCTATCAACTCTCAAGTGTTCAACTTTTAGACTGTATCCTCTTAACATTTATCTTTTGCTCCAAGTTTTTAATCTTATAGCTCTCTTCAGAATAAAATATATGGGCATTATGAAAGTGTTACAATTAAATAAATTTTTTATGGTAACTGTATAATCCTGCTTTGTATGAAGGCAGAAATTAAATTAGTTATCAAAGAATAAGAAAGCATGATTTGAAGGTAATTCATTGAAGATTATACCGAACAGATCAAGATTAAACACTTTTCAATCCTTTTAAAGAAAAGTTGGTAAGAAAAGAGAAATGGTGACTTAAAGAACTATTTTGATATATTAATAGTACCAATAAGAGTATTAGACTTGTTAGGAGAATAAAATGTGGCAAAAGAAATATGTTTTAAATGTCTTCCAGGTTCTTTCATTTTAGAATAAAAGAGCTTTTAGCCAAGAGAATATAAAGAGAAATTAAGATAAAGGACAAAGACAGCAAATATACTACAAAATGATTTTTAAAAAATAGAAACACAAGGCAAAGAGGAAGGAAAGGGAAAAGAGGCAAAGAACTTTCATAAAAGTTACAAAAAATGAATTAAGTACATTTTATGCAAATCATTAATCACATAAAAATATAAATGGTTCATTTAGTGTGTGCTGGCATTGTAAATTCAAAAACTGATGGCCCAATTACAAAGTGCCTAGTATAGAGTTATATATAAAATAGGCCTGCAAAAAATAGTAAGTACATAGTAATATACATAAGTAAATTAATTCACCTAATATCTATGCTGAATAACTATCAAAACACAAAAGTATTGTATATTATCTCAAATAGCAAAGAAATTTTGGTTAAGATAGAACCAGAAAAAGGAAAGAAAGATCCAATAAACTAAGGATGGAAGAGAATCAGAGTAAGGAACCTTCTGAATTATATAAGTAATCAATAAAAATGTTCAGATTATTTATAAATGGAACTCTCAATAAATCAAAGTATGTTCCTCATCAGTATTCTGATCCTCTCCTTATTGCCCTCCAATCCAGTTCTTCAGGTATATTTAGCCTATTAACCTAGGCCTTGGATATCCTATAACCTAGAAGAAATCTAAGTAAGAGAAAAAATAGAGTTGACTAATCTACTTTAAATATTCAGTTAAAAGAACAGATATGTGAAAACTGGATCCCATCCTAATACCTCCAATAACTTATGTAATAGATAAAAATTAATACCATTCAGTACAACCAAAAGAATCAACTCCAGTCTTATTAATTTTCACATTTCCTTTTTTTAAATTTATGTATTTTAAGAGAGACAGACAGTGCAAGTGGGGGAGGGGGAGAGAGAGAGAGAGAGAGAGAGAAGATACCAAGCAAGCTCTGTGCTGCCACACAGAGCCCAACGGGGGGCTTGAACCCATAAAACTGTGACGTCATGACCTGATCCGAAACCAAGAATTGGGACACTTAACTGACTGAGCCACCCAGGCACCCCTAATTTTCACATCTTCTATGTCTTTTATATTTTCCTCTTTTCTAATATTCTAAGGAAAATCTACCCTCACAATGGCATCATGAAGTAGGAGTAGCTTAGTTAGGCTAATTTAAAAATATTCTTTCTCCAATTCTTTAAAAGATATGCCCATCTCTAGAAAACAAATTTTAAAAATCTAAAGTCTATTTTTCAACTTGTGGTACTCTGAACAACCCACACACTTCCTCACATACAGTCTAACAGTTCAGAAAGGAAACAGGCTTTGTTTTCAGCAACATACACAAAAGCATAGGATACCTGATCTTTAAAACAAAACAAAACAAAACTCTGTGACTTTACACAATTTGAATTAAAGATAACTTAAAGCCAGATGAAAATGCAGTGTGAACCTTGTTTGGTTCCCAATCCAAACAAATCAATTACAAAAATAAATTATGGAACAATTGAAGAAATGTAAACATTAACTGCATATTAGAGTGTATAAAGAAATTGTTAATGTTTTTAGAAGTGATAATGGTGCTAGAGATTTTTTTAAGAGAAGAAGGGGGAAAGTTTATATTTTTGAAAAGGAGAAGGGGGAAAGTTCTTATCTCAAAAGTTTTTACAGATGAAATGGTATAATGTCTGAGATTTGCGTTAAAACAATGAAATGAGAGATTAAGATTTGCAAAATTGATAAATATTGAAAGTAGGAGTTCATTATATTATTCTCTCTGTTCTTTTTATTTTCCATAAAGTAACTAAAAATAAAACAGATAGGTGAAGGTAATGAACATCTTTATGGCAGGCAGAATAGTGGCTCCCTAAAGGATCTGTGAATATGTAGATTTTACAGCAAGGAGGAATCAAGGTTGCAGATGCAATGAACATTGCTAATCAGTAGAGCTTGAAAAGGGGGAATAAACCTGGATTATCCTAGCGGGCCCAATGTAATCATAAAGGTCTTTAAATGTGGAAGAGGGAAGCAGGAAAGTTAGTGTCATAGTGACGCAATGTGAGAAAGATTCAATTAGCCAATGTTGGGAAGAAGACAGAAGGAATTGCAACCAGCCTATCAAAGCCAGAAAGGAAGAAAAACACTCTCCAAGAACCTCCAGAAAGGGATGCAATGCTACCAACACCTTGATTTTAGCTCAGTGACAGCCATTTCAGACTTCTGACCTCCAGAACTATAAGCTAATAAATTTGTGTTGCTTTAAGCTGCTAAGTCTTTGATAATTTGTTGCATCAGAAATTGGAAACTAATGCAATATTCTAGTAGAATCTCATATTTTTATTTACCTGAGAGGAGATTAAAGCAGTTTGCTCAGAATTCAAATGAAATATGAATCAAGTAAAGAAAAAATTTACTCCTCAATTAAAGAAAAAATTTCCAGATCAGAGACCCTTACTACTTTAAAGGGAAAATCTTTCCTCTATTCCCCATTCAACCTTTCCCTTTCTGGTAGCCTCAACTTCTTTTCTATGGCTCAACTTCATTATCTCCACTACAATATACTAAAATGATATCAGTATCTACCATCACTGCTACTTTCCTACCACTTTTCTCCTTATACACCTACTCTTATAGTACTGATTCTATCAACTCTATTCCCTATTATACTGTGACCTTAATTTTATCCATGATCTTACTGAAAATATTTTACCCTAATCAAGTTCCTCCTGGTCTAAATGGGCTCTCTCAGTTCTGGTTTGTTTTTAATTTCTTTGCTTTGTTTTCATCATCCTTGACATCTTTGCAATGCTGAGACTTTCTTGAATTTCTTTCTTAATATTCTTTTTAAAGAAAGCATCAGATTATTTACCTCTACTCTTGAGCTTTCCTCTTATTCTGCTTACTTCTCCTATGTCTTCTTTTTTAGGTTTACATTTCTCATCTTCTCAGATGTTTACAAACTGTAAGCATTTCCCTCAGATTCAATCTAACTTCTCAATTGATTATACTACTAAGGATTTTCAAACTTTTTTGGTTTGCAGATTTATAGACAGGTGTTTAGTCAATTTATAATAAATAAATTAGACTAAACATTAAGCAATCCAATTAATTTCTTGACAGTCTAATTTTATTGTGTACATGTACACATTTTTATTGTGTACATTTATTGTGTACAGTTTTTAATGTTACTGAAATGTACAAATGGTTGGCAAAACCGAAAAATTTTTAAAAAGTAACGGTGTTCTCTAGCTACAAATCCTTACCTTTTGACTCCAGGTACCAAATCTACATCTAAAACCACCATTACATAATGGTCAATTTTATTTATAATGAAATGTACATATTCTAATATGATGATGTTTTTATGCTATTTTCAACCCAAGAAATACTTACTGGGTACATATAATCCAATTATAAGATACCTAGAATTAAAACATTAATTATATTTGTATTCAAATTCACTATATTGATTATATATAACTATATTCAAAATAATTCTATATATTATCAACTGGTAATTTTAGGCCTCCTAGAACTAAAATCATACTCTTCTTTCTAATATCTTACATAGGCCCAGAAAATATCATTAACTGATTTTGTTGATTAATCAACCAAAAGATATCATTTCACTCTTATTATAGTTAGTTAGGTGAGACTGGTTTATGTACTAATTATTTTACATGGTACAATAAATATTGTTTGAGCAATAAACTTGTTAAAATATCTTCTTATATTCCTTCAGTAACTATGAATATTCCATTTAACCAAACCTCTATAAAGATATCACAGTGGGCCTTTATGTATTTTCTGGAGGTCTTGCAATCTATTCTTTACAACTACTTTCCCCAAATCCTTTAAATATGCTTTCTATTTTTAGCTTTATCAAATTTAATCATTGATTTTCTAACACTCCTTATCAATAAATTTTAGCATTACTTAGAAAGTTAGGAATGATTTCCCAGTGTATTATACACATTAAGAGATTAGCCTTTTAAATATTAAAAAGATGTTTAAATTTATCTTTTTTTAAATTAAAAAGAAGAGCACAGCAGCTATAACCAAATTCTTTTATAAAGATTATTTTGACAAGTAGAAACAAAAAATTCAGTTTTCTCTAATACAACAAAAACTCAATTTAAAACTTAAAACAGGGCTTCTATTTGAAACTTCTAATGAATACAAAGTTATTGCTGTCAAATTAATATGTAAATTATTTATAGAACTATAATATGGGAAAGCAATACAATCATTCTATTATTGAAAGTAAACTATGTAACTTAATTAATCCTATGATTTTTTTGTAGGCAATCTTCAGGTGAAGGCAGAAGGGGGTCTACAGAAATGCGCTAAACTTCAAGAAATAGGAATTTGATTTAATCATTGGTGATAATCCTACAGATAAACAAACTTGGAAATTATGTAAGTTTTTAAATTAGTTCGATATTGAAATATACACAAAGTATGACAGCACTATTTTTTTTAATATATATATCTTTTTAACTGAAGTATAATTAACACAGGATTATGTTCGTTTCAGGTGTACAATATGATTCAACAATTCCATACATCATTCAGTGCTCTACATTGCATGTAGATGCCCAGTTTTCTCATACATTCACAGTAAATGTATTCTTAATCCCCTCTATTTCACCCATCCCCTTACCAACCTCCCTTCTGGCAACTTCCAGTTTGTTCTCTGTATTTTAAAGTCTGTTTTTCTTTTGTCTTTTTCTTAGTTTATTTCTTAAATTCCATACATAAGTAAAATCATATAGCATCTGTCTTTCTCTGCCTGATTTACTTCACTTAGCATTATACCTTCTAAGTCCATCCATGTTGTTGCAAATGGCAAGATCCCATGTTTTTATGGCTGAGTAATATTTTATTTTGTATATATACATATATGTGTGTGTGTGTGTGTGTGTGTGTGTGTGTGTGTGTGTATGCCACATCTTCATCTACTGATGAACACCTAGGTTCCTTCCATAATTTGGCTAGTATAAATGCAAAAAACATAGCAGTGCATATATCTTTTCAAAATAGTCTTTGTTTTCTCTACATAAATATCCAGTGGTTAAATCACTAGATCATACGGTATTTCTCTTTTTAATTTTTTTTTTCAACGTTTATTTATTTTTGGGACAGAGAGAGACAGAGCATGAACGGGGGAGGGTCAGAGAGAGAGGGAGACACAGAATCGGAAACAGGCTCCAGGCTCTGAGCCATCAGCCCAGAGCCCGACGCGGGGCTCGAACTCACGGACCGCGAGATCGTGACCTGGCTGAAGTCGGACGCTTAACCGACTGCGCCACCCAGGCGCCCCTCTTTTTAATTTTTTGAGGAACCTCCATACTATTTTCCACAGCAGCTTCACCAATTTACATTCCCATCAACCCAGCACACAAGGATTCCTTGTTCTCCACATCTTCGCCAACACTTGTTATTTCTTGTCTTTTTGATTCTTGCCATTCTGACAAGTGTAAGGTGGTATCACATTGTGGTTCTGATTTGCATTTCCCTGATGATTAGTGATGCTGAACATCTTTTCAGGTGTCTGTTGGCCATTTGTATGTCTTTTTTGGAAAAATGTCATTCAGGTCCTCTGCGCATTTTCAATCAGTTTATTTGGTTCTTTGGTGTTGAGTTGTAGAAGTCCTTTTTATGTTTTGGAAATTAACCCTTATCAGATACATGAGTTGCAAATATCTTGTCCCATTCAGTAGGTTGTCTTGTCATTTTATTTATAGTTTCCTTCACTGTGCAAAAGCTTTTTATTTTAGTATAGTCCCACTAGTCTAATTTTGCTTTTGTTTCCCTTGCTTTTGTGTATGGTATTAGAAAGTAGTCCAGTTTCATTCTTTTGCATGTAGATGCCCAATTTTCTCAGCACCATTTCTTGAAGAGACTGTCTTTGTATGTTCTTGCCTACTCTCTCACAGATTAGTTGACCATGTATGTGTGGGTTTATTTCTGGGTTTTCTATTCTGTCTCATCTCTGTGTCTATTTTTGTGCCAGTTATACTGTTTTGATTAATGGAGTTTTGTAATATATCTTGAAATTGGGATTGCAATAACTCTAGTTTTGTTTTTCTGTCTCAAGATAGGTTTTGCTATTTAGGGTCTTTTGTGGTTCCATATAAGCTTTAGTATTATTTGTTCTAGTTTTGTGAAAAATGCTGTTGATATTTTGATAGGGATTGCTAATCTAATGATCTATAGATTACTTTGAGTATTATGGGCACTTTAACAATATTGGTTCTTCCAATCCATGAGCATGGAATATCTTTCCACTTGTCTATGTCATCTTCAATTTCTTTCATTAGTGTTTTCTAGTTTTTGGAGTATAGATCTTTCAATTCCTAGTTGTTTATTCCCAGGTATTTTACTCTTGATGTAATTGTAAATAGGATTGTTAATTTCTCTTTCTGCTACTTCATTATCAGTGTATAGGAACACAATAGATTTCTGTGTATTAATTTTGTGTCCTGCAACTTTACTGAGTTCACTTATCAGTTCTAGTAGTTTTTGTGGTGGAGTCTTTCAAGTTTTCTATATATAGTATAATGTCATCTGCAATAGTGACAGTTTTACTTCTTCCTTACCAATTTGGATGCCTTTCATTTCTTTTTCTTGTCTGACTGTGGTAGCTAGAGGAAAAGTTGTTTTTCACTACTGAGTAAGAGCACTAATTGTTTTTAAGATAAGAACTGCCATACTAAATGAGATAAAAATCCAATTTGCTGACAATATACTAGCACCAAAAGACTTTTTGTAAGAAAATGTGATTGCTCTCTATGGTAACTTTAAAAGTTTATAAACATACTTCCTACAAGTCTATAATCCCTTACATGAGCCTGTACCCACACCCTTATGCTCTTAGGATAAACAAAGTAGAGAACCTAGAGTAACAGAATAACCTGGCTTTTGTTTCTGATTCTTTTTTTTTTTTAAGTTTATTTATTTTTTGAAAGAGACAGAGACAGCACAACTAGGGGAGGGGCAGAGAAAGAGGGAGAAGGAGAGGGAGAAAATCCCAAGCAGGCTCCATGCTGCCAGCACAGAGTGCAACATGGGGCTTGAACCTGTGAAACCACAAGATCATGACCTGAGCCAAAACCAAGCACCTGACGTTCAACAAACTGAGCCACCCATGTACCCTTGTTGCTGATTCTTAAAAAAAATTAATTTTAATGCAATTGGTTCTTAAATGTGTTACCATCTCAACCCTAACAAGGTAGCTTAAGTCTTCTGGTTTGCCTCCATTCCTATTCTTAAAGATGCCCACCCTCACCTGTCCATTTTGGCTACAGGAGCATGAAGTCATTGTCAGATGCTTTATCCATAATAAGTTATCCTGCTATGTCAACTGTACTATCTTTTATAATACTAGTTACAGCACGGAATGAGACAGGTCCGCACATCTCAGGGAATATTTAATGAATGAAAATTGCAAATATGTAGAACCATGATCACAGACTTGCACCAAACCCAGTTACAAAACCTCCCAAGTAAAGACATGCGAAATTAGAATAATGTGGAGACAATGGGAAACCTGAAGAAGAGATAATAATCAGGAAAACCTAGGGACTTGACCTCCTTCAGCTTTCCTGGGTCCTGGAAAGCCTAATTCTCCACAGTCCACACGTTTCTGATTTTATACCTATGTATCTGGGAACATCTTATGTTATATCTGGTATAAGGATCATGATTACAAACTCATTTCCTTGCAGTAGTTACACTAGTTATCTACATGTTGGCTCTGACACTATGACCATTTATAAAAACAGCTTATAAATGTTAATGAATTATGAGTTGGCTAATTTAAGAGTTTATTCAAAACTTTAGGAATTATGCCATCTGGTTCTAGTGATATATTTCTTTTTGTCTGTTTTGTTAGTTAGGTCTAGATCATCCCATGTGTTTGTCACTGTCAATCCAGTACTTCTGAATTGTTCCCTTAAAAAGATTTAGGAATAAAATGTCCCTTATATCTTTCTCAATAAAAACTGAAATTTAATTTTTTAAAAGTTTTGTTTAATGTTTATTTATTTTTGATAGAGAGAGAAACACAGAGCATGAGCGGAGGAAGGACAGAGAGAGAGGGAGACACAGAACCCAAATCTGTCACCGCAGAGCCCGATGCAGGACTCGAATGCATGAACCATGAAATAATGACCTGAACTAAAGTTGGACGCTTAACCAACTAAGCCACCCAGGCACTCCAATAAAAACTGAAATTTAATTGAATATTTCTACAATCCTCTTTTTCCAGGTCTTTTTGAAAATTACATACTATATTCCTAAAATGGTGTCACTCTTTCACTGAATAATTTCCTTATCTTCCATAAAAGCCTTTTCCAAGAAGCTGTTCAAAATAATACCTAGTTTGCTCTTACTACACCTTTCTATTACCTTTCCTGCTCTCATTTATTCATTCAACAAATATTTAATTACCTTGTATATGGCAGGCACAGTTCTATGAATTGGTAAGATAGTTGTGAACATAATAACGCCCTGCCCCCATGTAGTTAAATTATGATAGGAGAAGCAAACAACAAGCAAATAATATATAATTTAATGACAGGTAATTGTGTTATCAAGAAAAAGTAATCAGGGGCGCCTGGGTGGCGCAGTCGGTTAAGCATCCGACTTCAGCCAGGTCACGATCTCGCGGTCCGTGAGTTCGAGCCCCGCGTCGGGCTCTGGGCTGATGGCTCCGAGCCTGGAGCCTGTTTCCGATTCTGTGTCTCCCTCTCTCTCTGCCCCTCCCCCGTTCATGCTTTGTCTCTCTCTGTTCCAAAAATAAATAAAAAACGTTGAAAAAAAAATTTTAAAAAAAAAAAAAGAAAAAGTAATCAGGATAAGGTCAGGGAGGGAGTGAGCAGCAGTCAATGAAGATCTCTCTGAGAAGTTAACAATTAGTTAACTTAGAACTAAATAAAATAAAGGGAATATGTAATATAATTATTAGGGAGGAAAGTGTTCCATGGAAAAGAAAAGCAAATGAAAAAGCCTTGAGGTAGGAATCGTGTCAGAGAAACAATAGGAAAACCAATGTAGCTGATGCAGAGTAAGTAACATGAAGTAGAGTTGAAAACGATATCTTGGGGGCACCTGGGTGGCTCAGTTGGTTAAGCATCCGACTTGGGCTCAGGTCATGATCTCGCGGCTTATGAGTTCAAGCCCTGCATCAGGCTCTGTGCTGACAGCTCAGAGCCTGGAGCCTGCTTCAGATTCTGTATTTCGCTCACTCTCTCTCTGCCTCTCTCCTGCTTATGCTCTGTCTCAAAAATAAATAAAACATTTAAAAAAAAAAGAAAATGATATCTTGTCAGGGCCAGATAATTTAGATCTCTATAAGACATTAATGAGATTTTTGTTTTTGTTTTTAAGAGAAATAAAAAGCCATTGGAGAGTTTTGAGCAGGAATGGCATAATATGATTTAAATTTTAAAAGGATTCTACTGCTTATTATGAAAGTGGAGCCTGAGTGAGAACAGAGAAAATACCTAGAAAGCTATTGAGTAGTAGTCCAGGCAAAAGATGTGGTAGAAGTGAAGACACGTAATCAGAGTTAGGATGTATTTTGAAGGGGGAGTCAATAGAATAGTCTATTTTCTCAAAATCTCTGTTTCCTAAGAAATTAATTATGTTGTCTTTTCTAATAAGTTAGAAAGATAAAACAGAAAAAATACTAGATTTAATAATGGAAGAATAGAGCATTAAACTTAGCTATGCCTCCTACCAACTTGGAGACCTAAGGATACCACTTAAATTCTCTGGCTTCAGATGTCTTATCAGTAAAATAAAAATATTTACACTTTTCTTGCCTTCCTTACAGGACTGTTATGAAGGTCAAATGGGAGATCCTACAAATAAAGCTAAGTTTAATGTAACAAACTCACTAGATTAACAAAAACTTTCCATCCTCTTTGTAAAACATGGATTGATATTAATGATTCACTGAATACTTGAAACTCTAGCTTAAATTCTCACACTTTCCTACTCCCAGCCTAATTAGGTGTGGGACAATTAACTGTAAGAATTAAGATAGATGATAGGTAGATAGATTTTATATATACACACACATTCACACATATATATTGTGTGCATATACACTCACCTATACTCTCTATATATGTGTACATACAGTTGACGCTTGAACATGGGTATGAACTGCATGGATCCAGTGATGCTTGGAATTTTTTCAGATAAATACATAGTACTATACATGTATTTTCTCTTCCTTATGATTTTCTTAATAACATTTTCTTTTTTCTGTTTACTTTATTGTAAATATACATTATATAATACATATAACATACAAACTACATGTTAATCAACTGTTTATGTTATCAGTAAGCCTTCCGGTCAACAGACTATTTGTAGTTAAGTTTTGGGGAGATAAAGTTTTCAGGGAGTTAAGTTTTGGGGGAGTAGAATATATACAGATATTCAATCATGGGGAGATCCACACCCTTAACCCCCATGTTGTTCAAGGGCCAACCATATATTCATCATGTGTATAAACTAAGTGTCAGATGATATGTATATATCATCTAGAAGGACCTGACACTTTGCTTCAAAAGCAAAAAAAAAGTCCTTTCTTTAATTTTTTATTTATTTTTTTTAAATATAATTTATTGACAAATTGGTCTCCATACAACACCCAGTGTTCATCCCAAGTGCCCTCCTCAAGACCCATCACCCACTTTATTCTTGAGACAAAGCATGAGCAAGGGAGGAGCAGATTGGGAGAGAGACACAGAATCCAAAGCAGCCTCCAGGCTCTGAGCTGTCAGCACAGAGCCCAATGCAGAGCTCGAACTCACAAGCCATGAGATCATGACCTGAGCCGAAGTCGGATGTTCAACCGACTTTGGTGCCCCCCAAAAGTTCTTATTCTACTTTAAATAAGTTAAAACTGAAAATTATACATAATGACTTTGGGATGGTTTATGGAAGAAAAGCCCACACAGAACTCCAATTACAGAACCAATGCTCAACAACAAAAAATCTTGTTCATTCATCAAGTGACCTGTAAAGTGGTGTATATACATTTTCAGTTAAAATAAAATGTTTAAGACATATATCGTTATTAATGACTTTCTGCTTTAATCAACCAACCATGTATATACTGTTTCATTCATGAAGTATATCAGGTGCCTACTATAATCATTCTCAATACTGACTGTGTATCAGAATTTCCTGTGGGGTCTTTTCAAAAAATGCAAGTGTCTAGGCCCCATTCCTCGATATGGATTCTCTAAGACGAGTGGAGCTAGAAATCTTTCTTTTACACAGAGTTAAGAACCACTGGCCTACTAGGTAGTAAGCAGCCCAGTAATGATAAGGAAACATATATTTTCCTCTCATAGAGTTGACAATATAACAATAGTGACAGAAAAATAAATTTTCTAATCACAGTAAGGTGCTAAATTCACACCAAAAGGAATATTCCAGGTGCTATAAAAAAACAGAAGGGGAAAAAAAACTAATTCCGCCTTGGGCAGTAAAAAAGGAAGGTAGTGGACAGAGCGGGTTTCATGGAGGTGATATTTTAACTATGAGATAAAAAGTAACTAGGAATTCTCCAATTTTATTAAAGCTGGAAAGGATATTCTAGTCAGAAGCAACAAATTGAGAAAAGGCATTGAAATATGAGAAAATATGGTCCTTTCAGGGAATGCAGTATGTGTAGGAAATCAAGGAAACGAGGATGGAAATGTAAATAAGAACCTCAACCTGATATAGATCAAGTTAAGCACCTTGACGTTTACTGTATAGAGCAGTAGTTTCAAATTGTGTTTCACAGAATTCAAGTTCAGAAAAGGCACTTCATGTAGTTCATAAATATCTGAACAACATGGGCATTCAAATGCATACATACTGAACTTAGATTGCATTAAACTAATGTATAACTTGTTTTTTGATAAGCTTGAACCTAAGTTTCTTCTACCATTTCTATGTTTTTGAACTTCTTATACATTTGTCACTGATTATAAAAGGTGTAACTTTATACTTTTACTTTTATAAGGCCATCAAAAGTCCTACACCTGACAGGGATAATATTATACAACAAAAACCAAATATAAAATACATGATTTTTATTAAGTAGCTGTATAATTTATTATTATTATTTATTTTTAAATGTATGCCAGTAAGGTATATTTACTTGTTTGAATAGCTGCTGTTTACTGGGTCTGACATTAGCCTTTTATTTGTAGAGCATCATTGCTCTAGGGAAACGAACATAAACTTTTTAGCAGGGAAATGACATAATTAACATTACAGTTCAGCAATAACCATTATTATAACAAAATCAATTGGAACAGGGTAAAACTAGAGGTAAGAAGATCAGGTAGGAAGTGATTTCAAGAGACTAACCAAGAAACTATGGTAGAATGAACAGGTACTGAAGATGATGAAAAGGGAATAAATTTCAGAAATACTGAGGAAATAGAATAGATAGGATTTGATGACTGATCAGATAATAGAGATGAGGATGGTTTTCAAAAGAGCAGATTACAGATTTACACTTTAGTTTTGATCATGTGGAAAAGTTACAAGTACCCAAAAGGTGCCAATTGCTTAGTGCTCAGAATAGAATGTTCTTTGCACATTCCATCAGTGAGTCCAAATGAAGTCCCCACTTTAGTAACAGTCCTAATTTTGGAATTTCCTTAATCCATTTTTATATATTTTATTATAGTCAAGGTAACCTAAAGTACAATCATAAAATCACTTTTAAAAATTAAGTATATTGCTATCCAAAGATGACATAGTACTTTCCCCATTTAGTAACACTTTAATACTATTAGTGTTCCACTTATACAGCTATGTATCCTCTTAATTTCTTTGAAAGTATAATTTTGTACCTATATTATTACAACCTACTGGTTATAGTCATTCCACTAAGAACAAGGTGATTTCAAAAATTTAAGAATACAAAAATACACATTTTAGCACCTTTTCCAAATTTATACATTACCTTCACCTAATTGTCTTGTTTGATCTTCCCAGTAACCCTCTTAGGTCAGAAGAGTAGAAATACTTATTACCATACCACAGATGAGAAAATCAAGGCTCAAGGCAGATAAATGGCTTGTCCAAGATTACATGGCTGGCAAGTGACAGAGCTTTAAATAAAGTACAATCTGATTCCTAGGCCAGTGTTCTTCCTACCATGCCATATGTTTTTGAAGTAATGCATATTTCACTTCTGCTACTTCTCATGACTATTTCCTGTCTGACTAAATAGGAAGACATCTCCCATTTTCCTCTCTTGCATTCACCCATTTCCCCTGAAATTTTTAATTTAAAACCTTCTCTACCAGATTTAAAACCTCAATAGTCCTGCCAATCTGTTTCAGAGGTCTACCTTTTCTATAACTATTTTATCTTTACCAAAACTATCCTAAGAGATTTTGGAAATTTTTTCAGAATCTTGGAATGGAAACAGTAATACACCAAATATTAGATAATCATAGCATTATTCCCCTAACTAGCAGTTCAAATTTGAGCCTGTAAGACCCTTTTCCATATTTCTTTCATGACCAATATTAAGCCCCTAATCTGACAAAATATCTACTATTTCTTTTTTTTTTTTTTAATATTTATTTGAGAGAGAGACAGAGCATGAGCAGGGAAGGGACAGAGGGAGAGGGAGACAAAGAATCCAAAGCAGGCTTTGAGCCATCAGCACAAAGCCCGAAGCGGGGCCAGAACCCACCAACCATGAGATCACGACCTGAGCCAAATTTGGAGGCTGAACCGACTGAGCCACCCTGGCATCTTTATCTGTTATTTCAAATTGAGAACGAAATTATATACAACTTTGTATACAAAATTGTATGCATATAAACTTCATAGGGTAGAATTATATCTTTTAATCTAATTCTAAATAAATTCACTTTTATGTAAATTAATATATAATATTTTAATAAATACAGGTTTAATGTTTTTATAATGATCCTACCAGGAATAGCAAATAAGACAATAATTTAAACTTACCCCATTATATATGTTATTTACTACAAAAATAATTTTAATAATTTCAAAAAATTCTTTTGAAGTACCAAAACATTGAATAATTTCTGTAATTTCAAAAATTTATGATTTGTTCTAATGTATTCAAACACATCTTAAAATTATATTCATCAGTATTATATGAATGACTTAGTAGCTTTTTTAATTGTACATGGAGGTCAAGAATACATTCCCAAGCTACCTTCCCAAAAAAGAACAGTAAGAATTATAAACTACTTTATGTCAGAAAATATAAATATCTATATAGTAACAAAATGTTTGTTTTGAAAATTCTCATGGCTCCCCATCAGAAACTCTATTTTGCTTATTCACTAGAACTTGAACATTAGAGTACAGTTACCCAAAATGTTTCCTCACTAAACCAGAACACAGGCTATTTTTAAGTTCTTACAAGTATTAAGTCCATGGATTTGTTTAAAAATTTAAGAATCTGGAGGTGTTTTCATACAGAATTTTAAACAATGAATTTAAAACAATACTGTTACATCTTTTTAAATGGATGTATTCACTTAGCTATTACTTCTAGCAACATTTTAATAGCTTTAATCATTTTATACTGCACAGTGAAATAAAATAACAATTAGTTTCTCTGAATGTCAACATGGAATTAACCAGAGTGATTATTTTCTCCTTCAGTTTACTACTTACACATAAATATTACATTAAAAATTTTGCCCACAATTTGGGCCTTGACATTGCAAATTCTACTTTTTATGTTTGCTTATTTCCACTTTAAATTACCATTGCTTTTTAAATTGATACTGAAGTCGATGCCTAGAACATCTTTATTAATTCAAACATCTACCTATAGAGTCGTCTGCCCAGGACTGCCTGATGCTGGCATCTCAACAATTTCTGATCCCTAGTGAGTGTTTTTGTTTGGTTTGGTTTGGTTTGTTCGTTTTTAATTATTCTTTCCTCACAACAGTGAAATAAAGAAATAATAGGCTGTAAGCCAATTCAAAACTTACCTTGCAAATCTGGAAATACTCTGAAGTCAGGGTTTCCTGAATCTCCTCTTTGAGAACCCCTGCAGTCCCTCCTGGGTGCACGGAACCACTTCCAGCCCCACCACCGCTGTTACTGCCACTGCTGCTACCACTGCCAGGGGAGGAGGCAGTTAAGCCGTCCAAAACTTTTCGGAAATTAAACTTCTTCATTTTAAAAACTGTTGAGAAATTCAAAGGAAAGGGTGACTTAACGCATGGACTTATACCTCGGTAAAAGTGTTGAGCTTTTCATATTAGTGAAGGCAGTAGCCAGTCCCCATTTTACAAGCATTGGCTATAAACGAATTAAAAGAGAGAGAGAGAGAGAGAGAGAGAGAGAGAGAGAGAGAGCCAGGCTTCATCTTGTCAAATTTTAATTCTAAAAAGAACATCCTTTAAAAAGAAATAAAAAAATACAACTCTAAAGGCAACAGTATTCCCTCCTCATATATCAAATTTTCAAGTGCTTTATCCTCAGCTGTAGCTACGCTTTATCAGCACTGGGGTAAAAATAAAAGGCAGTGTCATCATCGTCATTAGCATTATATCATCATTATTATTATACAATCAAGCCGGAGTCCAACAGACCAAGACTCTGTCTCTCTTAAGGGCGGGCTTTCTTTTTAAAGATTCAGCTCAGAATATTTTCAGAAAAACGATACTGGGGTTGGGCGGTGGGATAGCGAGTATTTACTCTGTTACCACATTCTGGACTCTTCCTCACCATCTTCAACACTCCCTTCTTCTCAGTAGGTAATGAAGGGGAGGCCTTTTTCCATTTCTCACCCCCAACAGTCGGACCCCAAAACATCTGCGGGTGACCCACGGCAACAGCAGACGGGAGGGGTGAGCGGCGGCTCCGGCTGCCTCCGCTTCTCCCTCCGCCCTCCCCTTCCAACCCCCCCCCCCCCCCCCGCCACCAGCGTCTCCAGCCCTCCTCCCTCTTCTCCCCGCTCCATCCACCCCCCGCCCCCCTCTGTCCGCAGCCGCCGCCGCGCTCGCCCGCCTGTCCGCTCTCCCCGCAGCACCGCGGCGGCTCCTGGGGGACGTGAGGCAGTGGCGGCTACAGCTGCGGCCCGAGTCCCGCCTTAGCCTGCTGGGCGCGCAGAGCCGCCGTTCCCGCGGTCCCTCCCCGGGCGGAGCGCCTAGGCACCAAGCACACACAAACACCCTCACACAGACATTCGCGCGCCCATTCGGAGCACACTCAAACACCGTCACACAGAAATTCGCGCGCGGGCGCTCACGCTCATGAACACACACACAGGTGTGAGGGAGCCGCGGCTGGACGGCGTCGTCGGCGTCCCAGAGGGATGACTATCGGACTCCAGACTTAGGCACCTTCCTCGGCCGCCACTAGGTGCCAGCCAGCCCGAGAAGCTGAAGGTGCGGAGGGAGGCGGGCTAGCAGGCGTCAGTCCCGCCCGACTGTGGCCGCTTCTCCGGTTCCTCTGGTCGCGGCGCCCGGCGCTCTCCGAGGTCCTAACCAAGCAGGCAGGCTCCAACGAAGGCTCCGCCCTCCCGCCGTGGGCTGCAAGCCCCGCCCCCTAGAACGCCCCCTCGTTTGCCCCGCCCCCTCCACTTCAGGCCGCGCGGCGCTGGAGAAAGGGGCGGAGAGTTACGGTACGTCAAAGGGAGCAAATAGCCTCGGCTCCAATCCTAGGCTCCATAGAGTCAAGCTCCGCGGTCGCGAGGCGCGGAAGAAACTGGGGGATAGGCCGAAGGAAAAGCCAATGAAAGGGGGAGGGGAGAACTTAGAAAAGTGGTTGAAGTGTTTGATTGACGGAGAGATTGGCCAGTATGCTGGGGGGCCGTGTTTTGGGGGCTGTAATTGGCGCTACCTGTTGAAGGACGCAAGTGTGAATCAATAGAATGCGTGGAAGTGTGCAAACTTGGGCGCCTTGAGTCCGAGGCTGCTGGAAGGGTGTTCCTAGGTCTGACCCTGGAAGATATTGTGAACTGGGCAAGTGTTTTTGCAGTTTTCACCTCTACTCGTTCTCCAGGTGCATCTACTGGGCTTCCCTCACTGTCCTGCTACTTGGCCTAATTGCTTAACAAGTCACCTCTGCCAGAGAGAATTGTATTTCCGCAGACTTGGAATATATAGCCTTCCAGACCCTAAGGAATCAATTGCTTACCTTGTTCCCTCTAATACGTAAATTACCCTTCCCCCCCATTTTCACATATACACTTAAAAACAAAAAAAGAAAACATTTCTCTGAGTAAACCGTGTCAGGAAATTTTAAACTTTATGAGTCACAATAATCATTTTGAAAGATACACTATTTGGTGCAGGATTAAAAAATATAATAAAAGCATCAGGATGGGAATATTTGGTTCTGAGCCCTGACTTGATACTGGATTGGGGAAAATTTAGACCTCAATTTCTTCGTCTGTGAAAATGAAGGGCAACTCAGGGGGCCAGAGCTAGCTACAGACTTCAATTTGGGCAAGCAACAGAGCTCATTAGTAAGCATCTCATATAGTCTTACATTTTTGAGATCTCCTAG
Source organism: Puma concolor (assembly GCF_028749965.1). Lineage (NCBI taxonomy): Eukaryota > Metazoa > Chordata > Mammalia > Carnivora > Felidae > Puma > Puma concolor. The sequence continues at coordinate 93,124,983 of NC_141675.1, forward strand.
GATGATTTTTTTTTTTTTCTGGTGGAGGAAGAGGATGGGGTGAAAGGGAAGACCTGAAAGAGAAATGATTTGTCCAAGGTCACATAGCAAGGAAATAGCAGAGATAGGTTACAGCCTAGTTTTTCAGATCCTCAGCTCAATGCTTACCCTCTCCTTTTTAATTTTTCAGTACTTAATGTGTATTTTACTCCTTTTGAAACCTTTAAAAGACCCCCCAATTGCCACAGCTAGACAGTAACACTTTTGAAGGCAGGCATGGAATTATAGATTTCTATCTTGTCTAGCACCTAGCACAATGTTTCACACATAAGAGACACTTAAAGGGTTTTGAACAATTGGTTTGTTAATGGTTGTTAGTAAAAGATTTAAGAGATGATACCCAATTATATCCTATTTGGGAAGGGTAAAAAATTGGGTGGAAACAAATGCGATGTCTGGTGAAAACTAGATCTTGGTAGGGTTCCAAATTCTGTATTGTATTCCTAACAATATGTACCTTTGTCATTACTCTCTTTTTCCATTTTTTTTCTTCTTTCTTCCTGGCCCCATTTCACCTCCAAGAACAGGTGCCTATTAAGGCTAAAGAGTTTGCTTTCCTCTTTTTTTTTCTTTTAATATGAAACATAGACCAATGGAATAGAATAGAGACTCCAGAATTGGACCCACAAAAGTATGCTTTCCTCTTTTTTATGCTTGTCTTTCCTTCAAAAAAAACGGGGGGGGGGGAAGGGGTGGATGGAGAGGATTACTTTAACTCTTTGAGAAGTAACATTATTGTCTAAAATAATGGATTTAGATGCCCTCCTTCCCTTCATCAGAAAGTCTATTGACAATTCCTTAATTTTCAAACAAATGAAAGTAAGCCTATAACAATTGATGGTTTGGTCTTTTGATGAGAGTGATTCAGCAAAAGGAGATGTAATGTTTACAAGAAAACCCCATAAACCACCCATCACTAACACTGTACTATCTTAGCAAACTAGGTGGTGGTTTTATTCTGAAGCTGGGGGGAGAACTGAGAACAAAAAAGGACGCAAAACAGATTGACAAAGACTCTGCTTTAAGACCCTACAGGGAATTCATTGGCCTACTTGAGTTAAAAAGAGGTGACAGCGTAGATATTCCTTCAGATGGGACAACAAATTGGAATGGGAAGTGGAAGAAAAGCCAAGTCAGAATATATAAATGTTTCTAACAAATATTAGAAGCCTAAAAATATATAATTAGAAGGCTGAGATTTTGGAATCTTTGGGATTATTTTAAATATCTTTGTTCTTTCACAGTAGTAGCACAGTGTTTTGTACATAGTAAGTGCCCAGTAAATACTAATTTAAATAAATGACAGCAAGTAAAATTTTAACGAAATTGCAATCTCATTGAGTGGGAAACGTGGACAGAGGATATTGTAATGCCAACTCACAAACTGTGAGCAAAGGATAGAAATGAGCAAAAGACAGTGCATTATATATGTAATAATGTAATGTGTATGTGAGAAGATAGAACAATTATAGCCTGAAAATCTTACTGGATGAGAGAAGCACAATGACATATATGTGGAAGAAAATTCCATCCTTAATTACTTAAAGAGCAATAAGGTGCTATTCTATAAATCATTTGGTAAAGGGATTGATACCAGACCATAAAATATACCTTAAAAATAATGTAGCGATCTTTAGAATTGGTCCAGATAATAATAAAGGAGAGTTTTGTTTATTCTACTATAAATTAGAATACTTCATTGAGAGGAGTTTCTGATAAGCCACACTATCTTCCTAAAATGGCAAGTATGAAGTCTGTAAGGAAGAAAGATTGTCTAAGCTTGGTCCTTGGAACAAAATCATCAAATTATTTAAACAAATCTAATATACTGAAAGGATTTTTAGAATATATGTTAAAAATGTATTACAAGGGATTGTGATCTTTGATTCAAGCCAACAATGAAGCTAATAGCTGATTTTCCACATCTTCAAAAAATTAACTAATTATAGAAAGTATGTACATATATGGCACTTCACACAGAGATTTGCTAAACTGATCAGGCTTGGAGAAAACGAAGCCAAATTGACAAAACACGTATAAATGGTCTGTCATACATAAAGATAATCAGTCCTACCAGTTATTTAGCACCCATATGCCAAACACTGTACTATGAAATTTACAAACATCTCTTTTAATTTGATTCTTATTATAACTCTATGAGACAGATGTTGTTTCCATTTTACAGGTAAGGAAATTTGAGACTCTGAAACATATGAGAAATTCACTCATAGTCACTTAGGTAGATAACCCAGTCTTCAAATTCAAGGCTATCTAACATCTAAGATTATGCTTTTAATCACTGCCCTATTACTAATTAGAAAATTAAATAGGAATTGGAATAGGAAAATGGTGAGGGTTAATTCTTCTGAAATGGTGGCTATATGTGTATTAGTTTGCCAGGACTGCCATAACAAAGTACTACAGACCAGGTGGCTTAAACAACAGAAACTACTTTTTTCACAGTTCTGGAGGCTGGAAGTCCAAGAGCAAAGTGTCAGCAGGTTTGGCTTCTCTTTGGCTTGCATATGACTTCTTTCTTACTGTGTTCTCATACGGTCTTTCCTCTGTGTGTGCACATTTCTGGTGTTTCTGTGTGTCCAGAATTTCCTTTTCTTTTTTTTCTTAAAGTTTATTTATTTATTTATTGAGAGAGAGAGAGCATGCATGCAAGCAGGGGAGGAGCAGAGAGAAAGGGAGAGAGAGAATCCCAACCAGGCTCCGTACTGTCCAAGAGTGCAGCCCAATGCAGGGCTCCATCTCACAAACTGTGAGATCATGACCTGAGCTGAAACCAAGAGTCAGATGCTTAACTGACTGAGCCACCTAGGTGGCCCCCTAATTTCCTCTTCTTATAAAGACATTAGTCATATTGGATTAAGGCCAACCCCAGTGGCCTCATTTTAACTTAATCACCTCTTAAAGACCCTATTTCCAAACAAAGTCATATTCTGAGGACAATTCAGTCCATACCAATATGACAATCAAATTCAATATTCTTTAAAATGAGCATCTACTATGAGCAGGAACTGTATAAACAATTTTATATTTAGTTTCTCATTTAATTCTCACAACGATAACTCCAATTCATAGGTGAGAAAATGGAAGCAAAGGAAGATTAAATAATATGTCCAATATCATACATCAGGTAGGTTGTGAAATAGGAATTTGCACTTGTATAAATTGTATCCCAAATCTCTTTCCTCATGCTGTTAGTGTGAAACCTAAGAAATCTGATTATATAGATAATTGATATTATAAAGGAAATTATTACAAAATCTAAATATTAGGAAAAAAGAGACAGAACAGAAAAAAGAAGACTACCTGCCAAGGAGTTTGGATACTAGAAGTAAAAAGACATTTTGGAGTTGGGGGAGTAGGTACTAGAAGCAAACTTTGCGAATGGCATGCTAATAGGAAGTTGTTAGCTCACAATAAATCTCAGTATAATTTGAAATATATTAAGAGTCCCAGGGAGTGTCCCACTAAAATAGGAGAAAATCAGTTATTCGATAACTAATTAAACATAGCAAGGCAGTAGTAAATTGCTTGGAGAGGCTGTAGTCTCAGTGAATATCAGAACAGCTAGGAGGAGAATTTGAGTAGAGGGAGGGCAATGACGCAAGATTTACCAAAGGACCAGACTGGCAATTATTGACATTAGCAAGTGTGAACATTTCCAATCTGCTTGCTGTGAGGTGCTGGATCTTGAACTGAGCAATATCTTTTATCATACATTTCCAACCCCTTAAGCAAGTTATAGCACTATCCATTATTATTTGCTAGTCTAGGAATCAGAATTTCATTGAGAGGACACAGTTGAAAAACAGGTTCTACCTATATCCTTTCTCACAAAATTTTCAAGAGGATTAGGAATTATCTTTCCTTCCTCAATCTTCATCTGACTTTTTCTGGCCCTGTGACTACACATCCTTCAGGAAGCGTACTTGTTGATAGTTGTCAGCTTTCTGTCATATGGCAGGAAATAGCAACCAGCATTATAAACTCTTATTCAGCCTACTCCAAGTGCACAAAGGGAGAAACCACAGGGTTAATTAAATAATGTCATCGCTCTCATAACAAACAGGCAGAGGTCATTAGGATAGACCCAAAACATACAAAGTATGGCTCAGCATACAATCAATGACAGAATTGCAAACAGAACTCATGTCTTCTAGGGCAAAACTCAAATATTTGCTATTAAACATGTAATTAAAATCAGCTCTTTGTTCCTCTTTTAAAATAGATGTTCACATATCTATCTATCACATTAGGATGTGTAATAGAAAGGGATTTAGTGCTGAGACAGAACTGGTTTTCCTAAGTGGGGCACTAACATGCCCTTTCAGCCTCTAAGCGTCAATTTTTCCTGTATATACATATAGACTATTTTAAGGAAAAATGAGATTATGTTTGTAAAAGTGATTTACGGAATGCAAACCACTCTACAAATACATTGTTATTATTCTTTTGCTTTAGTGAAACTTTATAGGAATTGAGTTGAATTTATTTTTCCCATTATTATTAATATAAAAGTCCTTTGTGTCTGTGGATTGATTGTTGCTGAAATTGAAAGAGAGGAAGAGGGTTTGGACTAAATGAACTTTACGAATCTTTCAAACCCAAAATTTTGTCTCTGTATGATTTATTTAGTCAAGGTTCACTGCAATCTTTTCCTAAATACTACGACAGCTGATTGAAAAAATAATTAAAAGAATACTTATGTGGGTAGTGACCAACAGAGATGAACTGCAGCCTACTGCAGATACAGAAATCCTCAAAAGTATCTGTCTACAAATTAGAGATTCCTGGAGATCACCTTTTTTATTACTATTTCTATTTATATACACTGCACATGTAAAATAAAGTACTAATTATATATACACTGATTATAAAAATAAGGTGTGCTTATTATAAAAACTTAAGAAAACTTAAACATTTATTTCTAGTCATTTTCAGAACTAAACATTTTTATTTTTTTTTTATTTTTTTTTTATTTATATATGAAATTTATTGTCAAATTGGTTTCCATACAACACCCAGTGCTCATCCCAAAAGGTGCCCTCCTCAATACCCATCACCCACCCTCTCCTCCCTCCCACCCCCCATCAACCCTTAGTTTGTTCTCAGTTCTCAACAGTCTCTTATGCTTTGGCTCTCTCCCACTCTAACCTCTTTTTTTTTTTTTTTTTTTGTTCCCCTCCCCCATGGGTTTCTCTTAAGTTTCTCAGGATCCACATAAGAGTGAAACCATATGGTATCTGTCTTTCTCTGTATGGCTTATTTCACTTAGCATCACACTCTCCAGTTCCATCCACGTTGCTACAAAAGGCCATATTTCATTTTTTCTCATTGCCACGTAGTACTCCATTGTGTATATAAACCACAATTTCTTTATCCATTCATCAGTTGATGGACATTTAGGCTCTTTCCATAATTTGGCTATTGTTGAGAGTGCTGCTATGAACATTGGGGTACAAGTGCCCCTATGCATCAGTACTCCTGTGTCCCTTGGATAAATTCCTAGCAGTGCTATTGCTGGGTCATAGGGTAGGTCTATTTTTAATTTTCTGAGGAACCTCCACACTGCTTTCCAGAGCGGCTGCACCAATTTGCATTCCCACCAACAGTGCAAGAGGGTTCCCGTTTCTCCACATCCTCTCCAGCATCTATAGTCTCCTGATTTGTTCATTTTGGCCACTCTGACTGGCGTGAGGTGATATCTGAGTGTGGTTTTGATTTGTATTTCCCTGATAAGGAGCGACGCTGAACATCTTTTCATGTGCCTGTTGGCCATCCGGATATCTTCTTTAGAGAAGTGTCTATTCATGTTTTCTGCCCATTTCTTCACTGGGTTATTTGCTTTTCGGGTGTGGAGTTTGGTGAGCTCTTTATAGATTTTGGATACTAGCCCTTTGTCCGATATGTCATTTGCAAATATCTTTTCCCATTCCGTTGGTTGCCTTTTAGTTTTCTTGGTTGTTTCCTTTGCTGTGCAGAAGCTTTTTATCTTCATATGGTCCCAGTAATTCACTTTTGCTTTTAATTCCCTTGCCTTTGGGGATGTGTCGAGTAAGAGATTGCTACGGCTGAGGTCAGAGAGGTCTTTTCCTGCTTTCTCCTCTAAGGTTTTGATGGTTTCCTGTCTCACATTCAGGTCCTTTATCCATTTTGAGTTTATTTTTGTGAATGGTGTGAGAAAGTGGTCTAGTTTCAACCTTCTGCATGTTGCTGTCCAGTTCTCCCAGCACCATTTGTTAAAGAGACTGTCTTTTTTCCATTGGATGTTCTTTCCTGCTTTGTCAAAGATTAGTTGGCCGTACGTTTGTGGGTCTAGTTCCGGGGTTTCTATTCTATTCCATTGGTCTATGTGTCTGTTTTGGTGCCAATACCATGCTGTCTTGATGATGACAGCTTTGTAGTAGAGGCTAAAGTCTGGGATTGTGATGCCTCCTGCTTTGGTCTTCTTCTTCAAAATTACTTTGGCTATTCAGGGCCTTTTGTGGTTCCATATGAATTTTAGGATTGCTTGTTCTAGTTTCGAGAAGAATGCTGGTGCAATTTTGATTGGGATTGCATTGAATGTGTAGATAGCTTTGGGTAGTATTGACATTTTGACAATATTTATTCTTCCAATCCCTGAGCAGGGAATGTCTTTCCATTTCTTTAAATCTTCTTCAATTACCTTCATAAGCTTTCTATAGTTTTCAGCATACAGATCCTTTACATCTTTGGTTAGATTGATTCCTAGGTATTTTATGCTTCTTGGTGCAATTGTGAATGGGATCAGTTTCTTTATTTGTCTTTCTGTTGCTTCATTGTTAGTGTATAAGAATGCAACTGATTTCTGTACCTTGATTTTGTATCCTGCCACTTTGCTGAATTCATGTATCAGTTCTAGCAGACTTTTGGTGGAGTCTATCGGATTTTCCATGTATAATATCATGTCATCTGCAAAGAGCGAAAGCTTGACTTCATCTTTGCCAATTTTGACGCCTTTGATTTCCTTTTGTTGTCTGATTGCTGATGCTAGAACTTCCAGCACTATGTTAAACAACAGCGGTGAGAGTGGGCATCCCTGTCGTGTTCCTGATCTCAGGGAAAAAGCTCTCAGTTTTTCCCCGTTGAGGATGATGTTAGCTGTGGGCTTTTCATAAATGGCTTTTATGATCTTTAAGTATGTTCCTTCTATCCCGACTTTCTCAAGAGTTTTTATTAAGAAAGGGTGCTGGATTTTGTCAAAGGCCTTTTCTGCATCGATTGACAGGATCATATGGTTCTTCTCTTTTTTTTTGTTAATGTGATGTATCACGTTGATTGATTTGCGAATGTTGAACCAGCCCTGCATGCCAGGAATGAATCCCACTTGATCATGGTGAATAATTCTTTTTATATGCCGTTGAATTCGATTTGCTAGTATCTTATTGAGAATTTTTGCATCCATATTCATCAGGGATATTGGCCTGTAGTTCTCTTTTTTTACTGGGTCTCTGTCTGGTTTAGGAATCAAAGTAATACTGGCTTCATAGAATGAGTCTGGAAGTTTTCCTTCCCTTTCTATTTCTTGGAATAGCTTGAGAAGGATAGGTATTATCTCTGCTTTAAACGTCTGGTAGAACTCCCCTGGGAAGCCATCTGGTCCTGGACTCTTATTTGTTGGGAGATTTTTGATAACCGATTCAATTTCTTCGCTGGTGATGGGTCTGTTCAAGCTTTCTATTTCCTCCTGATTGAGTTTTGGAAGAGTGTGGGTGTTCAGGAATTTGTCCATTTCTTCTAGGTTGTCCAATTTGTTGGCATATAATTTTTCATAGTATTCCCTGATAATTGTTTGTATCTCTGAGGGATTGGTTGTAATAATTCCATTTTCATTCATGATTTTATCTATTTGGGTCATCTCCCTTTTCTTTTTGAGAAGCCTGGCTAGAGGTTTGTCAATTTTGTTTATTTTTTCAAAAAACCAACTCTTGGTTTCATTGATCTGCTCTACAGTTTTTTTAGAATCTATATTGTTGATTTCTGCTCTGATCTTTATTATTTCTCTTCTTCTGCTGGGTTTAGGCTGCCTTTGCTGTTCTGCTTCTATTTCCTTTAGGTGTGCTGTTAGATTTTGTATTTGGGATTTTTCTTGTTTCTTGAGATAGGCCTGGATTGCAATGTATTTTCCTCTCAGGACTGCCTTTGCTGCGTCCCAAAGCGTTTGGATTGTTGTATTTTCATTTTCGTTTGTTTCCATATATTTTGTAATTTCTTCTCTAATTGCCTGGTTGACCCACTCATTCGTTAGTAGGGTGTTCTTTCACCTCCATGCTTTTGGAGGTTTTCCAGACTTTTTTCTGTGGTTGATTTCAAGCTTCATAGCGTTGTGGTCTGAAAGTATGCATGGTATGATTTCAATTCTTGTAAACTTATGAAAGGCTGTTTTGTGACCCAGTATATGATCTATCTTGGAGAATGTTCCATGTGCACTCGAGAAGAAAGTATATTCTGTTGCTTTGGGATGCAGAGTTCTAAATATATCTGTCAAGTCCATCTGATCCAATGTCTCATTCAGGGCCCTTGTTTCTTTATTGATCGTGTGTCTAGATGATCTATCCATTTCTGTAAGTGGGGTGTTAAAGTCCCCTGCAATTACCACATTCTTATCAATAAGGTTGCTTGTGTTTATGAGTAATTGTTTTATATATTTGGGCGCTCCGGTATTCGGCGCATAGACATTTATAGTTGTTAGCTCTTCCTGATGGATAGACCCTGTCACTATTATATAATGTCCTTCTTCATCTCTTGTTACAGCCTTTAATTTAAAGTCTAGTTTGTCTGATATAAGGATGGCTACTCCAGCTTTCTTTTGGCTTCCAGTAGCATGATAAATAGTTCTCCATCCCCTCACTCTCAATCTAAAGGTGTCCTCAGGTCTAAAATGAGTCTCTTGTAGACAGCAAATAGATGGGTCTTGTTTTTTTATCCATTCTGATACCCTATGTCTTTTGGTTGGCGCATTTAATCCATTTACATTCAGTGTTATTATAGAAAGATATGGGTTTAGAGTCATTGTGATGTCTGTATGTTTTATGCTTGTAGTGATGTCTCTGGTACTTTGTCTCACAGGGTCCCCCTTAGGATCTCTTGGAGGGCTGGTTTAGTGGTGACACATTCCTTCAGTTTTTGTTTGTTTGGGAAGACCTTTATCTCTCCTTCTATTCTAAATGACAGACTTGCTGGATAAAGGATTCTCGGCTGCATATTTTTTCTGTCTAGCACACTGAAAATCTCGTGCCAATTCTTTCTGGCCTGCCAAGTTTCAAAAGAGAGATCAGTCACGAGTCTTATAGGTCTCCCTTTATATGTGAGGGCACGTTTACCCCTTGCTGCTTGCAGAATTTTCTCTTTATCCTTGTATTTTGCCAGTTTCACTATGATATGTCGTGCAGAAGATCGATTCAAGTTACGTCTGAAGGGAGTTCTCTGTGCCTCTTGGATTTCAATGCCTTTTTCCTTCCCCAGTTCAGGGAAGTTCTCAGCTATTATTTCTTCAAGTACCCCTTCAGCACCTTTCCCTCTCTCTTCCTCCTCTGGGATACCAATGATGCGTATATTATTTCTTTTTAGTGTATCACTTAGTTCTCTAATTTTCCCCTCATACTCCTGGATTTTTTTATCCCTCTTTTTCTCAGCTTCCTCTTTTTCCATAACTTTATCTTCTAGTTCACCTATTCTCTCCTCTGCCTCTTCAATCCGAGCCGTGGTGGTTTCCATTTTGTTATGCATTTCGTTTAAAGCGTTTTTCAGCTCCTCGTGACTGTTCCTTAGTCCCTTGATCTCTGTAGCCAGAGATTCTCTGCTGTCAGCTATACTGTTTTCAAGCCCAGCGATTAATTTTATGACTATTATTCTAAATTCACTTTCTGTTATATTATTTAAATCCTTTTTGATCAGCTCATTAGCTGTTGTTATTTCCTGGAGATTCTTCTGAGGGGAATTCTTCCGCTTGGTCATTTTGGATAGTCCCTGGCGTGGTGAGGACCTGCAGGGCCCTTCCCCTGTGCTGTGGTGTATAACTGGAGTTGGTGGGCGGAGCCGCAGTCAGACCTGATGTCTGCTCCCAGCCCACCGCTGGGGCCACAGTCAGACTGGTGCGTGCCTTCTCTTCCCCTCTCCTAGGGGCGGGATTCACTGTGGGGTGGGGTGGTCCGTCTGGGCTACTTGCACACTGCCAGGCTTGTGATGCTGGGGATCTGGCGTCTTAGCTGGGGTGGGTAGGCAAGGTGCACAGGGGCAGGAGGGGCAGGCTTAGCTTGCTTCTCCTTAGGTGATCCACTTCAGGAGGGGCCCTGTGGCAGCAGGAGGGAGTCAGATCCGCTGCCGGAGGTTTGGCTCCGCAGAAGCGTAGAGTTGGGTGTTTGCGCGGAGCGAGCAAGTTCCCTGGCAGGAACTGGTTCTCTTTGGGATTTTGGCTGGGGGATGGGCGGGGAAGATGGCGCTGGTGAGCGCCTTTGTTCCCCACCAAACTGAGCTCTGTCGTCAGGGGGCTCAGCAGCTCTCCTTCCCTTTGTCCTCCAGCCTTCCCGCTTTCTGAGCAGAGCTGTTAACTTATGACTTCCCAAACCCTAAGTCGCGCTTGCTGTCGGAACACAGTCCGTCAGGCCCCTCCGCTTTTTGCAAGCCAGACTCGGGGGCTCTGCTTGGCCGGCGAGCCGCCCCTCCGTCCCGGCTCCCTCCCGCCAGTCCGTGGAGCGCGCACCGCCTCGCCGCCCTTCCTACCCTCTTCCGTGGGCCTCTCCTCTGCGCTTGGCTCCGGCGACTCCGTTCTGCTAATCCTCTGGTGGTTTTCTGGGTTATTTAGGCAGGTGTAGGTGGAATCTAAGTGATCAGCAGGACGCGCGGTGAGCCCAGCGTCCTCCTACGCCTCCATCTTCCTCTTGTCCCCTAAACATTTTTAACTAAGCATTTCTTTTTAAACTTTTCCCACTTCATAAAATATTCTTTTTTTTTTTATGAAATTTATTGTCAAATTGGTTTCCATACAACACCCAGTGCTCATCCCAAAAGGTGCCCTCCTCAATACCCATCACCCACCCTCCCCTCCCTCCCACCCCCCATCAACCCTCAGTTTGTTCTCAGTTCTCAACAGTCTCTTATGTTTTGGCTCTCTCCCACTCTAACCTCTTTTTTTTTTTTTTTTTCCTTCCCCTCCCCCATGGGTTCCTGTTAAGTTTCTCAGGATCCACTTAAGAGTGAAACCATATGGTATCTGTCTTTCTCTGTATGGCTTATTTCACTTAGCATCACACTCTCCAGTTCCATCCACGTTGCTACAAAAGGCCATATTTCATTTTTTCTCATTGCCACGTAGTATTCCATTGTGTATATAAACCACAATTTCTTTATCCATTCATCAGTTGATGGACATTTAGGCTCTTTCCATAAGTTGGCTATTGTTGAGAGTGTTGCTATGAACATTGGGGTACAAGTGCCCCTATGCATCAGTACTCCTGTGTCCCTTGGATAAATTCCTAGCAGTGCTATTGCTGGGTCATAGGGTAGGTCTATTTTTAATTTTCTGAGGAACCTCCACACTGCTTTCCAGAGCGGCTGCACCAATTTGCATTCCCACCAACAGTGCAAGAGGGTTCCCGTTTCTCCACATCCTCTCCAGCATCTATAGTCTCCTGATTTGTTCATTTTAGCCACTCTGACTGGCGTGAGGTGATACCTGAGTGTGGTTTTGATTTGTATTTCCCTGATAAGGAGCGACGCTGAACATCTTTTCATGTGCCTGTTGGCCATCCGGATGTCTTCTTTAGAGAAGTGTCTATTCATGTTTTCTGCCCATTTCTTCACTGGGTTATTTGCTTTTCGGGTGTGGAGTTTGGTGAGCTCTTTATAGATTTTGGATACTAGCCCTTTGTCCGATATGTCATTTGCAAATATCTTTTCCCATTCCGTTGGTTGCCTTTTAGTTTTCTTGGTTGTTTCCTTTGCTGTGCAGAAGTTTTTTATCTTCATAAGGTCCCAGTAATTCACTTTTGCTTTTAATTCCCTTGCCTTTGGGGATGTGTCGAGTAAGAGATTGCTACGGCTGAGGTCAGAGAGGTCTTTTCCTGCTTTCTCCTCTAAGGTTTTGATGGTTTCCTGTCTCACATTCAGGTCCTTTATCCATTTTGAGTTTATTTTTGTGAATGGTGTGAGAAAGTGGTCTAGTTTCAACCTTCTGCATGTTGCTGTCCAGTTCTCCCAGCACCATTTGTTAAAGAGACTGTCTTTTTTCCATTGGATGTTCTTTCCTGCTTTGTCAAAGATGAGTTGGCCATATGTTTGTGGGTCTAGTTCTGGGGTTTCTATTCTATTCCATTGGTCTATGTGTCTGTTTTTGTGCCAATACCATGCTGTCTTGATGATGACAGCTTTGTAGTAGAGGCTAAAGTCTGAGATTGTGATGCCTCCTGCTTTGGTCTTCTTCTTCAAAATTACTTTGGCTATTCGGGGCCTTTTGTGGTTCCAAATGAATTTTAGGATTGCTTGTTCTAGTTTCGAGAAGAATGCTGGTGCAATTTTTATCGGGATTGCATTGAATGTGTAGATAGCTTTGGGTAGTATTGACATTTTGACAATATTTATTCTTCCAATCCCTGAGCAGGGAATGTCTTTCCATTTCTTTAAATCTTCTTCAATTACCTTCATAAGCTTTCTATAGTTTTCAGCATACAGATCCTTTACATCTTTGGTTAGATTGATTCCTAGGTATTTTATGCTTCTTGGTGCAATTGTGAATGGGATCAGTTTCTTTATTTGTCTTTCTGTTGCTTCATTGTTAGTGTATAAGAATGCAACTGATTTCTGTACCTTGATTTTGTATCCTGCCACTTTGCTGAATTCATGTATCAGTTCTAGCAGACTTTTGGTGGAGTCTATCGGATTTTCCATGTATAATATCATGTCATCTGCAAAGAGCGAAAGCTTGACTTCATCTTTGCCAATTTTGACGCCTTTGATTTCCTTTTGTTGTCTGATTGCTGATGCTAGAACTTCCAGCACTATGTTAAACAACAGCGGTGAGAGTGGGCATCCCTGTCGTGTTCCTGATCTCAGGGAAAAAGCTCTCAGTTTTTCCCCGTTGAGGATGATGTTAGCTGTGGGCTTTTCATAAATGGCTTTTATGATCTTTAAGTATGTTCCTTCTATCCCGACTTTCTCAAGGGTTTTTATTAAGAAAGGGTGCTGGATTTTGTCAAAGGCCTTTTCTGCATCGATTGACAGGATCATATGGTTCTTCTCTTTTTTTTTGTTAATGTGATGTATCACGTTGATTGATTTGCGAATGTTGAACCAGCCCTGCATGCCAGGAATGAATCCCACTTGATCATGGTGAATAATTCTTTTTATATGCCGTTGAATTCGATTTGCTAGTATCTTATTGAGAATTTTTGCATCCATATTCATCAGGGATATTGGCCTGTAGTTCTCTTTTTTTACTGGGTCTCTGTCTGGTTTAGGAATCAAAGTAATACTGGCTTCATAGAATGAGTCTGGAAGTTTTCCTTCCCTTTCTATTTCTTGGAATAGCTTGAGAAGGATAGGTATTATCTCTGCTTTAAACATCTGGTAGAACTCCCCTGGGAAGCCATCTGGTCCTGGACTCATTTGTTGGGAGATTTTTGATAACCGATTCAATTTCTTCGCCGGTTATGGGTCTGTTCAAGCTTTCTATTTCCTCCTGATTGAGTTTTGGAAGAGTGTGGGTGTTCAGGAATTTGTCCATTTCTTCCAGGTTGTCCAATTTGTTGGCATATAATTTTTCATAGTATTTCCTGATAATTGTTTGTATCTCTGAGGGATTGGTTGTAATAATTCCATTTTCATTCATGATTTTATCTATTTGGGTCATCTCCCTTTTCTTTTTGAGAAGCCTGGCTAGAGGTTTGTCAATTTTGTTTATTTTTTCAAAAAACCAACTCTTGGTTTCGTTGATCTGCTCTACAGTTTTTTTAGATTCTATATTGTTGATTTCTGCTCTGATCTTTATTATTTCTCTTCTTCTGCTGGGTTTAGGCTGCCTTTGCTGTTCTGCTTCTATTTCCTTTAGGTGTGCTGTTAGATTTTGTATTTGGGATTTTTCTTGTTTCTTGAGATAGGCCTGGATTGCAATGTATTTTCCTCTCAGGACTGCCTTTGCTGCGTCCCAGAGCGTTTGGATTGTTGTATTTTCATTTTCGTTTGTTTCCATATATTTTGTAATTTCTTCTCTAATTGCCTGGTTGACCCACTCATTCGTTAGTAGGGTGTTCTTTCACCTCCATGCTTTTGGAGGTTTTCCAGACTTTTTTCTGTGGTTGATTTCAAGCTTCATAGCGTTGTGGTCTGAAAGTATGCATGGTATGATTTCAATTCTTGTAAACTTATGAAGGGCTGTTTTGTGACCCAGTATATGATCTATCTTGGAGAATGTTCCATGTGCACTCGAGAAGAAAGTATATTCTGTTGCTTTGGGATGCAGAGTTCTAAATATATCTGTCAAGTCCATCTGATCCAATGTCTCATTCAGGGCCCTTGTTTCTTTATTGACCGTGCGTCTAGATGATCTATCCATTTCTGTAAGTGGGGTGTTAAAGTCCCCTGCAATTACCACATTCTTATCAATAAGGTTGCTTATGTTTATGAGTAGTTGTTTTATATATTTGGGCGCTCCGGTATTCGGCGCATAGACATTTATAGTTGTTAGCTCTTCCTGATGGATAGACCCTGTCACTATTATATAATGTCCTTCTTCATCTCTTGTTACAGCCTTTAATTTAAAGTCTAGTTTGTCTGATATAAGGATGGCTACTCCAGCTTTCTTTTGGCTTCCAGTAGCATGATAAATAGTTCTCCATCCCCTACTCTCAATCTAAAGGTGTCCTCAGGTCTAAAACGAGTCTCTTGTAGACAGCAAATAGATGGGTCTTGTTTTTTTATCCATTCTGATACCCTATGTCTTTTGGTTGGCGCATTTAATCCATTTACATTCAGTGTTATTATAGAAAGATATGGGTTTAGAGTCATTGTGATGTCTGTATGTTTTATGCTTGTAGTGATGTCTCTGGTACTTTGTCTCACAGGGTCCCCCTTAGGATCTCTTGGAGGGCTGGTTTAGTGGTGACACATTCCTTCAGTTTTTGTTTGTTTGGGAAGACCTTTATCTCTCCTTCTATTCTAAATGACAGACTTGCTGGATAAAGGATTCTCGGCTGCATATTTTTTCTGTCTAGCACACTGAAAATCTCGTGCCAATTCTTTCTGGCCTGCCAAGTTTCAAAAGAGAGATCAGTCACGAGTCTTATAGGTCTCCCTTTATATGTGAGGGCACGTTTACCCCTTGCTGCTTGCAGAATTTTCTCTTTATCCTTGTATTTTGCCAGTTTCACTATGATATGTCGTGCAGAAGATCGATTCAAGTTACGTCTGAAGGGAGTTCTCTGTGCCTCTTGGATTTCAATGCCTTTTTCCTTCCCCACTTCAGGGAAGTTCTCAGCTATTATTTCTTCAAGTACCCCTTCAGCACCTTTCCCTCTCTCTTCCTCCTCTGGGATACCAATTATGCATATATTATTTCTTTTAGTGTATCACTTAGTTCTCTAATTTTCCCCTCATACTCCTGGATTTTTTTATCTCTCTTTTTCTCAGCTTCCTCTTTTTCCATAACTTTATCTTCTAGTTCACCTATTCTCTCCTCTGCCTCTTCAATCCGAGCCGTGGTGGTTTCCATTTTGTTATGCATTTCGTTTAAAGCGTTTTTCAGCTCCTCGTGACTGTTCCTTAGTCCCTTGATCTCTGTAGCCAGCGATTCTCTGCTGTCAGCTATACTGTTTTCAAGCCCAGCGATTAATTTTATGACTATTATTCTAAATTCACTTTCTGTTATATTATTTAAATCCTTTTTGATCAGCTCATTAGCTGTTGTTATTTCCTGGAGATTCTTCTGAGGGGAATTCTTCCGCTTGGTCATTTTGGATAGTCCCTGGCGTGGTGAGGACCTGCAGGGCCCTTCCCCTGTGCTGTGGTGTATAACTGGAGTTGGTGGGCGGAGCCGCAGTCAGACCTGATGTCTGCCCCCAGCCCACCGCTGGGGCCACAGTCAGACTGGTGTGTGCCTTCTCTTCCCCTCTCCTAGGGGCGGGATTCACTGTGGGGTGGGGTGGCCTGTCTGGGCTACTTGCACACTGCCAGGCTTGTGATGCTGGGGATCTGGCGTCTTAGCTGGGGTGGGTAGGCAAGGTGCACAGGGGCAGGAGGGGCAGGCTTAGCTTGCTTCTCCTTAGGTGATCCACTTCAGGAGGGGCCCTGTGGCTGCAGGAGGGAGTCAGATCCGCTGCCGGAGGTGGCTCCGCAGAAGCGCAGAGTTGGGTGTTTGCGCGGAGCGAGCAAGTTCCCTGGCAGGAACTGGTTCTCTTTGGGATTTTGGCTGGGGGATGGGCGGGGGAGATGGCGCTGGTGAGCGCCTTTGTTCCCGACCAAACTGAGCTCTGTCGTCAGGGGGCTCAGCAGCTCTCCCTCCCTTTGTCCTCCAGCCTTCCCGCTTTCTGAGCAGAGCTGTTAACTTATGACCTCCCAGCCGCTAAGTCGCGCTTGCTGTCGGAACACAGTCCGTCAGGCCCCTCCGCTTTTGCAAGCCAGACTCGGGGGCTCTGCTTGGCCTGCGAGCCGCCCCTGCGCCCCGGCTCCCTCCCGACAGTCCGTGGAGCGCGCACCGCCTCGCCGCCCTTCCTACCCTCTTCCGTGGGCCTCTCCTCTGCGCTTGGCTCTGGCTACTCTGTTCTGCTAATAATCCTCTGGCGGTTTTCTGGGTTATTTAGGCAGGTGTAGGTGGAATCTAAGTGATCAGCAGGACACGCGGTGAGCCCAGCGTCCTCCTACGCCACCATCTTCCAGTAACCTCCCATAAAATATTCTTCAGAAATAATCATTTTGAGTGTTATACAATTATTTATACACTGCACTTAATAATTTTCATATTCTTGGATATTTTATTTCTAGTTTTGGACTATTATAAATAATAATAGAGAGAACATTTGTATACTGAATCTTTGGCAAAGTTTCAGATTTTTTAAATAGTTGTTCCTTAAATATTAAAAGTTTACATAATATTAATTCCTTATACAGAAACTCCTCAATTAGCTTTCTTTTAGCGGGCATTACTATGTCAAAATAATATGTCTTCATACTTAGTTCTAAATTTTATTTTTCAAAGGTTACACCAATTCATAATTTCATTAAGAGTTTAGGTCCCTGTGGAGAACTCAACAATGAACCTTTTTGTAAAGTGATATCCCGTCTTACCTGTATTGACATTTTTTGTTTATATTTGTATTGTTTGTTTGAAAAAAGTTCAGAAAAATTTTAAATTATAAGAATTGGTAAGTATAATCAACTAGACAGAGCAGGAAAACATGACAAACAAAACATAATTTTAGTAAAAGGTTGTAATTTCAGACTGGAAGATGAAAACGTAAGAGTTTTCATAGAATTTTAAGATTAAAAAGAAATTTAGTAATTCATGTTTGATTTCTAAATTTAAAAAGTAATAACTGGGACGCCTGGGTGGCTCAGTTGGTTAAGCGTCCGACTTCAGTTCAGGTCATGATCTCATGGCTTGTGGGCTCGAGCCCCACATCAGTCTCTGTGCTGACAGCTCGGAGCCTGGAGCCTGCTTCAGATTCTGTGTCTCCCTCTCTCTCTGGCCCTCCCCTGCTTGCACTCTGTCTCTCTCTCTCTCTCTTAAAAATAAATATTTTTTTTAAAGTAATAAAAACTTCAGTTATATGAGCAAATTAAAATTATAATTTTAATATATTGTTATTTGAAGGGAAATATTGACAAAATAAGCACAAAAAGAGCTTAAAGGGTAGACAAGGAAATATAGACCTACAGAAGAATAATTTCATAGGAAAACAACCAAATCTTAAAAGAATATTTAAGGATCTTAAAGCCAAGTTGGGTTTTTGCCACTGTAGGCCAAATGGGGATGTGAACCCTTGGAATTTGTTACCTAAATTGAAACTCAGAGCAAGATGCAAACTACATATTATAGATTCTCTGACCCTCATCTAGATGATAAAAATACAAAGATTGACAGCCTTTCTTGGATTTGGAATGACTTATGATGATTGCACCAGTTTAGGGATTTGCATTTGCCTTCATGATGGCAATCACAATATACTGAATTAATTTTTTATAATGGCTAACAAAGGGTTAAGATGTTAAGATTTTGTAAATGTCAATATTAATTATTAGGTCTGCTAAAATTGGCACACAAGAGTTTTAGAAAATAAGCCATGATACCAGCATTACTTTGCTTTAGCATAAACAAAAGTTCCAAAACGGAATCATGAGAGTAGGAGAGGAATGAGTGACTTCTTGCCTGTCCAATTACAGGCTCTAAGACAAGAGAAAACCATTTAAGTGGGTCCTGTCTGGCCAAGGAGGATAAGCTTTCTGTTTCAATCAGCTCCTTGGCTAGCTTGGCTGAAAAAACATTGTTGTTCTCTTAACCTTTGCAAAGCTAAGGAACTTGACAAGTATTTTTTTCAGTAACAGCCAGAGTGATTTATAGCTTCTTCTAGCTCTCCTCAGTTAGAAAAACAAATTTTATGTCTTTGCCTCATTCTTTCCTCCCCATTATTCCCACCGTATTGTTTTTAGCCATAATCCTTCTTTATTTAATGCAAAGATTATTTTACATTGTTTTCCAAGTGTGTCTGCGTTTAATGTGCTTTAATTATGGAAACTAACTTTCTTGAATTTTCAAGGACAGTTGTTATTTAAAATATTCTGTACCATTGTTCTCATAAACCATCAAAACCGTCTCATAACACATACAGTCCCTCAACAAATACCACTGTCTTCCTTGATGTTATTTTTTAAACTTGAGTGGCAAAAACTGTAGGGGAGGGAAATACACAATAGTGTATATTTAAGAACAGGAACTCTGATTTCAGACAGAACAGAGTCTGCTACTTGATGTGTGACCTTGGACAAGTTATTTAACTTTTCTGTGTTTCAATTTTCTTATCTATAAAACCAAGATAAAATTACCAACCTCATAGGATGGTTGTGAAAATTAGGTTAGAAAAATTGTGCTGGTATTCAACACACTGCCAGGCACCTAGGAAATCCTCCACATATGTTAGCTATTATTAATTTTCAGCCCCAAAGTTTCAAATGAATACTGATAATCATAAAAGAGGAGCGTCTGGGTGGCTCAGTCAGTTAAGCATCCGACTTTGGCGCAGGTCATGATCTCACGGTTCGGGAGTTTGAGCACCACATCGGGCTCTGTGCTGACAGCTCAGAGTCTGGAGCCTGCTTTGGATTCTGTGGCTCCTTCTCTCTCTGCCCCTCTGCCACTCATGCTCCCTCTCTCTCTTTCTCTCTCTCTCTCTCAAAAATAAATAAACATTAAAATTTTTTTAAAAAAGAATTATAAGAAAAAAAAATAATTTTACCACTAAAGTAAAAGACCTTAACATGAAAACTGCTAAAATGTTATTTGTTGTGGTTTGGACCTTGCAAAGTAAGTAACTGTGTATTTTCAGGTTGATAATTAACTTGTCTTTTAGAAAGAAAATCTTTGTAGAAACTGTTAAGCTTGGCTGAGTTCAGCTGGGGAGGCCCTGAATGGTAAATCTTCGAAATCTTAGTCATATTGTCTGTTTAATAAATACCATGTCTTTAGGCCATATCCTAACAAGAACTTACTAGCAAAATAGGACAAAAGAGAATGTATCTATAGGTCAATACCGGTTAAATATGTTTAAAGATTTTCAATATGGAAACATTAGTTTCCCCAACCGAAAGAAAATGTGTAAACTCAGTCTCTCTCTGTCAAAACTCCAGGATGGAAGAGAGTTGTTACTGTTATTGTTTGCTTGCTTGTTCTTTGTTGTTGTTCTGTGGCTTCTGTTTTTGTGTTTTTTCTCATTAACAACTTTTGAGATTGGAATTACCATTGCCATCCATTGATTATTATAAAATCTTACCTGATAATCCACATGAAGTATTCAGAGACTTGGCAAGAAACGCTGGAAAAAAACTGGAAAGAATAAACAATTATTAAGCAAACAGAGTTTTTTAAACAAGTACAGGAGAATAATGTGCCATCATTTCAACAGCAGATGATGAAAATGACAATGCAAATATTATATTAACTAATATATGGTGTCTTGGCTGAACTTTTTATTTCTCTTCATGTAATTGTATACTTTATAATGATGTGATTCATTATATGATGTATAATTAAATGATTTAAATTTTACACCACTGTAAGACTTGATTATTTTATTTGAAAGAGTAATTAATTATAACTATCAGTTCTTGCTCAAGTAAAAAAAAAGTGTTTACAAATAAGGAAAAATAAGCCTTTCACAAGAATATGTACTTTGGTTTGTAAATTTTCTAATGTGGTTATCATATTTATAATTTATTAACTCTTAAGAGATATTTTCACAGTCAAAAAAAAAATAAGGCTGAAGGAATCAAAAGTGGTAGCTATGAAAGCATACTTTCAAAAGATTTGAGAAGCCAAAGAGATGATGTGGAAAGAACCATATTTTCCCTTATGCATACCAGGCTAATGAAGGCCTTAGCCTTTGATAGTGTAGGATGAAAAAAGAGGAAAAGTACTGAGAATGGATATGAGTCAGCTTTCTAATCTGTAAAATGGCTTACAAACAGTAATTTTTATCTATTTTCTTCATGGTTATATCCATGGTACTTATAATAGCATCTGGCACATGGTAGGTTTTTCAATAAATATTTGCTGAATAAAAATATTAGTACATGATATTCATGCTTCATGCTAGAATTTCAAGCCTGAATTTGAAGATGTAGTTAAGCCATAAATTAGATAAACATGCTTCTCTTATTCAACAAATATGTATTGTGTGCTATTTTGTGCTAAGTAAAATGCTAGCTGTTATAGGGGACAAAAAAAGAAACAAAGAAAAAGAGTAATACAGCCTTAAAAAGCTGATAATAATTGAGTATAAGGTGACAGACATGCAAAAAATTATAAAACACTGTTATGAGAGTAATGTGAGTGGTATAAGCAGAGCCCTGTGGTTGCACTGAAAAAATAACCAATTATTTCTTCCAGGTTCCTCAATAAAGAGGTGTATGATTGAGAAAGTTGGTTTGAAGTCTTCTTGAATCTTTTTCTATACTAGCTTCCTCAACACAACTCTATGTTGATTACTTCTTTGAGGTCTCTCTTACTTCCTTCAATGGATCATCTTCCTTTTTTCAACCCCTAAATTGTGAGGAGCAAGTGGAATATGAGCAAGAATTGGTAGTTATCATAAATTACTATTTCAGGAAGTTTGGTAGTAAAGGAAAACAGGAAAGCAGAAAAAATGAAAGCATAAAAAGGAGGGGTTGGTTGAGACAGGAATGAATAATATTTTGGGATAGAGAGGTAATACCAGGGAACAAATGATTAAAGATTCAAAAGTAAAATAAGGTAACTAATAAAACAAGGTCATAGACTGCAACAACTATTTCATAACCTTCCAACTTTTCCTAGCCTCCAACTTCTCTGCCACTGCAACCCCAGCTGAAGACTTTGTTCTGAATAGAGAAAATGGAAGCCATTAAATAAAAATGTTCTAGTCCTCCTACCATCAAATCTTTAAGACAATAACAACATCAGAGAGATTTCTCCTACTAACAGCCCCTACCTCCCACCTTGTTCCCACTTTCTCCCATTTAACCATACTCTCCTACTTCTATTAAACTTCTTATGTCTTTCTCTTTGTTTATCAGTATGACAATTAAGAATCCCTGGGAAACTTTCCCCTTCTCTACATGCAAAATTATGATAATTTACACTGATCCTCCAAGCTATGGTTGATTTGGGGGACAAAAATATCCATGAGAAAAAGAAAAAATCCTACCCAGTTATAAGTGAACATAAGATATTTATTCATTCTACAATAGAAATGGTGACTATATGGTGAAGGAAACTCTTTTGCCACACCAGAGAGCATGCTTTATCTAGTAGGAAGGAGGAATTACAAAATTCCTACCTCAAAGGTTTATGGTAGGCTTTATTTAGGTTCAGTAAGAATAACAATTTCTTCAGAACATTATTTTTTAAGCATTTAAACTTCTTTAAAAATCCCAGATTCATACTAAATTAACTGCTTTACAGTTTGCATGGTGTTTTGATTTTCAGATAAAAATAAACAGAAGCTCAATATTCTTTTCACTTTGGCATTTAGATTTTTTTTAATACAATAAAAAAGCAGGTTTGCCTCCTGGGTGTAAGGAGAGCTTCTAGCTGTAAGAGTCAATCAATCGGGAAGGGCATTTTGTGGGTAGGAGTTGTGAAAAATCGCCAGCTTGACCTTGAAAAGAATGAAAAATAATTGAGACTAGTGGCAATGAGCATTTATTTCCCATGTGCTGCAGTATCTCTCACATTTTTAATTTGGTTTAAATTTCTGCCCCCTACCACCTACTCACATATTCTGTGCACTATTAACATCATAATGTATATTAACGAGCCCTCACAGCTGGGTAAGAAGCTTCTTCTAGCAGGCTAATAACATCACTTTGACTCAATGATGCTGTGCATAATGTAATCTAATAAAATTATGTCATGTGCACCGAGAAAGTAGTCAGAATAAAATAGTTCACCCATCTAAAGAGGCAGCAACTAGGAATACAGCTATACTCATGAAATCATCCTGATTTATATAGCCCAGTGGAATTTGTGTCCTTGTATATATTTCTTTGATTCTATATATATATATACACATTGTGGTGGGTAAATATAAAATGATAAAATCTCAAGGGTGAGAAAGATATAAAAGACCATATACTACAATTAACTGTTTAATACTTAAATTATCAACAATATTTGTTTCAAGTGGTCATCTAACGTGTATCTGAAACATTTTCTCTCCCCCCCCCCCCCACATCCTACCTTTAACAAATCCCTAGCAATTGCAAGAAGGAGTAAAATATCTCCAGAGAAATTTTAAACCTTGGCTACACAATAGAACATATTTGGGAACTTTTAAAAATCTCCAAGCTGAGTCTACAGACCAGATCAAGTAAATCAGGATCTTTGGAGTTAAGACCCAGAAATAAGAGGCATTTTTTAATTTAATACTTCCCAAGTGATTCCAAATGCATCCAATTGAGAATCACTGCTCTAGAGGCAACACATCTGAAAATAATAAAGGACCTACTGGTCCTAAAAGAAGTTTTCTTGGGAATTCTCAGCTGAAAATCAGGGGAAAATTCTCTTCTTGGCAGATAAAAAATTAAATAATAGATTATTTTTATAAGACATGAATAAAAGGTTCAGAACTATAAGTGCCAGGCATCACATATAAGTGTCATTTATTTATTAACCCTTGAAGGAAATATACCCTTCCTTAAACTTTTGCATATTTGAGCAGAATACCCTGTCTTAAGAAGATTAGACACAGGTGCCTACGTGGCTCAGTCAGTTAAGTGTCCAACTCTTGATTTCAGCTCAGGTCATGATCTCACAATTTGTGAGATTGAGCCCCACATCAGGGCTGACAGCATGGAGCCTCCTTGGGATTCTCTGTCTTCCTCTCTCGCTGCTCCTCCCCGACTCAGTCTCTCTCTCTCTCTCTCTCTCTCTCTCTCTCTCTCTCTCTCTCTGTGTGTGTGTGTGTGTGTGTCTCAAAATAAATAAATAAATAAACTTTAAAAAAATATTAGGCAGAAAACATTTCATGTAGAATCTATCTCTATGGATGTGATCCTGTTACTGCTTCTCTACCCATGAGATGCCTGCTCATCTTTTTCTCATGTGAGATATGTAAATATTTTCTTTTAGGACACTGAATGGTGGGCTTCCTCCAAACTTTAGTAGATATATTGCGAAGTATCAATCATGCAAAATAATTATATATATATATATATATATATATATATATATATCAGCATCATGTTCTAGAGGCTGATTATCAAGTTCATCCATCTGATGATCCAGTTCATCCATCTAACTGAATCGAGATGGATAGTCTAAGTATGATAATCACCCTTCCACGTGAAGGACTATGGAAATATTTAATAACAGATATCACTTTTTCTTCTTCAATTTCTTTCTTCTGTAGATTAAATATATCCTCAAATTCTTCAACTATTTCTCATAAAACATGGCTTTACTTTCTCTCAATATCTTGGTCACTTATTGCTCCTATTGTAGTCCTCTTAATTATGGTTCCCAGAAATATGAAGATTACCTTCTTGGTCCTAGATATGATAAAATAGAAGTCCTCTTACTTGA
Organism: Puma concolor; assembly: GCF_028749965.1. Lineage (NCBI taxonomy): Eukaryota > Metazoa > Chordata > Mammalia > Carnivora > Felidae > Puma > Puma concolor. Next base: position 93,149,320 of record NC_141675.1, read on the forward strand.
AACATTGAGGTAAGTAGTTGATCAATATTTGGGAAAAAAAATTACCATAATGAAGAAACCATTAAATAAGTGATGATCCACTAGTGCATGATGGTACACTGTTACTGAAGTTTATAGTCTCAGGTCTGAGCAATTAAAAGAATGGAGTTGCCATTAACTGGTAAGGGGAGAACTCAGGAAGGAGAAAGTTTTGGAGGGACTTAGTTTTGAGCCTATTAATATTTTGGTGCCTGTTAATTGGTAGTTGGATATTTAAGTCAGGTATTCATGGGAAAGGTCTGAGCTATAAATACTAGAAAGATATACATTTGTGAGTCATCAGCATTGAGATGGTACTTAAAGGGATGATTTTGGATAAGACCACCAAGAGAATGAGTATAAATAGAAAAGAGAATAGGTGCAAAGTCTGAGCCCTAGAGCATTCCAACATAAAGAAACAACCAAGAAACAAGAATTAAAAGCAGTCAATAAACTGAGGGGTGCATATATCTTTTTCTTTTCTTTGGGTAAATACTAATTCAAAAAGATATATGTACCCTATGTTTATTGTAGCATTATTTACAAGAGCCAGCATGTGGAAGCAATATATGTGTCCCTCCATATATGAATGGACAAAGAAGATGTGAGATACACACACAGTGGAATATTAACCTTAAAAAAGAATGAGATCTTGCCCTTTGCAACAACATGGATGGACCTAGAGGGATTGATACTAAGTGAAATAAGTCAGACAAAGAAAGACAAATACCATATGATTTCACTCATGTGGAATTTAAGAAACAAATCAACAAGCAAAAAGGGGGAGACAAACAAGAAATTAGATTCTTAAATACAAAGAACAAACTGGTGGTTTCCAGAGGAGAAGGAAGATAGGTGAGATAGATAAAGAAGATTTAGTACAAACTTTTCATTATAAAATAAATTAGTCATGGAAATGAAAAGTACAACATAGGAAATATAGTCAATAAGATTGTAATTTCATTGTTTGGTGACAGATGGTGACTACACTTATGGTGAACTGAGTAATGTATAGAATTGTTGAATCATTATGTTGTACACCTGAAACTACTGTAACACTGTGTGTTAGTCATACTTCAATTAAAAAATAATAAAAGAAACAGTCAATAAGATAGTTGAAAAACCAATACTGTGCGTTCTGCATGCTAAGTGAAGGGAGGGTGTGCTCAACTGTGTCAAACACTGTTGAAAGTCTAATAAAATGAAGACTTGAGGTTCTGGGTGATATTGACAAGAGTGATTCTTTTGTGGCAAGAACAAAAGCTTATTTAAATCACATTCAAGAAAGAATGAGAATACAAGAATTGAGTATTGAGTGTACAAATACATTTTTTCTTTGGGATAGAATTTTAAAAAGCATGTTTGTTTACTATTAGGAAAAATCCATTAGAGAAGAGGAAATTAATGATGCACAAAAAGTGGGAAGAATAGTTGAAGGATATCCTTGAGTGAAAGAGAGTGAAAAAATCTAGAACATAAGTTGAAGGCCTGTCCTTACCTAAAGTACATACAGCTTATCCATAATAGAGGAGAAAGCAGAGTAGATGGTCACAGATGCATTGGGTGGAAATAAAAGGTGCTGTTGCTTTTGGAAGTTCTTTAAGTATTGCTTCCATTTCCTCAGGAAAAGAGGAAGAAAGATCATAAGCTAGAAGTGAGAACGAGGGAGGGAGTATAGGGTTTAAGGAGAAGGAGAAGGAATACGATAATTATCTAAGTCTAGCAGAGTGGGAGTATAATTGCTAGGCAGCGCAAAGGGCCCACTTAAGGTTAATGATCACAAATATAAAATGAGGCCAATTGACATGGTTGTGTGTTTTTCTTTAGTCATGTCAACTAAACAAGCCCAGACATGCAAGAGGCATAAAATTGATTTTTTTTAATGTTTATTTTTTAGAGAGACAGAGACAGAATGCAAGTGGGTTAGGGGCAGAGAAAGAGAGAGACACAGAATCCAAAGCGGGCTCCGGGCTCTGAGCTGTCAGCACAGAGCCCAACACAGGGCTCCAACCCAGGAGCTGTGGGATCATGACTCGAGTCAAAGTTGGACCTCAACCAACTGAGCCACCCAGGCACCCTGGCATAAAATTGGTTTTAACCAGGATTGAAGACAAGTGAAAACAATACAGTGAAAAAGTAGAAAGAGGCTGAGGGTAGAGATAAGGAAGTTAGTATGATGATTGACTATATCATTCAAGCTAAATAGCCAAGGAAGTGAAGACATGAGCAACAAAATAGTGAAAAGCAAGTAGGATAGATATTTTATTGGCTTGGTGGGTTCAAAGGATTATTGGAATTGAAATATAGGAAGGAATGAACTGGAAAGTTTAGAGGAGGTGATAATCAGGGTGGAGAGCTTGAAATTGAAATCATGCAGGAGTTCCAGTTATTGACAAACACAAGATTTAAACTATAACTTGCACAGTGGCTGAGGTGGAAGACAAGGTCATTGGAAGAAAGGAGGTCAATAAACTGAAAAACGAGGCAAATAGAAGGATAATCTATGTGCATGAAGAAGTCATCAAGAATGAAGACAGCTGTATTATTGGAAAGAATGACAGAAATGAGGAGGAGTGATCTTCTGCGGGTCAGTACATGACTGCAAACGGGCGGGGTAGTGGGTGGAATAAACATCTGATGACATAAGAATCAAATCTTGAGAGGGAGACAGTTTAGAGATTGTTTTGAATATTTCTTTATACAACATACTTGTTTTCATCTTCACCTTATCACTGATATACTTGTTTAATATATATTCCATATTTTATTTGTGATTTTGATGAAATGATAGAACAAAACAGGTCTAAGGATAGAGCTCCAGACCATGCCAGTAGAAACTTCCCCCCAGGTTGATACTGACCTATTAATAAACATCCAACAAATATGCTGTAGTTTAATAATTTAATTATCTTGTCTGTCCATAAGAATGTCAAGTGTTGTGAGAAATGTAATGCCTTATTGAAATGTTAATATATCAAGTGCAATGTTTTGCAGACCGGTATACACTGCCCCTAGTAGTTAGTCCACACATATATCCTCAGAGGTCCTCAAGTTCCTGTGAGAATTATTCTAATGTTGTTATTTAACTTTAATAAAAATATTTTTAAAATAATACAGACATATTCAATTTAATTTGGATAGCCTCTTTATAGTTTAGAACTGCCACACTTCTGTTCTTGGGTCTGCAATTATCCTCATACTGGTACAAAGAGGTACTACTTTAATTGTTAGTTAAAAAAAGAGAGGATGCCTTAATACTTAAATGATGCATGCACACAGAAAGCAGGCCAAATGACATCATTGTGTCCTCTGTAAGTGATGATTTTGCAGTGTTTCAAATAAAGAAAAGACGTGGGTGACCTGAATCATCACATGGCATGTGGTAGAATTGAAAGATCAAACCCATGGAAGTCAGTACCATGTTCATATTGCTAAACAGTGATTTAAATCTCAAATCTATTTAGATTGATTTAATCTATGTAGTTAACCTAAATAATATCAACTATCACATGAAATTTTAGGGATGAGTTTAAATAATATTGGTTTTGTGGCTTTATTAGCATTCATATTGGATGATCTCAATATATAATTTTATTTATATTTCATTATAATTAAAATATAAACAATTTAGAATCTATCTTCTTTCATCTTAATAGGGTTTAATTATTTCTCAAGCTGGAAAAATATCCGTCTTTTTCATTTTTCCTGTATTTCTAGTCTAATGACTCTGATTTTACTTTTTTTTTTTTTAAGAGAGAGAGCACACATGTGGGATCAGGGAAAAGGAGAGAGGGGCAGAGAGAGAGAATCCCAAGCAGGCTCCACACCCGGCAGGGAGCCCAACAGTGGGCTCAGTCACACAACCCTGGGATCATGAACTGAGTTGAAATCAAGAGTCAGATGCCCAATTGACTGACCCACCCAGGCACCCCTAATGACTCTGATTTTAAAACGCAAGAGTAAAATATACAACATGCCCTGTTTCTTTATGAGTCCATGCTGGCAACCAGAAAATTATACATTTTTCTACATCATTTAAAGGCACCCTTGTATTAGTAACATCACCCCCTCCAATCTCTCAATAGCTTAAAATAAGAGTTTATATCTACCTCTTACTATAAGTCTCAGGCAGATCAGCAGAGAAGCTCTCCTCATCATAGTCACTCAGATACCCATGTTAATAGACTTCATCTGGACATGAGTTTCCTGATCACCAGAACAGTGGAAAATTGCACAATGGCTTTTATAAATCTCCACCTAGATATGCTACATATAATTTCCAATCACAATTCCTTGGCCAAAAAAATTTACATGGCCATACCTTCAAATGGGAGTAGGAATAACACTCCTACCACATAAATGGTGGAGAATTGGAAAGATTGGGTGGATAATACTAATGAATGCCTGTATCCCTAGAATCTTATAGGATGAATATTATATTTACCAGTTTAGAATTAACATTTGTGTCAATTAGAGTTCTATGTTTGCAAACAACATAAATTGACTCTAGCAGTTAAAAGGAATTCATTTAAAGGACTGAAAAGAGAAGATTAAATAATCAGGTTCAGAATGATAAGAAAACCAGAGCAGTTCTGGGTGTCTCAGTAGAAAGAGTAAATGAATGGCCTCTTCAAGGTTTCCCTGTTGGGGTGAATAAAATCCACACAAATGCAGTGTTTTTGATGCTCATGCAAAGGGTGGAAATTGATTGGTTATATTGAGTTACATGCCTAGTTCATGGCAAGGGGACATCAGCACCATAATAGCCCATTCCAGTGATGAAAGAGGTAATTTCCCCCAACGAAAATCCAGTGTTGTTGTGAAAAGAAAGAGGGACACTTGAAAGCCAAAATGCAAACTTTCTTCCCTTTTGAAAATTCCAACTTCATTAAGCTGTCTCCTGGCACCTCTTCTATTCTTGATCTTTTAGAAGTTTCTTGTTGTTCTCATGACCCATAGGATGAGAGACTAAAAGAGAAAGACCCTGTCTGCCCACAATTATCTTTCCTACTGGCATGCCACATGGCTGAAATCATTCACTAATATGGACCTTGTTTTGTGTAGTTATCATCTCTAGGAGGGGCTTAATACCAAACAATCAATACTAAAACAATTCATGGATTAATTTGTGAGATTAGATGGCCGTAAGTGATATGAGCAAGACCATGTGGGAAAGAAATGAAGGACCATGATGACATTTTTAAAAGTCTGCATTCTGGAAAACTTCCTGGAGAATAATGATTTGGAAGATGAGGGTCAGCTCTACAGAGAAGTCCCGGGCAGTCTCAGGTACTAGTATTATGATTGGGGAAAAAAGCCATAGCAAACATTTTTACCGTAAGAGTATGAACACAAAATGCTTTCTCTCATTCCATACTTGCAGCCATCTGACCTTTGAAATTTGGCTACTACTGAGTTCTTCATGAGTACCACCTGTTTTTCCTACTTTGGAGAATCAGTTATAAATAAAATGAGTTATTAATATTTGGCAATGCAGCTTCAAACACCAAATAGAAAGTTTTACTGACTACTCTGTTGAGTCCTTGAAGACAGATGGACCAAGCATGTGTGCATCATTTGAAAAGGCAGCAGTTTTGCAATGGAGGGCCAAAATCTCATTCTGTCCACCCCACCCCCACAAACATTGCTTCTGCAGGCTGAGCTCTCTGGATAATCAGAGAGAGTTCTGCACATGTGAGAAAAAGACAATAGCACAAGTCTGGAGTAGGTTTAAATTATGTTGTTACTTTTACTTATTTAATTTTTTTTAAAAAGATTCTCTTAAAAAAAAAAAACAGAGCCTCTAGATTTACCTATAATATAAAGCATTTTATTTTATAATGAACCAAATTCTCCCAGTAGAATCTCTCACTGGTTACAAATTAAGCAACCTGGACACTGCATTTACGCTTTAGGCCTTAAGTAACTGCCACTTTGCAGAATGGCCCAAATGCAGAAACAAATACAGAGATAAGGAAACGGGCTTTCATGCCAGTTTGCTAATAAATTGCCACTTCAGTTTCCTAAATGAATTCCTGGTGGCCTAAAAGAGTTGACATAGATTCTGTACTCCTGTCAAACTTCTAGAAAGGAACTTAGAGGCTAGTAGGAAAATTGATAAATTATTTAGGTTTTAAAAGATTGACATGAAATGAAGAAAACATTAGTCACTATATTCATTCCTTAGGCCAAGAAGTTAAAGTCAATTTTTCTGGGAGGCCCTGTGGGACACAATGATCCTGTTTTAAGAGCGCACTCCAAGCATGGACTTAGAAATGCATTAAATACAGTACTATTGGTTATGATATAGAAATGCACTACACAGAATACCCAAATTAGCCCTCCTTAATCTTCTCTAATTCCCAGAGGAGGTCAAGTTTCCTTATTACAGTCTTTTTTTTAATGAAAGATAACAAAGCCAGGGTGATTATAAATTAATAGTGAGCAATAATTTATAATAGTGTTAGAGCAAATACGTCCCCCAAATTCAGAAAACGGTTGTTTCCAAAATCTCATTTGTACATAGATTTTTTTTAAGTATGGAATATGTTTTTCTTTTTTAATTTTTTTTAACGTTTATTTATTTTTGGGACAGAGAGAGACAGAGCATGAACGGGGGAGGGGCAGAGAGAGAGGGAGACACAGAATTGGAAGCAGGCTCCAGGCTCTGAGCCATCAGCCCAGAGCCCGACGCGGGGCTCGAACTCACGAACCGCGAGATCGTGACCTGAGCCGAAGTCGGACGCTCAACCGACTGAGCCACCCAGGCGCCCCTGGAATATGTTTTTCAATCATACTTGGAGTCTCAGGCTAATTCAAAAAGATTGATACACCCAAAAACATGCTTGAGTATCGTGCTGTCAGTACACTACCATCTCTATACCTCACTTCCCATGTGACCTGCAATAGAAAAACAATAGAAAGCAGGGGTATCACATATGGGAGGAGTGGTGTGTAGAACAGTTATGACTAATATGGAGAAAATATGCCAAAGGTACCAGTCGTTTGTAAATCAGCTGTTCGTATGACAGAGAGTGCTTGTCCTGATGTCTATTAGCTAAGACACATTCTTCCCAAAATAATAATTAGAAAATTTTTCTTAAACCTAAACCGGAGAAGGTATTTAAATAATTTATGCAAAATCCAAAGCGCTTATACCTGTTCTGCCCAGAGAACACTTTGCTTGTGGCTAGAACTCTTATGTGTATACCTGCCAGGCACACAGTGCCTTTTTTCCCTGAATACTGCTAAAGACTCACAATTTTTTTTTTTTTTTTACTTTCCTTCTCTTCCTTTTTAATATTCCCTATTAGTCCACAAAGTGCTTTGGTCATAAGAGACTCTTAAAAAACTGAAAACAAACTGAGGATTGATGGGGGGTGGGAGGGAGGGGAGGGCGGGTGATGGGTATTGAGGAGGGCACCTTTTGGGATGAGCACTGGGTGTTGTATGGAAACCAATTTGACAATAAATTTCATATATTGAAAAAAAAAGTGCTTTGTTCATTACAACCTTACCTCTCAATGTAATTTCCAAGGTTAGAGCTTATCAATTTCATCATCACAATTTGTATTGACTTCCTGATAAGGTCTACAGCTGTACCACCCTGAACGCGCCTGATCTCATCTGATCTCGGAAGCTAAGCAGGGTTGGGCCTGGTTAGTACTTGGATGGGAGACTTCCTGATAAGATGTTGGGAAAGCAGGCACTTTAATGTCACCACTAACATTTTATAAATAGTATTTAAAGTGGGTCTTCTTCTGAAATTGTTTTGTAAATAATCCTATCTGCTGTGTGTTGATTTCTGTACCTCACTCCTAAATTTTAAGTTGTAGGTTACATTTGGAGTATTTTGCCATTTATCCTCATCCTATATTTCTCTTGTCTCATTTTCCACATTTATTGCTTCAAGTCTATGTTGAAACTACATATGAAGCACAGGGTGTTGTACGGAAACCAATTTGACAATAAATTATATATATATATATATATATATATATATATATATATATATATATATAAAAGAAACTACATATGCATCTAGACAAATGAAGACGCTGGTGGTTATGAGGGTGGGGTTGGGGGGTTACACACCCTCACAAGGGACAAGAGGAGGGACACAGCACAGAGCCAGGAATCTGATTGATAAGAGGACTAGAGGGCTTCTCTTTAAGTTGTGAAGTGAGCACCCTGGCTTTTTAGAGGCCTCTGCATTTCTTTGAAGGGAGCTTCAGAGTGGATGTAGCCCTTTTGATCGATTGTTTTCTTTCACCACTTTTGATAGTACTGATATGGGTAAAGATAAAACTTTTTCTCTACCACAAGGAACATCAGCGGTCCAATTATGATAATAAGTGGCAACTGAAATTGGTCTTAGTCTCAGGGAGAAAAAAGCAGTGATAGAAAAATGGTAAAATGGAGAGTGCTCCACCTAAAAGAAGCAGCTGTTACTAGGTTCCAGTGGATTATTGCCATTTAGGAATATGGGCACTGTGTTATCAGTCTTTTCGATTTTTCAAAAGAAGCCAGAAATCCAGACTTTAATGTGAGCTCTCCCATTTTTTTTTTTTTTCAGTGTTGGCTCAAGCTAATGCTTTTTTGTGACTTTACCAGACAGTATGGCATCTTTTTTTCAGGAGACATTGACATCCGTTCTATCTCGACTGACTCATTTGGTAGGAACAAGAAGTCCACATGCCAATGCAAATCAAGGAGGGAGAAGAGGTTCAGGAAGAGGGGAGGAGTGGGGGAGACATTCTGCAGTGTATAAAGATAATGAGTATTGATGCTTTATTTTTTACCAAAAAAAATCTACATATATATATTCCACCAAACTGAGTCCTTGAGATGTCAAAAATATGTATTATAGTGAGAAACTGACAATTTTTAAAAGTGCTATAACATTTAAAACAGGAGATGGAGAAGGAACATTGGGATATAGAACTGAGATAAGTCTGGTAAGATTTGTTCTTATAAAGAATTAATGTTGGCTATTAGCAAAAATACAGAGAAGTCCCCTGTATGATAAACAATAAAATTCAAGATAATGGTTACATGAGATGCAATCTGGGAGGGTTACCAAAGGGCTTTAATTATATTGCTGGTGTTTTATTTCCTAACATGAGTTGCAGGTATGTGAATGTTCACTATAAATTGTTATATATTTTTATATGTCTTAACTATTTCATAATAAGCACATTTAGAAGAATAAATGTTAAACCTTCATCAGACCTGTGAATGGTTTTTCTGCCAAACCATTATATTTCCTTTTCAAGGGCGAGAAGGGAAAGGGCTCTTAGACTTTTCTTTTCTCACTAAAAATCTCTCAGCCTCTGACAGATGACAAGAGACTGTGAGCTGAAAAGCACACCTCACGTTGGCAGGAACATTGAGGGGTTGCCAGAAATGTTCTAGCTGATAGCACAGCCATGACTCCAGCAATTGGACCCCAGATTTCTGTTTATTTTCCGAACCCAGCCAGAGATGTTTATAGAATGAGTGTTCTGGAGTCTGCTTTAATTTCTAGAAGGAAGTAATTAAAAAATTAGTAATTCCTGAGTAATAATCAGGCACTGTATTGTTTATATGAATTGTTGTCATCACCATCATTATAACAATTACCACTCACATGGCATTTAACAATATACAAAAATGTCTTATATACATTATCTTATCTTGGTCTAGCAAAAATCCTGGAAGGAACACGGGAAGAATAGTATTATCTCTAATCTCCATAATGGATTGACAGAAATCTATAGCTATGACTTTATCAAAACTCTTTCTGGACAATTATCTGCCAGTGCCTTAACCTTCCTTAATCCCATAGGTTGAGTCCACTGAACAGCTTGGACCAGGGGTTTGTCCATGCCCCAGACCTAATGACCAACCCTGTTCTTAATCATGGGTTATTTTTAAAAGCTTACATGTAACAATAATATTTTAGCATATTCTAATATCATCTCTTTGACTACTAGTCCCATCTAATATAGTACCTATGTTCTTGTAACTATCAAATGTTTCTTAAACAAATTATTTCCATGTTTCAGTTTTATATCCCAGCGACATTGTTAATTATCTTATTTGTAGTGCTTTTTGTCATTTGATTCTCATGGGTTTTCCAGCCATCTGTAAATAATTTTTACCTTGTTCTTTTCAGTTTTTATACCTATAACTTTTTCTCTCATACAATTGAATTGACTAATGCCTCCAGGGAAATACTAACTAATAATGATGATAGCAGGCAACTTTATCATGTTCCTGGCCAGCAGGGGCTTCTCAGTGAGTCCTCATTAAGATGTTGCTGATGTAATGACATCCACCCCAGCAGCTTAAGGAGGTACATATCTATTCTTCCTCACTTAGGGAGAAAGTATATATGTTTTCCACTTTTTGAGATATTGACATATAACATATGAAGGTTAAGATGAACAATATGATGATTTGATACACAAATATATTGTGAAATGATTACCACACAAAGGTTGATTAACACCTCTATGCTTTCACATTATTACAACATTTTTGTGTGTGATGAAAACACTTAAGACTACTCTTTTAACAACTTTTGAGTAGATAATACAGCATGGTGAATTACAGTCATCATGCTGTACATTAGATACCCAGAACTTATTCCTCCTATACCTGGAAGTTTATACCCTTTGGCCAAAATCCCCCCATTCCCCCCATTCCCTAACCCATGACAAGCACTATTCTACTCTCTATTTTTATGAATTAGGGATTTTTAGATGCCACATATAGATGGGAATGTACGGTATTTGTCTTTCTCTGTCTTGTTTCACTTAGCATGAGGCCTTCAAGGTTCATCCATGTTGTTACAAATGGCAGGATTTCCTTCTTTGTCGTGGCTGAATAATATTCATATATATTATTCATATATATATATATATATATATATATATGTATGTATGTATATATGCCACAACTTCTTTATCCATTGATCCATCAGCGCCCACTTGGATTGTTTCCATATCCTGGCTATTTGGGAATAATCCTGCAATAAACAGGGAGGTATAGATATCACTTCAAGATACTGATTTCAGCTTCTTCAGACATATACCCAGAAGGGATTGCTGGATTATACAGCAGTTCTATTTTTTAATCTTTTGAGGAGCCTACATACTGTTTGCTAATTTACATCCCCACCAACAGTGCACAAGCATTCCCTTTGCTCCACATCCTCGCCAACAATTTTATTTCTTGTCTTTTTTGATGATAGCCATTCTAACAAGTGTGGAATGATATCTCATTTGTGGCTTTGATTTCACATTTTCTTGATGATATGTAATGTTGAGCATCTTTTCATGGACCTATTGGCCATTTGTCTGTCTTCTTTGTACAAATGTCTATTCAAGTCCCCTGCTCATTTTTTAAATCAGTTTTCTTGCTATTGTTGTATGAGTTCCTTATATATTTTGGATGTTAATTCCTTGTCAGATAGATGGTTTGCAAGTAGTCTTTCTCACTCTGTAGATTGCCTTTTCATTTTACTGATTGTTTCTATTGCTATAAGAAGCTTTTTAGTTTGAGGTGGTCCCACTTGTTTATTTTTGCTCTTGTTGCTTGTGTTTTTGTTGTCATATTCAAAAAATTGTTGCCAAGACCAATGTCAAGATTTTTATCTATGTTTTCTTCTAGTAGTTTTATAGTTTTGGGTCTTACACTTAAGTCTTTAATCCATTTTGAGTTAATTTTTGGAAATGGTGCAAGATAGGAGTCTAACTTCATTCTTTTGCATGTGAATATTCATTTCCCTATATAAAAAATATCCAACACTATTTATTGAAGAGACTATCCTTTCCCTTCCTCGTTAAGTATTCCTGGCTCCTTTGTCAAATATTGACTATGTATGAATGGGTTTATTTCTGGGCTCCCAATTCTGTCCCATTGGTCTATGTGTCTGTTTTTATGCCAATATCATACTATTTTAATTAATAGAGCTTTGTTATACAGTTTGAAATCAGGAATATGATGCCTCCAGGTTTGTTCTTTCTTAGGATTGTTTTGGCTATTCGGGGTCTTTTGTGGTTCCATACAAATTTTAGGATTGTTTTTTTGTGTGCAAAGGACATTGGAATTTGAATGGGGATTGCATTAAATCTATAGGTCACTTTGTGTAGAATGGACATTTTAACAATATTAATTTTTCAAATCCATGAACACAGGATATGTTTTCATTTATTTGTGTCTTCTTCAGTTTCCTTCAATAATATCTTATAATTTTCAGTGTACAAGTTTTTCATTTCATTGATTAAATTTATCCCTGAGTACTTTATTATTTTTCATGCTATTATAAATGAGACTGGATTTTTAAATTTCTTTCTCAGGTGGTTCATTGTTAGTGTATAGACATGCAACTGATTTTTGTATGTTGATTTTGGATCTTTTAACTTAATTTATTAGTTCTAACAGTTCTTTGGCGTACTCTTTTAAATGTTTTAAATTTATTTTAATTTGTTTATTTTTTAAGGTTTATTTATTTTTGAGAGAGAGAGAGAGAGCGTGCTCAAGGCGGGAGGGCAAAGATAGGGAGGGACAGAGGATTCGAAGCACACACTGTGCTGACAGCAGAAAGCCCGATGCAGGGCTTGAACTCACAACTGTGAGATCATGACCTGAGCTAAAATCACAAGTTGGATGCTAACTGACTGAGCCACCCAGGTGAACCTAAAATTTTCTATACATAAGATTATATCATCTACAGAGAAAATTTTACTTCTTCCTTTTTTAAGAGACAGCATGAGCAGGGAAGAGGGGTAGAAAGAGAGGGAGAGAGAGAAAGAGAGAGAGAGAGAGAGAGAGAGAGAGAGAGGATCTTAAGTAGGCTCCATGATCAGCCTGGAGCCCAATGTGGGGCTCGATCCCAGGACTCTAGGATCATGACCTGAGCTGAAATCAAGAGTCTGAGGCTCAACTGACTGAGCCACCCAGGTGCCCCTTACTCCCTCCTTTCCGATTTGGATGTCTTTTATTTCTTTTTCTTACTTCATTGCTCTGGCTACAGCTTCCCCAGTCCTATTTTACTATTTAAATGGCAATGGTGGGAATGGGCCCTTATATTATCCCTAATTATCCCTAATCTTAGCAGGAAAGCTTTCAAGCTTTTACCACTGAGTTGATTTGTTGTATATGGCCTTTATTATGTTGAAATACATTCCTTCTATTTTTGAGAGTTTTTGTTATGAAAGGATGTTAAATTTGTCAAATCCTTTTCCTGCATCTATTGAAATGATCATATAGTATTAATCATTAATTCTATAAATGTGTATATCCTATTTATTAATTTGTATATGTTGGACCACCCTTGCATCCAAAAGATAAATCCCACTTGATGATGTGTGAGTCTCTTAATGTGCTTTTGACTTGTCTTCTAGTATTATTTTTTAGAATTTTTGCATCTATATTCACCAGGGATATTGGCCCATAGCTTTCTTTCCATGTATCCTTGTAGTGTCTTTTCTTTTTTTTTAATTAAGAGAGAAAGAGAGAGAGAAACAAGCAGGGGAAGGGCATGGAGAGAGAGAGAGAGAGAGAGAGAGAGAGAGAGAGAGAGAGAATCTTAAGCAGTGTCCACACTCAGCGTAGAGCCTGATCTCATGACTATGAGATCATGACCTGAGCCAAAATCAAGAGTTGGTCACTCAACCAACTGAGCCACCCAGGCACTCCTCCTTGTACTGTCTTTATCTGACTTTGGTATCAGCGTAATTAATGTTAGCCTCATAAAATGTATTTGGAAACATTCCTTCCTCTTCAGTTTTTAGGAAGAGTTTGAAAAAGATTGGTGTTAATTCTGTAAATGTTTGGTATAATTTACCAGTGAAAACATCTGGTTCTGGGCTTTTCTTTGCTGGGAGGTGTTGGATAACTGTTTCGATCTGCTTACTTGTTATTGGTTGGTTCAAATGTTTTATTTCTTCATGATTTAGTATAAAATGTTTTAAAAATGCACACAAGCTTTTTCTTAACTGGCAACAGCATTTAACTAAATGATTTGGACTCATTTTCCCTGTCTTCACAGTTCTACCCTTATAATGAATACCCAAATGCATATAAGTTTTGTATCTCAGAGTGTAATTTGGCCCACCAGTGAGAGAAAGGTACATATTGGATTCTGGTGTGCATTTTAAATATGTTTCAATATATTTTCTACTCTTGTCTATGTACTGGCCACATTTTTTAATGTCTCTGAAAATCTGACTCATGAAGGTTTAAACAAATAGGGATCATTTTCCTCATATTATAAATAGCCTAGAAATAAGCGTTTATATATAATGGTATTAGTTTATCTGTTCAACAATACCAAGGATCCAGATTCTTTCTATTTTTCCTCTCTATCACCAATAGTGTGTCTTCATGCTGATTGTCTCATGGTAGCAAAATGGTTTTTAAAGCTCTAGACTGCACATCTGCATTCAAAGTAGGAAAAATAGGGGTGGAAGTAGACAGGGATTAGGGAAGAACAGTACCAGCAGCGTATGTCCCTTTTAATCAGGAAAAAAAATTTTTTTTCTACAGAGACCTTATCAGCAGATTTCATCTTTGGTTTCATTGGCTACAACTGAATGACATAGCCACCCTGAACTGCAAGACAGACTAGGAAAGGGAAGTTGTCATAACTGGCTTCATCATCTGGGGCCAGGCATAAACAAAGTCAGGATTCTATCATCAAGGAAGAAACAGGAATGGATTTAGAACAGAAAACTAATGGTGTTTGCCTTAAATATCCAGTCTGAAATTGTGTTTTCTGCATTTCTTCAGCAAATTGGTGAGGTAGAGATCTAATAATTTCTTATGAGTAAAAAATATATAAAACAGTGTAAATTGTGAATACCACATTATTCCTACCCTCTCTTATCCATGACATAATTAATTTGGGTGAAAATCAATTGTACAACTTTTATCAGTTGAGGGAGATCCATGAAATACAAAAACATTAGGCATTCTATTTCACACAAAGAATATTCTAGTTTGTGATCTCTTGCCTACTTTGAAAATTTATTCATACTGCCATATCCAAAATCATTTCTATAGGACACTGTTAGGCCTAGTGCATTCTAATCAAGAGAGAGCATGATGATTACTTAATACACACACAAAAAAATATTGGCCAAAGATAGAGATCGAGTTTATCCAAGAAGTACAAATTGTTTGATATTATTGCTATAGAGAAGACAAGTTTCTTTCTCTTGGCAGCATTTTTCTCATGTAGATGAGTATTGCCTTGTGGTCTTGTAACAAAGTGCTCCAACCATTATCGGACATGTCAACTGCCACTTTGAACAGGTTTAAAATGCCTGGGGCTCTAAAAACTGATAAGAAAAATCAGAGCCTATTTTAGCTTTTCAAAAGCTTCTTGACACTCCAGGGGACAGATATCCTATCCTCATCATGGTTTTCTCTTCTAAGTAAAGTCAAAAAGCAGACCAGCTAGAGTGCCAAAGTGAGGTACTTTGTATTAATGTTTTTATCCTCAACATGCTGATTTGGTCTTTTAAATTGTTTGTTTGCATGGATGTAAGACTTTTCTAGTTTTTCATAGTTTCTTGTTCTATAAAGGAATTGAATGTACTTTTCCAAGTTTAATCCTATATGTTTAATCTCTGAAAACTCAAATTTGAATTTTCTAAGCCTCAATATAAAACCCATTTGTTTAACATTCAACAGATCTTTTTGGTTGTTCACGCACTATGTATAGACACTGTAAAGAAAATCAAATGCACAACAGTGAATAAGATAATAGTCCCTGCTTTTGCTGAGCTTACAGTGGAGTGAAGAAGAGAAATTTTGTTATTCAAAGGAAGTTTCCCAGGGAAATTCAAAACTAAGCTAAGACCTTGTGTTGCCTAAGGAAAGTAATGCCAGCTGGCGAAACAAACAAACCCCAATTTCTCAGCAGTTTAATACACAAATGATTTACTTCTTATTCACGTTACAGTTACATGAAAGTCCCAGGCACCTTCATCTTAGACTTCTGTTCTCCTCAAAGTCTAACTGAATTTCCAGTTAGGTGGTGGATGGAGAAATAGAGCAAGGTTTGCTTGTAGCAGGGCTTTATGGACCAGGACTGACAGTGGTGTATCAGTTCCCTCACATTTTACTTAGTGACACCAGTTACACATGACTGCAAGGGAGGCTAGGAAATGTAGTCTAGCCATGTGCTGATGATAAAGAGGGAAAGCTGGATACTGCTGAACACAAGTAGTGCCTACCCAAACCTGAAGGGTGAGTAGCAATTAGCTATAAAAGTTGAAGCAAGAGAGAAGATGGAGAGATGTAATGAAGAATGTTACAGACAGAGAAAGCACAAAGTAGAAGACCTGGAGGTAAGAAAACATGGCAGGTAGAAGCTGAAAGTTGTCCAGTGTGCCTGGAAAATGGAATTCAAATTGGTGAAGTGAATAATGGGCAGGTCATGGACATCTTTGTGGACCATTTTAAGGAACATGGTCTTTACCCCAAGAAAAGTAGGACTCCATTAAATGTTTTAACCAGGGAAGTGAGATCATGAGATTAGATATTTTTTAAAACCATAATTCTTGTGGTATGGAAAAGAAATTGGAAGAAGTGAGAGAGAGAGTAAGACTGAAGGCCAACTAAGAAGCTGTTTATAATTTAGGTGGTAGGCCCTAAACTAGGATAATGTCATTAAAAGCCGTAGGAAAAGAAAAAATAGATTGTTTTGGAAGATATCTGATAGGAAGCAAAATTGAAATAATATGGTTTCTGATTAGATGTGGGTTGCATGGAGCATCAACCTGCAACGTTTCTGCATTTTAGCTAGGAATACTTACTTGTTCATCTTAGTAAGCTAGAATAAACACTCTGAGTTCATATAACAACTCATTTATCAATACTTGGAATGAGGTTAGGGTGTTCCCAAGTCAAAGAGCAAGATAGCACACCAATATATTTAATTTAGAATTATAAATGTAGTTGGGGACTACTATTCCTCCAAGGCCACTTGCCTGAAATAATTACATAAATCAATAACTGAGGTGAATTAGGAAGTTCCTAATTGACTCTGGGCATCTGATATCTCATTTTCCTCCTTTCATAGACTTCTAAAAATTACAAGATTGCCTAAATTGAAAAAAATTTTCTGCTTCATCACAAATCAGGTTATATTTTGGCTTGGAGTGAAGGTTTAATTTTGTCACTGGCTGAAGAAGTCGGGGACATCTTAGTCAGACAAAAAAGGAAGAGGTGCCAGTAGTCTTGCTGTGCAAAGGCTTTTTCAGCATATTTCAGGACATATTTGTTTAACAGAATCCCAGACTGAATTCTGGGACCTACCACCTGAAGACATTCTGTGTTTGCAATATCAAGTCACAAATGCTGCTTGCCAAGATTCACGCTGCTGCTCACCTAGCCAGGCCTGACCACCTTAAGAACTGAGAATAGTGGGCGGAAAGTCCTGGCTGACATTGTGGAAATTGGGTCATGCCCACAAGCTCATCTTTAGAAGTCACTGCCTACTATGTTCTGCAGTGCCATGGTGTGTTCCCTATTCTGCTCCTGACCAGTGATCCTGAGTGATGTCATGGTGTTCCTGGCTTATTCTTCATTCCTCTCTCCCCTAGACATACCCAGCAACTTCTTACTTCCTCATAAATCCCACTTACTTCCCTGTGCATTACTTGCGTTCTGTGCCATATTCCAGTCTTCTACCTGTCTACACTTGGCATCTGACTCCTCCCCAGGAGGGAGGAGGTACCCCACTTGCATCCTGAAGCTTCCCCTACCCTCTGGAGAGCCTCTGCCTTACAACTACTATCCTGGCCTCACCCCAGTTATTATGGTTGGTCTCTGCAACTGGAATTATCCTTTAGATCCCACGTATACTACTTGCTTTCCAGTGCTATAAAATATTATCATAGAACTGGCCCCATATTTCCCTTTTTTGAATTTGGAATTTAAGAAATTTGTAGCAGCAGGAATTAATTAATGACGATTACTCCTGTTCTTTTTAATTTTTTTAATATCTATTTATTTATTTTTGAGAGACAGAGAGAGAGGCGCAGAGTGCAAGCAGGGGAGGAGCAGAGAGAGAGGGAGACACAGAATCTGAAGCAGGCTCCAGGCTCCAAGCTGTCAGCACAGAGCCATGAGGGGCTTGAACTCATGAACCATGAGATCATGACGTGAGCTGAAGTCGGACACTTACCTGACTGAGTCACCCAGGAGCCCCTCCTATTCTTTATAAATGTCTATTTCTTATGTTCTTAAAATTAGAAATACATTTTGAGTCTCAAAACATATTTTAAGTTGATCTTCTCCTTCATTTAATTGACAAATATCTAACAAACTGCAGTATTTGATGCAGATACAATGATTGCTGAATATCATGGTGTTCAGCCATTTTGGAGTTTGTAGCTCTGTAGTACAGCCTTTGTGGTTTGCCCCTGCTTTGATGAGGACATTAAGATCAACAACCATTGCTATTTCTTAGAGTTTTTTTTTAACTCTCAGAGGAAATTACCACTTTACCCTATCAAATTTTACTATAAGATTTTAGCATCATTTTAGCATTGTTTGCATTTCCCCCTTTTTTTAAACAGAAGAGATTTTAAGAAATAGTTTCTTAATGAACTATTTTTTGTTATAAGTAGGTTTTAGATGTTTTATAACTTCCATCTTTCTAAGGATATTTTGGTGGCTTTCAACTTCATGATGACGTGATAACACGAGGCAGATTTAAGCCATGATATATAGAGTCCCTTGAAGGAAAAAGAATATAAGCACGTGATCTCCCAAAGAGCTTTCAGGCTACTTACATTATTATTCAACAGAGAAAATATCTTTTTGTTCTCCGTCTAATGAAGGACAACACATGCTTTGCAATTAAAAAATAATACTTCACAATGTACAAGTTTTTCCTCTTGTATTTCAGGGTGTCTCCCTCCCCCTAAAATTCAGTGGACACTTTTTTTTTGGTTTTATGATTTATTCCTGAAAATCCATCTATCCATCCATCAATAAGTACTCTAAGATATAATGCCTCCCTGAATCTTCCTTTCAAGATCTCATTATCTGTTTTTCTTCTGACTCCAAAATGAGCCTTGACTAAAATAAAATGTGGTAGAAAAATGAAACAGTGGTCTTAAGAATTTAAAATGCATTAATAATAGCTACCACTTATTGAGTACCTAGTATATACAATGCACAGTGTTGGATGAACTTACAGATATTATTACTAATCCTTATAATAAGAGGTATGCTTTGTTATCTCTCTTTTATAGATAAGGGAAAGGTAATTAAAGCTCAGGAAGGTTAAGTAATTCATCTAAAGTCATACAGCTAGAGAGTGGCAAAACCAGAATTTGCAGTCAAATCTGGCTCCAATGTTTATGCAAACTGTAATGCATTAATTATACCATGCTGCATCTATTGCATGGTTATTCTAATATTTGAAGTGGTGGCAGAATGGATTAATTGGGGTATACCTAGAAGTAGGGGAACAGGATAACTTTCAGGACCATTCAAAGACTGGTGCTTAAACATAAGGGTGTGTCCAGGAGTTTCTGATTCTTGGATGTAATAGTTTTCTATTTTATTATCATATAGTCCTATAGTTTAGAAGTCTGGCTTGGGTTTTACCAGGCCAAAATTAAGATATGTCAGCAAAGCCTCTTTTTTGGAGGCTGTAGGAGAGAACCTATTTCCTTGCCTTTTCCACATGCAATTCTTAGCTCATAGCCCCCTTCCATCTTCAAAGCAGCAACACAGCATCTCTTTGGCCCTACTTCCCTAATCAAGTCTCTTTCTCTTACTGTATTCTGTGATCCCCCTTCTTCAATTTTTAAAGACCGTGTTATTACCTTGGGCCTACAGAATAACCCACAATAATCTCCCTATTTTATGATCAGCTGATTAAGAACCTGAATTCCATCTGTAATCTCCATCAGTCTGCCATGGAACTTAACAGGTCCACAGGTTTCAGGGATTAGGATTTGAATATCTTTGGCGAGGGGCATTATTTTGCCTGCTTCACAGGGCCAAGTATAATTAGACATGATTCCCATAGTAGGTGTAAGCCCAGGACATTAATGTTCCAAGGAGAAAGGAGGAAGATCATGAGTATACTTAGGTGAAAATAAAATCAAATGTGAGTTGCCTACCAAAGAATTGGTAGAATAAGCAAAGGTGAGCCATATGTATGCCATTGGCAGAAAGTAAACTGGATGACATTTAGAAATTAGGGCAGGGGAACCTGGGTGTCTCTGTCAGTTAAGCATCTGACTCAGGTCAGTTAAGTTCAGGCATGATCTCACGGCTTATGAGCTCAAGCCCCACATCAGGCTCTGTGCTGACAGCTCAGAACCTGGAGCCTGCTTCAGATTCTGTGTCTCCCTCTCTCTCTGCCCCTCCCCTGCTCACCCTCTGTTTCTCTCTCTCCCTCAAAAATAAATAAACATTTTTTAAAAAATTTTTAAGAAATTAGGACGAGAGTAAGCTGTTGTGAGTTAAATTGTGCCTCCCCAAATTCATATGTTGAAGTCCTAGCCTCCTCAGTACTTCAGAATGTGACCTTATTTGGAAATAGGGTTGTTGCAGATATAATTAGTTAAGGTGAATAGGGTGGGCCCCTAATCCAATATGACTGGTGTCATATTGTGAAAAGATAAATACACAGAGAGAGAATGCCAGCTGAACCTGAAGGCAGAGATTAGGGTAATGTCTCTATAAGCCAAAGAACACCAAATATTGCCAACAACCCACCAAATGCTAGGATAAAGAGGCATGGAACAGATTTTGCCTCATAGCCCTCAGAAGAAACCAATTCTGCTGATACCTTGATCTTGAACTTCTAGTCTCCAGAACTGTGCGACAATACATTTCTGTTCTTTAAGCCATCTAGTTTGTGGTACCTTGTTACAGCAGCCCTAGCAAACTAATATTGTAAGTGTCAGAGAACAGAGAAACATGAGATTTGGAGAAATTGGCAAGAAAATCGGTTATGTAATTAGGAGGTAGGAAGTGAACCCAACCAGAAACATTTGGGACAAACACCAGGGTTAGAGAGAGGCCACCAACAACTCTGACTTGATCTCAAATCAGTGTGTTGAGTAAGACTTATTCCAAGACCTGAGAGGATTTGGAAAGAAGCAGTCACCTGGATTAAGTGAATCCAGGGACAAGAAGCTGGTCAGGTATACTGTCCTTAAGCAACACAGCCCTGTGACAAATACATTCTTCTTACAAGTGCTTGGTCAATTTATTTATTGATTCTCTGTGGTTACCTTGTCTACAAATGAAGGTTGCTGAAAGGTTTTTGTGTATTCACTTGTTTTAAATATTTGGTTACTCAGGGAGGTTAACTGGGTACCTCTCTGTGTTCACTTTGCAGAAGTAGCAACAGAACAGGTGGTGATAGAATAGTAGGAAAAGCAACTTTTCTCTCTTCTCTATGGTTCTTCCTTTTTTTATATCCATGAAGGATTTGTTTTCTTCTTTTTTTTAATGTTTGTTTATTTTTGAGAGAGAGAGACAGAGTGTGAGCAGGGCAGGGGCAGAGAGAGAGGAAGACACAGAATCTGAAGCAGGCTCCAGGTTCTGAGCTGTCAACGTAGAGCCCAATTCAGGGCTAGAACTCATGAACCACAAGATCATGACCTGAGCTGAAGTCAGATGCTCAACCGACTGAGCCACCCAGGTGCCTGTAGTTTACTTCTTACATATAAAAATTGCTTGGTCATCCTGATAGCATTGGAATTGTACATTTTATTGAATAGTATTTGTTAATCATTTTTTCCATTAGAATTACGTTCCTTCTTAGAATTATAAATGCAAGAAATTGGTTTCACCATTCTGCTATAAGGGAAGCAAAGAAAAATGTGAATAATTAACTAGTTTGCATATGAGTGCCAACCTATAGCATGTACCAATACAGGGATGGGTCCTTATAAAGTTCAGTGTAAACTAATTTCTAGTCCTACAGGCTTCACTTCACTGCCAAGGTCAAGCATGTTGATTATACAATAACACCAGGTAAACACAACTTTCATGACAATTGATATAGGCAAGGAAAATATGCTAGTGTTACTATAATATAGTCTGGTATTCTCATTCATGTACATTTGAACTCTTGTCGGTGATGATCCTTCAACTCCATGAATCAGAAAAAGCGATATTCCAATTACTATATCTTTAGATTTATTTATTCTCCTCCCTCCCTCCTTCTTTCTTTCTCTCTTTATCAATGGTGTTTGAAAATTAGGGCAAGATATTTCTGGATTCAGTCTCTAAGGGGGGTAGATGTTTGTTGCATCCACTGTTTAACTCCAGGCTTCAAGGCCTAATCAATAGAAGAGGAAAACTCCCCAATTTTTTAAATTAGAAGTCTACAAGCAAATAGAGCCTTTAATTCTTTCTTCTCTTCAGCTTGGAAAAATGGAAAGATATCCTGAAATTTATTTTACTTTTGCATTTGAGAACTATGCTGTGCTGCTTGTCATCTGACACTGCAGAGTAAAAAGTTAAAAGTACAAAAAAAATCCTTCTGAATTTGGAAAGTTCAAAGATCAGACACCAACAGAGAAAAGCCTTATCTAAACATTATATTTACCATTTAAATCGTTTTAGTATCAACATATTTTTTAAACTATGTGTTTATAAGATAATTATTATTTTTTCCTCCCAACCATGTTTTACCCTGCCTCAATTCACACTCAAATCATGTGAAGATTCTTAAGGGGGGGAATAACAAACAAAAGTAAAAAGACTGCAGCATTCTTCCAACATTTTACCCAAGGAAGGAGAATCTTTACATAGGAAAAGCCAGTTGACCACATGACCCCAAATTTGTGTCCTAGAGATTCACCTTTCCACACACTCCACCATTTTTGAGTCCTCAGGGGTCTACAGGTAATGTCCAACCCAAATAGGATCAAATTCCTATCCTTGGTTCCCTTAGACAGGAAAGAACTTTCAAAGCAACTCTATTAACTAGCAAGGGTAGAAGAAAAAGGGAAATAAGCAGAGTACAGAAGCATAAAAGCAATGCAATTTACAAAGCACAGGTTTCTGATAGTTCTGTAACCAGCTTGTTTTCTATCCCATTCCATCTGTACCTGTGCTCTGAAGACATATACTGAGGCTCAAAGCCCTTTTTTAATAACCCCCAACAAAAGGTAATTTTAATCCTCTGTAACTAGATTAACTAGACTGGGGAGACTTCTGCTTTCAACCTGTCATTGTTACAGTTCCAACCTGAAAAACGTTCCTCATTCCGAATCACAAAAACCTGCAATAATCTCACTTTTTAGGTGAGACCTCAAATCCTCACATACTAAGGTGTGGCTAAAAAACTATAACCATATTTTGTGAGACATCATGTAAATTTAAAGTTTTAGACAAATTACTTTTCCCAACAGACTTGTTCCTTTATACTACTCTTTGTTATCATCGAAGGTAATAAACAGAATACTAATTTTTTTAAGTTTTTTTTAAGTTAGTTTATGCATGTATGCATGTATGTAATTCTTTTTAATTTTATTTAAATCCAATTTAGTTTACATACAGTATAATAATTGTTTCAGGAGTAGAATTAATGATTCATCACTTATGTATAACACCCAGTGCTCATCCCATCAAGTGCCCAGAATACTAAATTTGAGTTAGGAGAGCCAAGTTTGAATCCCAAATCCATTGTATACTAGTTGTTTCATTCAGAGCAAAGTATTTAACTTAAATGAACTTTAGTGTCCTAATCTGGAACATGGAACTAATAACATCACCCCCACCTGCCTCACCATAATGTTCTGAAAATGTGATCTATCAAAACAGTTTTATAATTATAAAATTTTCATTTTTTTAAAATTTATTTTTATTTTTGAGAGACAGAGAGAGACAGAACATGAGTGGGGAGGGGCAGAGAGAGTGGGGGACACAGAATCCAAAGCAGGTTCCAGGCTCTGAGCTGTCAGCACAGAGCCCAACATGGGGCTCCAACTCACAGACCATGAGATCATGACCTGACCCAAAGTTGGACATTTAATCGACTGAGCCACCCAGGCGCCCCATATAATTACAAAATTTTAAACAAACATCAGCTATTAGCATTACTGTTGTCTGTGAGCTACATTAAACAAAGTGTTTGTAGAGGAAGACAGAAGATAAGTGAATAATAAGTATATAAATGCCTATCCAAATAAAACCGTGTTTTAGCATGACATCACTCTGAAAGCAACAACAGTTCAACAACCAAAATAGTAATGATAGTGATAATAATAATTAAAAAGCAATTTAAATCTTTACAGAAGTCTCTCAAAAATATCAATTTTATCCTAACGCATAGCAAAAGTTCTCAAAATTTTTTTCATCTCTTTCTGAATAACTTCATCTCCCTAAATTCTATCTCCAAATCACTTCCAAAACTCAAAATAAACCTCTTCTCCAAACCAGCCCCTTTTCATTCTTAGTCAACATTTGTTTCACCTTTTGGGCCTGTTATGTTATTCTTCCAGTAACCTTCTCTTACCCCTATAGAGCAAGCCCTGCTATGTGGGTCCCTTTTAATCTTCTTCCACCCTCACACTGATTCTGTACAAAAAAACAAAAAAAAAAAAACCAAAAAAACATAAACTCAGATAGTGAACACATAATTCTACTCATAGATCAAAAGAAAAGAAGTTCTGGATATTTGTGAGTTATTTTTTCCTGTCACAATGAATATTATGTTTATTTCCATCACATCTTGCCAAATTTAGAGTAAAACATATTTTCTAGAGTCTTCTCCAGAGCACTGTTTTAGAAAAGGAGTCATATGGCTCTCAGTCCATTGGCACCATTCCATCTGCATTTGTTATTTACTTTGACCAATTGTTCTTTTAATTCTTCAAAACTTTTGAGTAGCTAAAGTTGGGTAGCTTGTTTAGATCACTTGTTTGCATTATATTGATCAACTCTCTCTAGGAATGACATCACAAATACATTGCCTACTTACTGCCACTCCTACCTCCCTTTGTTCATAGGTGACATCACTAGTAGATTACTGCATTTTTTCCCCCTCCACTGAGCTTGGATTAGAATTCTTCTGAACACAGTACTCCAGACAAGTTGTTCTCAAATGTTACTGTGCTTCAGAATCATCTGGAGGACTTACAGAGATTGCCTCAGAGTTTCTGGTACAGTAGGTCTGGGGTAAGGGTCAGGAATTTGCATATCTAACAAGTTGTTGGGTGATAGTAATGTTGCTACTTGGGGGATCACACTCCAAGAAAGTTTCAGTCAATTACTACCGTGACTGAACACAGTTAGCTTATAAGATGGAAGCTATTTGCTGTTCCTTGTCACAACACATGATCTCCATGGGTTTTCAGAAAACAGATAATAGCCATCCAGAGCAGATGAGGACCCTCAACAGTTTATATTACAGGTGTCCTATAAAAGTTCTCTTCCCTTTAATTGAGAAAACTTCTAGTTTCCCTTCCAATATAAGTCCACTCAGTATCATGTATTCTGCATCACAAATTCTTTGTCTTGGACTTAGTTCCAGCCTTTTGAACTATGCCTTTCCACTTAATACTTTGAACTACCAAGTTGATTTCCAATCTCACCTTTGAGCTGAAGAAAGCAGGTGAATGGGGCTCCTGATTACCTTAAAAGATAATTTGTACAGGAATCACAAGTTTTTTTCATAGTAGGGGGGAAAACAATACAAACAGGACCCATATTGTCTAAAAAAAAGTTTTGCTAGACTTCACTTGCTTCGGTCTTATCAAGTGTTCAATGTGGAAAACAAACTAAATAGTTAAAACTTAGAAAACTAAATGTGTCACTCTTGCGGGGAGGAAAGAAATAAGGGGAAACACTTGAAGTGAGAAAGGAATACTAAAGAAGCAATTAATGTCTTCTCTCTGATAAGCTGCAAATAGATAGCTGAGGGCTTTTAACATTGCTCTCAAGCACAAAAGCGCCTTGAGGTATACCTACCTACACAGATACATGTACATAAAAACTGATCTAAAACAAAAAAGAGCTATATTCAATACACAGGGGGACTAACACTGTCTGAGTCCTCACTTTGTGCCAGACTGCTAAGCAGACACATTTCAAGCGGAGACCAGACATAAATGACAACTGACCTGTTAAGCTGATGTAAACATCCATTGAATACAATTAAATAATCACCCAGAAGTTATCATTTAGCATACTTGGGTACCCAAATCTCACACACAGTGTAATGCAGAGATGACTCAACAACATTCAACAAATATTTATTGAGTACCAAGCTGGCAAACATCAGTGTACAAGACAAAAAAAAAATCTTGCCTTTATGGAGCTTGTATTCTAACTAGAGGAAACAGACAATAAGCAAGAAATGTAATAAATAAGCAAATTGTATGGTACTTTAGAAGGTGATGAGTAAAGGCAATGGAGTAAAGAAAACAAATAGAGCAGGAGATGAGGAGCTCTGAGCACCGGGACTGAGTTGCAGTTTTAAATAGGTCAGGAGTAGATTTAATTGAGAGGTCAATATTTGAGCCAAGATTTGAAGAAGGATCTCCAGCATTGGTGACTTCCTCAGGTAACTACTACCTTCACTGCCTTTTATATGTCAGTATGCATGTTTGTATGTGTATCTGGCTGAATTTAGTGATAGCACCATTGAATCTCTGCTGGTACAGAATGCATATTGGTTAGCAATGGATCTTTAACAGGAAGGCTGATTTAAACACAAATTCCAGGAAGAAATAGGTCTGGTGTTTCTCTAAGTGAAGCACTTGTTGCTTCCCCATGCAGACCTTTAGATTTTCAAACAACTGTTTCTTCAAACTGTTGACTTTTCTTGCTTTGGTATATTCTTTTGCATTTTATTGTTATAAATAATAATAGCAAAATTTAAAGTTTATTGGATATCAAGCTAAGTATCAAGCCCATTATTAGGCACTCTGTATACATTATTTAATTTAATTCTCAAAATTCCATGAGGTAGGGGGATGTTATTACTCTCATTTTACAGATGGGAAAACAAGCTTCAGGAGGTTAAATAACTTAAAATCACACAGATGGAAAGTGTCAGAATCAAGATTCAAGTCTAATTCCAGAGTCATCTTAGCCTGTATTTACTAACTAAATTTAGTACTGATTAAATGTATTCCTCAATAGGAATTTTAAAATATATGATAAACATTATCTAATTCAATGGTTTTTTGAAGACATTGCTTCAGCAATTTTTGGCTAATTCATACAAAGAATGTGACATTTGTTCTTACAATGCTTCTGATTGATCCAGTGTTATGGTTCTCCAAATTTCATTTAGCAGTAGAATTCTTGACTAAACAAAATCTTGCAATAGAAGACTGAATCAGTCACAGAACTAGTGTAGAAAATTCAAACACAGATGGAAAACCATAAAGGGCAAGTGAAGAGGGTTTAATGAAAGGTCTATTCACAAAATAATGCTGAGGTAAAGGAAAACCAGCAAGAGAAGGTGTAAGTTCCACAGGGCTAGCCACAGTGGGATGGCATGTCCACCCCTAGGCCTGTGGGTGGCAGGCAAGTGAGTGGGCAGAATACTTGCCAAAACCTGGCAAGAACTGTAGCGGTAGGAGGAGCCACCAAAAAAGAGCAGTGGACTTTGGTAGAGGAATATAGCCATTGCCAAACCACAGCCTAGAAGGGAAGGAGTCAGGGGAATACATAACTATGCTTCTTTCTCTTTCTGCCCTCCAATCTCCTGCTGCTTCCCCCATTGGCTGAACCCAATGGAAAACTAGAAGCAAGGAAGCCCAAATGATGCAGTTCACAGAATTCAGCTACCAGGGGGCAAAGAGTAAGATGAAGAAGAGGACAGAATGGATTTAAACAGGCAAACAGAGACTATCCAGCACAAAACCAAAAATGCAAAACTCGTAAAGCATAGTTTCTCTTGTTGAATTGGGGTGGGGGGTCAGAGGCTGCCAGCTTATCTCTCTCTACAATCACTCACTGTTACCACAACAATCTCTGGAGCACCTTTATCGAACCCTAGTGCTCTGGTCTAGTCCTTATGTTATAACAATCTCAGCCACAATCCACAAGGCTGTGTGCTTTTAAAAAATACAATATGCATGTTGATAATCTGGACTTAACCATAACACAAGAAGCACCAGACATGTCCTTGAAGGTTCAGAGTCCCAGGCTCTGGAAAGAATAATATGATTATGTACATAATCATACTGAGGGGCCCATGAATCTGGGAACCTGAGTGCTGAAGGAAATATCTATAGGAATTATAGGCCAGCTGAGAACCCTTAACAAACCCTGGACAAGCATTGGGTTTGGAGACTAACAGGCTTCCTTTGAATAGCCTCATCTGTTATGAAATAGAACCCTCCCAAAGGGATTCACAATTAAGTTTCATGGTCCATAAAATTAGAGACAAGACTTTATATCCAAATACATTGAAATGTGTAGTTATTTACAAAGACAAATAAGGAGATTGATGAGAGGAGAGAGGGAGCAAAGATACAGGGTGGTTGGGAGGAGGGTTAGGTAGACAAGAGAACTGATTAATCAGAAGAGTGACCACAGAGTACCCATCACTAACAAAATACAAAATCTAATGCTGTTACTGGCAGCTCAAAAGCAATACCCTCCAAATGTGCTCTGAAGTCTGAATCACAGCCTGGCCTCCTCAGCGGGGGCTGCTGCAGGTCCGTCAGTCATTGGGCAGAGCTGCTGAGCACACCCTCTGCTGCTATGCAGAGAAGTCTGACTAGGGAAGCCAAAACTAGGATGGAGATGGGCGGGGGTGGAGAGGTGCCAACACACAGGAGCCAGACAGCCAGATATTCTGTCACTGGTGCTGCCACTTAAATCTCTTGGTTCACTGGATATAGGATGGGGGGGAGGGGAGGGAAAGAGGGTGTTTTTAATCTTAGCAACTAGAGTGGCCTTCACAGGGAACAAAAATAAGCTGAGCAGAGGAGAAAGGCACAGCTGTTCTTTGCTTTCTGAGGAGTCTCCAAATCTCTTATTACGTATTGGTGCAGCTGCCTAGTCAGAAGAGCACAGGTTACCGCTGTGACAAGCACAGGTAGAGAATAAGGTGGTATGAGATGCAGTCTATACCTACCTTGTATCCCCTCCAGACTACTGCCTCTCTCTCACCTTATTCCCTCACTGCATGTCCCCTGTAGGTTGGAGAGCTTTAAAATACTAATATATAACATTTGTCACACATGAGATAAATCAAATCATTTTACATATATTATCACATTTAGTCCTCAAAGCAACATTATAAGGTAGGTACTATTATAACCATGTGTCTGTTCAGATGGGGAAATGAGGATTTAGAGAGGTGGAGAAACTCAGTAAATAAGTGGCAAGCTAGAGTTTGAGTCCCAGTAACTTGATTTCAGGACCTGTGCATTTAACCATAGACCATCCTATCTTGTCCTTATGTGGTTATTGCTTTGCCTCTTCTGTTCTCTGAGCTAGCCTGGCCTCCATGTTTCTGACCCTGGACTCATCACTTAATCTTTGATTTCTAATTATTTCTTCTGTCAACAGATCCTGAGAAGGGAAGACCAGATCCACCTCACTTGGCTTCTCTCTCCTCCTAAAAAGAGCTAATTAGAGGGGCACCCTGAGGGGCAACTGGTCCTAGGTCAGTGAGGTGAGAAACACCCAGGCCTCTCCCTCAGAGGACCACACTTCATAAACCCAGAGTCTCATTTTCAGATCCTAATCTTGAATGCAGAACACTGTTAAAAGGAAGAGGAAGCTGGGCCATTAGCCTGAATGTATGGCAATGCCTATAGAAAGCAACCCTTATGTGGCAAAACTGAGGCAATGAGAAGAGACAAATGAATCACACCCCAAAATCAAATCACCGACTATTTTCAGAGAATTATACAGAAATTTGATTCCAATTTAGAGAGCTACTAAAATTTTTCTTGTTTAAAATAACAAAATAATAGGTTTAGATAGGCCTTTCTACTGGTTATTCATAACACTTAAAATTGCTGAAGACAATGAAAATTTTAGGCATTTAAGTTTCTTGAAAAGAAATTATACAATGTTTGTGTGACATGTGTACATTTTAGTATTATAGGAATAGGTTTTAAAGTGCTTTTTATGTTTATCATGGAACTTCATGCTCAATTCCATATCCTCTGTCTTCTTTTTTTTTCTAAGTAACACTCCATTATTCTGGTATATTTTGCATATGCATATATTTACACGTGTGTACTTACTCATATATAAATGAAAATATTATTCTTAAAAGATTCAAAAGAATGTTTACATGAATCATGGAAGCAGTTACTTTACTACTTTTGTTTTTCTTTTTCTACTCTGTCCCCTCTATATTGTACAAACTTTGTCCTCTGCCCTAAAAAATAAGGGGATATGCAGAATTACATAATTCTGGGGTACATCAGTGGTTATGTATGGTTTTAGTCTGTAAAGCTTAATCTCACCTCTAGAATTCACCTTATCTTTTGTATTAGGGCAAGTCTGTTTGCAGGGAAGAGAATCTACTTAAAGTAGCTCAAGTAAAGGAGGATGTGAACTTATTATAAGGACATAAATCTCCAACAAGCCAAGAGGCCTCAGAGAACCAGATCTAGAAACCATTCTCTGTTTTCAATCAAGAATCCCACCATTAATATTATTCAGCTGCCAATACTCTCAACTTGTAGGCTTCTTGTTTCAGATGAGAATGAGGGAGAGATGGAGAGAGAGAGAGAGTCTGATTTGTCAGCCTGGCCTATACATTGGTTCTCTTTGAGTCAGATGACTACCCCTATGTGCTCCTATTTGCTACCAACGGAGTGGTCAGGTCTATATTGTAGATTCTCTAAATAGGTATATATTTAAGTATGTTTGAAGTTGACTGGATAGGAAAAGGGGGCCAAAGGACAAATATCGATGTCTAACATATTCATTCAGGGAAACCTAAAATGGATAAAAAATTTATCTTTTTTCAAGGTTTTTGAAAACTTCATATTGTTTGTTCAAATCCTGGGTTTCTATGGGACGCTTAGGATGTTCTTATTTTAAATTTTAGTCAAACACTGTATGTTAAATATAGGATCTCTGGCCCCAAAACTGAGCCAGCCTCTAGGGAATTTGGTCATGAAAAATAATACATAATAGCAGTATACAACTTACCAGTGGATTATGTCCTAAGAGTTTATTGGTATATTAGTTCACTAGGGCTGCCATAGGAAAGTACCATAGACTGGGTGGCTTAATTTATTTTCTCACAATTTTGGAGACTAGAAGTCTGAAATCAAGGTGTCAGTAGAATTGGTTTCTTCTGGTCTTTCTCCTTGGCTTGCAAATGGATGTTTTCTCCCTGTATCTTTACATAATCTCCCCCTCTGTATATCTATCTGTGTCCTAATGTCCTCATCTTATAAGGACACCAGTCATATTGGATTAGGGTCTACCCTAATAACCTCATTTTACTTTAATTACCTTTTTAAAAAGGTATCTCTTAACATAATCACATTCTTAAGTACTAGGGGTCAGGACTTCAACATATGAATTTAATTGGAGGAGGGACACAATCCAGTTGATAACAATTGGTAAGTATTATTTGGAACTAGGAATAGAAGACACATTTCCCATCTCTCACCTGTTTAGTGGCCTTCTACTTGGTCCCTACTTTGCCACACTATGATTAATCTGCCAAAAAGACATCAGATTGATCCTTTTTTATACCAGTGGTCCTTTTCCAAATGAACAAATCTCATTTTTGTCATTTCCTGCTTGGAGGACTCCTCTAGTTCCACAACATCTTAGTGTAAAGTTCAAATGTGCCCTCCCCCAACCCCAGCATAAACGGCTTCTTACCCTAAGCTCTAGCTACCCTTCTACCTCATGCAGATGCCTGGACTGATAGCATGCTAACATGTTGAGAAATATCTGCATTATGTATTTTAGGTTCTTATTTATTCTGTGTATTTAAACAAATTTCATAGCACATTAAAGATGAAGATTATTCCACAGTATTGTTTTCTACCATTCGTTACTTGTATACCTATTTCATTCACATTGTAAGTTGAACTAGTCTAGGAACCTAATCTATTGTTTCCGATTGTTCCATAAATATTTGTGAAGCACCTACCATATGTCAGGCACTCTCAACATTTATTACATAAAGATGAAAAGTGAAGTCACTGATTTTAGTAAGTTCACAGTCTAGGAAAGAAGACAAGCAGGTAAACAAATAACTGTAATAAAATGTGACAAGTCCAGGGAATAGAAATATGCATGGACTATTGTAGGAATGCAAAATGAATTAATCTTATGTGAGGTGGTCACAGAAAGCTGCAGGGAGGAGAGTTGATATTTGAACTGGGAACTTGGTAAGAGGGAGAATGAAACTTCAGGCACAGAACAGCAAAAGCAAATCATATACAGATAACCTGCCAAGACATCACCTAACCCTGAACTACTATCCCTTTTCTCTAGTGAGATCTGCAACTAAGGGTTGACTAGACTTTTCTTTGAACTTTCAAAACCCAAAGCATCTGATCACATCCCTTCTCTAGACAGCGACAGCTGAGTTCAGACTCTAGGGGCTCCTATATACCTGTCTGTCTGAAAGAAATCACCTTCAGATTCTAAGGCAATTTCCCTTCTAAAAAGAGAGTCCTAAAGTAATTATAAGGTGATTTATGGTACTCCTCTTTCCAGAGAAAAGAAAAAGAAGCTTAATCTCTGAAACATTTGCTTGCTACATATGATCCTTTCTTTTCAGAACATTAGTTCTCACCCTTGACTGTTTGATTTCCTAGACAGATTTTAAATATTCCAATGCCCAACAGGCACCCCAAACCAGTTAAATCAGAATTTCTGAGAGAACCCAGGTATCAGTAGTTTTTAAAGCTCCCAAGAGGATTCTAATGTGAAGCCAAGGTTGAATATCACTGATTCAGAATTTATGGGTATTTCCCTCCTTAATATAGATGTTTATCAAAACTCCTAAGCTTCTCTGACAAGATCAGGATTACTTTACTTGTTGGTTCAGAGGTAGAATGGACAAACATTGCTTTTATTCATTCCCAAAGTAAAATTTGTCTTCTCCTGTTTGGTTTATCTCAGTTGTATAGTCTTTCTGGTTTCTCTTAATGTTCCCCTCTCTGATGTGTGTATTTCTCTCAGGCTCATGCCATCAGGTTAGAAGACAGGTTTTGGCCAGGTAGGTTTAAGAGAAATGTCTGTAGCCTATCCCACCTCTGGTTCATTTCTTCTGTAGCTAGAAGTTCCCCTTAATTTAAGGATGCAAACTCCTATATTTTTACCTCACTCAAGGGTACACTTTGGAACTGAATCTCTGAAGTTATTTCTCCATGTCTGGCCTAGTTTCAGGCCCTCAGTCTCAGGCTGAGATCTGGACCTTTGCAAGGCTTTCCTTTGCCTCATCCTCCCAGTGTGTTGATGGGAGAGGGGATGAAGGGAATGAAGAGATCCTGACCCCAGAAGAGAAGGGAAGATCTTCAGGTCTTTCTGGAGAAGATGAACAATCAACCTCATCGTTAGAACATGAGGCCTAATCTATGCCTCTCTTTACCCCCTGAGTTGAGAGGAGAGATTGTGAGAAAGCAGAGTACCCATGGGGCTAGAGAGAGGAAAGAAGAGTTAGCCAAGTATCTAGCCCACCAGAAAGTCATCAGCAGAGTGAGGAAGGGAAAATCAGAGCCCTGGCAATCACAGTGACAGTGACAGAAAAATGAAGCCCAAAGCAGGCGAGAGTCTGATGCTGCAGTCCACTGAGTCAGAAAGAACTGATTTCTCATCAAATTAACCAGCTAACGCCTGTGGATGAAGCATCCCACACAAGTGTTGGCTCTATCCAGGCTGCTCATTTGTCAGCATTGAAATGACATCATATAAATTCACAGGCAGATGCCAAACTTGATGGAAATTCATGATTCACTCAGTATCTATTGGGCTTACACAGCTAACTGGATGACCTCTAAGACCCTTTCTGGCTTTTTAATTCTTGAGATTCTATGATACCAAGTGACTACCATGAACCTGGCATGTCCCAGAAAGTACACTCAGGAGAATTTCCAAGGAGATTTGTATCAGGTGCCAGTTTGTTTTATATGAAAGATGAGGGGTCACCATGTTAAGGGGAGAAAATGGCCAAGAGACAATTTCCAACAGGGGTATGACTGCTTGTGTGTGCCCATTTTTCCTAAGCAGTCCTCTAAACAGCATGTACATATACGGCCAGCATCTCTGATCAGTCCCTACCCAGGCAATGACATTCTTTTCTGGCAGCAATCTGGATCTTTTTCTTCCTGATTGCCCATAGACAATATTCCCTTAAGACCATACTATAGAAGGCATACCCACCTCCCATTGGTATTAGCAATCTGTCCACCCTTCTGTGGCTTTCTAAGCTTACTTGTTCAAAGGCACCATGGGGGTGTTGGTCTTTATTTCTAATCCCTCCAGGTAGTAAACATTGTGCCAATTCCTTCTGGACTGAGAACTAGAGTCAGCAGAGAACTCAACGGAAATAGAGGCTGTGTAAGGATGGAAGCAGACCATGTGTTCCCCACACACGCATAACAGGTCTCTGTTCTCATGCTGAGGTAGCAGCTGCAGCACCACCCCTACCCCCACCAGACCCTTGCCTCATTCTCTTTTTAATCACTTATTCTGGCTGTTCTCCTTTCTGCCAACAATAATTCATAATGATTTCACATATAATCTCCTCTCATCATGGTACAGCATAAACAGTGAAATCACAATAACAAAGGTAAACAGAAATACCACATACAGAGTTCTTTATCTGCATGTGAAAAATGGGGGAAAGACTTAAAATATTTCACTTCTAATCATGAGATGGGAACATTGATAGAGCTTGTAATTCAATCACTTGTTTGTTTGTTTGTTTGTTTGTTTTTAAAATTTTTTCTACTTCATGAATTTTCTTACAGTAAAATCTCTGTTAATAGGAACCCAACTACTGAGGCTGGGTTCACTTGAGGACGTTTTCTATGGCTTTATTTTTAGAAGGAAAAAAATTAGAAACTACGGATTTAAATTTTTGAAAGAGCAACTTTAGGGGTGCCTGGGTGGCTCAGTTGGTTAAGCGTCAGACTTTGGCTCAGGTCATGATCTAACGGTTCATGGGTTCGAGCCCTGTGTCAGGCTCTTGGCTGCAGCTTGGAGCCTGGAGTCTGCTTTGGATTCTGTGTCTCCCTCTCTTTCTCTGCCCCTGCTTGGCTCGCACTCTGTCTCTCTCCATCTCTCAAAAATAAATGTTAAAAAATTTTTACAAAATAAATTAAATAAAAGAGCAACTTTAAAGCATATCTTGAAGTTGATAATGAACCAGTGCAATCTTATTAACCTCTGCTGTGTATATCATCTGTAACAATAAGTGATGGACAGTCAGAAAAATTCGTGCATTCCATGAAATTCTCAAACTTTGAAGAAATATTACATTCTCTGGTAATCCCATGTCTTCATAGTACCCAGTGTTATGAGAATCAGTAACCTGAGCTCAAAATGGGAACACATGTCATTACTTTTGTCATGCCTGTGGATAATACACAGCTTTCAGATTCAACGCAAAAACTCAAAGAATTCTGGAGTTTTAACCCGGAAAAAAAGAACCTTGCTCTGAGAGGGAACGGGAAGGTCAGTCAGACTGTTCCTAGGAAACAGAATATAATCAGACCCCTAGGGTCCACATAGCTAAGACAAGGCTGGAATTTGAGAAGGAA
The DNA here is from genome assembly GCF_028749965.1 of Puma concolor. Lineage (NCBI taxonomy): Eukaryota > Metazoa > Chordata > Mammalia > Carnivora > Felidae > Puma > Puma concolor. The sequence goes on from NC_141675.1 coordinate 93,185,043, forward strand.
AGTAGGAAAGACACTTATGAATTTGTACCATACTTTCAGACCAAAGTGCATTTATTTTAGGATAAGGAGATTTGAGACTCAGATGAGTTTCTGCCATCTTTACTACAATCCTCAGGACCAAAAATATATTCTGTACTTTAAAAAATTATATTACTGTAAAGGTGTTTATACTTGTTCTTATCTGTTTTCTCACTCCATTAAATTACAGAGAGTCACTTTCATCCATTATCTTTTTTAAAAAACTGTTTTTCCTATTTTATATACTGTAACTTGTTATTATAGCCCTTGATTTTGGACTAGATCTCTCTGCCCTATTTGGCCCACTGTTAAGTGATTTCATTTACTAAGATGGAAAAGACTGTTATGTTAAGAGTCATATGTAAGGTTGAAAATTAACTAAGTTAGTCAAATTTCGCAGAATTGTTACACATTAATGTTTAGTAACCATAGAAAATAGTAAAGGAGACTGAATACTGGAAATGGATAACTTTTGCCCAATGAACAAAAGTGACATGGTAAAAGAGAAAGTAGCTCTTTATGACAGAGATTGTAGACAAATGAATATAAAATTGCAAGATTTTTTTTAAATGATTTTAAGCACATAGATAAAGACCACCATCAGGAAACAGCATGGAATATTAAAAGTAAATTATTTTCTTTAAGGTTAGAGTTCTGCTAAACAAAAGGAACTCTAAAGACAAATTATGACATCAGTAAGTCTCTTAGAATGTCATGGACAAGATGATTTGGTATGAGATAGGGTGATTGTTTAGATAGTGGGTTGAAATTTCTTTAGAATGTGTCACTCTCTCCCACTACATTGTGAGCCCAATTTAAAAAAAAAAAAAAGAGTACTTTTACATTTCTTTGTATCTCTGGTACTTAATTCAATACCTGACAAAAACCAAATACCCAATCCATTTTTCCTAAATTCATAGGCACTTAAACAAATCTACTCAAAATGAACTGCTTAATGTACTCAGGTCCAGCAAAAAAGAATTCTTAGTGACATATTTTAAATACTCTGTGCATAACAATTATCCTGTTTAATACTCTATGGTAGCAATTAAGAAATTTTAAAGGCAATTAATATAGTGCATAAGAATCAGAATCTAATAACCAGAAAAGGGATGGTAGCCCAATATCTCATAATGCCTAACAAAATGCTAGATACAGAATAGATGTTTAATCGCTATTTTCTTAATTATTTTTTAAATTAATTGTGCCATTCTCAAGCTTTAACATCTATGGTAGTTGGGACAACTAGATATTCACATTTGCTTCCCTACCTCATACCATAAAAATTAACTGAAAATGAATCAGAATCTACATGTAAGAGCTAAAAGTATAAAACTCTTAGAAAAAAATGCAGGTGAAAATCTTCATGACTTTGGATTATAGAATGGTTTCTTAGATATGACACCAAAAGTATGAACAACAAAAGAAAAAATAGGTTAGACATCATCAAAATTTTAAAACTTTGTGCTTCAGTGGATATCATCAAGGAAGTAAAAAGACAACCTACAGAATGAGAGAAAATATTTGCAAATCACATATTTGATAAAAGACTTATATCTAGAGTCTACAAAGAACTGTTAAAAAGTAAATAATAAAAGGACAAATGATCCAATTTTAACAGACATTTGAATAGACATTTTTCTAAAGAGTTATACAAATGGCCAATAAGCATATTGAAAGATACTTAACATTATTAGCTATCAAGGAAATGCCAAAGAAAACTACAAGGAGCTACTACTTCACACTAACAGAATGATTATAGTTTTAAAAGAAAAGACAATAACAAGTATTGATGATGATATGGAGAAGTTGGAAGCCTCATGAACTGCTGGTAGGAATACAAAATGCTGCAGCCACTTTGGAAAAAAACTTGGCAGGTCCTCAAACAGTTAAATATAGAGAGACCCAGCAATTCCACTCCTGGGTATATATCTAAAAGAAATGAAAACGTGTGTTCACACAAAAACTTGTACATGAATATTTATAGAAGCATTATTCATAACAGCCAAAAAGTGAAAATAGTCCAAATGTCCATCAACTGATAAAAGAATAAGTAATATCCATACAGTGGAATCGTTTTCAGCAATAAAAGGAACTGAAGAATTGACATATGCTACAACACTGATGAACCTTGAAAACATGAAATGAAAGAAGCCAGTCACAAAGGACTCATATTGTATGATTCCATTTATATAAAATGTCCAGAATAGAGAGATCTCTAGAAATAGAAAGTAGATCAGTGGTTGCCTAGGGATGGGGATGATAAGAGGATTGAGGGGTGATGGATAAGGGGAGAAGAGTTTCTTTTAAATTATGATGGTGGATATACAACTCTGTGAATATACTATAATTCATTGAATTGTATACTTTTAATGGGTGAATTTATTTGGTATGTAGATTATCTCTCAATAAAGATATTTTAAAAGATAACCTATGTAGGGCTCCCTGTTTGTGGTAGACATAGAGATACACTACCCAGACCCCCCCCCTTCATGGAAGGACCTGCTACCCAGTTGTGAAGAGCATAGTCAGCTGATATTCTATAGCTGTCAGCTCCTTCTCAGCTTCAGAGAGCTGCCTTGGTGAGTTTACACCCTTCCCAGGGCAGCCCATATCCCAGTGAGACAGGAATATAAAGGCTTAGCCATTTCTGCTGGATGAAGGACAATTTTTACTAGCACTGCTCCTACAAGCTCCTTGCTGGGTTGACTGAGGCTTTATCAGACTTGCATCATGGTTTGCTTTTGCTTCTGTTCAAACTTGCTTCCTCCCTTTTCTTTTCACAAGTATTGATCTCTAGGGGCACCTGGGTGGCTCAGTCGGTTAAGTGTCCAACTTTGGCTCAAGTCATGATCTCACAGTTTGTGGGTTTGAGCCCCGTGTTGGGCTCTGTGCTGATAGCTCAGAGCCTGGAGCCTGCTTCAGATTCTGTGTCTTCCTCTCTCTCTGCTCCTCCCCAACTCTCTCTCTCTCTCTCTCTCTCTCTCTCTCTCTCTCAAAAATAAATAAACATTAAAAAAAATTTAACAAGTATTGATGTCTAACCTTAAACCCCAAAGTATCTCAGCAACTGCTTCCAGGGAACCAAACTTGTGACAATGTTAAACATGTAAACCAGGCATCTATATATCTCAGGAACCCCATCAAAGTGAAGGTAAGGTAATTTTGTTTTTTGGTTTTTTTTAACTCATTAGGTGCAAGAGAGCAAGAAAAGAAACTTGGTGGATGAAGGAATAATAGTTGTCTTAACAGAAAGGAGGAAACAACAAAAATTCCTGTAGAGTGCGATATCAATAAGTGGGTGATCTCTTCCCTGGAACCTCTTAAAGGCTCAGGACCTGAAAGGGAGTCCCTGGAGACAAGTGCAAGAACAAAGCTGATAAAAAGGGATTGGTTGAAATCAATATGTGAAATGGTTACAGCCCCTAATTCTCCTCCTATATCATTGCATAAGACTAGAGATTTCTTTGCTGGAAAATGGATCGGGGAGAGACTCTCAATTTGGAGATGTTAGGATTACTAGAGGTAGAATGAGGGTTGAAGCTCAAAATAAGGGGAATAAATGAAAGTCTGTACGTTGAATAGGGAGACTGCTCCCTTTCAATCTGCTTCCTCTTTTAAGCAGTCTTTTTCTTTTTTAAGTTTATTTATTTTGAGAGAGAGAGAGAGGGAGAGAGAAAACAAGCAAGGGAAGGGCAGAGAGAGGATCCCAAGCAGGCTTCTCACTGCCAGCACAGAGCCCGAAGCAGGGCTCAAAGAATCCTGAGATCATGACCTGAGCCAAAATCAAGAGTCGGAGGCCCAACCAACTGAGCCACATAGGTGCCCCAGCAGTCTTTACAAAGGCCAGGGCATTGGCTCCAAACAATAGATTGGAATTTTTTTCTGTGTAGAAATTGAATGACTCCAGAGAAAGCATAACTACCCAATACTGGCATTTGGGGGTTCTCAAAGAAAAAGCAATCTTGCTGTTTTATCACCCCACATCCCCACATTGCTCCCACACACAGAGCTTCCAGTTTTATAGTTCTTCATTCTTACATATGAATGGTCAGGCAAGGACTACTAGACATTTGAAGAAAACTTTCAATATGAAAAACAGACCAAAACAAACAAAAGAAAAAGCATAGAGAAACTGAAAATGCAGGGAGAAAATTTTTTTTCTGAAAGCAGAATACTCATAACTTAATATTTGTGGAGAAAAAAATAGAAGATGCTGCATATTTGTGAGTATAAAATGAGGAGGAAAGAACAACTAGAAACTAAGAACTTTTATAAATAAAAACATGATATAAATTAAAATGCTGTAGAAGGCTTGTAAGACAAAATTGTGGAAAACTATAAAATATAGAATAAATGACAAGAAGGATAATGGAAGGGAAAGGATAAGAAAAAGACCCAGGCACCAAGCATAACAATAGCATAGCAGGGCGCTTGGATGGCTCAGTCAGTTAAGAGTCCGACTCTCAGTTTTGGCTCAGGTCATGATCTAACAGTGTGTGAGTTTGAGCCCCGCATCGGGTTCCATGCTGACAGTACAGAGCCTGCTTGGGATTCACTCTCTCTCCCTCTCTCTCTGCCCCTCCCCTGCTTACTCCCTCTGTCTCTCTCTCAGAAATAAATACATAAAACTTAAAAAATTTTTAAAAAATAAAACAATAGCATAAGAGATAAAAAAATTTTCTGAAAAAAAATGAATCATAAATTATTAGAAATCATTAGACTTTTTAATATAAACACTGGATTCTGCTAAAAAAAATTACCTTCAAAAGTCTAAGGGAAATTCTAGCATTAAAGTCTATACTAAGTCAAATTATTAATCATAGACTAAAGATATTTTTAGGCATTCAAAGACTCAAAACTGGACGTTCCAAGTACCCTTTCTTAGGATGGTTATAGGGAATATGCCCCACTAAGAGCAATAGAGTAAATTAGAAATAAGAAGATACAGAATTCAGGAAACATGAACTCCAGGAAAGCAGTGAAGGATGACAGTAGCACAACCAATCTAGATGAATGCAGGAGACAAGGGCAGAGAAAGTTTCTCAAAGACAATAAATACATACATACATAAACAAACAAACAAACAAACTGATAGGTTATCCGATGGATTTTACCATATGGAAAGAGTACTGTGAGATGCTTTTTGAAAATATATGGAGTAGGGGCACCTGGGTGGTTCAGTTGGTTAAGCGTCTGACTTCAGCTCAGGTCATGATCTCATGATTCATGGGTTTGAGCCCTGTGTCAGGCTCCACGCTGTGTGGATCCTGCTTGGGATTCTCTCCCCCTCTCCCTACCCCTCCCCCACTCATGCTCGTTCATCTCTCTCCCAAAATAAACTTTGAAAAAATTTTTAAATATATATGGGGTATTTAGAAAGAATTAGCAATAGGTGTATAGGAAACAAAGTCATTAAACAACCAAGGCAATTTTTTATTCCAAAAAAGGAAAAAAAGTTATATAAGAAGGAAACATAATCAGAATACTTCACTTAATTAGGCAGTAAACAGTATTTATATCATCATAATGTAAACATTAGATATTAATTTACCTCCCAAAATTATATAACAGTTGAGAGGATGGAGTGAAGAGGGGAAGAAAAAGTAGAAGTATATAAAAGATAAATCCTCATCTACAAAAGCAAGATATCAATAATGTTTAAAAATGATAAAATAATAAATTGCAGTATACACATATAACTGTGAAATATACAAAATGGAGTAAAATGAAAAAGCTAAAAGAAATGGACATGGTCTCCTCTAAGGAGCAATACCTGGAGATGAGGAGGGAAGAGTAGACAGGAAACTGCTAAATTTTATGTCCTATACTTAGCTTTTTAAATCATTTGCTTATATTACCCTGACAAAAATAAAGTTAAATTGAAAAACAAAACCTATAAAGATTCCCAACTTCCTTGCACAGTCAAAATAAACTGTTGGGGGAGGTCATAGAGAGGACATGACCACCAGTTGACCTGTAAGAAGGACCTAGGCAATCAGAGGCTCCTCACCTCCCCCTCTGTCCTTGGAATGTGCATTCTGCTTGCCTTTCCTGCAACCAGAAGCTGCTCCAATGACATAGCCTTAAGACAGGGATATAGTATTGAGACCATCTGGATGGTATGCATGACTGAACTTAGTTCAGGCCTCTATTATAAACTTCTAAGATTCTGGCAGGTGGATGCAGAGATCTACATCTTGTGGCTGCCCAAGACAAGCCTCATACATAAGTTCTTCTGCTTATTAAATCTGCCACCTACCAATCTGGAGCAGACTGCCTCTTACTTCAGTCTCACAGCTCTCAGTGTACAGGGACCAGCTTCGGATCACACCTGGGAAACTCCAGAACTTGCCAACCAGCATAAACTGTTTGTTACTCAAATTACAAAAAGGGGAAAAAGCATGAACTGCAGATTCAAGCAGAGGTATGACTAACGTGACTTAATAGCTATATATGACTTTGGTCAACATTTTTCGCTATTACAGTATATCATGTGAAACAGGATTCATAACTTTCTCATAGGATTGTTGGGAAACTAAAATAAGATACTGACTATGGTACCCAACAGAGCCCAAGCCCAGTATATAATTGAGGCTTGATAAATGTTAGCCATTGTTATCGTTAGTCTGATCTTCAGGAACTTCCATTATTTCACCCTTCTTTTCCAATCTCCATTTATTTTCTCTCTCTACAACCTGACATGGCTTTTCTTTTGCTTTAGCCACACCTCCTTTCCCCATACTTGTTACTGACTTTGTGCAAACTTCTATCTCCAACTGGATAAGTTTTGTCCAAATCTTTTTTCCAAAACTCTACATGCATCATTCCTTTGAAACTCACTTCTTCTCAGTGTATCTTCTGGACTTCTAAATATAAGGAACATGGGTTCTGTGGCAATCTGATCTGAGGGAAGTGGCTAGTGGTCTTATCCTAAGCTGAGTTTGGATGGAAAACTCATTTAAAAAAAAAAATTGGATGGTGTATTTATTTAGGGTGTTTGGAAGTGAATGCTGATGGAGTTAATTGGGTCTACATCCACCTAAATCATGACTTGACATTGTTTTCTCTTCTTTCTAAAAGCTACCCCTGTGCCAACCATCACTTAACATTGTTTCCCCTTCTTTCTAAAAGGTACCCCTGTGGAACCCCACCTGATTCCTTTACTCAGAATGTCTTTGATCATCCTATATGTACCATCACATATAACACTGGGCACCTATTTAAACATTGCTTTTCTTAGGTGATCTCATCTCTTATTATCCAAGCCAATTGTGATGGTACATTAGGGCAGGTACAGCTTTCTATTTGTTTTATATAGTGCCATGACTCCTGTTGCATATCTTTCTCCAGAAATTCTTGATGACTGTTTTATTTGCTTCTTACTGATACATGCAATGAGGTAGCCCATCATATAGAGGGGGGAAAAAAGGAATTTAGGCAACTTCTTACAAAAAATCAATTATCAAGAATCCATGGGAATACACAGTGCACCCTTCAAAAAGAAAAAACATGGCTGGGAAAGTAGAAAGGAGAGAACCAAGGCAGGTAGGGGACAGCTGGGGTTTGGTTAGAGATACTGCATGAAAGGGAAACAGAATGTGTAATCAGCAAAATGGCTATATCTCTCCTTCAAGGCACTCAGGTACTGCAATAGGAATAGGGCTGGCAGCAACACCATCACTATTATTATTTAGATCTTTAAAATGTGCCCATCACTGAGCCCTGAGGCACATGTACAGAAACAAACACATGTTTCAATATTTACTCTCTAGGGCCTGAATCCATGGTGGTACAGTTGTCGATCCTCCCACAGCCATCAGGCACATGCTTGACTAAACAGATGGCCTTGCCAGGATTTTTACTTGGGTGGGAGGGTAGAGGCTTGTACAGCCAGAATTTTTAATTCAATATGTCTTCCTGAGTATATTCTCTGAAGAGTCCACCTTATAAGAACCATGTGGAATGGGGAGCACACTGAATGTTGTGGGGGGCAGCAGGGGAGAAGGAGGGTAGCAACCATCACATAGCATTTTAAAAAAACACAGAACTTAGAGACCAAAAATCTAGTTTTAAGTAATTTCTTGCCACTAAATTGCTATGTGACTGTGCAAAAATCTCTTCACTTCTCTTAGTCTCAATTTTCTCATCTGTAAAATGGGAATAATAATGTTTCTCCTGCTTACTTCTCATACTTCGTGAGGATTAAGCAAGTTTAATTTGTGCTAAAATACTGTGTAAACTGCATGTCAAAGCACCCTAGCATCTGAGACAACTCTTTTAAATCTTGTTTTTTCCAGGGGCGCCTGGGTGGCGCAGTCGGTTAAGCGTCCGACTTCAGCCAGGTCACGATCTCACGGTCCGTGAGTTCGAGCCCCGCGTCGGGCTCTGGGCTGATGGCTCAGAGTCTGGAGCCTGTTTCCGATTCTGTGTCTCCCTCTCTCTCTGCCCCTCCCCTGTTCATGCTCTGTCTCTCTCTGTCCCAAAAATAAATAAACGTTGAAAAAAAAAAATTTAAAAATTGTTTTTTCCAAAGGAGAAAAATTGATGCTTTATTTTAAAAACTTTATAAAACAATTTACTTACATAACAAAATATTTACTACCAAATATTCTTTAAATTTCCATAGTTGTTCAATATTAAGAATAACATAATTTATTTTTTAAAAAATTTAGAATTATGCTTTGAATATTTTTCAAAAGGAAATAGAATTTGGGTAAAATTTTATACAAGATAGAATTTTATTCCTACTTCAGTATTCTTGTAACTACTCTCTTTAAACTAGTGAAAGGTCTATAGGTAAACATTTTCACTGGTATAATTATTTTTAGATCATCTGTCAATTGAACCCAGAAATGAAAAGAATGAATGAGTAAAAATAGGTAACGAAGGACTAAGTGATATTAGGAAACAGCAGAGGAAAGATTATGGAAGAAAAGATTTTTTTTTTAAGAAGCACCGTTTGGAGACCATTTATTCTACAATCTGTACTCATAGTTCTATGATAATTATATCTAGAATTTAAAAATTGAAAATAGTTAATCCTCTACTGTGCCCTGAAACTGAGCTGAAACCAGATTCTTGAAAATGTTGTATGATAATGTGCATCACATATCACTCAGATGCCACAGCTGGATTGACCTGGGCTCCAGTTACTAACTTCCTGTGTGACCTTGAATAAGCTAGTTCACCTCTGCTTCCTCATCTATAAAAATGGGGAATTGGCACCTGGTGATAGTTGGAGTTTCTTCTACCTAGAACTACAGGCCATAGTAGTCAAACAAACTTCTGGGACTTGATCAGCTCACAAAATAGCAACAGCATTTATGTTCCTGCTTCATTTCTGGATGAAAAATGGATCATCCAGATGCTTCTGGTGGTTTGCTATTCGTAGACAAAAGAGCCAGTTGGGCTTTTTCCTTTAGAAGTTATATGTAGATACCCCAGGAACAGATAAGAGCCATTACAAATCATCCCATACATCTCTTCCTATACATCAGTGATATTTGGGATTAAACTGTTTGACTCTTTTGTTTTTTACCTCTGTGGCTTAACTCAACAGCCCCAGCCAGGTCAGTTTTCAACCACTCAAAAGAGTGTATCAGAAAGTGATTTTTAGGTTTATCTCCTGTAAGCCATTGAAATTTTTGAGAATGAAAACAATTCACTTACATAAATACTGTATGAAAGAGAGAAAAGATAAAATTTGGTCGTGGTATTAAAGGAACAAGTGTTTAGTGTTACTGCTAATATTAAGGAATAAATGGAGAACTTGTATCTAGTTTACATGAGTTTGATTTGAAAACTACAATATAATAATTTTTATTGAGTGTATTCCCCTAAAGTGGCTATTGAAGAGTTAAATGACAAGAAAATAAGTAAAATTTTCAAAGCAGTGTGCAGGTAGTGAGTCTCACTGAAGATGTGGTTCCCCTTCTTTTTATTCTTTCCTACCCTTCTTCTCTGTCTCCTCTCTCCATTCAGCCATGGCTTCCTGACAAAGTACCCAGACTATGTAGAATTAGGCTCCTCTGTGATACTCTGTGGATAGACTCAGGGAACAGGCAGCTGTCTGCCTGAGGTCTAGTATTCAGTCACCAGAAGGCAGTGATAAGAGCTGACACTAAGTGATGGGATTTCTATTTTCTTTTCTTCTCTCCTCTTCTATCTTTCTTGCTTTCTTTCCTTTCCAAAAAAAAAAAGGCTGGTTCTCACTGTTTGCATTTGCATTTAGCCATTTAAATCATTGTTTCTTGTCCCTCTTTTAAATTTTCAAGATAACAACCAAAAAGGATGAAAGCAGAAAGGAGAGTGACTGTTTGATAGTTGGGAAAATAGAGAATCTTTTGTTCCCAAAGAAAACTATCTTTTAAAAAATTAATATATAATATATAGAAAAGTGCATATATCATGAGCACATAGCTTGAGGAATTTTCACAAATTGAATAGAGCCATTTAGCCAATACCCAAATCAAGAAACAGAATACTAGCAGCATTCTAGAAACCCAAAGCCCTAATGCCCCTTTCTATTCCCTACTTTTCTCTTCAAGCATGACGGCTATCCTGATTTCTAACAGCATCAATTTGTCTGTATTCATATTTTATATCATTTGAATCATACCATATATGCTCTTGGTGTCTGTTTTCTTTTGCTCAATATTACATTTGTGAAGTCTTATATTGTTGTGTACAGTTTTAGATCTTAATTCTCCATGGCAGGATAGTATTTGTTTATTTTTCCTTTCTATTTTTGCTGGATATTTGGGAGGTTTCCAGTTTAAGGCTACTATAAATAGTGCTTCTATATACATTCCAGTACATGCTTTTTGGTGAATATATGTATGCCTTGATACTGGGTATATCCTGGAAGTGGAATTGCTGAGTCATATGCTATGCACATATTTGGCTTTAGTTCTATCAAACACTTTTGGAGTTGTAATGGTTTCACACTCCAGGAAAAGAACATTTTTTTTTTCTGTGCCCACAAAAAAATGATGTTCCTCTTCCTCTTCTCTTACAGTCACATTTACCTACATTCATACATGTGCTGTTCTTTTTTTTTTTTTTTAATGTTTATTTATTTTTGGGACAGAGAGAGACAGAGCATGAATGGCGGAGGGTCAGAGAGAGAGGGAGACACAGAATCTGAAGCAGGCTCCAGGCTCTAAGCTGTCAGCACAGAGCCCAACGCGGGGCTCGAACTCACAGACTGTGAGATCATGACCTGAGCTGAAGTCAGACACTTAACCAACTGAGCCACCCAGGCACCCTGTATATGTGTTGTTCTTTTATATGGAGCTTATTTGCCTTTCTTGGGCTTAATAAATTTGATAGTCTAAGCCTAATGGAGCTGTCTCTGAGAACAGAGACTAAAAATGTTGCCTATAAACCTTCACTATGTTCCTGTTTTCCTTTCTCACAACCATGACTGAAAATTAGTTTAATTTTCTTCAGTGCTGTTTTCAGAAAGCTGTAACAATATACCTAATGTTTCTAAAATCATGCAGAGTTCCATTCCCTAATTATACCAGGTTGTACTTCTCTCCATTAACTTGTTGATTTACCTAGAAACTTCATATCTGTTTCTTAAAAAAAAAATTAAAAATCAATAAGGGATAACCTTTAAAATCATATACAGGAGCTATAGCAAATAATTTAAGGGCAGAGAAAAAAGAATAATCTTTCAAGGGATATTAATGACTTCTATCAGCTTTTCAAGCCATTTGAAGCAGGAGGCAACGTTAATCCTTTGTCTGTTAATCCAAGAATTGATCATGTTTGATGGTCTCAGGAAGGATTTCAGTAAAAACTAGGTCACAAGAGCAGCTATGTTTGATTGCTTAGTCTTGAAATCTATCTAGCGTTTCTGGAATTATAGAATTCCACATGACTCTACATGCTTCTCATTCAGCCTATTTCGACTGAAGTTTTGGACCTCCATCATTACTAAAAGGCTCTTAAAGCACTCTTTTGGTTGAGTTAATTCAGGTAGATGTGTCCTCTATCAAGGTTAGATCCAATTTAAGCATCTATTCACCACGTGTTTATTGAATATCTACAATATAACATGCTGATTTATATATTTATTTTAATCAGCATGCTGGTGATTTAACATTTGGCTAACCAGACACAGCTCCTGTGTCCTATAGAATTTGTAGCCCAGTGAATAGATTAAAAAATAATAGTAAATATAAAAGCACAACTTGTGATTAAGCTATGAAGAGATAAACAGATTAAAGTAAGCATGACGAAACAAGAAGGTGGAAACTTCTTAGACTGGATGTCAGGGTCTCTGAAAGTTGATGTTTAAGCTAAGACATAAATGGTAAGAAGGAATGAGTCATGTAAAGAGCAGTGGGGGGAAGTGTTAAAAAGGAACAGCATACACAAAGGGGCCAGTGCAGTTGAAAATTGGTGGGTCAACTTTTAAAGACACGATATTCCCTCTCAATTTATTTTGAATCTATAATATGAAATTTTGATTTTCCTACATTTTTAAAAGGTAGCAAAATAGTTAATAGTCAATCATGTACAAATCTGAGAGATGGCCCTAACTGCCCTATGCTAAATACTTGTTGTTTGGCAGCAGATTTGTGGACTAGAGCTGGAAAGTGGGGCTAGAAACACAGAGTCCAAATTAAGTGGCAGAAAATATCAGTTCAATGGCATACCCAGACAGTTGACAAAGATATAGTGCTAACATAACTGAAGTCCAAAGTACTTGTCAAGAGCCAGAGCTGCAGTCAAGGGGGAAGAAGTCAAGTAATACTGGCAAGGCCAGCATTCTAAAATATCTTAAAGATTGCTGTCAAACCAATAGAGTTTTCCTATTTCTTTGTCTCCTTGGAGGAAGCAAAATGGTGTGTTAGGTTGGAACAGGTAAGGAACCAGAAGTATGTCATGAGAAGGTGGGTCAGATATTGGAAAGCACCCAAGGAGGGAGGTCACAAAACCAAACAGGAAGAAACCAAAATAATTGATATGAAACATCCAGAAGGAAGTTGGACTTGGGTAACAGAGGGGAGAGATTTTAGGCATTCATTTTACCATTTCAGAAGAGAGCTGCAGTTATAAAACAGGGACCAGGATTTTAAGAACTTAAATCTCTGCAACTTCTGTATGTTTATAATTTTTGCTATAAACATAGTAAAAAAAGACCATTTTTCCAAAACAATTGGAAGGACCACCCTTAAAATCAATAGGGCCTGGAGACATCAAAAGACTGTGAGACTAAGGAGGTAAGGAGTCTGTGCCCTACTCTATAGCCAAGCTCGGAGTGAAACAGATATCTAAGAGTGGCTATAGCTACAGAAAGAAAAACAGGAGAACACAGAGAGCAGCTTTGGAAACCTTGCAGCTGAGTGGCAGAAGGGTCTATATGAGGTTCCCTGACATTTGGTGACTAGATATGAGGTTGATTCCACTTGGACTCATGCTGAGTCCCCTAAGAGGTATAGTTGCAAGCTCGGGGATCCAGGAATGCAGGTGAAAGGAAGCATAATTGGGCCAGGTAGATGCTGTGGTAACCACCATCCCATCTTCAGATGAATTAGCTTACTTAAACCTGAGCTAGGGAAACTCCAAGAAGAAAGTCTTCAGAACCTTGCTTCTAAGAGGGTGATCCATGGATCAGCAGCAGTGGCTTCCCCTAGGATACTGTTAGCAATTCAGAATCTCAGGCCCCAGACCTACTAAATTAAAATAATGTTTTAATATGACCCCCAGGTGATTCCTATATAATTTAAAGTATGAAAAGCCCTGGTCTAGGACATCCCTGGAGAATCCAAAAGAGCATTACAGACTATATAAAAAGAAGACAGGAGAAGGAGGCTAATATGAGGAACTGGAGGCAGATAAGGAGTTGAAGTTTGAAACAAAGCTAAAGGTGCCTGAGTGGCTCAGTCGGTTAAGTGTCTGACTCTTGATTTTGGCTCAGGTCCTGATCTCACAGTTTGTGGGATCAAACACTGCGTCTGGCTTTGCACTGACAGCATGGAGCCTGCTTGGGATTCTCTCTCTCTCTCTCTCTCTCTCTCTCTCTCTGCCCCTCCCCTACTCAGGCTTTCTCTCGCTCTCTCTCTCAAAATAAATAAACTTTTTAAAAGGTTTAATAAAAATTAAAGATAAAAAAAGAAATAAAAAAAGAAACCATGTTAGCTAGACTCGGGAAAACCTGAAAGTAGAGAGCCAATGCTACTGCAGGGGGCAGGATGACACCTCTTAGTGAGAACAGATTCCTTTCCTTGGCCAGCAAAGCAGGCAAGAGTTAAAAAAAAAAAAAAAAATCAGGCAGCTCTAAAGACCCTGTCAGGAAAAGTTCCAAAGGCAGTGTTTGGGCCTACAGATAGAGAACTAAGAGAAGTTTACCTGGCTATGAAGAACCAGAGAAAAATTGGTGACGGGCTCTGTTACCAGACAAAAAAAAGATGAGAAACAGAAATATGGAGAGTCCAAAAACGGCAAATGGCAGCATTTCATCAAAAGAAGCCAGCTCAACTTACACCAAAAGATCTCCAATTATGCAGAATAAAGAGATCTGTTTGCTTTTCTTTGTTCCTTTTAACAAACAGCAGTTCTGTGGAATATTCCTATGAAGACTAGGTCCCATTTCATAAAAGCAAATTATGAAGAAATCTTACAGAGGTCAGAAAGGTCCACTATGAATATTTGACTTCTCCTTGCTTATTCAGCTTTATATCCTACTTGGCTTCACTCTATACTTTTTCACTCCATACTCCAAACCTAGCAATACTGAAGTAGGTTTAGATCCAGAATTTTCTATGCACTCTAATATGTAAAAGAGATGCTATGTGGTAGTGGAAAGAAAACATATTACACTTCTAAAGGATCTTAAATTATTCTTGAAGCTTTGAAAAGGCTGTATTTTTTTTCCTCCTTATTTACTTACTTATACTAACAGCTTTATTAAGATACAATGCACACATCATAAAATTCACCCTTTTAAGGTATACAATCCATTGGTTTTTTGTTTTGTTTTGTTTTTAGTACATTCACAGAGTAGTGCCACTGTCACTGCTATCTAATTTTAGAATATTTTCATCAGCCCAAAAAGAAACCCCATCTCCATTAGCAGTCATTGTCTTTGCCTTTCACCCAAGCGCTTGGAAACCGCCAATCTATTTGCTGTCTCTATGACTGACTTTTTTTTGGACATTTCATATAATGGAATCATGTTGCATATGGCCTTTTGTGTCTGCTTTTTTCATTTAATATAGTGTTTTCAAGACTTATCTGTGTTGTAGTATGTATCAGTGCTTCACTCCTTTTATGGCCAAATAATATTTCGTTGCATGGATACACCATGTATTCTTTATTCATTCATTAGCCATTGGATATTTGGATTGCTTCCTCATTTGAGTTATTATGAATAATACTGCTCTGAGCATTCGTATACAAGCTTTTATGTATACTATGTTTTCATTTCTCCTGGGTATATAGTTTGGAGTCGGATTTGTGGGTCATATGAGAACTTTATGTTTGACCTTTTGACTTACTGCCAAACTGTTTTCCAAAATGAGTGCACCAGTTTCACAATCCCATCCACAACATATGAGAGTTTCAATTTCTCCACATTTTTGCCAATATGTATTATTTTCATTATCTGTCTTTTTTATGATAGCTATGTTATTGAGTGAGTATGAAGTGGTATCTCATTTTGGTTGTTACTTGCATTTTCCACATGATTGATGATGTTAAGCATCTTTTAATGTGCTTATTGGCCATTATTGTGTATGTATTCTTTGGAGAAATGTCTATTCAAATCCTTTACCCATTTTTAAATTGGATTATTTATCTTCCTACTATTGAATTGTACAAGTTCTTTACATATTCTGGATACAATCCCTTTAACAGATACATGATTTCAAATATTTTCTCTCATCCTCTGAGTTGTCTATTCATTTTCTTGATGATGTCCTTTGAAGTACAAAAGTTTTTATTTTCAATGAAGTCCTACTTATTTTTATTGTCATTGAACATGCTTTTGGAGTCATCTCTAAGAAATCATTGCCTAATCCAAGATCACAAAGATTTACTCCCATGTATTCCTCCAAGAGTTTCTTTTTATTTATTTAAACCAAGTTAGTTAATATCTAGTGTAATAATGGTTTCAGGAGTAGAATTTAGTGATTCATCATTTACATATAACACCCAGCGCTCATCCCAACAAGTGCCCTCCTTAATGCCCATCACCCATTTAGCCCATCCCCCCACCCAACACCCTTCCTATAACCCTCAATTTGTTCTTGGTATTTAAGAGTCTCTTATGGTTTGCCTCCCTCTCTGATTTTATCTTATCTTATTTATCTTATTCCTTTCCCCTATCTTCATCTGTTTTATTTCTTAAATTTCACATATGAGTAAGATCATTTGATATTTATCTTTGTCTGACTGACTTATCTCACTTAGCATAATATATTCCAGTTCCATCCATGTTGTTGCAAATGGCAAGATTTCATTCTTTTTGATTCCTGAGTAATACTCCATTGTGTGAATATCCATTCATCAGCCGATGGACATTTGAGCTCTTTCCATAATTTGGCTATTGTTGATAGTGCCGCTATAAACGTTGATAGTGCCCCATGCATTTTTGTGTAAAAGTCTGGATTTTCTGCTAAGCACGTAAGAACAGAGTTAGAGGCATCATTTCAAGATGAATTTTGTACCCTGAGGATAAAAGTAAGGTTTCACCAGATTTCACTAGTAATTATATCTTTTATAATTATTTGTTTGGATAATTACTAAGAGGCCATCTTTTCATCTTTGTGTTTACAGCACTCAGCATTATTCCTACACAAAGAAGGTATACATTTCATATCACTTGGATACATGAATAAATGAAAGAATTGCCTTGGCTCAGAGGCTCATACAGGATTCCTATAAAGGCAGGAGTCAGTCTCCAATTTGGTCCAAAGCCAGAACGTAAAACAAACAAAGAAATAAACAGAAAAGTATTCCTAGAGTAGAGACGCAATCAGGCTGAGAAGAAGGAAGATTCAGCAATCAGCCCTGACTTTTCCCTGTTAGTCTGAAATTTCCAGCTATTTCGAGAAGTAGCTATTTTAATGACACTAAAACTTAACAGGTCCCCTTCAAAATATTACACCTTCGTAAATTCTCTTTTATCTAATTATATATGTGTCCTTAATCTCCCCTTACTCATAACCTCAAATATACTTTTTTACTTTTCTTTGTTCCATATGCACATCCTGGTACAAAGTTCTATGGCTTGTTTTACTAAATGTCTTTCATTTCTCTTTTCCTATCTGAGCCCATAGTCATACTTGTACAGGCCCTAATCACTTCACCTTTATATCATCACAATATCCTCCTGGCTGGACTTTTTCCTCTGGCCTTCAATTCTTCCTGGCACAGCATTAAAAAACAACAACAGCAGCAGCAACAACAACAACAACGACGACGACAGCAACAACAAAACCTTTTCATCTTGTAATTCTCTTGCTTAAAAACCACCAATTTCTTCTAATTGCCTATTGACTCAAATACAGATGGAGAGGTAGATAGTGTGTGTATTAATATTTCCTCAGTTCTTAGTATTCTCTGCTTGGTGTAAGTCAGATTGATAGCCTTACCATTTTCCTTCCCATTCTTGATAATTCTTATTTTTGTTCACCCTTTAAGGACTTTTTCCTTTGCCTGAGTGGCTGTCAACATCTCCCCATCAATTCATGGCCATAATCCAATTAAAATCAGATTCAAGATTTACTTGGTACAGTTAAGCCTAAGACACACTAATGATAACCTTGATTTTCATTTTCATGTACTATCATATATACACATATACACACATCCATATATAAATGTATATTCATTGGATTATATGTAATTCTTTTTATATGTTAATATTATTTATTTTATCTTTCAAACTAATTTATATAAAATTAAGGGACTTTGTCACTTTAATGTTTCATCAGTATAGACTGAAATTATACATAAACTATATTATTATTCATATTTTTAGAAGAAATAAATGAATAATTTTGCTTTGAGATATTGATATTGCCACTTATTTTTCTTTGTGGATAACTTGATTCATTTACCTGTGAATTCATTCATTCACTCATCAATCACTTATTGAATACCTTTTGTTCTGAGCCCTGAAGTGAGACCAGGAGACCAGGAATAAGACACAGTCACTACCATCAAGGAGTTTATACACCTGTGATGAAGACAGACAAAACAAAACAAAACAAAAACAAAAACAAAAACAAAACGTAGATAATTGCTATTATATCAGACACCTGGAATTGTCACCTACTTTTTTTTAGTAATTCTCCCCTTCCCCACCCACATAGTCAAAGAAGACAGTATTACCTACTCTAACTTCTCAAGATAATTGATCCATCAGTAAGCAATTGACTCATGAGTATTTTGCATTTTTACTGAGGCAATGATTCTTCAGATTAATGGAAAAAGGTTATGTTTCTCTCAGTTTTATTTGGTGTCCAGCAAAACAACAGCAATTAGAATGAGTAACTCACCAGTGGTGATATTGGTCTAAAAAGAGTGACTAGAAGAGATTTATTCTGATTTATTTTTAAGATTTCTTCTCCATTGATCTCAAAGAACAATACTCTGAATAAAATCACTTAAACTGAATTGTTTTAAACTGGATGAGCAGGAGACTTCTAAATAGCCTAGTAATTGAGATAAGCAAGACTGTATAATTTAACTCTAGATACTTAGGAATTATTTTATTTGTAATTCAGTAAATTCTGTCTTTTTGTCTTCCCTGGTGGTCTATGGTGAGTGACCCCTATATGGTTTTCAATTACTGAATTTCTTATAATATCATCTTTGTTCCTTCTCATTTATGTTCTTCACCAGAATCTGGTTTCTCTTGGTTCCCTACTGGAACATACATTTTAGTATTGCCACAGTTTATGACATTCTGACACCACAGGTTCAGATACACATCTATTTGGTAAGATGAGGTAAAGAAAAAACATTCATAGTGACTTTGATAAATGAGAAAATAGAACAACAAGATGAAATTCAATAAAGAAAATTTAAGTTGATTTGTAAAGGAGAGGAACAAAAATATAAATGCAAGGTAGGGACCAAATACTGTGCAACTGCATAGAGTTGCAGCTAATACAATGATTTCTGAAGGGAAGAAGAGGGGAATTAATTGCATTCAAACTTTTATATACTAAAAAAAAATTTAAAAGACTGTGGTCACCAGTTATTTTCCACTGGTGAAAGGAAGAAGAAGAAAGAAAGAAAGAAAGAAAGAAAGAAAGAAAGAAAGAAAGAAGTAGGCAGAGAGAGAGGGAGGGAGGGAGGAAGGAAGGAAGGAAGGAAGGAAGGAAGGGAAAAAATGCCTTAGATTAAAGAATATTATTTTGGGGGGCACCTAGGTGGCTCAGTTGGTTAAGCATCTGACTCTTGATTTTGGCTCAGGTCACAATCTCTTGGTTCATGAGTTGGAGCCCAGTGAGGCTCCATGCTGACACTGCAGAGTCTGCTTGGGATTCTCTCTCTCCCTCTCTCCTTGCCCCTTCCCCACTTGCACTCTCTCTCTCTCTCTCTCTCAAAATAAATAAATAAACATTTTAAAATATATATATTATTTTTGGTTGTATACCAGCAAGGCTCTTTACTATCAGTGAGATTAAATACTAAGATGGGTTCCTGAGAGAGACTGAGGACTCTCTAGTCATTCAATTACTATTTCTTGCTAACCCTGGGAAATCATCATAAAGAAAACATAAAATTTCCTGAGCTGGAGGATTGAGTTCTTTGCTTCCTTAAAGAAAGACTGCTGAACAATTTTTCAGCATTCTCCCTGATGTAGAATACTTCCAAAAACATGATTAAGAGAAACTCAGCATTCTAGAAAATGATTAGAGCTGTATATTGAATTGATTCCAGGCTATACACTGTCTTTATAAATAAGCAAGCAAACAAACAAAACCAAATAAGAGGTACTTATACCTTTCTCCTAATTTTAAGTTTGACTCAAAGGTTTGTTGACCTCTACGACTAGCTGTGATTTGGAGAAATGGTTTCTATTTTATACCAGCATCCCCCTCATTCACTATTCATGACAGCTAACATTTTCTATCATTAAGTTCAGAATGAAGATTAAAGATAGAAATAATTCACTCTAATTAGCATAACAACCGAATCAAAATGTCCTGTCTTATAGTTTCTAAAACATGCCCTTGTGAACCTATGTTCTATCCCAGAATCTAAATTCCTTTTCTTCTCCTGCTCCTACCACATTGTATCTTAATTATCACCCTAAAGTATCCTGAATTCTAGAAATGTGAACCCTGTGATTGCATTCCTTGACCCAGAGGCCATAAGAGGAAAACTTTTGAGGAATGCCAAGGGAAAGACATTCAGAAAAATGAGAGATGACTTAGCTAGCAAAGCAATACTGACATTAACTCTAATAGCAAAACCCCATGTTCTAAATATGAGCTGCCCAGTAGAAATATAATGTGGACTACATGTATTATTTTAAAACTACTGATGGCTGGGGCGCCTGGGTGGCGCAGTCGGTTAAGCGTCCGACTTCAGCCAGGTCACGATCTCGCGGTCCGTGAGTTCGAGCCCCGCATCAGGCTCTGGGCTGATGGCTCGGAGCCTGGAGCCTGTTTCCGATTCTGTGTCTCCCTCTCTCTCTGCCCCTCCCCCGTTCATGCTCTGTCTCTCTCTGTCGCAAAAATAAATAAACGTTAAAACTACTGATGGCTACACTAAAAAAAAAATGAATAAAACGTATTTTAAAAATATATTTTACTGAACCCAATATACCCATAATATTATCATTTCAGCATGCAATCAATACAAAAACATTAATGAGATATTTTACATTCTTTGAAATCTGGCTTGTATCTAATGCTGATAAAATATTTCAGTTTGGACTAACTACATATCAACAGCTCAAAATATGCCTAGTGGCTACTCCAATATATTGGACAGAGAAGTTCTAGATCACATATCCAACTTTGATTGCAAGGAAAGGAAAGAGCAAACAAGGAAAGGTTGAAACATCTGTGTGGTATTTGCTAGCACTTCTCTAATTCTTTCCCTTCTTACCATATAGGAGAAAATACTTTGAGAGGACATTGGACAGGGCATTGTCAAGTTTTGTCTTAAATGCCCTTTTCTCGGTCCCACCTGATCATTCTATAAAAATTGCAATTTCTCCCCATCCTATATTTCTGATCCCCCTTACACTGTGCTCTTTATTCCATAGCATTACAACCTTCTAATATACTGTGTTATTTATTTATTTTATTTATTGTCTTTCTCCTATATAGAATGTCAGAGAAGAGGAAAGCAGAAATATGTGCCTGCTTAGGTCACTAAGGTAATCTAAGTAACTGGACAAGTACCTCATATAGTAGGTCCTTTAAGAATAGCTGATGAATATTGGAGGAATGGGTAGAACTCTAAAGCTTGCAATGTTACAAATGAGAACATTGGAACCTAGAGATGTAAACTGACTTGTCAGGATCCAACAGGCTGGTCAATGGCAGATCCAGCCCTAAGACCCAAGTTTTTGAACCACTTATCTAAAGCTTTTTATACTATTCCATGTGTAAAAAGACAGAAAGGCAGAAAAATAATTCAGTTATTAGATATGAAATACAAATTATGGTATTAATAGTGCAACAAATCTTTGTTGGATCATGAGTTCCCAGAGGTCAGAGACTGTCTTATACAGTTTTGAACCTTCCTTCCCACCCCCATATTTGCAAAGAATATTTTACATTCTGTAGGTGCTAAATTAATAAAAGAATGAATGGTCAGTGGTATCCGGCTTGTGACATAATGTGTGATTTTCTTTTACTGGGAAGACAGTGGAAAGAAGTTACTGTGTTCACCACAGAAGATTATTAGCTTTTTGTCATGGCCTAAAGAGTTGAGAATGAGGTTAACATCTTCTGCTACTATTAGCAACTAGCCTCTGGAACTCAAACAATAAAATCCAAGAAAGGAGAAGAATATTCCAGAGGCAGGTTTTAACAACTAGTTTCTAATTCTCCTCAAAGTTCTGTCAGGGACACAAGTATTGCTAGTTGAAATCAACTTTGATATTTAGGTGTCTGAGAACTTGAATTAACTGTGACATTTAGATTTCTGAGAATCTCGCTTTTCATACTAACATCAATGTGGTGATGACAAAATGCAGCTGACCAAATGAGCAACAAAAACTGCCCATTGAGGGCACCTGGGTGGTTCAGTCAGTTAAGCATCCAACTTTGGCTCAGGTCATGATCTCGTAGTTGATGAGTTTGAGCACCACATTGGGCTCTCTGCTGCCAGCACGAGCCTGCTTCAGATCCTCTGTCTCCCTCTCTCTCTGCCCCTTCCCCACTTGTGCTTTCTCTTTCTCAGAAATAAAAAAAAAACATTAAAAAAAAAAAGCTCCCCATTGTATGTACCTGTAATAAAACACAGCTCCTGCCATAATGTGATTATATTCATGAGATTTTTATGTAATAAAATATAACCCTCTTTTAATAATGTTCACAACATCCTTAATCTTTAGATACCTCTGGTAGAATGCAAAGACACAAGTGTCACTTTCCTACATTAGAAAAGGAAATGAAGATGGAGAAAGACATCCGTTGGTTATTCAGCAAGTTTGCAGCCAGATCACAAATCAGGATTTCTGCACTTTAAAGACACCTAAAAAAGACTTTGGATAAGAGTCTATGAAACTTTCATATCTGTTTGAACTAAAAGGTCATGTCTTTATTTAAAAGTAACACTAGCCAGAACTCTGAGAAGTCCTATTTGCATAGGAAATCTACAATCAAAAGTTTACAGAAACATACTATTGGCATCCTAGTAGCTTGCTCAGCTTGAACATATGCTATCTGATCCTTTTTTAGATTCATAAAAAAAAACAGTGCTGGAACTTTGGGTGCAGCTTAAAGTACAAACCTAGGACAACTGGGAGCAATGCCCCTATGATTGAATTGAAATTTGGAGAATTTCAGTAACTTTGAAAAAGATGGTGAGCATCTCACATTTTTTTTTAATTTTAAGGTATTCTTTAAGAGACTACAGATGAAAAGCTATCAAAATTAATTTTTCAGAATAATTTGATTAGACATGTCAAAATGTTTTAATTTGCCATAGTTAGGGTCCAATACAAGGGAGACAGTCTTCAGAGGCTAATGTTTCCTGAACTGGTAGTATTTTATTATCAGGCAGATGCATCACAAATACATTTTGAGTTTCCATCTATGGATTCCAGCCTATGTTAATCTGATTCTGAAACCTGCAGTTGGAGTTAAGAAAAGAAAAAATGGTCATGAGGATCAGAAGAATAGGTTTAAATCCACTCAATCACTTGCAGTACAACCTCAAGAAAATCATTCAACTTCTCTGAGCCTTGGATTTTTCATCCAAAAAAAAATGTAAGGAAGAAAATTCTAGATGAAGAGAATCTTATGAACAGAGCCCTGGAGGTAAAGGTGACAGAAGATCCTGGGCTTGACTAGGGCAGATGTTACATATTAAATTTTTAAAAAGAGGTGACATGGATAAAATTAGATAAGTAGAGCCAGAATAAAGATGTGGACTTAATTCAATGGGCCATTAGCAGTCAGAGTAACATGAAGAAAGGGTGTGTAAAAGATTGGTTAAGGGTGGTGGCAGAATGTATCAGAGAGCAAAATGCCTGGAATTAGGAAACCTCCCCAGAAATGAGTTGCAATAATTTATATGTGAGGTGAGGAGATCTGAAGTAGCACTGTGGTGGAGAGAATGGAAAAAAATCAGTAGGACTTGGTGAGTCTTCCTCATATTTATATACGAAAGGAAGAGAAGGATGAGTCAAAGATGACTACAAGATTTAAACCAGGGTGGTGGCAAAGACAATGATGTAATGCACAGAGAAAGAAGATGAGAGAGGAAAAAAGTTTCCAAGATGTTAAATTAGAAACTGGTGATGGAAAGCCATCCATGGGGAAATATTAATTGAGCTTTTGGTGTGTGAACCTGGTGGTGTGGATATATCCAGATTAAGTATGATAGTTGAAGCCATTGGAACAGATGAGCTCCCCTGGTGAATGGAGAAAAGAGAAAGCAAAACTCAGGATTTAGGCTGGAAACTTGGAGAATTAAATGCAAAAATATATGTAAAGTACTCAGCAAAGTAGAAAGCATATTGTAAGAGATCAATGATGGCAGATTTTACTATACTTAAGAACCCACAGATTTAAAAGATAAGGCAAACAAAGAGCTTTCAAAGGAGAGAGGCATGCATGGTGAACTAAAGTAACCTGGCTCTCTGATTGAAAGTGTGGCCTTCATGGTAAGGGACTCAGACCTCAGTGCAAGGGTACCTCAAGGCTCCCAAGGATCATCTTTCACAAAACTCCTTACCAACTATAAAAAATAATTTAACATTAACAATTTTGTTAGTGGGTTGAATTCCTGAGAAGTATATTAATTGATGATTCAGGCATTAGCTGGAAGTTATATAAAATGTGACCCTCAGATCTATCCTTTTTTTTTAAAAGCAAGAGTTTATAAAAATCTACCATTATTCTTCTCTTAGTTATGTGTGGGTCAAACTATTCTTGCCTGGGTTGAATTCATGGGCAGTTAGTATCAACTGGAACAGGACTTCAACTTTGTTGTATCCCTCCAACTTCATGGCCACTTGACTTCAGCTCTATACATCTGGACAGCTCTTTCATTAAGCATCTCTAACCTGAGGCCTCTTAAATAACAGAGTATCCATGGCATATACTCTTTGAAAATCATCCATCTATTCGTTAACTCTGATCCATGCACAATGTCACTCATAGTCAAAAAAAGGAAGTTCTGAAAAAGAGTAAGTCAATGAACAGATAGGGGAGTGGAGGCAAAATGAATAGTGAGGTCTAAAGAGATACAGGCTGTTAATAAAATGCCACAAAGCATTTAACTCTTCATCAGTCTTCATAAACTCTCTCCACTTTATAGCAGAGAAGACAATTAGATATGTAGGCTACTCAATCATA
This sequence comes from Puma concolor, assembly GCF_028749965.1. Classification (NCBI taxonomy): domain Eukaryota; kingdom Metazoa; phylum Chordata; class Mammalia; order Carnivora; family Felidae; genus Puma; species Puma concolor. The sequence continues at coordinate 93,210,080 of NC_141675.1, forward strand.
ATTTCTGAATTCAAGAAGAAATTAATGGTTCTAAAAAAAAGAAGAATTTTTCTACTTTTCTTGTATCAATCCAGCATGAGCACAAATGTATCTCTTAAGGCTGGGGGGAGATAAAGGGAGGGAGAATATGATTACTGCCAGAACAAGCTCAACAGACAGGAACAGAAAAGAATTTTACTGGCAGAAATTAGAAATTGTTCTTTCTCACTCCACCAACACATAAGTAATAAACGCAGAACTACCTTCTGCTGCCTTTATAAGCTGTGTTACAAAAATGATGCCTCAAGGGATACAAGTAGAATCTGCCATGCAATAGAACTGCACCACCCCACCTAGCACACCTGAAACTATTCTAAAAATATTTAATTTTTCTCATAATATTTTTATATATATCCAATAGTCTAAGTTAGTTTGTAAATGAGGCCGAAACTTTTTGGCCATGGGCCTTTGCCAACTCTCCAGAACAGATTGAAAAGTGAATGATGCAATCTTTAGAATAAAAACCATCACACACTCACACACACACACACACACAAATTAAGTGAGTATTCCCTGTATGAAACATGTAATGTTTCAGAGGGTACCAGACATGTGTAATGTGATGTTAAATGAGACTCTGTCTGACTTTGGCTGAAGCCCCTCAGGTAATAAATGCCAACCATTTCTACATTCCAAAGTGAAGTGCTAGATTCCCTAAGCAGGACTTGCTGTCTTATAACCATTGGTTGATCACCCATTTTCTAGCTAGAAAAATAAGTTTGAAGATGCTTATACAGTTTTTGGGAGATTGAGGAAAGGATTTCTTCTAGTGAGTATAGAAGGGTGGTAGTATTTTCTTTCCCCATCATGCCTATCTTGCATCAACATGGAGCCCTGTATTACACCTCAAGCCCAGTAAGGGAGTGTCAAGGAGAACATCAGAGGTCATTTTGTGTCTCCAGATCAACTGTGAGAAATTTAAAGGATTTGAGATTGTTTGAGGTAACCTGAGGCAGCAGAATAGACCACTATAGCTGACAGGTAACTGTATCCCCGCTGACAACAGAGCTAAGGTGCTTGTTTGCTATGAGTTGGTTGTGGACAACACAGGAGAGAGGCTGCTGACCTGCAACTGGTTAGAGTAGTGCCCAGGAGAGTTTTCTGTGAGGGACAAGACAACTTTCAGCCGAAGGAAGCTCAGAAATATCAATGGTATAAAAGTTGTGGGGATGCAGATAGGGATTGTTAGCATGTAGGGAAAAGGGCTACAATTGAGTATCCACCAGAGGGATCTCTGAGGAAGCCACAATGCACCAGTAGAGAGTGTGCTTGCATCTCTGCCCCCATGAGAGGAAATTAAGACCACTTCAGTGGTACTAGTCAGATTTTTGCTGTTCCACACCTCTCCTGCCTCCCCACACTTCAATAGTAAAGGAACAAGCACAAGCCCAGTGAGTGGGGCAGAAGTAAAGGAAACAATCCACACCCACCTGCATAGCAAGTTTCCAGTTGAAGCAGATCCAAGTTAGGGGAAAGAAGATTTAACTGAATGAAGTTCAGAATTTTTACTATTACACTGGCCAAGACATATTAATTACTAAACTAAGACTGTTTTAGGAATTCAAATGACCAGAGGAAACAAGATTTTATTATCTAATTGTAAGCATCTAAACTACGAGGTTTGCCCAAGATTCCACTTGGGAACAGAAGAAGATGTAACCAACAGAGTGCAGGCTGTGAAGGAAAAGTACAAACTTGTCTTCATATTTCACCCTACTTTTTTCTGTATGCCCACACTCCTACTGAAAGGACAGGCCCTAGAGAGACATGTTTTGCCCCATTGTGACTCCATTTAATTCCCAATTCCTGGCCATGGTTAATTAGACGAGGGAAGGGTATCTGATCAAACTCAGTCAAACAATAGCTCAGCCAGAGACCTGTGACATTCCTTTGAGCAAAAAGATAAGTCAAATAGTTTCATTGCATGAGAACACAAGAAAAAGAAGAGAATGAATATACTTAATCATTGGAGTTGAAATTAAAATATCATTCATTCATTCAACACATATTTAGTGAGGGCACTAAATGCTATGTTTTAATAAAGTATAAGAAACATAAAGTCCTTGTTCTGAAGGAGCTAACATTCTAGGGGGGGAGCAGACAAAAAGCACTTTAAAAAATTAGATAATGACAGATTATTATTGTTGTGAACAAAGTAAATAGGATATTTGAATAAGGAATAGCAAGGAGGAGGGACCTATTCTAGATAAGATGGTCTGAGAAGGGCTTGCTGGGTGTGATATCTAAACTGAGACCTGAAAAATGATATAGATCCAGATTTGTGAAGAGTCAGGGAAAGAGTGTTCCAAACATAGAGAAAAGCAAATGCAAAGGCCCTGAGGAAGAAAATTGCTCAGCACATTACCAGAACTGACAGACGGCCAAGGCAACTAGACAAGAGTGAGAAAAAGGGAAAGATGATCTCAGGGAGAAAGACAGGAGGCAGACTATGCTGAAACTGGGAGGCCATAGTGAGTCAGTCTCACCTAATGAGATAGAGTTGAGACCAGTGTGGACCATGTGAAATATACTTTTAAAAAATGGCAAAGACTGAAGAGTAACTATGAGTTATCTAGTAAAAATGATAGCTAATGATAATTAAGTTCTTTCATGCATGTCAATGTATTAAATTAGAGATCAACAAACTTCCTAAAAATAGCTGGGTAGTAAGTATTAGAAACTTTCTAGTCAATGCAGCTTTGATCACACTATTCAATTCTGTTGTTTTAGTCCAAAGACAGCCATAGAAAATATGTAAGTGAATTAGCATGGCTGTGTATCAATAAAACTTTATTTATGGACACTGAAATTTGAATTTCCTATGGTTTTCATGTGTCAGGAAATATTTCTTTGATCTTAAAATAATTTAACAATGCAAAAATAATTCTTTACTTATGTAATTTAAAAAAGAAAAGTAAGGGGTGCCTGGGTGGCGCAGTTGGTTAAGCGTCCGACTTCATCCAGGTCACGATCTCGCGGTCCGTGAGTTCGAGCCCCGCGTCAGGCTCTGGGCTGATGGCTCGGAGCCTGGAGCCTGTTTCCGATTCTGTGTCTCCCTCTCTCTCTGCCCCTCCCCTGTTCATGCTCTGTCTCTCTCTGTCCCAAAAATAAATAAAAAACGTTGAAAAAAAATTTTAAAAAAATAAATAAAAAAGAAAAGTAAGATTGGCCTACAAGCCATAGTTTGCCAACTACTGTTCTACATGCTTTACTTATGATTAACTCATATAATACTTTCATAGAAAAGGAAACTGAGGCAAAAATTCTCTCAGGACTTAGAAATTAGCAGAAACAAGAGAATCTCGTTTCAGATTACATGGTATTGATTTTGCAATTCTGCCTGATGCTAATAAACAACAAATTTAACATATTCAAAAGAAACATTCTGGAATGGTGGAGCAAAAATCCATCCCTCCATAAAAATCAAAGAGAGAAAACTAGCAAAAGAATAGTCAAAATCAACTTTTTCAGAACTTTGGAAATTAAGTTTAAAAAAATGGTCAAATCTTGATAAGAACAGTGGGTTTTGTGATGTTTTAACTTGCCTTATTCCTATCCCCCTCTTCCCAGTTCCTCAGTAGCCTTGAAAATTAACAGCCTTGAAAATGCATTAGCTGTTAAAATCAGTAGCCTAATAGCCACTGGAGGGAGACAAAATGGTGTGAAGCAGCTCCATATCAAAATAATCATTATTTGAGTTGTTTGACAGCTGCCTGGGAACCTCAAATCATAGGCTTTTATTTGATCTGTCTCAAAGTTCATTCAGTGTATACAGCCTTTCCCCAGGAATATTTGTCAAAAACAATTGGTAATTGTTTAATGTCACAACTGCCTGAAGAGGAGATAACTGTTGGCAAAAATAAGCTGACCAAAATACTATAAAAAAAAAAAACAAACAAACCACTAGAGAATGAAATACCCATGGGGGCTGTGAGAAAGCTCCAACATATTGCTAGAAGTCTAGATGGCTATACACACGTGCACTGTGTGCATGCCCAGGAAACACTTAAGAAGGCCCTAATCTCTTGATTCTGGCTGACAGTGAGACTCTACATGAGCAGGAAGTGAAGGATAAGGCAGAACTGCAAACTACAAGAGAGTTGAAGTGTGCCCAAATATGCATAGAGTCCGTCAACAAAAGTGAGGAGACATTGCTTTAAAGCATTTAAGAAAATCACTGTGCAATCATTAGCTGACTTCCAAGATACCCAAGCAGAGGCTTCAGTGATGGAACATGACAAAGAATGCATAATTTACAGAATTAGTTCAGAAAAATTACTAACAAAAAAAAATAGCAGCAATGGCAATAAGGGCAAAAACATCAAACCCTAGGAAAGGGGGGCAATTTGATATCCAGAGTTGTCACATTAGATTATTTAAATGTCTAGTTATCAAGAAACAAGTAAGATACATGCAAAGAAACAATAAAAACAGTCAGTAGAAACTGTCCCTGAAAAAGCCTAGACATTGGACTTTCTAAACAAAGACTCTATATCAGCTATTATAAATATGTTCAAAGATCTAAATGAAACTGTCTAAAGAACTAAAGAAAAATATGAGAACAATGTCTTACCAAATAGAGAATATCAAGAGATATGTTATGTTTTTTAAAGCAAATATAGATTATAGAGTTGAAAAGTACAATAACTAAAATGAAAATTTTACTACTATGTCTCAACAGCCATAGGTCAACTGATATCATCCAGTTTATAGCATAGGAAAAAAATAGAATGAAATAAATTAACTGTGGGACATCATCAAACATATCAACATACGCATAATAGGAGTCCCACAAGGAGGAAGATAAAGGGGTAGAAAGAATATTTGAAGAAATAATGGCTGAAAACTTCCCAAATTTGATGAAAAACATTGATCAACACATCCAAGAAACTCAAAAAAACCCAAGAAGGAGAAGCTCAAGGAGTTCCACACTAAAACACATCACAATCAAACTGGTGGAAGACAAAGACAAAGAATCTTGAAATCAGTAAGACAAGCAACATATCATGTACATGAGTGCCACAATAAGATTAACAGCTGACTTCTTATCAGAAACCATGGAGGGCAGAAACAGTAAGATGATGTATTCATCTAAAAGAAAACCAGTCAAGAGAATTCTACATCCAGCAAAATTTTCTTTTAAAAACACAAATTAGGGCATTCCCAGATAAACAAAACCCAAGAGAATGTATCACTAACATATCTGCCTTATAAGAGATACTAAGGAGAGAACTTTGGGCTAAAATAAAACAATACTGGACAATAATTCAAATTCACAAGAAAAAACAGAAAGAACCAATAAAGTTAATTACTTAGGTAAGTATGAAAGACAACATAAATACATTTTTAACTTATAACTCTTTTCTTCTCTTATCTGACTTGAAAAACTGCATAAGGCAATAATTATAAAACTGCATTGATAAGCTTATAATGAATAAAGATAGAAGTTGTATGCAATAATAGAAAAAAAAGCAACAGAGTTATATAGGAGCAAGATTTTTATATATTATTTAAATTAAATTATTATCAATCTGAGCTAGATTGTTATAAATTAAGATTTTAACAGTAATGTCTAGGCAACCATTAAAAAAATTAAAAATACAGTAAAAGAAATGACAAAAGGATTTTATATATATATATATATATATATATACCTCAAAAATATCTAATACAGAAAAGGCAGTAACAGAGGAATATAGAATAAAAAATACATAAGACATAGAAAACAAATAATAAAATGGCAGACATAAATTCTACATTACCAGTAATACATTTCAATCAAAAGACCGAGATTGGCAGATGGGCTTAAAAATAAATACAGTCCAAATATATGTTGTCTGAAAAAGACACACTTTAGATTCAAAAACAAAAATTTATTTAAAATATGAAGTGTAAAACAATACACCATGCAAGCTATAACCAAAGAGAGCTGAAGTGGTTATAACTTTATCAGATGATTTTGACTTTAAGACAAAAATTTGTACTAGAGCCAGAGAAAATTTTTTTTTATTTTTTTATTTTAATTCCAGTGTGGTTAACATTCAGTGTTATATTAGTTTCAGGTGTACAATGTAGCAGTTCAACAGTTCCGCATATTAGTGCTCATGGAGATCAGTGTAGTCTTAATCCCCTTCACCTATTTCACCCATCCCCTCCACACACCTCCCTATGGTAACTATCTGTTCTCTATAGTTAAGAGTCTGTTTTATGGTTTGTCTCTTCTTTTTTCCTTTGTTCATTTGTTTTTTTTTAATGTTTGTTTGTTTGCTTGTTTATTTTGAGAGAAAGAAAGAGAGAGTGTGTGAACACAGGGGATGAGAGAAAGACAGAGAATCCCAAGCAGGCCCCACACTGTCAGCACAGAGCTGACAGGGCTTAAACTCATGAACCATGAGATCATGACCTGAGCCAAAACCAAGAGTTGGACACTTAACCGACTGAGTCACCCAGATGCCCCTCATTTGTTTTGTTTCAAAGAAAAATATTTTATAATGATAAAATGGTAATCCATTGGGAAGACATAGTAACTATAAAAATAAATGCACCTAACAACAGAGCCCCAAAATACATGAAACAAAAACAGAATTGAAAGGAAAAATAGACAATTCAACAATAATGGTTGGAGACTTCAATATCCTACTTTCAAGACTGCATAGAACACCTAGGCCAAAGTTAAATAAGGAAATAGAGACTTCATCACTTCTTGGCCTTTTGGCTAAGATCAAGTGTAGGAAATAAAGACTTGAATAACATTACAAGCCAACTAGACCTAACAGACATTACTATAATACCCCACCCAACAACAGCAGAATACACATTTATTGCAAGTGCACATAAAAAATTCTCTAGGATAGACCATATGTTATACCATAAAAAGCCTCAATACATTTTTTAAAAATTATTAACATATTAACTATGCTCTCTAGTTATAATGAAATGAAATTAGAAATCAATAACAGGAAAATTTGAGACATTCATAAATATTCAGAAATTAAATAACACATTCATAAATAACCAGTGAATCAAAGAAGAAATCACAAAGTATATTAGAAGTACTTTGAGATAGGGGCGCCTGGGTGGCGCAGTCGGTTAAGCGTCCGACTTCAGCCAGGTCACGAACTCGCGGTCCGTGAGTTCGAGCCCCGCGTCAGGCTCTGGGCTGATGGCTCAGAGCCTGGAGCCTGTTTCTGATTCTGTGTCTCCCTCTCTCTCTGCCCCTCCCCCGTTCATGCTCTGTCTTTCTCTGTCCCAAAAATAAATAAACGTTGAAAAAAAAAATTTTTAAAAAAAAGAAGTACTTTGAGATAAATGAAAATGAAAACAAAATATACCAAAGATTATAGGATGCAGCTATAGTAGTAATTAGAGCAAAATTTATAACTGTAAATGTGTGCGTTAAAAAAAATGAGTGACATCACTCAGATGGCAACATAGGAAGCTCTTGAATCTCCCTCCTGCTATGGATGCACCAAATAAACAGCTACATAAGGACTGATTCCCTGTAAGAACAATTGAGAAACTAAATAAATGGATCCTACACATTAGGTGACTGAGAAAACACACACATCAAAATGGGTAGGAAATGCTGTGACATTCTTGTCATAAATTGGCACAGTGCCTTATAATCATAAGAGAACTTCCAACTCCCAGTGTCTCCCTGAGGAGTGAAGGGTTTGGACCACACATATTCTGCCCTAACTTTTAAGTCTTCCAGCCAAGGGATGGGCCCCAAATCACCTATCTCTGAGAGCAAATGGGGTTCGCATTCACAAGTCCATCAGGACAACAGCAAAGAAGCAGTTATTAAACAGGTGCATGAGCTATTCTCCCAGGCTCAGCACAGAGGGAAAAGAAAAAAATGCCCATTTCCTAGTTATCCCCTGGAAATTTGACTACATAATTTACCAGCCGCTACCTGAGAGTCTAGCTTCTAATAAGTCCATATCTAAATGCTGACTGTGATCCTCCCTAGAACCTGAAAGAGCCAGTGGATACTGCCCTCACCTTCTGTTTCTGGTTCATTCCAACAATGAAAACCAGCATCAGCTGGGAAGGAGACAGTCCACACATCTAGCACTCTAACTTTTATGGCTGCCAACTAACGGACAGACCCTCAAATCACATAGCTCTGATAACTGATGGAGTTTGCATTCAAAGTTGCACAAGATGGATAATAACAAATAAAGAAGCAGTTTTTAAACAGACATATGAGCTCTTCTTGTGGCGTATATACTCAGGCTCAGTTCATAAAGTAGGCAAAAACACCATCTCTGTTTCTCCTTAGAAAAAGTTTATAGCATATTTTATCAGCTGCTGCCAGGGGTCTGGCTTCCAATCATCCTGCATAGGTGATGGCTTGAAAAGAGCTGGTGGGCTAGTAGGCGATTACCCTACATTGTACCTCTGGCTCACTCCAACAATGGAATAAGTCTCCAGCTTCTCCCTAGAAGGACCTTGTCCACATACCTGGCATCCCAACTTTTACATTCACCCCCCCCCCCCAAGAGATGGGCCTTGAAATCACCTAGCTCTCTCTGATAGCCAATGGGGTGTGGTATTCACAAGTCCCATAGGATCAAATTGAACCCAAAAAAAGTAGTTTTCAAATGAATATACAAGCACTATCCCCTCACCCACTCCCAGGCTCAGCACAGAGGGAAGAGGCAAAAATGCCTATCTCACAGTTTATCCCTGGAAGGGATAAGAGTAAGTATCAAACAAAACAAAACAAACAAATAAACAAAAACAAAACAAAACAAAAAACCTGTTCCTGGTTTCTCCCTGAAAGGAGATAGATTACATATTGAATGTCCTGATTTTCCCAGCCACTTCCTGAAGGTCAGGCTTCCAATTAGCCTGCATCATGCAGATGGTGGGGGTTGGGGGGGAGTAAGCTATAAGTAGTCCTCTGGTGGCCTGAACAGGCATGAGTATGGGCATTTCCCATGCCATAAGGACACTTACAGGTCTTGGTGCAACCTCAACTACTGGGAGCCAAAGAACAAATGGCAGTGAACAAAGGTTTGATAGGCAATCAGGAGTTTGAGCTGGGCTGATTGATGAGGCTCATCTCTTACACAAGGGCAATCTGTGAAGGCTGGGAGAAGTGGCTGTTTTATTTAACGGGCAGAGAATAACACAGAGTGTCATGGAAAATGAGGAAATGGAGGAATATGTCCAAACAAAAGAACAAGATAAATCTCCAAAAAACAAACTTAATGAAATGGAGGTAAGTGATTTACATGATCAAGTGTTCAAAATATTGATGATGAAAAAGTTTACTGAGGTCAGAAGAGGAATGCATTAATGAAATGAGAATTTCAATATACAGAAAATGACCAAATAGAAATCATAGAACTGAAGAATATACTAATTGAACTAAAAAAATTCAATAGAGGGGTTCAACAACAGACCAGATCAAGTGGAAGAAAGAATTAGTGAACTCAAAGACAGGACAGTGGACATTATTCAATCAGAAGACCATAACAAAAAAGAATGAAAAAGAATGAAGATAGCTTAAGGGACTTATGGGACATCAGGAAGACCAATATATGCATTTTAGGCATGCCAGAGGGCATAATACTATATAGAGAAAATCCTAAAGACTCTACCAAAAAACTACTAGAACCGATCAATGTACTCAGTAAGGTAGCAGAATACAAAATTAATATACAGAAATCAGTTGTGTTTCTATACACTAATAATAAAGTAGCAGAAAGAGAAATTAAAAACAATCCCATTTATAATTGCACGAAAAATAATAAAATGCTTAGGAATAAACTTAACAAAGGAAGTGAAATACCTCTACTCCAAAAGCTATAAATCATTGATAAAACTGAAGATCACACAAACAAATGGAAAGATATTCTCTGTTCAGGAATTGGAAGAATAAATACTGTCATATCCATTCTACACAAAGTAATCTCAATTCAACACAATTCTTATCAAAATACCAAGAACATTTTTCACAGAACTACTACAAATAATTCTAAAATTTGTACAGAACCACAAAAGACCCCCAAGTAGCTAAAGCCATCTTGAAAAAGAATAACAAAGCTAGAGATATCACAATACATAATTTCAAGATACACTACAAAGATGTAGTAATCAAAACAATATAATACTGGTACAAAAATAGACACATTGATGAATGGAACAGAATAGAGAGTCCAGAAATAAACCCATGATTATATGGTCAATTAATCTATGACAAAGGAGGCAAGAATCCACAATAGGAAAAATATTCATCTCTTCAACAAATGGTGCTGGGAAAACTGGAATGCTACATGCAAAATAATGAAACTGAACCACTTTCTTACACCATACACAAAAATAAACTCAAAATGGGTTAAAGACTTAAATGTGAGACCTGAAACTAGAAAATCTCTGGAATAAAACATATATGGTAATTTCTTTGACATCAGCCATAGAAACATTTTTCTAGATATGTCTCATCTGGCAAGGAAAATCAAATTAAACTGTTGGGACTACCCCAAAATAAAAAGCTTTTGCACAGTGAAGAAAACCATCAAAAAAAAAAAAAAAAAGGCAACGTACTGAATGGGAGAAGACTATTGCAAATGATATATCCAATAAAGGGTTAATATCACAAATATATAAAGAACTCATACAATTCAACACCAAGAAGATGCCCAAATAATCCAATTTTAAAAATGGGCAGAGGACCTGTATGACATTTTTCCAAAAATGACATACAGATGGACAACAGACATATGAAAAGATGTTCAACGTCACTAGTTATCAGGTAAATGCAAATCAAGACCACAATGAGATATCACCTTACATTTGTCAGAATGGCTATAGTCAGAAACACAAAAAACAACTGTTGACAAAGACGTGGAGAAAAATGAACCCTTGTTCACTGGATTGATGGGAATGCAAATTGAAGCAGCCACTGTAGAAAACAGTATGGAGGTTTCTCAAAAATTAAAAAAGAGGGGCGCCTGGGTGGCGCAGTCGGTTAAGCGTCCGACTTCAGCCAGGTCACGATCTCGCGGTCCGTGAGTTCGAGCCCCGCGTCAGGCTCTGGGCTGATGGCTCGAGCCTGGAGCCTGTTTCGGATTCTGTGTCTCCCTCTCTCTCTGCCCCTCCCCCGTTCATGCTCTGTCTCTCTCTGTCCCAAAAATAAATAAATGTTGAAAAAAAAATTTTTTTTTAAAAATAAAAAAAAAAAATTAAAAAAGAAAGAAGAAAGAAAGAAAGAAAGAAAGAAAGAGAAAAAGAAAAAAAATGAAACATTAATTCAAAAAGATATGTGTACCCCTATGTTTACTTCAGCATTATTTATAAAAGCCAAGTTATGGAAGTAAATCAAATGTCCATCAATAGATGAATAGATAAAGAAGATGTGGCGTATATACACAATGGACTATATTACACAGCAATAAAAAAATTAAATCTTGCCATTTGTAATAACATGGATCAACCTAGAGGGTATAATGCTAAGTGAAATAAGTCAGTCATAGAAAGAAAAATACCATATGATTTCACTAATATGTGGAATTTAAGAAAAAAGAGAGAAACAAAATACCATGCTCTTAAATACAGATAACAAACTGGTGGTTGCTGGAAAGAAGGTGGGCTGGGAGGGTGGGAAGAGTGAAATAGGTGAAGGGAATTAAGAGTATACTTCTTGTGCAAGGGGCAGAAGATATGAAAAGATACTTTTCCAAAGAAGACATCCAGATGGCTAATAGATACGTGAAAAGATCCTCAACATCACTTATCATCAGAGAAATACAAATCAAAACCACAATGAGATACCACCTCACACCTGTCAGAATGGCTAAAATTAACAACTCAGGAAACAACAGATGTTGGCGAGGATGCAGAGCAATCTTTTGGGAACCCTTTTGCACTGTTGGTGGGAATGCAAACAGATGCAACCACTTCAGAAAAGAGTATAGGGTTCCTCAAAAAATTAAAAGTAGAATTACTCTATGAGCCAGCAATTACACTACTAGGCATTTATCCAAAGGATACAAAAATGCTGATTCGAAGGGGCACATGCACCCCAATGTTTATAGCAGCACTATCAACAATAGCCAAATTATGGAAAGAGCCCAGATGCCCATCGACTGATGAATGGATAATGAAGATGTGCTATATACATACAATGGAATACTACTAATTGATCAAAAAGAATGAAATCAGGCCATTTGTAGCAATGTGGATGGAACTAGAACGTATTATGCTATGAGAAATAAATCAGTCAGAGAAAGACAAATATCATATGATTTCACTCATATGTGGAATTCAAAAAATAAAACAGATGAACACAGGGGAAGGGAAGTAAAAATAAGAAAAACAGAGAGAGAGGCAAACCATAAGAGACTCTTAAGTATAGAGAACAAACTGAGGGTTTCTAGAGAGAAAGTAGTTGGAGAATGGGCTAAATGGGTGATGGGCATTACAGAGGGCATTTGTTGGAATGAGCACTGGGTGTTACATGTAAGTGATGTAAGTGACTGGATTCTACTCCTGAAACCAACACTACACTGTATGTTAACTTGAATTTAAATAAATAAATGTTTAAAAAATGAGTGTGCTTATTGTGATGAGCACTGAGCAATGTATACAATTGTTAAATCATGATATTGTACACATGAAACTAATATAACATTGTATGTTTATCATACTTGAATCAAAAAAAAAAGACCGTTACAACTTCTGCAGAAAATAAACAAAGTGATGGATGTGTTAATTAACTTGATTGTAGGAATTCTTTCACAATGTATACATATATCAAATCATCATGTTGTTCACTTTAAATATAATACAATTCTATTTCCCAACTATATATCAATAAAGCTGGGGGGAGGATAAAAAAAATCATAAATCAGTAATCTAATCTTCTACCCTAGGAAACTAGAAAAACTCTGACTTAAGCAAGCAGAAGGAAGAAAATAATAAATGTTATAGAAGAAATAAATGAAACAAAATAGAAAAACAATATAGAAAATCAAGAAAATCAATGGGGCGCCTGGGTGGCGCAGTCGGTTAAGCGTCCGACTTCAGCCGGGTCACGATCTCGCGGTCCGTGAGTTCGAGCCCCGCGTCGGGCTCTGGGCTGATGGCTCAGAGCCTGGAGCCTGTTTCTGATTCTGTGTCTCCCTCTCTCTCTGCCCCTCCCCTGTTCATGCTCTGTCTCTCTCTGTCCCAAAAATAAATAAACGTTGAAAAAAAAAAAATTTAAAAAAAAAAGAAAATCAAGAAAATCAAAAGTTAATTCTTTGAAAAATTCATCAATTGATAAATTTGTTTGGCCAAGAAAAGAAAAAGAGAGAATATCTATATTACTAAAATCAAGAATAAAAGAGGGGGCATTATTACTGACCTCACACAAAGATAAAGGGTTACACAGTAATACTATGAACAACTCTTTGCCAAGTAAAATATATAATGTAGATGGAAATGGGCAAATTCCTAGAAGGACACAAACTATCAAAAATGACTCAAGAAGAAATACAAAATCAGAATGCACCTATAACAAGAGTTGAATTATTAATTGACAAACTTCCCCCCCCAAAAAGCTTAACTTTTCAATCTCTCACAATTTCTTCCAAAAAGGAGAAGGGAGGAAACATTTCCTCACTGATTCGATGAGGCCAATAGTATCCTAATACCGAAAGAAAAGAAATAAATCACACACACACACACACACACACACACACACACACACGCCCAAAACCCACAGACTAATACCCCTTGTGAATACAAACACAAAACTCCTCAAAAACAAAAACAAAAACAAAAATACCAGAAAATAGAATTATACATCCCAACCAATTGGTATTCATCCCAGGAATGCATGGGGAGTTTAATATATGAAAATCAATCAAATGGGGGCACCTGGGTGGCTCAGTCAGTTGAGCGTCCGACTTCGGCTCAGGTCATGATCTTGCAGTTCATGAGTTCGAGCCCCACGTCGGGCTCTGTGCTGGCAGCTAAGAGCCTGGAATCTACTTTGGACTCTGTGTCTCCCTCTTTCTCTGTTCCTCACCTGCTCACGCTCTGTTTCTCTCTCTCTCTCTCTCTCTCTCTCTCTCAAAAATAAATAAAGCTTAAAAATTTTTCAAAAAAAAGAAAATCAACCAAATGGATACACCATAGTAATAAACTAAAGGACAAGACCACATAAGGTAGTAGAGCACAATGGTAATAGCATGAGTCCTGGAACCAACTCCATAGGTTTCTATACTAGATCCACCACTAGCTGGTGACCCAAGGCAAATGAAAAATCTTTTCATGTCTTTTTCCTTGATTATTTTGAGGATTAAGTTAATAGAATGTAAAGGACTTAGCATAATGTCTGATACAGAGTGTTAGTCAAATATTTTTGTTATAATTATATGGTTATTTAAAAATTATTTTTTTACTATACTTGCTAAGGATCATAAAAATTTTGACTTATATAACTCCAAATTGTATTTGATGCTATGCCACAAGTATCTCAATTGACATGCTCAATTTGTTATCTTTAAATGCTATAGAAATAGTTCTCAAGGAACTAGAAAAAGAAAAACAAAGCTCAATACTAGTAGAAGGAAGGAAGTAACAAAGATTAGAGCATAATCAAATAAAATAGAGACTAAAAAGACAAAGAAAAGTTCAATGAAATGAAGAGCTGGTTCCTTGAAAAACTAAACAAAATTGACAAACCTTTAGATAGACTCACCAGAGAGAGAGAGAGGAGAAAGAATTCAAATAAATAAAATCGGAAATGAAAGAAATGTTGCAACTGATAACAAAGGATCATAAGAAACTATACGAACAATTGTATGCCAATAATTTTGACAACATAAAAGTGGATAAATTCCTAGAAACATATAGCCTACCAAGACTGAATTGTGATTAAATAGAAAATATGAACAGACAAATTACTAGTAAGGAGATTGAATCAGTAATTAAAAAACAAAAAACAAAAAATAAACCAAAAAAAAAAACCCTCCTAACAAACAAGTCTAGGACCAGATGACTTCACTGGTGAATTATAATAAACATTCAAAGGAGAATTAATACCAATCCTTCTCAAACTCTTCCAAAAAATAGAAGAGGAGGGAAAGTTTCCAAACTCATTTTACAACACTAGCATTACCCTGATACTAAAAACAAATCAGGAATTCACAAGATTAAAAACAAAAACAAAAACAAAAAAACTACAGGCCAATATTCCTGAAGAACCTTGATCCAAAATCCTCAACAAAATAGTAGCAAACCAAATTCAACAATATATTAAAAAGATCATGCACCAGGGTGCCTGGGTGGTTCAGTTGGTTAAGTGTCCTACTTCAGCTCAGGTCATTATCTCATGGTTCATGAGTTCAAGCCCAGCATCAGGCTCTCTCTGCTGTCACTGTGGAGCCCGTTTTGGGTCCTCTGTCTCCCTCTCTCTGCCCCTCCCCACTTGCCCCCCCCCTCAAAAATAAAGAGTGAAAAAAAAAAGGTCATACATCATGATAAAGTGAGATTTATTCCAGTGATGCAAGGATGTTTCAAGATCCATAAATCAGTCAATGTGATACACCATATTAACAAAATGAAGAATTAAAATCATACAATCATCTTAATAGATGTAGAAAAGCATTTAACAAAACTCAACATCCATTTATGATTTAAAAAAAAACTCTTAACAGAGTGGGTGTAAAGGGAGTGTACCTCAACACAATAAAGGTCATTATGTGACAAACCCACAGCTAACATCATACTTAATGGTGCAAAGCTTAAAGCTTTTACTGCAAGATCAGGAATAAGACAAGGATATTCATATTTGCCACTTTTATTCAACATAATATTTGAAATCCTAGCCAGGGCAATTAGACAGGAAAAATAAGTAAATAAGGAAAGAAGAAAGAAAGAAAGAAAGAAAGAAAGAAAGAAAGAAAGAAAGAAAGAAAGAAAGAAAGAAAGAAAGACTATCCAAACTGGAAACGGAGAAATAAAACTATTACTATTTGCACACAACATGATATTATATATAGAAACCATAAAGACTATCAGAAAACTGTTAGAACTAATAAAGGAATGGAGTAAATTTGCAGGATACAAAATCTATGCATAAAAATCTGTTGTGTTTGTATATACTAATAATGAACTACCAGAAAGAGAAATTAAGAAAATAATCTCATTTACAATTGCATCAAAAAGAGTAAAATATCTAGAAATAAATTTAGCCAAAGAGGTGAAAGATCTGTATATTGGAAACTACAAGACATAAATGAAAGAAGTTGAAGAAGACACAAGTAAATGGAAAGATATTCTGTGCTCATTGATTAGAAGAATTGATATTGTTAAAATGTCCATACTACCCAAATTAATATACAGAGTCACTGCAATTCCCATCAAAATTCTGGTGGTATTTCCCACAGAAGTAGAAAAAATGGTCCTATAATTTGTATGGAACTATACAAGACCTCAATTAGCCTAAGTAATCCTGAGAAAGAAGAACAAAGTTGGAGGCATCATGATCTCTGATTTGAGACTATATTTCAAAGCTACAGAAATTAAGCAGTGTGGTATTGTTGTAAAAACAGACATATAGATCAGTGGAACAGAATAGAGAGGACAGAAATAAATCCATACATACATAGCGAATTAATCTTCAACAAAAAAGCCAAGAATATACGATGGGGAAAGGAATCTCTTCACTAAATGGTGCTGAGAAAATTGTATAGCTTCATGCAAAAGAATGAAGGTGGACAACTATCTTACACCATATACAAAAATTAACTTAAGATGAATTAAAGACTCGGGGCATCTGAGTGTCTCAGTCTGTTGAGTGTTCAACTTCGGCTCAGGTCATGATTTTGCAGTTCATAAGTTTGAGCCCCATATCAGGCTCTGTGCTAACAGCTCAGAGCCTCTAGCCTCCTTCGGATTCTGTGTCTCACTCTCTCTCTCTCTGCCCCTCCCCCTCTTGTGCTCTGTCTCTCTCACTCTCAAAAATGAACATTAAAACAAATTTTTTAATGGATTTAAGACTTGAACATAAGACCTGAAACCATAAAACACCTAGAATAAAATATAGGCAGTAATCTCCTCGACATGGGTCTTAGCAATGATTTTTTTAATCTGACACCAAAGCAAAAGCAAAAAAAGCAAAAACAAACAAGTGGGACTATTTCAAACTGAAAAGCTTCTACAGAGCAAAGGAAACCATCAACAGGCAATCTACTGAGTGGGAAAATATATTTGCAAATCATATACCTGATGAGAAGCTAATATCCAAAATATATAAAGAACTCATACAACTCAAGAGCAAAAAAACAACAAAATCCAATTAAAAATGGAAAGAATATCTGAATAGACATTTTTCCAAAGAAAACATACAGATGGCCAAGAGGTATATAAAAAGATGCTCTATATCTTTTAATAATCAGAGAAATATAAATCAAAACCACAATAAGATATCATCTCACACATGTTAGAAGTGGCTTAGTTGGTTAAGCATTTGACTGTTGATTTTGGCTATGTCATGATCCCAGGGTGGTGGAATTGAGCCCCACGTTGGCCTCCATGCTGAATGTGGAGCCTGCTTGGGATTCTCTCCCTCTCTCTTTCTCAAATAAAATAAAATAATTTTTTTAAAAGACTAGAAATAATAAGTACTAGTGAGGATGTGGAGAAGAGGGAACGCTTGTGCACTGTTGGTAAGAATGGAGATTGAGGGGGACTGGGTGGCTCAGTTGGTTAAGCGTCTGACTTCAGCTCAGGTCATGATCTCATGGTTCGTGAGTTTGAGCCCCGTGTCAGGCTCTGTGCTGACAGCTCAGAGCCTAGAGCCTGCTTCGGATTCTGTGTCTCTCTGCCCTGGCCTGCCAATGCTCTCTCTCTCTCTCAAAAATAAATAAACATTAAAAATATTTTTTAAAAATTATAATTTAAAAAAGAATGTAGATTGGTACAGACATTATGGAAAACAGAATGGAAGTCTCTCAAAAAGTTAATAAACAGAACTATCATATATTCCAGAAATTCCACTCTGGGTACTTATTCCAAGAAAACAAAACCACTAATTCAAAAAGATACGTGTATTCCCATGTTTGTTGCAGCATTATTTACAAGAGCCAAAATTTGGAAACAACCTAAGTGTCCATCGAAAAGCCATCAAAAAGAATGAAATCTTGTTATTTATGACAAAATTGAAGGTTCTCAAGGGCATTATGCTAAGTGAATCGGTCAGACAGAGAAAGACAAATACCATATGATCTCTCTTATATGTGGAATCTAAATTTAGGTAGGGGTGTGTGTGTGTGGGTGTGTATCTCCAAGCTCATAGACACAGAGCACAGATTGGTGGTTGCCAGATGCAGGGGTTAGCGGTAGAAGAAATGGGTGAATTGTTTTTGTTTTTCTTAATTTAAATCAATTTTTTTTAAAGAAATGCTATTGAGTATTAACAAATGCTTTCAGAGATTAAAATAAACTCATCAATATGAGAAAAAAATACTAAAATCAAAATCTTAATATCCCCTACTTAAACCTACTCCTCCTCAAATGTTTTCCTTCTCAGAAAATGACACCATACAGTTTCTCAGGCCAAAAAGAATTTTAAGTTCTCTTTGATTTCTTTTTATTCTCCCTCATACTCAATACTCAATGCATAAGGAAATTCTTCAAAAATCATCCCAATTCATCCACTTCCTACCTCCGCAGGAGTAGCATGCTAGCCCAAGCTGTCCTCATCTTTCTCTGAACTACTGTGCTAGCCTCCTGACTGAATTCTTTGCTTCCACTCCTGCTTCCGTATATGCTAGGCTCCACACGACAACCAGAATCACACTTTTAAATTGTAAATCAGATCATGGCTGTTTTTTACCATGCCTTACCTGCATAATCTGGTCCCTGGATACTTCTCTGACTTCTGTTATCTATGAACTTTTCCCTTGCTTCCAGCACTTCAGCCACAGTTGATTTCTGTGTTGATCCTCTAACATGACAGCATATTCTTAAGGTCTTTGCACATGCTGTTTCCTCTGCAGGAACAGCGTTCCCTCATGGATCTCTCTCTCAATTCACTCAGGTCTGCATTTAAATTCAACCTCCTCAGAGAGGCTTTCTCTGAACATTCTATCTAAAATAGGACCCTTCTACTCTCTCTTTTTACCTTGGTTTATTTTTCGTCATAGAATTTATTGCTACTTGACACTACACATTTATCATTTGTTTATTCTGTTTCTTCCCATTCAAGTTTAAACTCCATGACTTTATCTGTTTTGTTCATTGCTGCATTCTTGGTGCTTAGAGCAGTACAAGCACACAGTAAGTAGTCAACAAATATTTGGCAAATGAAGGAAGAAAAAGTCAATCAGAAGAGCAAAAAGAAAGTAGCAAAGACAATATTATTTAGAGAAGCCATATGTCTCTTAGAGAATTGGAGAAGGCAGCCAGTCTCCAGGACAGCTTTGGCTCCCACCAGATTTCCAGGCTCAGTTATAGTCCAAGTATATCCTTAGAATAGCCACCCCTCCTCCTCATTTTTCTCTGTTCCTTGCAATTGAAAGAAGTTAACCTGCAATTGTTACCAGGATTAGGGTGTCAAATAATAGACATGAAGAAAGTGTGGCTCTGGCCTATTATCAGAGTGAGGAACAGTAGCATCTCCTTAGCTTAGAATGAGAAGATATACGAGTGGAGTTTGAGGAGTTAAGGCTGGAAAGATAATCCACAGGCTGGGATATCTTGGACCCCTGAAAGACAAATTTTTTCAGGAAATTTTTGGTCACTGCTTTAGAGCATTTCTGAGGAATTAAAATAAAGAATAGTGGTTCATTACTTTTCACTTTCTTGAGTGCAACAGGAAAGGAGCAAACTTATTTCCAGGTTGCCCAGTTAGCTGCAGATAGAGAAAAACAGGAGCAGTGTGTAATCTTTTTGCCTCTGTCCTATGTCTTACAAATCAACATGGCAGGGGTCACCCATACCAAATGCAAAGAAGAGACAAATTATACTGCTCAGTATTGGAGTATCAGGCAGAACAGGAGGGCTTTCAGGGCCTTCCCTTACAGGGAACTCCTACAACAGTCTGAGAATTCAGGCAGTGTGGTGACCAAGGCCAACCTCCTCTCCAGAGAATCAAGAGTGTAAGTCAATACCTACAGGGATCCCCTGGTCCTTATTGTATATCCTACAATCCACACAAATCTGGCCTTAAAATGCAAGTTTGTGAGGAGGGAACAAACAATGCTATAGATTGCAAGCCTGGAGTGCAAGTAGGGCAATGGGTGAACTGTAGAATATGTATACCCGCAGAGTTCTTCCTAGAGGTACTGCTTTGTTCACATACCCAGATGGTGTCAATTTAACCTGGTTATAATAGCATAACCTTTGCCCTGTTGCTTTAATAATTGTTGCTGAGAGAACCAGGCAGGCTACAGATGCCAGGATCACTTAATGTGTTAGTAAATGTTTCCCAGTTGCCTCTATTTGTCATTTGAATTTATAAGAAGCAATGAAAATTTACAAGGTATAGTACAAACTTCAATAAATTCAAATAGACACCTGTGCTCTCTTCTGCCACATTTAACAATCATGAATATTCAATGAATTAAATCTTAAAATTATCATTGTTTTTAAAAAAAATAGTCATTTTAAAAACAACAATGAAGCTCATCTCCATCTTTGTTTCAAAATTATTTTCATATTTAAAATTTGAACGTCTGAATGTATTCATTAGGATTAGTTATGGTAACAGTGACTTAAACAAAGTAGGAGTTTATTTCTCTATCTGTTAAAAAATAAAGTGGCCCAGGCTACTATGAGAATCCACAATCCTCAGGTATTAATTTTCCTTCTAGCTCATTGTTTTGACATCCTCCTAACAAAGTCTTCAAAGTCCAAGAGAGTAGAGAGTTCAGTCATCACATCATTTTTTCAGATTGCATGATGGAGAAAGGGATGAAGAAGGGGAGAAGACACTCACCAGATGCCTTTTCAAATGGTTTCCTGGAAGGTGCTGCACAATATTTCTATTTTTTCACATTAGCTCAAACCTAATCACCTAGTCATGCCAGCTAGAAGGAGACTGGAAAATGTCTAATACTCTGAGTGGCTATATATCTTGATAAATATTGGGAGTTATATTATTAAAAAGAGAAAAGAATAAATACTGAGGTTAACAATTAGCAATCTAGGCCACACTTCAGGATAGAGCTCTGGAAATTCTGTTTCGAGAGCAGGTTAAGCCATAGTTGTTGCTAAGGATGAGAAGATTAATCCATGTAATTATTAAGATATGCCTGGATAGAGGTAAAAAAAAAAAATGGAGGCAAATATTTACCTGAGAAAGCATGGATAGAATGTTTTGAGTTTAAAATATAAAAAGGAAATTATTGATTAAAAAAATACAAATGGGGGTTGGAGAGGAGGGCTATGCTCTTAATGAATGCCTTGACTGCCCTTCATGTTACAGAAATGGGAGAGTAGAAGGGTCAAGGGAGAGTTATGTTAAAATGATGATTGAAAGCAGGGTTTGACAAACTACGGCCCTGGGACCAAATCCACTTTACTGTTTTTGTAAATAAAGTTATCAAAACATAGCCATACTCATCATTTGCATATTGCCTATGGCTACCTTTCTTTTTTTTATTCTTTTCTTTCTTTATTGAAGTATAATTAACATGCAGTGTTATAGTAGTTTCAGGTATACAATATAATAATTCAACAATTCCAAGGGCACCCTTGTGGCTTAGTCGGTTAAGTGTCCAACTTTGGCCCAGGTCATGATCTCACAGTTCCTGAGTTCAAGCCCCACATCAGGCTTTGTGCTGACAGCTCACATTAACAATTCTAAACATTATTCAGTATGTCACTTAAATAAGTGATCCTAATCCTCTTTACCTGTTTTACCCATCCCTCCACCAAACTCCCCTCTGGCAACCACCAGTTTGTCCCTTGTATTTAAAAGTCTGGTTTTGGGGCGCCTGGGTGGCGCAGTCAGTTAAGCGTCCGACTTCAGCCAGGTCACGATCTCGCGGTCCGTGAGTTCGAGCCCCATGTCGGGCTCTGGGCGGATGGCTCGGAGCCTGGAGCCTGTTTCCGATTCTGTGTCTCCCTCTCTCTCTGCCCCTCCCCCGTTCATGCTCTGTCTCTCTCTGTCCCAAAAATAAATAAAAACGTTGAAAAAAATTTTTTTTTAAAATAAAAGTCTGGTTTTTTGTTTGTCTCTTTTTTTCTTTGTTCATTTGTTTTGTTCCTTAAATTCCACATGAATGAAATCATACGGTATTTGTCTTTCTCTGACCTATTTCACTTAGCATTATATCCTCCAGATTCATCCATGTTGTTGCAAATAGCAAGATTTTACTTTTCTACATCTGAATGATATTCCACTGTGTGTGTATATATGTATGTTATGTGTGTGTGTGTGTATAGTAAAATCTTGGTTTGTGAGCATAATTTGTTCCAGAAACATGCTTGTAATCCAAGGCACTTGTATATCAAAGCAAATTTTTCCATAAAAAATGATGGAAACTCAGATGATTTGTTCCACAACCCCAAAATAATAATATAAAAATGATTACAATACTGTAATATAATACAAAATTATAAAGAAAATACAAAATATAAAGAAAAATAAACAAATTAACCTGCACTTACTTTTGAAAACCATTATGGCTGGTGTGAGGGAAACAAGAGAGAGGAGGGTTATTGTATAGGATGACTTTCACTATCACTAATGGAATCTTTTTCTCTTCATGCAATTTTAACAAGGAACCTATCCAATGACACTTGCTTTTGCTTCCTTTTAAGGATATCACATAAATGTGACATTGCAATGAAGATCACCCACAATCCTGCGGTGAGAGAGAGATAGAAGAACCATTGGCTCAGTTGTGACTATGTCACATTTGGTGTCACATACTACTCATATTGCAAGACATCAATTGTTTATCAAGTTAAAATTTATTAGAAATGTTTGCTCACCTCACAGAACACTCACAGAATAAGTCACTCTCACTCCAAGGTTTTACTGTATATATATTATATCGTCTTTATCCATTCATCTATGCATGGACACTTGGGTTGCTTCTATATGTTGGCTATTGTAAATAATGCTTCAATAAGCATAGGGGTGCATATATCTTTTTGAATTAATGTTTTCATTTTCTTTGGATAAATAACCAGTAGAGAAATTACTGGATAATATGGTAATTCTATTTTTAATTTTCTGAGGAACTTTCATACTGTTTTCCACAGTGACTGTACCAATTTACATTCTTACCATTGGTGCTTGAGGGTTCCTTTTTCTCCACATCCCCGCTAACATGTTATTTCTTGTCTTTTTCATTCTAGCCATTCTCAGAAGTGTAAGGTCCTATCTCGCTGTGGTTTTGACTTGCATTTCTGTGATGATGAGTAATGCTGAGAATCTTTTCATGTGTCTGTTGGGCATCTCTATGTCTTTTTTGAAAAAATATCTATTCAGGACCTCTGCCTATTTTTTAATTAGATTATTTGTTTTTTGAGTTATAGGAGTTCTTTATATTTTTTGGATATTAACCTCTTAGCAGATATATCATTTGCAAATATCTTCTCCCACTCAGTAGGTTATCATTTTGGGGTTGTTTTTTTTTTTTTTTTTTTTTTTTTTGCTTTGCTTTTTTTCAATGGTTTAGTTGACTGGGCAAAAACTTTTTATTTTGGTGTAGTCCCAATAGTTTATTTTTTTCCCCTTCCTGAGGAGATATATTTAGAAAAATGTTTCTATGGTTGATATCAAGGAAATTATCACCTATGTTTTCTTCTAGGACTATTATGGCTTCAGGTCTACTTTGAAGTCTTTAAACCATTTTGAGTTTATATATATATATATATATATATATATATATATATATATATATATTTCAGTAACAAAATTTAGTGATTCATCATTTACATGTAACACCCAGTGCTCATCCCAAGTGCCCTCTTTAATGCCCATCACCTATTTAGCCCATCCCCCCCCACAACACCCCTCCAACAACCTGTGTATGGTATAAGAAAGTTGTTCAGTCTTCCCAGCAACATTTATTGATGAGACTATCTTTTCCCCATTGTATATTCTTACCTCCTTTGTCATAGATTAATTGACGATATAAGTGTGAGTTTGTTTCTGGGCTCTTGATTCTGTTCCATTGATCAATGTGTCTATTTTTGTGCCTGTACCAAACTCTTTTGATTACTACAGCATTGTAGTATATCCTGAAATCTGGAATTGTGATACTTCTGGCTTTGCTCTTTCTTAAGATTGCTTTGGCTAGTCATGGTCTTTTATGGTTCCATACAAATTTTAGTATTTGTTCTAGTTCTGTGAAAAATGCTATTAGTATTTTGATAGGGATTGCATTAAATCTGTAGATCTCTTGCAACCTAGAAACATAATCAATATTAGTTCTTGCAATCTATGAGCATGAAATATCCTTCCATTGGTTTGTGTCATCTTCAATTTCTTTCTTCAATGTTTTATAGTTTTCAGAGTACAAGTCTTTCACTTCTTGGTTTATTCCTAGATATTTTATTCTTTTTAGTACAGTTGTAAATGGAATTGTTTTCTTAATTTCTTTCTGCTACTTCATTATTAGTGCATAGAAAGGCAACTGATTTCTGTATATTAACTTTGTATCCTGCAACTTTACTGAATTCATTTATCAATTCTAGTAGTTTTTTAATAGAGTCTTTGAGGTTTTCTATATAATATCATCTGCAAATAGGAAAGTTTTATTTTTTCCTTATCAATTTAGATGCTTTCTATTTTTCTCTTGTCTTGATTCCTACAGCTAGACTTCTAGCACCATGTTGAATAAAAGTGGTGCGACTGGACATTCTTGTCTTGTTCCTGATCTTAGGGGGAAAACTCTCAGTTTTTCACTAGTTAGTATGATGTTGGCTGTGGGTTTTTCATATATGGCCTTTATTATTATAGTTTTATATATAATTATATATATGTAATTTATATAATTATACTTGAGGTATGTTTCCTCTAAGCGCACTTTGTTGAGAGTTTTTATCATGAATGGATGTTGTACCTTGTCAAATGTTTTTTCTGTGTGTATTAAGATGATCATATGGTTTTTATCTTTTCTCTTGTTAATGTGATATATCACATTGATTTGCAAAAATGGAACCACACTTTTCTCCCTAGAATAAATCCTACTTGATTGTGGTGAATAATTTTTTAGTGTATTGTTGGATTTGGTTTTGTTAAGGATTTTTGCATCTGTGTTCATCAGAGATATTGGCCTCTAATTTTTTGTTGTTTGGGGTTTTTTGGTATTGTCTTTATTTGGTCTTGGTATCAGGGTAAGGCTGGCATCAAAGAATGAATCTGGAAGCTTTTCTTCTATTTTTTGGAATAATTTGAGAAGAATAGATATTAGCCCCTTTAAATATTTGGTAGAATTCACCTGTGAAGCCATCTGGTCCTGAACTTTTGTTTGTTGGGAGTTGTGTGTATGTGTGTGTGTGTGTGTGTGTGTGTGTAATTTTTTTTTTTTTACTGATTGAATTTCATTGCAAGTAATCAGGCTTTTCAAATTTTCTTTCTTCCTCAGTTTTGAAAGATTATATGTTTCTAGGTATTTATCCATTTCTAGGTTGTTCAGTTTGTTGGTATATAATTTTTCATAATATTCTGTTATATTGCCTTGTAATCCTGTCATGTTGGTTGTTATTTGCCTATGCTGTAATGGGGGAATTGGGTAGTTGCAGCAGAGATCATGACATCTGCAGAGTTGAAATGAAAATATTTGCTGTCTAGGCCCTTACAGAAGAAGTTTGCTGACCTCTGGTTAAACTACCTGAGTGAGGCAGCTTAATCGCTTTTTTTTTTTTTTTATGAAATTTATTGTCAAATTGGTATCCATAGAGGCAGCTTAATCTCTGACGTTAATACTTGCTAGGTTATTTTGTCTGTTTGTTTTCTTTTGTTTTCTGGTTTTTTGAAGTAGGATCCACACCCAGGGTGGAGCCCAACACAGGGCTTGAATTTGAACTTACGACCCTGAGATCAAGACCTGAGCTGAGATCAAGAGTCAGATGCTTAACCAACTAAGCCACCTAGGTGCCCCATTATACTTGCTATGTTTTTAAAGCAATTCCACATTAAAAAATGGCAATGAGTTATAAATAAGCTGTGATCACAAGGAGGCAATAGTTTCCTTTAGACGTTTTGCACGGCTATTGGAGCAATTGAATGTGGACCTTAGCCCTTATAATGATAATATCCCCAAAGAGTCATCACATGTATTGTTGCTGCTGTTGTTTTAATACAAAAATGGAGATATTTAATTTTCTTAAGATAATACATTTACCTATTCAAATAAGCAAAAATCAATGCACAGAGAAAAGTTGAAGAAAATCATCTTTCTTCTCTTTTTTTAATTTTGAGGAGAGAGGGTACAAGCAGGGAAGAAGGGCAGGGGAAGAGAGAAAGAAAGCACACCAGAGAGAATCTCAAGCAGGCTCCACGCTTAGCATGGAGCCCGATGCGGGGCTCAATCCCATGACACTGGAATTCATGATCTGAGTCAAAATCAAGAGTTAGATGCTCAACTGACTGAGCCTTCCAGGTACCCCAAAAATCATCTTTCAAATTCCAGAACAAATATCACCTCCTCCATGAGGATTTCATGATCAGCTGGATGGAATTAATCTCAGCCTCCTCTGTCTTCTCTGGCATGTAGCCTGTACTTCTATTGAATCTGTCACATTATGCTTTGTTTTGAGATTGTCTGTCAATAAATCTATTTCTCCTCTAGATGTGAACTCCTTAGTGGTTTAACTTTCTCATAGCGTGAATGCCCAGGTGCCTGGTCAATGCCTCACACCCAACAGGTCCTCAATAAATGTTGGTTGAGTTGAAATGTGAAAAAAGCCATTAGCCTCCACTACATCTCTTTTCTTTCTTCTCCATTGTAAAGGCTGTCAGATCTGCCCCCAGTTCACATTGTTTGGGCCATTATATTCTCTCTTTTACCCTTCTCAGTTATCATTCTACATAAACTATGTATCTGTGAAAATGTGGTTTTCACACTGAAATTTTCAAAATATGGCTTTTCTTCTCTCTAGAAATTCTCACTCTGTGATACTTTTCTTCTCTGGACAGTATTTTGCCTCACCCCTTTCTCCATCTCTAAATTACGTTCATCTTTATGCTGAAACAGAAGAGAGCTTTAAGCGCTCTACCTATTACCTTTCACCAAGCAGTAAAACAGAAGAGAGAGAAGGGGCTTTATTTTCCTATATTCCCCACCTCCCTTCCCCTTGCTTTATTGATCCAACACATTTGGACCTCTCTTGGCAAAAACTGACTCTGGTAAGAAGTGCAGCAGCTTCCTGGCCCTGAATTTTAAGCTTCATAATAGAGGAAGCATTTCTTTTTACTCCCACTTCATCAAAACATGGCTTTTGCTACAAGGACATATAATTCCTATGCTTTAAAAACAAATTTATGAAAAACTAATCATGATGAAAATGGGAATCCACAAGAAGAGCTACTGCCATGATGCCCTCCATAGACCATGATGGAGTGACTCTGTCTTTATTAGAAAGATGCCCATGACAAGGGTAAAAGAATAGGTTCATTTATGGCTTTAGTCTAGTGTCTGTGGGCCCTTTGCCTTTTACTGGTGCTGCTGCCTGGGCTGTCTCTTAGTGTCCCATCTTGCTAGGCACCCACCAGATGCAGCTGCCAGGCTGAAAGGAAAGAAGAATTGATTTAAATTTCCAACTTGAGAATGTCCTCACTGCTCTGACCTTGAACATGGATATTTCACTTTCTTGCCAATCCTCAGTAAATAGCCAGAGTTTTGCTCTCAGCACTGTTCTGATGCATTTCCCCAGGATTTTTTTCTTCCCTTCTTCTTTGTGGCCTCTCATCTTGGCTGGCCCTGTTCCCTGACCCTCTCCAAAACCAGCAGGGCCTCCTCGCCAACCAGGATAATAATATGCACCAAGAGAGCTGCAGAACTGGCTCTTGGCAGGCTGCAGGCACCTGGGAGGACCAGTGGCTGGGAGAGAACGAGGGCTATGTGGTCCACCTCTCCTAGTCCGAGAATCTCTTTGACCCTTGTAAACAAAGAGAGACTGGCTCTACTATCAAGGTGGTGTGACCTTTGGCAGGACCTATTTTTGTCTCCTCTTTTCATTTACGTATAAGATGAAAATAACACCAGAAAAGCACAAATATTCACACAGAGACAATCAATGTCAGAGCAGTAGCAAGAGCTCCTTGGGGGAAAAAAAGCAGTGATTGCTTTGAGCTACAACTATTAAAGATTTGAGAAAGTAGTGCAAGAGCACTCAAATTTGGTCAGACTTTCCAACAATAAGATCCAAACTAGATTAGGTAACTTTTTTTTTTTTTAATTTTTTTTTCAACGTTTATTTATTTTTGGGACAGAGAGAGACAGAGCATGAACGGGGGAGGGGCAGAGAGAGAGGGAGACACAGAATCAGAAACAGGCTCTAGGCTCTGAGCCATCAGCCCAGAGCCCGACATGGGGCTCGAACTCACGGACCGCGAGATCGTGACCTGGCTGAAGTCGGACGCTTAACCGACTGCGCCACCCAGGCGCCCCTAGGTAACTTTTTAGTCAAGCAATTACCCTTCTCTTTCCAGTGAGTATATTTTCAGAAGTCAGGCTTATCTAGGAAATGCTGATTCTTGCAAAGTACTGTTATCCTAGAAACTTCTATGCATCCCCATAGCCCATTCCTCTCCCCCTCAGGCCACACCCCATCAAAAGGTGGCAGTGTGACTCCCTCTGAAACAAAGTTTAGCCTTACTGCTAGTGAAAAAAATGGAGATTCTTAGTTTCCTCTGCAGGCTGGAAGTCAAGAATAGAAAGACATGTGATCTGGCACCAGTTTTACCTCAACTACTTGGGCAAGTTGCTTTACCTCTCTAGGTCTCGATTTCTTCTTCTTACAAAACAAATAGGCTAATTCTTTCTCTAAGTTTCCTCTTAGGTTCTGCTGCAATAAATCATTCTTAGCTGCATCAAGTGCATCACAACTCTGAAGGCAAGAGGAAAATGGCTCTCAGATGCACTGATTTCTCTTTGAAATACAAATGAAAGCTGTACAGAGTACATTGCCAGGTAGCCATAGATATGGGGGAAGAGAGTTGTGATTAAAGAAAGTTATGCTCTGGAGTCACTGGACATCGATTTCTCTTGAGAATCTGTAGCA
Organism: Puma concolor; assembly: GCF_028749965.1. Classification (NCBI taxonomy): domain Eukaryota; kingdom Metazoa; phylum Chordata; class Mammalia; order Carnivora; family Felidae; genus Puma; species Puma concolor. Next base: position 93,239,309 of record NC_141675.1, read on the forward strand.
TTGACTCACCCTCCTCTACTGGCATCTACAGAGGCAGCAAGAATCCTCCTTTTTAAGCATCATCCCTGCCCTCCACTGCCCATCCAGTTTACTACACATGGAGTGAGCATTTTTATGTGCCAGGCACTATTAGAAATGTAAAATTTTATTAGGTAAGATCATTTTTTAAATCATGCTCAAGATATTCGCTAAAAGCAAGGACCCAGCAAGGTAAAAACTCAAGAGTCCTGGTTGAAGAATCATTCTGATCTTCTTTTTCATCTGCTCAGGAAGGGAATTAAGTTAGAAGTACAGAAGGTCTTTGACATCAGACACACCTGGATTCAATTTTGGGCAAATTAATTTCTGTCAATTTCCTCATTCTTCAAAATAAGACAATAATAAAACCTCTCTTAAAGGATTAGTGAGATAATGCATGTAAAAGTTCTTCACTATCTTGCCACAAATAATTTTTGAAAACTTTTATGTACTTTGGAAGATAACTAAGAATATAATTTCAAGTGAAGAAGTGGCCCCTCCCCTCAAATTTTTCAGTGTGGTGCAAACTAATTGGATACTACACAAATAAATATATATGTTTAAATAGTGATAAGTGCTATGCATCATTTGGGTCCTCCAGGGAGTTAAGATAGAATTAGAAGCATAAGAGATTTATTGGGATTAGTGCCTGAGAATCATTAAGAGCAGAGGAAGCAGAATTGGGCAGGAAAAGCTTCAGACTACAATGCAGATCTGTGAAAAGCTTGGAGGTTCAAGAGAGACTCAAGAATGCAGATTTCCCCTTAGAGGAATCCTACATGGGGTAGAAATGGCCAGGCACTAGGACCACCAACTATGTCCAATCATTAGATTGCGGATGCTCCAGAAGAATGTAGCCTTGGCTAGAAAGCTGAGGCAGGGCCTGAAGGCATTAAAAGAAGGTGGTCAGTCACCTGCACTCTTTGCAGCTGAATAGCAAATTTTTGAAGGGACATCCACTTGGTATACCTCTATGGGTGTCCATGCTATGAAGGAAAGCTGTAAGAGAGGTTAATGCAGAACCTAATCTAGGCTTCCTTGACACTGTTATTCACAAGGAGATGTTTAGGACTATCAGTATTAGCCAGACCAAGATGGGCAGGCAGGAGCTGTCCAGGGTAAGAAAAGCATCTGTGAACCACTCAAGCCCCGAGAGGGCAGGGCTAGTGTTGAGACCAAAAGAGAACAAGAGTTGAAACTCAGAGGTTAGAGCCAGATGTGGCAGGACCTAAACGGCCATTTAAAAAATCTGGTCTCTAATATAAGAGCAAAGAAAAGCTGGTGAAGGATTTTAAGAAGGGTAAGGGAGGAGTCGACATGATCAGATTAGCATTTAGAAAAATTACTGTGGCTGCTATATTGAGGAAAGAATTCGTAGAAGAACAAGAAGAAATACAGGGAGACCATTTAGGAGGTTCTTGTACAATACCTTGTACATACATAGTAAGCCCTCAGAAAATAAGGCTGATCATCATTAATAAGTATAAGCCTGAATGGCATCTTACTCTTCCCTGAATTAAATCTAGACACTTTTGCATTTGCTTTAAGTGCTCTACCTATTACCTTCAGCCTAGTCTTTGTTAATCCCAAATTATACTGTTCAATAACCTCACATTTTACTGCTTTGTTTTAGACATTTTGCTTCATTATAATAAAGCAACTATTCTCTGAACACAACTTTTACATTTTTGCTCCAAGCCACAGTTCATGCCCAGCTGAATGCCCTTCCCCATTCTCTGCCAAAAATTATTTTCTTCTCTTCCCAAACTCTGATGAAGTATTCCCAATGCGTTCCGCCTAGCTTGATATTCTTTCCTTCTGCCACTAATGGAACTCTCTAGGTAGCTATGGTATGTATTGCAATGTGTTCCTTTCATATTGTTTTCACTTCTTTTGAACTCCTAGAAACCAAAGACTTTAGGAGATTTTAGGCACCTAGAATAAGAAAATGTAGAATATCTTATCTTTCCAAGAAGCTTATCATTTAATTTTTAAGGGAAGACTAGTTGCAAATCGTCAGTATAGATTGTGATAGAGAATAGGAGCAAGTGGGAAATAAAAACTTCCAGAAAAGGAAAATAAATGTGACATGCCAGAAAAAATAGCTAATAATAGAAACTAAAATGTAGTTAGTGCCTTCCTTGTACCAGTCACTATTCTAAGAACTTTACATATATTATCTCATTTACTTCTCACAACAAGTATAATTCTTGTCCCTATTTATAATGTCAAATGATGAGGATCACCCAGTACCCTGAACTTTAAAGAAAAGAAATTTTTCTTCAGCTGATAGTTATTGAGCCTTAGCTATGCCATGTGGTGTGGAGGGGAGAGAGTCATTGGAAATGCTGATGGAAGCAAAATGGTTTAGAGACTAAAGTTGACTCCCAGAGGGAATGATGGGGTAATGGGAAGTACAAGAAGGAAATGCAGATAGGAAGGAAGTAGGATTTGGGAAGGATAACAGTTTACAAGATATTTTAAGGAAGTTTTGCCTGTCCCTTCTCCATCTCCTTAAGAAACTTTAGTGAAGATCTACATTGCTCTTTAGAATTTTCTGCCTCAGGTTTTCGTTAGTCTCCACTAATGTGCTGAGCCTGGCATTGTTGAGAGCTAGAGAGCCTGTTCCTTCAAAATTTATCAGGAGGTAAGTTCTCTAAGAACTGTGGAGGGATGTGTGGGGCGCCTGGGTGGCGCAGTCGGTTAAGCGTCCGACTTCAGCCAGGTCACGATCTCGCGGTCCGTGAGTTCGAGCCCCGCGTCGGGCTCTGGGCTGATGGCTCAGAGCCTGGAGCCTGTTTCCGATTCTGTGTCTCCCTCTCTCTCTGCCCCTCGCCCGTTCATGCTCTGTCTCTCTCTGTCCCAAAAATAAATAAACGTTGAAAAAAAAAATTAAAAAAAAAAAAAACTGTGGAGGGATGTGAAATACAGAAAATAACTAGGTGGAGAGGCACCTCTTTCCCTGTATCTGTAGGATTAGACGAGGAAACAAGGATGGAAAGGGTTTTCTCTATGTCACAGTGAAGGAAGATTTTGAAAGAGCGGTTTCATGGGATAATGTCAGTGCCATATGCTAAAAATGAAAGAGACTTAGAGCAGAAGCCTTAGAACCTCCGGATTTATCAAAGCAGTCCTGAAGGGTCAGGGAGACCAAGGAATAGAAGCTGCACTGAGGCCACAGTGAAGGTGAAGAGACTAAATTTCCACAGAATTGGGGCCAGATCTGCACTGTTCTGCTTCCTCTTTTTTTAACATTCTGCTGATTGACTTTCCTCCCAACCCAGGAAACAGACTTTACCTCTTTATCTTCAAGTAGCTGGTGGCAGGAAGAATGAACAAAGCTTTGCTCCAAGAAGAGCTATTATAACTAAATAATTATAATTCATGTGATAGTGCAGGGAGAGAAACCATTTCTTGTGCAGAATTCAGGGTGTTATTTGCATTTGAAAAAAATTCATTACAGCAGTATGTTAGATTGTAAGATATTTTCCAGGAAAATATTTCAAAGCAACCACAGTAATCTCTTGCATGTGCATGTGCACTCACACACACACACACACACACACACACACACAGATGCACATTCTCAATTTTCCAATTAAAAGTACACACTGTACATAGTTTTTCAATAAAAATCATTCAGAAAGTAAGACACACTGATTACTAGATGCTCCTAAATTTAAAGAGGGAAAGACTTGTGGGGGTTTAAAGGGAAAAGGACTGGGAGTTTGGGGGAAAAGACATTAGGGAAAGCTATATGTCAAGGTTAAGAAAATTATGGAATTAATGCTATTTAAAAATAATTGTGTTAAAAATCTTTCTAAAGGAATTAGTCCATTTCATTGGCTAGGTAATAAAAGTAATTCCTTATTTTAGGAATTTTAAATGGGTGGCCACAATTAGATGCAAGTGGGGATCCTCTCCTGGCGCTAGAATTGCAATCAGCTTGTTCAATTTATCAACAGGGTATGGTAAATCCCCTAATCCAAAAGGGTTCCATACAGCTACCATGCACCTCAAATAACTCCCAAAGGGTTTTCTTGTTTTCATATGCCTCTCCCAAGTGTTTTTACTCATGGATAAACCTCTTCATATGTTAGGCTACTTAACTTCTTTCATTCTCCTCTATCCTTACCTTGAAACATATTTCATAGTTCTTTGTTCAACAGAGAAAATAAAACTAGGATTGTGAAGAATAGTAATGGTCATCTTGGCCTATTCTCTCATTTTATGGGTAAGAAAACCAGGACAAAACAGGTTAATTTCCCCAGGATTGTGCAGCTGGTTAAAGGCAGGAGTGGTGAAAGCCCTAGAAGCCAGGGCCCCTTCCCACAGGCCTCCTGCTGTGCTACCTGCTCTTCAGTAGCTTTCCTGGGGCAGCTCTCTCATCTTCTAATTTTCCCTCTTGGGGGCCTTTGCCAACTCATTATGTCTCCTCTATGACATGGAACTCACTATCTCACACACACACACACACACACACACACAATATGTTTGCAAGGGCAATCTCAAATGCCCTGATTTGTTTCCTAAACACATTTTGTGGCCTTTTGGCCTACTTTGCACATTGGGCATATGTCTCACTTTAAGTAGGCTGGCCCAAATGCTTTCCTTCTACAAGGAGTCTTAAAATAGGAAAAAGGAACTCAATAGAAAATCCTCTATCTTTTAAAAGAAAATTTAAAATAAAACAAATGCACAACAGAGCACTAGAAAAGTCATGAAACCATTACTTCACCCTTCACTGTAAAGAATCATTATGATGTACTTCCTCCAGGTTGTTCTTCTAGGCATCCCTTTTTAATATCCTTGTTATATAATCTTTCGACTTAGCTCATTCAAGTGTTGGAATAAACTGTCTATAAACTGTCTTGCTCTTCCTCAGAATCAATGAAAGAATATCCAGAGAACACCAATACATTTAGAACCTCACCCAAAACATAATCAGGAGTTGAAAATAATTTTTTCTGTCATTTTACGGTGGGGGGGGGATTGTGACAGAGACAGCAACTTCTTACTTGATATCTGTAATTCCCTTTTACCTTACACCAATTTCATTTAAGGCAAAAAATGCCAAGCTTAAAAATTCTATTTCTGCAGACACTCTTTGAGTCATATTGGTCATATGAAACAGATTTAGTGAAAAGATGTCAGCAGAAATCACAGGGTAGAATAGGGAATGCTCTTTAAAGAGGACTGGCTGACTCACCACTGTGTATGTGTGTGTGTGCGTGCTCTCCCTTCCTCCTACCTACATTGTAGATGTGATGGCTGGAGCTGCAGAAATTGGCTGTGACCATGAGGCAATCTTGAGGATGGAAACTAAAGGCTAAGGATGTTGGCATCTGAAAGAATAAGGCTGGGACTTCAGTGATACTGTGGTGCTACTACACCTGCTCTGAACTACCAACTTCCCAACTTCATGTTGAGAGAAAGTATATGTCCATCTGGTTTAAGTCACACTTTCAGCAGATTTCTTTCTTTTTCTTTTACCTAAAGCTAAAAATTACTAACTGATACAGGGGCCAAACAACCCTGAAATGCTTTCAGAGAGAGCTTCCCCTTAAATGCCTTTTTTTGGATGCCCTAATGATTCCTCTAAGTCTGGATCTTTTGGTTACTTGGGATTTCCCAGTCCTCTCTTTGCATCCCTACCTCCTGCACTGGTGCCTTGGCAAGGCCAAAGCCTCACACCTTGGACTCTTTGGACCTGACTCTCTGGACTCACATGGCTGAACTCGTTCCTCTTACCTTCACTGTTTCAAGTTGCATTCCCTGAAAAGGCCCGACCTTACCTGGGAAGCTGCTGTTCCTTTTAAACCACTCCCCACCCCCCACCCCCGACTCCTACCCTCTTCTCAGTTTAGTTTGTGCACCTGCTACAGGTCATTCTGACCAACTTTCCACTAAATGCTTAACAGAAGATTTACACCATAGTCTTTCTTTGTAGAACATCCTCTAAGGTCTGTTTAAATTTTATCTAGAATTCCCAGACTTATTTTTTCCCTTCCTAACAGGCTCTATCAAACTGACTAGTTCCCAAATAGTTCAAGCAAGGGGCGATCATGGCTGATTAGACCCAGCTGAAAATCTATCCATACAGGGTTAATGAAGAAGCTTCTTGTTTTATGCAATTTGTTCCCAAAGGTTAGCCATAGAAATAGGGAAACCCTTATTTCGTTTTACTATTTTACCCCTTAATCTTTTTTCATTGAGTTATGATTCTGATACCACAGGATTTGCAGTCCTTGGGGTCCAGGTTTACTTAATGGATAATGATAACTTTAAAACTTGTGGCTAGGGGCGCCTGGGTGGCTCAGTCGGTTGAGCATCCGACTTCAGCTCAGGTCATGATCTCACGGTCCGTGAGTTCAAGCCCCGCGTCGGGCTCTGGGCTGACGGCCCGGAGCCTGGAGGCTGCTTCTGATTCTGTGTCTCCCTCTCTCTCTGCCCCTCCCCCATTCATGCTTTGTCTCTCTCTGTCTCAAAAATAAATAAACATTAAAAAAATTATAAAAAAAAACTTGTGGCTAGAAATAAGCAATGTAAAGCAAAAAAGTAAACAGTAATATAGGCACCTGGATTTTAATGGTAAGTAAAATTCTTCCCTGGGCTATCATTCAGCTACATCAGCTTGTGATTATAGATTAGTCTGGTCAAGTATTGTTTCCTTGGATTCTGGTGGCCACCCATACCTCAAGCCCTCAGGGAAATGATCTTTCTGGTCCAGGTGTTCCTACTAATAAAGCATCTGCAGGACAATTAACTAATGTGATTTAAGTTGGCTCATGTGTGCTCCCACTTCTTTAAGAGCCCGACTTGAGATAAGGAAACAAGCAAGAGACCTTGTTGACTGCTGCTTGGAGGACTGGGTCAGAGAAGACTGACTTGGAGGAGATGGAAGGCTAGAGAAGTGGCTCTTAGCACAAGTGTCCCAGGCTGGGCTCTTAGAGACTCTCAATGAATTGAGAACTGGAATAAAAGACATCACAAATGTAGTCCATTCCAACAAGAGCAATTCTAAAACTTAGGGCCCTCCTTCTCTGTCTTTAACAGGGACTGCTCAGAAGATCTAATCCAAAATTTAATTATTTTTCCCCTAGGGAATGTTATTTACTTCCCTCTATCATGCAGAGCAATTCTGCACGCACACACACACACACACACACACCCCTCCCCAACTTTTATCCTCACCACCAATCATGACTCAGCAAGCAGAGAGCATTCCAACTACCAGGACCCTCACTCGATTATAAACAGCAGAACGTTACTTTCTCTTACACATGGATAAAAGACAAGATGAAAATAGTTTCCAAATCAGTTCAGGTGGTAATTATTGGTGGTTTCTTTTTTTTTTTTCCTTCATCTTTCTACTTCCAGTTTTCCCATATTTTCTTTAATTATAATATGTATTAATGAGCACTAATATTTCCTGAGCACTGACTCCAGGCCAGGACCTCTGCCAAGCACATTATGTATTTTATTTCATTTACTCCTCTTTATAAATCTATGGGTTTACATGTAAAGAAACTAAAGAAATGAAGTACCTTATCAGTGGGGAGCCTACATCTGAATCTAGGTTTATCTGACGTTGAAATCAGGTCTCTTAGCTCCTGCACTCTTACTTTAATAATGGAAAAAGCACACCTTTAAAAAAAAATTATAAGATGTTGAAACTGGAAACTTCAGTCATGGATTTATATTAAGGTTTTATAGTATAGATAGTATGGTGGTTAAGAGTGTGGGTTCTGGAGTTAGAACTCATGAACTCCCAACTTCCCATCTCGCTAGCTCTATGACCCTGAGCAAGTTACAGAACTTATCCATGCCATATTTTCCCCATCTACTGAATGAAGATAATAATAGCACCTACCACAGAATTATTGTGAAATTTAAATGAATTCTATTTGTAAAATGCTTACATAGTGCCTGGCACATAATAAGTGCTATGGAAAGTATTTGTTACTGTTGTTATTCTTGTTGTTGGTTGTTATTACTGGTATTTTATTCCAAGAGATTTTCAAGCCAGGCTTGTAGTCTCCCAAAAAGAAATTTGGGCTATAATTCTCTTAAGCTCCTGGATCAAGGCTTTTAGGAATGAGACTGCCTGTCTTTCCTTGTGGGATAACTATAAAATAAATAATGATGGGGGCATGGTAAACAATCTCTTTTGAGGGCTGAATGAAAGCATCTTGCAAGGCTCTTGGCATCATTTTAACTGCACAGTCAAGCCTCAGATCAGATACCTCATGTTAATCTTTTAATGTAATTATTATTAAAAGTATCGTGTCATCAAAGGTCTGTTCACCATTTTTTTTTTGAAAGAGAGAGCATGTACACATGCGGGGGAGGGGCAAAGGACGAGTCAGAAAGGATCTTAAGCAGGCTCCACACTCAGTGCAGAGCCCAAGGTGGGGCTTGATCTCATGATTGTGAGATCATGACCTGAGCTAAAACCAAGAGTCAGACACTTAACCAGCTGAGCCACCCCAGCACCCATGTTCATCATTTTTAAAAGCAGAGAAGAAAGTTTCTAGGAATTATCAAACTAAACTCAAAGAACTAAAAGCACTATATATGGAATAATAAAAATATTTCTGCAGCAAAAACAGTAATTGCCTAATATATGTTCAAAATGGAAAGTGAGTCTTTCTGTTTTAAGCAAATGTATGGGTACAAGAGCTTGAGTTTCACTATGAGGAGAATGCCTAAGGACTCATGCTTTCCCAGCGGAGGTCCCTGTCCAGAAAGTCACAAGCCTTGAATCCTCAGCTAATGTTAGTGGCTTCCACGTTGAAACCTAAGAAAAATATGAAATATCAGGTGAAATCAAAGAAATGAATCCAACTGGGGAAAAACAGAGAAAAATGGTGGCTCCCTTGGTCTAGGGAATATAAATTAAACAAATAATGCTTCCTCACTTCTCACCTCACCTCCAACCAGTGTAAGTAAAGTCATCTCCCTTGTAGCCTTAGCCACAGTACTTCTAGAATCTGAGAGGGGCGCCTGGGTGGCCCAGTGTGTTGGATGTCTGACTTCGGCTCAGGTCATGATCTCACAGTCTGTGAGTTGGGACCCCGCATCAGGCTCTGTGCGAACAGCTTGGAGCCTGGAGCCTGCTTTGGATTCTGTGTTTCCCTCTCTCTCTGCCCTCCCCTGCTCACACTCTGAATCTCTCTGTCTCTGAAAAATGAATAAACCTTAAAAAAAAATTTTTTTTAGAATCTGGGAGCTCCCTCTCTTTGGGATAATGACTCAACTGTTGAACAGCTCCTATGCTAAACTGATATCTGCCTTCTTAACTTTTACTCCTTGGTCTAGCTGTACATCTTGACAGAGAAGAACAAATTTATTCTGCCTGTCACAGAAAAGCCCTTGATATATTTGCAGACAACGATGTGGTATTTTTTCAGTTAACTTTTTGTTTTCTCCATGCTAAAAGTGACCATTTCTATCAACTATCTCTGATTTCCTGACTCTCATCATCCTATTTGCCTTGCTCCAGTTGGTCAATATCCCCCAAGAATTGTGGTACCTACCACGGAACCCAGTACTTCAGTGTGGTCTGACCACAGCCCACTGCAATAGGACCAGTGTGCCTGTTATCTCCACTTCACTTCCCTTCATGCAGTCAAAGATTGGGTTGTTGTTGTTGTGTTTTTGGTTTTTTTTCCCCAGCAGACACATCACAGTGCTGGCAAATATTCAATTTGTGGTTAAAGTTCCCAGTTCTTTCATATGAACACTGTCCAGGTAATCTCCATCCCGAATAGCTGGTTTTCTTTTTTTACCCTAAATATAAAATTATGCAATATTTCTGGTACACTTTGTCTTATTGATATAGACAAGACACTCCTATCTAGCCAATTTTGAATTCTGATTTACTTCTGTGACTATACAGTTTTGTTACTTGTAGGTTTAGTAAAAAAAAAAAAAAAACAAAAAAACAAAAAAAACACACCATAACCTATTGATGTATTGCAAAAGTAAAGCAAACTTTTCTGACATTATTGAAAGTGTAGGCTTGGGTACACGGTGCAGAATGACTTCTAAATTAGCTTGAGCAATTTATAGACAGCCTTTTTCAATTCTCTCCAACCCACCTGTATGACATATAATACAAGGCATACAAAAATGAAAAAGAGGCCTCTTTAGTGTGGGTAGTGAGCAAGGAAGAAAACAGAAAGAAGTGGTGACACTACCTCTACCTTCCTCACTATTCTCCTACTTGTGGTCTCAAGATTGGATACTCTTATGGTCTGATCTAGGTATATGAGGCTAATGATGTGTTTACAGCTCCTGCTACACCAGGGCTCAACCTAGCTACCCCATTTCCCTGTACAGGAAGAGCAGAAACAACAGATTGGCATCAAGACATCATTTGAACAGTATGGATGTAAATGCAGCAGCTCCAGTCTGTACAAGATTCAGCCCTCTGATAGTTCTCATCTTCTGGAGAGTAATCATCACTTCCTTCCTCTTCCCTTCACCTCCACCAGATCAGTACTAGACAGAAAAGGATTTTTCCTTTGTTGATTTATTTCCTCTTAATTACGCTTAGAGGAACCAGAGCCTAACTTTTATCAGCTTACTCTTAGGAAAACAAAGTGTACTAATAAAACTAACAAATAGAAGCCATTTTATGGCCAAGATCTGATGACCAGTATAATATTTCCTCTGATACAGTTGAAATGGAAACATACTCTGAACCTGAACATATTCAGTCTGACTTCTACTCCCCTCCCAAAGAGAGATAACCATAACAATCACCTCTAGAAAGCTTCCTTACCTGAGCTGATATGGGCTCCTTTTTCCTCATATTCCAAAATCAGATCATCTCAAATGTCCTACACAGTCATCATGATGGGAGCCATAAACAAGGGTGTACAGGGGAGAGGACCATATTTGGGAGCTAGCCCCAGAATCAGGCCTGGATTTTAGTACCAGCTTTTCTATTGACCAGCCATGGGATCCTGGGCATATTACCTATTCTCTGTTCCTCAGAGATGCATAAATAAAAGTAGAGTTGACAAGACTTATTCAAAAGTTTATAAACCAGTACAGTCCTTGGCATCTATGAAGTGTTTAGTAAATATTAATTATTTTCAAATAGTTTTCATATATATATTCAGTTTCTTTTTTCTAGTATGCAGTTGCTATGCTTTGATCTAAAACAACTAAGAAACATGGTAACGGTTGTCACCAGTCCTAGAATCCTAGCATATTAGAGATCTAGCATGACCCGTCCTTTTGCAGATGAAGAAATTGAGGCCCAGGTAAGAAAAAGGAGTTTTCCAAGGCACAAAGTCAGTGAATGGCAGAGCCAGGACTCTAAACCAGGTATCCTGGCTCCCTGACTCCCAATCCTGTCCCCAATTACAGCCTTTTTTGTTCCAGAAAGGAATCAGAATTAGCTGTATAACTAAATGCAGATTTAGATACTAGTATATATGGTATATATAATATATATATGATTCTGTATAGAGAAATTTAAAGTATTATCTATAACAGTTTAGCATATGCATCCAATGAATCTAATGCTCAAAACTCTGACTTCAAAACCCCTTATTTACTAAGCAGTATGGAATCATGGAAAGAACATAGAACTTGGAACTGAGTAGGCTTAGATTCAAATCCCAATTCTACTGCTTACTGCTTGCATGAACTTTAGCAATTTATTCATCCCTTTGAATTTTAATTTCTTCATCTGGAAAATGGGAATATTAACCCCTATCAGTGGTTTTTGTGATGCATATGGCATATCATGTATGGGGGCACAATGCCTGGTATATTGAGATGCCCATCATACATTGGCACCTCTCCTTAGGTGATACTCTCATTTCCCTGCTTTTGGTGCTCTACTGGAAGCAAGACACTGTCAGGAGCTTGTGAGATGGGAACCATGTTTGAAAGGAAAGACAGTGATCTGTTTTCTTTGCCATGAGTAGAATGGGATACAGTACTTGGAGTTTCCCTTCAAGTCCACTTGTGGGCATAAGGTTGTTTCCTAGAGGACATCAACTCAGGCAGTATGACAAGACTAGGGTTTACTTACCATGGGGATATTGTCTCTAGATTGTTGAGTGCTGGGCCTTGGCTTTATCAGCTGGCCTTAGAGCCATCTATGAACCAGGATTATATGTATTCTAATCCTCAAGTCTACTATCACCTAAAAGCGACTTTTGCTTTTGGCACCTGAAGTGCTGATTGCCAAAACCTTCTCTTGGTAAACCCCCTTATATTTTTAAATATTTATAAATATTTATGGAAGGAAGAAAGAAGGAAGGAAAGAAAGGAAGGAAGGTTGTTTCAAGGATGCAATGATGACTGGCCCTTGAGAACTAGGAAATCATGTTTTGTTCTGAGAGTTAATCTATACAATCAATCCCTAATGGATCAGATCAGAATATGCAAAGTCATCTTAAAGCAACAGTCTAGATTCTTAGACAAATAAAACTTTTATATCTGTTGTTTCCCAACCTGGTTATGATCAGAGTCACTTGGGATCCCTGTAAGCATTCAGATCCCTAAACCTTTCCACAGACCCAATAAATCAGAATTTCTAGTAGAGCCAAAACAGTCTTTATTTCTTTATGAGTCCTCCAGGTGCTTTGGGGGCAGCAGCCCCACCCTAGCCAGTAGACTGGTTTGGGGAACCATAGTTCCACTTCAAGAGGTCTGAAAAAGGATTAACACATATAAAGAGCAATGTATAGGTAAGAAGAGGATTATTCAGCAAAGGAACTGAGGGGAAAGGGTACACTTGGTATACTCTGGCAAAGGCAAGCAAGCCTCTGGAATTGGGTCCCCTGCCAAAAACATCTAGACCACTTGGAGGGGGGATTCCTGTTGAGGAAATACAGAGCCTGATGAGCAGAGCCTGACATTATTCAAACTATTTGAATTATCTAACTCCCTGTGTCAAAGTTCCTTGCTCATTGAGCAACCTTCTGATGATCTCTCTTCCCTTGCAACTGGCCTATAGGGAGAAGAGGAGCTGTTCAGGTCAAATGTTTCTAACTGTAAATTAATAAACTGGCATTCTGGTTATATATCAGTCTCTTGTGAGTTAGTATGAGTCAGCATCCCTGAGTCTGATCAACTCAGAGGCTCTGCCAAGATCAAGTTTCTGATGCTGCAAAGCTGAGCAGGCCTGACCTGGGACCCCAGGGAATTCATAAAAGTAAAAGTATCCTATTCAGGCCCCAGGAAGCCAGCCAGTTAGCCTCTGCTGGGGAAAGGAGGTGAAAAGGTGCCCATTTCCCAGGGAAACACACTATGGAAAACTTTGTTGATACTGCATGTGCTTTACTGTTACATGAATTTGAAAGAAGGGGTTAGGTTCTTATAACAAGAAAAGTCATTTAGAATGCTTTTTCTGTTGTCAAAGGGCTTTCATGTATATTGCTCATTTGACACTTACACTAGCCTAGGCAGTAAGTCAGGCATATATTATTATTACTCTTATTTCAGAGGTGAGGAATCTGAACATAGTCACTTATCTCAGACCCAAAGTAAATGGTACTGCTAGGACCAGAATCTGGATCCTTTGACTCATATTTTTCTCACTTCCCCTCTCATTTAATAAAGAGAATAAACAGAACCCTAAAGGGGTACTAGCTTCTAGTACTAGATACTAGTACTAGGTACTAGATACTATCTAGTCCCTAGATAGAGTAGGATTGTGTTTACCTGTATGTATGGGGGCTGGGTTAAGGACACAGATATTGGGGAAAGTTGAGCAGAAGAGAAATCAGGTCAGTGATGATAAGAAAGTGTACCAAAATTTTTTTCTAGCTAAGAGAACTGAGACATCATTCAATTTCATCGAACACGTTATTTATTGAACCCCTATTGTGTGCAAGGCCTCTTGTGCTAAGTGTTACCAACGGGAGAAGTTAGGAAAGAACATTTTTTAGCATGTATTTTGGTTTAGTGAAGGACTCCCAAATCTTGTTCCTTCTTTATGGTAGCATCAAAGAATACAAGCCACAGCCACAGTGTTTAAAAGGAGGTGGGAAAGGGGAGATCGTGGTAGTTGAGAGGCTGACTGTGATTAGGACTCTGGCAGCCAAGACCATTTGGAAACACAGGCTTGATAACATCTCATCGGGGATGGATGCTTGTGCAAAATCCTTGGCAGGGTGGGGGAGGCGGGGAGATGCAGCTTCCTCAACACTTTTCCATCATTGCATTTTATCTTAGGTCTTTAAGTGCTTGGTAACTTCACCAGTGACAGTTCCCAAAATAAATCCTATTTTTCTAAATGCTTTTCATAATGGCATGAAAACAAAATCTAGAATTCAGAGGCACAGGAATTATGAAAGGGGCAAGTCCCTGGGCTCTTCTTTCTCCTTCACTGACATGTGTTTCAGCATGATCCACAGCTGGAACAAGGGGCTGCAGCCAGACCTCTTTTAATTAGCCCAGAAACACTGCCCTGTGGCTTGCTTCAGTCTTCATGGGTTACTAACTGGTTGATCCAGCTTTCTCTTTATAAATCTGTATGTTCTGGTGTGAGCACTCTGGGGTGGCAAAGGGAGAGAGAGCTGCCTGTTCCCCACCCGATCGGTTCATGTCTGGCTGGATCAGCCTCCCACCTCTCTGGCTGATTCATCAGGCTCAGTCTATTCAAACAGATGGGACTTCTATTTAGGTATTTTAATAGCACGTATTTAAGATACCCTATTGAGAATCTGATCTGACAGAGGTTTGATGAAGTGTTGATGTGCTAAGAAACCAGGCTCACTGGGCAAATAACTTCTTCTCAAACCAGATAATTTAAATCAATTCAATCAAGTACTTAACTAAGGGCCTACTGTGTCCCAGTGTGTGCCCAACATTGAGTTAATAGAGCCAGAAAAGAAGTAGAATGTTTGACAGACAGGCCCTGGGAAGCTTCTTTTTCTGGGAAGAAATAACGGATGCATGGATGTCTTTGTAATTTTAGATATTTGCCTACTATGTGCACGAGATTTATGCAAGTAAGCAGCTAAGTGGGGTAGTGACCACACCTCTTTAATATCAAGCCTGTATCAAATATTTCAAGGGGAAATGGCTCTCTTTTGTGTCATGATGAGAAAAATGAAAAAAAAAACAAACATTTATCGAGCACCTAAATTGAATGTATTGAATGTTCTTCAGTGCATCATGTTCCTTCTTGAGACCATGTTGTTGCTTTTACTGCCCTTTTATTTTTTTACCTTTAAAAGATTTTATTTTTTAAGTAATCTCTACACTCAATGTGGGGCTTGAACTCATAACCCTGAGACCAAGGTTGTACACCCACCAACTGAGCCAGCCAGGCGCCGCTTACTGCCCTAACTTTAAGTGATATCCATTCTCCCACGCTGGTATGCTTATCCAAATGTGATTTCTTCTTTCTTTCTTTCTCTTTCTTTCTTTCTTTTTCTTTCTTTCTTTCTTTCCTCCCTTTTTTTTTTTTTTTTAGATGAAACCTTACCTTCTCCAAAAACCTTTTACTCCTCTAGCTTTTAGGCAACAATGGTATCTCTTCTTCATTGCCTTTATTTTTAGTAACATGCTTTGAATTCAGTACCTAACAGCTTCTCCTGTCTTATATTGGTCTCTAATCTTTCAGGCTGTGAGACTTGTATAAACAACATTGTAAGCTCTTTGAGGGTAAACCTCAATTTATATTTGTTTAATCATAATATTTGTTGAGCAACTACTTTGTACCAAATTGCCATTGTAGGAGAAACAAATATAAATAAAAGATTTCTGCTCTAAAGAAACTCATATATATTTGGCACTCAAATGGAATCACAATCTCCTGGAAAGCACTTAACATTGTGTCAGATACATAGCAAGTCTTCTAAAAATGGACACCATTATTAGTTATTATTTCGCTGACACTGGATGGAAGAGTAGAAAGTACAGATAAGAACTGAGAAAGGAAGCTACCACTGTTAGGTTTGGAGGTGTGTAACAGAAAACCCAAATCAAATGGTTTAAGCAGTAAAGGGAATTTATTGGCTTTTCTAACTGAAAAAGACAAGAGGGATAATAATGATTGGTTATGATTCGGTCAGGGCTTTGGCTTCATCTCTTTATGACTCTTCTTGGTATTATTTCTTCATGTGTTGGCTTTGTCCTCAGGCTGGTTGCAATATGACTGTAGTAACTCCAGGCTTCACATTTATACATAGCGTCCAGAAGAAGGGAGAATTCATCTCTTTTGGTGGTTTTCTTAAAAGTAAGGAAACTTCTTTCCTCAAGATTCCAGCAAATCTCCCTTCTTAACTCATTGTACCAAGTGAGTTGCAAGACGTTTTCTTAACCAACTCCTTGACCAAGGAATGTCATGAACTGCTTGGCTTAGGCTAGGTTCCTGGCACAGACACTGGTAAGAGGATGAGATTACTGTCAGCTAGGATGGCCTGCTTATACTGCAGTAATAGCCATCTCCCAAATCTCAGTGCCTTAATACGGCAAACATTTATTTCTTGCTCTTTACATGCCAGTATAGGTCGGCAGGGGGAGCTCTACCATTATGGTCACTCTGGGACTATGGCTGATGGAGTCTTCATCTTGACAAATGATTTAGCAATCACTGCTGCAGTGGGAAAGGTACCTGGTGAATCCTACATCCGCTCTTGAAGTCTTCTGCTTGGAAATGATATAGATCACTTTTATTCACATTTTATTGGCCAAAGCAAGTCACATGGCCACAACTAACTTAAGCTAGGAAATGCAATCCTACCATGTATCTAGGAGAACTAGAATATTTATAAATAGCCCCGATTATTACTACAATTACTCTTGGTTCAATCAAAGCCAACTGTATGGATGACTAGAGAGTGAGCTTCTCCTGAAGCACATGTACTTCTTTGGAAAGGGGATCCTTTAGCAAAAATCAGGAACTACTAGGAAGGGAGCAATGGATGTTATTCAACCAATAATGTTTATTATAGAAGTTATATGAAGGTAAACTAATCTCAGACCTCAAAGGCATAGAGAAAGCAAGATCAAGAACGGTTTGGCAACGGTCAAGGAGAGAAGTAACAACTGTAGTAATGTATCCATCTAGAGATCTGCACATCAGGAAGGGCCCAGATGAAAATAAACAGCATAGCTAGTAGCACACCAGTTAGTATCTTTGCTGCTGCACTCCCCAGCCAGGGCATAGAAGCATAAAAGCAAAAGCATATCAGGAAGATATGCAGGGATGATGGACGGTTTGAGGGACTTTGTGGGAGATCTTCAGTTGTTAAAGAAATTGGAGAGTTGAAGAAGTCAAGGGGATCTCAAATAGGCAGTGGGACTAAAGTCATAATATCATCTAGAACCAGTCACATTCTTAAACTAGGTTAAGTCTTTGAGAAGTAACCTGTAACAGTAACAAAGACTTTTGGCAGATGGTACAGACAGATGAAATGGAACCCAAATGATGGAAAATGGAGGACAGCCAATCTGAAAGAGATACTGAAATAAAGATGAAACCTCCTGTCCTGTTCGGCCTACAGGTATTAGAGAGTCTCCATGGAAGAGGAGTGTTCAGTTAATATTAGAGCCATGTTTCTACCCACGGGTGTCAATACCACATAAAAGAGAGAACTCTTCTAGATCAGCAGTCAGAAAACTTGGGTTTGAGGCCCAACAATGACTATAAACACAACACTGGCAAATCATTATAAATTCTTTCCACTTGTTTCCTCAGCTGAGGAAAGAAGGTTAATAATCCCTTCTCCACCTTCCTTAGAGCTTCATGTGAAGATCAAATGAGATGGGAAAGTGCTATAGCAGACTAAAAAGCCCTGGAAAAATATATGTAAGAGACTGTAACAGTGATAAGAATCACTATGCTTAGAGTTGAGGAGGTTTAGGATTTAGGTGAAATGCCATCTCCAAGTGAATAGGGCCCAAAGGGAAGTACAGAGTGAAGATGAAGTGGAGATAACAGTGAGCTGATAAGCATTGTCTAAGCTAAAACTTTTAATTGCAAGGGACAGAAACCCAACTCAAACTGGCCTAAGAATAAGATATTTCAGCTCACATACTAGAAATGATTGCAAAGGTAAAATTGTTTCCAGTGTGGCAGGACTCCGTGCTCAAGTGTTATGTTGCAAATCTGTCTCTTTCCATTTCAATGGCCTGCTTTCCTCTATGCTGGCTTCATTTTCAGACAACATGTCCTCAATTAGTGACAAAGATTGTCCCCAGCAGCTACTGGTTATGCTCTACCAGTTAAGTAACTCTAGTAGAAAAGGAGAGTGACTTTTTCTCATCTTAACAAAAATCCTGAGGTAACTCTCATTGTCTGGCCCGATCATATGTTCTTCTCTGAATCAATCACTATGACTGGCATCAATCTCAGCTGAATCACATGGATGGAACATGGGAGAATAAATGAAAACCACCCACACCCACCATAGGAAATAGGCTAAAAGGCTTGTTCTAGAAGTGATGATTGTGGAGACATAAGGCAGAGGAAGGAAGAAAATCAAGGGAGAATTTGAGGCAGAGGGAGAGTAGCACTTATTGGAGAAAGGCAAATTTAATAAGGGACTCTCCAGGTGCACTCGGGAAATGGGGAGGTGGTATAGAGAGAGCTGCTGAAACAGAGACCATCAGTCAAAAGGACACATTTAAGAATTCCCACAGTGGCCCAATGCACTCTTTGTGAAAAAGTAGTTTAGGAAGCAAAAGTAGC
The DNA here is from genome assembly GCF_028749965.1 of Puma concolor. NCBI lineage: Eukaryota > Metazoa > Chordata > Mammalia > Carnivora > Felidae > Puma > Puma concolor. The sequence continues at coordinate 93,258,000 of NC_141675.1, forward strand.
CACTTGTTACAGATTCTCAGTTTGTTCTTTGCTTAGTAGGTGTTTTTGTCCCATTAGGGGTAGGAGAGGGAAAAGACCGTGTCCGTCTTGAAGGAGGTAGACTAATGCAGAAGGCATGGACATAGATACCCATAACACTGTCATAATTGTATAGCTCAGAAGGAAAAGCAGCAAAGAAATTATCACTAAATTTACTAGAAGTTACAGCCTGTCAGAGATGTGAAATGTGACTGACATACACAGCATGGTAGGTCCTCTCCACCCACCCACAAAACATAAAGGCCCACCCTGTTTTGCCTTTTTTCCACCCTCCTACATACACATTACACCTGCACACAGGCACATAACAGGAGGGAAGGATTCTCTTGGAACACTGTCAGAATCATTCTTTAGACCTCCCTGGTAGGTCACTACCCTGAAATGAAAAGCTGCCTGCCTCCCGTTTTTAAAGCCGGTGGAATGGGGCTGATTAAAGCTGACTTCATACTGAGCAAATACTTGTGAAAGGCAATTTAGTTCTGGATCCATCCTCTGGATCTTAACAATTGCCCTCACCACCACCCCTGACTGGCATACTTCCAAGCATGTTCAACAGAAGGGCCTCACCTCATGCTTAACCGAATGAAGACATTGGCCCACATCTGACCTTGGACTTAAAGGCTTGATTATGTGAAAGAGAATAGGAGCATAGAGATCACAGTTCCAAGTGAGGGTTCTGGGGGGCCAGGATAAGTCCCTGTTTTGACTTAGTCTGAATTCCAGTGATGGATGTAAAGAGGAACTCAGAAGCAATTCCTCCAGGAAAGAAAATCCAGGACTCTTGAATTCTTACCTCATAGCCAGGCCAACTATCACTCTGTCCTCTGTAGCTGTTGCCAGGAAAGGGTTTCTGATATTCTGATATTAGAGTTCTGGTATTCTCTGCTGACTCTCACATCCAAAACAGACATCTGGGTTGTAAGCCCCTCTCTATTCCCCCAATGAATGTCAGTAATTATCGCACACAGTTCTGGCAGATGTATTATTTTAAAAACAAATAGCATATAAACATAGAATTATTATATGACCCAGCAGTTTCACCCTAGGTATATACCCTCCAAATTGAAAACAGGTACTCAAATCCTTGTATGCAAATGTTGATGGCAGCATTATTCACAACAGCCAAAATATGGAAACAATCTAAATGCCCATCAACAGCTGAAAGGATAAACAAATTGTGGTATATACACATAATGGAATACCATTCAGCCACAGAGAGGAATGAAGTACTGATACATGCTGCAGGGATAAACCTTGAAAACATTATGCTAAAGAAGTGAAATAAGCCAGACACAAAAGATCACATACTGTACGTACAATTCCATTTATACAAAATATCCACAGTAAGTAAATCCATAGACAGGAGATTGGTTGTTGCCAAGGGCTGGGAGAAGGGGGAGAATGGGCCGCAACTGCTTAACAGGTACCGGGTTTTCTTTTGGTATGATGAAAATGTTTTGGAGCTAGGTAGTGATTGTGGTTGCACAATATCGTGAATGTACTAAATGTCAATGAACTGTACATTTTAAAATGGCTAATTTTATGTTATGTGAATTTTACCACCATAAAGATATCCCATAAAAAAGGGAGGAGGGGATGCTGACTCGGGTGGCATATACATCATCCCCTTACTCTCTCCTTCATTCTTCCTGAAGGCGTAGGTGGATCAGCCATTATGTGGCCATGAAGCAACAAACATTTGCCAAGAATGGCAAAGCAGAAAGATAAAAGAAAGCTGGGTCTTTGATATCATGAAGGAAACTACGGTAACATCAATTTTATTATGAGACAAATAAAACCCCTAGTTGAAGGAATAGCACAAGCTTTGTTCTTACATATTTCTTCTTTAAAAAAATGACTGTAACACAGACTAAGTGAACAAATCCATACATAAGCCTCAGGTTAGATTTATCTGGTCATGTACTCTTGGTTAGATGGTTTCACCAGTTGCTGGGAAAATGCCCTTTGCTATGCAGATCAGCACTCACCATCTGTAAGCATTCCAAATGGGAAGATAATACAAAATAGTATCACAAACATTAGGTATACAAGTAACAACAGAAACTGAAAGTTAACTGCTTCTTACATAAAGGCCATAGTTTACTCCTGGCCTGAATAAACATAATTGTGTAGTCATTCAATACGTATTGATGATTACTTACTATGTGCCAGGCACTGAGTCAGAGATATGAACCAGAACACTACAGTGAGCAAGAAAGTCTCTGCCCTCATGGAGCTTACATTCTGGCAAGAAGGAGATACAGACAACACATAAGCAATTTTGCATACACTATATATATATATATATATATATATATATATATATATATATATATATAAAATAGAATGCATAGGGAGAAACATATTGGGCTTCCAACCCTCCTGGTTTAGGACTGGCTCTTAGCTCCTCCATCTCTGGCACGGCTTTGCAGGGTCCTCAGGCCATTCAATCTCCCAGGAGTCAGCAGCACGTTCAACACCACAGCCTTGGTCTCAGTAGTCAAAAACGTCTCAGTTCCTCACCACCACTGCTAACATTATCCCCACATTTCCTCCTACTTCAGGGAAAATCAAACTGAAAAAACCCTACCTCACCCCAACCAATCCTACCCTTAAAAGGGGATAAATTAAACTAGAAGCAAAATCCATTATTGTTCCCAAGAACAAAGAGCTTACAAACAAAACAAAGCCTACCTTTCTGGTAGAGGGCCAGGGAAGAAAGCAGCATGAGCACAGTATTCAGGTCAAAAACTTGTATTTGAGGAAAAATGCAAATAATCACTAAGGACAACACATGTAACTCTAGCACCCAAAGAAAATGCCCTTGACCAGTGTTGTCCAATAGAAATACAATGCAAGCTACAAATGTGAGTCTTTTTTGTCATTTTAAATCTTCTGACAACCCATAAAAAGTAAAACAGGTGTGGGGCGACTGGATGGCTCAGTCACTTAAGCATCCGACTTCAACTCAGGCATGATCTAGCAATTCGTGAGTTCAAGCCCTGCATTGGGCTCTGTGCTGACAGCTCAGAGCCTGGAGTCTGCTTCAGATTCTGTCTCCCTCTCTCTCTGCCTCTCCCCCCCCACCATCTCTCTCTCTCAAAAATAAACATTTTTTAAAAAAGTAAAACAGGTGCAATTAGTTTAATAGTACATTTTCTCTAACCCAACATATCTACAGTATTATCTTTTCAACACATTACCAATATAAACATTATTAATAAGGTATTTTACATTCTTTATTTCCATACTGAGTCTTCAAAATTTGTATATATTTTATATTTATAGCACATCTCAATTTGGACTACATACATTTCAAGTACTCAGTAGCCACATGTGGCTAGGGACCACCTTATCAGACAGTGCAGCTCTAGAAAAAATACTCATTAAATTACCTTTTCCATGTACATTAAAGCTAATGTTCCCCAGAATTGAAGCTTCTAGACGTCTCAATGGCTGTGACCAAGAAGCTATATTCCAGCACCCTTCACTGTTAGTCCTGGAGACACAGCCCTAGGTACAATGAACCACAAGTGAACATAGTTAACTGATTAAGAGAATATACACACACACACACACACACACACACACACACATATACACACACAATGCAATGCAAGCAGGAACAAAATGATCAGTCTTGGTGGGGAAAATGCTATGTTTGCTTTGTGCCAAGTCATCTGTCCATCCATCCATTCAACACTTACTGGGCCTACAATGTGCCAGAATTCTACATGCTAGTATCCTGCCTTCAGGGAGTTTATAGTCTTTTAGGGGAGAAGTTGAGAGGCAGAATTAAATAAAAAATAAACAAGTTCATTTAAAATAGCAGTTTTGCTATGAAGAAAATAAAACAGGAAAATACCGTAAGTGGAAGAGAAGACTACTTTAGCTAATAGGGCAGAGGCTTCTCTGAGAAGGTGGCATTGAAGCTGAAAGTAAAGTAACGGGGACAAGAGTGGAGAAGAATGTTTCATATAGAGAAAACAGGGCAAAGAAGGTAGAAAGAAGTTTGGCATGTTTGCCAAACAGAGAGAATGTCAATGTAGTTAGAGAATAGTTAACAAGAAGAGTAGGAGATGTGGTCATAAACATAGCCAGGGGCCAGACCACTTAAGGCCTAAAGAAAAGGGTAAGGAGTTTGGATGTTATTCTAGGAAGAAATCAATAAAGCATTCTAAGGTGGGGGAAGGATCATCTGACTTACATTTTAAAAAGTCTGTGTGTGGGGAATGGTCAAATCCCTGCATGTTTTGGGGGGTGGTTTAAGAGTGGAAGTGGGGAGACTAGTTGGCAGGCTGCTGCCCCAGACAAGGCGAGAGTTGACGTGGCATGGAGTAGGCTGGTAGGGGTAGAAGTAGTGAAAAGTCAGATTTAGAAGACACTTCCAATTTATCACCAATTCCAGTCAGCTCTACCTTCAAAATTAGATTATATAAATTAGGTTATATTTTGAATCTATAGGACGTGCTGATGAGTTACATGTGAGATGAAAAAAAGAAAGGATGGCTAACAAAGAGGATATAGTTAAGCATACAGTTGAAATGGTAGTGCCAGTTATGGAGATGGGGAGCCGAAACAGGAGCAAAGCCTGCCCCTCCTGGATTTCCAATCTTGGTAAACAGAACCACCACCCAATCAGAAACCTGAGTTTCATCCAAGTTTCTACTGCCTTATCCAATCACCAAATCTGTCCCCTCCTTTCCATCCCCACTGACTTGGACAGTTTGCTAGACCAAATTACTCACCAAAACTATTAAAATTGCCTTAATAATCTCCAGTTTTAAACTCCAACCTAATGTCAAACCTACAAATTGTTCCCCTGCTTACAATTCTCCCACAATCTTTCTGAAGAGTAATTTGGCATTACCTATCAAAGTTTAAAATGAACATGCCCTTTGGTTGGCTCTCCTTTAGGATTCCATCCTACAGAAATACTTGAAAAATGAAAAGAATGAGGTTACTTTAATAGTGAAAAACTAGATACTAACTAAACGCCATTCAGTAAGGAAACTGTTACATAAACCATCATACAACTGTATTATAAAATTCTATCTAGTCTTTATTTTTAAAAATGAAGCAGATCTAAATATATTGACATGAAAAGATATCCAAGATACTTCAAAAGCAACTGGCAACATGTATATGGTTGCATTTACTTAAAAAGCATTACAGTGAATCGGGGGGTATCGTGTGCATGTTGTTTCTAAAGGCCTAGAAAAGGTCTGGGATACACACATTAAACTATCGATAATGGTTATCTCAGGGTAGTGCGATGGGGATGGGCTTGGGGGGGGGTTCTTTTTAAAAAACTATATATTTATTATTGGATGAGTTTTTAAATAATTAATATATTTATATAACAACAACAAAACCGTACAACCATCCTGTGTGCCTTAACACGATTCAAGGCACTTTAGGACCTGGCACCAGCCTTCTTTTCAGACTAGTTTCTCAGACTTATTTACATTAGGTGGGCGATAATGTACTTTTGTGTGGTGGGAAATGTGGGTTGATTGTTGAAACTGGGTCGTGTACTAGGCCTATCTGCTTTGCAAATGGAAGAAGAAAGGCATCCTCTAGTATTCAGAAGGATGTGAAGCTCTTTCTTAACAGAAGTTAAGAGACTCGTTTCTTTCCTTCAGGGCACACCATAATTACTTCATTCCTTCAGCTCTTCAAAGGAAGAAATAAAATTTCATGACTCTTCTCAATCCATTTGGTTTTACATGGCTTAGGAGTACCTGTACTTATCTTGTTCAGTTTGCTGCTTTTATAATATTAAAAGCCAACAGAATAGACAGTAAATTTACCATAATACCAATTCCTTTCTGAAAAATCTTCATTTCCCCAAGAAATTTTTAGGTATTTAAAGAAAAACAAAGTGATAGTAGCCCAGCTAGAGATCTACTAGAGATAACACACGTGAAATAGCTTTGGTGGAAACGAAATGCTAAATAGAAGGTGGAATAGGGCCAATTTCTAAATTCTAAAGATTTTCATATTTTGTTTTTTGATTTCCACTTCTTAATTACTTATTTTAAGCTCAGGAATAAAGAGAACAAAAAGGTACATATTTAAGTCTTTCTCTTGTCCTGGCTGGGAATCTAGCCATAGAACCAACTGGTACAAGACAGAATGAACTGCTCTTCCCAATCTTGTTCCATTCAGTGTCCAATTCTCTCAAAACAATACCAAAAATTGTTATGAAATATTCAATTATTTCCTCCTCAGTCATTCAGATGATTAGAAGTGAAGTACCAAAGAAAAACCTAGTTACTGATGTTTAGGATGAAGTTGGCTACATTTTAAATACTAAACCTGCCAACTACACCAGTCCCTCATTTGATATATCCTTCACCTGGTTTGAATTGCTGTTGCTCATCAGAAGGCTTTTTGGTTTTTGTTATTAGGCCTCATTTAAAAATCTATTATCTACCACTTACCTCCATAAGATATCAGAGCAGAAAGGAATCACTGTGATCCTAGCATAATCCTCTCATTATTGACAGCTGAGAAACTGGCCCAGAAAGACTGCCTCAGGTAACAATGTCACTGTGTGTCTGTTTAATTGGAGCTGGGACTAGAACCTACTCTTCTGAGTTCCAGGCAAGCCAAAATTTATTATTTAAAAAAATTTTTTTAGTTTATTTTTCTATTTTGAGAGAGACAGAGACAGCACAAGTGGGGGAGGGGCAGAGAGAGGGGAGATAGAGAATCCCAAGCAGGCTCCACACTCTCAGCGCAGAGCCCAATAAGGGGCTCAAACTCACCAAATCATGAGATCATGACCTGAGCCAAAATCGAGAGTTGGCTGCTTAACTGACTGAGCCTCCCAGGCACCCCTGGAAAAAATTTTTAGGTAATTTAAACTTAATACTCCTTAAGTATTAGCAATATTCCATAAGTACTATTTGGGGAAAGCAGGCAAGTAAATAAGAAAAAGGTTTCAGGGGCGCCTGGGTGGCTCAGTCAGTTGAGTGTCCGACTTCAGTTCAGGTCATGACCTCGTGGTCCCTGAGTTCAAACCCCACGTCGGGCTCTGTGCTGACGCTCAGAGTCTGGAGCCTGCTTCAGATTCTGTGTCTCCCTCTCTTTCTGCCCTTCCCCTGCTCATGCTCTGTTGAAAGAAAGAAAGAAAGAGAAAGAAAGAGAGGAAGGAAGGAAGAGAGAAAGAAAGAAAGAGGCTTCAACTTCAAGGGCAGATAGAATTAAAGCAGTTTTCTACCAGATATAAGGTAATGGATCATCTGAAGGCCAAGATTGTTATTCATCATTGTTATTCATTTGACTTTTGGCAAAGTATAATTAATAATATTTTTTAGTGTAGTGGAAAAAGAAAACTGTTCCTTTTAGAGCCAATTAACCTCTTATGCTGACACTTAGCAATGGGAAGATGGCCCATTGGTTAGGGAACCATCTTGGATAGGCCACTTTGGATATAAGCGCTTTCAAGGCACTACTTGAAATAGGAATAAAACAAGTAAGTTATTTTCTCTAATACATTTATAACTTTCCAAGACCTTTGGAAAAAAAGGTGTGATGAAGAGAGGGAAACAGGAAGCTGAAATTTCAGCAAGATTTGAAGGCAGGACTTGGGATGAGACAGGTAAGGATGGCAGAAACTCTTTAAGAACAAGGATATATATGATCTACTCTTATATTTGACACTGCAGTGCTGAGATAAAACGCCCTCTCATTGCCCATCTCCTTCCCACTACTGTAAAAACTTGAGTGAGTATATGCTACATGGACTTGTGTTGCTGGCACTGTGGGAGTTGGTATAGGTGGTGTGGAGGAGATGTGGAGAAGCCAGGAAAGCAGGGAGGCAGAGCAGGAGACTATAAACCACACTAGCCCCCTCCACAACTCTCCCCACCAGAAAAAGAGAAACGATATTGTAAGAAGTATCCCATAATATTACAATAAAAGTGTTCTTTATTTAAATCTTAATGGACAGTGAAAGGTTGGGACACCTGGGCAGCTGATACTAGAGCTATAATAACTCACTCAGAGACGATGAGTTCCTGGCCAATCCTTATTACAGGCTGTTGCATGTAACAATTCCAGCCATTCTTAGGTCAACAGACACTGACTACATCTATCAACCAACTTTGCTGGTGAGCCTGCCCTTACTACAGCTTCAGAGACTGATAATTGGCAGGGCTCCCATGTTTGGTCATGCTGTCACTGACTGGCTTTTCTCACCAGATTATTGTGCAATTCAACACACATAAATCTGTCCAATGAAAGAATATCAAACTCTATCGAATCCCTGTGTATATTATAGAAATAGGGGGTAATGTCCAAAATGTTACACATTAAATTATATTTTCCTATTAATTTTGGGCATAAAATCAGAGATATTTCTCAAAGGAAATGATAAACCCAGGATTTTAAAAAAGTAAGTCACACCTAAAAATCCTAGTCTAACATAAAGTTTGCTTTTGTCACTCTATTTCTTTAATTCTACTGCATATTTTCTACAAGAGCTTCTTTAAATGTCCACTTGATTCTTTTTACAAAATGGGAATATCTTTTCCACTATAACCCATAGACCACAGTAACTGTCATCTCTTATTATATGTATCTTTGAATACAAATATCTACCTCATAGGTTTGTTATAAAGGATTAAATGAGTTAACAGATGTAAAGCACATAGTAAGTATTATGTTAGATACTTTCTTCTTTACACATACACATGTAGAAAACCAGAATCCTTCTATACTTAACACATAATGAATATCTTTGCCTATCAATACATTCTCTTTAATGGCTACAGAACTTCATGAAAAAATGATTTAATTCCTGATCGATGCATATTTAATATATTTATGTATCTATATTTTATTTCAAACACTGCTGCACTAGATACTTATTCATACTTGTGTCTTCACTTGTGACATTCTTTTGTAACACAAATTACACACACGCGTGCGCACACACACACACACACACACACAAGGAAAGAACTAGGCCTTGAGTTATGCTTAAAGATACAGCATAGATACAGCAGAGGAGGAAATAAAGTTTGAAGACTGAGAAAGAATAGCCAATGAACTAAGGAGATCCAAGACAGCATAATGGCTAGGATGTGAAAATGTTTCAAGGAGAAAAGATGGATTACTGAGAAATAAAGGGCTGTTACACTGGACAAAGCCATTTCAGTGTAGTATAGGGCAAAACACAGACTGTAAGAAGGAGAGGAAAGAAATATGCAACTAGTCTATGATTCTTTAAGAGGCTGGTAGATAACAGGAAAGAAAAACTAGAACAGTAGCTCTCAAAAGTAGAACATGCAAGTTAGATTCAAGAAAAAATAGCAAGAAACAATCATTCATTGAAATAAAGAGCTGACAGTTCACTTACAACTATGTTTTAAAACATCTGATTAGGGGCACCTGGCTGGCTCAGTCGAAGAGTGTGTGACTCTTGATCTTGGGGTCTGCGAGTTCAAGCCCTATGTTGGGTATAGAAATTACTTAAATAAAAACAAGTAAGCAAGTAAATAAATAAATAAATAACCTGATTAATATTTTACTTAAATGAACTTATTCCTAGAACTATGAAAGTTTAAAAACAATGTTTAAAAGGATAAGAATAGGACCATATATACAAGATACATACATAAAAGTCATTCTTAAGGCAGCTTATTGCCAGAAAAACTTAGACCACATATAACTGTATCTGTTATTTGAAAGAGAACTATTAAGAGAAAAAAGTCTGAAACACTGTTTTAATGGGAAGAGTATTCATTTTAATTATGCTCCAAGATGTTACAGAGCTAGAAATTAACAAATTTTGGTCGGTATAAAATAGATTTATTGTCAATATTCAATCATTAATACAACCCAAGTAAATGAAACATCACTTCATACAAGGCTCAGATACTCTAAAATCTATCTTCACACGTGTACTATAATATGATAAATACTTAAAAATTATAATGCAAGGAAAAATATTACAAAAAAAATACAATTGCTATAGACCCTTGCATGAATAGTCTTTATTTTTAAAGTTCTGCCTTAGGGAATAATACCATGTTATACATCAGAACCAAAAGTAAGCTACATTCCTTGAGGTTACAATGTTCAACGATGCACTAGATGTATTCTAAAACACCATGTCGGACAAGAATCAAAAGAGAGACAAAGAAGGCCTTCAATGATGTTAAGAAAGGAAAAAAAAGAGAGGAGTAATAATTTTTATATGCTGTTTCTGCTGGAATGGCCTCATTCAACAATTTATACCACTGTAGAAGATAGGAAAAAGAAGGGAACCAGTCTCAGCTTTCCATAAAGGATGTCCAAATCAGCACAAATTCAGGCAATTCTAAAAGGCACTGTTCCCAATGCTCTCCACTCTTCAACCCTGTACAGGAACTCGTCCGATATCCATGTTTTTTTTCCTAATTTCACAAGGGCTTACCAAGTATACATTCTGTTTTCTATCATCCAACAGCCAAACCAAAAGGCATGAAGCAAAACAACACACTATCAGTCAAGTGAGCTCGAAAGACACAAATTTTCATCGGAGTCTTATATATTGACTCCAATCCTCAACTGTGTGGCAATAAGAAGTTTTAAGATTTTTTTTTCTGTCACTCATCATTGATTCGCCTGTTGCCAAACTTCTTGGCAGCAATACCAGGAACTGTTGGGAATCCTTGGTGAGAACAAAACGGAGGTGATCAGTGAATTCGTATAACCTATCATAGTGGGCTTCTACAGGCAGACAGGAAGACTGCCTGCATTCATTTCAGAAGGGGAGAAAAATGGGGCAAAGATTAGGTAAATTTGAAATACAGCAAGGTATTAATACTGTAGTAATAACAGGGAAGGAAATGCTTATAGCCAACCTACCTTTGGGGAAGCTTCTGGCATAAAAATCAAACTTTCTCTCCCATTATTCTTGAGCTCTTTACTTCAAGAAAGGCAGAACACCACTTAAACACTTTTCTTCAAAGGTAGGGAATTTCTTTTTGAAATTAGCATTGGAGAAAGGAAGAAAAGATAGGGAAAGCTCACTCAAAGAGGTCCTCAAACATGCGCTGTCCCATTGCTATGTATGCTTCCTTCTCCTCTGGTGTCATCTGGGCCACTAGCTCTGGCCGCTGGCTCACTTCACTGTAGGAGAATGGTCGGCCAGCCACCATAACAACGGGGTCATCTGCTACTTCCTCAAACTCATCGTCCTCCTCGTCGTCCTCGTCCCGATGATGTACTGCCACAGCTGCTGGTCGAGGTGGGGAGTCATCGTCTGACTCACTGGTCTCACTCTCCGAGTCACTGCCATTGGCAGCAGTGACAGGAGCAGCCGCCCCCACTGAGCCTGCTGTGGCAGAGGGGGTCTTCTTCTCATGAATGAGCAGTGCTCGCATGACCTCCTCGTTATCATCTGGCCCTGCACGGCCCTCCTCACGCTCCTGAAACGCATCTATATCTATGCCACCTGGAAGGAAAAACCCAGAAAATCAATATCCTTAAATATACAAGGCATTCCTTTATAACTAATAAAATATGTAATATTTTAATATTTAAATACATTATTATAAAGTAACACAGACTTCACTGGTTCCAGTTTTTGAACAACTGTCCATAAGAGATTCAAAATGTTTCTCACAAACTGGAATTTAAGTAGCATGGTTTAAGTGCATGGGTTCTAAGAGTAACACAGTCTGGATTCAAATCCTCATTCTTTTACATGCAAGCTACACTGCTTTGGGCAAGTTTTTAGTCTCTGAACTTTGGTACCTTTTCCTGTAAAATGGAGTGATAAAAACATCTATCTTACAGGGCTTTGGATAAGAACAAATGTAATTATGTCTGTGAAGGAACAAGCACAGTAGCTGGCAAAATAGGAAATCACAAACGTGGCTTCTCATCTTACTTAGAAAGTAAAAGCCAAAAGCTTTACAATGGTCTTTAAAGTCCTACGTTATCTGGAACCCCTCCTGCTCACTTACTTACCTTTTCTCTTTCCCTTTGCTCATTCTACTCCTACCATAGTAGCCCCCATGGTATTCCCTGCACATACCACACTCACTCCTACCTTAGGGCCTTTGTACTGCCTGTTTCCTCTACCTGGGATATTTTTCCTCTATGTATCTACATAGCTGAATCTTTCATATCTTTTATGTTTTCATTCAAATGTTGCCTTCTTTTAATTCACCCCATCCTATACTCCCAATGCTTTCTTCTTTTCCCCATAGCACTTATTTTCCAACATACTAATTTATGTCTATTGTCTTTGTCACCTCCTTTCCCAGGATGTAGGTTCTCCACAAGCAGATATTTACTTTTTTTATTCAATGATATATTCCATGCACCCAGAATACGGCCTATCACTTCTTAGGCACTGAATTAATATTTGATGAATTGGTGAATAAATGCAGCTTTATTTTTCTGAAACAAACTAAGGGTACTTTGAACTCTTTATAAAAAGGAATCTAGTCTTAGGAACAAAGCTCCTCTCACCACATACCTATCACTTTGTGTACACATCATGAAAAATTAGACATAAAAAAATTAAAGAAAAACATTGGTATTCTGTATTCTGAATACCAAATATACTACCATTTAAAAAATATAAAAGAATGGGGCACCTGGGTGGCGCAGTCGGTTGAGCGTCCGACTTCAGCCAGGTCATGATCTCGCGGTCTGTGAGTTCGAGCCCCGCGTCAGGCTCTGGGCTGATGGCTCAGAGCCTGGAGCCTGTTTCCGATTCTGTGTCTCCCTCTCTCTCTGCCCCTCCCCGGTTCATGCTCTGTCTCTCTCTGTCCCAAAAATAAATAAACGTTGAAAAAAAATTTTTTTTTTTTAAAATAAAAAATATAAAAGAATTAGGGACACCTACGTGGCTCAGTTGGTTGGGTGTCCAACTCTTGATTTTGGCTAAGGTTGTGATCTCATGATTCATGGGATTGAGCCCCACATTGCAGAGCCCACTTGGGAATTTATCTCTCTCTCTGCCCCTTCCCCTGTTTGTGGGTGCACTCTCTCTCTCAAAATAAATAAATAAACATTAAAAAAATTGGGGCGCCTGGGTGGCTCAATTGGTTAAGCGTCTGATTTCAGCTCTGGTCGTGATCTCACGGTTCACGGGTTAGAGCCCCACATCGGGCTCTGTGCTAACAGCTCAGAGACTAGAGCCTGCTTCAGATTCTGTGTCTCCCTCTCTCTGCCCTTCCCCTGCTCACACTCTGTCTCTCTCTCTCTCAAAAATAAAATAAACATTAAAAAAGTTTTTTTTTTTTTTTTAATTTTTTTTTCCACGTTTTTATTTATTTTTGGGACAGAGAGAGACAGAACATGAACGGGGGAGGGGCAGAGAGAGAGGGAGACACAGAACCGGAAACAGGCTCCAGGCTCCGAGCCATCAGCCCAGAGCCTGACGCGGGGCTCGAACTCACGGACCGCGAGATCGTGACCTGGCTGAAGTCCGACGCTCAACCGACTGCGCCACCCAGGCGCCCCAAAAAAGTTTTTTTAAATAATAAAACATAAAAGGATTAAAAATATTCTTTGGAACCTAACTCTCTGATTCAAATCTTGACTCTAACAGTTATTAGCTGTATGATTTTGGCCAAGTTACTTCATCTCTCTCTGCTTCAATTTTCTCAAGTATAGAGAGGGAAAAAATAATAGTATATCGTCACTGGATAATTTTTGGGATTAAGTGAATATCTTAATATCTGTGAAGCCATTAGAATAAACTTGGCACTTGGATTAGTGTTATCTATCATCATCATCAACAACAAAAAGGCCAGAAATGGGGCACCTGGGTGGCTCAGTCAGTTAAGTGTCTGACTTGGCCTCAGGTCATGATCTCATATTCACGAGTTTGAGCCCCTCATTGGGCTCCACACTGACAATGTGGAGCCTGCTTGGGATTCTCTGTCTCCCTTTCTGCCCCTCCCCCAACTGTGTATACACGTATGCTCTCTCTCTGTCAAAGCAAATAAATAAACTTAAAAAAAAAAAAAAAGCCCAGAAATGACCAACTCCGGCCATGAATGAAGTGAAAGCATCTTCTCATTAACACACTAGGATGGATTAGTGTAACCCTGGACAATTTAGAAAGTGTAGAACTCCTGAGAGAAGAGAATAGGCAACTAAGAGACAGAAAGGGAAACAGGAACTGAGAAGTTAAAAGTTCAAGTTAGAGAAAGTTCAAGAAAAGTTCAAGAAGTTCCAAGTTAGAGAAAATAGGCTTCTGGTATCATGGATGTTACAATGAGAATTAAAGTCAAACTTCACTACTTTAAAACACTGCCGAAGGCTGAGGCTGCCCCCCCCCCCCCCGCCCGCAGAGCCCTTACTGCCAATGCAGTATTTTGATAGGAAAAAAAAGACAAGGAATTGTCTCTAAAGCAATCATTGCTTTGATAAGAATTTTCCAATAAGCCTAATATTATTACCAACATAGGATTTTGATTAATGTTTAAAGTAAATATAAAATTAGGGGCAAAGCAATTTAGTTTCATAAACTAGTCACATCTAAAAGATTTATGACAAGGGTCTTGAGAGGTTTGGGGGAAAAAAGGAACCATTCTGTTACAGATGAAGACAGAAAGAAAATAAGGATAAATGAGCAAATTTCTGGATGGTAAAGTAGAAACACTAGTTCCAAGCACAGTCTTATTTAATAGAGTTATAAATTACAAAGAAGATGTATATAACAGGAAATTGTCAAGTTCACTGATGATGCTAAGCAATTCTGGATGCTTAAAGGCCAAACTAGTGGCAAAAAAAACACACATAAGAGGAGCTGAAAGTTGTATAAATGGCAGAAAACTGGCAGATTTCTTTCTATACTGGCAAGTGTAAAAAATCTGCCCACAAAAAAATAATCTAAAAGATACTGAAAGACCTGGTCCAAGCTATCTGATACAGGGCAAGGGAGGGTCTTTAAAAATCCCTGCACATGTTTCTGAAGTTGTTGGTCTTAATATGCTTCTAGACACAGAGCAACAAGCATCAGGTAAAAATCAGGATACTGGAAGTAAAACTCAAATCATTAATGATGAATCTATGCATGGACAACATATTTTGTTCTGGTCGCTGGATATTAAGTATATTATGGTTGGAAAAGGCCCAGAAAAAGACAATTAAAATAAAACAAAAAATGTAGATGAAGGTGGAATGGGGGAAGAGGACTATTTATAAGGAAAGCAGCTTTCAGTATACTAATGAGCACCTGATAGAATCTATAAAATTCTGAAAGATATTAAAATGACTTGAAGTCCGAGGAAAATTAAGTGTTGGACAAAGGGCGCCTGGGTGGCTCAGTCAGTTAAGTATCCAACTTCAGCTCTGGTCATGAGCTCACAGTTCATGAGTTTAAGTCCCCCATAGGGCTCTGTGCTGACAGCTAAGAGTCTGAAGCCTGCTTCAGATTCTGTGTCTCCCTCTCTCTCTGCCCATCCCCTGCTCACACTTGGTCTCTCTCTCTCTCTCTCTCTAAGATAAAATAAACACTTTAAAAAAGTGTTGGACAAAGAAGACTCACTTCACACTCACTAGACAGAACCTATTCTGTCATAAAACTTAAAGAAGACAAATTTAGACATCTTAGTATCCTATTTTATATAGGAAAAAATACTGACAAGTCTGAATTGGGTAAACTATGACTTTTTAAAGGCCTTTATGATTCAAATTCTATCATTCTAGGAACTGAACACATCGAATGTTAAGCTTGTGAGACTTATTTTATTCAATTTTGTTTCTAAGTTCAAAGAAAAGGTTTGGTAGCTTTAAGAACAGGCAGGAGGCCAAGTTGGAGAAAACGAGACTCCTCAGTAGTTCACAGCCTCACTCCTATATAATCTAAAACAATTTGAATCAAAATAACTAAACACCAGAGCCAAGCTAATCAGCAGGAAGGAGCTAGAGAGTGCCCTATCGTTCCCAAGGAAAACTTTTTTTCCAACTAGAATTCAAACACCAAAGAGAATCACAGTAGAGGTATTACCTGATTTTACCATCACCACCCAACTCCACACTACTTTTTGAATTATTTGCATACACAGTATGCTATAATTAGTAAAGAAATGCAAATCATAAAGGGAAAAGAAGTTAGAGAAATACCAAAACACAAGAGGTTTTCAGTTACTGATAATTCTTTACCATTACAGAACAATACTCAGATGATATGTTAGAAATGATGCATAACCTGGGAATAGAATCACATAGATTCTAATGCTGATGAAACATAACCAGAGGTACAGACTCCTTTTCATCTCTGCTTCCCAGTTTCTGAGTAATCTTTGTCCAGTCTGAGTCTTGTATTTTCTATATACTCCCAAACATCACCACCCAAAGTCTTTGAATCCTTAAAGTTTTAAAAAGTAAAATGCCGTAATTTTCAAACTGCTGGTTATTATGTAATTTTCAACCCTTTACGGATCACTGAGATTTCTAAAATCTAATATGGAGTTCTGTCAATCTTCTTGGATGGTAAGAATCCATAATCCTTTACTCAGGTAGCTTCTTTTTATATATTTCAGGTAGCACAAACTTTTATATATTTCAGGTAGCACAAACTCCTTAGTGTTCATGAGGAGACAACATATAAGAGTCTGGACTAGTGTATAGTTTTGGCTCCCAATTCAGAGAAATAAAAATGCAGAAGTTAGGGCAACAAGAGAATAAAGAAGAGGTGAATTTGTCCACTTTGAACATAATAGCACTTTTCCACAAAATTAAGACAATGAAATGGTAATTTCTTAAATCTGAAAATGGAGATTTAAAAAGGGTCTACTTATCATTTCAACTAAGTTGAAGGGTAATACAAATATATATTTGTTGGTTTTAATGCTTATTGCTGAATTTCTTACTTCCTGCTATAATGCACGTTTTATAAAACAAACATAACGAATTACCAATAAAACTAAGAACTGCCCACTAAGTCAAGTTCATTTTCCACTGAACCCAAGATATTCATTTTACTGACTTCTACTCTTACCTTCCTTCATCTCTTCAGAATTATATGCTCCTTGGACAGTGCTCTCTCTCAACCAAATGGGTCTCTCTTTGGCAGATTTCCCCTCTAGTGAGGCTCGATGATCTTCTTGGTCATCCATGTTAATGACAACATTCTGAGTGTATAAGTCCTCATAGGAGGGACCTTTGGTGGCCCATGCTTCCCGGTGGTGCCCACCTGCCAGGCCAGCAGCTCCAGCAGTGGTTGCTGCACGGTCCTTGCTATAAAAAAGATTAGAAGAGGGCAGAAAGAAGAAAAAGTAAAGTTTTGGTGTTGGAAAACAAGTGCAGTTGCGGGGGGAGGTGGGGTGGTTACTGAAGAATTACAAATAAATGCTATCTAGCAATCATGTACACAATGCTTAAACAATTCTGAGAAAACTCTTATAACTCAGTGTATCATATTTGTATTTAACTTCCTCAAACACTAGATCATCTGATATATATACAAATTAATAAGGTTTCATAATTTAAGATATCTCAGTAAATCTACTTAAGGAGAAGAGACAATAATAAAGGTGACATAATCCACTTAAAGACACCAGTCTGGCAAAAATCCCTGTTATACCTTTCATGAGTACTTTGTTTAAAAACAAAAAAAAACCCAAACAAACAAAACATGTTACATTTTTAAAACACTCTCTCACCTGAACCAAGAATGATTCAAAGTGGTTCTGTGTGTTTTTCCTCTTTGTGTGCCGAGAAGCTAGCAAAGTATTCTACAAAACCAGCCTCAACTTAGAATTAATGTTCCCCTCTTGCTATTCACCAAATAAGACATATCATTATGCACAATTAACTTCTTTTCTACTGAGTTGTATCTTTCCATTTCTGTACCTATGCTGACTCTTGTATCCATCCCCAACCATTATTTCTACCCTGCAGTAACCATGATCTATTTCTCAGTCTATTTTTTTTTGCTTTTTACCTCTGCCACCCATGATCTTCTTAGCCTGTTCCAGGCCTGATCATTCCTTATCTTTCTCTAGTCACTTATGTTATCTCCTATTAGTTAAGTTTTCAGTCTTTCTGCTATTCCCTGTTTTATCTGCTTGTTTCACTTTCAGTCCATTCCACATTCTTTTGAATGTACTTGATTGTGTGTCTAGGCTTATGCCTGGTCTTTCTCTGCCTGCTACTGATACTTTTTTTGCATCAGCTTCTATGCATAGATCTCCCTCCATCTCTGTTTAGAAAGCTATGTTTTATCCCTATGAACTATCTTCATGTTTCATGAACTACCTGCTTATTTAGTGCCTGTACTGTATCTTTTGACACCTTTTGCTGTATTCCCTCAAGTATCTATTGACTGATTCTTGTAGCCCATTTTTCCTTTATTTCTCTTCCATTTTCCTCTGAATCTCTTCCATGGATCCTAGACTGTGTGGAGCCCTGTCTCATCTCAGCCTAATGAACACTTCTTCATTGGCTATATGTCCTGTATTTCTCTCTCTCAGAAATCATTCACTATTTTCCCTTCTCTTTGGTCCTACATCATTTCTGCTTACTACATTGCTCTTCTTCCTGGGCCCGCTAACATCTACTTGAGTTTTTTGTTTGTTTTGTTTTGTTTTTACTACATGCTTATGCGAGATTTCTGTGATGTAGATCTCCATCCATGTATCTGCTTGGCCCATTACATCTCAACCTAGGAACACTGTGTCTAATCACCCTCTGGAGGTAATCATGGGCTTATTCTATCCCTCCTGTTCTCCCTCTGGATATTTACAAGCTCACTGCCACTTTTGCTATCAAAAAAATGTGCTCTTTCCAGTTGTCCAAACCATTCTGATCCGTGCCTCTGGCTGTGCCATTCTGTCTCACAGACTTTGTCCCAGTTATCTGCTCTCCCACTCTGACTCTGGGCCTACTAGGCATCTCTCTGTACCCAATCCGTCTATTTGCACCTTGTAGTTTAAAAGTCTTGTTACGGTTGCAATTAACTGGCTTCTTCCTACCTTTTCTTTCTTACTGCATTCATCTAATGTTACTTTTTGCACTCTTTACTATGTATGTCTCAATTTAATCCATATCTGTTCCTAGTCACTCTCATAGCTATCTCCTTCCTAGTTCCATGTTGTCTTCTAAAAGGCTATGTCACTGCCTTTGCTATAATCTGACTCTGCTTGCTCTGGTATATAAGTTGCTTTTTGAATTTTGGTCTCCCTTGTGCATATACTTTCCTTTCTCATCTCTTCTCTCTTCTCTGAATACAATGATCTTCATTTATATGTTTCTGTGCTCCCTCTATATTCTGACCCTCTCCTTTCTCACTTAGTTTCCTGGACTCCTTTTAATGTCTCTTCCGTCCTTAGCCAAAATCCTTATCTTGCTGTACTGAGCCGGTCTGTCCCAAACGTGCCTCCATGAGCTAGCTTATGCCTTTTCTGTCTCCACGCACTCAATTTTTCTCTAGCTCTGGTCTGGCCAACTATATCCCTGCCCTTATCTGTCTCCTTCATCCAGACTCTTAGATGACTTACTCTTTCTGAAGCTATTGTTTCTTGCTATAAAATCTAGAATACATAGTATTCATCTATGCTCTATCTTTAGCATTAAGTCTGAAACCTATCTTCTGAAGGTCAACAAGTATTCAGTACTTGAGTAGAGAAGAACAAGAAGAGTGAAGGAAAAGAAGAGGACATTTAAAACAAATATTAGCAGTAGATTACTTTTAAAAAGTCTTTGTTTTCAGTACTTCATTGTAGAAACTAAATATTGGTTTTACTCCAGTTTGAAGCAGGAAGTATTTGACCACAAGTTAAACCAATTTTTAAATTTGGAAAAAAAATTTTAAAAGGTATTTTTAACCAAAGAGAATTGACTGTACAGATTTTTATCTCTACCTTCACCACAGTTACAGACAAATCTAAATTATCAGCAAATGTGACACTAAAGAAAACCCAGATGAGACAGGTAGGTTCACCTCTTCTGCATATTTAAATTTCGTCTATGGAAAAAATGTACACATTCTACTTAAAGATGACAAAAGTGACAATTGAGTTTTGAATCTTTTTACATTATCTAAGAAATTTTAGAACTTTCAAGACATATAACTCACTCGGGTGAGGGAGGACTATTATTTCAAACTAAAATTTTAAAGATCTTCAAGGTGACAGTTAGGTAACATGACAAAAAAAAGAGATTACTGAAAAGATTTCCACTTAAGAAAGACAGAAAGACTTTAAATATCACCAATGGGTTGACTTGCTAAAGGGCTATAACCGTCCATCAGCTCTTAGGTTAAGTCTACCCACAGCCCTTCACAGGTGCCTTCGGTTTTCTAACCTGGGGATAAGCTAGAATTTAGTTGGTTACAGATCAGTAACCAAACTAAATTGTCTTTTTTCTTTTTTTTTTTTAATCAATGAATTACTATCATCTCTGAGCGCTCATGCCACTCTACTGATGTTTCTTTTCTTATGCCTAAGGCAAAACAGCTATTACAGAACCGTTATCCTCCAAAACAGATCCTACAGTACAGAAATGCTAAATCCATACCCCATTCAAGATGTCATATCCAGGCAGTGGAGTTTGTCAAATGCGTGGTGAGGCCATCTCCACCAGGGTAACACCTTTTAACCTAGTTCCAATGGTCCTTCTCCTGACCACATGGAAACAACTGGACATAGTTCTGGCTGGCAGTTCCAGATATCCCATTCTATCTCTCTTGCCTGCCCCCATTTCTGCCTTTCTTCTCTAGTGACCAACCTGTTGGAGAGCCTTTCCTGATCATTTATTTCCTTTATTTCCTGATCCTTCTTCATCCCTGAAGTAACCATCATTCCTAAGGAGAAACCAGGTGACTAGATACAGAGCTGCTGTTGGGCCTCTAGCATCACTGTACCACTAAGATTTGTCTCTGGTATGGAGTGAGGGATATCTAAATAAATGTCCTGGAATGGAGGTGAATTGCAGTAGGAGGGGAATATTAGAGGCATGATGTCAGTGGTGGTGGTGAAAGAATGCTATCGTAGTGGGAAAGCATCTTCATAAACAGGAAAATAACTGTACTCAGAGGAGGAAGCACAAGAATAATCTGCAGATAGAATTACATTGTGTAGAAAACAATTAGAGAATGTTGAGGTATATTTCAACATGAAATAACACACAGGCTTAGAAAATTATGCTTTTGCAAAATCAATTTGCCTCATAGGCTTCTACATCAGAGTTACAGTATTACAGAAGTCAACAGAAAAAGATATACAAAATAAATACTTGATAAGAGACCAAAGGCCAGTAACAAAAATTTAAGGCTATCTGTGATGTGGATGATACTAGTTGCCTACCAATTGTGGTTTCTCTCTTTGCTTATTGGTCTTATTCAAATACAGATGGCTGTTTGCTCCAAAGGACTCAGGGGCCTTCCCCAGCCCTAGGAGGTAAACCTTAACTAGTCTAAATACCAATCATGTGATCTCACTACCTTTGACAGATTCTGGTTTAGAAATATACATATAAATAATTCTGGCTAGTGAGATGTTAGGATAGAGTAGGATGAAGTTTGTCCTCTGGGAAAGCCTTCTTCAATCTTAAATTAGGACACCAGGAAGAAACAGTCTCTCTTTCTACATTTGGACATTTTCTTCTACATGTGATACCTATAAAGACACAGCCATCTTAGGCTAGCTCCCCTCATGGTTCCATGAGGACAACCAATAGGCCGAGTACAGCAGAGTATAAACATAGATCCTTGAGGATATAACCGAGCTGTGAAATTAATTGAACTGTACTACCTCAGCACTTCTGGTCACACTAGACAGATTTTTCTTACTGAATGTTCAAGCTACTTTTTGTTTGGTTTTCCATAATCACAGGTAAAGGCATCCTAACTGATCCATGATGCCAGACTAGAAAATTAGTAACAACATATAAATACAAAAGTTTCTATACAATTGGATTGTTTTTTAACTATCCAAAAGAAACTCAATTTGCTCAGGACTCCAGAACTGGCTTTTCTATAACATTAGCACCAGAGCATATAAAATACTGAGAGAACTCCTGAACAGCATACAGTTATAATTGCTATGCAAGGGTATAAACTCTAAGCCCTTAGGTGGACACTAGAAAGAAGAAAGAAATGCGGTAGAGTAGGAAAACACCCCCTAACTCCAATTCACATTTATGATTTTCTTATAAGAATATAAACCACTTTCTGCAGTATGCCAAAACTAAGGTTGCTTCTGTAATTCAAACATTAAGGTATACTAATAAAAACAGGGAGCCACAGTAAAAAGTATTAACACATTAAAAAGAAGGTATTATCTCATATGTCACACCTACTATACTTTACTTTCAAAGAAGTTGCATTGAAAACTAAGGAAGGCAAGAAATGTATGGTTAAAATGCTTCAAAGAAAAAAAAAAGCTGGGGCACCTGGGTGGCTCAGTCGGTTAAGCATCCGACTTCAGCTTAGGTCATGATCTCATGGTTCGTGGGTTCGAGCCCCACATTGGGCTCTGTGCTGATAGCTCAGAGCCCGGAGCCTGCTTCAGATTCTGTGTCTCCCTCTCTCTCTGCCCCTCCCCTTCTCGTGCTCTGTGTGTCTCTCTCTCTCAAAAATAAATAAATATTTTAAAAAGCTTAAAAAAAAAAGAAAAAACAAATGCCGTATTCTTTAAAGAACTTTATCCTTCAGAACTTGGCTAGGAAAATTCAAATATCCCCAAGAGTCACCACCAATTTAGGATTAGCTAACAACTGGCTGAGTTGCAGCAGGTCAAAGCTGAGTGAATAGTTGAAGTCAAACTTGACTATTTAAAGATTTTGCCTAAGGCCCACACTGCTCTGCATTTAGTACAAACAACTTTCATCACGGGCACAATAAGACAAATGTGGTAGAGCTGAGAATCTATGTAACATGCGTCTTTAGTCTCCTGGGTAGATTACTTACTCACTTCTGCTCCCCAAAGTACAGGTGGTTAAAACAAGGGCAAACTTAAAAGTGTTCTTCATAAGAGCACAGGGCCTACATTCACTCACCTTTGTTTTAAGGCTGGTATTTCTGTGGGTTCTGGCTCAAGTATTTCATAGGCTAAGTTCACATCCTCTGTTTCCCGAAGCAAAGCATAAATGGGCTCAATTTGTTCATTAAATCTTGCCAAAAGTGTGCGTGCATCTTTTTTGGGCATTGCTGATTCATCTTCTTCTACCTCTGTATGGCAAAAAGTACAGCGGAAAGTTCCTACAGAGAAAACAAAAGTCTCAGGTCAGGCAAGATAAATTCTCAAGACTAGCCTTTAGCAAACAGTTTATATCTCCATCCCCCTCTAGCATGTTATTATTAAAACCTTCAAATACAGAGAAGTTGAAAGAATTTTATAGTGAACATCCCCCTGCCCACCAACGAGATTCTACAATCAACATTTATCATGTATCTTTCCATCTATCATTTTTTAAATCCATTTTAAAGTAATTTCACCTTTAAATGCAGCACAGCAAAGTTTTTAATCATATTTCTAACATGTTTACACTTATTTTAACTTAAAACCAAAATCTTTACAACTGACCACTGAAACCTGCACCCTTCTCCAAAAGCCTTCCTTTTGCACATTACAAACTGGGGCCTGCATTATGAGGAAAGCCAGGTAAATATCTAAAGCCAAGTCTCTAGGCATCCTGTACATTGTCAGAGGCTATTTCTTCAAACTTATTAACCATTTGTATCTAACAAATTTAACCTATCCCTTTCCAAATTAAAGTTCAAGAAGTCTTTATTTTTCTTATTTCTATATCCCTCACATTGAACTTGTAACTAAATTAGTAGTAATTCCTTAGAATTCCTTAGAACATCTCAGATTTTTCATTTCTGCTGTCATTTCACTAATCTAGGCCCCCACGACTCAGCCTGAAATAGCTGCCTTGATCTGGTCTTTGGCCCCCCCACCCCCACCCCCACGTTCTTGGCTCTCCAACTCCAAGAACTTTTGTCCTATGCCACCACTTTTGTCCTCTCATCCCCCTGCTCTTCTTAAAGTCTATCCAGTGTCTGAATTTCTAAAGTCCACAGCATCCAATCTAAATTTCTCATCCTAATACTCAAACCCTGTATAATTTGACCCCAAAACATCAAAACCCAACCACAGTCCTTGACCTGCCAAGTAAATTCAAACACTTGAGAGATGATATCCTAGACATTAATATTTATTTTATTTGTATAGTGCTTTCTGTATATAAAATGCTTTCGTGTACACTTTTTGATCTTATACTAATTCTCTAAAGTGATATCAGAACTGAGGCTCTGAGGAGTTTTGTGACTGGTCTGAAGTCACACAGCCAATAAAAGTAGTTACAGCAGCTGTTGTATATACCTTGTACTTACTAAATTATTGCCAACACTGTAAGGCTAGTGTAATTATTGCCCATTTAAATCTAAAATTCAGAGATTCTAAGGCGTTAAGTAACTCGCTCAAGATCAGACAACTACTAATTGTGTGTAGGGGGCAGGATTCAAACCCAAACTATTATGCTGAAACTTATACTCTTACACTACATAACAGTCCACACCACTAATCCCACTTGGATCTCTAGTTTGGTTCTTATCCCCAAAGCCAGAGATATGCATCCTTCATTTCTAACCCAATTTACTTGAGGGATTAAGAGAGATCACCTATGGGGCGCCTGGGTGGCGCAGTCGGTTAAGCGTCCGACTTCAGCCAGGTCACGATCTCGCGGTCCGTGAGTTCGAGCCCCGCGTCAGGCTCTGGGCTGATGGCTCAGAGCCTGGAGCCTGTTTCCGATTCTGTGTCTCCCTCTCTCTCTGCCCCTCCCCCGTTCATGCTCTGTCTCTCTCTGTCCCAAAAATAAATAAACGTGGAAAAAAAAAATTAAAAAAAAAAAAAAAAAAAAAAAAAAATAAAAATAAAAAAAAAAAAAAAAAAAAAGAGAGAGATCACCTATGTCCTTAGTGCCTGGTGCACAGTAAGCACACAAACATTTAGTTTTAAAAAGCTCTGTATGTGATTGATACATAACCCCCTCAAACCCCTCTTTTCCTGGTAAGGAATAAGTAAACTAGGCATCTCTGCCTCAACGTAACACTAGATCCTACTGACATATTTCAAGTAGAATAAGTTTCTTTGCTGCTCCTCACACACAAACAGCCAATATCATGTAAATTCTTTGTTCACATACCCTGTCTAAAATACTCTTCATCCATCTTCCTACTGCCAAAATGGTACCCGATCTTTTACATCTATTCCAAATAAATGAGAAAGAGAAACAAAAGCAGCTCCTCACAGCTGGGATGTGGCCTAGCACTCATAGCTAGGTTGTGATATTTTTTCTGTCAAACAGAATCTCACAGATCACCAACATCAGACAAGGTCTTCTGTGTCCATGATGGGAGTGAGGCAAAACCAAGCCTGTCTGAGTCTGAGTCTGTCTGAGTACAGACAAAAGCAAGGTCTCTGTACAACCATAAAAAAATCCCAGCTAACATGAATGAATGCTTCTTTACCAATTACACTTCTAGCTTCACCCTGTCCTCTTCTCCTAGAAAAGATTTCTTAAAACACCCAATCACAGAATTATCCCTACACTTTAACAGCACCCAAAGCAAAGCAAACCCCCACCATTTCCCTAATCCTCCCCAAATTACCTAACAAAAACCCAAATTCTCTAAGTCTGTCCAGCTTGGTCTTACTGAGACACTCCAGGTTCCTCATGATGTATGGGTTCCCTTGCTATAGAAAGCATCAATAAACCCAACTTTGTTTACCTATGGGTGTGCACCTGATGGTCTTTGACTAATGGACACCAGAATAAAGACTCTAGCTTAAGTAACTAGACAAGGATACTATTTACCAATTAAAGAGAGAAAGAACAGGTTTTTTTTTTGCTTTGTAGGGAAAAGATTAAAAGTTGCTTTTTATATCTGAATCCATATATACCAATGGCCATCAAAATGGATATGTTAGAAGCCAACTTATAATAACTGCTTAGAGCTCAAGAATGGGGGTTAGAAATTCTGACAGGAGAATCAACAACGTGGAGGTAACTAAAGCCATTAAGCAGATCTGAGTAGCCAAAAAGGGTAATAGGAGGGAGCAGCATAGAAAGTCAAGGTATAAACCCAAGGAAAGAAGAAGCCTTGAGACAAATGGTACAACCAGAGGGACAGGACAGTGTTTCAAGGAGGAAATGGTGTGGTGTTAATTTTTCAAGATCAACAAGAATAGAAAACCAGCTTTTACATTTAGTAACAAAGGATAATGAGTAACCTTAGCTAGAGAGGTTTTAGTTGGTATGCTCTCTTATTCTCTGACTATTCCTGGCTGCTTCAGCCTCTTCTCTTCAACGGAAATATAAATATAAACTATGTGAAAGTGAAAAATCATTTAAGTGAGGTCTAAAATCAGCTCTCAAATACTTGAATTAAAAAAAAAAAAAAAAAAAAAGAAAACCACACTCAGGGCACCTGGGTGGCTCAGTTGGTTGGGTGCCCCACTTCAGCTCAGGTCATGATCTTGCAGTCTGTGAGTTCAAGCCCCACATTGGGGTCTGTGCTGACAGCTCAGAGCCTGGAGCCTGCTTTGGATTCTGTTGTCTCCCTCTCTCTCTGCCCCTCCTCCGCTCACACTCTGTCTCTCTCAAAAATAAATAAACATTTAAAACAAAAGTTAAGGGGAAAAAACACACTGATGTAGGACTTCCATCACTGTTGAAAGACTGGCACTTACAGAGACCACCACTGAGAACTAGAGAATACTGCAGAAAAATTATCTAATTCAGTAGCTTTCAAAAATACTTTTAAAGGAAAAAATCCCCTTCCGTAAGTCAAGAAGTACCTAACAGATAAACCTAAAAGCAAGTGCTCTGGTGAGGCACAGAAAGACATTTAAGACAAATGGGAACACTATAAATCCTCTCAATGTATGTCTTCAAAGCATCACTACCCAGCCTCCTCAATGTCTTGCACCAGACACTTTGTTTACTCTCCTGGGAATGTTTTCCCTCCACATAGTCAAATGGCTAGTCTCCTAACTTAACTTCAGGTCTTTACTTAAACGTCACCTCAGTGAGGCCTTCCTTAGCCAACTGTATCTAACATTTCACCACTGCCCTATCCTTTTTTTTTTTTAATTGTTTTTCTCTTTTTAATGTTTATTTTTGAGAGAGAGTGTGTGGGGGAGGGGCAGAGAGAGAGGGAGACACAGAATCCGAAGCAGGCTCCAGGCTCTGAGCTGTCAGCACAGAGCCCGATGCAGGGCTCAAACTCACAAACCACAAGATCATGACCTGAGCTGAAGTCGGATGCTTAACTGACTGAGCCACCCAGGCGCCCCATGCCCTATTCTTTTTTTCCCCTTAACATTTGTCACCATCCAACACATATTATTTATCTAGTTTATTAGATTATTTATCATTAAAATTATCATGTTACAACCAAAGTTTTTAAAAAAATCCTCACAAATATCCCACTTCTTTTGAAGACAGCATATATATTCCAAACTTCACCTTTAAGTAAACAAATCAACACGCTTGTCAGTGTAGCTCCTCCATATAAAATAGCAATGCTTTTATTTGGGGAAAAGAGAAAGAAAAAAAGATTACGGTTATAGAATATAATTTCAGAATAACAGTCTTTTAACCCCCCTAAATGGGACGAAAGAGAAGATAGTATGTAGCCATAAGGAATTCTAGCCTCATCCAGGTAAATTTCCAGAGCCAGGCTTAATTGAAACCAAGATTTAACAAGAGTTATTTACAGCAGGGCTATTTTGCAGTTCTGAAAAGAGTGGCTTTTATATTACTGTCGAGAACTGTGGAAGATCTGAGATTTTTACCCTACTTGTAAGCTACCAAGTTACCCTGTGGTTTCATGGATGCTGGAGAAAGACATAAGACTTCTAGGTCAGAAACAAAGAACTTTATTACTCATGGCAATAGCAATAGCCAGTGTCAGCTTTTGTGCCAATTCCCTGAGCCCCAATTCCCACTGGGTGACGCAAAGAGGGCCAGGTGACAACTGTACAGGCAGTGGGTTATGTTACAGGAGACTCGGAAGTTCCTGAACTATTTTATATTGGGCAAAAACATGCCTGTCCTCTGCTCTAGAGGGTGATGCTATATTTATTATCTTGGACACTAAGAAAGCATGGTGTGGAGAAAGACTCTATTTTTATTATTCTGAACAATAAGCAAACTTACACTTGCTAAGGAGAGAAGCAATATATATTCCAAGGCTGCTCACTATATAAACATCCATGGAAAAAATAGTCCCAAAAAAAGGCAGTTGGTACCTCTGCTTGGAAGACATGCATATCGTGACAAAATCATGAAGTACTGTTTCCCAACAATTATCATGTCTGGCAAACATTACAAGAGGAAGAGTTGGCCTGACATCTTGAGTCCTATGTTTACCACAAAACACAGTTGTAAACAAGAACCAGCCTGTCAAAAGCCAGATCTGGCATCCAAGAAGAAAAATAAGAAATTCTGTATTTTATGGGAAAAGACTTAAGACTACCTTAACATACCAGCAGCATTTTTATAAATTTCAGGACACATTAAAAAATGCAAATCAACTTTCCAAAAATCAGAGGTGGCAGTGGAGGAGGTTCGTGGGGGGTTACTTAGTACACTTAGTAGAAGGGTATTTCTGAGTGGGTGGTGGTAAACACACATTGACACAAAATCTACCCTCAAGAAGCTTAAAGTTTAGTAGAGATGAAAGATATCTGGAGATCAACATCTGGGATCAGTGTGAAAATAAAGCACATTAAGTGTCCGGGAGTTCAAAGAACTATGACTTCTAGCTGAGAGCACAATGGAAGATGGACCGTTTAAGGTAGAATTTACAAGAAAAGCAACTGTTACAGAGATCAAGGGAAGGGGAGGAGAACAGGACATTCTAGATCGTAAGAGAATCAGGTAGTTGAAAATAATACTCAACTGTAGTTTCAGTATAGTTAGGAATAGAGGTAATAAGAAGAATGGTAAAAAACAGAATTAACAAGATAAACTAGGGTGGTCATAGTGAATCTTAAACGCCAAGCTTCATTATGACTTTATTCTTGAGTAATAGGAAAGTGATCAAAAGATTTTGAGAAAGAACATGAGATCGTCAAAACTGACATTTATAAATATTGATCTTAGTGGCTTGAGATGGTCTTCCAACAAGCAGCCAGTTCTTAACTGAGTGTTAACATAGAAATTATTTTTAAATAATAATTATTTTTAAATAATACCCAGGCTCTGCCAAGAGATGCTGACTCAATAGGTCTGGAGTGTGCTCGGGAATATAAATTTTAAGAGTTCCACAAGGAATTTTAACAAATACTCCTGATGGAGAGCTGCTGTTAAATAATCAATATGATAAATACCCAACTCTTCTTGTAACTGGACCACTCTGCACTATGTAGTGTGTACAGAAGGTACTACTTAAGCGTGAGAGAAGAAACAAGTTGAAACTCAGAGCTCTGTACCACCTTTCCTTTCAAGACCAAGGCAAAAATTGGCAACAGCGAACCAAGCTACATAAGAGGGAACATGCAAGCAAGATTTAAGAATGTGGCAAGAGGGTGAAATGAGTCCTCAAAGACTCTTAGGCAAAGCATGATAAATGATGGGATTAGGAGAAAAATAAGAGTTCAGTGATAACACATTTGATCATCTACTCTTAGAAACCACTAAAGAACAAAGACAACTATTCACAAATATTCCCATGTGTTCATCACAGCCAAGTCTGTGACAACAGTATTATCCAAATAGAACATATGAGGGAATAAAGACTCAGAGTCTCAAGTTTACCAGGTCATAACTTAAAAATAAAAATCACTCAGCTTGGATTCAAATATAAATTTCTGACTCAAAAAACTAAACGTACTTCACCATCCTGAATTACGTGTCCCTTTCCCTACCTTCTATTATCCCCGCTGGCTACAATTTAGCAAACTTCCTCCAGGTACATACATAGGCTCTAATTTCTTAAAATACAAAACAGAAGGAGAGAAGATTTGTAACAAATAATTTATTTAACAAACATTAAGTGCCTATCACATGCTAAGCACTTACTCAGCTAAGTCTTTTTTCTTCTTTTCTTTTTTTTCTTTTTTTTAATGTTTATTTTTGAGAGAGAGACAGAGCGCGAGCAGGGGTGGGCAGAGACAGCCCTACACACAGAATTAGAGCCCAGAGTCCCATTCGGGGCTTGAACTCACGAGCAGTGGGATCATGACCAGAGCTGAAGTCAGACACTTAACCAGACTGAACCACCCAGGTGCCCCTACTCAGCTGAGTCTTAATGCATCAGCTTCACCAGAGAATCAAAACACATCCAGTTGTAGATAACTAAAAGGAATCGAAAGTAGGGAGGAAAAGGTCTTTTACAAATAGATATTTCAAAACTATATTTTAGGGTTGTCTATTTTGTAGTACATGAATGACTCAATTCTATGACTCAGGGCTCTTCTAATGAAGTTATCACCCCAAAATGAGAAAAGAAATGGAGACCTAACTGTGGGCATGAGAGGGAGGAGGAGGAAGAAGGGAAAGAAGTGGTTTATATCATTTTAACTTTCTCCCAAAATAACAAAATGTAAAAACAAATATGAATTGAGGGCAGGGGAAAGGGTTAGGGAGGGGAGAGAAGGGCTGGAAACAAAAGGAAAAAAACAAACAAACAAACAATAAAGTTCAACAAAATTCAAACAATGTTTTTCTTTTGCTCAACACAGGAGAAAATTTATTATGCTGGCCAATGTCTTCCACTTAACTGCTTCCAACACATTACTCATTTTAGCAAACATCATACTTATTTTAATTATGTGAGTATTCAACTAAGGGTACAGTAAATACAAATAAAACCAAAGTGAAAAAAATGTTTATCTTCCTTAGTCTGAAAAAAAGAAAATGTTTTAGAAATGTATCATAATTGAGGAAAAGGGCAGAAGATATGAGTCAAATCCCTAAACAATTAGACATTATTTAGGATTATGTTTTTTCCTTCTTCATTCTGGTATACATCATCAGTTTAATGCCCAGAATTCACTGTCAAAGATTTGCCATAGTATTTTTTTTTTAATTTTTTTTTTAACATTTATTTATTTTTTTTGAGACAGAGAGAGACAGAGCATGAACGGGGGAGGGTCAGAGAGAGGGAGACACAGAATCTGAAACAGGCTCCAGGCTCTGAGCTGTCAGCACAGAGCCCGACGCGGGGCTCGAACTCACGGACTGCGAGATCATGACCTGAGCCGAAGTCGGCCGCTTAACCGACTGAGCCACCCAGGCGCCCCGATTTGCCATAGTATTAATTGCAAATGGAATATTATTCAGCCATTTTTCTATTAAAAAATTTTTTTAAAGTCCAATTGCTTTGATATAGCACAGGTGCTGCAGCACTGAAGCAGGAGTCATGTTGCAGCCCTCAAGTGGCTAGTCATGTTGCAAGTCATGTTGCAAATCCTCAAGGCTAGCCAAGGAAACAGAGATCAGGTATTTGCTGTGCACAGCCCTCACCCCAGCACAGTGGGACCGATGTCCAAAAGATTTCCTACCTTTTGGCCTTCCTAAGTCTAGGAAGCTGCTTTTGTAGAGCTCACATTCTAGTGAGAAATTAGTCAAGACAAAAAAATAATAATAAATAACATGGTGTTGGTAAGTATAATAAAGAAAAAGCAAGAAAAGAGGATAAAGATAAAGGAGGGCAATGGAAAGGGGTATGCTCTATTACATATGAAACTTGAGGAAGGCCCCTCTGATACAGCAAGTGAGATGAGGTTTGAAACATGTAACGGAGCCAGCCAGTCATGCAGATATTTGGCAAGAGAAAATAGCATGAAAAAGGCAAGTAAGTTGTGTTAAGGACTGTGACTTTTCTGAATGAGGGGAGAAGCCTTTGGAGGGTTGTGAACAGAAGAGTGATAGAGTCTAATATGCTTTTTAAGAAGGGTCGCTGGCTACTATGACAATCAGTCCAAATGGGCAGCAAGAATGAAAGCAAGAAGACTAAGAATGGTGCGAAATCTAAGAGATAATGGCTAAGATAACTTTTCTGGACAATCCTGTGAAAAAACTAAATAAACTCCTTTCTCACTCAAAAAACTTCCAGGAAAAAAATAAAATAAAATAAGGGGCAATTAACAGTTCCATGTTAAAACCAAGTAACTAGTGAGATAAAGAGGAAACTACAAAACTTCAAGACATATCACTAACATATGGGATTAATTTTACCACAATGTAAGAATCCAACCACCATATACCCTAGGAAGCATATTTGGGCAGTTTCCCTTCCCACTGAATATTTTATGGATTACATATACATGGGGAAAGGGAGTGAACTGGAAGCTTGGGAAAATAAAACTGACAAAAAATGTAAATATTATTCTCCATTATGCCATAAAGTGTTTCTGAAGATAGCATAAACAAAGCATATTTTCTACATGAACACTACTATAACCAATAGTTTCAATTCTTAACCAAGGGCTTTCAAATTAACCCAAAGTGACCAACATTATCCTCTAAAAGAAATGATAAAACCCTAGCCTCTATATACTTTAAAATATCAACTATTCGGGGCACCTGGGTGGCTCAGTCGGTGGAATGTCCAACTTAGGTTCAGGTCACGAACTCACGGTTGATGAGTTCGAGTCCCCATGTCAGGCTCTGTGCTGACAGCTCGGAACCTGGAGCCTGCTTCGGATTCTGTGTCTCCCTCTCTCTCTGCCCCTCCCCAACTTGCGTTCTGTCTGTCTCTCTCTCTCTCTCAAAAATAAACATTAAAAAAAATTTTGTTTTAAATATCAACTATTCTCCAAACCAAAGGGTGCTCTGAAATTAGAGTTGAGAGGTTTCTCAACCATATATGGTATAGAAAAGACTGAACTTACCATTTTCCACATGCTAAAAAAAAAGGCCTAGAATGATTATAGGATTCACCCAAGCGAATAATTATTAACATAACCCAAGACTAGAACTCAAGACTCTGGAATCCTAAAACATTGTCATTTTACTGTTTTATAGCCATTGCTTAAAAAAACTAAACAAAACTTATGAAAGTGACATGGCAACTGAACACACTAATTTTGCAAAAGGACCCAATGTAATAAGTATCTTAAAAAACCCTGACAATACTATCAGAAGTTGACCAATATTTATTAACCATAAGCTGTTAAAACAACAACATACTTAATCACTTAAAAAAAAAAGAATCACTTTGCTTTCTTACATTTCAAAAGGGGTTGAGGCAGTCAGGTGGGGTTGGGGTGTGAGGGAGAACTGGAAGGGTAACCACAAAACAATAGTTGTTAACACAATGAAAGGTGGTGTGAGTGGGGACTGGGTCGAGTGGAAGCGCACAGAGTGGAAAACCTAGATGTGCCATTTTATTTGACATATTTTTCTACCATTCGGATCCTTAATATGTTTACATTAACATATTAGTTATATATTTTTAGAAGAAAGGAAACAAATGTTATTTTTAATCCTCCAAAACACTCAACTCCCTCTTAACTAATATGCAAAAGTCACACACTCTTGGGTTATTCTTTGAAAGCATCAAGTCCTTTGTTATAACTTTTATAACTCAAAATATTCAGAGGCAAATGCATTAAAATGCTAGTCTCAAAAATCACCTTTTATTCTAATTTCTAAACTTTATTTCATAAAGCAAATTTCTTCAGTTTAATTGGGCAAGGGGGAATGTATGGAAAAAGGAACTGCTATTATAAAATAGCAACAGACATAACAAGAACAGTTATATATTTCCTATAATTATTTGACCTTTAATAAAAAGGTACTTAAAAAACTATCCTTTAACAATTCACTGCAGAACATGTATTAACGCTGTAAAATACTCACTGCTTTGCATGCAGAAGAAAAAAAAAAGCAATTGTAACAAATTTTTTAATTCAGAAGATCTCAAACATATTTGTGATGCATCTAGTAAAACCCCACACTCTGTAACTCAACTTATCAATGAAACTGGCTTCTGTCCTTCCATAAACGGGCACTTGTAGATTTGGTATAATCATACAATATTCTCAGATTCTGGAACTCACTATGAAGGGGAAAAAATATACTATGCCTGGGAGGGAAAACAGCAAATTGAAGTATAGTACTTACATAAATACTAAAGTCTGCAATAAATTATCTAAATTAGGCTTAAATCGAATCCATCTCAACATGCAGTGAGCAGGCAAAAAAATCTGTGGTTTTGACACAATTCTTTGAAAGACCATAATCAATAGGATATTATATGCCAGCATCAAACTAAAGTGCAACTTTTCACAAATTAGCTTCCACATAATCAGCATCAAAATACAAAAAGGATACAACTCACCAAAAGTTTCATTTAAGAAAAAAGCCCTCAAATCCTCATGATCAAAGCAACATAATTTTTTTTTTAATCAGACCTAAAGGTTTTGAAGAGGTGAGAAGGGTAAAAGAGAGAAGACACTTGTTTCTTTACTATCTTTTTGTAACTTTCTGTAAATTGCTTTTATTTTTTAACTTAATAATTGCCTCCCCTTACCCAAAACAAATCCACACTTCTGAGCTTTCCAGTATGCTTTTCTAATGAAACTGTCCTGGGCAAGATTCCAAATCAGCAAATGAGTCAAATAATCCTAGAAATATTTGTGTGTGTGTGTGGTTGTGTTATTAGCATTTCAGGAATTGAAAATACTGCTTATAAGACATCTCCTGTCCTAAGTAGAAAGAGGTAAGGACAGGAAAAAGTAGCCTGCTGTATGAATATAAACATCATTAACAAGTCTTAAGGAGTCTCACAAATACAGGACCCTAACAGTTGCAAAATATTGGTTAAGGAAATTGAGGAATTTTAATGATATGGGGATCAAGAAACTGATCTGTTTATAAACCAAAAAGCTTTACCTGCAGTCACAAGGCAAGAAAGGACTCATGATTTAACCCCAAATTTATATATGAAGATCCCAAATAGATATGGAGTTTACTTGATATTCCAAGTGACCAGAGACAGTGGAACACTGTAGCTGTTTTTAAGAGTTATTTACCAGACACTTATTTTCTTTTACAGTTAGTTATTAAAGACTCCTTTAACACTAATCCGTCTCTTCTAATACTATTAATACTAATGTATCTCTATTTTTATGGAGCCACACGAAACAAGCTGAATATTCTTTCCTGATACTCAACCTACAACATCCTAGAAATCTATACAGCCCCAGATTTATTACTTGGTAAGATCCTCCAAACCCTAGAGTACAGCACAGGCATGTGTAAGTGTACCCACACACACATCATTAGATGAGTTGAGCCAGAAAAATTAATCTCTAAATTCCTATTTCTAAAAACGTATTATATACATAGTTATAAGATTCTTTTTTTAATTTATTCAAAAGTTTATTTAAAATGTGATTCTCGGGGTGCCTGGGTGGCTCAGTTGGTTGAGCGTCCAACTTCGGCTCAGGTCATGATCTCACAGTCCGTGAGTTCGAGCCCCACGTCGGGCTCTTGTGCTGACAGCTCAGAGCCTGGAGCATGCTTCGGATTCTGTGTCTCCTTCTCTCTCTGCCCTTCCCCACTTGTGACCTCTCAAAAATAAATAAATGTAAAAAAAAAATTTTTTTTTAATAATAAAAAAATAAATAAATAAAATGTGATTCTCAGTCTCTAGGTAAATTCAGTAATAGGGGCTTCCAAACTATTTCTAATTCAAACACTTAATTTATCTCCTTGGGGCGCCTAGGTGGCTCAGTCAGTTAAGCATCCAACTTCAGCTCAGGCCATGATCTCTCGGTTCATTAGTTCAAGCCCTGTATCAGGGTGTCTGCCATTGCACAGAGCCCACTTTGGACCGTCTGCCTCTCTCTCTCTCTCTCTCTCTCTCTCTGTCTGCCCTTCCCCTGCTTGTGCGTTCTCTCTCTCTCTCTCTCTCCCAAAAATAAATAAACATTAAAAAATTTTGTTTTTAATTTACCTCCTACTGATCCCCGACAAAACTACAGTGCCATATATGCCTTTAAAGAAATACAAAAACTAGGGGCGCCTGG
Organism: Puma concolor; assembly: GCF_028749965.1. Taxonomy (NCBI): domain Eukaryota; kingdom Metazoa; phylum Chordata; class Mammalia; order Carnivora; family Felidae; genus Puma; species Puma concolor. Next base: position 93,293,999 of record NC_141675.1, read on the forward strand.
GTGGCTTAGTCAGTTAAGCATTTGCCTCTTGATTTCTGCTCAGGTCATGCATGATCTCACGGTTAGTGGGTTTGAGTCCCACATTGGGCTCTGTGCTGAGAGTCAGAGTCTGGAGCCTGCTTCAGATTTTGTGTCTCCCTCTCTCTCTGCCCCTCCCTGCTCTCTCTCTCAAAAATAAACATTAAAAAAATGTTTTAAAAAGAAGTATAAAAACTATATGCTTTCACTCACTATTCCCACTACTGAGAATTCTTCTCAAGGAAAACTTAAACATTAAAATGCTATATACATAAAAGTGTTCAAAGCATCATATCTATATTAACAAAATATAGATAAAAACGAAGTGCCCAAAAGGGGTGGAAAGTAAAATGAGGGGGGAAAAATCACACCTAGTAAAGCATATTTTGAACACTAGATAGAAACAGGAGAGTTTGGTACATTAAGGAACCAAGAGATTACAAACTATTCTTGGTTACCATTATAATTATAGGTCATATGCAAAAGGATAGTGGTTTGCAGGTAATTTTTTTTCTCTTCAAAATTTTCTCTGGCATTATGGCTGCATTAATTTTTAAATGCAAAATATAAAACTACTTCCATATCATCGAATCTTAAAGGAGAATAAATCTTCCCCTTCCTTTTGGGGAAGCTTGTTGCTGACGTTAACTTAGAAGGGCCATTAACTGAGGTGCCTGGGTGGCACAGTTGGTTACGCGTATGACCCTTGATTTTGGCTCAGGTCGTGATCTCACGGTTTGTGAGATGTAGCCCTACACTGACAGGTGCAGAGCCTGCTTGGGATTCTCTCTCTCCCTCACTCTCTGCCCCTCCACTGTGCGTGAGCATGTACCCTCTCTCTCTTAAAATAAATAAACTTTAAAAAAAAAGTGCCATTAGCTAAATCACCCATGGTTGAGACTACTAAAGTAGAAACAGAAATACTAAATCTACCTACATGGCCAGAAAGCTTGCTAAATCTAAAAGATGCTATTTTGCTGATTTGAGGGATTTCATGTCATACGGTCTTTGTTTTGATTACATAAAATTCCCATATTTCACTAAAACAGCTGGTTTTGCCTGAATAAGCTTCTGAAACCAGAGACTAATGGGCAAAGGCTAAGCCATTCCATTTTAATGAAATAAAGTATCTATACATACTGTAACGGAAAAACCTTAGCCTTTTTTCTTTCCATGTAGCAAGAAGCCCAGTTCTTCCCTACTGTGTATTTCTTCCCTGTGTGTCTCCTTTACTAGCCACACACAACACTTCACTTCTGACACTTCTGGTCCCCAAATGTGTGGAGGTTTTACCCCAAGTAATTCCCTGTGACACCAGCTGGATGTCCTAACATCCAACTCAGTTATGGCTACCTGGAGAGAGCATCAGAACCCACAGGCTGAGGGCTTAGTCCTACAAGACTGTCCCCTCACCCCAACTTCAGATGACAGTCACAAGCCCAAGTTACCATGGGTGCTTCTGACCAACCAGCTATAGATAGAAAGTTCCAACGAACAAGCTCCTCCTTGGATTCAGTTAATTTGCTAGAGCGGCACACAGAATTCAGGGATATACTTACTTATGTTTACCAGCTTATTAAAGGATATGATAAAGGATACAGATGAATATCCAGATGGAAAAGATGTGTAGGGCCAACTATTTAGCAAAGCGTACCAGGCTTCCCTGTCCTCTCGGAGTGCATCACTCTCCCTGCACCTCCACATGTTCACTAACCTGAAAGATCCCTGAATCCCATACTACTGAGATTTTTATGGAAGCTTCCTCATGCATGGATGATCACTCATCGACTCCATTTTCAGCCCTTCTCCCTTCTCAAGAGAATAGGGGGTGGGGCTGAAAATTCCAAGCTTGGTCTTAGCTTGGTCTGTGACCAGCCCTCATCCAGGAGCCATCCAGGACCCACCCAGAGTGACCTCATTAAGACAAAAGACACTCTTATTACCCAGGAAATCACATGGGTTTCAGGAGCCCTGTGTCAGAAACAGGGGTCAAAAGCCAAATATTAGAATAAAAGATGCTATTTGTGCTCTTATCACTTAGGAAATTATAAGAGTTTTAGGAGCTCTGCACAAGGAACTGGGAGCAGAGATCTCACACAGACCAAGCATCAAACATTTGGGGAGAGTTCAACCCAAGAATACTAATGGCAAAATCTAAATGGGAAGTATGGGAAGAACCTAGAATCTTTAGGGAAAAGAGAAATGGGGTAAGAAAGGCTACGAACTGAAGCAAAAAGATCACTGGCTTATGTGAATAAACAATGGTAAAACAATTCTTGCTGAATTCAGAATTTCCTGAGCCTAGAACTTCTGGATGCTCATCTAGGAGTCATTATCCTTTGTCCAGTGGCAGGGAGCTGCCCATACACTTGAGTTAAAAACTTTTTTCATGGAAATAATTAAGTCTAGAAAGCTTCAAATCTAATTCCTGAATGCCCCCTAATTACTGATATAAACCACAGTTCAACCTAATAATTGTTGAGATGGAAATGGAGACAAATGCCTATCAGATTCCCCCATCATTTACTCAGAAATATCCTCAATCTCCAATAACAACCTGGAAGAAATAGAATAGCTTTGTACAAGACTGGGCTTGAATGAAAACTATAATTCTATCAATTTAAAGAGAGCATAAATATTACAATAGAAAAAGTTCCCTCCTTCTCCTCTGATACACATACCAAATGTTTATTTCCCATCTTCTTTAAAATGGGGGTGGGGCATGAATAAAACAGAGGAAGGAAGCAAAGAGAAAAAGAGACCAAGATTTCTCAAAGGAATGTATAACCAAGGGATGATGTCAAGGCATTAATAGTGAAAAAACAAAACACCAGAACTGACACAAAAACTGGGGCCTAATATCACCCAATCAGCACATTCTCTCCTTAGAGGCAAAGTCTACATGAAAAACCAAATTATAATCAAAAAGCAGGTATATTTTCAGAATGAAGTTCCCCAATGACTAAAATTTTTCAACCATGATACCTTAAGACACCTTCACTAGGGAGACATAAATGGCAATTAAGTTGACTGTACTGTCTGATCAGTGACTCAATATCCTTGATTCAAATAATCTTGACTATATTTTGATATTAGGCCATCTCCCACACAGTCCAACTATTGCTGACAACTAGTTTCATTCAGACACTAACCCTAAGTGAAATACAAAGAGCATTATAGATCAATCTCCTACATACTGATTTATAAGTAGTGGAAATACTTCCCTTTAGAAAGTCTCATGAAATTAAATAAGTATCATATGAATAAATGTAGAAGCACATTACTTTAGATTACCCTCTCTGAGGAACTGGATTACACCTACTACTGTAGTCAAGAGTGACAAAGACAACCACTGTAACACCAATATCTGCCGAGAATCACAAAACCAAAACCCAGAGCTCCTTTAAGAAATCTGCTAGAGCGAATGGAAAAAATGATGAGAATTTTCTAGTCTATTCTGAAAGAGCTCCAGATACATTTTATAACATTCCTCTATAGCACACTCAAGCAATTCTTATATTCAGGGTGGTTGAAATTTTCTTACAACCAAGATCTCTTCCTAGTTAAGCCCTTTCAAGGTAAGCAGGCTCTGACAAATTAAACATTTAATACAAATGTGACTTCTTTAAATTACTTTTCATCTAAAATGACTGCTTCACAATAAATAAGAAAAATCACCGGCTATTTCTAGTTCTTTAGGTTAATAATCTTAATTGATATTTGGATTATTTCTCATTAAAAAATAATTGCAAAATTCTCTTAAATAGACAATACATAACATATACAAAAATTAGAAAATTAAACATACATAAATCTTTTTTTTTGCAATAGAACATTTCATGTGTGAAAGTTTACATTTTTCAGATAGTTTTTTAAAAGGCAGATCTATGAACTAAAAAGTACCCTATACTCCTGAATTCTACCATAACAAGGGGACAATCTAACTTACCAGCATTGGCTCTCTCTATAGATTTTTGCCTCTAGAAAATAATACAAAGTTAATCCACCGAATAATTACCAAAACTGTACACTCTTTTCCAGTTTACAAATGACAACAAGACAAAATTACTATACAACCCAGCACTTTAAAGTTTCTGATGTTGGGGCACTTGGGTGGCTCAGTCGGTTAAGCGTCTGACTTCGGCTCAGGTCATGATCTCACTGTTCAGAGTTTGAGCTCCACATCAGGCTCTGTGCTGATGGCCCAGAGCCTGGAGCCTGTTTCAGATTCTGTGTCTCCCTCTCTCCCTCTGCCTCTCCCCCAGTCGTGGTGTCTCTCTCTCTCTCAAAAATAAATAAACATTAAAAAAAATTTAAGTTCCTGATGTTAACACTAGGCATATTGTGTTTTTAGAAAATGCATGTTTTACAATCCTGTGTTGATAAGAAAAATCCTTAAAACCTAAAGCATTTAATTAGATGAAGCAAATTACAGATCATGTTGACAATTCTCTTCCACTAATAAACCTGCAAAAGGTGCCCCTCTTATTTCATCTGGCTGACGCTGATCTTTTAGGTCTCAGCCAGTACTTCTTCCGGAGGCCTTCCCCAAATGCAGATTAGAGGCCCTAGTTAAACACTCCTAATAGAACTTTGTACTTCCACTAACAAAGCATTTAGGTACATTGTATTATAACTTTCTGGCAGTGACTGATACAAGTAGACATTCAAATAAATGTTGAAGGAAGAGGTCAAAGAGGTCAGAATGGCTTCAAAGTGGTAGAGAAGCCAACCCTTCAGATTAGGCTACAGCTGCAAATAAGGGGTTGAGGGTGGGAGCAGAGGTAGGAGGGCCATGGGTGATAGAGGACACTTCCTTGTGAATGAAAAAGGCAAGCTTCTAAAAGTAGTATGACAGTCAAACAAGAAAGTAAGACTAAGAATGACCATACACGGACTTACGAATCCGTTCAATTTTATAATGATATGCATAATTGGTTCAAAAATTAAACCAGGGACGCCTGGTGGCTCAGTTGGTTAGGCATCTGACTCTTGGTTTCAGCTCAGGTCATCTCACAGTTCATGGGATTGAGCTCCACCTAGGGCCCCAGCTCCACATCGGGCTCCACACTCTCAGCACAGACCCTGCTTGGATTTCTCTCTCTTCCTCTCTCTCTGCCCTTCCCCAGTTTGCATGCATGCTCTCTCTCCCTCTCTCAAAATAAATAAATAAGCTTTTTTAAAAAATTAGATAAACCAATTTAAGAAATAGTTTATTTTTTAAAATTACTTAAAAGAAAGATTCATAAATTGGAAAAAAAATCTCACCTGTCATAGGATCAAAGAGCTGATTAGCTTCTAAGTCCGTAAAAGTACTACTACAGACAGGACATTTGAAGGAAGCCCGGTTGGTGGAATCTCTCTCATCAGTTTCAATCCTCCTTCTCATGTGGTCCAATTTATATTTTACCACGTTAACAAGAGTACGATAATTAATAAAGTAGTAGTTATGGCGAGTGGTTTTCCCATCTGCAGCAGTCTCTACCCTCATTCTGCATTTGATGAACTTATCTCCCTTTAAATTATTCAAAACTGATCGAAGTTGCTTCCGATCAAACTTGAGCAGCTCCAACATATCCTCCTCTTTCACACAGGGGTTCCGGATCAAGATGTCCAAGGCCAAAGCATGCTCAATGCCATAAAACCCCCGGATCACGTACTTGGCTAGCCTCTTCAATGCTGCAGGAACCTCGGTGAGGACATCTGGGTCTGCCATCTTTAGCAGCAAACTTCAACTTTAAATAAACCAAATTCAGAAAAAAAAAAAAAAAAGGGATCAGAAGGACATAGTAATCATTTTAAATCTAGAATTATCAACCCAATAGGGAGCTGGTAGTTACCACCCTTTGAAGTGCCACAAAGGTATCTGAGACATTGTTTTAAGACTTATAGGGGCGCCTGGGTGGCTCAGTCTGTTAAGCATCTGACTTTGGCTCATGTCATGATCTCGCGGTCTGAGTTCGAGCCCTGTGTCGGGCTCTGTGCTGACAGCTCACCGCCTGGAGCCTGTTTCAGATTCTGTGTCACCCTCTCTCTCTGACCCTCCCCCATTCATGCTCTGTCTCTCTCTGTCTCAAAAATAAATAAATGTTAAAAAAAAAAAATTAAGAAAAAGACTTATAAAGCCTAAGCATTTAACAGAAAACAAGATTTTCCTTTACAGTACACAGATTATACTTTAAAAGCTTCACATATTCCTTAAATGGTCATTTTCTTTTTTTTTTTTTTTTTTTCCAACGTTTATTTATTTTTGGGACAGAGAGAGACAGAGCATGAATGGGGGAGGGGCAGAGAGAGAGGGAGACACAGAATCCGAAACAGGCTCCAGGCTCCGAGCCATCAGCCCAGAGCCTGACGCGGGGCTGGAACTCACGGACCGCGAGATCGTGACCTGGCCGAAGTCGGACGCTTAACCGACTGCGCCACCCAGGCGCCCCTTAAATGGTCATTTTCATGATCTACTGTGCTTGATTCTAAAAAGAAACTTATTACCAATAGCAATGTTGTATTATATCAAGCCCACTTTATTTCAGAAAAAGAAACAAAAAAGATAAATGAAGCCTCACTATTCTTAATGCTATAATCTTTGGGAATACTGGGAAACCCCTGAAAAATCTATCAGCATATCCTTAAAGTGTCTTTATTTCTTTTCTTGAGAAAAATTTTCCTACCAAAATCTATTCTAGGAGGTTTTACATAGTCATGCTTTCACAATAAAATCACAATAAACCAATAAACACATAAGTAATCACCAGATGGGTGTTTGGCAAAATTACTGTTATAAATCTGAAAGAAATTAACACTTGGATCCAGATAGCTTTACCAACCTTGCAAAGTTAAATCTGATGATCAGTTGAGTAAACAGTCAAAAAAAACAAAACAAAAACAAAAACAACTCAAGATATCTTTAAATACTGGATCCCTTCTTGCAGGACGAAGTACCCAGTTCTCATGTCATGACCCATAAGGCTATCTTCTACAAGCCCACACTGGCATGGGCTAGATTTTCACGTGGCTGTTAAAAAGCCTGTGCATTGGAATTCAGTTAGCCTGAGTTTTAGTAGCTGTGTGATCCTGAGCAAATTCCTTAAAACAACTTCAAGCCACATTTTACTCTCTGAGAAATAAGGATATTAATTACCTCAGTGAGGTTATTGTGGTGAATAAATAAGAATGTGAAGCAATATGTGTATTAGGAAACACTTGTTGATAAGGGTAGCTCCCATGTTGGTTTAATCATTAAATCAATACACGACAGCCAGGCTATCCACAAAGACTATGTCAACATTTCCCTACACTATAGGGAAATTTTTAAGAGGCTATTGAACTCTTTCAATAGAGAATCACATTCTTTTATTAATATTAGTTTCGATTGAACCTTTTGTTTATAATCAGTGGTTATCAACAGAATCAGATTTAATACCTTTTTTAGAAGAAATGTCTTTATATCCACAGTACTATACTATCAAGGTATTCCTAAACAACCAATCTATACACATATTTTGGGGGGGAAATATAATGCCCTATGTGTAATAAAGGAAAGATAAAAGGAAAGTCAGTTACAGTATTTCAGATTGTAAATAATCAGGCAGGAATGACTATATAAAAGAGACAAAGCAGGACCTAGATCCAAATCTATTGTAGCCCTAAAACATTCCTGTCATCCCAAGGCTGAAGGATGCTGAGCAAGTACCTGAGTTGAACACAAAAGTAGTATCATAGCATACTACCAGATGCATTTTGTTCTCCTTTCCAATTTGACCCCAGTTTTTTGTCTGCTTTGTTTTACACGCTCAACAGTTGGCAAAACATAACATACGGCCTCTAAAATATCTAACAAACGAAAAATGGCAGATAAATGTCAAAATAAATTACTTTTCCAGTATTATTTCCTACTGTTATATTGCCCTCCCTGACCTCCCACTCCATAAGCTCCATATTCTAGACCAATGGTTCTCAACCCTGGCTGTAAAGCAGAATCATCTGGGGAGCATTTAAAAACACCCATCCTGGGCCCCATTCCCAGATATTTTGTTTCAGCTGGTCTGGGAAAGCCAGGTTAGGCATAGTGTTATTTTATTTATTCTGCTATAACCTGTTATTTATTCTGTGTTCCAACACACAAAGTCTCTGACCACTGTTCCTGACAAATTTGGTGAGTGGCTACTACATGTCCCCCCAGTACACATTATCATTTTGCCTGTCTCCTTTGCCTGAAACACCTTAGTGGGCCCTACAGATTTAAGCAGGGAGTGACACGAGGGACTCTGCAGTACAATAGTTTTGGTTTAGAATCCCGGCTCCACCATTTCCTACCGGTGACGTTAGAAAATTCTGTTTCCTCATCTATAAATGATTGATAGCACCCTCCTCGTAGATTTGAAGTACAGATTACCTGAGATAATTCATGTAAAGTGTTCTGCTTTCAGGGCTAAAAACAGAAAAGTGCCATTAAATACAGGCATTGATAATAATACCCTCTATTTAGAAAAGAGACTCTTGTACCAATATGAGAAACGGCCATAAGTATTGAAGATGGAGCCACTGCAAAGCTATTAAGAGCCATGGTAACCAAGCCTAAACTAAGGAAGAAAGGACAGGATGAATGAAACTTACTACAAAAACAAAATTAAAAGAATCTGATAATTTATTGGAAATGAGTTACAGAGTGGGAAAATTTTAAATAGCTATTTGGGTTTGTTTGTTTGTTTGACAACACTTTTTATTGTGGTAAAATACACATAACACAAAATTTAGCAATTAACCATTTTGAAGTATACAGTTCAGTGGTATTAAATATATTCATACTGTGGCACGACTATCCCCACCCCCCATCTCCATAACTCTTTGCATCTTGTAAAACTGAAACACTGCACCCATTAAACAACATGCTTAATATTATTAAATAATGACATATAGTTATGTGCTTTGAGCCAGTGTAGCTAGGAAGAGAACACTACTACTAAGAAAAATGAGTTAACACCTGAAAGAGGAACAGGTATGGAAGAAATGAGGCATTCACTTTTAGATGCTTGTCTTTGACGATATACCACAGAATATTCTGTGAAGATGTCCAGCAGGTAGCTGAACAAATGAAACTGGGGCTCAGGAAAGAAGTCATGCTGTTCCAGCTTATGCAAAATCTCTACATTCTAAAATCATCCTTCCTGACATTTTGTTCTCTCCTCTATCATTTCTTCTTCCCCACTTAAGCTGAATCTCCTACCCAGTCTTTGGATTTACCATGTTACTTAAGTCAGAGGTCTCAAACTGGCAGCCTCTGTCACATTGTTTGACCCAAAGAACGTTTTGAAGATTTTCTGAATTAGTCATCAACACTGAAAAATCGTGAAATTTCACATAAATTTCAACTTTAAGCTTGAAGGTTGGAAATATCTGAGGAAAAAAGTGAGATCATGTTCCCACAGGGAAACAATAACCTGAAGCTGAAGAACAGTTGATGGTTTTAAACAGGGAAGGAGCTTGGCTGGCCTCTGGAGACTTTTGAATGTGTGACCTTTCGGCACCAACCTGTTTCTTCTTTTTTAGCCTCACAGTCCATCAGTCACCTCCCAGCCTCACCTACCTCCCTAACACAGTCCAGACCCCCAAGGGCAAGTTGGTTTGGTCTTTGAACAATGTATTCTCATCATACATTTAGCCAGGCACAGAGTTGGAGAAACAAAGTTGAAATGCATCCCTTCTCTGCACTGTTGACCCTTGTCAGCCTCATCCCCAGCCACACTGGCATTCTCTCAATTCCAATTCCATAAGCCACACATGCTTTCTCCACTTCCAGGCCTTTGCACATACTGTTCATTCTGCCCACAAAGCTAAGCTCAACTCCCTTCTCCTAATCATCTTTCACATATAAAATGACGTTTCTCAGGGAGACATTCCCAGATTCCCCCGAGTAGCTTAAATGTTCCCCTTTCACACACAGCGCTTCCCCTTTACTTCTCGCAGTAAATAGATCTGTACTGTCTTCATGTCCGTCTCTGAGACCAGGGCCTTTATCTTGTTCACCACTTTCTAGCACCCAGCACAGCTAGTCTAGCACTTTCATAAAACTTCCAGGAAGTCTCCTAAACACGTGTTCAAAATGCCCACCCTGCCAGCTTCCCCCAATTCACTTCCTCCACTGCTGCTTCCAGAGTAGAAAGACTACTGAGAACCCTCTCCTTCAACCTCAAATGGTTTTAAGCAGGCGGTGACAGGATTGAAATTCGCTGTTTTAAAAGGTTATGCTACAGGATGTAAAACAAAGGAGAAAGGAGCGGATGTGGGAATCCAATTAGATTATTTCAGCGTACCACTATTCCGGTTTTAGAAAACCATGGATCCTATACGTCTGTGCTTTTTTTCAGTTACCATCTTCCATGGCACTTTCCATACCTTCGTACATAAAGCGGCATAATCACCGCAAAAACTGCAACCGGCTGCCCTCCACGAGCTCGGTTCTGAGCTCGGTTCTGTAATGTTCACTTCTCCCCGCTGAGAGCCCCCGAGCCCCTAAATTCCCTCGGACTGTGCCAGGTGAGTCCTGGGGCCACACTCGGCGCAGCCAAGCCCGTCCTACCCGAGGTCGCACACGGGCCGCTCCGGGGTCAATGGTTCTTTGGAGGACCACGTCAAGGGAATAGCTAAGGGGATGCGGGTAGCTAAGGAGAAAGGAGAGAAAAGGGGGAGAAACCCTGAAATGCGACGCCGGACGAGGGAATCGAGAACAAGGAACAGGGAGCAAGGTTTACCAAAACGAATCTTCGAACACTCCCACTACAGCTTCCCTCAGCGCCTCAACTACCGGCTTAAACGAGCCACGCCACTAGTGCGACAAAGACAATTCCTTATTCCTGCGACCAGCTTTGGAACCCACCCACCACTTTTAACCGTACCGGCCAATCAGCACAGTGAGGCCTCCGATCAAGACAGGCACACCCCCGATTAGCCAATGAAATTGAAGACTCTCTCTTCCATACCCAGCTCTGGTTGGTCTACCATCCCGGAACAGGCGTTAACTCCGGGCTGTGGCAAGATGGCGTCCCTGGATCGGGTGAAGGTACTGGTATTGGGAGACTCAGGTGAGCGGCTTAATCCACCTCTAGAGTTCCTGACACTGTTGAGTTATCTGATAACCCTCTTCCTTCGCTACTCCCCCGCTTCTCCAACGAACTGGCTCTGACCGTGGCTGAAAGCCCTCTCAAGGTCTAAAAACTACACTTCCCAGAGGACTTTGCTCTGACGAAGGTGGCGTTGCAGGTGGGGGGCGCGGAGCCCCGACCTTTCTCCGCCTTCGCAGCTTTCCAAGCCGGTCTCCCGGGCGACCGCATCCTAGCTTGTATTGCCGATTCCTTTGTTTTAAGAGATATGCAGACATTGAGTATTGTATTGGGCGCTGTAAGAAAGATACAGAAGCTGGGATCGTGCCTTCAAGAGATTTTGTTCATTACGGAATTCAAACATGCGCTAAGAAAAATGACACTGTTCCAACTGCTTTACAGATATTAACTCATTTAATCTGAGACCAGCCCTATTAACCCCCTTTTACAGATGAGACAAGTGAAGAGGAGAGATAAATGACAGAAGCTGTTTGAACCCAGAGTCTACGCACTTAAACACTAAGTCATGTTATGAAATGAAATATTGGGTTGTAGTCCTGTTTTAGTCCTGTTTTACTCTCAGCTGGGCTTCTTGATTTCTTTGTTCTCTTTAATCCTAATTGAAAACCTATTATGTACTAGGTTGTAAGAAAAAGAGCAATTAAGATAAGGCTATATTATGAAACAGCTAGGATTTAATGCTGAGCTCAATTTAATCCTAGTGTTAAAATTCTTCTTTTGACACCTTGGACTTTTGAGAACTAGAAGTGAGGTCTGCATTTCCCCCTCTCACCTCACTACCATTCTCTTTCTTACCATAACTTCCAGCCCTGTGCTCATTAAGAACTTGGAATAAATGCTAACCTTGCATTTCGTGGATGTCCTTTTCTGGAGTTGACCTCTGAATGTGTGCTGTAAGCAAAGACATTATGCAAAATGCATGGAAGATATACCATGGAGAGGATACACCCTAAACAACTTGAAAACTAGCCTTACAGACTGTAAACAGTTGTGGTGGAGAGGAGGAAGTTAAGAATGTTTCCACATTGCCTGAAGATTATTTGCATTCCAAAATGTTTTATAGATAGCATTATTTAATATCCCCTTAAGAAAGTTGCATTATGAAATTCTTTTCATATAATCCAAGTTATCAACTCCAGTTCTTTAGCTTGAAGTGATGCTGAAGTTAATGAAGTCACTCAGCTAGTAATAATGGTCTAATGGGACTTGGCAAGAGTATAACCAAGTAGAATTTGAGACAAATTCAGAGCTAATGTGGTTCATGATGTATAAAGTGGGCTTTCTCCCTCATTTTTAATTCACTTTTCTATCACATCTAAGCAACGCTTGATGTTCCATATTGTTGGAATTAGTCGGTTTTTTTCTTTTTCACAAAAATACTTAAGTACCTGCTACATAGCAGGCACTATAGTAAGTGCTGAGGCTGTAACTGTGAAATCGATGCATTACATAACAGGGTTGAATTGGCTGCTGCATTCAATGTGGAAAAATGATCAGGCAATTAGTAAGCTTTTCTTTTTCCTGATAGCCTGGTTGTAAAACAGAAGACACAGTCATGCCCACTTGATTGATCTTGTCACACATTCACGGACATTAGGCTATGTATGCAAAATCGGTTATTGCCTTTTTGTCATTTCCCTTTTAACACTGATTTAATAACAGGTAAGGGTATGCTTTTTACACTTCATCTGCCTTTGTATTCAGACTTCAAAGTTTATTTTTGAATAAAGTATTATTTCCCCTGTGAAATGTTGAGGATTTCACAAACATATAAAAGAATGACTTGAAATGTAGAGATTTGTTTTATATCCCCTAGAGATAGTTGATAATTTAGTTAGGAATCCTGAAAGTCTCACTAATACACACATACGTTTTTCCTCTTTGTTCTTTCAGAGATAAGAGATAGGCTTAACACATTACCAGCAACTATATTTGGAACTGGCATTTATTTAATTATATTGGACTTTTTCCCCTAAGCAAATCAAGGGCATTCTTTTGATCTAATTCGATTCTAATGGTAAAAGCATAGAATTAGTACCTCCCAAAATTCTTAAAGAAATGAATAGTCAGCCAATTTTCTTGGCACTTCAGTAGTTCTTACTGCTGACAATCTATCCAGGGTTAGTCAACTCTTCCCACCCAAAACAGTTAATTCATGGAGAGCTATACAATATTAACTGCATAGAGATGTTTGCTGACACAGTTAAGCTTAACTAGAAACTCAAACCTTGCATCAGGCTGGTAACCAAGCGTGTAGATATATGTCTCCAACATAGACAACCTACATGGAAACACCAATCAACAATATGCCCTAAAGGTCACAGATGTCAAATGCAGTGCAGTAAATACAAAGACAGAGCCAAATTTGGGTACTCAAAAATCTAAAAGTCTGTGTTGAAAAAAATAAAAAGAATTAAAAGGAAACCTGAGAAAATGTTTGATTCAACTGCATAAGACAGCTAATATATAAAGAGGTTATGTAAATTGATAACCCTAAACCCATTAGATAAATGGGCAGAGAACATCAACAGATAATTTCGTAAGAGAGGAAAGACAACTGATTAACAAAGATTGTAATGGATATCTTTACCAGAAGGTAAAGAAATGCAGACTAAAGCAAGATGTCACTTTTTTTTTTTTTTATCAAATTAACATAGATGAAAAAGCAACAACATACATACTCTTGAGGTGCAACAGGATCTACAGGCTTATATGTATGGCTGGTGGCAGAGTAACCAGATGAAAGTTGTCAACATATATCAAGAACTTTAAATGTTCATTTCACTTCTGGAAGGGTATACTATGGAAATCATTTTAATTTGAAACAAAAATTTAAACAAGTCTTTTCTTAGCATAGTGAAAAGTTCAAAACATATCTAATAATGAGGGAATGGTTAAGTAAATTGTTATGTCTACTCTCTGAACTACTATGGAGACATTAAAAATGTTTCTGAAGGGATACCTGGTTGGCTCAATCAGTTGACCATCCGACTTCAGCTCAAGTCATGATCTCAAGGTTCTTGAGTTTAAGCCCCACATCTGGCTGGCTAGCAGTCTGTCAACGCAGAGCCCGCTTCGGATCCTCTGTTCCCCTCTCCCTGCCCTTGCGCTCTCTCAAAAATAAATAATATTTTTTAATGTTTATGAAGATTCTGTAATAACATGGAAAAATTTAGCCCCTAAATAAATATTAATTAAGGCACTGTTCTGGAGACTGGAGATGAAAACAATGTGTAAAACCTAGTCCCAACCCTCAAAGAACTTAAACTGAGTGAATAAAAACTATAAACAAAGAAGTGTAATAAGGTGTTTTTTAAGTGCTTTGTAGAAAAATGTACAGGGCACACAGGAGACCCAGAGGATGGTGGATAGTGTGCTTAGTTCTACCTCTGTGTAGTTCAAGAAAACTTTGTAACTAGAAAGATGCTGAGTCTTGAAAGATTAATTCACCAGGCCAATTTGGGAGCGAAAATGAATGGGCAGGATGGGGAGAATATTTCAGACCAAACCAGCTATGTAAACAAAGGCGGGTATTGTCTTTAAGTTTACCATGTATATATTCACAATAACAACCTACTTTTAGAAACCCCCTGCTAATGGTATTAAATAAACCTACATGTTGCTTATAGGGCTCTTCAGGCCATTTTTCCTTTTTTAAAATTCATTCCAGATTGTCTGTAAATATAACTCTTTATAATAAAAAATAAACATAATTAATAGGTTCATACACAGGAATGCCCACAAACAGGTGGTCTAAATTTTTGCTACAACTAGTGTTACATAAAGATTCACCAGCTATGCTTGTTACAGTGGCATCCCAAAATGCTGTTAATTGAATGAGTGACTCTACATACAGGTATACAGAAGAACTCATTCTCTTTCTTCTTCATCTAGATCTCCAAATGCTAGTTCTAGCATTAATAACTACATTATCTTGAACCCAGTGGGTCTACAAGAAAATAAAGTTCTGCCTTAAGGTAAAGGACCATGATGTAGAAGAGGGAATAGAGTAGTTCTATTTTCCCAAAGGGTCAAGTCTGAGCCAGGTTGTTGACTGCCTTTTAAAAATCACTATATAGGAGAACTAGAGGGTCTAAATATGAAATTGTGAAATGGTGAATCCCTGTCACAATATTCAAGCACAGTTTGAGAGAACCACTGTCTTTAACCATCTTCTCTGTATCAATAAAGCTTATTAAGTGGTTGGTATGGTATGACCACCCTTCAGCCAACCATACTTTACCTATCATTATTACTGCATATGCTCAGTCTTACTTTTGTCATAATGGATATTTCAGCATGTCTCTTACATGACTAGAGTTCTTAAATCTTTTACAGGTGTTGGGAAATCTTCACTGGTTCATCTTCTGTGCCAAAATCAAGTACTGGGAAATCCATCATGGACTGTGGGCTGCTCAGTAGATGTCAGAGTATGTGTTTCCGATATTTTAGTTTTTCTTTAGTCATATTAAAGATCAGTCCTTCAAACTACATGATCAAATTATAGTACTGTAGTCAAAACTGTTACTAATAGCTAGGCTTTATTAACTACCTACTCTGTGTTAGATACTATGCCAAATGCCTTGTATGTCTTTTCTTATTTAATCTTTTTTAAACTGAGACATAACTGGAGAAACTAAGACATGGAGAAGTAAACTACCTTGATCAAATTCACTCAGTGCAAAAAAAGCAGAGTTAGGATTGGATCCTAGACTTAACCCAGTCTATGGCCATACCACCCTGAATGCACCTGATCTCTATCTATCTAAGTAGTCTTAATCCAGAGACTTCTGTGTTAATTACTGTGTTATATACCCAGAATTCACTTAACATGCTCCATAAATAATTCTATCTAATCCTTTGGCACTAAGACTGACAACTTGGGGCTAGAAATATAAAGTCAAAAGCTTCTGGAGCCTTATATCTGGGTCTTCTTCTCTTCCACTTCACATTTAGCAAACTTGGGTACAGTTTCCTAACTCTCTATCTTCCCAGATACTGTTGGTCTTTGCTAATCCCAACTAGTCCTGTCCAAGTGTCTCTTCTGCTAGCATACATCTCTCCATTGACTTAAGAAATGAAAAGGGAAGGAATTGTTCAATTGAATTAGTTCAATTGACAGTTATTTTCCTTCAGTTCTTTGAAGCTATTGTCCCATAGACTGTGACTTATATTTCTAGTGATTGGAAATCTTTTGTCAGCCTAATTATTATTCCTTCTTAAGGTAATTTCTTCTCTCTAGTTGCTTTTAAAAGATTTTTTTTTTTTATGTTCTGTAGTTTTGCTAACTTATGTCTAGGTATGTGTTCATTTTTAGTCATCCTGTCATAAGGTTGTGCCTCTCCTGTCTGTCTTTATTTTTCAAATTTTTTAGCCACTATCTGTTGTCTTCCCTCATTCACTCTGTCTTCTCCTTTTGAACTTGTATTAGATTTTTTTAATGTTTTATTTATTTTTGAGACAGAAAGAGACAGAGCATGAGCAGGGGAGGGGCAGAGAGAGAGGGAGACACAGACTCCGAAGCAGCTCCAGGCTCCGAGCCGTCAGCACAGAGCCCGACGCGGGGCTGGAACTCACGAACTGTGAGATCGTGACCTGAGCCGAAGTCGGACGCCCAACCAACTGAGCCACCCAGGTGCCCCAGAACTTGTATTAGATTTTTATTCTCTGTGTCTTTTAATTGTACTTACATGTTTTCTATTTTTTGTTTCTCCTTTGTGCGTTCTGGATCATGTATTCATATCATTAAGAATTTTTGGGGGCGCCTCGGTTAAGCATCTGACTTCGGCTCAGGTCATGATCTCAGATTCGTGAATTTGAGCCCCGCATAGGGCTCTGTGCTGACAGCTCAGAGCCTGGAGCCTGCTTCAGATTCTGTGTCTCCCTCTGTCTCCACCCCTCCCCCACTCACACTCTGTCTCCATCTCTCTCTCAAAAAATAAATAAACATTAAAAAAAATGTTTAAAAAAGAATCCCTTCAATTATGTCTAATCTGCTTTTTAATATATCCACCAAGTTTTCATCTCAGTAACTATAATTTTTTATTTCTAGATATTCCTTTTGGTTCCTTTTCAAATGTCAAAATCTTTCAAAATATCCTGACCTCTCATTATGGTTTTACTTTTTATTTTATTAACATAGTATTTGATGATTTCTTTTGGATTGTTTTATTTTTTCTGAGTGGGTGATAGATATTCAACTTGCTGTGTATGCTGACTATACCTCATGAAAATATATGTCTTTGTATGGTTTATAATTCTTTGAAGATGATCACATCTTCAGCAGGATATTTTTTTTCTTCTTCCCTGTGGAAATTTTGTGTGCTTGTTGTGTGAAAGTACAGTACCTTTTCATTTCTGTTGCTGCCAGAGCCCTAGGGATTTCAAGGGTACTTACAATTTTACAGCTAGGAGTCTCCATGCCACCTAGATAATGTATATTCTTTAAGTTTCCGATTCTAGTACAGGCCTGTGGTTTTCATTTTTTGTGGACCCTCTATCTGTTCTGTACCACCCCTACCTGAAGTCCCTGACAGAAAGTTTTTCCTACTTTTCTGAACCAGTGGACAGTTCTTCCTACTCTCTTTGACTGGGCAGCTCACCAAGGGTCCAGATTTCATGAAGGGAACTGTAGTCTAGTCTTTGTCACCCACTCATATATATTCTGCCTTAGAAGCCAGAAAACAGGGGCACCTGGGTAGCTCAGTCAGTTAAGCATCCAACTTCATCTCGGGTCATGATCATGAGATTGAGACCCATGTCGGGCTCTGCATTGACAGCACAGAGCCTGCTTCAGATTGTCTGTCTCCCTCTCTCTCTACCTCTCTCTCTCAGCCTCTCTCTCTCTTTCTTTCTCTCTCAAAAATAAATAAACATTAAAAAAAAAAAAAAAAAAAGCCAGAAAACAGATCTCTATTCCTGGATGGACACTAAAACTCCAGGGACCAGCCCCTGAAGCTGTCTCCTCTGAATCTGGGTCAGTTCCCACTTCTCACTCTAATTTTAAGTTCTTCATTTCTGGCATCTCAGGATTTCCCTTTATTTTCTTGAACTTGTCCTCTTTATTTTATAAAAATATTTCTATGGCATTTCTGTGAATTTGAAGTCAGAGGGGACCTGTATGTGTCATTTCAGCCTGCTATGTTCCCAAATTCTTGGATATAGGAGAAAAACAAATACTAGATAATGAGTTCATTTGGCAACTTGCCAATAGCAAGTTCTGGACCGAATTTCCTTTTGGACTTTTCACAATCCCTTTCTGTGGGAAAGCATAATATTGAAAAGAAACTTAGATTTAAACTCCCACTTCCTGGGTCAGTTCCCATATTGCCTTTTGCTTCCTCAAGAGTGACTTTAGAGTAATCAGTTTACTTCTCTGAGCCTTAGTTTATCCTCTACAGAATATAGGTAAATAATGCCTGCTTTAGCTAGCCTTCAGGTTTGTAGGTTATGTTATACTGTGACTGATTTTACTGGAATGAGTCTGGTACTAATTGGCTCCTATAAAGCCAGGCTGGCCTGAACTGCATTATTGTTGAAGAATGGGGCATATGGAGGTGAAAGTTATAACTCTTCACTGTGTCTTGAGCTAGTTGGTCTCTGTCTTTCATCTTTGAGAAGAATGCATTTCTTGAATGACAACATAAGTGAAAGGCATTTGTAAATGATAATCTTAAGGAAAGTTGTCATAGACATGTAAATTGTTTTGACTACTGTTGTAATAAAGTAAACAGTTCTTCCCTCTAGCAAGAATGATTAAATCTGATAAAAACCGGGGCGCCTGGGTGGCGCAGTCGGTTAAGCGTCCGACTTCAGCCAGGTCACGATCTCGCGGTCTGTGAGTTCGAGCCCCGCGTCGGGCTCTGGGCTGATAGCTCAGAGCCTGGAGCCTGTTTCCGATTCTGTGTCTCCCTCTCTCTCTGCACCTCCCCCGTTCATGCTCTGTCTCTCTCTGTCCCAAAAATAAATAAACGTTGAAAAAAAAAATTTAAAAAAATCTGATAAAAACCATTACCTAAATAGCTTGGAATACTTTCTTCTGTAGCAGCTTTTGTATTGCAGTTATAGCTTCTATGTTATTGAAACCAGAGAGAGGGTATCTCCAGAATCCAGGTAGATGTGTTAATACACTCTTTTCAAAAC
Source organism: Puma concolor (assembly GCF_028749965.1). NCBI lineage: Eukaryota > Metazoa > Chordata > Mammalia > Carnivora > Felidae > Puma > Puma concolor. Next base: position 93,313,279 of record NC_141675.1, read on the forward strand.
TCTTAGAAACAATTGTCTGTTTTAGCTCATTTTTCATCTAAGAGCTTACTAAAAATAGAGATAATAAAGGTGATAATGTAATTGTTTAATTCAAGTATTGGGTGAAACTAATGCGCTTAATGTATGTACTCAGTAATTACTAACATTTGGATTTAGTATGCATTGGAGAGGTATTCATAACTGAATTGAAGGGAAAAGGGAAAAGTTTTATTTTACAGTGTTCTTCATTCATGACTGTCTTCTAATTTTGTTGCCCCAAGTCTAATGGGACTAATATAAATGCATGGCTACTCTTAATCATGAAAACAAGACTTACAGAATTTTAATCTTTCCGCAAATTATAAATAAGGAAATTGACTTGTAATTTATTGTTCATTTTAATGGGATTTTAACTCTCTAATTTACACATTGCATACAATCAATATTTATTGACTTCCTCTTTGGGCAGCATAATAATGTGCAAGCACTGAGGAGAAATTTAAAAAGAAAAGACAATCTCTATCCTCACTAAGAATGTGAAGTAGGATCTAGTAGGTGGCACAAAGTTCATATATATGAATAATTTTAAAAATAACATACTGGGGTGCCTGGGTGGCTCAGTCGGTTAAGTGTCTGACTTCAGCTCAGGTCATGATCTCATGGTTCGTGGGTTCGAGCCCCGCATCGGGCTCTGTGCTGACAGCTTGCTCAGAGCCCGGAGCCTGCTTCGGATTCTGTGCCTTCTTCTGTCTCTGTCCTTCTGCCTCTTTTGCACTCTGTCTCTTTCTGCCTCTCAAAAATAAATAAATGTTAAAAAAAAAATTTTTAAAGAAATAAATAACAATAGTACTGAATGATGGCTTACTTTGCCTAAGCACCGGTTTTACAAACTAATTCAAGTGATTCCCACAACAACCCTTCCAGATAGGTGCTCTTAGTGCCCCTATTTGATACATGAAGGAGTAGAGGCACAGAGGTGTTAAATGTCTTGTCCAAGGTCACATTGCTAGTTAGTGATGGGTTGGAATTCAACCCCAGGTGGTCTGGTTCAAGAGCCTGTGCTCTTGAGCACTATTCTGTACTGCCTCATGTTCCAGAATGGTATTAAGAAAAAGTATTCTGCTGTTGAATACAGTAACCACTAGACTAATTGTGGCAATTTAAATTTAAATTTAATTTAATTAAAATTTTAGTTCCTCAGTTAAACAAACTAGCAACATTTGAACTGCCTAATAGTAACATGTTGCCAGTGGTTACTGTATTGGACATTTCCATCATTGCAGAACATTCTGAGACAGCACTGATAGACAACATTTATAGAGAAGGTTAAGTGTTAATAGCAGTTCAAGAGAAAAAGTTGAGGTGCTTGTAAAGAATGGAAAATTATATTGAGTGTCAATGATTGAACAGGTGGCCTGGACAATGGACAAATGGACTGACTATTCCTCAAGAAGGGGGATATATATTATAGGTGAAAGAGAAGTAAATGATAATAAATTCACTACTGGACATAATGAAGGGAAGTATCTATGAGCTCTCCAACTGCAACTGTCCAGAAGGCATTCAGAGATGAGGGAGGGAAGCTTAAGAGAGAATTCTAAATTGGACTCATCTATATAGATATAATCCCAGACCGTGAGAGATGGTGAGTTTTTCCAAAAAGCAAATTTAGAAAGAGAAGACCTGAGAGAAAACCTTGGGGTATATTTGGAGAGTTGAAGATGAGAAGAGAGGTCAGAGAAAGACTGATCAAAGAGGTAAGAAGATAGCCAAGATGATGAAATACCACAAGAGTAAATGGAGATGAGAATTTCATGAAGGAGAGAATGAGTTTTGATATGAAATGCTATAGAGGTGTAAGAACTGAGAGAGAGGGGAAAAATGGTGATGATGAAGTCAATCCTGACCTTTGACCTTTGACCTTGCAATGGAAAGTTAGTAGTAGAAACCAAATGATGTGAGTAGGCAAAGAGGAAATAGAGACAAGTTTAAATCCATCTTTCACAAAGTTTAGAGGTTAAATAAAGGAGTGAATGGGTACAGAATAGAAGGGAAAGCAACAGTCTTTTTTTTAAATAGGGGAAATGAGCTTGGCTAAAGGCAAAATAAGATTACTAGAAAGGAAGAGGCAATTAGCAGTAACCTTTATATTTTTCATTCATCCATTTGTTCCTTTAGTACATATATTACATGCCTCCCGAGTTTCAGACACTGCAAGGAATTGGAAGTATAGCAGCAAATTAGACAAGTTTGGCAGTATACTTTTTTGATGGTACATGACAAGGTAGGGGTCCCCAAACTCCTCCCCTTCTTTGGGGGGTCTGGAATGGAAACTGTATAGAGGTCAGAAGATTCTCAGTGTGTTGGGGAATGGGTTGGGCCAAGGACTTCCCAGCAGCTGAGGGCCTCTCTCTTCTTGCTTTCATTGGTGCTGGTGGTCCAGGGAGCTCTTACTCCTTAGAGCCCATGTGGACCATAAGGTCTACCACCCATTGCCATAGCCAAATTCATTGTCATACCAGGAAATGAGCTTGACAAAGTGGTGATTGAAGGCAATGCCAGCCCAGCATTGGAAGAGTGGGTGTCACTGTTAAAGTTGCAGGAGACAACCTGGTCCTCAGTGTAGCCCCAGATGCCCTTGAGGGGTCCTCTGATCCCTGCTTCACCACCTTCTTGATGTCATTGTGTTTGGCAGGTTTCTCTAGGTGGCAGGTCAAATCCATGACTAACACGCTGAGGGTAGGGACATGGAAGGCCATGCCAGTGAGTTTCCCATTCAGCTCAGGGATGACCTTACCCATAGCCTTGGTGGTACCAATAGAAGCAGTTATGGTATTCTATGCAGACCCGTGGCCATCATGCCACAGCTTCTCAGAGGGACCACCCATGGTCTTCTGGGTGGCAGTGATGGCATACACTGTGGTCATGTGTCCCTCCATGATCCCACAGTTGTCACAGATGACCTTGGCCAGAGGTGCAAAGTAGTTGGTGGTACAGGAGGCATTGCTAACAATCTTGAGGGAGTTGTCGTATTTCTCATGGTTCATGCCCATCACAAACTTGGGCACATCAGCAGAAGGGGCAGAGATGATGACCCTCTGGCCCTATCCTTCAAGTGAGCCCCAGCTTTCTCCATGGTGATGAAGACCCAGTGGACTCCACAACATACTCAGCATCAGCATCACTCCATTTGATGTTAGCGAGACCTTGCTCCTAGAAGACAGAATTAGGCTTTTCATTGATGGCAAGTTTCCCATTCTCAGCCTTGACTGTGCTGTTGAGTTTGCCATGGGTGGAATCATACTGGAACATGTCCATGTTGTTAAGGTCAACGAAGGGGTCATTGATGACAACAGTATCCACTTTGCCAGAGTTAAAAGGAACCGTGGTGACCAGGCACCCAATATGGCCAAATCCATTTACTCCAGGCTTCACCATTGTGTCTCAGGGATGTGGCTGGCACTGCATCAGAAGATGTGGCTGTCTGTCAAAGGGGGAAGAGCAGGGGCACCTGGATGGCTCAGTTGGTTAAGCGCCTGACTCCTGGTTTCGGCTCAGGTCATGATCTTACAGTTTGTGCAGAGCCCACTTGGGGTTCTCTCTCTCTCCCTCTCTCTGCCCCTCCCCTGCTCATGCGCTCTCTCTCTCTCTCTCTCTCTCTCTCTCTCTCTCTCTCTGTCTCTCTCTTTCTCTCAAAATAAATAAATAAATAATAAATAAACTTAAAAAATTTTTTAAATAAAAGGGTGGAGGAAGAGCAGAGAGCCTCTTCATGCTTTATAAAAGTTACAAATAATAGGGGCACCTGGGTGGCTCAGTTGGTTGGGCATCTGACTTCAGCTCAGGTCATGATCTCACAGCTAATGGGTTTGAGCCCCGCATCTGGCTCTGTGCTGACAGCTCAGAGCCTGGAGCCTGCTTTGGATTCTGTGTCTCCCTCTCTCTCTCTGCCCCTCCCCAACTCATGCTCTGTCTCTCTCTCTCTATCAAAAAATAAATAAACATTAAAAAAATTTAAATAAAAGTTACAAGTAATAGGTAAACTCCTCAAATGAGGTAAAGCCTTTTGTACTTAGTCTTGATATAGTTTTTAATAAAAAATCAAAAGGTGAGTAAATGAGAAGTACCAAAGTGACAGCAGCATTGAGGAGTCTGGTTCCTTTTCCCACTTAATTAGCAGCATATACTGTTGCTACATTTTGAGAAAACCCTTGCTTGCATAGCTGTCAAGTCTTTAATGACTTAAAGTATCAGATACTTGATGACCTGATTTAAATATAAAACATATTTCTTATAATTTGCCATTACTCTCAGTCATGCTGGGTTCTTAGCATTGCACCAACTGACCACTTACTGTATCCAGAGCAATACTTGTTGTAATGTCAAGTTTTCCCTTGGAGACCACTCACCCATATGAAAGATATGTCATAGCTACAAACTATAAGCCACTGGTTTAAAATTGTTAGGACTCATTCCATTTGAATTAAGTTAAGCTAAATATTAGTTGAGCAAGTTGGAAAGGAAGAAGGGTACCTTCTCTTGTAATTCTGGAAGGAGACAATGAAAGAATTGATTAGGGAAGGTATTCTGTGGTAGGAAAGAGTATAGATGAGGACATCCATGTGGCTTGGGAGTGAGTATATGTAGCCAGAGCAAGCTGGCTAACAGACCTAGTACATTGCAAGACTAAGAGGGCATGCTACATATGTATTACATGATTGCTATTCTTGGAAGTCACTGTACAGTTTTTTAGGGGAGGCAACATTAGACATTTGAAATAATTTTAGAGAAAAAAAAGTGATGTCCTGCATTGATTGCCAAACTTAATTATATGTCAGAATCACCTAGGGATCTGTCTGTAAAAGTACAGATTTTTGACCCCCATCCCAGAAGCTTCAGGGACAGTCTAAGAATCTAATTTTTGTTTAAGAAATCAAAAATGCAACTTGAATCTAATTTTTAACAAGGTTTCTATTTGTTCTGATTTAGTTCATTTTCAGAATTGTACTTGAGAAGCACTGGAATTTAGTCAAATAAGAAATCCAATGTAATAAACCCTTGGAAGATGAAATATTCTGAATTTATTCATTGATTTAAACAAACATATCCAAGCATCTAATATGTGCCAGGTATTATGCTATTTTCTTGGTCTACCAATATGAATAATGCATGACTTCTTCCGTTAGGCTTACAGTCTAATAGAATATACATCAACAGATAAATTATACAATATGGTTAGTGAAATGATAGATGGATAATAACTTCTTACCAGGGTGTTATGGGAGCAAATATAGTATCTAACTGGCTCTGGTTGGTTTTAGATGGGGAAAGGAGGCAGAATCAAGAAAGGTTCACTAAAGTGGCTGAGCTTTTCAATAACATATAATTGACCCTTTCCAGTGGCTTAGCTTGGAAATATTTATAAAATATACGTTTCCCTGTGTTTTCAAACAAATTTCACATAGTTAAACTTTCTTTTAATGTTTATTTATTTCTTTGTTTTGAGAGGGGAAGAGTGGAGAGAGAGGAGCAGAAAGAGAGAGAGAGAGAGAGAGAGAGGGAGAAAATCCCAAGAGAATCCCACTGTCGGTGCAGAGCCCAATGCAGGGCTCAGTCTCATGAACCATGAGATCATGACCTGAGCCAAAATAAAGAGTTGGATACTTCACTGGTAATCCACCGATGCCCCTAGTTTAACTTTTTTATTGATGACTTAGCATGATCACATATTATCAGTTCTTTCACCATACAGCAAAATAGTGATACCTTTTATCACAATATACAGGAGTAATTTTCATCATCCACAGGGCTGCACAACTGCTATGATTTTGTTATTCTCATTTTTCTGTCCTATCCTCTTTGTTGTCAATCTGATAATGGTCTTCTCTTGTCAATGTGACGGTATGTAGAGTATCTTACTTAAATTTTTCCTTAAAAGTATTTGGACAAAAATATGTGAATAAGTAAAAAGTGTGATGCATTCTGTTAAATATATGAGTTTTAGTACATTTTATGACATCTATTTTTAACCACTTAGCTATCTTGCTTTTTATTATTTCACAGCCACTAAGTGTATATAATACAGCTTCATTTTATAGGCAAAGAAACTGAGGATCAGAAATATCAGGGATAATCAGTGGCAATCAAGAGTATAATCTAGGCCTCCTGATAACCAAAATAGTTCCATTTTATAAAATCAGCAGTTCTTAACTAGGGGTTATGGCAAAATCATTTGGAGAATGGTTCAAATTATGCATGAGCTAAATCCCAAAGGTCCTGATTCAGTAAGTCTGGTTTATTCTTTTTTTTTTTTTTTTCTTTAAGGACTTTTTTCTCTCTTTTTTTTCATTGTTACCAAGGTATAATTAACACATAAAATTGTAAGATATTTAAAGTGTATATCGTTGGTGATTTGATAGACATCATGAAAAGATTCTTCTCATCTACGTAGTTAACACATCTGTTACGTACTTGCTCGCTTATTTATTTATGTATTTATTTGGAACATTTAAGTTCTACTCTCTTAGCTTATTTCAGTTATATAATACAAAGTTATCAATTATAGTTACCATGTTTTAAATTAGATCCTAAGATCTATTCATCTTATAAACTCTGTACCTTTTTCCCAATCTTTACCCATTCCCAACTCCTGGCAACTACATTTCTACTGTCTGTTTCTAGAAGTTTGACTTTTTATTTAGATTCCACATGTAAGTAGTGCCATGCACGATTTGTCTTTATCTGACTCTTTTCACTTAGCGTAATTCCCTTGAGGCCCATCTATGTATTTGCAAACAGCAGGATTTCCTTTCCTCCTGGCTGAATAATATTCCAGTGTCTGTGTATGTGTATGTACACACCAAAGCTTCTTTGTCAATCATCCATTGATTGACATGCACTTAGATTGTTTTCATACCTTGGCTATTGTGCAGTGAACATGAGAGTCCAGATATCTCTTCAATATCCTGTTTTCATTTCTTTTGAATAAATCCCCAGAAGTGGGATTACTGGATTATGTGGTAGTTTAGTTTTATTTTTAATTTTTTAAGGAACTTCCATACTGTTTTTCATAGTCGTTGTACTAATATACATTCCTACCAGCAGTGCACAAGAGCTTTTTTTCATCCACATCCTTGCCCACACTTGTTATCTCTTATCTTTTTTTGTTTTTAAATTTTTTTTAATTTTGAGAGAAAGATCAAGAGAGGGGCAGAGAGAGAGAGAGAGAGAGAGAGAGAGAGAGAGAGAATGAATCCCAGGCAGGCTCCACACTGTCAGTGCAGAGCCGGACATGGGGCTCAAACCCACGAACCTTGAGATCATGACCTGAGCCAAAGTCAATAGTCAGATGCTTAACTAATTGAGCCACCCAGGCACCTGATCTCTTGTCTTTTTTATGACAGCCATTCTAACGGGTGTGAGGTGATACCTCATTGTAGTTTTTGATTTGTATTTCCCTGATTAGTGATGTCGAGCACTTATTCATGTACTTGTTGGCCATTGTATGTCTTTTTTTGGAAAAATGTCTCTTCAGTTCCTTTGATCTATTTAAATCAGATTGCTTGTTTTTTTGCTATTTAGTTGTGTGCGTTCTTATATATTTTGGACATTAACCCCTATCAGATATATGATGGGCATGTATTTTCTCCCATTCCATAGATTGCCTTTTCACTTTTTTGATGGTTTCCTTTGCTGTGTAGAAGCTCTTTCATTTGATGTAGTTCCACTTGCTTATATTTCCTTTTGTTGGAACATATATTTTTTTAAAAATTCTTGGAAGATTCTGAGGCACACCTCCCAACCACCACACTATACTCTGGCTCTTAGCTATATTCTAATACATATAGTTCCCATATATCAGAATCTATTTCTGAATAGTTATATAGTATAGTCAATAAATGGCTGTAGAGTCTAGATCATGAGAAAGGGCGAGACTTTATTTTTTTTATTAATGTTTATTTTTGAGAGAAAAGGAGAGAGAGAGAGACACAGAGTGTGAGTGGAGGAGGCACAGAGAGAGGGAGACACAGAATCTGAAGCAGGCTCCAGGTTCTGAGCATCAGCACAGAGCCCGACATGGGGCTCAAACTCACAAACTGTGAGGTCATGACCTACGCTGAAGTCTGATGCTTAACCAACTAAGCCACCTAGGTGCTCCTGAGGAAGGAGAGACTTTAGAGTTTACTCTAAGAATGTCTCCTGGAGGGTTTTTAGCAGAAGGGGATGTGATCTAACTTGCCTTTAAAAGGATCACGCTAATTACTATATGAAAAACAAATGGGAAGAGGGGTGCAAAGGGGGGAGAAATGAGTAGGCAAGGCTGTAGTGGGGAGATCATTTAGGAGATGATTGCATTAATTCAGGCAAAGAGATGTATCAAGGCTTTGACCTGGATGCTAAGAGTGGAGATGGTGAGAAATGAACTGATTTTTGATATATTTTTAAGACAAAAGCAATAGGATTTTCTGACAAATCAGATATGCAGTATGAAATGAGTTAAAGATCACTCTTAAGTTTTTGGTCCTTTGAGTAACGGGAAGGATGGAATTGCCTTTTACTGGGAGAAGAATAGTCTTAAGAGGAAGATCAGGAAATTATTTTCAGATATGTTAAATTTGAGGTGCCTGTTAGACATCCAAATTGTAGTCTAGTGGATATGGTAGCCTGAAGTTCAAGGGACTAGTCCAGGATGGATATAAATTTGGAATTCATCAACATAATGATGACATTTAAAATCATAAGATTAAATGAAGTTGTCAAGAGAGCCAGTATTGATAAAGAAAAGAGATCCAAGAACTAAACCTTGGGATGCTCCAACAATTAGGGAGGTAAAGATCACCCCAATGGAGACTGAAAAGGATTAGCCAGTGAAATGGGAAGAAAACCAGGAGAGCGCAATAACCTGGAAGCTATGTACTGCAAAGCCGAAGAGTAATTATTTGTATAGGTTGGGAAGGTAAGGTGAAAACTGCTCATTCGTTGATCATTGGATTTAGCAATGTGGAAGCCATTGGTGACCTTGATAAGGAATGTTTTAGTGGAGTGATTGGTGCACAAGTGTGACAGGAATGAGTTCAAAAGAGAATGAATGTAAGGAAAAGAATTAGAGACTTGAGAATAGACACCACTCTGGAGAACTTTTGCTGTAAAAAGGAATAGAGAAGTGGTATGGTAGCTGGAAGAGGACTTGAGTTCAAGAGAAGCTTATTTTAAGATGGGAAAAATTATGGCATGTTTGTATGCTGATAGGACTTATTCAACAGAGAGGGAATATTTGATGATAAAAAAGGAGAATTGATAGAGCTACACCTTTGATAAGAAAAGGGACATAGGATCTCAGGCATAAAGAAGAAGGGGATTTGGCCTTGGGGACACAGAGTTTCTCTGTAATGGCTGGAGGAAAAGCAGATTATATGGGCACAGATGCGGGGAGGTGGATAGATATGTGAAGAACAGGCTGTCGAAGTTCTCTTCCGATTGCTTCTGTCTCAAGAAGCAAGGTTCTTACCTGTTCTTAAGGATAGGGAAAAGATTTTGGAAATTTGAAAAAGAAGAGAAATTGTGAAATAGTTATCTAGGAAAGGAAAAGAGGAAATGGACTATGAAACTTATTAAAGGGCAGCCCCAAAGGTAGACTGGAATTTAAAATGAATCCAGTCAGCTTGAATGTGTATTTTTCTGAGTTTCACATTCAGCTAAGCTGGGTTACAGGCATGGAATTGGAGAAAAGGTGGATATAGTCAAGGTTGGAATTTGGTCAGATGAACACAGTGCAAGAGAGGGGCAAAGGAGTGACTGAAGTGATGAATTATGGCATCTATCCACAGGAAGTGAAGATTTGGAAATGGAGGGAGAGCTGTAAATGTTAGGATTGTTGTATGAGAGAGTATTAGAGGGAGGACTCTTGAAAGACAGGTGGTGATCAGAGAGAGGTGGTATGAGAATGATACGAAAGAGCCATGCTGAAACGGAATGTCCAGTGCTTTAAACTGGAATGAGGGTGCTCCTAGTGTCTTTAGTGGTTATAATAATTATTTTGATGGATTGATTTGTTAGGTTCATGACTACAAAGAAGGAACCCCAGAAGAGAAGACCTACTATATAGAATTATGGGATGTTGGAGGCTCTGTGGGCAGTGCCAGCAGTGTGAAAAGCACAAGAGCAGTGTTCTACAACTCTGTAAATGGTAAAGCATTTTTTATTTCTACTATATATTAATGGTCTAGGAGTACAGATAATCAGATAATAGAATATGCTATGGGATGCTAGACACATCTTATTTTAAGGAAGATCTAATGTACTGACAGCTCTTTAAGTCTGCATATCACATTTTATTTTTTTCTTAATGTTTATTTATTTTTGAGAGAGAGAGATACCTGGAGCAGACTTCCAGGTGGAGGTGTATAATCGAGGACATAACTGGAATGCACAAAGCACCTACTGTGTCAAGGGACTAAACCACTGAGAGCTATAATTTACCTATAGAGTTTTTTTTTTCTTCTGCCCCTTTCTTAGTTCATTTCTTTAAAGCACTTTTTTTTTTTCTTTTACTGTGAAATATAATCCCAACTTGTCTTTGATGTACAAGATTTGGTGTCTCACGGGGCACCTGGGTGGCTCAGTCAGTTAAGTGTCCGGCTTCGGCTCAGGTCATGGTCTCACAGTTTGTGAGTTTGAGCCCCATGTTGGGCTCTGTGCTGACAGCTCAGAGCCTGGAGCCTGCTTCTGATTCTCTGTCCTTATCTCTGTGCTCCTCCCCTGTTCATGTTCTGTCTCTCCCTCTCTCTCTCTCAAAAGTAAATAAACATTAAAAAAAAAAATTAAAAAAAAAAGATTTGCCATCTCACCCTTTTCCTTCTGGTAGATGCTTAGCTCTTAATTGCACCTCATTTATACTATGCTTAGATCACATTCAATATTAGGTAAACATTGCAATTATTCAGTACCTTCTTCGTTCTTATAGCCCCCTTTCAATATCTTATCTTCCCATATCATAAGGTGTTGTGGATACTACAACAAGAAGTAGAGATGGCCATTGAATACATACTATAAAATACAGGATGAGTTGTGTTCGTTCAGACCTGAAGTGTCACAATCTATTTGAAGAAACAAAACATTCATAAATGAAACAAAACAGTTATAAGATGGTGACACTAATATATGATATTGTCATGCAAGAAAATACATGATAATGGCATATATTAATAGAATGTAGATAAATGAGAAAAACAGTAAGGTAAGACTGGTGTAGTGTTCAGTGACTTCTTAGAGAACAGAAGAGAAGGAAGTGAAGCCTGGTTTAGATCTAGAATCAAGTGATAAACTTGGATTATATCAATCAAATGACTTGACAAAGTTGCTACCACTCTGATCTGGCAAAGCAGGTTTGGATATACAACACTTTTGCCATTTAGATCTTTTGAGAAAGGGTTAAGATCAAAATTATAAATACATAATAAAGACCGTTTAAATCCTAGAAACTTTATGGAGTTCTGAGTTGTGAACTTACTAAGTCCTGAAGAAGTCCATCTAAATCCATATTTATTTATCTTTTTTATACCTACTATTCATTAGTGATTTGTCTCTTCCTTGAATATTATTGAAATAGTTGCATATATATTATGTTAATAATATATATTATGTTAATTTGTATATATGACAAAACTGAGATATATTCCTCTTTCTTAAAGTTTAAAAAGAAATCCCTGTTAAGAAAGGCCAATTTTTATGTTCTTTCACCTTAGCTCTGGAACATTTCTCTTGGTAGAAGCACTGAAGGTTCTTTACTCCATCTACCATCCTTGGTTTCTCAAGAAACAGAGCAGAAGGATCACTCCATTCAAATGCACAGTCTTTACTCTTAACAGTTACTTTCTTCCCTCAAACCCTACCTTTCTCCCACTGTGATGAACTAGGCTGGCAGTCCCTGAAGGAAACCTGTAAAGTGTCTGTGCCCCTTTTGAAGGTTAGAACATATTCTGATTAACTGTCACACTGACTTCTTTCCTTTGGGCCCCACTGTGGCCCTTATAGCCCATAATCTACCAAGAAAGAACTTTCAGCTCATTGAAAAATAAAGAAAAAGGGTGCTCAAATGTCCTTAAAAGCTCAAAAGCCTTAAAGAGAGAGCCTCCAAAAATAAACTCCTCCCTATTCAGCTAATAGCTCATCTAGGCCTTTGTAATCCTTGCATCTCCCAACCAAAAGCCTCACTCATAAGTTTTTGAGATTTATATCTGGGAAGTTAGGGAGAGGAGAAAAAGCCACTCCTTTGACTTAATTCTGCTTTCCCCCAGATTAGATTACCTGAGTTCAAATTCTGCTGTTAGATTGCTGTTAGATTACCTGTTAGATTACCTGAGTTCAAATTCTGCCTAACTCACTTACCATGTGATTTAGAGCAAGTTGCTCAGCCTCTCTGAGCTTTAGTTTCCACACGTGTACAATGAAGATGATAATTCTTACCTAACATGAGGGATGTTCTGAAATCAAATTAGAGAACACATATAAGGAACAATGTGTAGCATATAAGTGCTGAATAGATATTAGCTATATTCTTTAATGGTAGCTCTTTTTAAATCTATCCTGTATTGGGGCGCCTGGGTGGCGCAGTCGGTTAAGCGTCCGACTTCAGCCAGGTCACGATCTCGCGGTCCGTGAGTTCGAGCCTCGCGTCAGGCTCTGGGCTGATGGCTCGAGCCTGGAGCCTGTTTCCGATTCTGTGTCTCCCTCTCTCTCTGCCCCTCCCCCGTTCTTGCTCTGTCTCTCTCTGTCCCAAAAATAAATAAATGTTGAAAAAAAAATTTAAAAAAAAATAAAAAAATAAATCTATCCTGTATCATGTGTCCTTAATGCCTAATAGAACCCAGTATTGAGGAAAGTAGAGTGAGTACAATTGAATACAGGGCAAGTGTCAGATCTGTATTTCTCTATTTGTTCCAGATGCCAGGAGGATACAGATTTATCTGAGCAAGCTGTAACTTGCACAAGCACCTTATTTGCACAAATGTCTGTAAAAATCGGAGAAGCCAAATAGTTCTAACTTTTCTGCCCTTCTTTTTCAAATTGACATATCTCACATCTTGAAGACAGAGGAATCATCAATTTCACATCATCTCGTCATAGTAGAATCTAGGTAACATAGGAAATGGTTGAGGGTTTGAAAATCTGTAGTCTTCTAACCACGTGATGATACTCTAAACTCTACTATGCATTTTCCTCTTTTGTCTACCTGCTCTGCATTTTTGTCTGCTATACCTGATTCTATTTAATTGTATTTCTGAACCTCATTACATTTTGTTATTTTTCTCAATCTCTCAGAAGTCCACCTATTTTCTACTATTCATACTTTTTGACTGGCTTTTCCTACCTTCTTCTAGTGACATAGTTCTTTTGCTCTATTAACTAAGTATCTCATAGATATCAAGCTTTCATAGCTAGTCATTAATTCAAAGAACTAAAAGATTAGACTTTTGAGTTAATTAGGCTCAGGTGATTTACATTTTGTCAGCTGCAAAATAGCAATTATATCAAATTAAATAAATATATTTTTAATAAATTTTTATTATTTAATATTTTATTAAGTAGTGGCGTATGTGTGATATCTATGACGGTACTATGCACAGTGCCAAAACAATTCGCTTTTGTAGGAATATAATTTCTTAAATACTTGAAATAGTTTTGATTCCTTTCATTGATGAGGTAGTTCTATAGTTAGGACCAGGCAGAAGAAGCACTCATCAAGTGTTTAATAAAGAAAAGCAGAAAAGACATTCTAAAAGTTTACTGACATTTTGCCAGCCCCTATAGAATTAAAAAGGGTTATATAACTGACAAAGAAAATTTTGTAATTAATGATTTGTAGAAATTTGTAGAGCAAATTTTAAATTAATTGTGCCTGTGTTTGTTAATCATCCTAGAATGCTAGGTTTATTCAGCAACCTTGTATTTACTTAGCCTCACTTTGCCAGTTGTAAAGTGAAGAGAAATTGTTGGAGTATTGACATGAGTTTCTTTGATTATTTTAGGTATTATTTTAGTACATGACTTAACAAATAAGAAGTCATCCCAAAACTTGTATCGTTGGTCATTGGAAGCTCTCAACAGGGATTTGGTGCCAACTGGAGTGTTGGTAACAAATGGGTAAGCCCAGATTACTTCACTTTTAGTGTGAAATGTTACAGCAATCACAGGAATATACCTAACACAATAACACTTTGTAAGATGTCTGATTCGAAATTTTTTTTCTCTCCGTCTATAGATTGTCTTTTTATTCTCTTACCAGTTATCTTTCAAGCATTAGTTTTTCGTCTTGATGCAGTCTGATTTCTCAATTTTTTCTTTTACATATTGTGCTTTGGGTATCAAGTCTAACAACTCTTTGCCTAATCTCAGATTATACAGGTTTTCTCCTGTTTCTTTTAGAAACTTAGTTGTTGAAAGTTTATCTTTAGATCTGTGACCTGGTTTGAATAAGTTATGACGTGTGGGGTTTTGATTGAAGTTGACTTTTGTATATGAATGTCCGGTTTTTCCAACACCATTGGTTCAGAAGATTATCCTTTCTCCGTTGAATGGCTTTTACTCCTTTGCCAAAAATCAGTTGACCATATTTATATGGTTCTATTTCAAGACTCTCTGATTCTGTACAATTGGTCTGTGTGTCTGTCCCTTCACCAATATGGCATTGTCTTCATTATTATAACATTATAGTAAGTCTTAAAAGTATATAATGTGGTTCCTTTTTCAGAATTGGTTAGCTCTTCTAGTTCATTTGCTTTTCCATATAAATTTGAAACCAACTTTCTATATTGACAAAAATTCAGCTTGGATTTTGATTGAATTGCATTTAATCTATAAATCAAATTGGAAAGAAATTTTGTTGCATGTTCCAATCCATGAACACAGTATGTCTCTCCATTTATTTTTCAAAGCAAATTCTAGGCATTGTATCATATCGTCTATATATACTTCTGTGTATAACTTTAAATGATAAGGACTTTTTTAATATAACCAAAATATAATTGTTCCACATAAAATTTAATAATGATTCCTTACTATTAAATATTATTTTAATTCCCCATATGTCTCATAAATGTTGATTTGCTCAAAATAGTATCTAGATAAGATCTATTCATTGTATTTTGTTTGTTAAGTACCTTTTAATCTTACATTCCCCTTCCCCCACCCCTTTTTTTTTCTTTTGCACTCTGGCAGTTTGTGAAAGATAGTTTGCTTGTCCTGTAGAGTTTCTTGTATTCTGGATTTTGCTGACTATATCCGTGTAATGTCTGTTTACCTTGTTTCTCTGAATCCTAAATCTTCTCTAAAATGATGGTTAAATATAAAAAGATGGTCTAAAAGATGCAGGGGTTTTTGTTTTTTGTTTTTGCCTAAGTGGTATTATACATATAATTACAGTACCTGGTTGTCTGTCTCTTTGTGATGCTGACTTGTTACCAGCCGTATCCATCCATGATAAAATTCCCCATCTGTTTTTTATCTAATGTTTTTTTTTTTTTAAAAAAAAAGAGGTTTCAAGATCAAACTTCAAATTGGATATAAGATTCAATGAAAAAAGCGAATAAAAAGAAAAGCTAAAAAGAGAAACAAGAGAATAAGTTAAATGTATATGGCATCATACATATGTTATGTTACATATAGAATACATGTATATGTTGATGCACAACATATATATTATGTGCGATGTATGTATGTTATATGTACAAGTATTAATGTACAAAGATTATGCAAGACTGCAAGTGACAGAGATAGATGTCTATCAAAAATGATGACTGATAAAATACATACAAAAGTTTGTATGTGAGCCAGAGTTAGTATCAGAAATACTCCTAAAGGAGGACACTCTGAAAATTTTATTCTGTAATAAACCAGATTTCAATTTTGGCCTATGTCTCCTAAATCAATGTCAGTGTTGGTAAGAAGAATCAAAGGCCTTGAACTCAAGCTATTATTGGCTTGATGCAGTAAATACAACGATAATATTTTTAAGGAATGGCAGGCTACATAGTTGAAAACACTTGTGTTCCAAGGCTAGGTGGTAACTGAAGCACTGTAAGATTATTGTGAAGGGCGAAAAGATGTGGTAATTTTGCACACACATACTATACACCCCCAGTTTAGATTATTTAGAGAGAAAGACAAATAATGTCAAAGGAAGAAGAAAAGCTAGGCTCAACTGGGTTGTATTGATTGTATTGTGCAATATTGATTTGCTGTCATAAAGTGTCTGCAACCAGATTTTGCTGACTATTGTAAATTGAGCTTATAACATGTCAGGAATCCAAGTCTGTTTTATTTCTCATATGTGAATAGAATTTAAATTAATTGAACAACATTGGCTCTGTATTCCTTTCAGTAATAGAAGGAACACCACTCTGTCCTTTGGGTAAAAATTGAAAAAAAAAAAGGATTGTAATAGCCAGTCACCCAAGACCACTAACCATGAGTGATCCATATTGTCTGTCCTCTCTTTCCCATGACTCTCGTGTCAGCACAAACAACTATTTGGCTTTTAATTCTTTCCTTTTACTTTTCGTTTTGCATTTCAGCTGTTTCTTTTCCTTTTCCATTTGTTGAATCCATCTTGTCCCAGGCATAGCATCATCTGTGGTCAATTTTTCTGGCCTTCAGCACCCTTGTTTCTTATTTTCCTGAAATGATCTATTTTTCTTTACTATTCATAGATAAAAATATGTATGGTAGGTATAGAGCTTATGCATGCCCAGAAGCTTTTCATTTTCCCCTCTGGCAAAAGGTTTGAGTGCCATGCTAGGTTCTTGCATTTTCATTCCATTGAGGTTTGAATTCACTCTGTGCATCTACCTAGAAAAATTCCTGACTGTTAGCCTGAGAATACAGAACTTTGGGAGAGGTCAAGTTAACCTACTTTCATATACCTGGTGGACATTCAGTTATTCAAGTAGTCTATAAAGATTCATGGAAACAAAATTTGAGTAGTTAGATGAACAGTTGGAAGTCTATAGATGGTGAGGATGGATTGATAAATGAATAAGTATTTGGAAGAAATTGGGAGAAAAGTAGGTTTATAGGTGATGGGTAAGCGAGAGTCAGTGAAATCTCAGTAAAATAGTGTAAGCTACTTACATTTAAACATTACACATCTACATCAGAAGGGTAAATTCTGTTCACCTCTTCATTATTATTTGTTACAGGGATTATGACCGGGAACAATTTGCTGACAACCAAATCCCACTGTTGGTAATAGGGACTAAACTGGATCAGATTCATGAAGGCAAGCGCCATGAAGTTTTAACTAGGACTGCTTTCCTAGCTGAGGATTTCAATGCAGAGGAAATTAATCTGGTATGTGTTTTCACTCATGCATTTTTGTGTTATCGTTAGGCAAAGCCAAAATTGAAGACTTAGGTCATATATTCTCATGAAAGAAGCTTTATACTTACTATCAGTCATTTGGGTTCTGATCCAATATGTAGTGAAAATTGGAATCAACATAGACTGTCAGATAGGGAACAGTCAACTCAACCTTCTTATATGCTGATCTGTGGGAATGTTCAAACTTTGTTCTATGAATAATGTAAACCCTGGGCTTTTTCTTGAAAAGATTTTTTAAGATCATACCAAAATCAAAATAATTAAATTAAGGTAACAAAGGTCACTGACATTTGATTCTTCTTGCTTTAGAAAAGCCTCTCAGCTTCTTAAACTACAGACTTTAACTTCAAGAGCAAAGAAATAGATAAATGAGAAAACTACAAACTGTGGAAACTAGGAGTGCTTCATGAGCAGTAATTAATACAAACTTGTATGTATACAGAGCACTGAGTTTCTTCCTGAGAAAATTTAGCTCAATTTGAACTGGATGCTAAAAAGGCTAAGAGAAGTTTTCACATAAGCCAGATAATGTTGCCCAGAGAAGGATCCTGGCCAGCAGCTTCAGTCATGGTTTATATGTCATTGTTCACAAGTAGGATTTCTGCAACATATTCAGTGCACTGGCAATTCCAGACATATGGTGCTAGTTGTGGTTTAATAATACTAATGACTAGGGGCTCCTGAGTAGGTCAGTTGGTTAAGTGTCTGACTTTGGCTCAGGTCATAATCTCATAGTTCAGGAGTTCAAGCCCTGCGTTGGGCTCTGCTGACAGCTCAGAGCCTGGAGCCTGCTTTGGATTCTGTCTCCCTCTCTCTCTGACCCACCCCTGCTCACGTTGTTTCTGTCTCTCTCTCAAAAAATAAATAAATAAACATTAAAAAAATTTTTTTAAATAATAATGACTGTAATTTACTAAGCATTTATTACATGCCACGTACCATTCTAGTGTTTTATGTACATTATCTCATGTTTGTCTTCACATCAACACTGTAAGGTAGGTACTGTAATTAACTCCATTTTAAAGATGAATATTAGAACCAGAGAGAGGTAACTAAGCCGTGGTTATACAGACAGGTCAAACCAGGCACTCTGACTCCAGAGCCAGTGCTCTGCAATTGAGCCTGTCTTCCACTTAATTATTCTCCAACTAACGTTTAGAATCTTGGAACTGAAAAAGCTCTTAGAAATCATCTAAATCACTAATTACCCAAACCTGACTATATATTTATACTATCAATGTAGCTGTGAAAAAATTTGAGTAAGTGTTCCACCACTGGAGCTTTTTATTCATAATATCTGACAGGAGGACCAGGGCTCTATAGTTTTAGCTAATGACTCAGGTCATTCTGATGCCCTTACTCCAAATCAACAGTTGTGAACACTGGTTGGTTCAAACCAACCTCTACCCCATAACTGAATCCACTTCTGCCTGCCATTCTGTTATTTTTACATTCTGCTTTGTGGTGGGGTGCCTTATTTTTCTCACCTGCCACCATGGAATATTCACTGTCAATGCCCCAGCTAGTTGAACTGGACCATGATATTTCAGAGGATTTCTGCTACAGAGGATATATAATATCCTTGTTGCAGAAGTGTTGAAGTTACTTTGTATCAACATTATTTCCAGTGGGAAATTTGCCATTGAATATACTTAATTTGTTCCAGTAATTACTTTCCATATATTTTGGAATCTATCTGTTTGTAGTGCCTGTGGGTTTTTGTGACAATCACCCAGGTATGTATTTTTCCTACTTTACTTGCAAAGGCAGCACCATCTTTTAATTGTTAACAAGTTATAAAGGTACTCAAGTGGTGGTACTTTGGCACACATGATCTCCACAGAGTTCACACATACAGCATACTTTTGCCCTGTTATCAATGTACAGCTTCAAGAATACAACAGAAACAAGAGGGTTTTGAGGATTCAGGGCAGAAAAATGAGGAGGAAAATTTGATAGGAATTTCAAAAAGAGATAGCAGTCAGAAAGACTCAGCAAGTAGATATTAAGCCTCAAGTAAAAATGTAATGTAACAATATTAGTTACAATATTGAATTCACTTAAAGCTGTTTTAAAAAGTAAGAATCAACATAAATGTGTATATCAAAGGTGGAATCAAAGTTACTATCTTGTGCCTGAAAAAAAGTAAATTGGTTTAAATTATAAAAAGGGAAATGATTACTTATTTTTTAAAATCCTGTTAGGCTTATTGTGTCTAGGACAGATTTTCTCTGTTGTGTGTTTACTTCAAAGTGATTATATTGAAGCATCTTCCCTAGTTTCCTTCCCTTCCTTTCTCAAGTTTTGACAAGCTATTTTAAAGCTATTAATCTTTGGTATTTGCCCCCAGCCGTGGTCAATGGCAGATGGCTCTTTCAACTCTAAAATTGGCATCCTAAAATCATAGGGTGTCTCTAGCCTGGTCAATGTAAAACCGTGAGCCTTAGAATTAAGCTTTGTTTGCTGTTTGATTTAGTTTTTGTATTTAGCACTATAGCTCTATCTTGAATCATCTGTGAAGTCTTTTGACATTGTGATGACTATGTAATCAATATCCATTTTGGAAAACATGTCTAACATAAGTCTACCTAAGGTTTGTGTCTCATATGCCCCAACTGCTGTATAAATGTGTTTATACATTTTTTCAAGTACAACAGTTTCCACGATGATGTTTCAGTCTCTTTACCCCATACATGGAATTAACGTTCATTATGTTAGGTGCTTTTGTGCCTGAAAATTCAATCTGATAGCATTTTCTTAGAATGAAGAGAGAACTAATATTTCAGTATCTTCTATGTATGTGCCAGACATGCATTATCTTATATAACTTTCACGAAAATCCTGTGGGGTAAGTATTGTTATGTTATCTTCATTTCACAAATTAGTAAGCTCAAGTTGAAAGGCTTAGTAACCTAACCAATGCTACACAGTCTAGAAATGTTGGGACAGATATTCAGATTCAGAACTTTCTGGCTAATTTACTGGTTTTTCTAGTATTCTATGATTTTTGAAAAGCTTGTTATAGTCTCTTTTTTGGTGTGGTTTTGGAAAATGCATTATAGTTTCCAGCCAAAATGAAAAATGTGAGTCTTGAAGTGTTATATATGAGTGAAAGAGGTGATTATTACACAGTTTACTACAAAGGAATCATGTGGGTTTAGAGATTACATACAAAACAGAATAAATGCAACAGTAATTGCAGTAATTGCCCAAGGGACATAGACCATCTACAACTGAAAGACAAATGCCATCTTTGTAAAGGAGCCTGTCTGATACCCTTATAGTTTGGCCTTAGGTGGCATTTGAGGTAAAAATCAAAGTGCTCTGTCTCTTGAGGTGGCAAGTTAATGATGACAAGCAAAGGCAGCTTGACACTGGAATTCCAGGAAAAGAATAATAAACCTTTTGAGATCTTTACTGATTATTGTAATTTACTAGTTATTTCATTGTAATGTTCCAAATTGTTTTGTCTCTTCTGGGCCCCATTTTTTTTCCTATTTTTCAAAATCCTGTTAAATAGTAATAGATTGTTACTTAATAATAAACCTACTGTTTATTTTTTATTATCAAAAAGTATATTTATTGTTTATTATTATCTTTATGGCTTACCAAGAGATGTAGTACTTTGCATTCAATGAGTGAGAAATCCCTAGCAACTGTTTTGTTTGTTTTTTGCTCCTCTAACTCCTGTTTTCCTGATTCCCGCTTTGTGTATGAACTATATACTACTTGATTAGATGATGCTGTTGAGTAACTCGTACTAAAAAATGAAGTGTTGTTTCTATTGGCTCTATTTCTGCTTTTAGGGTAAATGTAGGTAGGTCACATGATTAGTGTCTTGGTTTTCTTATTAGTAAGATTAGCAATCCTCTTTTCCTTTATGAATTATTTGATGGTGAATACATTGGTTCAGTGTGCTCTATCATAGCATAAATGACAAAAAGCGCCCTTATCTTCCTTTAGTACTTTCCGCTTAGCTTTGTGCATTGTAATTTGAAAATTGCTTGAATATTTCATGAGAGTGTTATGCCTAACATTTTACTATAGAAAAGTGCAACAGGAACAGTAGTGACTAACAAGGAGCTGATGTTTCCTGACATATGTGGATCTTACGTTTTATCTTCTAGGATTGCACAAATCCACGGTACCTAGCTGCAGGTTCTTCCAATGCTGTCAAGCTCAGTAGGTTTTTTGATAAGGTAATAGCTTCAATTAAGTTATTTTTAAACTTAATTTATATATTATGAGAGTTTAAAGTTTTTGGAGAATGCTTTGCCCTTTTATTCCTTCATCCTGCACTTCATAGCCTGAACATTTGTGTTGATCTCTCTTATCTGTTGGTATAATTGCTCAAGGCCTGCTGACGTATTTATTTTATCACTAGTGTTCTCTAAGCAAAGGATGAAAGCTACTGGATTTAAATGAGTTATTTTAAAAGAAACCTAATTTCCCTCCTTAAAACAAATTACGTTTTCCTGTTTTCCAGCTCTTCTTGTATTTATTCACATCCCCTCAGCCCCCACAAAAGGCACTGAACCCAGGAGATTCTGCCTAAAGCCCTGCGTTCTTTTTGCTCTCCCAGCTGTTGTTATTCTCCACATAAATGTTATTATTACTTTTAAGGTTATGTCATCTTCTTGATTCCGTAATTTTCCCTATCAGAAACCTTTGCATTCAAGTATTGACTCTTGCTAGCATCGTCTTATTGTCCTGAACTGGAATGAAAATGTAGAATGACTCAGCATACTGGTAATTTAGAGCACTGTTTGTCCTTCCTTCGCAAGGCCATGGGGCTCCATTGCACATAGTATTGACCAAGTTTAAGTCGTTTGCCTCATGTTGACATTGCGTAGTAAAGTAAAAGAATGTATTTCTGTATGTATTATTGAAAAAGATTGATTCGTGTATTACATTTCCTTTTAAGAGGACAAGAAAAACATTTCCCTCCTCATAGCTCTTCTTTGTGAATAATTTTTCTTTTATCTATTTAGGGATCTAATATTTGGCCCTTTTGTCCATTATGTCATAACAAGATAAGCCCCACACCCCTACCCGTTTAATACGAGAACTGTTTGCTTCATTGCAGAACTTCCCAGCTGGAGTGTGGCAAATATGGTACAAGTGTGCCGAGATAGTGATGCCCTCAGTTGAAGCAGCCAGAGCCCCCCAGGCAGCTGATCGGCAGCCTCATTCATTTAACCCAGTGTGCTGTACAAATATTAGCATTTTCTAAACGTGCCATAACATGAAAAATGTTGGGAAGCAGTGCAAGGAACTGGATTTTCCCTCCACATGATTTTCAAGCTTCAAACATAAGAACTTCCATTTAGTTTAGATCCATGGCCTGCAACAGATACACTGTTCTGCCCCGAGAGAAACAACTTACAGATCTTTGTCTGACACAGAAAGATCCCACAATATATTGCTTAATTTGTTAATAATTTATGAATTTGAAAATTGATGAAGGGGATAGAAAGGTACAAACTTTCAGCTGAAAATTGAGTAAGTCACAAGGATGAAGAGTACAGGATAGAAAATACAGTCAATAATATTGTAATATGGTGACAGATGGTAACTACACTTATTGTAGTGAGCATTTTGTAATGTAATAATTGTTGAATCACTATGTTATATACCTGAAACAGCTATAGTATGTCAACCATACATCAATAAAAAATAAAAAAGGTTTTAAACTCTAGAGAAACAATGGGTTATAGACTAGTGTGACCTGAGTTGTCAGGCAAGACTTTATTTTAAGAAAATCAGAGGGAACTTGGTTCATTTTAAGAAGAGAACAATATTTGGTAAGAGAAAGACACTGCAAGTTGAGAGTAGGGAACTAGGAGCAAAATCAAAAAGTAGCATCATTCTTCATCACCACAGTGAAAGGTATATGGATCAGGAAGTTGGCCAGACCTCCAGACTAACATGGTTGCCTCAAAACACGGGAACTGGCAACTAAATTTTGCCCAGTTTTCTACCATATCTTCCAGAATTTAGTATAAAGATTTATTTACCAAGAGGGAATCTAGCTCCTTCTCCTGACTCCCTTTAGTAGTAATTCTTCCCCACTCTAGAATGATAGGGTTTTCCTGACCTGCTGTGGAGGAGTCAGCCTCTTCTTGGTTTTCGTGGGATCCAGTATTTTGATATATGTGCTAATCACAAGCCAGGTTTTCTACCTCTGTGGCCAGTGAATGCAACCTACACTGGGTCTCTTGTGGCTAAAAGTAACCCATAGTCTCAACGGTAGAAAGAATCCAGATGATTTGGTTGTCAAGCCAGTGAAATCAAGGTGGCACAGCCCTGGAAGGAGACGCCATGCTCTTATTCAGGGGAATTCTTAGCTTCATAATTCTGGATTCCAGTGTTTTAGAGAGTTAATCTGCATCTAATCTGTATTCTTATCCAATTGGCTTTTCTTAATCATAACAGCTCTGTGTAAAGAAAATCATACCGCCTTCACAAACAGTGCAGTTTCTCAAGTGTTAGAACAGAATTCATTATTTTTTAAAATTATTTTCTATCATCTGAAAACATGGTACTCTTAAATTATATTAGGGCATGTATTTTTGAGAGTTTTTTTTTTTCAATAGTAGTGATGGATTTGTGCGGATACATCCACTGCATTACCGCATTTCTCCTGCTGACCAAATACAGTTCTGAAACTACTGAATTAAGGATGCAGATTAAGTCCATAGAAAGAAGCTAATTGAATGCCTTTGATGTTGTGTCATCTGTCTCCATTGAGGACCTACCAAATTTATCACTGCGTTTACTCAAGGGATGTGGCAGTTCACTACATTACACAGACTTGGCTATAAGGAATACCTGTACTATTGTAGTAGTAAAAGTGTTCTGCTTTTATCTTATGGGTTCTGTTTTGTATCTTTGAGCTAACTGCTAGGAAACTTTGAGCCAGATTTGCTTCTGTACACTTGGAACTGCATGGGTTATTATCCCATTCTCTTATGATTTAGCCATTTTTGTGTATTCATTTAATTTTTAATCTATTATTAATGCCTTTGGGAATAAGGCAAGCTTTTATGGAAATATGCCCACAATCCTGATCTTACTAGCATGAGATTTAACTTATTGTACTAGATGTCCATAACTATTGAAAAAACTCTTCATTTGGGTATATGCCTTTTCGTCCCATTAGTGGTAACCACAGTGAACCACTTTTGCTAAGCCCTTAAAATCTTTATTTGTTTCTCACAGGTCATAGAGAAGAGATACTTTCTAAGGGAAGGTAATCAGGTCTGTATCTATTCTTGACAAAGTGGGCTCTTAAATTTGAAGAGAGGTGATTTCCAAATTTATTTTCAGAAGTGGCTTAAAAAAGGGTGAGGTGGGGGGGGGATCCTTTGTAGGCAAAAGCATTTTCTTCTGTCCTGCTAAATAGAAAAGCAAAAATATCAGATTAAGGGAAAATAAGGCTCTAAGAAACAAAAAGAATGCAGGGATAAGGTTATATTATAAAATCATAGGAGAAAATCATTTGCTTAAGACTCCAGAGGGTACATATCCCAGACCTATCACAATGTAGACAATTCATGTAAAAGTCCAGTAGGCGGATGTTATGAGATTCACCTTCATCTTCCCTGATTTAGATGACACTATCACCAATTTGTTGGCAAATGTTTTCCATTTGGGGAACATTTATTTTATTATTTGAGTAAAACCTCAGAGAGATGATTCTGTAAGGGACAACAGGGTGACATAAAGAAACAGAAAATAAAGGGAAAAATTTATAAGGCTATTAGCACTTGAACTCTGCTTGCTTGAGACTTAACGTGATTATCTTTCTTGCCAACAGATTCCAGGCTTTCCTGATCGAAAAAGGTTTGGGGGAGGAACGTTAAAGAGCCTTCATTATGACTGAATTACACCCATCCTGGAAGAGTGAGCAAGCGGTGGCAGTTCTGCACAGCTTTCTTCTTGCTGTGTTGATTATTAATATTTCAGCCTTTTAAAAGAATCATCCTAAAATGCCACCCTTCAGCCTCACCCTTTAATGGAAAGCTGAAAGGAAGTGACAGCGTGGGAGGTCCAAACTTTGTCCCCATTCTGTTCCTCACCTTTCTGTCCCTGTTTATAGATTATGTAAAAGCCTTGTGGAAATATGAGATGTTGTCAAAATGATGCAGTAAATGAGCAGTGACAGAGTGCTACAGAAAAAATTTACTCTTCCCAGAATTGGAAGGTTTTTTATAGGTCTGTAACTTTCCCACACTCCTTGCTGAAGGCTTAATTAAGTACTTCAAAAATGTATCTCTGTTGTTTTACCTTCTTGAGGGGAAAGGTTGTGTTAACCAGCCCTGGGTTGTCCACCCCAAACAATCTCTGTCGTTTTCAAAGAAGCAAAATGGTGTTATTTAATTGTCTCCACTCTCATCACACACAAGGATGCCTAATAATAGCAGCCCTTGTCTCCCTCTCCTCTCCTTTGCAAATGGTTCAGTGGCTAGAAGAGGCAGACTAATAGCTGGAGTTAAATATAAATAGATTAATAATACATAGAGAACAGCAGTACCAGCAAAGGAGAATTCTCCGAGAAATTGACAGCTCACTAAATCCTTCACTCTGGGTTACAGATGTCTGCACTGTCTTATTGTTTTCTATTTGGAAATAGGCAGGGTGAAATCTAAGACCTGTTCAAGGGCAGTAAGAGAGATTTACAGCCTCTACTGTTTTTATTTTTTTAAAGGAAAAGTCAACTCCTGAAATGTCTCTTAACTGTAGTCGGTAAACTAAGAATGTTATTTTCTGTGTCAACAATGTATTTATGGAGACAAGTAAAAATAAGTTCTACAGCAACACATTTACATGAATTATGGACTAGGATTCTTAGATTTCATAATCCAACATTTTGTGAGGGTGGTGGTGTATGTGCGCGTATGCATAATTGTTCATCGTTCCTTTTTTTACCCATCTTTTTTGCTTGTTTAATTCTCTCTGCCCCGGTTCTTCTTTAATATATAGACCTGGTTTCCAAAAACTGCAATTTGCTGCCTTATTCAGCACCACCTTTTTACCCATAACCGCTCTCTGGCTCCGAGGCAGGTCTTTGCAGTCCTGATTTTGCTCCATATTAGAAAAAAATAGTAAGTATACACTTTCAGCTCCTCATTTTAAAACTAGGCAAAAAACACTAAGTTCACTTTCTATTCCATTTTAATTAAATTTCAGAAGTACTTTGGAAATCAAGGTATGCTACCAGAAGATCTTAAAATAAGAAGGTTAGCCAGTGCTTTTAGAAAGGCAGTTGTAGGAATTTGGGGAAGGATTTTTAAAGCACTTTTGATCAGCTAGCATATTCTCCAGTCTGTCTTCATATCCTCAGCCATAAAACCGAGGCCTGATTTCTTTTTTGACACAAAGTAGAGCTATGCAAATCAGGATCTGTACGTGGAGTATGGCACAAGCAAGTTGTGACAGAGGCTGCACAAATGCATGCACAAAGACCCAACTAAAGCTCTTTGTAAACAATAAATTAAAAAAAAATTATACATACATTCTGAAAAAATAAAAGAATAATACAACGACACAGAAATGAAAATACATATAACCCTTTCCTTCTCTCCCCTTTCTTCCTCTTTCTTTCCCTTAATTAAAAAACCTCTCTCAATTTCTTTATTTTCTCCCTTGCTAAAAAATAAAAATAACCCATCACTGATGCCTTTCAGGGTCAGCCTTGAAAACTTAGCAGTACCCCTCAACTCCATTTCTTCTTGCTTGTGAGGCTTGACTGAATTATAGTTTTCTGAGAAAAAATAATTTTTAATAATCTAAGGTAAATTTGTTGCAAAGTATTAGTAGCAGCAAAACAAGGCTGTTTGCCAAGATGAATGTTATTAGCCAAAGTTCTTGAAAATGAATGTTTTGAAGAATAATTTTTGCTGGGATTTCTTGAGATCCGCTCATCAAAATTGCTTTTGGATAATCAACAAATGTAAATACCAAAATACTTCCTAAAGAGTATTAATTAAATCTTTAATTTTCTTGATGGAACAGGTAATTAGCAATAGAGGTTCTTTTGGGTTTTTTTTTCTGTTGTGATTTAGATGTCTAACCAATGTTGTTATTTATCATGGAGGCAACCAGACGTGAAGGCATACAGTTATTCATCTGTCGCTCAGGTGGCAGGGCCCTTCGTTGAAATCCAGCCCAAGATTTGGGTTGACCTCTCCACTTCTGTGCTCTGAAAAGAATTGCTGCTCCCAAAGGGGTTGATCCGTATCACTTTATCTTAGGTTCTCAGAAGTCCCTAAACTTGAGGCATCCATAACATAATCTGTGACAGTGCCTTGACACTGCTATTTTTCTGTCCATTCTGAAAATGGACTGCGTGGAACTGATGTGCTGGGCCATCAGACGGAGATGAAGAGCTCCTCACTGCTGCTATGACCAGAGCTTTTGAGTGTCCATTTCAATAGTATATGCCATAGCACCCAACCTAGGGAGGACCTTGTGTGGGTTTTTAATAAATGTTGTTCAATTGAAATTTTTAAAGCACAGGTAGCATCTATTTTAAGAAGTTTGAAGGTCTAACAGGATGTCTGCATTGATTTAATATCTGTTAAAATTCAGAGGAGGATACTGTTTGCGGGGAAGGAGGAGAAGGAAATAAAAAATCCATTCCTCTGTAGTCCCCAGACTGAGTGAAATCACTATGGTAGGAGAGGAAAGGTTCCAGGCAATCTAGCCCTAGGAGAACCGTGAGCCTCAAATATTCCACAGTATGTTTGCCTGATGCAAAATTGGAGCTGAAGCCTACCAGGGCTGCTCCATAGAGTAGGAAGGGGGTCCGACTTCCAGTTACTATTAGTACCTCCATTTAAGGACTTAAAGCAGTGGCTTTCGGACTCAAATGTGCATAAAAATCCTCTGAAGTGCTTAAAAATGCAGATTGGGATTTTATCAGTCCCCCTCTCCTTGCCCAATTCTATGTATATAGGATAGAGCCAGGATTTTGTATTTTTAACAGACAAACCAGGTGATTCTGCAGTGAGTGGCCTGGGATCCACACTCTGAGAAAGATAATAAACTCCTATCATAGAGAATATGCGGAATGTACTTAATGGCACCATTGTATAGTTCATCAAAGTTCATCTTGGGCTTCCTTAAATGATTTCGCCTTCATGAGCTGAGCCACTCTTCCCTCTCAAGGTGATACATGCCACAGCAATCATGACATGATTGTCCCATTCTCTATTGGCAAAACAGGAGATGTTTGTTTTTAATGTACTACTGTCATTTTTACTACCACCATGTTCTGCATTCCAGGTGTATTTATTTCTAATAAGATGCCTTGCCATCTCATACACGGTCCCTCACTTGTACCACATTTGTTTTCTCAGCTGGCTAATCACTAAGCCTTACCAAGGTCATCAGTAAGTATTGGTGAAGGATGAAACCCCTGCATTCCCACAAAGACATAAAATCTTGCTCAGTACCAGCAAGTACATTTATCAATTCCATCTTTTTTTTTGGAGACCCTCTAACTGTAACTTCTCTAACTCCATCCTGGGGTGATTGCTCTCCAGACCTGTCACACTCCTTCACATTACCCTGTAACACTACCCCAGCTCCCAGGATGAAATGTTTGCCACTTTCTCGGTGTGGATCTGTGGTCTTCCAACTGGGATGGGTACACATGTCCCCTCCAAGAGGTGCATGGACACAGATAGTTTTAGGGGAATCATTTTCCAGGTCATCCATCTCCATTATGTATGTTAAAATTGTTCTTCTTGTGAATGCAGCTCAGTGCTAGTTCTTACTTCCCACCTGTGCTTTCTTTCTCAATTGTCCTTTTCCCACAGTGGAAAAGGAATATCTTGCTTATGTAGGAATGTGGTATATTGGCCCAGGGTGTAAATGTCTTAGGATGCCAATAAAAGGACAATTCTAAATATTAGTTTTATTTAAGGACTTTGTTCCACTCACAATTATTAAAAAAAAAAAAAAAAAAATGCAGACCTCTCAAGGAAGCGGTTCCTGAGTTCCTGAGAACACAGCAAAGAGAGTTTTGGTAAGAAATAACCAAGGCTATGACACATTTCTTCATGGCAAGTCTTCTTGCTTGGTCTATCAAAATATCAAAATAACATTTTTTGTGAAAAATAATTATACAGGCAAAGGAATATAAAATTAACATTTATTTTCTCAACCCTTTCTAAGTAAAATGAGTTAGAAAAGGCACATCTAAGTGAAAAGGTAACATTTAATTAAAGTCATTGATTCCAATAGCTGGGTAACCAAGCCTTTTCCAATCAGATTCCCAATTATTTCCTTGCAAAAAAATTAAAGGAGAACCTGAGTTGTTGATAGGTTACTAAAAATGATGTTTATGATAGATTGCTATGTGATTTTTGATATTTGATTCAGAAGGAGAAGTGAGGTAATAAAATTCCTTCCATTCATATCTACTTATCTATGTGAATGAATTTTCTTAACATGTCTTAAAACCAAAAAGTAAGATTAAATGATGTTGAATCATGTCTTATTCTGGAAATAAGAACTATAAATGAGAATTACTAATTCGTGGATATACGAACTAATGGGGGAGGCATCCACTTATTAAAAGAAGCATTTCTGGAACGACTTTACCTTTTATATTTAATATTTATCAAAATATCCAGTATGTATGGATTACTGTCCTAGAGAAGAATCTTTCCAGTCTGCTATCTGGAGGGTGAAACGTTTCCTGATAGCATTCTCAGGAAGTGCAGTGGAAGAAGGAGGCTGGAGGTTTCATCACTTACCTACACGTGGTTTTGGTCCTACTCCACAATCTGGTGGTGTGAATCTGGAACTCCTCTGACTTTTCTTCTGAAGCTTCTGCAGAGGGTAAACCTGATTTCTACTAGAATCTGGGAGAAGCAGATACCTGCTGTCTCCACTTCCTGGTCCTTTTCAAATTCTCCCCCTCACGCATTCCCTGTATTGTTTCACCGAATCTATCCTCCTCTACTGGTTTTTAGCATCTTTGTTCTTGTTGCTCACAACTTTGACAGCGTGACTCTGTTCTGATCCAGTGTGTGTTTGCCTTGTCCCTACACAAACTTCTCCCTCCACTGGGTGTCTTTTTGACACCTGCCCAGATGGCATCCCTCAATCCCTGCTTCAGATGTCTGCCAAACTTTCCCTTCCCGGTCTTCCCTCACTAGACCCCTCCACTCTGCCCTAAACACAGCTCTTTGAATGCACTGCCCTTCCACTTTTCTGTGTTTGCACACACTCTTTCCTCTGCTCAATGCCCTATCCAACTCATCCTGTGAAGCTTGGCTCAGTTATCGCCTCCTTTGGGAAGCCTTCCCTGCCCTCCTGCTCAGGACTAGGTGCCCTTCAATCCCTCCTGTAGCACCCTGGGCTCGTCTCTGTCACAGCAGATACGGTTCTCTGTTGTTATAGCCTGTTTATTTCAGCCTTCTCCAGTATGCTGCACTAGTAGAGAACAGGACTGAGTTAGTCATCTTTGTATCTCCTACATCTCACACAGTCTGGCACATAGGAGGTCCTCAATAATTGTAAGATAAAGAAATGAGTGTGTGATTACATTAATTAAAGTGGAAAACCATCAGACCTCAAATCAGAGCTGTTGCTGAGTTTTATTTATTCTCCTATCCCTTGTGTGTATAAAGCACAGTGCCTGGCACATAGTTATACAAAGCAAATACTTGTTTTATGGAATCACGTTTATAAAAACAAAAAAGAAATACAGTTAAGTCAGGAGAAATCCATAAAGTTTGGTGATAGGTTATTCAATTTCAAATATTTTCAAGCTCCTGAAAGTAATTTTCGTCCAGTCAAGGATCTGTGACCACTTTCTTACTCTTTCAGAAATCTTCTACACCCTAGGAAAGAGTTTAAACGCTTCTTGAATTTGCCTTCAAAGCTGATTCAATGAAAAGAACATAGGAAGCCTATGGAAAAATAAAGCAGTAAAGCTTTTCCCTTGTCTTTTATTGACTCCCATTCATTTTTTCCCTCTAACCACCAAAGACTCACTTCCAGGATAGATAGATTGAAGACAAAATACTCATAAACTCAGATGTAAGAAATATTTTTTCTGGAATTCATTTTTGATTTTGAGTCTGCATACTGCAGGAGTAACAAAAACTTAGCCTCAGTAAAACCAGGGCCTCCCCCAACACATACCACTTCCTCCAGGGTTTGTATATAAATTCCAGGGAAGCAAGCTTACGTAATACCACAGTGTCATCTGTCTATGCTGACATATGCTGAGATGTCCTATAACTGTCTGGAACAGGTTTGCTACCAACCTGTCATTTTTTTCTGGCCCTCTCTGTGCTAACACCTCGTACACAGGCAAATCATCTGCCGCTACTGCAGTATGTTGGAGCCTGGGGACCTCTGGCGGTAACTTAGACCCATTTAATATAGAGCAGAGGGTCTAAGCTGATGGCCCATGACCTTTTCAAATCTGCGTGTATGTTTTTTATATCAGTGTATCAGTTATCTCACCAAACCACCCCATTAAATACCATAAAATACACCATTCCATTTGCCCACAATTCTGTGAGTCAGCAATTTGGACTAGGTCTTGCTGGGGGTTCTTCTGCCATTTTCACCTGGGATCATTCATGTGTCTCCAGTTATATGACAACCAGACTGCATCTTTCAACATGTCCGGCAGTTGGTGCTGGACTAACTTCTCTCTTCATGTGGTTTCTCATTCTCAAGGAGATTGGCCCAGCTTCTCTGCATGGTAATTTCAAGTAGTAAGAAATGGATAAATCCTAAGGCACAAGCACTATTCACGCCCCTGCTTATGTTGTGCTTGCTATTAACAAAAGTAAGATTCAAGGAGGTAAGAAAAAGACTACATCTCTTTATGTGAAGAGCAGCAAAGTCCAACATTACAAAAGAGCATGCATACAAGGATGGGAGAAAATTATGGACATTTTTGCAATCTACCACAATGGTTTTATCTAGTCATTCATTCATTCATTCATTCGTGTGTTTGTTCTAGTTTCCAGTGTTTAAAAATTGGAGCTTCATTTAGAAGTCTTATCTTGAAATACCACCTAGCCTACATTTCCTGCCTGGTCTGTTGCACTTAAGTTTGTGATGATAAAGCCTAGTTTACAAGACTGTTCTTGTGAAATTAAATGAGATAATTTCTATGGAAAAACCTGGCATGAACAGGCACTCGATATATAGTTTCTTTCTTCCTGAGTACAATTAGCCACAAAGTGGATATCTAACCATGGCTAAGGAGAATAGCCAAGATGAAGGGCAAGGGAGTCATGGAAAAGGTGGCTGGAAAGTAATTTCTTGGTCCGCTTTTAGAAGGATAAAGGTATTAGAAAACAAGATTTTTAAAGAATTTATTTTAAAAAACCACTAAATATATTTAAGAAATGAAAGGAACAATAGCAAACATCTCCGTTTGCTTTAAGTGAAGCACTTCAGACTCTGGACAGTTCACCCAGCTCATCCCTTGGAGGCACCTCTGGACAGCTGTCCAGACTCAGTCCCTGTTTCAAGCAGCTGTGTGTAAACACCTGTGCCAGAGCACAATTCATTTTGTCACTGCCCAGCAGAGAATGAATACCCTGCCCTGTTCCTTCCAGGCCTGAGTCAGGACTGAGAGAAGCCTCTGCCGCACACAGCATGCCTTAACTACCACGGTTCCTTTCCCAGAGAGCTTTCCATTCTCTGTCTTCAGTAATAAGCCTCCTTCTTTTCACTGGGACACATAATTGGCTAATCTTTACCTCGGCTGGAGAGGAGATAGGCTCTGCAAACTCTTCCAGAAACAGCCTAGATTTAGTGAAAACCAAAGACAATTGCGTAAGCAGTTTGAAAACAAGCATGCTGGACTTTCTCCCTAGTTGATCAGTTAGGCAATTTTTGTGGCTAGTTTGAGCCGCCTGCTAACCAGTGAGCACGGTGAAGTGGTGGGAATAACATTCAGAGGGTGGATTGGAGGAGAAACAGAAGCATTTTAGCTTCATACCCTCTCTGGGCCTGTGTTTCCTGAAGTCATCACACCTGCAGCAGAGGGAAAATGGCCGAGTTGAAGGTAAGAGACTATCTGCCAAGTTTGCTGTGGCTTCTTCAGCCAGAATTTACGGAAGCTTCTGAGAACCCCAGAGTGTCGGAGTCAGGAAGGACCTAGAAAGGCCATGTTCTAAACCCCTGTGTTCAGAGGTTTTGCCATGGTGTCCACAGGCATGGCTGGAGCTGGGGGTGTTGATGGAAAGGTGGTAAAGAAAAGAGATGAAGCCTTCATTGTCCATCTTTTGCCTTTGTTCATTTCAAATATTGTCTTGGGAATCTGTAGACATCATAAGGGCTCCCCGCCCCACCCCACCCCCCCAACGACCATGGGCAGACATATATCTCACTGCCTGCTTCCCAGCCCCTACTCCCTGATATCTTCCTGTTGCTACAGCTTCCTGGACTGCCTCCATCCAACCAATTAGATCTGCCGTATCTATTCAGTTATTTTGAGGATCCACAATTGGCCCTTGGCCAATAGAAGCCCTAGCAATTCCTCTAGGAAGTAATTCCTTTTTATTATTTAATGTGCAATTGAAAAATATGTGTGGGTTATGTGCTATTAATGAATTAACTCATATTGTAATCCTCAAAATAGATCTGAGATGTAGGCGCTCTTGTTTCTATTTAACCAAAAAGGAAAAGAAAGTTTGGAGAGATTAAGTGACTTGCCCAAGGTCACTGCTTATAGGTGACAGACTAGATCAGAACCTGGTTTGTCAGAATCCAAATCCCAAGTTCCAAAAGGATATTTAGTGACATCTACTGGACCGTGTGCCTTAAGTCCAGGGAAGGGGACTGTTTTCCCAGTGTCTAAAACCACACCTAGTGTCCAGCCTGGGCTATATCAGTGCCCAACACATGCATGTGGAACTGAGGAGAACTTTCCAGAACTTGACTCAAGTCAGGTGAGCCACACTCCGGGCTTCTTTCAGGAATGCAGAATTTGAACACTTTCCTAATGCCCTTCAACTGATGCTGAGTTTGAAGAATCAAACATCGCCCCAGTTGATAGGGATCCTGAAAACACACAACACTGAAGTAAACGTTTGTTTCTTTACATTCATGTGTGACCAAGAGTCGGAAATGCTGAGAAAGAACTCTCTTTCATTCAGCAAATATTATGTGTTAGTACTGATGCCACAGGTTGATACTGTAAAGGAACCGAGTCTGGGCTAGGTGGGGTCAAGAGAAACTTCTTGAAGAAGGCTGTTCCTCAGCTGACTCATAAGAGAGAAGTAGAAATTGGCTAAATGAAAAGAGGTGGGGGGGGCAAAGAAAAAACAAGTGCAAAGGCACGGCATACACAGACAGTCCAGCATATTCTGGGAGCCAAGAGAGTTTCAGCTAAATTTGAGCTGCTGCAGGGACAGCCAAGTTGACATACCCAGGAGGCAGTGGGATGTATGGATCTGGATCTCAGGGGAGGGGGTAGGACCAGGTTAATAGATACAGGAGGTCATCCTATCAATGGTGGCAGCTGAAGTTCTGGGAAAGGGAGAGTGCATAAGAATTTTGTTTCCTGATGAAAATCCTATGGGAGAGTTCAGCAGGGGCTGGAAACATCCTTACCATTTATAAATAAATTATATCTAAAATCCTATCCTGCTGAAATTTTTAGCAACTTATTATGCACAGCACCAGCAGACCAATGTAAATTGCATGCTGGTCTTTGTTCTCAATTTCAAAGGCTTTCTTCCCTGCCTGCTGTCTAATCTGCACGAGCAAAGGTTAGCTCTAGAGATCAGGAATCCAAACACAGAAAACCAGATTGCATCATTCTAATCAATAAACATTACATAAGTTAAAAAATATACTTCTCAGCTTTTATGTCTTCATTTTAACGGATATATCAACACAAAGCCTAAAAGAAATCACATTTATGTAAAAGCAGCACAACTGGGGGAAGAAAATTCGAAAGAGAAAATAATAAGGTTAAATTTCAAACAGACTATTCCACATTCTTAAGTCCCTTCACTTCTACAAGTCTTGATTTCCTAATTTCTAAAATGAAGAGCTGTTCAATATCCAGATTTTGGGCCCCACTACCATATATTTTCATTCACTAGGTCTGGGTGTGTGTTTGATAAATTTCTGGAGGTGATTCTAATGATTAGCCAGAGATGGGTCCCACTAATATTGCGATTGTATTTGTTTCCTGTTTCTGTTGTAACAAATTACCACAAATTTAGTGGCTTAAAACCGCACATATTTATTCTCCTACAGTTATGGAAGTCAGAACTGTGAAATCAGTTTCCCAGGGCTAAACTCAAGCTTCCCCAAGCTGCCTGCATTCTGTGATTGAGTCTCCATCTTCAAAGCATATCACTCCAGCCTCTGCCTGTCACTGCACTGCCTTTTCCTCTTCTGTAGCTGTATATCCCTCCACCTCCCTGTACTAAGGCACTTGTGATTACATTTGGGGCGCACCCAAATCATCCAGGATAATCCCTCATCTCAAGATTCGTACTTCACTCACATCCTCAAAGTCTCTTTGAGTGTAGGAAGTTCCCAGGGATTCAGACATGGATATCATTGAAGGTCATTATTCAGCTCTACCACAATAACCTGCAAGTTCCCAACAATCTCTGTTCTCTGTTCCCAGCACAGTTCATTAGAAATACTGGACTCTTGCCACAGGAACAAGGTAGCTATCGTTCCATCTCCACCCTGACTTCTCTCTCCTTCCTTTATGCTCAGTGAAAGGCAGTGAGGTGCACCATCTGCCCGTCCCATCAGGGCATTATCCAGAATCAGAGTTGGGAGAAAGCACCTCATAAGCCTACTCTGACACAGAGTACGTCCCAGGGACCAGGCGAGGATTAAAAAGCGGTATGGTAGGCAGCTGCCAGACAACTGAAGTTATATGGAGCTCACTAATTTGTTCTTTTGTTTAGAAAGGATTCATATCATTCTCTTGGAGAAAAGTGAGATCATTTTTTTATGTTGGATCAAGTTATTCAGAAATCTGGACTGAAGAAAACATACAAACTCACTTGCTTAATGTTAGATTTTCTTTTCTTCTTGCATAAGGAATATTTGTACATAGTCACTGAACCAGCTGGAGTTGCACACTTGGATTTTCACAGCTGATATAAGCAGAGTTCAGATTCTGCCCTTGATCTCAGAAGCTTGGGAAAGCACCTGCTGAATACTGCTTCCTCAAGTCAAATACCTTCGGCCGTAAGGGACATGGCATTTGAAAGCTCTAATAAACTCATCTGTAAATTCTTCTCTCCGAGGATTAGGAAAACCAACTGACTGGAGAGTGAGTCAGCATTTTCCACCTCCTCGTCAGCCAATGCACCACAGCTAAGATGCAGAAACAGGCTCAGAACTCACACCTCTCTCAGAGCTGGGTGGCTCCCTTCCAAACCACCAGCTGTTCTTTCTACTTTCTTTTCTATTTTTTAAAGCAGTCAGAAGCAAATGCTTCAGAACTACGTATACTAAGTCTCTTTTCCCTTGTGCCAAAAATACATAGAACCCTGGACTCTGTTCTGAGACCAGCAGTGGCAAAGAATGGGGAAGGTTAATAAGTAAACCCGCCCATGACTGGAGAAGGTTCAGCTGTATGCCTCAATACTTAAGACTCCCCGGCCTCTCTTGCAGAGAGAAACAATGTGGCAGTTGAACAAAGAAAGTAAGGGCGCTGTCATGCTCAATGGCTTGCTTCAGTCACAGATTGGTCTAAAATTCCATTCCACAGAATTGAAGATAATTTGGGGTCATTACCATTTCTCAGCAACTCCAATTCATTCCTGTTGACAGTGAGCGTGAGGCCCATTCTGAGAGAAGAAAATTGTACTCAGTGGAGAGTCACAATGCTCTACCATTTCCCCAAAGAAATCAGTCCAAACTGCATGTCGCTGCAGTTAACCTATCTGTGTATAATATAACTCAGTGTTTTTAGTGCTGATAGATTTTCCAAAGTACAAAAAA
This sequence comes from Puma concolor, assembly GCF_028749965.1. Taxonomy (NCBI): domain Eukaryota; kingdom Metazoa; phylum Chordata; class Mammalia; order Carnivora; family Felidae; genus Puma; species Puma concolor. Next base: position 93,350,608 of record NC_141675.1, read on the forward strand.
AAAAAAAAAAAAAAATTGTGTCTGGAGGCAAAAAGAATAATTTCACTTCCATTGCTTTCTAGGTCATAACATTTCACATTTGATATTCCTTCCAAATATAGCAGTTATTGGCCTGATCGTTGCTCACACATCCAGGCATATTGCATTCAGCTCATCCGTCTCCATGCTGCTGAGAACTCTGGAGGGCTCACCCTCCACCCACTAGCATCCTTCTTATATCTTTTAAAGACATGTGCTCAGATGGTGGCATTTCACTCAGAGAGCAAGGCTGCACTTTCATTATCCAGAGCTAAAATTAAGTCCGTTTATTAGGATCCACTATGGGCAGAAAATAGCCATTTTAAATATTTGAGTTAGAGAAAAGGGGGTTCTAACCCCACCTACAGCAGCATACATACACTCAGAATAGGCTTTAAGTGAAAGGCTAAATCAAACAATAGGTATCTATTGAGTACCCTCTGGTAAATCAGGCACAGGGCACATCCAGGCGAACAAGACTGCTACAGATTTCTTGGGGCTTACCAACTTGCAGAGAAGCCAGACAGTGAACAAGAGCTCACAGGTATGCTAAGTGCTGTAAGAATAAATTTCAGGGGCTCCCATACTTTACTTTGTTGAGAAAGTCTTTAACTTTTTTCCCCTCTAGGTATAAAGGAAACAGCCGGCAATCAAATAGACTCCATTGTACCACTGTGGACAGACTTTGGTCTGGCACTTGTGAAAGCCACCCATATCTCCAGATTTTGTTTCCATGTATCCACAAAAATACAAATATGTACACAAGTGTTCCATAGATGAATCAGAAAATATAGGCTTCTGCCTCTCAGCAAGGCTAGTTTGGAGATCTTTCCCTCAAGCGTTCTGCTGTAGACTGGATCCACATGCCTATATTTAGTTGCTTGTTTCAGAGCATGGAGGGGAATGGAGCTCCACACACAGGGAGGTTGCAGTCTAGGCCCAGCAAGATCCTACTAATCTGGAGTTGAGGTGATGCCTAGTTATCTCCTTTCTCCAGAACTCCCTGGCGGAAAGATAATTAAAGAACCTGGTCTTGGGGTGGAATAATTAAGAACAAACCCACAAATCAACTAAGTATAGCTAAGGGTGGAAAGTCTATGCAATATTCAGGAGTCTTCTCCCAATTAATTGGTGGTCTTTTTTTTTAATTAAAAAAATTTTTTGGGGGGCGCCTGGGTGGCGCAGTCGGTTAAGCGTCCGACTTCAGCCAGGTCACGATCTCGCGGTCCGTGAGTTCGAGCCCCGCGTCGGGCTCTGGGCTGATGGCTCAGAGCCTGGAGCCTGCTTCCGATTCTGTGTCTCCCTCTCTCTCTGCCCCTCCCCCGTTCATGCTCTGTCTCTCTCTGTCCCAAAAATAAATAAACGTTGAAAAAAAAATTTTTTTTAATGTTTATTTTATTTTTGACAGAGAGACAGAGCATGAGTGGGGGGAGGGGCAGAGAGAGAGGGACACACAGAATCTGAAATAGGCTCCAGGCTCTGAGCTGTCAGCACAGAGCCTGACGCGGAGCTCAAACTCACAGACCTTGAGATCATGACCTGAGCCAAAGTCGGACGCTTAGCCAACTGAGCCACCCAGAAGCCCCTAATTGGTGGTCTTTAAAATTCACACAGAGCATATTTTCTTTCCTAGATGGTCCACATGCCAAGACATAGCAAACATATTACATATGGAACATCATACACAAACACATGTCCTTATAGAAATTCTTACCTTCATTAGACTATCAATGTTGTGAAATGCTCTTTAAATACTTTAATGACAGCCTTCGTATCTTTGTCATATGCAGTACATTTCTGGATTCGGGAATGAATGTGCCTCAGAGGACCCTCGCTGCCCAGGTGCTCTGCCAGAAGGACAGGTATGGATGAATAGAATATCAGCTTAGAGAGCTCTGATTTGTAGGAATGAATAACCAGCCCTCAGGCCAAAGTGCATCTACTCACCATTGTTCCTGGGAACTGTCTAGGAGTTTCACAACTCATTAAGATACTTGGGATACACAACAATGCCAATACAAAGATTAAAGTGGGATGGTGGTTACCTATGGCAAAGCACGCAATCTGAAATAGCAAGACTAACTGTAAGACTTTCAGGAGGATCCCCTAGGCTCAAGGTTAAGAGGACTTCCTTATAGTTCTCTTAAATGGCATGAGTTATGACAATGATGAGAAAATAATCAGTCCTAAAAATGGATCCACAAAGATGTTTACACTAGTGTTGGTTACAATAACAAAAGTATGGCATACAAAATATTTTCAAAAATTTTAAAGAATATTTTATGGCATGAAAAAATTGCTCATGATATAGTGTTTCTTCCACCAAAAAAAAATTTGTGATCATTATAGGACTACACACATCATCCATCATTGGATCCTTATTTTGGAGGATAAGAATGGAAGGAAATGTACCAGTGTGACAACATTGGGTTATTTCTGGATGGTGAGATCATGGGTTATATTTTATAAATGTTCTGTATTACACATGTATTGCTTTTCTAAACACGAGGAAAGTCACCTAAACAGTTGTTACAAAAAGTATATATGAGTTGAAGATGGTCTTGTGCAGTGGACCAGAGCATCCTCATCCAGGACAGAATTCCCCCACTGAATTGTTTGCAGGAAGGTGAGATGCTTTTCTGATTGGAGTGATGTTGTTTATTGCCTCCTTTGTTTTAGAACAATCCTCAAGTCTGCCCTTATAACCTGTATGCTGAGCAGCTCTCAGGATCGGCTTTCACTTGTCCACGGAGCACAAATAAGAGAAGGTACAGGATTACATTAATTCTGACCTGAAGGCTGTGGGATTTATGACTAGTACTTAGTGCTGGCTCCTACATCTGGGCCATCGCTTCCCAGGGCTGCCGAAGATTCTGCTTTTCACAGGCTGTACTCTGGGTAATTGTGAGGGGAGGGCTTGTCTCCAGCTAGGATCAAGTCACTGGTGGAAAAAAGTAAGGAAGCAGCTGCACAGAGTCTTGGAAAACACACATGTCCAGCTCCATTTACAAATCATCACTTGTCTCCAAAGGAAAATGTCCCCAGTAGGTGCATGGGTGGCTAAGTTAGTTGAGCATACGACTTTGGCTCAGGTCATGATCTCGCGGTTCACGGGTTCAAACCCCGCATCAGGCTCTGTGCTGACAGTTCAGAGCCTGGAGCCTGCTTCAGATTCTGTGTCTCCTTCTTTTTGTGCCCCTCCCCCACTCATGCGCGCGCGCGCCCGCGCGCGCGCGCTCTCTCTCTCTCAAAAATAAGTAAACTAAAAAAAAATTTTTTAAAAGAAAAGAAAATGTCCCCAGTAAATTGGCCTTCCCCAAAGGGTTGTCCAGTTGAATTTTCAATTTTGATTTGTTTGTTTGTTTGTTTTTAAATAATGAGTAACTCAAAATTACAGATTCAGTGTAATATCTTCTTCAGCTGACTAGAAATATTATTTCTTTGCATGAAAATATTGGATAACTAACCTTGGGCAGTTGAAAGGTCATCTATTATGGCCTCTTGTGGTTTGAATTAATAAGGTTTTTACTCTTTGGAATTTGCCTTTGATGGAAACCAGCACATTCATTAGCAAAATGTGTCATGTTGCATGCTTCCTCTAATCCCACAAGCCAGGCCAATGAACTCACTCCCTTGATTTACTCCCATGGGGCAGGTTGAACACAATAGATGTTGTGGTTTGGGGAGGCAGTAAGTGTCGTACTTAAACAAGTAGTGTCGAACTATAGGAATGTCAGGCTAGGGCATCTGTGGAGAGGAGTGCTCCTAATTTTGGAGACTTGGGGAGGAGGGCAGTTGGTCTGGTACTGCTTAGTGGATGGGACTGGCTTTACCTCCACAGTCTCCTCCTAGGGAGCAAATGAGGTAGTGACTACGACAGCACAATGGACCACACAAACGATAGGTTGTTGTCTTTAGTGGTTAATTATGCCCACTCTGAAGTCAGGTCCCCTGAGTTTAAATCATGCCTCCTTCTCCTTTAAGCTGTGTGACCTTGAGCAAGTCATCTACCCCCTCAGAGCCTATGGCTCCTCATTTGTCAAAGAGATGACGATAGTACCTATTTCATAGTTGTGGTGAGGATTAAAGGAAAGAGTGCATATAAAGTACTTAGCACATTGCCTGGCACATGGTGAGTGCTCAATTAACATTAATTATTCCAATCACCATTACTGTCAGCATAGTAGTATTTCTCCCTCCAATACAGGGTACCCCTAGGAGGCTGTCAGAGAACTGAGTGTGAGCTATGGCAAGTGCTATGCTACTACGTCTATCCATAACAATACTGCTTCTGTCTTGACAGATATGTGCATGGAGGGAAGAAGAGATCATTTCCCATACTTGTCAAAACTCAGGGGTTAATTCTATTATCGTTTAATCACCTCTCTCTCTCTCTCTCTCTCTCTCTCTCTCTCTTTGCAATTCCAGTCAAGGTAAGGAAGGAACACTGACAATTCCTGTTCATTTTAATTTATGACAACCTAGCCTCCATGACTATGTTCTTGACTTTATGGCCATTCAATAATGGGACACCTGGACTCCAGATTCTGCTGCCTACCCCCATTATTCAGTGATATCTTCAGGCAGCAGGAGCTTAGCTCTGTTCCAGGAGGCTGAAAAGGAGCTGTTGGCATTTCATTAAGAAGCTGGCACCATTCCTTGAATCAGAATTAAATCTCTGTCCAGGGTAATGTAGTGCTGCCTGGGGAGTTTTATAAACAGCTAAAAAACAAGGGACACTAGGCATGGCTCACCCATCTGTTTAGAACTCTCCAAAGGTATCCACAATAATTTTTGTGAAAATGCTCAAAATCCCCAGTGGAAAGATAGAACCAGGTAAGCCTGGAATTCTTACAGTGAGTCACTTCTCATTTAAATCACAGAGTAGAGGGCCTCACAAAACTCTCAGAGGTTATACCTATCAAGGGTTACTTTTTATCAGATTGTTAGCTGATCCCTCAGGTACTGAGGAGGGGAGAGTCAGGACAGAGAATGTGGAAAATTTGGACCATCTTAAAAACCCATATGATTAGGGGTAGGCAGACAATTCAACACATATCTAGTAAGTGAGAACTTACTATGTTCCAGGCACTCTAAATACATAAACTCTGAATCCTCACAATAATCCTAGGAGATAAGGATGAGAAACATAACTTGCCCAGGGTCACACAGTTGTTTCTTAGATATGTATGCATGCCCTTAACTACTAGAAACTACACAGGCTTGGTTTATTCATAAGCATAAAGTCCAAGGTCAGAGGTCACATCATTTAGAACTGGAGGAATCAAACGGAACCTGGACAATCTAGCCCTTTTATCTCCCAAATGGTTCAGTGTAGGGCCAGGCAAACTCCACCCCTTGAAGTAGACTGTCCTAGGGTTTAAGGGGCCAGAGGCTGTTTAAGCAGGTCTAGTCTCCCATTGTCAGAAGTAGTGTTCCTTTTTGTTCTGTACACTGCCAGAGTAATGGTCTCTGAAAGGACTTGGGTCCCACTTAGCAAGTTCCAGTGTCCCTTGCAACTTCTGGACGGTTCTTCTCCTGGTGCTCTTCAGGATTCCTGCATCTTCTCTTCCTGAAGCCTGAGATCTGGGTCCTGGCAGGGAGATCTTTGGCTCAGACCTTGACATACACAGATAACTTGAAAAGGAGGAAGAAAGAAAAAAAGAAAGAAAGAAAGAAAGAAAGAAAGAAAGAAAGAAAGAAAGAGAAAGAAAGAAAGAAAGAAAGAAAGAAAGAAAGAAAGAGAGAAAGAAAGAAAAAGAAAGAAAGAAATTACTAACTGTAAGACTATATGGACAGATCATCTTATAATTTTGGAGTACAGAGTGTTAATGTCCTAAACCTCTTACAAATTAGTATCAAAAAGATACATAACCCAATAAAAAAAATGGTAAATGACTTGTACAAGTAATTCATAGAAAAATTACAAAGAACCAATAAACATACAGATTCTTGACCTTACTCATAATAAAGGAAATACAAAATAAAAATGAAATACTATTTTTTGCCTATAGGGCCAAAATCATTTTTAATAATGCCTCCTATTTGTGAAGACACGAGCCATCAGTCACTCACACAGTATTGTTGTGAGAATAAAGTGGTACAGTGATTTGGCAATTTTGTTTATATATGCACTGGTAATATCTGAGAGAATATATAAGAACATTGTTAGGCTCTGATGCTTCTGATAATTGGCCCTGAAGAAATTGGAGGAGAAATTGGAAGAACCATTTACCCTTAGGGACTTTTGAATTTCTTGAATTTCTTGAATTATTTCTACCATAGTCATGTATTGCTTTTATAATTTTAAAGAAAAAATTTATATTTCAAAAATAACAAAGAAACACCCTATATTCTCTCAGTCTATGTAGGATTCATTGTCCTCACCTTCCAGAATAAGAAATAGTGTCCAATGACGTATACACACTAATGCTTTTCTATGGATTTTCCTGTACAGATATCCCTCAAGATACTTCCCCTTCCTTAATAGTTGTCATTGGAAAAGACAATTCTTTATTTTTTTGTCAGTATGGGAACAACCAAGAGCCAGAGGCTCAATTTGAAGAGTAATGGGCAGAGTGGAAAGGTGGGAAGAGGCCAGGGCTATGGGCAGCAGTGGCTATTAAGAAGTGATGCTGTGTCATTGCTTCTCACATTAAAGCCCACAGATCGTTGTTGACTTGAGCATCTTCCTGATGGTACTTCCTGAGCCAGTCTGCGTATCCCTAATAACACCACCCTAAGGCTTATGTGTCCTTGTTTCCCCCCCCCAGCTGGCTGTATCGGATTCTACCTTCAGTTTCCCACAAGCCCTTTGAGTCCATTGACCAAGGCCATGTCACTCACAACTGGGATGAAGTTGATCCTGACCCTAACCAGGTAAAATTGTCCTGTGAATTGGTGCATACCAGGTATCCAAAGCCTTGAATATAAATATTTAGGTCAAACCTTGGTCTTTGATAAATTAGACACTTTGTAAAAAATAAATGCTAAAGTGTGTCTGTTCTTTTGCTCATACTTGGCTGGGAATTTTGGAATTGTTTTCTGGGAAAACTGGAATTCACATGCATGAATGAGTGTGTGTGTGTGTTTATATACCCAGTTTTCAGTAATGAGACGGACCCAGTGCTATAGCGGACTGAGCTCTGTTTTTGTTTTTTTACCTTTGAGAACTCTAGTATATTCCCATTGTCTCTGAGCTTGGGTACATGTCACTGATACCAGGTATATAATGCAGGAAGTAAAACGTACCTGGGTTTGCATCCCTGCTCCTCTACTTACTTGCTGGGTCTTTGAGCCATGGTATCTCACCTGTAAACTGGGGTGATCACAACATCTGCCATGCAGTGCTGTTGTGACGATTACATGAAAGAACAGGTATGAACATGCTTCACACAGTACATGCCTGGCACACAGGAGGCAAGACCCATGACTCTGATATAGCCATTTTGATATATTCACTTAAAGACACCAGTGGTACATATAAATCTCGGGTTTTATATTCAGGTAAATTTGTTTTTTCATTTTATGTTATTTTAGGGGTGCCTGGATGTCTCAGTCAGTTAAGTGTCTGACTTGATTTCGGCTCAGGTCATAATCTCACAGTTTGGTTCAGTTCATGAGATTGAGCCCCACATGGGGCTCCGCCCTGACAGTGCAGAGCCTGCTTGGGATTCTCTCCCTCCCTCTTTCACTGCCCCTGTCTCTCTGTCTGTCTCTCTGTCTCTCTCTCTTTCTCTCCTTTCCACAGCCCTAGGAAATCTGTGACCTCCTCTTGGGTTACCAAGACATTATGTCTGTACCTACAAATTGCCTTCCCCTAAGTGCTTATATTTTTTGTAGAAAAAAAGCCAGAATAGCCATAGTTACTTTTGGTTTCCTGCTCTGCTCCAGCTTTTCCCTCATTATGGAAATCTCAGGGAACTAAGTACCTGCTTGAATGCTACTCACCCTTCTCCAACAGGGACAGGAAGGAAGGCATTCGGAGTGGAAAACAAAATGTAAGTTAACAAAAGTTTAGCCATCTCACAGCCATTTTGCAACCAGGATATGTTATCTAAATAATTGACCCTTAAACTTGTGTGAAGTTTAATGCATGTAGCAAATATCCTCCCCATTCACCACGGGCCTATTTTTGCCTCTCAGCATATGGGAAAGGTCAGCCCCTGCTCCAACCCCCAACCCTGCAGACACAGTCCCCTGCCAAGACCCAAAGCCAGATTTTCCTCTCCTGCCCCTTCCCCCTTCCTCCAGCCAGGGCTCTTGTGCAGAACACAATTTGCACAACCAACGTGGGGTCCCTGTCTCCGTTTCTGCCTCGTCGTTGAGTCTCACCTGGCCTCCTAATCCAATCCCATTTGACCACTTTCTCTCCCATCCTCAAGTTAGGAATGCATCTGGCAGATCATCCTCATTTAACCATTTACCTCACACATTTAACGATTTAGTTCACCCACTCATCTCAGAAAGGGCCAGAAATCATTCTAGCGAAAGTCACCGCTCATTTTCTGGGAATCTACTTGATTCCTCAATGGGTTACATCTCAAATTCTCTAATTTCTCTCTTAGAGTTACAATGGTCATGCTTGTTTGTTTTTGACCAATAAATAGACCTGATTACTTAATAATGGAACTCTATCTTCTGTTAGAAAATATAAAGGACAGGGGCGCCTGGGTGGCTTGGTTGGGTAAGCGTCCGACTTCGGCTCAGGTCATGATCTCACAGTCCGTGAGTTCGAGCCCCGCATCGGGCTCTGTGCTGACAGCTCAGAGCCTGGAGCCTGTTTCAGATTCTGTGTCTCCCTTTCTCTCTGTCCCTCCCCTGTTCATTCTCTGTCTCTCTGTGTCTCAAAAATAAATAAATGTTAAAAAAAATTAAAAAAAAAAAGAAAATATAAAGGACAGATACCTGTACTTTGGTAGGATTCCTGGTCAGGCTAAATAAATTAAGCATTTAATATACACTAGTTTGGGAAAGTTGAAAGGGTATTTGGGCCACAAGAGTTTCCCTATTCTTTTCTTCAGGCAACATAGGGAATAGCCAATTAAGTTTCTGACAGTTCTCTCAAGTACAGCCAACTTTCATATCATACAAAGGAACAGGGTGGTTGTAGAATCAGCAAGTAAGACAAAAATTAAGGGCAAAATCCTTGAATTACCCATAAATTAAAGGATACATGGTTTCCTGTATGCCACCCCATATGGCCATTGTTATGTACACTAAATTTGAGAACAAACTACACTAAATTGAGTAAACTAAAAGAAGGATTATAGAAAAAGGCCATAGGTAAATGTTTGGGAATTCAAATCATGGGGCCTTTATGGTAACTGTCAAATAACTAGTGGTAAATAAGGAGGAGTGGGAAGTTTCAGTGCCCCTGCCTGCTCATATCATCCACACCAGTCATCAAAACCTCTAAAACCTTAATATGTCTTTATAGATTGGTTTATGGTTATTTTATATAGTTTATTAGGGGTTGGGGGTTAGGTTTTAAGCCTAACCTAAGGAAAATGTGACTATGATATGTAACATTCTCAGTAATATCCTTTTATTAGACATTATTATTTCTATAACTATTAATGATACATTTTCTTTTTCTTTAAGTTTATTTATTTCAAGGGAGAGGGATAGAGAGTGAGGGAGGAGGAGGGTCAGAGACAGAGCGAGGCAGAGAAACCCAAGCAGGCTCCAAGCTGTCAGCACAGACAGAAATTAACAAAGTAAAAATGGAAGTCTCTCGTCATAGGTGAGCATCAAGTATGCCGTCTGTGTATATTATTTTATTGTTTTATAACTAGTTAGCACTTTGAGAGGGAAGTTGGAGGCAACTACATTAAAAAGTCTGAGTTAATGTAGAGGCATCAACAGTTTCTGCTTGCTTTGTAGTAGACACTCAATATGTGTTTGTTTCCTCTCCCTTCTCTGTGTTTCTCATTCTAGCATCCCTCTGAACTTCTTCTTGAACTTGATACTTTTTCCCTGTTTTGAATTCCTTCAAACACATTCTGTATGGTGGCCACTGAATGACTTTCTTCTCCAGTATTTCCTCTTTTCCCATTTATGACCTGTGCTCACACACGGTGGGACAGCTGTGCCCCAGAACTCACCAGTGCCTCTCTGAGCACCAGCTCCATCAAGGTAGTGGTTTATCATCCTCTTGTTCATGACTTACCTCCCCTGCCATCCTACTTCCTTTGCCCTGATACACACATCCTAGCTGTTCATGCTGCATTGATCTTTTTGTCTTTTCATTTACACCTTCTTGACAAGTTAATATCTCTTTCCAATTACGCTTCATTAATAACCACAGCAATCTGCATTCATCACTTTTCCCGTCTTATAACCTCTTCCAAATATGGACACTAGACTCATAAAGAAAGTCTGAGACAATTATAAATAGGTACCCATCTGACAGTCCTTTCCCATTTAAGTCTGTATTGTAGGTATGTCTTCACCTGTCACAGACCAAAATAAATAATTCATCAGCTTCACCAACTCCCCACATTAGTCATCTCTGGGAATTTGAAGACTTAAGAATTACCTAATGTTTCCTCCAAGAGAGCATCGTGGGATATGCTATCATCACTGTCATTTTTGATACCTACCCAGGAAGATTGAGGACGATGTTCCTCAAACCTTTATTTTCCCTTAGCATCTATTTAATCAATTGTCTAAGAATTATTGCAAACTTTTTTTGAGTGTACTTAGATTCAACCTGTGGACATAACACATCCAATCCATTAATATCTCTCATAAGAAATATACCTAATTTTGTTCATCATGTACCTTCCTCTAACTTTGAGAATATCAGAATTTAACAAAGAAATCTGCATCCAATTTAACTGTGATTTTGCAGATTTCAATTCGCATTCCTGAATCAACATTCCCCTTTAAAAATCAGAGTCCTTTAAAGTTTATCTTTCTTAATACTGCAGCCCTAACCTTTGGACTTTTGGAAAGCCAGACTGGAGCCAGTTAAGCCTCAGCTGAAGGAATAACTCTTAGTTCTCATCCAGTATAATTTGGACCAAGTGATAAACACCTCATAGCTAATTGAAGACCAAACCATAAAATTTCCTTTGCCTCCAAGACATGCAAATTACCAAAAATGTTTCCAAAACCTATACCCTCCCAGGGTATTTGCTGTTTAATTTGTTAAACTATTCAGATCTCACCATCCTAAAAGCCCCCTCTCTGCAAAAATGTCTTGGGTTTCCCACCTCTTTAAGTTTTTGACCAAGTCTCTCCTATTCACACCATATTTCTTGCACTTTATCACCCCCACTCACTCCTTAACCCTTTGCAGTTCAGCCTGCCCAGACCACTCGATTGAAACTACTTATATCATACATGTTATATTATATATTTTAAACAATAATGCACCCCCATTAATATATTCAAAACCTACATAAAAGTGTTAATGCCCAATAATCGCATCAATGCAGAGTTAACCACTTCTAATGTTTTGGTTTCTTTCTTTTCAGTTTTTTGGTTTTGGTTTTGGTTTGGTTTTTGTTTTGTCTTGTTTTGGTTTGCCTTGGTTTTGGTGCATATATGTAAATAAGATCTGGGTCCTATGCAGCCAGAAACCAAAAGTAATTGAAAATAATTCCAATCTTCATTTGCTTCTCTGGAGAGCATTAAAGAATACCCAATATGTGACCTACAAGAACACTTGGAAAACTCCCCTTTCCCCAATTTCCCCAGACTCCAGCCCCCTCCATCCAGAGTCCTCTCTCAGCTACCGCTCCCCAAGCTCCTCAGCCCCACCCACCGCTGGTTCACAACTCTGGTCTTCCTCCCCTCCCTTTTGCCTCTGGAGCAAGAACGGACATTGTAGGTCTCCACCCGCTTTCCTAGGAAACTTCCAGGAAAGATGGATCTGTATGATGAGGCTGCAGTTCACCAGACCCGAGAGGAGTGGGGATGGGCAAATCAATTTTCCAAAGGAGCAGGGAAGGGCAGAGGAAGGGCTGTAAATAATCTTGTATCAATGCTGTTTAAGAAATCAGTTATACAAACAAACAAAAAGCAGAAACAGACCCATAAATACAGAGAACAAACTGATGGTTGCCAGAGGGGAAAGAGGTGGGGGAATGGGCAAAATGGGAAAGGGAGGAGCAGATATAGGCTCCTAATTATGAAATGAGTAAGTCACAGGGATAAAAGGCACAGCATGGGGAACATAGTCAATGGTATTGTAATAGTGTTGTATGGTGACAGATGGTAGCTACACTTGCAGCGAGCATAGCATAACACATAGACTTGACAAACCACTAGGTTTTACACCTGAAACTAATGTAACGTGTGTCAACTACACCTCAATTGAAAAAAATCAGCTACATATATATTAACTATAATGAAATCATGCTGTAATACAGTTTAACATTGTGTTTTTTTAATTTAAACATATTTTGTGCCTTTTCCCATGTCTTTTTAAACTCCTTGAGTATAGATAATTTTTTGAAATTATTTATTTATTTATTGAGAGAGAGAGAGAGAGAGAGAAAGAGAGTGTGAGCATGGGAGGTGCAAAGAGAGAGAGAGGGGCACAGAGGATCCAAAGAAGGCTTCGTGCTGCGTGCAGAGAGCCTGATGTAGGCAGGGCTCAAACCCATGAACTATGAGATCATGACCTGAGCCCAAGTCAGAAGCTCAACCAACTGAGCTGCCCCAAGTATAGATAATTTTTTTAATTTTGTTTTTTAGTATTTATTTATCTTTGAGAGAAAGACGACAGAGCACGAGCCAGGGAGGGGCAGAGACAGAGAGAGACACAGAATCTGAAGCAGGCTGCAGGCTCTGAGCTGTCAGCACAGAGCCCGACGCGGGGCTTGAACTCACAAACCATGAGATCATGACCTGAACTTAACTGACCTTAGTTGGACGCTTAACTGATTGAGCCACCCAGGTACCCCTAGAAAATTTTTAATGTGGCATCATAATCCAATGTATGTTTATAAGATAATTCCTCTATTGTCAGATAGAGTGTTTCCATTTTTTCTATTATAATCATTATGGCTAAGTACAATCCTCATCTCCTCAATGTCCCGAGCCGAAAACAGTTGTCTTCCCTCTTTTCTTCCTGTACAGGCTTCCAAGATAGGCAGTTAAGAGCCCTAATTTACTATCATATCTTTCAAATCCTCCACTTTCTTTAATATCCCCTACATACCAGCCATATTGGAACGTCTACCATTTCAGGGCAATACCCTAAGTTTTTCTTCCGTAGTGCTTTATGCTCTTTCATCTACCTGGAATTTTCTTTTTCCCTCACAAATATTCACTCATCCAAATCCCACTCATAATTTAAGACTCATCTTAAATACCACTTCCTTCATTTATCCCTTTCAATATTTCCCAGAGTATTTGAGAATAGGATCTAGGTCTCCATCATCTTCATATGACCTGAAGTGTTCAGCACATGCCTTATTCCCAATAGTAGAATCACAAGCATTTATTGACTTGACTCCCTGATAGTTCAGATCCCATCATCCTATAAACAGACTAGATTACATTTTCCTAAATTCACTTACTTGTGTTTACCAATATTACAGTGCACTTTGCTCCCTTCAGCCCTTTGGGACAGCTTGCTGGCTCTTTTTAGAGTACATCTGCATCAGCTTACATTTCACTCCTTGGAAAAATGTTGAAGCTTTCTGAAAACCAGATTATTTCATTGTGTATATCTTTTATTTCCCATGTATAAGAATGTTAAATAGACTCTGTGTCAGGAAACATCTTTGAGTGAACATTCCTGTTTATATTTCTCTTCCAAAGTCATTTCTACTTACCTATTTCCTTATTTTCCTATCAGAAAGTGCCCACACTTCCAGGGTCTTCTGTAATAGATTCCCTAAGGGCAGAGACTGTCATGTTTATCTCCAGCACCTAGCATAAAACCTGACACACAGAGAGGTCCAATCAGTCATTTGATTGAATTAATATAAGGGGCTTGAACAATAATACTGACACCACAGGACCTTAGCAAGTTTTGGGTCCCAGGAGTCAGATTGGCCCAGGGCAACTTAGCACTGAAGGAGCAGTAAATAAGGGTGAGATTGGAAGACCAAGTCTAAGACCATTAAAGGAAGGCAAACCCTGAGTTCAGGAGCCAAGCAGAGCACGAATAGTTTGGGAAGCAAATCAAGATAGGCTGAGATTAAAGGGCTCAGGGTATAGGTTACTAAGAGAGACTGAGAGAATGTTGGTATCCATTCTTAGCAGAGAAAACTTCTCTAAACCACCAATTCTTTCATTTCTAAAATAGAGATGACAATCATAGGTGTCTCAGAAGGTTGTTGTGAGAATTAAATGTCATCCAACAAATATTAATTGAGTGACTACTATGTTTCCTGCTCTACATGAGGTGCTGAGTAATGGATATAATGCTCTTAGTTTTACACTCAAGGGCAAGGTCAAATGGGAATCCAGGGTTTCTATTTATGAAAAAAATGTCAGTCAAATCTCATGAAGTCTCATCATTTTTGTGGCTTCACGAAAGACTTTGGAAAGTCTAAATATAGTGACTTGAATCCTCCTTACCTGAGCTCTTGCCTATTATCTCAGAGAACTCCAGTGGGCCATTCAAAGCCTGATTGTTCTCCACATAAATCATGTTGGCTTTTCTCTTAAATTACTAGATTTGCTGAAGAATTCAGTGAGCCACTGTTTTATTTTATTTACCCCACACACAAATACAGTAATAGCCCGGGCCTCTCCTAGCCCATACCTACTGGTAATAATTGCTTATACACTGTGATCACTCTGTATCTACAAGTTACTCTAAAATTCTTACATAGACGGTATAGACTTCTAAAGATATGTCTACCTCTAGTCAGCCATTGTTGTTGAGAATATCTAACTCATCCAATCTAATTGAGTCCCAGGCAATTTTGGAGGAAATTTCAGTAAATAAAAGAATCTTAGTGTTGAAAGTGATATTCAGACATTCTAATCCAGTCCAACTCCTGATCTTCTGACTCTGGAAACATTGAGGCCAATTCTCTAATTTTCTTTTCATTCTTGAGTATGCATTTCAAATTTTGATCACTAAATGTTGCCACTAATTCTCTGTTTTTCTCCTTTGGTGACCTTAAAAAATATTTAATTCTGGGGTGCTTAGTCACTCAGTCGGTTAAGTATCTGACTCTTGATTTCAGTTCAGGTCATGATCTCACAGTCGTGAGATCAAGCACCACATCAGGCTCTGTGCTGACAGTGCTGAGACTGCTTGGGATTCTCTCTCTCTACCCCTCCCTCACTCATGCTCTCTCTCTTTCTGTTTCTCTCTCTCTCCTTCTCAAAATAAATAAACTTAAAAGGCATCCATTTTTTTAATGTCTAATTCTAAATTTTTAATTCCCTTGAAGATGCTTTTCAAATTATTTCTAACCATCTCTTTTCTAGTAAGTGAAAGTTTATTTTCCAATGGAATTTGGAGAATACAGTACAAAATATGTGGAGCAATGTTAGAACTGAAAGGAGAAATGGATAAATTCACAATTACAGTTATAAGCTTCCACATCTCTTTCTCAACAATTGATAGAACAACTAGACAGAAAATCAGAAAGGATATGGAAGAACTGAGGATTTCTCACACATATAAAAATTGACTTACATTCTAGAAAAACATCTTTGGACTTTTAGAAATGTTTGCCAATTTACTAACTATTGCCTGAATGTCATTTGACCCAAGTAATCTTACAAATTTGCTTTAGTCTTATTCTTTGACATTTTGGCAATGTTCTTAGTGCCTTATATTTATTTATTCATAGATTCAATCATTCAACAGAAATTTATTAATATCCTCTATAGTCAAGACACTGCATTGGGTACTATAATTGATTTTCACTGTTTTTGAAAAGTTTAATAATTAAATTCTGGGGGGGGTTATTTAGCAATAATATATAGTAGAATAAAATTATTAAAAAATTTATGGGACTAAATCAATTAACAAGCACTCTTTATCACTTTCAGAAGCTCCTCTCTGAAGAGAATTCTGGAATTATAGTTTTCTCTAGCACCCTACTGTTATATGCAAGAAGAGATACAAAATCCAGAAAGAGAAAATTACTTGACTGAGGCCACAGAATAAATGGAAACAGAGGCAGTAGCAGGATCCAGGTCTCCTCGCTGGCTCAGCCCAATGCACAGCCCCCTTGGGCTGGCCTTGGATCAGTGGGTTATTTTTCCACACCATGAAATTAAGCTCAACATCTAGCTTTAGCAAGAGATATTTCTACCCTCCACTTCATGGGTTCTTCCCATTTATCCTCTCCCCAAATCTCCCTCCTCGCATTCAACAACATATTATACTGAAGCTCCTGACACAAATCTCTAGCCTGAAGATCAAAAGCTTCTTCTTGTTGGCACTGGGTTTATCAGAACCAGCTTGAGCTTTTATTATCCTTCATAATACATTGAATATAGACCCTGTGAAATCTACTGCCATCAGACTCAGCAGATAAATTACTTCTTTCCCATACCATCTCTATCATTTGAAGGGTATTATTTTGTGCATTAGAGAAGGTTCTTCAAGGTAGTATGAAGGAAGTAGTTCCTCATCTAGTATGTGGGTCCTGTTGAAGCCATGCTCCGCACATCATCATACAGGTGCCTTTACACCTGCCTCCCCCAGCTCTCTCCTCATGATTTGAGAGCTGATATGCTACAGAAAACTGAAAAACTGACCAGCACAAACCACCCAACCAACTTCTCAACCTCTCTGGTTCAGTTTTTCCCACTCACAAAAGACAAACCTCTTCTTTAGGGGTCAGGATTTTATTTCTACCCACAACAGGTATTTCAATTTCAGTAAGATCTACAAAGGTGTTGTTTCAGTGCAACGAATAAGACAGTTCTCCTATTACTGGAATTTCTTCTCCCTCTCCTTTCTCTTCCCTTCTTTTTTCTTTCTTTCTTTCTTTCTTTCTTTCTTTCTTTCTTTCTTTCTTTCTTTCTCCTTTTTTCTCTTATTTATTTCTCTTGCTCTTTTTTCTTTTTTTTTTAATGTTTATTTATTTATTTATTTATTTTTCAGTATATGAAATTTATTGTCAAATTGGTTTCCATACAACACCCAGTGCTCATCCCAAAAGGTGCCCTCCTCAATACCCATCCCCAACCCTCCCCTCCCTCCCACCCCCCATCAACCCTCAGTTTGTTCTCAGTTTTTAAGAGTCTCTTATGCTTTGGCTCTCTCCCACTCTAGCCTCTTTTTTTTTTTTTTTCCCTTCCCCTCCCCCATGGGTTTCTGTTAAGTTTCTCAGGGTCCACATAACAGTGAAACCATATGGTATCTGTCTTTCTCTGTATGGCTTATTTCACTTAGTATCACACTCTCTGGTTCCATCCACGTTGCTACAAAGGGCCATAGTTCGTTCTTTCTCATTGCCATGTAGTATTCCATTGTGTATATAAACCACAATTTCTTTATCTATTCATCAGTTGATGGACATTTAGGCTCTTTCCATAATTTGGCTATTGTTGAGGGTGCTGCTATAAACATTGGGGTACAAGTGCCCCTATGCATCAGTACTCCTGTATCCCTTGGGTAAATTCCTAGCAGTGCTATTGCTGGGTCATAGGGTAGGTCTATTTTTAATTTTCTGAGGAACCTCCACACTGTTTTCCAGAGTGGCTGCACCAGTTTGCATTCCCACCAACAGTGCAAGAGGGTTCCCGTTTCTCCACATCCTCGCCAGCATCTATAGTCTCCTGATTTGTTCATTTTGGCCACTCTGACTGGTGTGAGGTGATATCTGAGTGTGGTTTTGATTTGTATTTCCCTGATGAGGAGCGACGTTGAGCATCTTTTCATGTGCCTGTTGGCCATCCGGATGTCTTCTTTAGAGAAGTGTCTATTCATGTTTTCTGCCCATTTCTTCACTGGGTTATTTGCTTTTCGGGTGTGGAGTTTGGTGAGCTCTTTATAGATTTTGGATACTAGCCCTTTGTCCGATATGTCATTTCCAAATATCTTTTCCCATTCCGTTGGTTGCCTTTTAATTTTGTTGGTTGTTTCCTTTGCTGTGCAAAAGGTTTTAATCTTCATAAGGTCCCAGTAATTCATTTTTGCTTTTAATTCCCTTGCCTTTGGGGATGTGTCGAGTAAGAGATTGCTACGGCTGAGGTCAGAGAGGTCTTTTCCTGCCTTCTCCTCTAGGGTTTTGATGGTTTCCTGTCTCACATTCAGGTCCTTTATCATTTTGAGTTTATTTTTGTGAATGGTGTGAAAAGTGGTCTAGTTTCAACCTTCTGCATGTTGCTGTCCAGTTCTCCCAGCACCATTTGTTAAAGAGACTGTCTTTTTTCCATTGGATGTTCTTTCCTGCTTTGTCAAAGATTAGTTGGCCATACGTTTGTGGGTCTAGTTCTGGGGTTTCTATTCTATTCCATTGGTCTATGTGTCTGTTTTTGTGCCAATACCATGCTGTCTTGATGATTACAGATTTGTAGTAGAGGCTAAAGTCTGGGATTTGTGATGCCTCCTGCTTTGGTCTTCTTCTTCAAAATTACTTTGGCTATTCAGGGCCTTTTGTGGTTCCATATGAATTTTAGAATTGCTTGTTCTAGTTTCGAGAAGAATGCTGGTGCAATTTTTATCGGGATTGCATTGAATGTGTAGATACCTTTGGGTAGTATTGACATTTTGACAATATTTATTCTTCCAATCCATGAGCAGGGAATGTCTTTCCATTTCTTTATATCTTCTTCAATTACCTTCATAAGCTTTCTATAGTTTTCAGCATACAGATCTTTTACATCTTTGGTTAGGTTTATTCCTAGGTATTTTATGCTTCTTGGTGCAATTGTGAATGGGATCAGTTTCTTTATTTGTCTTTCTGTTGCTTCATTGTTAGTGTATAAGAATGCAGCTGATTTCTGTACATTGATTTTGTATCCAGCAACTTTGCTGAATTCATGTATCAGTTCTAGCAGACTTTTGGTGGAGTCTATAGGATTTTCCATGTATATCATGCCATCTGCAAAAAGCGAAAGCTTGACTTCATCTTTGCCAATTTTGATGCCTTTGATTTCCTTTTGTTGTCTGATTGCTGATGCTAGAACTTCCAACACTATGTTAAACAACAGCGGTGAGAGTGGGCATCCCTGTCGTGTTCCTGATCTCAGGGAAAAAGCTCTCAGTTTTTCCACATTGAGGATGATGTTAGCTGTGGGCTTTTCATAAATGGCTTTGATGATGTTTAAGTATGTTCCTTCTATCCCGACTTTCTCAAGGGTTTTTATTAAGAAAGGGTACTGGGGGCGCCTGGGTGGCGCAGTCGGTTAAGCGTCCGACTTCAACCAGGTCACGATCTCACGGTCTGTGAGTTCGAGCCCCGCGTCGGGCTCTGGGCTGATGGCTCAGAGCCTGGAGCCTGTTTCCGATTCTGTGTCTCCCTCTCTCTCTGCCCCTCGCCCGTTCATGCTCTGTCTCTCTCTGTCCCAAAAATAAATAAACGTTGAAAAAAAAAATTAAAAAAAAAAAAAAAAAGAAAGGGTGCTGAATTTTGTCAAAGGCCTTTTCTGCATCGATTGACAGGATCATATGGTTCTTATCTTTTCTTTTATTAATGTGATGTATCACGTTGATTGATTTGCAAATGTTGAACCAGCCCTGCATCCCAGGAGTGAATCCCACTTGATCATGGTGAATAATTCTTTTTATATGCTGTTGAATTCGATTTGCTAGTATCTTATTGAGAATTTTTGCATCCATATTCATCAGGGATATTGGCCTGTAGTTCTCTTTTTTTTACTGGGTCTCTGTCTGGTTTAGGAATCAAAGTAATACTGGCTTCATAGAATGAGTCTGGAAGTTTTCCTTCCCTTTGTATTTCTTGGAACAGCTTGAGAAGGATAGGTATTATCTCTGCTGTTCTGGTAGAACTCCCCTGGGAAGCCATCTGGTCCTGGACTCTTTTATTTGTTGGGAGATTTTTGATAACCGATTCAATTTCTTCGCTGGTTATGGGTCTGTTCAAGCTTTCTATTTCCTCCTGATTGAGTTTTGGAAGAGTGTGGGTGTTTAGGAATTTGTCCATTTCTTCCAGGTTGTCCAATTTGTTGGCATATAATTTTTCATAGTATTCCCTGATAATTGTTTGTATCTCTGAGGGATTGGTTGTAATAATTCCATTTTCATTCATGATTTTATCTGTTTGAGTCATCTCCCTTTTCTTTTTGAGAAGCCTGGCTAGAGGTTTGTCAATCTTGTTTATTTTTTCAAAAAACCAACTCTTGGTTTCGTTGATCTGCTCTACAGTTTTTTTAGATTCTATATTGTTTATTTCTGCTCTGATCTTTATTATTTCTCTTCTTCTGCTGGGTTTAGGCTGCCTTTGCTGTTCTGCTTCTATTTCCTTTAGGTGTGCTGTTAGATTTTGTATTTGGGATTTTTCTTGTTTCTTGAGATAGGCCTGGATTGCAATGTATTTTCCTCTCAGGACTGCCTTTGCTGCGTCCCAAAGCGTTTGGATTGTTGTATTTTCATTTTCGTTTGTTTCCATATATTTTTTAATTTCTTCTCTAATTGCCTGGTTGACCCACTCATTCGTTAGTAGGGTGTTCTTTCACCTCCATGCTTTTGGAGGTTTTCCAGACTTTTTCCTGTGGTTGATTTCAAGCTTCATAGCATTGTGATCTGAAAGTATGCATGGTATCATTTCAATTCTTGTATACTTATGAAGGGCTGTTTTGTGACCCAGTATATGATCTATCTTGGAGAATGTTCCATGTGCACTCGAGAAGAAAGTATATTCTGTTGCTTTGGGATGCAGAGTTCTAAATATATCTGTCAAGTCCATCTGATCCAATGTGTCATTCAGGGCCCTTGTTTCTTTATTGACCGTGTGTCTAGATGATCTATCCATTTCTGTAAGTGGAGTGTTAAAGTCCCCTGCAATTACCACATTCTTATCAATAAGGTTGCTTATGTTTATGAGTAATTGTTTTATATATTTGGGCGCTCCGGTATTCGGCGCATAGACATTTATAATTGTTAGCTCTTCCTGATGGATAGACCTTGTAATTATTATATAATGCCCTTCTTCATCTCTTGTTACAGCCTTTAATTTAAAGTCTAGTTTGTCTTATATAAGGATGGCTACTCCAGCTTTCTTTTGGCTTCCAGTAGCATGATGAATAGTTCTCCATCCCCTCACTCTGAATCTAAAGGTGTCCTCGGATCTAAAATGAGTCTCTTGTAGACAGCAAATAGATGGGTCTTGTTTTTGTATCCATTCTCATACCCTATGTCTTTTGGTTGGCGCATTTAATCCATTTACATTCAGTATTATTATAGAAAGATACGGGTTTAGAGTCATTGTGATGTCTGTATGTTTTATGCTTGTAGCGATGTCTCTGGTACTTTGTCTCACAGGATCCCCCTTAGGATCTCTTGTAGGGCTGGTTTAGTGGTGACAAATTCCTTCAGTTTTTGTTTGTTTGGGAAGACCTTTATCTCTCCTTCTATTCTAAATGACAGACTTTCTGGATAAAGAATTCTCGGCTGCATAATTTTTCTGTTCAGCACATTAAAGATCTCGTGCCAATCCTTTCTGACCTGCCAAGTTTCAAAAGAGAGATCCGTCACGAGTCTTATAGGTCTCCCTGTATATGTTAGGGCACGTTTACCCCTTGCTGCTTTCAGAATTTTCTCTTTATCCTTGTATTTTGCCATTTTCACTATGATATGTCGTGCAGAAGATCGATTCAAGTTACGTCTGAAGGGAGTTCTCTGTTCTTGCTCTTTTTTCTTAGGTGTATAAATCCTTATATTATTTAAACATTCTTGCTGTTTGGTATCTGGCATGTTACTGCCACATCTGGCCAAAGTACCACAATTTAGTTGACTGATTAATTGGTTGATTGGTTGACTTAGTGGACTTTTCTGAACATGATGCTTGGTTCAGCAATATAAGAATCACAGAATCTCTGGCTGGGTGTGCCAATTCTTAAACTGTAGCTGCCCCATTAGAAGAGCTTTTATAAAATACTGAACAGATTCTGATCTAATTTGGTCTTGGGTCTCAAAGACCTTCTGGGTGACTTATGGGTAAGCAGGTTTAGAATCTCTGGATAGGTCTAAAGGTTACCCAGGCAATCATTGATCTGATGGTTAAATCCCTTCCATTGGGAAATCTAAAATGATAACTCTTCTTGAGACAAAGATGCTCAGTAGTCTAATCTTCCAGACAATCTTCCTGGGTTTACAAACTCGGCACACTGCTACTATAGAGGGAAGCAGCATGTAGTGGTTAGTAGTAGATCAGAACCTCCTCTCAAAAAACTAGCAGTGCTTAGCTGTGGCCCTTCCTAATGTCAGGGGACTATCCTCCCAGGTCAGTGGTTTTCAACCAGGGGAAATTTGTCCCCCAGATGACATGTGACAACATACGGAGACATTTTTGGTTGCTACAACTTGGGGGACTGCTACTGGCATCTAGTGAGTAGCAGTCAGGGATGCGGCCACACATCCCACACTACATAGGACAGCCTCCCACAACAAGGAATTATCCAATACAAAGTGTCAGTAGTGCCAAGGTTGAGAAACCCTTTCCTAGATCCTTGCTCTCAGGTTCTCCCTCCTGCCCCAGAAAACATCATCTTTAAAGGAATCCATCCTAAACCTTTTCCTTCTTTCTGAGACATGATTTCAACAATGTCTTTCAAATCAACATTTAAGTAGTCCCCAAATGAGATAATTCTGCTTTGCTTTTAAAAAATAAAGACTCCTGCCCAACTGTGTATGTCAGAGAGACAGAATAATCCCAGTGCCAACTTTTCCACTTGCTGCTTCCTTTCCCACTTGGCTGCCTTTCTGAAATACAAAATGAGCTGAGCCTCATGACCGAGCAGAGGCCCTGCCTCACCTGCATTGACCAGGTGCGACAGCCAGTGGAGCCAGCCATCGGGACACAGGTCACCCCATGCAATGTCCTGAGGCTCCTCAGTTTATCCGCTGCCAGCCTGCCTAGGTCAGGCTTGCTGCCAAATTGATTAATAAGTGCTGGGCCAACACTTCTAGTAGGTCCTCGACCTGCTGATTTTTCTCCCCAACTTCCTTAGATCATTTCATTATTAAATTAAAGATTGTTGTGATTTAAACTGAACTGTCAGGCAGCCTGGAGACAAACGTGGGGTTTGGTGAAGAAATTGAACCTTGGTGCTGCATTTACTAAATCCAGCCTCAGTTGGGTGCTTTCTCTTTCTCTTAAAGAAGTAATTCAAACCTCCCAGGGCTGGAAGTAAAAGCAGAACCTTCCCCTGCAGTGTCAGGAGCCCACACAGAGAGGCTGGCATGCCAGGAAAGGAAGCCGATTATAAATAGCAGAAAAAGCAGCATCAGTCAAAACTCACTGATGTGCCTGAGAAAAATGTTAAGGGAAACAAACAGCTTCTGAAATAAGAAGCAATGATCTTTTTTTATTTTTTTTTTAATTTAAAGTGCTAAAGAATGAAAACAATATATATACATATAGGTTAAACACACATACACACACATACTGCATACACACAGAGAACCCAACTGATACCCTTTAGGAAATAATGGGTAATTATTAATTGTAAAAGAACAAAATTACAAGTAGTCAGAGCCACACAGAAGAAACAGCTGTCCTTTCTCTGTGTAGTTGGTGCTATTTGTTTAGAAAGTCTATGGTTTCCCCTTCTAAAATAATTTTCCTGTTATGTGTATCTTTTTTCCAGCTTCGATGGAAACCATTTGAGATTCCAAAAACGTCTCAGAAGAAAGTGGACTTTGTGAGTGTAAGTCAACAGCATCCACACCTGCCCTCTGCTCTTTCTTCCCCAGTGAGTGATCCAGCCATCTTCAGGCTGAATGCCAAGTGGAAGCAGACTTAGAGGCAGGCAGCAGAGACAGAACCACCTGCCTCTGTTTTCAGGGCTGGCCGAGCGATGTCTTACTTAGGCACCATATGGCCCCTGACACCAAAGGGCACTGGTAAGCTATTTACAACATCTCTGAATGGCCAGTGGAAATTGAGCATTGACCTACCTGAGGTTTTTTGTTTTTGGCTAGAAAAGGGTTCTTAGCCTTTTTCCCCCCATGGACTCCTTTAATAGTCTGGCAAATCTTGTATTTTTAAATGCATAAAATAAATTCCATAAAATTACAAAGAAGCTGATTATATTGAAATACAATGATTAACATATTAAAATAACAAATTTGGTTTGGTTTATAGTAACATATATGCTTCCTTATTAATGCACTACATCACAAGATCTATGAAAATATCTAATAACTATGGTTGTTAGAAGTATGAACATAAATGATACTCTGGAATAGCCATAATAACTATAATGTGATATAAAGAACCCAAGATTTCTATCAGTGGAAAGGTTACAGGCACTTCTAATATTTCTGTGGGTTTTTGCTTACATTCATATTAATTGAAGCAAATGATACATTTCAGAGATTAGTCAAAATAAATATATAATTTTGTCCCCATCCGAGTTCATGAACTTTCTGAAATGGACCCTTGGGCTAGAATAGCATCAACTCAGGTCGACAACTTTAGTTAATGCAATGCTGGTCACAAGTTCTGCTTGGTAGTTATAAGGGCTGGGAGTATTGGAACACTTGTGCTCAGAGCAAACATTGTAGGGGAGAAGGAAGGGAGCTACAATGAGGAGGGGCTCAAAGAAGCCAGTGGAGGCCTTTGCAGACCAACCTCAGCCAATGGCTTACTTAGGGAGAGTCCAGGTGCCCAGCCATAAGCCAAATTTTCTGGATCATGCAAATTCCTTGTCTATATTCAATGCTCCAAGCTCTGTGTAGACTCATCTAAATAGACCCCAAACTGGCAAACTGAGTTAAAATACAAAAATAAATCCCCCACTGTGGGTGAATTGTGGATATCTGAAGGAGCAGAGCTCCCTCCTTTCAGGCTTCTCATCTGCAGGTTGGGGCTGAGAGTTTTGAGAAGACCCAGGTGTTAAAGTTTCTTGGACTGTGGATTATCAGCAGAGAGGATTACAGTTGGTCAGAATGCTTCCACTTTCCTGTTCTAGAAAAAATAGGGCTGACCCTATGTATAAGCACGGGGCTGCCTACATGGTAAGGTGTATTTGGGGAACACTGATGTGGCAACCTTCCTCCCTAGGCCTCCTAGGTGCCTAGTTTTACCTCCAAAAGAAACTCTCCTCTAGGTTGATCTTAAGCACAAAACTGATAAAATGCCAAGTAAAGTGATCTTAGCCACTGAGACAGTCCAAATCTAGGGCCATGGCTGGCAAATAGGGTGAGCCACCACCTACTAAACATAAACAGTAAATCTCAGGCTCCCCAGAGGCAGGCTGGACCCCAAATGTCTCACTTGTCCCACAGGGCAGACCCTGGTAAAACCTTGCCACATGTCTCTCAGGGACCAGGAGGAGGGCTGGCGTCTTGGACAATACTCACATTCACCCCTCCTTCTCCTGTGGTCTCTCCCAGGGCCTGCACACCTTGTGTGGAGCTGGAGACATAAAGTCTAACAATGGGCTTGCCATCCATATTTTCCTGTGTAACACCTCCATGGGGAACAGGTAAGTGGCTCAGTACTGGGGCAGAACATCCCCATTCCCTAAGAGCTATTGGTGAGAGGGTGAAAGCCAGGTTGTTGTTTTATGTTATTGTTTTTTCCCCAGAGCAACATTGATATACATTAATTAATAAAAATAAGTGAGGGCTTCAAACTTGACTGACTCCTGTAACATAAACAAAAATGTCACATAACAATGTAAATAGAAAACAGACGATGGGCATTGGGAAGGTGGAGTAGTCCAAGAGGCATTTTGACTTTAACCAGGTTTGGGTCAGAATATCTCTAATTTCTTAAAGTTCCCCAGGACTGTTTTTGAGGCCAAAGTCATACTGCATGAGAAGCCATTAAGGGCCACAAGTTGGTGGTAGGTCAGGCTGACAGACTTTGGCTTCAGGTAATAATTGTGCAAACTTAACATTCCTCAATAGAGGAGCTTAAATTTTTGAACCAGAAAAATATATAAATGGCATTCTGCCTTTTCTTGGGGAAGCAGAATCTCATGGCAGTTTTGCACTCTACCTCTGGAACCAGAATGTTACATCCAAACCCAATTCCACTCTTCCTAGCTGAGTAATCTTGGGCAAGTCATTTAAATTCTCTGAGCCATGACAAAGCACTGAAGATGTACCTTTGGGTCCAGCCTCACATCATTCCACCTTCTCTCTTTTCACTTGAGCCACAGTAGTCTTCATACAGTTCTTTCAACCTGCCATGTGTTCTCCTGCCTCACAGCATTTATTTGCATGTGCTGTTGTTTCTGTCTGGAATGTTCTCCCCACTCCCCAAACTCTTGCCTAGATAATTCCTCCAAATCTCAGGTCAAATATCTCTTCTTCAGGGACGCTTTTGCTGACCCCTCCCATTGGAACAGGTTCATTTTTCTTCCATTCTCCTGAACTTGACTTTCATAGTGCCATGACAGTTTATGATGATATTCTATAATTATTTGATTGCTATCTGACTTCCTACTGTAAGCTTCCTGACTGTAAGCTGCATGAGTGCAGAGATTGGGTCATTTTACTCACCAGTTTATACCCAGTACTGAGCCTGGCACATGGTGGGTAGTAAACAATTTTGTGGTGTGAGTTAATTTGTCTGAACATTGTTAAAACTGAAAAATCACAGGAATTATTCTTTATGTTTCAGATGTTTTTACAATTCAGATGGGGACTTCTTGATTGGTAAGTTCTGAAGATTTCACTGTGAACTGGTCCCCAATCACAAGCTACTTTTCTATTTTATACATATTATTTTCCTTTATCCTTCAGTCCGTCTTATGTAGTCCAATCTGCAGACTGAGGTCTAGAGGTCATTGGTGGTCTGGAACAGATTCCTGGTGTACCTCAAAGCCCCTGCTCTATTCCATAGTCTCTCTGCCTTTGCCTATCTCTGCTGGGCCTTTATAACATGGGAGATCTGGCAACTGAAAGGAAATAAAGAGTAATACCAACCTGTGATTAATTTACTAAGATAACTCTATTTGCCTTCAAACCCACTCAATAATATACCATCTGTTATCGATATCTGCAGTTTAAATAGAAATTTTCATGATGCCATCTAAAACAGAATGTCTGTTAGAGATTTCTTTGGTCTGCCAATTCTATTTGATGGTTTCAGTGTTGATATTTTGAAGTCAACATTTTGGTGTAGACATTAGATATGCAAATGCCAGACTCTTGCTGGAACTACCAGAAATGAGTGGTTTTCCATCCTATTTCTGCTGCCCTTTTTGGTCAATACACAAAACTGTGCGTATACAAACTCTTTTCCTGGCAACCAAGAGTAAACAGAGTCAACTTTTTTCTTTCACTTTCTTCTAGGTAGTAAAATTCCTAACCTAAGTTGTCAGAATATCCATTTCCCTCCATGAGACTCAATAAAGCTCTTTTCTTTTGGAATGAAAAATCAAATGCAGCCCTTAAGCCTTTTGCTCTTCATGAAGTGGTCCTCACATGGGAAGAATTGCTCACTGCTGCCCTGTCTTTTTTGTTAGTTCCCCAGAAAGGGAAACTTCTCATTTACACTGAGTTTGGCAAGATGCTTGTGCAGCCCAATGAGATCTGCGTCATTCAGGTTGGTGATGTGTCCCCTCTCCCTTGCCTCTCCCTAATTTGGGAGCAATCAGATGTTGCAGCTGCTGTTATTTCCAACTCTAAAATTTCTTGGTGGATTGTGTCTAAGCAAGGAGAGGGAGTTTTAGTCATGCAGAAGGCTCTTGTGCCGAAGGGTTAGCAGGCTTGGGTGCCTGGTTTGTTTTAAAATAAGACACCATCACAAAGCAAAGAGCATTGTCAATTTGCTTTCCGAAATACTTATATATACTTTAGACAGGGTTCTGTTCACATGGATTGGGGGAGGGGGTGCAGTGAAGATTAATTTCTTAAAAATGTGGCTATATAAGAGCACTGGGATCTCTGAGTCCAATGAGAGATTAGATTAGAATTGGTTTGGGTCATAGATGTGATTAGGAGTTATACTTTTCCTTTTTTGTTTGTCTGTTTTGTTTTAAGTAATTATTTATTTATTTTTAATTTTTTAAAAGTTTTTATTTATTTTTGAGAGAGAAAGAGCATGCGCAAGTGGGGGGAGGGGCAGAGAGAAAGGGTCTAAAGCATCTAAAGTGAGCTTCACGTGGACAGCAGAGTCCGATGCCGGGCTCATACTCAGGAACCATGAGGTCATGGTCTGAGCCGAAGGTAGATGCTTAACTGACTGAGCCACCCAGACGCCCTAAATTTTTCGTTTTAACTCATCTTTGAGCTGGTCACCTCTCAAACATACCTCAACAGACTATAGCTGTACTTTTTGCATGTGGGGCTGGCTGTGGCTCTGGGGCGTCTTCTTTATAGCTACAGGTATGATTTGGGAGTGCTCACCAGTGTCTGCTTCCCATTCCAGAGAGGAATGCGGTTCAGCATAGATGTCTTCGAGGAGACCAGGGGCTACATCCTGGAGGTCTACGGCGTCCACTTTGAGTTGCCTGACCTAGGACCAATTGGTAAATCTTCACTACAAGCTTTTAGGCTCCCTTGAGAGATAGGACAGATAATCTCATGAGAGTGACACACCCTTCTCCCCTCATTATCTCACTCAAATTTCAACTTTCCTCTCCAGACAACTTCTCTAGACCAAGTGTAGTTGAGAAGTTCAGAAACCTATTAGAACTCCCTAAGCAACCCCAAATATTTTTTTCAGACCTCTAAGTTCAGGGATTCAGTGTCATGGCCAACCCAACTGATGAAATAAAATCATTAATTAGTTCATCGGTATATCAATCCATCAGCTAGTCTTGGCTCTTGTGTTGTGCTGAGGGTACTGACAGGAATCTCATCAAGGGTAACACAAGCCTTTTCCCATAAAATACATACATAAAAGTGAACAACCAAAGCCAACATGTTCTAAATCTCTCTCTCTAGAGTAGTATATAGACCGTTGAAGAGCAGACAATGTAAAATAGATTTCTGGCTATACAGTGTATATCCTGAAGGATGTAGAAGTTTGGGTTACTGGGGGGCCAAGTCACCAGGAACAGCTTTACAGAAGACATGAGATTTGATTAATCCTTGACGAAGAGTTGAGGAAAAATAAAAGGAAAGGGAACAGCTTAAGCAAAAACATACATGTGGGAATGAGCTTTGTGAATAGGAGGGAGATCATCTTCTTAAGTCAAGAGGGTGTGTGTAGACAATAAAGTAGAGAAAAGCTATAACAAGGGCTATACTCCTATGGAAAGGGGACACAGGCTGAAGTGCGGATAGTCTACAAACTTCACATTCCTACTCATCACATTCCACAAAATCTACACAGTTAACTCAGAGCTATGAAGGAGCTAGAAACCACAGCCTCTATGAGGCAGATTAAAACTTTCAAAAGTGAATCAAGGTCCCCACCCCCGATTCTTCTGGCAAACTGGAGGCAGAAGATGCAGGAGAGAAGTGAAGGTGGTAGGAGTTGTTCTCAAAACATCTCTTGGAGTGAAAGGAGTGGCTTGGAAAATGGGCCCTTGGTTTCATCTTTGGCAT
This sequence comes from Puma concolor, assembly GCF_028749965.1. Lineage (NCBI taxonomy): Eukaryota > Metazoa > Chordata > Mammalia > Carnivora > Felidae > Puma > Puma concolor. The sequence goes on from NC_141675.1 coordinate 93,380,201, forward strand.
GTTTGCTGAAGGTGGTGGCCACACCTCCCAGTTCTTCCTTTCCTTGTCAACAGCTTTTTTAGAGCAAAACAGGCCAGGCCAGCATGTGCCTTCTGGTCACTCCCCTGGGGAGATCCAAATAGTCAGAGGAAGGTGGGAGGCAGCAGAGAGGCAGCTGGAGCCACGGTGGGCCGTCTGTCATCCTGCTCACCACCCGCTCTTCCCACTTCAGTCTGGCTTCCTGCTGCTCTACAGCCAGCATAGCCTCCAGGTTCCATGGAACACGTACCCTCTGGAAAATATATATAATTTACTAACCAGCTGGGGGCTTATATTTTTTAACCCCAGGAGCTGGAAATGATAAAACACTCCCCAGGTCTCTCCTCTCAGAGTTAAATTATGTTTTTGCACTTATACTTTTTATTTTTGGTCTTTTGATTTATTTTCCTTCTCTGGAGGGAACACTCGCTCCTAAGCAAAGGTAAGCAGGCAAGTCCTGAATACTTTTGTCCTGAGTGGCAGACAGATTTGTCAGGCTGGAGAGCAATTCTGCAGATTGATTCTGAGTTCTGTCTGAGGAGCAGAGGCATGCCTGGGGCAACAGTATGTAACCCTTCCTTTTTGAGATCAAGGACTGTAGATGAGTTCTAGAATCATCATGGTTTTCTTAACAGAGAAGTTCTAGTATTCTACCAGACCTTCCCTTTGCCTCTTTTCTAGCCTCATCCTCTCCCCTCACCTGCAGTGATGCGGTAATGCCTGTAACATGGTTGATAAGCCATACTTACTCTACAACTTTAGGAGGTGATGCTGGTGATGATGATGATGATGATGATGATGATGATGATGATGATTTTCATGATTCTTTTTACTAATCATGTTTCCTAATCTTTTTCCTAATCCTTTACCTTCCTTTTAGGAGGTAAAAGGTAAAAAGGATTCCAATGAGCATTTGGACAATGAAAACAAATTATGGAATGGCTTTTGACATGGAAGAGAGCCCTTTCTCTTTGTGCAACTGTAGGCATCTTTCCTATATGATTTCACAAGTGTCTAAAAGACTTTTGGGTTGCTGTGTTCTAGGAGCTAATGGCCTGGCCAATCCTCGTGATTTTTTGATACCCGTTGCCTGGTATGAAGATCGCCAAGTGCCAGGTGGCTACACTGTGATGAATAAATACCAGGGCAAGCTATTTGCTGCCAAACAGGTAAAGTAAGAGGATGATTGGAAGACAGGAAGGGAATATTAAGCACCTACTGATTGCTAAGGCCAGTGTTAAGTACTCGACATATATTCTTTAATCTTTATAAGTACTTGACATATATTATATTCTTTAATCTTTACCATACCACTAAATAATTACAAATAAGGTACTATTTGTCTCATTTATAGTCATGAAAAGGGAATTACAAATAATTTGCCAAATGCCATAGTAAATGGCAGAACAAGCATTAGTACCTATATCTCTTTGACTCCAAAGGTCATGCTCTTTCTACTCACCAAGCAATAAAAATCCTGGCAATATAGTAGATCTCTATAAATGGTGTATAAAATATAATATACAGGCAGGATAGTTTGTTCTGAAAAGGGAAATGAGTAAAGAAGCAGGTCACCCAATATTTATATTATCAATGGCCACCATATTTCAAATACAAGCCATGACTGATACAAAACAAGTAGAACTCAGTTCATTAGCTTGACTTAGTTTATACCAACAGCCTTGTAAACTCAAAGACAAGCAAAGGCTTATCCCTTATTAGGGATATATTAACAAATAATAACAATATGCAACCTATAATATATCAGATATATTATATTATTACTTAATATATGGAATATATATTAGCAGAAAGTAATCATATAAACAAAGCAATCCAAAGATTTCTTCTGTTTACCATTATCTATTAGCATTATTTTTGCCCATTTGACATATTGCTTATATTTTTCAAGGCATATTATTTTTCTTGGACAGCATCTAGAGGGTATGCTAACCAGCAGAGGCCAACTAGTTTGGCACTTAAAATTAACCCCTGAGAGTTAATTGCCTGCCTTATTGACACATTGTCACCTTCATATTGTCTGGGTCAGGATTTCTCAGAATGTGGTTCAGAGATCATTTGCATCAGAAATTCTGAGGGAGGCTTGTTTAAAATGCAGGTTCTTTGATGTTACTCCAGCCTAGCAAAAATGATAACTTCTGGGAACAGAGTGTGGAAACCTTCAGTCATTTTAAGCATGGTCCCCATATTATTTTTGACATACAGTTGAGAGAGAGCCATCATTCTAGAGGCAGCCAGCAGCTCCATGGATTTCCACTTCCCAAGTGAACTCTGTGCTGGTTATTCCTTGTGTGACCTCCTACATTGATCCATTATCCCTTCTCTGCCACGATCTGTCACCTGAGAGCTTGACCTATATGGGCTCCCTAGGCTTTTGGTTAGGTTCAACCTGTGAGAGGTACTCACAGGAAATTGGAGGGCAGGAGGAAAGACAAGTTGGGGTTTTTCTTCCCCTGCTTCTTCCCTAGTTGGGACTTCATCCTTCCATGATCTCAGCTCCTGTTGGGTAGCCTCGGTGGTGTGCTGAAACCAGTTCATACTGGCATGAAAGAGCTAATATACACATTCTTCCCAGCTTTGTGTTTGTTCAGCAACATCACGTTAGTAGATGAAAAAATGATCATGGTGAGAGTATTTATACCCCAGAAATTAGCAAATTCTATAAAACAGAGCTTTTTAATTTTTTCCAGAGAGGCAGTTGTTAAATATATACCACCACACCACTGAACAGCCCCTTCTTCATGGTTCTAGCTCTTGCTTGAATCCTATAACAGCATTTTCTTCCCATATCCCTCAGGCCTAGGAATGGCAATATCTTCCCACTGTTGCTAGACTCAGAAACCTCACCATCTCTAGTCAGTTCACTTAACTCTAATCATATCTGTCTGAGTAGTCCCTTCAGTAAAGTCTTTAGAACATTCTGAATTGGGTTCCGTTTCCAGAACAGATGCATAACTACAATGGGGACTACCTTCCTGTAACAGAGCACTGATCCTCTCCTACCCCAGGGCAGGCCCAGGAAGCATCACCTTAGGATTGTTCTGGAAACTCAAGTCCTTGAGTCCTAAGGGAACTCTTAGATCCCTTCTCACCCTCCTGCACTTACCAACCCAGGCACTGCATGTACCAGAAGCTCCTCTAGACAGCAATTACCTGGAGAGCAGTCACAGCAAGTGCACCGGGAAACCCAGACGGTGGCCCAGATTGTCTGAGAATTGCTGACATTCGCAGATTCTCACAACTGTGTTAAAAATTGTTGAAAAGGCACTACTTGGAGAATGCATTGTGCTTCTGCTGCACATGTGATCTGAGGCAGCTGCAGCTTATGAACTGGAAAAATAGGGTTAGTGGCTTAGCAAGGGACAGTCTGTAGGCACTTGAAGCAACCACAACATGATTCAGGGTTATACTTCTCCCAAAGGATGGTATTATTAGATTATGTGAACAAAATCAAATCAGGAGAGACAGTGATGCCAAATACAAACTGTGGAATCACAGCTACAAAAGCATTAAGTACTAAGATCACCCTTTCCTGCTTTTTTTGTGTTTGTGTGATCAGGATGTCTCCCCATTTAACGTTGTGGCCTGGCACGGGAACTACACCCCCTACAAGTACAACCTGGAGAACTTCATGGTCATTAATTCAGTGGCCTTTGACCACGCAGTAAGTCTGAACCATGGAGGGGCCTGGAGATAGGGTAGCCCTTGGATGGGAGGGGTCCATAGTAGTCCCCTGACGTTCACAGATTTAACGTTTCCAGTGTCACCCTTGGAAGGCCACGATATAGTCATTCATCATTATGCTGACAGGAATTTGAATCATCTACAGCAAGGCTTTGGTGAAGGAGTAAATAACAAGCTAGTGGGAGAGCCAAGCCTTCCATGTAACACTCACCCTTGAACACAGCCCGGTTCTCACACAGAGGATCACAGCAACCCCAATAGATGGCTAAAAACTTAGTTTCTTCTTGGAAAAGGCTAATATTAGTGATAAAGTGATAAGAAAGGAAAATCTCTGGATTTGGAAAGTTCTCTGTCCTGCTTACAAATGCTGAGTCTGCTTGGTCTAGCTGCCTATTCCAGTGCTTCTACTCCTGGCTGTTTTCAGCAGTGATGGAGCAGACAGCCCTCTTCTAAAGTTCCTCAGAATGTTCAGTGCTTGAATTTAAACCAAAGAAAGTGAACTTGGTCATATTTTTCACTCAATTAGAGGCCCACAAATAGGTCCCTGGTCTACAGGGCAAGCTCCCAAGGCCCCACATTCATGATAAAGTGCTAGCTCTGAGATCCTGGGGGAAAGTTCATTTTGCAGCCTGGTTCATAATAGATTAACTTAACCCACAAGCTGACGGGATAATTAGAGCAGAAGCCAAAGAACCAGAGACAGGAAGATTACTCTGAGCCAGTTCAGTTTATCTCTAGGGGGACAAAACTACCTTTCTGAAGAGCAACAACTCGTAACAAAACCAAAAGGGAAAAGAAAATGAGGCATCAAGACCAAAACAGCATGAAAAAGGACCCTGAGACACTGATAGAGCTTTATTTGAGCCTCACTACCTTTTCTTTAACAGTTTCAGATCATTTCTCATGACAGATGAAGTTTAAAGTCTCACGGCAATAGGGTTGGGTTTTTGGCTTGCCTTTGCATAGTTTCAATCTCTGTGCTGCTGCCACAGTTATTTTTCCAAAATTTTTCCAAAATCCTATTTTATGACTCCTTCAGCACCCCCCACCACCACTACCACCACTAGCAATGCTAAAGGGTAAGGAATAGACAGATCTCAACCATCTTTGAATCCCAGACCCTAGAATGGCATGTGAAAGCAAACATGAACATTGATTTTTTCCAAAATTAGCTGGTGTTAATTCATTTTGCTTCATGCACAGTAAGAGGGGAAAGTCAGATGAGTGATTACTGCACCTTATCGATAAGCCAAAATTCAGGTCTGGTCATTCTACCACTGCATTAGAAAACCTTTTCAGCCTCCCTGTGGTTTAGGATCATCTGAGCTCTGAAGCATGGTATCTGATGTTCTCCACCATCTGGCCCTGGACTCCTTTTTCCAGTATTAACTCTTAGCCCCTCTTCCCTTTGCCAGTGCACCCTGGCAATGCTTTCTTGCCTCTTGACAAAATCTCTGTGCACTTTGATGTATTTCTTGTTTTCTATGCTTCAAATGCCTTTTCCTCTCTTTCCTGCCTCCCTCCTTTTTCTTTCTTTCTCCTTTCATTCCTCAGGACCTTCCTCAAATATCACCTCCTCTTCGAAGCCTCCCCTGATCCTCTCAGTAGGCAGGCACTCTCTATACTCCCTTGGATTTCTACTTATAAAGTGAGATTATCCTTGGCACCTTGCTAGGATTAGTTGTTCATGCACCTGTTTTATGACTCCTTCAGCACCCCCCCCCCCACCACTACCACCACTAGTAATGCTAAAGGGGCAAGGAATAGATAGATCTCAACCATCTTTAAATCCCAGACCCTAGAATGGCATGTGAAAGCAAACATGATCATTGATTTCAATTAAATTGAATCTCAATCTTTCCACTGAAAGATTCTAAAGTTCTTTTAAAATCACAATATTGTTTCCCTCGACACTACCACCGTCCAAACTAGTGATGTAAGTGGTGGATTTTAGACCTGAGAATCAAACAGGGGTAAGAAAGCAATGAGGATGGCATCTGGAATCTCTGCGAGGCCCCCAAAGAGAAGCACATTCTACATTTATACCAAAAGCTAGATACTATTTTATTGCTGTTTCAACCTCACTCTGAGCATCTATTCTGCCAAGAACTCCCTGAAGCACATCCCAGCTCTTCACCCTGACCTGAGGTTGAGAGGCAGACACGACTGGTTCTCAGACCCGCATGGTAATATTTGCATGAAATGGGGGCTCAGCAGGATGAGAAAGCAGTTCCAAGTCTCCTTAGCTGGTATTAATTCATTTTGCTTCATGCACAGCAAGCGGGGAAAGTCAGATGAGTGATTACTGCACCTCATCGATAAGCCCAGAACACTTAGCCTGGCCTGTGTGGTTTGATCAGAATTTAGAGCATCAACTTGGAAACCCCTTCCAGTGTGGGGACACATGTGCCATCGTCCAGCCACCTCCTTTCCATCGTGGGCTCAGTGTCTCCTTGTGCTTTCACAGGACCCATCCATCTTCACAGTATTGACCGCCAAGTCTGTCCGCCCTGGGGTGGCTGTCGCTGATTTTGTCATCTTCCCACCTCGATGGGGGGTTGCCGATAAGACCTTCAGGCCTCCTTATTACCACAGTAAGTCTCTCTTTTCCCAAGCCACATTGGAAACCAAAGAGACAGCAAAGCGGTGAACCTTATTACCCATTGGGAATACCACCAAAGAGTTTCCAGACACCATGCTCTGGCTGGCTTTCAGGATCCTGCCTCCTGAGACCCAGTGCTGCTCCTCAGACTTGTACTGGCTGAAACACCACAGATGGAGATGGCAGTGATGTGTTGACTCTGAGAAGGAAGTAATTAATGCCTACAGCCCAGTTTCCCTGGCCCTGAGAAGAGGCAGAAAGGCTGATAAAGTGTGAAGCAAGACGTTTCTTTACATGTCAGACCCTTCTTTTTAGGGGAGAGAGAATGGTGGGATGTGGTTGGTAACTTTGTTGTTTTTGGAAAGCTCTTGATCTAAGTCTGGTTCGAGAGCCAGGAAATGTGCCTTCTCCAATTATTTTGGTGGGATGAAACAGACTGCCGTTCACACTAGGGAATGGACTCCATTCTGGAAGCAGTTTCTGTGGAGTATTAGTTACCTAGAACAGAACTTACTAAATCTATTATTTTTATTTTATTAATATTATTACTAGCAGCTAACAATTATTAACCATTTTCCATGGCTATACGTTCCTTATAAGAATTAACCCACTTAATCCTCAAAACAGTTGTAAGAGGGAGGTAAAATCATTATTCCCTTTTTTTCAGAAGGTGAAATTGAGGCATAAGGATTAAGTAATTTGGGAAGATTGAGTAACTTGCTCAAGGCCCCACATCTAGTTAAGTGGTCGAGTCAGGGTTTAATTGAATTAAGTGTGTGCCAGAGCACACATACACTCGTTACCAGTAACTGATGTGCCTAGCCCAGTGCCCAACATACGATATGCATCTAATAAACATTTACTTAATTAGTAAATGCATCACCAAGAATGAATAAGGTATTTCATGGCTATATTTAATGAAGTTGGCATTTTTAGTTGTGCAATAGCTAGCTGTAAATCCAACCTAAAGGTCAATGTACAATTCCACTTCTTGGAGATTGCATTTCTGTACATAGAGTTCTGAAAAGACTCTGAGGTACATTTCAGCTAGAATATTCTTTTTTTTTTTTTTCAAGTTTATTTATTTTTGAGAGAGAGAGAGCAAGTGGGGGAGGAACGAACACAGAGAGAGTGAATCCCAAACAGGCTCTGCGCCCTCAGAACAGAGCCCTATATGGAGCTCTAACCCACAAACCATGAGATCATGACCTGAGTCGAAGTCAAGAATCAGGTGCCTGAACGACAGCCATCCAGGCACTCCACAGCTGGAACATTCTTAAAAATAAATCCCTTTCCTTAGTCAACGTCAGGGCTTTCTGTCTATATAAGGTTCCTCCCTATATGTACCAGCTCCCAGGTGCCCCAGCTCAACAAGATATAACAGTGCACTGAATGGGTAATTTAGGCATTTATAAAAGGTGGAGAAGTAGGGCCCTAAGGATGGAAGAAAGCCATTTTATGGTCTAATTCCAGCACCACATTTTTCAGGTGACATCATTATGGTGGAGAAAAGGATACAATCAGTTACCACCACAAAGATACTACTTTGTCAATAGAGTCAAAATAAACTATCATCTTTTCTGAAGAGTATCAAGCCCATCATAGGCCCTGACTGTTCTGGAAATCAATCCCCTAGAAGACCTGCTGTCCAGGAGAACTGCTTTAGCTTAGCCTGTACCTCACATGCTAGCCCTTGATAATTCACTATTTCACAGATTTCTTGTTTTGAGGCTGCTATGTACCTCTATGTACCTGATATGGTAGTTTTCAAATTTTCATATATGTCAGTGTCACCTGGAAGGCTTGTTAAAACAGATTCTTGGGCCCCACCTTCAGAATTTCTGTTTTAACAAGGTCCAGGGTGGGGCCTGAGAATTTGCCTTTGTAACAGGTCCCCATGTGATGCTCATGCTGCTGTTCCAGGAACCACACTTTGAGAATATTAGGGAGATAAAAATCACTTAGAATGACTCTTAAAAAAATGTGTCCCCAGCACCCACTCTTGGAGAGTATAATTAGTTGGTTCTGAGGTAGAACCTCAGAATCTGCATTTTGAATTAGCAAGGCAGCAAGACCTTCTGATGCGGAAGGTCTACAGGCCACATGTTGAGAAACACTGGCCTGTGGCTTACCTCCCTACCCAGAGAGAAGGATAATAGAACTGTCTAACTTAGACAAGTTTGCTGTTGTGCTACAGCTCTCCAGCCACTCCTAGACTTGAGCTTGTAGTTCAGCCTGCCTGAAACAAATGACCTTGTGAAATGCCTCTTATAATTTTTTAAAAGTCTCTCAAGTACATTTGGCCAGGATAGATAACAGAAAGGTATGGTTGCCTGATTTAGTTGGAAAAAATACAGAACCCCAAGTTAGAAATTATTTTTTCCAGATATATTAAAACTATTGCTTTAGCAATATTATCAAAATCTTTGCTACTTTGATGTGACTTTATAGAAGTGAAGAATTATTTCTGTAGAAATATTGCCTCCAGTCATCTTAATGTACTTTAGTCAACTGGATTCAGCATTAATCAGAGAGGCAAGGTCTACCCTCCCCCTGCCCTTTGAAATATAGAAAATGATATAGAAATGTCATCACCAAAGTCATTGCTACCTAAATTCATATTCAGATCAAAGTTGAATTCTGTATTGCTCTCTTCTTAAAATTAAGCCATGAAGGTGACTCTGAGGACACATACTAGATTGAGGAGTGTGACAGCACACTTAAGTCATGAGCAGACCTGCTTTTAAAATATAGACACTTTATGCTTACAGTTGCTTCTTTTCCTCTATTTCTGCTTCATGGAATAATGAGTAGAGCTATGATTCGGGTCTTACCTTTTCTACGTGTGCCTGCAGCAGAATTTTGTTTCCTAGGCAGGATAAAAATGACTGCCTAGTCAATGACAGAAATATTCTGGCACTTGATTATACTTCACATGTAAGGAACTTATCATGCCAATGTCCAGCTTTGCAAGGGTTGCCAATGTCATAGCTCTCTGCTCTGCTCATGATTTTCACTCTCGGCACTGTCACAGAAGGGACTATGAAAGTAACTTTAAAGGGGCTATTTCTTACTCAATCACAGAACTTAGCAGAGTGTTCAATTACATCTGTGGGATGGATGGATCGGTAGACAGATGGGGTGGAGAATGGACAGATGGATGGGTAGATGGGTGAATGGATAGAAAGACACTTGCTCAGGTGTTGTATTTCTTTAATTCTTGCTCTAAATATGTTGCTGTTCCAATAGAGGTTTATTTCAATAGAAACATGATTGAAATAGTAGGCACATGGTGATTTTTTTTGTCAATTTTTTTCACTCCAGAAAGCACAAAACCAACATACTTATATTAAAGCAAATTTCCATTTAATATGAGAGAACTATCTAACACCCAGAGCTTTTCAATAATATGGTAGACTGCTTTGTTGAGTAGAAAGCTTCCATTCACAGGAGGCATGCAGGCAGACCCAAGAAGTAATGCCAGGAATGACATAGAATATTCTTCTCTACTGAGTAGAAGTAGTGATCCTTTCCAATTTAAAAATTTTAGGATTCTATAAAGAGAATATCAATGGAAATAGAAAGAAAAGAATGAATCTCAGAGGCATTTTGGAAAGTGGAAAATAAGATGGTAGATTCAGCTACAGAAGATAGTATTTGTTAGACTATATAGCATTTATGGACTGTTTTTTACAGATACTAAGATCCTTTCACATGGATTATCATTTGATAATAGACTCCAAGTCCAGCGTTCTTTCCATTATATGACCCTTCCATCAACACACACACACACACACACACACACACACACACACACACACTCTCTCCATCTCAGTTTTCTGGATTGGGAATCAGAAATACGGTGATACCATGTACTACTGTGGGGCTATTTGGAGGAGGATTAGATAAGATGTGGGAAAAAAGATCATTTTAATATGGGGCTTATAAGCCTAGATGACAGAGTACATCTATTCTTTATTATTACTTTCATTTTAATTATTATTAAAATCATCTGGCTATGACTTTCTTTAGATTCAACATCATTTGTTTCAGGCAATGGAACTTAAGACCTCTGACAATCCACATGGCCATCAGGTAGAGTTTTGCCTACCAAGGGTTCCACATTAATGAATGTTTTGTGGGTTCCTCCCGCCTCTGTATTCTTTAGTAATCCTAAAAATGTATCATATTCTCCTATCTTCTTGGCAGTGCACAGAAAAAATGCTTGGGAGGTCTTAGTATTTTACAGGTTTTGCCTTAGATAATTAAAATAATATTATTTCAGGGGTGCCTGGGTGGCTCAGTTGGTTAAGCATCCAACTTCAGCTCAGGTTACGATCCCATGGTCCATAGGTTCAAGCCCTGCATCGGGCTCTGTGCTGACAGCTCAGAACCTGGAGCCTGCTTCAGATTCTGTGTCTCCCTTGCCCATGCTCTGTCTCTCTCTCTCAAAAATGAATAAACATTAAAATAATACTATTTCAACCCTCCTAGGGAACTGCATGAGTGAATTCATGGGACTTATCAAAGGTCACTATGAGGCAAAGCAAGGTGGATTCCTGCCAGGGGGAGGCAGCCTGCACAGCTCAATGACCCCCCACGGGCCTGATGCTGACTGCTTTGAGAAGGCCAGCAAAGCCAAGCTGGCACCCGAGAGGATTGCTGATGGCACCATGGTAAGCAAGTTAAATGCCAGGCTCTGGCAGCCTTGGGGGTCCCCAACCTTGTTGAGAGGAGTAGCTGCTTTTGTATTTCTCCAACGTCAGAGAGAAGGAGTCAGGAGAGGAGAGTGTGTGTCTCTCTGTGTGTATATGCCCGTGTGTGTATGTACACACCCCTAAATGTATACTAGACTTCTGATGTGGTAGGGTAGAAAGATATTCGGACTTGGTCAGACCTGGGATCAAATCCTAGCTCTCTGGGGACACCCGAGTGGCTTAGTAGGTTAAATGTCCAAATCTTGATTTTGGCTCAGGTCACAATCTCACAGTTCATGAATTCAAGTCCCACACTGGGCTCTGCACTGATAGTGCAGAGCCTGCTTGGGATTCAGTCTCCCTCTCTCTCTGCCCCTCCCCTGATTGCTCTCTATCTCTCTCTCAAAATAAATAAAAATAAGCTTAAAAAAAAAATCCTAGCTCTTAGTTCCTACAAACCCTGAATAAGTTACTTAACTTCTCTGTGCTTCATTTCCCCCCATCTGTAGAATGGGTGTGGTATTCATCCCAGCAGGTGGCTGTATTTAACCTTGCGGACTGTCTAGCACTGTTCAAATATAAAGGAATATTATTAATACTATGTAATAGGTCTTCTCTTATCTGTATGCAGCCCAGAGTATATATGCTGTGTCTCAGAATCATCTCCTGCTTTTTGAGGTAATCCTCTAGGGCCACAGTACCCAGGGATGCAGGATGTCACCTTCAGTGGAATTCTCAAGCCAAGGAGGATCAGAAAGCCTTTGCCTCACTATAGTCAGGGCTTGTGAGAAGCAGTTCTCAGCTGTTTTCTCATTTTCTTTTGCTCTCCTTTGGCATGGGATGAAATTGATGGGATTTAAAATCTGTTTTGCGTTCTTCCTGTGTCAAGCTATAAACATTGAGGCTGAACACAATTGCAGTTGACTGCGGTACTTAGTTTTACTTTATTTTTGCATTCTTGGAGGTGGAGTTTATGGACCACAAGGAGTAATTTTATGTTAAGTCATATGCAAATTTGCTTTACATTTTTAAACAAATGGCTTCAATGCTACCTGACTTTAAAATCAATAGCACAGGCCTTCCTGACTCCATGCCCAGCTTGCAAACAGACAGCATTATCTGTCTCTCTGTCCAATGCAGTTTGCATTGAACAGTTCCAGGACCAGAGCTGATAGAGCTGATCTGCAAGGGGAGGGTGCAGAGTCCCATCTGCTTGACCTTGGCTCTCTTTCCCTTTCCAAGGGCCTTTGCAAAATTTCTATGGAACTCTACATCTCTTTGAGATGTGGTTTGACAATCTCAATTAAGATATTGCTTCCAGGGGTGCCTGGGTGGCTCAGTCAGTTGGGCGTCTCTGACTCTTGATTTCAGCTCAGGTCATGATCTCAGGGTTGTGAGATTGAGCCCCATCTTGGGCTATGCACTGAGTGTGGAGCCTGCTTGAGATTCTTTCTCTCTCCCTCTTCCCCTCCCTGATCTCTCAAAAGATAAAAATAAAATAAAAAATAAAAAAATAAGCCAAGGGCTCTTTGAGGTACATGGGCTACCCCACACTTGCCACTCAGTAACCTTTGGTGCCCAACTTGGCTTTGGATGTCAGTGTTATCAGGGAGCACTGTTCTACATCAATGAGGCAAGGACAGAGCTGTTTTTATGAGGAACAAGACTCTGGGAAATGCATAGGGCCTGGAGCACTAGCCAGAAAGAACTCTCCTATGTAAGGGATTAAGGGCAGGGGAGGCCTTGAGTAGCCAGACAGCCCAGACTACCTGGCAGGGGAGGGTCCGGCACTTTACTTAGACCTAACTTTGGGTCTCCATCACCATTTTCCATTATATAATTGGGACCCAGGCCTATCTATACACCTCATCCTTATTCCAGTTTGGAATAAATGAACTTTGTATAATACCATCTTCATAACTCAGCTGGGATGGGGTTTTGTTACTCTGTTCAGACAGCAAGCTTCTTAAGAAGCAGGCAGCAAAGAGGCAACACCAGACAAGAACGACCGTAATAACAACCCTTATATCTGAATAGGGCTTTATAATGTGCACGGTGGTTCCACACAATCTGATACGGTCCTCATATCAAGCCTGTGGTGAGAAGTCAGGCAGGGACAATCATCTCCCTGAAGCTAATGTATATTAGATACCAAACATTAACATGGGTTCTCTGGGTTGTGACCCAACTTTTATCTTCCTTTCGTCCATCTATATTTTTAAAATTTCCAATAATGTGAACACATAAGAATTGTAGGGTTGTATTTTGTTTTTGTTTTATCTTTAAAAGCCACAATGGTAGGAAAATCAGCAATTGGTGAAGCTACAATGTCTAAGCTGCACAGAGCACTTGCATATTCTTTCTGTTGGGGACAAAAACCTCCTGAACACAGAGGGACATCAACCATTCAGTCTTCTGGGATAGGTTTTTTAAAAGTACTACAGCCAGTCCTACCTCCTCCTTTCTCCTCCTCCTCCTCCTCCTCCACCTCTTCTTCTTCCTCCACCTCTTCCTCCTCACTCTCTCTTTACCTCCTTCTCCTTTTCCCAGGCCATCTCCTGGTCAGAGTCCTTAAGAACAAAACTCAAATCTCAGCTCTGCCACCTCTTGTTACTATCGCTTAAGACAAGCCACTTCCAGCTTTGAGCCAGTTTCCTCCTCTGCAAAAATGGGGGTTATGGCCTCCCCACAGGGACTTAGCCACAGTAAGTGATGGCTCCTAAGAAGATGAATATTCCTAAAACTCTTCCACCTCTGCCCTTGGATCTAGCATATTTAGCTCCATAATGCTGCAAGGACAATGTGATGCTTACATGCCCAATTCCATTGTATAGAATGAAACTTGGAGCTCGGAGAAGGTAAGGGCCTTGCACCAGGTATCACTCGCCTAGAAGTGGTAGGGCTGGAGCCAGAACCCAAGGTGTGAGCCTGTTGTCCTCACCCTGCTAGCACACATGATTCATTATTCAAAGATTCTGCCTACCTACATCTTTTCTCTTGACATCTAATCAAATGTATTTTATTATCCACCTCACTTCTTTTTTGTCCCCTCCCCCATTTCCTACAGGCATTTATGTTTGAGTCTTCTCTAAGTATGGCCGTCACCAAGTGGGGGCTCAAGACCTCTAATTGTTTGGATGAGAATTACTACAAGTGCTGGGAACCTCTCAAGAGCCACTTCACTCCCAATTCCAGGAACCCAGCAGGACCTAACTGAGACTGAAGCAGTGCTATCATAATTGAGAATGGATTTGTGTGGTTTTGTTTAGAATATCATGCCTTCTGGCAGTATGGGGGAGGGGGGTCGGTTAAAATGAGAACTCACTTTTTCACAGGCAAATAACTCAGACATTTGTAGAAATGTTTTTGGAAAGTTCTATGTCAGCTTAATTCCTCAATAAATACTTGACTGGTATTCTGTAGAAGTAGCAATTGGTCATAATCAGGTCGTGATGAGACATACCTATAGTGGCCAGGGCTGGGGGCAGTCCATGAGATTGGCTCAAGATCAAGAGTCTTTTCACATGAGTTTGCCTGGATACCCTTATTCCAGGAGCGCAAATCCAGGGTGTTTACCACAGACCACAAGGAAGGACAGGCCAACATAGGGACCATGAACTGAGGCTGAAGCCAAGGCCAAGGTCCCAGGCATAGGGAAGCACAGGGGGTCAGCAGAGCTCCAAACATCCAGTGTCTTCCTAAAACAGATGGGCAGCCAGAACAGCAGGCTAATTATGATAGTCATGTAGCAGCCAGTATAGTTGGTTGTGGACAAGAAGCCCAGCCACCAAGAGTGAGCATCATTCAGTGAGGAGACCAGCAGTCCTGTTTTTTCCACTGAAAACCCCGTATCTCATGAAACCCTCAGGCCCGGTCAAACCAGAGTGGTTAGCCCCCCTACTATTCATTCATTGATCATACCACTTGAGAGCCATTCAATGAGTCCTTGCTACGTGTCATCTACAGAGTAAGTCCCTGGGGGTGAGTGATTGAGAAGGAAGAAGTCATCTCTCCCCTTAGCGAGCTCACAGTCTGGGGACACCAGAACCAAAGAAGATCAAGGTCCCAGCACAGAACCACAGCAAAAATGAGGCAGTGAGGTATATAAACACTATGCCCAACAGCTCCCTTCCTGTGGCCGGCATCCCTCCCAAGGACTGGGCTGTCCAAGGCTCTGGGGTGAGCTGATTAGGTTCTCTTGGAGAGAGAAAACAGGCAAATCAGAACAGAAAAGAATGGCAAGTGTATTTTTCACCACTCTAGTTCTATAGTTTTAGCACATTCTCTCCTCTGTGTTGCCCAAGTATCAATTTTGATATGCTGCTACTAAGTTTTTGTTTAACAACAGGTTGTGAGAGTCAGCTATGTACCAGGGCCCAGGAACCAGGGCTGCCAAATAAAACAAAAGATGCCCAGGTAAATTTGAATTTCAGATAAACCCTGAATAATTTTTAGTACAAGAGTGGACATGGAAACCTGTCTTTTTTTTAAGTTTATTTATTTATTGAGAGAGAGAGAAAGGGAGAGAATGAGCCTGGGAAGGGCAGAGAGAGACAAAGAGAGAGAATCTCAAGGAGGCTCCAGGCTGTCAGTGCGGAGCCCAATGCAGGGCTCAATCCCACAAATCATAAGATCATGACTTGAGCTGAAATCAAGAGTTGGATGCTTAACTGACTGAGCCACCCAGGTGCCCCAGAAACCTGTATTTTTATTTGATAAATCTGGCAACTCTATGAGGGATACGGTGGTCCAAGAGATACATATGGTTCTCGCCCTGACAGAGGTTACATTCTAAGAGGGAGACTGATGGAATAAACAAACAAAATAATTATAAATTGTGAAACATGCCAAAACAAAACTAACAGGAACTGAGATAGGAATAGCAGATGGGGAGGGGAGATCATTCTTTAAAAGAGATCTTCAGTGAAGAAATGACAGCCAAACCTAAAAGATAGGAAGAAGCAAATCATTGGAAGGGTAGGGTTGGGCTGGGGTGTGGTAGAGGGGAGGAGCATTCCGAAATAAAAGCCTGGTGGGTCCAAGGAACTAAAAGAAAAGCTAGTGTGGGGAGCCCAGGAGCAGACCATTGCAATAGTCCAGGCAAAAGACAGCACTGTCCTGGACTAATGAGGTGGCAGCAGAGACCGAAGTGGATAAATTCCTGAGTGCTTTGGAGTAGACCTGAAAGACGGTGCTAGGGATCTGTATGCAAGGGGTGAGGGAAGGAGGAGTTGAGGACAGGGCCAAGATGATGGGTAGGCTTCTGGCAGTGATATCTCATGGTCTCAAACAGTAAGGTGGGTATCTTTGAGGGTGACAGAGGTCAGTGTGCCTTCCTGATGTTCCTTGTCTTTATATTAGACATTTTTATTAAAAATTAAACATTGTTAATTAGCAAAGCAGTTAATAGCTTTAAATAAATTTTTGAAACTGACCACTATGGCAGAAGTTGCTAGTGGCCCACCTATATCCCACCTGCAAGAACCATCCAGTGCTGACCAGCCGCTTCTAGTTGCCTGCACCACACTGGCAACTCTGCCCGAGGACCAAACCAAAACCCAAAAAAACTGCTGGAATTGTGTGGCCCTAAGCACAGCCATCAACCAGTGACAAATGGGAATTCATGGATAAACACGCCAGCTCTCTTGGCCCACACCTCTGAGGCTTGTGCTCAGCCCTGGCCCTTGCCAACTTCCAGAAGAATTAAGCTCCACTGCCCATGGTGGCAAAGCCCAATAATGTACTTCTTATTAGCTTCCCTCCCCTCCTTTCCCCACTGTCCTGTGGTGCTTCCTGAGCTCTTCTCTCAGATGACCCAAACTAAGACAACCACTCAAATAGTTTATTCCCAAACTCCAGTCTTTCCAGAACGAGCTCTTCTAACTCTGCTTTTAACCATGAACCCAGACTCTCATCTATTTCTGTTCACTCCATCACCAGTTTGGTGGCCAAGCCTCCCTAGAGCTGAAGAAACGTTCAGCATTTACATCCATCCAGTCCGAGCCCTTGTGCTTTATCTCCTCCACTTTATCTTGCTGGCAGCAACTCCTCAGCAAGAGACAATATTTCCCCCAGGCCAGGCTGTTCATGCTAATTAAAAAAAGATTTAGTTTCCTTCTGTTGTGCTTCAGATCAGCTAGAAAGATCTGTATCCTTTCCTTAACTCCCTATTCTCAAAAACACCTTCCTCTACCACACTCCTGAAGAAATATACCATCTCTTTACTGAGAAATAAAAATTCTTTAAAAAAAAAAAAAAAAAAAAGCACCCTGATTAGTTCTCCTCAAATCGCAGGAAGGTTTTCTGACTGATCCCCTTGGCATTATTATATATTTTCCTGTCTGAGAGGGTGAAATAGAAGCCAACCTTCCCCCTTTTTTTTTTTTTTCTTTTGGAGAAACTTCTCTCACAGAAGTCTCCACAGTAGCTTGGACAACAGCAATGGCTCCAGACCAGTGATTCTCAGTAGGGTTTTGTCTCCTCCAAGACATCTGACAAAGTCTAGAGACATTTTTGATTGTCACAACTAAGGAAAGTGCTACTGGCATCTAGCAGATAAAGGTTAGGGACATTGCTAAACATTCTGTAGTGCACATGACAGGCTCCCGGAACAAAGAATTAGCCAGGGCTGAATGTCAATGGTGCCAAGGTAGAGAAATCGTGCTGTAGCCACAGTGTTCCTCAACTTCAGCTGTATACTGGATCTCCTGGCAGCTTCCAAAACTCCAAGTGCCTGGAGTATACTGCAGATCAACTAAGTTGGGAATAGTGAGGATAGAGCGCCAATGAATTTTGTTAAGTTATTTTTTGTTTTAAGTTTTTTATTTTCATTCCGATAAAGTTAACATACAGTGTTATATTAGTTTCAGGTATATGACAAAGTGATTCAACAATTCTATACATTACTCAGTGCTCATCATGATAAATGTGCTCTTACTCCCCCCACCCCATCACCTATTTCACCTCCTTCCCCCTGGTAACCATCAGTTTGTTCTCTATAGTTAAGAGTCTGTTTTTGAATTTGTCTTTTTAATTTTTTTATTTGTTCATTTGTTTGGTTTCTTAAATTCCACATAGGAGTGAAATCTTATGGGATTTGCCTTTCTCTGACTGACTTACTTCACTTAGCATTATACTCTCTAGCTCCCTCCATGTCATTGCAAATGGGAAGACTTCATTCCTTTTTATGGCTGAATAATATTTCATTTTGTATATACACTACATCTTCTTTATGCATTCATCTATCATTGGACACTAGGACTGCTTCTATATCTTGGCTATTGTAAATAATGCTGCAATAAACATAGGGGTGCATATATCCTTTCAAATTAGTGTTTTCTTATTTTTTAGGTAAATACCTAGTAGTGCAATTACTGGATCGTAGGGTAGTTCTATTTCTAACTTTCTGAGGAGGCTACATATTGTTTTCCACACTGGTTGTACCAGTTTACATTCTCATCAACAGTGTACCAGGGTTCCTTTTTCTCTACAGCCTCACCAACACTTGTTTCTTGTGTTGCTGATTTTAGCCATTCTGACAGGCGTGAGGTGATATCTCATATTTGTATTTCCCTGATGATAAGTGATGTTGAGCATCTTTTCATGTGTCTATTGGCTATCTGGATATCTTATTTGGAGAGATGACTGTTCATGTCTTCTGTCCATTTCTTAATTGGATTATTTGTTTTTTGGGTGTTGACCTGTATTGGTTCTTTATATATTTTGGATACTAACCTTTTATCAGATAAGACATTTGCAAATATCTTCTCCCATTCCATAGGTCGTCTTTTTTTTTTTTTTTAAGTGATTTTTTTTGTTGTTGTTTATTTCTTTTTGAGAGATAGAGTGAGAGGAGAATCCCCAGCAGGCTCTGTGCTGTCAGCACAGATTCTGACATGGGGTTCGATCCAACAAACCATGAGAAAATGACCTGAGCCAAAATCAAGAGTCAGCTGAGCCACCCAAACACCCCTCCGTAGGCTGCCTTAATTTTGTTGGTTGTTTCCTTTGCTGTGCAGAAGATTTTTTATTTTGATGTAGTCCCAATAGTTCATTTTTGCTTTTGTTTCCCTTGCCTCAGGAGACATTTCTAGAAAAATGGTGCTATAGCTGATGTCAAAGAAATTACTGCCTGTGCTCTCTTCTAGGATTTTTATGGTTTCAGGTCTCACATTTAGGTCCTTAATCCATTTTGAGTTTATATTTGTGCATGGTATAAGAAAGTGGTCCAGTTTCATTCTTTGGCATGTCCAATTTGTTGACAATGTCCAGCACCATTTGTTGAAGGGATTGTCTTTTTCCCATTGTATATTCTTACCCCAAATGAGAATTTTTTTTTAAACTCCTCAAGCAATTCCAATGCACAGGCAAGGCTAAGGACCACTGTTTTGGAAACTACCTTAAGATTAGTATCTAAAACACCTTCTGGGGGCGCTTGGGTGGCTTGGTCGGTTAAGCGTCCGAGTTCGGCTCAGGTCATGATCTCACGGTCCGTGAGTTCGAGCCCCACGTCGGGCTCTGTGCTGACCGCTCAGAGCCTGCAGCCTGTTTCAGATTCTGTGTCTCCCTCTCTCTCTGCCCCTCCCCTGTTCATGCTCTGTCTCTCTCTGTCTCAAAAATAAACGTTAAAAAAAAAAATTAAAAAAAATAAAACACCTTCTGTTTCCAACCTTAGATCCTGGTCTGAATCAGGGCTTCCTAGATTGAAAGGAAGAGAAGAATTAAGGTGAAAAATATCCCTAAATCTCCCAGTAAACAGAATAAGTCTTTGTGTCTGCTGATGTTTGTGCCACCTGCTGCCTGTCAGGCTTCCTGTGGAACCATACCTTGGGCCACTCGACTGACCAACCCTTAAACTTAGACTGCCATACCCCCACACCATCCCTTGTCATCGTCCCTGTTGCCTAACAGCAGTTAGAGGCCCTATTCCAGGGGGAGGAATGAGTAGGGAAAGGGTTACATTAGAAAAGGAGATAAGGGAACTTCAGGGAGGCAGGATGCAGCTACAAGTGCACGACTGAAGAAGAGGCAGTGGCAGTGGAGTTTGGGGAATAAAGAGGATAAGATAAATGTGTTCCAGACCTGACTGGGCTAGGTGCCATGTGTGGATTCTCACAGACTTTCTGATAAGGTCCCAATAAAAAGCCAGGGACAGAAATCCCCAGCGGCAACCCAGTTGGGAGCCCTCTCACTCTTGAGAGCTTTACACTTTCTCTCAATAAATTCTATTACTTTGCTCAAAAAAAAGGCGGGGGGAGGGCATGGGCTATGTTGGAGGTATTACCCAGGAAGGAAAGGAGCCTTCAAATGCAGTGGTGAGAAGGGCCACTGACTCCCTCCAGAAAGAGTGAAATTTGGTACCCAGGTGGGACACAGGAAGAGTGTGGGAAAGAGAGGAGTTAGGAAACCTAAGGCCTAGATGTAAATTCTTTATAAGTTAGAAGTTAATGTGTAGTTTCTGTACCAGAGTGACAAAAAAGTTATCACTATGGATTTGAAAGAAGTTCTGTCTTGGAAAGATATCTTACTAATGGGGCGCCTGGGTGGCGCAGTCGGTTAAGCGTCCGACTTCAGCCAGGTCACGATCTCGCGGTCCGTGAGTTCGAGCCCCGCGTCAGGCTCTGGGCTGATGGCTCAGAGCCTGGAGCCTGTTTCCGATTCTGTGTCTCCCTCTCTCTCTGCCCCTCCCCCGTTCATGCTCTGTCTCTCTCTGTCCCAAAAATAAATAAACATTGAAAAAAAAAAATTAAAAAAAAAAAAAGATATCTTACTACTACTACTAAAAAAAAAAAAAAAAAAGGCTTGAGTGCTGACCTTTAAAGTTCTTCATTACATTTACTGATCAACTAGCCTTCAATTTCATATAACCAACTTTATATAATTGCATCAAAAATCTGAGGCATGCCAGTGTAGTGCATAGTTAAGAGAACAGATGCTAGAAAAAGACTGGGTTCAAATCCAGGCTCTACCACTTATGAGCTGTGTGATCCTGACCAAGTTACTTAACTTCTCTGAGCTGCTGTTTTTCCTCGACTGTAAAATGTAGATACTTCTTCATAAGGAATCCAAGACTCTGGACTCAAGACTGTGCTGAATAAGTTTGAGCAAGTGACTTAACCTCTCTAAGCCTTCCCTTCCTCATTTGAATGAAGGAAATTACCTGTTTCACAAGGATTTCGTGGGGGTGAAATAAAACCATGCACTGAAGGCACCCACACTAATCTTGGCGCACGGTGAGCATAAGGAAATATTAGCAATTATTATTGTTAGTGGCTATTGTTGCTACTGTGACTCAGTGAATACTTATTCATTCCTGCCTCAATGAGGCTGTTGTGCCACGTACTGCAGGTGACACTGGAATGAGTAAGCCAAGGTCCTTGTCACTAAATAAACAAGCATATAGCTGATGATTCTAATGCAGTAAGTAACAGAAGCCCAAAGTGTAGAAAATTTAGAAGTACCACCTCCTTTTTGACATCTTCTAGGTTTTGAAACATGAAAACCTTATTAAAGCTCAATTTAAGATCTCAACAGTGCATATTAATAGCTCAATTAAAGTGAAAGTTAAGACAGAATCTACACTTTGATGTAAGTAGTTTGCATATGACTAGCTACAGAGCTTTTCCTGGAGGAATCTTAACTAATCATGTAGGCCTTTGGGACTCTAATTAACCTATTCTCAGTTTTTTTTAATGTAAAATGATAGGGCGCCTGGCTGCCTCAGAAAAGCATGGACTCTAGATCTCAGGGTTGTGAGTTTGAGCCCCACGTTGCATGGAGACGTTACTTACTTACAAATAAATAAACAAATTTAACAAATAAATAAATCTGAAATGATATCAGAAACTTTGACACAACTCACCACAGCACTATCAACAGTGATACCTTGTAAAAACCAAATGTATGCAATTCTATACATTCCCTGGAAAAGAAATTTAACAGATGGGGCAGTTTTGCTCATTCACAAGCATTTACTACCTTTATTTTGGATCCTATGAATAAAATTAAAACCTGAAGGACAGGTGTACTTTATGATATGACTTCTCTTAATAAAAAGACATGGTATCAATTAAGAGTGCATTCAACTGTAAGAAAAAAAAACCTGCAAAACTGAAAATCTAGCATTAGCTTAACAACTAGGACTTTATCGTATAAAAGAAGTCTGAGGTTGGCAGGTCAGGACATGAAGTGATCCTAGACCCAAGTTCATTCTGCTTTTCCGCTCCACTATTTTTGGCAAATTGTTTTATCTTCATTCCATTTCTAGGCCTCATATCCATGTTAGTGGCCAGAGGAAAAGAAGAAAGCAAAAGGGGGAAGGAACAGAAAGGATTTCTCCTTGGGAAATTCCTTTTTATTTGGGAAAGGAAGCCCTCCCCTGCAGATCCTCCTTATGTCT
Organism: Puma concolor; assembly: GCF_028749965.1. Taxonomy (NCBI): domain Eukaryota; kingdom Metazoa; phylum Chordata; class Mammalia; order Carnivora; family Felidae; genus Puma; species Puma concolor. The sequence continues at coordinate 93,402,621 of NC_141675.1, forward strand.
TATGCACAGAACTGGGTCCCATGTCCACACTTAGAACAATCCCCAATTCATTCCCTGGAGCTGGGATCATGTACACCTTGCCTGAGATAAAGGGAATTCCAGCAACCTCCTGTACAAATTGGGGTTCTATCAGAAGGAAAGGAGGGCTATTGGGTGTTGGTGGGCAAGCTGGTGCCTGTCAGGGATACCTTCCTGTGGGAATCCAGCAAGAACAATACAGAAGGCATTGGGTTTGAACCTAACATCTTCACTCTCACAGCCACAAGAGACAAATCTGCGAATATTTGCTTTATACAGGAAATGCTCCAAACATCTGCCTGATTCCTCCAAATACATCCTTATTAATATGCCTTATCAAGTCTTCTGTTTGTATGAAGTACAAATAGTAGGTTGTATGAAGTACAAATAGTAGGTTGGTGAAGTACAATAGTAGGTTTCCATTATCCCAAGTCTCATTTTTCATCACAAACAGGTGACAAGGACAATCAGAGCCAGTGTTCTTAATCAAAACCTAGCTTCCTGTTTTTGTGCCAGTACCATATTATCTGGCAAAAAAACAGACACATGGATCAATGGAACAGAATAGAAAACCCAGAACTGGATACACAACTATATGGCCAACTAATCTTCAACAGAGTAGGAAAGAATATCCAATGAAAAAAAAGACAGTCTCTTCAACAAATAAAATGTTGGGAAAACTGGACAGCAACATGGAAAAGAATGAAACTGGACCACTTTCTTACACCATTCAAAATGGATGACAGACCTAAATGTGAGACAGGAAACCATCAAAAGACTACAGGAGATCTCAGGCAGCAACCTCTTTGACCTCAGCTGGAGCAGCTTCTCACTAGACACGTCTCTGAAGGCAAGGGAAACAAAAGTAAAATGAACTATTGGGACCTCATCAAGATAAAAAACTTCTGCAAAGTGAAGAAAACAATCAACAAAAATAAAAGGCAGCCTACAGAATGGAAGAAGATATTTGCAAATGACATATCTGATAAAGGGTTAGTATCCAAAATATATAAAGACCTTATCAAACTCCATACCTAAAAAACCAAATGATCCAGTGAAGAACTGGGCAGAAGACATGAATAGACATTTTCCAAAGAAGAAATCCTCACACCTATCAGAATGGCTAATATTAACAACAAAAGAAACAAGTATTGGCAAGGATGTGGAGAAAGGGGAGCCCCCTTAACACTGTTGGTGGAAATGCAAACTGATGCAGCCACTCTGGAAAACAGTACGGAGGTTCCTCAAAAAGTTAAGAATAGAATTACCCTATGATTCAGTAATTGCACTACTAGGTAACCCAAAGGATACAAAAATACAGATTTGATGGGGTACATGCACCTCAATGTTTGTAGTAGCATTATCAACAATAGCCAAATTATGGAAAGAGTCCAAATGTCCATGCATCCATCAACTGATGAATGGATAAAGAAGACATGGGGTGTGTATGTGTATGTAAGTATGTATGTATGTGTGTGTGTGCATATATATATATATATATATATATATATACACACATATATATATATATATATATATATGAATATTAGTCAGCCATAAAAAGGAATGAAGTCTTGCCATTTGCAATAATGTGGATAGAGCTAACATGTATTATGCTAAGCGAAATAAGTCACTCAGAGAAAGACAAACACCGTATCATTTCAGTCATATGTGGAATTTAAGAAACAAAACATGAACATATGGGAAGCGGGAAAAAAAGAGAAACAAACCATAAGAGACTCTTAACTATAGAGAACAAACTGAGGTTTGATGGAGGGAGGTTGGGGGGCGGGATGGGCTAAATGGGTGATGGGTACAAAAGAGGGCACTTGTGATGAACACTGGGTATTGTATGTAAGTGATGAATCACTGAATTCTACACCTGAAACCAATATTGCACTGTAGGTTAACAAACTAGAATTTAAATAAAAATTTTAAAAGAAAAAGAAAAAAAGCATTAGATTTCTAATCCTCAAATTAGGATTTCTTGAAGAAACGGACAAATCATTTCTCCTGTCAAAATCTTTCCTATAGAATTAGGCTGTGAGACTAGCAGATCTTTAAAGATTTTTCTGGCTCTAACATTCTATATACCTGTGGATGTGCTAGAAAATCTAAAGGTGCAAGTGGCAGTCTCTACTCTTAAAGATGCCACCTCTTGAACCCTCCAGGCTGGGTTAGGCATTCTTTCTCAGTACTGGACTCCACACAGCATCAGTCTTTATCCTGTCCAAAGAATGGTTAAAGATATGCCCTCTGGAGTCAGCCTGCCCAGATTTAAGTTCTGACTCAGCCCTTATTAGCTAGAGGACTCAAGCAAATTAGTTAACCTCTCTAAATCCCTCTGCATCATGGGGAATTTTAAGGCATGCAGTGAGATGTGTAAAGCCCTAACTTTAACTTAGTGACTAGAACACAAACAAAAGTTTAATTAAGTGTTGGCTGCTATAATTGTTTTTCTCCATTGTTCATTCCTCCAATAAGGAGCTGTATCTTTATTATATAAGTATCCTCAATGCTTAGTACATGACTGAGCTCAGTGAAGTGATCAATTCAGAGGAGACCTGACAGCCAATGTCCTACTAGAATTCAGTAGACACAGGCTCCTTCACCCCTGTGGCTCCAGGAAACCAACCATCCCTAGAACCTGCAGACCAACAGCAGCTCATTCTCCTTGCAGCCTGCACCATGTCTCCTCCCAAAGGTCCTGATAGGACCAAACACTTCTGTGCCACCCCTTCTCTAGAGCATGATCTCGAAGGAGAAGCTGCCTATCCAGTTTCTAATAGATAGCTGCAGGGTAGTTGGCCACCCTTATCTCCATCTACCCTCATCCAAGTCACTTCATATAAAAAATAGTAACACTCAGGGTGCCTGGGTGGCTCAGTCAGTTAATTGTCCAACTCTTGGTTTCAGCTCAGGTCATAATCTCTCGGTTTTGTGAGTTCAAGCCCTGCATTGGGCCTGCACTGTCAGTGTGGAGCCTGCTTGGGATTCTCCCTCTCCCTCTCTCTCTGCCCCTCCCCAACTCACACTGTCTCTGTCTCTCTCAGGATAAATAAATAAACTTCAAAAACACTTTTTTAAAATAGTAACACTCTTTGATGCTGTCTCCATCCTATATAAAGCATAAATAAAACCCTCTCTAGCAAACTTTGTTTTCTTAAATTATGAAAATAAGTAGAAAAAAATGTGCTTACCTGTGCAGATGTAGTTTCAAGAGAAGTTCCTTCACCTTCTCCTCCTACTCCCAACAATTTCATATCAGACTGGTACCCCCTGAGTCCCTCCTACATTGATTTCTGGAGCAGACTCAGCCAGTTGCCTCCTTCCTCATTTCCACTCCCCATTTTCTTTAGAGCCTAATTATCAAATAAGAGATGAATGATTTAAATGCAATTGATGATAGAAGTAAAGAATTGACTCAAAACTGCTAAGATAATACTCCTTGTAATTATGGAGGAAAAGAACTTGAATTCTTTTTTTTTTTTTTTTTAAGAACTTGAATTCTAATGGTAAGTTTGTTTGCTCCAGAAATCTCAGATGTTTCACCAGCAATATTCAAATGACTGGATGTCAGACTTTAGGTTGACTTTAATCTTTTAAATCCTGAAGCTTGGCGATGAGATCGATGCACACTGCACTTTCTTGGAATGTTGAAGGGTAGATGACAGGGATCAGTGTTCCTCCAGGCCACAGTGAATATCAGCAGAAGGGGAAATGGCAATAAACAAGGCAGCCAGAAGGGAGACTAGTAGAAGGATTACAATCATAACTGTTGGTACAAACGGATCCTCTAATAGAAACATGATAAGGGCGCCTGGGTGACACAGCTGGTTAGGTGTCCAACTTCAGCTCAGGTCATGATCTCATGGTTTGTGAGTTTGGGCCCCGCACCAGGCTCTCTCCTGTCAGCACAGAGCTGCTTTGGATCCTCTGTCTCCCTTTCTCTATGCCCCTCTTCCGTTCACTCTCAAAAGTAAACATTAAAAAAAATTTTTTTAAGAAACATGATAAAATTCTATTTGTTCATACAAAGGTAGAAAGTAGCAGCAGACATTTTGAAAAGCTCGAATCTTTTAATATATTTATGGTATTTTATAATTTACTAATTTTCAAGCGCTGTCCATATCTTTAAATCATGCAGCTTTGATCAAAATAGTTTCTCGTACAGATCTCTAATATCCTCAATTACTTCATTAATGATCTTGAAGAATGTAGCAATAACCATTACTCTGTAGCTTCCCCAAAGTCCCGAGAAGACTGTCAAGTGCCCACCAGGAATGAGAAAAAAGAAAAAGGAAAATAAATCAGGAAATGGACCCAAAGAGATTTGGATCAGAACATGAATGTAATATTTTTCACCAGGCAGGGTCCATAATAAAGGGTAAAAAGACACAGTACTTAAACAAACCAGCCTGTTAGAGAAGCAATATTGTCCCAAAGAGAGGAAGGGATGATGTACACGGATATGGAATTATTAAGACTGGCTCCTCAAGCATGTGCATAAAGGGGAACTAATAGAGATAATATATTTAGACTTTCATAAAGCTTTCGACAAGTTCACATCCAAATGAGTCATCCTGGGATTAGTAGGAACTGCTTTGTTCTGCAGAGAGGGCTTGTCTCAAAAATTGAAAATCATTTCTAGCCATAAGTCTTACAACAGCCTGATAACTGGTCAACCTCTAGCCTTTCTTGCCCTGAGATCCTCCTCCTCCAGAATCCAAAATGATCTTCCAGGGATGCAAATCCAATGAGGTTACTCCTGCTTAATACCTTCAGTGGCTACCATTGCCATTAGGATGAAGCCCTTAACTGTGATAAAGGGCTTATGATCTGTTCTGGTTCCTTGTCATTTTTGGCTGCGCAGCATTTGAACCACTTTCTTATGTTTGGGAATTCCATATCTGCCTCACATTTTCAAGCTGAACATGCCATATGCTTGCTTTTTCACCCTCCCCTGCAACAAGAAGTTTTTCAGGAGCAAGTGATGGGAAGATACAGGAACCTTGAGGAACTTTTTCTGGTGGCTGTGGCTGTAATAAGCTTTAGCTTTTGGGCCAACAGAGGCAGCAATACCAGTGTAGGCTCCTGTGCCCAGTGCTCACGGCCAGCCGCATCAGTCAGACACACGATAACATTATAGCACTCAGATGAGGTAGCAATTGGTATTCTCAGCAGACCACTTCTGGGTGTGATCTGGGGCATTGTTTGTGGTAGTGAGAAATAGTTAGAAATTGATTAAACTCTTAAGAACACATTGCTCAATAATTCTCAATGTTAAAAAAAATGTTTTACAATCAGCAAAACTAAAAGGCAACCTATGGAATGGGAGAAGATATTTACAAATGACATATCCAATAAAGGGTTAGTATCCAAAATCTATAAAGAACTTATCAAACTCAACACACACAAAATGAATAATCCAATTTAAAAATGGGCAGAAGACATGAATAGACATTTTTTCCAAAGAAGACATCCTGATAGCCAACAGACACAATGAAAAGATGCTCAAAATCACTCATCATCAGGGATATGTAAATCAAAACTACAGCGAGGTATCACCTCACACCTATCAGAATGGAGAAAATCAAAACCCAAGTAACAATAGGTGTTGGTGAGGATGTGGAGAAAAAGGAATTGTTGCACTGTTGGTAGGAATGCAAACTGGTATACCCACTGTAGAAAACAGTATGACATTTCCTCAAAAGGTTAAAAATAGGGGGCACCTGGGTGGCTCAGTCAGTTAGGTGTCCGACTCTGCTCAGGTCATAATCTCACAGTTTGTGGGTTCAAGCCCTGAGTCAGGCTCTGTGCTGACAGCTTGGAGCCTGGAGCCTGCTTCAGATTCTGTGTCTCCCTCTCTCTCTGCTCTTCCCCCACTCATGCTGTGTCTCTCTGTCTCTCAAAAATAAAATAAAACATTAAAAAAAAATTTTTTAAGTTAAAAATAGAACTACCCTAAATACTAAATACTTTGTAAATAGTAACTCTTCAAACAATGAGTTTAATAACAATGTAAGTATTACTAGTATATCTATTTTAAAGATAAGAAAACTGAGTCACAGAGAATGTAAATACTTTCCAGGTCACTTCACAAGTGGCAGAGCAGGGATACAAATGCAAGGTCATGGAAGGGGACTACAAGTTCCAACCATCTAATCACAGTTGGTTCTCTTGGCAACCAACCCCAGCCTTAGGTGCGGTCCGAAACTTGCCTCATTAACATAACAAAAGACACCTTTAACACAACTCTCAGAAAATCCCCAGGGTTTTAGAAGCTCTGTGACAGAAATGAGGACAATGACCAAATATGTATTTCTTATTATAAATCACAATATCACAGGATTTCACTTTAATCAGAAACTGACTATCTCCTGGTAATTTGGGGCTTCTTGTGCCTGGGAAACAGTGGACAAAAGGAAAAAAAAAGGTTTCCATATTGGCAGCACTAAATGACTTTCATTACAAGGAGCTAGGGTAGCTGCTACACAATGGGGGCCTAAAGGGATACATCTGGAATGCAGATTTACTAGTGCTTCTTGATGCTTCCATGTCCAGGGATAAATGTAAATAGGCAATTGCTTCAACAAAGACCTGATGATACAGGAGTAACTAAGGTTCTGGCCTTGGCAGATAAAGGACCCAGTGACTCCTTCAAGCAAGCAATCTAGACGGTCTAAAGTGATAGCCAAGGAGGGAAAACCTAGAAAGTTTGGTGGAGAGAAATGTCGATTGTCAGTTATGGCTTCAGACATTTCCACAGTGCAGGACTGAAACTTGTTCCACTAACCCTCCTATGCTGAGATTGGACCTAGCCACCACCCTGAATGACATGTTACAGATTAAAGTGCACCCAGATCCAAGCAGTGCATGGAGTAGATAAGGAAATCGTCTACTTCTTGTGCCTACCTCATTTCCTCTTGGCCAGTCTTTTTACTCCAATTGCTGCTGCAGCTCCTAGCTCCTGCAGGTGTGCAACTGTCAACAAGACACCTCAGCTGTGCAGCACATCACTTGCTTCCTGCCCTAGGTTTTCTTCCCCCTCCTGTGAGAAGCCTGTAAGCACCCTCAGCCATTCTGAGGCACACCCATACCTGGAAGTGAAAGGGAATTAACTGCGTGAGACAACTCTCAACCAACTCGGGGACCAGCTCATGGATACTCATTTTTCCCTTGTACACATTCTGTGTACGTTCCACAGGGCTCCTCAAGGTCCCTGGTGGAATTAAGCCTGCTACTCTGAGGCAACAGGCCAATCACACACACCTGATGGGCTGTCCTTCTACCCCTGCTTCACTCTTACCAGTCTCCTACTTGTTCTTTCACATCACTCCCTAATATAACCTGCACATAAGCTTGTCTCTCAGGTTCTGTGTTTCTGAGTACCCCAGACTCATATAAGATTCAGATGAGAAGACTTGTGAATATGCTCTTAAGGTTAAAAACAATATACTAACGTAAATCAGCCCTAAAGAGCAAGCTCTTCCTGTAACACTTTCTTACTCTGCCTTCATAGGTCCAATTGTCACCCTACTGTTTCAAGACTGAACTATAAAGCATGTAGCTTTATTTTATTGAGCAATACTATGTTATCTCATTTCTATCTTCATGACCTTATGAGGAAGTAGGCATTAATATCTCCATGCTAGAGCTGGGGTAACAGGAGGCCTTGTATTCCAACTCAACTGTTCAGCTTGAGCTAGGGTTCTGACCCCAATCTAACCTTCAAAGCCCATGTGCTAAACCATTTTACTTCTTTTCCTCAGCGTGGCCTCTACTCTGTCTTCTTACCCTACAATGGCCCCCAATATAACCATACTCAACACACCTTGCCCTTTAATGCTTCCGTTTTGCCCTGTTAGCCCCTGTGATCTTCAGAGCCTTGATCAAATGCCATCTCCCTAGACAGAATTGTTTCTCCATGAGCTTCTATATCACTTTCCTGAATCCCTGTCATATCTTTTTTTACCACATTGATGTTACTGTTCTGTTGCATTTACCGCTGGGGCTGGAGCCAGACACGAGTTTAGATTATTAAGTAGTACTAGATATAATGAGCTCTCAAATAACAATAATGGAATAAAACAGATGTCAGAGTGTACTCCTTACGCACAGGGCCTAAACTTGTCTTATTGACTGTTGTCTTCTGGGACCAGAGCACAATGCCTGCCTGGCTCATAGTAGACACTCATTTGCTGAATGACTGAATGCATCAACGTGAATTTGTTTATTCATTAAACTGTGAACTCTTACAAAGTAGGGATAATACAATGTACAGCAAAGTTGAATTAAGGTAATAGGAAGAAAGAGAAACTATTTAATGATTAATAGGAGATTTATTTAAACAATAATACATAGAGTCATCATTGCCAGACTTAATATGAAATGCTAAATGTTCGATCCAATTTTCCTTCCTGGATCAGTTTTTCTTTCCTATCCTGCAGAGATAGAAAACAAACAAACAAACAAATAAAACAAAAAACAAACAAAAAAAACTGCATTAGAAACAACACATTCTGACCCCTGTTCATTGAAACACTATTTACAACAGCCAAGATACAGAAACAACCTCAGTGTCCATCAATGGATGAATAAAGACACGGTATATGTATACAATGGAATACTATTCAGCCATAATAAAAAAAAAAGAATGAAATCTTGCAATTTCATAAGTACAAGCATATAGATACAGAGAACACACAGGTAGGTGACAGAGGCAGGAGGTGGGCAGTGGGCAAAATGGGTAAAGGGGATCAAAAGGTACAAACTTCCAATCACAAACTAAATAAGTCATGGGAATATAATGTACAGCATGGTGACTACAGTCAATAATACTATATTGAATATTTGAAAGTTGCTAAGAGAATTATTCTTAAGTCCTCATTATAAGAAAAAAGATTGTTTTTTGTAACTATGTATGGTGACAGATGTTAACTAGACTTACTCTGGTGACCATTTTGCAAAATATATAAACAAACAAAAAAGTACTAGAAAATACAAAAACAAACAAAAAAACAAAGTATTCTGGCAGAACCCACCGTACAACTCTGAAACAACACTTAAATACTCCAAAGCTAATTCCCATCCCCCCCACATTGTATAAGGGAAGAAGTAGCAGTCTGAAGAAATAAAGGGACAATGAAAAAACATTCCTATTGAAAAACATCTTATGTAGGGCACCTGGGTGGCTCAGTTGGTTAAGCATTTGACTTTTGGTTTTTGCTCAGGTCATGATCTTGCAGTTTGTGAGACCAAGCCCTATGTCAGGCTCTGTACTGACAGCGCTGAGCCTGCTTGGGATTCTCTCTCCCTCTCTCTCAGTAAAGTAAAAATAAACATAAAAAAAAAAAAAAATAGAGGGGCGCCTGGGTGGCTCAGTCCATTAAGCGTCCGACTTCAGCTCAGGTCACGATCTCACAGCCCGTGAGTTCGAGCCCTGCGTCGGGCTCTGGGCTGATGGCTCAGAGCCTGGAGCCTGCTTCTGATTCTGTGTCTCCCTCTCTGTCTGCCCCTCCCCCGTTCATGCTCTCTCTCTCTGTCTCAAAAATAAATAAACGTTAAAAAAAGTTAAAAAAAAAAAAAATAGATGGGGCACCCGCGTGGCTCAGTTGGTTAAGTATCTGACTTTGGCTCAGGTCATGATCTCACAGTTTGTGAGTTTGAGCCCCACATTGGGCTCTCTGCTCTCAGCACAGAGCCTGCTTCAGATCCTCTCCCACTTACGTTCACACTCTCTCTCTCAAAAATAAATAAACATAAAAAAAAAAAAAAAGAAAAGAAAAACATCCTGTGCACATGTTGGAATCATTTTATTACCCCACTAAAAATCATATGTCAAAAGCAAAATGCAAACACCTTCTGGGTAAGTGTGGCCTACCTTTCTGTGAAGCAGTTAATTTATCAATCAAAAATATATATATAAGGTCTAACAGGAGAGTGGACTGGCCAGTTTAAGGCAGAGCTAGATGAGTGGGTTCCAGTCTATATGGCAACATGAGGCCTCCCGGGGATCTAGTACTAGCTGTCAAAGATAAGCTTGGCTTTCTCTGTGATCATATGGCCTCTGATGGCAGATTCCCACCACGGGTTGCTTTTGCTTTCCTCTTGTTAGGGTATTAGGAAGTTTTAACATTAATTCACAAAAATGTGACCAACATAACTAGAATTCATACAAATAGGGAACACACTAAATGACTTATGTATTCTGCTAATATTTAACCAAATAAACATCTCTTTTAAAAGCAGATGAACTAAGAAAACTAAATATAAAAATTCACAAAGATAATTTCTAAAGGTAATTCAAAATAGCAAAGTTTAACTTCTATATTAACTTTTTAAAGTTATCTCTGTATTCTCTCACTTAATATTCACAGCACAATTTCCTTACATCATCTAAAACATACCAGGAAAACTCTTTCATGAGCTCTAAGTTCAAGTCTTAGAAATTTAAACTGACCAACTTATTACTTGATATTCTAGAGCAGCCATTAAATTAAATTTGAAAGTCTCAGAGACTATCATGAATTTTAGTAAAGTATATTTCAGTAAGAGTTGAAATGATAAAGCAATAAAACCAAACATGTAATCGAAACTTTCTCTTTTAACTCTTGCTGGAAAGGAATAAAGATAAAAGAGTAGAGGGGTTAAGATGGGAGGAAGGCTGGTGGCAGTGGACAAGAGAAAGAGCTGCAGCCAGTCCGGGGAACTAATCACACAGAAAGTAAATATCAGGCCCCAATACTTACTCTGTTAGTTTTGAAAACATAAAACCAGAAGAAGAGGGGGCCAATTCCAAATAGAGCTCCTAAGAGTGAGGTCTTGGGAGTGGGTCTGAAATTGGGATAGATATTTGCTGATCTTGCATAGGTCCAACGAATCAAGGCAGGATCTTCCTGAAATTCATGAAAACAAAAAGTTACAGGAACTTAAGCAGGACCACACTGAAACAATCTCATCAAAACTTTTGTGGGGGAGAACAGGAGATGCCTTTTGTGCTCCACCACAGCTAAGGGTAAGCCCTGAATATTCCTAAATAGCTTTGGGGAAGACCTTTCATTTCTAGTATTTGTTGAATTAACTCTCTGATGATCTTGTTCAAATCCTTCAGAATTTATTTTTTTTTTAATTTTTTTTTTCAACATTTATTTATTTTTGGGACAGAGAGAGACAGAGCATGAACGGGGGAGGGGCAGAGAGAGAGGGAGACACAGAATCGGAAACAGGCTCCAGGTTCTGAGCCATCAGCCCAGAGCCTGACGCGGGGCTCGAACTCACGGACCGCGAGATTGTGACCTGGCTGAAGTCGGACGCTTAACCGACTGCGCCACCCAGGCGCCCCTAAATCCTTCAGAATTTAAAATATTCTTATATCACCCTTCAGCTTTCTATTTATTTGAGATTTAAGAAATATAATCTTTTATTTTTTTTAATTTATTTTTGAGGGAGAGAGAGAGAAAGAGCTTGAGCCGGGAAGGGACAAAGAGAAGGGAGACACAGAATCAAAGCAGGCTCCAGGTTCCAAGCTGCCAGCACAGAGCCTGACACAGGGCTCGAACTCACAAATGGTGAGATCATGACCTGAGCCGAAGTCAGATGCTTAACCAACTGAGTCACCCAATTGCCCCAAGAAACCTAATCTTTTTAAGCTGTCAGAGAAGCCATTTTTTCTCTTTGATCTTTTTTTTTTTTTTTCTTTTCTGGATTTTTTTTTTAGCTTCATTGTCGTTCTTAAAGTGTGACCAACTGAACCACAGTATTCCCGATGAGGACTGATTTCATATGCTCTGTCATGCTTTGTACTTTGTTTCCAGGACCCTTTCTAATGCTACCCCCCACCCTGCCCTGTCTTTCCAGGCTACATACAAATTGCAGGAAGGTGAAGGCTGAGGTAGGCTAACTCTGAACTTTAATTTCTTTAAGCTGACTTGGCAGATATTTTACAAGCAAAACTATTACATTTAACACTATTAAAATAATTTGTAGTGAGGACAAGGTTGTTAAAAAAAATAATCAGACTGTCTTGGTTTAAAAAAAGTAATTACCCATTTTAATATATTTATACTAGAACAACTATATAAGATAGCAAATCTGCCCCAAACACATAATTAAACTTAATTAGCTAAATCCCCAAATGATTTTATAAAAATTATTTGCTCCAATTAACTAATAGGCAGATTAAAAATAAGCAAATTAAATCAGCTTTAAAACTTTAATACTAAAGGAGAACATTCAAGGTCCTATACAATGCCAAGGAAGTCATGATTGGTAGAATTAAAATAGTTAAACTGGATCTTCCACAGATACATTTTTAAACCAAAATGTCTGCAGAAACAGTAAAGGTGAAGACACAAGATATACATAGGTTTAAGGGGATGTTTGAGGTCCTTACCTGAAAGGATAAATATATCTATTCTTATATCTATCCCTTCTACTATTAATGTATTTGAATGATTCTCCCATGACAGAATTCTCAATTTGCCAGTCGCGTCTCTACATATTTACCTGTCAGATCAGTCTTCCAGAAACAGATATTTTATTTCATAAAAACATCAACAGCCCCATGACCATAATTTATTGAGCCTGGTACTGTTAAGAGAAGTTCCAAAACAATTCCATGGGAGATAGTTTTCCTTCTTTGACACCACTCTATCTCCAAAGAACTATCAGCAGCATCTGACATGGTCAACAATCCTTCACATCATTTCTTTTGGCTTTCAGGACACACACCTGCCTGGTTTTCCTCCAAACCCTGTGGCCATTCCCTCTTGGTCTCTTTTGCTCTCTATGTCCTTATTTCTCTAAACGCTTAATACTGGACCTTAGACCTTACTGGTCTTTTGTTTATTTTTATTTTGGGAGAGATAGAGAGCAAGCAGGGGAGGGGCAGAGAGAGAGGGAGAGACAAAATCCCAAGCAGGCTCCACACTGTCAGTGCAGAGCCCCATTCGGGGGCCAAACTTAAGAACTGTGGGATCATGACCTGAGCCGTGAGATCATGACCTGAGGTGAAGTGAAGAGTCGGACACTTCACTGACTGAGCCACCCAAGCGCCCCTTTGCTCGTCTTTTCCATCTACATTCATTCCCTTGAGCTCCTCCTGTCACATGGTTTTAAATATCCATCTATAGGCTGATGACTCCCAAAATTTTACTTCCCCAGACCTCTACCCCGAACTCCAGACATAATATCCAACTACCTGCTCAACACTGTCATGTTGTCTCACAGGCATGTCAAATGTGATGTATCCCAAACTGATTTCCCAATGTTCCACTCCATCTCCATCCCTGCTCCTCTCACATTCTTCTCTATGTTGGTAAAAAGCAACTTCATTGTTCTGGTAACTTAGGTCAAAAACCTTGGAGTCATTCTTCACCCTTCTCTCTCTTACACCTCACATCCAATCTGCTAGCAAATCTGGTTGGCTTTACTTTCAATACATACTCATAATTCACCACTTCTTACCACCTACACTGCCAAAAAAACCCTGATAGATTACCTCAAAAGCCTCCTAACTAGACTCCTTGCTCTTGTCCTCCATAATGTATTTTTAAGTAAGCAACCAGAGAGAAGTCAAAGTATAAGGGCAGATTACTCACTCAGTAAAAGTCGTCCTTGGTGTGATCTAGTTCCAAGTACCTTTCTGACCTCATCTCTTCCTACTTTGCTTCCACCTTTCTCCACTTTAGTCACAATGATCTCTTCAGTATTTTTGAAACTAACCAGGCACACTCCTGTCTAAGGACCTCAACACCTGTCCCCTCTACCTAAAATGCTACTTTCCCTGAGAGCTGTGTGGCTATCTCCCTCACCTCACTTCCTTCATGTCACCTTCCACGGAAGGCCTTCCCTAGGGATATCTAACATTTCAGCTGCTGTCCCTCCCTACTATATACACACATTCCGAATTCCCTTCCTTGATTTTTCTTATCACTTATCACTAACATGCTAAATGATTTACTTTTTTAAGTTTATGTATTTATTTTGGGAGAGAGAGAGACAAAGAGCAAGCAGGAGAGGGGCAGTCGGAGGGAGAGACAGAATCCCAAGCAGGCTCCACGCTGTCAGCGCAGAACCTGATGCGGAGCTAGAACTCACAAACCATGAGATCATGACGTGAACCCAGGTCAAAAGTCGGACACTTAACTGACTGAGCTACCCAGGTGCCCCTAAATTATTTAGTTTTTAAATCTGTTTATTACTTGTCTGCCCCACTGGAAAGAAAGCTCTATGAGGACAGGAATCTACACTGTCACCTCAGCATCTAACACAGGGCCTAGCCTATTACAGCAATTATTTGTTCATTGAATCAATCATTCTTAAAGATTAGGCAAGGAATTTCCATGTATTGATCACTAAATGATTAAGTGCCAGGCACTCATTTATTTAATTAACAGAACAACCAATGAGGCAGGTATTACTGTCTCTTTTATATGACAAAATTGAAACTGTCCTAGGGCACAGAACTGGAAAAAAAAATCTGGGGTTTAAACTTCAGCTATCTGGCACATCAAACCCACCTGTGTATGTAAATAACAAATGTCTCTCTCCACACCTTCTCAAGTAAACACCTTCTTCTCCAGTTCTAACTAGAATTGGTACAGCCAACTGGTTAAGCAGATGTTTTGGGTTACAAAGATCAAGGTTTAAATTCTGCTCTCTCACTTGCTAAGGGAGTATCACTCTATGACCTACTTGTCCTTCCCATGTTGTCTTCCAATCTGTAAAATCGGGTTAATAATAGGGCCTAATTCTGAATACTTGTGACATTTGAATATTCGGAAAGGGTTTAGATAGTGCCTGCACAATTTAAATTTCCTTCAATTCTCATAACTTCCAAAAAGTCCTACAGAACACCAATGCAACTGTTGGGAAAAGTGGTTTTTTTTGTTTTGTTTTGTTTTGGGGTTTTTTTGTTTTGTTTTTAGTATATTTGACATCATATTTAAACAGCTCTTGGACAGAAAATTATCAAAAAGTGCACTCATTAAATAATAGCTATCAGTCTACTGGTTATATATTAAGTGCCTGGAATGTTATACAAACTATTTCATTTAACCTCACAATGGCTTTATAAAGAGTATACTACCATTCCCACATAAGATTAGAAAATTAACGTTTGGAGAGAGTAGGCAAATTGCCTAAGGTCACATAGTTTGCCAACTTGTGCTGCCTTGGCATATGAATCCAAAGACCACAGCTTCAATAGCTGCAGTTTTGGGGTCTTTAAAAGATATAAATTGAAAAATCACTATATTCCCATCAGGAGAGAGCAGTATTGATATGAATTGTGAACTGAATGGTGGAAAACTGCTTTAAAAAAAAAAAAATAACACACACAACACATTTTCTGAGCACTCATTACATTCATTACAGCCCGGTCACTGTGTTGGCTGGTGATGTGCCTGGTCTCATTTAATCCTCGTCACAGCCTCATAAAGTAGGAAGTGCTGTATTAATCCCATTTTCCAGACAGGAAAACCGAGGCTAAGCAGCAGAGTTGTGTCACTTTAGTGAGCAAGCCAGGATTCAAACCCAGCCCGGTGTGAACTGAGAACCGTCCTGTAGACCACCAAGCTCTCCGCCCAAGGTCAAAGGGCTAGGGGGTTGGCCTGCTCTCTGAGCCTGGAAAAGGGCCAATGTCTAAGATACGGATTGGAACGGTGGCCGCCCCGCTGCGGGGTCTCCCTTGGCCGGTCTGGGCTGCCCGGTCGGAGGGGACAGCCCGGACTCTAGGCCCTTGATTCCCGCCCGGCCGGCCCCCGACTCACGATGAGCCCTCGGCGGCTGGGGTCGTTGTACTGAAGCAGGTACTCCCGTTTAAGTCGGGATCTTATGGCCAACCGCTCGGCTTGCGCCTTCCGGGCTTCTGGAGATACGTCGTATTCGGCTGGGTCGAGGGTGGAGGGTAGAGTGGCCAGGCGCGAAGGCTGGTACTTGGGGAACGACATCTTGGCAGTCCGGGACAGAAGCGCGCCTGCGCGACTCCGAGGCCCTCCCCCACTTTATTCTGACCTTCATCCAGCGGGAGTGCGCTTGCGCGTCAGCTGAAGGTAGGCGAGAGAACGAGACAAAGAACTCAGCTTCTTTCCGCAACCTTCCTCGCGGTCCTGGGGCCCTAATAGCGATCTGCGCATGCACAGTGTGCTCTTTTCGCCCACCCCCGCTTCCTCCTTCTACCTACCCACAATCTGTTGTTCGTTGCCTGCTGTTTCCTAGCAGCCTTTCTCAAAGCAGAGCTTTTTATGAGAAGTTGAACTGTGTGAGACTGGCAGACACGGGGAACGGGACTGGCTCTAGTAGAGTCCTGTTTCACTGTGGGTCCCTCCAAGGTGTGTGACTTTGAACAAGTCACTTAACGTCTGTGAGTTTTCCTCCTGCTCATCCTGTGTAATGACCCCTATGCCGTTTACCTAACAAACCTTTTGTGAGGATTACATAAGATAATGGAGAGGTGCCAAAGTGCTTTGCAAAGCACAATGTCCTCTGCCAAAAAAGAGAATAAGCTTTTCTGTACGTTACCACATTAGATCCGTACAACGTAAGAAAAGGTGTGTTTTTCTTAGGCACGAAACAATGTTGAATAGGAGAATGATGTTAGAAATGTTGCCTGCCTGACTAGTAAGTCGTTAAAAAATGAAATATTGAATAAAGCGCGTGAAGAAACAGTATCTTGATTAAAATACCCCTTACCTAAAATCCTTAGCACTCTTCAGGTGCTAAGAATGAAAAATACCTTCAAGATACGAAAATATGCATAGAGGCATTGTGTCTTAATGTGAAAGATGATTCAGGGAGAAAAAAAAAGTAACCCAAGGGAAACCTCCATCCCTACTGTCTTTCCCCTTTCCCCCACTATCACCAAGGGGAAAACGCAACTTCAAGTTGCACAGCAGGGTCTTTGGGTACCATTCAGGTACTCCTCAGGGGAAAGCATGTAAACAGTATTTCCATAACTCAGACAAGGAAAGGTGGATCAAAAGAGAGCTTCACCTTGGATGAAATGTCTGAAGACATATAGGTATGTTGGGAAATGGTTGCTAGGCAGAGAAGGGACCTAGAAAGTGTTGGCATTTGAAGTGATGAGCAGCACTGCTGTCACATTTATTCAACATTTTAATATTGTTTTAAAACATTTATTAAGCACCCACTGCGTGAAGCATACTGCACACTAGTGAGTCTTAGTCAATCTTCCAGGCTCAGTGGGGGAAATGCAGAAGAAATGAAGGACGTGGTGTTGTCTTTGAGGAGCTGACAATCAGGCCGTACAGAAAGAGAAGACAGAATATGATAATATTTGCAAAGCAGTTTAATGTCCAAATGAATTTAGAGCAAAATGGGCTCATGAGAATGCAGGCTGAGGAAATGTAGAAAAAAGGAATTTGAAACAAATCGCTTACACTCAATTTTAAAGGAATGAGAATAAAAGGAGTTCTGAGGTTTTTTTTTTTCAAAGGTGTTTCAAAATTTTGTTTATAGATTAGACACTGATATGGGAAAAAGGCATGCAAAAGGATAAAAGAAAGAAGAAAGGAGTACAAAGACTACAGATGACAACATTTTAAAAAGACTTCATAAAGGTAAGAGAGAGGGAAAGAGAGAGAAAGAATAAACTTCATCATTTCCCTTTGGATTGGTTAAGGTGTTTGTTTCTACATTTGCTTGGTCATCAAAAAGATCCCTTTAGATGATTGTCAAAAAGATGAAGTCCTAAGTTCTCTTCTGCTCTTGAAGATTCGGAACTGATCTGGCAGGGGAACCCATGTGTCTGTACTTTGTATAGTTTCTTGAGGGGATTCTTACACCGTTTTGCGTTTGGAAAACAGAGATGAGTACAAGAGGTCTTCCTTTCCCTCTTCTTTTTCCAGGAAAGGTCCTCCCAAAGTGAATCTATTTAACGTGAAGACCTGGATTCTATAATGAAAAAAAAGACTTGATTGAGCCTTTATCTTGAAATAATGCAATCAAAAAATTATGAAAATGAATATATCTTATATTTAACATTTAAGGTCACAATTACAACTGTGTGCTAATTCTGATAAATCAAGTGTTAATTTGTGGGCACAGTTATTTTTATTTTATTTTATTTTATTATTTTTTTAAAAAAAATTTTAATGTTTATTTTTGAGAGAGACAGAGACAGAGCATGGACAGAGGAGGGGCAGAGAGAGAGGGAAACACAGAATATAAAGCAGGCTCCAGGCTCTGAGTCGTCAGCACAGAGCCCAATGTGGGGCTCGAACTCACAAGAGCCGTGAGATCCTGACCTAGGCCAAAGTCGGATGCTTAACCCGACTGAGCCACCCAGGCGCCCCCACAGTTATTTTTATATAGCTCATTATCCTTCACTTTGCATTTGATTTTTGCAGAGGCTCATATTTGTAGAAATGTTGGAGGCCTTTACCCAGTTTTCCCAAGGTGCTCTCTTAATTCTTTGAAACTAAATTACTTCCTTTTGAAGCATTGATGTCATCATTATTCTTACTGATTTTCTCTTTTTCCCCTCTGTTATCTAGTACAACGCTCTGAGATCCTCCTTTATTAGTGACTTTGCAGGCTGCTGCAAACATCGCTTTTATGAATTTTGTGAAAGTCCACATCTTTTGCAAGATTTGCAGTAGATTTCTATTATTTTTGAGGATTGGATATTTCCAAGTGGATGGCTAAGACTTTGATAGGAGTGGATGTAGGCACTAGGGTTAGCAGATGGAACAATGCAAGTGGGGAACAATTTCACAAGTAACCACTTCACCAATGAATATTTCATATTTTGAAGACTTTTACTTTTCCTAATAGAATTTATCAGAATTTATTGGGACATGGATTACAAGGACTAAGTATGTGAAACTGTATTTGGCTGGAAGAGGGGGGATGGAGTGGTAAAGTGGAGAAGGAGAGAAATACAAATATGCAGGGATAGTCAAGTATGACTGGGACAGGATTTCAGGGAACAGAAGATGGACAAGTGAATACAGAAACTGTAAGAAGCAGATAAGTTCCAGTTGCAGCAATATGAAGAGCATTCCTTCTCTTAATTGGCTAGGATCATAGGTAAATTTGTGAATAAATTCCCAACTTTGAGTCAGGAATAAACCCAATGCCCGGAGATTTAAGTAATCAGTGATTGTCAGCAGCTGACATTTAGTGAGCATTTTCCTTTATTATTGTTTTCAAAAATCTTGTCCTGACGTTGAATATCAGCAAGTGATGTACTGTCAAACTAGTACAGGGTCCCCTCCTTACATGATCTTCTCCAGAAGGGCCCTAGAAATGTGTTCACATGGCCATTCTGTTTCTGTAAAATTAGACGAAGTAAGATATTTAAATCTCAGTTGCCTAAGACTGCTGTGTCTCTCCTGACTTCTCTTCTATTACATTTTCCCTCCTGGTGGGTGGTATCGCAGTGATCTGAGGCATTTGGGGGATCTGACAAATGAAAATTTGAATTTAGTGGGACATATTTATTTGATTCACATCAATTTCAAGTGGAGTTTAATTATTGCTAGACATCCAAGCGTAGGAATGGCTTCCAGGGATATCATTAACACCCAGTGTGCCGGGGAGGTGCAGGATCAAAGTTTGTGTTGTGATATGAACTTGTCCTGTGAATCCTGGCCCTGGAAATATAGGGGTAGAGGAGGAGAAATAAGGTTTGAAATATACAGAGCCAGAAGCTAATCTGTGGGAAATTCTCCTAGTTATTATTGGCATTTTTCCTTTAAAAAGCACCCCCCTCCAAAATTATATAAGCTTCACATCCCATCAAATCCTGATCTTCCTGTTTATCCATCTTGTTAAGGCTGCAAGGAAGAGATACAAAGTGCTATGTGAATTAATTTAATTGCAAGGAGACCTAAGAATATGGGGTAGAAGGGAAAGTTATCTCTCATTTGGTTATGTAGCCATCCTAGGAATTTATCTTCCAAAATTGAAATGAACAACAGTTCAAAGAGAGAATAAGAACAATACTTTAGAGCTTCAGTGTCCCATCTTAGCTCAAGTAAACCACTTTCTCTTTGTTTAACTAGCATCTACTCTTCCTCCAAAAGAGGATATTATTGAATCAGTTTGACACTATTCAATCTAGATTGCCTCAAAGTACCACATGGGAGGTTGGCTCTCACTGTATCCAACTTATCTGCAGCTCTGTTGATTTGGGCACTGTCGAAGTCAGTCATGAATAAGATTACACTACTGGTTTTACTCAACAGATGCACTTAAGTCACAGAAGTTTATCTTGTTTAGAGAAGACCCACATAGAACTACTTGCTTCAGAAGTGGTGGTATATCCAGCAGACACTTTAAGACTACACAGCCTGTCCATTACAAACATACATTACTTTCTACTTGTTTCTACTATAGCTTTATAGTAAGTCTTGGTATGTCAGGAGGCAAATCTCTCCGTTTTATTATAGTTCGAAATTGTGTTAGCTACTTTTGTTCCTCTTCTTTTCCAGATGAATTTAGTATTAAGATGTTAAATTCCGTGAAAAAAAAAATCCATTGGGATTTTGATTGGAACTGCACTAAATGTATACCTTAATTTGAGGAGAACAGACATTCTTCTCATATTGCATCTTCTCATCTGTAATCTGTTAGTCAGGTCCTTTATTCCCTTCAATCATGTTTTGTAACTTTCTCCGTGAGGAATTGTTGCCTCCTCTAGTAGATTAATTCTGCTACATTATAGATTTCATTGCTATTGTTAATTGTTTCTTTTCCTATTACATTTTCTAAATGACTGTTGCTGGTGTATTATAATATTATTGATTTTTGTATACTGATTTTGGAACCAGTATCCTTGTTGAACTCTTTATCACTTCTGTTGGCTTTTCTATTCCTTCCTTTGGATTGTTCTATGTAGTTGGCCATACCTTGAGAAAAGCAGTCTTGCCTTTTCTCTTACAAGTCTCATACTTGGTTTTCTCTCTCTCTCGCTCTCTCTCTCTCTCTCTCTCTCTCTCTCTCATTGCATTAGCTAGGACCTACAGTACAATGTTTTATGATAGCAGAAACTGAGAGTCTCCTATATTGTTCCCAGCTTTAATAGGAAATCTGTTCACCATTAAATGTTTGCTGTAGGGTTTGGTAGAAGCCCTTTATCAGGTTGAGAAAATTCTGTTATATTCTTTCCCAAACGTTTTTTTAATCATGAATGAGTGATAATTGATCAAATATATTTCTACATTTTTGTTATATAGTCATATGGTTTGTCTGTTAATCTGTTAAAAACACAGAGAAATTTAGTAGGTTTTTTTATTTCAAGTTTTTATTTAAATTCTAGTTAGTTAACATATATAGCAAAATTGGTTTCATGTGTAGGATTTAGTGATTCATCACTGACATATAACACCCAGTGCTCATCACCAGTGCCCTCCTTAATACCCATCACCCATTTAGCCCACGCCCCACCCACCTCCCCTCCATCAACCCTCAGTTTGTTCTCTATAGTTAAGAGTCTTTATGGTTTGCTTTCCTCCCTTTTTTTCCCCTTCCCCTATGTTTATCTGCTTTGTTTCTTTTTTTTTAAGTTTATTTATTTATTTTGAGAGAGAGAAAGCATGAATGAGTGGTGGAGGGGCAAAGAGAGAGGGAGAGAGAGAATCCCAAGCAAGCTCCACATTGTCAGCACAGAGCCAGATAAGAGACTCAGTCTCATGAACCATGAGGTCATGACCTGAGCCAAAATCAAGAGTCAGATGCTTAACCATCTGAGCACTCCTCATCTGTTTTGTTTCTTAAATTCCACATATGAGTGAAATCATATGGTATCTTTCTCTGACTGACATATTTTGTTTAGCATAGTATACTCTAGCTCCATCCACATCATTGCAAAGGGCAAGATTTCATTCTTTTTGATTGCTGAGTGATATATCCACTCATCAGTTGATGGACATTTGGGCTCTTTTCACAATTTGGCTATTGTTGATAGTGTTGCTGTAAACATCAGGGTGTATGTGCCCCTTCAAATCAGCATTTTTGTATCCTTTGGATAAATACCTAGCAGTGCAGTTGCTGGATCTTAGGGTAGTTCCATTTTTAACTTTTTGAGGAACCTCCATACTGTTTTCCAGAGTGGGTGCATCAATTTGCATTCCCACGAACAGTGTAAGAGGGTTCCCCTTTCTCCGCATCCTTGCCAACATCTGTTGTTTCCTGTGTTAATTTTAGCCATTCTGACAGGTGTGAGGTGGTCTTGTCATGGTTTTGATTTGTATTTTCCTGATGATGAGTGATGTTAAGCATCTTTTCATGTGTCTGTTAGCCAGTAGGTTGTTCTGATGTGGAATATTTTGCATTCTGAAATTAACTATTTCATGGCCATGATATGTTTTTTAATGTAGTGATTAAATAATTAAACTGAATTAAATTTATTAGCATGTTATTTAGGATCTTACCATTTATGTTCATTGATGAATTGGCTGTATAATTTTCTTTTTCTTATTTTGTTCTTGTCCAGTTTTGGTAATTTATTTACATGAAAAGAAGTGGATAGATTAATACATTTCCTTTTTTTTTTTTTTTTTTTATTCTCCAAAATGGTTTGTTTAAGACAGGAACTGTATTCCTTGAAGACTTTGTAAATTATCTTTTTTTTTTTTTTTTAATTTTTTTTTTTCAACGTTTATTTATTTTTGGGACAGAGAGAGACAGAGCATGAACGGGGGAGGGGCAGAGAGAGAGGGAGACACAGAATCGGAAACAGGCTCCAGGCTCTGAGCCATCATCCCAGAGCCCGACGCGGGGCTCGAACTCACGGACCGCGAGATCGTGACCTGGCTGAAGTCGGACGCTTAACCGACTGCGCCACCCAGGCGCCCCAGTAAATTATCTTTTTAAAACTGTCAACTGCCTGGGTCTTCCCTTTTTATTTTCAGGAGAGACTTTTGGCTATCAATTCAATTTCTTTAATGATGGGGTTTTTTTCAGGTTTTCCATTTCCTTTGGAATGAAGTTTGGTAATTTAAATTTTCTCAAATGTCTGTTTATTGCTTTTAATGTTTTTTTTTATTTTGAGAGGGGAGAGAGAGAGGGCATGTGTGAGCCAGGGAGGGGCAGAGAGAGGGCGAGAGAAAGAATCCCAAGCAGGCTCCACATTGTCAGCACAGAGGGCTCTGTCTATCCCACGAACCGAACCATGAGTTCATGACCTGAGCTGAAATCAAGAATCAGATGCTTCACTGACTGAGCCACCCAGGTGCCCCTTAAATATTTTGTTTTAAACTTAATTGTTATAGAGTTTCTAATCTCATGATTTTTTCAGTCTCCACTGTTTTTATAATTATGATCCTCATTTTGCCATTAATATTGTTTGTTTTCGTGTCCTCGATAATCCCCATCCCCTATTTCTCCTATCCCTCCACCTGTCTCCCCTCTGGTAACTATCAGTTTGTTCTCTACAGTTAAGAGGGTTTTTCTTGGTTTGCCTTTCTCTCCCTTTTTCCTTTGCTCCTTTTGTTTCTTAAATTCCACATATGAATGAGATCATGTGGTATTTGTCTTTCTCTGACTGACTTATTTTGCTCAGCACTATTTATCCATTTCTTATTTATCTTATTTATCCATTCATCTTATGGATCTTATCCATCTTATTTATCCATTCATCTAAGGAAGGACACTTGGGCTGCGTCCATAGATTGGCTATTGTAGATAATGCTGCTATAAACATAAGGGTGCATGTATCCCTTTGAATTAATGTTTTTAATTTTGGGGGTAAGTACCCAGTAGTGCAATTCCTAGATCTTAGGGTAGTTCTAATCTTAATTTTTTGAGGAACCTCCATACAGTTTTCCACAATGGCTGCACCAATACTGTTTATTTATTGCTTCTTTTTTTTTCTTCATCCATCTTGCTAGAAGTTTGTCTTCTTTGTCTTTACAGAGACCCCATTAAAAAAATTTTTTTTAATGTTTATTTATTTTTGAGAGAGAGAGAGAGACATGCAGACAGACAGAGCACGTGAGCCGGAGAGGCAGAGAGAGAGGGAGACCTAGAATCTGAAGCAGGCTCCAGGCTCTGGATGTCAGCACAGAGCCCGACACGAGGCTTGAACCCATGAACTGTGATATCATGACCTGAGCCAAAATCGGTCACTTAACCGACTAAACTACCAAGGTGCCCCCAGAGAACCCATTTTTTATTTTGTCATTCCTAATCAATTTTTCCTCTTATACTTATTTCTTTTATTTTTCTTGAGATTACTGTAATATTCTATTTCTGGTTTCTTCAGCAGAATGCTTACCTCATTCATTTTTAATATTATGTTTTATAATTTTTATGCATATAATTCTATAAATTTAATTTTAGGTATATAGTCATATGTTTTTTTAGTATTTTCATTTTCATGTAATTCTGAGTATTTCATAATTTCTATTATGCATTTTCCTTAACTGATAAGTTATTTAGAAATACGTTTTTCAGTTTCTGAAGTTTTTTTTGTTTCGTCAATTTTTTTACTGTTAATTTCTTGTTTAATTGTATTATTGTATAATATTAGTCCTTTGAAATTTATTGAGACTTTCTTTGGGCTTCCTATATGGTCAGTTTTTGTTAGATTGTTTTTTTTAACAAACCATTTTTTGAAATTTAACATACATATGGAAATAAAAATGTACAAATCATACATATGCTGTTCAATGAGTTATTACAAAGTGAACAAAGCCTTCTAATCATACATAGTCATTTTTATTATGGTTCCATGTAAGCTTACAAAGAATGAATACTTTGTAAGTCATTGAGTGCAAGGTTAGATCAAGTTTTTTAATTAGGTGGTTTAGGTGTCTTATATCTTTCTTTATTCGCCTATGTCTCCTTGCTCTATTTCCAATATAGATGTGCATATAATTTCCCAGTGCTATTGTGGTTTGTCCATTTCTCCTTGAGCAAGATTAGAATACACAGGGTGAATTGAAGGTGATATGGAAACATTTTAATGCACATGCATCTCTGGATTATTTTTACCAAAAGACAAAGAAACTCATACATAATGGCTCGCTCATTCCATCCATTTAGTGTGCTGTATACAAACCAACCAGGAAAAGAAGATTTCTGCTTAAAATATACAGAACACTTAGAAACACATCTGTCATGTAGACATATCCAAAAGCTCATGAATATTACATTTTGCATTTCTCTCCTTCAGAGACAGTCTTTTCATCCTAGTCTTAGCATATATCTGTTCTTATTACTAAAGTCACTTACATAAGGACATATTTGTACTTGAAAGGAACAATAAGTTGCCTACAGAGTATAAGGTGACATTTTCTTACAGCTTGTCAATTTAACATAAAAGAGGGTTGATCTGCTTAGCTGAGGCTATGTCATGCTTTTTTCTATGGTATAAAATGCTGCCCTATCATCATCTTTTGCTTGGGGAGAGCAATAGCCTCCTAGTTGGCTTTCTTACCTACATCCACCCTTACCATACTCCTATCTCTTTTCCAAACAGCAGCTAGGGTGACCTTTTAAAATACACGTTATCCTAGCACCCCTGTTTAAACTCTTAAATGACTTCAAGACTCGCTAAAGTCTGCCTCCTGCCTCTTCAGCTGTGCTTGGCTGTATGCTCCCCATCACTGTCTGTGCTCCAGCCACACTGGCCTCTCCTCAGTTCCTTCCTTCCCCAGGGCCTTTGCACTTACTCTTCACTCTGCCTCAAATATTACACACCATACTCTGATTCATCCTGCAGAACCCACTCAGTTCTATCACCCCTTGGCTAACCAACAAGGTAAAATTGCTCTACAAGCTTTTGTAGCATTGTAGACCTCTCCTTTACAACACTAATTACAATCCCAATTTTACATTTTTTATTATTTAATTAATCCCTGCCTCACCTCCCATTAGAATGCAGGCTCTTTGAAGACCAGGCCACAGCAGGCTGGACTCACCCTGCATCCCAACACTAGCACAGTGTCTGGCCCATCACAGCAGTGGTAATGGGCTAAATGACCAGTTCCTTTCTTCGTTTCAAAGTGAATATATTAACCAAATATACCTTCACCCCTCTTGCTGCCTCTGTTTTCATCCCTTGCTTACTTCTAGTAATACTCCATACTCACCACTCCTCCCCTCTTCACTCCCCACCCCCACTGTGAATTAAAAATTCAATTCCAAAAGCATTATCAGTAATACAGCTTTTTACTGCAGATTTTGTGTAGTTACAGAGGAGGGAGTACATTACAAAGTAAAATGCCATAACAAAGCCCTTTAACATCTCTGCTTCCCCCCAGCCTTGTCTCTACAGCAGCTGGAGCTGTCTTATCCCTCTTCTTCCCCCTCCCCCCACTGCAGGTGTGCTCTCAGAACCCCTCCAGCCAAACTGCCTCCTCCTCCACCTGCTTCCAAATGTATATTCAGCAAAACAAAGTGCAGCCATCGGCCAAGCCATGACTCTTGGCTCCTTAGTTCATAGGGCCACTTGCATTTATAAAAGTTTGGAAGAAAAAGTGTTGACTTTTTGTTCATCTTTTCCTTTGCTTGCTGATAGTCTTTCCTCCATCAAGGCCATCCATGCCCTGCCTGCTTTCTATGGCTGACTGAAATCTTACATCCATCAAGGTCCAGTTCAAACGCCCCACCTTCTAGAAACCTTTCCATAAGACCCTTAAGTTGAGGTAATTTTTTCTCTTCCCTAAAAATGCACACCACTTCTTTTATTCTTATTGGTATTACAAGCTATGTTAGGATTGTCTTTTTCTCCCTCTCCTTTAAGAGCAAGTTCTGTTTCTTACTCTACAAGGTCTGAAGGGTCTGGCTCAGGACTCTCTGCACTGCAGGCTGCAGTGTTGGTAGAATTACAACAAAACATTCTGTATTTCTTTTCGTAGATTTTGGTAAAAGCCTGTTCAAGAAAGCTACTGATACCCAGTATTTCAATTTCAGAGTCAGCTACAGAAACTACTCCTTCCCCGAAGAAACTCTGTACCTATTGTGGGTGGGAATAGTATAGCTTCTGGCTTAACAAGTTTGGAGAGAAGGTCTCTATCCAGGTAAAAGATAGTGTTGACATCTTTGCCTGGATTGACTCTGGCTCTCTAAAATGCAGCAACAGTCTGGCCCCTGAAAGACAATCAGGGCTTCTGAGAGATTTAGAGTCTAACTCATGTGACTTTTTTAAAATGTCAAGGAGATGGCTAAGTAAAAATGTTGTCATATGAATTTAAGCTCTTGAGGTCTAGAGAGGGACTTACTGCTAGCAGTCTGTGTTCTGTTATCATAATTGTGATCTTCGGCTGAGCAGATCTCTCACTTGGTACCTTGACCAAGCAGAGAAGGTAGAGCCCAGCGATGAGGTTTGTTTCATGTATATGTGACTGACTGAGGACAGCTAAAATGCACCTTACCATCACTTGCTCAGATTTCCTATCAAATTATGTTACCTTCTCAACATGAAACTGTAAATATCTCTAAATTCTTTCATTCCTATAAGCATCTTCCTTACTCTGGAAGTGACATCATCCCATTTTTAAAATGTTGGGGTAGGTTTTGTTTCTTTTATTATGGAAATTTTCAATGTACACAAAGTAGAGGAAATGATACAATAAGCCTCTTAGACTTATCCTGAGCTTTTACATTTGGAAATATTTTGTCAATGTCATTTTATCTATCCCCCCTACATATACATTTCACTTTTCTTTTTGCTGGATTGTTTTAAAGAAACCCCTGACTCTTTCATTTTACCCATAAATACTTTAGGATGTATTTCTAACAATTAAGGAGGGTTTTTTTCCTACATAACCACAATGCTATTATCACACGTAACAAAATTATCAATAATCTCAGGAGCATTTTAAAAATAGGATTCTGGAAAAAGCAAGCCAAAGGAATGAGTAATATAGAATTTCAAGCACTATGGTAAGCAGTTTGGGAAGATGCTTTTAGCAAAGAGGGTACTTTCACTCTTGCAAATGACATCACAGAGCCAGATGCCACTTTCTCCTACATATCCATAATTGGATTTACTTTCTTACCCCCAAATATATTCCCTGGTTCAGTTCAAGGCATCAGCAACCACCCAGGAGCTCAAGCTCCAGAAACAGGGTCCTTGTAGAGTTTCCCCCTGCCCCCACCCCTTTAGCACTCCCTTTAACCAGTTTTGAAGAGCTAAAACTCAGGGTGAATATTGCTCATATCCATCCCCTCCTTTGCATTCCCACTGCCACTCCTTTTGTCTGGGCCCCTGCTATCTATCTCTACATTGAGGTTATTGAAAGATTTTGATTTGTGTTCCTCCCAGAAACAGAGCCTGAGACAAGGATTTGAGTATAAATAATTTATTGGAGAGGTGATCCCAGGAGACCTGGAAGCTGAGCTGGGGAATGAGACAGGGACGTGAAAGAAGCCAATACAGGATGTGTTAACAAGCACTGAAGGACACTGGAGCTCCATCCCACTGGACAAGTCTGGGAGACAGTACAGAATACCCCTCAGCATTATCCCAACCAACAGGCAAGGGAGCTGGGCTCTTATTTATCCATCAGGTCTCCACCTGTCATTGCCTTATGGCTGCTTTCAAGGGCAAGAAGTCCCCAGCACTTCTAGCCTGCACTGTGCATGGCCTAAGCCTACTACCAGCCAGAACACAGAGGGTCATGGGCCTTCAATGTATAACAGTAATGCTAAGGGGACAAGGGCAGGGCACTGAGAGCACTACATTGCCTCCCTTCTCACTCTCTCCTTCACAGAGGCAGGAATAACTTTCTAAAGTGCAAATCTGATTCAGGTACTTCCCTATTCAATAAAAAGGGTATGTGGATAATGCTGCAGACCAGTATTGCTTATTTCCCCTTACGGAGGTGACGGCCTTGAGTGGTGCTGAACCATATGATCCTGAGTGCCTTTGGCATACCTGTTGCAGGTGGCCAAAGTCTGGGTTGGACTTTGAGGAACTACTTGTGAGTTCAATGAATACATAGCTTTATTCATATGTTTATAGTTAAAACCTTGTTTACTTACAGAACAGGTTGGGAGGGGAAGTGACAAATGATTGCCCCTGGTTTGGATTCCACTGGTGCAGACCTTTACCTCTGAATAGTTATATATAACCCTTCCCAGACAGCAGAGTGCCTCTCTCTCCACTGGTGCACCAAAATTATTGTGGCAATACTTTGTTCTTTATGCAGTCACATTATCTGGGAATCTCAATGTGATTTACAAGCTTACATAACTTCCCAAATGAGTCAGCATGCTCATCAAGAAGGCAGCATGGTGCAGTGGAAAGAACATGGCATTTGGTGCCAGATAGAAAGTTCAATACCTGCATCTGTCACTTGCTAACTGTGTGTTAGACAAGTTATCCTACCTCTCCAAGCCTCAGTTTCTTCCGATAACGAATGCGGATGGGAATACCTACCTAAGAGGGTTATTATAAGGATTAAATGAGGTAAAGAACGCTCAGTGTGATACATAAGAGGCCCTGAGTCACAGTTCACCTTCCCCATCCTATATCCTGATTTTACTCATCTGGCAGAGTTCTTGAACCTTACTGACCTGCAGTGAGTAGAAAATGCTGATTTCCTACTAGACAAAGCAAGTAAAGCTTTATCTCCTTTTAGCACTAGTGGATTTTAGATGAAAATCTGAATCAGTTCTTTGTAAAGGAAAAATGCTCTTGCTCCACTCTGGGCAAAGCATCCACATCATGTATGAAATAAATCCGTACCAGAAAGGGCTGGGGTGCTCCAGGAAGGGCTGGGCTGCACAGTCTGGCTCGGCACCCACGGCAGTCAAAGATTGCTGGCGTTTAGAGGTGACTTAGTGAGCACACGGCAAGACATACAGCCGGAAAAATGAAATGTGCAGGAGAGGATTGAAACCCCATCTGCATAGCTGTTGAGCGCGGTGGGGAGCGGTGAGGAATGGCGTTGCAGAATGCCCTTCGAGAGACAAAGCGGCAGCATACAAATGAGGGCACTGCTGTGCCAGCCAGGGCTGAGGATGATTCTGGAACTGTCTTTTCGAAAGTGGTTGGAGCAAATGCCTGCAAGTTAAAATAATAATAATAAATAAAATCCCTGGTCAGCAAATTAACACTGCTGCAAATGTTCCTCCCTGCCGGTCGCAACGCTATTAGGGGAGGATTACCAGACAAGCTGATTTCCAGGATCTTTATAGCCCGCATAATACATAGTTAGCAGTCAGCTGGGGTCAGCAGAGAGAGTGTTTATAATTAAGGGGTGATTGGTGAGTATGTCCATAACAGCAAAGAAACCTCTAAAAAGAAAAATCAGGAGCCAATCTTTGAACTTAGAAACTAGAGAATGTTAGAACATGAAAGATTCCTTCTGATCATTGAGCTGTGCTGATGATTTTTAAATGCTAAAGAAACAGTAGGACCTTTCTTTCAAGTAAAATCGTATGCAGACTCTCCCCCTGGAAGGCAAACAAAAGGAATGCTGCTCCGAGTAGGGGAGGGAGGAGGAGAGGACAGTGTGGTTCTGGAGCCCCAGCCTCTCCCACTCCCAGCCTTCACTTTAGATCTGCCACTGTGGCCCCGAATATAATCTGCAAATCAAGCCCCACCGACCGTGGTGTGAAAACCTCTAGGCTAGTCCACCCCATACATTGTACAAGTGAGTTTTGGCTCAAAGAGGGGAAGCGATTAGTATAAGGTCACCCAGCAGAACTGGGACTAGAGCCCAAACCTCTTGAGTTTAAATTCCTTGCTCTCTCCTAAAAACTACCTCCCCTTATAAAAAAAAAAAAAAAAATGAAAAGTATCTTTAAAGATAAAGTTACCTCATGAAATAGCTTGTTAAAGTAAATGAGAAAGACAGAGGCATCCAAGTGTAAATACTGGCTTTGCAAAGAATCCAGTTCTATCTTCTTGACTGCTGGACCCAAGTGCAGCTTTTATTACATTTATTTTTAGGACTTTCAGCATGGCAGTCACAAAATCCAAGTAGATTTGCTAAACTAATGGCCTCTTATACCAGGGTAAATCTAACCAGTTTGTGCCTTCTAGAAAAAACAACCTAAAACTACAACAGCTTAGTATCTTTAAAAAATTATTTTTAATACACTGGCATAGTAAGAAAGGAATCTAAAATGCATGGTAGATGGAGATGGCCAAACCAAAGCTCTTATACAGCGGAGCACGAGGCATTTCAGATTCCTGACTCTACTTCCTATTGTGAGACCTTGAGCAAGTCACAACCTCTCTAGCCCTCAATCTTTTTTCAAAAATCTACAAAATGATGAAATCATTAGAGTCATTAAAAGTCAATTTTCAACAGAACCCTGACACAGAACTGTCCAGTGTGCTGGTCAGCCAGCACTGTGCGTGTTCACAACAACAGAGGCCTCTGTCTCTGAGTCAGAGGGTCTGGGAGCACAATTACTGTAGTAGAGGAGAGAGAAGCAGCAACATGGAGATGCTGTAGGTTGAAAGGAAAGAAGGAGGAGGGAAGCAGATGCAGAGAAGAGCAAAGGGCTCTCCTTTCATGCATCAGAGGATTGGATTTTGATCAGCAACCATCCTAGACATTTATGTCACACCTATTACCCTGAAGTCCTCTAAATGTTTCCTAATGGACTTGGCTTTGGGGATTCCATTCAAGGCCTTGAGCCATGTGGTCTCATTTTAAACTGGGAATGTTCAATTAAAATAGTAGCTATGTGGTAGCAAATGATAAAATGATACCAAGTTTTTATAAGGGGAAGAAAAGCAACATTTTTTAAAATACAATGTCCCACACGTTTTGTTTGTTATTCAGTTTAATGCTTACTATAACTTTTATTTTTTTTTTAATTTTTTTTTTCAACGTTTATTTATTTTTGGGACAGAGAGAGACAGAGCATGAACGGGGGAGGGGCAGAGAGAGAGGGAGACACAGAATCGGAAACAGGCTCCAGGCTCTGAGCCATCAGCCCAGAGCCTGACGCGGGGCTCGAACTCATGGACCGCGAGATCGTGACCTGGCTGAAGTCGGACGCTTAACCGACTGCGCCACCCGGGCACCCCTATAACTTTTAAATTAGATATCATTTCTCCCCATTTGACAGATCTAGATGCAGAGAGGCTTAGCATCTCCTTTAAGATAACAAGTATTTTATGTAGCTGTTGGGACTGTAAGCCCCCTCAGGAGAGAGACTTTCTTTCTTTCTTTCTTTTTTTAAATTTTTTTTTTAATGTTTATTTATTCTTGAGAGAGAGCATGAACAGGGGAAGGGCAGAGAGAGAGGGAGACACAGAATCAGAAGCAGGCTCCAGGCTCTGAGTTGTTAGCACAGAGCCTGACATAGGGCTGGAACTCACAAGCCATGAGATCATGACCTGAGCCGAAGTCGGACACCCAACCGACTGAGCCACCCAGGCGCCCCAGGAGAGAGACTTTCTTGTTCGTGCTTCTGTCATCAATGCCAAACACAGTGCCTGGTGCATAGGTGATCGGTGCACATCACTAAAGGAAACTGAAGGAAAAGGCCAAGCTTTAAATCCAGATCTGCTCAACTCCCAAATCTACTTCTTACTACCACCAAACTTATACAATTTATTAAAAACAACTGTTATTTGGCCAGTTGTTCTTAACCCCTTCTTTACTATGTAATTGGAAGTGTTATGAGCTCTGGTTTCTATGCCTGTTTGAAGCTCTAGCTACCTAATTGGTTACTGAGTTCCCATCTCTTGGCTGAATCTATAATTAAGCAGGTTTTTTTAAGACATAGTTAGCCATAGTCCCAGGTTCCCTAAAATGTATAACATTCACCCAGAGGACCACACTTGAAGAAAAACACAGAACTGGAAAATATTTTATCATACTCCAGTATCATTGCTCTCCTCAGTCACCTTAAGCAATTACAGAACAAAACGGTGCTGTTTTTTTTTTTTTTTTCTAATCAGTAAACACAAATTTTAAAACGCAACTTTCATAGAGTTTCTTCACAGTACATCTTAGAAATGAAGCAAATCCTGATTCAAGGATGCTAGTACACAAGGATGGTAACACATTGCAGTTTATGTCCAGGAACTGGATGAAGGTAAGAAATTAAAGACTTGTCAAGCATGTTGTATTACAAGGGCACACTCAGGTGTGCCTGGGATCTTGCTCTGATTAATGCTTCAGGACTCAGCAAGGCAGGCCCAGTGATCTGTGGGTGGGTGGTTCTGAGAGAGTGAGCGATCAAAGTCATGTCTTCTTGTCTTTCTCACTTAGGGCCACTTCCTCTCTGGTGTGTTGACCAAGGCTATACCTGGCATGGCTTCATTCATCCCAGGGTACTTCACTAGGCCTTTTCAGTTGTGTGCTCATCTATTTCTTCCTCCCTCCACTTTTCACAAGTATTGACCAAGGGCTCTCATGGGCTTAGCCTCTGCAAGGTGCTGTGGGAGCTACAGAAAGAACAAAGTATGAGCTTCTAGACTCTTGTGGGCATTACTGATTATATACCTGGAACTCAAGTGTGACCACGAGGCCCCCAGCGAGCTGAGCTGGTGACTTAATTATTATCACCTTCCTTCCTCATCAGCTCCTGAGGTCTTAGAAAGTCTGTCCTGTTATCGTAGCCTGAGGAGTGTAATTCTCCCTTATTTCACTCCACACAGGGGTGCACCATGACATCAACACAAATGCAGCCCTCTTGCCTTGAGTGAAATAGCACCCATGTTACCATGCCTGCACAATCAGAAAGGTGACAACCCTTTACAAATCAGTCAACTGGAGAAGATACAGGGTCAGTTCAGCTTTGTGGATAATTCTCCTTGCTTTCTATACCGGGTTTGGTTACCTCTATTTCCTGCCTGCACTGAACTACTATATGTATAATATATAGTATATATATATATATATATATATATATATATATATATATATATATTTGCTTGGTGGTAGGTCTGGGTCTCTCAGAAGTCAAATATTCTCTTTATTTTCTCCTTATTTCCTGCTCTGATTTTCCCTCTAGAACATCTGCCCTGGTCAAAATCTTTTTTTTTTTTTTTTAATGACAGTTTTATAGTGTACAGTTCAGTGCTTTTTAGTGTATTTTCAGAGTTATACATCACCACTATCTAATTTCAGAACATCTTCATCACCCCCAAAAGAAATCCCATAGTCATTAACAGTCACTTCCCGTCTCTCCCCCCGCCCCTTCCCCTTGACAACCACTAATCTATTTTCTATTTCTGTGACTTTGCCTATTCTGGACATTTCATAAAAATGGAATCATACAATATGTGGTCCTCTGTGACTGGCTTCTCTCAATCAGCATGAAGGTTTCAAGGTTAATCCATGTTATAACATGGATTAGTACTTCATCCCTTTTTGACTAAATAATATTCAGTTGTACAGACAGACTGCATTTTATTTATCTGTTTGTCAGCTAGTGGACACTTGGGTTGTTTCCATTTTTTGGCTATGAGGAATAATGCTGTTATGAACTTTCATGTACCGGTTTTTGTGTGGACATATGTTTTCACTTCTCTTGGGTATCTATCTAGAAGTGGAACTGATAGGCTGGCGAAAATCTTAAGGAACCATTTCTAATGGTCTTCATTCCTATCTGTTTCCCAGGGAATACAGTTTCTCTATATTCATTAAACAAAAGGGAACGATCAAAGCAGGAACTTCTTCACCAAATACTGGACACAGTCTTTGCTTTTCCAAATCAGTTACAAAGCCCAAACATCTCCACTCTAAACAACATGCAGCTTTGAGTAACTGTGGCAGGCCCAGCATGGGGACCAGTCACTGCAGTGATTCACATTAAACAGCAGCTTGTAGCACCCAGAGAGGGTACACAGAACCAGCCTCTTCTGACCAGGCTTTAATCTTACAAACAAAGGAACATTTATAGTCATGTCATTCTCTGCTTATAACTGATTCCTTGAAATCTAGTCTCTTGTATCCTGTCCATAATCTTGGACTATGATCTCAGGGTTATGCATGGCCTGGAATAAGCAAGGTACAACCTTGGAATCCTAAATTGCCCTTTCCCCACCAACTGCTCTGCAGGCTTCTGTTTATAACTGAAGTCTGCCCTCTGCTGGTCGTAGCCGGCCCTGACCTGCAACATGGAGCCGCTGAGCAGATTTCTTCCAAAATCATTTCTTCTCCAGGAGCATTTAGGAAATTGCTACCATTTACTCAGCTTATAGCAATACAGAGAAATGGCATCTTCTGCAGGGTATTCCTCTTTTATTTTTTTACTTTTTGATGTTTGTAGATTTTTCCCTTTTATTCAAAAGTAAGTTTCAGTTACTTATGAGCCACTTTCATTTGTGATAAATAACCATTATTTGTATTTATGCAGTGTCTGCCAAGACCCTTCTGTTCCTATTGACTCATGAGTCACTAAAATACTCTTCCATGGTAGAAGTGGGCAAAGGCTACTTGAGATAGAACATAATATGAGTTGTGGGCTATCATCTTGCCTAGTAGTTTTCCAGAGGTGGTTTGTAGACTGCCTTGAGTAAAGAAAGACCCAGGGACTGATTCTCCTCAAGTTTTGTGGGATATCCCACTTGCCCTGTTGGAAAGCTGCAGGGCATCAGACATTTGGGGAATCCATGCAGACATGGCAACCAAGTGGGCACTCTGGCCAGGGAAGCAGATCCAGGAGGGACATGAAAGATAAGTGGGGAAGGAAGTCAGAGCCTAAGGAGACCAGGAGACAATGTAAGCAAAAGGCTGAAGTGGTGACAGGAGGAAAGAAAATAAAGTAGAGGAGGGAAGGTGGTTTTACAAGGGCAGAACAGGGGACTAAAGAAGTGACTGCTTCCCTGAGGACCATTACTGCTTTCTGCAATGCAGTAAAAATCTGTTCAGTTTTTAGGTAACAAAGGAGAAGGAATCCTTTCGATGTTTTTATCCAGAGTCCTTGAGAATAACTCTATGCCTCTGAACTCATGTTTTAGGAACATTTTAACTTTCTTCCCTGAGAGAAATGCAGCACTTTCATGAAAGAAAACTTAATTTTTAGAGACACAGTTTGTGTTTCTAACATCTGAGTAGCTGGGAAGGAGGGGACTCACAATGATTCGTTATGATGAGCATACATTCTAGCCAGAGTTCTGGAAATCTGTCCCCCTTCCCGAAAGTACAGCCATAGTGGGGACTCCACTGCCAAGAGCCCCTACTGGTTCCACTGCTCATCCCAAGGCCACCCCCCATAAGTCTCACTGTCCTTGTCAGTCTCCTTGGAACCACAGAAACCAGGGCTCAGTGTGTAACAGAGATTCCTGTGTCCTGTTCGATCTCTTCCTTTCCATCTTCCTCTTGCCTCCACCTTTACCTCCTTCCCTAGTCCTCTGGATGCAAGTTCTCTCCTCCTACATCGCCCCTCTCTAGGCTTTGTGACTTGGAACTCAATCATTTTAGAAACGACAGGGCTTACTGTGTTCCCATGCTGGATGCTGCCCCTTTAAAATCAACCTTAAGTTGGAGGGAAGAGAGAACCAGGTCTTCTGCCTTTCCTCCCAGAGATAAAAGCTATTCTTAGCAGTCAAATCGGCTTGGCATTTGGGGAGACTTGTATTTTTCTCCTTCCCACCCCAGGGGTTTTGCCATTGCAATTCCTCTTCCTCATAAAGAAAAGATGAAGGGGATAAAGAGAAGGGGAAAAAAGGAAGGACGGGCACCATCGCTGCTGCCCCAGTAGTAGGCTTTTCTCAGGACTTATTGTGGAAGGTTGGTCCGGTTGGAGCACCCTCACCCCAACCCCATAAGACCGGTTTAATTCTAGCAGTCATTTTTCAGGCAAAAAAGACTAAAGGCCAAATGAGCTCCCTTCAGGCCTTTCCACAGCACTTTGTATGTGGCACGTGTTCATTAAATATGTTTGCTCAGCCAGCCTCCTGCCTGTACCCTCATTAGGGTGGGTCTCTCAGGACCGCCTTCACTGGGCATTTAGGGCCCAGCAATCTGTCAGGGCATTTAAAACCCAGCATTAAAGAGCAGGCTTCGGAGAAACCAGGAACTAGGGAAATAAAAATTTTTTTAATTTTAAAAAAGGAAAGGAAAAATATGGATGTGCAAAGCTCAAGAAGCTTACGTAATCCGATTCCGCTTGGACCCAGATGGTGAAATTCTGCAGAGCGGCCAGCAGGGGGAGCTCAGGCAGTGTGTCAGAACGCTGGCGCGGAGGTTGCCTGGAACCAAAACTCCGCACAAACAAAACAATGAACCTTTGTGGTTTCTCTTGGGTTCTTAATCCAGGCCGGCTGAGTCCAGGAAGGCCTGATCATCATTGCAGGGGACTCAGCTAGCATCTCGCAGAACACCGATTTCATAAGTCTGTCTGCCTGCCTCTGTCCCCCAAATTGTTTCCTCTGTGTTCTGTTCGACCTCTAATCCTTTTTCTCAAACTCTCTCAGTAACCCTTTGTACCTCTTTTTATAATTCTTGTTTTCTCTGAATCTGTGTTTCTGTCTGTGCTTCTTTCTTGTTATTTCTCCGTATCATCCTAGGTCTGCTAGTCACATAAATGAAAAATAAATGGAGATGAACCCACCCAAGAGCTGAGCTTTGAAAGATTTTGAGATCTTGCAAAAACTAATACTTTGATTAAAATGTACTCTGTGCCACAAAAGTGGTTAATTCTGCCACTACTTAGCTGTGCAGTCACGTCTTTCATGTCTATTCTCTAGTCTCTGTCCTCCAGGCCTGCTGCCCTTGCCACCCTGCAGTCTCTCCACTGCCATTGGTTACTGCTAAGCTGTTGCCCACCTCCCCCAACTACTGACCTCCAGTAGTTGTCTCCCTCCCTGACCAACAGGACAAGGTTTTCCAGGTCTTTTAGAGAAGATGCCCACACCTGAATAGCTGAACCTCTAGTGACACAGTGTTTCTTACATAAGACCCAGCCCCTCATTTCCAGAACATGAAACTCTTGTGGGATCAGGGGTTGAGGGGCTCCAGGGGAGAAATAGAGGGACTCAGCTTTGCATTCTACATGGAACCTCTTATTATCTAATATTCAGGTGCTGGACTGGATCTGGTCCACTCTGTCGCAGTATCTTCATTCATGGTGACTTTCTCTCAGGGATCTTCCTCATTGTATTTCTTTCCAGATTGACCCTCAGGGACCTTTAGTTTATCACACAATCTGTATATCTGAGTCTGTGGGGTAACAACCAAAAGATTGAATTCTTTTTTCTGGGCTTTTGAGCCCTGGAGATTCAAGAAATGCAACTGAGTGTATGTTTTAAGGTTCCAGAGCATCCTGGGACAGTCAAGCACCCCAAGCATTTGATCGAAGGCAGCTTTGCCTGGAGCCCAGAGAGGCCAAAAGAGGACCCTGAGCATGCACAGCATACAGATAGCTCCTGGGCAGTGATGCTCAGCAGGAGCTATTTCAGTTCCAGCCCTAAGTACTGTGACTATGGCAGTGGCAGTGATGTATCCTCATTTCTACACGCTATAGTCTCTACCTCCAAATCTATTCTGTTCTATGCAGGTTCTCATTATTTTTAAGATCCAGTCATATGTGTCCCTGAGAGGTGGATTCTAATATTAGATCTGGTAGGACATGATACTCCTCAGTACCTTAACTTTCAGTACCTTAACTCTTGTTATCTTAACTTTCTTTAAGCCTCCTGGATTCAAGGATGGTAGTGTGCTACGATCAGATCACAGTTATCTCTGCCCTGCTCAATTCTGGGTAACCATCATCACTTCCTAGTTCCAGAACCTGTTTGGAACCAAGTTTAAGACTAAAGTAGGGAGTAGGGGGACAGACAGGCAATGCAATTTAAAGGTATTTACCACTTTCTTGCCCTTTCTAGGCCCTGGCCATACAGAGAGTCTGAACAAGACATAGGCCCTGTCATCAGGGAGCAAATGCTTCTATTGGAGTGACCCACTGTCTCTCTGATGGGAATAAAAATGAAACTGCTGCAGAAAAACCCAGCACTGCAAAGTGCTAACATCATCAGGCAGGTTGCCTCTGCAGTGCAATCTATAATCTCTGTGACTTCCAGAACCAAAGAATTGCTATATGCGTTTCTAAATTAGGCTTTGCGTTACTTTGGAAATTAACAAAGCATTCCTTCCCACAGACTCTGTTCCCAAATTAAACATTTTGTGCTTGTACAGCTGTTCAAATGTTGGTGAACTGAAGATGAAAAGGTTCTTAGGAAGGGAAGAGAGGTGGGTGCCTAATAAGGGGAGGGGAGCACTGCGGGGGAGTTCTTGGAGGGGGAGCTGGAGGTCAGGTAGCAGAGATTACAGAACAGTTGGAGAAGTTTATAATCCAGTTAGTGAGCACATAAAATGTTTTTTAAATTATTAGGTCTAGATAAATGTAGGTTAAGGGGGCCCACTATGATCAAGTATTTAAAGGCATACTTTTAAGTGGAAAACTTGAGAAGTGGCTATTCCCCTCCTCTAATCAGTAGAAGCCAGAGGAAACAGGAAATAAACAAAAACTGCTAAGATGGCATCTTAAGGTCATTGTGAGGCCCACTTTTCAAGATCTGACAACTGTTAAACACTAAAATGGGTCACAGAGGATGGCTGTCACCATGGCTGTGACTCTCCTCCAGAGGTATTTATGGAAAGAACAGAGCCTTTGTGTTCCACAATGCTGCAGGTAACATCCAGGGTAGAGACAGAGGCATGTCCTGGATGAGCTAGCTCCCCAGGTTCTCTTCTAGACTGGGAAAGAAAAGAACTCTTATGGCATTAGAGGCCTTTAGCAGCAGCTAGAGAGAAATGGACAGACGAAAGGCCCACGGTCCCCACTGGCCCACCTCTCACCAACATGCCAGAGACCCTTCATTAAGCCGCCTCTGTGTCATTTGTTTCATGAACTTGTACCTTGATCTTTGCTTACAGGGGTGTGAGCCATCTTGGCAA
Organism: Puma concolor; assembly: GCF_028749965.1. Taxonomy (NCBI): domain Eukaryota; kingdom Metazoa; phylum Chordata; class Mammalia; order Carnivora; family Felidae; genus Puma; species Puma concolor. The sequence goes on from NC_141675.1 coordinate 93,442,433, forward strand.
ATGTTTTTTTAGAAAGCCTTTGCTCACAAAAATTCTGTCCACAATATTTGGATTGGCTACCAGGCCTCTCATTTTCCACACAAGTTGTTCCCAACTTATCTCTGGGTCTCTTCCAGAAAGGCATGAATTATTTGGTGGTGATGTAACTTGAAACCCAGATTCCACTTGGAAACCATTTTCATAGAGGTTGGCTGGATGGTAAGGAATGGAAATGGGGACTGGAGAAGAAGAGAGTGAAGAGGTTTAAAAAAAAATCCAGGTTTAGCCAGATAGTATTTTCCATGCAGCTGAGGGAGCAAGAGGCCCTGCCTTCAGTAGACAAGGCCCCAGGGCTCACAGAGTCAGAGAGCTGTGCTGGGCACTGGCTGTCTGGCTCCCCTGCGGTTCCAGAGCATGGCCCTGGAGAGGCTGTCCTCTGGTCTTGGCTATGACACCTTTTACCTGTATGGTGCTTTATGGTTTCAAAAGCACTTTCACACACTTGTCTTATTTGATCCTCACAATTATGCTATGAGAGAGGTAGGACACAAATTATTACCCCCATTTTAGAGATTAAGAAACTGAGGATCAGGGCAGTCAGACAATGTGCTATCACACAGATAGCAGGTGGAAAGCCAGAACTCCAGCCCAGGTCTTCTAACTTGAGCTCATTTACTCATCCTTGTGAGCAGTCCAGTGTGCCTTTGAAATCAGAGAATTCTGGACCTTCTCTCCAGAAAGATAAACTTGGAATTTTTAGATGCTGAAACTCAACATAGACTCCAGGTAAAATTCCCAAACTTTCAGCCACCCTTATGAATTCTTGTGAATGTATGCATGCCTTGCTTCCCTGACCAGACTGCAAGCTCCTTGGAGGTTCAGGCTGTGTGTTTTCTCTTCCTTCCCATTCGCTCTCATAACTGTCACAGAGCCAAGCACCTAGCCAAAGCTGTTGCATTGCCAGGAAGAGGTAAGGCAAAGTAAAGAAAGCAAACTAAGTAAGTGGGATAGATGTCCATTTCCACATTTGACCACTTGTCCTACAAGAACTGGTATCCTTGTACATGTTCTGTCCAAGACAGTCATCTGCCAGCCACACTATTTCCCAAATCCTAGAATACAGCAGTTTCCCATGGTGGCAGCAGCATATCTTCCTCCTCGACATAGTTTTCCAGGCACAAGATGGGCTCACAAGCATGAAGAGGTAACCACCTCAGTGATCTCACACCCCAGGATCCTGATGTAAGTAAAGAAGACAGACTGGCTGGCTTAGCTGGGGAATAGAGGTGGGTCCATGGGAGGGGCTGTAATGAGCTTAAATTGAGAGGGAGGGGTGGTACTGAAGCAGGAGCAGCAAGAGCATCTGGCAGTGGGAGGGGTAAATGTGCCTGGGGGATGCCTCAGTAAGGCGGAGCCCAAGGCCAGTGACATTCTCTGACCACAGTGTTCACTTGGCACCAAACCTCAGGGCCATCTTGCTTCATCTCCCTAGAACTCATCAGCAACTGTGACTCCAGTTTTCTCACCAGAGCTACAGGGAGGAAACACTCAGTGATAATCCAAAGGCAAGGACAATTGACTAGTTAAACAGAGATGGCCCCAGTTTAAGACCTTTGCCCCATTGTTACCCTGCCACCTCCTCGTTACCCTGTATCGCAAGTCCTTACTTTCCCAGGTTTGGTGGAGAAGGAAAAGGATTCCAAGACTGTTGTAAGCAAGCGGGGCCACTCCCAATAAATGAGACCATCCTGTACCCTAGGGACTGACTCAGTTGAGTTTCACTGGTCAGAAGAATCTGAATTTCAGACAAAGGAGGTCTCTGTTTCTTACCTTGTAGATAACAATGACTCTACTATGAGAACAATTCTAGGGTGATACAATATTACAGAGAACCAGGACCCTAGAGATTATTACATATTCATCCAACAACCTCACTGACACATGCGGGGACTTAAGAAAATGGCAATGACATCAGTGTCCAAGCCAACCAGGAAGTTAGTGAAAGAATCTGCACTAGAACCCAGAAGTCTTGACCCAATACCACACTAGCCCTTCTCCTATGTTACCCACCCTGGCCCTCTTAGATGGCAAAGGTTTCCACCCAGGGGCAACTCTGAGCAACCAAGGAAGGAAGGTCTGAATTTGCAAAACTGCTTTGTGGAAACTACTGCTCTTTAGGAGACCTTCTTATGTTGCAGCCAGCCCTGGGACTGTGTCCTTGCCTCCCTGCATCCTGTAGGGAGAGAGAGAACCGAAATTTTTGTTCTAAACGCCCTTCTGGCCACCAAGCCTGCCCCCTCTGGCCAAACCCAGTACCTGATTTCATCCTAGTGGATCTCCACCCACCAGTCTTGGTGCCTCCTCCTGGAGCAAAGGGGCTGATACCTTGTCAGGTACAAGTTGGAAGTGGAACATGTTGCACAGACATCCCATAAATGCTCTACAAGTGAATAACTAAGGTTCCACATCTCCTACACTGCCTCCAGTTCACACTTCCAAAAGCATCCAGCAAACTTGCGTTCAACCTGTGGATCAGATTAGGTCAAATAAACAGATATTTATGGAGGTATTATTGGAAAGCCAATGTACAGGTGCTGAGCTCTACACAAAGACATGCCCAAGTCCCTGCCTTCAAAGGACTCAAAAGCTAACTGGGGGAGACCAGGTGATATTTCATTTTAAGTTAATATCACAAGGTAGCCATACAAGAAATGCCATGAAGCAACAAGTAACCATTTGCAAAATTACTGGAATAGAAAATCTGTGTGTTGGTACACAGGAAAAAACACTGTGAACTGAATGGTTCAGGGAAGCTTGTAGAAAAGGAAAAACCTCATCAGGGCTTTGAAGGATGGGTAGAATTCAAAGGAGTGGAGAGAAGGTTTGAAAGAGCATTACAGAAATTGGTAACTGAGAAAAGATACAAAAATAGGAAAATGCAAGTGTGTTGAGGGTAGTAAGTAAAGATAATTGCAATAGTAGATGATGCTTATCATGTATCAGACACTGTTCTCAGCTGTTGCATTGTCTCAGCTAACATTAATTCTTCTGATTCTCATGCAGTTCAAATTAGTACTATTATTATCGCATTTTTATAGTCAAAGACACTGAGGCATAGAGAGGCTTAAGTAATTTACCTGAGGACAGTGCTTATAAGTGACTGAGCTGGAATTTGAGCCCAAAGGCTACACATTTGGCCACTGCTTCTCTCATTGTGGCTGGAAGGGTTGATTTCTTGGAAAGGTGTGTTGGTGGCAGATCATAGAGGATCTGGAATACTACGTTACAAACTTGGACTTGACTTTGTGGTCAAAAGGAGAAACAATGAAAAGTTTCTGAGCAGGCTGGCACCTGGGTGGCTCAGCTGGTTAAGTGTCTGACTCTTAATTTTGGCTCAGGTCATGACCTCACAGTTCAATTCATACGATCAAGCCCCACTGTCAACACAGAGCCTGCTCTCTCTCTCTCTCTCTCTCTCTCTCTCTTAAAACAAATAAATAAACATTAAAAAAAAAACCCAAAAGTTTCTGAGCAGGGAAGTGGATCTCAATTTAGGGCATTAAATTGAGACACTGTACACAGGAAGGAAATCCTAAGGACACCTTCACATTTTAAAAAAGCACAGAGAAATATATTAGTACATAGGTACAGATGCCCTTCCTTTTCGTAGAGGGCCTTGTGCAGTTACTTCCATTGGCTTCTCAGATCTTAAGCTAAAAGGGGATAAATCCTTGGTTGGTGGCATGGAGGGAACAACCAAAATGTAGACTGACCTGAAATCTACCCAGGTACGTGATCAAAAGCCAGGGGCTGAGATAGGCTTAGAGGATAGTGTTTACAGGGAGATAGGAGACCTCGGATCAGGAGACAGTGGGGAAGAGTGGAGGGAAGAATATGTCAGACAGCAAGTGAGAGCTCAGCAAAATGAGTTGGAACCTTGGGTGTATAGTTCAGTGATATCTTAAGCATGATTGAATCAAAGTTTCTGGAAGAGGCAAAAATATTGTCAGCTATCTCCTTGATTATTTTGTAATAGCAGATAATCTCTTTAGTCCCTTCCCTCTTTTTACAGGCTAAAATGGAAAATCTTTTCTCATGCACAGAACGCTTTTATTTCTCTCTGTGTCTTTTAAGACTCGATTTTACTAATACATTCTATCCAGCACTATAAAGCCGAGCTTGTTCTCATGACCATCCACTCTAATGAATGTGGGACAGATGAAGTAATAAGAACTTTGAAAGGGTGGTGATGGAAATAAGAGCATCTTTTTGTATTTTCCAGGAACTGTATGCACAAAGAAGCCTGCTCAAGCCAATAGAGTAAAAGCATTGGATAATTTGATTTCTGAGCAGAGATTAGATAATTGTCATGGATGGGACTTTGGGAATGGTCACAGGAGATGAAGCATCATCCTGTTGAGATGGTCTTCAGGGAATATTGGGTGTATGTGAGTGTTATTTGGCTCCTGAGTCACAAAGCATGGGTTGTAGGGCTGGCCTTAGCCCAGGCTCCAGGAAAAATTATGTATTTATCCTTATAAATTGCGGTATTCAGTATAACAATTGCCTTGATTTATGGCCACGCCTTCATGACCCCACTTTTGGAAATGGACTCCAAATCTGAGTTCCAAGCAGCTGTTTTATGTCTACCCACAGGAAGCCAATAAATAAATGATGTGGGGGTGGGTGAAATGGTTTGTGAATGCCCAAATCTGTTCTCTTGAACATACATTTTTGTTTGAAGAAAGAGTTGATTAGTTTGTGTTTAAGTGAGGGCAAAAAACACTCTAATGTAAGAAAATCAAATGTTGTATAGATATCCCCTCTCCAATCACATGTGTGGCATTGATAAACTGTGGCTGTTGGTCTTTCCTTCCTTTGCTATCTTCTCATCTTCTCAGCTGCTATGATTTGAGAAGACTTAAGCCCAGGCCTAAGGCTGAATCATTTCTGGCTGGTGCTGTGCACAAGGGGTTTGGAAATAAGTCACATACCCAGACCCAAGTGCTAGGAACCAAGTGACTACATCCAGGCTCCCATGTTGACCACAAATTCTTCCCTTTAAGCCAGGTCTGGGATAACTACTACCCAGAAGTAACCTGGGTACATGGGTGGCCCTGCAGCCAAAGTTCTATGTTGGCCCTTCCCTGTATGTTGGCCCAAATCCCAGAGGTGAACTATTACCCTGGTTTCCTCTCCTAAGTTCTTACTTCTTTCCTGATTACTTCTTACTTACTTTCTGCTCCTTCTAGAACTAGATTCCATCCATCCTTGTCCCTTCTCCCCACAAGCTGGGGTTTTCTGATGCCAGGTTATGGAATGATTATGCCATGGGACAGGGCACATTTGTCTAATTGGACCCTCATATTGAGTCCTGTTGATTTAATTTAGTGTTTCTCAACAGGAGTGGAACCACCCCTGAGGGATGTATTGGAAACTCAAGGGGGCATTTTTGATTGCCACAATTATTGGGAGGGGCACTAGTGGCATTTAGTGAGAGGGAACCAAGGATGCTATTGTGCAATTGTGTGCAGCACAGGCACCTTAACCAAGAAATGTTGTGTGTCCCGTATAACCTTCAAAAGTCACACTGGACATTTTTGTGCAAAAATCTGTTTATAATTGTCTGGATGTGGAATTCAGTCCCATTTTACTTGGAAATACAAGTTACTTTTGCATAGTTTTAATATACATGGAATTTTCCATACATGCCCTCTAAGCATTTTTAAAGAAAGAGAAGACTGTACTGTGTTTGGTTCAGAACTTTACCAGCAATAGTCATAATTTCAGAAAATTATCTCACTGACAGTGACATCGTTCTTGGTATTTGAGTTGCCAACACACCTGTCTCTGTCTACATTTGTCTCTGCCACATTCACTGTGATCTCAAAGCAATGGACTAGTTTATTCTATCTTCTAGTCATCCCCAAGCATTAATATACTCTAATACATATTAAAATTTTATTACAAAATATTCCTCTTCTAACAGTATTTTTCTTTATTTTTATAGTTAGGATGTTATATTAAAAATATGTATATAGGTGGTTTATTATCTGTGAATTTCTTTTCATAGTAGTAAATGGGACTTAACAAAACATTCATTTAAAATTAGGTCATTGGCTTTCCGTGCTACCCAGGGAGGGGTCTATAATGGCGTTGTTTTATGTTCCCATTGTAACTTAAAGGGAAACTTTCACAGTGTCTGGAGCCCTTGACGTCCAGCAAATGAAGGAGTAGGATGCCCTCAAATTCCTTGCAGCAGGAACCCAGTTAGGTGGTACCAACCTTGTGTTGGTATTCCAAATGGAACAGTACATCTACAAAAGGAAAAGTGATGGTATCTACATCATGAATCTGAAGAGAACCTGGGAGAAGCTTCTCTTGGCAGCTTGAGCCATTGTTGCCATTGAAAACCTGACTCAGGGGTGCCTGGGTGGCTCAGTCGGTTAAGCGTCCGACTTCAGCTCAGTTCATGAACTCACGGTTTGTGAGTTCGAGCCCCATGTTAGTCTCTGTGCTGATAGCTTAGAGCCTGGATCTTGCTTCAGATTCTTTGTCTCCCTCTCTCTGCCCCTCCCCCACTCGCACTCTGTGTCTCAAAAATAAACAAACATTTAAAAAAAAGAAAACCTGGCTCATGTCAGTGTCATATCATCCAGGAATACTGAACAGCAAGCTGTGCTGAAGTTTGCTGCTGGAGCCACTCCTATTGCTGGCTGCTTCACTCCCAGAGCCTTCACTAACCAGATCCAGGCAGCCTTCTGGGAGCTGAGATTTCTCGTGGTTACTAACCCAAGGACTGACCACCAGCCTCTCAGAGAGGTGTCTTATGTTAACCTCCTACCATTGTTCTGTGTAACAGAGACTGTCCTCTGTGCTATGTGGACATTGCCATCCCTTGCAATAACAAGGGAGCTCACTCACTGGGTCTGTAAATTGATGCTGACCTGGGGAGTTCTGTGCATGTGTGACACCATTTCCCATGAACATCCATGGAAGGTCATGCCTGATGTCTACTTATACAGAGATCCTGAAGAGATTGGAAAGGAAAAGCAGGCTGCTGCTAAAAAAGCTGTGACCAAAGAGGAATTTCAGGGTGAATGGACTACTCCAGCTCCTGAGTTTATGTGATTCAACTTGAAGTCACAGACTGGTCTGAGGGCATGCAGGTTTCCTCTGTCCCTATTCAGCAGTTCCCTACTGAAGACTGGAGCACTCAGTCTACCACTGAAGACTGGTCTGCAGCTCCCACTCCTCAGGCCACTGAGTGGGTAAGAATAACCACTGAGTGGTCTTAAGCTGGTCTTCCACAAAGGCAAATAAAATGAAATAAGGTTGATGGAAAAGAAACAGTTTCTTTAAAAAAACAATTAGCTCATTGGCCTCATCAGATTAAGAATCCTTTGGGGCGCCTGGGTGGCTCAGTCGGTTGAGCGTCTGACTTCGGCTCAGGTCATGATCTCGCGGTCCTTGGGTTCAAGCCCCGCGTCAGGCTCTGTGCTGATGGCTCAGAGCCTGGAGCCTGTTTCAGATTCTGTGTCTCCCTCTTTCTCTGATCCTCCCCTGTTCATGCTCTCTCTCTGTCTCAAAAATAAATAAATGTTAAAAAAAAAAAAAAAGAATCCTTGACCTCAGCGGATATTGCGGCACTGTCTGTTGAAAGCAAGAAAAGACTGAAGATGAGGTTAGTGCCTTCCCAGGGGAAGACTGTGGCTGCCTATCAAGGGGTCTCATAGGTAGTATCCCCTTGACCACCTTCCAAATTTTATTGTTTATGCTCATCAGGATCTCAGAAGTTTCCAGAATTCAAGGTCACTTGAATCAGGCAAAACCATAAGTTTACTCAATAGTCAACTTACAAATTTACAGTGGGAGACATTTCTTCCCAGGGACTGAAGGTCTTATGTCCACTGTCCAAGGCAGCCAATCCTAGGAACAAAATGAATATGAATGCTGAACAAAGAGTGCAAAGGGTACTGAAGAGAGATCAGAAGAGACACTCCAATCCCCCAGCAGAGCATACTTCTCCAGCAGCCACGAAGGGCAGGGTCTCTCCTCTGCACAATGCTTGGGTTTTCACTTTCTGTAACCCAAGTTGATTACTTCCCCTTCTGGCCACACCGCCATCCACTTTTCACCCAGTCTTCCTCCAGGCAGTGTACAATTCAATTGATTAAATATCCTCTGCTAAATGACGTTCACATCCTGGACTTGGCTTCCTCTGATTACACCAAATCACCTATCTTGATTGGAGCTTTGTGAGGTCCACGCATTTTACAGTGTCTTGTTTTACTCCCACAGATGACTAATCATATCCCCATTGTCTGTGAATTTTACTAGTTCAACTCAGAAGGTGACCTTATGTCCCTAATCTCCAAATTCATGGAGAGGCAGACTTCCCACTGTTGCATCCATATCCTGGTGTCAGAAATGAGGGCTGAGGCTTTCTCAGACTCTTTTCCTGCTCTACATTAGTCCCTCTAGCTGGGACAGTTTTTCTGATTCTTACCTCAACTTGATAAAGAATAGTCCTGCCTCACTCCAGCTTCCCACTGATCCCTCTGCCCCCAGCCACCCTAGGTGGCAAACTTCTATAATAGATCAAGCTGGAGGCCACCCAAATTATGATAGTAACTGATTATGGGTCAGAATAAATAATACAGTCATCAGGGTATTTGTGGGATTTTTGGATTTGGGTTTATGGTTTGTTGCTTTTGAATATAGAGTGATTTCTACTTACACAAACTGGTCAGATGGAATGATAAGCTGATTAACTGAAGAGTTTAGTTAATTAAGAGATAGTATATATGAAATAGATGAACAATGATTCTCACAGAATTATTAATGAAATATGGTTAATTCAAAATCTAAATGAACTGTAGTTATTTTCTCATTTTTCAGAAGAGTTCAGGGAAGCATTCTTGCCCCTCTGCACCTTTCATGACTGTATTATGGACTGAAGTAATGTTTCCTCCAGCTTTTCATGTCAATCACCCAAACCCTCTCAAGTCCCTATTAGTGTTCTCTGTACTCTTTCACTTTCCACAGTTGAAACTTTAACTATTATATTTGCATCAGTAAGAACCTCACTTACTTACTTATTTATTTATATTAAAGTTAGTTAACATACAGTGTAGTATTATTGGTTTTAGGAGTAGAACCCAGTGATTCATCACTTACTTATAACACCCCATGCTCATTCCAGCAAGTGTCCTCCTTAATGCTCTGCTCCCCCCTCCATCTGCTCCCCCCTCTGGCAACCCTCAGTTTATTCTCTGTATTTAAAAATCTCTTACAGTTTGCCTTCCTCTGTGTTTTTACCTTATTTTTCTTTCCTTTACCCTATGTTGATCTGCAGTGTTTCTTAAATTCCACGTGTGAGTGAAATCATATGATATTTATCTTTCTCTGACTGATCTATGTCTCTTAGCATGATAATACTCTAGTTCCATCCACGTTGTTACAAATAAGATTTCATTTGTTTTGATCACTGAGTAATATTACATTATATATATATATATATATATATATATATATGCACACATACACACACACCATATCTTTATCCATTCATCAGTTGATGGACATTGGGCTCTTTCCATAATTTGGCTAGTGTCAGTAGTGCTGCTATAAACATTGGGGTGCATGTGCCCCTACAAATCAGCATTTTTGTATCCTTTGGAAAAACATCTAGTAGTGCAATTGCTGGGTCATAGGGTAGCTCTATTTTTAACTTTTTGAGGAAACTGTACTGTTTTTCCCCCCAGAGTGGCTATACCAATTTGCATTCCCACCAACAGTGCAAACGTGTTTCCTTTTCTCCACAGCCTCACCAACATCTGGTTTCCCGAGTTGTTTATTTTAGCCCTTCTGACAGATGTGAGGTCATATCTCATTGTGTTTTTGATTTGTATTTCTCTGATGATGAGTGATGTTGAGCCTCTTTTCATGTGTCTGTTAGCCACCTGGATGTCTTCTTTGGAAAAGTGTCTATTCATGTCTTCTGCCCATTTCTTCCCTGGATTTTTTTTTGGGGGGGGGTGTTGAATTTGATAAGTTCTTTATAGAGTTTGAATACTAACCCTTTATCTGATATGTCATTTTCAAATATCTTCTCCCATTCCATCAGTTGCCTTTTAGTTTTGTTGATTGTTTCCTTCACCTTTTTGTCTTGATGAGGTCCCAATAATTCATTTTTGCTTTTATTTCCATTGCCTCTGCAGACATAACTAGTAAGAAGTTGCTGCGGCCAAGGTCAAAGAGATTGCTGCCTGTTTTCTCCTGTAGGATTTTGATGGTTTCTTGTCTCACATTTAGGTCTTTCATCCATTTTGGATTTATTTTTGTGTATGGTGTAAGAGAGTGGTCCAGTTTCATTCTTTTGCACATTGCTGTTCAGTTCTCCCAGCACCATTTGCTAAAGAGACTGTCTTTTTTCCAATGGATACTTTCCCTGCTTTGTCAAAGATTAGTTGGCCATATATTCTGGGGTCCATTTCTGGGTTCTCTGATCTGTTCCATTGATCTATGTGTCTGTTTTTGCACCAGTACTGTCTTGATGATTACAGCTTTGTAATACAGCTTGAAGTCTGGAATTGTGATGCCTCCAGCTTTGATTTTCTTTTTCAACACTACTTTGGCTATTCAGGGTCTTTCCTGGTTCCATATGAATTTTACAATTGTTTGTTCTAGCTCTGTGAAGAATGCTGGTGTTATATTTATAGAGATTGCATTGAATGTATAGATTGCTTTGCATAGTATCAATATTTTAACAATATTTGTTCTTCCAATCCAGGAGCATGGAATATTTTCCCATTTTGGGGGGGTCTTCTTCAATTTCTTTCATAAGCTTTCTATAGTTTTCAGCATAGACATCTTCTACCTCTTTGGTTAGCTTTATTCCTAGGTATCTCGTGGTTTTTGGTGAAATTCTTAATGGGAGCAATTCCTTGATTTCTTTTTCTGCTGCTTCATTATTGGTGTATAGAAATGCAACTGATTTCTGTACATTGATTTTATATCCTGTGACTTTGCTGAATTCACATATCAGTTCTAGAAATTTTTTGGTGGAGTCTTGGGTTTTCCATACAGAGCATTATGTCATCTGCAAAGAGTGAAAGTTTGACTTCTTCTTTGTCAGTTTGTATGCCTTTTATTTCTTTTTGTTGTCTGATTGCTGAGACTAAGACTTCCAGTGCTATGTTGAATAATAGTGGTGAGAGTGGACACCCTTGTTATGTTCCTGACCTTAGGGGGAAAGCTCTCAGATTCTCCCCATTGAGAATGATATTCGCTGTGGGCCTTTCATATATGGCCTTTATGATGTTGAGGTATGTTCTTTCTACCCTTACTTTCTTCAGGGTTTTTATCAAGAAAGATGCTGTATTTTGTCAAATGCTTTTCCTGAATCTATTGACAGGATCGTGTAGTTCTTATCCTTTCTTTTATTAATGCGGTATATTATGTTGATTGATTTGCAAATATTGAACCAGACCTGCAGCCCAAGAATAAATCCCACTTGATCATGATGAGAAATTCTTTTAATGTGCTGTTGAATTCAATTTGCTAGTATCTTGTTGAGAATTTTGCATCCAGTTTCACCAGGGATATTGGCCTCTAGTTCTCCTTTTTAGTGTGATTTTGTCGGGTGTTGGAATCAAGGTAATGCTGGCTTCATAGAATGAGTTTGGAAGCTTTCCTTCCATCTCTATTTTTTGGAACAGTTTGAGAAGAATAGGCATTAATTCTTCTTTAACTGTATGGTAGAATTCCCCTGTGAAGCCATCTGGTCTAGAACTCTTGTTTGTTTGGAGATTTTTGATAACTGATTCAGTTTCTTTGCTGGTTAGAGGCCTGTTCAAATTTTCTGTTTCTTCTGTTTCAGTTTTGGTAGTGCGTGAGTCTCAATAATTTGTCCATTTCTTTCAGATTGTCCAGTTTGTTGGCATGTAATTTTTCATAGTATTCTCTTATAATCATATTTCTTTGGTGTTGGTTGTGATCTCTCCTCTTTCATTCATGATTTTATCTATTTGGGTCCTCTCCCTTTTCTTTTTGATAAGTCTGGCTAGGGGAAGAACCTCACTTTAACCTCTCTATAGCTTCAGCTCATTCTTTCATTAAGTTTGTTGATTTAATATAGAGAAGCCTCCCCCACCAAATCAAGAATTTATGTTAGTGTATTTCTGTAAGGCTTTAATTTAATGTCTTCCATTCTTCTCCATTAGAAGAAGATGACAGTAAATATAGCACAAGCTCATAATTTTCCTAAGAGTTTTTAAATATAGGATGAACATTAAACTGAAATTGAAGTGTAAGAAATATCTGAAATTGTACTGCATTTATTCATTCATTTAATTATTCATTACATGAACATTTAGTAAGCATCCATCATGTGGCAGACACTATATTAGGAAATAGAAATAGCAAGATAGCAAGTCATGGCTCCAATTTTCTCAAGGAGCTCCACAGTTTAAAAAAGGAGAGACACATATGTAAAAATAAAATTTCAACTCAGTGTAATGGGTATTACTATGGAAGTTTGATGAAAGCTCAGTGGTAGCACAAAAAAAACTAAAGGACCAACTCTACCTAAGGAAAACATTTTCCTAAGGAGGAAAGTAGCCTCCACAGAGGAAGATACTTATACTGAGTTTTGAAAGAGAGGTAGACATTTTCCCACTAGACACAGAAAAGAGGGATATTTCAGACAGAAGAGCATGTGCTAAAGTACAGAGGCAAGTAACAATAATGCAGCTTCTGGGGACCGGAAACAGTTTCATGGGTCTGGTGCCTAAGACAAGACCTCATAAAGATGAAGCTGGAAGGGCTAGGTCCTAAATGGTCTTGAATGCCCTAACAGAGGGTTTGGATTCATTTATTTGGTAGTGGGCAGTAATTGATGAGTGCTAAACAGGGAAGTGACACAATCATATCAGTGTTAGGTAAGATCACAATGGATTCTGTGTGGATGGATATGTGGTAAGACCGGAGGTAAGAAGTATAACTGAAATAGGTGGCTGGCCACTGAAGATTTATGATTCAGCGATTCAAGATTCTACAGTATTGAGTGGATTCTGGGAAGCCTTTGCTTCACCAGGGTCGACCTATCCCAGCTCTCTCCAAGTGGAGCCATGTGACCAGTTTTTGCTAAAAGAATGTGAGTTAAAGTGTGTAGGTCATTTTGAGCCAAGGGGGTTAAGTGAATCTATCCTATACAGTTTTCACTTCCACAGAAAACCTGAAGGCCTCATGTTGAAAATGGTTTTATCACAAGATGGAAGGAACCTGAATGCCTGAGTCAGAAAAGGGGTGCCCAGGAGAGTCACCCAGCCAATTACACTTATGTTGAACTTCACATGAGTAAAAAAAAAAGTTGTGTGTATTAAGCCTCAGAGATATAAATATCATTAAAAAAATACCTTTTGGAGGCAAGGGAATTAAAAGCAAAAATTAACTACTGGGACCTTATGAAGATAAAAAGCTTCTGCAGAGCAAAGGAAACAACCAACAAAACTAAAAGGCAACCAACGGAATGGGAAAAGATATTTGCAAATGACATATTGGACAAAGGGCTAGTATCCAAAATCTATAAAGAGCTCACCAAACTCCACACCCAAAAAACAAATAACCCAGTGAAGAAATGGGCAGAAAACATGAATAGACACTTCTCTAAAGAAGACATCCGGATGGCCAACAGGCACATGAAAAGATGCTCAACGTCGCTCCTCATCAGGGAAATACAAATCAAAACCACACTCAGATATCACCTCACGCCAGTCAGAGTGGCCAAAATGAACAAATCAGGAGACTATAGATGCTGGCGAGGATGTGGAGAAATGGGAACCCTCTTGCACTGTTGGTGGGAATGCAAACTGGTGCAGCCACTCTGGAAAACAGTGTGGAGGTTCCTCAGAAAATTAAAAATAGACCTACCCTATGACCCAGCAATAGCACTGCTAGGAATTTACCCAAGGGATACAGGAGTACTGATGCATAGGGGCACTTGTACCCCAATGTTTATAGCAGCACTCTCAACAATAGCCAAATTATGGAAAGAGCCTAAATGTCCAGCAACTGATGAATGGATAAAGAAATTGTGGTTTATATACACAATGGAGTACTACATGGCAATAAGAAAGAACGAACTATGGCCCTTTGTAGCAACGTGGATGGAACTGGAGAGTGTGATGCTAAGTGAAATAAGCCATACAGAGAAAGACAGATACCATATGGTTTCACTGTTATGTGGATCCTGAGAAACTTAACAGAAACCCATGGGGGAGGGGAAGGAAAAAAAAAAAAAGAGGTTAGAGTGGGAGAGAGCCAAAGCATAACAGATTGTTGAGAACTGAGAACAAACTAAGGGTTGATGGGGGGTGGGAGGGAGGAGAGGGTGGGTGATGGGTATTGAGGAGGGCACCTTTTGGGATGAGCACTGGGTGTTATATGGAAAATAATTTGACAATAAATTTCATATATTGAAAAAAAAATGTATATAGAAAAAAAATACCTTTTGGGTTACCCTGAACAATACAGGAAGAGTATTAGGAGATGTTTGTGATACTTGAGGTAAAATAGAGACTTTGCATGTTATATGCTGAAGTATAGGAGCCCTTGAAGAAGATTAAGTGGAAGATGGAAGAAAAAGGATAATAATTTATAGATAATGTTAGGAAAACAGAAGGAGACAGGATCCAGAGCGCAGGAAGCAATAGCTCCTTCAACAGGAGAAGGGAAGGAGCGATATCTATTTAAAACAAGAGGAAAACACTGCTATAGGTAAGCAGTAAGAAACTGCCTACTAGTGACATTTTCTCTGTGTAGTAGGAGGTAAAGACATCTGCTGAGAAAGTGAAAGTATGGCAGTAAGAGTTTTGAGGAGCAAGAGAGCTGTGCAGAGATATTTAACAAGTGAAAGACACCAGCCCACATGGTTGAATGAATTTTCTTCAGCCCAGCTCATCATTCTAGGAGTAGGGGTCAAAAAGGTGGATTTTAGGATTAATCCAAGATTAAAGGATTGCAGAGTAGGTGCAATGCAAAACAAAGGAATGATGGAAATGGCCCAGTAAGTCTGGATGGGTTTCAGTACTGTTACCAAGAACCCAACAATAATTCAGTGGCTCAAACAAGATAGAATCTTCCCATTCTGGGTACACTGGAGTAAACATAGTCCACACAGGATGCAGGGAATAAAAACCTGGATAGATGGGATATAGCAGCTTTTTCAAGGACTCTGAAAATTAAAGAGTAGCTGGTGGTTGGGGGAAAGGACTAGAATTTGAAGTACCATCAAACTGGTGGTGAGTTTATTATCCTTTCCTTCCAATATATCAGGGTGAACTGTAAGCAACACAAAACTTGGAGGTGGGCATCTGCACAGACAGAGCTCCAGGAGAAGCTATCTATTTCTGGCCCCCAAAGCATGGAAGTCTCCTAATTCTCAAATGGGGGAAACCCCTGCCCCTTATCTTTTCTTCATTCTTTCATACCCCACCCTCTAAGAAATCCCATAACAGCAGTGGCAGTGACAGCAACTGTAGTGACAACTGGCCTGCAGGATTCTAAAAGGCTGAGGGAGGGGAACCTTCCTCTCTGATTAGAGGAGCTGTGATTCTCAGAGGGTTAGACAAACCCCCATTACTTTTTATCTTCTCTGTGTTATCATACTGGTTAGCCCTGAACATCATTGTAATTACAAAAAGTGTGCAACATAGTGGATAAATATAACCCAAATTCTTGCTGGATAACTCCAGGTAACCAGAAAGTACTGAAGAAATTACCATAGGGAGGATATTGGAAAAGCCCTATAAAGTTGCTTATGAACTCATTTCCAAGTATACACACATGGATCTAAACCCTAAACAGCATGCCAGAGACTGTAAGAACTAATCTACAGAATTAACCACTGCCAGGGTCCCAAACTATCCACTGGGTGGTGCACATGCAAGACAGATCTGAATAGCACTGAGAAATCTTTGCAATTAGGCATTATATTGAAGCCACAGAAAGCTGGTTGGAACGTGTACCTGAACCCAACTGGATTGGTTGTCTGTTAAAACAAAACAAATACCCAGAATCCCATAATATAATATTCAAAATGTCCAAAACACAATCCAAAAATAATCAACACATAAAGAACTAGGAAAATCTCAACCCTGTGTGGTAAAAGATAATCAATATATGCCAATGCCAAGATGACACACATTATCTGATAATGAAAGCAACTATTATGAAAATAACTCCAAAAAGTAAAGGCAAACACTCCTAAATATAAAAAGCTAAAAAGTCTCAGCAAATAAATTAAAGATATAAAGAAGAAATAAAGGGCAATTTTAGAATTAAAAAACACAAAACTGTAAAACAAAAACTAAATGGGCCCAACATCAGTAGAGAGATGGCAGAGGAAAGTATTAGTGAACTTGAAGACAGATCAGTAGAATTTACCCAAAGTGAATGAGAGAGGAGACAGATTTTTTTTTAAGAATAGAGTTTCACACACCTGTGAAATAATAACAAATGATCTAGCATTGATGTCATCAGAGTCCCACAGGGAAGGATAGAAGTGGAGTGTAGAAAAAGTATTTGAAGAAATGATGGCTAAAAATTCCCAAATTTTGTCAAAGGCATAAATCTACAGACTCAAGGAGTTCAGAAAACCTCAACAGGATAAACCCAAAGAATTCTGTGCCCAGACATATTGTTAGCAAACTTATAAACTAACCACAAAGAAAAACACTTGAGGGTGCCCAGAGGAAAAGGACTTATTATTTAAAGGCAAACAATAATTTGAATAACTATAGAATTCTTACTAGAGACTATGGAGGACAGAAGGAAGTGGAACAACATTCATAAAATGCTAGGAAAAAAACACTGAAACCAGAATTCTATATCCAATAAAACAACCTTTAGGAAGGAAGATGAAATAAAGACATTTTCTCTCTTTTTTTATTTATTTTTACTTTTTTTATATTAAACATAATTTATTATTGAATTGGTTTCCATACAACATCCAGTGCTCATCCTAACAGGTGCCCTTCTCAGTGCCCATCACCCACTTTTACCTCTCTCCCACCACCCCCCCATCAACCCTCAGTTTGTTTCTCAGTATTTGTCTCTTATGGTTTGCCTCCCTCCCTCTCTGTAACTTTTTTTTCCCCTTCCCCTCCCCCATGGTCTTCTGTTAAGTTTCTCAGGATCCACATGGGAGTGAAAACACATGGTATCTGTGTTTCTCTGCCTGACTTATTTCACTTAGTGTAATACCCTCCAGTTCTATCCACATTGCTGCAAATGGCCAGATTTCATTCTTTCTCATTGCCAAGTAGTATTCCATTGTATATATAAACCACATCTTCTTTATCCATTCGTCAGTTGATGGACACTTAGGCTCTTTCCACGATTTGGCTGTTGTTGAAAGTGCTGCTATAAACATTGGGGTACAAGTGCCCCTATGCATCAGTACTCCTGTATCCCTTGGGTAAATTCCTAGCAGTGCGATTACAGGGTCATAGGGTAGATCTATTTTTAATTTTTTGAGGAACGTCCACACTGTTTTCCAGAGCAGCTGCACCAGTTTGCATTCCCACCAACAGTGCAAGAGGGTTCCCTTTTCTCCACATTCTCTTTAGCATCTATAGTCTCCTGATGTGTTCATTTTAGCCACTCTGACTGGTATAAGGTGGTATCTCAGTGTGGTTTTGATTTGTATTTCCCTGATGATGAGTGATGTTGAGCATCTTTTCATGTGTCTGTTGGCCATCTGGATGAAAGACATTCTCAATGAAGGAAAACTAAGAGCAAGCAGACCTACCCAAAAATAATTGCTAAAGAAAATCCTTCAGACTGAAGGAAAATTTACTAGAAGGAAACTTGGGACATCAGAAATGAAGAGAAAGCAAGGAAATAGCAAATATATAAGTAAATATGAGTATTCTCGTCTTGAGTTCTTTAAAATACTTTTCTAAAGCAAAAATTAGAAAATATCTAAAACTGAACAAAAATGAAAATGCAACATATCATAATATGTGGATGCAATTAAAGCATTGCTTAGAGAAATATTTATAGCATTACATGTTTTATTGGCAAAGATGAAAGTTCTCAAATCAATATTCTAAACTCCACCTTGAGAAACTGAAAAATGATGAGTAAAATAAAACTCAAATAAGCAGGATGGAAAAAATATAAGAGCAAAAAAATCAATGAAATTGAAAACAAGACCAACAAAAAAAAATCGGTGAGATCAAAAGCTCAATAAAATTGATCAATCTTTAGCCAGAGAGGAGAGAAATTGCCACTATCAGGAATGAAAGAGAGGATATGACTATAGACCCTGCAGACATTAAAAGAATAAGTTTGGGTGGCTCAGTTGGTTGAGTGTCTAACTTTGGCTCAGATCATGACCCCATGGTTCATGAGTTTTAGCCCCTCATCTGACTCACTGCTATCAGCACAGAGCCCGCTTCAGATCCTCTGTCCCCCTCTTTCTCTGCCCCTCCCCCACTTGCATACTCTCTCAAAAATAAACATTTTAGGGGCGCCTGGGTGGCGCAGTCGGTTAAGCGTCCGACTTCAGCCAGGTCACGATCTCGCGGTCCGTGAGTTCGAGCCCCGCGTCAGGCTCTGGGCTGATGGCTCAGAGCCTGGAGCCTGCTTCTGATTCTGTGTCTCCCTCTCTCTCTGCCCCTCCCCCGTTCATGCTCTGTCTCTCTCTGTCCCAAAAATAAATAAACGTTGAAAAAAAAAAATAAAAAAAATAAACATTTTAAATAAATAAATAAATAAATAAATAAATAAATAAGGGAATACAGTGAAGAACAACTCAACACACAAATTTTCAACGACTTAGGTGAGATGGGCTAACTTCTTTAACCTACATAGTACTATAGCTATTAAAGAGATAAATTCATAGTTTAAAATCTTCCAAAGAAGAAAGCTCCAAGCCCAGGCAGTTTCACTGGCGAATGTGCAAAATGTTTAAAGAAGAATTAATATTATTCTACACAATTTCTTGTGTAGAAAACAGAAGAGGGGTAACACTCCCCAGCTTACTTTATGAGGCTAGCATTATCTTGATATAAAAACCAAACAAAGTACTGGAAAAGAAAACTAGAGGTGAATATACTCCATTATCAGAGACATAAAAATCCCAACAATATATTAGCAAATTGAATCCAGTAATATATAAAAAGAATAATATACCAGAATCAAAGGAATTTATCCTGTTAATGTGATGTTGTTCAATATCTCAAAGTCATTCAATGTCATCTATCATATTAATATAAAAAAAGATGAAAAGGCAAACCACAGACAGAAGATCTTTGCAAAATAAAACATGTATCTGACAAAGGACTTATATTCAGAATATATTTTAAAAACTCTCAAGACTTGACAGAGACAAATTGAACAAAAGATTTGAGCAAATATTTTACCAGAAAAAGTATGTTGATGGCCCACAAGCTCATGAAGAGATGTACCAAATCATTAGCCATTAGGAAAATGCAAATTAACAGTTCACTTAGTATGGTGGCTGAAATTTAAATACTGACAATATTAAGCCTTGGTGAATGTAGAGCAACTGGAGTCCTCATATATCACAAGCAAGAATGTAAAACGTAGAACCACTTTGAAAGTCAGTTTAGCAATTTTTTAAAAAGTTAAGCATATACTTACCATATGGTTCAGCAATTTCCCAGATATCTACCCAAGAAAAATGCAAACACATCCTCACAAAACTGGTATATGAATATTTACAGCATAAGCATTTATAATAGTCATAAATGTAACCATATAAATGTCCAACATCTAGTGAATGGATAATCAAAATACAGCATATCCACACAATGGGCTATTACTCAGTAATTAAGAGGAATGAGCTACTGGTACACATAACAACATGGATGAATCTCAAAAACACCATGCTAAATAGAAGAAATTAGTCACAAAAAGCAACATACTATATGATTCCATGTATATGAAATTGTAGAAAAGGTAAAACTACAACGACCTGAAGCAGACCAGTGGTTCCCTGGGGCAAGCATAGACTGCAAAAGGGCAGAAGGAAACTTTTTGTGGGTAATAGAAGTATTCTAAACTGGATTTGGGACGGGGGGGGGGGTGTATGGATGCACATATATATGCGATTTACCAAAGTTCATCAAGCTATACACCTAAAATGAATGAATATTATATGTAAATCATGCCACAATGCAGATAGACAAATAAAAGTGAAGATTAAGTAAGGAAGTTTTCACACAAATAAAACTTCAGTGCCAGCAGCTGTGAACCAAAAGAAACACTAGAAAGTTCTTCAGGCTGAAAGAAAATGATCTCAGAAGGTAGCATGAAAGGGCACTGGAAAGGGTAAATACATGGTTAAATATAAAAGAATATTGACTGTTTACATCAGAACAATAATAGATGCATATGTAGAAGTAAGATACATGACAAGAATAGCACAAATTGTGGTGGGCACTAAATACAGTTAAACCGTTGCAAAGGTCCTTGCCTCATTTAGGGAGTGGTAAAATCAAGAGTACTCATTTAAGGTAGACTATAACACATCAAGGATGCTTATTGTAGTGTCTGTAACAACTAAGAGAACTATGTAAGATGTATAACAGAATGTGCAGAGAAAGTGAACAGAGAAAAATGGAATAATAAAAAATGTTTTCATAATGCAAGAGAAGGCAGGAAATGAGAAAAAAAGGAACAAAGCACAAGAGAACAAATAGCAAGGTGTTAGACTCAAACTCTACCATTAATTATTAATAATTTTAAATGTCAGTAGTCTATAATCCAATTAAAAGACAGTTTGTCAGACTGCATTTAAAAAACACAAAACCCAGCTATATGCTATTTATTCACCAGAGTCACACATTAAGTAAAAAGAGGATGTTTGAAAATAAAAGGATGAGAAAAGATCTACTACATAAACACTCATTAAAGTAAATCTGACAAAATTAAATATCAGCAAAGTGCACTTGGAGGTAAGAAGTATTACTAGAGACTAAAAGGGATATTTCGTAATTATGGGAAGACATTTTAAAATACTACCCATTTCTATCTTCCTTTCTTGTGTTAAGTGCCATAATTATCTAATAATAGAGTAACTACCTTCTGGTAAGATGATGATTCCAAAATATCTTGTCATTTCAAGCACAAAAATATCATGAAGCCGGTTTTTAAAAAAGTATTGCCCATCCATGCATCACATTAGACTTTTAAGAATGGCACCTTTGAAAATGTTGGGACTGTTACATTTGCTGATCACCAAGGGTTTTATTTGTACCTATAGCATTAACATGTGGTGAAATACTCACTGTATCTGTTCTATTTAATAGTCTATTTCCTCTTTATTCTTCTGAAGTCATGGGTAATAAATTCACTCAAAAAAACAGGAGTTAGTTAGCACTGTCCAAACAGACTAGTTTCATCAGCTTAATGAAAATAGTTTGGAAAAAGATGAGACCTTCAACAGCTGTTATGTGTCTTGATCAGAGTTCAGTCATTACCTATCTTCAAAAAAAACTTTAGGGGCGCCTGGGTGGCGCAGTCGGTTAAGCGTCCAACTTCAGCCAGGTCACGATCTCGCGGTCCGTGAGTTCGAGCCCCGCGTCTGGCTCTGGGCTGATGGCTCAGAGCCTGGAGCCTGTTTCCGATTCTGTGTCTCCCTCTCTCTCTGCCCCTCCCCCGTTCATGCTCTGTCTCTCTCTGTCCCAAAAAATAAATAAACGTTGAAAAAATAAAAATAAAAATAAATAAAAAAAACTTTAACTTCATGTTCAGCTATTTTCTTTTTCCGGGTCCACACCTAGCTTCTAATGTATCCTTAAATAGAAAGCAATGAATGTAAAGCTATAGAACTTTGTATTAATGTCAGGTTCTGTTACTATTTTTCACCAGACTCTGAATGTCATCATTCAGAAACCACATATGGCTCAGTGAGGTGCTTTTGTTCGTAAAACCCTTTGGTTTTTCTCAGTGAGCAGTAGCCAGAGGTAGAGACACTCTCTAAACATTGAACCAGGAGCTATTCAGGTAGGACACTGTGTAGGATAAGCAGAACATGTCCATCATTCAACAACTTCATTTGAATGAGGACCAGCAACAAAACAACAACAAAATGGAGAGGCAGTCATGTCTAAGCTTTGATGTGTTATAAGCTGGTCAAAGCAAAATTAACTGTATGGCACACTGAGATTGGAAGATTTGGGGAGATGTGGCCAAGGTGCAGGGCTCTCAGAGGAGGAGGAGCTAAGATTTCTGAATGATGGAGCAAGAAAGAGCTAGGGAGGGGAGCATAAAAACCTTGGCCTCACTTGCCTCCCTGTTTTTGCCTCTGGCCAATACTCCCTGTGGGTCAAACACAACTGGAAAGCAGAAGGCAAGTTGGGGCAGCCTCTCCAAGTGCAAAGCAAGATGGAGAAAGGTATAGATGGCATCTGGATGGGCATAGGAAGCTATCTAGCACAGGAGGCTGCTGCAAATGTCTAGATAACGACCACCTACTGAACTTGAATCTCCATTCTGCCATAAACTGTGTGCTCTGTGACATTGTGAAAACCATTTAACTGGTCTGAGCCACAGTGTCCTATTCTGTTAAAATGTGGGGGAATATAGCTACCTCTCAGAGTTATTGTGAGGATAAGGTTAATACTTGTAACATTTAGTGCAGTGCCTGGCACAGAGTAAGAGCTAGACAAATGATGTTACCTTCCCTTCTCCATTAAATATATTCTCTGCTTGTCTAGAGATCTTTCTTTTTAATGTTAGCATGCTTTAGAAAAATCCTCTTATTCCTAAAGACCCAGGGGAAGTGTCAGGATCATTCCTATGTCAGATACATTACAGTAATAATTGCCTTGGTCAGGGTACTATTTAAGCAGAAAAACATCTTTTATTCTTGAGAAATGTTGCATACACTACAAGGGACTAATTTGGCCCTTAGCAAATAATTCAATATAAGCTCCCACTTATTTACCAGAAGCAGCAGTTTATTTCCTAGGACTGCTAGACACTGGCATCAGCTGTACCCTATTTGTTTGTGTCAGGTAATGAGATGCTCTGCATGCAGAACACTTTCATTTGGGGAGGCTCAGAAGATTTGCCATAAGCCAATTGTTCATTCCAAGGATTAGAAGAGCATTTTTTATTGTAAATTGCACACCAATTTGCAATGTCATTTCCAAGTTCTGATGGAAAGTCTATAATGTATTCCTATAATCATCTAATGTTTTTATCTATGATCCCTCAAGCTGGAATATTTTCTGCCATTCCATTCACCCAGATTAATTCCAAAACAATGATGTTTGCCCTGCTGGCAAGGCCTCCAGAGGAGTATAGACCATGCCCAGGCTGCAGGCTTCCCCTGTGGGGTGCTCTGATGACAAGGGAAAAAAATGAAGGTATTGAATGCAGTATGGAGAAAGGCTCACAAAATGATACTAATGCTTTTGTGTATATCCACTTTCCACTTTACCCAGCAACCTCACAGCCACTATGTTGATTGATGATTGCCTCCTTGTTTTTTACAAATGAGAAAACTGACACTCCAAGATCTAAGCAGCTTGCTTCCACAAGTTGGGTTGACACAAGAATTAGAATACAGAACTTCCTATTCTAAAGTACTTGTCCGGGGGTGAAAACGTAAGCTTACATCCTAGAGTAACCTGCTGACTGCGTGCTGTCTGTAAAGCAATAAGACAAGACCACCAGAGCTTCACCAGTAAAAAAGAAAGCAGACTTTAGAGTTTATTTATTGGCTTGACAAAAACACACTCATCAGTTAAAAAAAAAAAATCATTGACTAGTTTGCTGAGGGGGAAAAGTCAGAATTTTGTAAGTGCTTTAGAAAAGTGGAAGAGATTCAAGATGTTTATGCTAATTAAGGATTGGAAACTAATACTCTGATAGAATGGAGCCAGTCCAAAGGTCTTATGTGATTGGTTAAAACAAGTGCCATTGCTCAGTTAGTTAAGCGTCCAACTTCAGCTCAGGTCATGATCTCACCATTTGTGAGTTCAAGCCCTGCATTGGGCTCTGTGCTGACAGCTCAGAGCCTGGAGCCTGCTTCGGGTTCTGTGTCTCCCTCTCTCTGTCTCCTCCCCTGTTCATGCTCTGTCTCTCTCTTTCTCTCAAAAATAAATAAACATTAAAAAAAATTTAAAACAAATGCCATTGTTCATTGGTCTGGAGAGCCTTCAGCTGGATCCAGTAAGGGTCTGGAAGGTGGGGGGGGGGGGGTGGTCACTAAAAGTTAATATTCCTTTTTCACCTTCAGCTGGTCACAGTAGTTAAGCACAGCATTCAGTTTTGACATCTCAAACTCCCAAACTCCTCAAACATTCATCAGAATCACACCAATGGCTTGCTGAAACATTGCTGGGCCCAACCCAAGTTTCTGATTCAGTAGGTTTGGCTTAAAGTCTTAGAACCTGTATTTCTAACAAGTTGCCAAATGAAGCTTTGCAGCTGGTCCAGGGTCCATGCTTTGAGAATGACTGTCCTACTAGATACATAATGCCGAAAGGGGGTAGTTTTAATTTTAAACCTCATTGACATCAACCTCCTCTTTAAGATCTAACTACCAGATGACTCTCTCACAGAGGTCTCTCCTGACAATGACTTTCATATTCTACTTATGGAAGACCTGCCTTTTCTTCCGACAGTAGTTCTCAAAGGAGGGAACTATTTTTATGGGGGAGGAGGGAATGAAGAAATTGTTCATGGAATCCAAAGTCAGCACAACTTTTACCACAACTTCACACCCTGTATCTTTTCATTTCCCTTCCTTGGGAAGAATCAGTACTGAATTGTTTGACTCGTCTTTTAAAAAAAAAAAAAAGATAGCATTACATGCATTGAATGTGTCTCATGGCATTTAGAGTTTGCTTTTTGTTACCCCACCTTCCCTGATCAATAATCACATTTTTCTATGCTCATAACTTTATCCTGTCTCATTTTTGGTCAGTGTATAATCTGATTTATTTCTGCTATGACTCAGCCAGATAGTTTTCCAAGCTTACAGTTCTTCTTGTAAAAATCCAATGTTCTCCAGTTATACCTTCTTTGTTCCTTTGTTGGGCATATGTTTCTCAGTGCCCCATGGAAGTTATTTGTGTACTGGTTTGTGTCTTCCAGTGGATTGGTGTCTGTGGAGAGAAGGGACTAATTATAAAGCTTTGTTTTTCTCATATCACCAATCCAGGCCCTGCTCATAATACATGCTCAACAAACATTAGTTTGGATTCATTGGCAGTTTTATTTTTATAAATTTTTTTTTCAACGTTTTTTTATTTATTTTTGTGACAGGGAGAGACAGAGCATGAACGGGGGAGGGGCAGAAAGAGAGAGGGAGACACAGAATCGGAAACAGGCTCCAGGCTCCGAGCCATCAGCCCAGAGCCCGATGCGGGGCTCGAACTCACGGACCGCGAGATCGTGACCTGGCTGAAGTTGGACGCTCAACCGACTGCGCCACCCAGGCACCCCCATTGGCAGTTTTAAATCAGATATGCCTTTACTGATTCTTTTTTATTCACGTAAGTAACATTTATATTTTTGGCATATTTCTGATTCATAGAGACAGATAACAACCACCACCATTAATATACAGAAGAGTTCCATAAACTTTTCACATATGCTTCCCCTTTGTATTCAGAACTCCCCTTTTGTGCCTGGGCTGCTCAGTCGGTTCAGTGTCCAACACTTGATTTCAGCTCAGGTCATGAGCCCAGGGTTGTGAGATCGAGCCCCATGTTGGGGTCCATGCTGAGTATGGAGCCTGCTTGGGATTCTCTCTCTCTCTCTCTCTCTCTCTCTCTCTCTCTCTCCCTCTCTCTCTCTCTCCCTCTGCACATCTCCCCCATTCATGCTCTTGCTTTCTCTCTAAAACAACAAAAACAAACTCCCCTTTCCTTTAGTCCTTGGCAACTACTGGTCAGCTCTTTGTCCCTATAGTTTTGCTCTTTTCTGAATGCCATATAAAGGTGATCATGCAGTATGTAGCCTTTGGATTTGGTTTGGTTTCACTTAGAAAAATGCATATGAAAGTCATCCATTTTGATGCATGTATCAGTAGTTCATTCTTTATTGCTGAGTTGTATTCCATTGTATAACTGCACAACGTTTGTTTATCCATTCACCAGCTGAAAGATACATGGGTTGTTTCCAATCTTTGGCAATTATGAATAAAGCCGTTGTGAATATTTGCATACAGGTTTTTATGTTAACATAAATTTTCATTTCATTTTGATGAATACCTAAGAGGGGATTTCTTCATGTTATGATAAATGTACATATAATTTATATAATATATAATAAAGGAACTGTACCACTTCATAGTATTCTTATCAGCAATATTTAAAAGTTTCAGTTACTCTATATCCTCATTAGCTCTTGGAATTGTTTGTTTTTAGACATTCTAATAGGAATTTAGTGTTATTTTGTTGCAGTACTAATTGGCATTTCCATAATAATTAATGATATTGAGCATCTTTCCATGTGTTTATTGCCATCCATGTATTTTCTTCTATGACAAAGTATGTGTTCAAATCCTTCACCTATTTTTTTTAATTGAGTTGTTTGTTTTCTTTCTGTTGAGTTTTGAGAGTTTTATATATTTTGGATAAAAGCCATTTGTCAGATATGTGATGTGTACATATTTCCCCGCAGTCTGTAACTTATCTTTCATTCTTTTAACAATGTCTGTGCAAAGCAAAGTTTTAAATTTTAATCAAGTCCCATTTTTCAATTTTTTTCTTTAGGGATGATGCTTGTGTCGTTCTAAGAACTCTGCCTAACTCAAGCTCACAAAGATTTCCTCCTATTGTTTCTTCTAAAACCTTTATAGTTTTACATTTTATATTTAGTTCTGTGACCCATTTTGAGTTAATTTTTATATAAGGTTTGGAGTATAATTTGAAGTTCACTTTTTATGCTTGCTGGCATCCAAGTGTTCGTGTACCTTTTGTTGAAAAGACTGTCCCTTCTCCATTGAATTTCATTTGCCCTTGTGTCAAAACTCAGTTGGCCAAATTTTGTGGGTCTATTTCTGGATTCTTTATTCTGTTCTACCAATCTATGTATCTGTCTTTTCATCAATACCACACAGTTGTGATTTCTGTACTTTTTTTTTTTTTACAACTTTATTGGAGATATAATTTATATACCATACAATTTACCCGTTTAAAGTTTGGGGTGGGTTTTTTTTTTGTACTTCTTATTATCTTTTTTTTAAATTGTTGAATTTAAAATTTTAAAATTTAAATCCAAGTTAGTTAACATATAGTGTAGTATTGGTTTCAAGAGTAGAATTTAATGATTCATCACTTACATATAACACCTGGTGCTCACCCTAACATGTGCCCTCATTAATACCCATCACCCATTCATGCCATCCCTCACTCAATACCCCTCTAGCAACCCTCAGTTTGTTCTCTGTATTTAGAAGTCTTTTATGGTTTGCCTCCCTCTCTGTTTTTACCATATTTTTACTCCCCTTCCTTTATGTTCATCTGTTTTGTTTCTTAAATTCCACATGAGTGAAGTCATATATTTATCTTTCTCTGAGTTATTTTGCTTAGCATAATATATTCTAGTTCCGTCCACATTGTTGCAAATGACAAGATTTGGTTCTTTTTGATCTCCAAGTAATATTCCACTGTGTGTGTGTGTGTGTGTGTGTGTGTGTGTGTGTGTGTGTGCGCGCGCATCTTCTTTATCCGTTCATTAGTCGATGGACATTGGAGCTCTTCCCATAATTTGGCTATTGTTGATAGTGCTGCTATAAACATTGGGGTGCATGTGCCCCTTCGAATCAGCATTTTTGTATCCTTCGGAAAAATACCTAATAGTGCAATTGCTGGGTCGTAGGGTAGCTCTATTTTTAATTTTTTGAGGAAATTCCATAATGTTTTCCAGGATTACTGTACCTTTTTTTTTTTTTTTTTCAACATTTATTTATTTTTCGGACAGACAGAGACAGAGCATGAACGGGGGAGGGGCAGAGAGAGAGGGAGACACAGAATCGGAAACAGGCTCCAGGCTCTGAGCCATCAGCCCAGAGCCCGACGCGGGGCTCGAACTCACGGACCGCGAGATCGTGACCTGGCTGAAGTCGGACGCTCAACCGACTGCGCCACCCAGGCGCCCCTACTGTACCTTTTTAGTAAGCTTTGAAGCCTCCAACCTTGTTCTTTTCCTGAATCATTTTGACTTTTCTAATTCCTTTGCCTTTCCAGATAAGTTTTAGAATCAGATTGTGAATGTCCACAAAAAGTTCTACGCTGGGTTGATTCTTAAACTGTTTACTTTGGCTAACCTGTGGTTCTCAAACTTCAGTGTGCTTAAGAATTATAAAAATGCATGTGCTTGGGCTTGATTCTGAATATTCTCATTCAGTTGTTCTGCCAGGGGCCTAGCCATTTGCATTTTTGACACTATCCATAAAATGATCTGATGTGCATGGTCATGGACCATGATTTGGGAAACATGGTCCTGGCTTCCCAGAACGTAGGAAATGTTCCACAGGCTTTGAAGAATCATATAAATATTATATCCATGAACTTGGTGAAAAGACATTGCATTGACTTCACAATTAATGATAACATACATTATACAATATTATGGCCAATCAGTATTGTCTAGCCTGTGCTGAAACACAAACCAGAACCTCAAAGATGTCTAACTGTCCTGCTTAAGGTGATGAAAACAATGATGTGTATTTCCATGTCCTATGAGTAGCTCTTCTGGATATTTATCCCATGGACCAATTCCATGAACATTTTCTTATACTCGGGACACAATTCTTAAACCATTTTCAAACAAGGAGAAACTAGATTGGAGAGATGTACAAGGTAAGTAAGAGAGTTACAAGGAAAAATATTAACCAAATGAATTGAGTCTCTAGAGAAAAATTAGATTAATGATCATAAATATTAACTTTGTTTTACGTTGAAATATGGATTGACCAGCTTGCTCCGGGAATTGGACATTCTTGTTAATTCAATTTTCTGGGTAATATGAGATGGAAGGTTAACTGGAAAAACTTTCCAGTAGAAAAATCTTTCTAAAATGAATTAGTGTACTTTCCATGTTAATTTATTACTAAGCATTCATTGCTTTGCTTGTTTCCTAAGGGTAGGAAGTAACAGTACATAAAAAAACCAAAGTGAATTTGAGGTGCTTCTCACAGGCCCCTAGACTAAGAGGCTCACTAAATGAAGAGTCCTGACAAACAAGTGGAAAGAAATTAATAAATTATTCTAGAATGCCACTGAGGAAATAAGCTCCTTTCCAGGTGTTAATTGCTTTGCCAGGAGGCCATGGCTACATATAATGGGGAGTGGAGAGTAACAATTTAAAGGGAGACCAAAGTTCAGACTGAAAAGAGCCATCTCAGAAGGACTAGAATTAGCAGCCTTCATGAGAAGGACTGACATATGGCATGATGGTTCCCATTGGGAGAAACAAAAGGGTGATCCCTCCCAGCAAAGGACCTTCCTTTGGCTTAAATTTTATCAAGTGACCATCTATTCTTGATTCTTCCTGTAAGATTTCTTGAGGCACCATAGGGAGGCTTGAGGAATCTTTAAATGGGCAGTGTAGTCTAGGAGTTCCTAGGGGGACTTGGAGCCAGGCTGCTTTGATCTACACCTTGACCTCACTGCCTGCTCTCCATATGACCTTGGAAAAGTCACTCCACTTCTCTAGACCTCAGTTTCACCATCTGCAAGATGGAAACAACAGTAAATGGATTAAACTCATTAATCAAAAGGCACAAAGTATCTGGCTGTATAAAAACCAATACCCACTATATGCTGCCAGGAGGAGAGTCATTTCATCTCTAGAGACACACATAAAGTGAAAAGATGTCAGATGACATTCCAAGCAAACAGAAACAAAAAGAAGGTTACATGTAGCCATACTTAGACCAGACAAAATAGTCTTCCAGCCAAAAAGGGCAACAAGAAACAAAGAAGGTCCTTATATAATGATAAAGAGGTCCATACATCAAGAAGACGTAACAGTAGTAAATACATACACTCCCAACACCTGAGCCCTGAAATATGTTAAGCAATTAATAACAGATATTAAGAGAGCAGTAGGCAATAGTACAATAATTGTAGAGGACTTCAGTACTTCACTATCAGCAATAGATAGGTTGTCTAGACAGAAAATCAACAAGAATTGATATGGAATTGAAACATACTTTAGAATAAATGGACTTAATAAACATATACAGGACCTTACACCCAACAGCAGCAGAATACACATTCTTTTCAAGTGCACATGGAGTATTCTCCCAGGTAGGTCATATGATAGGCGATGAAACAAATCTTAGCAAATTTAAGATTGAAATCATACCAACTATCTTTTCTGACCACAATGGTATGAAACTAGAAATCAACAACAAGAGGAATGTGAGAAGATCTACAAATATATTGAAACTAAACAACACTTTTCTAAACAACCACCGGGTCAAAGCAAGAATCAAAAGGGAAATAAAAAATGATCTCAAAACACACAAAAATGAAAACATGACAAATCAAATATTGGGGGATGCCACAAAAGCAGTTCTGAGAGGAAAGTTTAGAGGGATAAACACATACATTAAGACATTAGAGGGACACCTGGATGGCTCAGTTAAGCGTTCAACTCTCGGTTTTGCCTTAGGTCATGATCTCAAGGTTCATGAATTTGAGCCCTGCATTTGGCTCTGCACTGATAGTGTGGAGCCTGCTTGGAATTCTCTCTCTCTCTCCCCTTTCAGCTCTCTCTTTCTCTCTCTCTCTAAACTTAAAAAGAAAAGAAATTAGGAAGATCTCAGATAAACATTTAACTTTGCACCTCGAGGAACTAGAAAAAATAATAATAATGAATTAAGCCCAAAGCTAGCAGAAGGAAGGAAATAATAAGGCTTAGGAGAAGTGATTTAATAGAGACCAGAAAAACAATAGAAAGTTTCAACAAAACTAAGAGCCAGATCTTTGAAAAGATAAATAAAATTGACAAACCTTTAGCTAGACTTAACTAAGAAAAAAAGAGAGAAGACTCAAAATTAGAGATAAAAGAGGTGGGGTGCCTAGGTGACTCCACCAGTTAAACAGTTAAGCATCCAACTTCAGATCATGATCTTGTGGTTTGTGGGCATTGGGCTCTGCGCTGACAGCTCAGAGTCTGGAGCCTGCTTCAGATTCTGCCTCCCCCTCTCTCTCTACCCCTCCCCCACTCACACTCTGTCTCTCTCTAAAAAATAAACAGTAAAAAAAAAAAAAAAAAAAAATGAAAGAGGAGACCTTACAACTGATACCATAGAAATATGTAGAATTGGGGTACCTGGGTGACTTAGTTGGTTAAGCACCCAACTTTAGCTGGTCATGATCTCGCAGTTTGGGGGTTTGAGCCCCACATTGGGCTCTGTGCTGACAGCTCAGAGTCTAGAGTCTGCTTCAGATTCCGTGTCTCCCTCTCTCTCTGCCCCTCCCCTGCTTGCTCTCTCGAAAAAAACAATTAAAAAAATTTTTTAAGAAATATGTAGAATCATAAGAGACTACTATAAGCCAACAAATTACATAACTTAGACAAAATGGATATGGTTCTAGAAACACACAATCTACCAAGACTGAATCAGGAATAGAAAATCTGAACAGATTGACAAGTAAAGAGATTGAATCTGTAAAAAAAAAAAAAAAAAAACCTCCAACACAGAAAACTTGAGGATCAGATGGCTTCACTGGAGAATTCTATCAACATTTAAAGAATTAACGTCAATCTTCCTCAAACTCTTCTAAAATATAGAGGAGAAGGAAACACTTCCAAACTCATTCTGTGAGGCCAGCATTACTCTGAAATCAAAACCAGATAAGGATACCACAAGAAAAAAAGTATACAGACCAATATCCCTGATAAATACAGATGCAGAAATTCTCAGCAAAATATTAGTAAACAAAATTCAAGAACACATTGAAAGGATTACACACTATTATGACCAAGCAGAATTTATCCATGGGATGCAAGGATGATTTAACATAGGCAAATCAATACATGTAATACATCACGCCAATAAAATGAAAGACAAAAATCACATGATTATCTCAATAGATGCAGAAAAAGCATTTGACAAAACACAATATCTTTTCATGATAAAAACCTTAACAGGGGCACCTGAGTGGTTCAGCCAGTTGAGAGTCCAATTCTAAGTTTCAGCTCAGGTCACGGTCTCACAGTAGTGGGATCGAGTCCTGTATCAGGCTCTGCAATGGGCATGGAGCCTGCTTAAGATTCCCATTCTCTCTCCTCCCTCCCTCTCTGCTTCTCCCCTGCTTGTGGTGTCTCTCTTTCAAAAGAAAGGAAGGAAGGAAGGAAGGAAGGAAGGAAGGAAGGAAGGAAGGAAGGAAGGAAGGAAGACTGACTTGAAAAAAAACCCACCTTAACATACAGGTATAGAAGGAACATACCTCAACATAACAAAGGCCATATAAGACAGACACACGGCTAACATTATACTCAATGGAGAGAAATTGAAAACATTTCCCCTAAGATCAGGAACAAGGCACGGGTGTACACTCTCACCACTCCTATTCATTATAGTACTGGAAGTCCTAGTTTAGGCAAGACAAAGAAATAAAAAGCATCCAAGACAGAAAGGAAGAAGTAAAATTGTCATTACTTGCTGATGATATGATCTTGTATGTACAGAATTCCAAAGAATCAGCCAAGAAACTGTTAGAATTAATCAATGACTTCAGTAAAAATGCAGGATACAAAATCAACATGCAGAAATCAATTGCATTCCTTTACACTATTTATGAAACATCAGAAAAAAAATCATCCTATTCAAATAGCATAAAAAAACCCAAAATACTTAGGAATAAACTTAAGCAGGGATATGAAAGATCTGTACAATGAAAACCACAAAACTTTGCTGACAGAAATTGAGGAAGACACAAACAAACGGAAAGACATCCTGTGTTCATGGATCGGTAGAATTAATATTGTTAAAATGACCGTAATACCCAAAGCCATCTACAGATTCAACACAATCCCATTCAAAATAACAAAGGCATTCTTAACAGTAAATAAGTTATAGAGATCTAATGTACAGTATTGTGAATATAGGCAATAACATTGTACTATAATTAGATAATGTGATAAATATCGCTACACTGGCAATCATATTACAATATACAAATATACCAAAGTAAGCGCTGGACACCTTAAACTTATACAATGTTGAATGTCAAATTTATCACTTTTTTTAAAGAAAAAAAGCAACAGCAGGACATCCCACTCCACTAAAAACTGAGGAACACATATTCTCTTCACGTCCTAGGAAGATAGCTTCCTCATAAGACTGAATGCTTTATTTTACAGACAAGAGCTTCCTCCCTCCACCTCAAACTAGACTTTTAGGCCCCCTGATGATACATTACCTTGTAAAACCATGGTCAAGCAGGATGTGTGACCGTGCCATCAGAGGGGGGTGCGAGTTGGCTCCCCACTGCCTTGGGGCCTGCGTTAGCATGCTGGAGCAATGGCGGGGCGGGGGGGGGGGGGGGAGGGATGGCACAGAGGCCTTCGGCTCAGATTCCTGCTTCAAGAAAGAACTCGCCACTGCCTGCAGCTGCTGTACCAAGGCGGTGCTCCTGCCAGGCAGCCCCAGTCAAGGGCTGAGCATGGAGGGGCCAGAGCCTGGCCACTCCCACCACATGCAGGACTCCTGTAACAGATCATTTTTGATGCAGAGCTCCCACTGGGCTGGCCAAGACTGTCAGATCCACACCACAGCCTGATGGTCTTGCTCCTCAATCCTGCTTCCTTCCCTCTTTCCTTTCGCAGATGTCAGATCTGCATCATGGTTGAAAGGCTTGCTCTACCTTGTTCTTCCTCCTTCCCTTTATCTTTCTCAGGCATTGTTCCCCACCTCCCATAAATGTCTTACACTCCTGGCTGTGTCTCAACATCTGCTTCCTGGAGGACCCAGTTGCCATAAGCAATGTAGACAATGGTTCAAGAAAGCAGATGATAAGATGAGGTGCTGTGCCTCTATCCTCACTGTCTCACTGGCAATGAGAACCCCATTCTGGATGGTATTGTGCACCATGTAGGCTGCATTTCTTCCACTAGCCCCCCTCTTCTACATTTTCCCTCAGGAAGAGGGGTCCACTGGAACCATGGAGGGACTGCTCCCTGAATATGTGTAGAGAAGGAGACCCTAATGCCAGAGGGAGGACTATGGCAGCCATGGAGGTACACCACTTGGATCTCTCATCAAGAAACAAGTTACCAGTCAGATGCAAGGAGTGGTTCTCTGACGCCCTCCAGCTGTAGCACCTTTGGGATCTGCCTCAACATTGAAGCCCAGGCCATGCACTTCGCAGGCAGTCCCCAGTCAATGAGCACCCTGAGCAGGTGTGCTAGGGCCCAGCCACTTGTGCCCATTGCAGGACAACCCTAATAAGCAGTCTTTGCTGCAAATCTCCCCCATTGGACTGGCCGAGACTTTGCTAGATCTGCAGCACAATCTGGGGCTCTGCCCAATTCTGCATCTGCGCTACTTTCCTTTCACAGGTGTCAGAGTACTTCACAATCTGAAATCTTTCCCTGCCCCAGCCTGCTTCCTCCCTCTCTATCTTGACTCCTGACTCTGTCCCATCATGCTCCCCAGAGGACCCAAACTGACACACAGGGCTCATTGGCCCCCAAGAACCCCTCCAATGATGTGAGCCCACTGGACCCTTCCTTGACAGGGTGCCTCGTGCTGAATCCTCTCAGTGGAAGACCCTCAGACAGAGGACCCTGCTAGTTAGGGAGGGTGACAGGCAGAGTACCAACTGCACCAGCACTATCTTGGCTCTTCCGGCTGAAAGCTGTGCCTTTGGAGGATTAAGAAAGTGAAAATCAGGGTGCCTGAGTGGCTCAGTTGGTTAAGCAACCGGCTTCAGCTCAGGTCATGATCTCACAGTCCATAGGTTCAAGCCCCGCATTGGGCTCTGCTGACAGCTCAGAGCCTGGAGCCTGCTTCAGATTCGTTGTCTCCCTCTCACTCTCTGCCCCTTCCCCACTCATGCTCTGTCTCTCGAAAATAAATGAACATTAAAAAAAAAAGAAAAGAAAACCTGGCTCATGTCAGTGTCATATCATCCAGGAATACTGGATAACACTTTAAGGCTCCAATATTCATGTTTCAACATACAAGATAATACAATGTAACTGAAACTTTAAAACAAGCAGATAGTCCCAGGTTGGGTTTCTCAGGAAGCAAACTGAGCTGGAGATAAGCTTGCAGGGAGTTTATTAGAGACTGCTCTTGGTGTTAACACCTGCGGATGGGAAGGAAGAAGCAGAACTGAACAGAGGGGGAAGTGGTGCTCTGATGCCGTCTCCATGGAATGCCTCAGCCAAACCTGCTTGAGGAGTTCTGAGGATGTGATCACCCTCCAGAGCTGTCCTGAACTGGAGCAAGAGGGGCTGACCTTTCATCCCCACATTAATCAGTCATTGGATGCAGGCCACCCTGCAAGGGACTTGCCTTGGGAGATGAGGCAGCTGTCTTCAACTAAGGCAGTCCTAGAAGAGACCAACGGGCAAAGACCCGCTTCAGTGACATTCCCAGGAGCTGGAGTAATAATTTGTTAGTTTTTAAATATACGTTTTTATTTTAGAATAGTTTGAGATTTACAGAAAAGTTGCAAAATTAATACAGAATTCCTGTATATCCCACATCCAGGTGCCTCTGTGGTTAACATCTGTATCTCTATCATACATTTGTCACAACTAATGAAGGGATGTATAATACATTATTACTAAACTCCATACCTTATTTGGATTTCATTAGTTTTATTTTTTCTGTTCAAGGATCCTGTCTAAGATATCACATTAAGTTCCAATCATGTGTCCTTAAGGCCCTTCTGGCTGTGACAATTTCTCAGACTTTTCTTGTTTTTGATGAGCCTGACATTTTTGAGAAATTCTTCTCAGGTATACTGTAGAATGTCTCTCAATTTGAGTTCAGTTGACTGGGGAATAATTCCTGTATTCCTGAAGGGAAATGGGTAATACATCATGTGTGGATACACCACACATATAAATAGAATTTCCTAGATGTCCCTGAAACTTGGGGAAATAGAACTGGTTTAAGCAATGAAATGGTATATGGTTTTCAATATAAACAGATCTGATAAAAATGGATATATAGTACCACCATGTGTCAAAACTGCAAAGATATGGAATCCACAAGTACAGCATATGGAGAAGATTAAACACAAGTGAGAGATTTCTGCCATTTGTAGGAGCGTGCTAAGAAAGCCAGGCTAAGAAGAGGAGCTGGGGGATGCTTTCCTAAATCAAATGATAAAAATGTCACACAGGCAAGATGTAATATTGATGTGTTACTTCAAGTACTTAGACATCTGTTCAAAATCTCTGCAACAATCTTAGAATTTAATACATTCTTGACTTGCCTGCCTGATCATTTTATCTTTCAGAAAGTACAAGAAAGAAGGAAGGGAAGTGCTACCCTAGCCTCGATTCTGACCAGAAAAGAAGGCTTTGCTGGTGATGTTTATATGATGAAAATATTTCAACGAACATACGAAATAAAATGTAGTCCTTGCTTTCCTGGAGATGAAAGAAAGGAAGCAAGTCCTCCTAGAATCTGTAGTAGAAAAAAAAGAAGAACCTTTGGCTATAGTAGACATGTAATTGAGGCTTTAGGAAAACAAACTTCCAAAGGCTCATGGAAATATAAACATAACCCCAAGACCAGAGGCAATCAAAAGGAATATATTGGGTTTTTTAAATTGTGATATTCTGAAAAATTAAACTCTCTAGTATAATAATTACCTGCAGAAACTAATATGACCCACCATAGAGTTCTCTGATGAGTCTATATTTTGAAATGACACGTACAAACGATAAAAGAAGACACCAACCAAAGTGAATAAGAAAATTGTACAAACCCTGTAAGAAAGTGACAGAAGGCTGTGAAGAGTGCCAGATGATAAGAGCCACAGAGAAGTCTTTGAAAATACACACAGTTTGAAGCAAGAAGATGAAGAAAAGTATAAGCTAACTGCTTAGAGAAGATCCTGTTAAATGATAACAGACAAAAGGCAGAGTTACTCAATTGCTTCTTTCTTCTCCAACAAGGAACGTGATCTTCAAACTGAGGAGGGTATAACAGATACCACAGAGAATAAATTGGAGTCCTACCTAAATGAGGAGAATCAGAGAGAACCCAGTATACAGGCTTTGCAGACTCAATCAAAGATTATAGGTCTCAGAAACACTGCCTCGTGTCTCAGTGAAACAGAAAATGGGACAGGTGCCAGAAATCTAAGCCAGGCAAAAAACACAGATTTTTCTAAAAACAGAAAAAAAAAATGGATTATGGAATCCTTAGAGTGAGCAAGCTTGTATTACTTTCTGCAATACCCTGGGATGCATATTACATAAACATTGGTGAGCTAACGATTAAAACAGGTTAAATTGACTTCATATTATTTTTTGATAGAGATAAAAGATAAGAGTACCAAGCACAATTTTTTAATGACAATATTTTGCAAAGATGTTCATAGTATTTATTTGAGCAAGATGAAAGGGTGTTGCCCAGTTTGTAAACGGCCTGCCAGACAATTGCATTCAAAAATCTGTTAGTGGATCAATATCCAATCATATAGAAGGCCTCTAAGGCTAATTATATGTCCTTGCTCTGTACATATCCTTGTCTTATTCAACAATTTTTATGAGGTGTATATATAGACAATATAAGACATAGTTGATAAAGTATTATGAAAAGGATAAGAATAAACAACTGAGGGGATGCCTGGGTTGCTCAGTCAGTTAAGAGTCCAGCTTCAGCTCAGGTCATAATCTCATGGTTTGTGAGTTCAAGCCCCATATCAGGCTCTGTGCTGACAGCTCAGAGCCCAGAGCTTGCTTCACATTCTGTGTCTCCCTCCCTCTCTGTCCTCCCCCGCTGACACTCTGTCTCTCTCTCTCTCTCTTAAAAATAAAATAAACATTAAAAAAAAAAGATTGACTGGTCTTAGCTGGTTGACCAATTAGGAACAATGAAATATATCATACAGAAACATACCAGATTTCTCTGAACTTCTCTCCATTGAATGACAGCAATTAAGCATTTAATATTATGTCAATAATTTTCACTGCCATTTCCATTATATTGTAAGCTCTTTAAGAGTAAGCACTGCATAATATTTCTTCATTTCCCATAAAATGTGGAGAAGATCTAGGCATGCAAAAGGCATTAGTAATATTAAACATAATAAAACCATTTTTTGAGATCATAGATAATGTAGTTCCATCATCCATCATTCTGAAGACCCATGATCACATACATAACTCCAAGAGTAGATAAGGAAGGGGCGCAGTTGAACCTATACTAACAGTTGATTTTTTATTTGTTACCTTTATTTGACCTTGTTTCCTTGGAAATTTTTGTAAGCCAAGTGGAGTAGAATTTCAATTGACTCATTATTATATCATATTAGTAAAGGTTTCAGGTGTAGAGGATTCTATGTTACAGGTGGCAGAAATGGCTAAGACATCTGTTAAAATGTGAGAGGAAATTATCCATCAATCAGAAGCAACCGGGGAAAACAGCTATTTCAGCAAGGAAGTCCTTTGTAGAGTTTTATGAGAATTCAGACACACAATTTTTCTCTCTGTAAAAGAAAATCCACTCAGGGTATTAATTTTAGCCTCCTCATAGTTGTGGTACTTTGAAGGAGGCAATATGTCCATTGGAATATGTGGAAAGGCAGGAGCAGTATCTATCATTTTGTATTGTTTCTGTGACTCCTTCATCTTTAACATCTTTGTGTTTGCCTCAGGACTAGCCAAAACACTTTTTAAAAAAGATATATATGACCCAGTCTCCCTCTGGGTCTGAAATGGAAACCCAAATTCATGATTTGGTTGGGGGTACTTTTTATGATGCATGGCCAGGTTATAGCTATACAAAATAAATTTTGAAACCCTAATGACAGATTTTTCCTACTGTCATATTTTTAAAATATTATTTTCATAGAATTCAATTATCTGTGATTTGGGTTTGAGAAGAAAACAAAAGGAAATACATTCTAGCACTTTGGCGAGATGAGAAAATAAGATCCCCAGCATATGTCACATTGGGGATGGAGATATTATTCAGGATCCTGGCAAGGAACTGATAGAACATGCTAATAGGATAATTGAGGAGAGTTTAAGTGAAGCTATTTATAAGATGTGGAAAGGGGAAAGAGAAGCTACAAGGGTTGGATAAGTGCCCCAGGGCTAGCAATAGCAAGAACCTGAAGGGGCAGGAAAAAGGAGTGGTAGTCAGAACCACAGCTGTAAAAGAGGATCACCCCACAGAGACCTTTCAGGAGAGGAACAACCTGCAGTCCAGCCAGGAGGGAATTGGAGGACTAAATACCCAAACCCCGCCCTTCTGCTACCTTTCCATTTCCTGCCAGCCCCTCCCACTGACCAAACCCAACAGGAAGCAGAGGGCAAGGAAGCTGGTTGATGCAGTCCCTGTAGATCAGCCTCCAGATGGCACAGGGCAGGGTGGAGAAGAGTGGAGAGTGATGTCAGAGGAGTAAATAGAGAATATTTAGCGCTGGTCTTGCCCCATATGCATGCCCCATGAGCATTTCTTCTCCTTCATTTGTTTGGAAAGTGTATTTAATTAAATGTAGTACATGTTAGCAAACTTCCTAGCTGCCTGGTACCTGAACATGGTTGCTAAATTTGGAGACATTTCCATATTCAGAGCCAGGGCAGAAAGAAAACTTGCTTCCCAGGTCCCTCGTTTACAGCTAGCTTATTAGCATACAAGCCAGAGTACATCAATTAGACATATGCAAGCACAGCAGATTCCCACTTAAAAGAAGGAAGCTCTGCATAGAATCCATATTGCTGCAGAAAATGGTTAGAGGAGACTGGTTTTCAGGATCAGCAGGGTTACTGTTCAGCTCCCATGGCTGCACAATTCCAGAGGTATCATTCACAGGATGGTATGCTCTGCACACCAATGGCATTGACGCTGGGGACAACTGTAAAGCCCAGTTCCTATAAGCATCTGGTTCACTATACCAACTAGTGTTCAGTTCTTCAGCAGTAGTGATTGTCTCAGCAGGCTGGCTCTACAGTTTGGGGCCCCATTTCTGAAAGCTTATCCCATGGCCTGATTCTTTTTTTTTTTTTAAATGTTTATTTATTTTTGAAGGAGAGAGAGAGACAGAGACAGAGACAGACAGTGAGCTGGGGAGGGGCAGAGAGAGAGGGAGACACAGAATCCAAAGCGGGCTTCAGGCTCTGAGCTGTCAGCACAGAGCCCCATGAGAGGCTCAAACTCACGAGTCGTGAGATCATGACCTGAGCCTAAGTCTGACACTTAACCAATTGAGCCACCCAGGTGCCCCCATGGTCTGATTCTTTAGCCTTTCAACAATTTTATGAGCTACACAAAATCCTTGTAATAAGTTACTTTCTACCTAGAATCATCTTCTGATGCTTGTAACTGTAGACCCTGAAATATTTTCATATCTATTCTTATTTTTTATTCCCATATTGATCTAAAATACTTCATGGGATATACCCATGTGAAGGACAGAATAAGGAGTGTATTGGCTGACTCTTTTCTATTACCAAGAAATGCTGGTACACACATATTTTCATTTGAAAAACACACAGTAGATTGAAATCGAGACCTCTAGAAAGCTAGATGTGGTTTGTTCTGTAAAATGCCTCCACTTTGTAAATAATTAAGCATCGTAGTGGATGTCATTTATCAAGCAGCCTAGTTCTCTCACTTCTGATATATACTGCGGACAACTTTGTTGAAGAAATGCAAATCTAGGAGAACCCAATTATTCAAGTCCCAGCTTTGCTACCAGGTAACCTTGAGCAAGACCTTTAATTTCTCTGTCTCCTTTTCCAGGTCCAGAAATGAGGAGCTAATGATATATGATCTTTGATGTTCCTTTGAGCTGTAAAATCCTATGATTACATATCTTTTTAAGAATCTTAAGAGAATATCCTTAGCTTTTTCTGGATTTTAGGTCTTGGGGGACCACTGAATTTGCAAATTGACTCAGATATACAGTTCTTGATCCAGTAAGAACAGTTTAACCTTGATAAGGAAAATCATGCCTTATTATTTTTATAGCCAGCAAGTTGTTCTAATGCTAAATATAAAATTCTCATTTAATCCTTAACATTACAAACCATGGCCAGTGTATTAATTAAAAGTTACTCATCTGTTAGAGAAAAGTAAAATCATGGCAAGGTAAATGTTTAAAAAGAGCTGCTGGACTTTTTTTAAAATGTTTTACCTTACTTTTGAAAGAAAGGACATGAGCAGAGGAGCAGCAGAGAGAGAGGGAGACAGAGGATCTGAAGCAGGTTCTGAGCTGACAGCAGTGAGCCCGATGAGGGGCTCAAACTCATGAACTGTGAGATCATGACCCAAGCCGAAGTCGGACACTCAACCAACTGAGCCACCCAGGTGCCCCATGGACTTTTAATAAATGGGACACAAAGTTCACATTTTGGCATTGCTGTTCTTCCCCTAACATGTGGCAAATATAAACTATAAAAAAGGAAACAAAAATGACATTACAGAGTTCCGGGGGAAAGAAAGGATTGCTATCTCTGTGGACAAGGAAAAGCAACAGAATTCCAAAGACTGAGTTGGGCTGAAGCCATGGACCTGCTGGTCTCCAGGCCCAGAATTAGGAAGTGGTGACTGCTAGACAGGGAGCCTACTCCACTTGCAACAAGGGACCTAAATTGGGGTGACCAACTGAGAGAGACTGCCTGAGCTGTGTATGAGTTAGGAGAGTCTGTGTACCTGGGGCGATGAAAAGCGATCTAGTCATGAAACCAGGAAAAGAACCAAGCCATGTGTTGGCCCAGTGACTGGACCCAAGTTATCTCTGACATCACTTTGGCCAAGAGCCTTGACCTGCCTTTATAGCAGCTGGTTCTGAAATGGAATTCCAGGGGGCCAAGTAAAGAGACAACTATAAAACCAAATGGATTTAGAGAAATAGAAGAGAGGGGGGGAAAAAAGCAGATTAAAAACAAACAACAGTAAAAATATTCCAATTCAAAATAAGCTTGCAGATCAAAATTCTAAAATCCATGAAATCCTAACCTAAAAACATACAGTCAATAAAGCATTAAATCAGAACATGAATTCTCTGCAGAAAAAAATTAATTTTAATGGATAGCATAACAAATTGTTTAAAACAAGGAAGCTGAAAGAGATAAGAGACTAACAGTTATGAAAAGCCATACGGAACAAAATCAGGCATAAATGAAGCAAGAATAGATAGGTGTGCAAAATAACCAATAGAACTCTTGAAAATGAAAAGGTAGCCCTTGGAATTTTAAAAACGACTTAATAGGTGTAATGAACTTTAGACTCAGTAAAGGAAGCACCGGTGACTGGCAAGATCAAACCTAAGGTGCTCACCCCAAGTTCAACAGAGAGACAGAGAGTTTAAATATACAAAAGAGTGATTACATGCATACAACATGAGACCCCAAAAAAAGAGAATGGGAAGAATGACAGAGAAGCCATGTAAGTTGCTTTGCATAAAGCAATGGCTAAGAATTCCCCAGAGGGAAAGAAAGCCATAGGTCATCAGATTGAAAGTTTGCTCTTGGTGACAAAAGGATAAATAAAAATAAATTCCCACCTTGTAATGAGACTTAGACCATAAAGAATAAAAGGAAATCTTAACGTGCCAGAAAGAAAATACAGATTCTCTCCCTCTCTCTCTTTCTCTCTCCCTCCCTCTCTCCCTCTCTCTATCTCTCTCTCTCTCTCCTACACACACACACACACACACACACACACACAGAATACTACCAGATTTCTCAGAAGCAACATTAAATGCCACAAAATGATGGAAAAAGCAGCTTCAAGGTGAACAAAACTGGATGAACAAAACTCTCAACTTAGACTGATCTATCCAGCTAAACCACCATTTGAGTGATGGAGAAAAATAAACATATTTTTCAAACACACAAAACTAAAACTATAATCCACAGATCCCTGTCCAAAGAACCTCTACTTTACCCACCAAGCCTCCCACCTGACCGTCTAGCAGTTCTTCACCCCGCCCCCTGCCCCGGGGCCACCCACCCACTCTCCTCTCCACCTCTGCGCTGCTTGGTGCCCCGACCTTGCCCACGTTATTAACCCCCTCTCTAGTCACCCTCTGTTCTTCCTCACTTTACTCGTCCGCTCCTCTGACCTAGATCTCCTTATCCCCATGGTAGGGGCACCCGGCCACTGCATCCTCCTGTACCCCACCACTCCACGCCACCCTGCCATGCCTCTGTGGCCTGGAGTTTCTGCTGTCTCCTTCCCTAGAGCATGCAACCAGGGCAACCTACGGCTGGAAGCACAGAGAAATGCTGCTCCATCATCCTTTTTGCACGTTGGAGTGCAACGTGGAGGTAGGAAACATGAAACATGACGCACTGCCACAGGTCCTGGGCAGACAGCTGTGGTGGGAGGAGCACTAAGGACTAAGTATTGCTGAGTTGTGATTTTAGAATGCCCCTCTTTGTGCTGTTTGGGGGGGTGGGGGTGGGGATTGAGTAGTTTTTTTTGACACATGTGTCTCAAATCAAGAGCAGCTAATACAGTAACACTGTAGTTTCCCGACAATCTTGGATAATAGGGCTTAGTAGGATTTCCCATCTAACCAAGAGTCATTCACATTGTGCTGTGAAATTGTGCACAGGGATCCTCCCATACAAGAGTGGTTTAACCTAAGGCCTGATGTTCACCCAGATCGGTCTTATGGATTGAAGCCTCAATCCTGCATCTTCAAACAAGTGGTTTCATCTGTGCTCTGCATGCAGGAGCACTCTGGCTTAGCATATATGTCTTCTTTTGAGTTTCTGGGGTTTGTATGTTGCTTTGAGGGTGGAGTTTATCCATGGAGGTTTTTGCAGTGATAAAAAACCATTTTATTTCAGTGCTGGTGGCCTCTTGACCAATCTAACAGCCTATTCACACCACCTAACAACTTTTAAAGAGGTTTCACACAGAAACAAGATTAAGGCTTTTCTGATGACTTTGACAAGGTCAAATTTAATTTCCCCAGGGCATTGTGTAAATGGAGAGCAGAAAACTTCCAAATATGATAGGAAATGACAGATATTTTTAAACATTGATGAGAAATACAAAAGTAGATGAATCTCTAAAAAGCCACATAATTTGAGAGTTCTAGTTTAAAAATAAGAGATTAAAAGATTCACCATCTCTTGGCAGATTTTGCAAACAAAATATATTTTTGTGGCATTTATTTCTCTTTTCTTTGATTACAAAGGATTTATAGAAAAGGGCAGAGAGAAAAATTCAGCTTTTTTGGCATTGCCCTAGAGACAGCCACGATTAACTTTTGGAGTCTACTATTTTTTTAGCTTACTTTTTTTTTTTCTCTCCATATATAAAAAGTAGCTTAATATATCCATAAAATTTTCTAGGGCGCCTGGGTGGCTCAGTTGGTTGAGCCTCCAACTCTTC
The DNA here is from genome assembly GCF_028749965.1 of Puma concolor. Taxonomy (NCBI): domain Eukaryota; kingdom Metazoa; phylum Chordata; class Mammalia; order Carnivora; family Felidae; genus Puma; species Puma concolor. The sequence continues at coordinate 93,486,975 of NC_141675.1, forward strand.
TTGATTTCAGCTCAGGTCATGATCTCAGTTGGTGAGTTTGAGCCCTGCATCGGGATTCTCTCTCTGCCCTCCCCTGCTCATACTGTCTCTCTCAAAATAAATAAATAAACTGAAAAAAAATATATTAATCATAAAATTTTCTTCTGAGTTTTAAAATTACAACATAACATTATTTTATGATTGTGTAGTATTCCATGGTGTAACTGTACCATAGTTTGTTTAACCAATCCCCTTTCTGGCTCTTTGGCTGTTTCCAGTTTCTCACTATGATAAATAATGTTGCAATAAACACCCTTCTACAAAAATTGTTTCTGTATATCTTGGATTATCTTTTAAGGTGACTTCTGAAACTTTTCTTCTTCCAGAAGGCTGGAGTAACTGACTAGAGAGAAAGAACTTATAACTGACAGTTTTTTCTAGCTCATACTCTCCCTGGAGTGTTAACCTGCTTCACAGTGGTGTCAAATTCTACAAGGCTTGATGTTCCTGGCTGAGATGGCTGCATCATTCTTAATAAATGGGCTCATGAATAGTAAACTCTTCATTTCCATCTCAAAACCCTAGAATTATTTTGCCATTCTATTCAAACCAATTAAAAAAAATCCTGGACTGACTTGCATGCCAGCTTTTTGATGCAGCTGAAATTAATTCTGATGTGTTTAATATGAGTTTGAGAACTGTTCTCTGAGAACTGTTATTTTTAGAGTTTTAGTAGTTGTTCCTGTGCCTTCCCAATGCCAATTTATTGTTAAGTTTATCAGATCTATAATGTACATTTTAATGAACTCCATGGTTGGGCCAAGTAGAATTCTGCAACACTTAATTGAAATGTTGGAGAAACTTGCTGTATCTTAACACACAGTTCAGTCCTATTTAACATGAGTCAGAAAAAAAAAGACATCTTTGGCTCACAAATCTGCCGCCTTTACATTAGCAGTCTCTCCGAAATCCCAGCAGGCAGAAAATGAAGTCACTTTGGACCAAAGCCCAAGAATACAATGACTTCAGAGCACAAATCTTCACTTAGGAAAGAATAGTCATCCTAACAAGAAGAATTTAAACTCCCCTGGACATTAATAAAACTGTTTATGTTCAAATAGCCAAAAAGGGGCATGGGGAGGAGAGGGGAATCGAGTTTTCTCCTATACGTTTCATTTCATTTCATTTCATTGTTTTTCTTCTGTTAGTGCACAATATCCAAATGCATAATCATGGGATATAATAGTTCTCATAATGTAATCACCACTAAAAAAGGGTGGGGGGATGAAGATTTATCCCAGCTGACCTAATTACTGGTAAAGTAAACCTGATTGATTACAATAAAAATTTTTCCTGAATATAAATAACAATGGTCTAAGTGTCTTAGGTTTCCAAGGTGCAGCAGCTAAAAATTAAGTTTATGGCCTATGGCAAAAGCAAGCAACTTAAGATATGTCAGATTTTCTGGCTGTAAACAAATAAACTGGGGAAAATGAACATAATGAAGTGTAGAGTTTTCAAGTCAGTTCCTAATATTTTTAGCAGTCCTTACCCAGAAAAATTCTAATCAGTTTTTAATAAAACCTGTTTCTAAAGCAGCAGTATGAGAACTTGATGTTCATGGTCTCTTTCACAACCAGGGCTTGCTTTCTTACAAACCTCTATCGTGGAGTTTATAAAAATCGGATAATGCTGCCTGGCTCATGAATAGTTTACATGAGTTCAGACTGAAAGGATGCCAGAGAAAGAAAGAGAAGCCTTCAGAAGGGCTGGGAAGGGGACTCAAAGGAGAAATAGAGGCTGTGTGGGAGAGCTGGGGGGCCTTGGGGCATGACTCCAACCACACCCTCCTCTCTGACACCTGAGCCAGAGCAATGTGTGGGGAGCAGGGAGGGACTGCGGGAATACATGCTCCCTCAAGTTCTCTCTTTATAATCAAACAGAAGAAAACGATGTGATCTCCCATCACCCATGTTTAACTGAAGGTGAATCCAGGTTGGAAAATGAGAGAAAGTGCCTGGGGTCAATGTGCATGGGCCTCGCTAGGACTTTGAGGAGGAAAAGCACAATCAGGACCTAATGAGCCTGGGCCTCCTGCCAAGGCTGGCCAGGCTACAAGAACAGGATTGGGCTTCTCCTCAGGGAATATGAGCATATAAGTCACCAGCTGACAGGGCCCTGTTCCCTGACTCAGCACACAGAATATAGGGACCACCAGGGGAGCGTCCATGGGGTTTATATAGCAACAACAAATAAACAGCACCAGCACTTTAGAGTTTACAAATAACTTTCATCTTCTTTTGTTTTCATTTTTATTCCATGGACTCTTCACATTTCCAACCATGGGTAAACTCTTAAGAGAAATAATGCCTGAAATACTGTTTAATTTCCAAGTTGCAAGGGAAAGATTCAGTAAGGTGTTCTACATATAATCACGTGAGACCTGGGTTCCGAGGAAGTAAGTGGTCAGCACACACTGGGGACTTGCTGCACTGGTGGGCTCACTCAATAGGCTCAGTTTTGTTCTATACCCTTGCGGCTATTCAGAGAGCTAGAATGTTCCACCACGTATAGAGAAGAGCATGTGCAGGCTAGTCCTACTCGAAGTATGGCAAAAACCTGCCAGATGGGACTGGGCAAACCTTGCTGTCTACAAGCCTTCCTTCCTCTCTCAGGTGGACACGTGACATTTCCAGAAGAAAAGAACACTGTTCATCCATTTTCCAATCTAGTAAGGCTGACATTCCCAAATAGGTGAGTCAATAACCAAGACTAAACTCTCTCCCACACTTTAGACTCCCAGTGCATGATTTTTCCCTAGGGAAGAAGTTTCCATGTTGATACAGTCCCCTTCATGAAATTTTACAAGCAGCCTACAACTTTCAATATCTACTCTTGCCTTCAATGTCATAGCTCTGTGTGTTGCTGACACAAATCTATTCCACCTATGCGAGGCATGAACTCCTGGAGAACCATCTCATCCAAAGCAGACAGCTCTTCAATGTTAGTACCTGCACCAAGGTGCTAGCATTTGCTTTGGCCTTGAAAAGCCTGTGACCCTAAATGGGCCCTGGACCATGAATGCAGCACCACCAGCTATGGGCCCAACAATGTGAGCTATTTCAGGCATTAATGCCTTCATGGAGGCATAGAGGGATCCTTAGCTTTAGAGGATGGAGAAGACATTTAATAGAGATACCTCACATCTCTCTCTCTCTCTCTCTCTCTCTCTCTCTCTCTCTCTCTCTCTGCTCTAGCTCAAGTAAACCCACATTTGGCCTCAAAGCCCTGGAGGTAAGTGAGGAAGCTCCTGGGTCTGCCAGAGGTGGGTTGGGAGTCCCCCCAGGCTTCAGGATTAAGCCTGAAAATTAGTCAATTGAATGCTAATTTGAGATTGGGTGATAAGGTAGCAATAACTGCTGGGGACCCTGTAAAGCCTGGCCTGTAATTTCTGTAAAGTGAGTGGCAAGCAGTGCTTCAGAAGCTCCCCCTCAGGTCATCCTACACAGCTGGGCAGAACCTCTCTGAGCTTTCCGCTGCTCTAGGTGCCACCTCTGTCATCAATTAGCAGTGATAAAGAGAAGATCCAAGAAGGTGATTCAGCAAGGGAGAAGAAATAAAAGCAAAGAAAAGCTGGAGGATAAGCAATTTAAGGGAATGTGGGGAAGAACAAGGAGGGATGGTTAAGAAAAGAGCAGTTACTGTAGCTGTACCCCCGCTGTGGTCCTCAGTGCCTGATACACACTATTTGCATCCCATCTTCTGACTAAACCTCTTAAAAATTTTTGCATTAATGGTTTGGTGTTCTTATTTGCATTTCATAGATGGAGACATGAAGGGTGGGGACTGAAGTGTCCTTACCCAACAACACACCATGAAACAGAGATCTCCCCAGCCCTTCATTTTTGTCCTTTGGCCTTTGAAGAGTAAAATACCTGTTGAGTAAGCCGTAACCATTTTATGTTCTTTGAACCCCCTCCCTGAATGGGTTCCAAGATGCAATTTGCCATTGCTGACCTGCACCCTTCTTAATTAGAAACTATCATATCATTGTATTTTCAGAATTGTACTGTAACATCAGAACAATGAAAACAATTACAGAACCTGAGATATGGAAGCAACTTTTGAGATCATTGAGCTCAATCTCCTCATTTTCTAGATTGAAACTGAGTGCAGTCCAGTGAGGTGAAGAGGTTTACTGAAGTCACAGGCTATGCAGAAAAAGCTGGGACTGTGATCTAGATATCTTGATTCCAAGAGTCATAACAGACAAATTTGTTTCTTTTTTTATACAAAATCCAAAGTATTTAGCATTCCCAGAGCATTCCAAATGGGTGAACAATAGCAGAGAACTCAGTGTGATCCAAAGCAAGGATCTTCAAGAGTATTTTTGGCTTTTAATCTGTTAGCCATAAGGAATATTGAATTTAGCAAAGTACATCGAAGTTTTCTAGGCAGCATGTTAAGAACAGCTGAAACCAATTAAATGCTAATCTGTCTGATGCAGAGTGGAAAAAATGTTCCAGAGGTCTCTCCACCCTGAGATGTTCTTGGCAATGAGTTTCTGTGCTGTGGGCCCCCTCCCATCTCTCTTAGTCATATACACTCAGGAAGAGAAGACCCGGCCAACTCCCTTTAAATCTAAGAAGAGAACAGAACCAGCCCAAACTTTCCTCTTGAAATAAAAGTGCATCCTAGGAAGAGAAGGTTGTAGACTCTGGGACAACCTACAGCTCAGTTGTGAGAATACAAGAGACTGAAAAATGCAGTGAAGTCCAGCCACATCAGTCAGTCCTCTGTGGTCACTTCATAGACTGATTAAGCATCTCTGTTTCCTTATCTCCTAACACTACTTTCCCCAGAATCCCACCTTCTTCCATGAGAGATAGGTAGCAAAGCAGATTTTCAAATCCAACAAACTGAATTTGGGCTTTGCAATTATTAGATGTGGTCTTAGGCAAGCTATTTAACTTCTCTAAACCTCAATTTACTTACTTGTTAAAAGGGAGTAATAATACCAACCTTTAAAAATTAAATGAGATGGGGGCACCTGGGTGGCTCAGTCAGTTGAGCATCTGATTTAGGCTCAGGTCATGATCTCATGATTTGTGAATTTGAGCCCCACATTGGGCTGTCTACTATCAGCATGGAGCCCACTTCAGATCCTCTGTCCCTCTCTCTCTGCCCCTCCCTGACTCATGCTCTCTCTTTCTCTCTCTCTTTGTCTCTCAAAATAAATTTTTAAAAATTAAATGAGATAATACTTATAGAGTATCCAATTCATAGTATAATATCAACAAATGCTGGTGTTCCACACCATGCTTCCTAATTTTTTTTCACGTTTATTTATTTTTGAGACAGAAAGAGAGCATGAATGGGGGAGGGTCAGAGAGAGAGGGAGACACAGAATCTGAAACAGGCTCCAGGCTCTGAGCTGTCGGCACAGAGCCTGACACGGGGCTCGAACTCACGGACTGCGAGATCATGACCTGAGCTGAAGTCGGACGCTTAACTGACTGAGCCACCCAGGCGCCCCACCATGCTTCCTAATTAATTGTTCACATACTCTTTTCTTATATTAAAACCATTTTTAGTCACTTTTCTCTTAGTCTAGTTCAAGTGTGTCACAGTGAGTATGTGTTTTATCTGTCTGTCTGACTACCCTGCTGTGTCTGTCCTAGAAGAGAGATGGATAAGAATATGTGTATTAGGAAACTAAAAGGCAAAGTGCCCTGATCTACTGCCTGCATGCAGAATAGGGAACATATTACTCTTGATTCTGCCCAGGACTTTTGGCCAGTATAACTATCAGCTTCTACCCCAAGGACTGAGAGCCTCTAGAAGATACCCACGGTTCACCAATTTGCAGCATCAGTGTATACATATTTTTGAATCTGCTAACTTTCATGTGATTACTTGTATAAAAATATCTATGTGGGTAGATAGACATGTATCTTAAATTATATCTTTATTTTATTTACTTTTTTCTTTAAACTGCCTTTTGATTAAATATATTTATATTATTAATTGATTAAAAATATATTACTAATTTGGTGCTTTTATTCTTTTGTCTTTGTGCGAAGGGTAGTAGAAAGGGAGGAAATGATAAACCCAAGTCAAATCACCAAGTGTTTATTAGCATTTAAAAGATACCTGTGACTTCTGCTTCCAGGAAGATGGAGGAGATATACTTTTCCCTATTGCTCCCAGTAAGCACAACTGAAAACCCTGGACATAAAATATAAAACAAACATAAGAGTACTCTGAAAGATGGAGAGAAGAAAGGACTTTGCGATCCAAGGAACAGCATGGTGGTGAACTCCCTGGGTTTTCTTTTTGTTTCATACAACTCAGAAATGGAGCTGAGGAAGCATGCAATGCTCAGAAATGCCAAACAGTTGCAGACAAAACAAAAACAAAAACAAAAAAACCCTCATCAAAAGCCTGTTCTCTTTAACCAAAGGACCAGGAAATGGGCCTTGTAGCAAAACAGTTTTTAGGCAAAACACCCTCTACCTCAAGGAAGCACCAAAGGAAAAAAACATGCTTCAACCCCTCTCAAACCAGCAAACTCCAAGTGGGGAACTTAGACTTGTACCTTTGGGAGGCTGTAATGAGACACCCAATCTCTCTGCTGGGGTGGTACAACAATGTCAGTGGAGACCATGTGGGGAGTCTGACTTCCATTCCCACCCAGCAGTAATGAGACATCCCTCAATCTCCTTGCTAGGATGCTATCTTAAGAGGCCTAGTGTAGAGTCAGGAATCTCACCATCACACTGCCTTGTGGTAAGCAAGACACCTCCAGCACAGTGATGGTGGAGAACTCATAGAGAATCAGAACTCCCATTTCTGTCCCACAGTAACAAAAGGCTCATTGCCTTGGGTATCATTGGAAACTGAGTGAGGAACCTGGATGTCTACATCCATCTGGCAGTAACAAGATGTCAGTCCCCTTCTCCTACCAGAGCAGTGTCCTAAAAAGCCAGACAAAACAGAAGGTTTGAATAAGATCGAGAGACTCATAACATAATATGAAAATGTCTGGATATCAATAAAAAATCATTCATCATACCAAAAGCCCAGAATATCTCAATCTGAATGAAAAAAAATCAATAAATGTCAACGCTAGGATAACAGAGATGTTAGAATTATCTGAAGAAGATTTTTAGGTAGCCATGACAAAAATGCTTCAATGAGCAATTAGAAATGTTTAAAACAAATGAAAACTAGAAAATCTCCAGCCAACAAGAGGTCTCAGCAAAGAAACAGATTACATAAAGAACCAAATGGAAATTTTAGAACTGAAAATACAAAAACCAAAATAGACATCTCAGTCAATGGCCTCAATAGCATAATGGGAGTGGGGGGGGGTGACATAGGAAAGAAACAATGGCATAAAATATAGAACAATAGAAATTACCCAATCTGAACAACAGAGGGAAAAAAACATTCACTGGAAAAACTGAACAGAACCTTGGACTTGTGGAATCATAAGAAAAGATCTAACATTTGGGTCATCAGAGTCCCAGGAGAGAATAAAAAGGATGGGGCTGAAAAATTGTTCAAAGAAATAGTAATTGGAAACATCCCAAATTTGGCAAGGGACATATACCTCCAGATTCAAGAAGCTTAGCAAATTTCCAACAGGATAAACTCAAAGAAACCCATGCCAAGGCATATCATCATTAACCTTTGGAAAACTTAAGACAAAGAAAGCTCTCAAAAGCAGAGAAAAATGACACCTTACCTATAACAGAAAAATAATTTGTATAGCAGTAGAATTCTCATCAGAAATCATGAAGGCCAAAAGGAAGTGGCACAATGTTTTTCAAGTTCTTTTTTTTTTTTTTTTAACGTTTTATTTATTTTTGAGACAGGGAGAGACACAGCATGAACAGGGGAGGGTCAGAGAGAGGGAGACACATAATCTGAAACAGGCTCCAGGTTCTGAGTGGTCAGCACAGAGCCCGACGCGGGGCTCGAACTCACGGACCGCGAGATCATGACCTGAGCGAAGTCGGCCGCTCAACCGACTGAGCCACCCAGGCGCCCCTTCAAGTTCTTAAAAGAAAAAACTTTCAGGGACCCCTGGGTGGTTCATTTGGTTGAGTGTCCGACTTTGGCTCAGGTCATGATCTCGCGGTTCGTGAGTTCGAGCCCCGCGTCGCGCTCTGTGCTGACAGCTCAGAGCCTGGAACCTGCTTTGGATTCTGTGTCTCCCTCTCTCTCTGCCCCTCCCCCACTCATGCTCTCTCTCTGTCAAAAATAAATAAACGTTAAAAAAAAAAATTAAAAGAAAGAACTTTCAGTTCCAGAGTCCCATACCGAGCAAAAATATCCTTCAGGAATGAAGGGGAAATCAAGATATTCTCCGGTGAAGGAAAACTAAGAAAATTAGTCATCAGAAGACCCACACTAAAAATGTCTAAACAAAGTTCTCTAAACAGAAATGAAACAGTGAAAGAAGAAACGTTGGAACATCAGCAAAGAGGAACACAGTAAGCAAAAATATGGGTAAATACAATAGACTTTTTCTTCTCTTGAGTTTTTGAAATTATGTTTGATAAGTACAGCAAAAGTTATGACACTGATGTCTCAAATATAAAATATTTAAGACAATTATATTATAAATAGGAAAGGGTAAAGAGACATAAAGGGAGTTATGGCTTCCCTAAGATTACTCAAACTGGTAAAATGATGACACCAACAGACTGACAAGTTAGGTGTATATAAGGTAATTGTTACAGCAACTACTAAAAAAGCTATGCAAAGAGATATACTCCAAATCACTACAGAAAAGTCAAAATGGAATTCTAAAAAATGTTCACATAGTCCATAGGAAGGCAAGTTAAAAAAAAAAAAAACAGGGGCGCCTGGGTGGCTTGGTCGGTTGAGCGTCCAACTTCGGCTCAGGTCATGATCTCACAGTCCGTGAGTTCGAGCCCCGCATCGGGCTCTGTGCTGACAGCTCAGAGCCTGGAGCCTGTTTCAGATTCTGTGTCTCCCTCTCTCTCTGCACCTCCCCTGTTCATGCTCTGTCTCTCTCTCTGTCTCAAAAATAAATAAACGTTAAAAAAATTTTTTTTAATTAAAAAAAAAAATAAACAAACCCAGAGAAATGAAAATCAGAGAGAGAAAACAGAAAATAGAAAACAAGAAGTGTTCAGGGTACACAGATGAATATACAAACCAGCACACAAATGCCAGGGCCACTAAGTCACCACTGCCACCTACCTGTTGGCCCAGTCTCACCACTGCCACACTCACAGGTTGGCCCCTGGCTTCGCCCAAGTGCTGTCTACCACTTGTGGGGGGAGGGGAGACATGTCTCACAAACTTTACTTGACTGCACAAATGACCATGGCTTCCTACAACAAGGCTAAAAGCATCCATTCACCTTTTACCTTCATGCCAATGTCCATACAGTACTGAATCACTAAAGGCCACCATCCCTGGGCTACACCCAGGAAACTGGGAATAGCCAGGTGCCCTAAAGCAATTATACTGAGTTGCTGGCCCTCATTGAAGAGTTGGGGAAAGTGATCAGACTCACCTCTGCTGAGGCATCATTCATGCTAGAGGACTCCTTTTGGCCTGGGCATTTCATGAAAATTTCTATCACTCCCTGTCGCAGGGCACTTAACTCAAGCATTTCTAGTCTAAGTGGTCATGGATGATTCCTTTCATAGCCCTCAGAAGCCAGCACTTCCCTCTAGTTTTTCTTGCTGGAGTTTCTCCTGGCCACTCAGTGGAAATACCCAAGATGATCTGACTACACTCCAGCTGTTTTTCTCCCAAGTGGCCTACATCTGGTCCACAGGAATAGGTCACACCTCCTTTGTCCCCCAAACTCTAGGAGTATGGCCCAATCCTAACCAGTCTTTCTAACTTCCACCCTTTCTTAGATAGAGTCAGTTGCCATTCATTGTTCTATGTCCCCTAATTGCAGGGAACACCTTCTATAGCTTTCTGTGTGTTTCCAGCAAAGCTTGTCACAGTAGCTTGGAGGGGAAGGCAGTACGCCTTCTCTTGGGTCTCTGGCACCAGACCCCTCCTAAGAGATCCTTCACAGATCTTCCTCTCCCTCCACCCTCCGACTATTTTAAATATCACTGATCTGACTAAGGGATGCAAAAACCATGGAACCAGTTATCCCCATTTTCCTTTGTAAACTTGCATGGGAGGAGTCCATCTATACTAACTCTGGTAATGTATCTATTGTATATTGCATTGGAGCCTCAGTCAAAATGGTGGTTAAAAGCCACATTCTAACATCCTGCTACATTTATTTGTATGATTAACTTCTATTTAAGGATAGAGATATTAGTTTTTCACTTATGGTAGAGACAGTTAATTTTTTAAATTAATGTATTTAATTATAGAGTGAGTTGATTTTTTCAAAATATTAAGTAATAAAATACAGGTGATACATAGATAAGGCTAAAAACACAGAAATTATATATGAGTAATAATCATTGTAGATTATACATCAAAGGTATTTCATAGAGACTAATTAGGTGAAAGTAAGAAGAATAAATGGGAGGAAGGAGAAACTAGTTTTACCATGAATCCTGAAAATACACACAAACACATCATCATGAAGAAGTGTTACTAGCTGGCATAGGGAGCATTTGGAAATAGAATGCCCTCTGAGAATTTAAGTACGACACAGACTGCAGGGGACAGTTATGTCCTTTGCCATACTACCCAACTTTCAATTTATCCTTCCCAAATGAGCATAAAATAAAAGCAGTATATTCAAAGGGGCTTCCTTCCCTAGACACAGTTGATTGTTCCACAGTAGGAAACAGACTTATTTATTTATTTAGTTTTTGTTTTAAATGTTTATTTATTTTTGAGAGAGGGAGAGATAGAGTGTGAGCAGGGGAGGGGCAGAGAGAAGGGAAGACACAGAATCAGAAGCAGACTCCAAGCTCTGACCTGTCAGCACAGAGACCGAAGCAGGGCTCAAACCCACGAACCGTGAGATCATGGTCTGAACCAAAGTCGGACTCTTCACCGACTGTGCCATCCAGGTGCCCCAGATATTGACTTAAAAAAATTTAACTTCTTTCTTGGGAATTTGAAATTAGGACCAAGCTACTACTCCTCAGTTTGACTGCCCCTTCAGGGATGAATTTACTATTAGTGTGCTGGCAAATTATATTCACATGCACAGTGAGAAATATAATGATCCACAAACTAGATACTTTGGTGTACAGATCAGCCCATTCTGTCACTGGTGGTTAATCTACATAAGCAGCCAAATTATTAGAAAGTTCCTTGAAATCAGAACAAGGGATGGTGGCTGGTGCCTGGACCAGGATAACATGATGTATCCATCTCCTCCAGGGGGCTATACCGACCTGGAGGGTCAGAACCTGTGTTCTTCATCCAATCTGGTGCTTTCACTGGCTCTGCCTTTCTTTACCATTCCACTGCCAGCTATCAGGGTTTTAAATTGGCATTTTGTTTTTTAACAAAATGCGGTAGGCTGAATGATGTTCCCACGAAAGATATCCACATCCGAATCTGTAGAATCTGTGAATGTTACTTTATATGGCAAAAGGGGTCTTTGCAGATGGGATTACATTAAATATCTTGAGATAGAGAATTATTCTGGATTATCTGACAAGGCCTTAAATGCAATCACAGGCTTCTTTACAAGAGGAGGGACATTCAGTGCACAGAGAGAAGACGACAGGCAGAGACTGAAGTGACCATAAGTCAAAGAATGGTAGCAACCGCTGGAGGCTGGAAGAGGCAAGAAACAGATTCTCTCCTAGAGAAGGAAAGATCTCCTCTGTGGAAGGAGCATGGTCTTGGAGTGAGCATGGCCCTGCTGGCACGTTGGTTTCAGCCCAGTGATCCTGATTTTGGACCTCTGACTCCAGGACTGTAAGAAAATACATTTTTGTTGTTTTAAGCCACAAAGACTCTGGTCATTTTTTTTACAGTGGCCACAAGAAACCAATACTTAATTTCAGCTAGAAATTCACCTTTTTCTCTTGCAGGTGACTTTACACACCTGAATCCTGATTCATTATGTGTGTGAGGTAGCACCTGTACATATAATCGATACTGACTTTAGCTACCATAAGGGAAAAGGGAATTTGTCATTAGGGTACAGGAGGGCCTCAAAGAGCCTGAAGGCAGGAAAGCAGCTGGACCTCAAGAATAGGTGGAACCAGACAAACGGCATTTTCTTTGACCATCTCTCATCTCTGCCCCTTTCTGAGTATTTCTCTGCCTCATGGCCTCTCTTGCTGCAGTCAGGCTTTCTCTGTTGCTCAGCTTGCATAGCAGATAATGGCTTCCTCCAACAGCTCTCAGCTGTAAATTGTGTTTCCTCAGCTGTTAAATGAAGAAGTTGGATACCTTCCTCTGCAAACTCCCTCTAGCTCTGAATTTTTTGTTGTTGTTGAAGCATAATTGACATACAATATCCTATTAGTTCCAGGTATATACCATACTGATTCAATATTTTTATACATTACAAAATGATCACCATGATAAGTGTAGTTACCACCTGTCACCATACAAAGTTATTACAATATTATTGACTATATTTTCTGTGCTGTACATTATATCTCCATGACTTATTTTATAACTGAAAATATGCCTCTTAAATTTGATGCAATTCTATTAGGAGTCCCGTGTGGTGGCTGATGAGAGGGATCCTGAGGCATGGAGGGCCAACCATGTAGGTGGGAGGGAACAGAAGTGCTACAGGCAAGGCGGCCGCAGGGTGAGGCTTAGAGTACTGAGTTGGGATTTCTTAAGGGGTCCAGTGAGATCACGGACTTGGCCAAACTGGAGAAGAGATTTTGACAGGTGGCATGGAGGAGGGCTCACCCTGACACTCTACCTTCAAGCTGGCACTATCCACTTATCCCTGATGGCCAACAGAAACTCCAGCTAAGTTGTCACTTACCTCTAATTAGCATCAATTATTTGTGAATTCCTTCCTCTTTTGAAATGAATCATATTGTTTTATTCTACATATGTATTCCCTCAGAGTACTTCCTACCAACACTGGAGCAAAGTTCGGTCTGGCCCTGGAACTACAGTGTCACTAGACATATCTGTGCCCGTGCAGAGCTCAAGAAATCCAACTCCACCACCACCTGCCAAGACCAAAACCCCACTCTGGGCCTGCTAGCTACTTACTGAGCCTGTGGGTTGGAGTCAGCAGGAAGCCCAAGGGGCTTTCTTGTTAAAGCCATACCAGGCTCCAATGTTGGAGATACCCGTTTCTCTAGATCTGGCTTCCAGCTGGCTCCTGCTGCTAACCAAAGAATTTCTTACATGGATTCCTCCAAGCACACCTCCCTCGCCTCCTCTGCTAGCCTCCCACACCCCCAACAGTTGACACTGTCTACACCAGCCAAACTAAATTGCTTCTAGTCTTCATTCTCTCTCTACCCCCTGGGCCTCTGAATTGCCCTAGGCTTGGAATCCTCACTCCCTGCCCATCCCAACAGCCACACCTTTACCTGGATAACTCCCACCTGCTTACATGATACCTCCTCTGGGACCCTTTCCCTGACCCCATCTCATCTACAGTACCCCTTACGTGTACCCAAAGCCCCCCCTTACTTCTCCTTGAGATTATCATCCTGGCTGGCAGTCAGCTATTTACCAACCTGTGGTTCCAAATTGTATCTTTTCTACCTGCATCTACTGCGCCTAGCACACAGAATGGAACATAATAGAAGCTCCATAAATGTTGAATGATACGAGGGTCAAGTGACCCATTTACCCACCTTCATTATGCTACTCTTTTGACAGAGACCACTGGCTCCTTCTATGCTTTTTACTTTCATATTATGATCCCTTTCATGTTGTAATGAATATTTCATTATGAGACATAGTAGAAAATAAGATGCTTAGTACCATAAACAGAGAAGAAGCAGTGTTTTCTTAGACGAGCTTGATTTTCTTTTTCCCAAAGAGATCTAAATGAAGTTTTTCCCAACATGGCAAATGTTCTGGGAGATATAGGAAGGGATATAGGGAGAAAAGCCAGCCCTTCCTGCTCCCAACTAGACCCCGAAGGAAAGCCCTCCAAACATCCTACCAATATTGCTGTGAGATGACATACATCCACCCTCTCTGAATTGCCCTGTGTCTTTATTTCTCACGTTCCTATCGTTTAAGAAACAAAGTGAATTCATTTTGAGACTTCAATGTATGTGCAGCATTCCAATGATTAAACCTATCTTGGGAAACATCACTCACTGGCCTGACTGAGGCTACTGTGTGGTTAGCTCAGCACATATTGCCAAGTATGAAAGGAAAGGGTTGGTGTGTGGAGCCTCAGAAGAAATATCTTATTTGGCACCTGCTCCAAACTACCTCAGAACCACCGCACCTCCAGGCAGACCTACATTCTATCAGAAGTCTCGGCTTGTATCCAAGGGCCCAAGAGTTCAAAGTTGCTGTGTAGCACCTCAGATGGGGATCTCAATCTGGAAGGGGGCATTCTTCTTGCATGAAATGAGGGAAAGAGCCCCAGTTTTACAGGACTGAGATTATGACTTTGTTTTTGTTTTGTCTTTTCTATGTAGCATGGTCATAATTACTGCTTCTGTTGATGTCACATTGCTACTTCCATTATCAAAGTGAGTGTCTGGGCTGAAGAAACAGGATAGAAGCATGGATGAGATCATGAGGCAATGAGGAAGTGCCCCTCATTTGGCTCTACACAGCCAAGTGTTTGGGGACATGCACACAAATAAGTGCTGCCCTCCCAATGCTTTTGTCATCCTGGACCAGGACCAATTTTACCCTCCAGGCAACATCTGAAAAAATCTGGGGACATTTTTGATTGTCACAAGTTGGGAGATGCTACTGGCATCCAGTGAGAAGAGTTTAAGCATGCTGCTAAACATTCTACAATGCATAGCACAGCCTTCCACAATGAAGAATTATCAAGCCCCAAATGTCAATAACGTCCTATTCTAGACACTTCGACTTAGTGCCCTCATTCCTATCCAGGGCATCAACCACCTTCTCTAACTCCAGCTCAGAACAACCTCCTGAGCTTCTGTCTTACATACCTGCTGCTTAGCAGGTATCTTCACCTCAAGGTCTCGTCTCAAAGGCTCCTCAAGCTCAACATGCCAAAAACTCATCCTCATTCTCAATCATTCAGCAAAGATAAATAAGAGCTTACTATGTGGTAGGCACTATACTCACAATGAAAATAAGAGAAGTAAAGAAGATAGAGTTCTCTGCCACCTTAAAAATTCTGGTTTGGTGGAGGGTTTAAACAGTTAAACAGGCAAGTATAATATTGAGTGAAAAGTGGTCACTAGTCCAATAGAAGACTGGGTTTTAGAATTGGTAAGAACGAACACTCAGATAGATTATATGCAAATTTTACTTGGCTGCTGTAGGCTTAACGGCTACAGCTGTCAGGAAAGGATACACTCTATCAACTAGAGATACTTGGTAGGCACAAATTTGGGATCTCCTCTAGGCCCTCCTGACACATGCTCTCTGGTGGTGGCGATGGCCAGCCTGGGGTGGGAGTTGGGAGGTGAGGTCCAATCAGGGTATAGAAAGGCCCTTAGGCACATTACCCTGAACATTTAGCTTAATTACCTACATTGGTTGTAGTTCCTGGTTTCTTTTTTTTTTTTTAACCTCAAGGTTCAATGCATGCTTTCCTACTCTGCCACAGATGCCATCTTTTTGCGCTATCCAGAGGCTATAGAATAATAATTAGACTCTACACAGGGGCCAATAGCATTGCCTTTACATAAATCACACTTAGCCTGAGGACGTAGAGGATCATTTAACCACCATACCAGACGGAAGGATTAAATGTGGCAGTCTAGGAAGTGCTTTAAAAAGGAGGCTCTTTACTTTGAAATGACCAAAAAATAAATAAATAAATAAATAAATAAATAAATAAATAAATAAACAAATAAATAAATATAAAAAAATAAAAGGGAGGCTTTAGGGGCACTTGGGTCACTCAGTTGGTTAAGCATCTGACTTCAGCTTAGGTCATGATCTCACGGTTTGTGGGTTCGAGCCCCACGCCGGGCTCTGTGCTGACAACTCAGAGCCTGGAGCCTGCTTCAGATTCTGTGTCTCCTTCTTTCTCTGCCCCTCTCCCACTCACACTCTGTTTCTCTCTGCCTCTCAAAAATAAATAAAAGTTAAAGAAATTAAAAATAAAAATAAAAGGGAGGCTCTAACTCGAACTTGGAGGTTAGGGGAGGATTCTGGAAGAAGTATCTCTCTAAGACATGCCCTGAAATACCAGGGAAAGTTATACTCATGAAGGCTCTGGTGGTTCATGGGTTCCTGGAGACTTTCCTTTGTTTTATTGATATTGACCTTGAGGCCAGCACAAGTTTATACTTACAAATTATACCTAATTTCTAAGGATGCCATGATTTGGATACCTACCCTCACTCTCAGTCCTGGCCCTCAATATTCCCAGCTTTCTTCTCCTCCGATGCCCTGGCCTGCTGGTGACGTGTCACCTACATAACACCTGCTTGCATCCGCATCCTTAGTCCACCACTTACTGGCTGTGGGACATCAGGTGGTACCATGTTTCTTATTCACATTATTCTCCCCAAGAACATAGCCAAACCAAAGTACCAAAGGACTGTTATTCCCCAAACCAATTAATTTAGACTTCAGTGTATTTATTGGTCTGTTGCTCATCTGTTCTTCTTCTAAGTGTGATGTCACATTGGAATCACATGAAGTCTTGAAAGCTACTTAAGTTCCCAGAGTTTTACTTAATTGGTATGAGATTCATACTGAACAGCAGGATTTTTTTAAGTCTTCCCAGGGATTCTAATGCGCAAAGTTTGAGGATGACAAAGCCCTATCCAAGCCCTCTGGGCCCATGACTCAGAAACAGTGAGCTGATGGTCTGTAGTCCCCCATACACAACACACCCAATGCACTCCACCCTAATCTGCCAGGCATATGCCTTGTCCATCTGTTCCCACTGGCCCTGCCTTGGTCCACATGGTATTGTCCAAAAATTACTCTTAACTTGGAACAATGTTATTAATTTCCTCCCAGTTCAGAGTCTGTTCAGCTTCCTCAGTCACCTTCCCATCCACTCCATTCCACCCAAGTGTGACGTTACAACAAAGGTTCTCCCACAACAAAGGACTGTTTACCTGTTTATCATGTTCCCCTGTGTATTAGTTTATTGCTGCTGTAGCATTGTACCACAAACTTGTTAGCCTAAAACAACACATATTCATTCTCTTAACACTTCTGAAGTTTCAAAATATGAAATGGGTTTCACTGGGCCATCATCAAGGTGTAGGCAAGGTTGCATTCCTTTTAGAGGCTCTAGGAGAGAATCTGTTCCCTCTGACACTCCACCTTCTAGAAGCTGTCTGCATTGTGGACCCTTCTTCCATCTTCAAAGCCAAAAGCATAGCATCTTCTAATCTCTCTCTCTCTCTCTCTCTAGCCCTTCTTTCATCATTGCTTCTCCTATTCCATTGGATCAACCTGGATAATCCAGAATTATTTCCTTATTTCAAGGTCTTTAACTTAACCATATCTGCACAGTCTCTTCTGCCATGTAAAGTAACATATGCACAAGTTTCAGGAACAGGACATGGACATCTTGGGAGGCAGGTATTATTCTACCTATGACAGTTCATTTGAGGGAGCTATCATCCTTGTGATCTGTCAGCTTTAAAATATCTAAAGATACTGAGATCCTTAGAAGATGGGGACCTTGTAACAGGACTGCAGTTTCTAATAAAATGAGGAAGTTGGTTTAGACAAACTTGGTAGGGGATAGTGGTAGCAGTGGTGATTTTGCCCCTCAGGAAAGATTTGACAATGTCCAGAGATACTTTCAGTTGTCACAACTGGTCCAGGGTAAGGGAGTGTGCTACTAGCATCTGGTAGAGGCCAGGGATGCTACTAAACATCTTTTACAACACACAGGATAGCCCCCCCAAAACAAAGAATTAGCTGGTCTAAAATGTCAATAATGCCAAGGTTGAGAAACCCTGAATTAGACCATTCCTACTCAAAATGTGGTTTGTGGACCAGCAGCCCTGAAGTGACATAGAAGTTTTTAGAAATGCAGAATCTCAGGCTCCAGGCTCAGAATCTGCATTTTAACAAGATTCCCAGGTGATTCCTATACATATTAAAGTTTTGAGAGGCCCTGAACGAGAGCAGTGACTTTCAAAAATGGCTACACATTAAAATCACCTGGGATCACCTGTCTTTTAAAGGAAGACACTGATGCTTGAGTCTAGCCACAGACCAGTTAAATCAGTTAAACCTCTTGGAGTTGAGATCCAGGCATGAATATTTGTTAAAAGCACTCCAGATAATTCTAATGTGCAGCTAGTTGATAACCTCTGCATTATGATCCCTAAAGCTTCAGTATTCAGTGTGGTCAGTGGACAAACAGTATCAGTATCACCTAGGAACTTTTTAGAAGTGCAGGGTCTTAGTCCCCACCTCAGACCTCCTGAATCAGAATCTGCATTTTAACAGGATGCCATGTGATTTGTATTCACACTGAAGTTTGAGAAGAACTGCTAAAGTTTTTTCTAGCCTGAACCAGTTTCTCCAGAAAAACAGAACCAGTAGGATGTAAATATATATAGAAAGATTTAGTATAAAGCATTGGTTTCACATGATTATGGAGACTGACAAGTTCCAAGGTCTGCAGGGTGAGTTGGCAAGCTACAGACCCAGGAGAGCCAATGGTATAGTTCTAGTAGGAGTCTGAAACCTGAAAAACAGCAGTTCCAATCTGAAGGTCAGCAGTCTCAAGGCCCAGAAAGAGCTGATGTTTCAGTTTGAGTGCAAAGACAGGAAAAAGTTGTAATCTCAGTTCAAAGATAGTCAGGCAGAAGGAATTCTCTTATTCAGGAAAAGGTCAGCCTTTTGGTTCTATGCAGGCCTTCAACTGATTGGATGAGGCCCACCCAAATTAGGAAGGGCAGTCTATCCTGTCTACTGATGTAAATGTTAATCCCATCCAAAAACACCTTCACAGAAACAACCAGAGTAGTGTTAGACCTGATATTTGGGCACCTTTTGGCCCAGTCATGTTGATACATAAAATTAACTGTCATACCACTCTAAAAATTCCATTTTTTTTTTTTTTTACAAAATGTCATATAATACAAACTCCACTGAGACCTCTCACTGTATCCCTACATGGTAGAAAACTATACATGATCTTGTTTAAACAATGCTCTTCTGTTTCAAAATATTACATTTTGCATGACTATATTTAGCTTTCCTGTTCATAGGTAATCATTACATTTTAAGAAACTCATAGCTTTTTAGCTTCCAGGAACAAGGATTTCTAAACAAAGTAGTGTGTGGAAAAGCACTCTCCCCTGAGACGTGGGGTATGATTTGCAACAAGATACTTGGCCAAGACTTGTTTGGGAAAGTAGGGTCTCTACAGGGACACACCCAGATCGTGTTAAAGGGAGCAGAGAAACAAGTTACGGGGGGCGGGGGGGGGCGCAAAAAGAAACCCTAGTAATAGCACTTGAGTTAGAAAAGTTGCAGAGAGCGGTTAGTGGAGGTGTGACTTTCCAATGCTCAGCACAACCCTTGCTCTATCTTTTCATCCAAACAGGATGAGAATAATAGAGTGAGCAGGGGAAGGTGAAGGAGCAACATGTTTATCTTCTCCTAGGAAAATACAAAAAAACAAAGGAAGAAGAAAAGAAGGAAGGAAAGGAGAAAAATAAAGAAGAAGGAAGAAAGGAGAAGGAAGAAAGAAAGGGAGAGAGAAGAGAATTGAAATTTTTAAAAATATTATCTCACTTAATTTTTGAAGGAGGAATTACTGTATCCATTTCCTAAAGGATAAAAATTGAGGTTTTGAGAGATTAAGCTACTTGCCCAAGGACATAAAGCTAGAAGTGGACTAACCAAAAGTTAAACACACAATTTTCTCTAATTGCTACTCGTTATGCTAAAGGCCACTGTTAGGGGGCTGAACTGTGGCCTCCTGCCACGTCCTGCAATATCTGTGTGGTGAAGTCTTAACCCCCTGTACCTCAGAATGTAACTTTGTTTGGACATAGGATTTTTACAAAGGTAATCAAGTTAAAGCAAGGTCATTAGGGTGAGCTCTAATCCGACATGACTGGTGTCTATAGAAGGGAGAAATTTGAAGACAGACACACACAGAGCGAAGACATAGCGACATAAGATGGCCATTTAGAAACTTCCCTCCCAGCTCTCAGAAGGAACGAACCCTGCCAACCTTGTTTCCAGACTTCTAGCCTCCAGAACTGTGAAACAATACATTTCTGTTGTTTAAGCCACCCAGTTTGGGGTAATTTGTTATAGAAACCCAGAAAATTAATGCAGTAAGTCTATAGTAAGGATTTAATCAAGAAAGCGAAAAACACAGTTGTGTTTTTTTTTTTAATAGAAAGAATTAACCTGAAGAAACTGGCTAAGCAGGTGTTGGGGACTGGAAGATAAAGGGGGAATACTGAGGGAACATAGAATTGCAGGAAGCAGCTACCATCCCTAGGGCTAAGGGGGAAAGGGAAACGTTCGGGGTTGTCAGAGTCTAGAAACTTAAAGGACAGGCCTGCTGACCTGGGGCTGAGACCTGGGGGTTGCCTGTCAGTGTTGGTGTCTCCTGAGCTCACTGGAGGAACACTCACATCTCTAAGCAGAGGAGGCCAGCTGGCTAGGGCTGGTGTCTCCAAGGTTGGCTTGGAATTGTAAGAAAAAATGGGAACTAGAACCAATTATCATTGACAGGGTGAAGAACCTTTCTTAGGTGACACTGACAGGAACAGAAAGCAGAACAGTCACACGAATCTCTTCCAGCCTGCCAGTCTCCCTTTAGCATCCTTCAATGTCACAGTGTCATAGGGAGCCAGCTGGCCAAGAAGAAATGACATCTCCCTTTTTATAAAGTTCTAGATGATCTTCCTTTAAAAGGACCCTGCTTACCACCCCTTCTTTCGTCCCATTACCAGTCACCCTAAAATTTGGCGAAGCTTACCTGCAACATCTAGCATACCAGCACTTTAAAAATGTCCTAAAATACACTTATTATCACACTCTTCTCCCCAAAAACCTTTAGTGACTCACAATTGTCTCTATAACCCTATTTTCTCTCAACCTTCATCTCAGCCCTCACTCGCAATGGTTTCACTCATCCCTATCAAATGCCCTTTCTCACTCTCCACATGCTCTCCATAAGCCCTTTCTCCAGCCCATCCCCCTCAATCTCAGCAGTTGAGATCATTTGTCACCAAGAAAATGAGCTATGAGGCAGTAACCACTCAACCTCTCCCTCCTCTACCTCTAAACTTACTACTACGTCCGTGACTTTCCTCTTTTCCACCTGTCCCAGAGGAAAAGCTTGCAGCACTCCTGCAGTCCCAGGCTAACTCATCACCTGTGTGAGCCTCAAACCCAATTCCTCTTCCTCCCCCAGTCCTTGCTCTCTTATCTATTTTTATCATCTCACCCTCTCTGGGAGCTACTTCCTTCCACCTATAAGTACATCCAAGTCTGCTCCCATGTGAGAGAAGGCTTCCCCCAATCTGGCTCCCTTGCCACAGTCATCCACGTGTGTCTGTCTGGCTTTTCTGTCACTCCTCCGCCCACGCACGCTGGCATCTGCCACTATCACTCACTTAAACGCCCTCCATCAAACTCATCAATGACCAAACAACCAAATTCATCGTGGACTCTTACTTAACCCCTTGGTAGATTTTATGATGTAATTCTTTCCTGGTTAAAAATTAATACCTAGGCATTATAGACATTTTGGAAAATTCCAGAAGAATAAAATAGAGTAAAAAGAAAGTTTTGAGAGGTTCTGAGAAGCTATGAGTCACATGTGAGAGAACCAGGGTTCTTGGAGTGGAGCACTGAAAAAATAGGAATTAAAAACAGTTCAGAGGACACAAAATATTTACACCAAAATCTTGACTCTTGACAGTCTTTGGAGAACAGTTGTGGATAATCCAGCACTCTGAACACCTAATGCTCATCTTTTCAACCACCCAGACATTTGAATGTTAGCACATAGGGCTAAAAATCTATTTTAAAAATGACATGCTTCCCCCTGCTCTTTTCCAGCAGAGAATACCAAGGTCATGATAAGGTCATGATAAAGTGAGCAGAAATAGTAATAGAACTATATTTGTTTGCTTTCTGCCTATTACATGCCAGGCCCATGCTGGGTATTTTATATATGCAGCCTGAATGTAACCTCATGTAATTTTCACAGCTCGTCTGTTTTATAGATAAGCAAACTGAGGCTCAGAAAAGTGACAATTTTAAACTGCAGCCCATCTTCTAGGTGGAAGAGCCTAGATTTACCAGAAGGCTTATGTTTTTTCTGCTATCCCAACCTGCCCGCCCAGAGAGAAGAGCACTGGGATCAAATCTGTGTCTTTCTGTGGACCTTGGAAAATCTGCTGGACTACTCTGTGACTAAATTCTAAAGCCTCAGGTGGGCTTTTTTTTTCAGTATAATGAAGATAACAGAGAAGATGACTTTTGGCATTTGGGTTTCAAAATAGTCTTTGTACTACTTTTCTAGGGCCACCATAACAGAATACCACAGACTGGGTGGCTTAAACCCCAGAAAGTTATGTTCTCATGCTTCTGGAGGCTGGAAATCCAAGGTCAAAGCATTGGCAGGTTGGGTTTCTTCTGAGGCCTCTCTCTTTGGCTCCCCAATGGCTCTCTTCTCACTGTCTGTCCGTGGCCTTCTCTGGATGTGTGCACACCCCTGGGTTTCCCTATGTGTCCTAATCTCCTCTTAAAGGAACATCAGTCAGATTGGACTAGAGCCCACCTTAATAGCCTCATTTTAACTTAATCACCTCTTCAGAGACTCTATCCCCAAATACAACTACATTCTGAGATTAGGGCTCTAACATATGAGTTTGGGGAGGGGGGATGCAATTCAGCTCATAACAGTCTTTGCAAAAAAAAGGAGTTTTGGGATCACAAAGCCTGACTTTTCCTTTTGTAAAGCTAATGACCCCAAAAGGCATAAAATCATGTCACACTATTATTATTAAGTCACATGAGTAAACTATGAATTCCATATTTCATACTTGGATCAGATTCCTCTGAACTCTCGCTGAGTGCTATGACACTTATCATTTACAGTACTGGTTACAGGAAGAAATGAGAAATTTAAGACACTTTATCTTTACACTAAAGTCCCCAGACGGCATTGATGTTTGAAATGTTTGTACCTGATTTTTGTTGTATTCTGACTCCTCTGTTGCTCTCACGCAACTGCAGTCTTTCCTCCTGTTTGCAATATACAACCAGATCCTTCTGTCACGTACTAACTCCAGCCCAGCCTATAAACTGGATAACAGAGGGTTTGAATATGTAAATAAAAGCAAATAGGCTTGCTTTGAGGGCTTGCGGGCTTGCCTATGAATGAACTCTTTGATGTGTGGCTTATGTGAAATCTGTTTTGGTAACTTAGAGGTTTTGCTTGCTGCCTCCTGTCTCCACTGGTGTTTAGATTGTTGAGGCTGCCCCATCCAACCCAAGTTTCGGGGAAGATGACACGTTACCATATAGTAGAATCTCAGCAAGGGGAAGTCTTTTACCTTTCCATAGAGGAAAACCTTGACATTGGCAAAGGAAACTCTGGGATCTACTTAAGTCCTCCAATTCACGAATACTACATTGGCATATAGAATAGGTAACATAACCTGATACGTTCTCCTCTTATCCACTCTCCACACTTTGTTATGTCCTTTAACCAGGCTCCATTTGACCTAGACCTGAAGTTGTCATTGCCTCAGGGTAGGTTTGTTTCAATAAAATGCAAATAACAAAGTCAGTTTTCAGCTTTTGTGTTTCACAACAGGCTTTGCAGGAAAAAAGCATTTTGAGATCCAAAAGCTTGGCCCTTAGATATCAAAAGCTAAAACCCAAAAAAGATTCAGGGCATAAAATCATGCCATATTATAAATTATTAAATTGTAAATTTCGTGTTTCTAAAAGAGCAATATAGAAAGTCTTTCTTTGTTCTGGTTATTTTGTAATTAAAGAAAATAAAATATGCTATTTCTGTGCAGGTACTCTAGTAAGAATAAAAGAATAAGTCTTTTTTATGATCTAGTCCCCCATCCCAGGGTCGCAGGACTCTAATCCTTTACAACCTGTAGCCTTAACCATCACTCTGTATGCAAAAGCATAACCATGCCCTGAATGTTTAAGAAAGCTATTCATTTTCCCCTCCCCCTACAGAGAAGGAAAGCCCATTCTTAATAACAAAGGCTGGAAATAGCCCCAATGCTAAAATTGGATAGTCTCAGACAACCCTTATCACTTTTACTCTAGGAAGATCACTAGGGAGCAATCATTCCAGGGTAAGTATTCTTGTGCCACTTAGCACTATCTCTGAACAGCCCCAAATACTTCAAGTACAACTAAAAGTCACATGCCAGATAAAGAGAGGTTATCCTTTCCTTAAGAAGGTGATGGTGTTGGAATGAAACCATCCTTTCTAATCACAGTCCTGCCTCAGCCAAGGACATGTGAATGGAAATCTCTGAAGTGTTTAGCCAGATGGCAGATGGTGTGTTCTCCCACCCTAACTCTGTGTTCTCAGGGGCAGCCACAAGAACATCCTAGACTAAGCCTTGTCCATGGAGTACACTTCTGATTATCCTCATCCTTGCAGAGTCCCAAAATGTTGACTCAGGATATATTTAATTTGTAGACAACCAGGACGCCTGGGTGATTCAGTCAGTTGGGTGTCCGACTTTGGCTCAGGTCACGATCTCACAGCTCATGAGTTCGAGCCCCACATTGGGCTCTGTGCTGACAGCTCAGAGCCTGGAACCTGCTTTGGATTCTGTGTCTCCCTCTCTCTCTGCCCCTCCCCCCCATCTCTCTCTCTCTCTCGAAAATAAACATTAAAAAATTTTAATCTACAGACAACCTGATAAATATACTATACTCCCACCTCTGAGCCTGATTTGGAAGCTGGGGTTGAATATTGCCTCCCACTGAATCCATGATGATGCTTCAGCCCACCTTTCAAGTCTGGTTTGGGCCTCCCAGAGCTCAGATTTTCAGGGTCTATTCTCAACTTCACAGCCCCTGCTGGCAGTCTTGTCAAGAGGAAACCTTGCTCCAGACCACCCTGGGTTCATCCTGCCTGGCATTGTATGTGCCAAGGACATGAGAGTTATGTCATAAGAGATTATCACTCTCTTTCTTGACATCCATCTCATAGGAGAGGAAATAGTCCCAACATATTGAATCTTTTCCGATAACACCTTGTGACTCAACCATGCCGATAGTTTTTGAAGTGTTTCTTAAGCTTACTTATGTTTTCTATTTTTGAGGGAGTGAGGTGTGTTCCGAAACTTCCTGTTTGCAATGTAAGGTACTACTTCCTGTTATTGACCTAAAATATACTCTTCCAAGTTTCCTTGGATGCCTGTAGTACAACTATTGTCATTTCAGTTGCCAAATCCCTGTATAAAGGAAATATTTACCCTTGTGTTAGCTAGGCTCATCCAGACTGCTAGGAAAAGACACACTCCTATTAGTGAAGGAAATGTGTTCATTGCAAGGATACAATAGAATGTGTACCATCATCCATCTTGACCATAGACCTCCAAGACTGAGGAGCACACCAGGCTTCAGAGAGACCTGGAACAGTCACTCAACATTGTTCTCACTCAGTCTGAACATTAGTCACCCACTTTTCCTTTGTCCATCTAGCATCTATTATTCTAAGAACAGTGGCTTGGATCATTTTGTCACTCTCTACTGTGGAGTTCCTGTTACTGGTCAGACTCTGTGATCTTGGTCTCTATTATGTCTAACTATACCTCTTCCTTTTGACTCAAGGAGAAATCCCTTATTCCATTATTTATGGTCAGGATAGTAGGATAAACACATGGCACATAAGTACCATTTGAAAGAAAGCTGGGGGCATCAAAGACATTTGAGTCTGCATGGTATATCTCCTAATTTTTATTAATACGTTCTGTTTTATAATGTCATGTTTTCCGTAATGCAGAAAATGCTATGGCCACTGGTAAATTGTGGAGATTAAAGAGTTACCATAGCAAGTCTGAGACTTCTATCCTCAGAAATCCTTGACCACAAGGTTGGTCCATGGCTGGCTTCAGAACACTTGGATTTCAGGAGGAACCTCATCATCCCCAGAAATAACGAGAGTGGTTCAAAGAGTTGGGCTATCCTGAACACTTGCTTTCCTTCTAAGAGTCTGGACTTCTAGTATGTACTAAGCAGAGAGTGCCTCCATGACTGCCCCAATAAAAACAGTAGGCACTGAGTCTCTAATGAGCTTTCCTGGTAGAAAACATGCCATACATATTGTCCTAAGGACCAACTGGAGGAATTAAGTGCATTCTGTGTGACTCCACTGGATGACTCCACTGGATGACTCCACAGGGACTCTTAGAAACTTGTACCTGGTTTCCTCTGGTTTCTTCCCCACATGTTCTTTACTTTTTACTGCTGTTGCTTTGTATTCTTTCCCTGTAACAAATCATAGCCATGAACACACGTGTATGTTCAGTCCTATGAGTTCTTCTAGTGAATCATGAAATCTGAGAGTGGTCTAGGGAATCCCCAACACACAGTCAATCAGGTCCAGAGATTGTCATTCATTTTGGAGTAGAACCATTTCCTCACATAAAAAAGCCCATGGCTGGTGCATAAAAAACATAGTCTCTTCTTTGCAGAGATATTGCATCCTTTTTCCCCATACATCCATTACAGCTATTTAAGTCAGTAAGTTGAAAGAGTCAGCTTTCTTTGGACATAGCCATAAGTGACTAAAAATTTAATGAAGGCAGAGAGGAGGCATTGAGGGGGCAGACCCAGCTGGAGGGCGTGTCCAAGTAACATCTCTGGTAGGCTCAATCTGAGTGGTATTCAGCAGGTTAATGGCAGCATTTCTATTTACTATGAAAAACCAGTAAAAGTAAGCATTTTCTGCCACGTTCACACATTCTTAATGAGCCAAATTATTCTACTGAATGACCTTCAGGTGCAGATCACTTCTTTTAAACAGCTGCATTTATTCACTTCCATTTTTAGCTTTTGCTGGTACATTAAAAATAATACCTAAGGGTCTGAAAGAAGCCCAGCCATTGCTTAAAAGTGCTCAATTTACTCCTGGGGAGTAGCCCAGGCCCTGGGAGAATCTCAGTAGTGAGGTTTTATGATAAATGTCAGTGATTATGCTGATAATAGAGTGTTCCACCAAAACTAGGCAGGGGAAGGCAGTTTCTTTTCCAAAGCATTAAAAAAAAATTAAAAAGCATAAACCGCTTTCTACAAAGCCCATGGCTAGTGCATAAGCATCCTGTTCCTTCTCTCAAGAGTGGGAGATGAAGTAGAAGAGAGAAAGAAGAGAGAGGGAGGGAGTTGGAGGAGGAGGAGACTAACATGGAGAAAGAGAGGGACATGAAATGGCCAGAGAATGAGGAATGACTCTCTTCAGTCTTGGGCTCTGGCCATGAAAAACCCTATCCCCAGGGATCTTCTCCAGAGAGCCCCAACCATTCCATAACCTGATGCTGCCAATTAACTTCACGGTGCTTCATAGTGCCAGTGAGGCCACCCTCTTGTCCAGCCTAGACTGGTTGCACTCTGACTGGAACCTATGGGGGAGGGCCCATCATTCTGATCAAACACACTGCTTTCCCATTCTCCACATAAATTCCAAAGGCAGTTGTTTACTTCTATATCTGGATTAGTGGAGGGAATATCCAATGCCCCACATCTCAGGGACAAGTCTGTTTTTCTGCCCACAGCCCTACATGTCCTCATAGTGTCCCAGGCTGGGAAAGACCCCAGGGATCTGGCCTTGCAGTAGGTATTTGTTGTTTTAGTCTTCCTGGTTCCCCTTCTTTGAAAAACTTCCCCCATACTATGTGGTTTGTGAAGTTACCAATCGGAGTGTGCTGCCTGCTATAGGGATGGTATCATGACTCAAATACAGCCAACCCTAGGACCTCCGCCTTGTCAATGTCCTTTGTCCCAGAGGGAGAGGGCACATGACACAAACAGGACCGATCAGAATCCTTCTCTGGGTTGGGTGTATGGACCTCGGGAAAATAAATGCTCTCTTCTTGCCAAGGTTCCCAAGCTGAGAGGATGCAATTTTGGGACTTGCACTAGCCATCTCCTCAGCCATATGGATAGACTAAAACTGCAGAATAAGCTGAGAGTCTAATGAGACAGAGAGAGAGAACTTACAGTATTGAGTCCTGTATTCATTTCCTGGGGCTGCTGTAAAATATTACCACAGCCTCAGTGGCTTACAACAACAGAAATGTATTCTCTCCCAGTTCTGGAGTCCAGAAAACTCAAATTCAGGTGTCAGCAGGGCAGCGCTCCCTCTGCGGACTCAGGGAGAATCTGTTCCTTGCCTCTTCCTGCTTCTGGTGGCTGCCAGCATTCTCTGGTGTTCCTTGGCTTGTAGCTGCACCATTGCAATCTCTGCCTCAGTCTTCATGCTGCCTTCTGAGTGTGTGTCTCCTAATCTCCTATAAGGATGCATGGAATTGCATTTAGGGCCCACCTGGACAATTTAGGATAAGCTCCTCCTTTCAAGATCCTTATAAGGTGTGCCATGTAAAACTCTCTCTCTCTCTCTCTCTCTTTTTTTTTTTTTTTTTTTTTTTTTTTTTTTGCATGTAAGGTAACATTTGCAGGTCCCAGAGATTAGGAAGTGAATATCTTGTTGAGGATGGAGGAGCATTTTTTTTCCTACCATAAATCCTATCCAAGTCCCTGAGACCTTAGTTCCCACACCACTTCCTGTAACCCCATGTATCTTCACCAGCCAAGAAGTTTCCTCTTGGCTTAGGCTCATGTGAATTGAGTTTAGTAATTGCATTAAAGATGTCTTAAATAACCTACACGCCCATGTCTGCAGCAGGCTGGGAATGGAGGAGACAGCCCATTGCTGCCAGGGATTGTTTTCAACTGTGACCAAAAACAAACAAACAACAAAAACACACAAAAACCCAGCTCAAGAGGCTTGAGCCAAAGCAAGCAGACAATAAAGCCAAAAGTTTGGGATTAAGGGTGCCTGGGTAGTTCAGTCAGTTAGTTAAGTGTCCAACTGTTGATTTCAGCTCAGGTTGTGATCTCATGGTTCGTGGGATGGAGCCCATGTCGGGCTCTGCACTGAGAATGCAGAGCCTGCTTGGGATTCTCTCTCTCCCTCTCTCTCTGCCCCTCCCCTGCTCTTCTCTCTCATTCACTCTCTCTCTCAAAAAAAAAAAAAAATATATATATATATATATATATTTTTTTTTTTTTTTTTAAATCTGGGACTAATCAGGTTTGGCTCAATTTGAGGCCCCAATGATATTATTGGGCCCCATCTCTAGGTTCTGCCAATTTCGGGTTGGCAGTATCTCAGGCTCCAGGAGGTGGCCTCCTGCAGCTTCAGACTCACATTGCCTTATGCTTGGGCCAGTGGAAGAGAGTGTTAGTAGAACAAAAATCTTGGAATTGGATCTCATTGGCCCATATGTCAATAAACACATAAATACTTAATAAACACTTTATTTCCCCAAGTTGCTAATGAAAACATCTTGTCACAGGTGTTCTCAATGATTAAACAAAACATCGCATGAATTTGATTAATGTCACAATAAATCTGAATTCCAATAATAACTACTGTACTCAATTCTAGAAGTTTCTTTTGGGACTAAGTATGAGATTTGGCATAACTTCTGTCAGATACCTACTCCTAAACTGTGATCAAGGGAATGAAATGCACTGACTGGTTTATTCTCCATCATTGCTTTACCTCTCAGGTGGAAGGTAAGTGGGAAGGTAAGAGGGGAAGAGAAGTGTTACTCTACAGAGACACTGTATGGGTACCTGACGTGGAGTGAAAACATGCTGGCTGCAAAAGGAATAGATGTGTGCTGAATATCATGACGATTTCACTATATAAAATTTTTGTGTTTAGCCAAATTAATAGGCCTGCCAAGATCATGACAAGTAGACTGATTATCATACATCATGGTTTTGTGAATAAAATATGAAATTTTATAGCATCAATTATGGAGTTTTCAGAAATTAACTTGAAGGAGATTGTGCAGATCTAGCACCTGTAGACAGGGTGGAATAGACACGCATTTAAATTACTCTTTGCTCTGTATATGTCAATAAACACATAAATATTTAATGAATACTTTATTTCCCTAAGTTGCCGATAAAAGCATCTTGTCACAGTTGTTCTCAATAAGTAAACAAAATGTCACAGTGAATTTGATTAGTGTCACAATGAATGTGACTAAAAATAATAAATATTGGACTCAATTTTAGAATTGTTCTTTTGGCCTAAGTGTGAGATTTGGTTTTCTGTAGCAATGTTATGCAAATTTATGGTCATATAACTCCACAATAACAAAAAACATACACAAAATATAAAATAACAAAATGAGTTCAAGATAAAATAATCAACATTGAAAGAACAGTTCATTTTGCTTATTAATGTTCAAAAACCCTTTTGCTCTCACTGGAAAAAAATATTTAGTGAGACTGATGTTTTCATTTCATTTAGAAATATTTGCTTAATATTAAGCAAATTAGAGACAGATCTAATTGAAGGTCTAAGTCAAGTTTATTTTGGTATTTGATTTTATGTCTGTCAGAGGTGGGGCACCTGTGTGGCTCAGTTGGTTGAGCATCTGACTCTTGATTTCAGCTCAGGTCATGATTTCAGGGTCGTGAGATCAAGCCCCACATTAGGCTCTGCTTGGAGCCTGCTTAAGATTCTCTCCACCTCTCTCTGCCCCTCCCCCATGAAATAAATAAATAAATACATAAATAAATAAACAAATAACTGTCAGAGGTGACAAAGTTAACACTCTCTAATAGATTAATTGCGTTTCCTCAAAAGTTGTATGTTGAAGCCGTAACCCCCAATATGGCTGTATTTGGAAATAGGGCCTTTAAGGAAGTAATTAAGGCTAAATGAGGTCAGACATTAGTCCTAATCCCATAGGACTGGTGTCCCTATGAGAAGAGGAAGAGGTACCAGAGAAGGATACACACAGAGAAAAGGCCATGTGACGACACCGTGAGGAGGTAGTCATCTGCAAGCCAAGGAGAGGGATTTCTCTAGAAGCCAACCTTGCCAGCACCTTGATCTTGGACTTCCAGCCTCCAGAGCTGCCTGAAAATAAATTGCTGTTGGTAGCCAAGCAGTCTGTGGTATTTGGTTGTAGCAGTCCTAGCTCACCAATACACTCCAAATATACATAGAAATGTTGTCAAAATTTAATATTAAATGTGTAAGACTTTCTTGTAAGTTTCTGACTTAATGGCAAAAGACATGCCTTTAGGGAAAACAATTATCTTCTCGTTCTAATCAGGAATAGTAGAAATGGTACATGGCGGGGCACTCGGGTGGCTCCGTCCATTGAGCATCTGACTATTGATTTCGGCTCAGGTCATGATCCTGAGGTTGTGGGATCAAGCCCCATTTCAGGCTCCATGATCAGTATGTGGAGTCTGCTTAGGATTCTCTCTCCTTCTCCGCCCCTCTCCCCCACTCATGATCTCTCTCTCTCAAGTTAAAAAAAAAAATAGTCCATAGAAAACAGTATGAGACAAATGCACTCTTTGGTCAGTGTACACCATTGGAATTAGCAAAAAATCCAATAAATAAATCCATATATATGTACAGATCAACAGGAAAAACAAGTATTCCAGCAAATTACTTCATGCAGATTTGCCAAAGAGAGAATAAAAATATAGATGTTTCAAATGTTTCTCATCGTCTCATATTGGCTACATTCTGCTTCAATAATGAAAGAAACCAAGAACTGATTTGTTGTGAGCAACTAAAGAAAGCGCTACTAGAAAAGATACATTCTAAATAATAAATGTCTTCTTGAGTGAAAGTATTTTCTGCAAGAACTGTGTGAGTGAAGGTGCAGAGGAATGGCTTCTTTGAATGCACAGAAGCATTCAGGTAAAGTTTCACTGCTATGCTCACACATGAAATCCTTTGCTGCACCATTCACAACTGAGCTACTGCAACACAGTCCTGGACCAGAGCTGTAAAGCATGCCACAGGAAGATCCTGATGTGGTTAATTTTATAAATTATATTTATATGTTATATGTTTATAACATATAGCAGATTATATGTAATACTTAGAAATGATATGGGAAGTGAAATGATATGGGATATGAAAAAAATATTTTGGACCACACTGAAGCTCACAGACTATCTTGGAACAGACACGGTAAATGTTGAACTTGAAAACAAATCTTTGACATAAAACAGCACTTCCAAATTTGTTGTCTTTTTGTGTGATAAGCAGAATGCTAGCTATTCGATTTTTTTTAATCCATACACAATCTACCACTTCAAGGAAATTTTGTGATGCTAATAATGAGTGAGAATGTAATTGCTTTTGTTTTAAGTGTCTATTTATTTTGAGAGAAAGAGAGAGACAGAGAGAGAGAGAGAGAACAAGCAGGGAAGGGATAGAGAGAAGGAGAAAGAGAATCCCAAGCAGGCTCTGCACTGTCAGCACAGAGCCCCACATGGGTCTCAATCTCATGAACCATGAGATCATGACCTGAGCTGAAATCAAGAGTCTGATGCTGAACTGACTGAGCCACCCAGGACCCCAGTAATTGTTTTTTAAAAATAAACTTGTGCTATGGAGAAAATATTCTGAAATTGGATATTCAGAAATGTTTTATCATTAGGTGAATTTGTTGTCTAAAACAGTAAAGATGCGCATCCATAAAAACTCTCATATATGCACAGTTTAACAACTTCAACAGGGGTGCCTGGGTAGCTCAGTCTGTGAAGTGTCCAACTCAGTTTGCGTTCAGGTCGTGATCTCATGGTTAGTGGGATGAAGATCCGCATCCGGCTCCACCTCTCTCAGGAGCCTCCTTGGAATCCTTTCTCTCCCTCTCTCTGCCCTCCCACCACGCTCATGAGTGCCCACGTTCTCTTTCCCTCAAAATAAATAAATATACATTAAAAAAAGAAATACATAAATTAAAAATTTCAACCAAGATTTCCAGTCTGTTCAAAAATCTTCCCACAAAGAGTTCCAGTGGTTTATTTACTTGTGAAAAATAGAGGGAAATTTTCTAAAGGACTGAATTGAGTATTGCATATCTTCAGATATCACCAGAAACAAAAAGGTACATATTTGTCTTTATATTCTGGATAGTTTCTGAAGTTCTTGTCAATCTTAAGTTTTTTTTAAAAATTTTTTTAATATTTATTTATTTTTGAGAGAAAGAGAGAGACAGAGTGTGAACGCGGGAGGGGCAGAGAGAGAGGGAGACACAGAATCCAAAGCAGGCTCCAGGCTGTCAGCACA
Source organism: Puma concolor (assembly GCF_028749965.1). Classification (NCBI taxonomy): domain Eukaryota; kingdom Metazoa; phylum Chordata; class Mammalia; order Carnivora; family Felidae; genus Puma; species Puma concolor. The sequence goes on from NC_141675.1 coordinate 93,520,333, forward strand.
GAGCCTGACATGGGGCTCGAACTCATGAACCATGAGACCATGATCTGAGCTGAAGTCAGATGCTTAACTGACTGAGCCACCAGGCATCTCCTAAGTATTTTTAACAGATATCTCAAAGCATACTTAGTATGAAGTTATTACCAGTAATAATGAATGTGAATCCATATTTCAAATAGCCTTATTTTTACTTCTGAGTTTGTTGACTGACTGATTGTCAGATTTGATCAGGTTATTGTTTTTACCTTGTTTATGTGGAAGACAGCTCTTCTCATATGTAGCAAACATGTCAGCTCTGCCCTTTCCTTATTAATAGGAAAAAGCTTTATCCTCAATTTGTGGTTGCAAAGCCAAAATGTTTTTAATCTAGTTTAATTAAAACTGAATAGTATAATATGTAAATCCATTTAAGTGGGCACACTGCAGTGTATTACAATATGTTAAAAGGAACTAGCTGCTGTCAGTCCCTTTGTGTAGGAGAACGCCCACTCTCCTCATGGCACTTGGCAGTGGAGTATAACTCATGACTGTCTGACATATGGATTAAATATGGGTGCCAGAGTCTATCTATTTGTTTGCAAAGTCAATTTCTATTTTTGGATTAGAAATAAGTAAAAATAGAAGTTCTAGTATTCTTTTCTCATGCCCTCTGGGGACCCTACACCCCACTTAGGAGAGTACTGGTTTCATAATGTGGGTTGGTGATTTGTTGCTGCGGTGGACATTATTTGGCTAGTTCCAGCATTCAATTCCTTCTTTTCCTGACATTAGCCTGATTTTCTTTTGGGTCAGTCCTCGTTGGCTTAAGCCTACCAGCCCAGCCCAGCCTCCCAGTCATAGTGATCAGCATGAGGATATCAAGAAACTGAACTACACTTTAAAAAGCATGGATTCTAGGACTTTTGTAGCAGCTCCCAAAAGAGGCTTTCTCCTTCATCCAGATGGTGAGATCCAAGGGTATGACGAGGCCAGCTCTATAGCCAGTTTACCACCCTCAGAGCATAGACAGGAACTCCAAGGAGCCACTCTGTGAAACCCAGGGATGGAATAAGATTGTTTTAAGGTAAAAGAGAGAAATGGCAAGATATTGGATCCTTAATGACCTTATTTAAGCTCCTGGATGAAATCCTTCCTGAAGCTTAACCTACCCCCTGGATCTCTCAGCTATATGGCCAATAAATTCCATGTAGTTGCATAAGTCTTTTATTTAAGTTAGCTTCTCTATTACAGGCAACCAAAAAAATTCCTCACTGATATAATTGTCAACTTCTTCATACAGTTTGTTTTGTTGTTACTATTTTGGTTTTTGTTTGTTTGTTTGTTTATTGTAGAGAGTTACATTAACCATGTATTGTAGCACAGAATTATCATCAGTACCTGCAAGGACCTTCTATTGAATTACTCCCTTAGTAGCACACAATACTTATACGCTTAGGTATGAGGCACAATTATAAGTAATTTAAAACATATTAACACATTTAATCTGTACAATTACCCTATGGAATCAGTACCATTATTATCCCCATTTTACAAATGGGGAAACTGAGATGCAGAGAGAGTACATAACTTGCCCGGGGTTACACAGTAAGTAGTAAAGCCAAGATTTACTACCAATGTACATTTGAACCAAGACAATGTGGCTTCGAAACCCATGCTCTTAATCACAACAATACACCAGAAAGACTGCACTACCCACATGCTAACATTTAGCATTGTTCCACTTTCTAATTTTTGCCTCTGTGATGATTGTAAAGTAACATCTATCACTTAATGTATAACTTAGACGAATTACTTAAACCGTCTTTGTCTCAATTTCCTTACCTGTGAAATGAGGTAATAAAATAATATTGATTTCATAGGATTGTTGTGCAGTTTAAATAATACCAGTGATTTTGAGCATCTTTTTTCTACTTGTTGGCTATTTGAGATTCCTGGTTTGGGAACTGCCTGTTCATAACCTCTGCCCATTTCAAACTGAGTTTCCAATCTTTTCCTTACTGATTTGCACGAGTGTGTATGTATGTGAATGTATATGTATATGTATATGTATATGTATATGTATATGTATATGTATATGTATATGTATTTGTATATGTATTTGTATATGTATTTGTGTATGTATATGAATATGAATATGTAATGTATATGTACATTTCAGTTATGAGTTCCATGTCAGTTTTAGATATTGAATATCTCTAATCTTTCATTTTTTCTATAGTGCTGTTGATTGAACAGGAATTTGTAATTTTGATACAATCAAATCCATCGATTGTGCCCCAAACGTGGAAAGAATAAAGATATGGAAAAAAAAAACTGTTTATGCGCTAAGCATCTTAAAATCTAGCTGGAGAATCAAGAACAATAACCACATGAACAAGTGTTAAACATCATATAACAGTATGCAATAAAATGCCAAGTTGTAAGGCTATATAACCAACTTTTAACCTTGGAAAAATAAACAAATGTTCCTGTGCTTCAGTTTCCTTACTTGGAAAATGGAAGCAATAAAAAATACCTTTCAGTTTGTTGTGATAATTAAATGAGACATGTTGAATGGCTCAGTGGTACCTAGTATACAGTACCAACCGCAGCTCAGATACAAAGCAGATCAATAAAATAATAATGGCTACCATCTGTAGAGGTCTACTACCTGCCAGGCACTTTCTATAACACACCGCATGTGCGTTGCTATCTGTCAGAGAAGGAAACCTCGATTCCTAGATTCCGAGAGCTTAAGTATTTGAGGTCACACAGCTAGTAAGTGGTAGTCACCGCATAGAAAGCCAGGTTTGTTAGACCTCAAACCTCATATGCTCTCCCCTATGCCAAATTATTGTACGAAATGGTGCTAAAGAAACAAAGAAACTTCACTTGGGTCCTGGGGAGAGAGAGACAGACTTTGACTTTGAAAAGACACAAGGAGAAGGAGAGGAAAGGAGATCATGCCAGATTCTGAGGGGATGCAGTGCCTGTGCAAGGATAAAAAGTATTGTGAGTTATTAGAGGGCCAAAACCTTTTATGCTGCAGTTCCCTTCAATCCTAGCACAGAGACCAGGACAGAGGGTGGGGAGACATCTATTCCCTACATCTCCTATTTCCATACCAAGGAAGCAGGAATGAGTTATCTGACTGGTGAGCTTCAAAGAGGAATGATATATGTGTCGCCGTGACCCCTCAAGTTGGGGGAGCTGGCCTGTCCTAGAAATCATGTGTTTTCTGCTTTTCCAGAAACTATAAAACTGCAGTCAATTTTACGAAAGCAGTTTTTCACAAGAGGGGACTCTCTGCATGTCTGGCCCTCCATCAATCATTAAGGGGGTGTGGGGGACAGGTCTGGCTTCCCAAGGTTACACAAGCAAATTGTCCAATTCTGCTTATGACTGCCAGGTACTAAGAGAGCCATTTAACAGATTTTATTTAATTCTGGGGTGAAGGACATGCAGGTCCATTGTCCTGGCAGATCGAAAGGCATGGCCACCATTCTAGTGCCTGCCCGGGACAAAGTTGGTATTTTCCTCCCTTCAGTCTGACTCCAGTGGCTACCTCAATGGATTGTGAACCTGTATGGGGAATATGGGTGTTATCTGAAACCCCCTAAAACCACAACAGTAGGCTCTCAACAAGCCATGGTAGAAGAAAGAATATGAAAAGTTCAGAGGACAATGAGAATACTGGCCTGATTCCAGCAAAGGGATTATAAGAAGCAGTTGAAGTAAGGTTACATAAATAGGTTGGTCCCACTAATGAAAGACCTACGTGGAAGGGAGAGAGCTTGGATGCGATGTGGGTGAAGAGCGCTGAGAGTTTCTGAGGAGGGGAAGAGCCTAAGGAGGACAGAGTTTAAATCAGGTAGTGAAAATATGGCAATGCATTGCAGTGGAGACTAGGGGAGGAGAGCCTGGAGCTGGAAAGCAACCAGAGGTGGTTTCCAGATTTCCCCAGAGAGGGAAGAGGAGGTCTGGCCTAGGGAAGTGGCAATGTGAGTGGCAGTAAAGAGATGCACGTGAGATCTCAAAGGGAAAACTGCCAGATCTCAGGGAAACCGGGGTCTGGGAAGAGGGGAAACGTTTGGATGGCGCTGCTCTGAAACAGATAGATGAGCAGGCCTGGGAGCTGACAGGAAGTGGGGCTCAGCCTTGGGCACGTTAAAGCTGAGGCGTCGAGTGGATTTGCTTCTCAGCACCAGGGACACCAGACACAAGGTAGGAAAGGGGCCGCAGCTAGGAGTTTGGGGAGTCAACACCTTCAAGGAGGCAGTGTACATTTGAAGGCCCTTCGGAAGAAGTTGGTGGAGATGGGAAGTATGAACAGGGAGGGGACTTGGGATGACAGGGCTGGGAACAAGGGCACAGGTGTGGGAGCAAGGGGAGGGGGGCGGAAAAGAGGAGGGGGACACCGCTCCTGGACCAGAGGGGAGGACGGGATGAGGCTGCTGGCAAACGCTGGATTAAGGATCTTTTTAGCAGAGCGGGGCGGCTGCCACCTCTCCCCCAGGAAATCCACCGTTGAACCCAAAGCAGCCTTCCCCAGGCTGACCGTGTTCTGGGCCCTGCGCCCACTTCCTCGCACTCTCTGCCTGCCGCGAGTCCCTGGTCCCCGGGCCCGTAAGGGTCCCTCCGCACCGCTGGCTCTCTCTCCATCAGTCGTGGGGCGGGGGGAGGGGGGCGGCTCCGGCTCCCCAGGCCGCAGGGCGCCTTTTCCTCCAGGTTCCCGCCCTGGAACCGGCCGTGAGCCTTCCGCAGCACCGCCCACCTGGCCACCGCCGCAGCCCGCGCCCACGGCCCGCCAGAGCTGCCGCAAGCCTACAGCCCCTCCCGGGGGTGGGGTTTCGGCCCCCCACCCCTCTCCGCCTTTGTTACAGCTTCCCCCCGGACGCCCCCTCTCTGCCTCTGCCCCCACGTCCTGGGGGCCAGAGGGAGAGGGGTTCGGGTGGCGCCGGGACGCACGCGGGCTCCCCAGAGCGAGGGGCGGGGAGGACGGAGCGGAGCCGGGAGCCGCGAGCCGCGGGGGCAGCTGCTGCAGAAGGGGAGGAGAATGGGGAGGAGCTGGGGGGCAGGCAGTCGGGGAAGGAGGGGTCTTAAGGGGCGGCGAGCGCAGGTCGGATTTCCTCCGAGGCTGCCGATCGGCGGAGCTCCCACCTTCCCTTAGAGCTCGCTGCAGCCGCCCTGCCCCGCGCCCTCCGGAGACCGGGACCAGACCATGGTGAGAGCTGGGCGCGCGGCGCGGGGCGCGGTGGCCCGACCCCTCCGGGCGCCCGAGGGTGGACGGGCGGAGGGGGGCGAGTCTGCGGGACCCGGAGAAGTTTCCGGGGTGGGCGCGGGGCCCGGCGCCTTCAGCCTCGCTCTTTTCTCTTCCGCAGATGTGGACACGCTGGCTCGCGCTCGCGCTGGTGGCGGTCGCCTGGGTCCACGCCGAGGTAGGTGAGCGGCCGAGGAGGTCCGAACTCGGGATCCGGGGCCACTTGGGTGTGCGCGCCTGGCAGGCGGGGAGTGCGTCCTGGGGATGTTCTCCCGGGGTGGGACTGGGAGTTTCCATGCGTGGGGTGAGGGGGGAGCTCCGAGCAGAAATGCTACTTAACGAAACTTAAACCTCCAAATCAGGAAAAGTAGTTTGGGCCGTAAGCGGGAGCCCCACCGCGGCTAATATGGAGGGAGAGTGGGGAGGGGGGAGAGAGGACGAGCTGGGTGGATTGGGACGGAGGCGGCGACAAGAGCAGCAAACGAGTTCAAAAAGGCGCCTTTGAGTTCTTTGCTTCACTTAAAAGGAAATTGAGAATAGTTGGGAGCTTTTTGCTTCCAAGGCTGACTCCTTGGGGAAAGGGGCGGGGGGAATCTCCAGAGATTTTTCTTTTAGGGCGGAGAGCCCCCCCCCTTTTTTTTTTTAATCTTTTTTATAAAGTAAGTTCATGATTACCAGCATTTTTTTTTTCTTTCTTTTTAAAGTCCTCTCGGATTTTGTGTTCATATCAGGGCTATATAACGGCCTTTAAAAGTCTCAATTTTCCTTTAATCCAGCGTTGCGCAAGTGTAAGAGATCCATTGCTCTGCTCTTTGGGGGCTCCGCGTTTCCAGTCAAAGTATTTCAGCACTTTTTTGGTAATGTTTTCCTTTCAACTCCAGTGACCTTCCTGAGACACTACAAACAAACCAACAAACCCTTCACTCACAAGCCCCTCCATTAACTCAAAGGTTTATGGACAGAAAATAAACAATTCCAAATTCCCTGGGCTCTAGTCTCTCAAACAGTGAGGTCAGAAACCAAACATTTGATAATTATGGCAGGAAATGTGGAAGGAATTAAAAAGCATGAGGGAGAAGAAATGGAATGTACATTACAAAAGAAATAGCTCCCTGGTGGGTGGTTATTCTCCCTCTTTGAATTTTTTTCTTCATATTACAGTTTAGCCCCACCCTTAGCATCATAACTTGAGTCTGCCCAGAAAAAAATCCTAAAAGTATGCAAGGTCTTCATGATTAAAAAAAAAATACACATACATTAAACTCTCACTTAATTCACTCTAGGTTGCAGTGGAAACCCAAGCTGTTTTTACTCACAATGAAATGACAAAAAAAAAAAAAAAAAAATAGCTCCTGTTTACTGGATATCTACTTTGTGTTATAATAAAACCCCATTTTAATGATGGGAAAACTGAGTCAGAGGTTACATAATTTATCCAGTGCCCTAAGTTGTTAGATGGTAGGGATAGGGATTTGAACCCAGATAGTCTGGCATCATACCCCAGGTTCTTAACCTCTATCCCACAAAAGGAGTTCACGTTTGGTGTGCCTCTTACACAGCACACATTGGGCTACATGCATCATTTCTTTTAAATCTTCCCCAACCTTAATAAGGTCAGCGTTGTTAACCCTATTTTATAGAGGAGGAAGCAGGTTTAGGAGATTAGGTAACCTACTCAAGGTCACATGGCTAGTTATTTCTGAAGAAGGATCTAAATCCAGTTCCCTCAATGTTTGGGGGCCCATCTTGAACACCAGATCTGCTTCTCCTGCATTTTGTCTTCCAGGGTTTGAATTTGAGGGAGGATCTGTCTTCACTGGCTGATTTAACCCTAGTTAAGGAACACCCTTCCATCCCTGCTGTGGCCCTCAAAAGGCAGCTGCAGCCCAATGATGGATGAAGTGAATCCCTGGTTGGTTTTATGGCCAGGCTTAGAATTGCCAGTTAGTGTGTGAAATCATTCAGTGAACTGGAATGCAGATGTGAGGTATGATGAGGCTCTTGGTTCCCAGACCACAAGACTGAAGGCTGAAGGCTGTGTGGCCCAAGGTCCAGGATCTATTCTAGGCAGCCTGTGCTACACCCCTCCCCCTCAGGAGCATTGCAAGGCAAAGCTTTGCTCTCATAGGAAGCTCCCCCAGCAGCAATTTCCTGCTTGAGGTGGAAGAGCAAAGAGTACTCCCACCAAATTCCCAGCTAAAATCAAGAAGTGCTGAGGCATGAAAACTGAGAGTTGGTGCAGAAAGCAGGCTGTGAACTCAGGGTACCTGAGCAGTGAGGAGTAAGTATGATCCAGTTTGCATTTCTTGGCTCCAGACTCTTAAGGATTATTTTTTATTTTTTTTTTAAATTTTTTTTTTTCAACGTTTATTTATTTTTGGGACAGAGAGAGACAGAGCATGAACGGGGGAGGGGCAGAGAGAGAGGGAGACACAGGATCGGAAACAGGCTCCAGGCTCTGAGCCATCAGCCCAGAGCCCGACGCGGGGCTCGAACTCACGGACCGCGAGATCGTGACCTGGCTGAAGTCGGACGCTTAACCGACTGCGCCACCCAGGCGCCCCAAAGGATTATTTTTTAATCAATCCAATCTCTTGATGTCTGGCCTGAGTAACACATGGCAAGTTTTTAACCTGTGTTTAATAATAATATACCTTTATTAATAAAAAGGTAAAATAAGCCTAGCAATTTATTTATTATTTTAAGCATTTTACTGTGTAATTCTGCTTGCAATAGAATTTTTTTCCTTGTTAGCTATAACAACATATAGCAAACATATAGCAGATTAATGATATTTACAGCCTTTGTTGACATGAATCCACTTTAGTAGACTTTAGGGCTAACATTGTACAAATATTGTTGAATTTTTAAAAAATGACATTTAGAAAATAAACTTAGTTTCTTGGTGCTTTTTGCTTTAATACAAGTATAATTATTCAACTCAACATATATTTTTTTTTAAATGTGATTACCTGACAAATCATGTTGATATTACAAAAAGCCAAGCCTTTGCAGTAGTAGACCTCCAGAACTAGAGGTGTCCCAGATTTGGGAAAAGGTGGTTGTCATCATTATTAATGCCAGTCTATAAATCCTGTTTGGCTAGATTCAAGAAACTATTAACAAATCTCATTAAGGAAAGTGTTATATTTTGAATGTCTTCCATGGTCTCTTACTTGGCACCACTTTTTTTTTTTTTTTATTGCTTCCTCTCATTCTTACTTTCTTCTTGTCTTAATACCCTCATTCCTTTTAGCAGCCTCCCACAAAATTCTGCCCCATCCACATGAGCTCACTTCTGTGCTCCTTTGTATTTCTGTTTGAGGGGATGGTGGGGAGTGTGGCACAAGTCTGTTGAAGACTATACATTAACATCTGTATGGATGAGGAATGGGAGGGATGGGTCGAAGCAGCTTGAGGGAGTGCTTCAACTGACAATTACACAGCTACCCCTTTTTTAGGTTCTGTTGAGAGGGGGCTGTGTGGGCTCATTCATTCTTGCTCACCCATCCCCCTCCCACTGAGAATTCTAGCAGTTCAGAGAGGTGTTGATGGAGACTGGGAAAGTTTGACAATCCAGGCATTAGGGCATGTGCCCTTGACTCTGAATAGGTGGATCTGAGTCTAACATGGCAGGCTGGAGGGAGTCCTGTGGCCCAACTGCCTGCTCCTGAAAGACAGCCTTGGTGAGCACCTAAGCACACTTCCACTCTCCCTTGGTGGTTGTCTCTGCTTGCACTCTGATTGCCAGCATTGCAGGTCTATAAATTCATCATGATAAGTCACATGTACGGGGGACTCATTCACAGATCAGAATGCTCATTTCAGTAAGGAAAAACTTGACCCATGAACTGTGAGTATATCACTTAAGATAATAGTAAAAATAATAACAATTACACAGATGAGTGAGAAGATTATTAGGTCATTGTCCCTCTGATGCCAGATTTCTCATTTACACCCTATTATCAAAATGCAAGTTAATCAACCACCAGGGGTTTTATTGGCTGATGTGGGATCTCCTCTGTATCCTTCAGAATTATCCTAATGGTGGATTTAGGGAGGCCTACAGTCTGGCCCACATCCCCTGACTGCTTCTTGGAGCTGCAGCAGAACTACGATTTTAATATCCATCTTGCACATTAAGCACTAAAATAATATCTTGTTTCCTTATTCACTGGCAAATAAACTACTTGCTGTGATTCTAAAGACCACTATTGGAAATTAGACTGTTAAAACATAGCAGAGACTCTGCTTGAATAGTCAAACAGATGGGCAAGCACCCTGCAAACTGAGGCCCTGGCCACCAAAAATGTCTTTAGAAGGAGGACATATTCATTTCCCATAGAGGTCCCTGGATTGGGTGATGGAAAGCGCGAGTCCCTTCCTAGGCTCAGAGGAGCTAACTGGGGAGGAACTGTGAGGTAGAGATCAGGGGGCATGGGCTGCAGTGGATGTAATGTCCCAGAGAAGAAAATAAAGTCTTCAAAGTCAGTGAGTTAGAATGATGTGTTTCTAGGAGAATAGAGAAAGTAAAGGATGAACTGTAAATACCAGTGGTCGCATATCATGAATTGAAAATGTCAGTATTTGTTTTCCTACTCTTCAAATAACCGGACATGGAGACAGCATTTCTAGCAGCCACAAATAGAATTAACATAATGACACCAGATATTGTAGGGTTGAAAAATACCTTACACTTAGATGGATTCATTTTGTAAAGCCAGGTTTTTAATGTCCTATAGGTTAAATGCATAATTTTCTGTAAGGTGCCATCTTCTGGTGCCTGTAACTTTGGCGTGGGGGGTGGGGTTCTCTAGGGTTGAGTCATCGGCAGCATGGGTCTTCTCTTCACAGGGCCCATCAGGCAGTATCCCCACAGGCCGAGCATGCCCTACACACAGGGCCGAGGCATGCATAAAGTGCAAGACATGGTCTCTGCCCTCATTACAGTCTAATGATGGGCCAGATGCCTTAAACTGTGGCAGTTGTAATATTATTATAACTATATGATGAACAAGTATCTGTACAATGATAATTATTGCTTTTTTATATTAACATAGGGCTTCCCTTGATTTTTAAATATTAACATAGGGCTTCCCTTGATTAGCACAATGCACAAATCTTTAACATAGAGTTTGATGAACTCTTACATCTGGATATACCCATATAGCCAGGACCCAATCAAGGCTGAGGAAATTGGTGCAGAGAGGAGGCTGTGAACTCCTGGTGTGTGGAAGCAGTTACAATGAAAAAAGTGAGGAGTAGATACGATCAGAGTTACATTTTATCACTCAGGGATCATCATTTAATTAGTGCATCATCTTCATGTCTGGCCCAGTAACATTTGGCAAGCTTTTAATTTATGTTTCAACAATAAACCTTTAATAAGTAATGAAAAAGTAAATTAACCGTCTCCATATGATGATTACAATTTGGATATTATTTTAAGCATTTTAGCTTATAGTTAGCAGTGTTTATAGCAGAAAATTGATTTTCTTGTTAACTATAAGGACGTATAGCAAACACAGTTAAATACAGTCTTTTTTGACATTAATCCATTTTAGCAGACTTTGGATCAGCTTTAGGGGAGGTGACTTGACTATTTTGCAGATGGATATTCCAGGGCTCAATATAATCTACACTGAGAAACTAAATCAAGGAAAGAAACTCAAATAGTTCTTTTTGATCACTTTGCCCTGGCCATTATTACTTTCAAAGGGACTACATAAGATGTCTATTACATTATTTATGATGGCTAATACTTAGAATTTACTACATATCCAACAGTAGGGGAAGAGTTAAGAGTTAACAACAATATGTGCCACTAAAATTTATGTTTACAAAAATTTTTAAAGCTCTGGCAAATGATTATGATTTAATTTAAAAAGCAGAATACCCTCCACTCTGTGCCTTATTCTCACAACTGTGTACAGATTTGTAGAGAAGTGTAACAAAATCTTAAAATCCATCTTGAGGATTCTTGTGATCCCTTTCCTTTTTTCAGGAGGAATTTACCATCCTAGTATATGCTCTTTTATTTAAATAAAAATGTTGAGCTATTTTCTGATAAAATATGAAAAGATAATATGCTCATAAAAAGCTTAGAGAATATGGAAAAGATGAGAGCAAACAATAAAATCAACCATAATTCCACCACCTAAAGATAAATCAGCCCTGCATCCCTTCTTTCAGAGAAACTATCAAAATCAATCAACAAATGTATGTGGTGAGCCTACTAAACACTGTAGGCAATAAAAATAAGTATGAGGTAACACTACAAGATAAACGGCATGCAGTAATGGGACAAGCATGGCAAACACATCACCACCACCCCCTCCTTTCCCCATGACAGACATTGCTAATCAATCATAGGATTCTGTCCTTCTGAGTCTGGAGGAGGTTTGAAAATCCTCAGCAATGTTCTGGGTAGCCACTAGCAATTAGTCTGCATGTGAGATAAAAGATATTTGCCACTACTTCTGGAAAAGTCTATCCAATCTGACAAACACTGGTATATCTTTAAACAAAATTAAGGTGATTAAAAGGCAGAGTTCAGGACTATGTGAAACAAAGACAACATGGGGTAATGGGTGGTATGACTAGGGTAGCGAATAGATGAAATCACACACACACACACACACACACACACACACACACACACACAGCACTTTATTCCTGGCCCAAGCTTTTAACTTCTTTAGACAAATTCCAACACCTTAAAGTGAGCCAAACCCTCTAATGTTGGCCATCAACAAGAATATGATAATGAGAATTTTCTTGGCTGTTCTGATGGAGTAAACAGTTGTTCTTGCTAAGGCTCTCTAAGAGCTGCTGCTGTCATAGATAACAGTTCCTGCATTAGCAGCCATCTGGCAGTAACTTGCTTAATAGAAAGCTCTTTGGGTAGTTGGAGTACAAAATATATCCTATAAATCTGCATTTTCTGCTGTGGTTGGAGGATTTCAGTGAAATCTTTCACAGACTTTTTATGTGCTCATTTGGAAGCCATCACCAATAAGCTATTCCCAGGATTAAGTCTGAAATTTATGACCCTTCCAATGTTCCCTGAATAATCCTGGACACTATTTTTGACCAGCTAAACTGTTGCCAAAACAAGTCGTGTGACACATGGCAAAAACCATGACATGTTGCAGGCTCAGATTTATACATATGTGTGTCATGGGATATTGGCTTGAATTGATAGAAGGAAAGTGGCTCTTTGTCTTTACTTTTTATGTCATTCAAGACTTAAAATTTTTGTGTCTGAGGCAAAATTTGTCTTTTCCACACAGTCTTTCATTCTGCCCTTCGGTGATAGTGAGTATAAATTATTGATCTACTGAAGTTCCAGACATTATCCCAATCCCTTTGCACATATGCTGCTATTGAGAATAGTGTGGAACTAAAAGGCAATACCATGGAGGTCCCTGTTCTTAAGGAGTCACTACCACCATAGCTCCTGTGCAGCTCAAAAGGACCTGGCCAACTTTAGGGCCCAGATTTATGGCTTTCACAGAAATTTTCACTCCCTTCCTCACCTCTTGCTGCTGGTTCAGAAAACCCTGAAATGCAGCATAGGGATGGATGCCTTCTCAGAACTTGAGAGGCTCCACTTGAGTCGCTGGTGCCATTTTCAGCCTGTCTACCTTGACCACTCAACCAACCTATCCAGAAGGTGGCAGCTTTTTGTGTGGAAATTGTGTCTGTTCACGGAGTGCCGATGCTTTTCTCTTGTTTCCCATATTCAGGTCACTCAAACCTTCCACTGAGTTCTTTCATTCTCTTCTCTTGTTTGCCATATCTGGGTGTTTCCAAGTTTTATCTTTTACACAGACCCTGTTACAAGCACCTTCTCATTATTAAGAAAGATGTTATAAAATAATGAGAGTCCTTGACTTCAAAGTCTTGCTCCACCCCTTTCTTGATGATGTTACCTTTTTTAAGCCACCTACTGTCTCTGACTTGCAGCTTCAGTTAAGAGCAAGGGCTTTGGGTAATGGGCTGGGTTTGAATTCTGCCCTTGTCTAGCTTTGAGGCTTTGTGCAAGTAACTTAACCTCCCTGAGCTTATTTTCCTCATCTGTAAAATGGGAATAATGGCCATCTCTCTATCTAACCAATGGAAACTGGAAAAGGTTTCCTCTACTCATGAAACATAGTCAACATGAAACACAATCAAGTGCCTCTTAGCAGCCACTAGTAGGCACTGAGAAAGAATGTTTTTGACTCTGTAATGACTTCAACAAGAGAATTCTCAACTTACATACTAACATCTACTAGGCATTGTGTGTATTTGTACAACCTGTGTGTTGGCTCAGGCTGTTACTATGTTTATCCTTGAGAGGAGGTGTAGCATAATGGTTAAGTGCTAAGACCTTGGAGCTAGATTACCCAAATTTAAATCCTAGCACTACCATTACTAGCCCTGTGATCTTGAGAAGCTTACTTAACCTCTTTGGGCCTGTATCCTTATCTATAAAATGGGCATACTACAGGGTATTTACTCCATAGGTTACTTGTGAGAATTGAATGACTTATTACATGTAAAGCAGTTAGAAGAGTGGCTCAGCACCTAAGAATACAGTGTTAGCTATTATTATCATCCTAGTGGCATCTATTTATTGGAAGAGCTCCAAAACCCATGGGGTGTGGGTGTAGGTGTGCACATGCACGTCCATGGCTTACAGAACTCTCCTTGCCTCTTTTACTCTACAGAGATTAAGGATCACCTTTTTAAATGACACCTGGATGGCTCAGTCAGTTGAGTGTCTGACTCTTGATTTCAGCTCAGGTCATGATCTCATTTTCTTGAGATCAAGCCTCATGTAGGATTCCACGCTGAATGTCCAGACTGCTTGGGATTCTTTTTCTCTCTTCCTCTCTGCTCTCTCTCTTTCTCAAAAAAAAAAAAAAAAGACAACTAGGCTATGGATATTTATTTCAGTGGAGGCTTTGACGCCGAGAATTTATACCAGAACTCTTGCTTCTACTGAGCCAATCTTGCTTTCAAACTTCTAGATACTGTCAGTTCTGTGAAGTCAGAACCCTATCATTCCTGCAGAAAGAGAATTAGGTCCTCGTTGAGCCCCTCCCGTTGCACAGGCAGTGGGCTGTGCAAACTAGCATAAGTTCTCCCTAAAGACAGTAAATGAGGGAGAGAACCAAAAAGGGGAAAAGAGGGAGAAAAAGCAAAGAAAAGAGGGTATAAAGTTCTTGGAGGAGCGCCTGAGTGGTTCAGTTGGTTAAGCCTCTGACCAGCTCAGGTCATGATCTCACAGTTCATGGGGTTGAGCCCTGCATTGGGCTCTGTGCTGACAGCTCAGAGCCTGGAGCCTGCTTCAGATTCTGTGTCTTCCTCTCTCTCAAAAATAAATAAACATTTAAATAAATAGCTAGCTAGCTAGCTCTTGGAATTTTTCCACATTCAGTTTTTCTCTCCCCTCTGTCTCTCCTTCTTAGATACGGAGGTGGCCACCGGATATCTTGGGTTTTTTGGGGGGGATGGTCATTTTTGTCTATTCTTGCTGTCGTCCCCATAGCATGCCTGTTACTGGGCCATAAATTCTAAATTTGGGGTTTGGAACATATGATCACGCAAAGGAATAGAACCCTTTGCTTTCACTGTTTGAAAAATAAATACTCTCAAAGACAGGGTAGGGAAGTATTCCTGGAGCAGGCTGGGATTTGTCCCTCTGGGAACCAAGGCAACGCTCTGGGTGTTTGGCACACAAACCTTGAGTCCTCCGCTGGGCACTGCTGTGTCTGGTGGCCAGCGCTGACTGCACCCTCACATGGCCACTGATCCCAGGCCCCAGAGCCAGGTCTTTGTTGCTCCCCGTGCTGCTCCTTGCTCTCCTCTGTGTCTTTGCCTTCTCCCTTCTTGTCTCTCTCAGCTTCCTCCTCCACCATTGAAGCGAGGTCATCCTGGAGTGTTGGCGCCACATTAGGAGCTGCCAATCCCCCCCCACACACACACACACAGACCACCAGTTTCACATCTATGCGGAGAAAAAGCTCCCCAAAGTTTTCACACAGTGTTTTGCTTCACCTATCTAGGATCAAGTAAAATTTCACAAAGTTAACTCAAGGAATGAAAGAACTATCACAAACCTGTTCTCTGTCAGGCACTAAGTTAGTGCTGGTGACTAAGACATAGACCCTGTTCCTAAGGGGCCTGCGGTCCAGTGAGGGAGGGAGACAGGAGCAGAGGCTCAGAGTGATCCAGTGTGGTAAGTGCCAGGACAGGCCTGAGAACCCACGCCAGCCCTGGGGGGTCTGGGAAGGCCTCCAAGAGGCCTCCACAATCTGCGCCCTGAAAAATGAGTAGTAGCCAGACAACAGCAGGAGAAGACAAGAGCCTTCTCGTATTTAATTCTCACAACCCAAGAATTTATTACAATCTTCATTTTAGCAATGAAGAAACCCAAGCTGAGAGGATACAGTTAGTTACTCAAAATCGGCCACCTAGTAAAGAGTAAAGCCAGGATACAAACCCAGACTTCAGCTCTCAAAGCAAAAGCTGTGTGTTCCAGGCCCATTGTGTCTTATTTCTGAAAGTGACTTTGAAAACAACCCCCCCAAAAAATGACCAGGCCTAGTCATTTTGGCCACATAGATAGGCATCTGATCTCAACTTGGTTCAGGTTCAGCTGCTTCTCTGACATTACAGCACTTGGAGCTTTGTGTTCAGTGACTCAGGGGATGTTTTAAGGCAATTTTTTTGTCCTTCGGATGCATTCAGATGTTCCGCATTGAGTAAGACCAGATTGAAAGGCAGCTCTAAAAAAACTCCAGCTGAGTTGCTGTGTATGGTTGTTCAGACTGTCTACTGTACCAGTGCAGCTGGCCAAGGGGACCACTGGGGCTGACTGCATCCTGCACTCAATGAGCCCTGGCATGGAGCTTGTCTGTCCACCCAGACGACGGGCGCCTTCTTTCCAACTGAGACACAGAGTTCCCCAAACCCAACAGTTTCTCTCAGATATGTGATGCTTATTGGACCACGGTGGCCATTTCTCCGTCTGTACTTTTATACATTGATATCATTCAGAGTCTTCTAAAATTTTCATAACAGGCCTCCATCAAAAGCCAGTTCTGTATTTTTGTGGGTTTTCCTCATGGATTTAGCTAATACAAATAGAAATGTAAAAAACCTGTTCTTTTGCACCCACAAATGTGCTACGTTGGGCTGTTGCCCAACTCCATCTAGTTTGGGAACTGTGATTCCCCAGGAATTAGGAAAAGCATTCCTAGCTTCTCCCTGATTGCTGGATTAGCACAGCCTCCCTCAGCCCACAGCTGAATTCCAGCCCTGAGGAAGAAATGTCTTATTAGACTGAGTGAACTCCCAGCCTGGAGCCTGTCAGAGGCGGTGTCATGTGTTTGCATTAGCTGAACAAAAAGCAAGCAGGCTTTCTGGCCTCACTCCCCCTCCTCCCGCACCCCCCTCTGGAGGGGCCGGTTAAAGTCTAGACAGTGTCTGCTTGGCACTATGCCTTTTTAGCACAATCTGCACGGTTCTGCAGCTCTCGCTTGGGTTGCCTTTCCTCACTCACTTCCCCAGTTTTCTTGGTCGGCCTCAAACTGTCTCGGGGAGACTGGCATGAGCCGCACACATAAGAAGCAAGTGAGTGAATTTATGAGACCATCAGGTTTCAGCTGTCTGGAGAGGTTCGCAGTTGAGGAAATACCAGCAGTGCTGGCTGAAGCTGCATCTGAGCTTACAGAGATCCCTGATGTAAGCTGGCTTCAAACAAGCCTCTGCTTCTTGGCCAGACATGGGCTGGAGTGAACAACCCACGACAGACAGTGGCACCCAGGTCTTGAGCCTCTTGCCTTCCGTGGGTAGTATGAACTTGGGCAAGTCACCGGCCGCCTCATCTTGAAAATACGGGGGTTAGAGCAGGTGAGCTCTGGAACCCAGCCCAGAAATCCTATCCATAGGAAAGGAGGCAGACATGTTAGGTTGGATTGTCAAAATACTCTTAATGGAGTTAGGATATTTGATTAGCTCTTGTCTTAATTGATGGTCCCGAGGAGGAGCGGTTTGAAAAGAGAAGCTGGCCCAGAAGTGGGAAAAGAGTGACTAAAAGCAGTTGGCATTTTGTGTGTCTTACTGTCTCCTGTGTATATGGAGTGCAATATAAATAGTACAGCATGTGGCACCCAAGCAGTCTGCATGCCCAGGAATCCCAAATGCTGTTTACTCTATAGAAAGGAACCACTTGATTTTCCACTTCAGAAACCAGCTGCTCAACAACACTGGGCAAGAAATGAAGGATGCTGGGTCTCTTTGGGGTTGAGCAAAGAATTTTTTAAAAAAGGAAGACGACCCAGAATTCTAAAGTGTGCAACTTGAGCTTTTATTGAACTGATTAAAAAAACAAAGACAAAACTTTCTTCTGACCTTTGTAAATATAAGTTAAAATAGAAATTAAATATAAATTAAAAATAACGATGCAGGGGTGCCTGGGTGGCCCAGTTGGTTTAGGCATGTGACTCTTGATTTCTGCTCAGGTCCGGATCTCAAAACCATGGGATCGAGCCCCACGTCAGGCTCTGCCACAGCGAGTGTGGAGCCTGCTTAAGATTCTCTCTCTCTCTCCCTCTGCCCCTCTCCCACTTGTGTGTATTCTCTGCCTCTAAAATTAAAATAATGATGATGTTGATGATGTTGATGATGATGATGATGATGATGATGTAGTATTGAAATGGCTTATAAAAATAACTGTTTGAAAATGCTGTGTGGACCCTAATATTGCTTTCTGGGTCACCAGTGCTACCTGGCCCATGACCAGGATCCTGGGTTTCCTGAACAGGTATTGATGAAGTTGCTGCCCTGGCCCCCATGCCTTTCTCCAAATCAGTTCAGGGCTGTTATAGCTGAGGGCACTGCTCTTTGGCCTTGACCTCAGCAGTTAAATCAAGTGACTTGCAAGGGTGAACTCAGTAAGGAAACAGAGGCCAACACTGATGTTTTAGTTCCACTTAAATGCTTAGTATCTTAACTGCACTCCAATTCCTAAATACCATTAGTGAAGCCCAGTATGCTACATTGTACCCACTGTCAGTCCTCCATGGGGCCGCCCAATGTTGCCTGTGGTTTTCCGCATAAATCTACTTGTACACAAGTGTCAGAATTGAATTAAAATTGTCTGTGCCCCAGAATAGCCTGTATACACAGACACACACATACATTTTGCTACTTAATTGACATTACTTGAGTTAGATTTCACTACTTGGAGAGTATGACTGTCTACCTTTAGCTCAAATACACTTCCCTCACAAAAAACCCCAAATTTCTATTGAAACGAATGAAGAGAAGCATGTATGTTATTAAATTTCCCCTAATGTGACTGTTTCGTTTAATTTAGTTCAGTATTTGATCTGTGTTATACTGTCTTGATTCCTTTCTGAGCCAAGGCATATAGAAAATAGTGATAAGGAGGGCTTATTTTTGTGGTTGTGAAGCTTCTTAATGAGCGTTAACTTTATCAGCGCATGTTATTCATTTATTCATTTGTTCATTCATTCATTTCCTACCTCATTCCAAAACTAAAAAGTATGTTTTTCCTTTCAAATCCCATAGCTAGCATGTCCTGCTGTCTTCTGTTAGTGCTAGGCTAACTATTTTCAGTGCTGGGGAAGGACCCAAGTTTGTGGCATATTTGCAACAGAGAAAAATAAAATAGATAAAGAACGCAAAGACAAAAATTTCTGGTGATTCTCACTAGGATACTTGGCTCATCTAAACTTCAGTAAGAAATTGATGATGTGTAGAGTTTCTGTTAGAGCAGCTAAAAGCTATTAAACTGGGCACAGACTCAGACATACTTGAGTTCCCTTTATGGACAAGGTCCCTATAAGGAGGACCCAGGTGGGGTTTCTGGGGTAGCCCGCCTCAGCTCACAAAAACCTGCTTTGGGATGCAGGCAGGTGTCACAAATGCTTGATATTCTTAGTTTCACTCCTCCAGGGACATCCTTATCCTTGGGTCTTTGTATGCCAAAATTATGATGCTACAATTAATTGGGGTCAGGCTGAGGTCTATGTCAGAAGCAGGAGAATTCAGCTGACTTCTTTTCTCTTAGACTCTTAAGAATCTTTCAGGAGTGAGTCCATTTGTGCTTTGTCCCCCACCCCTCCTCTAGTCTTCTATCCTTGGCATTTTCTATTTTCTTTCCTTTCTTATCCTGTGTGGCCTTGGCCTTGCCAACAGCCACATGCAGAGAAGCAGACTTCCTGGTTTAGCTATTTATTTTTAGGGTAAAGCTTTCCACTCCATGCATTAATTGGTGTCTGCATCATGTTCAACAGAAGAGTAATTTTCTGCATGGCACTAAGGGCTGGCTAATGATCAAAGAAAACTCCAGGACAAGGACACCTACTTCAGGTGTGAGTTCATAGTTCATTAGAGGTTTCTCAATTTCCTTTCTTGGGGGGATGGGACTAGAAGGGAGAATGGGGTTGGGAAGTATTTTGAGTAAAGAGGCCAGACATTGAAGTCTTCTTTGCTGAACATTGGGTATATTCAGTATTCAGTATTCACTGAAGTAGTTCTTCCTTTCTTTCTTTCTTTCTTTCTTTCTTTCTTTCTTTCTTTCTTTCAAGAATGAACAGCAATCCTTCTTTTTTTTTTTAATGTTTATATCTTTTGAGAGAGAAAGAGAAAGCATGAGCAGGGGTGGGGGGCAGAGAGGAGAGAGAACCTAAGCAGGTTCCACCCCGTCAGCACAGAGCCCCATGTGCGGGGCTGCATTTCACAAACCATGAGATCATGACCTGAGCTGAAATCAAGAGTCATATGCTTAACTGAGTCACCCAGGCGCCCCTAGATTTATTTCTTAATAAATTTCCTAAACTACTTGGGGGCCATATTGTTTAAAGGATAATTACTAAGTTAATAGCTTTATATCTGAGAGATACAACTGGACAACAGTCTGTGTTTTTCTTTGTTTTCTGCAAAAGAATATGTATAGGTAACTAGACTTATGGGGATTATTTTGTAATATATAAAAAATATCAAATCACTATGATGTACACCTAAAACTACTAGTATGTGAATTATACTTCAGTAAAAAAAATCAAAGAAAAAAAAACCATGTGCAATACAACCTGGAGGATAATAAGAAACTATAAAAGTTGTTTTTTTGTGTTTGTCACTTGCCCTATTTAGGCTCTCTGTTTGCTTAGACAAAACTAAGAAAACTATGAAGATAATAAATCCTCTAAGAACAACCCATGCTTAAAGATTGTTAAGCCCACTGTATTGGTCATTTTACACCTTAGGTCATTTCTCTCTAATTTTCTTTACATATTTGATCAAATAGAAGGCTCTTCATTTCTTGTTTAAGTTGCAACATTGAATTGCTGGTGGGTTAGAGAGAGAGAGCTGTGATCCTCCACAGTGGCTGTATTTCATTTGGTGATTGGGTTATTTTTCTACGTAATGCTACGATTATTTTGCCCAGTGTAAAATAAATCACATTGTCATTTAAGAGCCGTAATGACTCATGTTCCAGTAGCCTGGAATGTAAAGACCTCCTCATTCCCAGTGATCTATTGTTTCTCCAGGAGAAAATCTTCTCTCTGTTGAGGTTGGTGAAATGAGCCTGTGTGTGTGTGTGTGTGTGTGTGTGTGTGTGTGTGTGTGTGTGTGTGTCTCCAGACAGCTGAGAATAACGAGCTCTAGATTACCAATCCCTAGGTTTAGATGTGACAATAGCCATATTCTGAATATCATGATATTTTCTTTGAAAGGGAGACAGAAAGTAAGGAATTCTAAGCCCAAGAGTGTTCAAAGCATGTGAACTGCCCCCAAATAATTCTTGTTTTAGAAATAAGTGGAATAAGGGGCGCCTGGGTGGCGCAGTCGGTTGAGCGTCTGACTTCAGCCAGGTCACGATCTCGTGGTCCGTGAGTTCGAGCCCCGCGTCAGGCTCTGGGCTGATGGCTCAGAGCCTGGAGCCTGTTTCCGATTCTGTGTCTCCCTCTCTCTCTGCCCCTCCCCCGTTCATGCTCTGTCTCTCTCTGTCCCAAAAATAAATAAATGTTGAAAAAAAAAAAAAAAGAAAGAAGTGGAATAAATAGGAAGAAGGAAACTAGTAATGAGGAAGCCTGAAGGAAGAGGAGAGAGGCAGTGATGAGGGTAAGAAATTCTCACTGTTACTTGTAGTGGGGTAAGTAAATGAATATGAGGCGATAAAGTGGAGAATTTCTGGTCTTTATCTTATGTGCTGCATGAGGAAATACTATGAATGAACACTGCTGATCTATACAATCAGAGAAGATATGTCTGCTTTTGTGAAGTGAACATATGGTCTGTAGGCAAAACTCACAAGAACAAATGATAATGTAAAAGCTATAAATTAAAACGGCACCTGTATATAGAGCATATAGCAAGAGTGATAATGATATAAAGTACCTTATACAAGGTAAGTGCTCAGTAAATAGTAGCTGTTATTCTTGATGTTTTTGCTTGAATTCTAAGGCACAGGCAAACTGCAGGGAGAGACATACAGATTCTAGACCCATGTTTCTCAAACTGTATTGAGTGATGCTAATATATGTGCTAGGTTAAGTGGTTCTTTAGTTGCAGGATTTTTTAGAACCTTACAATGTTCATGTGCATTATTTATTTTCTTTTCTAGGAGGAAAGTATCATAAGCAGTGTTTCCCAGGCATTTTGCCATTGAACACCATTTCCAATATTCCATTAGTATTTCAGTGCTGTGTTCCATGGAACAGTTTGGAAACGTGGGTCAATTCTGAACAGATTTTCATAAGCAGAGTCCATTTACACCTGACTCCAGATCTTAGTGGGTTGTTGAACCCACTTCCTAAACTAATGCAATTTCACTGAGAAGGCATGGGGAAGGCATGGGACCTATCTGGACCCCAGGGCCAGTCCAAGGGAAGATCCTTCTGGGAGTGACTCCATACTGGACGCTGGTATGGCCATGTCCATATCTATCTAAATCTGGCTGGGGTATTTTTTGATTATCAACTCAAAGTACCCAGGAGTCTTCTTCTGGAGTTTTCACTTTTCCTATCCATTCTCAGTCCATCAGCAAGTCCTGCTGGCTCTACTGTCAGAATATATTACCTCTTCTTTGACTGTTATCAGTCTCCATTGCCACCATCCTACTCCAGGCCACCATCATTTTGTGCCCGGACTATTGCAGTAGCCTCTTAGCTGCTCACCCCTTTTTCCTTCACGCCTCACTCCATCTACTTCTTTATATAGCAACCTTTGTGAAACACGTATCTGATCACTGTGTAAAAATCCTCCAGTGTTCTCCATTTCATTAAGAATAAAATACAAAGTTGTTATCAGTGCGTACAAGGTCATACATGCACCATGCTTTGCCTGCTTTTCCCAGCTAATCTCTCACTGCTTTCCCTGCTAGACCCTATGTTGCAGCTACACTGGGCTTTTTCTGTTCCAGGAACATAACAAATTTCACCCTGCTTCACAACCTTTGCACTTTTTTTCCTGCTATCTGAACTGCTCCTTTCATTCTTAGGTCTCAGCTCAAGAGAGTGTTCCCTCACTCAGTCTAAGGGGTGCCCCCTCTCCTAGATGTCTGTCAAACATATCCTATGTTCCAAATAATCATCACAATCTGAAACGACCTTGTTCATTGTGTTTCTTTTCACTCTCCTCTCTCTAGAATATGTACTTCTTCAAGATACAGTCCTTCTCCATCTCATTTACCAATGAATCCCAAGCACCTAGAACTGAACTTAGCAGATACCAGGTGCTCAGTAAATATTTGTTGAATTGATCCACTGGTCAAATGGGTTAATTAATGAATCCAAATATCTCCTACGTAATATAAGGAGATGCATGATATCCTGCCTGTAATTTTTGATCTCCATGTCAGATTCTGTAAGTATTTGTGCAGCTGGGAAGATGGTTGATAGCATCTGCCCATCAACACTTTGCTTAACGTTGGACATGGTAGTAATGCTGGGCTTGCTTAGTCTGACACCTGGATTCTGATTCTCTCAGCTCCAGGTGAAGTTGGAATATAAGCAGAGGCTTACTGAATAGTAAGTATTTTTATTCTTTCCCTCCATGATCAGCAATTCTGATTTAACTGGGCATCGTTCCCAGAGTAAACTAATATCCCAAGGAATATAAAGTAAAGCATTAAATTAAATTCTGTTGCCGGTGGTTCTTTGCCCCAAAGCCTCTGGTCACTTGTTTTCTGACCTCAACATTTGCTGAGACATTTGCTGAGACCTTTATTTTTTGGGATCCTTTCTGCTCTTGCTCTGTCTCCTGTTCATTTGAATGGCAACTGTGCCCTGTTCATTTGAATGGGCAAAACAGTGTCATTGGATTTGCACATTAGATTTCAGAGGATCTTTTATCCTGGGGAAGGCTCCACCAAGGGCATAGTGATCAGCAGTAGGTCGGGTCTTAGGGAGTAGACACTCCTACTTACCTGCACCTTATCCTCTAATCCCTTGCTCTTGACCGTAGACCAGTTTCTTGACTTCCAGAGTATGTTGGCCACTTTTCAGTGCAGTCAGGGTAACCAAAAGCAGTTAAATATGTGGCATTTCTCTTGTGTTTAATCAGTTAAAAATGAAGAACAGAGCTTTGAGAACTAAACTGCTACATAATACTTAGTGTTTTTATTGCAAATGATAATCTGTAGCAACTAAGCTACTAGGTTTTTGTGTAGAGTTTCTAATGTAGTCCTTGGGGGAACACAAATTGAATAGAGAAGGAGGTCTTTGTACATTGTGGGTACGGTTTGAAAGTCTAGCAGGATTTTAATCTTTGCAAAAATAGGGAGCTTTGCTACAGTGGAGTCGAATACCTGGCAGTCTCTCATTGGTGGGCCCCCTGCTTCAGATACAGCCTGATTGGCCAGCACAAGTAGGTTTTACAGCTCCTTCCCCCAAGCTGTGACTTCCCTGCTCCAGGGAAAGAATGCAAGGCAGGAATGTCTCAAGAATAGAATGTGCATATTTTCGTTGACTTTAATCTCAAAGCACTAAAATTGTGTGTGTGTGTGTGTGTGTGTGTGTGTGTGTGTGTGTGTAAGTGTAATATTATTGAAAATTGACAGCAAGAACATGTAGCAGTTGAGCCAAAAAACTAAAAAAAAAAAAAGGTTTTGAGAAACATCCACTACATTGCCAAATTTATCCATGATCTCTTATGCAAAAAAAAAAAAAAAAAGAAGAAGAAAAGAAAAAAGAAGTATTAAGAGAAGTTTCAAAATACAAAGCCGTACAAAGTACAAAAGGAGGTGGCACATACTTTATTTTATAAAAGAGGCTAGAAGGGTCGAGTGACTCATCCATAGGCATTAAAAGCAGAGTCAGTTAAGCTTAAGTAGCCACGATGCCTGCCCGTTTTCAAAGGACTGGCTATTCACTACCTTACTGTCCTGGTCCCAGATGTAGCCCAGCATGCTATCTTACCCAGGTGTGCAGATATCCATTGACTTCAACTATATACACCACTTACAAGACATTCCTCGTTAAAGAGAGTCTTACTCTTCCTACCTAACTCTCCTCAATTCAGCCCTCAGTAATATGTCAGCACTCGGAACTTATTAGAGCCGGGTTGTTCAGTAGGAAAAGCCACCAGCCACAAGTGGATGTTGAGCTCTTGCAGTGTGGCTAGTCCCATTAAGATGTGCTATAAGTATAGGGGCGCCTGGGTGGTGCAGTCAGTTAAGCGTCCGACTTCAGCCAGGTCACGATCTCGCAGTCCGTGAGTTCGAGCCCCACGTCGGGCTCTGGGCTGATGGCTCAGAGCCTGGAGCGTGTTTCTGATTCTGTGTCTCCCTCTCTCTCTGCCCCTCCCCCGTTCATGCTCTGTCTCTCTCTGTCCCAAAAAAATAAATAAACGTTAAAAAAAAAAAAAAAAAAAAGATGTGCTATAAGTATAAAATGCATGCCAGGTATCGAACTGCATATGAAATAAAGCATGTAAAACGTCTCCCTAATTGGTTACACGCTGAAATGGTAATATTTTGGCTATATTGGCTTAAGTAAAACAAATTATTAAAATAATTAAAATTATTTCTTCTGACTTTCTAAAATTTTGCTCGAAATTTGCAAATCTTCTTTGAGACTGGTATTACATTTCTGTTGGACACTGGTGCTTTAGAGACTTGTCACTTAACTGTATATCACATGTAGTTCCACCAATGCCTGGAGTTGTTACTTATTAGATTGTGTTGTTATTAAAATTCCGTGTATTTGCACCCCATCTCCTCATCTAAACTGTCAGCAGCTTAGGGACATGGGCTGTGCTACCATGTGACTTTCTTAAGGACATGTGGCTTTCTTCCTTGAGACCCCAGCATCCAACCTGATGTTTGGTATTTTGTCGTTCAGTTACTTGCTTGGAAATAGGTTTTGTCCAATTCTACTTTGGACAATGCTAAGGAAGTGCAGATTAATTTGTGTTTGCAGTGTTGCTTTTTTTCAAAGGCACTGATTTTATGTAGTTCTTAATTTGTTCCAGAAAGGTTAATATTCTAAACTGGACTCTTAAAATCCAGGGGACCTGCAGTGGATGTCAAAACTTCCCGGCACACGTACCCAGCAGAGAGCAGTGCTGTTCATTGATGATTACAGGTAGTAAGGAGCTCCTTATTGCCTCCCAGAAATCTTGGGGAAGCTCCACATTAAGCTCAGAGATTTGCACCCTACTGTCTAGGACCTGTCTGCATTTAGGTCAGGCAAGTAAGACAAGATAGCCCCAGTGGCTCCCAGCCTTGAGCCAAGGTTGAGAGAAGAGGACCATTACTAGTCACGGTTGTCCTGTAACTGCCAGGAACTTTTATAAAATAGCTGTGATTCCCAAAGTCCCTGAGAAACTACTAGGGGATGCACCCTGGGTGGGCCTTACACTCTAAACATTCCACAGTTTTGTAACTGAGCTGTCACTGAACCACATTCTCATAATTTCTGGGCTGGTTATATTCTGCCTAAAATACAGTCATTTCTGCTGGTTCCCTGGGAGAGTTTAAACCTTCTCTGGGTTTTGTGACCACAGAATCCTGAGCCACTGTTTTTGATTCAGTTGTTAAGGAATGTGTAAGAATGCACACCTGGAAACCTCCCCTCTTCAGGCAGAGATTTATGAGGTCTCTCTGCTGTGGAGTGATCCCAGTCTATTGACTACACTATTGCCATAAATCCATAGAGAATCATCTCTCTTTGGCAATAATGCGTGAAATGAATGTTTTTCTCTTTAGAGAAGCAGTTGGAAGGATTTGTAATGACCAAGATTTTGAAGGAAAGTGGTCCTGTTTGCCCAGGTTCCCCAGCTTTGCAGAGCAGAACCCCACGAACATCCTCATGTGGCAGTTGAATCAAGGGAGATTAAGGTTGCAAGGGGGAAGCACATGCCCAAAGTAGTACTTTCTTTGAGTTTCTCATCTTTCCTAGGTTATGTCCTAGGAAAATCAAGTCCCCAAATCTGTAGCTGGGCTTCTGGGGGCTCATAGACACCAGGTTAGAATTTTCACTCTGGAAATAAAACTAGTAATTTTTCCCCTTAGGTAGCCTGTTAATTAAGGTGGCCAGATGTCACAGTTTATGCCTATTGTCCAAGTATGTCTGTTTTAAAGGTCCCATTTTGATTTCAAAAATATTCCAATTTGGCTGATAAATGTTTGGTTGCCCTACTAAGAGCAGACATTCTTCTGCTCAAGCTCACATACCCCTACTTGTCCTGTGGTACCCACCCAGCATCCGCCTCATGCAGGAACTAGACTCCTTAGTGATATGTAAAGTAAGCTTGCAGCTTACTAAGATCTAGAAAGCTCCTGGGACCAGAGACTGCCCAGAGAACAATATCACCTGCACACATCCTCCCAAGAATTGACTTCTCCTTAATTCCTTCCTTCAGATGCCATCTGAAGGGAGCGCTTCATCTGCATTTGGAGTGGCTCTGGGTGTGTATCTGGGGTGTAGGAAGTGGAGGTGAGGAGGAATTGGATGGGGAGGGTCCTCAAGAGTGTAGGATTGGGCAAGGGGGAGAAACAGACCCTGCCCGTGGATCCTGAGGATGATGAACACCACCTGCCTCTGGCATTTCCTTGGAAGACTGTATTCCTCGGACTCCAGGTTCTCCTGGCCGACAGTTGCCATGGCAACAGTGTCTTAAGAACTTCTAATTACATCTGTCTGCTTCTCCTAGAACCATACCAAGCCACACATATGGTGACTTCATTTAGCATGGAGTTTCTTGCTGGGTTTTAACCCCTTATGCATTCCACAGGCTGGAGAATAATTGCTGGGATGCTGGAAACTTGACAGCTGCTTTGCAGCCACACTGCCCCCAGAGTCCCAGGACTTTGTGTTTTTATTTATTTATTTTTTGTTTGTTTTTAAAAAAAATTTTTTTTAACATTTATTTATTTTTGAGACAGAGAGAGACAGAGCATGAACAGGGGAGGCGCAGAGAGAGAGGGAGACACAGATTCGGAAGCAGGCTCCGGGCTCTGAGCCATCAGCCCAGAGCCCGATGCAGGGCTTGAACTCACCGACCGCAAGATCGTGACCTGAGCTGAAGTCGGACGCTTAACCGACTGAGCCACCCAGGCGCCCCTCTCTGTGTTTTTAAAGTAGACTCCCACTGTTATGCTCTGCTGGGTCTCTGGGTCTCTCTGCTCCATTTTGTTCCCGTCAACCCTAACCTCCCTGCTATCTTCCCTCTTGCCCCCTCCGTCTGTCAAATGGTCTCAGCTCTTGGTTGGACATCACAGTTCTTTTTAAGATGCCCAGCACCCTGGGAACTAAAACAGTTGGGCACAGCAATAGCCTAGCCCTTGCAACTCACATTTCAGTGTATTCCAGCCTGCTGTAAGGTCAGCCTCGTAGATGAGCCAGAAGGGAGTGGTTGGAAACCTCCAGAACATGCTGGCACAAGGGGGAGGGGTAGAATAAGGCAATTTATTCTTTCTCATGTTTAGGGAGACTGACCATGTACCTTCTACCTCCCTTCTACTTCATACGACAATGTAGGAATAGGGTTCCTGAGGAGAGTGAGCATAAAACAGCTGCCTTGCCTCATTTCACAATTAGGCCTATTTTCACAATTTCTCTTGGCCTGTCATCCTTGCTTATTTTTGTCTCTACTTCTCCCTTGTGTAGGTCATCAAGGTGTGAGGCTGCTCTGTGATGACCCCCACCCTACACTCTGAAGTCCCACACAATTTTGCCTTCCCACGAGGTACCCTGCATTGCCACATTGCCTCCTCTTCCATTATTCTCCCCTAAGCACGTTGTCATTCCTTCAGCATATCTGCTGGATTATACATTAATTGTGAACAAAGGAAATGACTGAAAGCCATTTCAGTCCCCCATTGCTCTCCTGTCCACCTCACCATCACGCGCGCGTGCGCGCACACACACACACACACACACACCCCAGTGTCTTTCTGTGGGTCTAAGATAATCTCTCATTAGGGAATTCCAGGCTGAATATTTATTGCCAGGTGAAGAAGGGTGGTGTCTTTAGGCTATTTCCCCAAAAAAACCTGATCCTAAAAGGGGGCAGCCCCAGGAGAGGAATTGGCCCAGGGGGCTTTGTGACCCTGCTGTAGGGCCTTAGGGTTGTGTGTCTCAGTCACCCTTTGATACTTTCAACAAAGGTCGCTTGAGTGGCACAGGGCACTATGCCAGGACCAAGCCTTGTCCTCTAAGGGTTTAGCTGGGAAGCCAAACTCTGCATAATCAATTAAATTTTCTAAAAAGTGATCAAAATGAGTTCAGAGATGGATGGAGCAATTCATACCAGTCAAGAGGGAAAGGTCACCGAGGATGGAGTTGTGGAACTTGAGCTGAGCTTTGAAGGACAGGAAGAATTTGTGTAATTCAGACAATCAATCAGCCTTCCCAGATGGTGACATTATTTTTTTAGCTGGTCTTGTGGGACATTCTCTGCCCATTTGAAGGTTAAAGAAGCATCTGATAATCCCTCATGGTGCTGACATTTTCAAACGGTAATGAGTTTTCATTTCAAAATGTAGGACCTCAGGTGCCCTGTACCCTTCAGTTTGGCCTGCCGCTGCTACCTGCTGTACTCACAGATAACCTCCTAAAGCTTCCTGCAGCCAGAGGACTTTAGAAGTGAGGGTTACTGGAGGTGAGGAGGTCAAGGATCTTGAGCCCACATAAACAATGAAATCACCCAGGAGACAGGAAGAAGACTGAGTCACTGCCAAAGTTAATGTGGCAGTGTTAAATGCGGCCAAGTAGATTTCAGTAGCCATCTGAATCAATGCCAGGTCATGCGGACCACCTTGGGGAATAGTGGGTTAACTGTCAGTTTTAGGGGGAGCCACATGCAGATTGGGATAATGGAAAGGAGCTGCAGATGTGGGGACTGTTCTCCGGCTTGGGGAAGGAACCCACGTTCTCTGCACACTGGATTCCTTCTCTAGTATGTAGTATCGGGAACTACCCAGAGTCTACCTAAATTCAGTAGAGCCCAGGGAAAAAGGAATGGAGAGGAGAACTTGTAGCTCTTAGCCTATATCCATACCTCTTTTGCTTTCTACCAAAGCAGGAATAAATCCTACATTCCACTCAGAAGTTCAAAGAATGTGAATCCTGTTTGGTTCAGTGCTTGGGGAACCTTGGGGAGGTGGAGAGTTGGCTTGGGATGGAGCGTCGGGAATGCTTGGGGATGTGCAGGGATGTTGATCCAGATGTGGTTAGCACTGCAGGGGACACTTCCAAAACCAGTTCTCTCGGAGCTCTCCCATAGCTGCCCTGGAGCTCTCTCCCCTCTTAGTGGAGGGTATTGGGATTTAGGTGTGGGGGTGTTTTTTTTTAACTTTTAATCAACCATTTGCCTTGAACTACATGTGGAAATAATTAGAGCATGGATGCCGAGTAAATGTGAGCCCTGGCAGTCCCAGACATACTTCAGTGACAGGTTCTTGGCAGGAATGAAGAATTGTGAATCTCATGTGAATTTCCTTTAGCCATTCTCTCCCTTTTCTTCTTGCAAGGCAAACACAGATAGAATAAAAATGTCATTTAATGGCATTCAAAGGGAGAAGAGGGTTCCAAGCAGTTAACCAAGAGTGAAATCAGGCCACTCAATTGGGGTCCCATTACTACTCCTCTGATTTCCTCTGTCATGACCCAGGAGAGAATGAAAAGGCATTGCTTACAAAAATTCTTTAATTCCTCCACTCAGACCAACTTTAATTGGTCAACTTTAATTCCTCCACTCAGACCAAACAAAGACCTTGAAACACTCTCAGGAGACTATCCATAACCAGTCTCTAGTTTGGGTGTCTAGGTTAACTTCCTTGAGAGATTAAAGTTTGATACTCAGGAACATCTGAAATGGCAAATTTCTGTGATTTCTAGTTAAGAGAATCTTAACAGTTTAAGGGACATGGGCATCATCTACAATTCTTTCCTTTTATAGATGGGGAAACTGAGGCCCCTTTCTCGGGTGTCTTGCCCTAAGTCACACAGTGTTGGAAGCAGAGACACATGTGTCCAGGGCCTCTCTCCAGGTTCCTGTATCAGTTCTCGTTACATAGGACCTCACTGCCTCTGTCTGGTCTGGCCTCTGGTTCAGGTTTCCACAGAGGTTTAAAGGTTGTGTTGTGTTGTGTTTTTTGCTGTCTCATTCCAACATTTGCCAAATCATTTCTCATACAATGGCATTTCATCACCTGTTTCATCACCATCCGGCTCTCTAGATGTCCTGATTTTGCTTCCAGTTTTCTGAATGTGCTTGCTTTGCTTTCTTGGCTGCTTTGCCCTCAGAGCCCTCGTAACAGTTGTGCAGGCTGCTCACTGCATGGGGAGGTGAAGGGGGCTGAAGTCCAACCTGCACTGATTACTGAGCCCTGTAGCCTGGTCTGGGGTCGCATCTGCCCAGAGGGGAAGGCACCTTCTCTGGCTTGCAGAGAGCCCCCATGTGGGCTGCTAGCAACCTGTTCTTCCTGCTTCTTGGCCACCCTTAGCCCTCCATTTCCACCCTTTCTTCCTGAGGTCATGTGTTCTATTGGCCCTGTTTCTTACTCCTACATGGATCATGACCAGATGTGCTTCTCTAATCCTTTATTTTCAACTGTCAGTGGGATGTTTTACTGTTGCCTTAGACTTAAAGTCCATAACTGACTCATCATCACTGACCCCTTCCCCGCTCAGCCCCTGCCTGGTCTCCATCTCTGGCAGACACACTAGCAAACTTCCAGACCCTCAAAGCCAATGATCTTGGTTCCCTGGTTTCTCACCTTCCTCTCTCCTATCTGGTCTGTGGCCAGACCTCACTGTTCTTTAGGACTTTCTCCTGAATTCCCTCCTTTCTCTGTATCTATGCCACCACCATACACGAGACTTTCATCATCCCCGGCACTTGCTACCTTGTTTCCTTGTGCCCCCAAATTCTTCCTCACCCACTTCTCCCCATGTACCACTGCTGAACTGGTCCTAAGACCCTCCTGCTCAAAAACCTACAGTTTTCCTATCCAGATCCTACCACTTTCTAGGGCTCACTTGAGTCCCCCTCTCATCCATGAAGCTCCATCTCCTAGATCCAACCTCCTTTACTCAGGGCTGTGCTGATCTGCATTTCTGAGTTTCATCGCCCTGATGAGGTTAGAAATGCCTGTGAAGGTAGAGGCCATGTCCTGTCCTCCTTCAGGGTTTATTGCATGGAGCTTGCATCACCCTGGTCACAGGCTGTTATCCTTCTTGTGTTTTCACAGGCATTTATCAAATAGGCTCAGTCGGTTAAGCATCCAACTTTGGCTCAAGTTGTGATCTCACCATTCATGGGTTGGAGCCCCATGTTGTGCTCCGTGCTGACAGCTCAGAGCCTGGAGCCTGCTTCGGATTCTGTGTCTCCCTCTCTCTCTCTCTGCCCCTCCCCTGCTCATACTTCCATCTCTCAAAAATAAATAAACGTTAAACCAAAAAAAAAATAAAGTGGACAAATCTTAAAGGCAGATGGTTGGAGGATGGAAAATGAATACCATGATCAAACTTATCAGACTAATTCAGGGCAAAAAGTGGTTTGGCTTAAAAGGTCTCACCAAGGAATTCTAAAGACACTGAAGTGTTCAATTGTAGAACTAGGGGCCTTACAAAAAGACAGGATATCTTGGGAGCTCCCAGGGATCACTCAGAACTGTAGGCAGATGCTGGGGAGCCTGGTATACGCTGTCCGTCAGAGTGGAGTCCCTGGGTGTGCCTAAGTTGGAGAGACAGCATGGCGCTCCCCTGGGACACTCCAGCGCATCAGTGTGGCCCATGCTCTGAATGCATGAGACCAGAAGTGCCTTCCTGGCATGCTGGAGGCAAAGGCTCCTCACTGCCATCAGGGATGAATCCTCAGATCTGGTAGACCCATGTGAGATTTTTCTCAGTCCTGTGTGAACGGGCTTAACATATTTCTAACTCATGTTTATTAAATGCTGCTATTCTTCTACTATGACTAGACAAGGCCATTACAGCAGACTTAACTCACCCTTATGTAGAAACCATCACCTTGTTTGCCATGCTGGGGCTGGGCTGCCTCAAGAAAGGTCTATGTATAGGAGTGGGTGGCATTCCAGAGATAGTGAATATGCAGCTGGGAAAGTGACAGGGCTCCCCTAGGAAGATGGCAGTCTAGATCCTTCCCTTTGACAAGGCAAACACGTAGAGAGTGTGACAGCATCTGTAAGATAATAAAGACAGTGGTTAAGGTAAACAGCCTTGTCCCATTTGAAATTTGAAAGTAGTAATTTCCAGACACAAAATACATTATCACGTAATGAGAAGAAAATGTCAAGAACATGTTATCCCATAAGCTGTGATAGAAGCTAAACATAGGAATTAATACAAGGGAGAATTAGGTAATTTTTTTTTTAATGTTTATTTTTGAGAGACAGAGAGAGAATGGGGGAGGGGCAGAGAGGGGGGAGACAGAGGATCTGAAGCAGGCTCTGTGTTGACACCAGTGAGCCCCATGTGGGGCTCAAACTCACCAACTGTGAGACCATGACCTGAGCCGAAATCAGACAACTGACTGAGCCACCCAAGTGCCCCAGAATTAGGTAATTCTTAAATGACAGGTCCATAATAGTTTTGTTTTGTTTTGTTTTGTTTTGTTTTTATCTTAAAGCTAATACTCTTGGGGAGATGCATCCCTTATTTTGATGTCATAAAGACCAGCCACTCCTTCCCCCAGACATCCTGACATCCTGGCCACCGACATTGACACTAACTTGAGCAAATCGCCAGTAAAATTTAATGTAAAAAACATTTACTGTGGATTTTCTCAGGCAGGGCACTGTGGTGAGTGTGTCAGAAGCCAAAATGTGCAGACACTTGGAGTTCAATTGAGATAAGTTATACATGTATAAAATATTAAAGAGGGCTCCAGTAGACTAAAAGCCCCAAAGCCTTCTTGTTTATGAAGAACATAATAGGGTTGATGGAGAGTCAGATTTACCGTGAGCTAATCAAGCTTTAGTTTCAGACATTACACACAAGGCCCCTTCCCAAGGCCCTGTGCCCAATTTTACAGTCATAATCGTGTGTTCTTTTTCTCATGGGGGCTGTCTCAAATTGTTTGAGCTTACCAGGCTCCTCAGAACCTGGATCTGGCCGTGTTGCGTTAACCTTGAGGTGAGGGCCTGGTTGTGAGCACAAATACACGAGGCACACCGTTCCTGCAGATGCAGAGGCCTCTGCCATGTGCATCGGAACAGCTGCTAGAAATTGCTACTCCTTTCAGCTCTTTCCTTAGAATATGTGGGATGCAGCAACATGTTCCTTTTCAGAGAAAAAGAATTGGAGAGACTTGAACAGGGTCATGTGGTGCTCCAGCTAGATTTCAAGGTCCTGAAGAGGTTTGGCTTTCTCAAGCTCTCCAGCCTGTACTACTGGGTGCCATTCCAGAACACCGGCTAGGAGCAGCCAACGTCCCACCCCGCGCCCCACCCAGGCCTCCTCCTGCTCTCCCCAGTTCTGTGAATTCCTTTGTCCCAAGCTCCATGGTGCTCCGCGTATCTGAGGGGCCCTGGTGTTCCTGTGAAGTTTCCATGACTAATTCTGGCAAAGCAAGGAGAGCCTTTCTCACGTCAACAAAGCCGCTCTGTCACAAAATAGTGGCAAGTGGAGCCAAAATTCCACCTTGGCATAAGTAGGACTGTTTTTTTTTGTTTTTGTTTTTTTTTTTAAAGAAAGTTGGGAAGGAAGAAAAGGATTGGGGGTACACAGCTGACCCAGTTCACTTTAGTGAAATAATGATATATTAAGCTGACAGTTTTATGGTTTTGCTTACAAGCTTCCTCCCTTGCCAAAGCACAGTGTTCTTCCAGAAAATGATTTTTACTTTAGAAGACTTTTTTTCTTTAAACATTCAAAGTGTAGTTTATGTTCAGCCTTAATGCTAGTCGGCCCGGAGTCTCAGGCACACCATCACCTCTACTGGTGGTTTTGCAAATAACTTGCTTTGCTCTTTGTTTGCAAAGGATCTTTTCAAATTGCAAAACTAATTGATTTTTTTAGACCTTGGATCCATGACAATATCTTTTCTAGCTTTGATTTGTAATGAGGCAAAGTGGTTTGTGGAAAGAGGGCTGGAATTAGGGCCTGGACACCTAAGCCAGGACCCAGCTCTGCAACTGTGAGGTCTTGGACCAGTCACACGTAGCCCTGAGCCTCAGTTTCTTCTTCATCATTGGATGTTAAGTCTGGCAGTGTCTTAAGAGCTAACCCCTGCCTGCCTATCCTAAAGAGTTTTGAGAATCAAAAATGATAGTAAAAATTACAGATGAATGAAACTTGCTGTGCAAGTATCAAGTATCATTATTACCATGCAATGACTGACAGTTGCTCAGGGAGGAAGTTTTTCCCCAGTAAAAGTTAGCAATGTTCCCAGGCCATCTTTTACCAAGGGGAGTTTGCATTATGAACAAAGCATGACTGGCGACGCATAATGAAAATAGCACAGCAGCAGGTCAGGAAGATGAGGCAGAAAGTCAAAGCTAGAAACCCAATGTTTCTCCATTGGAAGCAAGTATACAGTTGACTTTTATCAACATGTCAGTGTTCACACCCTCAGAACATGCCCCCTGACCCCATTCAGTCAATCACGTTTTCATAAGTACACTCAGACCTAAAGATTCATACACTGTGACCTCACACTCCTAGAGCATATCCATATGACAGTGTGGTTGTCTATACATAGATGAAATTCTAATACAGCCTTGGGACCTCATTCTTAAAAGAACTGCATTGTGCTGTGCAGCCTCTACCTATGCTAGCCCTTGTAGCTGTCCCCTCTGCCCATACCTTATTCCCTTGACTGTTCCCTCCCTGCGAGGGAATATCGAGGCTTCTGATTCAGGCTGACCTGTCTTCCAGTCCTGACTCAGTCTCTCCCTCGTCATGTGGCCTCTGTATGTCACTTTTCTGAATCTGTTAGGAGTAAAACTATGGAAACTTGTACTGATGTTGTGAGGACAGAGATGTCTGTGAAGAGCCTCACTCAGTGGTAGGTGCTCTAATTAATATTAGCATTGGACCCTAGGTCCTTGTCACCCCCACTAGTTCACTGTGTTTCACCTGGCGGGTTCCCTTGCCTCCAGCCTCCATCCAGGCTGCCCTGCACTTTAGTTAAAATTTCTGAGTTGGAAGGGACCAGACACAAATTAATATTCCAAAGCACCACCTTCACCATGTCACCTGCTGCCCTGCTTCTTTTCTGCCTTACTCACCACACCCCTGCCCACCAGACAGCCATTGATTGCCCTGTTCCATGAGCGTGTTTACGCCGTGTGCATGTTCTTGCAAGATGTTCTCCACTCAGCAGAGGGGTAAGACCATCTACCATGCTCAGGAACTTTCTGGGAGCCCCAGGGTTGCTCCTGACCTCCCATTCCCCGAGAAAGGGCTTGGATAACTGCTTTCAATGCCACACAGAGGCCACCTCTAGGTAGAAAATTTTCATTGTTTTTTTCTGCATTATAGCACACCTGTGAATGGTAAGAACTGGGGAGGATTGGGAGCTTTGGGTAGGACACTCTTTCCCAAGTCGGCAAAAATTTGGTTTTCTGTACCGCTGCCTGTGCCTGTGGGGTGCTTGCCTCACCCCGCTGTCCCACCTCCTGCTCCACATCTCCTGGGCTGGGAGGGTAGAACTGCAAGGAGCCAAGGCTGCATCTCTGCATTGCGGCTTTGAGTTCTCCAAGACAAAGAGAGAGATTGCCACCTATTGACAGATGTGCCACCTGCAAAGAGGAATGCTTGTGTGACTGGCGCTGCCCCCTTTCTCTTTGGTCTCAAACGGGAAGGAATCTGGGTTTTTTCCATTCACTCAGTCCTTGTGCTCTCAGTAGTATCGTTTCTGGGTAACAGAGGCTGGGTGGGGACCTGACCACCAAGGTGGTATCGGGCGCTCCATGAGGAAATTGAGAATCAGTGACAACGGCAGCTTTCAGCTGTACAGCAGGCAGTTCATCTCCTTTAATGCTCACACACCCCTCACAGGGATTAGTGTTCCCATTTCACACATGAGGAAACTGAGGTTTAAAGAAAGTACGTTGCCCACGGCCATGGCAAATAAGGAGCAGAGGCGGGATGTGGGAGCTCAAATCCAGCTCTCTAGCTACTCTTAAGCACTTTCTCATATTTGCTAATTATGTAAATCACCTTCCTGTCCTAATCTCTTTAAACCTTTAATTTTCTGGATATGAAAGTAAATCAAATATAAAGGAGCTGCTTTCCCTTTGGTTGGGTAGAATCCTAGCACTATCATTTTCTAGTTATTTAACCTCAAAGGCTTAAGTTCCATCATTGGTAAAATGGGGAGAGTTATGATGTCTGACTTGTGGTATTATCATAGGGCTTACATAAGATAACATAGAATCAAAATCACTTAGAATGCCAGGTATTTATAAATGGGAACGTAATCACCTGTTGTCTAGATCCAGGTTGGAATACTGGCTCCTCTCATTTTTAGCATTAGGACCTTTGGGCAAGTTACTTGACCTTCCTGATCTTCAGTTTCCTCATCTATAAAATGAGACTAATAATATACATTTCCTTGCAATGTTGTTCGTACAGTAAGATGAAATTAAGTGTGAAACATTTTGCAAATCTAATAGATTTTACGTTTTAAATAAGAGTGTTTCTTCAAATGATTTTTGAGAACTATTGACTTGGTTTGAATTCAACCTGGAAGTCAAAGCTTTACTCTTTAATACTCACTAAAAACAACAACATAAGATAAAAGGAACTCTCTACATGCCACGGGCTACTGTGCAGGAAGCTCTCTGCTTGCTTTTCAGTTTATGATGCCCTTCCAAATATACTATTTCATCTTCACAAGGCAGGGCTGGTATTTACCCCTATTTTACAGATGAGGAAACTGAGGTTCAAAGAATTAAAGTGGCTATGGACAGACATATAGCTAAGTGGTAAAGGTCTGCTGGTGGAGCTGTATACTGGTGTGTTGTTTGAGTGTAGATGTATGTCTGAGCATGCCTTTTTAGGAATGTATTTGTTGTATCTCTTGGTTCGAGTGTTGTTTCATGAGGGGGAGAGGGCAAGGTAGTCTTATCTGAGATTTTGTTACACTGGTCAGCAGCAGCCTTTTCCTCTTCCTTTTTAGAGCTGCTTTCCCTTCCCAGGCACAGTTATGAGCGCCCTGATCAGAGAATATATGCTTGATTTTTATCTCCACACCCAGTTTAGGAAACAACAGCTATCCAGTCATCCCAGCCTTTGGGGGATTACTTCCTCTTTTTTTTTTCCCCTGCCTGCCAGCTTTATTGAATTTTCCTTAGCAACACCCCCAAAAAAGAATGGGTTTAGCAACAGCATATGAACCAATGAAATGTGAGCATGGCAAGAGTTTCTCGACCAATGGGATCCCTGCATGACAGGCAAGATGGCTCAGGAGAGAAAATAATACCCTGGAGTTTGCAAAGCAGCCTCCAGGTGGCAGCAGACTAGCTGTATTGGGTGCAGTCCTCAGCTTTCAGCATCTACTTTGTTTTTTGTTTTCTTTGACCTATTCTTAGATATGAAACATTTACGGACTACAAGAATTTTAGTATTACAGGCTTTGTGTGTGTGAGTTCTCTGCATGACATGGTAGACATGGTCTGAGGGGTGGGATCTGAGATTCCATCTCTGCCTTTACTGACCCCGCCACAGCTCTTGTCATTTTTGTTGGTTTTGTCACAGCTAGTGCTACCCCAGTGGGTGGGAGCCCGGAGGCCTTTCGTGACTGCCTGCTCAGCAGTCAGACAGAGGCTGGAAGATTCACATTCTCCTTTGTTCAACCACCACTGCTGCTGGCCTGTGTGACAAATGAGGTGGGGCTGCCTTTTAGCCACTAATTAACGTGAGGGAAGGAATGTGTCACTGACAGATTAGTGTCTACATACGCTCTCCTTTTCAGTGGCATAGACTGGGACTGTTCCCTGCCTGTAGGTTCTGCTGAGCAGGAATGACTGACCTTAAGTGGTTTGAGGATAATTCTACTGGCTTTCCAATGGTTTGGCCCTCTTGGTCTTGAAGCCAGAGGCAGACGTGGACAGGGTTTGAACAAGGCCATGCTGAATAATAGCAAAGGCATGTTTCTGATGGTTTAGTTATCCTTTTGCCTTTTGAAATGACATTACCTTTTTTTTTTTTTTTTTTTTTTTTTTTTTTTTTAAATTTTTTTTCAACGTTTATTTATTTTTGGGACAGAGAGAGACAGAGCATGAATGGGGGAGGAGCAGAGAGAGAGGGAGACACAGAATCGGAAACAGGCTCCAGGCTCTGAGCCATCAGCCCAGAGCCTGATGCGGGGCTCGAACTCACGGACCGCGAGATCGTGACCTGGCTGAAGTCGGACGCTTAACCGACTGCGCCACCCAGGCGCCCCTAAATGACATTACCTTTAATATCACTCACTACTCAGTGAGATTTTGGTCCTTCAGATATCCATATTTCTCTCCATGTTTCTATTTCTCCCTGGCTTACTCTTCTCATTCTTTAGGAATTAGTCAAGGCAGCCTATCTTCAGAAAGTCTCATTTGGGTCTTGCCCTCCTTTCCTTCTCTGGCTGCTGGTGTTCCTGTTGCTGCACTTCTCTGTTGCTTGCTAAATGTCTCTTGATTTGTGAGTTTCCTCAGAGAGTCATGGAGCTTCTTGAGGACAGAGTCTGTGCCTGTATAGCTATATACTGTAGTGTTGACGTTTAAGGACTGTTCGATGACCATTTTTAAAAGAAAGGAAACACATAAGAAAGAGTCTCTTGCTCTTTAAGAAACAATCTGAGGGACTCAGAGGTAGCTGGGCCTGAGCTGGAGCAGTGCCAGCAAGTCTGGTGCTGGCTGTTGGGGACAGTTTCTAGCCATTTCAGAACTCTTCAGTAACCATGAGCTGCAACTCCAGACCAAGACCTGAGACTGAAAGATAATCGCCACCAGTGGCTTATGCCATGAAGCCCTCATCTCAGTGACCTGATTTCCGTTATGATTTTGTGTTTTAGGAAGAACTAAGAAGCAAATCCAAGATCTGTGCCAATGTGTTTTGTGGAGCTGGCCGGGAATGTGCAGTCACAGAGAAGGGAGAGCCCACCTGCCTCTGCATTGAGGTAAGTTCTGAGGCCAGGAGCCAGAGGGCAATAGCCAAGGCCAATATAGCTACCTTGCTGGAGCTGCTAGTCAGCAGAGCAGTGCCAACCATGTCATCATCTTTATCAAAGCCTACCTTGGGGCGCCTGGGTGGCTCAGTCGGTTGAGCGTCTGACTTCAGCTCA
This sequence comes from Puma concolor, assembly GCF_028749965.1. Lineage (NCBI taxonomy): Eukaryota > Metazoa > Chordata > Mammalia > Carnivora > Felidae > Puma > Puma concolor. The sequence goes on from NC_141675.1 coordinate 93,560,333, forward strand.
GGTCACGATCTCGCGATCCGTGGGTTCGAGCCCTGCGTCGGGCTCTGGGCTGATGGCTCAGAGCCTGGAGCCTGCTTCCGATTCTGTGTCTCCCTCTCTCTCTGCCCCTCCCCCGTTCATGCTCTGTCTCTCTCTGTCTCAAAAATAAATAAAACGTTAAAAAAAAATTAAAAAAAAAAAAAAAGCCTACCTTGTCTATATGAAAGACAAGGGATTTTCATCCCAGACATTAAAAACAATCTGTAAATGCAGGGATATTTTTTCTTTTTTAAAAAAATGTTTAGTTTTATAAGATTTTTAAGTTACAAATTTAACAATTGCTTTATAGATGTCAAATAATACAGGTATTTGTATAAACATAAAATTAATAATCTTCCCCATAACCCTCAAATCCAATTAGTCTGAGATGACCAGTGTTAGTGGTTTGGTATAAGTTTCTCCACTTTTTTTTTTCTGTGCTACTATACACATACAGGGTTGCCCCCTATTTTATACAAAAATGGAGTCATAATAAATATTTTGTAATAGAATCATATTCATGTAATAATTTTCCCATAGATGGACATTTAGGTTGTTTCATGGATCATTTACACTGCAAAAAATAACATCCTTGTGAAAATATCCTTATGTACTGCTGCCTTTATTTCTAGAAGATTGATTCCCACTAGGGCTTGCCAAGTCAAAGGATATGCAAGTTTTTAGAAAAATACTAGATGAAATGAAGACTTTACAAGGTTGTGGGTTGTTTTTTTTTTTAATGAAGTTTAAACAGCAGTGTGAGCTTTCGAGGAATACTTCTTTTGTAACCAGGATTCTGACAAGTTCTCCCTCTTCAGCAAACATAAATACCCTGGATATGTGTCCTTCCTTCTCCTTTCTACCATGCCAACACAAGCCTAGGAATATATCTGTCTTTCTGCAAATAAATATACCCGCTTTAGTCCCCAGGTGAAGAATCCTGATTCATTGTCCCCGAAAGGAAGTCTCCCCAGCTCAGACACCTGAAAAACAGTTCCATTGGGAACCCTAGGTGGACCTCACTAGAGGAGTGCCTGGCCACTGTGTGGTAGCACGAGCCTGTACTTAGAGTTAGGAGACCTAGTATCTAGTCTTGCTTTGACCACATGTATTTCTGTGATTTTGAGCAAATTAGTTGCCACTGGATGCTGTGAAGGCAAGGGACCATGTTTGTCCAGCATGTAGGATACTTAGTAAGAACTCAGTAATAAATACTAGTTAAATGATGTTTGTCTTCCCGGGCTTTGGTATTCTCCTCTAAAGTTGGAGAGGTGGGGCTACCTTCCAGCTCCAGTGTTCTGTGTTTCTTCTCACTACATCTACTCTTTCTTGCTTTCGTGCCTTTATTAGGGCTGAGCTGAACTGGCTTCCTCCTTCCCCCCCCTTTCAAAAACCACACAAAAAACTAAAGACACTGAGCTTGCCTGTGACCATGGCCCTTTAAATAGCCAAAGTAAAACTGGGTTGCCAGGTGAACTTTACTCCATTTCCTTGTCCATAATGATTCTCTGTGGTACTTAACAAAGACCCAGGCATCCCCACCCCAGCCTCATAAGAGGCATTGTGAGATCGGGAGAAAAACAAAATGGCTCTGAAATACTATACAAAGCAAGAAAGCAAAGATCTTTCTAGTTAAACCCCAGAAGAACTGAAGAATTCGTGTGTGTGTGTGTGTGTGTGTGTGTGTGTGTGTGTGTTTGCCTGCCTTTCGATTTGCACATTCCCCACTCTCAGCTCTGGCTCTTTTGTGTCATAGAACGTTGGCATTTTAAGGGATCTTAGAGATCCAGAGACATTGAGTGACTTTCTCCAAAGTGACAGAGAATCCAAATTTCTGACTTCCAATAAAATGCCCTCCGTGCTAACTTGATAGGGTCAGGACGGTCTATTTCTTCACTGAATAGAAGAGATGACCCGAAGCCAGGATCAACACGGGGCCATGCAGGGCTACAAAGACCCTAGACCCTAGTAGGGAGGCTCCCCCCAGGATGCATGTGTGGATGCATGTGTGTGCTGGTGCCCCGACTGCACAGACCGCCTCCTCGGGTCTGTTTCAGCAATGCAAACCTCACAAGAGGCCTGTGTGCGGCAGCAATGGCAAGACCTACCTCAACCACTGTGAGTTACATCGAGACGCCTGCCTCACTGGATCCAAAATCCAGGTTGATTATGATGGACACTGCAAAGGTAAGAAGTGCCTCCCAACTCCAGCCAGAGGAGCCAGAGGACAGAGCAGTGTGGCCTGGTTGCCCAGATTCCTCTCCACTTGACCACAGCACCCGATGCCACAGGGACCACCCAGCTACTTGGAGAGGCAGCCTCTTGGCGCTCATGAGCCTACTGGGTTTGCACTGGATAGCCCAGGCCTCTGCCCAGGGTTTCCTGCATTAGCCTCCCAAGGGGGGTTCCAGTACTTTCTGCAGTAGATAGGGGGCCATGTCAATAGTCAATAATAATAAGGAAGTGTTTACATGAATTCTATACCTTTTTAAAAAGTAGGTGAATTTCACTTTTTAAATTTGGGCACCTCTCAGCCCTGCTATATATATTTTCTCTATTTTGCACTCAAACCACTGCCATTCAGATAAGATTGGAGGGGGTCTCAACCTCCTTGCTAATTAGATACCAGTTCCTTACCAAATAGCAGCCCTACTCAGCCCCTCTCAGCCTTGAACTGCCCTGGAGAAACAAGCTGTTTCCTATGTGTGGGTTTCCACTCCATTTCCCTCTCTATAATAATTCCATATGAATTCTCAAAGTCCCAGCAACGCAACCCTACCCCACAAACCTAATAGGAGGAGGTATGAGACTACAGGGCAACTCAGTGGCCTAAAAATGTGAAACAAAGCAGGGAAGAAAAGATCCCCATTCATAGGCCCTGGAAGAAGGAAAGGAGACAGGAACCCAGGACCAAATGATGAAAATGTTGCAAGTGGCCCCTGTAGTGTGGGATGATTTTAAACCTAGCAAAACACAGACATGTTCTTTTGTCTTCATTCTGCATTATGCATTTTCTCCTTTTGTCTTGCAGAGAAGAAATCTGTAAGTCCATCTGCCAGCCCAGGTGAGTGTCTATTTTTCCTACAGTGTGCATTTTAGGGAGGAAATTCTTTTCATGAAGGAATTTTGTGTTTCACATTCCCTGCTGAAGCCCATAAGATCTGTGTGTTAGAACTTGTGAGCCAGAACTGGTCATTCCTCAACACAGCTCAGAAAAGCTGCAAAACTGCATTTTTTTGTGCTTGACATTTGAAGCAGCTGGTTAGGTTGGAATGTTGGCTGTGTTGTCCATTTTTGCTAAGTAGTGATTGCATTAAAAGGACAGGAAAGCCACTGAGTCTTTCTTTCAATGATCTGTAAGACATGCTGATGTCACAGGACTAACAGAATCAGAAGGCACAACTTGTTTGAAAGGGGATCATTGGAAATGCAAGTGGGACTTTTTCTATGATTTTCTATGAATAAAAATTAAAATTTCACTGTTACAGTTACAGAAGATTTAGCATATACTTTTCTTCAGATCTTTGCAATAATCTTGTGAGGTAGACCTTATTGTAATGACCTCATAGGTGAGGAAATTGATGCTCAGAGAGGTTAAGTGAATTTCCTGAATTACACAGCTTAGAAGTGGCAGAGTGGGGAAAATTGCCCAGATTTACATTCCTCTGGCTCAGGGCCCTTTTCACATCCCAACATGTGTTGTCTTCCAGAAATTTCCTTTTGTCAAGGCTTTCGTTTCTCTTTTACCTCATCTACCCAACTCTCAGTCCCACCTGTTATTGCCATGTGTCTTAGAACAGCTGTCCAGAGCAGGGTTTTAGCATGGCCCTTTCTTGACCTTGTGTTCTGTGGTTTAGAACAAAGGATAATGCAGACAGTGTAAAATTTTAAGTGGGAGAAAGATTTGATAGACCCAGTTGGTAAAAGGAAAAAGCTATAGAGAGAGAATTTAAAATCTTGTGGCATAAAAAATTGTCATGTGCTCCTTCATTCACTTATTATTTCAGCTCATCTTTGAGCCAAGAGAGCTATTTATTGATTGATTGATTTTTTCCCCCTCAGCTTCCTTAGTTAATGAAAATAGTCCTTTATTTTTCCGCTCTGCGTTTTTCTCACCTAAGCAACGTAGTTTCTCTGTTTCAATATTCTCAATTCGTATAAATTTTTTAGAAACATAAGCTTGAATCCTTGCTTAGATACTTTCTAATTGTGTACCCTGGGTTGACTCCTGTAAAATGTGTGTGATAATCTCGTGTCCCTGGAGTACTGTAAAAATTCAATGAGATGCCACATGCAGAGCCCCAGGCACTGAACCTCCCATGCAGTGGATGCTGGGTGACATTGGGGTCTCACTGCTCAGCTGACCTCACTCCCTTTTCCTGCAGTTGTTTGCTATCAGTCCAACCGGGATGAGCTCCGGCGTCGCATCATCCAGTGGCTGGAAGCAGAGATCATTCCAGATGGCTGGTTCTCTAAAGGCAGCAACTACAGTGAAATCCTAGACAAGTACTTTAAGGTAATCCAGAATTGGGGTCAAAGACTCTTCAGCTCCAGGGGCACCTGGGTGGCTCAGTCGGTTAAGCATCTGACTCTTGATTTCAGCTCAGGTCATGACCTTGTGGTTTTATGAGTTTGAGCCTCATATTGGCTCTGCTCTGACAGAGTAGAGCCTGCTTGAGATTCTCCCTCTCTCTCTGCCCCTCCCCTGCTCGCAATCTCTGTCTCAAAAATAAATAATAAAATAAATAAATAAATAAATAAATAAATAAATAAAATAAAATAAAATAAAATAAAATAAAATAAAATAAAATAAAATAAAAAGACTCTTCAGCCCCAAAGAGATACTTCCTCTCCCATCACCAGATCACATCTCCCCATTGTTCCATGAAGCTGTGACAGTTGCTTTCTGGCCTGCTTGATCAGTGGGATTCTAGCAGTAGAGCCCTTGGGATCTAATGTACATGTATGTGGCCAGGTTCTATCCCCCTACCCTGTATGTATCCCCCTACCCTTTACCTTATAGAGCTGGCTGTTGATACAGTATACCTTTTGATCTCAACCTATACCTAAGCCACTTCAGCCTCTTTCCCACCTGGTCTGACATTTCTCTAAATCATTAACTTGACTGTCCCTGGCCTGTAGAGTGCTTCATCATCTAGGAAGAGTCAATGGACTGGCATTTCATGGTTCCAGGATTCTTCATTAACCTAGATATTGCTTGTCCCATTATTTAGTTTAAGAGACAGGTTGTTCCAATTGGAGATAGGAGAGATTCTGCTTTGAAAAAGATTGGAAATAGTATTTAGCAATGAGTGGAGCTCCCATGGCATGGATATTTCTCAGAGAGCTTGAGACAGTTGTTGGAAGAATCAGTGAAGGGTGCTCTTGCAGCTGATTGACAAGAACACAGATACACACATACATACATCACACCCAGAGATAAAAATACCACAAGCAGAAGCATGCGCACACACACACACACACACACACACACACACACATCCCACATACAGAGATGCACACCCCAGACAGAGACACAGCTACTCACAGACACACATTCAGATACCCACATTCCCACATAAGCAAAAAGCTCCCTTTACTTACAGACACACATCTCTGGGTGGATGCCCTCAGATGCTCATCTGCAGATGTACATGTTCCCAGGTGCCTCCAGGGCCTGCCATCTCAAGCCCTAACCTGCCTGCATTCAGGAGCAACCCCAGGCACATGAAGGATTTCTTGGCAGCTCTGTGTCAACACCAGCCTAGTCTGTGGATTCCTCTTTCTCACTAACATTAATGGACCCTACAGATAGAGAAATACTGAATGTTTGGTCATTTCAGACTTTGCTTGTGTTCCTGTCTTTAGAGAGCTCTCTCTCCTATGGCAGAAGGTATGTCTCTCTGGGTTCCAAGTGTTTGAAGAAACAAGCTCCCTTGGCTCTTGTTCATGTGGACAAGAAAGCACAGCCCTTCTCAGTCTATCCTCTATGTCAACCCCCCAACATTACAGGGCCCTTGGGGAAGGGTGGTTCCTCATCTACACAGAAAAGCGTTATAGTACTGAGCCAGGAGAGTCACACAGGAGCAGAAAGAAACTTGAAGAAATTGATTTTTCAGAAGCTGAGCGAGCAGCACCTGCCAGGTCATTGTATACAGTGACTCTGCCATGGCCATTAAGGCCCAGGAGGCCACTGGTTCCAAAGGGCCCCTTGGGACCTTGTAATCATTCTTAGTGGCCTCTTGGTGGCACCCTGCCTTAGGCATCAGTGACACCTGCTATTAGTTTGATTCTCAAGTGCTTGGGCCCCACACCCCCCTTGACGCCTGTCCACCTGTCCTGGCAGTAACTTCTCTAACAGGCCCCTATGTGAGACCCCTTGAGAAAGTGGCTTTCCTCTAGGGCATTCTCACTCCCAACCAATAAAGCTTCATCATGACTGACACAACGCTCGCTTCTCCCAGACACTCTGGGAGTGTCTTCTAAGAAAACAGGGATTTTACTATCTATTTTTTGATGATTATCGGAGTCCTGTGTGGTGCAGTCTTCAAAGAGAGACTCCTTCCCTCTAGGCAAACAGCTGTCTCTTGGTGAGAGATCTGATATCTCACAGAAACTGTTTCTGAACCAGTGAACTGCCCTCTAACCCAGGTGGCATTCCTTACATCAAAATTAGTTGAAAAGAAAATCTAATCAGAATTTGGGTAAGATGAAAACCAGACTCTTACTTCACCTAGTAATTCATTAATGATTTCTTAAGTGAAAGTGTAGCACAATGAAGAGGGCAGGCAGGTGGAGAGAGCCTTTCATGGCCATGTCATACACACACCCCCTCTCGGTGGTGGACTCCTGGTGGCCAGAGTCAGAATTGGAGCCAGACTTCTTATCTCCTTGACTCTGGTATCATGTTCCCCATGTCACCACAGATGTTGTGTGTGAGTGAGTGTCTGGCCTAGCTCATCCTCTGAACAGTCTCCAAACTTGCAGTAAGCCCCAAGCATGGGTTTCATATCACACATCTTCCCGCCTTTCTACAACCCTACAGTTACATAGAAGAAAAGGGTGCTACATCACATACAGAGCTGGGAATTGTAGGCATACAGAGGTACTATGCCTTTTGTAAGTGGTTAGCTGAATAGAGGCTGAGTGAATTAGGTTGGTTCATGGTCCAAGATCAAAACCCCCTAAGTATGCCCCCCCCCTCCCCAGGCAGTCCAGGCTGTTTCTGGGGTGGGTACCAGACCTCTTTTCCTATGGATTCCACATACAGCGCTGGCCTGGGGAGGCCTGGCTGGGCCCTTGTGAGATGAGCGTGCACACAGGCTGGCCCTCCCCTCGGCTTCAGGCCTGGATCGTGGCCTGAGTGAACTGTGTGCACTCAGCACTGCCTTTTGGGAGCTGGCTGGGCTATAGCCACCAGGTTCCTGGTGCCCCCAGGCACTGCCTGGAACTGGGTCTGCAGCCATGGCTGCATGGCTCCTCCTCAGACTCTCACTCTCAACAAGCTGTGATGGTGTTGGGGTATGTGAGGGCTGCTCCTGTCTGTCCAGCACTTGCAACGTTTGTATTCAAGAAAGTCCTGTACTGCTAAGAATGACTTCTGCCCAAACTTATTTCATTTCTCTCCATTAATTAATCAAGACTTCACAAGGTGAAGGGCAGTTTCCTCAGGGGGAACATCTGAGACCTGTTCCTAAAAAATTTGTCAAGAATGATAAAAAGGTACTAAGCAAGGGCTGACATAGTTGTTTTGTACATGCCTGTCATTATGTATATCATGGAAAGATTTACAACCTTATAGCAGAGTACATGTGACACATGACAGGCATGGAAGGAGAGTCCCTTCTACCGGGAAGCCTGGACAGACTTTTCTTCAGAATCCCTTATATCATCTGGTGAGCCACCTTCAACGTAACATGGGAATGCTGATAATTTCCCAGGGCAGCAGTCTGAGGCAGCCTATGGAAAGAATTTTTTCTAAAAACATTTTTCCTCCATTGGAACTATCTAGGAGGGCAGCAACATCCAACTTAGAATTTGATGGAAACTTGAAATCGACACCCTCTTCCAGCAGCTAGGGCCTGGGCATTTTGAATAGTCCCAAATGGCTATGGTCTAGGTTTAGCACCTTGCCAAGAGGGGATAATGCCTGAGCTCACTATACCCTCACCTTGTGCTCGTGGGATGTCAGGTAGGTCATGAGGACAGCCTGTGCTTGGTAAGCCGAGGACCCCTACACATGTCTGCGGTGGGGCCCAGAGCAGAGAGGTGGAGGGCTTTGTACCACCTCTGCCTGCAGGTTATCAATTCGGGGCCTTTGCTTGCGACTTCTCACTGCTGTGCTTGGTTAGGGGCACCAGTGTGAATGTGAAGCATGACAGCAAGCCAGGGAAATAAGCAGCAAGAAGTGGTCATGTGACTCCCAGAGTGAGCTCTGAGGGGTGCCTGCATTGTTGTCCCCAAGTAGCTTGTTAGAAATATATATCCAGGGGCACCTGGGTGGCTCAGTCAGTTAAGCATCCGATTCTTGATTTCGTCTCAGGTCATGATCTCATGGTTCATGAGATCAAGCCCCAAGTTGGGCTCTGTGTTGACAGCATAGAGCCTGCTTGGGATTCTCTCCCTGCCTCTCTGCCCCTTCCCTGCTCATGTGTGCATGTGCGCACACTCTCTCCCTGTCTCTCAAAATAAATAAATAAGCTTAAAAAAAAGAAAAAAGAAATAGACATCCTGGGCTCTGCCACAGAATCTGATTCATAATGTTCATCAAGGTTTGAGAACAGGGTATGGTGGCTGGCTTGAACCCAGATGTTAAAGAGGAGAATGTCTGCAAGACGGTGTCAGGGATGAGGCTGCAGGGGGTTCTCCAGCACCGCAGGTGCGTGGGTAACACAGGTCTGTGTTCCCACTGCCCTTCTGAGCAGGGTGTGGGTTTGAAAGGCCCCCAGTGGCCTCTGCCCACACACTTTCAGTCTCTCATCTTGGGGTGCTGGTACCTTCTCTGGGGGCCCCAAGTCTTCAAGCCTTTGTTGCAGTAGGTGTGAGGCCAAGGCAGGGTTGGAATGGGTCAAGAGCCAAAGATGGGTCAAGCTGAGAGGGAGACAGATCTACAAAATGTTCCTGAAAGTGCTCTTTATCCCCTTTCCAGAACGTTGATAATGGTGACTCTCGCTTGGACTCCAGTGAGTTACTGAAATTTGTGGAGCAGAATGAAACTGCCATCAACATCACTACCTATGCCGACCAGGAGAACAACAAGCTGCTTAGGTGAGTGCAGTTGAGGGGTCAGGGAGGGGCCCATGAGGGGAAGGCTGGATAGGATAGGGGAGTTGAACTCCTTCCTACCTGCAGAGGGGCCACCAGTGCCAGTGAGAAGTAAAAAGCAAAACAGGAATTCTGTCCTGGTCTATTTTGTGAACGTTATGAACTAATATATTGAGCACCACTGGTATCTGATCAAATAGTTGTTGTTTTGCCAGAACTTACAAGGAATAGAAGAATGTAATTTTAAAGTAAATTATCAAGGTCACATCAGAGCAAATGTGTTTCTGAGTGTCATGATAATGTTTTAATGGTTAATTTTTGGAAGGAATTATATCACCGTATTATTCAACTATAAGTCTAAAATAGCTTTAGTTCTGACTTTTAAGATAGTTGGTGCTATTTCATATAGAGAACCCTAACTGTCACAAATGTAAGCATGTCCCTGTCCTTTTCTGATATTATTCCAGAGCAAATATTAATAAAAATTAACCCCTAAGAAACTTCTGCTGTGGCTCCAGTACATCAGCAAGAATTAAAAATAGGAATAGCACCTCTTTTGTTCAGAAGAAATATAAAGCATGAAGCCCAGATTCTAGAATGATTCTCCCTTAGTAATATGCCATGGCCTTAGAATATAGTATCTGAAAATCCTTCATATTTTGATAACTTGAAATTAGATAATATTTTATTTTAAAGATCAATGTTTGACCTTCATAACATTCCAGTTAAGGAGGGCTCCCTGTCCTCATTTTACAGATGAGAAAACAGGCTCAGAAAAGTTGAAGAACTAGCTCAAGGCCATTTGGGTAGTCAGTGATTGAACCAAGGCTCACATCCAAGCCAAGGGGAGAGTGAGGGAACTAGGATTCCATTAAACTTTTCTAAACATTTCTCTTTCTAGATAGTGATAGTGATAATGCCTGCTTGAACTCCATAGTCTTTCAGATCCCATATTCCATTCCTATCATCTATTTGTCTCCCCTCTGTTTTGATTTTCCTACTTTGGTTGACTTGACCAGTACCATGGGGAAAGGGAATTGCTCACAGAAGGTGCACAGGTAGTGAAAACATATGCCAATCAAAGTGAACACAACCATTCAGGAAACTTTAGTCTTCTTGGAAGAACATTTGAACAATGTAAATGATCTGACATCAAGTATAACCAAGTAAAGTCTGGATGCTCACAGGAGTCAGGTTGGATGATAGTTGTGGGAAGGCGTGTAGAAAGTTCCTCAGTTAGCAGTTGTCTCCTTGGCCTCCTCTGGAGGCCCCACATGTATGTGATCCCAATGCTTAGGTCCTTTCTGCGGGAGTGAAATCAGGGTCTTACTGACACATTTCTCCTGTTTTTTGTTTCAGAGGACTCTGTGTTGATGCTCTCATTGAACTGTCTGACGAAAATGCTGACTGGAAACTCAGCTTCCAAGAGTTCCTCAAGTGCCTCAACCCGACCTTCAATCCTCCAGAGAGGAGTATGCTTAACCTAAGAAATATGTGGAGTTGAAGGGAATGAGGGCATTTGGCAGGGGACGGGGGGAGGGGCAAGATAGAATTGATGGAACTTTCCAGAGCTTGCTAAGAAAATTCCCTTTCACAATTCCAGACTGGGCCCCAGCCCATCAACTCTGTGCTGAGGTTAGGATCCAACAATCTTTGGATCAGTGGCATCATTTACTCAGATATGGTGCCTCTGAAGGTTAAGCAGAAGCAGGTCTTGTCTGGGAAAAGGGTAAGGTGCACAGACGATGGCCAAGATGTCTTGTTCCACTCTCACCCTAAACTATTGCCCCTTATTTTTGGTCCCAACAGAGTGTGCCCTGGAGGATGAGACATATGCAGATGGAGCAGAGACCGAGGTGGACTGTAACCGTTGTGTCTGTGCCTGTGGAAACTGGGTCTGCACAGCCATGACCTGTGATGGTGAGCTGTGCCCCAGGCAGAAAGAAGGGACGGCAGGGAGAGGGATTCCTTTGTGAACTCACCATGAGAGAAGTCAGGGTGGGGATGATGGAGAAGAGGGCAGTGGCCAGGAGCAAGGAAACTGGGGAGCAAGTGACAGACTCCAACCTGTAACGTTGGAGCACCCAGTGGGCAGCACTGGGCAACGCACTTAGGCCAGATGCATTACGTTTGCAAATCACTCCAGAGGCTTGGCATAAGAGAGGTTTAAGATGCAGGGCAAGATCAAATGTTGATGTGAGATTGGAATCATCATAATAATAATGAAAGCAAATACTTAGTGAGAACTATGTGCCAGGCACTCCACTAAGCACTCTACATATTAACCCACTTGATCCTTATGACAGCTTGGGAAATCTTATATGTAAAAGACTTAGGTGGTTTGAAAACAAAATGACTCCTGCTTGCCACCTATATCCAGCAGAGAAAGGAAAAATGTTCATAGACCCTCTTTGAATTAACAGAATTGGATAACGCCTAAAAAAAGAAAGCTGAGACATGGTTAGGGTGGATTAGAGACATAGAGGTGTCAGAGAGTTTGGGGGACCAGTGCAGAAACCAAATGGCCCCAAGTCTGGGGGCCATCTGAGCCAAAGATCAAAAGAAACTCTTGAATCAAAGCCAGGTTATAGGGAAAAAACAGGCATAATTCGGAGTAGAGGAAAGACAGAAAAGGGTGAGATCAGGTCTAGAATAGAGAGTTACATTGGGTTTGAGAAGAAAAGTCAGTAGGAACCAAGCCCCAATCTGGAACCACCAGATGGGATGAACTTAAAATTATACCTTAAAGAAACTGAGACAAGAAAGAATGGGATGATCTTAGGATCATGTTCAGGAAGGTCAGGTAAGATGGAAACTGGGAGACAGAGGTCAAGGACCCAGAAGATGTTTTTCTAGATAAGAAGCTTACAAATGGAACTCAATTGTACCAGGGGATCCCTAGTCTTTTACTGCCCAGGACCAAGTCTCTTCTCAAAGTGGGAAGGCAGGAAGCCAACACAATTCCAGAGACAAATGGAAGAGTAGGAAGAGGCTGTTTAGAGACAGAAATCCTAGAAATTTCTGGAAGTCAAAACTAAAGGTATCCAGACCAGGCACACAGCAGCTACTGAAGCCAAGAGAGAACATTTCAAAATACTACCCCAGCCTGCCTCCATCAGGAAGCATCTTACATTCATCTTCCCCAAACCCCCTGCAGTAGCTCCCCACATCTAACTGCTCCTGGCCTGGCTTTGTAAAGGTAGGCATCCATTTCTAAGACAGGCAATTGTTAAACATCTGCCTTATGGAATAAGCCTGATCACCTGGATAATAAGCCCCATCACATGCATCAGACAAAACCCAAATGATCACCTCCATGGGACAATGCCCACTTCCACAGCCACACTGGACAGCTTGTCCTCCCTCTCTGGATGGCCAGGTTTAGAGCCCTGTGGGTATAAAGAGCACCACAGATGGTGGTGCCCCAAGGTGAGCATGTCTTGGTGTGTGGGCCACGGAGCTGAGAGGACATTGTAGAGGCAGCACTCCAGAGTCAGTACCTGAATGTTAGTCTGGTCTTAGATCAGAAATCTCAATGGGGCAAAGAAAACGTGACATCAAGATACAAAGCCAGGTAGAGCCACAGCTGAGGGAAACTGCTGTGATTAATGCCAAACTCAAGAAGGCATGGCGGAGCAGTGTTTCCTGACGGCAAACACTATACTTGGTAAATGTACAGAGTCTATCCCAAACCTACTGAATCAAACCCACAAAAGAGCAGCTTGGGAACCTCCACTTTTAAGATATATTCTATGGTTTTTTTTTTTAATCACCACGTAAGTTTGGGAAACACTGCTAGATATAGTGGCTATCAACCCTGCCTGCACATTGCAATCACCTAGAAACTTTACAAAATCCTGGTGCCCAACAACAATTAAATCAGAGTCTAAAAGTGGAATTTAAACACGTGTATTTTGAAAAGTTCTCCATGTGAATGGTTGAGAATCCCTAGCCCAGAGGAACGTCCTGAGTCAAGACCCAGATATTCCCCATAGATTTTACGGCAGGGCCAGTGCCTGGCATGGATATACGTGCTGGAGCAGTCGGAGACACTAGGAACAGAGGCTGGGGTGGGGGGGTGGAAGAGATTGCTTGGTTCACAGTGTTACTTTGGAGGTGTCAGTTGAACTGGGACACTTCATATTCAGAGATATGCAGGCAGTTCCCCTCTCCTTCCATAGATTAAATGGGAGATGAAATTGAGAGCCTAAAAGGTAGATATTGGTAGGATCCCTAACTAGCTTCTATCAGTGAGCACTGCCCTGAGCTTTGGTTCTTCTTCCAGGAAAGAATCAGAAGGGGGCCCAGGCCCAGACAGAGGAGGAGATGACCAGATATGTCCAGGAGCTCCAGAAGCACCAGGTGAGTTGCAGACTCCATGCTGGCTCAGGTATTGCTGCTGCCACTAAGCCCTTCTGCCATTCAGATATCGCCTAATGCTCCAGATGTCCAAGGAGCCACTCTGTTCCATACAATAGGTCCTGAATGATAAACCTATGCTATCAAACCATGATACAGACAGTTCCCTAATGGAGTCCTGTGTGGCCCAGCAGGTCCCAACAGATGTAGGTTACAACTTGGTAAATTGCTTTAGAAGCAAGAATTAGCCAGGTGGTGATTTGCAAATATGTTGGAAGTGGTTTGCAAATGAGCATGGTCTATGGAAGTGTTACTGCTTCCTGTCACGACCAGTGCCCGGACCTGAAGACTGTGAGCTCCTTGAGGGCAACAAGCAGGAAATAAGTGAATGTGGACCACAATAAAAGATATTTCAGTTAAATGCCAAGCTGGTTAGAAAACAGCCTGGGATTTTCAAAACCGAGAGAACTTAGAGTTTCCTGGAGACTTGAGAAGATAATAAATAAGAATTCTGTTCAGGTTCTGTGTCTTCAAATTGAAGATCTTCTTGGGGAAAAGGCTCTTGGCAGAATAGCGATTCACTGACATAGATGGTAAAGGCCTGGAGAGAAAACATGGATGTGCTTGACTCTTGGGCCTGTCTTGCCCCTGATTTACCATGTAGTTAACAAAGGACATTGTGCCTCAGATCACCTGTCTGTATACTGGGTCTGTTATACAAGCCTTCTCTCTGACTTAAGTTTTGAGAGAATCTAACAGTCACAAGAGCTGCTAAACTATTGAGATGAAATATTTGATTTCAAAATAATTATTAATATTAATAATGCTCAAAAATAAAATTGCTCATATTTATTGATGGTTTTTATATGCATTTTGTCATTATTGTCACTCATAATATAGAAACCTCATGTCAGTTTTGTTTTGTTTTTTAATTTATTTATTTTGAGAGAGAGACAGAGAGCGTGAGTAGAGGAGGGGCAGAGACACAGAATCCAGAGCAGGCTCCAGGCTCTGAGCTGTCAGCACAGAGCCCAATGTGGGGCTCGAACCCACAAGCCACGAGATCATGACCTGAGTCGAAGTCGGATGCTTAACTGACTGAGCCACCCAGGCACCCCCCTCATGTCAGTTTTTTAAGCGGAAGCTCCCAGCCTTTTGTTTTTCCACATTTCATCAGTCTTGAATCTCCAGATGAGTGCAACCACATAAAAGAAGAAAAAAAAAAAACTTAATAGGAATTCCTTTCCTCTGGGGTGGGGAAATGATCAGAGTAGGCAGTGAGGAGTGGATTATAATAGCTAACATTTTTACATGTCTGTTTTATGTGAGTTCCCTCAGAAAGAAGACGCTAAGGCAAGGACTTGAGTACAAATAGTTTATTTGGGAAGCAATCCTAGGAGACACTAGACAGGGAGCTGGGAAGCCAGCCCAGGAAGGGAAGGAAGCAATAAAGAGCGTCTACCAAGGCATGTTACCACTGTGGGCGTGTGGAGCTTAGTCCTATTGTGGATCTCTGGGAACAGAGTTCCCATTCCTGAGGGGGAAGGGAGAAGGCACGTTCCTACACAAACTCTCATCAGCCATTGGCAAGGGCTGCCACCAGCGACATGAATTCCCTGGCATTTCTGGCCTGCCAACATGTGTGGGCAAAGCAGGCTCCAGCAGCCAGAGAAAGCCTCAGGCAGAGAGGTGCAGGTGCTGGCAGTAAGAAGCCGTACCCGTGTACTGAACTGCTAAAGGCAAGGGGCTATGGATGGAGAACCAACCGTGTCTGCTAGATGCCAGGCACTGTTGTTTTTTATTTCCTAATTAGTTTTTTTATTGAGATCTAATTTATATACCATAAAATTCACCCTTTTAAATATACAATCCAGTGGTTTTTATATATTCACAAGATCATCAACCATCACTACTACCTAATTCCAGAACATTTTCATTATCCCACAAAGACACCCTAGGCCCATTAGAAGTCATTCCCCATTCTGTCTTCTCCCAGCCCCTGGCGGCCACTCATCTACTTTCTAACTCTATTTCGATTTGCCTATTCTGGACATACACAAATGGAATCATACAGTATTTGCCATTTTCTGTTTGACTGCTTTCATCTAGCATTATGTTTTCAAGGTCTATCCTTGTTATAGCATAGGTTGGCACTTCATTCCTTTTTATGGCTACATAACATTCCATTGTATGGATATACCACATTTTGTGTATCCAGTCGTCAGCTGGTATTTAGGTTGTTTCCCCTGTTTTGCTATGATGAATGATGCTGCTAGGAATATTCTTGTTCCAGTTTTTGTGTGGACTTATGTTTTCAGGTCTCTTGGGTATATACCTAAGAGTGCACTTGCTGGATGCTATGGTAACTCTGTGATTAATCTTTTGAGGGCTGCCAGACTGTTTTCCGAAGTGGCTGTACCATTTCACATCCTTGCCAGCAGTGTTGCTCTTTTTTCACAAACTCACCACATTTGTCATTGTCCATTATGTTTTATTTTAGCCATTGTACTGGGTGTGAAGTAGCATCTTATTGTAGTTTTGACTTGTATTTCCCTAATGACTAATGACATTGAACATTTTCTCATGTGCCTACTGGCCGTAAGTAAGAAAGGCTTCTTTGGAGAAATGTGACACTGTTGTAAGAGGTGGCACTTTATTACCCTCATTTTGTAGTTGAGGACATTGAGGCACAGAAGTTTCTATAACATGGCTAAAGTCCCCCAGAAAATAGCATGTCCACGATTCAAGTTCAGACAGTCTGCCTCCAGAACCTTTCTTCTTAACACCTCTCTGGACTGGGATCCAGAATATCTTGTAGCACTTGCATCTAGTATCCTTTTCTTCATTTTTAAAATGAGGATAATCATGTTTGACCTGTTGTGTCACAGGCGTTCAAGTGGGGTCAGCTACTAATTCAGTGACAGCCCCTATGTGACCATGTCAAAAATAAGACCTGATCTTTGCCCTCAGGTTCTTCTCATCCACGGAGGAGACAGACAAGTAAACAGAATGAAAATTTAGCACAAGCATGTATCTGTCAATGCTATATAAAGTCTTGAGGACTAGATAGATACCAATGATTCTTTTTTTTTTTTTTTTTTAATTCACAATGCTTATTTTCTCCTGCATCTCAAAGGAAACAGCTGAAAAGACCAAAAAAGTGAGCACCAAAGAGATCTAAAGAGGAGGCATCTGGGAAGGGCGTCCAGAGCCTGGCACCTTCTTTCACTTCAGCGCTGAGTTCAGTATATCCAAGTGTCTGCTACAATTGCCGAATCACCAGTATTTGCTTGTATAGCAATGAGTTTTATTTTGTCTATTTGTTTTGCAAAAGGAAATGGGGGTGGCTGGCGAGGAGGGGAAGGGCCATAGCCTTCATTTCTAGGAGTGCTTTGAGAGAAACTATAAATGGTGCTCAGGGGCTGGAGACAAGTAAGGAAACTGCATCAGGGTTGGGAGAGGAGCAGATCTGAACCACGGTTGGCCACGGCTATAAACGTCCTGCAGGGAGTGCGAATGATGCCAGAGAGAACTTTGCAGGCTGCCCCAGAGGAGGGGTCTGGCAGAAGCCCAGTGGAGAGGAACACATTCTGCGTCCAGCCCTTCCTGTCGCCATCCGCATAATAGACGTCCAGCATCTGTGCTTCTCATGGTCCCAACCACTGCCTCTAGATACACAGCCACCCTTCTCGTTACCCAGTGGTCCCTTAGGCTTGGAGTTTCTGGGAGGGTGCACACAAATGATGCAGATACTTGTATAACTTTGAGCCCCTTAGAGACCTAACCAAATTTTTCAGATACTTTTTACCAAAGGTGCTATTTTTCTGTAAAACTTTTTTTGGCAAGTTGACTTCATTCTTCAATTATTATCATTATATTATTGTTGTGTTTTAATATTTTATTTTCTTGACTAGAAACTGAGCTTTTGTAATTATTTTTCAGTAGTCCTGCCATTTCAAAGGAGGGAGAGTTTGGGGTTCTTTTCTGGTGCAGGGACCGCTATAACCAAGACTCCTCCCGCCCTGCCACATACTAGATGCAGCCCAGAGTTGTGTCCCCCTGGCTTCCAGTGGATCAGCAGTCTGCCAGCAGGTGCCTCAAACAGAAGCCAGGGAATACAAAGCATCTCCATACAAAGCTTTTTTAAGATCTAAAAAGCTAATTTGTTTCCATTTATTATGATAAGTTCATGCAAATCAGTATTCCAAAGAATGGAGACAAGTGCAGCCAAGCAAGGCTTAGATATCTGTGCTTAGATGTCAATATGTTTGTTGGTTCACCACTAGGAGAGTGATTTGGCCCTATCTCTTCCTATTTCTGGGCCTCAGTCTCCTCAGTGAGCAAGTAGGAATGCATTAATCTCAATTTGATAAATTACAAATTCTCTGGTTCTGATCATTGGTCCAGAAGGATATAGGTTCCTATGGCTTTCCTTCTCCTTGGGATAAATGAAACCTTACTGTTGCAACAAAAGAGTCAGGTGGCCAAAATCCAGATGACCAAACCTGACCTCAGTCTGCACAGCTGCACCGGTTGTGCAGTGATGTAGTACCCTCTCGGGTAATGTCTGCCCAGGAAGAGAATGGGAAGGAGAACTACTCCACTTTGTTGAAACTTTTGCATTCCATCTTTAACCTTCTTGGAAACAGAAATAGCTTTCGCTTTCAAGATGAGGACAAAAGGTGGTTTCACCTTTTAAGAGGGAGGAGGGAATGGGAATTGAGTCTTAAAACTGTGATTGGGGAGAAGACCATTGTTCCTGTGTTTTGGACTCTGTGATGATTAACCCCACTATTTACCATGTATAAGATGCATTTGGAATAACGAAGATTAAAAACTTGACAAAAGCGCTCATCTTCAGAAAGCAGATGGGAAATTATATAGATTGCACTGCATGGGCAGTACTGAGAACGTTGTGCTGAATGTGGAATTGCCTCTAAACAAGTTTCCTTGTTCTCCTTTGAAAGGAGAGCATTCTGTTTTGTTTAGAATTCTGACCTTTTAGATACATCCCATTTGAAAGCTCTCTTCGAGCCCTACTTGTGCACTCTGAAATGCACCTCCCTGTCCAGTTGTCTTGGAGAGCTCCCACAGCACACTTTGATCAAGTTTTGCCAGCTCTTGGACACAGACAGAGGGCAGGCGTGCCAGTTTGTTTAAAGCTAGAATCCAGAGTGTCTCCTCACCAGTTACATTTAGGACAGTGGCTGCCATTTAAGATTACCCTACCCTGCACCACGGAATTCCCAAGAGCAAATCTGCATTCCTCCTGTAAATACGGATGCTATTGTCTGCACCACAGAATCACATGATCTGATGACCATTCATGGAAAGCTGCTAAATAGCCTAGTTTGGGGAGTCTTGCATGGAGCTTTGTATGGAGCAAATAGGATTAAATTGGGTTCAGTTCCTCCAGCTCTCTACAAGCACAGGGCTTAGACTGCAAGCTTCCTTGGGCTTTCTCAATGTGTATATGATTTTATTAATATATTACAGTGTCTGTTAAGATTCAGTGTTCATGGAAACCTTCTCACATGCCATGACTCTGGACTCCATCACTGTTTTGGGAAAGCAGGGCTTCTCCACCTGCTAATAAGCCCATGTGAACAAGTCTGAATGTCTTTCCCTTACACTTAAGTTTTTAATCAAACGTCAAGCAGCAATTTGAACAGGTTTCTGTTGCCTATGTGTTTGTGAAATGTATTTGTATTTAGTAGGCTTCCATATTGCATTTAAGTTGTTTTTGTAACTCCTGATTCTTTTTTTCTTCCCTTTTTTTTTTTGGATACTATTGATAAATAAAGAAATTAAAATAGTAATTGTGTTGTTTTCCTTCCCCTGAATTAAGACTAAATAAAGTTGTGAGAACATTAACCATTTACCTCATAAAAGTCGATTTGGCTTTCAGGAGCCTTAAAAGAGGTCTGAAGAGTGTCTCCTAATAAAATCTTGGGACTGCAGCTGGGAGGGCAAATTTACTCAGGGACTGATAGAACAAGTTTATTTAAAAGGATCCTGGGGGCGCCTGGGTGGCTCAGTCAGTTGAGCATCCAACTTTGGATTCAGGTCATGAATCCAGGTTCATGGATTCAAGCCCCACATTGGAGCTCGCATTCTGTCTCTCAAAAATAAACATTAAAAATTTTATATTAAAAAATAAAAGGATCTTGGACGGTGGGTCTGGAATAGGAAATGATGAGAAGTCAGAGAGCATTCCTTTTTTTTTTTTTAATTTTTTTAATGTTTATTTTTGAGAGAGAGACAGCATGAATGGGGAAGGGGAGAGAGAGAGGGAGATACAGAATCCAAAGCAGGCTCCAGTCTCTGAGCTGTCAGCATAGAGCCCAACGTGGGGCTTGAAGTCACGAACCCCAAGATCATGACCTGAGCCGAAGTCAGACGCTCAACCGACTGAGCCACCCAGATGCTCCCAGATAACATTCTTATATTGGGCAGGGGTTAAACTAAATGGCTCCTAAAGCCCCTGAAGGTCCTATGAGACTGGAATGAAACTAGGTAAGGCTGGCTGCAGGTGAACCTGCATGAGAAGCCAAGTCAACCTGGAGACGTGGCACAGGGTGCCAAGGTCTAACTGGACAGCCTTAATGGCTTTCACCTGATACATACCCCATATGGACAAACATTTCCAAGTAAAGTGAATGTTGGCTGGATAAAACCTATTCTGCTCCACCTTGGAGACACATGACCATTACTTGCTTTCTGCCTCCCTACCCGAGTCTTACAGATACCATGCACTCCACACCCCCAATAATTATGTCTTCCAAAAGTGCTCATTCCAGTTGATTGAGGTTTACGCTTTCTTAATTTTAATCTTCTGTGGAGAAGTCTTGCTTCTCTAAAATTATAGCCAAATCCCTTGATTGGATTTGGGGTATTACTCAAATGTTAATCAAATATTAAAAGGCAAACTCTGGTTATGTTATTGCAATAGACTACTGGTCTCATTAATCAGTTTGATTCTTCAAATCTTTATTCTCAGAAGGAATTTGAAACCAAATTTGAAGAGTACCTTGTCCACAGTCACTTTTAAATTCTGGCTAGCCTCCCCCAATCTTCCGTGCTCTGGGAACACTGCTATTACAATATTTATGTGTTAAGAAGTGAAAATGAATTAAAAATAGCCTGAAAGAAGCTTAATTCAGATAGTATGCTTCCTATAATCAAATGTGTTATTATGGATTGTGCAAATTAATACAAATTACTTTGATTAGCTTTAGTTTTAGAGTCCCTGTGTCAAATTCCCATCAGTCCTCTTGAATTATCTCTGAAATAAGGGGGAGGAGGGAGGAAGGAAAAAGAATGAATGGGTGGATAGCTCCAAGCAGATGCCATCAGAACCCTGGAGTAAATGTAGCATGGATGTGTGATGTGAAGAGGAAATCAGGACCACTGCTGGAGAAGGCTATTCCATGCTGGACCACAGGAGGCATCATGTTGCTGCCCTAATGAGACGGTCTTGCTGTCAACAGGAGGTAACTGAGTTCATTTTTAAAAATTATTTAACACATTTCTTATTGAAAAGTAATATATGCACATGGTAAAAAAAAAAAAACCCTGTCAAAATACAACTAAAAAATCCATCCTTTTGGGGCACCTGGGTGGCTTGCTTAGTGAAGTGTCCGACTTTGGCTCAGGTCATGATCTCAAGGTTCAGTTTGTGGGTTACAGCCCCGCATTGGGTTCTGTGCTGACAGCTCAGAGCCTAGAAACTGCTTTGAATTCTGTGTCTCCCTCTCTCTCCCCATCCCCTGCTGGCACGTGCTCTCTCTCGCTCAAAAATAAATAAACATTTAAAAAATGTTTTTTAAATCCATCCTCTTAGAGGGTGTGTATGTTGATAAAGTTGCTTATAATTACTGATTGTCCTTCAAAGAAATTATACCTATTTACATTCACACCAAAAATATACAACTTAGTGTCTATTTCCTACATTTTTGCAAGCACTGTGTCCTTAAACTTTTGGGCCTCTGATAGAGAAAAAATGGTAATTCATTTTACTTTATTTCAAACTTATTTTATTACTCCCTTTGTGAGATTGAGCATCTTTCTATAAATTATTGGTTCTTGCCCTTTTCTTTCTTTATTTCTTTTTCTATTGGTTCTTAGTCTTTTTCTAATTGGTTTGTAATGGTTCTTCATATATTGTCATTAGCCCTTTGTCTGTCATGACGGTGGCTAGACCTAGCAGTAGAAGCTTGGTTAGGAGGTGATTTCAGGAATGAGGTGAGAAATATGGTGATCTGAATTAAGATAATGGCAGTGAGGATTCACAGAAGTTTTAGGAGGTAGCAGGGACAGGAGTTGGCTATTGACTGTCTATGGGAGTTAACGAGGAGGTAACAGTCCAGAATGACTCCAAGCTTCCAGCTTGGATAACTTGGTAGATAGTCATGCCATTTCCTGTGATTGGTAAGAGAACAGAAGATACTGCTTGGCTGGGGAAGGAAGGAAGGGAGGGATGGTGGGAGAGAGTAATGAAGGAAGGAAGGAAGGAAGGAAGGAAGGAAGGAAGGAAGGAAGGAAGGAAGGAAGGAAGGAAGGAAGGAAGGGAAGGAAGGAGGAAAATGAATTACATTTTCCACAAATTGAATATGAGTTACTTTAAGACATCCAAATGGAGATACCTTGTGAGCAGTTGGATAGAGTTCTGGAAGAGTTTCTGGAAGAGCTCTTAGCTCTGGAGGTACAGATCTGGGAATACACGGTGTAGAGATAGTATTCCTTTGTGTAGACAAGATGGCTATGGAAAATGTATCAAGTGAGGAAAAAAAGAAAAATGTTGAGTTGAGAAGGTCCATCATAAAGAAAGAAAACTCTTTGGAAAAACTCTGGGCTTGTATATTTCTCCTGCTTCCTCATGGCATCATTAACAAAAAGTGCACACAGAAAAAAGGTATAATGGGTTGAGTTCATATATGAGATTCATATACACAGCACGTAGAGAATTCACATGGGAAATGATACTGTGGATTCTATAGAGAGGTCAAAACTTAGAGCATGTATGGAATGGAGTAATACAACTTGCTGGAAAACAGGCTAAATGAACGTGGGAGAAAACAGGAAATGCACCCTGATGGTTATCACTGGAATACAGAGGTCTTATCTGACCTACTGTGGTCAGATATGAAACACCCAGAAACTGGATAAAATGAGGGCCTATAAAAAGAATGTATTGCCGGGAAAATAAGAGACAAGATTGTTAATGGATAAGAATGCAATATTTAACTGGGAAACTTGTATAAAATTGTCAAAAGGATGAAACATGTTTGAAAGGAAATTTTTGCCTTTAAAAGAAAAGGGACTTTATCTTTCTAATTCCTAGCCTAGTTTTAAATTATACAAAGTTAGCAGAATTTGTCATTTTCCAAGGAGCAGGGACAACTCAAAACAAAATGATCCAAAATTCTTCCGCCAGACTCCACAGTAAAGCTGGTAGCCAGTCATATTTATATTCTCACATATTCTTTGTGTTTTGTAAATGCCAGTCATCCCTAGTCTCATGTTTCAACCTCTTTCTAATTGACCTGTATCGTAGTAACAACATTCTTGTGATTGATACCTTATGGAGAGACAACATTATGTTTAACAACCAGGCTTCCTAGGTTTAAATCCTGGCTCTGCCTGACCCTGCCCTTTATACTCCTGGAAGTTATTTAACCTTTCTGTGTCTGGTTCCTCTTTAAAGAGGCATAATAACAGTACTTAACTCATCCTTTTTCTTTTCTTTTTTTGAGGATTCAGTGAGCTAATGTATACAAATTTTTTTGAATAGTCTGTGGCACAAAAAGAGTCCTATGTGTCAAGTATCATTTATTATTATCAATTATTTTAACCTATTATATTTTCTTATAAGTCTCACAATGAGCCTATAAAAAAAATATTTTACAGATAAGGAACATACAGCTCATAAAATTTCGGGAACTTGTCTAAGACCATACAACTAGTGAGGAATAGAGTCAGGATTCACTGGGTGGGTCCCTCTCATACTCATTCTATCTTGCTGCAATGTTTCCCTTTATTTTATTTTATTTTTTTTAACCTTCAAGATTTTAATTTATAATTTAAATTGTATCACAGAAATCATACATAATGTGTTTCCCTTTATTTTAAAAATCATCACATCAATGTGAATCACTAATTCCTAATTAATGTTCTCTATTATGTAGTTGCTGAGCACATATAAGTAATTCGTAAGTTCCTTCATTTAGTTCTAATAACTATGTAAATCCTTTCACTTTTTTATTTTAAGTAGATATGTGAGTACAGTTCAGGCCAGGCCTCTAACGTTCCCTGAAATGTGATCCCTGGTCCAACTTGGTCTCCCCATAGAGGATACATCCAAGAATCATGCCAGCCATTGTGGGTCCCCCACAACTTCTAGCACACATCTCAAAGTTCTGTCCTGGTGAAAACTTACCTTCAGAATGCAGCTATCAATCTCCCTGGTGTGCCTTCTTCCTGTGACATTCTACATGGAGGTTTCAGAAGCAGATATACATCTTATCTCCACTGAAATTATTTCATCACCCGAATCCACTGATTCAAAAAATTCAGGTTGTCAACCAATTAACATCTCTGGTTCTTAGACAATTTTTTCTGTGTTGGCTTTTGTCTGACATGACTTTTCCTTGTCTCTCCCATAACCTAATCTTGATTCCTACAGGGCCCAGGACAGATGTCATCCTCCAACCCCCACCATTTCCAAAGGGAACAAAAGAGGAGAATCTGCGCAAAGAGCATTGAAAGGAGAGATTTGGAAGGTGACATTTAGGAATAATAAGGACTGAAATCAACTGGACAAATCAGAAGAGTTTAAGAGTTAGTCTCACTTTCTTTGACTTTCCAAGATTTCTGTAGTCCAATAATGCCCAGAGAAGGCTTTTACAAATATAATGATCCCATCTATAGTCAGTTTTAGGAAGGTGTCCCTTAGGTCTCCTTTTGTGTTGGCAAAGTGCCCATGTAATCTCAATACCAAAAGCAAAAAAGTGGCTTAGAGGAAACCTGATCTGCCCTGACTCTCCAACAAATCATCACTGAAGCACCACATCAATGAAACATACACAATGTAGATAGTACATCAGGCTTTCAATCTTCTTTCATTTTGCACTTAAGGTTGTTAAATTCTACTCAGAGCATTTAACATGAGAGAGGCATAAGGTCAAATGAAAGTAAATCTTATAAATGAAACAATTAAAGATGAAGAAATAAGACTTAAACATGCAGGCCTGAGAGAGACAAGATAGGGGAGCTCTATAGTTTCAGGCAGCATCCAACACACTGGACTTATTACCTCATTACTTTTTCTTGGTTTATGACAGATAAGTGCTGAGAACAAAAACGAATATCATCCACAGGAGAAAAACAGGAGCTCCACTGGCTAAAGGCAAGACAGTTTGCTCTTTGGGTAGATGTTATTCAAATCTCTTAATAGTAGACATACATGTGGGGATACTTTATCCCTGTAAAAAAAGAAAACATGGTAGGCTAGGGTTCTGTACCAGAGGCAAACCCTGCAATCAGCTACAATGCATCTCTGAAAGTCCCACAGGAAAGAACAGTTGAGAAAAATGAATCGTCTCTGTTCTCTGTTCCCTAAGAGCAGTAACACTCAAACAACCCTCACTCAGCACTAGCAGTTCTCCATCTGTGACGCAAAATTCTGATTTACTCACTCATCAATTCAACAATATTGTTAAGGGAACAATTAGAGAAGCAAAAAGAGAAAAAGGAAGTGAATGGATATTTCCTACCAACTTTCAGAGACAGAAGGGAAACAGAAGCCAAACAGGTCCATGGCCTTGAAATAGCACTACTGCGTCTATTAGGTTTGTAGGGCTGAGACACATGCAAGAGGAATTGATGTCACCAGTCAGCAAATCCCACCACATTTCAGTATTCTCTGAAAGGAAGTAATCCCAGGCCAAGGAACAACTGCAGAGTCTGTTTATTAGCTTGTGAGTCCACAGAGGGAGAAAGGAGGAGGGTGCTCCTGGTGTGACCTAAGAAAAGGAATAGAGAGGTCATGCATTTCCATATCAAGGTTCCAAGTTATTTTGCACCTCTGGAGCCGTGATGATAAGACTCAGGAATTAAGAGCTAACGAGGCCTATTCCAAAAGTCTACTATGTTTCAGAGGCCAGAAAAGAGAGATAGGGCAACGTGGTTTCTCTTTGTGAGGGATTCACACAGCCTTGTGACAAGATGAATAATAATGAATCTCAGCAATGTTAAAAGTTTACGAATATAATATATTTCAGGTGTTGTGGAGAGTGTGTTTTTCCAGGGTGGTTACATTAGAGTGTATGTAAATGAAACACCCTTGACTTGTAATATGCACAACCTGAGCTACTGTATGTGGCTGTCTTGCTTTTCTTTCTCCAGCTTCCATGCTGTCACCCACAAGAATCAAAAGGGAGTCCCAGATTTCCACATGATCCAGATAAGTCTGCTCCATCCTGGCTTCCACTCCTTCATCAGAGAGTAAAGAGAGGACCTGAAAATTCTGTGTGCTCCTGACAAAACCCTCACCCTCTTTCCCCTCAACAACATTCACAGCTTTGCCGTTATGTTCTGTCTTGAGATAACCGTATCTAATCTCACCGTGTCTTTTTTCTCTTTTCAAGCTTAACATGACAAGCACAAGACTCCCAGTATATCCTTAATCCCGTGGACTCTGATCTCCCTATGGCTCTTACCCTTCCTTTTCGGATCCTATTTACAACCCATTCCCAAATTCTGAAACCCTTCTACTGTGCCCTTTGGAACCTGTTATCAATCATCAGCAAACCCCTTCTATTCTCAATTTCTGTTAACATTTCCCTTACCTTCTTGCTCTAACTGAAATTTGACTTTCCTCTGAGGACACTTCTTCCCCTATAGCCCTTTCAAGTTTTCTTTCTAACATCCTCCATACATTTGACATAAGTGAATTCCTTACTTCTCATTATGGCTTCCAGATCATTCTCTCTCCCTCCTCTCTGCACACTTCAAGCTTAAAATCTCATCCCATTAGACTTTTCCATTCACTACCTTCCATGTTACATTCTTCTATTGCTCCCCACCACCATTCCTTGATTTTAGGTGCTGGTCCTGCCAAGCCATTCAACATTACTTCTGTCATAATTCTTGGTGTATGATCTAGCCATTGAGCTTCTTTGGACCTGGACCTTCTTTCCTTTAAGGATCTTGTTTCCCATTTTACCTTAGTCACCCGCTCCATGGTTGGAACTTAGATTTTGTCATTAGCATTAACCACAACCACTCCATTATCTCAATTCCAAGCATTGAAACTCTCCAACCACTACCTTCTACCCCTCCAGCTCACTATCTCTAGTACCTGACTCTAAGAACTCTTTGGCTGCCATTAGGACCTGGACACCAATGATCCTACTGCTTCCTCACTGTCCTTTCCCCTGCTTTACATCCCTTACCCTTTCTAACACAGCTTAGATCCCATGGGTGGTTACATCATCACTTTCTAGCACATATCTGTCTTCCTTTGTCACACCTATATGGCCAAACCCCAACATCTGGCTAACCCTACTCTCCTCCCATTCTGTGCCTATACACAAGCAATTGAATGTGGCTGGAGAAAAACACACAACCATACTAAGTATTCTCACTTTAGATTTACAACCATAAACCTCAAATATGCCTTCTGTGCTACCCAGGAAGACTGTCATGTTTATTTAGTTATTCTCCTCTCCTCTCCTCTCCTCTCCTAGATGACCGTTTCATTCTTTCTCCTCAAACCTCCAATACCATCATACCCAGCCTCACATTCAGCTGATAAACCTCCCATTTCACTAAGAAAATTAGAAGCAAGCAGAAGAGAATTTCTACAAGCTCCCCAAACCACACTATTCACTTTTGTCATCAGTGCCTACATACTCAGACTTACCTCTTTTGCATAATCTTACCTAGGCAAACCCTTCTACCTGTGCATTAGACCCCATCCTTTTGCCTACCAAGAGACATTACTCAGCAATTCTTCCCCCATTCTACTTCAACTTTACCCTCTCCATTTGTTCATTATCAACATACAAACAAGCTGTTATTCCTCTCATCTAAACAAAGACAAAGAAAAGTGAAACCCTAATTTTCTCAGCTAACACACATTTCTCTGCTGCTCCCCTTTGAAACAAACTGTCCTCTGTGTTACCTCTCCAGTGATCTATTCTTAGTCCCCCAAAACTGCCTGTGTTCTCTCAAATGATCTCATCTCAGTCCTCCTCTTATTGACTTGTGTGCAGCTTTTGGCACAAGTGATCACTCCTTCCTCCCTGAAACATTTCCTTCGTTTGGCTTCCAGGTCACAACACATTCCTCTTTTCCACTCTACTTTACTGTCCTTTCCTTCTCATTTCCCTTTGCTGGTTTCTCTTAATCTCTCTGACCTATAAATGTTGGAGGGTCCCAGGGTTCAGTTCCTGGACCTCTAATCTTTTCCATCTATGACTGCTCCCTTGTAAGCACATTTAGTCTTACAATTTGAAATACCATCTATAGATTGACAACTCTCAGTTGCATGTTTCAAGCCTGGACTTCTCTCCTCAACTCCAATTTCATATCCAACCATCAATTCAACATGGCCCCTCAAATGTCTGAAATGGGCCTCTCTAACTTAACACATCCAAACCAAATTTCAGACTTTTGGATCAGAATAAATGGTGACTCCACTCTCTCAGGTGACTCCACTCTCTCTTTTCTGCACACCCGTCATCTAATCTGTCAGTAAATCCTATCTGTCTGCCTCCATAACCCACTCTCCTCTCACCATTTCCACTACTACCATCTTAGACAAGTCATCATCTTTTTTTTACCTGAATTATTATAACAATCTCCCAACTGGCCACCCTGCTCTCATCTTCATCTCTCTTGGCTCTTTTCTCAAAAGTCACCAGAAAGATACTTTTAAAATATAAGTGAGGTAATTTTACTCCTCTGTTGAAAACCTTCTAATAGTTTTCCATCTTTTCTCAGAGTATGAGCAAAAGTCAAAACCCTTACAATGGCCTATAAAGCACAATGCATTCCAGTCTCTTGTTATCTTTCTGATACCATCTCTTACACTCTCCTCATATTCTCTTCATTCCAACCAGTGGTCTCCTTGCTGTTACTCAAATCCACCAGCCCTTGTCCATCCCAGCGCCTGGCATCCTCACCTCCTACAAATTCTTGTTAAAATTTAGCTTCTCAGTAAGGTTTTTCTCTGGACAGCCTATTTAAAATCACAACCTTCCTTCCCTTCCCCTCCACTCTTTTTCCAATCTGCCTTCCCTGCTTTATTTTTCTCTACAACTCTTGACCATTTGATACACTACCTATAAACTAAATATTTAGTTTACATTGAAATATAATATACACACAGAAAAGTACATGTAAGTGTTCAGCTCAGTTAATTTTCACAAACTGAATGCAATCATGTAACTAGCACCCAGACCAAGAAACAGAATATTACCAACACCTGCAGATTTTCCTCATGCTCCCTCCTAGCCACTGTGCCCTCTTCACACTCTAAGGGTAAGCACGACTCTAACTTCTGACAGCATAGATTAATTTTGCTTGTTCTTGTATTTCATATAAATGGACCCATACAGTGACATACTACATATTTTAATGATCTGTTTATTTACTGCCTATTTTACCCAACTACTAGCATGTAAGTTCCAAGACAGAAGGAATTCGTTTTGTTTATTTCTGTATACCCAATGCCTAAAAGAGTATCTGGCACAGAGTTGTAGCCCAACAAATAGTTGATGAATGAATGAAATATTGAACAAATAGAAATGAGAGTAGGAGATTTAGGAAAGGCTTAACGTCTGAGCCAAATCCTTCAGGATGATTAGGAGTCCATGAAGCAGTCCCAAAAAAGAAAGGCAACCTAAGCATAGGCAGGGCCTCTGTGGTGGCTTGGCAGAATGAAAAAATAAGCACAATCTAGAACCATGAGAAGTCAGTTAGCTGAAAGTAACGGCAATAGCCATGTGTTGAAAAACAGTGAGTTATGAGGGCGGAAAAATAGGCAGATGCCCGATCTCAAAGGGCTTTATATAAATAAGTCCATGCACAGAGTTAGAAAGGAAGAAAAGTAAAATATAGGGGATTCTAGGCACTTCCAGGACCCCAGGCATTTTTAGGCGTTGACCTTTTGGAGCATTTCAGAGGACATGAAACAGGAATTTCCTTGAAGTCAACTTATTAATAACTTTTTGTAGTGTCTCAGAAAAGAGTCTGTGGCCCCTATGGTAATGGTGAGAGACCTCTAACTACTTCTGAATATGTGAGAAAGGCTTCTGAATATGTGAGAATAATCTGAGGAATAAGTAACCTCCATTTTTTTTTTCCTTTAAAGGAATGGACAACGCAAAATAAATCTCTGAGTCTGTCTAATTATCCTTGTTTTACTGGAATGGGGCAAGGAGCCAGGAGCTCTGCTTTCCTCACCTGCTGCCCATGACTTTGAGGAGATGGCACACCATCTCATGGGGAGGGATAGGCCAGAGATGCTGTGAGTGTCTTCATTACCCCTGAGGGCTGATGCCCTACATCAGTGGTTCTTGAACTTGAGAGTGGGTCAGAATTACCTGAAGGCCTTGTTAAAACACAAATTGTTAGGCCTACCCCCAGAATTCTTGATTTAGTAGGTCTTGGGTGGGGCCTGAAAATCTTCATTTCCAACAAGCTCCCAGGTGGTGCCAATGTTGTCATCTGAGAGTGCTGCTTGAGAACCACCACCCTACCCAATGCTATCCTCCTAAACCAAGTGAGGAGGCCCTCTGCATGCTCCTTCTGGACCCAATTTCTCTCCATCATAACTCCCCTCACCCTGCAGAGTTCCCTCATTTAATCAGTGTCTTCCCCACTAACCTGTCCACTGCATGAGGACAGGAACTACTTCAATCTTGGTTATCTTTCATGGTGCAGTGCCAACGTCTGGCACCAACTAAACATTCTTCCAATGTTTGTTGAATTAATAGATGAATGACCCTAACTGGCTTACCAAAAACACAGAAAAATAAAAGAAAAAGAGGCCTCCAAAGAACATGGTTCCAGCCCCCTCTCCTCTACAGATAAGCATAGAAAGCATGAAAGAGTAATTGTTCTTTAGTTTCTTCTTTCTGTTCTTCCAGTGAAGTTTGAATGCTCCCTCCCAATTGTCTCTGAGCTTCAGTTTCCCCATCTATTAGATAGCGGTTTTCCAAATAAAATATAGGACACTCCATTAAATTAGAATTTTACATAAATAACAAATAATTTTTTGGCATACATATGTGGTAATGTTTGTTGTTTATCTGAAATTCAAATTTAACTGAGCACCCTCTATTTTTATTTACTAAATCTGATAAACATACTTATATGTGGATATTATTTTTCTCATCTGATTCCCACAATGATTAAATAAGTACCTATATATAAAGCCCTAGAACAGCAACAGAAGCCAAGTAAGAGTTCTATTTAAGTATTTACTATTATTTTTATTGTACCCATAGAACACACACACACACACACACACACACACACACACACCTGGCTAGAGATTCAACACCTTTTTTCCATTAACCTACTCCAGTTTTGTTTTTTTTTTTAGTTTAAATTCAAGTTAGCTAGCATATAGTGTAGTACTGGTTTTAGGAGTAGAATTTAGTGACTCATCACTTACATAAAACACCCAGTGCTTATGCCAACAAGTGCCCTCTTTAATGCCCATCACCCATTTAGCCCATCCCCCCAACCACCTCCCCTCCAGCAATCCTCAGTTCATTCTCTATATTTAAGAGTTTCTAAGGATTTGCCTCCCTCTCTGTTTTTATCTAATTTCATTTTTTCCTTCTCTTCTCTTATGTTCATCTGTATTATTTCTTAAATTCCACATATGAGTTAAATCATGTATTTGTCTTTGGTGAACTGACTTATTTCACTTAGCATAATATACTCTAGTTCCATCTCTCTCTCTCTCTCTCTCTATATATATATATATATATATATGTATGTATGTATGTATATATGAATGCCACATCTTCTTTATCCATTCATCAGTTGATGGACATTTAGGCTCTTTTCATAATTTGGCTATTGTTGATAACGCTGGTAAACATTGGGGTGCATGTGTCCCTTCAAATCAGCATTTTTGTATCCTATCGGTAAATACCTAGTAGTGTAATTGCTAGGTCATAACCCACTCCAGTTTTGAAAAAATTTTCAGGGATATTTTAAAATCTTGAGGTTTTAATTTATGACTATCTTATTTTATTATCTCCTTCACAAATCTCATGAACAACAAATCAGTATCTATTTTTATAAAGGTGCTTTAAATAGTTAAGGCCAAAATAAAGTAATCTCCTAATCTTTTCTTCTTAGGATAAGGTTCTAATTATTTGATCTTTTTTTACTATAAGAATCTGTTCTTCTTCTCTGAAGTCTGTCCAGTTCCTCCACATTATATTTTTTCTTTGGTTAGGAAAATATACATTTATTATTATAAACTCACAGGAAGGAAAAAATTATTCTTCCTTCTTGCATTATTGTCTGAATTTTCCATAATCAGTACATATGTAAAATAAAATAAGCATATGCTTTTTGGCGGGAGTTTTATTTTCTTGTTTTTGTCTTTTTATGCTCAGACAATTATGCCTTTCAGCTTATTTAAGCAGATTTTTATGATTTTTATTTTAAATTTTGCCCATTATTAGTCAGTGATTTTATGACTCTAGAGCCTACCCTCTTAAAAACAAACATTCTTAAGATGTTGAAGTAGGGGCGCCTGGGTGGCACAGTCGGTTAAGCGTCCGACTTCAGTCAGGTCACGATCTCGCGGTCCGTGAGTTCGAGCCCTGCGTCAGGCTCTGGGCTGATGGCTCGGAGCCTGGAGCCTGTTTTCCGATTCTGTGTCTCCCTCTCTCTCTGCCCCTCCCCCGTTCATGCTCTGTCTCTCTCTGTCCCAAATAAATAAATAAACGTTGAAAAAAAAAATTTAAAAAAAAAAAAAGATGTTGAAGTAATAAAAATAAAAACAAGAACATATTTAATGACAATACCACCTAACATTTATTGTTAGTGTACTATGTCCAGGAACTATGCTAGGAAATTTTAACTTTATTAAATCTTTTAATTCTCATAAGTAGTGTCATGAAAAAGATACAATTATTATCAATTCTCAGTCTTTTCGGCTCTGGTTGCTGGAAAATTGCTCCACTGAACATTTCTTGGTAAGGTCATGAAAAGATGATCTGCAAGACACTAAATGGGATAAACATTTTCTGTCTTTATGTAACCTGCCAATACATATTGCACGCTCTACCTCCATGCCTCTGTCCCTTTCTCTTGTCTTCCCCTTCTTTCCTCTCTTTCTCGTCCTCATTTTCCCCCTTCTCTTTCTTCCTTGTAGTAGGGTTTGAGCCATTACACCCTTCAACAAGAAAACAGCAGCAAAATTATTCTAAAGTGGGCTTCATTTCTCTAGTGTGTCATGTACTGGTCTTTTTTCCCTCCAAATTCATTTAACCTCAGGGCCTCTAAAATTTATTTTACATTTTTTATTTTTTTAATTTTTGTTTATGTTTTGAGAAAGAGAGTGAGCGGGCAGGGAAGGGACAGAGAGAGAAGGAAAGAGAAAGAATCCCAAGCAGGCTCCATGCTGCCAGCACAGAGCCTGATGCAGGGCTCGAACCCACAAATGATGGGATCATGACCTATGCCAAAACCAAAAGTTGGGTACTTAACTGACTGAGCCACTCAGGTGCCCCTTTTACATTAAAAAAAAATCATATCTTTAAACAAATGGAAAAGTATCAATGTTCATGGGTCAAAATCTTAATATGGCAATGCTATCCAAATTGACCTATAGATTCATAGCTATCCCTATCAAAATCCCACCTTGCTTTTGATCAGAAGTTGACAAGCTGATCATAACATTCATATGGAAATGCAAGGGGTACAGAATAGCCAAAACAATTTTGAAAACAAAGAACAAAGTTACAAACAAACAAAGGAAAAAAAGAGACAAAAATATGGAGAACAAACTGGTGATTTCCAGAGGAGAGGTAAGTCAGAAAGTGGGTAAAAAAAAAAAAAAAAAAAAAAAAAAGAAAGAACAAAGTTGGAGAACTCACACTTCACATTTCAAAGCTTGTTAAAATATGATGAAATTAGAACTCAATAACAATGCAATTTAGGAAATAAAAAGAATGTGGAAATTAAACAACACAATCCTAAATAACCAAGGTCAAAGAAGACATCTCAAGGGAAATTAGAAAATACTCTAAGATGAATGAAAATGAAAGCATAACATACCAAAATATCTGAGATGCAGCTAAATCAGTGCATTTACTACTCTAAATGCCCATATTAAAAAAAGAAGAAAGATCTTTCTCAATTCTAAATATTTTCTGGCACAAAAACACACACTCAGATCAATGGAACAGAATAGAGAACCCAGAAATGGACCCACAAATCCACTAATCTTTGACAAAGCAGGAAAAACTATCCAATGGAAAAAGACAGTGCTGGGAAAACTGGACAGCACCATGCAGAAAAATGAACCTGGGCCACTTTCTTATGCCAGACACAAAAATAAACTCGAGGGATGAAAGACCTAAACATAAGACAGGAAGCCATCAAAATCCTAGAGGAAAAAGCAGGCAAAAACCTCTTTGACCTCAGCCGCAGCAACTTCTTACTCAACACATCTCTGGAGGCAAGGGAAACAAAAGCGAAAATGAACTATTGGGGTCTCATCAAAATAAAAAGTTTCTGCATAGTGAAAGAAACAATCAACAAAACTAAAAGCCAACCAACAGAATGGGAGAAGATATTTGCACATGACATATCAGATAAAGGGGTAGTATCCAAAATCTATAAAGAACTTATCAAACTCAACACCCAAAAAACAAATAATCCACTGAAGAAATGGGCAAAAGACATGAATAAATGGGCAAAAGACATGAATAGAACTTCTCCAAAGAAGACATCCAGATGGCCAATAGGCACATGAAAAAATTCTCAACATCACTTATCATCAGGGAAATACAAATCAAAACCACAATGAGATACCACCTCACACCTCTCAGAATGGCTAACATTAACAACACAGGCAACAACAGATGTTGGCAAGGATGCGGAGAAAGAGGATCTCTTTTGCACTGTTGCTGGGAATGCAAACTGGTGCAGCCCCTCTGGAAAACAGTATGGAGGTTCCTCAAAAAATTAAAAATAGAACTACCCTACAACCCAGCAGTTGCACTACTAGGTATTTACCAAGGGATAGAGGTGTGCTGTTCCAAAGGGGCACATGCACCCCAATGTTTTTAGCAGCGCCATCAACAATAGCCAAAGTATGGAAAGAGCCCAAATGTCCATCAACAGATGAATGGATAAAGAAGATGTGGTATATATATACAATAGAGTATTACTCAGCAATCAAAAAGAATGAAATCTTGCTATTTGCAGCTACATGGATGGAACTAGGGTATTATGCTAAGCGAAATTAGGGAAAGACAAATATCGTAAGACTTCACTCATATGAGGAATTTAAGATACAAAACAGATGAACATAAGGAAAGGGAAGCAAAAATAATATAAAAACAAAGAGGGGGACAAAACATAAGAGACTCTTACTACAGAGAACAAACTGAGGGTTGCTGGAGGGGTTGTGGGTGGGGGGATGGGTTAAATGGGTATGGGGCATCAGGGAGGAAACTTGTTGGGATGGGCACTAGGTGTTATACATAGAGGATGAATCACTGGAATCTACTCCTGAAATCCTTATAGAACTATATGCTAACAAATTTGGATACAAATTAAAAAATTGTAAATAAATAAATATTTTCTAATTTTGTATTATATGTTTTACTCATTAATTTTGAATCTTTTTTCTACTGTAAGTATTTAAACCTATGTTTCCTTCTAAAAATGCTTTAGCTGTATCCCTCAAGTTTTGATATGTAGTTTTTCTGAAATATTATATAATAATCTGATTTCCATTATGATTTCCTTCTGGTTATGAACTTTTTTTTTTTTTAATTTTTTTTTTTTCAACGTTTATTTATTTTTGGGACAGAGAGAGACAGAGCATGAACGGGGGAGGGGCAGAGAGAGAGGGAGACACAGAATCGGAAACAGGCTCCAGGCTCTGAGCCATCAGCCCAGAGCCTGACGCGGGGCTCGAACTCACGGACCGCGAGATCGTGACCTGGCTGAAGTCGGACGCTTAACCGACTGCGCCACCCAGGCGCCCCTGGTTATGAACTTTTTAAAATGTATTTTTAAATTTATAATGGATAGATTTTTATTTTGTTATTTTTGAAAAAGTTGTATTTATTACTTGTTACTTGCTGAGGTGGTCTATAGAGAGTCTTTGAAATTTATTAGATTTGTTCTATAGCTTAATCCATGGTTAATTTTTGTAAATAGCCCTGTGTGTTCAGCAAGTAGTTGGATGCAGTGTTCTATAATATGTCCTTTAGATTAGGCTTGTTATTTGTGTTCAAATCTATATCCTCGTTGTTCTTAGTTTGCCTGATCTATCAATTACAGAAAAAAGTATGTTAAAGTTTTTGAACATACACATTTTTCTTAAAGATATCTCAATTTTGTATTCATATATTTTGAAGCTATAACATATACCTAAGAGTTTAACATTGTTATATGTTCCTGCTGAATTGAAGTTTTATTATTATGTAGTGACCATTCTGATTTCTAAAATGCTTTTTACCTTAAAGTCAATTTTGTTTTGTCCCCCTCCCTGTTTTTATATTGATTAAAAAAAAAAAAAAAGATGAAAGATCCTAGATCAACCTTAAGTTACTAGGAAAAGAAAACCAGGGGTGCCTGGGTGGCACAGTCGGTTAAGCGTCCGACTTCAGCCAGGTCACGATCTCGCGGTCCGTGAGTTCGAGCCCCGCGTCAGGCTCTGGGCTGATGGCTCAGAGCCTGGAGCCTGTTTCCGATTCTGTGTCTCCCTCTCTCTCTGCCCCTCCCCCGTTCATGCTCTGTGTCTCTCTGTCCCAAAAATAAATAAACGTTGAAAAAAAAAAAAACAAATTAACCCAAAGCCAACAGAAGGAAGGAAATAATAAAGACCAGAGTGAAATAAATGAACAGAGAACAGGAAAGCAATAGAGAAAATAAAGAAACCTAAAAGCTGAAGAATTAAAGAATTAACACCAATCTTTCACCAACTCTCCACAGAGAGAAAATTTCCCTTTCCTTCTCAACACAGAAGAAAAGGGAATACATTTCAACTTATTCCCTGTGGCCAGTATTATCCTGATAACCAAAACCAGACAAAGACATCACAAGAAAACTATAGATCAATATCTCTTATAAATATGGATGCAAAAATTTTCAGCAAAATACCTACAAACACAACCCGATAACACATTAAAAGGATTATGTACTATGGTCAAATGTGATATATTCCAGGAATACAACGTTAGTTCAATATACAAAAATCAGTGTAGGGGCGCCTGGGTGGCGCAGTCGGTTAAGCGTCTGACTTCAGCCAGGTCACGATCTCGCGGTCCGTGGGTTCGAGCCCCGCCTCAGGCTCTGGGCTGATGGCTCAGAGCCTGGAGCCTGTTTCCGATTCTGTGTCTCCCTCTCTCTCTGCCCCTCCCCCATTCATGCTCTGTCTCTCTCTGTCCCAAAAATAAATAAAAGTTGAAAAAAAAATTAAAAAAAAAAATCAGTGTAATATACTGTTATCAACAGAATAAAGGACAAAGATAACATGATCATCTGAATACATACAAGAAAAGCATTTGGCAAAATCATAAATTCATTCATGATAAAAACACTTAGTAAACTGGTAATAGAAGACAAGATTCTCAATCTGCTAAATTCCATCTACAATAAGTCCACATCTACCGCCATACTTAATAATTAAAGAATGAATGCTTTGTCATTGAGATCAGGAATAAAATAAGAATGTTTACTCTCACTTCTGTTTAACATTGTACTGGAGGTTCTAGTCAGGCCACTTAAATAAGAAAATGAAATATAAGTAATCAAGATTGGAAAGGAAAAAATAAAAATTATATTCACAGATAACATGATTTGTACACAGAAAATACTAAGGAATCCACAGAAAATACTATTACAATTAGTAAATGAATTTAACAAGGTTGCAAGAATCAAAATCAATATGCAAAAATCAACTGTATTTTTTTAATGTTTTTATTTATTTTTGAGAGAGAGAGAGAGAGAGAGAGAGAGAGAGAGAGAGAGACAGAGCACAAGTGGGGAAGGGGCAGAGAACGAGAAGGAGAGGCAGAATCTGAAACAGGCTCCAGGCTCTGAGCTGTCAGCACAGAGCCCAACATGGGGCTTGAACTTGTGAACCGTGAGATCATGGCCTGAGCTGAAGTCAGACGCTAACCGACTGAGCCACCCACGTGCCCCCAACTGTATTTTTTTTATTAGTAAAGAACATTCCAAAAGCATCAAAAGAATAAAATACTTATGACTAAATTTAACAAAATAAGTATGGAATTTATAAATTGAAAACTATGAAACATCATTGAAAGAAATTAAGGAAGACCTAAATAAATGGAAAGACATTCATGTTCATAGATTAGAAGACAATATTGTTAGATGGCAGTACTCCAAAAACTGATATATAGATTCAACACATTCCCTGTCAAAATCCCAGATGCCCTTTTTTTCGTAGAAATTAAGAAATAGTCCTAAAGTTCATATGGAAATGTCAAAACAAGGATAGCCAAAACAATCTTGAAAAAGAAGTTGGAGGACTGACAATTTCCTGTGTTAAAACTGACTAAAAAGCTATACCAAGCTTTTCATCCTATGTGGCTCTAGGATATGGACAGATACATAGTTCAATGGAACAGAATTGAGAGACAAGAAATACACCCTATATTTATGGACATGTGATTTTTGACAAGGAAGTCAAGACAATTCAATGGAGAAAGAATAGCCTTTTCAAGAAGTGGTCCTGGGAAGACTGAATATCTCTACATAAAAAATGATGTTGGACCCCTATCTCATATCATACACAAAAATTAACTTAAAATAGATCATATACCTGAATGTAAGAGCTAAAAAATCATAAGACCTTTAGGGTGCCTGGGTGGCTTATCAGTTGAGCATCAGACTCCTGATTTCAGCTCAAGTCATGATCTTGCAGCTTATGGGATTGAGCCCCATGCTGGGCTCTGCAGTGGCAGCACCAAGCCTGCTTGGGATCTCTCTCTCCTTCTCTCTCTCTCTGCCCCTCCACTGCTCGCACACGCGTGCTTGCTGTCTCTCTCTCAAAATAAATAAACTTAAAAAAAAATCATAAGATCCTTAGAAGAAAACATAGGAGTAAATTTTTGTGATCTTGGAATAGGCAATTACTTCTTAAATATGACACCAAAAGCACAAGTGACAATAAAAATAGATAGATGGGGGTGCCTGGGGGGCTCAGTCAGTTGAGCATCTGACTCCTGATTTAAGCTCAGGTCATGATGTCAGAGTTGTGAGATAAAGCCCCGCACTGGGCTCTGTGCTGAGCATGGAACCTGCTTAGAGTTCTCTCTCTCTCTCTCTCTCTCTCTCATATTCTACCCTTCTCCTCTGCTTGCTCTCTCTAAAAAAAAAAAAAAAAATAGATAAATTGTACTTCATAAAAATTAGAAACCTTACTGCTCCAAAAGACATCATCAAGAAGTAAAAAGAGAACCACAGAAGGGGAGGAAGTATTTGCAAATATACTTTGGATAAGGGACTGGTATCCAAAATATATAGTTTTACAACTTAATAATTAAAAAATAATTCACTTTTGAGTTATTGAAATAACTCGTAATAATGGAAAATGACTCATTTTTTAATGGGCAAAGGATTTGAATGGATATTTCTTCAAAGAAGATATACAAGGGGCGCCTGGGTGGTTCAGTTGGTTGAGCTCCCGACTTCGGCACAGGTCATAATCTCATGGTCTGTGGGTTCGAGCTCCATGTTGGGCTCTGTGCTGACAGCTCAGAGCCTGGATCCTGCTTTGGATTCTGTGTCTCCCTCTTTCTCTATTCTTCCCCTGCTCACACTGTCTCTCTCTGTTTCTCAAAAAAAAATGAGTAGATGTTAAAATTTTTTTTAAATTAAAAATTAAAAAAAAAATAAGATATACAAATCACCAACAAACACATGGAAAGATCTTCAACATCATTATCCATCAGGTAAATGCAAATCAAAATGACAATGAGATACTATCATATTCACTAGAATGACTAAAATTTTAAAAACAGATAATAATGAGTGCTGACAAGGATATTGAGAAATCGGAACCTTCATAGCCTGCTGGTGGGAGTGTAATAGGGTGCACCCACTTTGGAAAGCAGCCTGGAAATTCCTCAAAAGGTTAAAAATAGCTACCAAGTGACCCAGCAATTCCACTCCTAGGTATATACCAAGATAAATTAAAACATATATTAGCACAAAAATTTGCACACCAATGTTCATAGCAGCATCATTCATTGTAGCCAATAGATGGAAACGACACAAATTTCCATTAACTGATTAATGGATAAATAAAATATGGTATATCCATACAATGGAATACTATCCAGCAATAAAAATAAATGAAGTGCCAGTACATGCTACAAAATGATGAACCCTGAAAACCTTATGCTAAGTGAAAGATACCAGTTACCACATATCATATGATTCCATTTATATGAAAGGTCCAAATAGGCAAACTTGCACAATCAGAAAGTAGATTAGTGTTTGCCTAGGACTAAGGGACATGATGGTAGGAATGGAGAGTGGCTGGTAATGGATATGGGGTTTCTTTTTAGGGTATGAAAATGTTCTAAAATTAGATAGTGGTGATGGATGATCATTTCTCTGAATATACTAAAACAATGAATTGTGCATTTCAAATGGGTAAATTTTATGGCATGTAAATTATATTTCATAAAGATGCTTAAAAATATTTTTTAAAGTATAGTTTTTTTGGAGTAAAAACATAATATATGTTCATTATAGAATGTTGCATAAGACAGGTACAAAGAAGAAAATAATATGTATTTTTATATGTCTATAATCCCATCATCCAGAAATAATTGTTAATAATAATCATAGTCATAATCATACTTCCTTTTTTTGTGATGAAATACACCCTGCTTTCACTCACTCACTTGGGTACTTGTGGATGATTCTGAAGGGCTGGTTGTTCACATCTGTCTCTGTTACGCAGCAGACATATTTCTCATTTAACTTGACAGGGTATTTCAGGACAGGGAACACCCTGTAGAAGCCATTCATCTGCTCCTCTGGGACCTATGGTACTGTGATTGCTCAGGTCCCTCTCTGCTGGGTCAAGCCAGGTCACGTTGGGCATGAGGTACCAGCCCTTAGAGATGCACATTGTCATGTCCTCATCATCAATCCTATCAAACTGCACCTGGGGCATTTCAAAGTCTGGCTGGAAAAAATAACAAAACAATTAGTTTCTTTTTTATTTTGGCCTCAGGAAGCTCAAGCTAGCAGAAATCTTGCCCTTAGTGTTTACATTAAGCCTTATGGAGGTAACATATCTTAAGATTCACTGTGGTTAAACTTTTGATGTAGGCACTGAGAGAAAATCACGCTATACATATGCTCCTACCCTGCAGGTCTCACCTACCACTGCTGTATTTACTTTTGGAATCTTCCCCTCTCCAGGGGCTCATTGCAGACCCTCTGCTGACCTCAGACACCCTGCTGGAGTCACAGAAGATAACAAATGATTTTCACCACCACCTTCTTATCTCTACCAGCACTTGCCCTGGAGGGATTCTACTATGCCTCCCTCCACCCACAGGAGATCTCTGGTGAGAAGAAGACCACTCTCCTATAATCCTGAGAAGGGTGAGCACCCCTGGGGCATTACAAAGATCATCTGGTCCAATCCCATATTTTAACAGTGAGAAAATGAAGCCTAGAAAAGCTAAACAAGTTATCCAGAGTCATCCAGAATTAGAACTTAGGCCTCCTAATACCCAGTGCAGGACTGGTCTCGCTAAACCACAGGACATAGGTCAGGGTTTTCATGTAGGAGAATTATATTATATAATATTTTGGGCTTTCAGTGTTACAATTTGTTTGGTGAATCTGGGATAATGTCTGTGGTTTTGGTTTTGTATATATATTTTGTTTGCTGGTTTGAAAAGAATGGGTAAAATAGGTGCAGATACAGCAATTTTGGTTCAGAGCAGTATTTTCAGCTAAGATGAATTACACGATGGGTATGAGAGGAGCCTATAAAAATTTGAGTAGAAGAGGAAAACTGACAACACCAGAAGAGGAAGCTTACAATTTATCCCTATAAACAGAGATAGAACTTAAAACCAAGTTCATTCAATAAATGCCCTTGCCTTCTACTATCAGCTTAATTGTACTTTCACCTCTTCCATTTGGTGTGATGGCTGAGCACTTGTAGCTTATCCATGAAATACACATATCTTAGTAAAAGTGATAGATCCCCTCAGAAATTTCAGCCCAATCCACAGAGACTCTTCCCTCATACAAGAAGTTTTGATCCTCTAGTTGCTCTGTGTTATTGTGAAACTTATAGACCAACTTTGAGAAAACTTCAAAAAAAATCATAATACCTGAGAAAGTGGTAATATTCTTTATCATCCTCTACTTCATATTCCCCCTTTGATGTCTTCTCTTTCCCAAGAAAACTCAATATTTTCTGTGCCCTCCACGAAGGAGAAGTGGCAGGAGAGGAGAAACTCAGTGAACGGGTGGACCCGTAACTCTTCTATAGACACTGAGAATGTCAAAGAAGAAATGAAGTTAGCAAAGTATTTATAAAGGCTAGTGAATGCTGCATCAGGTCGGGTTTAATAACAGATAAAATGAATAATTCTAGCTTTTTCGAGCAGAAAGGAATTTAGTATAGACAATTAGATGTTTACAGAATTACTGGAAGGTTGGAGGAATAAGCCCAAAGTAGGGCATAGAAGGTAAGACCTGCAGTGCATGTGTTCTGTCCTTCCTCACATTATGCTAGGCTCAGAACAACACTTCAGAGCTGGTCTGCCAGTGGAACTGCTGCCTCTGCCATATCAGGAAGCTGGTAAATCAGGAAGTCATCACTGCAAGTACTGACTCCAGAACCAAACCGCACCTGCTAGATTCACACGGGCAAAAGAAAGGATGCCTCGTGCAATATCACCTCTCTCCCATTCAAATCAATTGGTGATTCAATCTGTGAGCAAATGTATCTGATTAGCAGAGTTTATGTCATTCCCAGAACCCAAACTGTAAAGCAATCTTAGAAATGTAGTTTTTTGTTTGTTTGTTTGTTTGTTTGTTTGTTTGTTTTACTCTCTAGTCTCAGCAAGGTACGAAGGCAAATTAGAAAGGCAGAAACAGATTTTTAGTAAGTCAGTCTATTCTACTTGTCACAAATACCTACTGGTCTGGGCAGAATTAACAACAGGAGGAGCTGAGGGCTGGGAAGAATACAGCCATGCACTCTGTACTATTCATTGAATCATGACATGGAAATGATTCCTGATCTGTTAGAGCTGGAAGAAGGCTTAGAGATCATCTGATTCAATCTTTGAAACCATTTTTTCCAGAGCCCATCCCAGAAGTTGTCACTGACAGCCAAGAGAAGATCAAATCAGTGAGACCTCCTTTCTTTTACCAACTCAATCAAAACAATCCCTCTCTAATTTACTTTATAAATTGGGCTTCCAAGTTGGAATTCTTCTGTCAATTATTTTGGCTACTGAAAGACAAAATTGAAACTCAGGAAGCAGAGTTGCTCGGGGTCACAAAGTAAGATACTGGTAGCAATGCAGAAAGAAACAAGACATTTCAGAGTTTAAAAAGAAAGTTTCAGGTCACAGTTACCACACTTTTGAGCCTATAAAACTAAGCTCCCAATTTGAGTAAGACAGAATAATGAAACTTAAGCATTATGAAAGTAGGGACTCTGCTAAGAAGGCAATCTTTTTTTCTCCTAGGGACACTGTGCAGGTAACAGGCATCAGAAAGGAGGAAGAACCAGTCAGTGTGATATAATAAAGTGAGACTAAATAGAAGGGAAACATAGGGTCACCTGGGTGACTTAGTCGGTTGAGCATCCGACTCAGTTTTGGCTCAGGTCATGATCTCACCACTCATGAGATCGAGCCCCACGTTGGGCTCTGTGCTGACAGTGTGAAGCCTGCTTGGAATTCTCTCTCTCCCTCTCTCTCTGCCCCTCCTCCGTTCACTCTATCAAAATGAAGAAATAAACTTAAAAAAAGAAAGAAGAAAAACATAGGTGAAACACCAAGGGGAAATCCAAATTTTAAATGTTCATAGGCAAGGAAGCTTCTGAGCCATCATCCCAGCAAAGAGCAGCCAGAGAGATATCCAGTAGGGTACATTCCAGCTAAACAATAGTTGCAATCTGCTCATTCATCAGTGGCAATCATGTGGCTATTGGTGGGGTTG
The DNA here is from genome assembly GCF_028749965.1 of Puma concolor. NCBI lineage: Eukaryota > Metazoa > Chordata > Mammalia > Carnivora > Felidae > Puma > Puma concolor. Next base: position 93,604,433 of record NC_141675.1, read on the forward strand.
GGCATAAACTGTCCACAGAGTACAGAGACCATATCTTAACCATCCTGTTTCACCAGTGCCTAGCACAGGACTTGATGCAGTTAAAAACTATCCAGTGTGATTTTATGTGTCAACTTGACTGGGTCACAGGGTGCCTACGTATTTGGTCAAACATTATTTTTGGCACGTCTTGGAAGGTGTTTTGGATGATATCAACATTTGAGTTGGTAAACTAAGCTGACTGCCCTGTATAATGTGGGTGGCCCTCCTCCAATCAGTTGAAGGCCTGAATAGAACAAAAAGGCTGACCCTGTCTTGAGTAACAGGGAACTTCTGTTTGACTGTTTGAGCTGAGACTTCAAACTGAAAAAAAAGGTTCTTTTTGGGTCTTAAGCCTTCAGACTTGGCAATCACTTTGCTGGGTTTCCAGTTTGCGCACTGCAGTTCTTGGGACTTCTTACCTCCATAATCACATGAACTCTTTATATAGACTTTGTTTGTTCTGTTTCTCTGGAGAATTCTGATTAATACATCTGGTGACATGTATCAAGTGTTTATATTGTGTTAGACATATTCTAATAGATTTTCATAAATTTAATTCATTTAATCTGTACACTAACATGGAGGTAGTTACTGTTATTATCCCCAATTTACTACTGAGGAAACCAAGGCACAAGTGAGGTGAAGTTGCTCAGGGACACATAGCTAGTAAGTAGTAGAACTATGACTCAAACCCAGGTAGTCTGGCTCCACAGACCTCCATCTGAACTGTGTTCTTCCATCTACCAGTAAACACTCATCTTAAAACTGATGAATGAATCAACAACTAATTAAATAAATGAATGAATATAAAGGAAGACAGATGAGGATGGAAAGAAGGAGGCAAGGAGAAATAATCTGTAAAACCTTTAGAAGGATAGATACACATATAAAAACTGAAATGTTTTCTTCTTCAAATTGTTATTTGTCTAATGTGGTCACAATCAAGAAGCAGTGGATTGTGGTTATAAGAAAAATCCTAATCTGAAGAGGTGTAAATCTAAGTTCTAGTTCTAAGCCCCCCTTACTAGTCATTTGGCAATGGGCAAGTCACTTATTCTCTCTGGGTTATAGTTGTCTAATGTATAATTATGATAAAAATACCTGCCCTGGGCTTGTTACAAAATACCTCGGGATCTTAGGGCTGTTTTTATATGACATGGCTCAGTCATTTTTTCAGAGAGACAGAAAGAGTGGACCAGATGGGTGGATGCCTTAGTAAGCTGCCCTTCTTGCTAATTTCTTATAAAAACATATAGCTTACTCACGAGAGGGCCTTAATTCTAGCTTCTCAGGTTACACCCAGGAAGTCTTGCTACCGCTGTACCCCTTCTGGTCCCAAGGGAAAAGGTCTCAGACTCAGGAATCCAAAGCCTCTAGCCAAAGAATGACGAAAACACAATCTACTGATGAGTAATTGGTGATGTGTCTGATGTGTCTACAGATGATCCTACTTGAATCTGAATAACTCTTTTGTCTATTTCAACCTGTGCTATATTTCTAGCCCATTGTGTCTTTAGCTTCCCAAGGCTTAAGAAACTGAGCAAAAGCTCAGCAAACAGCTAATAATGTGAGAAAACACTTTAAAAGCTGTAGAAAGATACTATGTCTGAAGCACTTACTATATACCTAGCACACAGTATGAGGCTATCAATATTGCTATATTATTAGAACTAATGCACCTTTCTCTTTCTCACCTATATACATATTCTTTCCTTTATCTGGTTGGGTTATTCTTGACTGTGAGTGGACTGCCTCCCTACACACACACACACACACACACACACACACACACACACACACAGTAACCAAGCATCAAAAGAAAAGAGGTAGTAAATGCAATCTGGATGAACCAGGCCTTACACTAACTCCTGAGTGGATCTCTGGAACCTAAGGATGCCTTCAAGCTTCTGCCATCTTTGAGACTGGCAGAACAGCTGCAGGTCCCTGAGAGATGGCCTGTGTCTGACAACTATAAAAATGTCTGATCATTTTGTGTAGTAATTATATTGGAGGTTTTGGACACGTGTGTTTCTATAAAGTCTTTTTGCATATATACTTTTGGTTAGTTGGGTTACATTAACATTTTCAACATATGTATACTGTTCATCCCAACATTTTTGAAGAATTGAGAAAAAAGAATTATAAAAACCCTGCATTGACTACCTATCCAGATTTTTCAGGACAGGTCTGGTTTCAAATATTCTGTGATACTATACCCAAAATCAACACTTGTCAGAGTTATTTGAAGTGGGGAAGAATGTCTAGATATTTTTGTTTCAGTTAGAGAAGTTCAAAGCATAGGTGTGAATAAGTGTAATTATCTAATATAGACTCGAATGGACAAGCCAAATTGGGGGTGGGTGCAGGGCTTCTCATTTAAAAAGTAAACAATTCTTTACAATTTGTGTCTGTTAGATTTTCCCATCTGTTCTTCAACATTACCTGTGAAACAAATACAACATTGTTATTCCCATCCAACAAATGAAAAGACTGAGGTTCAGGGAGATTAAATCATTTGCTTGTTTTTCCTCAAATCTCCAAATCACTATTTTCCTCACTGTTCCCAACGCTGTTTCAGAAATACCCACAAAGTTTTTTTGAAAAGTGACTCACCTGCATCATGAACGAGCAGCAATATGTTCACGATCACCAAAAAGCAAGACATTCTGTAAGGAACAAAAAGAAAGGCAGAAATTTTGTCTCAGCCAAGAAAGAGTGTGGGCCAGCATAGCCTAGCCACACCCTCCTGGGTCTGAAGATGGCCTCATAAATACCCACTCCAGGCTGCACCCCCACTACATGTACTTTGAGCAGACAGGTTTCCAACACCTCAGCATTCTGTGTGGGATGCCCATTGAATTAAGTTCACTCAGGCTGACCCTGTACCTATTTGTTGGATTTGCTATATGAACCTGGAACTCTATTCCTATAATGTGAAAATCTGTCTCTCTAGATGAGTCACATTTGAATACATTTGGATCAAAGTCAGTCCTGGATGATATTTGAGGGTCAGTGACAGCTTCCAAAACAACTGCTGCTGAGCTTCTGGATGTGGCTGGGAGAGAGTTAGCAGTAGAGGAGGTATAACAGCAGATATGCAGGCATGTCTGGGAAGTTATGAAGCAATGCTTCCCAAACAGAGAAAAATAACCAAAAGGTAGTACTGTGTAGCCAGGGCTGCACTTTATGGAATTAACAAGCCTGGGACACCTCTGAAACAGGTAGGAGAAAGGGGGGCTCAGGGCATGCTCAGTCCCTTTGAGAAGCCCTTACACATACAGGTGAAGTCAATCTTATTGTCTGGATCCACTCTCTCTCTCTGGTCTCATCTCTCAAGACTCCCCCACACTCCAAGGTCTACCAGGAGTACCATGCCTAAGTTATGGTGCTGTCCAGACCCTCCTCACCTGGCATGTCCCCCCTCACCACCACCCTCACCTGCCCCCCTCTACTCACTTATCATTCAAAACTCTGCCCTAGAAGCACTTCTTCTCAAAGCCCTCCCAGATCCCAGTCCAGTTCAACATTTCCCCTTTTGTATTTTGAATATACTTTTGTCATTGCATTAGATCACATTGTATAACAATTATTTCTTTACATGTTCTTTTGTTCCTTACTATTTCAGAGAAGGAAAGAAAGGTAAGGTTATGATATCCTCTCAGCATATTTTCCTGCTTCCTCTTCTTCCTGTAATCTATTCAGGAGAAAAAAAATCTGCCACAATCCTCCAGGCTATGATACACCATACGAATAGCAACTATATATCAAATGCCTATGAATGACAATCTTAATCTTAAAAATAAGCCTACGAAGTAAATATTGTTTCCATTAAAAAATTCTTTTTAGGGCCGCCTGGATGGCTCAGTCGGTTAAGCGTCCGACTTCGGCTCAGGTCATGATCTCGCGGTCCGTGGGTTCGTGCCCCACGTCGGGCTCTGTGCTGACAGCTCAGAGCCTGGAGCCTGTTTCAGATTCTGTGTCTCCCTCTTTCTGTGACCCTCCCCTGGTCATGCTCTCTCTCTCTCTGTCTCAAAAATAAATAAACGTTAAAAAAATTCTTTTTAATGTTTATTTATTTTTGAGAGAGAGAAAGACAGAGTGCGTGTGTGGCGGAAGGGCAGAGAGAGAAGGAGACACAGAATCCGAAGCAGGCTCCAGGCTCTGAGCCGTCAGCACAGAGCCCGATGTGGGGCTTGAACTCACGGACAGCGAGACCATGACCTGAGCCTAAGTCTTAACCGACTAAGCCTAAGCTTAACCGACTGAGCCATCCAAGTACCCTGATATTGTGCCCATTTTACAAGTGAGGAAACTAAAGCATACAGAGGGTAAATAATTCACCCAAGGCCATCCAGAATCAAGACTCACCTTTCAAGTTAGCTGAAGCCTATGCATGTCACCTAAATTCTGTCCTGACAAACCTCTACAACTTCACCACACGCTGTGGGAAGTCCCATCACCCAGGGCATCCGGCAACAGAACAGGAAGCTCATCAGCTGATGAAGCAGCATAGGTGACTTGTGGAATATTACAAGAAGTCTCTTTCCTAGAGGTCTATTAGACCCTGAAGAGTATGCACTCTATGGGTTGACTATTTACAGATACAGAGGTCTACAGAAGAACAGGAGCATAAAAGAGCAGACTCTGCCAGCCAATAACCAAATAAAACATTTCTGTGGTCAGTGGGACAAGTGGAAAGACTCTTTGCCAAGCTTGTATATTCTAACTAGGAATATGACTAGTGAATGACAATAACCATTGACTCAGAAAATATCTCCCTGTGGTAAATGTAGTAAAGAATTTGAAAGATATATCTCAAATAATATAAAATTTAAAAGGCAATATGCCAGCTAGTGGCTACTAGAGCTATAGGCAAAAGAGAGGTGTGTGGGGGGTGTGTAGAAACGAGAGAAAGAGAGACTGTAGTCAAATGTCATAGAGAAAAAAAAGTTGTAGGAATGCAATATGCCTTTTCAACTGGATAAAATTTCATTATCTATTTCTAAGATATTTATTTCCAAGGAAAGTTTTTCATCATTAGGAAAGATATACATCTTAAAGCCTTCCCAATTCCCCAACCCTAGGAGATACAATCTTTGCTCCTCCCTACTTCTACCATACTTTGTACTTTTATATAGTACTCACTCAATTAACAAAGCATATTTTTAGTGCTTCTAATAGTAATACAGATTCATTGTAAAAACAAGTTTGAAAAAATAGAAAAGAATAAAGAAGAACATTACAATCTCTTTTAAGTCCATCACCCAGACAACCACCATTAACATTTTGGAATTTTCTCCTTCAGCCTTTTATATGTGTACTTTTTAAGGAGAACTCAGTTTGCATATACAGTTTAGTGCCCAGTTTAATTTTCTCATGGCATTGTTTTGTGAGCATTTCTACATCACTAAAAATATTCTTACAATCTGGTCTACTTTGTTTTATAGTTATTTGTATGTATATCTTATCACCCCCACTGGACTATAAGCTCCCTAGGGGCAAGCCTAAGTCCTCTTTGTCTTCCGTATGTCCATCATGGTGTTCCATATGTTGTAGGCATCCATAAGTCTTTTTAACAAATTAACAAAATTAAGTCGGATGCAGTGTTACAAAGTTTTACTATATAACAGGAAAGAGAAAAAAAGGAAAAAAGAAATTTATACACTACTAAAGATGAGTATTAACTAAATCAAAACAGACAACTCCAGCAATGTACCCAGGTATTGCCTCTAGGGCTTGTACCATTTTCACCTCACATTTATAGAAAAACTATGAGAAGTCTATGAGCAAGCTCTATGCAGACACTAAATGTAAGGGGACCAGATACAGTTGAGGTGGATACCTAAATGTTTCAGTCACATTACCTTTCATTTGGCTCTCCAGTTCACCATCACAGCCAACAATTTCTCTAAACAGTCTCTTTTTTTTTTTATTTTTTTTTAATGTTTATTTATTTCTAATACAGAGAGAGACAGAGCATGAACGGGGGAGGGTCAGAGAGGGAGACACAGAATCGGAAGCAGGCTCCAGGCTCTGAGCTGTCAGCACAGAGCCCAACGCGGGGTGTGAACCCACAGACCGTGAGATCATGATCTGAGCCGGAGTCGGAAGCTCAACCAACTGAGCCACCCAGGCGCCCCTCTAAACAGTCTCTTTATTGAAAGAGCTTACCTGTGTGGCAGCTGGTGCCTCTTATCAACCTGGTGAGAAGAAAAGTGAGGAGGTAGCATGTCTTTGAAGGGACAGTTGTGTGGCAGTCCCCAGCGAGAAGGCTCGGTGATACTGTTATTACCAAGCTGTTGCAGCAAAAGCTCAGTAAAGAACTCCATGAGACTTAATATTTCTAATAGCTGCATTTGTTGGCTAAAAAAGGAAGTGTTTGCAAGGCATTATGGTTGAAGAGCAAAACCAAAAGAATACCATAATGTCCAATATCGGGGAATCATACTGTGCTATTTTTTTAATCATACTTTTGAAAAATAATTAAATGGCACAGAAAGTGCTCATTGTACGATTTTTAATGAAAAATAAAAATACAAATCAATGTTTACACATATGCATGATTTCAACCTTGTGGAAAAAAAATATGTGCATATAGAAAAGGAAGGAAATATGCCAGAATGTTAGAAGTGGTTACGTCTGGATGGTGAGACTATGTGTGACTTTAGTTGTTTACATTATATATTTCTGAGTTTTCTATAGTGATATTTTATATTTACATTATGATAAATACATTATAACTCAAAAAATAAGGAAATGGACAGACAGAACTTAAACACATAATGTGGTACAGAGAGAGAAGGTTCAGGAGGTATCCCTTTTCTCTTAGGGGTAAGTATGATTTGGGCCCCCCGTTCAAAGCCTTTCCCATTAACCCCAAGTTCTATAGGGTCAGCTCTTTATTAGGGTGCCTTTCTCCCATAGCACATGAATTACTGAGTCTGGGTCTGAACCGGGTTGCCATAGTCCTTACACTCATTACACAGCCCAGATAGACTATAATCCAGAGTTTGAAGGAACACTTCGTTGTAAGCAGACTTGTTAGAACAAGGCCAAGAAGGTAAAGACAGGAGCAGGAGGCCGCCTGCTGGGGATGGGTGCCGGAAGCAGCTTCACCCTAGATCTATCACCCCACCTGACTATGAATGAAGCACTTAGTTTCTTGCTTTGAATCTCCAGTACCTCTCAGTTCTTCCAATCACTTTTAGTGGCCAAGTGAAGGAAACACTTATGAAGTTTCAAAATAAACTTACAACTACATCCATTAACATGAACTGTTGAGTGGTGTCTTTTTTTGTTTGTTTAAGCTCTTATAACACCTAGCATAGACTTTTATTTACATAATATGCTCAATAAAATAACTGTGAAATGGAACATAATGGAGTGAAATAATTGTGATCAGTTCATATCCCTTCTCTAACTCATGCTACAGGGATTGAGGCTTGACATACACTTGACTTCCACTCCGATGCAGTGGAGGAACACCCTGATGCTACCACAGTACTGAGAAACCATGAAGAATACTTTGTACTCAGATATAAGCTTCTTTCTGCAGGTGCTACTTCCCACAGACTGCCCCAAGCCTGGAAGTCTTTCCATGAGCCAGTAAGGAAATGGGATATAGAGCTTCCAGAAAGAAAAGAATCAGAGATGGTCTCCTCACCTGGTATTCATACCTCTCCCACCATGATCTAGACCAATTAATCATTTCAAGTTTTATTCTTCCTTTATACTGTATCATAACAGCACACCTTAGATTTGGGGGGCAAAGCCACAATTTTAAATATCTTCTCCCATTATTCTCCAAAGTGTGGCAATACTTGGCTATTGTAACCATCAGCACAAAGCACATCAGCCAAACCAGACTCTCCACCATTTTCCAGACATAGGCTGTAATTCACTTCTTGTTTTCATCATTCTTTCTCAAGAAATACCTTCTTCTTTCCCTTTCATCCAATTCCATATGCTGCATCCCATCTCTACCAAAATGCCATCATCCAATGAAAGCTTTCTTAATTACAGCAGCCTGGAAAGGTGTCTTTATTCTGAATTTTCACAGTATTTGGTTATGCTTCTGTATGTCAGCTACCAACTGATCCTTCCTATTTTAGTAACTTTAGGTTTATAATAGTTTTATTGAGATAAAGTCCATTCACCATACAATTCATTTACTTAAAGTATATATAATTCAATGGTTTTTAGTACATTCACAAGTTGTGCAACCATCGTCTTACTCAATTTTAGAACATTTTCATTACCCCCAAAAGAAACTCTGTGCCAAGCAGTCACTCCTCATTCCTTCCATCCTCAGTCCCTGACAACCACTAATCTATTTTCTGTTTCTATAGATTTGCCTATTTTGGACATTTCATGTAAATGGGATGACATGTTGTAAGGTCTTTTGTGACTGGTTTCTTTCACTTATGTGTTCTCATGTTTTCAAAATTTATCCATGTTGTAACATGTATCAGTACTTCATTTATTTGTATTGCCAAATAAAATTCCATTGTATGGATAACCACATTTTATTTGTCAATTTATCAGTTGATAGAACTTTGAGTTGTTTCCACTTTTTAGCTCTGATGAATAATTCTGCTATGACCATTTGTGTACAAATTTTTGTGTGAACATGTTTTTAGTTCTCTTCTATACCTAAGAGTGGAATTGCTGGGTTGTATATGGTAATTCTTTTTTTTTTTTTTTTTTTTTAACTTTTGAGGAACTAACTACCAGACTGGTTTCCAAAGTAACTGTACCATATTAGATCTCCACCAGCAGGGTAGGAGGGTTCCAATTTCTCTACATCCTCACCAACACTCATTATTTTTTGGTTTTAGCCATCCTCGTGGGTATGAATAGTATCTCTTTGTAGTTTTTATTTGCTTTTGTTAATGATATTGAGCATCTTTTCATATATTTATTAGTTATTTGTATATCTTCTTTGAAGAAATGTCTATCGGATCCTTTGTCCATTTTTAAACTGAATTATTTGTTTTATTATAGGTTCATGTTTAATCTCTGTTACTATAAGTATCTTGAAGGCAGTGATTGTATTTGGATAAAATCATAAACTTTGGAGTCATATTCCACTATTTGTTTATCCAGCCCCATCATAGCTGTGTGAGTTGGCAAGTTACTTAATTTTACCACATCTCAGTTTTCTTGTTTGTAAATAGGGATAATAATATCTACCTTATAGAATGAGTATGGGGATTAAATAAAATAGTGACTACAAAGCCCCTAGGACAGTGCCTGGCACTTGAAAACAACCAATAAATGTTAGCCATTGTTTTTAGTTATCTCTATACATTTCCAATGTATCATTCACTTTTTTACACAAAAAAGGTGCTCCATGAGTATTTGAGAATGAATAAATCGGGGACTAGAAGTATTTTAACTTGCTTATAGTTGTTGCTATGGCTAGCTATCCATAAAAAGGTAAAACAACCCAATTATGAAACATAGGCTAAGCAAGTGCATAAAATTAAAAAGGTATATAGCGGGGCGCCTGGGTGGCGCAGTCGGTTGAGCGTCCGACTTCAGCCAGGTCACGATCTCGCGGTCCGTGAGTTCGAGCCCCGCGTCGGGCTCTGGGCTGATGGCTCAGAGCCTGGAGCCTGTTTCCGATTCTGTGTCTCCCTCTCTCTCTGCCCCTCCCCCGTTCATGCTCTGTCTCTCTCTGTCCCAAAAATAAATAAACATTGAAAAAAAAAATTTGAAAAAAAAAAAAAAAAAGGTATATAGCCACCCAGATTCCCAAAACAGTTGCCAAGGTAAATATCTCACTATGTAAGAGAAAACCCCCTAAATGGAGTGATTTCAGTGGGAATAGTCATCAGGATGCTTTTATAGCTCTAATAAATGCTTAGCCAAAGACTTCCAGATCCAAAAAAATGTCACGTCGTTAAAAAAATTTCAATAAAGAAGACTGGTTTGGGGAAAGATATTCAGGAAAACCTCTTAATCTATCAACTCTACAGTGAGAATATACTAAGGAAAAGAAATAAACTGCTAATAATAACTGAACTGTAGACCCTAAATGACCAAACTGGCTGCAGACTCACTCTGGGCCCCTGTAAATATAGAAGCCATTGTCTCTTCACGATGGATCTCCCTCTGCCTTCAATGCTGCCTTAAACTGGCTTTTTGAGATTTGGACTACAGTTGGTAGGAATTTGGCAGAACTTTAAACCATCCCAGGCCAAAGTAGATAAGCCAAACTGAGAGGGATTCAGCAATGGAGACAATTCAAAACCTTGCATGCCAGGCTAAGCAACTGACCTTCATCTGGTAACTAAAGAGGAGACATGGGGTCAGAGGAGGAGGGAGAGGGATGGGTTGAAATAATGAAAGCAGTGCTTCAGAACTCCTATCTGAATCCAGAGGTAGCTGCAATGAAGGTAGAAATCCAGTTTACGAGGCATGATGTCTTGATATAACTAGGGGACAGGACAATAAGCATAAATTTTGGGAGTCAAGACTCAGGGATGAGGAAAGTTTAGACCAACCTCTCAATTTTAATCCCAGAAACATGGCATGGCCCTGGCAGAAAACCACAGTTTATGCAGTAAATTATGCCATCACGAGTAAAGATTGTTCTCAACTTTCTCCTTACCTCGATCATGATAAAATAAGTGTGAGAAAGTAATGATTGTAACAATAAATACTATTACTATTAATGCTAATAATATTAATAATTGCCACTACTCATGGAATATTTACCTTGAACTAGTTACTATGGTAAGCACTTTAGATTTAGCCTTATAATGACCCTATGAAACAATGTTCTTCATAATTAGATGAAATTAAAGCTTAAAGGTATTAAGTAACAAAATCAGGATTAAATGAAAAATCTGATTTCCAGAGGGGGGAGATCTGAAACCTATATCTCATAATAGCCAAAGCCCATGCTTTAACTGCATCAGTATGTTGCCTCCCAGCTAGTATGGTTTATGGAAGGATCCTCCATTCAGCTTATTTCCAGGCTTTTCTGCAGTTATTTGGGCAATAGGGCCATCTTAATCAGGTATGCCAAAACCTATTCATGCTTTATTTCATTTACTATTTTTTTTAATGTTTTAATTTATTTTTGAGACACAGAGAGACAGAGCATGAGCAGGGGAGGGGCAGAGAGAGAGAGAGAGAAGAGAGACAGAATCCAAAGCAGGATCCAGGCTGTCAGCACAGAGCCCAACACGGGGCTCGAACTCTGGACTGTGAGATTTGACCTGAGCCGAAGTTGGACGCTCAACCGACTGAGCCACCAAGGTGCCCCAATTTTATTCACTATTTATTAGGCACATACTATGTCTCAGTGTGGGGTAGACAGAGTTCCTGCCCTCAGGAAACCTAGAAAGAGTGGCCAAAGGAGTAAATGCCCTTCATTTGGTTTCCCTTCTTTTTTTCAATAAAAATCCTAATCAGGAGACCTATCCTGAAATATACTCAATTTTACCCAAGAGTAGCCTGATGGTCAAGTTTTAATAAGTGGACAAATATGCCATGTACTCTCGCAATTCCTTGAAATCCATATCCCTTTCCCTAGATAATGCATTGTGCTGTGCTGTCTCCTCTTCCCTTCACACTCTCCAGTGCCCCCCACTGCGTCTCTGGCATCTCCTTCAGCTAGCCACAAGACACAGCCCATCACTGTGAATGACAACAAGCCACCAATGCTCCTTTACCTTCCACGGGGTTTTTAGAACTCTCCAGGCTGCCTGGATAGTTTTAAGGCCCACCATAGTGTTGGGGGATGCTGCTTAGACTTATCTGGCCTCAAGGAAAAGAGATGCAACCATGGTTGTTGAGATAGGGCTCATTATGAGCAAGAAGGGGATTCTCACATGAAACATTTCTTCAAAACTTTCTGTCAGGCAGCTTCGTTCTCTATTATTGAGGTTATCTCCATCTTTCCCCCTTCATTTTACTGGTTTGTAATCTTAACTATTTCTGAATCACATTCAAATAGTTTTTTTCTCATTTTATATGACATTCCTGTCACTTAATTTTTATCACAGACATATAAACATTTTTAGAAGCATAAAACTGTATTAAGTAATTGCAATTTCCACATATAAGGGCCCTGCCAGTATGTGATCTTGATCCAAAGCAAGGTCTAATTTTCTAAGAGGACCTTTTAGAAACAGGTTTCAAAAGCAGGGACACTATAGGTTTTAAAAACATTCGATCTCTGGTTTAAACTGTCCAAGTGTATCCTCCCACTATAACTCAACCAGGGTTACTATAACTCAACCAGAAATTAAAATTTGGCAGCCAGTAAGAGGCATAAAGTTTCTCACACAAATAAGTGTCAAGAAAAAAGTTACTTTATTCCTTTAGGAGGAAAGCAAATTAATGTCATTGATTATATACTAATTTTATACAATTAGTAAAAAAAATTGCTTGATATTTTTCTCATTTCCACTCACGACTTTTCAAAATCATAAAAAGTAATTTCAGAGGAGACTGAGTTTAGGGCAAATATGTTAATTATAAGTACTAAATTAAAGCCAGCGTCAGGATTTTGCCAGTTAATTGCAGTTTTAACCTGCAGTAAAGTCTCAATGCTTGGTTCTTAAACTAATCAGTTAATTTTAGCTATCTGAAATTAACAACCCCCCTTGGCTCCCAGATTCATTTCTAGCCACTACAACTTAAAAACCACGGAAAAGCTTCTGTAGCTAAAAAATAGAAACACCATTACTTGATATACCTTATTTTTATCATGCTTAAAAAAGAAATGAATCCTGTAGGGTAAACAGAGCAAGTATTATCAATACTTTATGGATGGAGAGACGGAAATGAAATCCCTTGTCCAAGGACACATAGCTTATTTAATAAGAGAACCGGAGGAAGGATCCAGGGGTTCTGATTTTCTAGTCCAGCTGTCTTTGCATTTTGAAGTCAGCTTGGTTAATCCCCAGCCTCTAAATTCCTGGGATTGCTGTACTGAAGATGACTCATCACTAAATTCCTGTGTTCTCACTGAATCCTGCAGCGTAGAGGGCCCACTCCTAACCTGGGAACCAAGGGGGCGGTGCACCATGACGCGCGAACCCTCGAGGCCAGATAAGCAAACAGTCCTAGGGCTGTTTACCGAGGCAGTCCCTCACTCTGGGGACAGGTCATTGGGACCTCAGGGACTATAAACCCTCCGAGGTTCAAGGCTCTACCTGGCAGCCACCCGGCCCCTGCCCCCACGCCCGCGCTCTATCTCCGCGCTGCGCGCCGCGTGAAAAGCAGCCCAGCCCCCGAACGGCGCGCGCACCCCGCCGCCTAGCGTCGCGTGACCCGGCGGGGGCGCGCGGGGTTAGAGCCAGCTCGCGCCACTTCCGACGCAGCCCTCGGTTCAGGTTCCGGGGCGCGGCGGAGCTCCCGGCCTGTGGGTCGCGCGCGGCGCCCTTCGGTTCCGGGGCCACGCGCCCCGCGGCGGCCGCGATGGAGGAGGCCGGAGCGGCCGTGGTCGCTGCGGGGGAGGCTGAGCTGAACATGTCCCGCCTCAACGTGTCCCCCGAGACGCTGGAGTTGGAGCTGGAGGCGCGGGGCGAGGAGCGGCGCGGCGCCAGGGAGGCGCTGCTCCGGCTGCTGCTGCCTCATAACCGTCTGGTGTCGCTGCCGCGGGCGCTGGGCAGCGGCTTTCCACACCTCCAGCTGTTGGACGTGAGCGGCAACGCGTTGACCGCGCTCGGGCCTGAGCTGCTGGCGCTGAGCAGCCTGCGCACGCTGCTGGCCAAAAACAACAGGCTCGGAGGGCCCGGCGCGCTGCCCAAGGGCCTGGCCCAGTCGCCGCTCTGCCGCAGCCTCCAGATGCTCAACCTCAGCGGGAACTGCTTCCAGGAGGTGCCCGCCTCGTTGCTGGAGCTGCGCGCGCTGCAGACCCTCAGCCTGGGCGGCAACCAGCTGCAGAGCATCCCGGCCGAGATCGAGAACTTGCAGAGGTGAGCTGGGCCGTGCCCCCAAAAGTCGGGGAGCCTGGGGCGGTGTCCGGGAGCCCCGGAGCGCTAGGCCTGGTCTTGGCGTCGTACACTTGTCACGTAACCGCCTTCTTCCAGGCCCGCTCCTTAATTCTTTGGCAGTGAGCACTGCCCGGCCATCTCAGCGAGTTTGTACGTGAATAAATAAGATCGTTGTGTGTGACAGCGTTTGGGAATTGTGTTTGCCCCAAGCTGATTTTGGAAGCAGTTTTTCTTTTTGCTTGGTTCCGGGGGAGTGATCCGAACTGAGTAGGTACTCACACAAATGTAAATCTGAGGTTGTCATTTCCGTGCTCTGTCTGGTGGTTTTCCATACCTACAGATCAAAGTTTATGCCGTTTAGCATGACAAACAAGATATTCTGACCAAACCCTTGCTTTCCACTGCTCTGTATCGTTTCTCTGTAGCAACACTAGCACTCCTATCCTTTCTCTACTTTCCTTTCTCTGTCGCAATACTAGCACTACTACTTGTGAAAATAAGTGAGCCGTGCAGTTTACCAGCACCTTATGGACACTTACTAAATATGTGTTGAATGGATGCAGTGCCTCTGTACATGTGCAGTTCCCTTTGCCTGGAATGTTGCCTGCACCTGCCAAGCTCCTATTCATCCTTCAGAACCTATCTCCAGGGTTATCTATTTTCTTCCTCTACTGCTTCCTGAACAACAATTAGTTATTGACTAAACTGTCCTTTTGTACCTCATTCATCCTGTCATTGCATTTACCTTATTGATTGTAATTCTTTGTTCACAGGTCCGCCTCATGCACTACATTATTCAGTAAATAAATGTTGAATTAAATGGAAGGAGGAAGCAGAGGAAATAGGATAGCAAAAGTCTCCTAAAAGTGCTCTGCAAGGGTGTGAGAAAAAGAGCAAAAGGAAGTGTATTGTCCAAAGTGGAAAAAAAGTATCCGTCATCTGTAGAATATTTTCACACCTTGTTTTGAGTTTTCTAAGATAACAGAATATTAGAGCCAGAAAGAGTTAAATAGTGAAAAGAACATTAGCCTGAGAATAAGAACTCTTGGTGTCCCAGCCTTAGGCAGGTCACTTAACATATCCTGACCACAGCTTCCGAATCTGCAAAATAAGGCATTTGGACAAGATGTCCCTTCTTGACTCATCAACAGATATTTATGAAGTACTTGCCATGTAATATGCACTGTCCTAGGTACTGGGGATACAAAGGTGAACATGATCCTATTCTCATGGAGCTAACACACTAACAGGAGACATTAAACAACTAACTTGTAAACCTCATTATTTAATTACAGTTGTTATAAGTTCTATGAAGACAAATGGACTGTGTTGAAATAACAGAGGGACATGACTTAGTTTGGTTCTTGAAGAAGTAATCTGAATTGAGCTTTTGAAGGAAGAATAAGAATTAACTAGGAGAGGGTGGGGTGGGATCAGTCCAGGTAAAAGGAACAGTGCATGTAAAAGCCTGAAGGCAAGAGGGACTGAAGGCCAACATTTTGAAAGGAGGACATTGTACTAGAGCATAGTGAGAAAGTGGCCAAAAGGGAAAGTGGCATATGTGAACTTGGACCATTCCCAGGCCATGTTGGATCTTCAGGCCATGGTAAAGTTTGGATTTTATTCTAAGTACACAGGAGAGAGGTTTTTTGCTTTTGGTTTTTGGTTTTGGTTTGTTTGTTTTTTAGTTTATTTATTTATTTTGAGAGACAGCAAATGCAAGCAAGGGAGGAGCAGAGAGAGGGAGAGACAGAATAGAGAATCCCAAGCAGGCTCTATGCTGTCAGTGCAGAGCCCAATATAGGGCTCATTCCCACATCCCTGAGATCATGACCTGAGCCGAAATCAAGAGTCGGATGCCCAACTGACTGAGCCACCCAGGTGCCCCCACATGAGAGAGTTTTAAGCACATCTGTCTTGATGCTGCACAGCAATGGAGTGGGGAGAGGGTGGATAAGATAAGAGACTTTGAGGGCTGGTTAGAAGGAGGTCATTCTAGGAGAATGAGAGATGATGATAGCTTACATGTAGATGATGCTAGGAGAGCTAGTAAGAAGTAGAAGTGTTGGAAAGAGATTTATACATAAAATTGACAGTTCTTGGTTTCCTCATAATTTTGAAGTTCCATAATTCCAACCATCTCACTTAAGTCTTCTTGATATACTAAGAAAACAGTTATTACTTCTATCACATTGGGGGAAAGGTAGGCAAAAATCATATTTATTGAGTACTTATAATGCTGTAGGCTCTGTAGTAGGGGCTCTAAATATGCTTTTTAATTCTCACAATACCTCTATGAGATGAGAGGAAGAAACTGAGGCTCTGAGAGGTTAAGTTATAAGAACCCAAAGCTAATCAGTGGTGGAATTGGATTTGATCTGAGGGATCTCTGACTCCAACCCCAAGAATTTTCCACAGTGACAGAGTAGGGCCAACACCTAATCCTTCTGACTTCTATTGCATATGTAATCAGGAGGATGGGTCAAAACTCTTTGCCTGGTTGACCTGGTTTTCTGAGCTAATAAACTGTGCTTTATGGTCATTGTACCTTTGGCTCAGTTGTGTGTAGGATCTTTTTTGTCTGTGTTATCATTTTTCAGTTGTGTGCTCTATTTCTCTTTACTAATCAGAATCAGTAAAGGTTTAGGCCATGCTCCAAATTTAAATTCTAGTTGAGTGTAGGCTAAAAGGGTCATGTAGAAATACAGTCTTAGAAGTAGAAACAACCTGGGCAATGTCCTGATTCACCCCTTTTTGTTATTATTTTTTAATTTTTTTAAATGTTTTTATTTATTTTTGAGAGAGATCAATCAGGGTAGGGGCAGAGAGAGAGAGGGGGACACAGAATCTGAAGCAGGATCCAGGCTTCGAGCTGTCAGCACAGAGTCTGACACTGGGCTCAAACCCACAAACCATGGGATCATGACCTGACCCGAAGTCGGATGCCCAACTGCCTGAGCCACCCAGGCACCTGTTTATTTTTATTTTTTAAAGTTTATTTATTTATTTTGAGAGAGAGAGAGAGAGAGCGCGCACAAGTAGGGGAGGGGCAGAGAGAGAGAAAGAGATCACAAGCAGGCTCCATGCTGCCAGTGTAGAGCCCCATCCAGGGCTTTAACCCATGAAACCACAATATCATGACCTGAGCCGAAACCAAGAGTCAGACGCTCAACCAACTGAGCCACCCAAGCACCCTACCCCTTTTTATTTGATCAGATGAGGACAATGAGATTTAGTATCAGTCACTTAGTTGAAACCAGCTAGTGACGATGAGATTTATGTGGTTCATGTACTTTAAAATAAAGCCTGTCGTGAGTGATAGTATTTGAAAATGATTCAGTATGAGGATGCCACCTCAAGAAATCTACTTTCTTTATCCACAAGTGTATGGTTCTTATCTTTCTTTTTTTTTAATTTTTTAAAAATTTTTTTAACGTTTATTTATTTTTTTTTTTTTTTGAGACAGAGAGAGACAGCATGAACAGGAGAGGGTCAGAGAGAGAGGGAGACACAGAATCTGAAACAGGCTCCAGGCTCTGAGCTGTCAGCACAGAGCCCAATGCGGGGCTCGAACTCACAGACTGTGAGATCATGACCTGAGCCAAAGTCGGATGCTTAACCAACTGAGCCACCCAGGCACCCCGACTTTTTTTTTTAATTTTTAAAAAATGTTTATTTTTGAGAGAGAGAGAGAGACAGCGTGAGTGGGGGGAGGGATGGAGAGAGGGGGGAGACACAGAATCCAAAGCAACCTCCAGGCCCTGAGCTGTCAGCTCAGAGCCTGACATGGGGCTCGAACTCAAGAGCCATGAGATCATGACCTGAGCTGAAGTTGGATGCTTAACCGACTGAGCCACCCAGGCGCCCCTGGTTCTTAATCTGTCTGTGTTTCTCTTCCGGTTTTCTGCCTTTTTGTTCAGAACTGTCTCACTATAATTCCATCTCCCTGTAACCAACCATAATGTAGAACTAATTTATATTTTTGTTATTTTTTTTTCTTTTTAACATTTGTTCATTTTTGAGAGACAGAGAGACACACAGCATGAGTGGGGGGAGGGGCAGAGAGAGAGGGAGACACAGAATCCAAAGCAGGCTCCAGGTCTGATCTGTCAGCACAGAGCTTGACATAGGGCTTGAACTCGCAGACTGCAAGATCATGACCTGAGCTGAAGTCGGACACTCAACCGACTGAGCCACCCAGGTGCCCCAATATATTTTTGATATTCTTAATGTCATTTTTATTTGGGTGGAGAAGCAAAACGTTTTCTACTTGTACCTGTGGTTAAAGTTACTGGCACTAAGGGACTCTCATGTATTTTTTCAGTAGGTCATGGGCCCTTGCTAGAGAAAAGACACCCATTTCAGTATCCCTAATGATTGGAAAAGCAAAATACTTTCCAAGAAACAAATTTAAGGTTGGTCTGTTAATGCAAAACAGAAAGGAAAGGAAGAATTCTATAAATTCTGTGAATGAGTTTTCTGTTTTCAATATTCATCAAATACTAAAAAATAAAATTGTTCCAAGCCTGGTGAACAGAAATGCAATGTTGACAAATACACACCACAGGAACTCGTAAACACTATAGTTTTGATTTAAATTCAGCAATAGTTTCTTTTCTCCTTTCAGAAGCATGTTTGGAAACAGTGTGTTTTAGAAATTCCCACAAATCATGAAAGGCTACAAGTCTCTAGACCTTTGGAAATTGAGCTTCAAAGTGAGAAAATAAGCCTGAGAGTGTAAATTTAATATGCTGGCTGTGTACTCTGATTAATGGTACCCATCAGTTGCAAAAGAGAATTTATATGATTTTGAAATAGTGGGCTTTTTATATTTTAGAAGATGGAGATACTTTCTGCCAATGTCAAGTAACTACTAAGGTTTGGTATCCTTTCTGTCTGTGTACCTCCCCACTCACTCCAAAGCATTGATTAAAGGAGACATGGAGTCATAACTGACAACCAGATACTAATTTCTCTTAGTTCTTGACTTAAACAAATAGGAAGGAATATTTAAGTTTGCTCTCAGATTCACTCTTCCCTTTCTTCACCTTCTTTTCTTTTCTTCATCATTAAATTATATTGCAAATTGTTATTTAACTATTGAATTCTTCATGAAAGGACTCCCAGGATTGCTAAATTTTTTCCCAGGTAGTCTTCTAATTAAAACAGTCCCTTTTCCAGGATAATTTCAGTGATTTGGGCCCCAAATGTTCTATTCTATTCTACTCTATTTTATTCTATTCTAGTAGCTCCCCTCACTGAAAAAGAGATTTCTGAGTAACTAAGCATTAACTTATACCATATTTAGTAGGATCAAAAATCCTGCCCAGAAACCTTTTTTACCAGTACCTAAACACTTATGTGCAGGAGAATTCAGTCTTCTATGCAAACAGTTGCTTGCTGCTACAAGATGATCTTTGAAAGAGAAAAAATAACATCAAAATTAAAGTTGTCTGCTACTTTTACTAAGCATTATAAATCAAAAGGGAGAAATACAATCTTGGAAAAATTTGCATAGTCAAAAATAGGAAAAAAGTATCAATGTATGTTTTGTTTTTTTTTTAATTTTTTTTTTCAACGTTTATTTATTTTTGGGACAGAGAGAGACAGAGCATGAACGGGGGAGGGGCAGAGAGAGAGGGAGACACAGAATCGGAAACAGGCTCCAGGCTCCGAGCCATCAGCCCAGAGCCTGACGCGGGGCTCGAACTCACGGACCGCGAGATCGTGACCTGGCTGAAGTTGGACGCTTAACCGACTGCGCCACCCAGGTGCCCCTCAATGTATGTTTAAAATGACAAAACTTCAGGGGCGCCTGGGAGGCTCAGTGGTTGAGCGACCGACTTCGGCTCAGGTCATGATCTCATGGTTTGTGAGTTCGAGCCCCGCGTCGGGCTCTGTGCTGCCAGCTCAGAGCCTGGAGCCTGGAGCCTGCTTCTGAATCTGTGTCTCCCTCTTTCTCTGCCCCTCCCCCATTCATGCTCTGTCTCTCTCTGCCTCAGAAATAAACATTAAAAAAAATTTTTTTTTTAAATAAATACACTTGATCTTAGCCAAAAGGCCGAGAAGCGATTTTTTTTAAATAAATAAATAAAATGAAAAAACTTCAGATTCAGGCTGGCTTTTTAAATCACCATATTATCAAGGATGGCTGAGACTATGGACTAGATAAGAAATTCACAAATGAAAGAAATTATACCTGGGAAAATACATATAATAAGGTACTCACTAAAGGACTTTAAAATAAGTATGTTTTCTAACTTCAGAGAGGTAAAGGCAGGAACTTCAACAATGAAACAAGAATAAGAAGATTAAAAAACCGACAATTATGAAAACCCCAGTTAGAATCCCTAGAAATGAAAAAATGTAATTGTGAACTAAGTGTGCTGAAAGGTGGACTGAAGTCAGCTGATGAATGAATCGGTAAGCTAAAAGATCTTACTGAGGCATTCTCCTGGAATGCAGCACAAAAAGATAAAGAAATGGAAAGTATGAAAAAAATGTTTCTTTCATGGAAAATTGATTCCCACATTCAAACTGCTGTTTAGTAGAAATTCTAGAAAGAGAATATAGGAAAGGCAGTGTTTAAAGCAATAGTAGCTGAAATTTTCCACAATTAAAGAAAGAGTGCTCTAAACTGCTATCTTGAAACACCATAGTAAAACTTTAGAACAATGAGAATACAGAAAAAAGACACAGCTCCTAATGAGAAAAAAACTGATTACCTACAAAGAAACAATAGTAGTAATACTGGGTGTAATAAGATAATGAAATAATAGCTTCCTAGTGCTAAGGAAAAGTAACTGTCAACCTAGAGTTTTATGCTCAGCCAAGCTGTTATTCAACAGTGAAGGAAAGAGATAAAAACAGAGACAAAGGACTCGAAAATTAAGACCATGGGTCCTTGCTGAAAGGACTCGTAAAATATATACTCCAAGAAAAATGGACTTTAAAAGAAATAGCAAGCTGTTTACTAGCAAAGGCTTATACCTCACAGGTTGAAAACAAGCTTATCTGGGCCCAACCTATTTTTAGGTATAAGTGGGAACTAATTTTAATAAAATTCAGAATTATAAGAAGAGGGTTAAAACGGCAGAGGAGTAGGGTAACCCTAAGCTTGCCTCCTCCCCCAAACAGCTACATAAATATCGAAATAATCAAATAATTCTGAATACCCAAGAAATCAGAAGTCTTAGAGAACAAAGCTGCATGTCTGCAAACAAACAAACAAAATCCCTGTGGAAGGTAGGAACTGCAGAAGTTGATTTGTGGGAAAAAAGAGCCATGGGTGCTGCTGTGGAGAGGAATCCATGATCCCAGTGAGCAGAGTACAGAGTCTAACGTTTTGGAGGTTAACACCTGGTGGTGCTTCTGCAAGGAAGCAGGCAGCATGATCTGAGAATCCCCTGGGTTACATGGGGAGAAGCAGGTGACTACCCTGCTTGGAGTGCATTTGGTAGAAGTGATACAGCCTCTCCGGGGGCAAAAGACCTGGCAGGCACTGTAGAGCTGCTCCATTCACCAGTGTAGGAACAAAGACACTGGCTGAGGACAGCAAACCTCTGACAGTGTGTTACGATATCATAAACTCTGAGCCACTGCTTCTGCACGAGTCAAGTGACCATTTCCTGGGACAAGACAGCACCGGCCACAATACAGTGAAACCCTCCCCCAGAGGATCACAGCAGGCTGTGGGGGCCTCTGAAGTGTGGGGTTCAAACACAGCCATGCCTGAGAGAAAACCAAGGAGAGCTGCACCACCTGGCAGGTGGACAGCTCATACACAGCCGGGTGGAGGTGGGGATCTGACAGAAGCTAAGGACACAGGAGGGGTGATTGCACATCTGCAAGGGTGCAAACTTCCCACTCCAGAGACTAGAGAGCAGGGTGAAGCCATTTTCACTCCTAGCCCACCAGCACTGATGGACCACAGTGAGCTAAACAGCACCACCAAGTGGAGAAAGAATCTTTTAATTTTAATTTTATTTTATTATTTTTTTCTTTTTTATTTTTCTCCCCTCCAAAATGACAAGACAGAGGAATTCATCCCCAAAAAAGAACAGGAAGAAATGATGACCACAGATAAGATGTCTGAACTAGAATTTAAAACAATTATAAGGGTTCTAGCTGGGCTTGAAAAGAGCATAGAAGACTAGAGAATCCCTTACTACAGAGATAAAAGAAAAATCTAGTCAGGCCAAAATTAAAAATGCTATAACCAAGTTGCAAACCCAAATGGAGGCCATAACAATGAGGATGGACAAAGCAGAGGAGTGAATTAGTGATACAAGAGATAAAATTAATGGGAAATAGTGAAGCTGAAAAGAAGAGGGAAACAAAGGTAATGGAGCATGAAGGTAGACTTAAGGAACTTAGCAACTTATTAAAATGAAATAGCATTTGTACCTTAGCAGTCCCAGAAGCTGAAGGGAGAGGAAAAAGGTCAGAAATTTTATTTGAGCAAATTACAGTTGAAAACTACCCTAATCTCGGGAAAGAATCAGACATCCAAATCCAGGAGGCACAGAGAACTCTCATCAAAATCAACAAAATCCAGCCAACACTAAGACATATCATGGTAAAATTTGCAAGATACAGAGATTAAGGAAAGAATCCTGCAAGCAGCAAGGGAAAAAGCAGTTCCTAACCTACAAAGGAAGACAAATCAAGTTAGCAGATCTCTCCACAGAAACCTGGCAGGCCAGAAGGGAGTGGCATAATATATTTAAAAGCTGAATGGGGAAAATATGCAGCCAAGAATACTTTATCCAGCAAGGCAGTCATTCAGAATAGAAGGAGAGATAAAGATTTTCCCACACAAACAAAAACAAAAGGAGTTTGTGACCACTAAACCAGCCCTGCAAGAAATATTAAAGGGAACTCTTTGAGTGGGAAAGAAAGACCAAAAGCAACAAAGACTAGAAAGGAACAGAGAACATCTCCAGAAACACCAACTCTATAGGTAACACAATGGCACTAAATTCATATCTTTCAATAATCAATATGAATGTAAATGGACTAAATTCTCCAATCAAAAGACACAGGGTATCAGAATAGATTAAACCCACAAGACTGATCTACATATTGCCTACAAAAGATTCATTTTAGACATAAAGACACCTCCAGATTGAAAGTGAGGGGATGGAGAACCATCTATCCTGCTAATGGACATGAAAAGGAAGCCGGAGTAGCCATACTTAGATGAACTAGATTTTAGAACAAAGACTGTAACAAGAGAGGAAGAAGGGCATTATATCATAATTAAAAGGTCTATCCAACAAGAAGATCAAACAATTGTAAATATTTATGCCCCAAATTGAAAACACCCAAATACATAAATCAGTTACTAACAACCATAAAGAAACTCACTGATAGTAATACAATAATAGGAGACTTTAATACAGCACTTACAGGAATGGACAGATCATCTAAGCAGAAAAATTGATAAGGAAACAATAGTTTTGAATTACATACTGGACCAGATGGCCTTAACAGGTATATTCAGGACATTCCATCCTAAAGCAGCAGAATGCACATTCTTTTCAAGTGCACACAAAATTTTCTACAGAATAGCTCCATACTGAGTCACAAATCATGCCTCAACAAATTCAAAAAGATCGACATCATACCACGCACATTTTTAGACCACAACACCATGAAACTTGAAGTCAGCCATAAGGAAAAATTTGGAAAGACCACAAATACATGGAGGTTAAAAAAACATCCTATTAAAGAATAGGGCTAACCTATTTCCTGGGCTAACTAGGAAATTAAAGAAGAAGTTAAAAAGTATATGGAGGCAAATGAAAATGAAAACACAGTAGTCCAAAACGTTTGGGATAAAGTGATGGTGATCCTAAGAGGGAAGTATATTGCAATTCAGGTTTATCTCAAGAAGCAAGAAAGGTCTCAAATATACAACCTAACCATACACCTAATGGAGCTCCAAAAGGAACAGCAAATAAAGCCTAAAGGCAACAGAAGAAGGGAAATAATAAATACTAGAATGGAAATAAATGATACAAAACAAACAAAAATAAAAAAAATGGGTGACTCGGTTGAGCATCCAGCTCTTGATCTCAGTTCAGGTCTTGATCTCAGGGTCCTGAGTTTGAGCCCACATGGGGCTCCACACTGGGCATGGAGCCTACTTAAAAAAATAATAATGATAGAAGAAACCAAAAAACCCAGTAGAACAGATTACCAAAACTAAGTGCTGATTCTTTGAAAGAATTCATAAAATTGATAAACCCCTAGCCAGACTTATCAAATAGAAAAGAGAAAGGACCCAAATAAATAAAGTCACAAGTGAAAGGTGAGAGATCACAACCAACAACTCAGAAATACAGACAATTGTGATAGAATATTATGAAAAATTATTTGCCAACAAACTGGATAATCTGGAAGAAATGGATAAATTCCAAGAAACGTGCAAACTACCAAAACTGAAACAGGAAGAAATAGAAAATATGAATAGACCCATAACCAGCAAAGAAATTAAAACAGTAATCAAAAATCTCCCAACAAACATGAGTCAAGGGCCAAATTGGCTTCCCAGGAGAATTCTACTAGACATTGAAAGAAGAGTTAATACTTACTCTTCTCAAACCGTTCCAAAAAATAGAAATGGAAGGAAAACTTCCAGACTCATTCTACGAGGCCAGCATTACCTTGATTCCAAAACAAGCAAAGACCCTACTAAAAAGGGGAATTACAAGCCAGTATCCCTGATGAACATGGATGCAAAAATTTTCAACAAGATACTGGCAAATTGAATCCAACAGTACATTAAAATACTTATTCACCACAATCAAGTGGGATTTATTTCTGGGCTGCTGGGGTGGTTCAGTGTTCTCAAATCAATCAGTGATACACCACATTTATAAAAGAAAGAGTAAGAACCATATGATCCTCTTGATAGATGCAGAAAAAGCATTTGACAAAATACAGCATCCATTCTTGATAAAAACCCTCAACTAGTAGGGTTTGATGGAACATACCTCAAGATCATAAAGGCCACATGCGAAAAACCCACAGCTAATATCCTCAGTGGGGAAAAACTGAGAGCCTTTCAGCTATGGTAGGAACAAGGCAAGGATGTCCACTATTTAACATAGTACTGAAAATTTTAGTCTCAGCAATCAGACAACAAAAAGAAATAAAAGGCATCCATAGGAAGAAGTCAAACTTCCACTATTTGTAGATGACGTGATACGCTATGTAGAAAACCTTAAAGACACCAAAAAATTGCTAGAACTAATATATGAATTCAGGAAAGTTGTAGGATATAAAATCAACATACAGAAATGTGTTGCATTTCTATACACCAATAATGAAGCAACAGAAAAAGATCAAGGAATTGATCCCATTTGCAGTTTAACCAAAAACCATGAGATACCTAGGAATAAACCTAACCAAAGAGGTAAAATATCTGTTCTCTGGAAACTATAGAACACTTATGAAAGAAATTGAAGAAAACACAAGGAAATAGAAAAGCATTCCATGCTCATGGATTGAAAGAACAAGCATTGTTAAAATGTCTATACTACCCACAGCAATCTACACATTTAAGGCAATCCCCATCAAAATACCACCTGCATTTTTCACAGAGCTAGAACAATCCTAAAGTTTGTATGGAACCACAAAAGACCCTGAATAGCCAAAGCAATACTGAAAAAGAAAAACAAAAATGAAGGCATCCTGATTTCAAATTATAAAACTATTGTCATTAAGGCAGTATGGTACTGGCACAAAAACAGGTACATAGATCAATGGAACAGATAGAAAACCCAGAAATGGGCCCACAACTATATGGTCAACTAATCTTCGACGAAGCAGGAAAGAATATCCAGTGGAAAAAAGTCTCTTTAACAAATGCTGTTGGGAAAACTGGACAGCAACATGCAGAAAAATGAAACTGGACTACTTTCTCACACTATACACAAAACTAAATTCAAAATAGATGAAAGACCTAAATGTGAGCCAGGAAACCATAAAAATCCTAGAGGAGAATGCAGGCAGCAACCTCTCTGACATCAGTCATAGCAACTTCTTGCTAGACCTGTCTCTGGACATGATTAAAACACAACAAATGAACAAAAGATATTAGATATACTGTGGTATTAGAAAACACAAGTCTAAATATATCAACAATCAAGTTGTGTACGTTTGTAAAGAGTTCACTTGAAATAACCCAATGAGTTAAAAGTAACAAGATAGAAAAAGATGTATCAAGTAAATCTCTACCATTTTGCATCTGTGCTACTGCATTAGGCTCCAGACTGTTCATCCTGCTTCCTCTCCTCCCATCATACTCCCCTCTCCCCACCACTTACCATGCTACTTTTCACACAGTAGCCAAGTGGTCTTTCTAAAGTGTAAGTTAAGTTAGACAATTAGCCTTTGTTCAAAACCCTTCCTACATAGGATAAAATCCTTACTAAGGCCCAAAGGTCCCTCTGATCTGGCCTTCCCAGGCTATCTGTCTGACCTCTGACCACCACTCTCCCACTTTTACTACACTGATGTACCCGCACTGGCAACACACCAAGCATTTTTCAGCCTCAGGGATTTGTACTCATTTATTCTATTCAGATCTCCATTCACATGTCATCTAAGAGAAACTTTCCTGAGCACCCTGTCTAGAATTTCACTTTAATCACCATCTGATTACCTCCCTTTTTCTTTATAACACGTAAACATATCTGTCATAATCTATATGTGTTCTCTGATTTATTTTCTATCACTAGATTGTAAGGTCAAGAACTTGGTCTTATTTGTACCATATTCCTTGGAATAGTGCCTGGCACATGGTAGGTGCCCAGTTCATATGTGTTAACTAGGTACTTTATATTATATATTACTCTATTTTGAAGAAGAAGAAACGGAGGCATAACGAGAATAAGTAATTGGTCTGTCTAACTTCTTATTCTGGTGAATGGTGGATTAAGTGAAATAAATACTAACAAATAAAAGAAGACAGTATTGATAATGAAAAGAAATAAATTTTAAGGCAAAATGGATTAAAAGGGAAAAAGAGAAATGCTTCATGTGAGTTAAGGAACAGTTTAACAAGGATTTATCTGTATTATAGCTCCTGTATTTTCAGAGGGAAAGAACAAAACTTGGTAATTATAAACGGAAGAAGGAAAACTATGGTTCTGGTAGAAGACTAAGCAGCAGAACAAGAAGGCCAAATAATGAGAGATAACTGTAAAAATTTGAATTGCAGTTAATAAGCTCAATCCTAGTAGCTACACATTCATTGTACATGTGTAAAATATGAACAAAAATAGACCATGCTCTAGGCCACAGAGAAACAAGGTTATGCAGAACATATATTTAACAACAAAGCTCCCAACAAATTAATAAGAGAAAGCCATATAACCTATGAGAAAAATGGGTAAAGGATATGAACAGGCAGTTCTCTAAAGATACACAAATGGCCAAAACATACAAAATTCACTAGTAACTAGAGAACTGCAAATTTAAAGAACAGAATTGTGTCATTTTTCATACAAATAATAACAAAAAACTGAAGGAGATGATGATAATAAGTGTTGGCAGGTTTACGTGGTAAGAAGTGCCCTTAAATGCTAATTGTGGATTTGTAATTAGCTGTACCTCTGCAGAGTAACTTGGCTTTACCTTTTAACATTTCCCTTTTAACCTGATTTCCTAAAATCTTCCCCTGGAACTCTGATTAAATTTGGATGGGGCTTCGATTTTGTAGCTTTAAAAGTACCCCAGGGAATTCTTACCCTGGAAGTTTGGGTATAGTAGGTATTTTCTCTTTAAGACACACTTAAAGGTGTCTTAAAGAATGCTAGTGTCTACTGAGTTAGCAGATTTAACAGGAAGACAAAACAGTCATGAAAAAGATCTGTATGTATACATTTTAATTATATTTATATACATTGTAAGAAGTGATTCTGCCACTCCCTGCCGAAATCTTTTGGAGAGAGCCTTTCTACAATCATTACCACAAAAAGTGGCAGTACGTTTTGGTGCAATATATTTTATGTCTGAAATATTGTTAACTTGATGGAAAATAAGGTGACTATCTAGAACTTTAATTTCATGATAGTGGTCAGTTTTACATAATTTATTTAGATAGTTCCTGAAGAATGCATTTGCAATAGTAAGAACAAAGAAGAAATGTAGAGTTCAGCCATGTTTTTCCACTGTCTTCAGGAAAAGGTTAGTAGTTTTCCCATTGCCTCACAGTGCATCAAATCCAAGCCTACCATCACAGAATTTGGGCTTCATGTAATCTGGCTTTCATTCAGCCTTCTCTCTGGGTTCTTCAATATGAATTCTCTTCTTCTGTGTTAAAAGATGTGTTTGTTGTCCCAAAAAAGCTCTCCCCTCCAACCTATTTTCTTTCCTGCATTTGCACGGGCTAAAGTCCAGCCAAAGTCATAACACTTTTGCAAAACCTGTCTCAGTCCCTACTACTGTGTCCTTTTCTTCTCTACTTTTTAAACTTCTCTATTATTTATGGACTGTTCTGCTTACTTTGGTATTTTAATCATGTTATTCTTATTTATGTCTTTGTTTTGTGTTTAATTATAATATTGTCTAACGATGGCATGTCTTACCTGTCATATAAGCTCCCTGAAGGTTGCTTTATTTCTCTAGAGACCATATAGCACTTAGCACATCCCTAAGCAAAACATTTGCTGAATTAATAAATAAATATGTTTGTTGTAATAAAGACATTGGAATTTCTTGTCCAGTTTTTGTTTGTTTACATTTGTTTTTATTTGTTTTTACAGTTTAGAGTGTTTATATCTCGGAGGAAACTTCATCAAAGAAATCCCACCAGAATTAGCAAATCTGCCTTCTCTAAGTTACTTGGTATTATGTGACAACAAAATTCAAAGTGTGCCTCCTCAGCTTTCACAGTGAGTAGTTTCAGGCAATCTAAGTACACACAGAGATCCAGGCTTAGGAATTTTTGTCCTAAGTATTCATCCCACGTATTTTATATGTAAAAGAGAATTAGACATTCTCAAAGTAAATGATACATGAGAATTATAATTTTGAGGTTTGCTGTGAGTTGAGTTGCTTATTTTTAATACTACTTTTAAATGCCCTGGTTTATTCCTCAAAATATTTGGTTAGCCAGTTTTCTCTAATCAAAAATAGAGTAATTTGGCATAGATTTCTCCAGGGTTTATGGAATTTTAATTGATTTTATATTTGATATGAAGCATTCCTGTCCTGATGAAATAATGTGAAAGAACTTGCTTTCTGTTGCATGTTAAATCTTTGTAGGTGTCTGAATGATAAGGCATACTAAAAAAAAAAAATCTTTAAATCTAGCATTTGTATCAGCCTGGCACATCAGAATACTAATTCTACACTCTCTTAAGATTCCATGGGCAAATGTCATTTCATGATATTTACAAGTCTGCACTCTAGTTTCAGTTCCTTTTTATTTTACTTCATTGACCTTAATTGCTCATTCTCTTGGGGAAATCAAGCTCTTCGCTTAACTCTCTCGTAGTTAGCTTGCTCCCTGCCATTTATTTTTATACTACCTTCATTGTAGGTTGCATTCACTTCGTTCCCTCAGTCTTCACAATAACTTGCTGACATACCTGCCTCGAGAGATCCTCAATCTTATTCATTTGGAAGAATTGAGTTTGCGAGGAAATCCATTGGTTGTTCGTTTTGTTAGAGATTTAACCTATGACCCTCCAACTCTCCTGGAATTAGCTGCACGGACCATTAAAATTCGAAATATTTCCTACACTCCCTTCGATCTTCCTGGGAATCTTCTTAGATACTTGAGTTTAGCCAGCAATTGCCCAAACCCAAAGTGTGGAGGTAAGTTCATTCAGTATATATGTTTCCTGTTCCTTGAGCTTTTTTTTTTATATTGATAATCGAAATGTTTTTAATTACTTGTCTTCTTTCAGAGAAAGGCATTTAATCTGTTTCTGTTTCCCTCATCCTTTCACCCTTTTACCAAAAAGAAGACATTTCTCCCATCTCCCCCTTCCTTCCTTCCATTTTGTTTTTCATTGGTTTTGCTTTTTTGCTTGTTTGTTTGTTTGTTTTTACAATTCATACAGAAGGAAAATACCCAGAAAGTCTCAGCATGTCTTTGAACTGTCATAGGATAGTAGAGTAAGACAGTAAAATGAGAGGAAACACAAAAGAAGCATTAAACAGTCCTGACAGTTTAAGTTTGTGTGAAAATCAAGTGAGATCATTAGTGAAACTGCTTTGAAACCTGTAGATTAAGAACCTGTGGAAATGTAAGATTATTTAAGGTTTATTTCTTTATTTTGAGAGAGAGAGTGAACAGGGGAGAGGCAGAGAGAGAAGGAGAATGAGAATCCCAGGCAGGCTCTGCACAGTCAGCACGGAGCCTGATGTGGGACTCAAATTCACAAACCGTGAGATCATGACCTGAGCTGAAACCCAAGAGTTAGACACTTAACTCACTGAGCCACCCAGGTGCCCCAATAGTCCTAACAGTTTAAAAAGAGTCTCCAAAATGTGTAGCCACCTTTCATATTTATTTGAAGGACATTTTCATAGACCCACTGTTCTGAGTATCAGGTACCTTCATAGAACATGATTCAGGATGTAGGAGAATGGGCTGAATGTGCCAGTTTTGGAATGTACCCTGGATTTATATATTCTTATAAATCCCTGGCTCAAAATTTCTTGAGTTTAGAGTATTTGGAGAGAATAAAAGAAATGGTAGACTGTAAGGCAGAGTAAAATAGGAAATCAGAGTACTATTGGAAATCAGTGGAGGGAGAGAGTATATTTAATTAGGTCTGGAAAACAGATGATTCTTGAAGTATGAGTTGAATTTTGATATGGTAAAATTGAGGATACGAAACTTTTCAGTTGGAGAGAGCAAAATTGGAGACAAAACAGTATGGGGCACACTATGGTTTGAGTAATAATTGCTCAAATGTGCAGTTAGGGAAGTAATGAGAGAGGAGTAAAAGATACATTGAGGCCTAGCTATGAAGAGCCTCAAGTGCCAGGGTGTGTGGGTGGGAGCTGGTGACTGATAGCAGGTCATTTTATTTTGGCTGTCTCCTAAAAGACTTCTTTTTAAAAATCCAATATATGAGGCTACAGAAAGGTTTTTCCTATTGTAGGAGAAATGTAGGTGCTAAGGAAATGGTGCATAATGATGATCAGAGCCAAGTGAGATTATCCCTGAAAGTCCCATTGTGTCTTGAACTGTTTGAAGGTTAAAAGAGAAAATGATTTAGGTTCCTCAGAGAATATTAAAAAATAAAAACGACACTGTTGGTTTAAAAAGGAAAAAAAAAAAAGATAATACCCTGGGCCGTTTCTGGCCACTCACTCTTAGAAATAGAAGGTGTTGTGCTGTGCCAGATTAGATGTGTTTACGCTCTTCTCTGTGGTTCTCCTTTCCCAAGTTGGCTTTGACAGTGGTAAGGGACAGTATCCTTTTAAATGCTTTTTTTAAATGACTTCTTTAGTATGTTGGCGTGTCCTTTATCTCAGAAACAAAAATACTTTAAAAATTATTAGTTTAAAAGTTAAGATTATTAATTATAAATTGAGCCTTTGATATTTTCCCCTCAGACTCATTAACTCTTGAACCCTAAGTTAAACAAAAATAAATTTATATTTTGTGAGGATTTTTTGTCTTTGTGGAGTCTGAGATCTCAGAAATGACAAGGTAGTATTGTACTGTTTTAGCGCATGGTAACTCTATAATGCTTTATTTTATTACTTCATCTGTTTTTAGGATGTTAACACATTTTAGGGAATTTATTATCAATATTAACTGACCACTTTATTGCATGTATTTATTTTCCTAAATTGTTCAAAGTAACATACCATGAAATACCCTTTTTAAACTATAAATTATTCTTACAGTATCAGAAAACTTTAAAGTTAATGGGGAAAGTATTAGGAAAAAGTTAAATAGAAATCATTGTTTCTCCTTTCCTTGAACCACATCTTTTTACTTTAGTCCTTTGTGTGATATACACAGAGTAGTTGGTGCCAGAGGAATGTTAGAAAAAAGAGGTTGAGATCCGCTGCAGAAAGGTGATGGGACCCAGAGTTGTAGATGTTCCAGTTAATACTGAACCCTGAGCCACAGCAACCTCTGCTTTCCTCTCAGCTCTAGCTGTATTTTTACTTAGCTGAAAGACCCCAGATTCAGGAGCACTAAAGTAGGAATCAAAAAAGGGGAATACTAGTTTCAGTCTACCTAACAATATATAATTGCGTGAAAATCAAGTGAGATCATTAGTGAAACCGCTTTGAAACCTGTAGATTCAGAACCTGTGGAAATGTAAGATGGCATTTTGCTTTCCCAGTGTATATGAACAGGAATACCAGAAGTCATCTCCTTCCTGCACATTTTATAAATGACAACTTAATCTTTTAAGATCATTATTAAAGCAGTTTTATGGGCTTTTTTAAAGCTTCTTGACTGAAGGGTAGTACCAAGGAGTAACTTGGGGAACAGAGGAAGAACACAACGGTGGGTATCCTGTAATCTCTCCATCAGCCCCTGTCCACCAAGTCACCCAGAGAAAACAAGCTAAGTAAACAGTATCCCTTTAATGCCAGCTCCCTTTAAGTTAAATCTTATCTGGCCTTCTCTTTGCAGCCAAATTGCCATCCCTAAGACCTTCTGGTATTTCTGTAAATACCTATAGAAGCAACTACTGCTTCTGCTTAAAAGAGAAGACTGTATATGACTTTTCTTCAGAATGCTGGAGAAGGGGTTGAAAAAGAAATGGCTCTTTGCTTTGTAATGATTATTTTGTACTTAATTCCTTCTTCTTTCCAGGAGTCTACTTTGACTGCTGTGTCAGACAAATTAAATTTGTGGACTTCTGTGGGAAGTACCGCCTCCCACTGATGCACTACTTATGTTCCCCAGAGTGCTCTTCCCCTTGCAGTTCCGCCTCTCACAGCTCCACATCCCAGAGCGAATCTGACTCAGAGGATGAAGCTAGCGTTGCTGCACACAGAATGCAGAAAGTTCTTCTTGGTTGAAAAGAATGCAGGGTGGTGTGAAACACTAAAAGAACTGAGCAAACGTGGTTAGAAAAGAAAATTGAAGTTCACTGGAAACCAGATCTTCATCTCGAATGTCTGTGAAAGAGTCGGAGATGACGGAAAAGATTTTGTATTTCATCTTCTTATTCAGCAGGAATGAGTCCAGTTCCATGTTTGGATTCTTTGAATATAATTCACTCTGAATGGCAGTTTCAAATTTAGCTGATTCCTTGCAGTTTTCACTTAAGTTTTTCATGAATCATACAGCATATTGGAGCATTCTGAAGAGCAGTGTTATAATAAACCATGGTGGTGTGACTTGTGACAGTTGAGATGAAGAAAGAAGTGATCAGAGCTGTAATTATTACCAGAATTGTCCTTGGGTTTAGGCTGAACACTATCCCATAACAGGATCTGCCCTCCCTTCTTGTATCGCCCGTGTGTCTAGATTACAGAGCCATTCAGATAAGTTCACAGATGGTTACATAGGACCTAACCCTTTCTGACCTACTAACTGGTAAAGTAAGGAATATAACTTTTATGTGGGATTTTAAAACTCTTCAGTACTGCTCTTTTGTTCTATATGATTGTGGTTTCCCTTCTATAATCCAGCAATGGCTGTTATAGTGCCTTAATCCTAGCAAGGTTTTAGAAATTTATTCAAGGAATGATGCCAGAGTAGCCTGTATAATCTGACATACTATGCAGAACCCTTTAAAATATACTTTAACAGAACTAGGTAAACAACTATATATCTGACATCAGAGCTCATGGCCACCTTAACTTGAATTTTTTGTTTAAACATGAAGTGATCCCTTGTAAGCAATCACTTTTGCATTTAATGGGAGGCAACAGTCTTGATTAATCTTTTCATTAAGACAGATAATAGCTTTTGATTTAAAAATCTGTCCGATTTCTTTTGACAGAAAAGAGATGTAAGCTCAGAAAACTTCTTTGTATCTTGCATTAAAGGAGTGGGAAGATGATTTAAAAATTTTTAGCTCACCTCTGACTCCTTTGCCTGTGTGTACTGAACTGTAACTTGCTGTACATTTTTTTTTCTCAACGTTTTTATTTATTTTTGGGACAGAGAGAGACAGAGCATGAATGGGGGAGGGGTAGAGAGAGAGGGAGACACAGAATCGGAAACAGGCTCCAGGCTCTGAGCCATCAGCCCAGAGCCTGACGCGGGGCTCGAACTCACGGACCACGAGATCGTGACCTGGCTGAAGTCGGACGCTCAACCGACTGCGCCACCCAAGCGCCCCTTCTTTCTTTTCTTTTTTTTTTTTTTTTTTTTACTTTCTGTACATTTTATTTTATTTCTTTTTTAATTTTTTTTTAATGTTTATTTATTTTTGAGACAGAGAGAGACAGAGCATGAACAGGGGAGGGTCAGAGAGAGAGGGAGACACAGAATCTGAAACAGGCTCCGGGCTCCGAGCTGTCAGCACAGAGCCGGATGCGGGGCTCGAACCCACGGACCGTGAGACCATGACCTGGGCTGAAGTCGGACGCTCAACCGACTGAGCCACCCAGGCGCCCCCTTTCTGTACATTTTAAAGAAAAACTACAAAACTACTACAACAAGCCAAATAAAATTGTTGTCAGCACTCATTTATGTAAAGACTTTAAAGCAGTCTCGAAATCGTGTGAAATAGAGCAATTTCTAAAACTAGTTTAACCATAGAATACTTTATGAAAGTAATGTATTGATAACAAGAAATTTATTGAAGACATCTAAAGTATAGCAGAAAAATGTGTCACAAATTAATTGCTATTAGAAATGACCAAATTTTTATTAACTAGTTTAATATGCAATAAAAATTCAATGACAGTACAATTATAAGTTGATATTATAAAATGCACAACACATACTAGCAGTCATTAGATAACTGACCAATAATAATAACATGATGTTTTGTTGGTAAATGTTACCTATACAGTCGTACGCAGGTCAGAAACACATTGGAACATCAGAGGATCTCCTTTCTGACTTCTTGGCTTTAATGACTGGGGCACACCATTTCTTAAAACCAGATTGTTGTATAATAATAATAATATGTACATATGTTAGGGTTTTGTCTCATATGTTATTTTTTATTTTAGAAGAAAATATACTGTAGGATAGTTCAGACTTTATTATTTTATTCATGAAACATCATGAGAGTTTCATGACTGCAGTTGTGAAACGCTGCTATAGGATGAATCCCTTCACCTCGTTATAACGTAGTAAGATTCTTTTTTTCCTTTTGATTCAGAAATTGTCTATGTCTGTAGAAGTAATCTAGTATGTTTCTGCTGCCTAGCAATGTAGTACATGGGTGATTATATTGTAATATGGAAGTAATGGAAAGCCTTTGTTTACTTTTCCACTTGAGCCACAGCAAGCTGCATACTACAAAATTAGGAAAGGTAAAGATGACTTAGGCAGTGCCTATGTGGCAAACCCAAAATGTTTGTAACTGACTTAGTTAATACCAATACATAAAATATTTTCATAGAAAATAATGTATTCATAGTAATATATCCAAATTGATAGGACCAAATTTTTCTGGCTTAAATGCCTCAGTTTACTAATTTATTACCAGCTTGACCTAAGTAACAGCTTGGGTAATCTTCTGAGAGTTAGTCTTCGTAAAATAAATGGGTAGGTATGTAGGTATAGTATTTAACCATACTTACCTCTTTCCAGCTTCCCAGAAAGAAGTTATACTGATTGGTCTTTACAGATGTAAATAGGTCCAACCAGAAACAGTTTCTGGCCTTTGCTTTATATGTAGATGTATACCATAATATACAACAAAATGTTTGTTGTACGTGGACATTTGAAAATCTAAGATCAGTGTGTAGCTGTCTTTAGTGACTTTTACAAAACTCTACATTTCAGTTGTTAGTTTTATCTTTTTTGGTTTTTTGTTGTTGTTGTTTTGTTTTTAGGAGTTAAGGTGCCAGTGTTGCAGGGGGACCTTGGGCTAGTCTTGTCCCTTGAACACAGATCAATATATTTTTTCTTTTAAACCTTTGACCTAACCTTTTATAAGAGCTGCTAATAATTTCTAAGATTTTTTGTTTCTCTCCTCTACCTTACCTTTTTTCATAAATGGTGATTGGTAGAAATTAGCCAGAAGATGAGATGCAAGGGACTTGATAATTTAACAACCAGATAATCAATTCCCGAATCATATAGCTATGTATTTTAAATGTAGTCTCTCTCTTTAGTTGCTAAGTCATCTGTTTGTATTTAAACTAGTTAATAAACTTTATTTTTTGAGATTTACAAAACCTGCGCTAATTTTCATAGTGAAATAAGTTTTTGATACTGCTCTAATTTTAGTGACCAGAACTTCTGTGTATCAAATTACTTCACCACAGCATTAATGTGTCTAGAATGGAATTCTTCAGTGTTAATATTTGAAATGGAAATGGGTACATTGAACATTCTTAGTAATCTTTATTCTTAGAATTCAATTCTCAGCATCACCAACTCAGTTTGAATAGTCCTAGGATTTTAGGAAATAGGAAGATTAGCTGATAGAACATTTTGCTTCCATGGTGCCAGGGGTTGGCTGACCTAACGACAAGCTAGTCGAGGTTCTTAGTATTCCTTATATTTGAGTACCAGAGGTAGATCTGAGGGTTTACTGTTCATATTTTACTTCTATATGTATGTCAGAGGAGTCTCTTATTCTGAAATTTCTATTCTTTGGAATTTTAAGTAACCAAATTTAAAAATAAAGATGCATTGTAAACTGTACCTCAAATTTGAGAAATTTTTATGTTGATGTAGATAAAAGTTAAAGGCAGTCCACGCTAGTGCAGTGTAATACTGCAGACCAATTCTGCCAAACATTGTAAATATCAATTTAAGCAAAGAGTAGGAAAAGGCTGTTTGCTGGAGTGTTAAATGAAAGAAATCTTTATAACAAAGGGCAGGAAAAGAGAAGTCACCAGACACCCCAGGATAGCCCTGAGCCAAGAAAGTTCTTTAAAGTAATAGTGAATTGTTTTAAAATCATGTGGCCCATTGACAACCATCTGAAAGTCTTTATCACTAAGTTTCTTTGGTTTCTGCTATTGGGAGATTATCCACATCCCTCTATGATGACAAGCCAGCGAGTAAATAGGATTTTCTTAGAGCCAACTTTGCTCTTTCCAAAGGGAGAAAGTAATACCTCATTAACCTGAAATTTATGGTACAGCCTTAGTTAGTGTTTACCTTTTCAGTATGTAAAAAAAGAAAAAAATACTAAGCAAATAATTGGTGCAAATAAAGTTTGATCTTTTAAAGCATTTTAGCAGTATTTATTTATATAAAATGTTATTCTAAGTAATAAAACCCTTTGTAGGCAAAACATCAGTTATAATATGTGTATGTAATTAGTTAAGCTGCATTTATTTAGAAATACCTAATTTTTACTTAAATGACCCTCTTCTTATCCAAAGTAGAGATTGTATTATGTTAGTATAAATATTCTGCATTTAGTCCAAAATAGCTTTTAAAAGTTCTGCTGGGTGTTAACAATAAAGGCTGATACGTACGTTTTTAGGCAACATGATCTGTGATACATATTTCTGATTCTGTCTGTGTAGAAAAGAAGTACCTGACTGTCACTATTTCTGTATTAAGCACCATACTCTGTATAACATTAATGTGATGAATTTAATAGAATCCCTTTTGTATTTTCATTACGGCCATGATCTTTTTAAAGGCAACAGTGTCTTCATGTATGCTCAGAAAGTGTGTGCCTTAAATCCTTCATTGTAGACCCAAAGTTTGGGGCACTGTCATTTAGTAAGTGGTTTATGACAGCCTAATGACCTTTTGCATTTGACTTGAGGGAGGTAGACTGTGAGTGACCTGAGGAATTCCTTCCCCTAAAACAGGGCCTAATGTCTATGAGTCTAGAGCTTCTGGAGAAAGAATCCTAATCATGCATACTATGGGAGAAGGTCAAGCCATAAGGATCAGGGTCCTCTGAAATAAAATCAGTGAAAGGTATATTCTTTTTTATATTATTTTGTAAAGAAAATTTATCTGCTACCACTAAGGGTGACAGCATATAAAGGCTGTCATGTTAATAGCATGATGCAAAGATTTTACTGCTGTGAGGCCTAGGATATTTTGAGTGGTTTCTTTGTAACACTAGGTTGCAAGGGGCTATGTTTTAACATTTTTCATGTAAATATCTCCATTTTTCTGTCTCTCCGTGGTCCATATTTGTTGCGAATTGATGTATAAAATAACAGTTCACTAACAACAAACATTATTGAATTATTACTCACAGGGTAATACTGATTTAGGTGCTACTAGACTTTTACCTGGGATTTGTTAGTCTCAGTTTGTCCTAAGGTACAGTATTCAATCTAGTAAATATTAAAACTTACTAGTTTAATGAAGGTTATGTATATACCATTGTACCAGAAAGCCATGGTTGGACTGACTATATGCATTCACCAGAACTTACTTTCTGTGGTTGTGAATAAATGGGATAAAACTTTTATTCTAAATTGTAGTTAGAAGAAACTGGGATAAGATTGAAAATGCTGTTGCTGGTACTATAAAACATTACTAAATTGGTTAGTTCTTCTGTCTACAACTGATGTTTTAAGAGAATCCTTTTAAACTCAAATGGTTGACATTGATGTGGTCATTGATGTGATGTATGTTATTTAGAAGGAATATTAATTTCAACAATCACTTTACAACAGTTTAATCATGGAGAGACCTGTGTGCCTATAATTGGTGTTTGTTGCATTTCTGAGCCCACTTTGTATTCATGAGAAACGAAAGTATAATGGGAGAAATATTTTAAATTACCAGTATTTTAACTTTAACTTTTTATAAAGTTTGGGACTTTAAAGTATCAACAAAGGATATTGAAAATATATGTACTTTTGCTTTAGTCAGATTACTTTTTATTGTCTGATTTCTTAATTTTATCTACTTGAAATCTTGTGAATTACAAATATCTATAAATATATAGATATTTAAAACTTAATGATAATAAATGTAATTCAGCAACATGATTCAACAATTATATTTCCTTTTCAGAATAAGATACAGTTAAGTGCGTCAAATTTATATATTACTTAGTAATGGCAAATGCTCTAAAAATATATTTAAGCTACTTCAATTCTATACCTCCTTTTTCCCCCCACAGGACTCACGAGAGAATGTGATTTTATATTAACCCTCTGTGTGAATTTTGCCTTATTAAACATTGTGCCTTATTTTATTAAAAGTGCTTTCTTGGAATTTGTATTCTGGAAAAGTGGCAGTATTTTAATTTAATTGAACTTTTAGAAAATCTAAAATCCTTATAATGTTGGTATTTGCCTGATTACTTGCTGTACCACTGCTCATCTATTTGTTGAACTTTTTCAGTACATGAATACATACATTAAATTAAGCATGTATTAGCATTCACTCTCTGTGCTGGATGCAAAGGATAAAAGATGAATTAGACCAGGTACCTTTCTACCACAGTTCCTTCTGCTTCCACAGTCTTATCAGACTTATGGATGCGTGTTCTAATAAGAAGTTGGTGAGGTCATTTTGCTGATGAAGGTCAGGTACTCCATTTCATTTAGTCCAGAATCAAACAATCTTAACACGAAGTAGTATAGTACTAATAGCACACTAATATTACGGTACTTAGTATTGTTCTTTAATGCCATTATTTTGGTGGCCCTATAACACCTGACATTTTTCTAGATTCCAAAATTGGAAAGAATATTGTGGTTGGTTATGAATTGAGGTAAGCAGAGTGGGTAGAAAAGACACATTCTTTGCAAAACAAAACAGGTAAATGTTTCAAATTTGCTGAGATGGAAAAAGCTTACCACTTCCCTGGTTAGTATATAGGAGGGCTTCTTGGTTAAGATAGGCTCAGAAATTGAAGGGCAGAAGAGAAAAAAACATTGGGTGTGTTAGGGTCAGGCGTAAGGCAGGGTAAAGATAGGAGCCAGAGGCTAAAAAATTTTAGCGGTCAAAGGCTTTATTTGGGGAACTAAGGTCTTGGGCGAGGTTCCGTGACTCAGGAAGAGAGAGAGAGAGAGGAGTCAGGGAAGTCGCCCCCAGGTGTGGTAGGTGAGGTTTTTAAGCTGCAGCGGTTCCAGGTTTAGGTCCAGGTGGGCCTTTTTCGCATCAGGTCATGCTGTCGGTCAGTGAT
The DNA here is from genome assembly GCF_028749965.1 of Puma concolor. Classification (NCBI taxonomy): domain Eukaryota; kingdom Metazoa; phylum Chordata; class Mammalia; order Carnivora; family Felidae; genus Puma; species Puma concolor. The sequence goes on from NC_141675.1 coordinate 93,644,610, forward strand.
TGGTTGACCTCCAATTCGTTCTGGCACGCTAGTAGGGGCTTTTCATTGGGTTGCGCTGGCAAGATGGCCGTCCCCTCTACTGTGGTTCCAAAGACATCCTAACATTCCAACCTCTTACTGGTGATAATGGGTGACAGATCTGATCTGGCTGCTTCCTGCGGGTGTAAGGGCGAGGTCATGGTATGTGGGGTCTGAGGTTGGAATGCGGGAATATGGCCGGACCACCATCTGGTGAAATGCAACCTGGGAAACTTCATGAATTCGTTTTCGTACGAAACGGAGAAAACAAGGTAAGAGCATAAGTATTATACAGATACCAACTAGTGGGGTGACTATACTGAGGAGCCAAGTTAGGAGGGATGATTGCCACCAGGAGGTTAGGGGGTCTGAGGATCCTGGGCGGGCGGATAGAGTTTTTTAGATTTCCTTTAGGTGTTCTATATTGGTTTCAACTAAGCCTGATTCATTGAGGTAGTAGCAATATTCCTCCCTCAGGAACAGGCATGTTCCCCCTTCTGCTGTCAGGAGATCTAGGGCTCGTCGGTTTTGTAGAGTGACCTGTGCTAGAGAGTTGATCTGCCTTTGTAAGGCGGATAGGGAGGTTGCTGAGGCTTCTAATTTATTGAGGATGTCTCGGCCCAACAGGGGGACGGGGCAGGAGGGGATGACTAGGAAGAAGTGGAAGCCATCCAGGCAGCAGGTGAGTACCGGTGTGCATGGGGGAATGGAGGGGGTGCCATTTATGCCCATGACCGAAACAGAGGACGGCGTGGTGGGGCCGGACTAGCTCGGCAGGACGGAATAGGTAGCCCCCGTGTCCAACAGAAAGGAGATGGACTTACCCGCTACCTGGAGTTTTACCCTGGGCTCAGCGTGGGTCACCGGAGTTACTGAGTCTGGGCCTCGTCAGTCGTCATCCTCCATCTCCAGCAGTTGGAAGGCAGAGTCCAATCGGGGTGAAGCCTCGCCACGTGGGGGCGTTGCTAGTCTGTCATCCCCTGGGTTAGGACAATCGGATTCCCAATGGCCCATTTGCTGGCACAATGGGCATGGACTGGTAGGCTTTTTGGGATGGGGACACTGACGAGACCAATCGCCTTCTTGGCCACATTTAAAGCTTGGCCCCGGAGGGGGCTGTGGTCCAGAGGGCTTTATTGTGGCTGGCCTCAGGGCAGCTACCAAGGCTTGGGTCTGTAATTGTACCTTTTGTTGGAGACGGGCCTATCGCCTTTGTTCTTGAGCTTCCTCTCGGCCATTAAAAACTTTAAAAGCCATCTTTACCAGGTCGGCCATAGGGGTTTGAGGACCATCTTCGGCCTTTTTAGGGTTTTTTTTGAATATCAGGGGCTGATTGGGAAATAAAGTAGGTGGCCAATACTGTGGCCCCGGCGGGGGTGGTAGGGTCTAGTCTGGTATACTGGGTAAGTGCCTCTGTGAGCCGGCTAAGGAAGGCTGCGGGGTTTTCATTGGGGTCCTGTATTATTTCTTGAAGTTTGTTAAAATTTACTGATTTGCTTGAGGTTGCCCTCATGCCTGCTAGTAGGCACGGGATCATCTGGTCCCGGCGCTGGTGACCATTGCCTGCATGTTGGTAGTTCCAATTGGGGTCGGCCGCAGGGACAGCATCAGCCCCTACAGGCATAGTGGGGTCGGTCATGTGGGTTTGGTCTGCATGTTCCCTGGCTGCGGCCTGGATGTGCTCCCTCTCCTCAGGGGTGAGGGTAGAGGTGAGGATTACATGGATTTCATACCATGTGAGACTGTAGGCTTGGGCAAGGTATTGGAATTCCTTAATGTATTGGGTGGGGTCAGCCGAGAATGACCCTAGCCACTTTTCAATGGCGGATGAGTCTTGGAGGGAGAAGGGGACATGAACGCCAACCAGGCCTTCAGGTCTTGCCACCTCACAGAGAGGTAAGATGGCCGCTGGGGTCTGTTCGCTGGGAGGAGTCTGAGGAAGAGTTGGGGATGATATGGGAGGCGAGGGCGGGACGGCTGGAGGTTGGGAGTACGGAAGGGGGCGAGGGCTGGTGCGCGGCGTGGCTAGATCCTCTAACTGGTCGGAGATCGGGGAAGTTGGTGAGGTGGGGTCATCAGGGGGTTGTGGGCGGGCAAGGAGCATGCATGCAGAGGGGCAGGAGGAACATAGGTTGGGGCGAGACCTGAGGTCCCAAGAGGCCATGATGTAGGGTATTTCTCTCCATTTTCCCAGCCGATGGCAGAAATTGTCCACATCGGTTAAGATTTGGTATTGTAAAGACCCCTCGGGTGGCCATTGAGAATCATCTAATTTGTAGAGGCCAGACTACAGTGCAAAGGCGGATGAGTCGGTTACGACGAAGTTCACCTTGTAAGCCCAGGAACCGTAAGTTTTTTAACAGACATTGGGGGGTAGGTAAGAGATCAAGGAGGTTTAGACTCGTTACTCGCCATTGGCGTGGCAGGGCGAGGCGTCCCTCGCGCCGCAATAAGGGGCCTATTGGCGTGCGGGCCTTGCGGCGTGCGGAGGAAAGGAGACTGACTTGCGAGACGTCTCTCGTGGGTGTCAGCTGTAGTTGGAGGAGGGAAGGAGGGGTCTGTCCTACTTACTGCCTCCTGTAGGCGCTTGAGAGTAGGGTGGTTGGCCTCTGGCTTGGCAAAGAGGGAGCTCAACCAAGGGAGGCGAGCTACTACCTCCCCCCGGCTTTCGGCACCAAATGTTAGGGTCAGGTGTAAGGCAGGGTAAAGATAGGAGTCAGAGGCTAAAAACTTTTAGCAGTCAAAGGCTTTATTTGGGAACTAAGGTCTCGGGTGAGGTTCTGTGACTCAGAGAGAGAGAGAGAGAGAATGGAGTCAGGGAAGTCACCCCCAGGTGTGGTGGGGTGGAGTTTTTAAGCTGCAGCAGTTCCGGGTTTAGATCCAGGTGGGCCTTTTTCGCATCAGGTTGTGCTGTCGCTCGGTGATTGGTTGACCTCTAATTCGTTCTGGCATGTTACTAGGGGCTTTTCGTTGGGTTGCGCTGGCTGGCGAGATGGCCGTCCCCTCTACTGTGGTTCCAAGGACATCCTAACAGGGTGTAACTGACCTCTTTCCTTTCTTGAGGATAAAACTGCTCCCTAAGCAGCCCCGTTGGGATGTTCTCCTTAGAACAGGTGTCTGAAGAAAAATTTTCTTTAATGGCTTATAAACTGTAGATACTAAATAGGAAGGCAGAACATTTCTGGGGATAGTAACACTTGGACATGTCCTATCCACATCAGTCACTGCCAACTTCATGAGCAATTCAATTCCATCAACATTCTCTAGAATGTTAGAGCTAGAAGAAACTTCAAAGGTATGAAATGGACTCATTTGAGAGATGAAAAAAATTTAAGCAAAGAGAGACTTGTCCAGGAATCAAAATGTCTGAATCTTGAATCCAAGCCTCTGGATTCCCACTTCACTGCTACTCACTATAACATTCTCCTTTATCTAATACTGTATTCTATGACAGGATATCATAACACTATTGGTACTGAATTGTTACTTGCCAGCCACATTCAATGTGATGCTGCTGCACTACATCTCAGAGTATTCACAATTTTAGATCTGGTAGTAAACTGTAGATAATAGTAAATACCTGGGAGCTTGTTACTGTTTACAAAGCACATTCAAGAACCTACCTTAATTAGTCCTCATGACACTTGGGGTAGGGTTAGATTTGGTGAAGTTTGTTGGTGTAGTTTCCCTTCTCTGAGTTTAAAATAAATAAATTGACATGGACTTGAGAAAGGAATCTAAATGTCAGCTTTACCATACCGGAATTGAGCTTCTTACATTCTCCCTGAATCGAATGTAACCAACCAGAATCACAGACTTCCCCTGCAAGGGGCTGTCTACCCCCGGATGGCATTCCACAAGGCTGAGCAGAACATGATCCAAAGGAGGTCAGGTCAAACATAAACCCTATAGTGCTGCCCAATAGAGAAAGCTGGAAAAATTATCATCAGACTTGGGCCATCTAAGCAGATGAATTAGTCTTTCTCCCACAAGGAGGAAAAAGATGCTAGAAAGCTTTCTTCTGGGTAGCTGCTCTCAATTCTCATTGCACATTAGAACCACAATGGAACCTTTCAAAATATGTAAATGCATGGGCCCCATCTCCAGACCAGTTGAAACTTGATCACTAGAGGTGGAGTCTAGGCATCAATAGTTGTGGAGGCTCCCAAGTTGTAGGTGACTTAATTGCCCAGCAAGGGTGATAATTCTTTTTTTTTTTTAATTTTTTTTTTTTAACGCTTATTTTTGAGACAGAGAGAGACAGAGCATGAATGGGGGAGGGGCAGAGAGAGAGGGAGACACAGAATCAGAAGCAGGCTCCAGGCTCTGAGCCATCAGCCCAGAGCCTGACGCGGGGCTCGAACTCACGGACCGTGAGATGGTGACCTGAGCTGAAGTCAGACGCTTAACCGACTGAGCCACCCAGGCGCCCAAGGGTGATAATTCTTAAGTGAAAGTCCCCTCATGATGACTTGAGTTCAGTGGACTGGGGTTTTGATAGATGAAGAAATGGGCCCAAATTGAGATGTGCCCAAGTTCTCTTAGATAAATAGTGACAGAGCTGGGGCTAGAATCCATTTATTTTTTTAATATGTGTGTTTCTTTTAATTGAACACTACTTTAGACCAGGCACTGACTGCTACTCTAATGGGTTTTTTTGTTTGTTTGTTTTTTGGGTTTTTTTTTGCTTCTCCCTGTCAGCCACTCTCTTTTCTGAACTGAAAGTGTTTTGAGGGTGTTTAAGATGGTATATTCAAGTGGATTGGCCATATTGAAGCCAACATCAACTACATCAGAGTGTCTGCTGAATCATGGAAAACAAAAGCAGCAAACAGATCAACTTCACAAGAAACATTCATGAAAGGATGACTTGGTCAAATATTTCAGGTTATAGCCACAAGGCAAGAGATAGCCTTCCCTTTCGGTGAGGAAAACCTTATCAAGTTGTGCTCTGGTTCTTTTGACCATTGATAAAGATATGGCTAACATCTTAAGCAGCAGTGAGGAGCAGACTGACATTACCAAGAAAGATAAGAAAATGTAGGCATCTGCCTATGGTCAATCCATAAACATAGATTCCATGATAGGAAAGCAAGTTCAACTAAACTACACATTTTTATAAGCACTACACATAATTTCTACAATAGTTTGTTTTCGATCTAGCTATGAGGCTGTATGATTATTTTACTACTTAAATCTGAATAATCATGCACTCTTAATACCTTTGTAAATAGAGAAGATTTAAATGGAAAAGCAAACCTGTTCATGATGCCATGGAAACTCATGGAAAAGAAAATATTCCATGATGCCATGGAAACTCCTGGAAAAGAAAATAAAAATATGTGAAATAAGTTTAACTTTGAAATTAAGCTTAGGTTACAGCCAAAAAGCTACAATTTTAGAATTTTGTGCTTATTGTTCATTTTAACCTCTTTCAAACTTGACAGTGGTCTCCAAGTTTCTTCCTTATTTTAAATCTAATTTTGTCTGTGCTCAGAATTCTTTCTATTTTTGTAGCTCTCAAATATTTGTAAGTTCTTGCATTATTCCTTTTACCCTGTTTATTCATCTCTAGTTAGGTCTTTTAATCCTTCCTTCTAGACTGGTGCACATACAGCCAGGGGCAGAGTTAATAATAAGAACTTTACCCCTGAATCTGCAGTTAAAATTCTACCCTTTATAAAGCCTACAAGGGTCTGTTGTAGTGAATAACATGTCAATGAGTCTCTCTGAAACAATCTTTTTCATTTCTGCTGAGGGCAGCATGTCATATAAAAAAAGACGTGTGTAATTGACTAATGGATAAGAAGGAATTAGATGAATACCAGGTGTCTATGACTTAAACTGCAGCGTAATTATAATTAATTCTTAATTCTGGCTCGCTAGAGAAATTTCTCTCTAGTTCTAAGTGATCACAGAATCAGTGAGAGTTTGAGAAGTCATCATCACACCACTTTATACAAGAGGACAATTCAACTATCCGGGTGAGAACCTATCTTATTTTTAAGTACCTCAGAGAAGATTTTACTTCTTTAGCAATTGTGAAGCTTAACAATTGTCACTGGAGGAAGTATTTCCTAAGGTTCTTGTGATTTGTGCTAGCCAGATTAGATATGGCCACAAGTTTTAAATTATTTATATCAGCAGAGAGGTGCAACGACATTAGTAATACAAAGTGTATGCAAGAGTATGTGCGCGCACATATGTGCGCATGCATGCACACATGTACATGCATGCTACTCATTATATTCCTTGTGTACCTTTGGCTCCAAAATGTTGCTTCTCCCTTCCTCTCATTACATCCTCTCTGTCCTTTCTCCCAATCCAAAATTCCTCCCATCACTCTAAAAACCAATGTACACAGGAGTCACACTTCTAATAAGTGTGCAAAACCTCTTAGGAAGAGGAAAATGAGAACACAACAGGATCACAGCTCTATGCAATGGAGACCTAAATCCAATAATATAAGAACTGGACATCAACCTGGTAAGTTGAGAAAAGAGAATTCTTCACAGTGAAGCCTTCAACCTTGACACTAAGCAGCAGCCAGGCTAGTGTAGCTACAGGAGCTGAGGTATCTAGGAGGAGGAAAGAAGGACAAGATGCTTCCCAGCCACTCTTGGCTGATTATTTAATGGATGCCCCAGTAAGGAAGGATGGTGATTGATACGTGAACCACAGTGAAGTTATATATGCATATTATTTGTAAGTTTGCATATTAATCATTGTAAACTTATCCCAAAGAGAAGATTCACTCTTTTACATATTTTTGTATATCCTTATGAACTCTCAAGTAATATAATCTCTTCAAGGTGCTGTTAAGGAGAGGAACTTAAGGGGTGCCTGGGTGGCTCAGTCTGACTGGCTCAGGTCACGATCTCACAGTTCGTGAGTTCGAGCGCCGCACTGGACTCTGTGCTGACAGCTCAGAACCTGGAGCCTGCTTCAGATTCTGTGTCCCCTTCTCTCTCTCTCTTTCCCTCTCTGTCTCTCTCTCTCTCTCAAAAATAAATAAACATTAAAAATTGTTTTTTAAAAAGGAGAGGAACTTAAGTTGGGTCAATAATTATTAACATTGAGATAAGCCCAAATCCTTGTAAATCCCTCATATTCCCACATACACATACACACACAGGTACACACATATATATATATATGCATATATACATATCTGCCCAGCCAAAGATTGAAGTTTGATCACTGGGCACAGAGAGCAAATTGTGCCTGTCACTTTCACCTGACCATGTGGCCCAGAGAGGAATAAATGAGCTGCTAGGTGATCCTGCAGGCAATACTGGGCTTATTGTGTGATAGGATTGATTTTTTTTTTCTCCTTTCAAAGATGCAGTGCCAAAGCCATCTTACAGTAAAGACCAAGAAGTGGATCTGACATAAAGCAGGTGTTTCTTTTTCTCAAATCAGAATTTGAAGGGATCTGTTTATCATTAATAATCCTATTACCCTGATGAGGGTGATTTTCCTTTGCATGCCCTTTAGCCCCAAATAGCTAACATTTCATCTCTTTTCTTTATGCAACCATGAGCACCAGGGCAAGATTAGGCAATCATTCAGATATGAACAGATCCAGAAATACAGACCCATGGGTGCACTCCTCATAAAATTAGACAGTTAGGAAGGTGGGAAGGTCATATTAGATGCAGACATTGATTTAAGGAAATCTCTTTGTACTAAAAACCAGTCTTCAAAAGATAGCTGCATCACTAAAGAGTTTGGGCACTGGTGTCTTGCTTTTCTTCCTTTTCTTCCTCTTCATTCTCTTATTCTCCTCCCCCTCCTTTTCTTTCTCTTCTTTGTCCTTCTCCACCTTCATTATAATGATGATGTGTAGGTCACAGAATTAGACATGGAGGTCAAAGAGGTATTCATACCTTCTAAGGACTTACTAAGTACCTAAGGACTAGAACACCAAGAAGATGGCAGTTTGAGTACAGTTGCCTTCTCTCCAACTAGCAACTACAATCTTTTGTCAAATGGCAGCTAAGACCTATGGGTGTATGAATAAATGTGAGGCTATGGGCACTGTATGAGTCCTGGAGAGGGAAAGGTGCCAGGATTCCCCTCCCAAGACTATAAGACAGACCATCACTGGAAGTGCTCAGGACAAAAACAAACCAATGTATCCAGGGAAAACTTGGCTTTCCAAGATCTTGTGGATCCTAAGGGTAAAGGTTGATTTCAGCCCCACATGGATGTATGGCTTTTTCCGGGTCCCCAAAAGACAAGAAGGAACTGAATGGTGAGCTGTGTCTTCCCTGCCTCTGAGGCTGAGAGAATCAGACCAGGGAGAAAAGGGTATCTTCCTCCCTGCTTCAATAAAAGTCTTATGAATAGTTTATCTCTACACAATGAGCTCAAAGAGAGGAAACCACTTTGCTTTCCACCATATCTATGACTGCTGCCTGTTAAGACACCACAAATAGCCCTGAGCCCCACTGATTCAACAAAGGAAATAACAACATATCCAAAAAGACTCAGTAGCAGACAGGAAGATCAACCGGAAGAGACAGAACAAATACCAAGAAGATACAAGTGCAAGAAAAAAGAAAGACCTTTAGCACTAAGAAGAGAAAGGGGTGGGGGAGGGAGAGAAAGAGAGAAGAAAGGTGGGAACCAGAGTGGGGAGGAAAGGAATGGGGGAGGCAATGGGAAATGGAAGAAAAAAAGAAAAGATTTTTAAAATAATACTGCATAAATGAAAGGAGAGAATGATCACTGTTGAGACCTAAATTAGTGGGCTAGAAGATCAAATGGAGAAAATATCTCGAAGCACAAAGCAAAAATAAAAAGTGACTGAAATCATCAGAAAGAAGACGGACGACTTAAGGATAGATCCAAGAGACTTAGCATACAGTATACGAAATGTGATTGGAGAAAAAGTACATATGAAGGAAAGACAATAATCAAACATATAAAAGGCCAAAATTTTCTTGGACCAAGAAATACCTAAGTCTACAGACTGAATGAGATCTGCAAGTTCCAAGCTGAACTGATGAACACACACACACACACACACACACACACACACAGGAATATACTGGTAAAATTTTTGAACTCTAAGGGGAAAAATTTTTTTACAAACTTCCACATAGAAAGTTGCCTTATTATAGAGAAAACAGAATCAGATCTCTTATCTGCATCACCAGCAGTCAGAAGTTAGCGGAATACTAACGTCTACAGATGTCTGACAGAAAAGGACTGCACCTCAAGAGCTCCATGACCAGCCAAGACATAATTCAGTCTCCACAGTGAAAGAAGATTGCAGATATGTAAGAAGACAGAGTAACACCTATGTTTTCCCACTAAATACTTTAGAAGGGGCTCTAGTCAAATAATAGAGCCCAAGATGATAAGGAAGGAAATGGTAGTGAATAACAAAACTTAGAATAAATAGGTCAATATAAAGACAGATATAGATACATAGATAAAATACATATGTAGATAACCACAGGCTGAGCAATGTGTAAGTTGTTAAAAAACAAAGACCAACCTTGAAAATTCCCTGTGCAGATAAAACCAGGTCAGTCATACAAACAAAGTTTAACTTAGCTTATTTTGCAATGCTAATGTGACCTGGGTCATTTCTTGCTTGTGCCTCCAGAAATCATGAGCAATAGTTAAACTGTTTCCCAAGGTTGATCTGAGGTAACCACTGATCAATTCCCTATCATATGGGAAGATTCTAATATTATAGCCAATTTCTGTGAAGAATAAACAGTCACTGCTTTCTTATTACATAAGCTGCTTCAGAACAACATACCTCTGAGTCTGAGTTCATATTTTGGCAAACTGTCTCTTTGGTGTATGTGCAATAAACTTCTACTAACTATTATTTCAATGATTCATTGGTTTTACTTCTGTTATTTCTCAACTTTTGATAGGTATATAATCCAAACAAAACAGCCAAATATATAAGGCAAAAAATTAGAAGAAATACAAGAAGAATTTGATAAAATGCATTTATAGTGATAGAGTTTAATACTTTATTTCAGAATTGGGAAAATCTGGTATATAACAAACATGGGATGACATACGAGTTGAATAATACAATCAATAAACTTGATGTAATAGTTCTGTAGAGAGTCTAATATCCCTCAAACAAACAACAAAACATTTTGGAGTACCCATAGAAAATTTACAAAAATCACTCATATTTGACCACAAAGAAAGACTTAACAGATTCTAAAAACCACATTCTCTCATCTTAATTCAATAAAGTTGACAATAAATAATGTAAGGAAGACTAAAAACCATATACAGAGGAAATCAAAACAAAATTATAAATACAGTATTTATAAAGCAATGAAAAAGAGAACACTTTTTACCAAAACCCAAACATCACAGTGGAAACTGTACTCTGAAGAAAATATATACCTTAAGTGATTTCATTATTAAAGAGAACATAAAAAATAAAGTTCATTTTTATCTTAAGAAATTAGAAAAAAGAGCAACAAAGAAAATTGGGAAGAGCGAATTAATCAAGATTAGAGTTAAAATGAAAGTAATAGAAAAGAGGTAGAAAGCACAAATAAATATAAAAGCCCTCCTTTGCAAAAGATCTGACCTAATTAAGAAGAACTGTGCAAAAGTAGATAAAATTATGAATTCTGTAAAAGATGACAAGTACAGGAGAAATTAAAAGTATAATAAGAAAAACGTATGGCAACAAACTGGAATCCTAAGGAAAATGGGTGATTTCCTAGTAAAAATACAGATTGCCAAAATGGATCCTGAAATAAGGAAAATATAAATAGACCATTTAGCATAGAAACGATAGAAATGTTTAAAATGGTACTTAAAAACCTTGCATTGGAAAAGCCCACAGGATTACATGAGTTCATAGTTGAGTGTTAGTTGACCTTTAGAAATTTATGATGTTATTTAAATAGTCAAAGCCTAGAGAAAAAAAAATGGGACTCATCATTAAAAGAGAAAAAAATGAGACTCTATTCTTTAAAGCTTGATGTTGTTGACATAGTTCATCTAATCTAAGGTGTGATTATAAAATTCACATTATTTTATGTACCATTAAAAAGTACTTTCTTAGCTAGCACTTACAGTTTATATTTTAAGTGTATGGAAAACACTGCTTTAGTCCTATTTTAAAAGACTATCTTCTATCAGTCTTGTGCATTCATAAAAAAAAAAAAGGTCTTCATGCTCATACGCAAGCTCTTCTGAATCATTTTCAATTCAAAACTGTTGATCTTTGTTTTTTTCCACACAATATTGTCCTCCATACCATCAAAAATACTGGCAATACTGCCTTTCCCAAAAGGAGGTCTATGAGTGTCTCCGGGTTTGTTTTTTATTTTTATTTTTTCCCAAATGCTGGTGTTCACATTCACAAGTTTAATGCCATGGCTTTTTAAAAAAATTTTTTTTAATGTTTATTTATTTTTGAGACAGAGAGAGTGTTAGTGGGGGTGGGCAGCAAAGAGAGGGAGACACAGAATGTGAAGCAGGCTCCAGGCTCTGAGCTGTCAGCACAGAGCCCGATGTAGGGCTTGAACTCACAAGCAGTGAGATCATGACCTGAGCTGAAGTCAGACACCCAACTGACTGAGCCATCCAGGCACCCCAGTGCCATAGCTTTCTTACGCCTGCTGCAGATGTCAGTGGAAGGTCTCAGACAAGTTCACACAGGCACAAGCGCAGAAAATGACAGCTATGTCATGACTTAGGCCTTGCCAACAGCAACTGTCAGTCACATCCTTATTTCTAAGATACTAAAATATGAAAAAACATACATCCCCAAATTGGTGAAAAAGAGTAGTACAAAACCAGAAAACTATACACTAAGCTCACATATGGAATGTAGGTGAAAACATTATAGATAAGGTATTAGCAACTGGAATCCTTCAGTGTTTCAAAAGAATAATGATCAAACTCCAGACCCTCAATTCTGAGGAGATGTTGGGTAATTAACAGGAAGAGGAACTGAGTGAAGATAGTCAAGCCATGAGTAGCACAGTGCTGGTGTCACTTTTTGAGAAAAACAGTACTTGACCAGGGCTGGAAGTACAATCCTAGTTCAGTCATTTAGCATCCATGCAATTTGGATCAGTTCATGTCATTCTCTGGGTCTCAGTGTCCTCAAGTAAAGGTGGACATACCTAGGGTCCTTTCAGGCTCTGATGTTCTCAGCATCCATGGGTCTAGGACAGTGTCTCATCCACCAAGAATCCAGCCCGGGTTTTGCATGGGACTCTGTGCAAGTCAAACCCTTGGTTACTCAGGTAGAAAACTGGTCACACTGCCCAATAAATCCTCCTGCTCTTTAATTTCACACAACAGTGCAGAGTCTAATCACAACTCGGATGGAAATAAAAAATTACCAGGCTGCCCTCCTCAACTTATTCCAGACAAACATGCATGTCCTGGCTCCTTTCTGAACCCCCCATAAAAGACTCAGTAGTCAGTAGGCCTCATGTGCTTCAATGAGAGTCACAAGACATTGAATTTGTTTTTACTGCCTCCTCAGAGCTCTCCCACACACTCTCTCTTCCTGCAGCTCTTTATTTTCCTCTTGATACTTCTTATATTTAAAATGAATTTACATGTATTTGTTTACTTTTTTATTGTGGAAAAATATACATAACATAAAACTTGCCATGTTGACCATTTTCAAGTGTACAGTTCAGTAACATTAAGTACATTCACCTTGTTGTACAACCTATTTACTTAATTCTTCATTTAAAAAAATTACCATATGCCTTTAGAAACAAACTCAAATAGCACCTAAAGTTATCAAGTGAAATATAAGTCTCCCAGTCATTCATTTCAAAAGAAATAACTCTTAAGTTTCTTTTGGATCCTTCCAGAAACATTTTTAATTTGTATACCAGCACATTGTGCTGCCCCTTGCTTTTTTCATTTAACAAAATATCTTGGAGCTGTTTTATGTCAATTCATACAGATCTTGTTTTAAATATGAGATTATGAGACAATTGATTTAATCAGTATCCTATTGATAGCATTGTGTTGTTTCTAGTTTTTGTTGCTGTTGTTTCTCTCACAACTGTTGGTTTTGCTATTACAAATAATGCTGCAATAACCATCCTTATATATATAACTTGTCATTTATTACCTACTACACCTGTCATCTCAACTCCTAACTGTGGAATTGCAGGATCAAAGGGAATGTGCATGTAATTGGTTTATTTTTTTAAAGACTCTCTTCTTGGTAGAGTATAAACATGAAGTAGTTTTGTTTTACCAATTGTCGCTTTTTTTTATGTTTATTTATTTTGAGAGAGAGCAAGAACATGTGCAAGCAGGGGAGGGGCAGAGAGAGAGGAGGGAGAGAGAATGCCAAGCAGGCTCCATGCTGTCAGCACAAAGCCTGATGTGGGGCTTTATCCCACGAACCGTGAGGGGAAACCAAGAGTTGGATGCTTAACCAACTGAGCCACCCAGGTGCCCCTGACAATCATCACTTTTAATGATGTTATATTGAATACACTTCAGGATCTTAAGGGTGTCTTGAGAAAATTCCATACATTTCCAGTCCATTTAAAACTTCAAAGCTGATTCAAAGCTCTACCTTCCCTTGAGAGACCTAGGAGCTCCTTCAATGATAGAAATGGAATGGAGGCAAGGTAAAAGGCAAACACCTCTTGACTTTAAATATCTTGGCTGTGCTCCTTCTCTGGCTAAGCCAGGCAGATAGTTGATGTTATTTGTGTGGCAGGCATCAAAATGTTGAGTTCTTTGAAGGGGTCTGGTGAAGCCTCCCTCTCTGCTGCATAGCTCCCCTGACAAAGATGATCTGGCTCCAGCTCAACCTTCTATTCATTCCCCACCTTAGCTTCTAATACAGGACCACTGGGGTCCTTCACTCCACGGCTATTGCTCTCCAAATAGGTAACCTTCTTGGATGGAGTACTGGCTAGATAATTCAAGCACAGATACTTTCTGTAGGATCCTCTCAATACGTAGGACAAACAAGTGTCCTTGCCACACTACATCATGGAAAGCCAGCTGCTATACACTTTCTCCAATTCTTTTTCCCATATTAGGCAGGCACAGGGGAAAATAGACCTGTATATGCCTAAGCAGACCTCATTTGGAAATGAAATGTTTATCTCCCTTTCTTTCTGGTGTCCCTAATTTCTATTAATGATTCTCTTGGCTTCCCCACTCACTTGGATTCGGGGAAGGGAAAGCACTCATCCTTCTGTCACCCAAGGAAAGGAAAACCTCTCACCATGATCACTGTAGTCTATTATCAGAAGACCACTATTGACCATTTCTCCCATTCCTCCTGTCTTCTTAAATAGACTCAGAATGCTGTTGAGGTGGTTGTGGTGGTGGTGGTGCCACTTTTCCTTCCTTCCAGAAGCTCTACGGAGGTGTTTGACCCCATCTCAAAGTGATCAGTTGATGGTTCTCTGGAAAATGTATACATATCTAGTTTTTCTTACCTAGTGTCTTGTGGTGTCAACTTTCAGTTTTAAATGCAATTTATGAACAGAAGTCCCTCTCAGTTTATTGTTACATTCATTTAGCTACTTACAAATTACTCTCTAAAAAAAAAAAACAATTACAACTCTTGTTGTAATGCCATCAACAGCATATGGGAATGTCTGGTTTGCCCAAGCTCTCCCTAACATTCCCTTAACATTTCTGAAGACAAAACTTTTTAGCAAAACCAAACCTCACAACTTTCTTTGTCTTCCACAAAAGGAGGAAGAAAAAGAAGCCAGATTGGAAATGCAGAATACTGATCCCCCTGCTATCATATGAGTATTTCCTGTGTAGATGTTGGACTATTTTGTGTGGATATGCTTGACCTCTAATAATTAGCCACAGAGTAATGTCTTAGTTCTGCCAGCCTAAGAGCAGGTACTACCAGAAGGCAGTGCACCTGTTGTGAACATAGGGCTTGCAGGGTAGAGGAAAAACCATGACTCCTTGAGGCCAATGTTGAGGTGCTTAGGGAGAGACTTCAAGGGGACTGTGTAATAAAAAATTTGGCTGGCCTTTGCCGCTGGGTTCTGGGAGGTAATCTCTAAATCCCTGGAATTTTTGGAGTAATAGGAGAGACTTTCTTATTCATGGTCAGTCCCTCAGACCATACGTGATAGTTTTTGTTAGCAAGGTGACTCATGATGGACCCCTAGATCATTTATGCTAATGAGATGGCTCAGGATGGAGGCTAGCTATGCCAGATGGTTGGGGTTTTAAGTGATGTGATATCAATTCAACTTCTAGAAAAGGGAGAGGTCTGGAGATTGAGTTCAGCTACATAGTAATGATTCAATCACGGCTATATAATGAAATACCAGTTAAAACTCTGGACACCAAAGCTCAAGTAAGCTTTCCTCTGCTGTGTGTATTATCACACATAGACGTGTTGTCCAGGAAGGCAATATGTCCTTGAGGATGATGGGAGCTTGAGATCTTCCCAACCTGCCCTACATGTCTCTTCTTTTGGCTGATTTTGCTTTGTATCCTTTTACTATAATAAAAACTATAAGTATAGCACTTTCTTGAATTCTCTAAGTCATCCTAAAATATTATCAAACCTGAGAGGATAGTGGGAACGCCAAAATTTGTAGCCATCAGGTTAAAAGTTGGCCTGAGCACCCCTGAACTTACAGCTGGTATCTAAAGTGAAGGCAGTCTTGTGGAGGACTATGCCATTAACCTGTAAAGTTTAGCCTAATTCTGGGTAGTTGGTGTCAGAACTCATTATAGGGAGGTAGAATCTAGGCAAAAGCTGGAAACATGAGGTTTACTCACCCTTATTCTTGTGGAGAATCTATTTCCATGACACAAAGAATTAAAGAAATTAACTTCCATCAGTTCTTCTCTTCATTACTGAAGAGTCAGACATCCCTGTGGCTTAGCGAATAGATTGTCCACCTGCAATGTCCTGTCCTATCTCCACTCCAAAGACTTGGCCCAATGGGCTAATTCTGTAGGCCAAGGTAAGAGAATAGTAGGTTCATAAGGAACCATAAGTTATTCAACTTTGTGTCCCTCTCTGAGAACCTACAACAGTTCTTCCCTATGATAGTTACTCAAAATAATAATAGTAGTAATAATAATAATGTAATGAAACTCAGGAAGGACCACATAGAGTGGCCAAAGGGCTTGAGAATAATCCATCTTACGGGTTAAAAAAAGAATAGACCAGGCCAAAACAATTATGACTAAAAGGAGATGCGATAAAAGTTTATGAAATAATGAGGGTTTGGATGAGCTAACCAGAGAGTGCTTATTCTCTGTTAAATTTCACAGTATTTAAATCTTGAAGCAGGAATATTTAATACAAGCACTATATACAGTGGGTAATGGACTAAGAAAACCCATTACTCAGAGAAATAGTGCAAGTTGAAAATAATCAAAAGGGCTTAGAGGAAACTCAAGAGGAATCAACCAAAATAGATTATTTCCTAAGAAAAAAATTAAAATTTTGAATATTTGGGGCACCTGGGTAGCTCAGTCAGTTAAGTGTCCGACTCTTGATCTTGACTCAGGTCATGATCTCACAGTTCGTGAGTTCAAGCCCCATGTTGGGCTCTGCTCTGACAGAGTGAAGTGTGCTTGGGATTCTCTCTCTCTCTGTCTCTCTCTCCCTCTCTCTCTCTCTCTCTGTCTCCCCTCTCTATCTTTCTCTCTGTCCCTCTCTCACTTGTGCTCTCTCTCTGTCCTCTCTCAAAATAAATAAATAAACTTTAAACAAAATTTAGAAAATTTATCATAACTTTCTGAGGTCATGGAGCAGAGCCAAGCATTCACACGATATGTGCTTAGGATTCACTCTAAAAGTAGAGCCCTCAGTCTAGTGGATATGGAGATGACTCAGTCACATCTCCCAAAAGGAGGGGACCCATTACATCAGATCCTGGCTTAGCCTATTTAGGATTCTCTGGGGCTCATTCAGTTGCCCAGTCATGCTGAACTCTGTGTCTTGCCTCAGATGTCAGTTTATATATCCCAGAAGAAATCCTTTCAGTCCTCCCTACTGAGTCCCTGACAAACTTCCATTTCAACTGTCACTCTCACATACTCTGGTGGGAAGGGATATGGAACAAATTTTGGCAATTTGTCATCATGTACTGAGGAATCCAGCCCCAGGTCAAAATCCTATGTGTGATATTTCAGACCCGATCATAAGAAATTATAAGGCTTTGCCTGTCTGGCTACATAGGTAGAAGCTGCCTTCCCCACACCAGACTTGATCCATTGCCAAAGCATGGCAATTTTCTGGCAGAAGTCACAGTCAAGGACTCAGCCCTCTTTCTCCCCACCCAAACCAGCCATGCTCATGTACATATCTATATTCCTAAACAAAAAGCCTCCAGATAGAGCCCTCTTTATTGGGCTTGGTTGAGACACTTTACTCCACTTTGACTCCATACCTCTCCATTACTATCCCTTCCCTCCCTCTCCCTCCCCCTGTCCCACAGGTCCATAAAAAGGCGGGAGCCTTTTGTTCAGGTATTCTTGACAGTAAGATGATTCCCCTCATATGTACTGCATTCACCTGAAAAGCTTTTTAAATATGTTCATTAACAAGCTAAATGCCAAGCAATAAGAATTATGAAACTAAATTTTGGTGCATCTATAAGATATAACACTATGAAGGTATTAAAATTGATATTGGAAATAAATGAAAAGATGCTTATTGTAAGTATTCAAAGTAGAATATACTCTGTATTTGTATTCATGTAAAAAAAATATGTGGTCAGACTAGTTACCAATGTTCACCTCCACAGCATTACCAATGGTTACTTCTGGGTGGTGAGGTTATACATATCTGATTTCCTTGCCTATCTGTATTTTCTAATGCAGGATAACCATATATTATTTCTTTAATAAGAAAAAACAATAAACATAATTATTTTTTATGTGTGTATACTCCGTGAATGAACAATTCTAAATCTAAGAATTCATCTTAAGAGTATAATTTTAGGGGTACCTGGGTGGCTCAGTTGGTTGAGTGTCTGACTTGGGCTCAGGTCATGATCTCATGGTCCATGGGTTTGAGCCTTGCGTCAGGCTCTGTGTTGACAGCTCAGAGCCTGGAGCCTGCTTCGGATTCTGTGTCTCCCTCTCTCTGTTTCCCCTACCCCACCTCTCAAAAATAAATAAAACATTTTTTTAAAAGTATAATTTTAAATGTGCATGTGAAGATTTAGCTAAGTGATATTTATTGCAAAGTTATTTATAATGGTGAAAATGTAGAAACAACTCAATGTCTAGTGCTAGGAGCTTGGAAAAATAAATTATTACATTTGTAGATTACAATAACAGGCAGCTAAGTTAAATACTTAATGAAAAGAGGTTCATAATATACAATAGGTTTAAAAAAAAAAAACAGTTTACAGAACAGTGTATTTCCATATCTTTTGATCCAGAAATTCCACTTCTAGGAAATACTAGCACAAAAAAACAAGTATAAATATCTAGATTATGTCATTTCAGTGAGAAATTAGAAGCTACACACGTTTTATCAATGGATAATGCTAAAACACAATGGCACATTCATATAATGGGCTATTAAGGCAACTGTTGACAAATATGAAATAAATTCCTGTGAATTAACATGAAAAATATCATGACGTATTCTTAAGTCAAAACATATCTATATGGAGAGATTACCAAGTACATTCTAAATCTATATTTGTGTACTGTTTCAATAGCTTTACAATAAACATCTCTAAATTTTATAATCAGAAAAATATGTAAAAACATTTTAATACAATAAATTATATGTATATGTGAGAGTATTATATGCATAGCAAAAAGTCTGAAAGAATATTAAAACACTGACTGTTAGTGGTGCCTGGGTGATTCAGTCGGTTGTCTGACTCTTGATTCTGGCTGAGGTCATGATTTCATGGTTTGTGGGATCAAGTTCTGCATGGGGCTCTGTGCTGACAGTGTAGAGCCTGGTTGGGATTCTCTCTCTCTCCCTCTCTCTCTGCCCCTCCCCTGCTCACGTTCTCTTTCTCGCTCCCAAAATAAATAAATAAACTTTTTAAAAAATTGTTGATGGTTATTTCTGGGTGTTGTGAGTAGAGCTGATTTTTATTTTGCTATTTTTTCTATTCAATATTCTTTGAGATTTTTACAATAAATATATGATTTTATAATAAGAAAAACTTTTAAAACTGCTTTAATTTTAGGACTTTCAGTTTCATTCTTAACAATCCCAAATGCCCTGCCCAGGGCTTGCCTACAGCTCCAGGCTTCCCACCATGGAAATGCAGTGTTTCACAATCAGAGGCAGCTTAGTTAAAGGCAAAAAAGACAAAAAATCCCATTCACAAAAGACCACACATTTTATGATTCCATTCATAAGGAATCCCAGAATAGGGAAATCTATAGAGAGAGAAAGTATATTAATGGTTTCTTAAGGTGAAGGGTTGGTGGGGAGGGGAAATGAGGACTAGGGGGTGATAGACAGCTAAAGAGTATGGGATTTCTTCCATTGTTTTTACTTATATATTTTCTTTTATGTTTTATACCATTTATGTTGGTGAGTATATACTATAGTGGTCTAAAGGAATTTTACATTTCAAGAAAGTTCAATAACTATTAGAGCCATGCTGCTTCATTATTCCCATTTCCCAGATAAGGAAACATGCTAGGGAGCAAGTAGTGTGTTGGTTGCACGGCTCACAAGTAGAGGCAAGAAGCCTCTCTGTCGCTGCAGCTCACCCTCTCTCTGCACGTGAACTTTAGTTGTGCTGGAGATGGGCTAGAAACGCTTTTTCTCTCAAGGGCCCCTTCATGATGGCCCCATCTTTAAAAAAAATTGTGGTAAAATGTACACAACAAAATTGACCACTTTAGCCATTTTTAAGTTATACAATTCTGTAGCATTAAGCACACTCACACTTTTGTGCATCCATCACCATCATCCCTCTCCAGAACTTTTTCATCTTCCCCAATTGAAACTCAATACCCATTAAATAATAACTCCTTATTCTTCTCTCCCTTTCCCCACAACCCCTGGTAACCACCATTCTACTTCTGTCTCTGTGAGTTTGACTACTCTAGGTCGCTCACATGAGTGGAATCACACAATATTTGTCATTTCATGACTAGCTTCTTTCACTTAGCATGATATCTTCAAGGTTCATCCATGTTGTACCATGAGTCCGTTTTTCATCCCTTTATAAGGCTGATTAATATTCCATTGTATGTATACACCATGTTTGTTTATATCTGGTGATGGACTCTTGAATTGCTTCTACCTTTTGCCTGCTGTGAATAATGCTGCTATGAACATGAGGATACAAATAATGGGTTCAGGTCCCTAAGTTCAATTCTTTGGGGCATATACACAGAATTGGAATTGCTGGATCAGATGGTAAGTCTACATTTCATTCTCACCAGATGTGTTTTTTTTCCCCCTGAGGTAATAAAATTACCCTAAAATTGGTGATGCTGCACATATCTGTGAATATATTAAAAATTACTGAATTATAAAGTTTAAGTGGGTGAATTGTATGTTATTGAATAAATAAATAAATCTGTTTTTTTTCCTTTTTTTTACATTTATTTATTTTTGAGAGACAGAGAGACAGAGCACAAGTGGGGGAGAGGCTGAGAGAGAGAAGGAGACAGAATCTGAAGCAGGCTTCAGACTCTGAGCTATCAGCACGGAGCCCGATGCCAGGCTCAAAGTCACGAACCGCAAGATCATGACCTGAGCCGAAGTCAGATGCTTAACTGACTGAGCCACCCAGGCGCCCCAAACCTGTTTTTCTTAAGGCAAAAAAAAAAAAAAAAAACCCAACACATTTGCTTAAGAATACCAATGTTGACCTCTTCTCAACTTTCATCCCCCAAAAAAGGCTGCACAAGCAGCAGTCTTCCCAACCTCAAAGGACTGGCACTTTACATCGACTGTGTTGGATTCAGGACATCTAGTTTCGGGGAGTCTGGTGCTTATTAAAACTCTCCCTCTGGCTGCGTGGGGCCACGGTGCATTAAACATTTGGTGACTAAGGTGGGTTGGAGAATGTCTATTTTATTAATTTAATTATTCTTAATACAATGTTTACTTTTGTTTCCCACAGGTGTTCCCCTCTACATCTTGTTCCTGCCTGTCCCATGGAACTCACTGTCTGACAAGTAAGGCCTAGGAGACAGATTCCCTGCTAAGACTCATAATGGCAATGCTTTCCATTGGTCTCCCATCATTCCAGCAAGCACCAACAAAAGACGTCTCTTACCTTTTAAAGGCTAGTTGGGGGTTGAAAATTTAACCTAAAAGTCATTTAAGTGCATGACTGTAACATGAAAAAAAAAAAAACACCAAAACCCTTTACAATAATCTAGTAATTACTGTGACTCAGTCCCCCTGGTTCATACAAGACCAGTATCCATACATGTAAAGACCAGAAACTTCCCACTCACTTTATAGGAAATTATTTAATTTGGGTTCCTGAAACTGTTCTTACTCATTGTGTTATTGGAATTCTGGAGAGACTCTGCCTTTCTTGGTCAAAGATGATCCTGTTGCTGCTTTTATTTCTTAGGATGATTTCTCACTCTGTCATCATCTTTAAGTATTTTTTAGGTATGCTTCCAGTGTTCATACAAATATTCATTTCATCTCTCTGAACTTCTTTCTTCATTTTTAAAATAAAGAATTTGAACTAGAGTTTCTCTAAAAGCTTTGCCAGTTTTGATATTCTGTGCTTACATACCAAGTAAATTATAGAGGAAAGTATTTATTTGGTGGACATTTTTTTTTCTCTTAAGGAGTTTAGCGTCCATTGGGACACTTTTTTTCCTACCCAGGGTCATAGACACTTACCCATAGGCTCTATTACCTCTGATTAGCCAGCAATCAGGAAACCACACAATTGGTTCCAGTATACCTGTCCAGTTATCTCCCAGTGTTCTCCTTAAAGATCTCCCCAGTTCTCTCAAACTGGACTTGAGAGAGTGGGCTTATCTTCATTCCTGCCTCCAAGTTCATGATCATGTTGTTCCCTCTACTTGGACTATCTTCTCCTATCTCTGCCTTTTAAGATTCTACCCTTCTTAGACTAGGTCAGTTTCCCTTTCTCTGTGAAAATTTCTTTTTATGGTCCTTGAGAGCAGAAACCATGAAGATATATCTTTGTATCTTCAGCATCTGTCACCTTAAGCCAGAAAAAAAATTCAAAATATTGGATGATAGTATCTCTTTTGAATTGTTGTTATTTGTGTGAATGTCTTACACTACAAAACTACAAATTTCTTGAGGGCAGGGACCATGTACATAATCCTCTGACCTCTTCATAGCTCTTAGCAGGATATTGTCCAGAATGAACACCAATAAATAGAGTCTGAGAATGAGAATAATATGAGAATTATTCCCTCTTACTTCCGAGTTCTGAACAACAAAAATATCACTCCAGGAATCATATAATAATCCAAATATCAGTTTTTATGGTAATGCTAGATTAAAGAACACAGCCTGGATTAGAAGCCAAAATGAGTTTCATACTCCTCCTTCCCAAATTGAACTTAACCATATTGAACCAAGCATAGGCAGAACTTGTACAACCACAGGCTATCTACAGAAGGAGGGTCTTCCCGAGTTAGTCTACCATACAAAGAAAAGAAGAATGCATATATCCTATGGGAAACATCATTAAAAAAAAAAAAAAGCCAAGCAGGGATTTGGCCATGTGAATGCAGTGATCCTTTTTCTAAAACAATCATACAAACCAATCTACCTCCCATGAGAGACAACAGGTGGGAAGTGAAAATAAGAAGGATTGTAGCCTTCTCCCTAACACTTCCAAGAAATTAGAAGGACTATGTAAGAAAACATGGAAAGGGAGAGGTTGGTATCTCTTACACTTGATAAATATTTATTGAAAAAACAACAAAAGAATAAATGCCATTCTGACAGGAGTCCATTCTTAGAATGTAGCATTCACAAACTATCCACAGCCTTCTAAGTACCAGTGCAAGCTGGAGACAGCCTTTGGAGGTCAGTTTGAGGCCAGGCAGGGAGCATCTCAAGAACTTGAGCTGGGTGCTGAGTCTCAATGCCTGTTGCTACTAATTGGCTAAAAAGGATGAGGCCTGGGGATTCTATGACTTTCAGGTGAATTTCAAGGTAAAAATTCTGGAGACTTATTTTAATTTTCAAATGAAACAAAATGAAAAGGGAGTTAAGATGAGGAATCAGGAAGGTGAAAAATAGAAGTTACCTTTTTCATGAGAAGGGTTAGCATGGGGTACAGGAAGAGGGGATCTTTAGGGCTTAACCTAGTCAGAGTTGCACTGCTAATTCCAGTTCATTGATTCAGTGTTCTGGGTTTCAAGTAATACCAGGAGAGTCTACAGCAAGAACAATGACTCTGCCTATCCCAAACACATCTGCCAGTCTGATGCAGGGATGTCTTTCTTTCTGATCTACCTTGAATCCCCCCATTCCAATTAAGTAGAATCCTTAATGTCACAAATCATTCTGACAGAAATTTTATCTTCCGAAAGTTTCCATTAAAACATGCATGGGTGTGTTCTCTAGCCTCTTCAAGGTCTCTGTAGTAATATCTCAATTTATAATTCAGCTGGGTGCCCAAGTAATTCCAGGTTATGAGACAGATATTTCACAAGTTACTTTTAAGCAATAGCCCAGAGTAACATTAAGACTTAAATTTAGGGGCGCCTGGGTGGCTCAGTTGGTTAAGTGTCCAACTTCAGCTCAGGTCATGATCTCACAGTTTGCGAGTTGGAGCTCCACGTCAGGCTCTGTGCTGGCAGCTCAGAAGCTGGAGCCTGCTTCAGATTCTGTGTCTCCCTCTCTCTCTGCCCCTTCCCCCGCTCACGCTCTGTCTCACTCTCTCTCTCAAAAATAAGTAAACATTTTTTAAAAGTTTAAATTTCCCCAAAACCTTGTGAAATTCAAGTTCAATTCAACATTCATTGTTGGAAGAAGAGAAGTATTAAATATGATAGAAACATTCAATAAAAAGTAATATCAATTACTCTAAACATGGAAACTATTAAGCCATTTCTGTTAAAATTGGTACTGAAACAGGAAATTTCCCATCATTGCTGTTCACTATTGTTTTGTAGAGTTGGAAAATGCAAAAAAATGAGAAAAAATGTTAAATTATTGTAAATACTGGGAAAATACTAAATTATTTGGTTTTTATTATTTATCTAGAATTTTTGGAAGGCTCTATTAAAAAACATAATGGAGTTAAAATAAAGTTGGATAAGATGGCTAGATATCAAATAACTTTTTAAACCTAATTTTTCCTATATAAGCCAACTATGTAAATGGGAAAAATACTACCCTCAAAATAGTGACAAAACTATAAAATACTTAGCGATAAGTTAACTAGAATGGGAGAAGCATTCCAGAATAGTGGAAAAGGGCCTCCAAAAATCCACATCTTCATAAAAGCAACAAGAACACTTACAAAAAATTACCAAAATCAATGTTTTCAGAACTGTGGAAATTAATTTTAAAAACCTGAAACAATCTGAAGAATATTTATTCAAATAGAGTGGCTGAATCTCAATAAGAACAATAAGCTTTCTAGCATCTTAATTTGTCCTATTCCCAGTTGCCTCACCACAGTCCTGTAGTAGATTGAAAGACCAACAGCCTTACAACTATGATAGCTGTGGAAAGCAGCAGTCTAGCAGCCAATGGAGGGTGCATAATGGAGTTGGAGCTCTCCCCAAAGCCCCATCCAAACAGCCCATAATCACAGAACTGTCATTATGTGACCATCTGATACCTCCCAGAAAAAGTCCCATTCATAGGGCTTATCTTTATCTGACCTGGCTCAGACCTTAGTCACTGAGAGAAGCTCTATCCCCGGAGTGTTCGTCAAAAATGATCAGTGACAATTTTTTAATATCACAGCCTCTTGACATAGCAGAATGAGTTGAGGAGAATAAGAGACTGGCCTAAAAAAAAAACTTAAAAGAAAAATCTGGAGAATGAAACGTTTTTTAGGGGGATTTGAAGAGTTCTCACATGTTTCTGGAGATGTAGAAGGCCAAATATATATGCAGAGCTGTGTGCATACCCAGAAAAGACCCGAGAAGACCCTTTCACTTTCACTTCTGGGTGACCTGGAGACTCTGAAATGCAGGAGGTGAAGGCTAAATCAGAGTTGTAAACTGCTAGAGCATTAAAGTCTTGCCCCAACACACACACACACACACACACACGCACACACACACACCTCTTCAGCAAAGGATGGAAAACTTATTGTTTCAAAGCATTGAAGGACATCTCTATTTAATCAGCTGACTACTGAGCTAACTGAGCAGAAACCTCAGTGACATCACAGGACAAAAAACACAGACTTCACAAAATAAGCCAAGGAAGTCACTAAACAAGCAAACAAACAACAGCAATAGTTACAGCAACAACAACAACAAAAATAATAAACAAAAACAACCCTTGAAGTTGGTGAAGGAAATCAGATTTACAGAGTTGTTACAATATATAATTTAATGTGCCCAATTTTTCAACAAAAAAATTATGAGACACACAAAGAAATAGGAAAGTATGGCCCATACACAGGGAGAGAAAAAGCAGTCAAAAGAAACTATTCCTGAGGAAGTCCAGATTTTGAACTTACTAGACAAAGTTGTCAAGTCAGCTTTACACATACAGTCAAAGAATAAAAGGAAATTGTATGTAAAGAATTAAAAGAATGAGAATAATGTCTCACAAAATAGAGAATATGAATAAAGAGACAGAAATTATTAAAAAGAACCAAGTAGAAATTCTGGAGTTGAAAATTACAATAATTGAAACGACAAATTCACAAGAGAAGCTTAACAGGTTTAACAGGTAGAAGAAGGAATCTGCAAACTTGAAGATAAATCAATTGAGATAATCCAGTCTCAAAGACTTTGTGTGACACAATCAAGTGTACCAACATAAGCATCTTGGGAATCTCAGAAGAATAGAGGAAAGGAAGGGCAAAAACAATATTTGAGGAAACAATGGCTTAAAACTTCCCAAATTTGAAAAGAAGCTCAACACACTGTAAGTACAATAAGTACAAAATAATCCATACCTGAACACATCATAGTCAAACTGTAGAAAAGCAGACAGATTCTTTAAAGCATAAAGAGAAAAATGGTTCTTCAAATACAAGGAAGCCTCAACAAGATTAACAGATGACTTTTCACCAGAAACTATGGAGGTTAGAAGGCAGTGGGATGATATATCAAAGTGCAGAAAGAAAAAACCATCAACCAAGAATTCTGCATCTAGCAATCATGTCCTTCAAAAATGAAGGAGAAAGTCAATCATTCCAAGAAAACAAAACCAGACAGTTTGTGGTTTGCAGACCTGAACCACAACAAATGCTAAAAGGAGTCCTTAGGTTAAAATAAAAGGTTACTTACTAGACAGTAACTAGAATCCACATGAAGAAAATTATAAAACTGTGTTGATGGGCTTATAATGTATAAAATAACACAAATAATATTGTGTAAAAATAATAGTACAAAAGAGAGAGGAGGGAATGGAGCTTTGTTGGAGCAAGATTTTGTATGCTATGAAAATTAATTTGGTATTACTCCAAATTAAGTTCACATGTTAATTACAATACCCAGAGCAACCACTAAGAAAATAATTAAATATATAAAATTAAAAGCAACAGGGTATATCTGAGGATTTTAGTGCCGGAATTAAGGACAATCATTTTAAGATAATGCCAACCTAAAATTCAGTATTCAAATTCCTGCAACAGGGAGACCATTTGTTCTAGTATGGGTTATTACCACTATTGTGGTCAAAAAAGAGTGGAGTTCCAAGATTGGCAGACCTCTAGAATTTCATGGGAGGGACAGCAGGAGGCCTTTTCCCAAAGGAGTGAATTTGGGGCAGAAAAAATAAACAATAACCACTAAATGTGTTAACACTTCGCTAAACACAATTTTGATGATCAAAATAGTCTATTTAATGTGACTCTGACAGATAACAATATATAGAAAATTTGTGCTATAATATAAACACAAATACATTTGTGAATGGGGCAAAGTGGATTAATACTGACTGAGTATGGCATTAAGAAGTAGGACGATATAACAATTCTGGAATAAATTATGAAATACTGAAATAGAAGATTGGTTTCCCAAGGAAGTTGCAAAATCCATTTGGTTTCCTAAGTAATGTATTGTCTCTAATCCTAAGGCATGTGAAATTAATTTGATGTCAACTTGAATAAGTTGTAGTTGATTTTTAAAATTCCAAATAAAGTTAAAAGATAAACAAGAGATTGGGGAAAGTACATGCAACACATACAACATATTAAAGAGTTACCATCTGTAATGTATAAGCAATTCTTACACTTTGAAAAGACAAAGACCAGGAACTCAAGAAGAAAAATGAATTAAGGTATATGAAAAAGCAATTACAGAACAGAAAATCCAAAGCGGGAGAAAATAGCTTCACTAGTAATCAGTGAAATACAAATAATGGAACACCAAACTACCTCTATTCACTTATCAGGATGGCTAAAGCTATACAGAGCAAATTGTTACAGCCTTTTAGAAGGCAACCTATTTAACATTTTAAATAGACAGATCTCATATTTAGGAATTAATCCCTCAGAAATTAAAGTATCAAGCCATTTGGATATACATATACAGACGTTTATTGAAACATTCATGGCAGTGGCAATTTTTTTTAAAGAATTTGAATGCCATGAATAGAGGAACTTGTAAACAAATTTTGGTATATCTGAAACACTATGCAGCCTTTAAAATAAAAGAGTGAATTCAAGTAATACTAGTTGAATTGGAGGGATTTTAAGACTCATTATTTATGAGAAAAGCAAGAAGCACAGAAGTCTATGACACCTCATTCTTTAAAATAAATAAAAAGAACAACAAAAAACAACTCTCTATATAGGAAGGAAGTTATGTTGGCATGCTTAACTTTTTAAATAATTTGAGAGTGAGGGAGAGTAGTAAGGGGGAGAGTCAGGTAAGAAAAAATTAGAAAGGAGTGTGTATGAAAGAAAATATAGCACACACAAAATGATTCCATGTGGGCCTATATAGATGGACATGTGCATAAAGAGATGCATGAATATATGATCACTGAAATATTAACAGTGGTTCTTCCAGGGTGTGGGGTTTTATTTCCTTTCTTATACTTTTATGTACTTGAATTTTTATAATAAGCACACAGTTTATATACAACCAAAGAATAGTTATTTATTTTAAAATGTGTGTGTGGCCAATTGCCATGGGGGATGAAGATGAGTCAGAAACACACCCTGCCTTGCAGGCCCTGACAGTGAGGAGACAGGAGGACACAACCAGCTATAACATACAGCTGAACTTAGTGTTGTAACAGAAACACAGGGTGCTGGGAAAGAGACATTCATTGATCTCACAGATCTGACTGGGAAGATCTGGAAGAACTTCATTAAAGTAGAAGGCATTTGAGTTGGATCTTGAAGGTCTGGGAGCAATTCAACAGGCAAAGATGGGGATAAAGGGAAATCCAGGATAAGGGGAGAGTGAGCAAAATAAACAGTGGCATTAAAAATCCAGGGGGAATTCACAGAGGAGCTATTGACAATGAGAAAGAATGAAATCCTGGGGCACCTGGGTGGCTCAGTCGGTTAAGCGTCCGACTTTGGCTCAGGTCATGATCTCATGGTTTGTGAGTTAGAGCCCCACGTAGGGCTCTGTGCTGACAGCTGAGAGCCTGGAGCCTGCTTCAGATTCTGTGTCTCTCCATCTCTCGGCCCCTCCTCTGCTCATGGTTTGTGTCTTTCTGTCTCTCAATAATAAATAAATGTTAAAAAAAAAAAAAAGAATGAAATCCTGCCATTTGCAACACTGTAAATCGAATTGGAGGGTATTATGCTAAGTGAAACAAGCCAGTCAGAGAAAGACAGATATCATATGTTTTCACTCATATGTGGAACTTGAGAAACTTAACAGAAGACCATGGGGGAAGGGAAGGGGAAAAATAGTTTCAAACAGAGAGGGAGGCAAACCATAAAAGACTCTTAAATACAGAGCACAAACTGAGGGTTGATGGGGGGTGGAGGGGGGAAATGGGTGATGGGCATTGAGGAGGGCACTTCTTGGGATGAGTGGGTATTGTATGTAAGCGATGAATCACAGGAATCTACCCCCAAAACCAAAACCAAGAGCGCACTGTATACACTGCATGTTAGTTAACTTGACAAATATATATATATACACACACACACACACACACACACACACACACACACACATACATACAAAGAGGAGCAATTGACTCAGCTTCATATAACTGGAACACAGGTGTTAAGTGAACAGAAGGTAGGAAGCTCGTTCACAGTTGTGAAAGTAGTTTAGTTTAGACTATACTCCAATTGCAGAGGGGAGTTACTGCAAGTTTGGCAACAGTGGGATGGGGTGGGTGGTAGGTAGGAGGAGTGTTTTGTTTGTTTTATTAGGAGAGTGACATTCTTAGGTCTGTGTCGGGGGTGAGGAGAGACATTAGGCAAGAAAACCAGTTAGGAAACTATTAAAGTGATTCAGCCCAAGGTAATAAAAGTCTAACAAGAGCAGCAACATGGGTATGTGGAGGAGGGGAAAGATTCCAGAATCATTTCTGAGGTAAGTAGTGCAGGCCTTGGTGAAAGACGGGAAACCTTCTGTGTCTGGCAAGTGAGGAGTTGGGAATACTCCCATCCAAGAAAGAGAACGCTGGAACTCCAGGTGGGAACCACATTCAAAGAAAGATTCCAGTATCTTGCAGAATGTAGAGGGGATAGTGAGAATAATGAGCTACAAGCATAGAGAAGTTCTGAGGTAAAATAAAAGCTCCACAGAGACCAAAAAGACAAATCCTCAATGTAGAACCACGGAACCAAAGATGTGGTTCTGCTCTCTGCAGTCAACTGTCCTAAGGAAAAGAGGAACCCCAAAACCTTCTTAACTATAGCAACACCAAGGAGGAGGATCAGATGGGTCCCCCTCAGTTTCATGTTCCAAATGAAAGTATCTGGGGGCATAGAATGAGAGCTCTGGAAAGAGTCCCGAATACAACTTCAGACCTAATTCTTGCTCTTGGGCAAGAGATAACTCTTGGCATTCCCCTTTTCCTCTTATTTCCCCCCTTAGTAAAACCCTTCCTGTGAAAAGAATTCTTCTGGTTAAGTAACACTGTGTATGAGACATCTAGGAATGTCACCGCGGACTTGTTGGGGTGGGAGTGGCCCCAGCTGGCTTTCCTCCCTGACTCCGTGGCCAGCCAAGGGTTTCCTCAAGGCAATGGTAAAAGTGTGGCATTTCCCAACCAGCATAAATACGTCTGAGATTTTAAAATAAAACGAAAATATGAAAAGTCTAAACAGTTTCCAGAGACCCTTTCCAGATCTCTCACCCTATGACTTCTTCAGGGTATTTTAGACACAAAGGCTCACACACCTTTGAATGGAGGGACATCTCATTTGTGGCTTCCTTTTAACATTTCTGGAAAAGGTAATGTTCTGGTCTTTTTTTTTTTATGTTTATTTATTTATTTTGAGAGAGAGTCAGAGAGCGCAAATGGGGGAAGGAAAGAGAGAGGGAGGGAGGGAGGAGAGAGAGAGAGAGAGAGAGAGAGAGAGAGAGAGAGAGAGAATCCAAAGCAGGCTCCAGGCTCTGAGCTGTCCGCACAGAGCCTGACACGGGGTTCAAACCCACAAACCGTGAAATCACCATATGAGCCAAAGTCTGCTGCTTAACCGACTGAGCCACCCAGGTGCCCCAACTTCGTCTTTCTGACTATGATATGACTACAAACTCAACGTAAAGACTTTGGAAAACCTAGAGAGCATAAAATAAGAACACTACTTGGTGACTCCATCCCAGAAATAAAAAAGGAAACTTTTGGATGGAATCCTTCCAGCCTTGTTCCTGTCGAGTTTGGGCCAGAGGGCCGGGCCGAGGCGGCTAGGGTAATACTCCCGCCGCCCGAGGGTCGGAGCCGGACGGCAGGAGGAGGGCGGCGGAGCGGGCGGCAGACCGCGAGGCCCGCCGGGAGCGCGGCGCGCCCGGTTCGCGAATCCGTGCGTCCTCGCCGTGCGGGCCTCCTGGGCCGAGCGCGGGGTCCGGCGCGCCACGCGGGGCGGCGCCAGGGGAGGGGCGGGAGGCGCGGCCCCGCCAGCGCCCGGGCCGGAGGCGGCCGGGGAGGGCAGCGCGCGCCCCGCGCAGACCGCAGAGGCGGGCGCCGCCGTCCAGCCGCCCCCACGCCCGGCCCTCGGCGCGGCGATGGGCGCGGCTGCCTGCCCTTGCCCTGCCCCCCGTCCCTCCCGGTCCTTTCCAGCCCCGCGAACCCGCGAGAGACCCGCGGACCGCGGGCGTCCCGCTGCCAGACGCGGGTTTGGAGCTTTTCGGCGGTCGGAGACCTGGTGAGGTGAGCAGCGCGCTCTTGAGGATCCCAAATTCGGGATTTTGTAGGACCTCTCTGTGGACACTATATAGCCACAAAACATCAAACACTTACCTTCGAAAAGTGGAAAGGGGGCAGGGCTTTCTTTCCTTTCCAGAATCTGGGCAGTTTCTTTGGAAGCGGATAGGAAAGTATCTTCGGAACTACAGGCGAGCCCTGCCAGGGTCGCTCATCAGGAATGCCAGTGGCAGTTTCCTGAGAGGAGAGGGGAGGGTACCGGTATTTGGTGGGCAGGGGCGCTGTGGCTGTTCGGTTTTGTTGAATGAGCGACAGACTGCTGAAATTGAGAGATCTGGGACCAGTTTTCCACAGCCTCCTCGCCGAACTTGTCCCCAAATCTGCCTTGCAGGGGCACGTTCACCCGGGATGCATGGTGGTTGGCGGGTAGGATGGACTCCCTCACCGGGAGTGTGAAGTCCCGAACAGAGAAAGTTTTATTGCCTGTCATACTGCCTTGTTCGGGGCAGAGGAGCGTCGCCCTGGAACTGGAGCATCCTTGTACCCTGGCGGGCACCTGTTTCCAAAGTAGCTCTATCAGAAGCTAGAGGCCACTTGTTAGAACTCGATATTTGAATAGTGCATCTCTAAGTATACTCGTGCTACTGCAGAAGATGAACCTTGTTTTTCTTGAAATTTGAGTTTTGTTAACATTTCAGAACAGAAATCTGTGGGGAGAGGTGTGCGCTTTCTCTTCCTTTTGTTGGTTTTCTAGGTACAAGCATGCATGAATAGTAGACAAATTATGTCCTAGCCTGTAATGAAATGTCTTTCTTGGTGTGGTCCTTTAAGCCAGGATATAGAGGATAGCATTAAATTATTGCATCCCTAGGTCCAAGTGAGAGATATTCAGGTGGGGGGTTAATAGCTGGAAAAACTGTTGTATTAGGCAGCGAGGCCTGCAAAGGAAAATTAATTTTTCGCCATCAATGGCGATATTCAACACAGAAAGCCTCCCTGCAGGCTGAGTAGCAGCCAAGCTTGCAAAACAGTAGCTTCTTCCTTTGTTGCAGTTGGAGCAAATGCGTGTGGAGGTAAATGGCGGAGGAAGTGATTGTATATAGTGTAAGGCAGTTTGATTCTGGAGAATAAAATGCCTTGGCAGGCTTTCTTGAGTTACGGATCCGGAAATGTGGGGATAGAAGGCTCTCTGGTCTCTGTTTTGGCAGCTTCATTCCACTTCTGGGCCACCACTGTCTCTGGAGTGCTCCCTGTATTTTCCCTTCTCTTCTACCGCCAGCTTTTAGCTTCTCCCTCTTCCCCAATAAAGTCTAGAGTTGAGCCTTGTCAGAGGCAGAGTTATGGTAGCCTGGGGATAGAGAACATCAAGTCCTAGTGAAAGCAGAATTGTGGCCTAGGAGGATCTAAAGGGCCAATGGGATGAAGCCATCTAGGGTCTCAAGAGTGGGAGAATAATGATTGAGGGAAGGAGATTCTCTGGGGAGAACAATAGGTGCTTACAATTTGTTTCCTGCTGAGGATTTTAATATTTCCATTTTGTTGTTTGAACATAAGGACATTTCCAGATGGGGTTGGGGGAGTCAGAGGACTTTTCTGCCCTCCCACGCCACTAATTAACATTGCACCCCCTTGTAGGTTTTCAGAGAATAATCGGGGCAGGGGGAGAGATTAGAAAGAAGTACTGAGGCTCTGACTTACCTAAGAGACAGTGGAACAAGGACTAACTTGGGCAGAGAAGTTGGATTTGAAAATTGGAAGGAATGTTCCACGTTTAGTTAAAAAACAGAACCTTTATTTTGTGGAGAGGTGTTGAGAATTATAACATTCATATTTAGTTGCTGGTGAATTTTGCCTGATAAAGGATGCAAATCCCTACCTCTCTCTCTCTCTCCTTCTTTTTCTTTTTCTTTCCAACAATTTATTATGAAAATTTTTCCTACATACAGAAAAGTTACCTACCTCACTTTTTATAAACATATGACTATCTTGGGATATAAACTTGTTAATGAAAATCAGAGTTTGAAATCCAGAAATATGTGATCTGGCCCCAGACTGAGCTTGAATCAGAAGGTGTGTGTGAAGGATATTAATATTGTGAAGGGAAAAAAATGTGGGTCTTATTCTGACTCTTCCCTAAGAGTCGGACATATCTCTTCATTTCTTCCTTTTTCCCATTCTTAAAACATCAGTTAGATTATATCACTCCCCTGGTTAACACTCTCTAATGGTACCCTTAATACTTTGTATAAAATCCACCTCTCTTGAAAGGTTTACCAAAGCCCTATGTGATCTGACCTGTTTGACCTCATACTCTATCACTCTCCCCTTTCTCACTCTTCCTTCTGCCTGAACACTCTTCCTTCAGATACTTGCACTGCTTCTGTCCTCAATTCATTCAGGTCTCTTTTCAGATGTGACCTCTTTGATCAGGACTTCTCTAACCACGTGATCCAAAACAGCCCTTTGTCAGTCTCTGTCCTCTGACCCTGCTTTTTTCTTCGTTGTTTTATCATTACCTGGCATTATATAGTACTTCTGTTTCTTTGTCAGTTGTCCAATATCTCCCACTCAAATGTCAGCTCCATAACGAGAAATTTTTTGTTGTGTTCATGGTTATGTTCCTGTTTGGCAAATTATAAGAAATTAATAAATAATTTTTGAATTAATTAGGTAATTAAATGACACAAACAAGGCATTAACTCCCATAAAGGTTGCAGAACCCTTGGTAAAATACTAGAAGTCCTTTTAGGTAATTTGGGTCAATCAATATTTTATTGGTAAGCGATGATCTTGGAGATCAGTGGCCTCTATTATCCTCACAGTGCTTCTAAACTGAAGCCTGTGCTGGAAGCTTGGCCAATTTTGACAAACCCACATTCTAAACAAGATACAAAAAACTTCAATCCCAGAAATTTCCTTCATGCCCTTTTTGGGTCATTCCTACCATCCAGAAGCAAACTTTGTTATGATTTGTATTATCATAGATTAAATTTTTTTTAACATTTACTTATTTTTGGGAGACAGAGAGACAGAGCATGAGTGGGAGAGGGGCAGAGAGAGAGGGGGAGATACAGAATCCAAAGCAGGCTCCAGGCTCTGAACTGTCAGCACAGACCCCGATGCGGGGCTCAAACTCACAAACCGTGAGATCATGACCTGAGCCGAAGTTGGACACTTAACCGACTGAGCCACCCAGGTGCCCTTGTATTATCATAGATTAGTTTTGCATTCTTGACCATCCATATAAATGCATTCACACTGTATATACTTTTGCATTTGGCTTCTCTTTGCTCAACATGGTGTCTTAGATTCCTCCATGTTGTTAAGTATATCAGTTTTTAATTTCTTTTTGTTCTAATATTCCATTACATGAATGTCTACCATGTGCTTATTTATCCATTCTCCTACTGATGGGCACTTGGGTTGTTTCCAGTTTGGAGCTATTCTAAATAAAACTGCTATTCTTACAGGGTCTGCCTCATCTTGAATCCTGTGTACTTTATTTGAAAATCTCTATGTCACCAGTGCTGAGAGAAATATGGCAAGGTTATTGGGGCTGTGACTGATGTAGCAGCCTGCCTGCAGCATAGTGAGTGTCTTCTCTAGGCAGCTCCACAGGGCACTGACCTACCTCCTATTCCAGAGGAAGAGCACTTGGAAAATGAATGTCCATGCAAACTGGAGAGACCTCAGGAGCATTTTCAGTGTTTTTAGATCCTTAAAAGAGACTCTGTAGAACACCTGCTGCCATTACTGCTCTATTCCCTTCCTCCTCTCAGCTCCCCACCCCAGTACAAGTTGACTCTAATCAGCCACTGAACATTATGCTATCAAGGAGTTTAAATATTTATGAGCAAGAGTCTTGTTCAGAGCCTGATAAAATATTTATGTGTTTCCATGGGGCATTGGTTTCCATCTAGACTTCTCAAGGTGTTTTTCTGAGGCACTTGTCATAATCACGAGGTACTCAGAGATAGATGATATGGCCAGAGAATATCTTGTGTTCTTGAACCCCAGCTTGCAGTGTACCCTGCTTTGGTAGAGCTGGGGAAGGATGAGCAAACAGAAAAATGTGCATTAATAGTGCCTGGATCAGGAGAAAGATTGTGTGTGTTGATGAAAATGGATTGAATACTGAATGGCTTATGAATATAGCACTGCTAAAGGTGGGATTGTGGGAAAGAACCTGTTAGAGCGAGGAGGGATTAATGAAGGTCAGACGCATTCATTTCAGAGAGAAGCACAAAGGAACCAGCCTGTAAAAGACAGAGTCCCTTTGACACTGATGTAGACAAGGCCTATATACAGAAACTATACTGAGTGCTATAATTATCACGCCTGTTATGAAACTATGGAGGAAAGGGTGTAGGCTAGTCAGGGTTTCCAGGTGGAAAGCAGAGAGCTAGCTATTCCACGGGGGATTCTTATTTTCCTCCAAGGAAGAAGTGTCTTTTGAGTAGAGTTCTAGAGGAGGTGTGGGACTTTGGCAACTGTGATGTGGAGGAACATTCCCTGAAAGAGTAACTTCAGTGTGTATGTGAGTTAGGGCCAAAGTGCTGGTGTGGCTTGAGTAAGGTGAAGAGGCGGGGAGGGTCAGGTCAGGGCAGTTTGCAGTAAGAGATAAAGCAGGAGAACTATAGGCCAGCTTGTCAAGAACACAGGAGTGTGGACTTTAGTCTGTTTGTTGTAGAGAACCATGTAACTTTTGACCAGAGACTCATCAGAATTTGAGCAATTCCTGAGAGGTGCAACCAGCCCAAGCAAGGCCTTGAGGTCTGTTTATGCCCAAGGAGCTTCCAGAATATTTTGCTGTGTCCAGTCCAGTCTACAGACTGTGAGGTCTATTCTAAAGGAGGTAAATGAGAGGGAGGACAGATTCATTCAGTTTATTCCTAGGATTGACTAGAAACAGGTCTCACCAACCACCTTCTTGCCCTGCATAGCATAAGCTGAAAATGTGCCAAGTCAGATTGAATTCACAGGCTGTGTGCTACATCCTTGGCTCTTCTCCATGGCCACTTTGCCTCAGTAGGGGGAGTTGAGAGGGTCTAAGTACCCCTTTATTACCTCAACCCAAATCTGGGTCAGTATATTTCAGTTGTGGGTTGCCAAGCAACAGAGAACTAAGCAGTGAGGCTGGCACACCATCAATGCAGAACTCAGGCCTGCTTTGACCAGACTACTGGGCAGTGACTAGAAAGAGGCAACTGCCAGTAGAAGGTTAAGGTGATGCAGCTTGATAACCTATAGACAGGACTGCCTGGCCCCCTTCCACACGTGTTCTCTCTTCATATTGCAAGTTCCTTCTCAAAAGTGCCCCAGTTTACTTTTTAGCTCATGTTTACTTTTTAGCTCATGATGAAAATAGGGAGGGAAATAGGGAGAGGTGTTAAGCCTATTGGCATCTGTACTTTATGGTGTTTGTGATAAGGAAGAGATCATTGTGGAAGAAATGGCTCAGGTGAATTCAGTTTTCAGTGCTGCAGTGAGGAGATTTGCATAGACATAGATTAGCAGAAAGCTTAGGAGTTCTGATGGAGAGAAGTGATTTCTTGGTATGAGGACCAGGAATAGCATGGGAGGGCCTCTTAGAGAAATTTCATGATTCTGTCCAGGGCTTTGTTGGTTGAAATTACTCTCTTGCTGCCATGGGTGCCTGTTCCAGAGTGACAGTGGGAACACCAGGAAAGAGTGCCCTGGGCACTGCCACCTATCCATCCTGATTCTCCAAGGGTAACTGGGGAGACCTTGAGAGAGAAGACAGAAACAAATATCTTAATTAGGAAAATGGTAAGGGCCTGAAGATGTGGGCTGCACTGACAGTGTGGTAAGGGTCTAAAGTACAGTCTAGCAAGATTCCAGACCAAGGATCCTTCTTGCCTCTAATCTGAGATATTCCTGGTTTTCTGCATGAAATGGAGTCTCCCAAAGGCCACATTAGCTGCAGTAGGTACTCTGAACACACGAACAGAATGCATGCTTTATTGAGTATCTTTTCCAAATGGACATTTTGATGATTCTCTGATTGTGCCCTGGCTCATGTTATAGCTGCCTGCTTTTGGATGCTGGTAGAATAAACCCAGAAGATGGAGTAAAGAGGGACCAGGGAAGATAATATCAAGAGACAAGGAAGGGAAAAGAATAGTGATGATGTGATCCTAGGTACCCACTTATCTACAAGTGAATACTGGGATGAAAGGAGTTCAAATAACTACCCATGGGGATCTCAACATGCAAATATTGCTGACTTCCAAGGCAGCTGTAAGGAGAAAAGAAGGGCTGAGACATGAAGGCTGCTATCACAATCAGTCTGTGGAATATTAATACTGGCTTGATGCACCAAAACCCATAGCCACACCACAGCTGTGCGATGACAACAGTAACATGCTGTCCAAACCCCTTCTCCACTTCCACATATTCTTTACTTTGTAATATTAGGTATGTATATGTGAGACATTCATCTATACTTACAAAGCTACACAAACACAGACCTGCTTTAAAAAGTTAAATATAAAGACAAAAAGAAATGATTCCAAAATATTATCAGTAGTAGGATTATAAATGATTACTTTTTTGAAAAAAAACTTAATCAGGGGCACCTGGATGGCTCAGTCGGGTAAGCATCTGACTTCGGCTCAGGTCATGATCTCACAGTTTGTGGGTTCGAGCCCCATGTTGGGTTTGGCTCAGTGCTGACAGCTCAGAGCTGGAGCCTGCTTTGGGTTCTGTGTCTCCGTCTCTCTCTGCCTCTTCCCTGCTCACGTTCTCTCTCTCTCTCAGTCTTTGTCTCTCTCTCTCTCTCTCTCTCTCAAAAAATGAATAAACATTTTAAAAACTTAATCATATTTTCCATGAACACTGTAGCCTTTCTCTGATAATCAGAAAAACACTGAATAAAAGATCTATTAAAGAGATTAAGTAGGGTGATAGAAGAAGAGTCATGGAGAGAGGACAGTAGGATTGTACAAGAAGAGAAAAAAGATGTTGAAAGATGAATGAGTGATCATAAAAGTTAATTCTTCACAGGCTGCTAGCTCCTGCATATTATTTTGTTTATTATTGAATATTACGTATCTGTTGCCCCCAGAAGATCTGCAAGCTTCTTTTTTTTTTTTTTTTAATTTTTTTTTTTCAACGTTTATTTATTTTTGGGACAGAGAGAGACAGAGCATGAACGGGGGAGGGGCAGAGAGAGAGGGAGACACAGAATGGGAAACAGGCTCCAGGCTCTGAGCCATCAGCCCAGAGCCCGACGCGGGGCTCGAACTCACGGACCGCGAGATCGTGACCTGGCTGAAGTCGGACGCTTAACCAACTGCGCCACCCAGGCGCCCCGGATCTGCAAGCTTCTATTATCATGAAACCAAATTCCAAATACTGAGCCAAGAAGTGTCACTTCTCCAGGGCCTTAATGCTATCCTGTGGGTAACAATTAGAAGGCCTACAACTGTATTCCAGTGGTCTTCAAAGAATCTTCCACCAAAGTGCTAACACAGAACACTTCAAAACTGGGCAGCGGCATCTTTCCCACAGAGTTTAATTTATTTAATTTAATATTTATCCCTGCAGAGGCTGCAGGCCAGCCTTATGTATCTCCTCTCTGAAGCAGGGAACAGGAGCTAACAAAGGCTGTCAGTAGTTGGAGTAGTGGGATTTTTCCAGACAAAAGCTTGTTCTATTCTCATCCATGCCTCTGCCGGCTGCTCACTGGCTCAGGCAGCCCCTTGGGAAGCTCTGTGGCTGAAGCTTCGGAGAGATACATGTAGTTTTCATTTCACAACCACTGGCTTCCTCCAGAGGCACTGTCAAGTTTGTGCTTTAATTGGCTGTTGTTGAGAGACACAGGTGAGGCTTCTCTACTACAGCAGAAGTTACTATTTACCCCTCCCCACCAGGATCAATTTAAAGCAAATGCCAAAGAACAACACACCCCACTGAACTTTGGGGTCTGGCATTACTTGTAATTATAAGGTCAATAAATCCTTTTCATGTTTTAAATTTACTACATTTTTAAATTGTATAAGCAATACACACTCATTATAACAAATCTAGTAAGACAGTCATCTATAAAGAAAATGTTATTAATCTCCACCTCCTTTTTCCTCCATCTTCCTGACAAAACCACTCTTAAAAGTTAAGTGTGATTCTTTCATGCCTTTTCTATGTTCAAAAAAATATGTAGAGTTATTTTCTATTTCTTTATATAAATGAGATCATATCATACCAGTTATGCTGTTATTTGTTTCATTTTATTTGTCATATTATGTACATTATTCTAAGCAAATAAATTTAATTGATCCAATTTCTTTTTTTAAATGTTTATTTATTTTGAGAGAGAGAGAGAGAGAGAATGAGCGGAGGAGGGGCAGAGAGAGAGGGAAAGAGAGAATCCCAAGCAGGCTCTGCACCATCAGCACAGAGCCCCATGTGGGGCTTGATCTCACAAATCATCAGATCGTGACCTGAGCTAAAATCAGGAGCCACTTAACCGACTGAGCCCCCAGGTACCCCCCAATTTCTTAACAAAATTTTTTTTAATGTTTATTTTCAAGAGACAGAGACAGAGCATGCACAGGGGAGGGGCAGAGAAAGAGGGTGACACAGAATCTGAAGCCAGGCTCTAGGCTGTCAGCACAGAGCCCGATATGGGGCTCATACTCATGAACTGTGAGATAATGACCTGAGCCGAAGTCAGACGCTCAATTGGCTGAGCCACCCAGGCGCACCCCCAATTTCTTATTTTTAATAGCTACTTAATATTCCTTTGTAGATGTTCCATAATTTTTCCCATTATTTCTGTATTGATAGATATTCCAGTTTTTCCTCTGGTTGTTGTTGGGTTTTTTTTAATGTATATACAACAAATTACGCCACAGTAAACATTTTACATTTATCCTTACACTTTGGTTTCCATTTCCAGAGGAAGATTCCCCAAACTGGCATTTCTGGGTCAAAGGGAATACACACAATTTTACTTCTCATTGTGGGGCTCCCCTACAGCAATTGTTTGCCTCTCTTCTTTTGTCTTTCTTTCCCCTCTCCCACTGCCTTTCACCAGGGAAGCCTGTGTATTTAGGCAAGAGAGCCCTGCAGTGAGAACTCCTCCTTGCCAAGTGTGGATTATATTAGCTCAGTGGGAAATGGGGTCTGTAATGTCTTGGCTGCATTGTGTCTCTATTGCTTCTGGTTGGCCAGAGTGTTCACAGTTCCCCTTGCTCATTTATTCCATGCTGTGGAATTATACATGGTCTTCATATGTTGTAGGAACAGCGTGATCAGTTGCAGGGTGGGGGTAGGGGATGGCTTTCAGAGAAAATAGGCTGTTACAATGCTTTTTCACAACACCTTATCTGCCATGTTCTTTTTTTATGCCTTTTCTTTAACAGTGGAATTGAGAAAAGTTCTTCGATTCTATCGCAGTTGTCTCCCTCTATTTTGAGGGATTTGGGATTTGGGGAGTTTTATGAGTATATAGTCAATCAACTACAACTGATTACTTGACATGAGGCTAATTAGTTAAGAAGGTAGGGGGCTTGGAGCTTAAGGATCAGTGCCAAGCAACAGATGTGAACATTTTTAAACAAATGGTTTTTAACAAACCTGGTATTAGGAGCGAACTTCCCAGCACTACTTGGCTTTCATTTTTAGTTTTGTTCTTGTTTGCATGTAAAACTTTAATCTGGTCCACCAGACCAGAGAGGAGTGGGATTCCCACCACACCAAGGCTGGAGAAAATACCAGAGAAGCACTAAGGGAAGCTGGTGAGTACACACAAGTAAAATATAAAATGTGAACTAACAAAATAGTAAGAAGTAAATGAGATTTTAAAACCCTCAGCTAAAGGCTGCTGTGTGACCAGAGACCTAGGAGCTCATACATACTTTATAGAAATTTGTGATCTCTAATTCTTATTAGAAACCCAGTTGTGAGTCTATGTTCAGAATGCAAACGTTAGCAAAAGAGGGAAAGAAATTAAGTTCTGTAGCAAACATTTTGCTATTGGCACCTATAACACATGTTGCAACTTTTACTCAGTAGCTTTGAAATGGATTTCTGTGCCCAAGACTGAAAACTAAAGGAAGAAAAGAAAACCAGAATAGAAGTTGTTGCAATTAATTTCTAAGGAGAAATTTTAACTTTAGCTTGAGCATGTATGAACCTGTAGAATAAACATTAGCCTTTGTGTTAATACATACTTTTATAGAAACTTTTAATTTTCAAATACACACTGACCAGTAATAATGATAGTAAAACCAGTCCCCATAATAGGTTTGTCTTTTATAACTTAGGAATTCTGTAATGTCTCTTAATTGGTCTCATAGTTAATAGTAAGGATAGTTATATCTTATACTGTTTGCACTGTCATTTGTGTCTGTAAAGATTATCTTTAAACAGTTTGGTCTTGTCAGTAAAAATATTTTCAGGTTAAATATATTACAAGACATTAAGCATCTGCATCTGGCTACTGCTCCCATAGAGGACATCTAGAAAAACTAGATTTTATTTTTAAAAAATTTTTTTAAATATTTATTTATTTATTTGTTTATTTATTTTTAATTTTTTAATGTTTATTTTTGAAGGAAAGAGAGACAGAGAGTGGGTGGGGGAGGGGCAGAGAAAGAGGGAGACACAGAATCTGAAGCAGACTCCAGGCCCTGAACTGTCAGCACAGAGCCCGATGTGGGGCTCAAACCCATGAACCACAAGTTTATGACCTGAGCCGAAGCCGAGTGACTGAGCCACCCAGGAGCCCCTAAAAAAACTAGATTTTAAAAATTTATTTGAGGACAGGGGGCACCTGGATGAATCAGTTGGTTAAGCATCCAACTGATTTGGGCTCAGGTCATGGTTCATAAGTTGGAGTTCTGTGTCAGGATCTGCACTGTCAGCACAGAGGTCGCTTGGGATCCTCCCTCGCCCTCTTTCTGCCCCTCCCCTGCTAATGCTCTCTCTGTCGCTCAAAATAAGTAAATAAACAACAAAAAAAAATTATTTGAGGGTATAAGAGACCCACTAAGGAAGCCAGAACTTGAGAGCTAAGACCTCATAAAGAGAAACTCAGTGAGTGTCCTGCATAGTAGTTTGCTTTTCCCTTGAGACATTTTCCTAAGTAGCAGGTGAGGAGA
This sequence comes from Puma concolor, assembly GCF_028749965.1. NCBI lineage: Eukaryota > Metazoa > Chordata > Mammalia > Carnivora > Felidae > Puma > Puma concolor. The sequence continues at coordinate 93,687,132 of NC_141675.1, forward strand.
AGCTAAGAACCCAAGCAAAAAGCAGCTGCTAAGAGTCAGAAAAGCTGAGCAGAACATTCTACAGTTTGAAAGGGCCAGGGAAGGGTGGGGGGGAAGGAGTTCTAGGACACTAAACGAGCAAGGATATGAGATGCCTGATTATGAAAAGAAAAGAGGCAGAGAGGCCCAATGATCTAGACAATTTTCCTTTCAAGTTGCTTTCCATTTATAAGTAGCATAGACCAAAAGGTAAAAAAGCCAAACAGAAAGCAGATGCTAAAAAAGCCAAGAAACTAACCAGAGCTACTTGCAGTCTTACTGTGCTGGGGAGATAAAAGTTGGAGTGTGGTCCACCAAGGTGGAAGGGCCTGAAAAGCAGTGTGATGGTGACTTTCATATCTGTTTCAATGAGTCACAGGATACGCAGATTTCTGGCTAAACATTATTTTGAGGTATATCTGTGAGAGTGTTTCCAGAAGAGATTAGCATTTGCATTGGTGAACTGAGTAAAGCAGTAGGCCCTCCCCAGTGTGGGTGAGGATCATCCAATCCATTGAGGGTCTGAATGGAACAAAAGGGTAGAGGAAGGGTGAAATTTCTCTGCCTGACAGTTTGACCTAGGACATTGATTTTCTCCTGTCCTTGGCGCTCTTGGTTCTCAGGCCTTCACACTTGGACTGGCATGTATACTATCAGCTTTCTGGCTTGTAGGACTTCAAACTATACTACTAGCTTTCCTGGGTCTCCAGCCTGCAGATAGCTGATCACAGAATTTCTCAGCCTCCTTAATTGCATGACCCAGAACCTTATAATAAATCTCTTTTACTTATATATAAAATATTGGTTCTGTTTCTCTGGAGGACCCTGACTAATACAAACGTCCTAAGTTTTCAGTTGGGACTCCTAAAGGACTATATCTGAGAAGAAGAAGTTAGTGGAGAAATAGACCTGGTCTTATTGAAATTGAAATCTAATTCCCAATCAGATCAGTTAGTGATTGGATTAAAGTAATATGTTTATATTATAGTACCCTAGCAGAAGCTAAAGAACATATTCATTGGAGAAAAGAAAATGACCCAGAACTACTGTATTTTTATTATATGGTTTCTGATATTCAGTGAAACAAAATAAAAGCAGGCATACCAAGATACATTTTCCAGAATATGGTGCAGAAAGAGAGAATGCAGACTCCTTGAGTTGAGAAGACAGTTTCAACTCCAGGGTGACCAATGCAGCTGGAGTTTAGGGGAAGAGTATCAACGTGGAGAGTAAACAGAGAGAATTCCAGAAATCATCACAGAGTACACAAAGTATTAAGCTGAGTACTGGTCAGCACATGCCTACAAGGAAGCTACCTAGGGATAGAAAAAGAACCACTCAAAAGGATTAGGGGGAACAGTACTTGCTGCTCACACAGGGCTATGAATAGTGCCTATTCCCACTGGTCATACTAAAAAAGCTAGTAACTCAGAGGGTATTGGGTAGTGGGCTCTGAGAGATAATGCTTTAGCAGTGGGGAATAATTAGCCCTACAATGAGCACTACTCTGATTCTGCCTAACACCTTAAAAGAAGACCCTATAGGGCCAAACTATTCCCAATTAACTATGTCTTAGAACAAAGCTCAAGAATATTTAGAGGAATAAGAAATTAATATTATGTGTAATTGGAAGCTGTGAGGGCACAGTAAAACATTTGAAGAGATGGTGAGTGAGATATTTTCAACAAAGATAAGGATGGCAGTGATTTCTCTATCAGAAACAATGCAAGCAAAAAGGCAGTGGAAAAATATCTTTAAAGTACTGGAAAAAAACCCCAAACATTTCCAACCTAGAATTCTATACCCAGTGAAAGTATCTTTCAAAACAAAGGCAAAATGAAGACTTTTGCAGATATATAAAAGCTGAAAGAATTAATCACTGACAGACGTGCAGTACCAGAATGTTAAAGGAAGTTCTTTCAATAAAAGGAAAATGGTATCAGTAGGATATATAAATCTATACCAAAAAAAAAAAAAAAAAAAGCACCAGACATCCAGACATGGTACCTATGTAATGATTTGTCTTAAGATTTAAACCTCTCTTAAATATAACTGTCAGTTTAAATAAAAATAAAGAATAATGCGGGATTTATAACATATGTAAAAGGAAATATATGATGATGAGCACAAAGACTGAGTGGCGATATGGAAGTATATTGTTACACTACATGTGAAGTGATATGGTATCATCTGAAGATAGATTGTGACAAATTAAGATATCTCTGTAAACACAAAAACAGTCACAAAGAAAATAAAACAAAGAAGCATACTAATAATCAGCCAACAAAGAGATAAAGTATAATCATAAAAATACTGAATTTGCCTATGAGAATTCAGAAAAGGAGGGAAAAGGGAATAAGGAAGAGATGAGACAAATAAAAGACAATAGCCACATAATAAATATATTTAAACTTAAATATACCAATAACTACTTTAGATGTAAATGATCTTAACACCTCAACTAACAGACAGAAAGTGCCATATTGGATTTTAAAAAAACAAAGCCAACAATGTACTATGTACAAGAAACACATTTCATATATTATGACACAAATGGATTAGAGAAAAGGATGGGAAAGATTTACTATGCTAACACACTGATAATCAAAATATATCTGAGGTTTGCCTGGGTGGCTTAGTTGGTTAAGCATCCAACTCTTGATATTGGCTCAGGTCATAATTTCATGGTTCATGGGATCGAGCCCCTCATTGTGCTCGAGCCCCTCATCTGTGCTGTCAGCACAGAGCCTGCTTGGGATTCTCTCTCTCCCTCTTTCTCTCTCTGCTCTTCCTCTTCTCTCTCTCTCTCTCTCTCAAAATAAATAAATAAACTGTAAAAAAAAAAATCAAAGTATAGCTGAAAAGCAATATTAGATTGCAGAGCAAAGGATATTACTAAAGATAACAAAAATAATTTCATAATGACAGTCGATTTGTCAAGGAGACATAACAATATTAAATATACATTTAACAACAGAACTTCAAAATACATGAAGTAGAAACGATACAACTTCAAGGAGCAATTGACAAATCCACAATTGTAGTCCAAAATTTCATTAGCTTTTTCTCAGTAATGGATATAACATCAAGACAGAAAATAATTAAAGATATGGAAGAAGGAGCCAACAGAATCAGTTTGACCTCATTGATCTTCATAGAGCACTATACCTATCAATAGCAAAATATCTATTGTTTTCAAGTGCATGTGGAACATTTACATAGACCATATTCTGGGCCCCAGAATAATTCTCAGTACATTTAAAAGGATTCAAGTCATACAAAGTATATTCTTAACCACAATACAATTAGTTAAGAAATCAATGATAGGTGTGCCTGAGTGGCTCAGTTGGTTCAACATCTGACTCTTGATCTCGGCTCAGGTTATGATCTCGGCTTAGGTTATGATCTTGGCTCAGGTTATGATCTCATGGTTCGTGAGATCAAGCCCTGTGTCAGGCTCTGTGTGGACAGCACAAAACCTGCTTGGGATTTTCTCTCTTCCTCTCTCTCTGCCCTTCCCCAATGTGCTCTCTCTCTCTCAAAATAAATAAGTAGACACTTTAAAAAAAGAATTCAATAACAGAAATATTCAAATGTTTGGAAAATAAGCAATGCACTTCAAAATAGCTCACAAGTCAGGCAGGGCACCTGGGTAGCTCAGTCAGTTAAGCATCCCACTCTTGGTTTTGGCTCAGGTCATGATTTCACAGTTTGTGAGTTCAAGCCCTGCATCCATCTCTGTGCTGACAGCACAAGACCTGCTTGAGATTCTTTCTCTCTCTCTCTCTCTCTCAGAATAGATAAATAAACTTGAAAAAAGTAGCTCATGAGTCAAAGAAGAAATCAAAAGGGAAATCAAATTATTTTGGACTGAATGAAAGTGAAAAGTATCAAAAACAGTACTTAGGTGAAAGTTTATAGTGGTTAAGGGTTTGTAAAGAGACAAGTCTCAAATCAATATTGTCAGCTTCCATGCTAAGAAACTAGAATAAAAAAGAGCAAATGAGACCTAAAGGAAGCAGAAGAAAATAATAAATATCAGAGCAGAAATCAATAAAATGGATAACAAACAGACAAAAAAAAAAAAGTAGAGATCAATGAAAGCAAATGTTGATTAATTGTGACTATCAATAAAAGCAGTAAACCTCTAGCCAGATTGATAGGATAAAAAAAGAGCAGATACAGTTTGCTAGTGTTATAAATTAAAGAGGTGACATCATTACACATTCTGCAGATATTATAAAAACTTTATTCTAATAATTCTATCCACTTAGATAAAATGAACAAATTCCTTGAAAGAGACAAACTACAAAAGTTCATTCAAGAAATATTAGACAATGGGAAAGCCCAGATCTATTGAAGAAAGTCTCAGCAAACTAGGAATAGAGAACTTCCTTACAGACAGTCTCTTCCTTTGCTGTCCTAACCGCTGTTCTCTCATAGTGTTTTCGATAAACTTCTGTCTCCTTTGTGAATTGTTGAATTCTTTCACCACCTGCACTGCTGGCCTACACGCAATTGGTTTCCCTTACATTTGGTGGAGCCCATACTGGTCGCTCTGCTAGCCTAGGACTTTCCTTGGATTCTCTGGGAATTTCTCAGGACTTTCCTTCAGTGGACGACTCTGGTGTTCCTTGGGAACTGACAACATCAGGCTGAGGTTACTTCTCAGTGAGGATCAGAAGTCCTGGGGGAACCAACTGGACTGTCCTTGCCTGAAAGAGTGAAGGATTTCCCCTCTTGCCCTTTGGGGAGGGATCCTTCCCTCCCTCTCCTTTCTCTTTTCCACCCTTCAGAGGTCTAACCCTGGTACTTCTCAGACAACTGAATATTTCTGGCCAGGATGGCTCGGCTCCCCAGTGTGGCCTGAAGGTCTGACTACCTGAGGTCAGACTACCTGGCAAAGGACTCATCTCCTCTCCTCTCCCCCCCTCCCTCTCCCCTCCCCTCCCCTCCCACCTCACTCCCCTGAGGTCTCCATTCCCAGTATGTCACGCAGTTGGCAGTGAAAGCTTGTCCAGGGAAAATCTGCATATATTGTGCACTCAGTTGGGATCCTTTCCTGACACTGGTTGACTCTCAGCCATCTTGGTTCTTTTGCACCCTTGCCCCGCTGCCCTGCCTCTGCTTTTTTCCTTTGTTCTTGCAGATCCAGCCACTGTCTTGATCTACAAGTAAAATATGTTCCTACGTGTCTGAATGAATCCAACAATTCCATATATGAATGATAATTCAACAAGGATTCCAGCCCATACCATCAGAGGGTCCCCTCTCCCTAAATCCCATGGACCTGGCCACCAGGGAATTTCATTCACATTGCCTATAGGCATGTTAATATAATACCATGCTCTGGTCTCAAACTGCACAAAACCCCTGATGGACCCACAAGTTTAGGTGGGGACAGCACATCCTCCCTTGTCCAGCATGAAGCAGCTACTAAAGATGAGACCTTTGCCCAAATGCCAAATATTTGTCATTGTCAGTCTGTCAGGGAGGAATGTGGAGGAATGTTGCTTTTAGGCAAAACAGGCTTGAGCAGTGGAAACCTGAGTAAGGTAAAAGAGCACACAGTGACTACTGAACTGAATGCAAACAGGCTCATTAGGTGACCCACCTTGAAATATTCATAAGCCCTAGCTGACCAATGGGCTGCTTACAACCAGGCACAAGTACCAAAAAAGGAAAATTCTATATATTCCCATACTTTCTCAGTTTCCCCCCTTAACTCTGGTCCCCTGCCACTGCCTGGTGGCAGACAATCTTTCCTTTGCTGTTCTGCCACTACTCACTTGCAGTGTATTCAATAAACTTATATCTTCTTTAAAAAAAAGTGGGGGGTTGGCACCTGGGTGGCTCAGTCGGTTGGGCGTCCACTTCGGCTGAGGTCATGAACTCATGGTCTGTGAGTTCGAGCCCCGCATCGGGCTCTGTGCTGACAGCTCAGAGCCTGGAGCCTGCTTCAGATTCTGTTTCCCCCTTTCTCTGCCCTTCCCCCGCTCATGCTCTGTCTCTCTGTCAAAAATAAATAAAACATCAAAAAAAAAAAAAAAAAACTTCCTTAATCTGATAAAGGGAATCTATGGAAAATCTGCATCTAACATATTTAATGATAAAAGACCAAATACTTTCTCCCTAAGATCGAGAACAAGACAATGATGACTACTTCACTAATTCTATTCAACATGGTCTTGGAAGCCCTAGCCACTATAATGAGGTAGAAAAATAATAATAAATGAAAAGCATCCAGTTTAGAAAGGAAGAAGTAAGACCATCTTTATTTTCATGTGACCTGATCATCTATTTAGAAAATTCAGTGGAATCTGCAAAAGAGCTACTCTAGTAGCTATTAAAAGAGTTTAACATGGTTACAAAATACAATATCAATATATAAACATCAATTGTGTATATATATAGATATTTGTATCTATATATATCTCTATAGTGTTAAACAATAAAAATTGAAAGTAAAACTTATATTAGTGGGGCGCCTGGGTGGCTCAGTCAGTTGAGCGTCCGACTTCAGCTCAGGTCATGATCTCACAGTTCGTGAGTTTGAGCCCCGCGTCAGGTTCTGTGCTGACAGCTCGGAGCCTGGAGCCTGCTTTGGATTCTGTGTCTCCCTCTCTCTCTTCCCCTAACCCACTTGCATCCTGTCTCTGTCTCTCTCAAAAATATTAAATATTTAAAAAATTTTTAAAAATTATATTAGCATCAAAAATATTAAATACTTAGGGTTAAATCTGATGAAAATTATTCAAGAGCTATACACTGAAAACTACAAAACCTTTCTTAGAGCAAGAAGACCTAAATAAATGGAGAGATATACCTTGTTCATGGATGGTATGAAGTGAATGTTTGTGTCCCCCTCAAATTCATATGTTAAAAATCTAGTCCTTAATGTGATGGTATTTGGAGGCAGAGCCTTTGGGAACTAATTAGGTCATGAGGATGGAGCCCTGTACATGGGATTAGCAAGGGCATTTGGGTGGCTTAGTCAGTTAAGCATCTGACTTCAGCTCAGGTCATGATCTCACAGTTTGTGAGTTCAAGCCCCGTGTTGGGCTCAGTGCTGACAGCTCAGAGCCTGGAGCCTGCTTTGGATTCTGTGTCTCCCTCTTTCTCTGCCCCTTCCCTGCTCACACTCTGTCTCTCCCTCTCTCTCAAAAATAAATAAACATTAACAATAATAATAAAAATAAATGGGATTAGTGCCCTTTTAAGAAGAGGCCAGAGAACTAAGTAACTCTCTTTCCATCATGTAAGGATGCAGCAATAAGTCAGCTATCTGCAAACTGGAAGAGGGCTCTCACCAGAATTCCACCATTTTGGACCATGATCTTGGACTTCCAGCCTCCAGAACTGTGAGAAATAAATTTCTGTTGTTTATAAGCCACCTAGTCTATGGTATTTTGTTGTACCAGTTAAGCCAAGACCATGGAATAGAGACTTAATATTGGTAAGATTTTGTTTTTTCCCCGAATTCATCTATAGATAAAATGCAGTCCTAATCAAAATCCCAGATATTCTTGTAGAAATTGATAACCTCATTCTAAAATTCATGTCAAAATGTGCAGTATTTAGAATAGCCAAAACACCTTTCTTTTTTTTTCTTTTTTTTCCAACATTATTTTTTATTTTTTAAAATTTACATCCAAATTAGTTAGCATATAGTGAAGCAATGATTTCAGGAATAGATTCCTTAATGCCCCTTACCCATTTAGCCTATCCCCCCTCCCACAACCCCTCTAGCAAACCTCAGTTTGTTCTCCATATTTAAAAGTCTCTTATGTTTTGTCTCGCTCCCTGTTTTTATTTATTTTTGTTTCCCTTCCCTTATGTCCATCTGTTTTGTGTCCTCATATGAGTGAAGTCATATGATTTTTATATTTCTCTGACTGACCAATTTCACTTAGCATAATACCCTCCAGTTCCATCCACGTAGTTGCAAATGGCCAGATTTCATTCTTTTTGATTGCCAAGTAATACTCCATTGTGTGTGTGTGTGTGTGTGTGTATGTATGTGTGTGTGTGTGTGTGTGTGTGTATATATATATATATATATATATATATATATATATATATATACACACCACATCTTCTTTATCCATTCATCCATCGATGGACATTTGGGCTCTTTCCATACTTTGGCTATTGTTGATAGTGCTGCCATAAACATGGGGGTGCATGTGTCCCTTCAAAACAGCACACCTGTATCCTGTGGATAAACGCCTAGTAGTGCAATTGCTGGGTCATAAGGTAGTTCTACTTTTAGTTTTTTGAGGAACCTCCATACTGTTTTCCAGAGTGGCTGCACCAGCTTGCATTGCCACCAACAATGCAAAAGAGATCCTCTCTCTCCGCATCCTCACCAACATCTGTTGTTGCCTGAGTTGTTAATGTTAGCCATTCTGACAGGTATAAGGTGGTATCTCATTGTGGTTTTGATTTGTATTTCCCTGATGATGAGTGATTTTGAGCATTTTTTCATGTGTCGGTTGGCCATCTGGATGTCTTCTTTGGAGAAGTGTCTATTCATGTCTTTTGCCCATTTCTTCACTGGATTACTTGTTTTTTGGGTGTTGAGTTTGATAAGTTCTTCATAGATTTTGGATACTAACCCTTTATCTGATATGTCATTTGCAAATATCTTCTCCCATTCTGTCGGTCGCCTTTTAGTTTTGCTGATTGTTTCCTTTGCTGTGCAGAAGCTTTTTATTTTGATGAGGTCCCAGTAGTTCATTTTTGCTTTTGTTTCCCTTGCCTCTGGAGATGTGTTGAGTAAGAAGTTGCTGCGGGCAAGATCAGAGAGGTTTTTGCCTGCTTTCTCCTCGAGGATTTTGATGGCTTCCTGTCTAACATTAAGGTCTTTCATCCATTTTGAGTTTATTTTTGTGTATGGTGTAAGAAAGTGGTCCAGGTTCATTCTTCTGCATGTCGCTGTCCAATTTTCCCAGTACCACTTGCTGAAGAGACTGTCTTTATTCCACTGGATATTCTGCTTTCCTGCTTTGTCAAAGATTAGTTGGCCATACGTTTGTGGGTCCATTCTGGGTTCTCTGTTCTATTCCATGGATCTGAGTGTCTGTTCTTGTGCCAGTACCATACTGTCTTGATGATTATAGCTTTGTAATATAGCTTGAAGTCTGGGATTGTAATGCCTCCTGTTCTTTTTCAAGATTGCTTTGGCTATTCGGGGTCTTTTCTGGTTCCATACAAATTTTAGGATTATTTGTTCTAGCTCTGTGAAGAATGCTGGTGTTACTTTGATAGGGATTGCATTGAATATGTAGATTGCTTTGGGTAGTATTGACATTTTAACAGTATTTTTTCTTCCTATCCAGGAGCATGGAGTCTTTTTCCATTTCTTTGTGTCTTCTTCAGTTTCTTTCATAACCTTTCTATAGTTTTCAGTGTATAGATTTTTCACCCCTTTGGTTAGATTTATTCCTAGGTATTTTGTGGTTTTTGGTGCAACTGTAAATGGGATCGGTTCCTTGATTTTCTGTTGCTTCATTGTTGGTGAATAGGAAAGCAATCGATATCTGTGCATTGATTTTATATCCTGCAACTTTTCTGAATTCATGTATCAGTTCTGGCAGTGTTTTGGTGGAATCTTTTGGACTTTCCATACGGAGTATCATGTCATCTGAGAAGAGTGAAAATTTGACCTCCTCCTGGCTGATTTGGATGCCTTTTATTTCTTTGTGTTGTCTGATTGCAGAGGCTAAGACTTCCAATACTGTGTTGAATAACAGTGACGAGAGTGGACATCCCTGTCTTGTTCCTGACCTTAGGGGGAAAGCTCTCAGTTTTTCTCTACTGAGAATGATATTAGTGTTGGGTCGTTCATATATGGCTTTTATGATCTTGAGGTATGATCCTTCTATCCCTACTTTCTTGAGGGTTTTTATCAAGAAAGCATGCTGTATTTTGTCAAATGCTTTCTCTGCATCTATTGTAAGGATCATATGGTCAACAAAAGAAAGCTGGAGTAGCCATACTTATATCAGACAATCTAGACTTTAAAATAAAGACTGTATCAAGAGATGCAGAAGGGCATTATATCATAATCAAGGGGTCTATGGACCAAGAAGACCTAACAATTATAAACATGTATGCACCAAATGTGAAAGCACCCAAATATATAAATCAATTAATCACAAACATAAAGAAACTCATTGATAGTAATACCATAATAGTAGGAGACTTCAACACCCCACTCACAACAATGGACAGATCATCTAATCAAAAAATCAACAAGGAAACAGTGGCTTTGAATGACACACTGGACCAGATGAACTTAACAGATATATTCAGAACATTTCATCCTAAAGCAGCAGAATGTACATTTTTCTCCAGTGCACATGGAGGGTTCTCCTGAATAGACCATATACTGGGACACAAATCAGCCCTAAGTAAGTACATAAAGATCGAGATCATACCGTGCATATTTTCAGACCACAACATTATGTAACTTGAAATCAACCAGAAGAAAATATTTGGAAAGGTAACAAATACTTGGAGACGGAAGAACATCCTACTAAAGAATGAATGGGCTAACCAAGCAGTTAAAGAGGAAATTAAAAAGTATATGGAAGTCAGTGAAAATGATAGCACCACAACCCAAAACCTCTGGGACGCAGCAAAGGCAGTCATAAGAGGAAAGTATATAGCAATCCAGGCCTTCCTAAAGAAGGAAGAAAGATCTCAGATACACAACCTAACCTTACACCTTAAGGAGCTGGAAAAAGAACAGCAAATAAAACCCCAAACCAGCAGAAGACAGGAAATAATAAAGATTAGAGCAGAAATTAATGCTATCGAAACCAAACAAACAGTAGAACAGATCAATGAAACCAGAAGCTGGTTCTTTGAAAGAATTAACAAAATTCATAAACCACTAGCCAGTCTGATCAAGAAGAAAAAGGAAAGGACCCAAATAAGTAAAATCAAGAATGAAAGAGGAGAGATCACAACCAACACAACAGAAATAAAAACAAGAGAATATTACGAGCAATTATATGCCAATAAAATGGGCAATCTGGAAGAAATGGACAAATTCCTAGAAACATACACCCTACCAAAACTGAAATAGGAAGAAATAAAAAATTTGAACAGACCCATAACCAGTAAGGAAATCGAATTAGTAATCAAAAACCTGCCAAAATACAAGAGTCCAGGGCCAGATGGCTTTCCAGGGGAATTCTACCAAACATTTAAGGAAGAGTTAACACCTATTCTCTTGAAACTGTTCCAAAAAATAGAAATGGAAGTAAAACTTCCAAATTCTTTCTATGAAGCCAGCATTACCTTGATTCCAAAACCAGACAGAGACCCCACTAAAAAGGAGAACTATAGACCAATTTCCCTGATGAACATGGATGGAAAAGTCCTCAACAAAGGTATTGCTAACTGGATCCAACAATACATTAAAAAAATTATTCACCACGACAAAGTGGGATTTATACCTGGGATACAGGGCTGGTTGAATATCTGCAAAAACAATTAACGTGATTCATCACATCAATACAAGAAAAAACAACTCTTTTTTTTTTTTCCCAACTTTTTTTTTGGGGGGGGGGGGACAGAGAGAGACAGAGCATGAACGGGGGAGGGGCAGAGAGAGAGGGAGACACAGAATCGGAAACAGGCTCCAGGCTCCGAGCCATCAGCCCAGAGCCTGACGCGGGGCTCGAACTCACGGACTGCGAGATCGTGACCTGGCTGAAGTCGGACGCTTAACCGACTGCGCCACCCAGGCGCCCCAAAACAACTATCTTTTAAGGAACAAAGTTGAGACTATTACTACCTGTTCATTATTTTGAATACAAGAATGGTTTTACAGGTGTATGTATATGTATATGTATATGTATATGTATATGTATATGTATATGTATATGTATATGTATGTATATATATATCAAAATTTATTAAATTGACACTTTTAATTTTTTTTTTAACGTTTATTTATTTTTGAGACAGGGAGAGACAGCATGAACGGGGGAGGGTCAGAGAGAGAGGGAGACACAAAATCGAAACAGGCTCCGGGCTCTGAGCTGTCAGCACAGAGCCCGACGCGGGGCTCGAACTCACAGACCGCGAGATCATGACCTGAGCCAAAGTCGGATGCCCAACCGACTGGGCCACCCAGGCGCCCCAAATTGACACTTTTAAATATCAGCAGTTTATTACATGGAATTTGTACCTCAATAGAGTTGTTTTTGAAAAGCCAATGTATAGGAAAATGAGAGAGCAAAAGAGCAAAAAAAAAATACAATAAAAGGAACATAGAACAAGTTGGAAAAATAAAACAAATAGTAACATAATAGATATTTAACTCATTTATGTCAGTAATTATCTTAAGAATAAAAATACAATTCTAATAAATGGCAAAGCTTATTGTATTAAAGAATAAACATATTAGAAGTTTTTATTAAAATATTTTAATTAGTGACAAAGTTTGTCTTAGCTCTTATTATCTTAGTGTACCTTGCTTTATTTTTGGGTAGCCACAATGAAATATTTTATTTATGAGAACAATATAAAGAAAAAATATTAAAAACTTTTTTCTCAACACCAAAAAAACAATTCAATTAAAAAATGGGCAGAGGACCTGATTAAACATTTTTCTGAAGAAGACATATAGATAGCTAACAGACACATGAAAAGATGATCAACATCAGGGAAATACAAATCAAAACTACAACAAAATATCACCTCACAGCAGTCAAAATGGCTAATATCAAAAGGACAAAAAATAAGTATCGGTGAAGACATGGAGAGAAAGGAACCCATGTGCACTGTTGGTGGGAATATAAATAAATTGATGCAGCCACTCTGGAAACAGTATGGAGGTTCCTAAAAAAATTAAAAATAGAAGTGCCATATGATCCAGTAATTCCACTACTGGGTACTTAGCTAAAAAAAATGAAAACACTCATTCTAAGAGATAAATGCACCCCCATGTTAGTGCAGCATTATTTACAATAGCCAAGATGTGGAAGCAGCCTAAGTGTCCATTGATAGATAAATGTATTAAAAAGATGTAATACACACACACACACACACACACATACACACACAAATGGAATATTAGCCATGAAAAGAATGAAATCTTGCCATTTGCAACAATATGGTTGGAGCTAGAGGTTATTATGCTAAGTGAAATAAATCAGACAGAGAAAGACAAATACCATATTATTTCACTTATATGTGGAATCTAAGAAACAAAACAAATGAATAAAAAAGCAGAAAAAGACCTACAAAGACAGAGAACAAGCTGGTGTTTGCCAGAGGGGAGGTGGGTAGGAAGATGGGCAAAATGGGCGAAGGGGAGTGGGAAGTACAGGTTTTCAGCTATGGAAATCATGGGATGAAAGGTACTGCAAAGAGAATATGTAGTCAATGGTACTGTAATAAAGTTGTATGGTAGCTATACTTGTGAGCATAGAGCATAGAGTTGTTGTATACCTGAAACTAATGTAACATTGTGTGTTAACTATATTTCAGTAAAAACAAACAAACAAACAAACAAACAAACAACTTTCTTTTATCCCTGGCTTCAACTAAGTTGTAGTTTGAAATGAGCCTCTTCACTTGGGATGATTGAGGTTGTGGTTTGGCATGTAAAATACTCTATATTTGCACGTTTCTCAGGAGAGGGTCTATAGCTTTCACCAGTATCTCATGTCCAAAAAAATACTTAAGAATCTTGGTTTAAAGAATGAAAGAACTGAGTGCTGTTCTAAGGGTCTAATTTCTTAACAGTACTTCTCTGAAATTAATTTCTAGTGAACAGTCAAATGACTCGAAATGTGTACATGAGCCTTATCACAGCAGCTTGGAGTAATAACTTCCAGATTATTCCAAGGGTTTGTGTGGTTTAAACTTTGATGAAAGCTCTGTTTCCTTTAGTTGGACTGGGATTCTCATGGTATGATACCCAGATCAACAGCTACAGCGTCACTTGGGAATTTACTAGAAATGCACATTCTCAGGCCCTACTGATTCAGAAACTCTGGAAGTGGGGGCAAGCAATCAGTGTTTTTGAAGGAGCTCTCTAAATGATTCTGATGTACAAGTTTGATAACCACTGAGTCAAAATATACCTAGAAGAGCCCATTCTCTACCCCCTGCTTCTAGGCCACATTTAGGACAGTTTGTTAATTAAGGAAGTGGCTACAGAAGGAGCAGTCTAATTTGATGGCTTATATTTTCCATCTCTTTATCCTCACAGGCCGAATTGCTCTCACACAAGTATACTGGGTTGCGCAGCAACGCGGAGCAACAGTTTAGAGAAAATCAGTGTCCAGCTGAAACTGGAGTTTAGAGACACAGCATGAAAGTTCACTCATAAAAATTCTGACCAGGAGGCTTTTCAGGGATGAGCCCCAGTAATTCCAAAGGCCTTGGAGCTCCACTTTTTTTATTTTTACATTTTTTATTTATTTTTGAGAGAGAGAGAGAGACAGCAGAGAGAGAGGGAGACACAGAATCCAAAGCAGGCTCCAGGCTCCGAGCTGTCAGCACAGAGCCCAATGTGGGGTTCGAACTCACGAGCTGTGAGATCATGACACAAGTCAGACGCTCAACCGACTGACCCACCCAGGCACCCCTCCACTTCTTTTGAGGAGGAGAACATTCAGTCTCCCCAACCAACTGAACCTCAGGAACAAAGTTTTATTTACCTTTTTCCAGCTGTGTGGCACCCTCACAAACATCCTTTAAAGGAGTACTTAGTGTCACCAAGGCTCTATTTGTAAGGTAGGTTAATGAGTTCACTAAGCCTATGTTCTGAGTACCCAAAAGGAGAAGTCTTAGCTGTAGCAGCATAGAATTGAGCTGTTTAAAACTAGCCTCTGGGGGAGGCTGTGTGGCTCAGTCAGTTGAGCATCCAGCTTCAGCTCAGGTCATGATCTCACGATTTGTGGATATTTCGAGCCCCACGTAGGGCTCTGTGCTGACAGCTCAGAGCCTGGAGCCTGCTTTAGATTTGGTATCTCCCTCTCTCTTTCTGCACCTCCCCAGTTTGTGAGCTCGCTTGTGCACACTCTCTCTTATAAATAAATAAATAAATAAATAAATAAATAAATAAATAAATAAATCTTTAAAAATAAAACTAGCCTCTGAAGTGTCAAATGATCATTTTCTCAAGTCCTCCTGTAGCCTTCTGAAGCTTGCTTTGTTGTGACACCTTACTGTTTGTTGATGAGTAATAGCATAGAGCACTTCACAGCAGTTCTCATTAAAGGAGGGCAGCCAAGTGGAATTCATTCTTGGCTCTTAATAGTTTTCAAATGAGAATTTTATTGCATATTAATGAGCACCATTTGACATTTGTGACTGTTTTTTATGGAAATCATGCACTTATAATTTGCATAATAGTACCTAAGTGCTTTTAGGTAACAATGCAACTCTGAGAAGTTGGTGAGGGTTTTAGTATGTTGTTTTTAGGGGGTAGTATGCCTTTTTTTAGGGGGAGTGGTGGTGGTTCTTTAATCCCCAGCTCCAGTCCCTGGCAGTAGTGTGGAATATTAACAGGTCTCCAGGATCCATCTATAAGGGGTCTCTAGGATCTGTCTATAAGGCAGTTGGGACTCACTGCCTAGTTTGTGTGTGGTTGTCCCAGCTTATAACTGAGAGCACAGAGAGAGTCAGCAAAACACATCAGGGCAGGGTTCTAAAAGCAGGAGATGCTCCCACTGTAGTCAGAGGGGGATGTTCTAGCTCTCTGCGAATCAAACCTCCTGCCTCTCCTGACTTATAGAAGTCTCTAGATGATCCTGAGGGTTGTTCCTAGACATCTAGGACTCCTGTGCTCCGTGATGTCTTGAAAATGTCTCTGGGTCTACCTCAACAAATATGTATTGATTGCCTAGTATGTACCAGGCACCATGCTAGGTGCTAGAGCAAGACCATGTTGGCGTGTTCCCTGCCACATCCTTAGCTCTTAGCACAGTGACTATTGCATAATAGTTGATCAATATTTATTGAATTAATGAACATGGTCTTTGCCATTGAGGATCTATATCCATTGAGGATATATAATTCATTATTCTTACAAAATCTAATTGTAAGTATAGTATAAAGATCATTATAGTATAAAGATTGTGATGTTGGAAGATATTAATGATTCAGAACTTGGAATTCTGTTAGAGTATTTAGAAAAACAAGATGGATAACCTCAGTTATGCACCCTCAAGTCTTCTGTACAAATGACCCTTCTGTATAAATCAATATTTATTGATGATCTAGTGTATATCAGTTATGTTTCCATACATCCCATACATCCCATTTGATTTAATCATTAGCAAAACCTATGAGGTATAGATAGTATTATCCTCATTTCATAGAGGAGGTGGCTAAGAATTGGAGAAGTGACTAACCGAAGTCACCACATATGGAAAATGATGTATCTGAGACTTAAATTCAGCCTCAGTATTATCCATTCCAGTGCCACTTATTACTGACAATGATCCGAGGATATATAAAGCGAAGCCAAACTCCAAGTACTGGCATTGAGGGTTGAATTGGCCCAGGGGCCTTGGGATGTGCCCTGTATTCAGTTGACCTACTGTTTGTAGTAAACTTACTACTTACAACACTGTTTCCTATATTCTATAGTGGACCGAATCTAGTAGCTAGTCTGATTCACTGTAATTCTGTCAAGTAGCCAGAAACGTTTAAACACTATATAGCAAAGGGAGAAATCAGGTTTAGTAGAAGAAAATTACAAGTAATATGAAACTAAAAGCTCAGGATAGCCCGCTATAATGTTGAGCAAAAATGTTCTCCAGATTTTTGAAAGATCACAGGGCTAGGAAGCACAGGAAGAGAGAGGCTTTGGGATACAGGGATTATTAGGAAAGAATGGTGATATAGTTCGAGAATTCATACAAATCCCAAGGATCCCAAAGCTCTGCTTTCTCTGAGATCCACACCAGACTAAGGGAGTGAATCAAGTCCACTCCCCTTCCTCACTCCCCACCCACACCCCATCCCTGCCAAGGGAGACCCAGTGATTTCATTCTGCTTTTAAAATCCCCTAAGAAGGATGTGTTGGCAGCAGCCATTTCTCCCAGCCCCCCTCCCCCCAACCTTTCCTCCAGTAAATCAAGATTCCTTACATGGGCCCTGCCCCAGGGTCTTTGGGATAATCACTCAGAAACCATGAAACTTAATTGGAGGCCCCTCGAAGTCTTCAAAAAGAAACTTAACCATTTCTTCCTCTTTTATATGGCAAATCAGAGACTCCAAGAAGCAGATTAATTCAAATCTTATTTACATTGTTGGAGAGAAAATGTACAAGTTCTTCCAAAACGTATTATCTCCTGAGAGAATATTCTTTCTCCTTCCACTGTGTTCCTTTTCTCTCTTGGACCTCCTCCACAATCTGCTAACAGCAGCCCTAGAGCTCTTACCCCTACAACCCTGCCTACTTCCCCAAGTTCAGGCCTTGCTCAACTGTCCCAAATGTGTGAAAGGCCAACCACAACTTCCTTGTTGTTGTTTTGGCATTTTTTTTTTGTTTTTATTTTGAGAGAAAGAGAGAGTGATTGGAAGAGGAGGAGAGGCAGAGAGAGAGGGAGAGAGAAAATCCCAAGCAGGCTCCGTGCTGAAGCCCAATGCAGGGCTTGATCTCATGAACCACCAGATCATGACCTGAGCTGAAATCAAGAGTTAGACGCTTAACCAGCTGAGCCACCCAGGCACCCCTAAAGGCTTTTAAAGTAGTATAGAAAAAGTACTGAACTTGGGAGACCTAGATTCTCTTCCTACACTAGGTGATTCTGAGCCTCTCAACCTCTGAGGGCTGTTTCCTCAACCCATAAAATGAAGAGGTTAGTCTTTATGATATTTGTGGTTGCTTCTTGCTCCACCATTCTGTGACTTAACCCTGACCAAACATCTGTTCCTATATATGCAATATTTTCCCACCCTAATCTCATACTTATGCTCTCTTAGAAAGTATCTACAGCTCTGAGCCATCTCCTGTGTGTAGATCTATGTGGCAGGTAGTTCTTGAGGGAGGTTGAATCCTCTCTGCCTTTGTTTGCACCTGCCTGGTACCCCCAGGAAGAGCAGTACATGCTCAGGGAGTGGAAGTGAATTTTACTATTAGTATAAGTGCCCCATACTCAGGATGTTTATAAACCTGCTACCAGAACATAACGCAGTGCATTCAAAGGCAATTAAAAATGCATTTTACATTCCCTGCTGTTTATAGTTATCTGTGTATCTGCTGCCTATATTCACATAGCTAATGGAGAACTAATACCTCAGGCAACATTGGGGCCAGAAGGATTCTTAGTGACTATCTAGTACAATGCTGTTGGTGGTGGTGGTGGTTTGAATAGATACATTTTTTATGCATTTGCCTGTGGTTCTGTCTTATCTCTTTTAGTGGGTAACCTGAGGCCAAAGTACTTTGTTGTTTTTTTTTTAAGTTTATTTATTTATTTATTTATTTATTTCTCAATAAATGAAATTTATTGTCAAATTGGTTTCCATACAACACCCTGTGCTCATCCCAAAAGGTGCCCTCCTCAATACCCATCACCCACCCCCCCTCCCTTCCACCCCCCATCAACCCTCAGTTTGTTCTCAGTTTTTAAGAGTCTCTTATGCTTTGACTCTCTCCCACTTTAACCTCTTTTTTTTTTTTCCTTCCCCTCCCCCATGGGTTCCTATTAAGTTTCTCAGGATCCACCTAAGAGTGAAAACATACGGTATCTGTCTTTCTCTGTATGGCTTATTTCACTCAGCATAACACTCTCCAGTTCCATCCACGTTGCTACAAAAGGCCATATTTCATTCTTTCTCATTGCCACGTAGTACTGCATTGTGTATATAAACCACAATTTCTTTATCCATTCATCAGTTGATGGACATTTAGGCTCTTTCCATAATTTGGCTATTGTTGAGAGTGCTGCTATAAACATTGGGCTACAAGTGCCCCTATGCATCAGTACTCCTGTATCTCTTGGGTAAATTCCTAGCAGTGCTATTGCTGGGTCATAGGGTAGGTCTATTTTTAATTTTTTGAGGAACCTCCACACTGTTTTCCAGAGTGGCTGCACCAGTTTGCATTCCCACCAACAGTGCAAGAGGGTTCCCGTTTCTCCACATCCTCTCCAGCATCTATAGTCTCCTGATTTGTTCATTTTGGCCACTCTGACTGGCATGAGGTGATATCTGAGTGTGGTTTTGATTTGTATTTCCCTGATGAGGAGCGACGTTGAGCATCTTTTCATGTGCCTGTTGGCCATCCGGATGTCTTCTTTAGAGAAGTGTCTACTCATGTTTTCTGCCCATTTCTTCACCGGATTATTTGTTTTTCGGGTGTGGAGTTTGGTGAGCTCTTTATGGATTTTGGATACTAGCCCTTTGTCCGATGTGTCATTTGCAAATATCTTTTCCCATTCCGTTGGTTGCCTTTTAGTTTAGTTGCTTGTTTCCTTTGCTGTGCAGAAGCTTTTTTATCTTCATGAGGTCCCAGTAGTTCATTTTTGCTTTTAATTCCCTTGCCTTTGGGGATGTGTCAAGTAAGAAATTGCTACGGCTGAGGTCAGAGAGGTCTTTTCCTGCTTTCTCCTCTAGTGTTTTGATGGTTTCCTGTCTCACATTCAGGTCCTTTATCCATTTTGAGTTTATTTTTGTGAATGGTGTGAGAAAGTGGTCTAGTTTCATTCTTCTGCATGTTGCTGTCCAGTTCTCCCAGCACCATTTGTTAAAGAGACTGTCTTTTTTCCATTGGATGTTCTTTCCTGCTTTGTCAAAGATGAGTTGGCCATACATTTGTGGATCTAGTTCTGGGGTTTCTATTCTATTCCATTGGTCTATGTGTCTGTTTTTGTGCCAATACCATGCTGTCTTGAAGATTACAGCTTTGTAGTAGAGGCTAAAGTCTGGGATTGTGATGCCTCCCGTTTTGGTCTTCTTCAAAATTACTTTGGCTATTCGGGGTCTTTTGTGGTTCCATAAAAATTTTAGGATTGGTTACTCTAGCTTCAAGAGGAATGCTGGTGCAATTTTGATTGGGATTGCATTGAATGTGTAGATAGCTTTGGGTAGTATTGACATTTTGACAATATTTATTCTTCCAATCCATGAGCATGGAATGTTTTTCCATTTCTTTATGTCTTCTTCAATTTCCTTCATAAGCTTTCTATAGTTTTCAGCATACAGATCTTTTACATCTTTGGTTAGATTTATTCCTAGGTATTTGATGCTTCTTGGTGCAATTGTGAATGGGATCAGTTTCTTTATTTGTCTCTCTGTTGCTTCATTATTAGTGTATAAGAATGCAACTGATTTCTGTACATTGATTTTGTATCCTGTGACTGTGCTAAATTCATGTATCAGTTCTAGCAGACTTTTGGTGGAGTCTGTCGGATTTTCCATGTATATCATGTCATCTGCAAAAAGTGAAAGCTTAACTTCATCTATGCCAATTTTGATGCCTTTGATTTCCTTTTGTTGTCTGATTGCTGATGCTAGCACTTCCAACACTATGTTAAACAACAGCAGTGAGAGTGGACATCCCTGTCGTGTTCCTGATCTCAGGGAAAAAGCTCTCAGTTTTTCCCCATTGAGGATGATGTTAGCTGTGGGTTTTTCATAAATGGCTTTATGATGTTTAAGTATGTTCCTT
This sequence comes from Puma concolor, assembly GCF_028749965.1. NCBI lineage: Eukaryota > Metazoa > Chordata > Mammalia > Carnivora > Felidae > Puma > Puma concolor. The sequence goes on from NC_141675.1 coordinate 93,707,803, forward strand.
CTACCGCGACTTTCTTGAGGGTTTTTATTAAGAAAGGATGCTGAATTTTGTCAAATGCTTTTTCTGCATCGATTGAAGGATCATATGGTTCTTACCTTTTCTTTTATTAATGTGATGTATCACATTGATTGATTTGCGAATGTTGAACCAGCCCTGCATCCCAGGAATGAATCCCACTTGATCATGGTGAACAATTCTTTTTATATGCTGTTGAATTCGATTTGCTAGTATCTTATTGAGAATTTTTGCATCCATATTCATCAGGGATATTGGCCTGTAGTTCTCTTTTTTTACTGGGTCTCTGTCTGGTTTAGGAATCAAAGTAATACTGGCTTCATAGAATGAGTCTGGTAGTTTTCCTTCCCTTTCTATTTTTTGGAATAGCTTGAGAAGGATAGGTATTATCTCTGCTTTAAACGTCTGGTAGAACTCCCCTGGGAAGCCATCTGGTCCTGGACTCTTATTTGTTGGGAGATTTTTGATAACTGATTCAATTTCCTGGCTGGTTATGGGTCTGTTCAAGCTTTCTATTTCCTCCTGATTGAGTTTTGGAAGTGTGTGGGTGTTTAGGAATTTGTCCATTTCTTCCAGGTTGTCCAGTTTGTTGGCATATAATTTTTCATAGTATTCCCTGATAATTGCTTGTATTTCTGAGGGATTGGTTGTAATAATTCCATTTTCATTCATGATTTTTGTCTATTTGGGTCATCTCCCTTTTCTTTTTGAGAAGCCTGGCTAGAGGTTTATCAACTTTGTTTATTTGTTCAAAAAACCAACTCTTGGTTTCATTTATCTGCTCTACAGTTTTTTTAGATTCTATATTGTTTATTTCTGCTCTGATCTTTATTATTTCTCTTCTTCTACTGGGTTTAGGCTGTCTTTGCTGTTCTGCTTCTATTTCCTTTAGGTGTGCTGTTAGATTTTGTATTTGGGGTTTTTCTTGTTTCTTGAGATAGGCCTGGATTGCAATGTATTTTCCTCTCAGGACTGCCTTTGCTGCATCCCAAAGCGTTTGGATTGTTGTCTTTTCATTTTTGTTTGTTTCCAGTTTCTTCTCTAATTGCCTGGGTGACCTATTCATTCTTTAGTAGGGTGTTCTTTAACCTCCATGCTTTTGGAGGTTTTCCAGACTTTTTCCTGTGGTTGATTTCAAGCTTCATAGCATTGTGGTCTGAAAGTATGCATGGTATGATCTCAATTCTTGTATACTTATGAAGGGCTATTTTATGACCCAGTATGTGATCTATCTTGGAGAATGTTCCATGTGCACTCGAGAAGAAAGTATATTCTTTCTGTTGCTTTGGGATGTAGAGTTCTCAGTATATCTGTCAAGTCCATCTGATCCAATGTATCATTCAGGGCCCTAGTTTCTTTATTGACCATGTGTCTAGATGACCTATCCATTTCTGTAAGTGGAGTGTTAAAGTCCCCTGCAATTACCACATTCTTATCAATAAGGTTGCTTGTGTTTGTGAGTGATTGTTTTATATATTTGGGGGCTCCGGTATTCGGCGCATAGACATTTATAATTGTTAGCTCTTCCTGATGGATAGACCCTGTGATTATTATATAATGCCCTTCTCCATCTCTTGTTACAGCCTTTAATTTAAAGTCTAGTTTGTCTGATATAAGTATGGCTACTCCAGCTTTCTTTTGACTTCCAGTAGCATGATAAATAGTTCTCCATCCCCTCACTTTCAATCTGAAGGTGTCCTCAGGTCTAAAATGAGTCTCTTGTAGACAGCAAATAGATGGGTCTTGTTTTTTTATCCATTCTGATACCCTATGTCTTTTGGTTGGCGCATTTAGTCCATTTATGTTCAGTGTTATTATAGAAAGATATGGGTTTAGAGTCATTGTGATGTCTGTAGGTTTCATGCTTGTAGCAATGTCTCTGGTACTTTGTCTCACAGGATCCCCCTTAGGATCTCTTGTAGGGCTGGTTTAGTGGTGACGAATTCCTTCAGTTTTTTGTTTGTTTGGGAAGACCTTTATCTCTCCTTCTATTCTAAATGACAGATTTGCTGGATAGAGGATTCTTGGCTGCATATTTTTTTCTGTTCATCACATTGAAGATTTCCTGCCATTCCTTTCTGGCCTGCCAAGTTTCAGTAGAGAGATCCGTCACGAGTCTTATCGGTCTCCCTTTATATGTTAGAGCACATTTATCCCTAGCTGCTTTCAGAATTTTCTCTTTATCCTTGTATTCTGCCAGTTTCACTATGATATGTCATGCAGAAGATCGATTCAAGTTATGTCTGAAGGGAGTTCTCTGTGCCTCTTGGATTTCAATGCCTTTTTCCTTCCCCAGATCAGGGAAGTTCTCAGCTATTATTTCTTCAAGTACACCTTCAGCACCTTTCCCTCTCTCTTCTTCCTCTGGAATCCCAATTATGCGTAGATTATTTCTCTTCAGTGCATCACTTAGTTCTCTAATTTTCCCCTCATACTCCTGTATTTTTTTATCTCTCTTTTTCTCAGCTTCCTCTTTTTCCATAATTTTATCTTCTGGTTCCCCTATTCTCTCCTCTGCCTCTTCAATCCGAGCCATGATTGTCTCCATTTTACTTTGCAGCTCATTGATAGCATTTTTTAGCTACTCCTGGCTGTTCCTTAGTCCCTTGATCTCTGTAGCAATAGATTCTCTGCTGTCCTCTATACTGTTTTCTAGCCCAGAGATTAATTTTATGACTATTATTCTAAATTCACTTTCTGCTGTATTGTTTAAATCCTTTTTGATCAGTTCGTTAGCTGTCGTTATTTCCTGGATTTTTTTTTTTTGAGGGGAATTCTTCCGTTTCATCATTTTGGATAGTCCCTGGAGTGGTGCGGGACTGCGGGTCACTTCCCCTGTGCTGTCTTGAATAACTTGCGTTGGTGGGCTGGGCCGCAGTCAGACCTGATGTCTGCCCCCAGCCCACTGCTGGGGTCACAGTCAGACTGATGTGTGCCTTTTCTTCCCCTCTCCTAGGGGCGGGATTCACTGTGGGGTGGCGTGGCCTGTCTGGGCTACTTGCACACTGCCAGGCTTGTGGTGCTGGGGATCTGGCGTATTAGCTGGGGTGGATCGGCAAGGTGCACAGGGTGGGAGGGGCAGGCTCAGCTCCCTTTTCCTTCCGAGATCTGCTTCGGGAGGAGCCCTGAGGCACTGGGAGGGAGTCAGACCCGCCAGAGGGATGGATCCTCAGAAGCGCAGCGTTGGGTGTTTGCACGGTGCAGGCAAGTTCCCTGACAGGAACTGGTTCCCTTTCAGATTTTGGCTGGGGGATGGGCAAGGGAGATGGCGCTGTCGAGCGCCTTTGTTCCCCGCCAAGCTGAGCTCTGTCGTCCGGGGCTCAACAACTCTCCCTCCCTTTGTTCTCCAGCCTTCCCGCTCTCCATGCAGAGCTGTTAACTTATAACCTCCCAGATGTTAAGTCCCGCTTGCTGTCAGAACACACTCCGACCGGCCTCTCCGCTTTTGCAAGCCAGACTCGGGGCCTCTGCTTGGCCAGCGGGCCGCCCCTCCACCCCAGCTCCCTCCCGCCAGTCCGTGGAGTGCGCACCGCCTCTCCGCCCCTCCTACCCTCTTCCGTGGGCCTCTCGTCTGCGCTTGGCTCCAGAGAATCCGTTCTTCTAGTCTTCTGGCAGCTTTGTGGGTTATTTAGGTAGTTGTAGTGGAATCTAAGTGATCAGCAGGACGTGGAGAGCCCAGCGTCCTCCTACGCCACCATCTTCTCCCCAAAGTACTTTGAATAATGTATCTCTTTGCTCACATTGTGTAGAAACATCCCTATTACTCCAACTGCCTCTTCCCCTGCTTTTTATTTTATTTTTATTTTTTTTAATGTTTTTTTATGAGAGAGAGAGAGAGAGAGAGAGACAGAGAGACCGAGCATGAGTGGGGAAAGGACAGAGAGAGAGGAAGACACAGAACCAGAAACAGGCTCCAGGCTCTGAGCTGTCAGTACAGAGCTCCGTATAGGGTTTGAACTCATGAAGCATGAGATCATGACCTGAGCTGAAGGGGCACACTTAACCAACTGAGTCGCCAGGTGCCCCTCTTCCTCTGCTTTTAATATACAACATGTAGTGGGATGAAAAATAAGAGGCAAGGAAACAGGACAAAGGGAAAATAGATAAAGGGTAATAAAATAAGCCAGAGATACCTAACATTGAATAGTCATTATAAGTTAGCCACACATTTGGTTCCATGCTTCACAGAGGCCAAAAGAGAGAGATACATACTATGCATGACATAAAAATGTTCCAGAAAAGGGTTAACTTTTCCTAGTATTTGAGAGGAAGATAAATTTACACTATATGTCCTTATGGAAGAGCCACTAAGTCAATGTTGTAGACTACACCATCAACAATATCTTATTAATACTTACAATGCTAAGTGAATTCATTCATTAAATAAGCATTTACTGAGTACCTACTATGTGCCATATATGTTTCAGTGCATTACAGTTGCTATTCTTTCTAGTGCTCAAATTATCCTGTCATTGGTCAGGGGGAACCAGCTGACTCCTGTGTCCTTTTGACATGATGCTATAGTCTCTAATACTTTTTTATTTTCTAGTATGACAAGATGTCCCAGAGTGATCTTGTATATTTCCATCTCCATAACTTAAATTGGCTATTTCACTAAAGAAATCTGATTCTTTTTTAGTGAGTGGTTTTAGAGACCACAGTCTGGGCACTCAGAGTATATTATTGTTGGGTTGTAATTACTCCCAAGCCTCCATTAACAGACTAAAAAATATGACTATTTTAAAAAGAGGAGAATCAATTCTAAGTTCATATTGGTATTTCTAATTTAAATTTAAGGTAAAAAGGTATTTACTTAACTTATTTTTTATGTGAATCTCTTTTCTCTCACTTTGAAAATTTTGGTTCCCAATAACATAGCCATAATTAATTATTTCCTTTACCTAATAGATACTTATATGTATGTATGTGTATATATGTGTGTGTACCCATCCAAATAAGAGGAATATTACCCATTTGATGCATTTTAATATTTCTTTGTGGGTGTTTTTTGTCCTTTGGAAGAATAATCAAATTAGTTACTTAAATTCTTTCTGTGGTTATACCATCAACTTGATATAGGTAGATTAATTTATTTCAATTTGTATTTAATTTTTAGAGATTGATTTTATTTATGATTTAATTTTGTTTTGAAATTAAGTAAAATATTTACATCGTTTCAGAGCCCAAACTATAAACAATGAGAGGTCTATTTTACCTCACTGTCATCTCCCCCTTGGTCTTTTCCTCCCCTTATAGGTAAAGCTTTTGGTCTTTCATTGTTTTTTTGAAAATAATCCAATGACCTATGTGGATTTCATCTTTCTTACATAAAAGGCAGCACACTATATAAGTTTTGCTGCATCTTGCTTTTTTTTTTTTTTTTTAACATTCTGTCCAGGAAATCATAGCAGTATATAGATACTTTCTCATTCTTTTTAAAAAATTTAGATATTCCTTATTTTTAAAAACTAAGTATTATTATACAAAAGCAATAGATTGATTTTTCTCAGGAGGTGAGGGTGCTGCTGGGTGGAAGAAGGGGTCTGGAAAGAATATGCCAAGGTGTTAGTACTTAATTCTGGGTGTTTAACATTTTCTTTCTTGTACATTTCTGAGTTTTAAAAATATCTATGAATTTAAAAACAATTTTAAATACAACTGCACACCAAAGCAGCAAAAGAAAACTCTCAGGAATCACTAAAATATGAACATCTAATGGAATTAGATCAAAGAGGGAAAGTTCATGGGGCACCTGGGTAGCTCAGTAGGTTAAGCACTGGACTTCAGCTCAGGTCATGATCTCACGGTTTGTGGGTTTGAGCCCTTTGTTGGCCTCTGTGTGGACAGCTCAGAGCCTAGAGCCTGCTTCTGTCTCCCTCTCTCTCTTCCCTCCCCCACTTGTGCTCTGTCTCTCTCTGTCTCAAAAATAAAAGTAAACATTAAAAATTAAAAATTAAAAAAAAACAAAGAGGGAAGGTTCAGGAGAGGATGTACATGAGAAGGTTCTATAGATGGTGGAGCTGGGCCTGAACAGAGAGCTCTAAATACTCTAGAAGGGTTATCTGACATGTGAGAAATTGCTGATGAAAAGAGAAGAACCAAATCCTCCCCAAATTTTGTTTGCTTAACTGACCATTGTTAGATGACACTGAATATTTCCTGTAAGAACAGGAGAGAGATTAATGTAGAGAGCTGTCATAATTTTCAATATGGAATTAACCTTTCATATTTTATATTTACATGGCCAAACTTGGCAACCTCATTTACAATTGCTTCATTCCTGGGGGGGAGGAGTTCATATAGTGGATATACTTATCCACTATCCAAAGCATATTCAGATTTGCTTGCCTTGTCCCTCAAAAATAGCTAGATGATTATCAAATCATTCTGAACACCCAGAAAATTGATCTGAGGACTGAGAGAACAACGTGCACAACTAGAGGGAGAAAAGAGGCCGCATCATGGAAGGTAGGAGGTAATGTGATTTGGGGAAGAAAAGAATTGCAGGTGCTGTGGAGGGGAGGAAACCCTGATCACGGAGAGAGGAGAGAGAGAGTGAGAGTGTGTGTGAGAGAGAGAGAAAGAGAGAGAGAGAGGGAGAGAAAGCAGCATGCAGAGGATTGCACAAGGAAAACACTTCCCCAAGACCCTTGACTGGGAAAATGGGAGGAGCTGATTATCAAAAGTTTACAAGCAGCTGAACTGAAAGTCTGAAGTTTTAGAAGTTGGCACCATTACCAGGGTCAAGCCTGGCAGGCATAACTGTGCTCCTGTAGAAAAGGAGGGCTGAGGTCTTGGAGTGGACAGCATGGTCTGAGGATCCCCTGGGTTTCACTGGAAGAGAAAGTTTCCCTTCCTGAAATGCATTTTGGAGAGTCAGCACTGCTTCTAAAGGTACAAAAGAGACTGTGGGTGCCATTGAGCTGCCCTGTTCATTAGCATACCTGCTGAGGGCAGCTAACCTGGATGCCAGCTTTTTGCTACAGTTTTCCATAAAATCTAAGCCCCTGCATGGTTGTGTGACTGCTTTTCTGGGACAAACTAGTACCAGCCACAGCACAACAAGACCCTGCCCCAGAGGATCAGTGCAGGTCCACATTGGCTGGATCTCTAAAAATCGGAGTTTTGAAACCCAGTTACATGTAGCCTGAGATAAAACATAGGAACACTGCACCACTGATAGCATGGACAAGACATGGTGAAGGCAGGGACCTGATAGAAGCCTGGAACACAAGAGGATAGATTGTTTGCTCTTCTGTGAGGGCTTTCTGGGCAGCAAAGGGCACAGACTCCCCTCTCCGGGGTAGAGACTGGGTCAACACCATTTTTCACTCCTCCCATTAGCACGAAGGACTTCAGCAAAGTGGCACAGCACACAGAGTGGAGGCTTGAGCTGCTTAATCCAAAGCCTACCCCCTTGCATTCTGCAGGTGCCTTTTTGGGCAGGGTGGGGGGCAATAGCACAAGCAGGGCAGGGGCAGAGAGAGGGGGACAGAGAATCCAAAGTGGGCTCTGTGCTGACAACAGCAAGCTGATGTGGGGCTTGAACTCGCAAACTGCAAGATCATGACCTGAGCTGAAGTTGGATGCTCAACCGACTGAGCCACCCAGGTGCCCCTGCAGGTGCCTTTTTTTAATAGGGCAAGTGTGGTTAGAGCTAGAGCAGCAGTAAGCCCCTCCCGTAGAAGACCAGCACAAACAGCTCTCTCCACGCACCAGGTCTACTGGTCATAGAGTGCTGCAGAGCTTCAGCCCTAGTGATGAAAATAGGACCAGCCCCAGGCTTTCCTAACACATAAAAGGTAGAGACCTAGACAAAATGCCAAGATGGAGGAATTAAACCCAAAAGAAAGAACAAGAAGAGGTCACAGCCAGGGAGCTAATCAAAACAGATATAAGTAAAATGCCTGAACCAAAATTTAAAACAACTATCATAAGGGTACTAGCTGGGCTTGAGAAAATAGAAGAAACCAGAGAGACCCTTACCACAAAGATAAAAGACCTACAAATTAGTCAGGCCCAAATAAAAAATGCTGTTACTGAGATGCAAAACTGACTGGATGTAATAACCACAGGATGAAAGAAGCAGAGGAATGAATAAATGGTATAGAAGATAAAATTGTGGAAAATAATGAAGCTGAAAGGGGAGGGAAAGAAAAATACCAAATCACAAATATATATTTAGGGAACTCAGTGACTCCATAGAGCATAATAACATTCATATCATAGGAGCCCCAGAAGAGAAGAGAGGGAAAAGGGGCAGAAGGTTTATTTGAGCAGATTATAGCTGAAAACTACCCTAATCTGGGGAAAGAATCAGACATCCAAATCCAGGAGACACAGAGAACTCTCATCAAAATCAATGAGAGCCAGCCAACACTAAGACATATTATGGTAAAATTTGAAAATACAGAAATTAGGGAAAGAATACTGCAAACTGCAAGGGAAAAGCAGTCCCTAATCTACAAAGGAGTACAAATCAAGTTAAGAGCAGATCTCTCCACAGAAACCTGGCAGACCAGAAGGGAGTGGCATAATACATTCAACAAGCTGAATGGGGAAAATATGCAGCCAAGAATACTTTGTCCAGTAAGGCAGTCATTCAGAATAGAAGGAGCAATAAAGAGTTTCTCAGACAAACAAAAATGAAAGGAGTTTATGACCACTAAACCAGCTCTGCTGGTTAGAAATATTAAAGGGAACTCTTTGAGTGGAAAAGAAAGACCAAAAGCAACAAAAACTAGAGAGGAACAGAGACCATCTCCAAAACACCAACTCTATAGGTAACACAATGGCACTAAATTCATATCTTTCAATAATCAATATGAATGTAAATGGACTAAATTCTCCAATCAAAAGACATAGTGTATCAGAATGGATCAAAAAAAAAAAAAAAAAAAAAACCACAAGACCCATCTACATGTTGCCTACAAGAGATTCATTTTAGACATAAAGATACCTCCAAAGTGAAAGTGAGGGAATGGAGAACCATCTAATGGTTGCCAAAAGAAAGCCAGAGTAGCCATACTTCTGTCAGACAAACTAGAAATCTAAAACAAAGACTGTAACAAGAGATGAAGAAGGGCATTATATCAGGGTGCCAGGATGGCTCAGTATGTTAAGCTTCCAACTTAATTTCAGCTCAGGTCATGATCTCACGGGTTCGTGAGTTAAGCGCCACACTAGGTTCCACACTGATGGTGTGGAGCCTGCTTAGGATTCTGTCTCCATTTCTCTCTGCTCCTCCCCTGCTCATTCTCTCTCTCTCTCTCAAAAATAAATAAATAAACTTAAAACAAAAGAAGGGCATTATATCATAATTAAGGGGTCTATCCAACAAGATCAAAAAATTGTAAATATTTATGCCCCCAACTTAAAACACCCAAATATATAAATCAATTACTAACAAACATAAAGAAACTCACTGATAGTAATACAATAATACTAGGAGACTTTAACACACCACTTGCAGGAATGGACAGATCATCTAAGCAGAAAATCAATAATGAAACAATAGTTTTGAACAACATACTGGACCAGATGGCCTTAACAAGTATATTCAGGACATTCATCCTAAAGCAGCAGAATGCATATTCTTTTCAAGTGCACCGGAACATTCTACAGAATAGATCCATACTGGGTCACAAATTAGGCCTCAGCAAATACAAAAAGATTGAGATCATACCACGCATATTTTCAGACCACAACACCATGAACTTGAAGTCAGCTATAAGGAAAAATTTGGAAAGACCACATACACATGGAGGTTAAAGAATATTCTATTAAAGAATGAAGGGACTAACCAGGAAATTAAAGAAGAAATTAAAAAGTACATGTAGGCAAATGAAAATGAAAACACAGTAGCCCAAAACCTTTGGAATGCAGTGACGGCAGTCCTAAGACAGAAGCATATTGCAATACAGGCCTACCTCAAGAAGCAAGAAAGGTCTCAAATATACAACCTAACCTTACACCTAAATGGAGCTCCAAAAGGAACAACAAATAAAGCCTAAAGCCAGCAGAAGAAGGGAAATAATAAAGACTAAAATGGAAATAACTGATACAGAAACAAACAAACAAAAAATGGGTGCCTGTGTGGCTCAGTTGGTTGAGCATCCAACTCTTGATCTCAGTTCAGGTCTTGATCTCAGCATTGTAAGTTTGAGCCCCACATGGGGCTCCACACTGGGCATGGGACCTACTTAAAAAATAAAATTAATATAATAATAATAATTAACAATGGAAAAAAAACACAGTAGAACAGATCACTGAAACTAAGTGCTGGTTCTTTGAAAGAATTAATAAAATTGGTAACACCCTATCCAAACCTATCAATAGAAAAGAGAAAGGACCCAAATAAATAAAATCACCAATGAAAAGTGATAACAATCACAACCAACAACTCAGAAATACAAACAATTATAAAAGAATATTATGAACAATTATCTGCCAACAAACTGGGCAATCTAGAAGAAATGGATAAATTCCTAGAAACATGCAAACTACCAAAACTGAAACAGGAAGAAATAGGAAATTTGAATAGACCCATAACCAGCAAAGAAACTAAAACAGTAATCAAAAATCTCCCAGCAAACAGGGCCAAATGGCTTCCCAGGAGAATTCTACCAGACATTGAAATAAGAGTTAATACCTATTGTTCTCAAACCGTTCCAAAAAATAGAAATGGAAAGAAACTTCCATACTCATTCTATAAGGCCAACAATACCTTGATTCCAAAACCAGCAAAGACTCCACTAAAAAGGAAAATTACAAGCCAATATCCCTGATGAACATGGATGATAAAATTCTCAACAAGATACTGGCAGATCGAATCCAACAATACATTAAAATAATTATTCACCACAATCAAGTGGGATTTATTTCTGGGTTGCTGGGGTGGTTCAGTATTCTCAAAGTGATACACCACATTAATAAAAGAAAGGATCAGAACCATATGATAATCTTGATACAGAAAAATCATTTGACAAAATACAGCATCCATTCTTGATAAAAGCCTTCAACAAAGTAGGGATAGAGGGAACATACCTCCACATCATAAAAGTCATATACAAAAGACCCACAGCTAATATCTTCCTCAATGGGGAAAAACTGAGAGCTTTTCTTCTATGGTCAAAAACAAGATAGGGATGTCCACTCTCACCATTGTTATTTAACATAGTACTGGAATCCTAGCCTCAGCAATCAGACAACAAAAAGAAATAAAAGGTATCCAAATCAGCAAGGAAGAAGCAAAACTTCCACTATTTGCAGATGACGTGATACTCTATGTAGAAAACCCAAAAGACTCCACAAAAAAAAATCGCTAGAACTGATACACAAATTCATCAAAGTTGCAGGGTGTAAAATCAATGTGCAGAAATGCATTGCATTGCTATACACCAATATATACCAATAATGAAGCAGCAGAAAGAGAAATCAAATCATTGATCTCCTTTACAACTGCACCCCCAAAAAAAGACACTAAATAGCCAAAGCAGTCTTGAAAAAAACAAAACAAAGCTGGAGGCTTCACAATTCTGGACTTCAAGCTATATTACAAAGCTATAGTCATGAAGGCAGTGTGGTACTGGTACAAAAAACACATAGACCAATGGAACAGAATAGAAAACCTGGAAATGGATCCACAACTATATGGTCAACTAATCTTTGACAAAGCAAGAAAGAATATCCGATGAAAAAGACAATCTCTTTAACAAATGGTGCTGAGAAAACTGGACAGCAACATGCAGAAGAATGAAACTAGACCACTGTCTTATACCATACACAAAACCAAATTCAAAATGAATGAAAAACCTAAATGTGAGACAAGAAACCATCAAAATCCTAGAGGAGACCAGAGCCAGGAACCTCTTTGACCTCGGCCATAGCAACTTCTCAGTAGACACTTCTCCTGAGGCAAGGGAAACAAAAGCAAAAATGAACTATTGGCACTTCATCAAGATAAAAGCTTCTGCAGAGTGAAGGAAACAATCAACAAAACTAAAAGGTAGCCTATGGAATGGGATAAGATATTTGTAAATGACATATTGGATAAAGGGTTAATATCCAAAATCTATAAAGAACTTATGAAATTCAACACCCAAAAAACATATAATTTGGTTAAGAAATGGGCAGAAGACATGAATAGACACTTTTCCAAAGAAGACATCCAGATGGCCAGCAGACACATGAAAAGATGCTCAATATCACTCATCACCAAGGAAATACAAATCAAAACCACAATGAGATTCACCTCACTCCCGTCAGATGGGTAAAATAACAACACAGGAAACAACAGATGTTGGTGAGGATGTGGAGAAAAGGGAACCCTCTTACATTGTTTGTGGGAATGCAAACTGGGGCAGCCACTGTGGAAAATAGTATGGAGGTTCCTCAAAAAGTTAAAAATAGAGCTACCCTATGACCCAGCAATTGCACTACTAGATGGCTACCCAAGGGATACAAAAACACTGAATTGGGGGCTCCTGGATGGCTCAGTTACTTAAGCGTCTGACTTTAGCTCAGGTCACGATCTCACAGCTCATGGGTTTGAGCCCCGCTTTGGGCTCTGTGCTGATAGCTCAGAGCCTGGAGCCTGCTTCGGATTCTGTGTCTCCCTCTCTTTCTGCCCCTATGCCGCTCACGCTCTGTCTCTCTCTCTCTCTCAAAAATAAATAAACTTAAAAAAAATTTTTTTAATTATGATAAGGCTTATAAAAAAATACTGAAGTGGCAAGTACACCCTGATGTCTATACCAACATTATCAACAATAGCTAAATTATGGAAAGAGCCCACATGTCCACTGGACGAATGGATAAAGAAGAGGTGGTATATATACACAATGGAATATTACCCAGCCATCAAAAGGACAGAAATCTGGAGGTACCTGGGTGGCTCAGTTGGTTGAGCATTCAACTTTGGCTCAGGTCATGGTCTCACGATTCTTGGGTTCAAGCCCTGCCTCCGGCTCTGTGCTGACAGCGCATAGTCTGCTTGGGATTCTCTCTGTCTCCTTCTTTCTCTATCCTTACCTGATTTGTGCTTTCTCTGCCTCAAAATAAATAAATAAACTTAAAAAAAATAAAATCTTGCCATTTTCAATGACATGGATGGAACTAGAATGTATTATGCTAAGCAATTTTCTTTATCTCACAAATAAATGTCTTTATTTTACCTTTTCAGTGAAACACCTTTTCACTGGGTATTGTATTCTGGGTTCACTTTATTTTTCTTTTATTACTTTAAGATGTCCTTCAGTTCTCTTCTGATTTACATAATTTCATATGAGAAATCTGTTTTAAGTCTTACTGTTATTCCTCTGTACATCATCTGGCTGCATATTAGATTTTATCTTTATTGCCAGTTTTCAGTAATTTCATTATAAGGTGCATTAGTATGTGTATGTGTGTTTTAATGTTTATTCTGCTTTATTTTGGTTGAGTTTCTTGGATCTCTAGGTATATACTTATCATCAAATGTGGAAAAATTTTGATTATTATTTCTTTCAAATATTTTTTTTTTCTGTTCTCCTTCCTTTATCCCCTGGAATCCAATTACATGTATATTAGACCACTTCCTATCGTTCCATATGTCACTGAGGCTGTGTCCATTTGTATTAATTGCTTTTCACTCTGTGCTTCATTTTGGATAATTTGTATTGCTTTGCTTTTAGGTTAAGCAACGTTTTGTTTTTTAGTGTCTAATCTATTTTATTTTTAATTTCGGAATTATATTTTTATTTCTATAATTCTATTTGGGCCTTTCCTATATTGTTGATTTCTCTCCTCATTTTGTTTATGTTATGTTTTGCATCTTTGATGATATAATAGTTGTTTTAAAGGTCCTTGTGTGCTAATAATATCATTTCTGTATTTGTTTTTATTGATTTTTTTTAAATGTATGGTTACAGGTCATATTTTTTTTGCTTCTTTGCATGTATGGTGATTTAGTATTGGATGATGGACATTTGAATTTTATGTTTTTGAGTGATGGATCTTGTATTCCTTTAAAGGGAATTGGGCTGTGTTCTGGAATGCAGTTCACTTTTTTGTGCATCAATTTGATCCTTTTGAAGCTTTCTTTTAAGCATTATTAGGGCAGGTCCTCCCAAAAGACCAGACTAGAGCTCAGTAGTACCTAGAGTAGAGTAGCTTCTAGTAGTAGTCACTTCTAGTAGTGGTAGACTAGTTCCACTACTAAGATATGACCTTACTGAGGATTCTATTGAATGTCATATATTATGAGGTTTCTCCATTCTGGTTGGTGGGAACACAAAGTATTCCCAACTCTGTGTGAGCTCCTAGAGTTGTTAAGCTACTGCCTACCAGTGGTTATGTCTTCCATTTGAAGTGGTTTCCTCTCATTCATGCCTAGTTCAGTACTCAGAAAAAGACTGAGGACATACCCTGTAGATTTCCAAAGCCCTCTCTCTCTTTGTATCTCCATCTTCGTTCCTCTGCCTTAACAAATTCTATCTGCCTTGACCTCCCCAAACTCCAATCTATTCTCCTTACATAAGCAAGACCTAGGCTCTATTTGGGTTTCCTTCCTTGGGATGTGGCCTGGAAACTGCCTCCAGGCAGTAACTTAGGGCCAATTATAATCATTGAAATAATATTTTTTATATTCCGTTTTATATATGTCAGTCAATTGTAGGGTTCACCTCATTTGTTATCCATAGTTCTATGATATCTGCTATCCAGTGTCTAAAAAGAACAGTTTCATATATTTTGTCTAGTTTTAAAATTGTTTACAGTAGGAAGGCAATTCCTGTAGCAGTTAATTCTTCATGAACAGAAGCAGAAGTCCTACCAACTGCAAAACAACTTTTTAAAAGACAGTAGTTGTAGAACTAGTTTTTCAATAGCCAGAAATAATGTGTAGAAGAATAGGAGAGATTTTATGAAAAGATATGGTACCATTCAGTGTAATGAACCTATAAAAGACTTATACTTGGTAACAGTGTAGCTAATGCAATGTCTGTTTTTCTGATCCTAATCATTGGGCAGGACTCTGTAATCTGTCAAATAAACTGTAAGCCCCACCATGCATGGTCTTGGATTTGCTACTGTCTGTGACCTAGACAATTTACCTGTAAAGACTTTGTGTGGGGGGTGGTGCTCTTGGAGGAGCCTGGCAGATCTTTCTCTTTGTGCCTTAGATCCTGTATCTGTCTTGTCAAATCACTCACCATTACCCTGTTTGACACACTATTCCCCACCCAGTTTCCCACTCAACTGTTTTTGAAATCATTCAACTCTCCTCTCAGTGACTAAGCCATTCACTGTTTCACCAGCTCCTCATGTGTGAATCTCTGAATGTGTGCTAACATTGGAGTTCAATGCTTGCCCCGTGACAGAGCCCAGTATCATGGTATATAAAGTTCTTACACTGGATATCCATGGATTGAATGGGGGCCTAGCATTCAAAGTTCCATGCCAGTGAGTTCAGTCTGTCCAAGGGAACCAAAGGGGAATTTATCCCCTAGGAAATTTATATTAGATGGACTACCCCGTCATGTTCACAGAATCTCCCAAAGATGATATAAGCTTAACATTGTTAGCACTTCTAGGATCCACAATGTTGACCAGGGTTTCTTAACTTTAGCGTTATTGGCATTTGGAGAAGGATAATTTTTTGTCGTTTGGACTGTATTATGAATTGTGGGATGTGTAGCAGAAACCCTGGCCTCTACCTACTAGATGTCAGTAGTTCCGTCTTCTCAGTTTGGACAACCATAATGTCTCCAGACATTGTCAGATATCCTTTGGAAGTGCAAAATTGCTTCAGTTGAGAACTACTGGCATAGAGACACTATTGTGTGCCATACTCCAGGGAGCTTCTGGAAGTGAAGCTCAGGGAACTAAACATGAAGAAACTCACCAGGCCATTTGGTGTCTTCTTGGGAGAGGCCTGTTTAGAGAGTTTGCCCCATGCAGGGTATACACTAGGTAGACATTGACCTTGGAATGTAAACTCCTGTGTTCAAGTGCTGCCTCTGCAGGTTCTTTACTCTTCAATTTCCTTATTTAAAAATGAGGTATGGTGTGTTTACCTCACATGGCACTGTTGTGGTAAGAACAAATGAGGTTATACACACACACACACACACACACACGCTGATGTGTACTTCTATAGGCGTAGGATACACAAACATAGACTTAATAATGGTTCAAATATAAATGTGTTTATTTGCCAGTATTGTTAAAAGGGCAATATGTGAAAAATAAATCTTTCAGTCCATCAGATATATAGTCCTCCCTCTGACTTACAATATTGCTCTATGCTAGAAGACACAATAGGGTATGTCTAACTTTAAAAAGAGGAAAAGGAAATAAATAGTTTTTTCAGCAATAAAATTTTAACCAAATTATGATGCAAATAGCCATGTTTTTATATTTAGTTCTTAATTTTGCATTCAGTAAACTGACAGTCTGTACAAGAATTTAAATGTCTTGATAGGAGAAGTAGCTTTTAGTTCTCTTGGGATTTCATTGTGATGAACCTGGTAAATAATTCAGGAACATATGAGAGGCCAATGAATGGGCGGCACCTGGTGCTATATTGTTCATGCCTAAGCATGCAGAATCCAAAGATGGCATTCTACACCTGTCACATTGTTCTGGCTTAAATACAAATCCTATACTCAGTGGCTACTGAAATAATAATTGATTTTTTTTCCTGTTCCAATTTTCCTCCACAATAAAAGAAAACTGTACTAAGCTATTTCAGAAACACAAAGCAAAAGTGGCACCCTTTTTTAAATTCCCACTGGTAAAATTTCTAATCTGTTTTCGCTATCAAGGGGTAGATTGCTTTAAAGAATTAGGGACTTGTCTACCTTTTCTTCTGAGGCTAATTTGAGCCTTCCTGCATTTCTGCTTTTGTTCTGTAAATTGAGCTTCTTTTCAGATCACAGTATTCATATTGCGGGCATCTTCTAAGAGAAATAACACCATCCTCTGGCCACTGATTCACTCTGTGGGAATTCCTACAACTCCTCAGTTTCTCTCCCTATTACCTGAATAGACTCTCCCACTTCTAATAGTCTAATAGTTTGAAAACAAACAAACAAAAAAAACTCTTGGCAAAAGGCTTGTGTATTGTTCTGAGACCCCAGCTGCCTGGATATAGAATGTTCCTCCACTCACTAAGTGAACAAGAACTCCAGCGACTGAAAGACATTTCATGCAGACAGCATGGGGCACCTGAGTCCACTGCCACTCAGGATCAGACACAGCTTAAGCCATCAGCTGCGTGGAAAAATCTTGGAAGGGCAGGGGATTTCCTAGTAGGGAAAAAAAGGAAGATGAGCCTCACATGTTTAAATTAAAGTTATTATAGTGCTGAGCCAAATAAAGGATCTGAAAAGAGACTGTAGAATTTTATATCTATAAATTGTTAGATGACCTTTGTCTTTGTTTTTGAAGTGTTTTTATTATAGAAGCTTAAAAATATATTTATTTAAATATATGCTAAACCTTTGTTATACATGATAAAATACCTATATAAAATAAAAATGTAACTATAATTAAAATGTATAAAATAATATTCTTAAACTTCTATAATAAACCATTTATATATTATATACTAACATATAATATATTTATAATTTGTATTATATATTTGTTTTTATATATGTAATACATAAATATTTGTTTGTTAACAGGTTTAATTGGCTTCCTTTCCTTCTGGACCTGTGTGAGAGTACTTGGAGCAGTGACTGCCATCTGGTGGCAAGCCAGAATCATCACTTTGTGTAATCTAACGGTTACCAGGATGCCCACTCTTGCCTCACATGGTATGCACTGGCATCAGGGCACAAAGAGAGCCTGGAAGGTGTCTGATGAACGAGCCTAGTGAAATAGCCTTTTACTTCCACCTGAATGGGTTGTTTTCATCCCGGATTCTGAGCCAAGAGCCAGCTCCAAAATGGTGCCTCTGAAGAAAAGATTTGAATTGTTTTTGTGTTTTAGTCTAAGATCTGCTGGTTACCCACCAGCAGATAACCAAGACTGTGAATAAGCACACACCAAAAGGGGCATGTGATGTCATGGAGCCTGAAATAAACTGCTCCGAATTGTGTGACAGTTTTCCTGGCCAGGAGCTGGATCGGAGTCCTCTTCATAATCTCTGCAGGACAATTGTAAGTGAGCAGCCATGAGGTATCAGGGCTGTTCGATATACATGTTGTTGTTGTTGTTGTTGTTGTTGTTGTTGTTGTTGTTGTTAGTGGTGGTGGTGCAGTGGTAGTGGTGATGAGGAGGAGGAGGAGGAGGAGGGGGAGGAGGAGGGGGAGGTGGAAGAGAAGGAGGAAATGCTTATGCAGGACATGTATTTCCTGGCTTTGGGGATGATGGGACAGTTTGTGTTTGGTCTGTAAAAGAGCCTTCATTCCTAACACCTTGTCTTTATTCTGTTCTCAGACCTCTTCCCATTATAGCAGTAAGACCATTTCCTCATTATCTCCTGTTCTCTTGGGTGTTGTTTGGACCTTTCTCAGCTGTGGACTTCTTTTGATAGTCTTCTTTCTTGGCTTCACAATTCGCTGCAGGAATAACAGGTAAGCAGCCCCATACCTAGTTTCTCATCCCCCATAGCCTGAATCGTGAAACCCAGAGGGTCGGTATCATTTTGGCATTGTGAGCTGCTAGGTGGTATCAGCAAAGTTTACCTCCTACTGTGGCATTAAGCTATCTGAAAAGTTCCCCTGAAATCGTCCTGGCCTTGCAGTATAATTTCCTCTTGAAGAGAAAGATCTAGTCCAATATTGTGGCAACTATGACAAGGGTATCCAAAGAGGAGAATGAAGAGTCTCTCCTCATAAAGGAAATTATGATCCTTCTGATAAAATTAGTTATTTTGTATATGGCAAACTAAAGTTGAAAACAGCCTAAGTGGGATAAGGTTTCTGAAAAAATAGTGAAGCCCTACTACCTGGCTGTTCTGTTAGATAGTTTCGGCTGGTTAGAAAGTCACTGGCTCATCAGAGTAAGTGTCCCGGACTCCCAAGGCTGGCAAAAGAAAACCAAATGAAGACTGTTTTTGAAGGGACTTGCAAAATTCTGCCTTCACTGCTATTCAATCCTTCCCTCGGGGCCCACTCCATCTCTCCCACATCTTTACTCTTTATTCTCATCCTGCCCCCACTGTCTCAGGCTGCCACCTGAGAAGCCCTTTCCAGCTCTCTCTCCGTGGCCCACAGCTGAATTCTGGATGGAGCCCACATCAGATTTCAACAGCTCTCTCCGAGAGGTCAGACTTGTTTGGCACCACTCCAGTGTGACACTTTGTGGTGATCAAATGCGCTCCATTGCTTGGGTTTGGCTCTCAGCTGAGGGTCAGTCAGTTGGATTTGTCTAGCAGGCATTTTGGGGCACCATTGGCCATTTGAGGCATGGAGGACATGGAATTGTTAAACAACAGTGACTTGACCTGCTGTGTCAACCAGAGTATGGCAGTGACTAGTGGTACTCTGACCTGAGTATGCCCCTAATGCTGCCCTAGACACTTTTCATTCTGTTCCTCAAATACACTAAACTTACTCCCTTCTCAAG
Organism: Puma concolor; assembly: GCF_028749965.1. Lineage (NCBI taxonomy): Eukaryota > Metazoa > Chordata > Mammalia > Carnivora > Felidae > Puma > Puma concolor. The sequence goes on from NC_141675.1 coordinate 93,727,375, forward strand.
GCCTTTCACTTACTGTTTCTTTATATCCCGCTGCCTGACAGTTTTCTCCAGATCTTCCTGTGACTAGTTCCTCATCTTATAGTCCTTGGCTCAAATGACACCTCTCTCTATATTTTTTAGAAAATTTTTAGTGTTTATTCATTTTTGAAAGAGAGAGAGAGTGCAAGCAGGGAAGGGGCAGAGAGAGAGGGAGACTCAAAGACTGAAACAGGCTCCAGTCTGTCAGCACAGAGCCCAATGTGGGGCTCAAACCCATGAACCATGATTTCATGACCCGAGCCAAAGTCAGATGCTTAAATGACTGAGCCACCCAGGCGATCAAATACCACCTCTTCCCTGATCATTCTATTCAAAGTGGTCTGTCTACAGAATGGCCATCCAGCCACAATGTCTCATTCCATATATTATCACCCTGTTTTATTTTCTTCATAGCAAGTATAACTCTCTGATATTACTGTATTTATTGAGTTGCCTGTTTATTGTCTGTATCCCCCACCAGAATATACAATCTATGAATACAGGGACTTTGTCATGCTCACCACTGTGTCCATCATTCAGAGCAGACTCTGAACATTGTAGGTGCTCAGAAAATATATTTTCAGTGATCCTGGGAAGACAGATATTTAAATCCCAATAGTAGCTGCTGCCAGGAGAATGTCTGGGAAAATCATGCATTTCAAAGTTAGAGAATTACAGAGTACAGTCTTTTCAGCTGCAACATATTTCTACAGTGCAAATTAGTAACCAATTGGCAAACTAGAAAATAATATCATTGGTTCATATGTCATTTTCCCCCAACACATTAATGCTTTAAAGCATATAGGGGCAAGCCTTCCTACAATTAAAGAAGGAAGACTTAAGCGAAGAAACTAGTTTAATGGCTTCAAGAACTGGTGTACTTCCTATGTTATGAAGCTATCTGATAAAATTGGAGGAGTAGATGGAGAAGTAGAGAGATATTTCCTATGTGTTTAAAAATAATTGATTGTTAAAGAAAGCAAAGATCCAGAACAGATTTTTAATTTAGATGACAATGTTACCTATTGGAGGTGAATGCCCTCAAGTACCTACATCTTGTAGATTTCAGGTTGCAAAAATCAACTGTGATCCTGGTACAAATGGTAATGGACATTTGCTGAGTAACTAGTATTTTAATTGTATAATTATTATTTTTATTAGTATTTTGGTTGCAAAGTTAAATATGTTTCAACTGCCATGACCCCATACAATTTTTCCCATAATCCATTATTTTTATGCACAGTTTTGTAGAATGCAAGGTTTTTGAAGCATTTATATATCCTGTTAAAATAGGAACACCTGTAAACAGTGTTATAGTAGAAACACATATATTTCTTTCATTCCATTAAAGATTTTGCTGCTGTCTTGTTTGCAGTGGGAGCATGACTGGGCATAAAGAATAAAATATTAAGAGGCACTGTGAATAAAAACACATTTTGCAATTAAGTAGCTTACAAGTTCAGACAAGGAAAGATAAAATAACCCAGTTTCAAAGTGCTTTCTTCAATAATAAAATTTGTTCAAAGGTACAGCATCACAGTTAGATGCTTCATTTCATTTCAGTTTTGTGGCCTCTAAATTTGTGATTGTGTATATGTGTGTAGTGCCAGAGGAAGAAAAATATTTTTAAAATATCTTAATAAATATAATGGTAATGGTCAAGTTCAGTTGCAGATATTACATTTTTGGTAAAATTTTAAAATGTAGTCTACAAGAGAAAATCAGTAAAGATATAGAAGACTTGGACAACACTATCAACCAACTTGACCTAATTGACATTTATATAATCCTACATCCAACAGCAGCAGAATACACATTCTTTTCAAGTACGCATGGTACATTTACCAAGATAGATCATATTCTAGGCCATAGAAAAAGTCTTATTAAATTTAAAAGGATTCAGTTCATACAGAGTATGTTCTCTGACTACAATAGAATTGAATTAGAAATCCATAACAGAAAGAACTCTAGAAAATTTTGAAATATTTGGGAACTAAATAGAGCACTTTAAAGTAACTCATGGTCAAAGAAGAAATCAAAAGAGAAACTAGAAAGTATTTTCAACTGAGTGAAAATGTGAATACCAACATATCAACATTTGTTGGATGCCATTAAAGCAGTACTTATGGGAAAATTATAGCACTAAACTCCATATTGGAAAAGAAGAAAGATCTACTTTATGAAACAACAAAAAAGAGAAAATGAAACCTATTATAAGTAGAAGAAAGGAAATAATAAAAATGAAAGTAGAAATTGATGAAATAGAAAACAAAACAAATCAGAAAACAACATGAAACCAAAACTCTTTGTGGAAATCAATAAAATTGACCAAACCGCTAATTCAAATGATCAGAGGGGAAAAAAGAAGATATAATTACCCAAATAAGGAAGGTAGAGGTGACATCACCTAAGATTAGGAAGATAATGTAATGGTGAGAACAACTATTGTAGGGAGTCTCTAACATGTTCTGCAATGATTTCTGCTTCCTGATAGTCACACTCTTATGAAATCCCCTCTCACTGATAATGGGCTGGACTTACTGATGCGCTTATTAATGTGATATCACTTTTAGGATAAGGCTACCAAAAGACGGTGGCTTCCTTCTTGGATCTCTCTCACTCTTTCACTTGCTCACTCTGAGGGAGGCCACCTGCCTTGTGTGAGCTGCCCTATGGAGAGGCCCACATGGCAAGGCACTGATATTTCTAGTCTGAAGCCAGCAATGACTGAGGCTCACTAACAGCCATGTTAATAAACTTGAAAACAAATCTTCTGAAGCCTGCTAATAGCAATAAGCTTGTAAGCTTATTTTACCCAACTTGAACCTTGGAGGACTGCAGCAATGGCTGGCCCAGTGACTGCATCCTTGTGAGAGATCCTGAGCCAGAGGCACCCAGCTAATCTGTGCGTGTATTGTTGAAGAAATGTTATCAGCTTTACAGAAAATCTTCTGAAATACTGAAAATAATGAACCATTCCCAACTCATTCTATGAGGACAGCATTACCCTGATATCAAAACCTAATAAAGACATTAGAGGAAAAACGCCCTATAAGTTAATACTCCTCATGACCATAGATCCAAAATTCTAAACAAAATTTTGGCAAATTGAGTCCAATAAAATATCAAAAGGATAATACATCATGACAAAGTGAGATTTATCTCAGGAATACAAGGTTGATTTAACATCCAAAGATCAATCAATAAAATTCACCGTATTGACCAACATAAAACAATGATCATCTTTCTAGACAGAGAAAAGGCATTTTGAAAAAGATTTAACATACTTTCCTGATAAAGTCTCAACAAACCAGGAATAAAAGAGAACTTCAACCTAACAAAGTACATCTATGAAAAACCTGTAGCTAACACCATTTTTTAATGGTAAAAGACTGATTGTTTTCCCATTAAGATCAGAAACAAAGTGAGATGTCCACTCTCACAACTTTTGTTCAACAATGGAGATTTTAGCCAGTGCAATTAAGATAAGAAAAATAAATAGAAGTTACCTGGTTGTGTATGTAAAAAATTCAATAGAATCTATTCTTTTTTTTTTTTTAATTTTTTTTTCAACGTTTATTTATTTTTTTGGGACAGAGAGAGACAGAGCATGAACGGGGGAGGGGCAGAGAGAGAGGGAGACACAGAATCGGAAACAGGCTCCAGGCTCCGAGCCATCAGCCCAGAGCCTGACGCGGGGCTCGAACTCACGGACCGCGAGATCGTGACCTGGCTGAAGTCGGACGCTCAACCGACTGCGCCACCCAGGCGCCCCAATAGAATCTATTCTTTAAAGAACTACTATAGAACTAATACATGAGTTTAGCAAAGTTGCAGTTTACAAGATCAAGGTATAAAAATCAACTGTATTTCTAAATACTAAAAGCAAACAATTGAAAAGTGAAAATAAATGCAATGCTGTTTATAATAGCACCAAAAATAAGAAATATTTAGGGATAAATCTAACAATGTGTAATACCTGTATACTGAAAACTACAAAACATTGCTAACCTAACAAATAATGTGAAATACTTACATGCTGAAAACTATAAAACTGCTGAGAGAAATTAAATCCTAAATAAATGGAGAAATACCATGTTCATGGGTTGAAAGATTCAATATTGTTAATTCTCTCTTAATTGATCTATAGACTAAGCCCAATTACAGTCACAACCCTAGCTGGCATTTTTTTGTATAAATTGACAAGCTAGTTCTAAAATTAATGCAGAAATATGGAGGACATAGAATAGCCAAAACAACTTTATAAAATAGAATAAATTCTACTCCTGAAACCAATATTACAGTATATGTTAACTAATTTAAATTTAAATAAAATCTTGGAAAGAATAAAAAAAAGAATAAAGTTGGAGGACACCTGATTTTAAGACTTTATTATAGAGACTTTTGGGAAGATGGCGGTGTAGGAGGACGCTGGGCTCACCGCGCGTCCTGCTGATCACTTAGATTCCACCTACACCTGCCTAAATAACCCAGAAAACAGCCAGAGGATTAGCAGAATGGAGTCGCCGGAGCCAAGCGCAGACCAGAGGCCCACGGAAGAGGGTAGGAAGGGCGGCGAGGCGGTGCGCGCTCCACGGACTGGCGGGAGGGAGCCGGGGCGGAGGGGCGGCTCGCCGGCCAAGCAGAGCCCCCGAGTCTGGCTTGCAAAAAGCGGAGGGGCCTGACGGACTGTGTTCTGACAGCAAACGCGACTTAGCGTCTGGGAGGTCATAAGTTAACAGCTCTGCTCAGAAAGCGGGAAGGCTGGAGGACAAAGGGAAGGAGAGCTGCTGAGCCCCCGGACGACAGAGTTCAGTTTGGTGGGGAACAATGGCGCTCGCCAGCGCCATCTCCCCCGCCCATCCCCCAGCCAAAATCCCAAAGAGAACCAGTTCCTGCCAAGGAACTTGCTCGCTCCGCGCAAACACCCAACTCTGCGCTTCTGCGGAGCCAAACCTCCGGCAGCGGATCTGACTCCCTCCTGCTGCCACAGGGCCCCTCCTGAAGTGGATCACCTAAGGAGAAGCAAGCTAAGCCTGCCCCTCCTGCCCCTGTGCACCTTGCCTACCCACCCCAGCTAAGACGCCAGATCCCCAGCATCACAAGCCTGGCAGTGTGCAAGTAGCCCAGACAGGCCACCCCACCCCACAGTGAATCCCGCCCCTAGGAGAGGGGAAGAGAAGGCACACGCCAGTCTGACTGTGGCCCCAGCGGTGGGCTGGGGGCAGACATCAGGTCTGACTGCGGCTCCGCCCACCAACTCCAGCTATACACCACAGCACTGGGGAAGTGCCCTGCAGGTCCTCACCACGCCAGGGACTATCCAAAATGACCAAGCGGAAGAATTCCCCTCAGAAGAATCTCCAGGAAATAACAACAGCTAATGAGCTGATCAAAAAGGATTTAAATAATATAACAGAAAGTGAATTTAGAATAATAGTCATAAAATTAATCGCTGGGCTTGAAAACAGTATAGCTGACAGCAGAGAATCTCTTGCTACAGAGATCAAGGGACTAAGGAACAGTCACGAGGAGCTGAAAAACGCTTTAAACGAAATGCATAACAAAATGGAAACCACCACGGCTCAGATTGAAGAGGCAGAGGAGAGAATAGGTGAACTAGAAGATAAAGTTATGGAAAAAGAGGAAGCTGAGAAAAAGAGAGATAAAAAAATCCAGGAGTATGAGGGGAAAATTAGAGAACTAAGTGATACACTAAAAAGAAATAATATACGCATAATTGGTATCCCAGAGGAGGAAGAGAGAGGGAAAGGTGCTGAAGGGGTACTTGAAGAAATAATAGCTGAGAACTTCCCTGAACTGGGGAAGGAAAAAGGCATTGAAATCCAAGAGGCACAGAGAACTCCCTTCAGACGTAACTTGAATCGATCTTCTGCACGACATATCATAGTGAAACTGGCAAAATACAAGGATAAAGAGAAAATTCTGAAAGCAGCAAGGGGTAAACATGCCCTCACATATAAAGGGAGACCTATAAGACTCGTGACTGATCTCTCTTTTGAAACTTGGCAGGCCAGAAAGAATTGGCACGAGATTTTCAGTGTGCTAGACAGAAAAAATATGCAGTCGAGAATCCTTTATCCAGCAAGTCTGTCATTTAGAATAGAAGGAGAGATAAAGGTCTTCCCAAACAAACAAAAACTGAAGGAATGTGTCACCACTAAACCAGCCCTCCAAGAGATCCTAAGGGGGACCCTGTGAGACAAAGTACCAGAGACATCACTAGAAGCATAAAACATACAGACATCACAATGACTCTAAACCCATATCTTTCTATAATAACACTGAATGTAAATGGATTAAATGCGCCAACCAAAAGACATAGGGTATCAGAATGGATAAAAAAACAAGACCCATCTATTTGCTGTCTACAAGAGACTCATTTGAGACCTGAGGACACCTTTAGATTGAGAGTGAGGGGATGGAGAACTATTTATCATGCTACTGGAAGCCAAAAGAAAGCTGGAGTAGCCATACTTATATCAGACAAACTAGACTTTAAATTAAAGGCTGTAACAAGAGATGAAGAAGGACATTATATAATAGTGACAAGGTCTATCCATCAGGAAGAGCTAACAATTATAAATGTCTATGCGCCGAATACCGGAGCGCCCAAATATATAAAACAATTACTCATAAACATAAGCAACCTTATTGAGAAGAATGTGGTCATTGCAGGGGACTTTAACACCCCACTTACAGAAATGGATAGATCATCTAGACACACGGTCAATAAAGAAACAAGGGCCCTGAATGAGACATTGGATCAGATGGACTTGACAGATATATTTAGAACTCTGCATCCCAAAGCAACAGAATATACTTTCTTCTCGAGTGCACATGGAACATTCTCCAAGATAGTTCATATACTGGGTCACAAAACAGCCCTTCATAAGTTTACAAGAATTGAAATCATACCATGCATACTTTCAGACCACAATGCTATGAAGCTTGAAATCAACCACAGAAAAAGTCTGGAAAACCCCCAAAAGCATGGAGGTGAAAGAACACCCTACTAACGAATGAGTGGGTCAACCAGGCAATTAGAGAAGAAATTAAAAAATATATGGAAACAAACGAAAATGAAAATACAACAATCCAAACACTTTGGGACGCAGCAAAGGCAGTCCTGAGAGGAAAATACATTGCAATCCAGGCCTATCTCAAGAAACAAGAAAAATCCCAAATACAAAATCTAGCAGCACACCTAAAGGAAATAGAAGCAGAACAGCAAAGGCAGCCTAAACCCAGCAGAAGAAGAGAAATAATAAAGATCAGAGCAGAAATAAACAATATAGAATCTAAAAAAACTGTAGAGCAGATCAACGAAACCAAGAGTTGGTTTTTTGAAAAAATAAACAAAATTGACAAACCTCTAGCCAGGCTTCTCAAAAAGAAAAGGGAGATGACCCAAATAGATAAAATCATGAATGAAAATGGAATTATTACAACCAATCCCTCAGAGATACAAACAATTATCAGGGAATACTATGAAAAATTATATGCCAACAAATTGGACAACCTGGAAGAAATGGACAAATTCCTGAACACCCACACTCTTCCAAAACTCAATCAGGAGGAAATAGAAAGCTTGAACAGACCCATCACCAGCGAAGAAATTGAATCGGTTATCAAAAATCTCCCAACAAATAAGAGTCCAGGACCAGATGGCTTCCCAGGGGAGTTCTACCAGACGTTTAAAGCAGAGATAATACCTATCCTTCTCAAGCTATTCCAAGAAATAGAAAGGGAAGGAAAACTTCCAGACTCATTCTATGAAGCCAGTATTACTTTGATTCCTAAACCAGACAGAGACCCAGTAAAAAAAGAGAACTACTAGGCCAATATCCCTGATGAATATGGATGCAAAAATTCTCAATAAGATACTAGCAAATCGAATTCAACGGCATATAAAAAGAATTATTCACCATGATCAAGTGGGATTCATTCCTGGGATGCAGGGCTGGTTCAACATTCGCAAATCAATCAACGTGATACATCACATTAACAAAAAAAAAGAGAAGAACCATATGATCCTGTCAATCGATGCAGAAAAGGCCTTTGACAAAATCCAGCACCCTTTCTTAATAAAAACCCTTGAGAAAGTCGGGATAGAAGGAACATACTTAAAGATCATAAAAGCCATTTATGAAAAGCCCACAGCTAACATCATCCTCAACGGGGAAAAACTGAGAGCTTTTTCCCTGAGATCAGGAACACGACAGGGATGCCCACTCTCACCGCTGTTGTTTAACATAGTGCTGGAAGTTCTAGCATCAGCAATCATACAACAAAAGGAAATCAAAGGCATCAAAATTGGCAAAGATGAAGTCAAGCTTTCGCTTTTTGCAGATGACATGATATTATACATGGAAAATCCGATAGACTCCACCAAAAGTCTGCTAGAACTGATACATGAATTCAGCAAAGTTGCAGGATACAAAATTAATGTACAGAAATCAGTTGCATTCTTATACACTAACAATGAAGCAACAGAAAGACAAATAAAGAAACTGATCCCATTCACAATTGCACCAAGAAGCATAAAATACCTAGGAATAAATCTAACCAAAGATGTAAAGGATCTGTATGCTGAAAACTATAGAAAGCTTATGAAGGTAATTGAAGAAGATTTAAAGAAATGGAAAGACATTCCCTGCTCATGGATTGGAAGAATAAATATTGTCAAAATGTCAATACTACCCAAAGCTATCTACACATTCAATGCAATCCCAATCAAAATTGCACCAGCATTCTTCTCGAAACTAGAACAAGCAATTCTAAAATTCATATGGAACCACAAAAGGCCCCGAATAGCCAAAGTAATTTTGAAGAAGAAGACCAAAGCAGGAGGCATCACAATCCCAGACTTTAGCCTCTACTACAAAGCTGTCATCATCAAGACAGCATGGTATTGGCACAAAAACAGACACATAGACCAATGGAATAGAATAGAAACCCCAGAACTAGACCCACAAACGTATGGCCAACTCATCTTTGACAAAGCAGGAAAGAACATCCAATGGAAAAAAGACAGTCTCTTTAACAAATGGTGCTGGGAGAACTGGACAGCAACATGCAGAAGGTTGAAACTAGACCACTTTCTCACACCATTCACAAAAATAAACTCAAAATGGATAAAGGACCTGAATGTGAGACAGGAAACCATCAAAACCTTAGAGGAGAAAGCAGGAAAAGACCTCTCTGACCTCAGCCGTAGCAATCTCTTACTCGACACATCCCCAAAGGCAAGGGAATTAAAAGCAAAAGTGAATTACTGGGACCTTATGAAGATAAAAAGCTTCTGCACAGCAAAGGAAACAACCAACAAAACTAAAAGGCAACCAACGGAATGGGAAAAGATATTTGCAAATGACATATCGGACAAAGGGCTAGTATCCAAAATCTATAAAGAGCTCACCAAACTCCACACCCGAAAAGCAAATAACCCAGTGAAGAAATGGGCAGAAAACATGAATAGACACTTCTCTAAAGAAGACATCCAGATGGCCAACAGGCACATGAAAAGATGTTCAGCGTCGCTCCTTATCAGGGAAATACAAATCAAAACCACACTCAGGTATCACCTCACGCCAGTCAGAGTGGCCAAAATGAACAAATCAGGAGACTATAGATGCTGGAGAGGATGTGGAGAAACGCCCTCTTGCACTGTTGGTGGGAATGCAAATTGGTGCAGCCGCTCTGGAAAACATTGTGGAGATTCCTCAGAAAATTAAAAATAGACCTACCCTATGACCCAGCAATAGCACTGCTAGGAATTTATCCAAGGGACACAGGAGTACTGATGCATAGGGGCACTTGTACCCCAATGTTCATAGCAGCACTCTCAACAATAGCCAAATTATGGAAAGAGCCTAAATGTCCATCAACTGATGAATGGATAAAGAAATTGTGGTTTATATACACAATGGAATACTACGTGGCAATGAGAAAAAATGAAATATGGCCTTTTGTAGCAACGTGGATGGAACTGGAGAGTGTGATGCTAAGTGAAATAAGCCATACAGAGAAAGACAGATACCATATGGTTTCACTCTTATGTGGATCCTGAGAAACTTAACAGGAACCCATGGGGGAGGGGAAGGAAAAAAAAAAAAAAGAGGTTAGAGTGGGAGAGAGCCAAAGCATAACAGACTGTTGAGAACTGAGAACAAACTAAGGGTTGATGGGGGGTGGGAGGGAGGAGAGGGTGGGTGATGGGTATTGAGGAGGGCACCTTTTGGGATGAGCACTGGGTGTTGTATGGAAACCAATTTGACAATAAATTTCATATATAAATAAAAAAAAGACTTATTATAAATCTATGGTAATGAAGGTAGTTTGGTACTAGATAGAAATAGACATATATATCAGTAAAACAGAATAGCATTCAGAAATAACCTACATATATAAGGGAAACAGTTTTTCAACAAAGGTACAAAAGCAAGTCAGTAGAGAAGGGACAATCTTTTCAAAAAATGGCCCTGGCACAATTGGATATCCACATGCAAAAATGAACTTTGATCTATATCTTGCACCACATTCAGAAATTAACTCAAAATGGATCATAAATCTATCAAACCTAAAACTGTAAAACTTGTCTAAGAAAATGTAAGAAAAATGTTGTGACTTTGGAATAAGCAAAGCTTTTATAGATATAACACTAAGAGCATAAACCATAAAAGAAAACATTGATAAATTGGACAATAAAAATTTAAAACCTCTTCTAAAGAAAATCTTAAGAAAATGAAAGAAAGAGACAGACTGGAAGAAAATATTTGCAAATCATGTATCTAATAAAGAACTTATATCCAGGTTACTGAGAACTCAATAGTAAGAAAACAATAATCCAGTTTTTCAAATGAGTGAAAAATTTGAAGAGACACTTCAAAAAAGAGTACACATGAATGGCAAATAAGCATATGAAAAGAGATTGTCAATACCATTTAGTCATTAGGGAAAAGCAAATTTAAACCACAATTAAATGCCACTGCACACTTATTACAATGGCTACAATTTTTAAAAACTGACTAGGTCAAGTAATTGCTCAGTTCATAAAATGGTTTTATCCAGTAAAAAAAAAAAAAAAAAGAACGAATTATTGATATTTGGGACAGCATGGATGAATCTCAAAATAATTATGCTGAGGAAAAGAAGCCAGGCAAAAAAAAAAAAAGTTGCATATCATATAATTGAATTATAAAAAATTCTAGAAAATTAAACCTACCTGTTGTTAATTAATCTGTGGTGACAGAAATCAGATGAGTGGTTACCTGCAGATGGGTGGGAGGTGGCACCGAAGAGCAGGAAGGAGGAACTACAAAGGGACATGTAGAAACTTTGGGGGATGATGGATATGTTCATTACCTGGATTGTGGTAAGTATTTCACTGATATATGCATATATCAAAACTTACCAAATCCTGTACCTTAATTATGTACAGTTTATTACATGGCAGTTGTATTTGATACAGCTATTTCAAAATGTAGTCTACAAACATTCTTATTTTTTCTGAGAAGGTTCTCATGAAGGAAAAAAGTACACCATATCTGGTGTCCTTCAAAGGGCTCTGCTAGGTGACCTAAAACCCATATGATAACTGTGCTAGATATGAATGACTATTATGAGAGAATACATTCTTTTTTTTCTAGATTCCTCTTGTAGTTCAATAAGGACCAGAATCACTTAACTTGGAGCAAAGTAGATATTTCAGGTCCAGAGGATCTCCTCATGCCTCTTATGTAATGCAGAAAATAAGGACAATGTCAGAAATTCTGTGTGAAGCTAAACTTGTTCAATTAAAGGACTTTTATTCCAAGAGCTTATCTCATTGTCACTTGTGATAAGAAGTATAGATACTAGTTGTTATTTACCTATTGTTATTTCTCAGAATTGAAAGTGTCATTTGCCCAATAATCCTGAATATCTTGCATTTTATTTCCTGGGAAATCAAGAAATGTGAAGAATAAGAATTGTGTAGGGATGAGCTTTTGCTCTACTTAGAGGTTAACAAGTTAACCTGTTACTATCTTATAGATGCTAGCAAAAGACATAAGAGGCTCAGAGACAGAGTACTTCATTATTCATGGCAAAAGCACTAGTCAGAGCTTCATGTTGCATTTGTGCTGGTTCCCATGCCCCCAACTCCTGTGAGGATGATGCAGAGCCCATTTGGAAGCTTGAACACATAGGAGGCTGCCATGAAAGGAGAGGAATCTGAATCTGGGGGATTCCCCACTTTTATAGTGAGTCATAACAGTCCTGGTCTTTGTCTAGGTGGAGATGTTACTTCAGTAAATATTTGCTGAGCTGAACACCTACTGTGCTCAGGATTCTGTGTAAGATGTAATTTAAGTGTTCCTGGGAGCTTCAAATGTATTACCTAGGTGGAAAAACATGAACAAGTCCAAAAAATACATCCTGGGACTTTTTTTAAAATAGCTTTTCAAAAAAAGAATGCCTTGCTGCAGGCATAGCTATGCTCTTTTCATATTGATTGTTTCAAGTCTGCCCTCTTTGTGGCTTGAGTAATTGGAGCTGAAGGGAAGGTGACAGGGAAGAAAGGAAAACAATACTGATCTTGTTGGCTATAAGAAAATTTGCACTGATACTGTGCCCTACAAAGATTTCTGGTATCTTCTCTACAATCCTTAGTTTGATGGTTACTGGCCAAGAAGGAAGAGCCAGTCAGGCCTAGAATAAATGCCACCCGTATAGCTGATTTGGGGAGAGGTTTGCAGGGCCAAGGAGTGAAGTGAGGCAGAGACAGGAGTAGATATTGCAAGAACTTATCCAAAAAGAAAGCTAAGGTTCACGGTTGGGGGGAAAAAAGGTATCTGCCATCACTTCCAAAAAATTGAGCATAGAGCCAAAAGTAAATGGTATATCATGAAATCAAAAGCCACTGGCATGCAGGAATGGTGCTGAAAAAGAGGTGAGGAACAGAAAAGTGGCAAGATCTAGGATTATAAACAGAGATGCGATTTTATTAGGTACAGGCTGGAAGATGAAATAGGGGTGATTCAGCATAAGTTAATGAGGATCAGGGTTAATGGGTAAGATTATTTTCTACACAGCCCTCTGACGCTGTTTGTCCATCCTGTAGTCGGTCCTAAATCACTATGACCCCTAGATGAAGTTGACACACTCCTGCTTTGTGTACCCATTGTGGAGTTAAACACATTACTGACCCATCACAGCTTCCTGGATTGGAAGAAGAGCACTATCTTTCTTAGCAGATAATGAGCTCCTTGAGTTTAAGACAACATCTTATTCATCTCTGTATCTCCATTGTGCCTGGACTACACTCCATGTTTCCTGAATGATCAAATTAAATGGGCTAGAATATAGACTATGACAATAAAGGTAAGTTCTTAGAAGATGGATATTTCCATCCTTTAACTTTAATACAGTAGCAATTCTACATAAAATTATGTCACAAGTAAGCAATTGCTTTCCATCGTCCTTTTCTCTTTCATGGTGGTTGTTTCCCACAGAAGCCCAAGGAATTACATCCAGAGCCTCAGTTTCCCATTGCTTCTTGTTGTGGGGTTTCATTCTAAACTATCCTTTTTGTCTTCTCATACCATTAAAATCTGTCTGCTTTTGATGCCCTATTGGCAACAGAGTGCTGTATTTTTAGAAAGCCTTCTCGAGTAGCCAAAAAATCCCTTCCCTTGTAGACCTTGCTTTGCTACAAAAGTGAGCAGGCAATAAACAAAATAGTAAAGTGAACTGTCAAATATATGGAATGTTCATGACAAGTGCAGGAAAGAAAAGTAAAACAGGGAAAGTGAATGGGGAATATCAGGGTGGTAGCTGCTCTTTTAGAGTTTGGTCAGGGAAGGACTCACTGAGAAGGTAACATTTGAGTATGAATTTGAAAGGCATAAGAGGCAAGGCATGAGGTGAAGACCATTCCATGCAGAGGGAAAAGAATATGCAAAGGTCATGAGGATGGAGCATACCTAGTGTTCAGGGAAAAGCAAGGAGGCCATTGTGGCTGGAGCTGAGTAAATGAAGCAAAGAGTAGGAAAAGATGAGGTCTAAGAGGTAACAGGGGCCAACTCATGTAAGGTTTTGTAGGTCAATGTAATGACTTGGGCATTACTCCAAGTGTTATAGGGAGCCATTGTGAGATTTGGAACTGAGGAATGACATGATATGACCTGACTTACTTTTAACAGGAAAACTGGCTGTTTTATTGAGAATAGACCTTTTATTGAGAATAGACATTTGAAAAGGTGCCTGTAGCACTCCCTTAAATAAAGTTATGTTCCTTGGGTACTTTAATTCAAGAACAGAAATAGCTAGAAGTGGAGTTTAAGACAGCTTAAGTAGCCCTCAAAATGGCATAAGCCAATTGCTTGTGACATATCACCTACTGATTCTATTCTCTGATTGAACTCTATTAACACACTAGGAAAAGATATGCAGTATCTCTACATATAAAGTAATAATACATTTTTGAGAGAAGTTAAAGAAGTTCTAAATAAATAAAAGATATATAATGCTTATAGAATAGAAGACTCAATATTGTGTAGATATAATTTCTCCCCAGATTGATATATGGATTCATTATAATTGCAATAAATATCCAACTTTTTCCTTTTCTGGTGAAACTCAATAAGCTGATTCTCAAATATACATGGAGATTCAAAGGGCCAAAAATAGTCTGGAAAAAAAAATGGACAAGGTGAGAGGATTTCCACTTTGGGATATTAAGATTTATTAAAAAGCTAGTGATTAATACATGCTAAGTATGCTTTTGGGGTAAGACAGACCCAACGGAGCAGAATAGAGAGAATCCAGAAAGGGCCAAGTGTGTATGGAAACGTTTTAATAAATGGTGCTGAGTCAGTTGGCTGTCCATATGGGGGGGGGAAAATGCAATTTGAATCTCACCTCAGTAAAATCATCTGCTGGTGGACTATAGATCAAAATGCAAAAGTCAAACAATGAACTTCAGAAAAATAATATAGGAGAATATCTTCATAAACTTAGGACGGAAAAATGTCTTAAATAGAATACAAAAGCACTATTCATAAAAGGAAAGATTGTTGAATTGTTCTATGTAAATGTTAAGAATATCTTCTGTTCACTAAAAAACATCACCAAGAGAGGAAAAACCAAGCCGTAGAGTGGAGAATATATTTACAATGCATATGTTATCAAAGGATTTTTATCCAGAATAAAGGACTACAAACAGATAGGAAAGGCACAGAGAACACAATTGTTTTTAATGAGCAAAAGGTATGAACAGCCACTTTATTAAAAAATATATCCAGATAGCCAATAAACAAGTGAACAAGTGTTCAACTTCATTGGTCATCAGGGAAATGCAAAGTACAGCCACAGTGAGATAATACGGCATAGTCACTAGAATGTCTACAATTAAAAAAAAAAAAAGACAAAACCAAGTGTTGGGAAGGATGGGGAACATCTGGAATTCTCATGCATTGTTGTGGGAGTATACAATGTAATAATCATTTCAAAAAACAGAATCTACTAAACAACATATTCATACCCTAAGTCACAGCAATTCTAGCAAAAATTGCATACATATATTCACTGAAATACATGTTCTAGAATTTTCTGGACAGAACTATTTCTGATAGGCCCAAACTAGAAACTCCTCAACTGCCCATCAATAGTTTAGTGTCTAAACACATCATGGTATATTTAATGATTGCCCACTATCCAACCATAAGAATAAACAATCTATAACTACATGCAACAATACAGATGACTCAGAGAAATAATGTCAAGCAAAAGAAACCAGGCACAAAGATTAGACTCTTCATGGTTCTACTTATATAAAGTACAAAATGATACAAATTTAATCTATGATATTAGAAGTCCAGATCATAGTTACCCTGGAGGTTGAGGGAGATGATGAGAAGGGAGCAAGAGGAAGCCTTCTGGAACACTGGTAGTGCTCATTTCTTAACCTGATGCTGGTTACACAGGTGTGTCCTTTTTCAAAAATACACTGAATTTTATACTTATATACACTTTATGTTTATTTTTCTTCAATAAAAGTTTTAAAAATTATCTTTGAGTTTCCTAAAAAAATGAAACATCTGAAAGGAAGATACATGCCAGTTTATCAACAGAGACAGCACTATTTTTTAATAGTTTCTAGAAAAAATTCTCACTTTAATATCATGGACATTGTGGTGAGAATGGATAGGTTTACTGTAAATGCAAAGGTCAGTTGCTTAAGATTTTTTTATGGCACCGGGGCACCCGGGTGGGTCAGTTGATTAAGCATCTGACTTTGGCTCAGGTCATGATCTCATGGTTCATGAGTTCGAGCCCTGCATTGGGCTCTGTGCTGACAGCTCAGAGCCTGGAGCCAGCTTCAGATTCTGTGTCTCCCTGTCTCCCTCTGTCCCTCCCCTACTCCTGCATGCTCTCTCTCTTTCTCTCAAAAATAAATAAACATTAAAAAATTTAAAAAAAAAAAAGACCTTATGGCACTATTGCTAATAGTCAAAATATAAAATAAAAATTTCTTTTTATCAAGAAGACATCAGTAAATGGTGCCAAAAACACAAGCAGCAAAAGAAAAATACATTCAATGTCATCCAAATTAAAAATTATGTGCTTCAAAACACAATTAAGAAAATGAAAATAACTCACAGAATGGGAGAAAATATTTTCAAATCATAGTTCTTATAAGGGACTTGTATCTAGAATATATAAAGAATGCTTAGAAGTCAATAATACAAAGACAAATAACCAGTTTTAAAATAAGCAAAGAATTTCAATAGTGTTTTCTCCAAAGAAGATCTATAAATGGTGAATAGGCACATAAAAAGATGTTTGACATCATTAGCCGTGAGAGAAATGCAAATCAAAACCACAATGAGATATCACTTAATGCCCCCCTAACATGGCTAGAACTTTAAAAGGCAGAGGAAAAACAACTGTTTGCAAGGAAGTGGAGAAATTGGAACCTCATATACTGCTGGTGGGAATGTAAAATGGTGCAACTGATACAGAAAATAATTTGGCAGTTCCTCCAAATGTTAAATGCAGAATTACAATATGAGCAAGGAATTAGATGCTTAAGTACATACTCAAGAAAATGAAAACATATGTTCACACAAAAACTTGTACATGGATGTTCACAGCAGCATTCATAATAGGCCAAAAGCAGAAACAATCCAAATGTCCCTCAACTGATGAATGGATTAATGAAATGTTATATCCATGTAATGAAATGTTATTCAACAATAAAAAAAAAAAAGGAAACCCTGATTCATACTACAACATGGACCAACCTTGAAACCATTATGTTAAGTGAAAGAAGACAATCACAAAAGACTATAAATTGTATAGTTCCAAATATGAAATGTCCCTAATAGATAAATCTATAGAGACAGAAAGTAGATGCTTAGGGCTGAGAAAAAGCAAATTTAAACTATGAGATTTACGGGGCGCCTGGGTGGCTCAGTCGGTTAAGCATCCGACTTCGGCTCAGGTCATGATCTCGTGGTCCGTGAGTTCGAGCCCCGCGTCGGGCTCTGTGCTGACAGCTCAGAGCCTGGAGCCTGTTTCGGATTCTGTGTCTCCCTCTCTCTCTGACCCTCCCCCATTCATGCTGTCTCTCCCGGTCTCAAAAATAAATAAACATTAAAAAAAAATTAAAAAAAAAAAAACTACGAGGTTTACAATAAATGGCTTAAAATTTTAAATTTAAAATGTTAAGGATATGAAGCTATGAAATTCTCATTGGTACAAATTTGTACAACCACTCTGGAAAATAATTTGACTTATCTTTTAAAATTAACAACACATATATCTTATGAGCCAACAAATCCACTTCTAAATTATACCCAGGAGAATTGTAAGCACATTTGTACCAAGAGTTGTATAATGAATATTCACAGTAATATTATTTGTAATCACCCCAAAAGTCTTTCAGTAGTAGAAACAATAAATAAATCTTGGTATATTCTTGCAATGGAATACTATACAGCAATGAAAATGACAAGTTCCAGAAGAATCTCACAAACATCAAATTTAAAAGCCATCCACAGGGGTGCCTGGGTGGCGCAGTCGGTTAAGCGTCCGACTTCAGCCAGGTCACGATCTCGCGGTCCGTGAGTTCGAGCCCCGCATCAGGCTCTGGGCTGATGGCTCGGAGCCTGGAGCCTGTTTCTGATTCCGTGTCTCCCTCTCTCTAACCCTCCCCCATTCATGCTCTGTCTCTCTCTGTCCCAAAAATAAATAAAAAACGTTGAAAAAAAAAATTAAAAGCCATCCACAAAGGAGCATGTGCTATATGGATCATCTATAAAATTCAAAACCAAGCATAACTAAAGTATAGTGTTGAAAGTCAAGATAGTGGTTTGCCTTTAGGGAAAAAGAATAATAATTGTGAGTGGAGATTTTGAGATGGTGTAATGTTTTCTTTCTTTCTTTTTAATTTAATTTTTTATGTTTTAAAATTTACATCCAAATTAGTTAGCATATAGTGAAACAATTATTTCAGGAGTAGATTCCTTAATTCCCCTTACCCTTTTAGCCCATCCCCCCTCCCACAACCCCTCCAGTAACCCTCAATTTGTTTTCCATATTTATGAGTGTCTTCTGTTTTGTCCCCCTCCCTGTTTTTATATTATTTTTATTTCCCTTTCCTTATGTTCATCTGTTTTGTCTCTTAAAGTCCTCATATGAGTGAAGTCATATGATTTTTGTCTTTCTCTGACTAATTTCACTTACCATAATACCCTCCAGTTCCATCCATGTAGTTGCAAATGGCCAGATTTCATTCTTTTTGTTTGCTGAGTAATACTCCATTGTGTGTGTGTGTGTGTGTGTGTGTGTGTGTATATACATATATATATATGTATATATGTGTATATATATATACATATATATACACATATACATATATACATATACACATATATATATACATATATATATACACATATACATATATACATATACACATATATATGTGTGTATATATATATATATATACACATGTATATATACATGTGTATATATATATATATATATATATATATATATATATATATACATATACACCACATCTTCTTTATCCATTCATCCATCGATGGACATTTGGGCTCTTTCCATACTTTAGCTATTGTTGATAGTGCTGCTGTAAACATGGGGTGCATGTATCCCTTCAAAACAGCACACCTGTATCCTGTGGATAAATGCCTAGTAGTGCAATTGCTGGGTCATAAGGTAGTTCTATTTTTAGTTTTTTGAGGAACCTCCATACTGTTTTCCAGAGTGGCTGCACCAGCTTGCATTGCCACCAACAATGCAAAAGAGATCCTCTCTCTCCGCATCCTCGCCAACATCTGTTGTTGCCTGAGTTGTTAATGTTAGCCATTCTGACAGGTGTAAGGTGGTATCTCATTGTGGTTTTGATTTGTATTTCCCTGATGATGAGTGATGTTGAGCATTTTTTCATGTTTCGGTTGGCCATCTGGATGTCTTCTTTGGAAAAGTGCCTATTCATGTATTTTGCCCATTTCTTCACTGGATTATTTGTTTTTTGGGTGTTGAGTTTGATAATTTCTTTATAGATTTTGGATACTAACCCTTTATTTGATATGTCATTTGCAAATATCTTCTCCCATTCTGTTGGTCACCTTTTAATTTTGCTGATTGTTTCCTTCACTGTGCAGAAGCTTTTTATTTTGATGAGGTCCCAGTAGTTCATTTTTGCTTTTGTTTCCCTTGCCTCTGGAGACGTGTTGAGTAAGAAGTTGCTGCGGGCAAGATCAGAGAGGTTTTTGCCTGCTTTCTCCTTGAGGATTTTGATGGCTCCCTGTCTTACATTGAGGTCTTTCATCCATTTTGAGTTTATTTTTGTGTATGGTGTAAGAAAGTGGTCCAGGTTCATTCTTCTGCATGTCACTGTCCAGTTTTCCCAGCACCACTTGCTGAAGAGACTGTCTTTATTCCATTGGATATTCTTTCCTGCTTTGTCAAAGATTAGTTGGCCATACGTTTGTGGGTCCATTTCTGGGTTCTCTGTTATATTCCATTGATCTGAGTGTCTGTTCTTGTGCCAGTACCATACTGTCTTGATAATTACAGCTTTGTAGTATAGCTGCTTGAAGTCTGGGATTGTAATGCCTCCTGCTTTGGTTTTCTTTTTCAAGATTGCTTTGGCTATTCGGGGTCTTTTCTGGTTCCATACAAATTTTAGGATTATTTGTTCTAGCTCTGTGAAGAATGCTGGTGTTACTTTGATAGGGATTGCATTGAATATGTAGATTGCTTTGGGTAGTATTGACATTTTAACAATATTTTTTCTTCCTATCCAGGAGCATGGAATCTTTTTCCATTTCTTTGTGTCTTCTTAGGTTTCTTTCATAACCTTTCTATAGTTTTCAGTGTATAGATTTTTCACCTCTTTGGTTAGATTTATTCCTAGGTATTTTGTGGTTTTTGGTGCAACTGTAAATGGGATTGGTTCCTTGATTTTCTGTTGCTTCATTGTTGGTGTATACGAAAGCAATTGATATCTGTGCATTGATTTTATATCCTGCAACTTTTCTAAATTCATGTATCAGTTCTGGCAGCTTTTTGGCGGAATCTTTTGGGTTTTCCATATGGAGTATCATGTCATCTGTGAAGAGTGAAAATTTGACCTCCTCCTGGCCGATTTGGATGCCTTTTATTTCTTTGTGTTGTCTGATTGCAGAGGCTAAGACTTCCAATACTGTGTTGAATAACAGTGGCGGGAGTGCACATCCCTGTCTTGTTCCTGACCTTAGGGGGAAAGCTCTCAGTTTTTCCCCATTGAGGATGATAT
The DNA here is from genome assembly GCF_028749965.1 of Puma concolor. Taxonomy (NCBI): domain Eukaryota; kingdom Metazoa; phylum Chordata; class Mammalia; order Carnivora; family Felidae; genus Puma; species Puma concolor. The sequence continues at coordinate 93,748,229 of NC_141675.1, forward strand.
TAGTGTTGGGTCGTTCATATATGGCTTTTATGATGTCGAGGTATGCTCCTTCTGTCCCTACTTTCTTGAGGGTTTTTATGATGCTGTATTTTGTCAAATGCTTTCTCTGCCTCTATTGAGAGGGTCATATGGTTCTTGTCCTTTCTTTTATTGATGTGATGAATCACGTTAATTGTTTTGCAGATATTCAACCAGCCCTGCATCCCAGGTATAAATCCCACTTGGTTATGGTGAATAATTTTTTTAATGTATTGTTGGATCCAGTTGGCTAGTATCTTGTTGAGGATTTTTGCATCCATGTTCATCAGGGAAATTGGTCTATAGTTCTCCTTTTTAGTGGGGTCTCTGTCTGGTTTTGGAATCAAGGTAATGCTGGCTTCATAGAAAGAATTTGGAAGTTTTACTTCCATTTCTATTTTTTGGAACAGTTTCAAGAGAATAGGTGTTAACTCTTCCTTAAATGTTTGGTAGAATTCCCCTGGAAAGCCATCTGGCCCTGGACTCTTGTATTTTGGCAAGTTTTTGATTACTAATTCGATTTCCTTACTGGTTATGGGTCTGTTCAGATTTTTTATTTCTTCCTGTTTCAGTTTTGGTAGTGTATATGTTTCTAGGAATTTGTCCATTTCTTCCAGATTGCCCATTTTATTGGCATATAATTGCTCGTAATATTCTCTTATTATTGTTTTTATTTCTGTTGTGTTGGTTGTAATCTCTCCTCTTTCATTCTTGATTTTACTTATTTGGGTCCTTTCCTTTTTCTTCTTGATCAGACTGGCTAGTGGTTTATGAATTTTGTTAATTCTTTCAAAGAACCAGCTTCTGGTTTCATTGATCTGTTTTACTGGTTGGTTTTTTTTGTTTTGTTTTGTTTTTTTTGGTTTCAATAGCATTAATTTCTGCTCTTATCTTTATTATTTCCTGTCTTCTGCTGGTTTGGGGTTTTATTTGCTGTTCTTTTTCCAGCTCCTTAAGGTGTAAGGTTAGGTTGTGTATCTGAGATCTTTCTTCCTTCTTTAGGAAGGCCTGGATTGCTATATACTTTCCTCTTATGACTGCCTTTGCTGAGTCCCAGAGGTTTTGGGTTGTGGTGCTATCATTTTTATTGACTTCCATATACTTTTTAATTTCCTCTTTAACTGCTTGGTAGCCCATTCATTCCTTAGTAGGGTGTTCTTCCATCTCCAAGTATTTGTTACCTTTCCAATTTTTTTCTTGTGGTTGATTTCAAGTTTCATAATGTTGTGGTCTGAAAATATGCACGGTATGATCTCGATCTTTATGTAATTACTTAGGGCTGATTTCTGTTCCAATATATGGTCTATTCTGGAGAACATTCCATGTGCATTGGAGAAGAATGTATGTTCTGCTGCTTTAGGATGAAATGTTCTGAATGGTCCAGTGTGTCATTCAAAGCCATTGTTTCCTTGTTGATTTTTTGATTAGATGATCTGTCCATTGTTGTGAGTGGGGTGTTGAAGTCTCCTACTATTATGGTATTACTATCGATGAGTTTCTTTATGTTTGTGATTAATTGATTTATATATATGGGTGCTTTCACATTTGGCACATAAATGTTTACAATTGTTAGGTCTTCTTGGTCTATAGACCCCTTGATTATGATATAATGCCCTTCTGCATCCCTCGATGTGATGTTTTCTTTCTTAATGCTGGTGATAGTTACATAGATATATCCTTTGTGATAATTGAGCTAAATATTTATAATTTGTACACTTAAAAATACCTTTCCTAGCCCAAGATTATTAAACAAAAACAAAAATGTTCAACCTGTCAGGGATCTACAATTATAAGAATCATGAATAGGTAGTAGTCATATATTCAGAGGATTGTTGAACATGAGGATGGTGTCAGCTCCCAAATATCTTCTTTACATAATATCAAATGTCCACCTGTGTTCAACTGCTTCACCATAATAGCCTTTCTTACTTTGCCCAAATTACTGCACGAAGATTTATTAAGTTTTCTGGTTTCTTTTGCTTTCATAAATGTAGCTGAGCATCAAAATTTCACATAATTTGGGTGCTAACAAGATTAGAAAGTATCATGATATTAATCAGTTTTTAATCCTATTCTATGCCTTATTCCATCTCCATCCCACTAAAAAGCTTGCTTTTTGGGAAGGGGGGGTGTCAGATGGTAAACGTTTTTCAGGCATTTTGAATTCTACCATTTCAGTGGTGAAAGATGCTATTCTTTCGTGTGTGTGTGTGTGTGTGCGTGTCGTGTGTGTGTGTTGGGAGGAGGTGAGGCTCAGGACGCTAATCTATGCACACTGACCTTTGTTTCTATCTGACTGAGCAGATGTAGGAATTAATCATTGTCACTCCTGGATGCTGTGGCTGCAGCTGTCCCCCACTGCCTTTCTGCCCTGTTAGATTTATTAGTGTATTTTGTTTGCTAGAAAACATGTCTCAGCACACAAGAACTGGCAAATTAGAGAAGCTTATCTGTGAATATAATTTTATAGAAACATGTTGTTTTTTCCTACACATCTGTACCTAGACTGTACATGAACAGTGTCAAGAAAATAACAGAGAAGAGGAAGGCTGGCAAGCTGGACCGAGATGCAGCTTCAAGATTTGTGAAAAATGTCCTTTGGTGTTTATTTATTTCTGACAGACAGAGCAAGAGAGAGAGTGTGAGAAAGCGAGTGCAGGCAAGAGGGGGAGGGGCAGAGAGAGGTGGGGACAGAGGATCCGAAGCAGGCTCTGTGTTGACAGTAAAGAGCCTGATGCAGGGCTTAGTCTCACAAATCATGAGATCTTGACCCGAGACAAAGTTGGACGCTTAACCAACTGAGCCACCCAGGTGCCCTGACAAATGCCCTTTGGAAACCAAAACCTAAAAATGCATCCAAAGTTGTCAATAAAGGAAGAAGTAAAACTTAACCTTTTGGTTTTAATGGACACGTATTGGAAAAGTGTATCATTTTTATTGTTTTCCACAAAATAGATGATTATGTGGCAATGCAAGGTTTAAATGTATTCCTTATTGAATTCATATATAAAATTTACATTTTAAACTTGTAATGCTAAATATTTTGCCCCAGAAAGATTGTTGTCTTCATTGATTTTCCTCTGAACTCTTTTTTTTAAATTTTTTTTTAACGTTTATTTATTTATTTATTTATTTATTTATTTATTTATTTATTTTTAATTTTTTTTTTTTCCCAACGTTTATTTATTTTTGGGACAGAGAGAGACAGAGCATGAACGGGGGAGGGGCAGAGAGAGAGGGAGACACAGAATTGGAAACAGGCTCCAGGCTCTGAGCCATCAGCCCAGAGCCTGACGCGGGGCTCGAACCCACGGAGCGCGAGATCGTGACCTGGCTGAAGTCGGACGCTTAACCGACTGCGCCACCCAGGCGCCCCATGTTTATTTTTGAGACAGAAAGAGACAGAGCATGAACAGGGGAGGGGCAGAGAGAGAGAGAGACACAGAATCTGAAATGGGCACCAGGCTCTGAGCTGTCAGCACAGAGCCCGACGCGGGGCTCGAACTCACAGACCGTGAGATCATGACCTGAGCCAAAGTTGGATGCTTAACCGACTGAGCCACCCAGGCGCCCTTCCTCTGAACTCTTTAAAAGAAGAAAAATAGAAAAGAAAAACAGACTGGTAATATTGTTTATGTAACTCCTTGAGAAATTATTTCCCATCTTGAGAAATTTCATATTAGATCAATGTCCTGCAATTGCAAAGAACTGTCTTCTAAACTCTAAACTCTTCTTTTTGCAACCAGCCCCCCTTAACTCCCAACTATCAGTTTAGTGCCACTCCCAGAATCTGGGCATACTTTGGCCCTAGGCACATGAAAATAAGTGTTCTAAATTAGTACTAAATTCATTTTATAGCAGGCCCCACTACAACCTTCAGAACATAATTAACACTCTCTAGACCCCAAGAATCCCTGCTACATAGATATCCGTGCAGCCTCACCAAATCTAACCCCTAAAGATGGATGGATATCAAAGTAGCCACGCCCTTTTGGATATTGGGAGTTACCTCTAAATTTAGTATAAATTTCTAGGGCCTGGTCTATCTATTTCTATTCTCCCCCTTCTCTTTATCAGGTCAGCATGCTCTGGCGCAGAGGGTTGCGGGGTGGGGGGTGAGCAGCCAGTGACTATTCAGAGTCTATTCCTTTCTGGTGGCCCACTGCCTGCCAGAATCCTAGACCTCAGTCTTAGACATGTACATTAGCCTGCATCTCTCTGATACCAATCCCTCACTCACTGGGATTTCTGCTTATTTTGTGCACTCTCTGACCTTGCTTGATTGTCTCTCTCAATTTATTTCTTTATTGACTCTTCCTCAGAATGATCTGGTTTTAGACATCCTTGTATGTTCAATCCCTAAATTACCACTACGGCCTTTACTTTGATGCTCTCAGTATCTGGCTTATGTGTCTTAATCTTATGGCCTGGACTCCTGAATTCAAACTCCTCTGGCATAACTTCTTCAGCCACAATTTGAGTCCCAATTCTGACAGTGTTTCTGTCTCTGATAGTAATACCAAGCACCTTATTAAGAGAAGATAGATATTTTAAAAAAGGGGAGGGTGCCTGTGTGGCTCAGTAGTTTAAGTGTCTGACTCTTGACTTCAGCTCGGGTCATTATCTCACAGCTCATGAGATTGAGCCCCGTGTCAGGCTCTGTGCTGACAGCATGGAGCTTGCTTGGGGTTCTTTCTCTGTGCCCCTCCCCAACTCATGTGGATGCACACACGGTAATTCTCTCTCTCTCTCTCTCTCTCTCTCTCTCTCTCTCTCTCTCTCTCTGTCTCTCTCACTCTCACTCTCTGTCTCTCTCAGAATAAATAAACCTAAAAAGAAAAGAAGATAGGTTAATCCTCTAGATGTCAATCTTAGTGATTGGGTCCACCTCTCAGGTAAAGAGAAACAAGTAAACCAAATGTCCATCAACAGATAAATAGATAAACACAATGTACTATATACATATAATGGAATATTATTCAGGCTTAAAATGGAAGGAAGTTCTGACACATGCTACATCATGGATGAAACTTGAGGACTTTATATTAAGTGAAATAAGCCAATCACAAAAGATAAATACTGTATGAATTCACTTATATGTGGTATCTAGCATAATCAGACTCAAAGAAATGGAAAATAGAATGGTGGTTGCCATGTACTGGGGAGAGGGAGAAATGGGGAATTATTGTTTAATGGGTACAGAGTTTCAGTTAATGTTCAGTTAATTGTTGTTTAATGGGTATAGAGTTTCTGTTTTGCAAAATGAAAAAGTTCTGGAGATTCGTTGCACAACAATGTGCATATGCTTAATACTAATGAACTGTACCCTTAAAAATGGTTAGGATCATAATTTTTATGGTTATTTTATTGTATGTAATTTTACTGTATTTTGCCACAATTAATTTTTTTTTAATTTTAAAGACAAAGAAAGAAAAACTCCTATTAGTAATAACTCATTTTGATCATATAATCTATTACAGGACCATTTCTTATTTTTTATTGCCCATACCATCTCTTAGGAGATAATGATCGTTCTTAAATCACTGCCTGTTTTGTGACCTTGTTACTTTATTTTTCATGTCCCAATCTGCATATCTGAATCTTTGATATCTTCTCTTTCAAGTATTCCAGGATTTCATTTTGCCTTACTCAAGATCTCTTTTTTTTTTTTTAATTTTTTTTTTAACGTTTTTATTTATTTTTGAGACAGAGAGAGACAGAGCATGAACGGGGGAGGGACAGAGAGAGAGGGAGACACAGAATCAGAAGCAGGCTCCAGGCTCTGAGCCATCAGCCCAGAGCCCGACGCGGGGCTCGAACTCATGGACCTTGAGATCGTGACCTGAGCTGAAGTTGGACGCTCAACCAACTGAGCCACCCAGGCGCCCCAAGATCTCTTAATGATTTTGTAGGTTTTTTCACATCCCCATTGGCCTTCCCCTTTCCAGGCTGCAGAATGATCTATCCTCATTCAGTAAAGACCCTGCCATTCCACTTTTCCTTCTCTAGAATTTATTTATATTCCTTACATGACCAAAGTCAGATGTTTTATTCTGGTACATTATGAGACTTTACTCTGGACTTTAGATTCTCAGAAGAAAAGGGAGGAGGTGACCTAGTTTTGTGTGAGACTTACAACAAACAGTAGGACAATAGAAATGTTATTGGCAAAGGGAGTCTTACTCAAATCTCTATGGGTAAGCATTTCTTAGATATATAAGATAATAATGGGAATATACTTATTCTCTTTTTCTTTTGCTATATAATTCACATACCATGAAACTCACATTTTAAAGTATATAATTCAGTAGTTTTTATTTCATTCACAAGATTGGGCAATCATCACCACTGTCCAATTCCAGATCATTCATTACCCCAAAAAAGAAACCTCATACCCATTAGCAGTCTCTCCCCATTCCTTCCTCCTTGCAAGCCTCTAGCAACTCCTGGTCTCTTTTCTGCCTATATAGATTTGCCTAATCTGGGCCATACATACAACTGGAATAATATAACATGAGGCCCTATTTTCTGCCTCTATAGATTTGCCTAATCTGGACCATACATATAATTGGAATTACACAACATGTGGCCCTTGGTGTCTGGCCTATTTTACTTAGCATTATCTTAGCATAATGATTACAAAGTGCATCCATGTTGTAGTAGGAGATAATACTTCATTCATTTTTATGGCTGTATAATGTTCCATTAAATGGGTATTCCATATTTTGTTTTTTCATTCATCAGTTGGCAGGTATTTGATTGTTTCCACTTTTTTAGCCATTATGAATAATATGCTACTATGAAAATTCATGTACAAGTTTTTGTGTGGACATGTGTTGTCCTTTATCTTAGGTATGTACACCTGGAGGTGGAATTGTTAGGTTATAATGTATTTATATAAGTGCTGAACTGTTTTACAAAGTGGCTCTATCTTTTTACAATCTCACCTGCAGTGTATGAGGGTTTCAATTTCTCCACATCATTGTCAACACTTATTATTATGTCTTTTTTATTGTTACCATCCTAATGGATGTAATGTGGTTTTGTGGTTTTGATTTTACTCAATTCATTGTGGTTTCAGTTTGCATTTCCCTGATAGCTAATAATGTTGGACATTTTTTCATGTATGTTTTGGTCATTTGTATATTTTCTTTGGAAAAAATATTTATTCAAATCCTTTGACATTTTTTTAAGTGTATTTATTCTGAGAGACAGAGAAAGCATGATTGGGGGAGGGGCAGAGAGAGAGGGAGAAAGAGAATACCAAGCGGGCTCTGCACTGCCAGTGCTGATCCTGATGCAGGGCTCAAACTCACGAACCATGAAATCATGACCTGAGCCGAAGTGGATGCTTAACCAACTGAGCCACCCAGCACCCCTAAATCCTTTTACAATGTTTAAACTTACTATTTTAATTAGGAATATACTTAAACCAGCGATTTCTCAAAGTTGGTTCACGTTAGAATCTCTCAGGAGCTTTTAAAAATACCCATGCTTCACCCTAGACCAGCTAAATCAAAATATCTAGGGGTAGAACACCAACAGCATTTAAAAAAAAAATTCTGCAGGGAATTCTAATGTTTGAGAATCAGTGTAATAGACTAGATGACCAAGCTGATGATACCAATATAGAAATGCTGAACACTTAGAAACTTAGAAATTAGGCCAAGTATTAGAAATTGAACTAGGGGCTCCTGGGTGGCTCAGTTGGCTAAGCATCCAACTCTTGATTTGGTTCAGGTCATGATCTCATGATTCATGAGACTGAGCCCGCATGGGTTTCCGTGCTGATGGCTCACAGCCTGCTTGGGATTCTCTCTCTCCCTCTCTTTCTTCCCCTCCCCCCATATACATGTGCACACATGTGCTCTCCCTCTCTCTCTCTCTTTCTCTCTAAACAAACAAACAAACAAACTTAAAACAGAAATTTAACTAAATATGAATTATAAAAAGCCTAATCAGGTCAAAAGGTAGAGGTGAGCTTTTTAATGACTTTTTTTAAATCAGATTTTTCCTATCACAGGAAGTTTTAAGCCAGCAACATTTAGAGAAAATGTCCTGGCTTGGTTCTTGCCTAGTGACTAGGAGTAGATCTTAGGAGGTAACCACACGTGAGCCAATAAATGTGACTAATCATGACACAATTAAATCCATAATCCCAGAAAATGCATCTCAACTATTCAATGTTCAAAAAGAAACTATGACAAAATGTATTAACTAGCAGAAAATTGAAATTTAGGCTTTTGAAAGTCAGAAGGATATTGGAGACTATTTTAAGAGACTTTATTGGAAGTATAGGGAAAGAGTAACTGAGAATAAAAAAGAAAAATCCAAGCACTTAAAAATGTGACAGTCACAGTGGAGGGAAAATGACATCTTTCAAAGAATGTAAAAAGCTCCCCAGAGGAAAGCAGGGAGCCCACAGAGTTTGTCGGGTTAGGTATGAAATAGGAAAAAAGACTTTGAGAAGCACCTTTGAAGAGAGTCCAAAATACATAAAGGGATTGTCTAAATCCATTAAAAGGGAGAAGCTAGAATAACAGTGGAATCTCTTGCTGCTAATAGTAGGGCACAGGGAGTGGTCAGAAACCAAAAGACAATGAGACTAAACTAATCATGCACCTCTAAATTTATTGAGGAAGAAACCAGAGTGATTACAACACCGGAATTCATCCCCTATGAATTCATTAGAAGTTGATCAAATAGTTTTCTGTGTTTTGCATATTTCAAGTCAGGTAGACAAATGAATACTGAGTAATTGCTGGAAACTGTTGGTGTTACTCTTGAGACTTTAGAAGTCCTCCAGAACAGATTATTGGTATTGGCCATATCTCACCATCCTCTTACCACCAACCATCTTAAAAATTGGTCTTGGGGCACCTGGGTGGCTCAGTCAATTAGGCGTTTGACTTCGGCTCAGGTCATGATCTCACGGTTCACGAGTTCAGGCCCAGAGTCAGGCTCTGTGCTGACAGCTCAGAGCCTGGAGCCTGCTTCAGATTCCATATCTCCCTCTCTCTCTGCCCCTTACCTGCTCACACTCTGTCTCTCTGTCTCTCAAAAATAAATAAACATTAAAAAAAAAAAAGTGGTCTTCACTAGCCACCTCCACTTTCTCATCTCCAATTCATTCTTCAAGCCATGCCCTGATTCCACTGAAATGACCCTTACTCAGGTCATTAAATTAATTGATCTCTTTTTAGACTTCATCCTATTTAGCCTCCTCCATATAACACTTAACCATCTCCTCTGTTGCTCCTTTCTGAAATCTTCTCTTTTATTAGCTTTACCATACATAAATGTTTCTGCTTCCTATCAGCTGCTTCCATTGGCTCCTGCACTCCACCTACCCATTTAATGTTGATATCACCCTGAGTTCCAGTCTTCATTCACTTTTTATGCTATACCCCTGACCTAGTCTTAATCCCTCTTACAACATATCCCCAAGCCCCGCCTCTTTCAAATCCCTTTTTCTGACTTCACAGTTGATACTGTGAGATTGACATTCTTTAGTCAATTCAGATTCCATGACCAAAAACCAGACTCAAACCTTACCATTAATACTGTTCTACCTCTGTGTAGTTTCTATCTTAGTTAATAGCACTACCCTCCATCCATTCCTCATTCTGCTTTCCTTTGTCTCCCTACACATCCAGTTAGTCACCAAATCTCAGATATTTAACTTCTCGGATGTCTCTTAATCTGTCCTCTGTTGCCCATCTCCATTGCCCAAGTGTAGCCCTGATCTACTTTTCATCTGGGTTACTGCAGTAGCCCCCTAGTTAGTCTAGCCCATTTCCAATGTAGCTACTACTCTCTTTCCAGCATTTTTTTTTTTTTTTTTTTTTTTACAAACGCAGACCTGGTTTTGAAACATAGACTTCTATTGCTTATACAACTCCTTAGATAACCATTTAAGATCTTTTGTAGTTTGGCTCTAATCTACAATTTCTGCTTATCCCTTTTTTTTAAAATATGAAATTTATTTTCAAATTGGTTTCCATACAACACCCAGTACTCATTCCAACAGGTGCCCTCCTCAATACCCATCACCCCTCCTCTCCTCCCTCCCACCCCCCATCAACCCTCAGTTTGTTCTCAGTTTTTAAGAGTCTCTTATGTGTTGGCTCCCTCCCTCTCTAACCTTTTTTTTCCCCTTGGTTATTCCTTTTAAAGTAACTTGTGCTTTCATTCTATAAGGTAATAGCTGTTTCTCAAGCATACCACATACTTTTATCACCATATCTTTGTTCATGTTCTTCCTTGTTTCATGACTCTTCTCATTTTGCACCTCACAAACTCCTATTCATACTTTAAGACAAATTCTTCTCCATCAAAATGTGGGCCCTGGGCCAGCAGCATCAGTATCATCTGGGAACTTGTTAGAAATAGAAATTCTTGGGGTCCTACCCTAGACCTTACTGAATCTGAAACTCTAGGGGATCATGACCATATCTGTATTTTAACAAGCTCTTCAGGTGATTCTTACCAATGCTAAAACCTCAGAACCACCTTTCTAAGGAACAGTTCCTTTAGCAATGCCCATAGCACTTTACATATACCTATATAACTTACCACATGGTTTCATAATTATACTTACCTATACACTTATCCATCTCCTCTACTATAAATTGGGTCCTCAAGTCAAATACAATATTTCCTATCACCTGCCAAGGGGCCTGGCACATAGGAGGTGCTTGATAAGAATTCGGAGCCTAAAACATACTCCATCCCCTACAGGATTTGGTCCAGTTAGAGTGCATACAAATACACAGGACTGAATAATCAAATGATGTTTTTACTCTTAAAGGCTTACATGTGGGGGCGCCTGGGTGGCGCAGTCAGTTGAGCATCTGACTTCAGCCAGGTCACGATCTCGCGGTCCGTGAGTTCGAGCCCCGCGTCAGGCTCTGGGCTGATGGCTCAGAGCCTGGAGCCTGTTTCCAATTCTGTGTCTCCCTCTTTCTCTGCCCCTCCCCCGTTCATGCTCTGTCTCTCTCTGTCCCAAAAATAAATAAAAAACGTTGAAAAAAAATTTTTTTAAAAAAAGGCTTACATGTGTCACACAAGCCAAAAGCACATATACTGACAATACCAAGTGTCAGCAAGGATGCAGAGAAACTGGATGTATCATACATTGCTGATGGGTATGTAAAATGGTGGTTACTTTGGAAAAAAGTTTGGCAGATTTGTATAAAATCAAACATATGCTCACTGTGCAATTCAGGAATAGTACTCCTGGGTATTTTATCCTACAGAAATGAAAACACAAAAACAAATGTTTACAGCAGCTTTATTTGTAATAATCAGAAAATAGAAACAACCCAAACATCCTTCAACAGGTGAATGGATAAACAAACTGTGGTGCATCCATATAATGGAAAACTACCCAACAATAAAAAGGAACAAACTATTATTACTTTGCAACAACTTGGCTGAATCTCAAGGGCATTATGCTGAATAAAAGAAGCCAAGCTCAAGAGGTTACACACTGTGTGATTCTATTTATATTGTATTCTCAAGAGACAAATTTATAGTGATAAATAACAGATGAGAGGTTGCCAGAGGTTATAGTGGGTGAAGGGTGTGACTATAAAGGGATAATTTGATACCAGTTTTGTTTTGTTTGCACGTTGAAACAGTTTAGCATCCTAATTATGGTGGTAGTTGCATTCATCTCTATGTATTATAAATTTAATAGAACTATACACATGTGCACACACACACAGAGCACATGTAAAAACTGGTGAAACTCAAATAGAGTCTATAGTTAATAGCATTGCACCACTGTCAATTTCCTGGTTTTGGTAATGTAATCTAGTTATGTAAGAGGTTGTCTTTGGAGAAAGCTGGGTGAAGGTTGAAACTGTTTTGCAACTTCTTATGAGTCTCAGATAATGTCAAAATAAAAAGGTTTTTTGCGGAAAGGATTTGGGGTGAAAGCCAAATTAGAAAGCGTTACTTGACATGATGCTAAAATGGGGACCAGGGAGTGGTTCAGAGAGAGCTCTTGTAGAGCTCTACCTCTGGTAGAGGTGAGGAAGGAGAAGAGAGGAGTGGAGATTCCTACCTTGGAGACCTTTTGGTAGAACTTGGTCCAGGCCTGTTAGCCTCTCTCTAGTCTGAGTGCTCACCCCTGTTACCTGGGAGGTTGGAGGGGGGCGGGTACTGGGGTGGAGAGGGAGGTGAAAACTTTGTCCTCAGCAGTTTCCCACATGGGGAGAGAGGTAGGAAAAACCTTTCTTCAATAGACCTTGGTGAGAAAGCAGAGAGAGGGGGATAAGGGTTACTCCTTAACAATGTTCACAAGAGGTGAAGTGTGTCAGCAGTGAAAGATTAAATGGCATAAGAACCCAGGCTCTGGAATCAAACTCCACTTCAGATCTCAGCCCCATCACTCACTAGGCATGTGACTAGATCGCTTTATTGAACTTTGCTGAATCTCATTTCCCTATTTAAAAATAGGAGTTATGATACTATATATCTCAGAATTCTGTGATTGCGTTCAATGGTGTATGTAGAGCCCTTAGCAACTGCCTAGCAAATATTAAGTATAGTCAATGTTGGCCACTCTTATAAATTATTCCATATCATTGTCAATATTCTAAGGAATAGAAAACACATGCATTCAGATGATTCTGACTACAATGTAATTTTTGATAAGCAGATGTATTTCAGGATCCTTCAGTACTTCAAACTCATCTTAAAAATCAGCATTTAGTCCCTATATGTGTAAATTCAGACAATTTAACTTAAAATTCATGGTTGTTAGTTTCTATTACAGGCCTCTTATGTGCTTTTTGTTTTAGATACGTTATCTCTGACCTTTATAGAACTCATGAGGATAAATATTATTTTCCCCATTTTCAGATAAAGAAACCACCTGAGCATGGTTAAGCAAATCACCCACCATACATAGCTAGTTGGTCTAGTCTGTCTACTTGGAAAAGCCCATGCTTTTCCCACTGCATCATGTTAGCCTCAGTGTTAATCCATGAAAGCTGCTTAAACACACACAGATTATCTAATAGTTGTTCCTTTCATGACAGATTACAGGATAGAATACACAACTCTTGTCACAGCCTAGGGCAGACACCTCCAGGCCATTCTGGGGCTAAGACTTGAAGACTTTTGGCAGTGTTGGAAACCAAAAGCCCAAAGCCAGTTGTGGCAAGAATGCAGTCTGGGATTCCAGCCAGTAGGTAAAGCCAGGAGCCATGAAGGGAGCCCTGCCAACGTCCAAGGTCCAGGCCAGCACTCAGAATTGAAAAAGGGCAGGCAGAGCCCAGCAGAAGGCACTGCAGAGAACTCAGGATTTCCTCTTTGTCCTCTTGATGATAAATGCTAGCAAATGACACCTTTGAGGAGCCTCAGTTGAGGAGGCAGGTGAAAATGCTTGGCCCCCAGTGCTGCTGGACATTAGAAACCAGGATCAAAAAGGCCCCTAGCAGAAGTTCATTATCAGTAGATTGGACACAGGGTCCCAGGTGGCCAGGGTAATCCAGGGGGGAAGTGAAGGAACATAGGAGGGAACCAGGAATCAGGACATCTGCATTAGCTGTCCCATTGTGGTCCCCATCTGGCTGTAAAACTGCATGCAGATCCTGTCATTGTAAAATGAGAAAGTCAGGGGCAATCACTGGTTTAAGTGGTGTTTCTCATGACCCTTAGACGCCAATCCTGTCCTAGGCAATTTGTGGGGACAGAGTGGTGGGGAGCAAGCAGATCGCACCTTGCTAGCAGTCTCCCTTTTATCTCTTTTAAGTACAGGACTTCTGGGGCGCCTGGGTGGCGCAGTCGGTTAAGCGTCCGACTTCAGCCAGGTCACGATCTCGCGCTCCGTGAGTTCGAGCCCCGCGTCGGGCTCTGGGCTGATGGCTCAGAGCCTGGAGCCTGTTTCCAATTCTGTGTCTCCCTCTCTCTCTGCCCCTCCCCCATTCATGCTCTGTCTCTCTCTGTCCCAAAAATAAATAAATGTTGAAAAAAAAATTAAAAAAAAAAAAAAAAAGTACAGGACTTCTAAGAGCCTTTTAAGTCTAATGATTTATCCAGGATAACAAACAGTAAGTTTCCACTAGGTTCAGGGCCCTGTAGAAGGTGCCGATAGGTAAAGCTAGGTAAAACCCAGTCCCAGCATCATGAATTCTTCCCAGATTCTGGCCCAGTGGGGAATGATTCCAGCAGCCGAGTTGGTCAGGATTCCTCTCAGACTCACTCAGGCCCAAAGTTCTCCTGCCACAATCCTGAGGACCAGAAAGGAGGGGAAAAGGGAAAGGAAACCTTCCCAGCATGGCAGGCAAATGTTTTATGCCTCAAAGACATCAATGTACATGTTACCTGGTAGATGATAGATAGTGTTCTGGTTTATAGTCTCTCTCCCATGATTGGGTGTTTTATGGGGCCAATTGTGCTTGTGCTTTATGCTCTACTTAAAATCAGGGCATCTGCTGTGCCCTTTGGGAAGTGCTGCAAGTCTCCTGCTAGGGATTGGCCCAGGCAAGGCCTTCTCCCAAAGCTGAGGGGAGAAAGGAAGCTGAAATCACTGCTTTATAAATTACAACACATGCCTACACTGTAGGGTGGGTCTGAGGTTATATGAGTAAGAGGATTTTTGTGTTTCTAGTGGTTTTTCCCCCACCCCCTGGCATTTAAAAAATGCATTTAAAGGGCACCTGGGTGGCTCAGTCAGTTAAGAATCAGACTCTCAATTTCGGCTCAGGTCACGATTCCTGGTTCATGAATTCGAACCCTGCATGGAGCCCAACATGGAGCCCTGTGCTGACAGTGCAGAGCCTGCTTGAGATTCGCTCTCACTTTCTCTGCCTCTCCCCCATGCCCTCTCTCCCTCTCTCTTTCTTTTTTTTTTTTAATTTTTTTTTTAACATTTATTTATTTTTGAGACAGAGAGATACAGAGCATGAACAGGGGAGGGGCAGAGAGAGAGGGAGACACAGAATCTGAAACGGGCTCCAGGCTCTGAGCTGTCAGCACAGAGCCCGACGCAGGGCTCGAACTCACGGACCGTGAGATCATGACCTGAGCCAAAGTCAGACGCCCAACCGACTGAGCCACCCAGGTGCCCCATCTCCCTCTCTCTTTTTTAAAAATAAATAAGTGAACATTAAAAAATAAAATAAAAACACATTTAAAATATGTTACAATTGCATGAGTCATGGCAAAAATATATTTAGAAACTAATTTTTTAAAAAATTGATGTGGAATGTGGCCATATTACTCCTCATTAAAGCCATTCAAGCTCTTTTCTTTTTTTTTAATGGTGATTTATGTTTTAGAGAGAGAGAGAGCGAGCATGAGCGAGGGAAGGGCAGAGAGAGGCAGGGACAGAGGATCCCAAGTGGGCTCTACACCGACAGCAGAGAGCCCAATATGGAGCTTGAACTCACAAACCATGATATCATAACCTGAGCCAAAGTCAGATGCTCAACTGACTGAGCCACCCGAGTGCCCCTACAAGCTCCTTTCTAGTAAGGGTACCCTTGAGGGCTCTTTTCCCCCTCTTATCACCAGCTTATCTTGAATTTATCTATATGCTTTTTCACTACTGTCCTAAATGTGTGCTGATAAAATGAAATAATGGGCATTTGGTCTTCTATCTAAATTTCTGCATTTTAGCTTTAAAAATATTTGCAAGGATGTATTTTTAAAAATTGATCCTTAGGCCTATTTATATAGACTAGGAGAGCTATATATTCTGAAATTTGTTCACTAGAAATCTATATGCATATTCACATATAAATATCTATCATGAACATACATTCATATACATAGATTTTGTTAAATGACCCAGTGGATACTGAGAAAACAACTGCTAATATTAAAATTTTATTCTATTTTAAAAGAGAAAAGGCAGAACAAAAAGAAATTGTCATTGTAGTGAAAAATATGGAAACCAGGGAGATGGTGTCCAAGTGAGCTGAGGACAGAAATTATATCATATTTGCCTTCCTATCTTCAGTTCTTCTTAATACTTTAACAAATAGATATTTAGAAATTGTTGAATTAATGTTTGACACAGGAAGATCACTAAGTGTTTGTTTGGACTCACAAAACATCCAAACACTGAGGTAATCTGCTAAAGGGTAACTTGGGGGCAGGATCATTAGCAAGTTTTCTTTTGCATTTAATAGTTAAATATTTCGATGATTGATTGATTGATTGATTGATTGACTGGGGGACTGATTGATTGGGATGTAAATTCTAAAGCCTCTCTGATAACCAGGTCAGCCTGTTGTTCCTGCTTAAGGTAGAGAGGCAGAAATACAAAGTGTAACTGGCTTATTAATAAGCCAGTAGTAGGGAAAAGAAACTCGTCTCTGCAATAAGCTGAGAAGGGAAGAGCGGGAAGGGAATGTAGATTTCAGCAAGTGCAACCACCACTAATCATGCAGCTGTCCTGCAGGCAGAATGTCTTTGTTCTTCCAGTTCATCTCCAGCTTCAGCAGCTGTAGGCCTGAGCTGACAAAATAGGAGATAGGAGTTCACTCTCCCCATGTAAAACAAAATGATGCAGACACTAGAGGAAAGCAGGCAAATTTAGAGAGGCAAGGCCCATCCTGAACAAGAAGCAGGGCTGAGAGTTTTAGCTTGCTACAAAACATAATTTAGTGGCTGCAAGCATGTAAAGAGAAGGCATGCATCCTAGCCTAGCTGCAAGCAGCAAATCAGTCCAAGATCAGCAGATTTTCTGAAGCCAGGAAATGGGATGCATGTTGTTAACCTCTGAGCAGATGTCAGCTGAGACTGTAATCTGTGTGGTCGTGAAGATGAGGTCTCATTCGTCAACTGCTTGACAAGGGCTGTCATCAAATCACTGGGCCTACATAGCCCTCGACACATGATGTAAGAGACATATCGGACAAAAGCATTTCCTGGGGGAATTCTCCAGGAAGAATTCAGCCAATGGAAAGAAATCTTTCAAGTGGCCTGATTTCATTGGAGACAAGTAAACACATGTGTGTGTGCATATATGAATATATACATCCCCAAGACGCTGCACTTTCCTAGAAACAAAGAGAATGGGAACACAAAAAGCTTCACAAGCATCCTGTTAGGATTCTTTCTCTCATTTATGTTTAGACTTCCTCAGCACCATGCTGAGTGGGGAAGCAGAGGAGTAGATCACCCAAATGACAAGGCTTTTCAGTGATGGTTTGTGATGTGTAGATTTGTCAAAAACCAGTGTCTGTGGATGTCCACAGCAACCAAAATATCTTGGCCCTTTTGTATTTGGTAATGCCGTGAAGTTCTTAGCCATTCCAGGAGGGGCTTTCTAAAACTCCTACCATAACCCAGAATGTACCCTCTTGTCTTAACACACAGACATTGAACCAAATCTTGACTCTCCCTCTGTCAGAGATCTCTGCTGCTTTAGAGCCACTTGGCATACTTTTGGGAGGATGAGAACCTCATCCTTCTGCCTAACAGAGGAGAGCATTGCCAAGGAAAAATGAGATTAGGGAAGAGAACAAAGAAAGGAAGAAGTGATGGGCCTTTCATATCTATTAATGAATTCATTCATTAATTCAACAAAAGGTTATGGATTACTTGCCATTTTGCAAAGACTATGCTAGGAGCTGAGATACAGATGAGTAAGAAACAGCCCAGCTTTTGAGGGGTAGAAACTGTCTAGTGAGACAAACATAAAAAGCTAGTAATATAACATGACAATTGTACTGATGCATATATACCCTGGGGTATTATAAAGCTATAGAGGAGGGCAACAAACCTAGACTGAGAAATCATCCAGACAGATGTGTGCTCTTATTTCTTTAAAACTAATGAGGTGGGTCACTCACAAAACGTTAAAGAGTACCTCATAGAACAAATAAAAACGTTAGCTGGTAGTACAGTAAGCCCTGCTGATTGGTGTTGGAGGCTATTGGTTTTGGTGGCAACAGTCTACAAGGTTACATAATTTTCTCCCCCAACACCCAGCTGCTTGGATATAAAGGAAAACAATCGATTGAAATTTTGATGGGAGCTCTGTCAGGCAGATGCAGCAAAGGAGCTTGTTTGGAAAAGGAAGTGGGTGTTGCTCAGAGAACAGTTCAGATGACCAACCAGAGGTTTCACATTGGGCAGAGAAAGGAGACTGTGAGGAAGCTGAAGAGACAGGGAAATGGAGGTCTGTAGGCTGTCAACAAGCAAGTGCATTAGAAGTCAGCATATGAAAGGGCTAGAGGATAGGGGACTTATTCATTCATTCATGAAGTATTTACTGAGTGTTTTCAATATGCTAGGTACTGTTCTAGTACTGGGAGTACATCATGACCCATTCCAGTGGGGAGGAGAAGATGATAAACAACTACATACATACATACATGTATATGTGTGTATATATATATATACATATATATATACATATATATATACACACATATACATGTATGTATGTATATATATGTATATGTATATATAAAATGAATATTACTCAGCAATCAAAAAGAATGAAATCTTGCCATTTGCAGCAATGTGGATGGGAACTAGCATGTATTATGCTAAGTGAAATAAGTCAAGAGAAAGACAAATATCATCTGATTTCACTTATATGTGGAATTTAACATATAAAACAGACGAACATAGGGGAAGGGAGGAAAAATAAGATAAAAACAGAGAGGGAGGCAAACCATAAGAGACTCTTAAATACAAAGAACAAACTAAGGGTTGCTGGAGGGGAGGTGTGTGGTAGGGGGATGGGCTAAATGGGTGATGGGCATTAAGGAGGACACTTGTTGGGATGAGCACTGAGTGTTATATGTAAGTGATGAATCACTAAATTCTATTCCTGAAACCATTATTACACTATGTATTAACTAACTTGAATTTAAATAAATTTTTAAATAAATAAAAATAAAATTGTGTAATACCTTAGAAAGTAAAAACTACTATGGTGGGATGGAGATAGACTAGAACAGGATAAGATTTGGAATTCTGAGAAAGAGTGCGATTTTAAAATCTTTTTTTTTTTATTTTTTTTTAATGTTTATTTTTGAGACAGACAGAGACAGTATGCAAGTGGGTTAGGGGCAGAGAGAGAGGGAGACAGAATTGGAAACAGTCTCCAGGCTCCACGCTGTCAGCACAGAGCCCAACGCGGGGCTTGAACTCATGAACTGTGAGATCATGACCTGAGTTGAAGTCAGACGCTCAACCAACTGAGCCACCCAAGCAAAAGAGTGCGATTTTAAATGGGGTTGTAGCCCTGATTGAGAGGGTAACACTTGAACAAAGACATAAAAGGAAAGAGGGAATGAGTCATGGAAATATATGAATTAGAATATTCTATAGCGGGAGAACACCCACTTCAAAACCTTGAAGTTTTGAGTGCCTGGTGTTTTCAAGGAATAGCAAGGAGGCCTGTGTGGGGTGGAGTGGGCAAAGGGAAGAAGCAGGAAATGAGATAGATAATGAGGGCCAAAAATATAACTTGTACACTCTGGTAAAGACTTTGACTTTTCCTCTGAGTCAGATGACTTCTGAACAGAGAAGTGACATGGTCTGCTTTACCTTTAATGGATTGTTGTGACTGCTGTGTTGAAAATAGACTTAGGAAGGGTCCAGAGTTGAAGCAGCAAGACCAGTTAGGAGGCTATTGTAATAATCCAAATGAGAAATGCAAAGTCAGACTTTGATCAGGGTGGTGATAGCAGAGGTGGTAAGAAGTTGGATTTTGGATGTATTTCAAGGATAGAGCCAATAGGATTTCATGACAGATTGGATGTGGGTGGTGAGCAAGAATCAAAGATGACTTCAAGATTTTGGGTCCAACCAAATAGAAAGATGGAATTGCCATTATCTGAACTGGGGAAGAATGTGGGAAGAACAGGTCAAGGGAGAAGACTAAGAGTTTGGTTTTGGATACATTGAGATCAAAGAGGGGGATGTCGGTTTTCAAAATTTCTGAAGTGGAATCATTCTTAATGATCATAACACTCAGGGTGTGACCCTGGGGGTGGGTATCTAAAAGTGGAATAAAGGGAAGTCATTATGATCAAAGAATTTAGAACTCTGGAGGTTGAAAGGCCAATGAAAGCTCTAGGATGGTCACCTAGAATGGTAGCCCAGACAGGAGAGGAGGGGACAGGGCCAGTCTTCTCTCACCATTATGATGCTGAGTTAGAATATAAGTGGTTAGAAGTCACACAGATATTGCTTTGAGATGTGCAGAATTTGAATTGGGTTTAGATTTTGAACCTAAAACATTAGAAATAAGCAAGGTAGCAAAATGATTGTGTTTGCTAAATCAAACCAGAAAACATAATGATAAAGCTGTTTGGAACATATCCAGATGAGATTGATTTATAACCCCACTGTAACATGGATCCAAAATAGTGAATCGAAAAAGAAATTCAACGAATTCTCATGATTTAATCTTAATTATTTTATTAAAAATTGTTTTTGGAAAGACATTTATACTTGGTTTGTTTAAAGCTTACTGACATCATTTATATCAATTCATATAGCATTTTAGAAACCATGGCCCTGTCACATTTTAGGAAAATTTTCTAATAGCCACAAGAAGTACGCTCAGTCCCATTTGCAAGCCATGTTTCCAAACTCAGTTCTTTAACCATAATTAAGAAGAGAGAGTAGGATGACCAGTCAGTCCTCCATAGCAGTTATAATAAACCTCTAAATTCAGAAACGAATATTTGATAAAGACTTTTAAAATATCATACCTGTGGGGTGCCTGGATGGCTCAGTCGGTTAAGCGTCTGACTCTTGGTTTCGGCTCAGGTCATCATCTCATGGATCGTGGGTTTGAGCCCTGCATCAGGCTGCATGTTGTCAGTGTGGAGCCTGTTTGAGATTCTCTCTCCCTCTCTCTCTGGCCCTCCCCTACTTGTTCTGTCTGTCTGTCTCTCTCTCAAAATAAATAAATAAACTTAAAAAAATATATCATACCTATGATTCATGAGTTCAAGCCCTGCACTAGGCTCTCTGCTATCAGCACAGAACTTGCTTTGGATCCTCTGTCTCCCTCTCTCTCTGCTCCTCCCCCCACTCACACTCTGTCTCTCTCTCTCTCTCTCCTTCAAAACTAGATAAACATTAAAAATTCATATATCAAACCTGTGAGCTGGTGGATGTCACTTAAGCATCAGAATTCATTAAAGAGTATTAAAATTATAATCCAGGTTTATACAAATACAGATGGATATTTATCTTTGTATTGAGACTTACTCGAGAATAGAAACATCAAGAAAGTTCTTGTCTTTACCAATTAATAAATGAAGAGAAAAGATAATGAGATAGCTATACAATCCTTTTAAAAAAAAAAAAAACCCACCTTGTTTCTGAGTGCTAGTAACACAGTCTAAGCTTTTATCTCTTCATAAACGCAACATAGGTAATCTCAAAGGGACTAGATATTTATAATTAAGTATATAATATTTAAATTGTCTTGTTTTGTGGAAAGTATGTGTTTGTGGGTGATTAAAAGATTCAGCATGTGTGGGTTTCATATTTTAGTTCAACAGTAAAATATAAGTGACATTGGTGCTTGAATTCTTATTCAAGTAGCAAAGACATTCCTCAGACATACATAATTCATCTGCTGAATAGATGATTTCACCTTTCAGTAACTTCACAGGTGTTAACTTTGCCAAACAAAATAGGTAAACCATCTTCCATTCATTTTTTTTCTGATTCAAGTTTTAAGTAAAAATTTTTTACAAAAAATATAAAAATATACATATGTAAGTCCATAACGTCCATTTAGAAAATGAATTTGCATCAACTTCTGAGATGTGAGGATTATGTAATGTATATTTTGTCAAAAAATAACTAAATTGAGCTCCTCCTAACTAAATCAGGAGGGAGGGGATTCTAAATCAGGGTTTCATGCAGTACTGAATTACACAAAGAAGATCTGATTGTAGAGCGGTGTTCAAATAAAATGGTCCCAGAAAAGAATGAAGAAAGAAACCTCCCCAAACCCATCCGTGATCTGAACAATACAGACATGTGTGACTATGAAACTTGGGCAGCTGCTTGGTAAGGACGTCAGCATCATATATTCATGGCCCATGCTTATGTGTAGCCATGGGGAAGAATAGCCTCAGTTATTGGACTTCAAAGAGTCTACCAGTGGTTGTACCACTGCCTAGGCGTTTGACTGAACCAAATAGCTAGTCCCAGGTCAGCGGTGGCCCCTTTTCTAAAGCAGTGCCAGCACTGGTCTCCTTATTAATTAATAAATGCATCATGAAGCTGATGGTTAACACTGTTCTTACTTTTGCAGTCAATATTCACCCCATAATTCCCCTTCTTCTGGGAAGAGCCAAAGAAACTAATGAAGATTACTGTCCATAAGTCTATAATTTGAAAACATGATGACATGAGTGGATAGATAGGATAGGGGCTAGATTTTAAATCTGTATACAGGAGGCTTAAGGTAAACAAAATTGATGTGTATATGTGTAGCTCTCTTCCTAAGTGATGAAAGTAGTATTTTAAGAAATAGGTCTGAAAGTAATATGCAGAATGTATTAGGACAGGAAAAAATTGGTGATACAGAGAGCTAAATGTTACACCAAAAATCTAAAAATTAATACTTTTGCATCACCTTAGAATTTTCAAGAGAGTTTGGCACATACCTCATTTGCTCTTTGCAGTAATTTGTGGGGTGGCTATGAAGGATAATATTATCTACACAGATGAGGAAACAGGAAGCTAGAGTAAATGACTTGCCCAAAGTCATGCAGCTGTGATTGGCACAGCCAGGATTCCCATCTGTCACACCACCTGTCTCCATTTCCATCGCTCCTAACATGATTGTATCCTGGGTGCATGTAGTAGCAGGAATGGAGAGGGAGGGACCACGCATAAGGATTTTGAAATCCCAAGTGAAAGAAATTGGCAATTGATTGGGTATAGGTGATAAATAGAGGAAAAGGTGATTTGTAGGTTTCTAAAGCATGAAGACAGTGAGACTAATATCATCAGCTAATGTTAGCAACAAGCTTACTCTGTGCCAGGTCCTGTGCCACACTTTGCTTTATTACCTCAATGAATTCTCACCACTCTTTCGTGGGGGGAGAGGCATGTATTATTCTTGTCCCCATTTTATAAGGGGAATACATGAAACTTGTTCCCATTTTTAGAGGAAGAAAAACAATCAAGGTTTTTTCTACAAGACAGGGTAAAGCTCAACTGGACTTATTGGCCTATGATGTCTGTACTTGGGACCTGAGATTCAGGGCGATGGTTTGGTGTTTTTGTGTGTGTGGATGTAATTATGCCACTAGTCACGAAATAATCAAGCCGGGCCATTGTTAGTTACGATGTTTGCAAGTCTAGCACTGCCAAACTGTCTAATGCCTCTGAGTACTTTGCCTGTCGTTAAAGTAGGCTGCACTAAGTAGCTGGTTTTGCCTTGACTCTGGACTTTAGAGTGGCCAGCCAGGTAATCCAGGTACAAAGATAAGAATGCTTTGGGGCGCCTGGGTGGCTCGGTCGGTTAAGTGTCCGACTTCGGCTCAGGTCATGATCTCACGGTCTGTGAGTTCGAGCCCCACGTCGGGCTCTGGGCTGATGGCTCAGAGCCTGGAGCCTGCTTCCGATTCTGTGTCTCCCTCTCTCTCTGCCCCTCTCCCATTCATGCTCTGTCTCTCTCTGTCCCCAAAATAAATAAACATTTAAAAAAAATTTAAAAAAAAAAACAAAGATAAGAATGCTTTCCTCCTCAGTTATTATTTTAAAATTAAAATATAACTAAGTATAATTATCAAGTGACTATTAATAGAAATATTGAATTTATGTAGAATACATTATTTAGACTAAAAGTCTTAAGTACAGTTACCTTACTTCTTAATTGTTATCAGTCACTGTCCAGAGTAAGCCTGGTTTTCCCCTTAGGTTAACCACTTCACACATTTTTACCTTGTCGTGAGCCTCTGTTGGTGCCCAGGGTATGTCTGAGACCCTGATTGGCCATACCTCCCTCTAATCTTTGAATTGTTCTGTAAACTCATTTAAAACTATTTGACAAAAGAGCCTTCTCAAAGTTCCTGCTTTCAGTCCTTGCTTCCTTTTTCTCTTTCAGTCAGTCAGAGAAAGGAAAAGCAATTGTATATATCAAATAAATAGTGTATGAAAAAAATCCCAAACCTTTTCCAAACGGTGGTTTACCAGCTCACTTCTAAAGGCTCCAAACTGTATCTCTTTAGGTATCTACCTGTTAGTTATTCATTCACTTGCCTGAATGTAGCAGTATCTTAGCAACCAGAAATTTCATGGAGAAATCTTAACTCTTCCCTAATACCACCTGTTTTTTAGAAGTTGGCCTTCTTTTAAAAGACTTGGAGTTATATAAGCAAGAAATGCCAGGATTTAGTTCCTTTAGAAAATAAATTTAAATAAATCATAACAATTTTTTACAGGGCTATAAAGAAGTGTCTTCCCAGTGGTCCTTCACTCTGAGGTTGCATTGGAGATTATACTGGTGGAGAAACTCTGTTCACTCCCAGAGCAAAGGGTCATGGCTGTAAGTGTCTTTCTTCCTGATTCGCTCTAGGATTGTGAAGATGTCCAGTCCCAACCTGAACATCGTGACCTTACTTGGCAGTTGTCTGACTTACAGTAGCATTTACCTCTTCGGGATTCAAGATCGAGATGCTTTTGCGGGAGGCTCAATGGAAACTCTGATTCAGGTGGGTTAAATCTTAAGTTTTTGTTTTGAGAAAAATGTTCAACTTTTGATATCTTTTTAAATCAGCGTCTCCTGTAGGTGGTGGTTACCTTTATCCTCTGAATGGGTACTCTCAGAGGTGATCATTGTATTGCTTAGTGAGGTCCACATCTGTCCCGTGCCCTGTGTGGACTGAAGCTTTGCAGAGTAGAATGTGGAGAACAATTAAGATCCCTCTCATGCCTCTTGCTTGTGTCCCTTTTCCCTGTAGATAAGACTATCCATGCTGTGCATTGGGACCTCCCTTGTGTTTGGCCCCATTCTGGGGAAGAGCTGGCGACTCTACAAGGTGTTTACCCAGAGGGTCCCGGACAAGAGAGTGGTGAGTAAGCAGCAAGTAGACACTACTTGATTACAAACAGCAACTTTATTATTGATTATTAGCTAGAGAAGTTTGTGTCAGATTAATGGGTCTGGCTCTTATATGACAATCTGTAGTTCCTGCTTCTCATTTCAAACCCTGGAGTGGTGTGGCCTCCTAAGTCCCCAAGCCTGGAAGGCCATGTGTCAGTGCTCTTGGGAGATAGGTCTTTGAACATAGTTCTGCTTCATATGCACCCCAAGCCATGGTACTGCTGGTACTGTGTGAGCTGGCCAACATCTGGCACCAGTGAGAGGGAGAACAAGATGCCCAGAGAGACTGTTGTTTGGCACAAGTGTGAGCTGAAAATGGAGTGAGGGAGAGTGATTACAGGGAAGCTGTAGCGAGTAAGGAGAGCTTTTTCCTTCACTGGAACCCAGGTCTTCTCCATGCCAAATGCCATTCTCTGCACTAAGAAGGATGGGCTTGGAGCAGTGAGCAAGAAAGAGGACACCCATTCAGCAGATAGAATCAACCCTAGAAGCTATGTGCGAGCCAAATGACCTAGATGTCCCTGACATCAGATGTCATCCTGACATTTCCCCATTTTGTCAGCTTCCCTGCCCAAACCTCAAAGCCTGATCATCAAACCCTTGGGCTATAGGCCCTACCCAGACCCAGTATATCACTCAGTTGGAGTTTACTTCTCTGCAATGATTTCTTTTTTTTGCAAACATTATTGAATCATGGTAAATACTTACGAAAAGCTCAGCTGTGAGTAACCATAATATGAAAAAAATTGCCTAAAGGACAAGAAATTCACCTGTCCCTCTAAAACACAGATTCCTTTTTATTTAAAAAATAGTTTTATTGAGGCATAATTGACATGCAATGAACTGCATATATTTAAACTATATGATTTGATAAGTTTTGACGTATGTATGCACTCATGAAATATTGCGTAAAATCTGCAGAAGTTTCCTCATGAATCTTTGATATCTCCCTCTCCTGTCCAATCCTTATATCCATTCCTATTCCTGGGCAACTATTGATTTGCTTTTTGTCACTATAGATTAGTTTGCATTTTTCCAAAATTTTATATAAATGGAATAATACAGTATGTACTCTTTTTTTTTTACCTGTTATAATTATTTTACTTTTACTTGGCATAATTGTTTTAAGATTCATACATATTATTGCATGCACCAGTGGTTCTATTTGTGTTATTGCTGAGTAATAGTCCAATGTGTAGACATACAGTTTGTTTATCCATTCATCTGTTGATAGATGTTTGGGGTTTTTTCCAGTTTTGGGCTATTAAAAGTAAATCTGCTATGAACATTGTTGTATAAGTCTTTGTGTAGGCATATGTTTTCATTTTTCTTGCTTAAAAACCTAAGAGTAGAATGGGTGGGTCATATGGTAAGTGTATTTTTAACTTTTCAAAAAATTGACTATTTCCCCAAATGGTTGTACCTATTACATTCCCACCAGCAGTGTATAAGAGTCCTTCATTTCTACATCCTTGCCAACATGTGACTTGGTTGTTCTTTGTAGTCATTCTAATACATGTGAATAGTAGTATCTCATTGTATTTTTAATTTGCATTTCCTTAATGCAATGTTGAGCATCTTTTCACATGGTTATTTGCTATCCATATGTCTTCTTTGGTGAAATATCTGTTCAAATCTTTTACCCATTTTTTAAAAACTTTAGTTGTTTGTTTTCTTATTATTGAGGGTTTTTTTTAATGTTTATTTTCAAGAGAGAGAACGCGGGCGCGTGCAAACTGGGGAGGGGCAGGGAGAGAGGGGGACAGAGGATGCGAAGCAGGCTCTGTGCTGACAGTAGAGAGCCCAATGCCGAGGGCTCAAACCCACATACTGAACCAAGAGATCTATACATAAGCTGAAGTCAGGTATAAACCGACTGAGCTACCCAGGCATCCTTTTATTATTGAGTTTTGAGAGTTCTTTTTATATTCTGGATACAATTCTGTCAGCAAATACATATGCTTTGCAAAGATTTTCTTCCAATTTTTTGTGTCCTTTTTTTCATTCACTTAAGAGTATCTTTCAAAGAAAAGACATTTCTAATTTTGATGATATCCAATTTACCAATTTGTTCTTTTATGGATCACGTTTTGGTATCAGATCTAAGAAATGTTTGCCTAACCTAAGGCCTCAAAAAGTTTCTCCTGTGTTTACTTCTAGAAGTTTTAGAGTTTTAGTTTTTACATTTAGGTATATGATCCATTTTGAGTTAATTTTGGAATATGGTGTGAATATGAATCAAAGTTAATTTTTTTGCATATTAATATGTTTATTCAAATCTAGGTCCTTTGAATTTCCATATGAATTTTTCACTTGGTTTGCCAGTTTCTGCCAATTTCTGCTGGGATTTTGATTGAGATGTATTGAATCTATAGAACAAATTGTGGAGAACTAACTTCTTAACAATGTTGTGTTTTTTAACCCATGAACACAGTATATTTCTTCATTTATTAAGGTCTTTTCTAATTTTTATCAATAATTTTTTATAGTTTTCAGTGAAGGTCTTTCACACCTTCTATAGGATTTACTCCTAAGTATTTTTTATGCTATTATATGTTATTGTTTTTTATTTCACTTCCTGATTTTTGTTGCTAATATATAGAAATACAACTGATTTTCATATGCTGATCTTCTTTGCTCCAACCTTCCTAAGCTATGTATTGCTCCCATTAGCTTTTTTGTAGATCTTTCAGATTTTCAACATAGATGATCATATCATCTATGAATAAAGACAGTTTCTTTCCAATCTTCTGTATGATGGCACTGTCTAGAAATACCAGTACAATGTTCAATAGAAGTGCTGAGTGCTAGGGTGCCTGGGTGGCTCAGTCAATTAAGTGTCTGACTCTTGATTTTGGCCCACCTCGGGCTCTGCACTGACAACCTGGAGCCTGCTTGGGATTCTCTGTCTCCCTCTCTCTCTGCCCCTTCCCCACTCATGCTCTTCCTCTCCCTCTCTCTCAAAATAAATAAACATTAAAAAAAAAAGAAAGAAAGAAATGCAGAGCACAGACAACCTTGAATTTTTCTTGACCTTATGGGGAAAGCATTCAGTATTTCAAAACTAAGTATGTTAGCTATAGATGTATTGTAGATTTCCTTTATCTAGTTGGGGAAGTTCCCTTCTATTCACATTTTTCTGGGTTTTAATAAAGGGTTTTAATAAAGAATTGATGTTGGGTTCTGTCAAATGCTTTTTCTGTGTCTATTGATCATATTTTTTTCAAATTGTTTTAGTTAATATGGTGAATTACATGAAATGATTTTAGGATCTCAAACCAATCCTGTATTCCTGAGACAAACTCCATTTGGTCATGATACATAATCCTCTTCTTATATTGTTGTCCTCCTCTTCATAAAATTTTGTTTATAATGTGTGTACTCATGTTCTTTTTTTTCTTTTTAAAATTTTTTGAAAGTTTATTTATTTTGAGAGAGAGAGAGAGAGTAGGAGAGGGCCAGAGAGAAAGAGAGAGAGAATTCCAAGCAGGCTCCAGCCCAATACAGGGCTTGAACTCTCAAACTGTGAAACCATGACTGGAGTTTAAACCAAGAGTCCAACACTTAACCGACTGAGCCACCCAGGTGCCCCTATACTCATGTTCTTAACGGGTGTTGTTCTGTAGCTTTATTTTTCTTATAAAATATTTTTCTGGCTTTGGTGTAGGGTAATACCAGCCTTATAGTATGAATTAGGAAGTTTACCCTCCTCTTCAGTTTTGGAAGAGTTTGTGCAAAATGCTATAATTGGCATTCACATATAGTATAAGTGTCTCTCAATAACATGCTTCCATTTCTCCCTCTCCTGATCTTTGTGTTGTTTTTACTTCTACATATGTTATAAGCCCCACACAATTGTTACTAATTTTGGTTTGAACAGTTATATTTTAAAGATATTTAAATAATTAAAATTAACACATACTTTTCCATGAAGGTGATATTTCCTTATATAGATCCATATTTTCATCTGGTATCATCTTCCTTTTGCTGTAAGAATATTAACATTCTCGTGCAGGTGTGCTAATGCTGAATTCTTTCAACTTCTGTTTGTCTGAAAAAGTCTTTATTTCCCCCTTTGTTTCAGAAGGCTGCTTTTGCTGGATATAGAATTATAGGTTGAGGCTTTCTTTTCTTCTTTCAGTATTTTGAAGTTTCACTCCACCGTCTTCTCACTTGGCCTTGTATCTGATAGGAAATCTGATGCCATCCTTATCTTTGTTCCTCTACACATACTGTGTCTTTTTTGCTGGTTGATTTGAAGATTTTTTTATTATCACTGGTTTTGAGCAGTTTGATGAAGCAACTGGTTTTTATCTTACAAACACCATGAATCATGTAACTGGTTGTACTTCCCTCTTTTCATTGGCTGTCAAAAACTCAGATCCATATTTCTGCCCCAATTCATGAAGGCTGTGTACTCTCCTCACCTGGCCTTTCATCCTAAGTCTCCATATTTTCTCTTTTCCCTGATATTTTTTCAATTTTTCATCTTGTTACAGTATATATACTTTATTAATTTTATTTCTCTAGTTACAAAAGTAACACATCCTCTTTGTAGTAAGTCAAATGATTCATATACATATAAAGAAAATGATAGTAATCTCTCTTCCACCACCCTTATCTTTTAATCGTATCCTCCAGGTTAGTGGTTGTTTACAGTTTTATGTGAAAACTTCCATATCTCTCTATATGCTCATATCAACATATATAGAAATAATAGTATGTTCATTTTATAAGTAAGACCCCTTAATCCATTGTGGGAAAGGCAGGATATGGAAAAAATAAACAAATGAAGATGTTTAATGGTGAAGGTGGTGATATGGACATAATACCATAGCGCATCTTTAGTGTGTGTTTCATCTTTAATGGCTGGATAGGAAGCCCCCTGGGAGGGCTGACCCTGGAGCCTTTAGCTCAGAGCACATAGGGTACTCCAGTCCCTGTGTCGTATAGCCAGCAAGCAAAGGAAAATTATGACCTTGACTCTTTTGCAGATAATCAAAGACCTGCAGCTACTGGGGTTGGTGGCAGCCCTGGTGATAGCAGACGTGATCCTGCTTGTGACGTGGGTGCTGACTGATCCCATCCAGTGCCTCCAGATTCTCGGTGTCAGTATGACGGTGAGGGGCCCAATCGCTGGAGAATCTAGTTCCTGAGCTGGGAGGACTGGCTTCTGTGGGTACACTGGGGTCATCCTCCCAAGCAGTTAACATTAACAAGCAGTTAAATGACCCAAAAGGAGGGAGAATTAGGATCCGTGGCTGCTGTGAATGCCCTGCCCCTCGTCTGTAGTGTGTGCTGCCTCCCACTGCTCCTGCTCCACGTGTCTTCCAATGGCATCTACTGAGATGTTGGCACACTGGAACTGCCTGGCAGTTATCTCTGCTTTCACGTCCACATTATCAGTAGTGAGACTTTCAGCTACAGGAAGTTACCTTCCCCTAATTGTTGAGAAGTAAAGGTAGTATTTTGAGATGGTCTGTGGAGTCAGTGAGCCCTCATTCAAATCCCACCTACCAGCCATGTGACCTTGGGAAAGTCATTTAACCTCGCTAAGGCTCTATTTCCTCATAGGCAAAATGGTGATGATATTACTTCCTATTTCATAGGGCTGTGGTGAAGATTAAGTGAAACAATGCAGGTAAAGGGCTCAACTGTGCCTAGTACAGAGTGTTCAGTCAACAGGAAGTATTATATGTCTCCAGCCTCACAAGGGGTGAAGAATACAGTGGACTCTTGACATTGTAGATTTAATATTTACAGTTTCAACTGTTAACAAATAGCAGAAACATGATGTGAAATCCTTTGTAATTTTGCTGATACACCAGTTTGAGTCACTGTGGTAGCAAAGCATTAACTGGGGAGTAAACCCCACCACTACCAAGTATCCACATGTCAGCCAGACTTTATCGTCTTCTCCTTTAACCCATAGTCAACTTGCATTTGGATTCTAATGGAGTCACCTATATGTTAGAGTTTTTACATATTAAGGGGGAAATCATAGAAGTCACACTCCAGGATGTTCACAAAGATCTCCTGTGTGTTCCTGGTAATTGTGGGTTCCCTCAGTCCTGACTCTGTGTCCTTCCTAGGTGACAGGGAGAGACGTGTCCTGCTCTCTGACCAGCACACACTTCTGTGCTTCCCGGTACTCTGATGTCTGGATTGCTCTTGTTTTGGTATGCAAGGTTGGTAACCACATGTCCTTGGGATACACCCTGTCACAAACAAAATAGATGTGAAAAGGGAATCACA
This sequence comes from Puma concolor, assembly GCF_028749965.1. Taxonomy (NCBI): domain Eukaryota; kingdom Metazoa; phylum Chordata; class Mammalia; order Carnivora; family Felidae; genus Puma; species Puma concolor. Next base: position 93,779,568 of record NC_141675.1, read on the forward strand.
GGAATTAACAAGGTGATTTCTGCAAAGAATCTTGAACTCCAAGGAGACCTCTGTTGATATAAAATCATGACCCTTATCATTTCTCTACTTTTTATTTGTCTTGGGGTCACTTTTCCAACTCTATTTAGTCTCCCTCATTCAGTTTTCCCCAGATCATATGGAATACAACCACTGTTTCTCCCATTTCTTGGTCTGATTTTTTAATTGATTTAGCAATACCAGTTTTCTCCCCAACTCTCTGCAAGGGAAATTATGAGGAGACATTTTATCCAGCTTTATTTTTTCTCTTGAGTGCCCTCTTGAGTTGTTTTCAAGATTTGAGTCAAGGCATCCTGCTGCCTTCCACTGACCTTTCTCACTCTGACTGGAAGCAGAGCTGGCCCCTAAGACAGATGGCAACATCCGCGGTGTCCTTTAAGTGGTTCCAGCTGCCTGGAAGTGTCCCCAGACTGCCCTCGATTTCCCACATTAGCCTCATTTGTCTCTGTTAGATGGCAAAAGTAGGACGTTACTTCCACAGGTACAGAATACCTACACAGGACACTAAAGGAGGTTCTTAGAACCAACTATCCTAGTAACTGGTTTTCAGCCTGGAGAAACAGAGAATCTGGCTATGAGGGGTGTGGGCAGGCCTATTTCAAAGAACAGGGCAAGCCCTGAGTGGCAAGAGACTGCCTGTTGATTCTCAGGACAGAGAGGCCTGGTTGACCGATTGCTGGCAGAGGAGAAGAAACTTTTAAAGAAATATGTGGTCTTTAAAGGTAAACTCTACTCATTTTACCACTAGGAAAGCATTCAAGTGGTTGCTTCTGAGAAATGGGTCCGGGAATGGGCAGAGTTGGATAGGGAAATGTTGCTTTTTGATTATATGCACATATTACATTGATAGAAATGAGTTTTTTTATTTTTGGTTTTGTTTTGTTTTTGAGAGAGAGAGTGGGGGGGGAGGGGAAGGGTAGAGAGGAGAGAGAGAATCCCAAACAGGTTCCACCCACACTACCATCTTGGAGTTCTATGAGGGGCTCCATCCCACCAACTGTGGGATCATGACCTGAGCTGAAATCAAGAGTCATCTCTCAGACTGAGCCACCCAGGTGCCCCTGGTAGAAATATTTTTAAAAGAGAACACTGGAGGGTGCCTTGGTGGCTCAGTTGGTTGGGCTTCCAACTTAGGCTCAGGTCATGTTTTCACCGTTTGTGGTTTGAGCCCCACATGGGGCTCTGTGCTGACAGCTCAGAGCCTGGATCCTGCTTCTGATTCTGTGTCTCCCTCTCGCTGGCCCTCCCCTACTCATGCTCTGTCTCACTCTCTCAAAAATAAATAAACATTAAAAAATAAATAAAAGAGAACACTGAGACATAAACAGTTCTTGATCTCTAGTTTCTTGCTAATAGTTAAGAAAATGAACTTCAGAATACGACTGAACAGGGTTTGAATTCTGACTCAATCCCTTCCTAGCTGACCCTGAACCTCATTTAACCTTTCCAAGTCTGGGTCCCCTCATACATAAAGTGGGGATGATGATAATATCCTCTCAGAACTGTTCAGAGTTTCAAAAGAGTTAGTGCATGATGAGAATGTTCAGCCGGGGCTGAACAGTGGTTTGAGGGTCTGACTTCAGCTCAGGTCATGATCTCACAAGTTTGTGGGTTCAAACCCCTCATCTGGCTCTCTGCTATCAGCACAGAGCCTGTTTCGGGTCCTCTGTCCCCCTCTCTCTCCGCCCCTCCCCTGCTTGCGCACACGTGCACACACACACACTCTCTCTCTCAAAAATAAATAAAAAACATTTTTAAAAAAGAGTTTTCAACCACTCCTGGCCCATGGGAACAGCTCAATAAATGATAGATACTATTATTATTAATCTTTCACTGCCCCCTGGACAGTTCTGAAAACACAGTGCCTCTCTCGATTCCTTGAGCCCCATAGAAGAACATGTCCTCCCCACAACAGAAACTCAGCACTTCCCCCACAGCAGCTCACTTTGTGACTCAACTTGATTTATTTTCTCCATTGCCTTTTATATAATCCCATTTCCATTTTATTTCACTGTAATATCTTTCTGAAGGACAAAGAAAGAAAAGGGGGAAATAGTGCTGAGCGTCAGGAAACTGACTGAGCCAGCCCTCCATGGGCTCCCTGGCCAATGAGCAGTTCCTGAGGATGACTTAAATCTTCACATCAAGTTTCAGGACCCCCTACCTGAGCCTGGCAACTACCCCCACCCCACTTCTCAGCAGTGAATGCCAATGACATCCAAGTTTTGGGTATGATTCACTCAAACACAAGTCATGGATGTAGAGAGGCTTTATTCATACCTCATTCCCTTATGGCAAGAGTTTTAATGGAATTAAAACATGTTAATAGATGAGATTTGAACATTTCAAAATCATAGAATTAATTTCATTTAATTTTGATTAAATTACTAATGATCCAATCTGCTAGATGCCACCTGATGGTATCCGTTACACAAAACCCAGGTCCCACTGGCCTGACTTATGTGTCCTCTGGTCATTGAAGATCTCAGGGTGACCATCTTTGGCCCTCAGGCCCCTTTTGAAACACAGGGCATTAGGGGCACCCAGAAGGCATCCCTGCCATTTTGAATCCTTCACTGTGGGCATAGCCAGTCCTCCAAAAAATTATCCTTAGGGCTGTCCTTGAAGATGGAGTTGGTCAGGTCGTGCGATTGCAGTCACTGGCAGGTACCTTGCTGATACCTGACCTTGCTTTCATTATTAGTTCTCCCTCTGAATATCGATACTTCCCACCCCCATCTCATTCCCCATGCCATCTTCACATTCTGTGTGACAAAACACGGACATTTAAATCTTTCTATCAGACTGCGCTTCTTGAAAGCCAAGACCATGATTTATTCCTCTTTGTAACACCTTTGGCTACCCTGCACCTAACATGATATTTTGCACATAGTCAGGAGAACATATGTTGAATCTATACATTATGTATTGCTGATTAAAGCTTTGATTTCTGTTTAAAATACAGCTCATTCTAGGAGAAACAACCCTTTAACGTGCTGTGAGTAATTTTCTGTGTAGTACAAATGAGAGATCTGAGAGCAGTTTTATATTCATGGGAAAGAGGAAAGAATAGGGCACTGGGTTCCTGGAGGGGGGAGGGGGCAGGGAATGTCACACAGAGGATGAAGGGTATAGATGAAACCTTTAGTGCCTGTGCCTGCTCCACAGTCTTGCTTAGGTCCCAGCCTGCCTTTGTTCTCTTCTTCCATCTCCCACAAACACCCACTGGCACAGAGCCGCTGCTAGCCTATAGAGATCCTTTGTGTAAATTAGAAAAAGGCATCCCTTCTAGACAGATGCAATCTTGCAGGTGCAGGGCTTGGCAAGCAGATGGTGCCTTTGGGAAAATTAGAAAAAAAAAAACAGTCCTCAGGGCACTGCCCCTGCCGTGGCACATGGCTTGACAAGCAGACCACAGGGCTATTTCAGCTGATACATGTCCCTCAGTTCCCTGTAGCACAGAACCACACAATTGATGTGGTAATCATCACCACCAACAGCACCATGTGCCCAGGGCCCTCCTAGTGCCCAGCAGCCTGTCCTGTGGGCTTCCTGTCGTGTGCCTTGTCCCAGCAGAGTCCTGTCCGATAGCTGACTTGCTGACCTCCAATAAACCAATTCTCACTGAAGAGGAGGAAAATAACATTTAGCACCTGCTAGTTGTGTAAGGGCTGCCTTAAAGGTCTTCCCATGTGCTATCCTACCTAGTATGTCTTCATAGCAACCCTTTGAAGTAGGTTTTATTATCCCTATTTTAGTAAAAGGTGAAAGATTTATGCGATCTGAAGAGAAACCAGAGCATTATCCCTATTTTAAAGGTGAGGAAGTTGGGCCCAACCCTACTGCTCTTTGACACCAAGCCTGTTATTCCACTCCTCTCAGCCCCTGGTTCTCTTCTCCATCTCCAGGGCCTGCTGCTGCTATATGGTGCCTACCTGGCTGGCCTGACTGACCACGTCAGCTCTCCTCCTGTGAATCAGTCTTTAACCATCATGGTTGGGGTCAACCTCGTAGTAGTGGCCGCTGGGCTTCTGTTTGTGGTCACCAGATACTTGCACTCCTGGCCCAACCTGGTCTTTGGACTCACATCTGGAGGTATCTTTGTTTGCACAACCACAATCAACTGCTTCATCTTCATTCCCCAGGTATGCTCTAAGGAGAATGTGGCAGGCCAGTCCTTGTTGTCATTCCAGAGGCTTCACTGGGCATGATAAACTGCTCACTTTGTTTTCTACTGACACTTTTGGGTACCATTTCTTGGAGAGTCAGAGGAGGGCAGATTCCCAGTGAGAGCTGGCTCTCTCTGTCTTTCCTTCCTTGCTCCCCTAAAGGGGACAGCTCTGCTGCCAGTCAGCAAGGAGGGCAGGCCCTAGGGGCTGGCAGCCACGGCAGCATGTGTCCACCCCTGACAGGCTGCCTCACGGACCTGCCTTTCCACTTAGCCTCCAGTCAACCTCACACTCATCTCCAGTCCCCTCTTCACCTTGGTAACGTCATTTCTTTCACTAGCCTGGAATGAGGAACCTTTCTTTCCTATCTGAGATTGCAGAATCACAGAGGAAAAACTCATTTGGGAATTTATGCAATTTAAAGTGCCTTTTCTTTCTTTTTATTAGAAGAAAATATGGATCATTTCTTTTTACAATAAGGAGAGATAAAAACTGAATAAAAATGTGTTTCATAGTATGGGGGCTAAGAAAAAATATTAAATGAGGGAGGAAGGTAGAAGCAGAAATATCCAGACAGCAAAGAGAAAGAAAAGGAGTCAGAGGGAAAGGAGAAGGAATTCATAGACTCTGAAAGCGATGTTAAATTATTCATGTTATGCCCTAGGGTACCACTGAGCCACATATATCTGAGTTAATGAACTTGGCATTAGGCACCTGTCCTGTTTCACTCTATATCTCCTTTTCTTCCCCCGGGGCCTATCTCATCCCTCTACTCCCTTTAGACCCTATCTTGATTCCCTTTGCAGCTTGAAGTTGACTATGAATGACTTCATGAGGGAGCTAACTGATAATTAAAGTGTTGGCTGAGGTAGAGTTACGACTGCACTTTGGGGCACGATGGTCCGACACAGGCATAGTCTTCTTCCCTTTCGTCAATTCTCATTAAAATATTCTGCAGAATAAACAAATACGGAAAATCTGTAGCAGCAGCACTAAAAACCAAGGATGGGTACTGCATCTGTACTAGAAACCAGGGGGATTTTTGCTGAATCTCTATGTTATAAGAACTAGATTGAAGGAAACCATGAGAGCTCCAGCTTATTTGTCTGGGATTTGGCAGAAAAGGGCTATGAAAAACAAGGGCTGTTCCCTTCTGGGAGATGGGGAAAGGAGAGTGGGCAGGCATCTTTTGTGTAGCCCACCCCTTAGGCTCTGCGGCCAGTGTTGTTGATTGGTAACCCATCCATCCATTGCTAACCCCTTTCTTCCTTGCTCACCTCCACTGTATAGGCTGAAAGAGCTCAACACTTGCTTTGCCAACCTCCCTTATAACTAGTGGTACACATGTAATACCATTTTGAACAGTAAAGGTTTTCTGGAAGGCTTTTGAGAATGCTTTTGCTTTCCTAAAAAAGCCAGAGGCATGGCTGGCATCACCTATTCTACTTTCTTCCTACCTTGAATGTTTGTGATGTCTGGAGCTATGGCAGCCATCTTGTGACCATGAGTGAAAAGCAAAGAGAATATATATACTGTACTAGGAAACTATAGCTCTTCTCATGTAAGACTATAAATTTAGGAGGAAAGGACCTATGAAGAGATTCTGCGGTTCACAAGAACGGGACTACAAACTTCTGAAGACTTGGAGAAGCTGTCATCCTCTGAAGTAAAATAGTTTTTAGAAGAGCTCTGATCTGTCTCAGCAACAGGATTCAAAGGATACTGCCTCTTTTCAACTAAAGTGAACCATCATGAAAAGGACATAATCTTAGATCATGAAATACTGAATAAGGATGAAAAATATTCTGTTAAACTTAACATCCCAATAAAAGCATTGAATAGACAGTTGGATATGGCAAAATATTGAATTAGTGAATTAATTTAAGGAAGCAGAAAACAAGGAGATGTTTAAAAAAATGAGAGGCCAGTTAAGAAAATATGGAGAACAGACCTGGGATACAATTTAGAGCTAATAAGAATCTCTGAAAGACAACAAGATTAATTAGGGACAGAAGTAATCACCAAGAACTATTAGAGGACAGCCTTTCTGATCTAAACAAGACCTCTATCTGAAAATTCAGTGAATCTGCAACCTCCATGATATGGCCCTACTTGTATCTTCCCTCTCCACACTCACCTCTGTCCCTTTTGAAGCCTAAGTCTCAGATGCAAGACTTCCACTCTCTTTGGTGTTTGAAGCCTCAGTGGTAATCTTTAGGTACACTCCCATCACAGACATAAACATGCAGGACAAGGTTCGGTTTGGAATCTAACTTCCAGGTTTGATCTAAGCAACAAGCACTTGGTTTGTTGAAGTGGGAGTGGAAATTGAGTTATTGGGGGGTCAGGAACTGGGTGGACAGGCAGCGTCTGCCTTTCTCTTTCTGTCTCTCTGTCTCACTCCCCCTTTTCTTCCTAACTGTCTTGAGTTTCCATTCTCTTACTCTGTCTTTCCTCTTCTATTTTCTGTGTCATGCTTTATCTCCTCTTGAGCTGACCATGACTAAAAAAATGTATTTTATAGTTTACTGTATTTTAGGTTTAGGAGGTAGATTCTTTTTGAAAATATAAAAGTAACTGAGGCTTGTCAGCTTTTTGTGTGCCTCTGAATTGATTTTCCCCTCTGGCCTTTGGTAGAAGAAAGATTCTCCCTGTGAGACCAGCACCGTGTATTCCCGGGAAAATAGGACAGCTGAACAAATCTGGAAAAGGTTTGTGAGGAGAGCTATATGCGGAGGGGAGGCAGCAAGGAGGTAAACTGCTGCTTGCAGCTAAACCTTCAGACTGGACTGATGGGAGGGGCTTATGGAAGGAAAGGCACAGATACCTCACGGGCGGCTAGGTGGCGCTAGAGAGCTGAGTGAAATGGCTGACGTTACTGAAGAGGCAAGTGGACCAAAGAGCACTCTACACAGGCCCTCAGGAAATGCCTAAGTGTTTATGCCAAACACTGAAGTCATCACCAGCAATGAGCTAGCCTGTACTTATGTGACCTGAACGTGACCCATCCTTACACACATCTCCCCCCTCCATCCCTCTGGCTCTGAGAGGCAGGTGAGTCCTGAGATAGGACATTGTTTTTTCATCTGAATCCCTGAAGTGTTTCATCTGCTCCTGAATGAAGGTATTTAGGAATTTCTACACTGCCTTATCATTATTTGTATACATCCCAGCGCCCCTACTAAATGGATGAACTTTGTAAAAGAAAACTTCCTTCATTTACTCATGTATCTGTCCATCCACTTATTAGCTGCAGGAAACATGTAGCTAAACACATGGGGCCCGACCTCTGAGTCTAGTAGGAGCAGATGTGAAAGGATTTATAATACATGTGTTAGGTGTTTGAGGAAGGCATGTTACATAATGCTGAGTAAGGGGTGCCTCAGTCTGGGAACTCAGTGATACCTTCTCAGAATTGGGGGGTGTTTGGGCCCAGTCTTAAAGGAGGTGTAACAGTTCACTGAGCAGACTGGGGAAGGACAGCGGGTGGCATTTTAGAGGGGGGACATCATGCCCAGGGGCAGAGGTACATGAGAGAGAAAAGGGTATGTTTGGAGCACCATAACACTTCTGCACTTTGCACTTAAAAAAAAAAGTGTTTATTCATTTTTGAGAAAGAGAGCACGAGTAGGAGAGGGGCAGAGAGAGAGGGGGACAGAGGATCCAAAGCAGGCTCTGTGCTGACGGTAGGGTGCCCGATGCAGGGCTCAAACTCATGAGCCATGAGATCATGTCCTGAGCTGAAGTCAGACACTTAGCCGACGGAGCCACCCAGGTGCCCCTGTACCTTGCACTTTTTGAAGCACAAACTGAAACAAGGGGAGAGTAGAGGAGGTGAGAGAGGCACATGGGGTGAGCTTCTGAAGGCCCTGGTTTGCCTATTAGAAATTGAGAGTTAATCCCAATTCCTAATGTTTTAGTTTCCTATTGCTGCTGTAACAAATTACTACAAATCTAGTAGCTTAAAGCAATATAAAGTTATTATCTTAATAACCCTGGAGGTTAGAAATCTGAAACGGGTCATATTTGACTAAAATCAAGATGTCAATAGGTGTGTGTTCCTTCTGGAAGGTCTAGGGGAGAATCTGTTTCCATGCCTTTTCCAGCTTCTAGAGGCTGCCTTCATTCTTTGACTCGTGGCTTCTTCTTCCATCTTTAGAGCCAGCAGTGTGGTGTCTTCAAATCTCTCTCTTTCTGACCTCTGCTTCTATGGTCACATCTCTTATTCATACTCTCCTACCTTCCTCTTAGAGGGTCTCTGGTGATTACGTTGGCCTTGCCCAGATAATCCAGAATAATCTTCCCTTTTCAAAAACCTTAACTCAATCACATTTACCAAATCCCTTTTGCTGTGTACAGTAACATATTCACACGTTCCATAGATTAGGAGGGGAACATCTTTGGGGAAGCATTATTCAGCCTACCATACCCACATAGCCCAGAGGCTGAGAAAACAAGAAAATGCTTGTCCTACTAGAGGAAGTGCCATGGAGAGGTCCTGAAATTGTGACCTGAGGGCCATTTGTAGCCATATTCCAGAAAGCCAGAAGGGTCAAGTCCTAACGACCAGGATCTCTACAGAAGAGAGGAGGATTTAGTCAAGGGGCACCCTGGCCCCACCCAGCCAGCTTAGTGTGAGACAGACCAGAAGCCCTGGAGGTGCCCTTACACCAATGTTGAGCAATTCTTCCAGCAGCCCTGCAGAGAGGAGGTGGTACGGGACAGAAAGGAAAAGCTATACTTAGCTATACTGCTAAGAAAACAAGGGGGGCCCGAGAAGGAACAGAGATACTTGCAGCACTGCTAGGGTGAGTGCTGGGAGAATAACACTGGAGGTCGGCTCTATCCACTCAAGACCATAGAGTCACCCTGTGGTGCCAGGCTCCAATAACTCCTGAGTATCAAGGTTAACTGACAGAACCCTGGGGAAGGGGACTTTGAGAGGGCATATAAGGGGAGGGTCCTAGCCTGACCCAGCACATATCACACAGACCCCTGATACCGTGAAGGACTCATGCTGAATCAACAGAGAATCCAAGACTTGGGTGAGAATGTATTGTAGTTGATGGCAGAATTTTAAATCCTTTCAGCTTTACCACATTTGGGTTACACTCCATAGGCAGAGCTTAATAAATGTCTGGTGAGGTAGCAAATAAATTCCAGGATCCCTGCGAGGCTACCCACAGACCCCTCAGCATCATTTCTAGAGCTAGGGTACCAAAGTGCCCAGTGTACATCACCAGGACTCTCCATTAGGAGAATTCCTTAAGGGAGAAAGAGAAGCGTTGAGCACTGTGGTCTCCCCTGGCCTTCCTGTTACCGGCATTTGCCACATGGCAACAGTATCCCAAAGGCCCTAGACAGTGCCCCTGTTTGTGAATGTTCTCTACTCCCTTCCATCCCTATTAAATTAGACCAGCCCAGGCTTCCAGATCGTTTCTCAAAACCAGTTTCTTCTGAAAAACTTTCCCTAGAAGCCCCACGTTAACAGTCTCTGTCTTCATCAGCTGTGCTTGAGGACATGCGGTGTGGCACGGTGCCCTGCTTACAGCTGTGGCTGGGCTGCTAACTAGCTGGAGGGCCTTGAGAGGTCATACTCCTTCTGAGTCTTTCCTCATGTGTCAAGTAAAAAGGACAGTCAGATCTCAGACCTAATGTTCTATCATTTCTATGGATTTTTATTGACATTTGTGGTTTTCTATCTGGATGAGACTTGATTATTGACTTGGGTTAGAAGTCTTCCGGCAGGAGCAGTAAGTACACCATTATTACTCCAAAAATGAGAATAATTAAGAACAGTACTTAGCACCAAAAGCAGTTTCATTTGAAACATATAATGTTTAGACTGCTTAACCCTATTAGAGCTCCTAAATTCTGGCTTGAGAATATGGCTCTAGAAGTATATTTCAACTCTGGTTTGCCTTGACCAATCCACTAACAGGCAGGTAGATGGGGCAAGCTGAGATTATTCAATTTTATCTACTTGTCAGCTTCTTTCTTTGGCATTTTTTAAACCAATAATGACCTCAACATTCTCTATACTTTCTGTCATTACCGTTTATGAACTTGCCAGAGTAAAGTACATTTTGAGGAGAGAATAGTTTACACATATGTACATATCTGTGACACTGTAATTCCTTGATATTTTTTAAAAAGAGTGAGAGAATGTGTTTCTGGGAGTGTAACTAAATAAATAACATGTGTTCTTTTATTTAACAGCTGAAACAGTGGAAGGCATTTGAAGAGGAAAACCAAACAATCAGACGCATGGCCAAATATTTCAGCACTCCCAGCAAAAGCTTCCATATGCAGTATGGTGAGGAGCAGAATTGCCACACTAGAGGAGAGAAGAACTCCATGGACAGACTCCTCACAGAAGTAAGCTAGACCTCTGCCTGGTGGATTCTCTGTCAGGAAGAACTCCAGTCATGCAGTGGTGGGCCCCAGAGGTCTCATTGCTAACATTCTTTCTTAGCCCTCCGTTCCCCCACTTCCTAGCCACGTCCACTTCCCTCAGCCCCAGGCAAAAAAAAAAACCAGAAAACAAAAAACAGCATTTCCCCAGGGACCCACCCATTGCAGACACTCAGCTTACCCACTACATTCATTCATCGGCCTAGTGTGTGCCAGGCATTGTGCAAAGTGCCGATGAACTAAACAAATATAGTCCCTACCCTCATGGATCTCAGTCTATTGGAGGAAGTCAATGTTGATCAAGTAAATGTATAATTATAAATTGTGATAAGAATTATGAAGGAAGAAATAAGAGTGGTAAGACAGAATAATGGGTAGTGAGGGTAAGGGAACCTAATTAAAATGTTCAGAAAAGACGCTCTTAGCGGAGAGCTGAAGGTTAAGTACAGGTGCAGGGAAAAACATTCCAAGCAGGGGAACAGTGTTGTAAAGGCCATGAGTCGTAGTGGATCCTACCTTTTTCTGTATGACACATTCTCTCTTAGAGTAGTGCCCTCATTTCCAAGATCTTATGAGGCCCATTACTGTCCTTTCCAGGTTTGAACTAGAGATTGCAATCATTTTACCAACCCAGAAAGTCAATCAGTGTCTAAAAATGGGGTAGAGGGCTTATTTGTTTATTTATTTATTTGCTCAAGATTTTATTTTTAAGTAATCTCTACACCCAGTGTGAGGCTTGAACTCACAACCCTGAGATCAAGAGTTGCAGGGACAGAGAACTTAATGGGGCCTCTAAATATCATAGTAGCACCAAGGGAGGACTGGGCAAACCCAAGCCCTTTTTCCTTCTGTTCTTGAGCCAGGCTTGGCACCTCTCCCAGAATCGGGCAGTGTAATGTGTGCTTGAAGAAAGCACCTGGAAAAGCTTGAGGCTGCACTGCCCCGGAAAGGAGACACAGGACCCAGAGGAATTAGTTTTTTGCTCTAACAAAATTATATTTCATATTATTTTCAGTACAGAACATACCTGAGTAGGTGCTGTGTGGGAAACCACACTTGTTTGTAACTGGACTGACACCTGGGTCTCAGCTGTCCATGCATGAGAGGATGATGTGATGGGGACCCAAGAAACACAACCAGGGAAGGGATTAATGTCCGCCAGCACCTGCTGCCTGTGCTTCTCTGTTCCCTCCCTCCACACTCTTGGTTTGGAGCTTTTCAATCCATCAGAGTAATACCTCTCCATATTTTTACTATTTATGAGGTATTCAGGACTTTATTTCAAAGCCAGATTTCTTCCTACCTGGCAAGGGAGTAGCATTGCCTTTGATACTCTGCGAGGTCTTCAAAGAAGCATTTTTTGTCCAGCTAAACAGAAGGCTAGAAACTTGGCGAGAACATCCAGGATGGTTTTTATTCACAATCAGCTAATGTTGGAACAGCCAAGTGGCCTGACTCTTTAGCCTTATGGTAATTTGTGACGTGCTTTTTGTATTTCTGCCACACTACCCTGTTTCCCACGCAGTAACTGAATCTGCTCTTTCCAAAAAGATGTCTTGAGTCTGCGGAGGGAGGGCCCTAATAGAAAGCAGATGCAGAGGCAGTAAAAATCCTGGCCTCCCCCCCTCAGTGCACTACACCTGGAACATCTTTCCCAGAACAGGCCTGAGAACAAGCATCCTGTCCCCAGGCCTCTTCACAAGCCCAGAGAGCTTCCAGTATCTGAATCTCCAGTTCCAGCACTGCCTGGTCGATAAACACAAGTATCCCTCCCGCCTCCATATGTGCACAGACGCCTACTCCATGCTCCTTGGTTGCAGGTCCCTCTTACGCAGCCCCATCTGTCGCCTTGTGTCCTCCTCTTACTTTCCTACAATCTTCTCACTCTTGCCCCCCTTGACTGTATGGCTAGAGGTCCCCCAGAGGCTGTTTGAGCAGCATGCATCACTGACTTGCCAGGCTGTGGAAAGACCAGCAGACAGAACCTTCTCGGAGGCTGAAGGACCTCCCTTCTACACACTACAGCAGAGGAAATTCACCTACTAGTTTACTTCCTTGAACCATAGAAACAAGAGTGTGACTCCATTTCTCCTTACGGCCTGCACCCTATGGAACACACCTGTGGATGTTTTGCTTCCCCAGATATGCCAAAAGCAATAATTAATAAGTTCATTTAAATGTAGCTGCCATGGTAGGTCAGATTTTGGTCTCACAGTGGCAGTGCCTCACACCATGCCTTTAATTAGTATGCAGCCGTGGAGAAGACAGAGCCCCACTTCCTTTTCTGGAACAAGGGAAATTTACTGTTTAGGCTGACGTTTCTAAATCTGTCACCAGCCAGCTTCAGATGTTTGGTTTGCTGGGAGAAAAGTATTCCTCCCAACTCAATGTTTACCCTGTTTTTCTACACTCAAAGAAATTTATGGATAAGGCACAAAAAGTCAGCATTCAGAGTTTACTTGCTGGGGTAGCTGTCATCAGCTGGTGGCTTCCCCCTACCTGTGGGGGAGTAGAGACCTCCTGAAGGTAGTATGAGAATGTGCCTGGTGGGCTTCAGGGGGAGGGGATGGTGAGGAGGAAGAGGGTTGGGGTCCCTTCTGTGCAGCCAGCTTAGTCACACCTGTGAGATCCTCAGAGAGATTTCTGGCACCACCCAGATATCATGAAGAGCCTGAATGAATGTCGCCTCGTTACTCATCTACTCCACTCCTGGTGAGTCCTTGAGTCATCTACTTGCCCAGCTACACCCCTGCCTTACCACTCTGCAGGTGAGCACAGGGAGGATGGGAAGGCAGGCACTCAGCTGCGAATCCTTTCTGCTTATTCACCAGTTACTCACTGATCCTGGACTCTCTCCGGATGATAAAAGAAGTAGACTAACCCAGGATGAAACTGGAGTACGAATATTCGGCAAATCACCCTCCTGCTTATAAGTAGGGAACAGGAGGTCTGCTCGGAGTTGCTGCCAGAGGGCTGTTGCTGGACTCGTTTACTTAAGTTGCTTCTCCCTTAAAGGGTCACTTCTGGGCAACTCTCCCATATCAACTTGAGGAAAAAACCACCAGTTCAGTCCATAGGCAACTTGTTTCAGGGAGCCTAAAGAAAATAAGTATTCTTCTATTTGTAGGGCGTAGTATATGGACGTCCAGATGCTCACCCTCAGCTTTTAAAGAAGATAGCAATAAAGAGGCAGTATTTTGGTATTTGGACAAACACTTCCTAGAATTCAGTGTTTGTGTTATTACCCCCCAAACCCTTGACCATCATCTGCCCCATCAGCTCTCTTTTGTGCTCTGCTACCTTTGAACGTCAGAAATTTCATCAGGTGGACATAGGTCTGAGCTAGACGATCACCTGCTGTACCACCAGAGGATGCTCGGGGCACACCCTCCACCACCCCTCCCTCCCACTTCACGGCCCCTGATCTTGCCGCTAGAACGGGCACGCCTCTGCAGCTCTCAACTGCCAGCTCTCCTGGGAATAGCCTGTTGACCAACTAACAGCCATGCAGCAGGTAGGCAGCTCAGCAGTGGAACCGCCCCAGTCTGATTCATCTTCTGGGCTCCATTCTAGATCTACTAAATCAAGCTGTCAGGGATCTGGTCCCAACTATTCTCTTTAAACAACACATAACAAAATAAAAAGCTTCTTTAATAATTCTGGTGCCTGCACTTCTTTAGCAGATACAGACAGCTGATGGTGCCACATGGTAGCTTTGGCTCCCACCCCCAAGGTCCAGCCAAAGGAGGTGATAACACCATCCTGAGATTCTTGTAGCACACCCCCCTCCAACTCTAGTCTTCTCTCTTTGGTTCAGGATTCTCCACGCTTCTCTCTGTTCTTCCAGTTTTCTAGTCTGTTTAGCAAGAGGCAAAATACTTATTTCCTCATTCATTCATCCCCTTGAGATACGCCTGAAATTTGTCTGTGTTATATGAAAGTGTGACAAACCTAGAGTTGGGCCATCTCAAACATTATTCAGACTGGTGTTTTGCAGGTTGACCTGACCCCCTGAGCTCTGAGGAAAGGGGAGAGGGTGCTGCAGCAGCCAACAAAAAGCTAATGCTATGCCTCCTCCGACCTCTTCCCACAGACGATGCCACATTTATTGAGCACCATTTGTCAGTTATTGTGCTAAGCACTTCACTCACATCAACTCATTTCACCTCATGGAGCTACCTCCTCAGAGCCTAAGATCACAAGCCAATACACAGAGGAACTGGGATTTAAAGCAAGGTTCTGATACCACTCTTTTGCCGCCGTGGAAAACAGTGTAAAAACCCTCAGAGGCATCCTTTATTGATGGTTTTGCTTTTATTTTACAGAAAAATGCTATGATTGAAAGCCTGCAGGAACAAGTAAACAACGCCAAAGAGAAGCTAGTGAGGCTGATGTCGGCTGAGTGTACCTTCGACCCCCCAGAGTGGGCCGTCCCTCCCACCTCTTCCCACAGCAAGAACAGCCTGACTGCAGCCTCTGCCCACAGCCTGGTAGCTCAAGGGCCTTTGGAATGCCTCTCTGACTCTCAGAATGATACCAGTATAGTTGCCCAGGACTCCCAGAGCACCTCAGTGCCCTCTTCAAGTGTACAAAGCCTGGAGGGGGCTGTGAAAGACACCAGCTCCTCCTCAGGGCAGAAGGAAAAAATTTCTAACTTCAAAGACTTTTCTGGTCATTTAAATTTGGGCTGCAGCCAGAAGCCACAGCCTGAACAAAGCCGAGGTGCAGAAAGAAGAGACCAAGTACCCATGAACCCCCACCAGAGTGTCATACCAGGTGGAGAAGGCCCTGTTCCCCAGAGACAAGGGCAGCTGGAGAACTCAGAGGAGCCCCAAAAGCGGCTGTCAAGGGTCAATTCAGTGATCAGGGAGAAGCTTCGGGAAGTCCTGCAAGATCTGGGCCTGGGCCCTGAGGCTCCTCTCCCCTCTTCCCCATCTTATACACAGCAGCCCTGGAAGAACCCCCAGAAGATTCCCCTCTCCAAGGAGCTGGGCTTCAGCCCGTACATGGTGAGGAGAAGGCGGGCAGCACTGCGGGCTCGCTCACACTTTCCAGGCTCTATACCCTCATATGTGGGGCATCGGGCAAATAGGACTGTATCTGGGGCACGTGGTGGGCTAAATGTGCAGAATAGGGACAGTCTCTGCCTGGATCCCCAAACTGCTGGTTCCAGGGCACCAAAACCCTCTTCCAGGAAGCTTTCACTATTCCCAGATCCACAAGGCAAGCCGGGCACCCTGGAGGGCAGCAAACAAAGCCAGACAGAGCCCCAGGGTACCAGAGGGAGCCAGGCAGCCTTTGCTCACCAGCCTTCTGGCTCTGACCAAGCACAGCGTCCTGCCGCCCCACACCTATCCAGAGCTTCACCAGACGTGCCTGAGCAGCGGCAGATGCTGTCCCTGGGATTCCCAGACCGTCCATCCATGTCTTCTCCGTGCAACTACCTTGACACTGAGTCCAGCAGTTCAGATGAGTTCTTCTGCCACTGCCACCGGCCCTACTGTGAAATCTGCTTCCAGAGCTCCTCTGATTCCAGTGACAGTGGCTCATCAGACAGTGACCCTGACCCTGCTGGGGGGCTGGCTTCCTGGGAAAAGCTGTGGGCCCACTCAAAGCCTATCGTGAACTTCAAAGAGGACTTGAAACCCACACTGGTGTGAAAAGCAGCGGAGTGGGTGTGGATATAGAGGTTGGTCCAGGACAAGCCATACCAACGCCTGTAGGAGGAAGGCCAGTTCTGGCCTTTAGGGAACAGACCAGTGCCCTGAACTGATCAAGCTTTTACCATGTTTCAGCTATGCTCACTTGAGTACTGTGTTACCTTCAGCACTTCTTGATCTATAAAATGAGGGGGGTTGCCTATCTTGTTACTACCTCACAGCATTCCTATAAAAGACTCCAGTGACCGTAAAAGATAACTTCTCGATAAAAGGTGCTAAGTGAGAACAGAGGGTTTTCTGTCCTGGTCAGCCTGTATTCTACAAAACTCTTAATGTATACTAGGTGGGTCACTATATGGACTATACAGATGGAAACATGGAAGGAAAATTTCTGCAGAACCAGCGTTGTAGACAGCGACCAATCAAACTGGCCTTCTGATGGACAGGCCTGCTAAGAAGATAGGTCTCTTACATTCTTGGGTGCCCCACTCTTGGCAGGGGATGGTTTTACTTCTGCTGAAGCTTGTGAACACCACCACCCTAATTTCCAGCTTCTGGCCAGCCTCGGCTCAGAGCCACCTTTACACCACTATTTAGTGTACATGTGTTTCCACCATTATGGCATCTCACCATCATCCCTGAGACTGTCAGGTCTCCATGTGCCCATAGGCTACCCAGATCTCACTCCTGACCTCGGATAACACCAGAGGCCCAGACTGTCTCCTGGTCCCTGTGGCCCTTCCCTTTGACTCTACCAGGGGTACAGTTTTGTACTGGGGGTGTAGGATCACACAATGATGGTTTCTGATGGGGTAGGAGAGGTCCTATTTGTCAAGAGGTATTTTGGGGGCCATTGGAATTACATGACCACCAACAGCTACATAAACCTGGAAATAGAAGATGGGAAAATACAAAGGAAGAAATGGGGGAGAGGCAGGAATGAAAATAGGCTTTGAATATTTAACTTGAGTCTGGCATGGTCCTCAGCAATATAAAATTTCAGTAATTCCTTATGATATCCCTGTGCAGTAGGTGCTCTCGTTCCCATTTTACAGATGGGGAATTTGCAGCTTAGAGAGCTGAGGTCACTTCCCCAGACATCACAGTGCTAGAGAGTGGCTCGTGCGTGACTTGCCCTCAGTTCATGGGACTCCAGGTTGGTAGATTTCCCTGAGGACACATCTCTTCACTCATTCTCCTGAGAGAGTCTGGCAGCGCTTGGCAGGCCAGACAATAAAGCAAGGGTAGTGTAGGGAAGCTGAGAGATGCTCACCCTGCAGTTCCAGATCACAAAACTGGGTTCCTGGCCTCAGGTAGCAGCCCTCCACTTCTCACTGCCCCAGGGGCCCATCCGCATCTCCCAAGGGAGCCAGGGAGTTGGTGAAGAGTGAGTGCCAGGAACTTAACCACCACCAGTGCCACAGGGAAAGCACTGGTGGGTCCACTTTGCTTTAAGCGATTGTTGTTTACAGGCCGTCCCCTGCCCCCACCCACTGTGTGTCCGTCTTTGTGTATACACATTTGTGTGCAGGAGTTTGGGCCTCATTAGAAAAGCTTGGAGCAGGGGCACTTGGTTCCAAATCTCTCCCAGAAGATTTATCCTGAACGCTCAGGGCTGGCAACACCTCGGGAATCTCCAGACACTGGACTGGGAAGCCCTCCTGGTAGCACAGATTCCTCTATCGTTTACTTTTAAATACAAATGTCATAACTTATTCTGTGTGTGGGTTTGTAGCTTCCACCTGTGCTGTTTGTATGCTGTCCAAACAACCCCTTAATAAATAAGAAATGTCTCCCCAAACAAGTCTCTAGAAATTATAGTCCCGTGCTGCAGAGGAGAGGAACAGAGAAGCCTCTGTGAACCACCAAGGGAGTGGACACGAAGCAGCCACCAGAGTTGCCACTGGCTCAGCCCAGGTTCCAAGTAGATCTTCTGCCAAACTCACATTTGTAACAGATTCTTCTGTGGTCTCCCTGTGCAGCTTTCTATCCCAGAAACACCTGCCCCAGTGGAGAGAGAAAACTCTGGAGACCCTTGACTCTTCCCCCCCCATGGTGGCGGGTCCTGTGGTTGGGCTTTAGCTTCTTTCATTCTAGTATGTCACCTCTAGAAGTCTATCACTCACTTACGTGGACTATGCATGCTCTAAACCTGGCAATCCCTCTAGCCTTCTCACTCCCTCTGCGACTATACCGTCAGTCCCATCACTTGGCACTTCCACACCTCCATCCCTCTTCTATCTAGAATTTCTTTCTCCACTTTGTGCACCTTGTGAATTATTCATCTTTCAAGACTCAGGTAGAGTCTTGAGCACCCCCAAATGGAATGAACTGATCCCCTAGTTAAAGGATATTTTGGGGTCCATATTTTGAACTCCACTATATAGAAACTTCTATTATCCATTTTACCTAGAATGATTTTGTACCCTTTGATAGACTTGATTGAAGAGATGGAGAATCTACCCTGAATTTTCCTTTTTTGTCATTTGGTTTAAAAACTATGTGCCAAATATCATGACAGCCCCCAGATACTGTCTCCAAATCTATTGTTTACTCTGTGTACCCACCCCCACTCTTCACCAGCTCCTTTCCTAAATCTTTTACCCCAAACCAGATAATCCAGTGACAAAATTCTTAAAAGGATGAGTGTGTCATGACTTTTGGATGCTCTTGACTGTTAGGCTCTTGAGGAAAGGGCAGTAACTTGTGCAAAGGAATCCTGGAGAAGGAAATGTTGCTTCTGCTACTATGCTCTGGATTAGGTATATCTATTGGTTTTAAGGTCTGGCATGGAGCCAGACCTGATTCTGACCCAGGCATATGTTGTTCTGCTGGTTGAAATCTTGGGGTTGGAGGTGTCCATCCTGATTCCAAAGTCTATTCCTGTCTCTTGGCCTGTGACAAACTCTTTCCTTAAAGGATCAACTTGGCCTTCCTGGAGCTCATAGCAGAGAAAAAAGCATCAGAATGTAGGAGGCTTGTTTTTAAAGAACCATATCATTTCTAAAATGGTAAAGAGAAAAGTCAATGTAAGTTCCACAAAATCTCTTCTGTGTCTGTATTTATTTTATTATGTTTAAATGTGTCTCCTCCACAGATTGTAAGTTCCTGAAAGCACTGAGTGTGCCTTCTGCATCTTTGTGTCCTCCAGAGTAGCCATCTGAGAGCTTTGCATAAAGTATAAGCACAATAAATGTTTGATGGATGGATTTCTGGACAGATAAGCAGATGAAACAAAGGAAGGCAAGGAAACAAAGGAAGGCAAAGAACCAGTTCTGCAAAGCAGCAGAAAGGGAGGCAGAGCCATCTGGTTTCACTGCCTTCCAATGAATTGAAAGCAAGAAGCAAAATCACTAAAAGACCCAGAAATAACTGAACTCTGAAAATGACAGTACTTTAAGTCTCTTAGGGAGAAGGGGGATAGAATGATAGTTAATGAAAGAGAAGCAAGAAAGTTATTGTGATTAAGGTCTTCTCTTTAAAGATGCTTTCTTTACAGGCGTGTAACTGGGTAACAACCAGCATTAAGTAGGAGGACAGTCTGTTCATCTTTCTCACCATCAGCTTCCTTAGTCCCCTTTCTCAGAGCCCCAAACAAAGCACTTTCTCTGTACCCTCTGGCTGCTACACTTTTCCCAGTAACACCATCTGGGCTTTGTCAAGGGAGTAGGGTTCTAGTGCAGGGAGGGCATTTTGGGGCCAAAGGCAGGAGGCAGGTTGCCCAGACTCTGCTCTTCCTCACCTCTGGTACCTACTCTGATCTTTTTCTCCCTGAAATGCTCCTCATGTTAGCAATGCCAGCCACAATGAATTGGAACCAGGGAGCATCTTGGGATGTTCATTTCACTATCGAGGTCACAAGGAGGCAGGAAATTCTGGTGTAACGAGGCAAAATAACCTGTTATGAATTTGACAAGATCTGGGTCAGTGTTTCCCAACCCATTCTTTGACTTACCTTTGGATGTCTAAAAATACTAACAAGACAGGTAGGCTCAGAGAAAAAGTGCTTGGGATAGGCCCTGGAAAAAGGTCTGCATATAACTAAGAGAAAAGCAAAACGATAGGAAAAAAGAAGGGAAGAAGGACAAGAAGTTAAAAGAAGAGGGAGAGACCAGGGAGATGTGGTGAAGGAGGGAGAAAGACAAAGAACAAATGGTACCCTGCTTAGCTTTGTCAGTGGACAGATTGTGGCACTTGCCTCGCTTGTAATTCAGTGTGCTGGCTCCAGTTCTGAGTTAGAGAAAGTGAGGCTCACTTCTGTGAAGAAAGGCAGGGACACCCATGCAGATACCTTTCTTTTGGATGTATGTGACCATTGGTTCACTTCTCCACTTTCCCCCCTAGACTGTGAACCTCTCGAGCCTACAACTTGTTTATAATTATCTTGGTGTCCCCAGCACCTAGCACTATGCCTGGTGACCTAGCACTGTGCCTGGTGCATGGTTGATGCTCAGCAGATCTTTGTCAAAAGAAAGGAAGCAAGAAAAGAAGAGCAGCTTAACAGGAGCTGCCTCGAGGAGGACCCCAGTGAGGCTGCTCACAAGATCTGAGGTCACCTGGGAAGTGAGGCTTAGGTGTCTCATCATGGATGACAGTGTTGTCACCTAAGTTTAAAGTCCTTATTATAATACCCAAAACCTTTGTCAAAAGAAGGCATTTTAGATGGGCTCTCTTCACTAATTTTTGTAGAATAGTTTTTCCCCACTGCAATGCCAGGGCTTAAAGTCATCCATGTGCCTGTGTGACTTTCTCGGCAAGTTGCATAACCTCTTTGTGGCTCAGTTCCCCCAACTGTAAACTGGGAAAATAACACCTACCTCATACAGTTGTTACGAGGGTTCAATGAATTAATACTTGTAAAGCAGCTGAACTATTCCTGGCACATAGTAAAACATTATATAAGCATGTGTCTTATAAGGCTGTTTGGGAAACACAGACTTACATTTAGAAATCCTATTTTCTTGCTTTATACCAAAATCCCCCTTCTTTGTGTTCCTGAGGGAAGGGTCTTCTACATAGATCTGGCAAAGTAAGGATGACATTTTGGCTCAGCACCCTTATTGGGCAACTAAAGTTTCTGCTTGAAACCCTTCTAGGTCAGGCTCACTTTGGGGAGCACAGCCACCCGCAGGACTCAAATATTAGGGCAGGCTTAGAAAGAAAGCTGTAGTTGGAAAGTCAGGAAATCTGATTTTATTCAGGAGTCAAAAGACACAGCTAATTTCCTTTATAGAAATATTATGTACCTTGTAATAGAAAAAAACATATAGTATACCTACTGTGTGTCACTTAATACTTGCCTCATTGAAGACTTATAACCACCCTGCAAAGTAGTTGTTGTTTCCGTTTTACAGATGAGGAAACTGCAACTAGGAGAGGCCAGGTAACTTGCCCAAGGTAACACAACTGGTTAGAGGCTGAGCCAGAGTTTGAAGGGAAATCTGACTTGATTCCAAAGTTGTTTTTGGACTCCCTGACACTAATTCCAGAGCATGTGCTACAGGCGTGCTACCAGAAGACAGAAGGAATTTCAACCCAGCAGGGCAGGGACCCAGGCTGAGGTTTTCTTAGGACACTAAGGTTTCCTTAAGGAAAAGCAAGCTGGTCTAGTTCTGTAAGCCTATTGCAAAACCTCCATTGCTGAGTCACTGAACAGTGTCCTAGAGGCCGGAAGGGTACTTTCTAAAGCTACCTGGTTACTCCCGCCCCCTTAAGGAAGTTCAATGCCAAATACACTGCATACTGAAAACCAGTAACTCTGTTGTTTCAAAAAGCTATGGCATTGAGGGCACTTGTTAGGATGAGCACTGGGTGTTGTATATAAGCGATGAATCACAGGAATCTACCCCCAAAACCTAGATTACACTGTACACACTGTGTGTTAGCCAATTTGACAATAAATCATAACAAAAAAAAAAAAAAAAAAAAGCTACGGCCAGTCCTCCCAGCTGGAAGTTCTTTCTCAAGCACAATGCTGTTTAAATGGCACAAAAAGATGATGCTGGACAAGGGTTCCAGAAGACCCTATGATGACTAGAAACAGTGCAGACGACACATCTTATGCTGAGTCTCAGCAGGGCTTATGGAATCTCTTCAACTCAATTCCACTTTGCTGAAAAACTGATTGCTCCCACTTCCTCAAGGTGGAATCTCACCTTGGTTTGGGGTTCAAGGCCCTTCCTTATGGAGCTCTGCCTTCTCTCATTCTCAGCTTGCCTGAAACTCTCTTCCTTGCTTCTGCCAAATGGGTTTCTGTCTGTTACCAGAGCATGCCTGCACCTACCTCAGGTTCTAACTGTTGTTCACACCAACCCATCTCTCCCTCATTGTAACTGCCCCTGCCTGAAGTGAACTCACTTTCTTCTGGCCAGTTCCAACTGGCCTCAGAATTCATTTGGTGATAAATTAGATACTCCCATAATGCTCGCCGACAACAATTCTATTGTTTGGAGCTGTTATATAAACCCTTTATTGTTAATTTTTCGTTCCTTTCTTATTCCTCCAACTAGATTATCAGAGACTGGAAGGCAATAGCAACATCTAATTTATCATTTCATATCCACAATATCTTTCACAGTGCCTGATGCCTCATAGATCTCAAACATTTTTAGGTTTTTAAAGGCCGACCAGCTCTCTTTCTGCTCCTACCTTTCTATTTGGTCAAGATACTCTTGAGCAAATAAAAAGAAATTTGGCAGTACTTTTCCTTCAGACTATACCTGAAGTTTAGCATTTCAGAGGATCTCTGCTGTCTCATTAGTGAAAGTCCACTATATGCCATGCATTATGCTAGGGCCTTACAGATGATGCTGGATGAAGTTAAACCGACAGGACCCAAGTTATGAAATCCCTAAAACTCTGGACCCCTTTTCCCTAACATCCGCAAAACAAACAAACATAAGAACCAGCAACAACAAAAACCACTTCTCTAGATAGTTCCAATGAACACCTTCAGGAAGTATAAAGGTCCTAAAAAGAGGGAGTCCCGGTTATTTCTGCTGCTATTGCTACTGCTCCCACTGTAAAATACAGCACAGAATCGGAAACAGGATACAGATCTGTCAACATATCCTATTGTCACAAGCAGGCACTTTTACACCTAGGAAAAGAAGGCCACAGCAGTGGAATGCCGCCCGATGTCTTACTTCCAGCAGTTATCCCTATTACTCCAGAACTACAAGAGTTTCATGACTGGGCAGAGTGACTTGGGTCTTGCAGCTAAAAGCCATTGCTGTCAATCCACCTTCTAAACAGATTTCTTCTTTCTGAAGCCCTGCCTGCAGTTTCCAGGACATCCCAGAGCAAGGTAGGGTCTTTACATTAACATTTAACATGGTATCTTAAGTTCACAAGGTGATTTTCATGTGCAGCCAGAGTTAAGAGCCATTGGGCTTTGGCTCTGACCTACTGGGATGCCAGAATGAAACTCCAGCTTCTATCCATCATCTGCAGCCCTGTGCCTCATCAAGCCCCAACCCTGGAGCAATCCCGCTCTTCCCTAAACACAGCTCCCAGGTGTTAGGGAAGGCAGATGGACTATGAACGTTCCGTACTGTCTCCTGGGCTCTTCTTTTATCTCAAGCATGGGATCCTCCTCCTCCATGAGCCTTTTGCTGCACACTTCAACCACTGCACCTTCCCTCTGCAACAGTTATGATCCAACGCCTGTCTAGCACATACTTACCCACTGTCTGGCTCCGGAATGCAGCTCCTCTTGTGGGCATTCTTCGTCTGTCTCCTGAAATCACAAGCTCCCTGGAGATAACAGCCACTCTTTGAACTTCTTTTTGCTCTGACAGGGATGAACATGGAATGGACATAAAAGGTGCTTGAATATTGAATGGAGAGGGAGAGAGTGAAGGGAATGAGGAAGGATAAATTCTTATTCAACAAATATATATTACACATCTATCATGAAGCAGGTGGAAAAATAGTAAGCAACACAAGATAAAATAATTTCGCAGATAGAGGTAAGTGTAATAAAAAATAAACCAGAGTAAAGAGATGGAGAATGAATAAATGAATTGAATGTATCAAATGTCTAGTAAACTCAAATTCTACAAATATTTCATTTATATCCATCCAGGGTTTTCCCCACCAGGTCATACAACAGTGGAAAGGGGCCACTGAGTGTTTGTACCATTTTGCCCGGGCTGGCTGTCATAACATAGTACTAGAGACTGAGTGACTTAAACAACAGAACTTTTTTGTCTCACAATCTGCATGTCCAAACTCAAGACGTCAGCAGGATTGATTCCTTCTACGGGTCATGAAGGGTCTGTTTCAAGCCTCTCTTCCGAGTGTGCATCCTAATGACCTTTATAACTTAATTCCCTCTGTAAAAAACCCCATCTCCAAATAAAGTCACACTGAGGTACTGGGAGTTAGGGCTTGAACATATGAGGAACACAATTCAGCTCATAACAGTGTCCAAAACAGTTTTCACCTTTCTGTCGGGATGCACATACCATTCAGGTTTACCACTTAAAGATTATTTTACTCAATTGTAACCTCCTGGAGTTCAGGAACTCTGTTGTTCATACCTATTTCTCAAGTCACTAGGGCCACACCTGGCACATAGAAGGTAATTCACAAATGTTAGACTGAATTCACTTTTGTTCAAGAAAACTCAGGGTAAAGGGTAAAGTCATTTAACCCAGGAAATCAAAATCGCTGATGGCCTGCAGCAATTCCTGAAACTCTCTGAGTCAAAGGAAATTATGTTTCCATGACACAGAATCTGTTTCTGGATTTCTTAATTAGGGGTATTTGCAGGATGAGAGGAGACTTGTTTCTGAATAGTCGTTGCTTTCCTCCTCTCAAATCAATGGCCTCTGCTTCTGACATCAGAATTATCTCTACAGCAAATACATGAATCACAGAGAGAAGGTCTGGCTCTCAGTGGGGGAATGAACATCAGGAAAGAGGGAATGTATCTTAAGATAGAGACTCCTTACCAGAATTTGCAGAAGAAAAGGAGGGCCCACAGCTCAGCATCTCAGTAACAAATGAAATTGAAACAGCAAAATAGCTTTAACCAAAGCTATTTTAACCAATGCCCACCTTGGGCATATGCTGCTACTTCCCTTTTACCTGTTCAGTAAAGGTTTCCAAAGCCCCATACCAACTGAGCCCTTGCTGTCTCTCCCTGAACTAACTGTGAAAAGCTCAACATCCAACAACCCAGAAAGAAGACATGGTGAGTGTCAAAGGTTTGAGATACTAGCAGCATCCTGCCTCCCAGTCATTGACTCACTGAGGCCTGTTGTGTCATTGTTCCCTGCAGATCAGATAGGTAGTTCGATCTGTCCACCACACATTCTCTGAATGCAGGCATTCCATACCTGAAGACATGCTTCCCATGTCTTCTTCCATCACTAAAAGGGTTGAATGAAGGTTTCAGCAAGGCTTTATCAGAGTGGACAGCATTCTTAAGCAATGCTTAAGCATTTGAGAATGCTGAAGCATTCTTATTCAGCAAATAAAGAAGGAGAAATCAGATGGTTAAGCAGGAAAGTGTTCCCATGCTTTCTCTTCTATCAACTGGCAGCCTGCATCAGGTATCCAGTCCTCCAGGTTGGACACCAAGCAAAACCCTAAGAAAGATTTCTGGAAGATGATCCACAAAGCTAAGACCGGTCAACCAGAATTCCAAATACTGAAGAAAGAAGAGAATCTTTTCCTCACACTGCTATGAAGAGGCTGCAGACGAGTCACAGTGCAGCTGAAAATAGTTAAAAATCATTAAATTATGGGCTGTCAGCAGTACCTCTGAGGGAAAGACACAGATGGCCAAGACCAAATCCTTGAACTACAACTTCCCAAGGGAGCTCTGGGGAGAGGACTCTTGCAGCAAATGCACACAGCTTATGATTACAGGACTTTCAGCCTTCACTCCAGGGAGTTGGAATAGACCTTGTAAAAGCTGGGAGGAATTTGTCTTCCACTCTAGCCAAAGGCTTCCATTAGTGTTTCTCAAATGAAGAAAATATTTTCAGAGAATTGCAAGGTCTCTCTGCGATTTTTTTTTAATTTGGCTTTTTATTTTAACGATAATCTAAAAATAATTCTTAGCTTGTTCTGAATTATCTGGATGTCTGCTTTAGAATGCTTCGTGAACTTTCAGTACCTAAGGTTGTGCTTTGTGAATGTTTTCACAAGTGAAACTTAAGTGGCGTCAAGGCCTGCTGTATAAGTGAGGATTTTGAAATGGTTTGAATGTAAAAAAGTAGCGGGAAAACATGGGGCACCTGGGTGGCTCAGTTTGTTGGGCGTCTGACTCGGCTCAGGTCATGATCTCACGGCTTGTGAGTTTGAACCCCACATCGGGCTCTGTGTTGACAGCTCGGAGACTGAAGCCTGCTTCAGATTCTGTGTCTCCCTCTGTCTCTACCCTTACCCGCTCGCGCTCTGTTTCTCTCTCTCTGTCTCAAAAATAAACATTAAAAAAAAATTTTTTTTTAAGTAATGGGAGAACAAATCATCACATGGAAAATGGTAAATGTGGAAGACTGTATTGTCCCCAAATGGGCTCAGCAATATTCCTAGTCCTACATGCTTCTTCAGAACCTTGGCACTATCTCATCAAGAGGTAGAGTCTGTATTTCCTCCCTTTCAACCTCAGTGGGCTTTTGTGACTGCTACAACAAACAGAATGTGGCAGAAATGATGCTGCATGACTTCCCAGGCTAACTTATAAAAAAAGATAGAACTTCCTTCTGGCTCTTTCTATCTGAACACTTGCCCTTGGAACATAGCGCTATATTGTGAGGAAGCGCAGGACCCATGAGGAGACCATATCTAGGTACTAGGTATTCTGACTGGAAAATCCAGACAAGGTCCTCATGAGCAGCCAGCATCAATTGCCAGACATGTCAGTGAGCAAGCTTTGTGATCAAGGGTTGGCAGGTTTTGAACTGGCCAAATATGACCTATTGTCTGTTTTTATAAATAGTTTTATTGGAACACTGCCATGCCCACTTATTTGTCTATGACTTCTTTTGTGCTACAGTGAAGAGTTCAGTAGTTACAACAAACCATATAGTCCACAAGGGTGAAAATAATTTACTATCTGGTTTTTTACAGAAAAAACTTACCAGCCTCTGCATTAGATGATTCTAGCTCCCCGTCTTCAAGCCACTTCAGGTAAGTCCTGGTGGAGCAGAGCCAAGCCATCCCTACCAAGCTCTGCCCAAATCAAATTTGTGAGCAAAGTAAGTATTGTTTCAAGCCACAAATTTGGGGATGACTTATTTCATAGCCATAGAAAACTGGAGCAGTTTTATAAGCACGCTATATTCAAGAGGACCTGCCCAAAGAAGCTAATTCTACTGCTTGGAGCTTAACTTTGTGTTTACCAACTTGCAGCAGTTCATTAGCAGCAAGAAGTAGATAATTGCAATAAAGAATTTTTCCATTCCCAGCTCTAATAAGAATTAGATTACATGCCCCCTATAATTCAGATTTTAATAACATCACAATGCTAATCTTACCTCCAAGAAAAGATAATTTTATACTATTATTCAGTAACACTGTTAAAATTGGTCTTCAAGAATTGCTTGCTGGTATCTTATGGTTAAGTGTGTGGTCTGCTTAGCTTGCACTATCAAACCAAGCTTTGATGTTTCTAGTGACATTTTCTATAACACACTTATGCAAACAGTTATTCTCTGCATTAAAACAATTGAAGTCAAAATGCAGACAAAAATTAAAGAGCCAGAACCAAAACTCTTTCAATTATTAACCAGTTTGGGGGGTTTGTTTTAGTGAAACATCGTCTCTCACATTAAATTTAATCATGTAGGGTTTTGTGGGTTTTCTGGCTTTAGTTTGAGAATTTGGTTTTCTACTTACCTAAGCTACAAACAGAGCTGTAAGCATAGGATTCATACCTACTTTTACATGGGTGTATGTGTGCATGTGCATGTGCATGTACCATCAGAATAGGTGGTAGAGTAAATTTGCAATATGTAAATTTTTCTCTTTACAAGAATCCAGTACAGGGATGCCTGGGTGGCTTAGTCAGTTGAGCATCTGACTCTTGATTTAGGCTTAGGTCGTGATCCCAGGGTCATGTGATGGAGCCCTGTATTGAGGCTCCACATTGAGTGTGGAGTCTATTTATGATTCTCTGTATTCATCTCCCTCTTTCCCTCTTCCCCACTCATGCTTGCTTGATCTATCTCTTAAAAAAATAAAATAAAATAAAATAAAATAAAATAGGCATATACAGACACAAAAGGACGAATATTGTATGATTCTACTGACATGAGGTACCTAGAATAGTCAAATTCAGAGACAGAAAGTAGAATAGTGCTGCTAGGGGCTGAAGGGAAAGGGAAATGGGGAGTTATTATTTGATGGATATGGAATATCAGTATAAGATGATAAGAAAATTCTGGAAATGGATGGTGGTGATGGTTGCACAACAATAGGAATGCACTTACTGCCACTGAATGTTACACTTAAAAATCGTTAAGATGGTAGATTTTATGTTATTTATATTTTACCAAATTAAAAAAAAGA
Source organism: Puma concolor (assembly GCF_028749965.1). Classification (NCBI taxonomy): domain Eukaryota; kingdom Metazoa; phylum Chordata; class Mammalia; order Carnivora; family Felidae; genus Puma; species Puma concolor. The sequence continues at coordinate 93,808,375 of NC_141675.1, forward strand.
AAGAGGCCGGTAACCTTATCCAAATCCCAATCCAAGCTAAAGCAGCAGAGGGTCTCCCTAGCATATTTCCCCCTCAGGCCTAGATGCTTAGGTGAATAGAGCCCTTTTGTAGAGGGGCACCAAAGAATTAATGCCCAGGGGAAGAGCATCTCTCAGTCAAACTCAGAGCAGCACTCGAAGAGCTTGAGCCACTCAGCCCCAGACTTTTGGTAAGGGGCTCCTTACAGCCCCTGAAGGAAGTAATTCCCAAGAGAAGGAGGAAGTAATTCCCAAGAGAAGCCCAGGCATTCTGAAAGAAGGCCATCCACCTGCAGGCATGCAAAAGCTTTATCCTTAACATATCCTCATTGTGGTTTTGTCCCACAGCAGATGACAACTCATCCCCTAGAAGAGGGGATCTTTGAGCAACACTGGAGACTGAGGCACCCTTCCAAGGGAGGTGATGAGGCCCAGCAAAGGAAATGGGGTGATTAGAAGGTATATTTGAGAATAGGCACAGAAACGAAATGACTGGCACCTAATAGATGCCTGACTTTGTGCTTTACATTTTTTTTTATAAACTTGTGCTTTACATTTTTTTTTTACAAAACTTTACAAACTTTTTAAATGTTTGTTTATTTTTGAGAGAGAGCGTGTGCAAAGGAGGGGCAGAGAGAGGGGGAGCCAGAGGCTCTGAAGCAGGATCTGTGCTGACAGCAGACAGCCTGATGTGGGGCTCAAGCTCACAAACTGTGTACATTCTTTATCTCCTTTAAAAATCTCCACAATAACATTTTATAGAAAAAGAAACTGAGGCCAGAGCTAACTTGCCTAAATTATCACACAGCTTATAAGAAGCCAGGATGAGAACAGGGTCTGTCTGATTACAAAATTCCAGTTCCTGCCCCTTCTTCCTCCCAGTGGTGTCCACCGTGGACTTGTTCTGATCCTCCCTCTCATCTGCTCTCTGATGGCTCTGCCTCGCTACGCATCAGCCTCCTCTACTGAAAACACCTCTTCACAGCTTTAAAGGAGCTCTTGGGCTCTCTCTGAGTAAAGTAAGGATCCCTGGAAAAATGGAGTCCAGCGGAAAAACTGGCACCAGAAGAAAGCCATGCCAGACCCCCTCATAGTGTCAGAGAGCCACCCACATCATTCAAGGGGAACTGACATGGGATTTCTTTCTTGAGAGCATTTAATTTAACATGCTGGTGCACCTAGGAACAAAGCCCTTCTATAAGAAAGTGAGGCATGCTACACATTCTCTATAGCCAAACAGCACCACAGCCCTTTTCTAGCCACACTGTTTGAAAATAGCTCTAAAAATAATATCATGAGCAGTTTCTATTTGCTCCTTCCAGGAGAAAGTAAACAAGTAAACTCAAAGGCAGCTGCTGCCTGGCCACCTCTTCCTGTATTTGTTTCTTCTCTCGCGGGAACAACCGGCTCCCCGAGCACCACCCCTGCTCTTCCTGCTCTCCATGGTTCCTCCATCAATTCCTATCCTCTAAGAAATTAGACACAGGAGCAGCATTAGTCACTGACATTTTCTGAGTAATTCTTTACACTTCAGTATGAATTAATTTTGTATGTAATACTGTCCATTTGACATTTTCTTAGTTGGGGAAATGTTCTCCAGGAAGCAAACTAAGGGGCCAGGATCTGGAAGGGGGCAGAGGAGGTTATACTAAATGGCTTGTAGAGGCCATGATAGTTGCGTACCTGAAGAGACTATACTGAAACTACAAACTCCTAGAAGAAAACATAGGCGGTAAGCTCCTTGACATCGGTTGTAGCAATGTTTTTGGGATCTGATTCCAAAGACAAGGGAAACAAAAACAAAAATAAGCAAATGGGGCTACATCAGACTAAAAAGCTGCACAGTGAAGGAAACCATCAACAAAACCAGAAAACAACCCTCTGAACAGAAAAAGATATTTTCAAATCATATATCTGATAAGGTTTTTATATCCAAAATATACAGAGAACTCATACAACTCAATAACATAACTAAAACCAAACCAAAACAAAACAAAACCCCAATAACCCAATTTTAAAAAGGACAGAGGATCTCAACAGACATTTTCCTGAAGAAAATATATAAATGGTTTATAAGCACATGAAAAGATGCTCAACGTCATTAATCATCAGGGAAATGCAAATCAGAACCACAATGAGATATCACCTCACACCTGTCAGAATGGCTGGCATTAAAAAAAAAAACACAATAACAAGTGTTGGCAAGGTTGTGGAGAAGAGGGAATCCTCGTGCACTGTCAGTGGGAATGCAAGCTGGTACAGCTACTATGGAAGACAGCATGGAGTTTCCTCAGATTTTAAACATGCAGCTACTATATGATCCAGCAATCCCACTACTGGGTATCTATCTGAAGAAATTGAAAACACTAATTTAAAAAGATGTGTGCAACCCTATGTTCATTGCAGCATTATTTACAATAGCCACAATATGGAAACAACAAGCGTCCATCGATGGATGAATGGATAAAGAAGTGTTTATCCATTCATCCATTGATGGATGGATGAATATACATATTATTATATACACACACACACACACACACACACACACACACACACACTGGAATACCACTCAGCCATAAAAAAGAATGACATCTTACCATTTGCAACAACATGTATGGACCTTGAGGTTATTATGGTAAGTAAAACAAATCAGAGAAAGACAAATATTGCGTGATTTCACTTATATGTGGAATCTAAAAAAGCAAAACAAACAAAACAAAACCCAGACTCCTACATACATAGAACAGATTGGTAGTTGCCAGAGGGGAGAGGGGTTGGGGGGAGGCAAAACAGGTGAAGGAGATTGAGAAGTATATAAACTTCCAGTTATAAAATAAATCAGTCATGGGATGCAATGCACAGCATAAGGAATATAGTCAATCATATTATATTAACTTTGTAAAGTGACAGATGGTAACTAAACTTGTTGTGACTATTTTGCGATGTATACGAAGGTCAATCACCATGTTGTACACCTGAAACTAATATTATATTGCATGTCAACTATACCTCAATAAATTTTTCCAAAAGTGCAGAAAAAGAAACTATTCATGTCTAAAAGGCAGCTCCACTTGTGGTTTTGGGCCACTAGATGGCAATTATGCCCCTTTGCACTGTTGCAGCTGACCCTGGGCAATAGGCCTGTCCCTTGAGCCCTTTGATGTCTTTTTGGTGCAAAGATCTTTGAGAAGCTCCTAAATACCTGCCTTTCATCACAGCAACAACTCTTTCTTATCCACCATTAACTTCACTAGGAATACGGGTTTTTTTGGTTTTTTTTTTAATTTTTTTTTAACGTTTATTTATTTTTGAGACAGAGAGAGACAGAGCATGAACGGGGGAGGGTCAGAGAGAGGGAGACACAGAATCCGAAACAGGCTCCAGGCTCTGACCTGTCAGCACAGAGCCCGACGCGGGGCTCGAACTCACGGACCGCGAGATCATGACCTGAGCCGAAGTCGGCCGCTTAACCGACTGAGCCACCCAGGTGCCCCAGGAATACGTATTTTAAAAACTCAGAGAAACATTAGAAGTGAAAAGGGAAAATCCTCATACCTCAGTAGGTGATCATCTGACCAAATATTTATCTAATATTAAGCAAGAGCCTTTGCTCCACTTTCAGTCACCTTTCTTGTGTCCTTTGGAAAATCTTGGCCCCTGGAACTCCTCTTTGGAGTTCCTCTTTCTTCCCAGCCTTTCCCTCAAGGGAGCCTGCCAGGATAATCTGGTTAAACTAGCCATGCCTCCCTCAGCTAGAAAAGTCCTGGCTGCCAGGTCACTCTTCCGTGGAGCCTTTCCTATGTCTCTTCCCAAACCTTAGCCCCAGCCTCTTGTACATATGTTCAAAACACATTTGTTGTACAACTACTAAAGAGTTAATATATCATTCTGTTGTTATTTGCCCAGGTGTGTCTTCCTAACTAGATGGCAAGTGTATAGAGAGCAGGGATAAAGTTTTGTGTGTTTATTTCTGATGCCCACAGTGCCCAGCCTAGCAAGCCACCAACCACCACCTGGGCAGCAGGTAGAATAGGAAAGAACCCTGTTACCTTCTCTGAAAGTCTGAGCTGTCCAGAACTAACCATTATCCAGTCACTGAGCAATTTCACATCATCTCTTCTGCCCTGTCCTAGGACCTGAAGAGCTGAATCACAGTTGCATTCACTAGGTGGGTGGGTGAGGAATGAGTGTGGTTAGGTGAGTATTTGAGGGAGTATATGTGTAGTGGGGTACAAACACTGACATATACCTAGATTCCTCTTGGACACTAACCAGTTCCCTTATCTCTGCTTGCTCACAAAGAAATGTCATCTGTCTGGGATGAGATTACAAAGACCAAGTGGATTAAGGCCATTTTCATTTGTCTTAAAGGCAACTTCCTTCCCACCTGCAGGAAACATCCACAGAAGGACGTAATTTGGAATTATGTCCTGAAATGTTTTCCATTTGATCTGCTTCCTTCAGAGTCATGCAACTAAAGTGTGGTCCTGGGACCAGCAGTACGAACTTACCTGGGAAATTGCTAGAAATGCAGAATTTCAGACCTCACCCAGATCTGCTGAATCAGAGTCTACATTTTTACAAAATCCCCAGGTGATTCACATGCACATTAAAGTGTGAGAAGACTGATCTATAAGCATAGCTTGAGGCCACAGTAATTCATAGGGCATGTGGTATCTTTGTAAACTCTGGAGTGCTCTGTCTAGTCCCAAAAAGTCAGGGTCACCGTGGGATCAAATTTTGCACACTTTAAGTATTTAACAGAAAGTCATTATTTGGCAGTGCTCAGGCATTAAACAACCCTGCCACTTCTTCACGGTATTGGGAGTTAAACATAAAACCTCAACTGATGGAAACCTGGGCCCCAAACCAGTATCTCTATCAGGCTGTCAGAAGATTCCCCAACATTATGTAGGTCATGATACCTGTGGTCACCTGGGGCACTATACAGACACGCTAAAGACAAAATGAAGGGTTTCTCATAGTCTCTGTACAGTCCAGGTGAGGTTTTCTTAGTAACTGCGTCAGGCAAGTTTGAGAATTAGCAAGCCACTTGGAGTGGGAGTGAGGGAGTCATGTGATACTGGGCTTGCTTCATGTTCTTGAGGTCTGAAGACCTGACTAAATCATGGTAAACCCCAGAAATCCTCCACAGTGCAGTAAGCCCAACAACAATGGCCTGGGGCTGACTCCAATCACACCCTGCCTTCTGTATTTGGAGCAGGACACGTTCCCAGGCCTTTCAAAGGTTAGATGAGTTATGGGTCAGAGTAGAGCATGTTCTCAGGGATGATAGGAATTGAATCCATCTGGGAAAAGAGACCATGCCATTCATGAAATTGTACATTGCCAGAGTTTGTACCAAAGCTTATGCCTGATAGTTGAACACTATAGGTCAAGACAGCAGGTGCCAGCCTGGGGCGTATGCAGCCAGTGTGTTCATAGCCAGTTTAATGTGGAGACATCTTCTGAGGGCCTACAGGGCATTGTGTGGGGTCCAGGATCTCCCAGTTAGCACCTGATAATAAAGCCAGAACTGGCACTCAGGAAATAGGCAGAAAACAAGCTATGCTAAGAAAGTTCCAAGAAACAGAACTAAGTAAGGCAAAAAAATGAAGCATACTTTCATAAACTTCAAAAAGATAAAAAGTAGAAATGGAAGAAAATGAGGTCAAAGGAGGAAAAAATGGGATGGGATTGGAACTGATAGACCTATTCTATCAAAATTCAATCTTACCATGCATTGACCTTGGTCTCTAGAGAGCTTGGATCACTTAGTTTCTTCTTTTATCTTCTCCTTGGTGTGTAGGCAGTGACTCCTTGCCTCTCTTCTCCCTACTCAGGTCCTAACAGAACCCTGTCTTCCTCTGTCTCCAACCACATTGACTTTTCCTTGCAGAATCTGAAGGGGGGCTAACAGTCCCTAGTGTGGAAGCTGTCATTGACCCATGAAGTGACCAAACCAATGTGAACAACATGCACATACACACACACACACACACACACACACACACACACACATATACATACTATACCTTAAAAAATTTATGGTAACAGTTTAATAATGTTTTCACAATTTTAATGTTTCTTAATTTTGTGGTAACAGTTTAATAATATTTGTTATTTAACTATTACCACAAAACTACCCATAACCCCTTTACCTAAATACAACTATTTTTATCTATCATTCTTGTGGACCTTAAAATGACAAACACATCTGAATATAACCCATGTTGTCCCAGGCCACACCTGTCTGAAATAAAATAGAGTCAGTAATGGTAAAAATGGCATTTCTTTGGCTCTGCTGTCACCTTCAATACTGGGAAATCTGACCACTCTTAAATTCCACAGAACTATTTCTGGGAGTCCCTAATTAAGGCAAGAGTGGAGATGGGGATGATCTCTTGTATTTTCCCAAACAAAGTTTTTTTTCAGTTACAAAGTGATCTCCACCATCCCTCCACCCCTCTATGCTCTGGAAGCTTTCATGTCTCTACACCCAAACTGTAATTCATTCCCCAACATCTCCACCCCATAGGTAACTACTAGGCCCATTATAGATTTAGAGTCATTTTAAGGGTCTTCCCCTCCCCCTTATCCCTGCATGAGGGTCTCAATGTCTTACAAGACTCTGGTTCTCCAACATGATCCATAAGTACTGGGCCAAAGGAACCCCTGAATGATGAGGTTCTGCACTTAAAATCATAGAAGGGGACAGATTCCAGGGCAGACCGTTGGTTGTATGTAATCACCAGTGCTATAGAAGTAGCTCCCCATCCAGAAAGCCCATCAAGACTCAGGTGATGGAGGGTAGTGTTAATGTGGGAGAGAATCTTTAATTTGCTTCCTCTAATTAGTCATTTTTAAATTTCCAATCTCCTGCTTTTTAAAAATTTTTTTCAATGTTTATTCATTTTTGAGAGAGTGAGAGAGAGAGAGAGAGAGAGAACACAAGCCACGAGCAGAGGAAGGGCAGAGAGGGAGACACAGAATCCGAAGCAGGCTCCAGGCTCTGAGCTGTCAGCACAGAGCCCAACACGGAGCTCGAACCCACAAACCATGAGATCATGACCTGAGCTGAAGTTGGATGCTCAGCCGACTGAGCCATCCAGGTACCCCATACAATCTCCTGCTTTAATGATTAGTGATAACAAATGATGACACCCCTCACAACCTGACATCTCCATTAAGAACTGGAAAGTTGGATAGCTTTTGCTATAGGAATTCAAGGGACTGACTCAACTGGGCTGTGAAAGCAGTCTTCACACAGAATATGAGTCTGGTTAGTAGAGATAAGAAAAACTAATATGGGTAAGAAGAGCTAGTGAAAGTTTTTTTATGAGGAGAAGACAGTATAAATATAAGCACAGAGGCAAGAAAGTGCAAGGCTTGTTCAGTGACCCATTTGGTTTTAACTACAGGTTCATGTGGGGAAATAATGGTACATGCATCTGTAAGATAGATTTGGAGCTGCCACATTGAAGAGAAATCTTAATGCCAGCTCAGGAGTCTGGATTTCTTTTGAAGGCACAGAGGAATACTGAAATATTTTGTGCACGTAAATAGCATGATGAAATTGACATTTTAAAGAAAAGTGTTCTCATGCCTGTATTCAGAAAATATAGGAGAGAAAATGTGAAGAAGATTAAAGACAAATATACTTAATTGTACCTAAGTCTTTGGATTTCTTGAATCTTGCTCCAAATTCCTTGTTTAAATATAGTTATTGCTAATGCTAGTAAATGTATCATTGGGTACATATTATTCTTGACAATCTCAAAAATTCTATATTTGGTAACAAAAAACATATAATTGAGTGAAGAAGCAGTCTTTGTTAAGCCACTAACCATGCTTATAGGAGGCTCGGCTGCTTAAAACATCAGGCTATCTAATTTACCAGACTATTAGGCTATATCTAATTTACCTGTTGGTACATTAGAATAAATAGCTTCTAGTAACAAACTCATCAAAGGGATTGAAAAAAATGGCAGGTATTCTGAATTGCACTTTTGGCTAGAAAACCAGTAAATACATGATAAATGTGTTTCGAATATGAAAGGTACATAAATTCGGATGACTTCACACACTTTTTTTCCTCAGATGTGTCTAATATGTGTGCACTCATTTTTCCTATTTAAAAATTTGTGATCCTTCTTAAAGAACTTCTATTTAAAAATTTGTGATCTTTCTTAAAGAACTTCTATTTATATTAGGCTTTTATTTTGGTTTGGTTTGTTTTGATTTGGTTTGGTATGCACTGGGTTCTTGTGTTTTGCTTTATTACTTTTGTAAAAATATTACAAAGTCAAGGAAATTTTTAATTCTTATTTTGCCTTTCTATATTTGGAAAACTCCCTACCTATGAGTCTTGGCAGGAGCATAATTTGCCTTCCACCATAGAAGCTGGAAATCATGATTCTCACTTTCTAGTTCCTTTGTCCTTGGACATGGGAAAGTATCTTAAGCTTGGTCAAACAGATGTGAACTCCCTGCACTCTGAGGCAAGGGCTATTGTCAAAAAGAGTTGGGTATCCATTTTGGAGACAGGTGAAGCCAGAAGAGCCTCCAGGTCAGCAGCAGTGGTATCCAGCAGTGAAAACTAGACAGCACTGTGAGCTATGGTGGATAGGGGTTAGTGGCAGTGGTGGCCAGGAGTTATGGCCTCAGCAGTTTCCTTACCTGAATGGTTCTAGGTGCAGTTTGGGGCTCCCTGGTAACTGCCTTCCTGCCAAACTTGGTTCTGCAGATTGCCAAGTTGTTTTGTAGTTCCAAATATCTTCTCAGTAAGTTCCTCCCAAATCAGCCTTGGTCAGCTTCAAGCTTGCAAGAACTTTGGCTGATATGACAAGTTCATTGTTTAAATTAAAAAAGAAAATATAGATAAGGCAAAAGATAAAATCACTCATAATCTCTGTTATGATAACAACACTATGTTTCCATAGCCATTCAGAATTTGTTTTATAGATCTAGGTACATCAACACACACACACACATACATACACACACACACACACACACATGCACATAATTAGTTAGGGTGCTTTGGATGCAAGTAACAGAAAACTCAACTCGGATTGTTTATAACACAGCTGCTATTTTTGACATTCTGGCCTTTAACCTTACCTAGGCCTCAGAGACTGAAGAATACAGACTAACCTCCTAGCCATCTTTAATAATCCTGGCTTGCCTATTATTATTATTTTTTAATGCTCATTTATTTGAGAGAGAGAAAGAGAGCACACACAGCGGGGGAGGGGCAGAGAGATGGGGGTGGGGAGAGAGAATCCCAAGCAGGCTCCACACTCAAGCCCAACACAGGGCTTGACCTCACAACTGAGATCATAACCTGAGCCAAAATCAAGAGTTGGACACTTAACTGACTGAGCCACCCAGGCACCCCCTGGCTTGCTTATTATGAATCTACAAACATCAATTCACAGAGTCAGGGTGTCCTGGACTCCACTAACCACAGTGACCACCACTTGATTGAATGTGTACCAGCAGCTGTCTGCAAAGTCCCAGGCTTTGTGAACCAGCAGATGTCCACCCTCAGGAGGATGAACTCTGCCACGGCAAATGCCTCTTGGATCATGTCCTCTTGTACTATGACACCCACATAGTACAAGAGGGAGTTCTCCTCCCTCTCTCTTCCTGCTGAGACCTAAGAGTTTCCGTTGGATCTTGATTCCCATGGCTTGTCCTTTCTTGGGCCTGACATCTTCTATGATTGTCTTAAATTCTGGCCCTGGACCACCTTTAATTCCACCCTTTTTTTCACAGAATGTCTACCTTTAATTGTCCCATTGCCTTACTTAGCCAGCTCCTGATTTGTGATTTGCTGTTTTGGGTCCCACTGCTGGATCCAGCTCAGGATCCGTGGTCCCGGAGCCTGGTGCCAAGAATTGGGTCAAGGTACCATTTCTCCTTGTGCCAATTAATACCATATAATTCTGACAAGACTGGAAAAGGAAAGTAGCAGAAGAAAATCATCAAAATCTGAGTAGTATATCGGTAGAGGCCATCTGGGAAAATTATGAGCCAATATTTCGTTTCTTCTTTGCAGTTGTCTACACTAAAATTTTATATTTTAAGTATAATAACTACAACCATATGTAATCCACTGACAGCTAAATAGGGTTTATTCATAATAGCATGATTTGTAAAATATATCTTAAACCCAACTGACCATTTTCCCCCCTTTTACAGGGTGGCATGAATTCTTCCAATTGATAAAGGAAGGATAGAAAGAAAGATCCAAAGGTCAAAATGTCTATCAGTTATTGCACTGCTAGTTGCAGAAAGGGATCCTTTGTTTTAGCTTTTAGGCAGCTTTAATGAGCCTAAATAAGCACCAACATCTCCCTACCCCCAGGGTGAGGTTCCTTGAGTTTGGGTAGGGAAGCTAAAGGCAGAGGAAAAAGGAAGTAGGATAAGCAATATCTAGTGTCTTTTTAAGCCTCCATTTCACCCCAAATCTTCAGTGGACTCTACTGCATACTCAAATGTCTCGTGTGAGATTTGGGAGATGGGGAAGAGAAGGAAGATATCACAAAACAGAGAGAGACAGAGAGAACTGAGCTCCATATTGGGTCAGACAGAACACAGGGTAGGAGAAACTGCCAAAGGGCAGATGAAAATCAGACACTGGAAATCAGACTGGAGCCAGATCACCATGACAATATGAGTTTCTTGCCCCTGCTACCCCAGGATGGTGGAGGGCAGTGCAGTTTCCTCAGAATATAGCCAGGAAGTGGGGTGAAGGATTAGATAGTTCTTAAATCTTGAAGGACAAGGTCATCTTTGCTGACGTCTGGGTTTAGGTATTGAATATTTTCATCACCTCCTACAATCGACTTTACTTTTACAGGAGTTTGTCATTATTTCTGTCTGTATTTTGCTGCCATATAGGGAGTCACCTACCCAGCAGAGAAAGACATAATTAACAAACTTCTTGTGTAGAACAGACTTAAAAAAATTTTTTTTTAATGTTTATTTATTTTTGAGAGAGAGAGAGAGCACAAGCAGGGGAAGGGCAGAGAGAGAGGGAGACACAGAATCAGAAGCAGGCTCCAGGCTCTGAGCTGTCAGCACAGAGCCCGACACGGAGCTCGAACCCACGAACCTCGAGATCATGACCTGAGCCAAAGTCAGACGCTCAACTAACTGAGCCACCCAGGCACCCCTAGAACTGACTTTTTTTTTTAATGTTTATTTGTTTCTGAGAGAGAGAGTGTGAGCAGGGGGAGCACAGAGAGAGAAGGGGGCAGAACATCTGAAGTGGGCTCCGCACTGACAGCAGAGAGCAAACCATGAGATCATGACCTGAGCCAAAGTCAGCCACTTAACTGACTGAGCCACCCAAGCACCCCTAGAACTGACTTCTTCAATTCCATTGGTTATCAGGGCCCCATTGACATTGGAGTCAAACAACGTTGCCTAAGAAGTCGTATATTTAAGTTGTACAAGTACCTTAAGCTTGCTCTTTTGCCTGTGATATCAGAAGAGACAGAAAATAGGGGAACGTGCACATCTGACAATGCAGGAGTAAATGAAAACAGGCGTCCATGAGTAAGCATGATCTACATAATAAACAAACGAATAATTGGGTAAGGGAGTGAATGAATAAACCTGCCTTTCAGAAAACCCTTTCCAAGAATAGAACATGTTTCTTTTTAAGTTTTTCCTTCTTTTCCTAATTGAGAATAATCTGCTTGCCTGATCTGATCTGCTCAAGTCCTGGTCATCTCAATTTGCATTTAAATTATTTACTCAATACGATGTCTCACAGGTCCTGAGTCAAATGCCAAGGAGAGGAATTGTGCTCTCAGCTGGATTTAATGTAGGAGTGAAGGAGTCTTTCTTCTTGATTACTTCCTAGGAGTCCCTGCATGCCCTAGCACTCTTAGCTTTAGACATGGATGCCCCTAATCTACATGCTTAGAGTCACCCTGTTCTTGAACTGAGGCAGGAGACTAGCCCTACCAACTGGTGGGGCCTGAACAGTCTCATCATTTGTTGTGAGTCTCAGGGGTTTATTAGCAACCCAAGTGTCCACTATGCTACTGCATACTCCAGTGTACCGTGTTTATCCATCTGCACTTGACCTCATCCTGCTTGCCCAGAGTTCTGCCTTGAATTCTAGTCCATTTGGCCAGAGCCCCAACTCTTTATTTAGATCCTAGCAGCACTTTTCCATTTTTCCTCTGTATGTCCAAACTCAGGCTGGGCAGGGATTTGAATAAACAGAACTTTAAAAGTTATGATTCTGTCCCTTCCTGACTTTAAGTGGTAGCAATACCTGGAAACAGTTCCCATCCTACAGAGTGACCTCCCTTAAGTATCAACATGGAAGTGAGCCAACAGTCTTAAAATGATATCCCTGTTTATCAAGGCAGATAGGGTAGAGTGGAGCTAATATCAGTCTGGTGGACAGGGCATGGCAGCAGACAGTGACATTCAAAGTCAGGTAGTTGCCATCAGTAGCAGTGGTTTAGTTTGAGACCATGGTGGCTGAGTCTCAACTCTTGGGAAAAGTAAGGTAGCCCTTACCCAATTGGACTAGGGTTCAAGGGAGGTCTCCAGTTCCCATAGGCTACCAGCTTGCCAAACAGGGAAACCCAAATAGGTGCCTGCTTCCACAGACTAGTTCAACACAGAGTAGGGGAGAAGAGGGCAGAGCTTTTCAGACTGTGGGTCTCAATGAACTAATGATTTAAAATAAACTTAAAGCATTTTTGTGATGAAATGAAATTAATAGAACAGAAAGTATCAAGGTATACTGAATGTAGTAAAGAGAAATATGTTTTATGAAACTTTTGCTTCAGTCACATAGCTTGTTATGTGCACTGTCTCTGAGATATGTGAAAAACAAGGGGGGTGGGGAATAGAGAAGGAGATTTATTTTCATTCTCAGTTTGAAGTTTTTTTAACCATATGGGAAACATAACATGTAAGCAATAGAAAAAATATGTGCAATAAATATAATGGACAAAACTCAATACTCAAGTCCTACAAGAAAACCACAACTGCATAAAGATAGATATGTTACTTATTATAGCAGTGTTTGTGATAGCACTGAATTGTAAATGATTTAAATGTCTACTAATAAAAAGCTAAAAATAAACTATGGTTCATACTCCTTTGGACAATTATACAGTTGTTAAAAAGAATGAGGAAGATCTATCAATACCAACATGAAAAGATACCTAAGATATATCACTCAATGAGAACATAAGTTCCAGAATGATACATGTGTTATGATATTAATGTCATTTGTATAAATGACATTTATCTACTCAAATATCTATTGAGCACCTACTAAGTGCTGGATGCTATTTTAAATAGTGGGCAAATCTCCTAACTGTGAATGGTGGAGACTGAAAATAAAGTAAATTTTCTAGTATAGAAGTGAACGTACAAAGGATAAAAATATATCAGGGGAGAACAGAGTCTTGAGAGATGAAGTTTTCAATTTTAAGTAGAATAATAGGGAAGACCTGCCACAGAAGGTGGCATTTGAGTAGATTTGAGAGAGGAGAGGGAGCATACCATGTGGATACTAGGAGAAGAGCTTTCCAGGCAGAGAGAACAGTGAATCAATGTCTCCATGCCTGGGTTGTTCAAGGAACAGCAGAGGCCAGTGTGTCTGGAACAGAATAAGTATTGTTTTTATAAGTTGAAAAATATATACACATCAGTAATAAATACTTAGACTCCATGGGCAGGTGGACTATGACTAGTTCACATGAGAAAAAATATAACCTCAAAGCAACATTTCAGAATATTTATGTAGCTTCTCTAATGCAAAAATCAAGTATTCAAATTAGAAGAATTTCCCATGTTTCCTTGTCACACACCTGTCAAACAGTATTGGAATTGCATGTGTCTCCAACTAATCTGTGAGCTTTGTGAGTGTAGAAACTGTCTGTGTCTGGGGCATTAGTTTTATCTCTGGAGTCTAGCACTGTTCCTGACATTCTTGAATACTCATAATGGCCTGCTGTTAAATGGTGCTTACCAAACACCAGAAATGGTTCTAAGGATTTAACTTATTTAATCTTCACAAATGGTTTTGAGGTAGGTGCCATCATTGTTGCCATTTTAAACACAGAGTACTAAGGCACAAAGAATGAGAGTAACTTTCTGAAAGTCCTATGTCAGAGCAAGAATTTGAACCCAGGCAGCCTGGTGTCAAAGTCGAGTTAAACCATTATAATAAGTAAGTAAGTAAGTAAGTAAATGAAATAAAGTTATAATAAATAAATAAAACCATTTTGATAAATACACTCAATAAATTCCTTAGGTATGAAATAAAACAATACTTATTAGATTGAGATGAAAGGAATAAAACCCCTTGCTGGAGAGGCTTATGGGAAAACAGGTATATACTGGTCCATTCTGCAGAACACAATGACTTAGAATCTTTCTGTGCAGCAGTCTATACAGGCAAAAGTATTAAAACTCTGTCCCTTTCATGTGCAACTGCTTCTTTTAGTAACGCATAAAGAAATAATTTAAAACAAAAAATGTTTGTGAATAATGAGTGATATTTATATCTGCACCATTTATACTAGGGAAACTGGGCATAACCCAAATACCCTGACTCAAGGGCTCGTTTTGCAAAATATAAGGTAAAAACAATGTAAGCATAGAACTATTACAATACTAACTTTGTGATCTATTTTTATACCTAAATGTGCATCTGGAATAAAGCTAAGTGGAAAAAGAACCAAGCTAATGTGTACATAAGTATTGAAACTATATACTTTACTTTTGCAAAGATAATTAACAATCGAGATTTATGTAAATAGCTGTGTTAATAAAATAAACTCTTTGTTTTTTTTTCCATAAAATTTTTTCTTAATGTGTAATAAAAGAAGAGTGAAATATGTCATCCCTTAATAAGGCTGAATTCATGAGGCAAGGTCTATAAAAGGCCATTTTTTTCTAAGAACTAATTTTGTAATATTGGTAGCTACCAATATGTGCACATCCGAGCCTGGGATTAGGATGGTTGAGTGGCTCTTTCAACCCTGCTTCTAGGTATAGAGAAGTTAATTCAATCTTTAAATCAGAATTTCTAAGGAAATAACCCAAGCATCTGTGTTTTGAGAGGAAACTAAAGAAATTCTGATGAATGGCAATGCTTGAGAATAATTGCAATGATACTTCAACAAATATGTATATATTCTTAGAACTAATGTGCCTGTTCTTCCATGGCTCCTTTAATAAAGTATTTTAACCTATTTTAGCTAATTTGATAAGTAGGAAGTATTATTCCCAGTTGATATATTTTATTGAGCATATTCATTAAAAGGCATTATTAAGGTGCATACTTTTTAAAACAGAAAAATGCTAGCAACAGACTAGAAACCATCTAAATATCCATCATTTTCAGACTGGTCAATAAATAATTGTATTTCCACACAATGGAAAACTATGCTGCTGTTTAAAAAAAAAAAATGCAGCAGAACTCTATGTACAAATAGGAAATTTCTCAGAGATACATTGTTAAAGATAAATGTGACCTTACAGAACAGTGTGTTCATTGTGTTGCAATTATGTCCCCACCCCACCCCCCACCTCCCCAATCTTGTATATTCATAGATTATCCCTGGAAGGAGACCTCAGAAACTGGTAACAATAGTTGCCTCTGGCTCCCAGACTTGGTTGATTAAGGTTACAGTGATTAGGTAAAAGGGTAGATTGACTTTTAATTATACACTCTTGCATGTATTAATTCTTAAATAATAAAACATGAACAATTAGGTACAAATGGAATCCCAATCTACCTAGATTTCATCCATTATTAATTATTACCAAATTATCTGGGATGTCAACCCAGATTTAAGTTTGACATTCACTACAAATCTTTTGCAGGCCTCATTCACTTTACTGCTTTGGTTTCCAGGGCTGTTGGTCTTTCCTCCAGTGTTCAGCTCTTAATTGGTTGTTTGTCCTATTTTCTCTATGGGAATGTATCTATTCCTGTATCTTGAAGCATTCTCATTTCAGCTACCTGGGGCTTCCTGGTGTTGTAATCAGGAAGAGAAAGAGGCCTTTGTTCTTTTCCCACTGACCTAAAGAGGTCAGAGAGACACTCACCAAAGCAAATAAACACACCCCAGAGTCCCAGAGCACTCAGCACCATCTTTTCTTATGGGAATTTGTTCAGAATTCTTAGAGATTTGTTTTAGCAACCAGGATTTCTTCTAGCAAGCTTCATGAATCCTAGCAGGTACCACACTTGGGTGCAATGGAACTTCTTTATTGAGCAGTGAAGCATTGAGAATTTGCAATGAATTTGCTGTTAAAGACTCCCTGAGAAAGATTTTAAGAGGGCATTTAAAACACAATTTGAACATAACGTATTTATAAAAAATAGTGGTATATCCAAATGCATAGATTACAACAACCAGAATGAACCCTAATGTAAACTATAGACTCTGGGTGATTATCATGGGTCAATGTGGTTTCCCCAATTATAACAAATGCACTGCTCTGATGTGGGATGTTGATAAAGGCAGGACTATGCATGTGTGGAGGTAGGGAGTGTATGGAAAATTTCTAGATCTTCCTCTCAGTTTTGGTGTGAACCTAAACTGCTTTATAAAAAATAAAATCTTTTAAAAAGAAAGATGGAATCTAGTTAATAAGTTGAGGAACAAAGCTACAGAATTTTTGGTTTTAATACACTATAGAAAAGCTTGAAAAAATAGTGGTATATTGGATTGCCTATATGTAACTCTGTACATAAGTACATAATGTACATAAGCATTTAAATGCATAGTTTGTTTATAATTTCCCTTCTTTGAGACAACATCTCACAGCCTCAGATCATCATGGGATCATCACAACCATAAGGAAACTGTTTTCTTTTCCCATGTAGGATGAAAATCGCTACCACACTATTCATAGCATGTGGTTCTCTGCAACTTCTAGAAAGGTACTTTCTCCCAAGGCAACACTTTCCATTTCTTAATGGTCCTCATGTTAGAAATTATCTTTTTGTTTTTGTTTTATTTTTTAATGTTAAGTAATGTTCTGTCTTCTGCAATTTCTGTCCTCAGATTCTTATTTCCCTTCTATATAGGGAAAAAATGGTATGATCTTTACAGGAAACAGTACATTCAAAATGCGTAACTAAAGAAAGTCTGATAAAATGACTATTTACAAAGATCAAGAACAAGACAAGGATGTCTGTTCTGTATTCAGCATTGTACTGGAGTTCCTACCCAGTGCAATAAAACAAGAAAAAGAAGTAAAAGGCTTTTGGATTGGAAAGGTGGAAATAGAAATCTTATTTCTTTTTTTAATGTTATTTATTTATTTTTAAGGAGGGGGACAGAGAGAGAGAGAGAAGGGAGAGAATCCCAATCAGGCTCCACACTATCAATGCAGAGCCTGATGTGGGGCTCAAACCCACACACCATGAGATTGTGGACTGAGCCAAAATCAAGAGTCAGACACTTAACCAACTGAGCCACCCAGGTGCCCCTAGAAATCTTATTTTATAGTGAGGGCGTGCAGGGGTGCCTGGGTGGCTCAGTCAGTTAGACATCTGACTTTGGCTCAGGTCACATGATCTTATGATTTGCGGGTTTAAGCCCCATGTCGGGCTCTGTACTGACAGCTCAGGGCCTGAAGCCTGCTCCAGATTCTGTGTCTCCTCTCTCTCTCTGCCCCTTCCCAATTCGTGCTCTCTCTCTCTCTCTCTCTCTCTCTCAAAAATAAACATTAAATTAAATATTATAGTGAGGGTGTGCCAATGATGAAATCTTCCAACTTACAGCTTTTGGATGTCTGAAAAGTTCTTTATTCCACTTCTACTTTTGTTTTCAAACAGCAACCCTCAGTTTGTTCTCTACAGTTAAGAGTCTGTTTTATGGTTTCTCTCCTTCTTTTTTCCTCCATATGTTCATTTGCTTTGTTTCTTAAATTCCGCATATGAGTGAAATCATATGGTACCTGTCTTTCTCTGACTTATTTTGCTTAGTGTAATAACTCTCTGGTTCCATCCATGTTGTTGCAAATGGCAAGATTGCTTTATTTTTTATGGCTAATATTCCAGTGTACATACATACCAAATCTTCTTTATCCATTTCTCAGTCCATAGCCATTTGGGCTCTTTCCATAATTTGGCTATTGTTGATAGTGCTGCTATAAACATCCGGGGCGGGGGGGGGGGGGGGGGGGTGTGTGCCTGACCCCTTTGAATCAGTGGCTGCAGTGGTTTGCATTCCCACCAACAGTGTTAAGTCCACCTTTGTTTTTAAAAGATACTTTCTCTTATATAGAATTCTAGGTTGACAGTTATTTTTTTCCCTTTCAGTACCTTAAAGATGTTATTACACTTGTATCGTTTTCAACAAGAAATGTGGAATCTTCATCTTTGTTTCTGTATGACATGTCTGATGTCTTTTCAGTTTTTCTCTTTATCACTGGTTTTGAACAATTTACTATGTGTCTTCACGTGTCTGGTATTTAGGACTTGCCAAGCTTTTTGGACCAGTGGGTTCACAGTTTTCATCAAATTTGAGACAATTTTGGCCATTATTTCTTCAAATATTTTTCTGTCTGCCCCACTTCTCTCTGTCAGGATGTCCAATTAGTATTAAATCGTCTCACAGCTCACTGATACTCCATCATTTTTTTTTTAGTTCTCTTTTCTCTCTTTGTTCAATTTTGGGTAGCTGCTATTGCTATGTCTTCAAATTCATTAATCTTTTCTTCTGTAATATCTAATCAGCTGTTAATCATATCCATTGTATTTTTCATTTCACATATTATACTTTTGATCTTTAAAAGTTTGATTTGATCTTTTTTAAATATACAACTTCCATATCTGTACTTAAATTTTTGAACCTATGGAATACCATTTTAATACCTCTATACAATAATTATAAAATCCATGTACTGGGTTGGTTTTGATTTATTTATCTTTTGACAATGGGTTATGATATCCTGCCTTTTTGCATGCCTGGTAATTTTTATTTTATTTTATTTTTAATTTTATTTTTTTAATTTATATCCAAATTAGTTAGCCTATAGTGCAACAATGATTTCAGGAGTAGATTCCTTAATGCCCCTTACCCATTTAGCCCTCCCACAACCCCTCCAGTAACCCTCTGTTCTCCATATTTAAGAGTCTCTTATGTTTTGTCCCCCTCCCTGTTTTTATATTATTTTTGCTTTCCTTCTCTTGTGTTCATCTGTTCTGTGTCTTAAAGTCCTCATATGAGTGAAGTCAGATGATATTTGTCTTTCTCTGACTGACTAATTTCACTCAGCATAATACCCTCTAGTTCCATCTACACAGTTGCAAATGACAAGATTTCATTCTTTTTGATTGCCGAGTAATACTCCATTGTATATATATATATACCACATCTTCTTTGTCCATTCATCCATCGGTGGACATCTTGGCTCTTTCCATACTTTGGCTATTGTTGATAGTGCTGCTATAATATGGGGGTGCATGTGTCCCTTTGAAACAGCACACCTGTATCCCTTGGATAGATGCCTAGTAGTGCAATTGCTGGGTTGTAGAGTAGTTCCATTTTTAGTTTTTTGAGGAACCTCCATACTGTTTTCCAGAGTGGCTGCACCAGTTTGCATTCCCACCAGCAGTGCAAAAGAGATCCTCTCTCCGCATCCTCGCCAACATCTGTTGATACCTGTGTTGTTATGCCTGGTAATTTTTATTGGATTCCAGAAATGGAGAATAATAATGATATGAGAACATACTACACACACACACACACACACAGACACACACACACCTATGCAAATTCTCAATGCAATGGGAAACATTCTCTAATTATTAGTCTTTATCAGCCCATTCTCTAGGATACTAGAACATTCTATAATTTAATACTCTTTTCTGCTTTATATATGTTGAGTTTTTAAACAATACAGTATTACTGATGGTTTCTTTTTTCCAATTGTGTTGAAAGAACTGAGTTATGGTTGATGGAATCCAATGCTGCTTTTTTTTTTTTTATGCCTCTTTTTTAAATCAATAAAGGGTAGTGGGTGGAATGGGATTCCAGATTCTCTTCTGTTTGTTGACTGATGAATGACCTGGGTAAGACCAAATGTTTATCCTTTAATAAAATCTGCCTGTTCTTTTTATTGACTCTTAAATGATTTCACATAATTTTTAAATGCTATTTTTTAAGTTTATTTATTTTGTGAGAGAGAGAGAAAGCACAAGTCGGGGAGGGGCACAGAGAGAGGGAGAGAGAAAGAATCCCAAGCAGGCTCCACATTGTCAGTGTGGAGCCTTATGTGGGACTGGAACCCACAAACCATGAGATCATGACTTGAGCTGAAGTCAGACACTTGACTGACCAAGCCACCCAGGCACCCCACACACATGTCTTGAAATATTTACTTTCTTATAGAAGCAGGTTGACAACTGATGTTTTCGTTCTTCCGTATGGTCACCTGAAATTAGTGAATAACTTAAAGGACAGTTTCCAATGGATTTAACCTTTCAGCTCTTCAGTTCCTTATGGGTAAAGAGAATAAATAATGAATATTATTTATATATAACACATAGTATATAAATAATATAATAATTAATAAATAATAATGAATAAAACTCATCACAAAAATGATGTGAGGATTAAATGAGATAATGCGTGAGAATCTGCCTAGAAAATGCTTGGCATATAGAAAGTCCACCATGAATGCAAGTTCCTATGAAAGTTTGTCAATGTTTTCTTATTTGTGGTATTTTTGCTATGAATTCTGCTCTAAATAAATCCAATCCAGAAGAATTTTTAGATTGTATGAGAAATATGCCTGAGAAACCTCATATATTTCTGCCTGGTATATCTTTTTTGGTATCACTCTTAGCTTTAGATATGACAGTACCTGCCATTTAGGCCACATGATCTCTGGTGAGCTGACCAGATACTAGCATAGAGCAGTGTTTCTCAAAGTGAAGTCCCCAAACGAGCACCATCAGCAACACTTGGCAATTTGTTTAAAATGAAAAATGTCAGGGGCGCCTGGGTGGCTCAGTCGGTTAAGCGTCGGACTTCAGCCAGGTCACGATCTCGCGGTCCGTGAGTTCGAGCCCCGCGTCAGGCTCTGGGCTGATGGCTCGGAGCCTGGAGCCTGTTTCCGATTCTGTGTCTCCCTCTCTCTTTGCCCCTCCCCCGTTCATGCTCTGTCTCTCTCTGTCCCCCCAAAAATAAATAAACGTTGAAAAAAAAATTAAAAAAAAAATGCAAAATGTCAGAGCTCATTCCCAAAATACTGGATCTGAAACTCTAGATACTGAAACTCTAGAGGTGGGACCCAGTAATTTGTGTTTTAACAAGCCCTCTGGGTGATGCTGAAGTTTCAGAATTATTGTTGAAGCAAAAAATGAAGGAAGAAGCCAATGGTTTCCTAATGGCTGCAGCAACTTTAGCAATGTTGCAGTAATTAGAAAGTTTAGGGGTGCCTTGGTGGCTCAGTCAGTTAAGCGTGTGACTTAGGCTCAGGTCATGATCTCACCGCTTGTGAGTTCTAGCCCCGCGTCGGATTCTGTGCTGACAGCTCAGAGCCTTGAGCCTGTTTCAGATTCTGTGTCTCCCTCTTTCTCTCTCTACCCTCCCTCCCTTGCTCACGCTCTGTCTCTGTCTCTGTCTCTCTCTCAAAAATAAATAAACATTAGAATAAATTTTTAAAAAAAGTTCAGAAGAAAATGGGCAAGTGTGTGTGTATATGGAGCTGGGCGGGAGGGGGAGCATCAGGGCTGAAAAGGGTAAGATGTAAACTTACAGGGCTGGGAGCCAAAGATATGTCCCTAAAGGGCAAAGGAGAGGATGTGGAATCAAAGGAACAAGACCTAAAGCCCGGGGGAAATGTTGTTTGTGTGCGTGCACATGTATCTTTTTGAACATCAAAAAAAAGGGAAGCTCTCCCTTAGTCAGGGATTAGAATAAGGATAAAACTCTGAAATGGCTGTGGACCTTTTTAGGGTAGTCTAGGCAGTACCCCCTAAAAGAATTTTGAAAAATTATGTTCTTCCTAATTCATTTTTAAGTTGACATTTAAATTCTTTTCAGAAAAATGGAAGAGTTGAAAAAGATAATCTCCAGCATATTATAAATAAATCTATCTCATCATTCTCTTAAATTTTACTAATGATATTTAGATATGAGGGTATCTTGTTACCTCATCCACTTTAAAAGTGTGTAGCAACCTCTTTTTTGACTGTTGAACATTTTATAAGGTCTTTTTCTCCTTGAACTCCTATTTCCATCCCACTTCCTCCACAGATTTTAATCTAACGGAATGTATTTCTATATTCAAAAGTCTTTTATCCACCAGCCTATCATTCTGCAACAAAAATATATACATGTGTGAACTAAAAGTTAAAAAAATTCTTTAAAAATTAATAAATCTCTAAGTGTTGAAAAGTTTCTTTTGCATTGAGCACTGAAACAATTATTGGAAGTGCACAACTGAACAGCCTACATTACCACAGGTTTTAATAATCTTATTAAACCTAAAAAGTAAAAATTTATTGGAATCACACCTCTGAATGAGATTGAGATTCAGTTTATTTTTTTTCATGTTTATGTATGTATTATTTATGTATGTATGTTATGCATGTATGTATTTATTTATTTAGAGCAGAATTCATAGCAAAAATTCCACAAATAGAAACACATTGACAAACTTTGAGGGGAGGGGGGAGGGGCAGAGAGAGAAGGATACAGAGAATTCAAAGTAGGCTCTGTGCTGTCAGCAGAGAGCCCAATGAGGGGCTTGAAGTCACAAACTGGGAGATTATGACCTGAGCTGAACTTGGACACTTAACCGACTGAACCACACAGGAACTCCAACTGAGATGCAGTTTATAAAATACTGACTAAAGAAATTGTCCCAAAGTCCCTTTGTTTTTTGCTTTGGAGATTCAACACTTCGTGGGGGGGTGGGGGTGGGGGGGATGTTCTACTTAGGTTTGGAATGTATCTTCTTACTAAGTGGAAAAATTATTGTGAAATAGGAGGAAAATGAAACTCAGCTGCAGACGGATACTAAGATCAATTTTAGGGAAAAGTTCATATAGAACTTGAGCATTGGGAAATCAATTGTCTTGAAGCTGTCCATGCCCCCATATCTCTCAGAAGATCTTCACATACCTCCAGGGGCATCTCAATTTGAAGACCCCTACGTATGAAAAAGGTGCTGGTGTGGAAGACCTGGGTTTGCTTGAGTTTTGTTTCTGTCACATTAGGTATGGAACCTTGCATAAAGGAGAGGGAATCAACATTTTGTGGGTTTCTACCATGTGCTAAGTACTGACTAGATGCTTCACGTGTTATTCAATCATATAGAAATTGTATGAAGCAGGTGTGACCATCATTAGCCCATTTTCAAATGGGAAAACTGAGGCTCAGGAAGTGAAGAGCTTAGCCTAATGTCATTAAATTAGGTAATAATGAATCCAGGATTCCATCCTAGCTCTCACTCTAAAGATCATGCGGCAGTCATTCTGTAACAATGCTTCCTTGAACAAGTCATTTTCCCACTGTGAGCCTATGAAATAGAAGGAGAATGAACTAGGAAAACTGTAAAGCCACTTCCAGAGTTGACACCCTGTGAGTTTATGTGCTGTGGAGGCCAGGGCAGGAGGTGATAGGGTCTTCCCAGAGGTTCACAGCCCATGGCATTAGAAGACAATATAGAAGGGATCCAGAAATTCATTAGACCTAGTGGTAATTCCAACAAAATCTATGGTAGGTTAAAGTCTAATGAGCTTGACCTGGTGTCCAGCCTGGGCAGAATTAGGTGAGAACTGAATTCAAAGAAAATTATTGGACATCTAATAATTAGACACCAAAGAGGGAACCGAGGGAAAAACAAACAAGAAAATACATGTAACCCTATTTAAATTCAATGAAATCTATCCATAAAAATATATTTCCATTTTTCTTTTTAATATAGTGAGATCTATTGACTACCTATAGGCTTATAAAGTGCCTAATTCTAAAGCCAGTTGGAAATCGCAGTGAAATGGTAGTTAACTTCCTATTATATTTTAGAATATGTGGGTTGTATGAATCTCATATGGATTTGTTTCTTTTTTATTTTACATGTATTGTATAACAGCTTCTCAAAACAGCAGTCTACATTTACTGCTTTGACTTCATTGTTAAAATTTACTCAACTTATTTCTTAACAACTTGCACCCTGGCTCCAATTTCACTGGAATTATTCTCCTCAAGGTTATCAGACTACCTCTTCATTGACAAACTCAGTAACATCTTAAGAATTTCTGTTCTCCAGGAGCTTTCTGCTGGGTTTAATGTGACTGGTTTTACCTTCTTTCTGTAATAATGTCCAGCTTTGGCCAACCCAATGTTAAACTCATCAAGTTTTCCTTATGCCCTCTCAGCACACCTCTCTCTTTTTCTGGGAGATTCCTCCTCCAGATACCCATTATAGGAGGACGTGTTAAAGGTTTTGTTCTTAGCCATGTCTTTTTTCAATCCAGATGATCTTCAGCATTCTTGTCTGGGAAAGCTTCAAGTATCTTCATTGATGACACACAAATCTATATTTCAGCTTTGTGCTCCAAATCTAAAGTACTAAAACAAATTGTTTAACTGCTTTCAGATATCCTCAGGCTTTCAAATTCAACATGTCCCAAAACAAATGCTTCATTATTACCTTTTATTTTTTTTAAGTTTATTTATTTATTTTGAGAGAGAGAGAGAGAGAGAGGCAGAAAGAAAGGGAGAAAAAGAATCCCAAGCAGGCTCCACACTGTCAGTGCAGAGCCCAATGCGGGGCTCAAACTCATGAACCTTGAGATCGTGACCTGAGCGGAAATCAGGAGTTGGCCGCTCAACCAACTGAGCCACCCAGGTGCCCCAAATTCTTCGTTATCATCTTAAAGTCTATTCCTGTATTCCCTAACTCTGATAATGGAACCACAATTCTCTCAAGCATCCAGGCTAGAAATCTTACTATCTTTCAGTTTTCCCAGTAAGTTTTTTATATTGTAACTAGGAAAAAAATATATAACAGACTAAAAAGACTATGTTGTATGCTTACTTCAGAGACAGTGAGGTGGGGAGAAGCTGGGAATTGACTCCTAATTCACAAGCAGTCAGGAGGGAGAGGCATTCATTGAGAAAGTGACCTAGCAGTTACTAAATGAGTGGATTGCAAGTTCTGTTGATCAGGCCTCAAGTGTGTTTCTCTTTTTGTTTCTTCTTTTTTGGCCACACTGTGCTAGTTCTGTACCTTGTGTCTTTTGTCCTAGATTATTATTGTAACAGCCTCCTAAATGTGAGGCCTTGGGCTTGGTTTTCAAACTCTATCTGTACAAGTCAAGACAGGAGAGATTTTATTTATTTATTTTTTTTTTTAATTTTTTTTTTAACGTTTATTTATTTTTGAGACAGAGAGAGACAGAGCATGAACGGGGGAGGGTCAGAGAGAGGGAGACACAGAATCCGAAACAGGCTCCAGGCTCCAAGCTGTCAGCACAGAGCCTGACGCGGGGCTCGAACTCACAAATTGCGAGATCATGACCTGAGCCGAAGTCGGCCACTTAACCGACTGAGCCACCCAGGCGCCCCAAGACAGGAGAGATTTTAGCAAGTGGTAGAACATAGCAGGGGGTAGTAGGAGTGGGAAGGAGGGTAGTTATCTGACAAATAGAAATACAAGAGGCAACAATGTGAAGTAGGCCTCAACCAAGTGCCAAATGTGGTCACACTATAAGACCTAAAACAAGAGAGATGATCAGACCTCTCTAGTTGGAGGATGACACAAAGTTGGGATATAGCCTTCTGTTATTATAGAAGAACATTAAAAGAAACAGAGACAAAAGGGAATTTGAGAGAGTAATCAGGATAGTGAAGAGTCCCATAGTTATAGCTCATGAGGAATTGTTAACCAACTGGAGATATTTAACTTGGAGAAAATACAAAGGGGATTTTATAAATGTCTTCATGTATGTAAAAGACTATTTTGTGGAAATAACCTAACAATTTTATAAATGTAACTATCTGGAGATGGAATGCATTCATTTCAATGAATATTTATTTTATGCCTACTCTGTGCTAGGCACTGAGGATACCTAATAGGCAAGATAGTCCCTACTCTCTTGAAACTTCAGTTCTAATCTGATAAAGACAATAATTGAATAAACAAATAAATAAGCAAATAATATAATTTCAGAAAGTGATGAGATCAGCTACCCTAGGAGATAATAACATATCTATTGCTAGGAATATGTGAGCCTAGCTTTGATGACTACTTGGCAGGAAGGTTTTTTTTTTTAATTTTTTTTTTTAATGTTTATTTTTGAGACAGAGAGAGACAGAGCATGAATGGGGGAGGGTCAGAGAGGGAGACACAGAATCTGAAACAGGTTCCAGGCTCTGAGCTGTCAGCACAGAGCCTGACGCGGGGCTCGAAGTCACGGACCGCGAGATCATGACCTGAGCTGAAGTTGGCCGCTTAACCGACTGAGCCACCCAGGCGCCCCAACTTGGCAGGAAGGTGTTTAAGATTATTTTTGTTAATGTTTATTTACTTTTGAGAGAGAGGCAGAGCATGAGCAGGGGAGGGGCAGAGAGAGACAGAGACACAGAATCTGAAGCAGGCTCCAGGCTCTGACCTGTCAGCACAGGGCCCGACACGGGGCTCGAACTCACAAACCATGAGATCATGACCTGAGCGAAAGTTGGACGCTCTACCGACTGAGCCACCCAGATGCCCCTTTGGCAGGAAGGTTTTAGAAGAGATTTAGCTATTTGATGGGTTATTGGATTAGATGACCTTAAGGGACCCTTCAACCCCAAGATTTTATGATTCTGCCTTTCTACTATCACCTACCAAATTAGGACTTCCTTGTAAATACCGTAGAGCTTAGAAACCCCAAGCTCCTTGCTATTCCAGGAACAAGCCCTACACTGAGGTTAGTGAGTCAATAGTGACTCAGTGTGAGTATTTACCCATGTGGTTTCTGTGCCTGGAATGTCTTTCTCTCACTTCTCTGCCTCTCAAAACCTCCTTGTTCATTAAGGCTCAATTCAAAGATAAACTTTGAAATCAAGCTTTCTGGAAAGGATTGAAATATGTTGTTCCCTCTCTGGGACCAGTGGCACTTAGCGTGTAGCACTATTAAAGCACTTACTGTATTTTACTTATATTGGAGTTCATAATTGCTCAGGCTGCTTCCCTATTAGCTTTTGATTTTCTTGAGGGCAGAGACTGTTATCTTCCTCCTCCTTTTATAATGCCTCAAGGTGCAAATCTCCTAGTCATTGCTTTGCACCCAGAAGATATTCAACAAGTTAATGACTACAGCACCAGGCAATAAATGTACTCATTATTATCAGGAGCATGTTAGACATGACCATTGCTTGAAGTAGGAAAAAGAATAACCTATTGGTTTATCTAGGAACTCTTTCTCTCCCAGTCTCCACTCTATCCCTCTCTACTTACTAGCTATGTGGCCCTTGGCATGCTGCCTAACATCTTCATGCCTTGGTTTCTTCATCTGTACAATGACAATAACAATAGTATCTACTTCATAAGATTGTTGCAAGGATTAAGCGCGACAATCCATGTCAAGCACCTAGGTCAGTACTCACTATAAATTAACACTCACTATAAATTAACACTCACTATAAATTAGCAATTATTATGATTATGATAAGCATTCCTCCCCTGCAATAGATTTTTGATTTAAATGTATCATTTAAAGGTATGAGAAAACAGAAATCACAAAAGAAGTCTGATGACTGATTTTATATTTGGTCAAGATTCTAACACCCTATCAGGCAAAATTAATTTGAAATATATATATAATTTGAAATATACAATTTGAAATACTCTGTTTGTATTGAATTGGAAACTAGTGTAATAGAAAGACTAAATAAGCTACCAGCAAGAATCCCTGTAGGGGATGGGCATTAGAGACAACCTCCCCTTTACAGGTAAAGAAACAGATGATTCAGAAAACTTCAGTGACTTGCCCAAGGTCATACAGCTAAGGTCAGAATGGGGAGACTAACTTGAACCTTCCAAGCCTGCCTGGCTCCTTTGCTGTTCTCCTTTTCCACTGCACCCTGCTGCCTCCCAGTTGTATGTATGGCTGAGGCCAACACAGATTGGAGATGCTGTTACTCCAAAGCCTTACAGGCCCCAGCTGTTCATTGCTAGCGCTCTATGGGCAGCAAGCCCAATTTCAGGCTGATGGGGCTGAGGCTGCTGATACTCTTCTGGCTTTAGGGAGAACTGACTCACAGTCCCAGACAGGCTGGGGCCTGCAGATGGAGGTTATGCAGGGCTCCATCTGTGAAAGGCTACATGATAAAGACAGAGGATCTGAGGCCTATCTGATGTGCATTTAACCCACCAGAAGTAAGAGAATACTACATAGGTCTAAATCTAGTATGTCCAGGAAGACAAACCCAAGAATGTATCAAGTCACACCCAAAATATCAAGACAAAAGAAACGATTTTCAATCTGTTTGGAGGAAGAAGCAAAAGTCAGGAAGGGATAGCTCTCTTTGAGAGACGAGTGCTCTTTGAGAATTGGTGTAATGTTAATAAAGAATTGAAAGGAGGCAGAGTTACTTTGATCTTGAGCAAAAGAATGGTATTCTCTGTAGAAGTTAGAGAAAACAGAAGAAATTGAAGACCACCTGAGAGGGAGAGGAGGCAGGAGTAAAGCACATTTTGCTGTTTTTTGTGAGTCTTGGGCTTAAAAGAATTATATACCAAATGGATTGAATGCCTAATATTATTAGTACATTATATTTGTATAGACCTTTGCAGTTACAGAGAATTATTATTTCAGTAGTCAACAAATTCAATATTACAAACATTTATTGAGCTTTTGCTTGTGCAAAGTACAACTGCTTTTTCCCAAATTGGATGACGATGACCTCTCAAGTCTTTCCTAAATATAGATCAAGCACACCCTGCTGGAGGGTGCTTTTATATTTTCTCTAGTATTTAAATAATCACCATGGAGTTAAAAAAATAAAATCTCTCTCCATATTTTTACAAATACATAGACTATAGTACTTATTCAGGTTATTAACAATTTCAAATGTAGCCTGAATTAATGAAGTTAATGAACTCTGGGTTATAGAGAGCTCTTGGTGCACCTCTGCCATGTGCCAGGAAAAATGGGAGCCACAGTGGCTCCTGGGTGGCTTAGTTGGTTAAGTGTCTGACTTCAGCTCAGGTCATGATCTCATGGTTCAGTTTGTGAATTCAAGCCCCGCGTCGGGCTCTGTGCTGACAGCTCAGAGCCTGGAACCTGCTTCAGATTCTGTGTCTCCATCTCTCTCTGCCCTTCCCCCACTCATGTTTTGTGTGTGTGTGTGTGTGTGTGTGTGTGTGTGTGTGTGTGTCTCTCTGTGTCTCTCTCTCCCAAAAATAAATAAACATTTAAAAAGATGGGAGCCACAGATGAAATGATGCATCTTCCTGAATATTGGAGGATTTATGTGTGTGCATGTATGTGTGTGTGAGGGGGGAGGGTTTAAAGTGCATATTTGTATCAAAACAAACAACCATTTTTTATTTTGTGGTATAGAGGACAAAGTCTGCTCCTTTGAGCTTTGTTATAGTCACATCCTAGAGATATGTTTTAGGTGCTAAAGTCTGAAAAGTACTAAATCTTAATCTGGACATTTAGACTAATATACTTACTTATAGGCATATTAAAACTTCATTAATTCAGGCTCTGTTTTTTGAAATTAAAAAAAAAAATTTTTAACGTTTATTTATTTTTGAGACAGAGAGAGACAGAGCATGAACGGGGGAGGGTCAGAGAGAGAGGGAGACACAGAATCTGAAACAGGCTCCAGGCTCTGAGCTGGCAGCACAGAGCCCGACGCGGGGCTCGAACTCACGGACCGCGAGATCCTGACCTGGCTGAAGTCGGACGCTTAACCGACTGAGCCACCCAGGCGCCCCTGACATTTTTAATAATCTGAATAAGTACTACCTACCGTCTGTGTATATGTACAAATGAGGATATTTATTTTTCTTAAGTTCCATGTGATGATTTAAATACTAAAGAAAATTTATAAAAAACCACCCTCAATTTATAAGGAGTAATTTATATTCAAATACTTAATACACAAATTATAGGTATTCTTATCTACTCATCAAAGCAGATGTGGAAAGTTGATCAGTCTCATTTTAAATTGCATTATGTATTTGAACTTTTGCAAAACTTCCTCTCATTTTCTTTAACAATATTTCTTATAATCAAGCCTTTTCCTTCACTTTTTTTGTCTTCCTGCCATTTGTGACAATCAGTAAGGTTTTAAATCACAAACCACCTCCCATTTTCTACTGCATAAACCTTCTAAAGAAGGTGTGGTTTCCTAGCTTCTAGTTGGGCAGGCTGTAACAGAGTCATTGTACTGAGGTTCCCCAATACAGTTACCCTTGGAATGACCTTGTTAGTTTCAATTCAGAGGAAGAACTTGGCAAACAATAATAACCCAATGGGCCATTCCCCAGGGAAACCCTGACATACCTAAAAATGATATTAACCATTTAGTCTGTTTACATAGAAGACAATTGTCACAAATTTCCCTTCCAAAGCCAGTAGAACAAAAATTTACAGATTAACTCCAAACTTTAATGAATTCCTTATTAAGAGGATAGCAAATTCTACATAAAGGTCATTTGCTACAAACACAGTCTGTTGCAAGAGCATTGAGTTTTTAATTCTCATTATTGTTTTATGCATCATTTATCCCATACCACATTTTTCCCCAGGTGCCAGTCCTACTCATCCTGTCCCAGTGCTTAGGACCAAAGGACCAAGTTGTGTGGAGGAATGGAAAGCATGTTATCTTGGCCACAGTGGAAGGCCACTGTGTGTGGCCTTGAAATATCACCCACCCTTTCAGGCCCTTAGGTTCCCGAAGTATGAAATGGAAGGATTGGATGAGCATCATCTTTTTGATGACTGTCAGTTCCAACAGTACTTGCTTCTACAATGTGAAGCAGGAAGAGGTGAGATTTAAGAGGTGGTGGCGACTGGTGGGTAAGTGGCTGGGGTAGGTAGTTGAATGAGGACTTTGAATGCAAGACAGAAGAGCTTGAATTTTCTACAACAGACAGGAGGACCAAGTTAGGTTCCTGAGCAGCTGGGTGAAGTGCTGAAAGTGGTGTGGGAGTTAGGTCAGTCTGACTTGTGTGTAGAATGCAGTGGAGTGGATCTGGGGATGTCATGCATACACAATGATAGCAAAGTCAAGACAAATATCTCATTATTTTTGCCTCCCAGAAGGGAAAAGAGTCCACTCTAGTCTTAATGAAAAGAGATAATTAAATAAAAAATAGTCAACCTGGGGAAAAATGCAGGGCTTACCTTCTTGCTATCTCCCAGTAATCATCTTCACCCATGCTCCTACATGAGTGCAGGCCTTCAAAATATCCAAACCGTTTTCACAGGTGCTGTCTGATTTCATCCCCTCAAAACCCGAGTATTTTCTAAAAACAAAAACAATCCAAAGTCAAGGCCAAGAAATAACTAACCACAGACTCTGTTAGGCATCTTGGCTGCATTAGAATTTCATTATGGGGGCACCCGGGTGGCTCAGTCAGTTGAGCATCCGACTTTGGCTCAGGTCATGATCTCACAGCTTGTGAGTTCGAGCACCATGTCAGGCTCTGTGCTGACAGCTCAGAGCCTGGAGCCTGCTTCGGATTCTGTGTCTCCCTCTCTCTCTGCCCCATCCCCACTCATGCCCTGTCTCTCTCTGTCTTAAAAAAAATAAAATTAAAAAAAAAATTTATTTTTTTAATTTTTTTATTAAAAAAAATTTTTTTTCAACGTTTATTTATTTTTGGGACAGAGAGAGACAGAGCATGAACGGGGGAGGGGCAGAGAGAGAGGGAGACACAGAATCGGAAACAGGCTCTAGGCTCTGATCCATCAGCCCAGAGCCTGACGCGGGGCTGGAACTCCCGGACCGCGAGATCGTGACCTGGCTGAAGTCGGACGCTTAACCGACTGCGCCACCCAGGCGTCCCCCCAAAAAAATTTAATTAAAAAAAAAAGAATTTCATTATGGAAAGGTTCTCTCAGCTGATGGCTACTCAGAACAGTTATTCATGGAGTGGTCCATGAGTAATGAAGTGTGGAAGTCCACCTCCTGGGGTCAGCAGGATGGTAGATGGGATCCCTGACTTCCTAGACAACTTCCTGAGTGTATATTGATTCAGTTATGTCCTCCAACCTCTTGTGAAATGAGAGCCCCTTCCACAGCCAAGTGTTTTTCAGGACTGTTACCTTCTCATTCAAAGATGGAGTGAACATCTATCACACGGGAGCAATCCATAGGCAAGGAAATGGGTTTTAAATGACGACAATTCCCATTGATAAGTGTGACTACTTAATGTGCTATGTAGGTTGAGAAGGACCTTGAGACTAAATTATCTATTTTATCCATGTTAGCCAGGGTACAGAAATGGAATAAATCATGCCACAGGTACTCACTCATTTTTCGGTGAAGCCTATCCTTAGGCTTTACCACTTGGGGCTTAAAACCCCCACCCAAGGATTCACCTTTACCAAGGTGGTTTCTAATTTGCCAGGTCATTAAGTTAGTGCAATGCCCAGTTACTACTATTTTGCCTTCAGAACAGCCTTCAGCATGTTCCCCATTCACTGTCTAGAAGGCCATCTCTACTACCCTCTGCCTTCAGGGTTATGTGAGGCTCCTTGGTGCCTCAAATATCACAATGGAGTGATATTTCTGGCAAATCATCATTTGGCTGTCAGTAGAGTATGCATCCTCTTCCTAAAGCAAGGTAATCCTAATTTTGGCAGAGAACAAGTTGTTTCTTTAGGGAGCATGATGAGGCCTCTTTCATAAGTTGTCATTTGGATGCCAATAAGTTATAGTTTCAAAAATAAAGTTCAAGGCAAGGGACCAGTCTTCTAAATGGCTACCTGGCAAGAGCACTTAAGTTTGTCCCCAAAGTCACTGGGTTCTGGGTCATTTTCCAAAAGAAAAAAGAAAATCCATTTGATTGCTTGATGAGGCTTCAGCCAGTCTCTAAAATTTGCAAGTTTTGGGGTGCCTGGGTGGCTCAGTCAGTTGAGCGTCTGAGTTCGGCTCAGGTCATGATCTCATGGTTCATGAGTTTAGGTCCCGCGTCAGGCTCTGTGCTGGCAGCTCAGCGCCTGGAGCCTGCTTCTGATTCTGTGTCTTCCTCCCCTCAGCTTCTCCCCTGCTCACACTCTGTCTTCTCTCAAAAATAAATAAAGATTAAAAAAAATTAAAAAAAAATAATAAAATTTGCAAGTTTTGACTCATTCACTTTGGAGATAAATTTCAGTATATCTTTGCCCAAATCCTATAGATTACCACTGTCCCTGCAAATGTACAACATCTCAATATGAATTATCTCAATTTAATTTGTTTTTTCTTTATGAGGGAAATTCCAAACTGCCACTCCATTTCCCACTGTATTAGCAAGTAATGTGAATCTAACCTTAGATAGAGGAATACTTACTTCTGTGCCAATTCTTGGCTTCTTGAGTGAGCATCATACTTCAGGTTGCTCCAATAATGTCATGAGTTGTGTCTAAGGTAAACATTAGTATCCCATATCTTCTTACTGTACTCTTACCTCTAACCTCTGATTTCCTTAGCTTAATTATTTTTTTTTTATCTATTCAAAATTCCTTTGCAACCTTACCTCACCTTCATAATTCTGACTCTACATATAGAGGACTTCTTAATGATAAATATATCATTTTGCAGTCTTTTTAAAAATTTTTTTTAACGTTTATTTATTTTTGAGAGACAGAGAGACAGTGTGAGCAGGGGAGGGGCAGAAAGAGAGGGAGACACAGAGTCTGAAGCAGGCTCCAGGCTCTGAGCTGTCTGCACAGAGCCCGATGCAGGACTCAAACTCATGAACCACGAGATCATGACCTGGGCTGACATCAGCTGCTTAACTGACTAAGCCACCCAGGTGCCCTGCAGTCTTTTTTTTAAATACATACATGCATACACATATTTCCTCATTTTCTTGGTATATGTCACATGCTACCTTGGACCAATAATAATCTCTTATAGTCATCCATTCAACCATGCATTAAATAAATATTTGTTGAGGACCTTCGATATACCGAATCTATATCTTATCCCTTCTAGCCAAATTAAAAATTATTAAGGGTACTGATCATGTCTTGTATTCTTTTTTTGATTCACTTCCATTAAGAATAATACTTTGTAAGGGTGCCTGAGTGGCTCAGTTGATTAAGTGTCCGACTTCAGCTCAGGTCAGGATCTCGCAGTCAGTAAGTTCGACGCGCATCGGGCTCTGTGCTGACAGCTCAGAGCCTGGAGCCTGCTTCAGATTCTGTATCTCCCTCTCTCTCTGCCCCTCCCCAACTCACGCTCTCTCTTTATCTCTCAAAAATAATTAAATGTTTAAAAAAAAAAGAATAATACTTTGTGTATAATAGATACTCAGTGTTCACTAATTAAATTCCAATTGTAACCATACTTCAAATCTGGTGGGACCCTATGTATACATCTTTCCTTTTAAAAAATCTCCAGTTCATCTATCAGATACCATAAACACTGTCTTGTACTTCAAGTGTATTGGTTTCCAAGGCATCTATTTATTTTTATGTAATTATTAAACACTGGTCACTACAAAACATAAAGGAATAGGCCATTGAGAAAAAAGAAGGCCCATGAAATTCTTTTTTAAAGGAGGTCACCTTATAAACTGCCTGCAGTTCATGAGTTCTCTAGCCTGCTCAGAGCATAACTTCATGTCTTTAGAAAAATATTTTTCTGGGGCACCTGGGTGGCTCAGTTGGTTGAGCACCGATTTCAACTCAGGTCATGATCTCACGGTGTGTGGGTTCGAGCCCTGCGTCGGTGTCTGTGCTGACAGCTCAGAGCCTGGATCCTGCTTCGGATTCTGTGTCTCCCTCCCTCTCTGCCCCTCTCCTGCTTGTGCTCTATCTCTCTCTTTCTCAAAAATAAAATAAACATTAAAAAATTAAAAAAAAAGAAAAATATTCTGAGAACATAGTGGATGTCATAGATCTATGGCTGCTCAGTGAACAATTATTGATCAATGTGTTAAAGTTGAGCCCAAAAAGCTAGTTACAGTTCTCTTTGCCACTATTTTTTTAATCTGTAAAATGGGAATAATATTAGCTGTCTTATCTACCTTATAGGTTTCATTACACACCCAATACTATAATGTTCATTATAAACTATTAAGCACTATGCATAAAAGGTGAAATCCTGGAATTGCCTCTTTGGCAAGGTTTAGGTGCTAAGAATAGCATTTTAGGTGCGAATCACAAATATCTAAAATTACCCTTTAAAAGACCTTAAATATCAATAAATTCAGTCCAGCTATTTTTCTTCCAGTATTGGAACATATCACTATTTCTTTGGTTGAACACCAGATGAAGAATTGTATTTAATTTCCATTTATGGAAATGTTATACAAAAAATATGTCCCGTTATTATTATTATTATTTTTTTTTGAGAGAGAGAGAGGCCATGCAAGTGGGGGAGATGGGAAGAGGGTGAGAGAAAGAGGGAGAGAGAGAGAATCTTAAGCAAGCTCCAGGCTCCATGCTCAGCACAGAGCCCCACATGGGGCTCGATCCCATGACTCTGGGATCATGACTTGAGCTGAAATCAAGAGTCAGACACTCAACCAACTGAGCTACCCAGGTGCCCCAATATGCCCTGTATTTTTAAAAACTATCAGTACATTCAGTTCCCTATATTCACACAAATAATAAGCATGTGGGAAGTGGGAATGAGGACCACTGAGTGAAAGAATAGCAGATTCACTTCTCACATCTCATATTCCTTATAAACTAAAACCTATGATTATGAATGTATTACTAATGGTGTTATAAGCCTTATTTCATTGGCTCCTGCCTTTGCTTGCTGGTGCAGGACCTCCTGCTCCTTGCAAAATACTCTGCTCATAATTTTTGAGAGCCCTGAGACAGTGTTTTATGTGGTTTCAAGAACAAGACTTATCTGTGGCCACACGGATGTCTGTTGCTAAAGTTTCTGTTGTCATTGAACCCTTGTGATATTAATCATTGAACCAGCCCCATTAGACCAGGTCACCACCACCTTCTACTGGACATTTTCATGATCTCCATTGTAGCCTTCAAGAAATTAAAATACTTTTGTGTTTTCTGGAGACTCCAATACTGCAAAATTATGTTGTATTTCCCCCAAGAAGTGGGGAAAAAAGCCCTAATTACTCATTTATGGATTATAAGTGATGTAATAAAGATTTTAATGCACTGCTATTTCTGCTTATGGTGTTTTCCAAGAGGAGTCAATGAAGCTGCATTAGAGAATGAATCTTCCAGATACGTAAGCATATACCCTCAATCCAAGAGTGATATCTAAGATATAGCATGATATCCAGGATATCCATGACATGGGCATTGACCAATTGGGACACTGGCCTAGTGCGTTGTAGCAGTGCAAATGGACTGAAAAATAGCCTGGATAAACCCCCTTGTCGATGGTGTCCACACTTCTTGACAGTCTTTCTGCCAAAACCCATATGTAAATCATTTCTTGGTTGCCTAAACCCACCAATTTTCTGGATATGCCAAGACACGTTTGAACCCCAGTGGTGGACAGAACTTTGTCCTAACAGAGAAGTTATATTTGAATGCATTTAATTTAATAAAACTGATACTCAAATTATATGTAGCAACAATAATGGAAACATTTTAAACGTAAGAAAAAACATTCAGAAAACCAAGAAATGAATGAATCAAGCAACTTTTTATTCTTGGACATTTTCTCTGGGTCCTTGCCCATATGCAAATATTTTATTTTTTATTTCTCTAATGTTTATTTTTGAGAGGGAGAGAGAGACAGAGCATGAGCCAAGGAGGGGCACAGAAGGAGGGAGACACAGAATCTGAAGTAGGCTCCAGGGTCTGAGCTGTCAACACAGACCCTGAACCAGGGCTCGAACTCATTAACCACGAAGATCATGACCTGAGCCGAAGTCTGATGCTCAACTGACTGAGCCACCCAGGCGCCCCCATATGCAAATATTTTATAAAACTGTAATTTTAATCATTACAATTATGTTTCACTTTTCAAGTGCAATCATATTGCTCATTTTGCCAACTCTTTTTGAGTTACTACTATGTGTACAACATCAACTGAGATCAAGAGAGATGCTTTATATCTCCATGTAATTTCATTTAAGTTGGAGAGAAAGTTAGATATAAAGGCAAACTACATGTATGTCCTCTTTGGGTCACTCAATGGCTTTTTTATCACTCAATGGCTTCTCTTATGCTTAGAAGTACTTCACTTTAACTCCTCTCATGCCAGATTAAAAGCTTAACCTCCACAGAATAGTTTACTTACTGAGAGTTCCAGCTGACTTGGCTCTGTAAGGGATTTAGTTTTAATTCTAAAAGGGCTCATACCCTGTTGACATTGAAAATATTTAAAAAATGCAGATGAACAGACCATAGCCAGGTTTTGAAACATATACAGCAGTTTTCTCAATTTGCTGTGAGCAAATGTATTTCCCACCACCTCTGGCATAGTTGTGGGCACACAGAGAATGTACAATAGGCACTTCCTAGTGGTGTCAGGATATTCAGTAGTGGCTCTTTTCCTCTTTTCCAGTGCAGACTACCAAAACTTATAAAATGTATAGAATCACAGCCAAAGAGTTTAATGATAAAAATTAGGATAATTGGATCACTTTTGATAAGAAGACTAAGTGGGAAAACTGTACTCAAATTCTCAGGTAATGGTTGCAGAAAGTAGAGTGCTGACAGGGTCGGGTGGGGGGAGTGGCGGGTGTGTGTTCAGCTGTCTCACGCTGATAGATTCCTCAAAAAGAAAAAAAAAAAAACCCAAACCTGAATTTCTTACTGACCACATAATATGGACAGAATATAATTTACCTAACCACACCTCTATTACTGATCCTGTTTTCCTTTATTTTCTCTAGGTCTGTATCTTACATGCTAATCTTACACACGTAGATTCAAACTACCTCCAGCTCTCTAAATACCTCTTTACATACATGTCTGGCATTACATAACCTCTTCTCTCTGTCTGGAATGTTCTTTCTTTTACCCATCTGGAAAACTGAACTTTGTTTAAAGTAGTGGTCTACAAACTGGCTGAATTAGTACTTTCCTGAGACTCCTGAATGCTCCTAAAACAGTAG
Organism: Puma concolor; assembly: GCF_028749965.1. Lineage (NCBI taxonomy): Eukaryota > Metazoa > Chordata > Mammalia > Carnivora > Felidae > Puma > Puma concolor. The sequence continues at coordinate 93,846,634 of NC_141675.1, forward strand.
TAAGAGTTATTTAGGGAAATATTAGTTATTTTTCCTAAGTTATTACTTTCATCTTCAAGCACTGGAACACTGCTAATGAATACACAATGTAAATTGTAAAAATAAGGAATAACAGACGTGCTGAAATATTAATGGGTTTACAAAACTGAATTATAAACCCTCTCCCACAAAAACCCTTTCTGGTCTGATATCTGGCATTTTCTACTACTGTCTGATTGGGAAGTTACATAGGAACACACATTCCTTGGGGCTTTGTGTGTTCTCTCCCATTCCCTTGTAGAATTCCATCCTACAGGTATAGGAATGAAGTTGAGCAATGATGCATCTTAGTGGCCACAATCCAGTGATTGGCCCTCTCTGCATTCTGGAATTTCTTCTTGATAATCCATGGGACTTCAATATTTTTTTTTCAAGTTTTCGCTCCGAGTAAAAGGTATTCAATAGCCAAGAAACAGAATGCCAGTTTTCTCATAGGTTCCACATTTACCATCAACATTATATAAAGACCTAAAGATTTTTGTTCTATTCTGAAATAGTCCTATTCCATGTAAAGAAGAAAAATTTGACCATTTCTGATTTGGTGCCAGCTAATGAGTTCCAAAACTTTTGTTCTGACTGAGAACTTCTCAGGCCTGTATCTATTACATTATAATGCACATAAAACAAGGCTGAACTACCTAGAATTTGTTGTAGAGAAGTATGCTTAAGTCAAAGTATTCAATCAACACAAAGTACTTACAGTTGTCTAAAAAAGTTCTTCTGAAAAAATGTGAATAGAAATGGAATAATATTGAAATAGCCCCAAATAATCTAATTAGTAATAATATATTAACAACACAATATGCCCTCTTAGGAGCAGAAATGTGACAAGCATAAAAAACTAAAAGGATTCATCAAAGGTTTGTTCTCCTTTTATCTTACATAGTACAGTCCTTTGGATAGTAAAATTAGAGTGTTTATATATGACCTATCAAAGGCTTGATATGAAACTTTTAATATAACCAGAGTCTACTTCACAGTGGCAATATTTCAGACACTGTCCTTTTTGGGTAGTCACCTATTACTTTCCCATTTGGGCCCACTTCATTGATTGGAACAAGCATGACCAAGTAGGATATGTCTTGTTATCCTGGGCACATATTCAGCAACCACACAAGTGAGTTACCTCAGAGGCTTTCCTGCAGTGACATCTTATATCTGCTAAAATGCCTCCCATAATTCTCCAATGTCTACAAGACAAAGCCCAGATTTCTTGGTGTAACATTCAAATCTGGCCCCAAACTACCTTTTAAACCTTATCTTCCATTAGTCTCTTCTATCAGCTTTCTGTTCTAACCAGACTGGTTTTTCTAAAGTCAGATAAATAGACTCACATTGCCCTCAGTTGCTCTGACAGCTCCACCCACCTCAGAATTTACTAAGGGGGTTTGTCTGATGGGTTGGAAATGCAGTAGTGGAAAATAATTTACTTCCTCTCTCCTTTCTTCATCTCCAAATCCTAGTACTTATCCTTTAAGATCCACTTTAGACTGAAGTGTTTTCCACTCACTTATTATAAATAGGACAGCATGAAAATTCATTTGAGCAAATTGTGTTCTGGCTTGTAAGTTTTTTATGGGTTCAAATTGTGATTTTAAATAATTATTTAACTTACCATGTGTTTGTTTCCCTATAAGATAAGCTCCCCAAGGGCACAGAGCCACTCATGTAGCTAATATACCTCTTTATATCAGGTATCTAACAAATGTCTTGCATATAGTATGTACTCAGTAGATACTGGCTAGACTTATTAATTTAAGTCACATTACAAAGGATTATCAATAAAAATGTTAGTGGTGGATACTGTTGCTGAGGAATTCCATGTAATCAGAGGCTTAAAAAATTTTTTTTTTAATGTTTTTTATTTATTTTGAGAGTGAGACAAGAGTGTGAGGGGGAGAGGGGCACAGAGAGGGGGACACAGAATCCGAAGCAGGCTCCAGGCCCTGAGCTGTCAGCACAGAGCCTGAGGTGGGCCTTGAACTCACCCGCTGTGAGATCATGACCTGAGCTGAAGCTTGGAAGGAAGCTCAACCAACTGAGCCACCCAGGCGCAACCCACTCCTTTTTTTTTTAAGAGAAAGAGAGAGAGAGAGAGAGAGAGAGAGAGATTGGGCACGAGTTGGGGAGAGGAGCAGAGGGAGAGAAAGAATCTCAAGCAGGCTCCGTGCTCAGCACAGAACCCCAATCAGTGCTTGAGCCCATGACCCTGGGATCATGGCCTGAACCAAAATCAAGAGTCGGAGGCTCAATGCACTGAGCCACCCAGGCACCCTAGAGAGGCTTTCTGAGGAATATGTGAATCACAGTGAAGAAATTAGTCTGGAGGCAAATTTCCTTTAATATCAGATTTATTGTATAAATATTAAATGAAAACATTTAAAGCTAATATTTTCATCTATAATTAAATATGCTGATATGTTAACAGAATCATTGTAATTTCTGTCTTCCTTTTCAGTCTTGATCTGAATGTATATATATTTTGCAGAATTGGAAATATGGTAACATATAATGTGAAGTCCTATATTTTTCAATTAGTATTGTTTCTGAGTTGCTTTTAGTCTTTACATTTTTACTGGCTGCATAATATGGACATAATATAGTTTACCTAACTACACTTCTATTATCTGATTATTGTTTTCCCATATTTTCTCTAAGTCTGTATCTTATATGGTAATATTCTTAAAAATTTTTATTAATTTTTTAAGTTTACTTATTTATTTTGAGAGAGAAAGAGACGTAGGAGGGGCTGAGAAAGAGGCAGAGAGAAAAAATCCCAAGCAGGCTCTGCACTGTCAACGCAGAGCCCAATGTGGGGCTCAAACTCAGGAACGGTAAGATCATGACCTGAGCCAAAACAGGTTGCTTAACCAACTGGACCACCCAGGTGCTCCAATTTTTTTTTTTTTTTTTTTTTTTTTTAAGTTGGCTTCATACCCAGTGCAGAGCCCAATGCAGGGCTTGAACTCACTACCCTAAGATCAAGACCTGAGCTGAAATCAAGATGCAGATGTTTAACTGACTGAGCTATCCAGGCACCCCTTATATGCTAATCCTATATGCATAATTTCAAACTACCTCCAGCTCTCTGAATACCTCATTACATACATTTCTGGCATTGAATAACCTCTTCTCTTTGCCTGGAATGTTCTTCCCTTTACCCATCTGGAAACCTGACCTTTGTTTAAAATAGTGGTCTAGAAACTTTTATGATCCTATATCCTACTAGTAAAAAAAATGTTAATATCAGCTCCAATATAATCTGCATATTTACAAAACATATATTCTTGACCTAATGTGATATGCACATATAAGACACATACAAGAATAAAAAAGGATAAGGTATAATAAACAATATTTAAACATATAATTTTTTAAATATTTATTTTTGAGAGATAGAGACAGAGCATGAATGGGAGAGGGGTAGAAAGAGAGGGAGACACAGAATCTGAAGCAGGCTCCAGGCTCTGAGATGTCAGCACAGAGCCTGACATGGGGCTCGAACTCGTGAACCACAAGATTGTGACCTCAGCTGAAGTCTGAAGCTTAATTGACTGAGCCACCCAGGTGCCCCTCAATCATATTTAAACTTAGGGTAAGCGTTGACTTTACCAATAGTGGATGGTAACTTGGTATTTGCAAAATTTTTCTCAAGAATTTCAAAATTTCAGGCCAATTTCTTGTCGAATTTGATTAGCTCATTATTTTCACCTAACAATGTTAATGAGGAAGCATTTCTACCAAGAGTAGGAGAATGTCAACTTTGCTATTTTGTTCATTCACTTACTCTTGCACTGTTAGTAAAATCTGTCATCTATATATATCTGTAGGAATCACTTCAACCTGTGAGGGTCAATATAGTTAAAAGTCAAATATGACTGAAAAGTCACTTAATCTCTTGTTCCTCAGTTTTCTCATCAGTAAATAGAGAAAAATTTCAACTACTATATAAAGGCTTATGTGCTCCAAACACCTACCATGGTGTCTCAGATGATTTAAATTTATTGTTGATCAAAGGGTAAAATCTTCATTAAAGGGGATTCTTTGAGTGGAAAGGAGAGACCAAAAGTGACAAAGAAAAGAGTGGATCAGAAAATAACCAGAAACCATGACAAAATAAGTAATAAAATGGCAATAAATACATATCTGTCAATAATTACTTTGACTGTAAAGGGACTAAACATGCCAGTCAAAAGACGTAGGGTGTTAGAATGGATAAAAACAAACAAACAAACAAACAAACAAACAAACAAAGACCCATCTATGTGCTGCCTACAGGAGACTTACTTTTACAGCTAAGGATACCTACGGATGGGAAGTAAAGGAATGGAGAAACATTTATCATGCAAATGGATGTCAAAAGAAACCTGGAGTAGCAATATTTATATTGGACAAACTAGACTTTTAAAACAAAGACTCTAACAAAAGATAAAGAGGGCACTATATAATCATAAAGGGGAACAATTCAATTGTAAATATTTATGCACCCAACATGAAAGCACCCAAATATAAAAACAATCAATAACAAACCTAAAGGAATGAATTGATAATACTAGAGGACTTTAACACCCCACTTACATCAATGGACAGATCATGTAAACAGAAAAAAACAAGGAAAAAATGGCTTTGAATGACACACTGGACCAGATGGACTTCACAGATATATTCAGAACATTCCATCCCTAAAACAGCAGAATACACATTCTTTTCAAGTGCACATTGAACATTCTCCAGAATGGATCACATATTGGGTCACAAAACAGGCCTCAACAACAACAACAAAAAATACTGAAATCATACCATGCAACTTTTCTGACCACAATGCTATGAAACTAGAAGTCAACCACAAGAAAAAATCTGGAAAGACCACAAATACATGGAGGTTAAAGAACATGCTACTAAACAATTAATGAGTCAACCAGGAAATCAAAGAAGAAATTTTAAAAAGTACATGGAAAGAAATGAAAATGAAGACACAACAGTTCAAAACCTTTGGGATGCAGCAAAAGTGGTCTTAAGAGGGAAATATATAGCAATATAGGTCTACCTCAAGAAGCAAGAAAAATCTCAAATAGACAACCTAACCTTACATCTAAAGAAGTTAGGGAGAAAAAATGAAGTCTAAAGTCATCAGAAGGAAGGAAATAATAAAGATTAGGGCAGAAATAAATGATATAGAAACTAAAAAATCAATAGATCAAAGAAACCAGGAGCTGGTTCTTTGACAAAAAATAATCAAATTGATAAACCTCTAGCCAGACTTGTCAAAAAGAAAAGAGAAAGGAGCCAAATAAATAAAATCACAAATGAGAAGGAGGAATAACAACCAACACCACAGAAATGCAAACAATTATAAGAGACTATTATGAAAAACTATATGCCAACAAATTGGACAACCTGGAAGAAATGCATAAATTTCTAGAGATATATAAACCACCAAAACTGAAACAGGAGGAAATAGAAAACTTGAACAGACCAATAACCAGCAGAGAAATTGAATCAGTAATCAAAACAGGACCAGGTGGCTTCAGAGGTGAATTCTACCAAACATTTAAAGAAGAGTTAATACTAATTCTTCTCAAACTTTTACAAAAAATAGAAAAGGAAGGAAAAGTTCCAAATTCATTCTATGAGGCCAGCATTACCCTGATACCAAAACCAGATAAAGACTCCAATAAAAACCAAGAACTACAGGCCAATATCCCTGATGAACATGGATGTAAAAATTCTCAATAAAATACTAGCAAACCAAATCCAATAATACATTAAAAAAAAAATCACTCGCCATGATCAAATGGGATTTATTCCTGTGTTGCAAGTGTGGTTCAACACTCACAAATCAATCAATATGATACATCACATTAGTAAAACAAAGGATAAGAACCGTATCATTTCAACAGATGAGGAAAAAGCATTTGACAAAGTACAACCTCCATTCATGATAAAAACTCTCAATAACGTAGGTTGAAAGGGAACATACCTCAACACAATAAAGACCATATATGAAAAACCCAGTTAATGTCCTAAATGGGGAAAAACTGAGCTTTTCTTCTATAGTCAGGAACAGGGCAGGATGTCCACTCTTTCCACTTTTATTTAACATAGTACTGGAAGTCCTAGCCTTAGCAATCAGACAACAAAAAGAAATAAAAGGCATTCAAATTGGCAAGGAAGAAATCAAACTTTCGGTATTTGTAGATGACATGATACTATCTATAGAAAACCTGAAAGTTTCCACTAAAAAACTGCTAGAATTGATAAATTCAGTAAAGTTACAGGGTATAAAATCAATGTACAGAAATTCATTGTATTTCTGTATACCAATAATGAAATAGCAGAAAGAGAAATTTAGTAATCAATCCTTTACAACTGCACCAAAAACAGTAAGATACCTATGTATAAACCTAACCGAAGAGGTGAAAGACCTGTACTCTGAAAACTATAAATCACTGAAGAAAAAAACTGAAGATGACACAAAGAAATGGAAAAACATTCCCCACTCATAGATTGAAAGAACAAATATTCTTGAAATGTCTATACTACCCAAAGCAATTTACACATTTAATGCAATCTCTATCAAAATACTACCAGCATTTTTCACAGAGCTAGAATAAACAATCCGAATATATGTATGGAACCACAGAAGACCTCGAACAGCCAAAGCAATCTTGAAAAAGAAAAGCAAGCTGGGGGCATCACAATTCTGGACCTCAATTCATAATTCCTAACTTGAAGTCTGGCTCTTGATTTCTCAGGTCATCATCTCATGGTTCCATGAGATCAAGCTTCACATTGGGCTCTGTTGCTGATAGTGCAGAGCCTATTTGGGATTCTCTTGCCCTCTGTCTCTGCCCCCCCCCCCCCCCCATGAATTCCCTCTCTCTCTTTCAAAATAAATACATAAACATTTAAAAAAAAAAGCTGTAGTGATCAAAACATTATGGTACTGGCACAAAAATAGACCCATAGGTCAGAGGAACAGAATAGAAAACCCAGAAATGAACCTACAACTATATGATCAATTAATCTTTGACAAATCAAGAAAAAATATCCAATGGGAAAAAGACAGTCTTTTCAACAAATGGTGTTGGGAAAACTGGACAGCAACATGTTGTCTTATACATACATAAATTCAAAATGGATTAAAGGCCTAAATGTGAGACCTGAAACCATAAAAATCCTAGAAGAGAACATTGGCAGTAACCTCTTTGACACTGGCTGTAGCATCTTCTTTCTAGCTATGTCTCCTGAGGCAAAGGGAAACAAAAGCAAAAATGAACTATTGGGACTTCATCAAAATAAAAAGCTTTTGCACAGCAAAGGAAACAATCAACAAAACTAAAAGGCAACCTACAGAATGGGAGAAGATATTTGCAAATGACATATCTGATTAAGGATTAGTATCCAAAATCTATAAAGAACTTATCAAATTCAATACACAAAAAATGAATAATACAATTTAAAAATGGGCAGAAGACATAAATAGACACTTTTCCAAAGAAGACATACAGATAGCCAACAGACACATGAAAAGATGCTCAACATCACTCATCATCAGGGAAGGGTAAATCAAAACTGTAATATCACTTCACACCTCTTAGAATAGCTAAAATCCGGGCGCCTGGGTGGCGCAGTCGGTTAAGCGTCCGACTTCAGCCAGGTGACGATCTCGCGGTGCGTGAGTTCGAGCCCCGCGTCGGGCTCTGGGCTGATGGCTCAGAGCCTGGAGCCTGTTTCTGATTCTGTGTCTCCCTCTCTCTCTGCCCCTCCCCCGTTCATGCTCTGTCTCTCTGTGTCCCAAAAATAAATAAACTTTGAAAAAAAAAAAAAAGAATAGCTAAAATCAACAACACAGGAAACAAGTGCTGGCAAAGATGTGGAGATAGGGGAACACTCTTGCATTGCTGGTGGGAATGCAAACTGGTGCAGCCATTCTGGAAAACAGTATGGAGTTTCCTCAAAAAGTTAAAAATAGAACTACCCTACAATCCAATCCAGTAATTGCTCTACTAGGTATTTACCCAAAGAATGCAAAAATACTAATTCAAAGGGATACATGCACCCTGATGATATAGCAACATTATCTTTAATAGCCAAACTACAAAAACAGCCCAAATGTCCATTGACTGATGAATGGATAAAGATGTATATATACAATGGAATATTATTCAGCCATAAAAAAGAATGAAATCTTGTCAATTACAGTTATGGATGGAGCTACAGAGTATTATGCTAAGCAAAATAAGTCAGAGAAAGATAAATATTGTATGATTTTGCTTATATGTGGAATCAAGAAAGCAAGCAAATGAGCAAAGGGGAAAAAGAGAGAGAAAGAGGTATACCAAGAAACAGACTCTTATTACAGAGAATAAAGTGATGATTACCAGAGGGGAGGTGGGTGGGGGGATGGGTTAAATAGGTGATGGGGATTAAGGTGTGCACTTGTGATTAGCGCTGGGGTATTGTATGGAAGTGTTGAATCACTATATTGTACACCTGAAACTAATATTATAAACTGTATGTTAAATAACTGGTATAAAATAAAAACTTTAAAAAAGGGTATAATTTTCAAAATGGCTCAATACTGCTGCCAAATTAAATTCCTCTGATGATTCCTATTTAGTCAATAGTCCACTTCATCTCCCTTAGACATAAAATTGACCCATTTACATGGTAGTGTCAGTAATGACCAATCTCTTTTTGGTGTCAAAGCCTACTACCGAGGGAGGAGCACATTTCTTCTATTGCTTCAGACTCTCTAAAGATGCTCTATTTTTCTAGGTCTCGTTTCTACTCAGCCCTGAAATTGTCTCCTTGAATCCCTCTAAAACTGCCTGTCTAGCAACTGCTACTTACCTTTCCTGTTAGATTACTTTCCTGTGGAACATTATCAAAAGTTATTGACTAAGGTACCTCTGTACTTTTCAATGTGTTAATTCCCAAATTGAGCTATTTTATTTTTTATTATTTTATTTTATTTTATTTTATTATTTTATTTTATTTATTATTTTATTTTATTTTATTTTTTGGTTCTTCTGCATTCCTACCTTTGTTTTTTCTTCTTAAGTGTTTTCTTCCACATTGTAAAAGTGGAAAATGAAGATAATACTGGAAAGCATGGAAACAATAAAGGTCATCCAAAATGCCATCAGAATTAATATTTGTGAACATCACACACACACATATAACTTTATAAATCATGTTACTTTTTTGATGGAAGGCAGGGTGAGCTAGTAGAAAGAGACTAAGGTGTAGATCCCATCCCAGCTTTGCCATTTACTGATCATGTGACCTTGAGTGATGTCCTTATTTTTTCCTTCACCTATTAAAAGAAGAGCTAATAACACCTATCTCTTGGGGTTTTTTGGTAAAGTTAAATAGTCACTCAATAAATGTAAATATATTTTTCCCTTTCTTTTAATCATTGACCTTAATATTGGAGGGCTTTCCTAGAGTTCATTAACCAACTCTTGTTCATCTCATAGTATTTGACTGCAAGTATCCGGAGCACAGAGACCATCTCTTATTAAAATTTGAAGACCAGCACCCAACATTTAAGTTGGCTATATTCTGGCTAAATAAATTAGGTTCTATGATGAAGAGTTTGCCTGTGGGCTTCTATTTGGAATGGTTGACTCTGGGTTCATTTAAACTGCATCTCACATTCTATTTGCTATCTTCATTCTTAAACCTGCCTATATTTTCTTCTAGTTTCAATTAAAAATGCAGCTAAGTGATTTTAAGCAAGTCATTTACTCTATAGTTTCCTCGTTTGTAAAAACAGTAATTTCATAATAGTACTTCCTAAACTTTATAAACATGATAGTACTTCCTAACTGCAAACTGCTATACAAATATTTGTTACTACTATAGAAGCTAGTTCATTGTGCATTTTATTTTAAAATTTATTTTTTATTTATTTTGAGAGAGAGAGATCAGGGGAGGGGCAGAGAGAGAGGAAGAGAGAGAATCTCAAGCAGGCTCCACACTGTCAGTGCAGACTTACAGCATAGTGTTATAAGTTTGAGATAACATGTGTGAAGCACTTTATAACACTGTCTGGGACATTGTAAACACTCAGTAAATATCAACTATTAAAATTATGATAGCCCCCCCTCCCTCCCTCCCCCCCCCCCCCCCCCATGGCTCAGTTAATTGTCTGACTCTGGATTTTGGCTCAAGTCATGATCTCAGTTTGTGAGTCTGAGCCCTGAATCAGGCTCCGCACTGGCAGTGTGGAGCCTGCTTGTGATTCTCTCTGTCCCTCCCCTGCTTGCTCTTTCCCTCTCTCAAAATAAATAAACTTAAAGAAAGAAATTACTATAAACTGATAAGTGGTTGACAACAGGTGAGAAGGTAAAGCAAGAGTTTGAAAGTTCAGAGAATCACTGAATGTTAATTTCAGTACTGTATTTTCTCATAAACTTCTCCCTTCTTACGCCCTAATTCTAGACTGAAATACTTTTTTTTTTTCCCTATAAAATTTCCTTCTGTTGGTCAGATTTTTTTTTGAGAGAGAGACTCCCAAGCAGCTGATGGCAGACAGCCCAACTTGGGGCTCGATTTCACTAACTGAGACCATGACCTGAGCCGAGATCAAGAGTCAGACATTTAACCGAGCTACCCAGGCACCCTGGTCAGACTTTTTTTTTAACAGCATCAGTTCAAAATATTTGGAGGCAGTAAGTTTGACTATTTTTGTGCTTTGTTGTATATGCAAGAATAGCCATGTTTCCAATTTGTATAACCTGAACTTTTGTCATCCAGTTTCCTGCCGGTATAATTGGAAGCAGGGATAGGGAGTAAAGAGGAAGGCAGGATTTAAAGCTTTGCTTCACAGCATTTTAGATACTAGAGGCAAAGGTCTTTTTTCTCTCTCTCTCTTTAATAAATGTTCATTTTTGAGAGAGAGAGCGAGAGAGAGAGAGAAGGAGAGAGAGTCAGAGAGAGAAAATCCCAGGTAGGCTCTGCGCTGTCAGCAGAGTCCAGTGCAGGGCTGGAACTCAAGACCTGAGCTGAAGTCCTATGCTTAACTGACTGAGCCACCCAGGCTCAAGCAACGGTCTTTCATAATGGCATGCAGAGACAACATTCACCTGACAAAGTTGCCATATACTGAGTTTGCTTTTAACATTCTTTATCCTCTTCCGTGACATCCAGAGACCTCATGATTTCTCTAATTGCAAAAACCAAGAGTCTCTATGGGCTATAAAACCTATGTTCAGATTCGATATTGCAAATGTACTGCACATTGGCCATGTCTACTTCTGAATGTTTTAAGTTTGGCCTGAATATTGGATTCTGAATATTGGTTCTGAATATTGGTTGCCAGATTTCTGAATATTGGTTGCCAACATTTAAAAACCCAGAGATTTCAAGGGGTGCCTGGGTGGCTCAGTCGGTTAAACATACGACTTTGGTTCAGGTCATGATCTCATGGTTTGTGAGTTCGAGCCCCGCATCGGGTGCTGTGTTGACAGCTCAGAGCCTGGAACCTGCTTCGGATTCTGTGTCTCCCTCCCTCTCCCGCTGTCTCTCATAAATAAATAAAAGTTAAAAAAAAAAAACCAACAACCAGAGATTTCACACAAAAACCCAGTTTTAGGGTTTCTCTTGGGAAAAAACCATCTATCTCAGAACACTGGACCCACATGCCTATAGGCAACAATCTGCTAGAGCTGAACAGCTGCTCCTGTAACTGAAAGTTACACCACGGACAATAATTTGCCACATTTCTTATTATTCTCCGTTGTCTTATATATACAAGGCCAATTTCACTCATTTGCTTTACTTTTCTGGCCTTCGTAGACATGTGAGTCTGCAAGCCGTATCTAGACTTTCCTGTCTCCCATCAAAGCTTACTTTGTTCCAAGTCCCTCACAAGTATTTCAAAGCAATAGCTAGGTAAGCTGATCAACTGTATTTTTACATGTGCTTTCTGGAGATAGTATCTTCACAAAAAGGATGACTGTGCACATGGAAATTACAGGCACCACGGGATTAGTCAGGATGGCAGCTGTTCATTCTACTTTTTCTGCTATCCTGGCGTAACTATACCTCACAGTCTTAAAGCAAACCAAAGGAATTGGTTCTCTGTAGAACAATGAATACCGGCCTATGTGTGAAACCTACTTAACTAGTACTTTTATAGATCACCCTGGTTCCAAACGACCAAAAGCTATGGGCTGTTCTGACTCCCCGTTTCCTCGGAGGCTTCAGGATATCCGGCCTGACGGCATTTCCCCATACCTGCTTTCGGGGCTCGCTTTGCGCTGGGCAGGCGCGCCCAAGAAGCGCGCGCATCCAGCATGAGCTCATTTCTCAGGGGCGTTTCCAGGAGGCCCGGCCTGGCTGCGCACACCAGGCGCGGTCGGCCTATCAACGGCCCCCGCAGCTGAGCAGGGCGCGAGCGCCCAGAAGCGCTGCCTCTCTGAAAGCTTTGTTACTATTTTAGCGACTAAGAGTTCGCACCCGGCCGGGTAGGCGTCCTAGTTCCGTCTGGCCCTTTCGGGGAAGACGCTGATTCTCGGCACGCGCTATCCCGGGCGGAGGGGAGGCTCGGGCGCGCAGATTTAGCCGCGCCGGGGAGAGAACCTCTTCGTGGGTGGGGAGAGCCCCTAAATTCCCTGTTCGCTTGAGCGCTCCGAGCCCAGCGCCGCTGACCGCAGCAGTTTCGGACTGGCTGCGCAGTGCCTGCGCTCCTGATCTGCGGTTTCCACAACGGCTGAGAGCGGCCGCAGGCAAGCCCGTCACAAGGTCCGCCACGACCCTAGTCGAGCTTCTCTCCGCTCCTGGGACCGCCGCCGGAGGCGGAAGGCCAATCACACTGCATCTAGGTCTTGCGATTGGACGGCAGTGAGTGCCGATTGGCTGCCGCTACGGGTTTCGGCCTCCCTCCTTTTCCCTTTTGCCCCCACTCCAGCTACAAGGGTTCAGGCCAATGAGAAGGCGCTTTATACATGCCCTCCCTTTTCTTTCTTCTTCTCTCCACCCTGGAGAGGGAGGAGACATTCTGACTGGCCAGACTGTCCTCGGAAGCCCCCCTCGCTTCGCCAATCACCGAGGGAGGTACACTCCCAGCGGAGTTTTCGGCCAATTACAAAGCGGCCGCGGCGCCCGACCGTGCTGTTTCACCAGTGACTCCGGGTTTCACCGTCCTTAACTCTTCAAGCTTTTTTGTGAGGGCCGGCGATTTTGATTGGCCACTGGTGCCATTGTCGAATTTCTGTTCTAGCCAGCCACTGAACGAGGAGAACCCACCTTTTCGTTCGGCTATTTTCGGCATTTTCCGCTTTTTGGGCGTGGATTTCCAGCGACACTTCCTAATTGGTTTCTCAGGTCGATCGGCTTTTTCCGGGAGGAGCCACAAACAATCGACGTCCGTGATTGGCTCCGCTCGGGCTTCGGCACCGTAGCCTAAGTGGGCGGGAGCGGGGCTCGGCCGGCGATTCCCAGACGCCTGTTACGCGGGTGGCGGGGCGCTGGGCGGTGTAAGGCTGGGTGGGGGAGGAAGGAGGCGGAGGACGAGTAGGAGGGGGGAGGGGGAGTGGGGAAGAGCTAGGCGGCTGCGCAGACGGCGCTCCTCACACAGAACAGCCCCCGACCCGGGCGAATGCAGGATTGTGCTGCTGCTGCCGCTGCCGCCGCCGCCACCCGGGCCGAGTGACAAAGGAAGGAAGGAAGCGAGGAGGAGCCGGCCCCGCAGCCGCTGACAGGGCTCCGGGCTGGGGGCAAAGCGCGGACACTTCCTGAGCCGGCACCGAGCAGAGGCGAGGGGCGGGAGGGCGGCCGCACTGGTGCCGCGGACGGGGGAGGGGGCCCCGAGGGACGGAAGCGGTTGCCGGGTTCCCATGTCCCCGGCGTATGGGGAGCAGTCGAGGATCCGCTGCCTGGGGTCTGAAGGGAGCTGCCTCCGCCACCGCCGCCGCCATGGCCGCTGGATCCAGCCGCCGCCTGCAGCTGCTCCTGGCGCAATGAGAAGAGGAGCCTCCGCCACCGCCCGCCTCTGACTGACTCGAGACTCCGCCGCCCTCCAGTTCGCCGGGCCCCCGCCGTCAGCCCGCCGGATCCCGCCGCTGCCGGAGCCGCAGCGTTTCCCGTCGCATCTCCGAGCCACCCCCCTCCCTCTCCCTCCTTCCCATCCCCCCTTCTTTTCAAGCGTGAGACTCGTGATCCTTCCGCCGCTTCCCTTCTTCATTGACTCGGAAAAAAAATCCCCGAGGAAATTATAATATTCAAAGTACTTATTTTCAATCAAGTATTTGCCCCCGTTTCACGTGATATATATTTTTTAAGAATCTCCCCTCCCTTTTTCCCCTCCAAGGAAAGGGAGGGGAAAGAACTGCATTTTTTTCCCAGTCCCAAATCATCTATATGTTAAATATCCATACTGATTTGTCTTGAAGGAGAAACATCGCTTGTTTTTTTATAGCTGTACAAAAGGAGTGAAAAGCCAAGAGGAAGAAGTCTATTTTTTTTTCCTTCTTGTGGAAGAACTTAATGCTGCATTTATCATTAACCTAACACCCCAACATAAAACAAAAGGAAGAAAAGGAGGAAGGAAGGAAAAGAGGGTGATTCGGGAAGAGAGTGATCATGTCAGGGCGGCCCAGAACCACCTCCTTTGCGGAGAGCTGCAAGCCAGTGCAGCAGCCTTCAGCTTTTGGCAGCATGAAAGTTAGCAGTGAGTATTGATTTTATTTTACACCCCTTCTTCACCTCATCCTTAAGATAAGAAACCTTTAATAACCAGGATCTTAAAATATCAGACCTCCTGATATAATAATCAGAGGTAATGGAAAAGGGCAAAAACCTATCTTCAGTCAAGGATAAGGCTGCTCCCTCTTTTCTCCTCCCTTACCCCCTCCCCTGGTCTCATTAACCTTGAATTGAGAGAATATGCTTTTTATTTGGATGATTTAGTTTGAAACATGTTTTCTTTTCTTATACTTTTTGTGCTGCTGGTAGTCCGCTTTATCAAGTGCTTGAGTATTTCCATGTTAAAGTAGTGATGAGTGTTTACTTGCTCATCTTTTTGAATAAAGAGAAGGACAAGACTTGATTCCATTCATTTTGTACATTTGCGGAGTATATGTCTTTTGGAAAGAGGCATATATGTTAGTTAGCTCAGGTCTTAGGTGTTACCATAGTTTTGTATACTTCCTAGAAACACTAAATGTCACAGTCTCCTAACAATTGTTTCTTGCCTGTGTGACTACAAAGTGTTCTTAATCCAGAGATGAACTTAATTCAGTTACCATTCAGGTTTGTAGGCGAGCATGGAGTTCTCCCTTTAGAAAAGGTCCGTAGGAGCTGGTAGAGACTTAGTAGCAGTAGTATCTCTTCAGGCATTGTTTTAAATTGAATACGTGATTTAATGTTTTTTTAACCTTCTCGTTTTGATATTACCAGTTTACCACTATGTAATTTACATTTAATCAAAAGGTAACTTGGAAGTAGGTCCAGGTTTTGATTGAGGTTTATATTGTCATGTTGCCAAATACTACGTTGAATGTTAATTGTCACTGACTCATCAAGTTCAGTTTTGGGGTGTCATTGCATTCAGCCCTTGTTAAATGAGCTAGAAGTCAGGGGTCCCTTCCTCGGACGATTTAAAATACTCTTGCATTGGTTTCCTGTCACATTTAGGTAAAACTATGGGTTTAGTTATGAGAATATGGATTTAGACCTTTCTGTCATGGGTTTTGCTGAAGGCTGTGGTCCTGGATAGAATAGAGATATTTGAGCTTGTGTTCAGGGTTGTTTCCGAACTGTACTTTTGTCCTAGATTTGTGCTGAAAAGTCTATGTTCTTGAGGTTTTTGGTACAGTTTTGAGCTTGTGTTCAGGGTTGTTTCCGGACTGTACTTTTGTCCTAGATTTGTGCTAAAAAGTCTATGTTCTTGAGGTGTTTGGTGTAGTAAGTTCCAGTGTTCCAGGATGTGGAACCATATTTAGTGATAGCTTATTTAAACCATACTTCCAGAATTTGACAAAAATATCTACATTGTTTCCTTATTCCTCAAGAAGGGGACAAGATGAGGGCAAAGAAAACCCATTTTGTTGCCTAGAAGGAGAGAACTGAAGAACTGAGATTTTTAAAAAATCTGTAAATGCTCCTATGTGAAATTTATTATATCCTTAAGGAACATAAAATTATCACTTTTAATTGAACTCAGGGTTTCAATTCATGTTGGCTTTTGGACTTGCCTGAACCAGGGTAGTCTAAGGTAGTAACTGAATGGCAGATTATTTTTAAAAGTTATTTATTATTTATTTACTTTTGTGACTAGTGCAGAATGCAGGGTGTGTGAGGAGGGGAGCTGATGATGCATTTTTCAGGGAAGAATCAAGCTTTCTAAGCACTTCATGGGGTCATTTGAAAGGAATATTTTAAAATTCTGGGGTAATTTTCAGCTATGATGAGGCAGATCTTATAATAGCTACTTAAGAGCCTCTTGTGATACTGGAGTGTTTGTATGTTTTTCATCTTGGTAGTGTAGTTTAAAATCCACTAAAAATCAGTTTTAGGTAATTATTTTATTAGATCAATTTCAGAGCTCAAAATAGAATAGCTTATAATGTTAAATTTTTGGACTTTTCATTTTGTTTTCGGGATTTTCTTCGAAAATGACTCCTTATATCTTGGTAGCGTGGATGTTGATGGAGGATGGAGTAACTCTTGTAAAGTGTGTAGGTTAAAGTGTTTAGTTTTCTATTACCATATAGTTTAACTTAACATTTAAAAACTTGGAGTTCAATGTGTTTTTGACCACTTGACTTTAAGGACAGTTTAGAAGAAAGGGGAATCATTAAACATTTGTTAGTGCTACTGTTCTAAGGAACCCCTGTTCAAAAGAGAGATGCATAAAGAAATTGAAGTCCTTGGATTCAAAAGCTTATCGTTTAGTTGTAGAGGCAGTTTATGGGAAAAAGTAGGAAAACAGTAGCATGGTGACTGCAAGATTATGAATACAAATAGAAATGCTTTGTTCAGAGGGATGAAGACTACAGGGGTGAGGCATCTTGGTTGGAGAGGAAAGACTTCCTGCAGAGATGGGTTTTAAACAGGTGTTAAAGGAGGCAGTCACTTGAATTTATAGAGAAGCATAAAGGATTCTAGGTGGAAGGAATGGGCAGAGGCGCAGAGATGGTATTTTTTTGTATGGTAGGTAGATAATTTTTGTACTTAAAAAGCAAGTTGGTAAATCTGAATTAAAGGGTCTTAAATGGGAAAATAAGAACAGATAGAATTTGGGAAATGTGTTTTTGATAGCTGATGGAGGACAGAGGGGGCCTGTAAGAGTTTGGTTGAGGTTCAAGAGAGTTTAGGATTGTTAGAGTTAGGTTGTTGAACAAGATATTTGAAGATGATTTGGGCAGCTGAATTAATGGCTTACAGTAGTCATTGGAGCCCTTTTAGGGAGATAGTAGGGGATGTTGTGAATCATGAGAAAATATAAAATAAAATGTGAAAATGGTATGAAAATAACACGTTTGAGAGGTGGTGTGAATGAGGAACTGGCAGGACTTTGGATTGGATCGAAGGGGAATATTTGGGAAGGAGTCAGGAGTTAAAAATAAATTCTGATGTTGTTGGTCTGGAAGACTTGACCTGCTGAGTTATATTGCCGATTGTAATGGGAAAGTTGAGAAAGTGCCTTGATGAGAGGGTAGATGAGTTCACTTTTTAATAATTTAATGTACAGTAGGTTCCCTTGAAGTTCAGACAGCATTTGGTTACTGGCAATGATATTTAACTTTACAGCCTATTAATTGCACAGTTTTTAACTTTTCTTCCCTAAAAATGTTGGATTTATTTTTTAGAGCAATAAACTAAGGGTTTTAATTTAAATGCTTTCCATTGAAGTCTTAAAAAAGAAAGTAATTTTTTATGTAGATTCAAAAGCCTCACACTTGACCCTAGTTATAATAGTTCCATGGTAATTTGTTGGAAAACAATGGAAATATTTTTTGGACTAAACTGTGACGTAAAAATAGGTATTTTAACTAGCCTTTAATTTAGTCTTTGGAACATGCTTAAAACCTGTTTTTCATAAATAATGATTATTCTTAGGTAAACCTTGCATTTAAAATAATGATAATAATAATAGTAATAATAGCAGCCTTTACTTGGTTTGTGAAGGCTTCAGTAGAAATTAAAAGTTGACTTTACAACAAAATGCTTTTTGCCTTTTTGGTTGAGTTAAGCCTGCATCCTAAGTTTGAATCATGTATTTAAATTGTGTATTTGAAATATTGCTTTTTACTTACTATGGTGAAACCAGTGTTTCTTTTTTGTTCACATACAGACTCAAGTGTTACTAAATAAACGTTAATAGCTATACAATTCCTTCTGTAGAATTACGTGATATTTTATTCAAAAAAGAGAAGGAAAGGGACTATCTGTGGTGGTTTTGTTTAAAGTATTAGTAACAAATGCTTTTGGTATACTCTTGGCACAAATTTAACTAATTGGGTAGGCTTAATGCTTAAGTATAACATTTGGAAAGAGGAAAATATGTGAGTATCTCTTAATTAGGTCAGGTTTTTTTTTTTTTTAGTCAAAGAATAATTAATAGAAGTTGTATATTGTGCAGTATTTAGTCGTATAGTATTAAAACCAAAGATTACATGGCATCCTAGAGTTACTGTATTCCCAAGGGAGTGTAATCTTGTGACATTTAAAAATTAGGTTATCAGAATTAGGCAATTTCTAAATCAGCCATGTTTACGTGGAAGAGAGCTTGTGTATGAGACTGAAAGCTAGAACGTTACTTTCATTAAATTTTCATTCCTTTCCCAACCAGATCATTCCAGAGTTTTTCAAACACTAAGACTTTCATCTAAGAATTGCATGCTCTCTTGATGCATGCATCTGTAGAATGCTATTGTGAAATGACTATAAGGCACAGATACTAGGACCAAACTTCAAGGGAACCAAGAGATTCACACATCAATTAATGGCTGATTGTGAATGACATTGAGAAAATGAGGTGACATTCATATCACAGGTATAGTTCATAGAAAATCAGTTCTTGCACCCTGTGCTGTCTGCTCCTTGTTTTGGACTTAAGTTGCAGATGTGAGATACTGTTTTGGAGAAACAGCAAGGCTGGGGAAGCTTGGTGTCAGCAGCAGATTCTGAGACTGCACGTGCTGTGTTTTTGTGTGTAAAGAGAATGCTGTGAAACAGGCATATGCTGACCCTGATGCTACTATTTCATACTTTATAATAAGACTCATGGGATTGTGAGATAGGGATGGGGTCAGGCAGGCTATAAGTCTGCTGTCTCTTTTGATACTCCACCCTACAATGGAGAATGGACAGACAGAGCACGCGTGTGTGCTGGAGTACATGCTGGTATTAACAGGACCAACCTGATTTCCCAGATCCTCTTCTACTAAGAGCATAATCACCATAAGTAAATGAATTTGTTGAAACGTTTAGCCTCCTTTTCTAGCATATTTTTGGATGGTGGAATGTGGTTCAAAGGGAATTTTGAATGATTTCAGGGATTGTATTTTTATGGTTTACTGGGTTTAAAGTAGAGGTTACAGTCTTTGCTCCTATTTTGGATTGTACAAATCTTCCTTGGTTATAAGAATTGCCTTTGAAATTGGTTGAATGTAATATAGAAATGTATATTCATATAAAGACCTGCGTGAATAGTACAAAGAAAAACTGACAGTAGAGTTAAAGGAGCAGTTTGCTTTCCAAAAGTTTCTTACCATTAAATTGATTTTAAGAAGGGACATTTGTTGTTTTAAAAAATGAGTTAATACACAGTACATAATAGGCATTCTGTAAATTATTTCAATATATATTTTTGTCTGTAATGTACTTCTTCTGGTATAAAAAAATATAAAGATAAAACTTTGTAGATTTGGGTTTTTAGTTTACAGTCCCCCTTCCCACTCTTGTTTATGTTTTGGTGAGAAAGGTCTACTTTCAAAGGGTGTGCAAGTTAAAACTTTGTAAATAGTTGAGTCTTACATTTTCTTATCGAATAGTTTTCTTAGAAGCGTTTTGGTTTGATCAGATTGAGGTAATGATGTATTTTGTTGTTTTGTAGTTAATTCTGCCAAATCAACTTTTCCTTTTGTCTCCAGGGTACCATAGCCAACAGTGGCACAAAAGATGAACCCTTTAATATGTTCTCTTGTCAACATATTCTGGGGTTGTTAATTTCTTGATTATCCTTTGAATTAATAATAAAAAGTAAACATTTCTGATTGAAAAGGAACTGTTTTTCTAGAAACTTGTATTTTAGATGGTGATGAAATTTAAATGCACTTATAGGCCCTAAAGTCAGAGAGGTAGGTAGGCAGGCAGGCAAAAATATTAGTAACACTGGTATAGAGCACTAATATTAGTGTTTTATCATTAATTATGTCATGTGAAATCCTTGGCTTTTAAAACTAAAAATAAATAGGTTGCTTTAATAGAAAGTGGCCATGAATAATAATGTGATTGACATGTGATGTGCCTATTGAATGTTTACTATGTTCTAAATAAGCATTCTGCCAAATTCTTTATATGCAATATTTTCATCTTTTTAAACATTTTTATTCATTTTTGAGAGACAGAGAGAGACAGGGCGTGAGCAGGGGAGGGGCAGAGAGAGAGGGAGACACAGAATTTGAAGCAGGCTCCAGGCCCTGAGCTGTCAGCACAGAGCCTTATGTGGGGCTCAAACTCACGAACCATGAGATCATGGCCTGAGCTGAAGTCAGATGCTTATCTGACTGAGCCACCAATGTGCTCCTATGCAGTATTTCATTGTAATCATTACAGCAACTCTACAAAGTAACTAATACTATTATCCCTACTTAATAGGTTAGGTAAATGAAATTTAGAGAAGTGAAGCAATTTACCCAAGATGACTTGGGCAAAAAGTTGCTTTGCTATAATTTAAACCCAGGCATCCTGATTCTAGAGCTGTTGCTCTCTATTGTATATGTTTCAGAGAATTGTATTGCTGTTGCCTGTTACTCAGATTCCAGAGATAAGCTAGAGTACCTTTTGCTTGTAGGATAGTCTTTCATTGATAGTTTAGCAGTGTATGTATAAGACTTTCATGATTAGTACTGCTTTTGAATTAGTTTCAGGGCGTGCCTGGTAGCAAATACAGTACTTAAATATTTATAGTTATATTCAAAAAATGCTTAAAAAATGCTTTTAAGATTTCAGGAAAACTTTTTAAGACAAACATGAAAATGGAGATATTCGGGCTAATGCCAGCCAAAAAAGAAAAATAAGTAGTAGTGATTTTTTTTTTTTTTAATGTTCAGAGAACTGTTTTTTATTGAGAAGTACTGATTGTTCGTAGGTAAATCTGGTGTATTTATATTCCCAGGTAATATTGGAATGTGATTCTCAATTATCCATTCTTAAGGATTATTTCTTTCTCTCTTTCTATAGGGTGTGAAGTGTTGTGTTTTCTTCCTCCTTTTAATAGTTGGCAGCAAACTTCATGAAAATGTGTGTGTGTGTATATATGTATTTGATTTTATGTGTATACAACCAGTTAAGTGTTTATTGGACATTAGTTACGTTATAACTGTGAAGCTATCTTCTAGTTAAGGCACTGCATACAGTTACTTAAGCTTTCTTATGAATTATGATTAGCTGTTAGAGAGTAACTTTACTAACAGTTAAGACCTATTAATGAGAATTGAAAAGGTCACTATCTTAATTGTGGATCTGAAGAAAAAGGACAATCATGGCAAAGTACTTTTTTCTCTTTTGGAAGTCTAAGAAATTCTTACAGGCTTAATTGGCTAACATAACTAAAAAGGTTGGGTGTTTTAGATTTCTTTCCAAGGAAGGTTAACCTATCTCTTAAAATGTGACTCCTTCTACTTCCCCTTATTCCATAAAGTCAGTTAATTCTTTTTAATTGATTAACCACTTTCTTCATGACTTGTGTTGAAGTTACTGAGCTGAGTCAAATTGCTGCTTTCTAGATTTTTAAGTCTATAGAGTCAGCATCTGAAGAATTTGAGATGCTGGAGTTATGCCTGGCTTCAGACTGCCAGTGTTGCAGGTGCATTAGCTGTCCGATCGGAATTTCAGTTTTCACATTCTGTTCATTAAACTCTGAAGGGAAGGGGGAAGCTTTGAGTTGGTAGGGTTTCAATAATAGTTTGTAATTATATGTATATATATGTGTGTGTCATATTTATATAATAAATAGTAATAACCACTTAATTGCATGCCATATGATGGACAATTACGTGCTTGTCTTATTTACATATTTTGCTTTAAAAGTTAGAATTTACTCATATAATTCAAAATTTTCAAGATTTTCGGTGATGTCTTTGCCTTACTCCTGCTTTTTAACTACCAGTTCCCTTTCCTGGGGACTGTCAACATTCCAGTTTCTTAAGTATCCTTCTGTAGATATTTTGATTCTTTACTGGTTATTTCTATTATGGAATTATACTTTGTGTATATACACCTAAATGAACACAGGCTTTACCATAAGAATGTTAGAATTAAAATAAAATTTAAATCAATGTTTCTAGAAAATTGCTGTTGTTTTCCATCCTAGTAGGTTACTAAACCCTTATTTTTTCCAAACGTGAGTTAGATGGGGAGTAAGTGGAAAGATGAGAGAGTGCTTCTCTTGGCAATAAGAGGTAAAATGCTGATAGTCATAACCAGTGAACACTATCACATTTAAAATATTTCCTACTCTTGTTGTATTTGAGAAATGATCTGTAGTGTCAAGTAGGTATTATCTTTTTTGCTGGAAGTAGTTTTTCATGGTAAAGAAAAACACAAAGGAACATTTACTTTTTCCTTTAACTTTCCATTTTTCTAACATCGTAGGTGAGAAAAACCTGTTCTCTTGAGAGATCAGAGGCGCAGAGTGCGTCAGTGTCAATGAAGCCTGTGCCTTTTACCTCTTTAAGAGCGCACGGTTTCATTCTGCTTCTAAACCAAGCACTCCTTAGTCTGTTTTTAAAAATTTTTAATTTTTATAAAATAATATATTCATATGATCCAAAGAAATCAAATCATGCAGAAAGTCTTATTATGGAAGTCAGTCTTCTCTTTCTCATTTCTGTTTCTCACAGGCAACCTTAAAACTGTGATGGCTGTTTTCCCGTATAAGTTTCTGTCGTATTTTTAATTAGCATACTTTTGGCTATTAAAATTACTTTTTGATATTGTTATTTTCTCATTATTTGGATATTATTTATTCTCATCCTAACCGCCCTTTTGCTATCATGGTAATATAGTTATACCATTATTTTCAGTTAAATAATTATTTAAATTATTACTCAAATGGTTAATACTCAGTATCTAGACACTAAGCAGTATTCTTAGCAGGAACAGGTAGTGTACAATGATCACATAAGCCTTTTAAAAATGATTTCATTGAGACATAATTCACATACCATAAAATTCATTCATTTAAAATGCACAGTGGTTTTTAGTATGTCCATAGAGTTGTGAAACTATCACCACAATTTAATTTTAGCACGCTTTTGTCACCCCAAAAAGAAACCCAGTACCCATTAGTAATCATTGCCCACATTCTCCTTCCTCCCATCTCTTACCTACTTTCTGTCTCTATGGATTTGCCTATTCTCATTTCATATGAATGGTATATAGTATGTGACTTTTTGTGACTGGCTTCTTTTACTTCATATAATGTCTTCTAGGTTCATCTGTGCTCTAGCATTTATCAGTACTTCATTCCTTTTTATTTTTGAATAATATTCCATTGTATGGAAATGCCATCATTTGTTTATCCATTCATCAACTGATGGGCATTTGGATTGTTAACCTACTTTTTGGCTAGTATAATACTTCTGTGAACATTTGTGAACAAGTTTTTGTGTGGATATATATTTTTGTATCTTTTGGGTATATACCTACGAGTGGAATTGCTAGGTTGTATGGTAACTGGTAACTAATATTTTAAGGAACTATCAAATTGTTTCCAAAGTGGCAATCACATTCCATTCACTTTTATTTTTTTTCTTTTACAGTTCATTGTTGCCATATTATTTTTCTTGCCCTGTTTGCAATGATCATAATTTTGCTTCTGTCCCCCAACCCCCCCTTCAAACTTTATCAGGCATTCTCTAGATTCTGCCCCACGTCTGTTATTTTCCTGGAATGTCCTTTCCTAGAGTCCTCATCTTATTGCTGACATCAAGCTTGGTTCTCCGGGTCCTGCTATGCAGCTGTCATTCTGACGTCATTACTCTTCAGGGTCCACTCTTGTATTTCCCTGCATTCCATTTCTTTGTATTGCTGAATACTCCTTTAACAGTCTCTGACATCAGCCAGCAGTGCCTCCAAAATTAACTGCTTGGTAAATGTATCCAGAAAAGTTGTTAGTTGGTTGTTTTTTTACACATTTGCTCCAAAACAGTAGTTAGGCCGACATACTTTTCTGGTATGTGTCTCATCTTTTCAGTATCTAGACACTGAGGCATAGATGTTGGGCGGTTACCTTCTATCATTATGATCAAGTGATTGCCATGCCTACATGAAGCAATAACCTAAAGCCAAGTACAGACTAATTCAAGAACTAATGTTAAGCAATTGTTTAAACCAGAGCTTTTCAATAGAAATATAATGCAAGCCACAAATGTGAGTCACATATGTAATATAAAATTTTCTAGGAGCCACATTAAAAAGAGTAAATAGATATAGGTGAATTTAATTTTAATATTGTTAAATAACCCAGTATATCAAAAATATTATTTCAATATGTAATCAATATAAAATTTACTAATAAGATACATTACATTCTTTTTCTTTTTTTTTTTTTCCTTGGTGCTGAATCTTCACAGCCTAGTGGGTATTTTATACTTATAGCACATCCTAATTTGAAGTAACCATATTTTGTGCTCAGTAGCCACATGTTGCTACTGGTTATTGTATTGGACAATGTAGCTTTAGAGTTTTGTCCAAGAATTATGTTATTGTGTAACACTGTTGTCAATCTGTTTATTTTCAAGGAACAGATAAGATGTATGTGGTTTAAAAACACTTCATTGATTTGTCTTATTGCTTTGTTTTGTTTTTAGTCATGTCTTCAGTTAATTTTGAAATTTTATACCACATTAAAAGAGGTTGAGACATTTATGTTCTTCAGAAAGGAGCTTGCTATCGGAGGCAATGAGTTTTTACCCGTAATATTTTAGCACAACTGTTAAATTGTATATGGAAATTCTTACTGGTATGTTTGTTAAATATTTTCATTGCCATGATTGTCCCTGGTCCCAATGGAATCTTATTAGTGTAAATCTTCTTTGTCATACATTCTCTCTCCTTGCTGTTTCAGAGACCTACTCAGCTTTCAGGGTTTCAGATGCCACCCCAACCACTTACTCTTCCATGCCTTACCCCCCACAAGGCATGAAATTCGCTTGCATGTAACTCCTGTAACACTCTCTGTCACCCTTCTTACATTCTGCCTTGCGTTCTGGGTAACTTGTTTTGTCTCACCCTAGGGGATTTTAAGTTCCGGTACAGTAAAAGGAGCATTTTATTTACCTTCGTATTTACTGTAATGTGGAGCACAGTGCCTTTTAAATTGGGTCACTTAATATATGTTTGAGTTGAAGGCAATTTATCATGGTAGTTACGTGTATACCATATATGGTAGTTATATGGTATAGAGTTTCCAGGTCACCAAACTATCACTGATATTTATAGAAACATTAAAGTTTTGATATAAGAAATTAATTTATAAAGTCAAATAGGAATTTTTGTTTAAAAATGAAGGCGTAATACCAGGGAAAGGAAAAAGACACAGACGTAGACACTTTATACTATGTGCTTAGCAACTGAGTGGCTCTGAACTTTTTGGATGGGTAGCTGAATGAATGAAAGAACTTGAATGCTAGGTCACACTGGTTGGTGAGCATAGTACCTTTAAACCCTTGAACCTGTCCAGCTCCTACAGTACCCTCAAACCTTCTGGGAATTTATTTGGAGTGGGTGGGGATAGAAGAGAAGATGTAGATCAATGAAATCTGACAAATTAATTTTAAAATTTTCACCAAGTAGCTTATTCTGCAGGAGATAAAGTAAATATTAACAGGCCCTTTCGTCATGGATTGTAATTGTATTGTGGGGATTTATGAAAACTTTAATTTTTACAGGACTTCTTTTTCTTCTCTAAGATCATATTTGTTTGGTCTAATAGTATATATTGTTATATCAGTTCAAGAGCTTTCCCAGAGAGTTGAGAAATTTTAATAAACAATATGGGCTATCTTGCTAAATGATCCAACCTCTTAAATAGCTGTGAAGTTTGGCTGTTTGTATTTGGTTTTGAGAAATCATATTGTCACAATAATAATTTGGATTCTACTGATCAACATGGTATCTGCCTCTGTGACTCACTGTGTTAATTGTGAAATGCTTGCCTCGCTTGGGGCATGATTTTTAGACATGGAAGAGATTTATTTTCTCTGTAAGTAACAATTATTTGGTATGCCGTTCTTGAAGTCCAGGAGGAGTTACTAAAGAACAGAGCATAGTTCTTTTTTTTTTTTGGAGTCACACAGGGACCCACAAAGATCTTTTTTTTTTTTTTTTTTTTTGAACAGAGCATAGTTCTATTTCAATTCAGTTGAATATCAGGGATAACCTTTGTTTAGAGACATTTGAGACCTTCATGTTATATATATTTACCTCTTGTGAGTTTTTAGAAAAATTTAAGAGTGTCTATGTACTTTCAAAGGATAGAAGAAATATTCTAGTATTATATTTCTGCTGTAGTGGAAAGTGAGTACCAAGTAAAAAATAAAGGGTGTGTGTCATGGCTTCTAAAATTGGAGCAGGTGGACCCGTTCCTGGGGACCTTAGAAAAGGAAGATCCCAAGAAGCAGAGGATTCTATGACTCCACTGCCTTGCACGTAGCATCAGTGTAAATTGTACAGCTTGTCAGTTAACAGCATTAATTTAGGAGTAAGATATTGTTTAAAAATGTAGTGTCCTGATTAAAAAAAATCTTTTTATTTCTCGCATATACCTGAGAAAGCCTGTGTACTTTCTAAAGTTTTGGAAAGAGATGAGCAGAGCTACGGGTTGAGAAGTGAGGAGTGAGGGTTGAGAAAGAAGTTAGAGAAATGTTAGTGAAATATATATATATATATGTGTGTATATGTATAAGAATTAGAACAATGTTTATAGTAATGATGAGTATTGAGTTTCCATGGATGCTGTATTGATGGTAGCCCAGATCTTAGAACTGGAGTAATTTAGATTCGGGTACCCGTTAAGTATTTTTACTGTATGCCAAGCACTATCCTTTCCTTTAACTTTCATAGTTCTTTGAGGCAATATTATCTCCATATAATGGCTGAAAAAGCTAAGTTATAAATATTATGATTGATTTATTAAGGATCTTACAGGTAGTAGAGAATAGGTCCAGTATGTTGAACTCAGGACGCTAGACTTCAAGTAAAAGAAAAAAATTTTTGAGTACTTACTGTGTCATTGCATTGTACTTAGCAATTTATCTGTATCTCATTCAGTCTTTACCACAACCTGGTAAGGCAAATGTAGTTTATAAATGAATAAATTTGAGGCTTAGAGAGCCTTACATAGCCAGCAGATTTTGTCACCATACTTTGAATTTGTTCTCTTAACTGCTACACTATATGGCCTTTATGATTTGGAAAGAGAATAGGAACATTGTGTGAAATTGATTGAACTAAGGTTTCTATGGGTAACCTAGGAACTTTTACTTTTTATAATGTTTCTTACCAAGAAGAACATAATTGTCAATCACATGCAAGTAAACTAAGTATTTTAAATCCTTTTTTGTAATAAAACTTTAATAGCAAATACTTTGCTTTCAAAATTAATACAGGCTATCTATAAAACAGTGGCTATAAGAAATGGGTAAAAACTATAGTTGAAATCCATATTGCAGAATCAGTTTTGAGCCAGAACTCATTATCTTTAAGGAAATTCAGGATTAGGTTAAGTAACTTTTGCCAAAGTTTTAGAAGCAGCAGATGGCAGAGCCTATATTCCAGTCCAGGTAATTTAGGGTAGAGCTCTAATTCTTAACTGCTTTACTGGCCTAAGAGAATGTGAATGATTGTGCAGAAATGGAGCCTTCTTAACCTCTGATAACTTAAAGACACTAATTTTGAGCCCAGATAACACATCATTGTTTGACTCTAAGGGAAGTGTTAGACTTTATCTGCTTCTGTCCTTATTGTTTCCTTGCTCACTTGTCTCAGTATTTTTTGTTGTTGCTTAATATTATTCTTGAACATGAAAATTCTCTTTATCAAGTTGGCACTTAATAAATGTTGAATGTTGAAAAACAAAAAAATTAAAAGTCTTAAGTATAGAGATGAAATTTTAACATATTCATTGATAATCTTTTTTTTAATTAAAGTTTATTTATTTATTTTGAGAGAGAGAGAGAGAGAGAGAGAGAGGCAGAGAGTAGGAGAGATAGAATCCCAAGCAGGCTCCATACTCTCAGTGCAGAACCCACAAACCATGAGATCATGACCTGAGCCTAAATCAAGAGGTGGACGTTTAACTGACTGAGCCACCCAGGCGACCCATCATCTTTTTGTTTGTTTGTTTGTTTGTTTGTTTCTAATAGTTTTGTTTTGTATTGTTTTTAAAGAAGAATTTCTGTAGCTTTGGGGACTAAAATGTTAATTTAAAAGGTTGATTTAAGATTCTCATGACTTGGAGAAAATTTTCTGTGCTTCTGAGGAACTTTTCTTAGTTAACGAGTGTTTTAAGTGTCAGATTACGATGAAATCCTGTGGTGATACAAAATTCAGGTAGAGTATAGTTGGCTCCCACCCTCTGCCCTGCCTTAGTGCCTGCCAGTGAGGCCAGGTACCTGTTTTGTTTGTAATAATTGGCTTTCGCACAATTCTGGTAAATTAAAATTGATATATGTACTTTTCCTTCCTTGTTACCTCTATTCTGTAACTGGAAGACTATTGGAAAAATAATTGTTTTCTGTTAACTTTGAAATATTAAGTCCTATTTTTCATGTAGTTAGATTTTTTGGACCATACTTATAAGAGGATATCTGGGTTTTAATGCACAGTACTTAATAAATGGAGTATTCATATGTCCAGAAGGCACTTCTTTGCCAGCTTGATTGTATAGAATGAAGGCAGGAACTAGATAGTTGATAAAGATCCAAAAGAGCTATCATAGAATGTGAAGCAATTTTTTTTTTTTTTTTTAGCCTATATGAAATTCCTTTGGTCAGTGTTTCCTACAGTAGTTACTCTAATAGGTGTTATACTATAACAAGTATTCTATAGCCAGACAAGTTGAGGAAGTGTAACTTACAGGATCCCTTGAAGGACTGGTATTCCTTGGATCACACTTTGGAAGCTCTGCCTTAGGTATTTGGATCTTGCATTTATTTTAGAAGAGAAGGGAAAGGAGCCAGCATTTAAAACGCATTACTTCACAGGCCCTAGGTGATGTCTCCATTTTACCGACAAGGAACCCAAGGCACTTCTGGAGGGTAGAGGATACTAACAGGGCAGAACTGGAATGGATCCCAATCTCTCTGATTCCTAAATCTTTGCTCTTTTGTCTTTGCTATGCTACCATGTGATTGTATTGAATTTCTGGTTTTACTTACAAATGGCGACTTAGCAGTAGTACTAGGAAAGAGTATATACTTCCCTATTTAGAGAAGAAGAAAAAAAGAATTTGACTAGTTGACCATGTCCTGCATCCTTTGTTTTGCATAGATGAACTCCATGTTCTGGGGGGGAAGATTTTAGAGAATACTCTACAAATTAGGCTCCTGTTTGAGTGAGATTGGATACTGTCTTTAGGTATGTATAGTTTTATATCTATATTCGACATCATAAGGCCAGAGCCTCTCTTTGATCAGGTATAGTGAACTTAGACGTTACTAATTTCAGTTACCTACCTTTCTGGAGATTGTAAAGCTTAACGAAGATAATTATGCATGTAAGATGCTTGGCACAGTGTCTGACCCATAATAATCTTAGCTGCTATTAATAGTAATAATAATTAAGGCTTAGGTGTAGGTTGTTACCTCTTTGTATCTGTTGTATATTTTTTTTAAGTGTATTTATTTTGAGAGAGTGTGTGTGCACTCGGACAAGAGGGAAAGGGACAGAGAGAGAGGGAGAGAGAATCTTAAGCTGGCTCAACGCTTAGCACGGAGCCCAACACTGGGCTCGATCTCACGACCCTGAGATCATGACCTGAGCTGAAATCAAGAGTCAGATGCTTAACTGACTCAGCCACCCAGGCACTCCTGTTTATTTTATTTTTTTTAACAGGCATGTGTATTTAGGGTGGTCATAAGGAGGCCTCCAAATCTTTTTTTTTCTTTTTTAAATTTTAAGAAAAAATCATCACCAGATAACCTTTTTATTTTTAATTTATTTATTTTTTTCAGATAACCTTTTTAAAGTAATGGAAATTATATCTTGGATGCAGTTTATAAGACAGTTACAGTTCCCATTAGGGATCTGGCAAATTTTTAGTGACTACTAGTTGTAATTTTTTTTTTTTAACATGTATTTATTATTGAGAGACACACACAGAGCATGAGCAGGCCAGGGGCAGAGAGAGGGGGAGACACACAGCAGGCTCCAGGCCCTGAGTTGTCAGCACAAAGCCTGACATGGGGCTGGAACTCACAAACCACAGATCATGACCTGAGCCAGAGTTGTACACCAAACCAACTGAGCCACGTAGGCAGGCGCCCCATCAGTGAATACTAGTTGTAATAAGCAGATGTTGGCCTAGTGTCCATAAAGGTTTTTTGTTTTTTAATGTGAGATTTGTATTTTAAGTCAGTCTGATGTCTGTGTTGTCAGTCTTTTAAAGGCTGCCTATTTTTCTTCTGAAAGCTATTTCTATCTAGTTTGTATTCATTGGCAGTTTGGTTTACATTGGCCATTAGGTTATTAAATGTTTAACTGTGATGGGCACACCAGAGTACTATGTAATGTGAAGATTTTTTCTCTCCTTCCCGCCCCCCCGCCCCCCCCGCCCCCCCGCCCCCCCCCCCCCCCCCCCCGCCCAAATCAGGTTGTCAGCAGTCTCATTCGGTAGAGTTAAAGTGGTCTGAGTGCTCTCTGAACATTTGGATAACTATTTAGAACCATTCAAAACCACTGAGGCTATTAACTGTGAATGGAGTTAAGCAGAATACTGTGTTCTTTTCCTTCAGTTTTTTTTTTTTAATGTTTATTTTTTGAGGGGGGAGAGAGAGAGAGAGACAAACAGACAGACCATGAGCGGTGGAAGGGCAGAATGGGAAGCAGGCTCCAGGCTCTGAGCTGTCAGTGCAGAGCCCAACGCGGGGCTCAAACTCACGGAGTACGAGATCATGACCTGAGCCGAAGTAGGACACTTAACTGACTGAGCCACCCAAGCGCCCCCGTTTTCCTTCAGTTTTGATTCCTTCTTCTCTAATTTGAGGAAGCTGGGGAGAGAAACTATCCACTCCCCATCCCATGAAAAGTTTCTTCTCCCTTCTTCACTTTTTATTTACTGCTTTGAAACAGCCAAAATCTTTGGGGGCTTAAAGAACATCAGACACTTTTCACAGTTTAAGGCAGAGTGATTTTCATGGGAAACCTTTTCTTATAAGTAAAATACTCTTTGTCCTTGCCAGGGCATTCTTAAAAGGGCAGCCAGCAGCACCTCACTGCTTTGTCACTAACCAGAATAGAGAGGAGAGAATGAGTCACAAGGTTCCTTCTTTCACATTTTTCCTTTTCTCTTTTCCCTTTCCACTTAGCTTTTCATGGGGACTGAACCTGGCTTCTGGTGGAATGGGGGTAATTTTACTTCAGTGCGGAGCCTTCTTGGTCTCTCTCTCTTTCTGAGCGTCCCCTGCTTGTTCTTGCTCTCTCTCTAAAATAAATAAATAAACCTAAAAAAAGAGCTTTATTTCAGTAGGTTACATGATTATTCTGAGGAACAGCAGATTCTTTTCTTACTATTTGATAGGGGTAGCCAATGACCAGTGAGATTGCTTACTTTTTTTGTGTCTATATGAACCTCAGTTTTGAATATGTTTGTTTTAATCCATTGTAGTTTTTCTTTTTAGTTTTCAAATTGTCTCATTTTAGTCAGTGGGAGCCCCTTCATATTGGTTCCTGTATCTGTAGATATAACCTCAGTAATCTTTGGTAATTCTGTTTTCTAGTATACAAGATGTTTCAGGCTCATCTTATCCATAACCTGCCTTAGATCCAGAACCAGAATTTAGATTTGTCTGAGGGATTCTGATTCCTATTAGTATTAGTATTTAAAGACCATAATTTGGATATTTGTCACTATGTGTTGATTGTTGTTTCTAGGCTCATTTAGTGGACAGAGCTAGGGTGTATATCTGTGGATGTGTGTGTGTTGGATTTTTCTTATTGTGGTGAAATACACATAAAATTGACCATTTGAACCATTTTAAAGTGTACAGTTCAACAGTATTAAGTACATTCCCATTGTTGTGTGTTCATTACCACTATCTTGTTCCAGAAATTTTCCACACCCTGAAAGGAACCCTTGTATTCATTAAGCAGTCACTCTGCATTCTTCCCTCCCTCCAGACCCTGGCACTAATCTGCTTTTGACTGTATGGATTTGCTTGTTCTGGACAGTTCATATAAATGGACTCATACAATATCTGGCCTTTTGTACACTGGCTTTCACTTAATAATGTTTTCAACGTTCATCCATGTTGCAGTATGTATCAGTACTTCATTCCTTTTTATGGCTTAAAAATATTTCATTGTATGATAAATTACATTTTGTTTATCTGTTTAGTTGATTGACATTTGAGTTTTGGCTATTATGAATAGTGTTGCTGTGAACATTTGTGTGTAAGTTTTTGTTTGAATGCTTGTCAGTTTTTTGGAGGTATTTACTAGGAGTGGAATTGCTGGGTCATATGGTAATTCTGTGTTTAATTTATTGAGGAACTGCCAACCAGTTTCCCAGGGTGGTTGCACCATTTTATATTCCCACCAGCAGTGTATGAATGAGAGTTCCAGTTTTTCCTATAACCTCTCCAACACTTTTGTTTTCCATTTTTTGATAATGGCCATTCTGGTTGATGTGAAATGGTGCTTCATTGTGATTTTGATTTGCATTCTCTTAATAACTAATGATGTTGAGCATCTTTTCATGGGCTTGTTGGCCATTTGTATAGCTTCTTATAGGAGTATACACTCAAGTCCTTTGGCCATTTTTAAATTGGGTTGTTTGCCTTTTTGTTGTTGAGTTGTAAGGATTCTTTATATTTATTCTGTATTAATTTATACTTATTCTGTATACTAGACCCTATCAGATACATGATTTGAAAATACAGTCTCCCATTTTAGGAGTTGTCTTCCCCCCCCCCCCTCTCTTGATAGTGTACTTTCATGCACAAAAGTTTTAAATTTTGAAGTCAAATGTATCCATTTCTTTCTTTTTTGTGCTTTTCATGTTATACCAGGAAAAGCACTCCTGAATCCAGTTATGAAAATTACCCATGTTTCCTTCTAAGGATTTTATAGTGTCATTACTTACATTTAGGTCCCTGACCCATTTTGAGTTAATTTTGATTTATGATGTGAGGTAAGGGTCTAGTTTTCCAAGTTATATTTGTTGAAGAGGCTATTCTTTTCCCATTGAATGGTCTTGGCACCCTTGTTGATAATCAGTTACCCATAGATACCTGGGTTTATTCATGGACTCTCAGTTCTCTTCTATCGAGATATATGTATGTATGTGTGTATATATGTATGTGTGTGTGTACACACATTTACTGGCATAAATACTATATATATGTATGTGTGTGTGTACATATATATAGTATTTATGCCAGTACTACACTGTCCTGATTACTGTAGTTTTGTAATATATTTTGGAATGGGGAAGTTTAAGTGTCCAACTTTTAAGGATTATTTTGTCTATTCAGAATTCTTCATGATTCCATATGTATTTTAGGATCCTCTTCTCCATTTTTGCAAGAAAGCCTTTTGGGGTTTGGATAGGGGTTGTGTTGAATCTGTAGATTGGTTTGGGTTGTATTGATATATTAATAATAATGTCTTCTAATCCATGAGCTTTTCTAGTTTTTCTAGTTTTTCTAGTTACTCTTCTTTAATTTCTTTCAGTAATGTTTTGTAGTTTTCAAGTCTTGTACCTCCCTGGTTAAATTTATTCCTGTTGTACACTGAATTGTTTGAAAATATCCTTTTCTGATTATTTATTGCTAGTATATAAAAATACAACTGATTTTTGTGTTGATGTTATATTCTGCAACTTTGCTGAACTTGTTGTATGATTCAGAAAATACACCATGAGTTCATACCAATATTTCCAAATCTGATGTCATTTCAAGGGTAAGGGGTTGCTATTATAAGATTTTGCCTTTGACTTTTTAAATCTTTGTATCTATAGCTCTTTTATGCCAAAAATCTTGTGAGTAGTGCATTACTTTATTTATATTTATATATACATATTAGTGTTGTTATTTCGAGATTATTGTAGAAAATGGTTGCTGCAAATAATTTAAGAATTCTTGTGTTTAATATAGATTTTATTAGGGATTTACAGTCAAATTACCTGTCTAAAATCATTTGAAATAACTTCTCTCTGACATTAAGCCACTTGTTTGATACATAATTTCTTTGGTCATTTTATTGTCAATTTTTGGCAGTAACTTATTTTCATTTTGATTAAATTTTGGTTTATAATTATGTAAAATATTTATGTTCCAAAAGTACAGTATAAAGTATGATCAGAAAGTCAGCTTTTATCCTTTCCCTCCCCTATAGGTAACCATTTATATTCGTTTTTGGCTATTAAAAAAATAAATGTATGTGTACTTATTCATCTTTCTCTCTTAGATACATCTTCCACTTTATTTTATACTTTGTATTTTTTTTTTTAATTTTTTTTTCAACGTTTATTTATTTTTGGGACAGAGAGAGACAGAGCATGAACGGGGGAGGGGCAGAGAGAGAGGGAGACACAGAATCGGAAACAGGCTCCAGGCTCCGAGCCATCAGCCCAGAGCCTGACGCGGGGCTCGAACTCACGGACCGCGAGATCGTGACCTGGCTGAAGTCGGACGCTTAACCGACTGCGCCACCCAGGCGCCCCTATACTTTGTATTTTTTTACTTAACAGAAATCCTAGAAATTACTCATAGTATATGAAGCTCTTCTTATTGCTTTGTGTATCTGCATAGCATTCAGGTTTTTTATTCAAGCAGTTCTATATAGGTAGAGATTAAGGTGTTACATAGGGAAATTTTCAGTGAGACCAATTCTCTTGTTCTTCTGGCACAGAAACTTTAAAAGGTATTTTATTTTTCATTTTTATAAAGATAACTGTTTTACCACAAATACTCCCAACAGTATACAACTATGTATGGTAAAAAGTGTAAAGTTGTCTTTGATTCTTTTCTGCCCACTTTCCCTCTACTCACATCTCCAGAAATTACTACTAAGTTAGTTCAAGACATTTGTCTGTTACGAGTGTACAACATTTCTATGTACCACAAATGGTTTTTTAAGAAAATTGGGATCATATCTGAATGTTCTGCAACTTAATTTTTTAATATAATATTATCAATTGAGCTTTAAATTTGGATAATGAAAAGAGATTCCTGAGTGTAAATAAGACTTAAAAAACAGTTTTGAGATCTTTTTTCCTTCTCTTTCATTAACACTGGATAGCATATTTTGTGTGTGTGTAACTTCCTAAATTTTCTGTATTTTACTTACTGCCCTAAAATACAGAAAGTAGTGAGGTGCCTGGGTGGCTTAGTGGGTTGTGTCAGAATCTTGATTTCGGGTCGGGTCATGATCTCATGGGTTCCTGAGTTCGAGCTCCCCATTGGGCTCTGCACTGACAGAATCCATTTGGGATTCTTTCTCTCCCCCTCTCTTTCTGCCCCTCCTCTGCTTGTGCTCTTTCTCTCTCAAAATAAACTTTAAAAACAATGGTTAAATCCAGAAAGTAGTGTGTGTTAGATTTTATTGTTGTAATCCATTGTGGCTTAATGTTAAAAGTGAATCTAAATAAAGTCAAGATACTTAGTAATAACCAGGTTGAATGTAAGCTTTGTAAAGGCAGGAAAAAAATTTGCCTTTCTTGTTCAGTACCGGGTCCCTAGCACCTAGGACAGCAACTGGTTCCCTGTTCTTCCCACTCTACTTATTTTATTTTCATAATATAAATTATAAATGGATCATGCTATACAAACTATTCTGTTTTTTCACTTGTTAATGTATTATGGACATTTTCCATGTCAGTACTTAAGTGTCTATTCTTTTAAATTAATGGGTTAATGGAGATATCATATGTTACATATTTAGGTAGTTTAAAGACTTTAATTTGAACCATTTTTCTCCCTTAGCCTTGGGCACTAGTGTTTTGTTTTTAAAATATTAGTGGAGGGGCGCCTGGGTGGCGCAGTCGGTTAAGCGTCCGACTTCAGCCAGGTCACGATCTCGCGGTCCGTGAGTTCGAGCCCCGCGTCGGGCTCTGGGCTGATGGCTCAGAGCCTGGAGCCTGTTTCCGATTCTGTGTCTCCCTCTCTCTCTGCCCCTCCCCTGTTCATGCTCTGTCTCTCTCTGTCCCAAAAATAAATAAACGTTGAAAAAAAAATTAAAAAAAAAAATTAAAAAAAAAAATATTAGTGGAAGATACTAAGTTGAGGGATATGATGGAGTTAAAGTGTGTAACTCCCCTTTTTGAGTGTATAACATCAATGTGTTTATGTAGAGTGGTGGTGTATGTAACATGCTTTAGATAATGATATGACTATTCTGACCATGAATGTTGGAGTAATTCATTTTAAAATATATGGACAAACAATTCAGATAAGGAGAAATTATAGTTAACCTGTGAAAGTATTCATTTTAGTGTAATTGACAAAACAAAAATAAAATGAGAAAAAATTGTACCCCTAATCCCCATTTAAATTGACAAAGATTAGATACATAATAGTTGGTGACAAGGGTTTTGAAAGATGTGTTGCTGAAGAAAAATAGGTTTGTATATTCTTTCTGGAGGGCAGTTTGACAGAATTTCAGAAGTTCTACTTCTGGGACGTTAGGGAAATAAATTGAGATAGACTCACAAATTTAGATACATATAAATCGTTATGGAAATTTTAATCCTGGGACTAATAACAATAATATTACTTAAATAGTGCTTCCCCATGCCATACATTACATTTATTTAATCCTCTCAATTATCTTATGATATTCATGCAAGAGGATTAAAAATGATGATATAGAAGAATATTTAACATGGATGTAAATATTTTTTTAAGTACACATTTAAGTTTTTTTAAGTACACATTTTTTTAAAGTTTATTTTGTGAGAGAGAGCACCCGTGAGAGCAGGGGAGGGACAGAAAGAGAGAGAGAGAGAAGAGGGAGAGAATCCCAAGTGCTAAAAGCACTGAGCCAGATGCGGGGCTCAAGCCTACTAACCGTGAGGTTATGATCTGAGCCGAAATCAAGAGTTGGACACTTAACCCACTTAGTCACCCAGGCACCCCAGTATGGATATAAACTCGTAATAACAATGAGTGAAAATAGTACATTGCAAAAGAGTATGTGCACTGATTGCATTGACTGTGACCAAACTGAGAATATTCTCCAAAATATTTATACTTACACTCCTGTATTATACTTACAATCTAGTTAAACTTACAATGTGTTATTCAGATATGTTAATTTTATTCTTTTTGCCGTTTTATAGTTTCTCTTCAGTGAGCATATATTATCTAACAAGAAACCTAATTTTTTTTTTTAAAAGGTACTTTGATTTTACAGGATTTACTTCCAAGATTCCTGAACAGTGCATTCCCTAAACACCTTTAAAAAAGAATTCTATTGGTTATACTTTAAATCTATAAGTAACTTTAATCCTTGTGAAGGAGCTAGACTAAGGTTTAAGACCTTTCTGGTTCTCTATGACTTTATGATTCATCTCAGGATTTTGTGTTATTAGGTATATTTCTTTGGAAATATGTTGCAAGGAAGGAGCTGGATGAAACTTGCTGCATGATTGCTTTTTTGAAATCAAAATTGTTGTTGAATATTAATTAGCACCACAGTTTTGTGTGAAGGCTTTAAGACTGTGTGATAATGAGACTCATTATTGGAGAGACAGTGTTAGGTGTTCCAAGGTGTCCACATTTATTCATTCAGTGTTCAAAACCAGCTATATGCTAGGCACTCTTCTAGTCAAAGTGCCTAGCAATAGTCAAGTAGGACAGATTTATTAAAGAAGAGACAGTAAAAATGTTTGTTTCATACTGTTTCTCCTAGGCTTGGGGTTTCCCAAAAGGCAGGAGGATTTATTTTCTTGGGTATTTGGGAGTTTGATTTAATTTAAGTTGAAAGTGAGAAGGAGCCATGAACTATGGAGAAGATAAATAATTATAGTATAATTTTCATATCAACTTACTATTGAGTTAGAGTTTTTATGTCTGTATGTCTTTCTTAAGGAATTGGCATTTATTTAATATTTATGTATCTTTTACTTCTACTTTTAACATAGTCTTTATGACAATCCCGAGAGAGAAGAATTATTATCAGTATTTAACAAATAATAAAATGGAGTTTTTAGAAAAGTTAAGTAATTTGCTTAAGGGTCGTTGCTTAATGAAATTTAAACTAGGTCTGTTGATGCTGAAGTCCATTAGCTTTTTGTGATATCTTCCAAAGGAAGTTGGTATTAATTGTGTGGGGGTGAGGGTTTATTTTCTCCGTAGATAATACTGAATAACAAGATGTACTAAATTTGAAAGCTGTGCCGCAAATGGTTTTTTTTTCCCCCAAATTGGGGAAAAGCCCAGCATATTTCAAAATAAAAAATATTCTTTTTTGTATTAAAAAAGTAAAATATGTTCATCATAGAAAAAATATAAGATTAGGGGGATGAAAAAGAAAAAAAGAAAAGAAGAAAGGGAGCTGGGATAGTAAAAGAGTTTTATTGATCCAGTGTTAAATTTTTGGTGTACAGGTAGTACTTAACATAATAATATAGTTTGGGTTCCAGAGTCTGTGTGACCTGGAATTAAATCTGAACTCTTACCATCTAATGGTTTTGTTATTTGAGACCATGAAGGTTTTGGGGCAAATTACTTATTTCAGTTTTGCGTATGAAAGAAGTGAGGTTTAGAGAAGGCCTGTATTATAGAGCATCTTAGAGTTTTGATGATTAAATGTGGTAAAAGGCATATGAAATGCTTGTCATATACCTAAAATTCCAGGCACATCCTAGTTCTTTGCACATAGATATATTATTTTTTACTGAAATTAATTATCAAAAATTACAACTGCCTTTTTTAAACCTCTGTATCAAAAATATCTTTTGATATAAATCACAGCATTTAAAATTTTCAGATAATAACTTATGTGTACCATGTGATGCTGTAATCAGTCATCCTCTTCTTGGTAGACATTTCATTGTTTCTGATTCTCTCTTTTGCAGTTATAAATAATATTTCAATGAATATTTTTGTAGCAGACCTTTAAACATGTTTTCATCCCATTAGAATGAAGCTAGCAGTCAAAGAATACATACACTTTTAAGATTTTTTTTTTTTAATTTTTTTTTCAACATTTATTTATTTTTTGGGACAGAGAGAGACAGAGCATGAACAGGGGAGGGGCAGAGAGAGAGGGAGACACAGAATCGGAAACAGGCTCCAGGCTCTGAGCCGTCAGCCCAGAGCCCGACGCGGGGCTCGAACTCACGGACCGCGAGATCGTGACCTGGCTGAAGTCGGACGCTTAACCGACTGGGCCACCCAGGCGCCCCCACTTTTAAGATTTTTGATTCAAGTTGCTGGATTGACTTCCGAAGATATTGTAACTATGTTCCTAACAGTAATTCATATGGTCACCTGTTCCCCTGTGTTCTTATTGTGTTGCATATTATAATTTTAAATCATCATTGTTGATTTGATCCATTTTAATTTACATTGCTTTGATTACTAATAAGGTTGAGGGTTATTTTTCTACATGCACATTGGCCCCTTGTGTATTATCTATCTGTTTTCCCATTAGTTTTCAAGTCCTCATTTACGTTTTGAAGGTTATTTATCTTTTCCTAGTGATGGAAAGAGCTCTTTGTATATGAATACTCTGAACTCATTGTTGTATGTTGCAAGTACTTCCCCCCTAAATTATCTTGTAATTTTGCTTATGTTTATGTATTTATTTATGTTTATGTTTATTATTATTTTTTTGCTTATGTTTATTTTTGGATGCATAGAAGTTTAAAAAGTTTATGCGAACGTATGTGTTGATCTTCTAGCTTTAGGGTATTGCTCGACGAACGGTACAGATTGGCAGTTCTCAGACTTTGGTCTTAGCACCTCTTTGTACTCTTAAATACTATTGAGAACCCTGAAGAGCTCTTGTTAGTGTGGGTTACACTTGTAGATACTTGCCACGTTAGAAATTAAAACTGAGAATTTTATAAAATATTAATTTGTTAGAAGCAATAAGTTTTTTACATGTTAACATAAATACCATTTTTAATGAAAAATAATTATATTTTCCCAAATAAAAAAATTGAGTAATTTTTATTTTTGCAGAGCTCTTTGAATGTAGCTGGATTCTCATATATCTGTCTCTGCATTTAATCTCTGGAGATATCTATCATGGGACATATTGCCTCTGGAAAACTGTTTTGTATACTCCAAAGAATGAGTGTGAAAAAGCAGATGTTATATTATTATTGTTATGAACATAGTTTTGGTTTCATAGGCCCCCTGAAAAGGTCCAGAGATCTGAACTGTACTTTAAGAACTGCTGATACAAATGTTCACTTATATATTACTCTTGGAATTTTATGGCTGCATTTAATTTTTTTAATTATTATTTTTTAGCATTTATTTATTTTGAGAGAGAGAGAGAGAGAGAGAATGAATGAATCCCAAGTAGGCTCTGGCTGTCAGTGCAGAGCCCAACAGGTTCAACCTCATGACCATGAGATCATGACCTCAGCTGAAATCAAGAGTCAGATGCTCAACTGACTGGGTCACCCAGACACCCCTTTTATGACTGAATTTAAATGAATGAATTTGAGTATAAGTTTATAATCCTCCCTCTTCCCAGTTAAGCATCCTTTTGTTGAAAGATCCATTTCTACGTAAATCATTGACTGATGAAACTCTAAACCTACCCACTTTTTCTCAGTTACTGAGTTTAACTGCAATGAAAGCAGTAGTCTTAGCAATCTTTGCTTAATGTTCTATTTTGGTGTATTAGATTGCTGATGAATCCTCCAAACCCTGACTTCAGTTTCACAACCTGTTGCCCTAAAAACTTAAAGATGTTTTATTCATGTTGATTATGGCGTTTTACTCTAACAAATATTGTTTCCTTACCAGTTATGAAAGGGATACATGATCATTATAGGACATTTGAAATGTACACAGAAGCATAAACAAAAGAGTATTTTGTTACATTGAATAGGCAGAGTGCTATAGTCTCTTACTATACTTTAATGGGAGTTATTTCAATATCGAAAAATGCTAGCAAGTTGAACAATTCATAAATTCCTACTCCACAGTTGATGAATTGTATGACTTTTCATGTGTTGTTTAGCTTCTTGGGATTCCTAACTCACCAGACTTATGTTTACTATTCAGTGTGTGTTTCTAGGTGCTTTGGATACAAAGAGCAAGACATGATTTCCCCTGCCAGGGGAAACCAACTTGCAGGTTAATGAAGAAATATGCATGTTCTGTAATAAGTATTACTATGGCCACAAACAATTATTAATATTATGGAAGAGCCTAAGCAAGCTAATGTTGAGAAATGATGGGGGAGTGAAGAGAAGGAAGTGGATTTGCAAAGATTCAGGTTGTACAGTCTTCCTTTAGTATTTGATGATTTATTGGCTGTCTGGTCAAGAATGACTCCCAGCTCTACCACTGAGTGGATAATGATGTATACTAAAATAGGGAATATGCCCCACTCCCAACAAAATAAATCTCCCAGCACATCTATATTTTCCAAGGCTCTATTCTTTTGCTTTCCAAGATGAGTTCAATTGTGGCCATGTTGGATTTGAGGGGCCTGGAAATATTCAGGTGGAGATGTGTGGGAGGCATAAAGCTACCAGGAAAGTTGTGTGGACTAGAGTTCGTGGTGTAGCATATGTGATTGAGTGGAGATTAAGATCATCTTTTGAGAATTCTTAATAGGAGAGAAGAAGGCCAGTGATTCTCCAGCATTTGATGGAGAGTTAGAGGAAAATGAATCTAGCAAAAAGTTGTCAGAAGAGGGAAGATAGAAGAGTGGTGGTATAAAAGGCAACTGACCAGAATTTAAAGGAGGAGGAAGGGAGAAGGGGATCTGAAATGCTAAATCCTCCTTACAAGCTCAAATAAGACCTGAAAATTGTTCATTTGATTTAGGAATAAGGAGGCATTGATGACTTAAAAACAGCTTAACTGGGAAGCTGGGTGTGGAAGCTGTTAGCAAAGAGAATAGAGGTGACTGGGCGCCTAGGCGGCTCAGTCGGTTACGTGTCTGGCTCTTGGTTTTTTTGGCTCAGGTCATGATGTCACGGTTTGTGAGTTTGAGCCCCACATTGGGCTCTATGTGCACAGTGCGGAACCTGCTTGGGATTCTCTCTCTCCCTCTCTTTCTGACCCTTCCCCGCTCACTTTCTCTGTCTCTCAAAAACAAATAAATAAACTTAAAAAATAGAGTAGAAGTGAGGAAATGGAATACAATGAGTTTTGGCTACTTTTTTGAGAAGCTTGCAAATGGACATAGGGATTTGAGAATGTTATGTTGAGAGGAAGAGACTCAGAGATTGAACTGAGAGATGAGGACATAATGTCATTTTAAACTTTCTAGAAAAACTTTTTGTTTGCCCTTTTTGTTTTTTAAACTATTTTATTTATTTTAGAGAGAGAGAAAGAGAGCCCGTGTGAGCAGGGCAGAGGGAGAGAATCTTAAACAGGCTCCATGCCCAGTGCATAGCTGGACATAAGGCTCAGTTCCACGACCCTGAGATTATGACTTCAGCTGAAATCAAGAGTTGAACCCTCAACTGACTGGGCCACCCAGATGCCTCAATTGTTTGCCCTTTCTGTAAAAATTGTTTTAAAATATACAGTACATTTTAGATAATGCTAAATATGATTTTTATTTTTTATTAAAAAATATTTTTTTAATGTTTGTTTATTTTGAGAGAGAGAGAGAGTGTGAGCAGAGGAAAGATGGGGGGTGAGAGGCAACAGAGGATCCAAAGCAGTCTTTGTACTGACAGCAGAGAGCCTGATGTGAGGTTCAGACTCACAAACCAAGAGATCATGACCTGAGCCAAGGTCAGATGTTTACCGACTGAGCCACCAAGGTATCCCTGTGATCTTTGATACTTTCTTATGCTGCTTCAGTTGCCATGAATATCTGTTACTTTACTGTTCTACTGAGGATATAGAGATAGCCTCATTTAAAATACAACAGCTAAAATAAAAAAAATAAAATATAACATCTTAGGGCTATTTTGTCATGTTGTAGCTTTTTAATAGTCAGCTTCATCTTTTCTTTGTGCATATCTGCTCCCCCCCGCCCGCCCCCCCCAACTCATTAGTGTGGTTGATCCTAGCAATAACACGACTTGTTCCTACAAGCATGTACTGTACCTAAGTAATTGTGAACTGGGAAATCCATATTACCAGTTGTTAGAATTGTGCTCTGAATGAAATTAGTAATTTTAATCAGTAGATTGTAGGATTTGGGGGGGGGGGTTGCTTCTGTAAAGCTTAGTCTGTGATATATATGGTTTCCTACTGCTGTTTCACTTACAAAATTTAGAGCTCTATAGTTAGGTTGCTTTAGAATCCTAACTCCAACACTTACTATGAACTTGAACAAATGACTTACTACCAGAATTTGGCTTTCTTCATCTTTAAAATGATAATAGTAGTATTTACCTCACAGAGCAATTGTGGAGGTTAAATGGTGTAATCCTAGAAGAACATAGCTTCGGACAGAATAGGTAGATTCAATAAACCTTTGC
Source organism: Puma concolor (assembly GCF_028749965.1). NCBI lineage: Eukaryota > Metazoa > Chordata > Mammalia > Carnivora > Felidae > Puma > Puma concolor. The sequence goes on from NC_141675.1 coordinate 93,890,714, forward strand.
TGTTAATTATTTTCTGTCTCCAGGGTTTTGATTTTCTAAGCTTGATGTTCCTGGTAGTCTTCTTGATGAGAGAGGTGTTACTGTGTTTGAAAAATGAACAGATCAAGTAGAGTCATACTGTAGATTTTATGTATCTAGGTGGGAGGTGAGCATTTGTAGCATATAACAAGGGGATTTACTTCCTAAGGTAGGTTGGTTTGTTAGGGAAGGGTTTTTTTTTTAGAGGCATTTGGAAACACTCTATTTCTTGAGGTGGTCCTGTAAGCACTTAATTTTTTTATTGAATACTAAAAACTATTTTATATTTAGTATTTAAAAATTAGGGGGGTGAAAGATCACCTAGAATTATGGTATGGAATATCTGTGTGTGTGTGTGTGTGTGTGTGTGTGTGTGTGTGTGTGTGTGTGTAGGAAGTTAGGGGTTGTTGTAGACTAGATATTTTAGGACAGGAAATTAATGTAACCTGGTGAGGCTCATGAGTATTGCAGGCTGAGTAACAAAACTACTGGGTAACCTGTAATTTAACCCAGAACATTACTTGAAAGACAGGAAGTTAGGTTTGTGCCATGGTCTGAGAAAACCCTTAAAACCCTTATTCTCCTTTTTATATGAGACTTGCACTCTTGAGAGACAAGAGTGAAATTATATAGGATATTTGATAACCATCAATTTAGTCATTCTTTTCTTCTTTCTATCAAATAAATTGTACTATTCTTTTAGACATCTTAGAGTCCAGTTGAGAGTCAGTACCTTTTTGGTATAGTAAAACGTTAATGGGTAGAAAATCCTGTTTTCTAGATTTGTGAATGTAGGAGTACATTTGTTAAGGTAGTCCTAGCCATTAAATTTCTCTAACACCCACAGACCCCCTTTATAAAGGAGAGAAGCATTTAGTTTGTTTAAAAATAGTAAACTAGGGGTGCCTGGGTGGCTCAGTCAGTTAAGCATCTGACTTTGGCTCAGGTCATGATCTCACAGTTCGTGGGTTCGAGCCCCGCATCGGGCTCTGTGCTGACAGCTCAGAGCCTGGAGCCTGCTTCGGATTCTGTGTCTCCCTCTCTCTCTGACCCTCCCCAGCTCACACTCTGTCGTCTCTCCCTCTCTCAAAAATAAATAAACATTAAAAAAAATTAAAAAAAATAAAAATAGTAAACTAAATTGTTTCCTTCTGATAATTGGCCCAGGTGTGTTAATGGTATTTAAAGTTTAACGCTGCTAAACTCACATAGGAATTTTGACTTGTTTTAAGTGCCGTAAAAACAGATTTTACTTTTGTTGATAACTCATTTAGTGAAAAGACCATGTTAAATTCAGGAATGATTTTAAAAACTATTAAAGTTTTCGTCTTCCTATTTGTAAGTCTCTCCATGTCTGCAGTCATACTAAATGACTCATGAATGCTTTATTTCTTGTCTTGCTGACAGAATTATCCTCTCGGCAATAGAGCGGGCATTGGCAGTGATAGGTCAGTGATTTGACAAAGCACTGCTAGTTTTTTGTTGAAGGGAAAAAAGATGAAGTCTCTGTCATTTGTTGAAGTATGTTTAGATGCCTGCCAGTTGAGAAAATGATTGTACTGTTTGTGGAAGGTGTTGAATTAATATGGCTTAGTATTTTTGCCTTGTTGAAGTAAGATTTGATTGCCTTTTGTTTTAAAAGTTGCTCTTGGGATGCCTGGGTGGCTCAGTCAGTTAAGTGTCCAACTTTGGCTCAGGTCATGATCTCCTGGTTTGTGGGTTTGAGCCCTGTACCCGGCTCTGCGCTGACAGCTCAGAACCTGGAGTCTGCTTCAGATTCTCTCTCTCTCTCTCTTTCTCTCTCTCTCTCTCTCTCTCTCTGCCCCTCCCCTGCTTGTGCTCTGTCTTCTCTTTCAAAAAGAATAAATAAATAAACATTAAAATAAAATAAAAGTTGCTCTTCTGGGACATCTGTGTGGCTCAGTCGGTTAAGCCTCTGACTCAATGTCTTGTGATTGTGGGATGGAGCCCTGTTTCAGGCTCAGTGCAGAGTATGGAGCCTGCTTGGAATTCTCTCTCTCACTGTCTCTCTGCCCTTCTTCTGCTTGTGCTCTTTCTCTCTTTCTCTCAAAATAAATAAATAAACTTAAAAAAAAGTTGCTCTTAAGGTATAGTGCTTCTGAAAATTAAAAGTCACCAAAGTAGCACTTGAAAAATTTAGAAACTTGTATTAGAGAATTCCCTCACTTAACAACAAAACCCTCTAAAAACTCCAATTTTAATTAGCTGTGAAAGTACCTCCCCTCAGTTGCTATCATGTAGTTATTTTCCAAAGACACATCATGTTATCAGAAATTGCATTTATGTTTTTAATGGCTTTAAGCTGCTGTAGTTTTAGGGGAAAAGGTGGTGGTAGCTTAGATCAGTTTTCAGATTCCCAATCACAAGTAATCGTAAGAATTTAATAGTTAGGTTTTCCTTTTCTCTTTAAGTTATAGGAGTATATCTGTAAAACCCAAACCACACTGAAGAAATTAGTATTAGATGACATAAATCTAGCTTTTATGCCAAATTAACGGTCTTTTCCTGTCATCACTACTATCATTAGTGTATGTTAGCTATTGATATATAACAAACCATTCCAAAACTTGGTTTAAAATAACCACCCATTTTTTATTGCTCATGAATCTTTGGATCAACTGGGTAGTTCTGCAGATTTGGGCTAGGCTTAAGTGATTTTATATGGGTTTGCTTGTATTTCTTGTGGCTTAGCTGGTAGATTGGGTAAGACTAGCTTGGCTAGGGTCGTGGTTGGTAGCTGAGGTAACAGGGTGACTGAGCAATGCATCTCTAGGTATCCAGCACACTGGCTTGGGCTTGTTTCATGGTAGCAGAACATACTTCCAAGAGAGAGGTTATGGAAGCGTGCAGGAGTTCCTGAGGGCCATGCTCAAAACTGGCAAACTATCATTTTCACGGGTTTCTATTGGCCAAAGCATGTCATGAGTCCAGTTCAGATTCAAGAGGTGGGAGAAGACTACAAAGTTATGCAAAGGGTGTAAATATAGAGAGGCCTGCAGAATTGGCAGAACTTTTGCAATCAATCTCCCACAAAATTTCTGTAGTGCTTTTTTCGATTACCCAATCATATACTTTTTAAAAAACTTTTATTAGTGATAAAGCATCTATCCACTCCACTGTGTAGCTGTGCTATATCTACAACAGTTTTTATCTTCTTTCTTTTTTTTTTTTTTTAATTTTTTTTTTCAACATTTATTTATTTTTGGGACAGAGAGAGACAGAGCATGAATGGGGGAGGGGCAGAGAGAGAGGGAGACACAGAATCGGAAACAGGCTCCAGGCTCTGAGCCATCAGCCCAGAGCCTGACGCGGGGCTCGAACTCAGGGACCGCGAGATGGTGACCTGGTTGAAGTTGGACGCTTAACCGACTGCGCCACCCAGGCGCCCCTATCTTATTTCTTTTACAGTTACAGCTTCCCCACATAATGCATATGGGTTCCCTAATTAAACAGTTGAGCTGTGTCCCCTTCTAGTTAAGAAAACTGGAAGAGATGCCTAAAATGGTCTTCTGTTTTAATCTGATTAAGTCTTCCTCTTTCCTTGAAGCCTTTTAATCTTGTTTTCTTCTCAGTCTGTTAATTTTTATTTCCCAGTATTCTGTTCTTTGGCTTGCTTACTGGTTTTCTCCCTGTCATTTTTTTTCTTAGTAGAGATGAAATTGTTGTAACAACAACAACAAAAAACCAGAACCACTTCAAAGTCTACAATTCAGTGGCATTTAACATTTGCCATGTGCAAAGCAACACCTTTATCAAGTTCCAAAACATTTTCATTACCTCAAAAGAAAAATCTGTATTCATTAGCAGCCATTTCCCTATTCCCTCCTCCCATAAGCCCCTGGCAACCACCAAGCTGCTTTCTGTCACTGTGGATTTACCTATTCTGGGCAATCGTTTGTTTTTTACCTTGTGTATCTGTTTATGTTCTTTCTACCTAGAGTATCCTAAATCCTATTAGACTTCCTCAGCGTTAGGTCCACTAATTTCTTCCCCCTCACAAAGATTGTATTCTAGAGTTAAATTAGGCTACAGTGACCCTTAGCATTCTGACTTCACTGAAACTGCTGTTGTGTCTCTCAGGTTGTTTCTTCTCATTCTTTCCTGCAGGGTGTGGGGATGGGGAGGACCCTCCCCCAGTGTTAATATTTGGTCTTCATCCCTTTGTTCTTAGTCTTCCCACCTTTTTTCCTCCTGATCTTAACTACTTCTGTAATGAACCTAGACCTTTAGACCAGTTCTCTTCAGAATTCCAGACCTGCTGGAATTTCTACCCAGATGTTTCCTATCTACTTTAAACTGAACATGTTAAAATTGAAATAATTTTCTCTCCTCATCCTGTCTTCTTCCTTAAACAAAATGAAATCTCAGTATTGCTCTTCTTCCCATTTTCTTTCGTGGTAAATGGGACCATGATTGTCCATAGAGATCCCTGGGTTTGTTCCTAGGAGTTAGAGTTTGTTCCTCCTTATACCTAATTCTCTACCCCTAGTCATTCTTCAGGTCTACCCCACTCTTAAATATCTCAGGAATATCTATTCCTTTCCATTTCTGTAGCCCTCGCTTTAATTTTTTTAATGTTTGTTTATTTTTGAAAGGGAAAGAGACAGAGTGTGAGTGGGGGGGTGGGGTGGGGGGTGGGTCAGAGAGAGAGGGAGACAGAATCCGAAGCAGGCTCCAGGCTCTGAGCTGTCAGCACAGAGCCTGACGTGGAACTCGAACTCACTACCGGGAGATCATGACCTGAGCCAAAGTCGGACGCTTAACCGCCTAAGCCACCCAGGCGCCCACCCTGTCTGTAGCCCTCACCTTAGTTTAGGATCTTATCACTCTTCTTAGACAAAGGTTCACAAACTATAGCCCACAGGCTAAATATAGCCAGCTGCCAGTTTTTGTAGATCAAGTTTTATTCGGAATACAGCCTTGCTCATTAGTTTAGGTGTTCGTTGTTTATGGCTGCTTTTATGCTACAAAGACAGAGTTGTGTACTTGCAGCAGAGCCCACATGGCCTGCAAAGCCTAAAATATTTACTGTCTATGGGCACCTGGGTGGCTCAGTCAGTTAAACATCCAACTCTTGATCTCAGCTCAGATCTTGATCTCAGTGTTGTGAGTTCAAGCCCCACACTGGGCTTTGCACTAGGCATGAAGTCTACTTAAAAATTACTGTTTGGCCCTTTATGGAAAAGCTTTGCCTACCCTTGGGCTATACCTGATTTTCTGTCTCTAATATTGTCTACCCTTCTCTCCCACCCCAGTTGAATATCAGAAGTTTGACATACATCCTCTTGCACAAATCTTTTGCTACTCATTCCTCACAGAATAAAATTTAAGACCCTTTCTTATCATAGCATAAAGCCCCTCCCTATTTGAAGTCTTTGACACTTCTGATTATTCTCTTCTTTGCTTCCTTCATACCTTCTACAACTTTTGCTGTACTTAACATAACTGTTGGGCTGTTTTATCCATTTAAGAGTATTCTCTAGTAGACTTTATTTTTCTTATTTTTTTATTTAAAAAAAAAAAATTTTTTTTTTCAACGTTTATTTATTTTGGGGACAGAGAGAGACAGAGCATGAACGGGCGAGGGGCAGAGAGAGAGGGAGACACAGAATCGGAAACAGGCTCCAGGCTCTGAGCCATCAGCCCAGAGCCCGACGCAGGGCTCGAACTCCCGGACCGCGAGATCGTGACCTGGCTGAAGTCGGACGCTTAACCGACTGCGCCACCCAGGCGCCCCTCTAGTAGACTTTAAAACCAGCCTTGGAACGGGCCTGGAACCAGGCACTTAATACTCTTCAAGAAGTGTTTGTTGGCTGAATGGGTTGATTGCTTTTGTGTTTGTTAGACTCTTCCTAACTAGTCTGTCAAGGTAGGAATTAGGTCTCACTCTACTTTTACATCCTTTGATTATATCTGAGGAAATGTTCGGCCCATAGTAGGTATCTATAGTTGTTAAAATTGATTTTGAATTATTACCTAGACAGTGAAGAGGTACAAAGATTCCTTTTGGGGAGAGTGGGCATTCATCAAAGTGAAACTATCTAGCTAACCCTGTTGAAAAGAACTTGATTGACTTAATTACCAACTTTCCCCCTTGTCACATATAGGCATTTTTTCCCTCTGTACTTGGGAATTTGATTTTAATTGAATACTTTGTGCCATCCATTAGGCATCATATGATCTTTTCTATATAATACATCTATAAGGAATGATTTAGGTAGAATGTGCTAAGAAGTTGAGAGGACAGAGTTATTCTAAAAGTACTGATTTAGTCTGGGTGTAAATGGGAACAGGAATAGATTGTTATTCTTGCCATTAGCTGTTAGTTAGCTGTATTTTTTCTTTACTGGATTAGTTTGCCTATTTGGTGTGCATAGGTGCCAGTCCTGGTAGGATTCCTAGCCGCAGAAGTAGAAGTAGTAGAAGTAGAAGTAGTAGTAGTAGTAATCACTTGTCTAGTGTTTTTCTGTGTGATAGCTGCTGTTTTAACCACAATATATAAATTAACTCGTTTATAATCTATGAGATAGATATTATCCCAATTTTTTAAATGTATTTTTAAATGTTTATTTTTAAGAGAGAGAGAGACAGAGAGCAAGTTGGGGAGGGGCAGAGAGAGGGAGACACAGAATCTGAAGCAGGCTCCAGGCTCTGAGCTGTCAGCACAGATCCCAACTTGGGGCTCGAACTCATGAACCGCTAGATTATGACCTGCGCCAAAGTCAGATACTGAACTGACTGAGCCACCCAGGGGCTCCATTATCCTTATTTTATGGATGAGCAGCCTGAGGCATAGGGAAGTGAAATAAATAAACTTGGCTAAGATAATATAGGTAGTAAGTGGTGGAACCAGGATTTAATCCAAGCTGTCTGGCTCCACACTACACGTTCTTGGTCACTGTGCTGGATTTTCTCTTTACGGATCATGGAATGATTTAAGTGCTTGGTTCTTGCATTCATTGCATTTCTCTCTAAAACAGAAACTCTGACTAGGATTTTGGGTCAGTGGGGAAAGGAGGAAGTACCAAATGGTTAAAGATCGATTTTTTTTTTTTTTAAGACACATAAACAGCACTTTATATTTATCATTAGTTGTGGACTTCTTTTTAGCTCTATTCCATTTTTATCTTTTGAAGGCAAGAGTGTGGTTTTCTTTTGCCTTAACTTATATGAATACAGTATATACGTACTAAATGATCTTCCTAAATGATCTGGCTTATGCAAAGAACTAAGCAGTAGAAGCAGCACATTATAATTGGAAAGTTAAATGCATATAGTGAAACATAAAATCATGCATGTGGTTCTAGAAGATATAATTTTGTTTAGCTGTGAGGATATATAGTCCCTTGGCTTGGAATTATATTGTGGTAATCAAGGAAATCATCACTGGAGCTGGGTGGGGTTGGTCTTTTAGATGTTTCTTTTTTTTTTTCTTAATTTTTTTTTTTCAACGTTTTTTATTTATTTTTGGGACAGAGAGAGACAGAGCATGGACGGGGGAGGGGCAGAGAGAGAGGGAGACACAGAATCGGAAACAGGCTCCAGGCTCCGAGCCATCAGCCCAGAGCCTGACGCGGGGCTCGAACTCACGGACCGTGAGATCGTGACCTGGCTGAAGTTGGACGCTTAACCGACTGCGCCACCCAGGCGCCCCTTAGATGTTTCTTTTAGCAAACTTAAAAGAACACTTGGAGGTATAACTTACATACAGCAGATGGCATAAAGCCTGAGTGTGCAACTCAATGAATAATTACCCCTCATATCAAATGAAGTATAAACAGTTTCATCATTGTTCAGAAGGCTGTCTTATGGCCCCTCTCAGTCAATAAATACCCCACCCCTTACTTACCTTGTTTTATTTTATTTTATTTTTAATTTTTTTATGTTCATTTTTGAGAGAGAGAGAGAGCGAGGGAGCACAAACAGGGGAGGGGCAGAGAGAGAGGGAGACACAGAATCTGAAGCAGGCTCCAGACTCTGAGCTGTCAGCACAGAGCCCGACACGGGGCTCGAACTCAACACACTGTGAGATCATGACCTGAGCCGAAGTCGGACGCTCAACCAACTGAACCACCCAGGCCCCCCTGTTTCATTTTTTTAAATTGCATTTATTGCCACTTGGCACGTATTAGTTTGTCTTTCCTACTAGAGCATAAAGTTTATGAGGACAGGGACTTGGTTTTGTTCACTCTTTGCCCAGCATAGTACCTGACATACAGTAAGTGTTCGACTACTATTAGATTGCTACAAATTGATGAAAAATACAGAATTGTCCACTACATACCGTGTTATGTGGTATACAGGTGCTGGTTCATGCTGAGGATAGGTAATAAATTTTAGTTTTCTAAGAAGAGACTTTTGACATTCAGTATGATACTCAGACCAATTTTAAGAGGGAAATTGAGCCATGCTGACATTAGGTGTGCTACTAGTCTTTGCTCATGTGAATGTTAGGAAATATGGAAATTTGCTACCAGTGAGATCGATTGGATTGCCCTCTTGAGAGTATCTAATTTCTTACAGTTATCTGAGATTCTTAACTCACACTCTTGACAATCTTTTTGAATACCTCAAAGAGTTGCAAAGGACTAAATGCTGTTCTTCTGAGGAGAGAATTGTGATGGAAAAAGCATTGGTTTATTTGATCAGGTAAGACAGTTTAATTGTAGTTTAAAGGTCTTTTGTAGCACCTTAGTTAAAACAATGAAAATTCTGTGTTTTGATTAGATTTAAGATAATTAAAGGAGTATGTAGTTTAGAAATCATTTCTAGTTACACTTATGTAGAGCAGAAAGTAATTTTGAGCTGAAAGTGACCTTAATATTCTGGTTCATGCTCTTGTCTGTCAAGTTACCCTCTTGTTTTACATTTGAGGAAACTGGGGTACAAAGAAGTTACGCTGTGTTCAAGCTTAGTACAAAGCAGCAGTCAAACCAGTCTGTTTAACTCAGAAGTTAAAAGACTCTTTTGCATCATGTTGACAGTAGAATCATTTGGGAATTTTTGGAATCCTACATGAGTTAGGGTCCTACTCCCAAAGGTTTTTGTTTTTATTAGATTTGGGATCTGGGCCAGACATGTGTAATGAGATAATAAAAACAAAGTAAAATTAAAACTCAAACCATGCTATCCCCTTAGGTTTTTAATAATGAATTATTTTTCCAAGTGGTACATAGTGTAGTGGTTTAGGACCATTGTGCTGTAATGCCTCCTTTCCTCTTCTCCCCTCTCTGTCTCTCCTTCCCCTCTCCCCTTTCCCTTCTTTGTAACTACTAGATTTTATTTCTTAGAGCAATTTCAGGTTTACAGAAAAAACTGAACAGAAACTACAGAGAATTCTCCTATACTCTCTCCCCCTACCCAGTTTTCCTTACTATTAACATCATGTATTGTGTGGTAGTATTTGTTAAAATTGATGAACCAGTATTGATAGATTGTTATTAACTAAAGTCCATAGTTTATTATTCGTAACTGCCATTAGGCCCACTCTTTTTGTTGGCTAGTTCTGTGGCTTTTGACAAACGCATAATGTTATGTATCCACTATTGCAATAGCATACAGAATAGTTTCACTGCCCAAAAAATCCTCTATGCTTCCCCTATTATTTGTATTCCCCCATCCCTGGCAACCACTAGTCTTTTAAATATCTCTATAGTTTTATCTTTTCTAAAATGTCACGTAGTTGCATCATACAGTTTGCAGCTTCTTTGACTTAGCAATAGGCATTTAAGGTTCCTCCATGTGTTTTTGTGCCTTGATAGCTCATTTCTTTTTATTGCTGAATAATATTCCACTGTATAACTATACCAAGATTTGTTTTTCTTACACTTATTGAAGGATATCTTGAGTCCTTCCATGTTTTGGCAAATCTGAATAAAGCTACTATAAACATTTTTGTGCAGGTTTTTGAGTGGACAGGTTTTCAATTCACATGCATAAATATCCATGAGTGCAATTGTTGGATTGTATGGTTAAGAGTATGTTTGGTTTTGTAGGAAACTGCCAAACTGTCTTTCAAAGTGGCTGTACAATTTTGCATTCCTATCAGCAGTTTGTGAGCGCTCCTCTTGTTCTGCATCCTTTGGTGGTGCCAGTGTTTTGGATTTTAGTTGTCCTAATAGGTTTGCAGTAATATTTCATTGTTTTAATTTGCAATTCCCTAGTGAGATGTTGAATATCTTTTCATATGCTTATTTACCATCTGTATATCTTCTTTGGTGTCAAGTGTCTGTTCATGACTTTTGCCTATTTTTAATCATGTTATTGTTGAATTTTAAGTTCTTTGTGTATTTGGGACACAAGTCCTTTATTAGTTATGTGTTTGACAAATATCTTTCCCCAGTTTGTGGCTTGTCTTTCCATTCTTAATAGTATCTTTTGCAAAGCATAAGTTTTTATTTTTGATGAAGTCCAGCTTATCAGTTTTTCTTTCGTGAGTCGTGATTTTGGTGTTGTACCTAAACAGTCATCACCAAACCCAAGGTCACCTAGATTTTCTCCTGTTATCTTTTAGAAGCTCTATAGTTTTGCATTTTACTTTATGTCTATGATCCATTTTGAGTTAATTTTTGTGGAAGGTATAAGCTCAGTTTCTATTCTCTCTCCCTCCCTCTCTGTTTTTTTTTGCATGTAGATGTCCAGTTGATGTAACACAATTTTTAGAGAAGATTGCCATGCCGTTTGATGTCCTTTTTCAATGGAGTATGCTCAAATGTGCATACACAAAATTGAGTTCTTATTATTAAAATAAGAAACTTGAGATTATCATCATTATTTTGACTTACAAAGCTTAAAAATACTGAGAAGTTAGTAGCTAGCATATTAAGTAAGAGCTTGGGCTCTGGAACAAGTCATTTCTTTTATTCAGATTCTGAATATGCCATTTACTAGTTGTGACCTTGGACAAATTATTTAACTGCCCCAACCTCCTCATCTATAAAAAGTGTTTTTATACTAAATAAATTCTGTGTACTTTAAAGCATAAAGCATTTAGTATAGTGCTTTACCTATATTATAGTTATGGAAAATTAATAATAATAATAAAAAAGAGCCTCATATTTTGGATACTTTTAATTCACTAATCTCTGTTGTTCCTTGTGGTGTGTTGTAAGGGAATAATAAACAGGAATAAACAATATACTTGGGCCTTTTCTATCATTACTGATGACTTTCTGGCAGAAGCAGATTTACATAAGGGAGCTTAATGAATGACCTTGAATAACCATCATTTAAAGAGTATAAAATGTATGGGGCGTCTGAGTGGCTCAGTTGGGTTAAGCGTCCGACTTCCGCTCAGGTCATGATCTCACAGTTCGTGAGTTCGAGCCCCGTGTCGGGCTTTGTGCTGACAGCTCAGAGCCTGGAGCCATCTTCAGATTCTGTGTCTCCTTCTATCTCTCTGCCCCTCCCCTGCTCATGCTCTGTCTCTCTCTGTCTCAAAAATAAATAAAAACATTAAAAAAAATTTTTTTTAAAGTATAAACTGTAAAAACAACGGTGCTTCATTCTTATATGCTCTGTTTTTTCTAAAAATCAATAAATACCATCAAATCGCTTAAGACTAAAGGTTATAGGTATAAGAAGATGGTGAAAGAAGAGTTGTAGCACTTTATAAAATGTATTTAATTGCTTTGCATATGATGTATTATACACTGTCTGCTTCGTTATATATTTAGAATCATTTCTTACTTTAGATTGTGTTTTAGTTCTTTAAGGTAATGTGTCTTCAGTTCTTCAGAATCTGTCACAGAATTTCTGGGCAGAGAAGCATGTGTTTCTTAATTGCTGTGGATAAGCTATTTCTTTAAAAGTGTTCTTTTCTAGTATCTTACTACTTGATTTTTTTTTTCCCCCTTAAGAGTAGATGAGGAACCGTTAGCAGTATAATTAAGAAATGCCTGTCTGTTTTTAAAGTTCAGGCTGGGTAAGACAAAGGGATAAACAAGGGTCCTTTAGGGCAACACCTTGAATAAAAGCTAAGCAGTTCCTTATTTGCTTCAAGTAATTGCTTATGAATTGAATTATGGATATTTCCACACTTATATATTCAGCATTTCTGTGTATTTAGTATATAAGGTACTGGGGTGATAATTGTTTAATGCACTGATAAGAATTGCTGTCCTGCTGAGTTATCATAAAGTTTGAGTTTTTCAAAGCAAATTTGAGTTTTAGGTTAAATTTATTTCTGTGGTACAGAATTTGTAAATGTGTCTTAACAGTGATTCTAAAATGCTTATTGATGCATGCTATTATTTTGATCTCTGTGTAAACAGTTCTTGTTTTAAAAGCTGCTATGTGGCATAGATTTGTTTTTTAATTTTTTTTTTTCAACGTTTATTTTTATTTTTGGGACAGAGAGCATGAATGGGGGAGGGGCAGAGAGAGAGAGAGACACAGAATCGGAAACATGCTCCAGGCTCTGAGCCATCAGCCCAGAGCCCGACGCGGGGCTCGAACTCACGGACCGCGAGATCGTGACCTGGCTGAAGTCTGATGCTTAACCGACTGCGCCACCCAGGCGCCCCAGATTTGTTTTTTAAATTAACTCTATTCTCAGTCATTTGGCACCTATGTGAGTCATGGTAACCCTTCTCTTTGATATTTAAATTGGTGATACCCTGAGGATGTTCAAAACAAAACAAAATAAAACAACAGAAGCTAGTGACCAGAATTAATTTGACAACATATTCTTAATGAGGATATCTTCTGAATTGCCAGAATAAACTAATAATTTATATTTTCCTGCTATATATTAAAAAAAAAAAAAACAACCAAGACTTTTTTTTTTTTGGGGGGGGGGGCAAATTGTACCTGATACTGGTTTTAGTCATTGAATCCACCATAGAGCACCAGCAGGCTACATACTATATAAAGTACAGAGACTTTTTAAGGTACATTCCATTTAAGGGGCACCTCGGTGGCTCAGTCAGTTGAGCATCTGAATTCGGCTTGGGTCATGATCTCGTGATTTGTGGGTTCGAGCCCCGCATTGGGTTCTGTGCTGACAGCTCAGAGCCTGGAGCCTGCTTTGGGTTCTGTGTCTCCCTCTCTCTGCCCCTCCCCCGCCTGCACTCTGTCTCTCTCTCAAAAATAAATAAGTATTTTTTAAAAGTACATTCCATTTATGATAAAGATATTCAACAAATGAGGAATAGGAGGGAAGTTTGTCTACCTGATAAAGAGCATCTATGAAAAAACCATGAGTGTACATCACACTTAATGATGAAAGACTGACTACTTTCCCTTAAGATCAGAAGCAAGATAAACAACCTTCAACATTGAGGTTCTTGACAGGGCCTTTGACAAGAAAAAGAAAAGGCATCCAGATGGGTAAGAAAGAAGTTAAAAGTATCTCTGTTGCAGACGTGTATAGAAAGTTCAAGAAATCCACTATTTAAAAAAAACTTTTTTGGGGCGCCTGGGTGGCTTGGTCGGTTAAGCGTCTGACTTCAGCTCAGGTCATGATCTCACAGTCTGTGAGTTCGAGCCCCGAGTCAGGCTCTGTGCTGACGGCTCGGGGCCTGGAGCCTGTTTCGGATTCTGTGTCTCCCTCTCTCTCTGCCCCTCCCCTGTTCATGCTCTGTCTCTCTCTGTCTCAAAAATAAATAAACGTTAAAAAAAATAAAAAAAATATTAAAAAAAATAAAAAAATAAAAAAAACTTTTTTAATGTTTATGTTTGGGAGGGAGGGAGGGACACAGAGAGAGGGAGATACAGAATCTGAAACAGGCTCCAGGCTCTGAACTGTCAGCACACAGCCTGATGCGGGGCTTGAACTCGGAAACGGGAATGGCGAGATCATGACGTAGGCCAAAGTCAGATGCTTAACCCGCTGAGCCACCCAGGTATTCCCAAGAAACCCACTATTAATTCACTGTTATAGCTGATAAACGAGCTCAGCAAGATAGAGAATCAATGTAAAAAATCAGTTGTATTTTTATACAGTAGAAATGAGCAAATTATTGGAAAACCATTCCATTTATGGTAGCATCAAACGAAATAAAATACTTAACAAAATTAACAATAAATTATTTAATAAATTTAATGAAAGAATGACAAAACTTGTACTATGGAAATTATAAAACATTGTTGAAAGAAATTAAGAAGACCAAAATAAATGGGAAGACATCCCATGTTTATGGACTGGAAGGCTTAATATTGTTAAGGTGGCAATATGCCTCTAATTCCCAGATTCAGTACGATCCCTATCACAATTTCAAGTGCCTTTTTGCAGAAATTGATAAGCTGATCCTAAAATTCATATGGAAATATAAGGGATCCTGTATTAGTTTTCTAGGGCTGACATAAAGTACCCAAAAGTAGGTGGCTGAAAACAAAAGAGGTTTGTTGTTTCATAGTTCCAGAAGCTAGAAGTCCAAAATCAAGGTGTTGAACAGGTGATGCACTCTCTGACAGCTGTAGGGAAGAATCCTCCCTTGCCTCTTCTAGTTTCTGGTGTTTGCCAATAGTCCTTGGCATTCCTTTGCTTGTGTATGCATGACTCCATTTACCTGGATATCTTCTCCCTGTGTGTGTCTTCACATTGTCTTCCCTTTGTGTGTTGTGTGTTTGTGTCCCAAAGCCCCCTTTTTATAATGAAAGGATACCAGTAATATTGGATTAGAGACACTTGAATAATCTCATTTTAACTTGATTATTTCTATAAAGCCTTTCTTTCCAAAATCACATTCTGAGGTACTCAGGTTTAGAACTTCTATGTAACTGTTTCTGGGGGTTGGTGGTGGGCGGGGGGTGAGGGGGACCCAATTCAACCCATAACAGAACCTGAATAGCTCAAAAAATCTTGACAAAAAAAAAGTTGGAAGACTTTTACTTCCCAATTTCAAGACTTATTACAAAGCTACAATAATCAAGACTGTGCGCAGCTGGCATAAGGATAGACAGATCAATGAAATAGATCTGAGTGTTTAAAAATAAACCCTTACAGTGCTTGTTTCGGCAGCACATATACTAAAATTGGAATGATACAGAGAAGATTAGCATGGCCCCTGCGCAAGGATGACATGCAAATTCGTGAAGCTTCCGTATTTTTTTTGTATCGAAACCAATTTGACAACAATTTCATATAAAAAAAATAAACCCTTACATTTATGGTCAGTGGTTTTGAAAAGGATACCAAGACAAGTTGGAAAAGAATAGTCTTTTCCACAAACAGTCTGGGACAACTGGATATCCACATGCAAAAGCAATGAAGTTGAGGGTGTCTGGGTGGCTCAGTCAGTTAAGTGTCTGACTCTTGATTTCTGCCCAGGTCACAATGTCATGGTTGATGGGGTTGGGCTCTGCATTGTCATTCTCCCAAGAGAATACCACTTGGGATTCTCTCTCCCTTTCTGCCCCTCCCCTGCTCCTGTTCTGTCTCTCTTAAAATAAACAAACAAACTTACAAAAAAAAAGCGGTGAGGTTGAATTCCTACTTTATACTGCATACAAAAATTATCTCAAAACAAATACCTGTGTGCAAGAGCTAAAACTAAAACTCTTAGAAAATAGGAGTAAATCTTTGTGACCTTGGATTAGACAATGGCTTCTTAGCTATGACATCAAGAACACAAGCAACAAAAGAACAAATAAATTGAACATTATTAAAAAGAAAAACATTTATGCTTCAAAACACCACTAGGAAAGAGAAAAGACAATCTACAGAAAGGGAAAAAATATTTGCAAATCATTCATCTGATAAAGGACTTGTAGCCAGAAAATATAAGTAAATCTTACAACTCAGTGAGAAAGACAAGTAACCCAATTAAAAATTGGCACAGGCATTTCTACAAAGAAAATATACGAATGGTCCATAAATACATGAAAAGACATTTAACACCATTAGCCATCAGGAAAATTTAAATCAATACTACAGTGAAATACAACTTCACATCCGCTAGAATGGCTAGAATCAGAAAGTCAATATCAAATGTTTGTGAGGATATGGATAAATTGGAACCCTCATAAACTGGGAATCCCACCTGGGAATGTAAAGTGGTGCAGCTGCTTTGGAGAGCAACCTGTCAGCACCTCACAGTTACAGATAGAGGTATCATATGATCAGGATTCCACTCCTAGATATATACCTGTATGTCCATGTACATGAATGTTCATAGCTTTATTATTTATAATAGCCAGAGAGTAGAAACACCCCGGTGTTCATCAGCTGATGAATGGAGAGACAAATGTGGTATATCCATACAATGGAATATTACTGAGTAATCAAAAGAAATCATGTAAAAAAAAATCAAGACATACTACAACATGGATGAAACTAGAAAATGTTAGTCTAAGTGAAAGAAGCCAGTCACTAAAGATGTATGATTCCATTTATATGTTGTGTCCACAATAAGCAAAACTATAGAGCTAGAAAGTAGATTAATGTTTCCCTGGGGCTAGTAGAATGGAAGGGTTGGGGAATGATGGCTAAGGGGTGCAGATTCTTTTTTGAGTAAGGAAAATGTTCTGAAATTGATTGTGATGATAGATGCACAATCCTGTGAATATGATAAAAGTCATTGAATTATACACTTTAAGTGGGTATATTATATGTTATGTGAATTATAACAATACAGCTGTTTTATATGGTAATTTTATAAGGCTAGGGACACTTCATTTTAGGGAAACATGAATATTTAAATAACATAAGAGATGCTATAAAATGGTAATACATAAGCTGATATATATGGATTGATGGTTTAGATCAGTGCTGTTGAGTAAAAATATATTGCGAGGTACATATATAATTAAAATTTTCTAATAGCCACATTAAAAATTAAGTAGAAATAATTTGGGTAATGTATTTGATTTAACCTAATATGTAAAAAATTAACATTTCAACGTGTAATACATATAAAAGTTATTGAAGTATTTTACATTCTATTTTTTATACTAACTCACCATCTCTTATGTATTATAGCACATGTCAATTCAGACTAACCACATTCAAGTGCTTAATAGCTCAATTTAGTTTAGTGACTGTTGTGTTGAAAAGCACAAGTAGAGTGAGTCAGTGTGACTCCACAGGAAGTATAATCATGGTAGTTGAGAATGATTAGGAAAACATAGAGAAGATGATACTTGAATTTATTTTGGTCATTCATTCATTTACTGATTCAGTCATCCATTAACCCAAGAGATTTTGAGCTCTTTGTATGAAAACTGGTGGAAAAATGCAGACATGTCTTATCTCCTAGTGGAAAGTACATTGAACAGTTAATTATACAATTATTTAATTAGAGGAGGTTGCTTAAGAAATCTTTAGTGGAAAGAGTATAGGCTTAGAGTTAAATATTCCCTGGGAAACAAAAGATGATGATAACTGTGTTGTGGGATTGGTGGGAGTAAGTGAAATACAATATGCCCAACACTGTACTTGTTGTAAAGTGTTCAATAAATACTACTTTTTTCCTTCTCTCCTCCCACTTCATACTGTGCTCCTTGTTGACTGCATAAGTCTGGGCGTGGGACAAAGAGGCTTAGAACGTGGCAGAGTCCAAAAACAAGCTGGTTATCCAGGGACTCAAATGAGTTCCTTTTTTTTTTTTTTTTTTTTTTTTTTTTTAATTCCTCCACTCTGTTTCACCACAGAGTCCACAGAGTCCTGCTCCTTGAACTCAGAGCTCAGGTTTGTGCTGTTAGTACTAAGGCCTACTTAACCATTGTTAAATAGGTTTTTGTGGGCTGCTTTAAGAATATAAATTACTGCTGGGGCACCTGGGTGGCTCAGTTAGTTGAGCATCTGACTTCTGCTCAGGTCACGATCTCACAGTTGTAAGTTCGAGCCCCACTTTGGGCTCTGGCTGACAGCTCAGAGCCTGGAGCCTGCTTCGGATTCTGTGTCTCAATCTCTCTCTGCCCCTCCCTTGCTCGTGCTTTCTCTCTCTCTCTCTCAAAAGCAAATAAACATTAAAAAATTAAAAAAAATATATAAATTACTGCCTTTTCTGGAAATTTTTTATCTGTGTATTTCATTCCAAAAAATTGTATTAGTTAAAATGTGGAACTCTGCTAAATTAGTTAATTGTCTGTCTCTTGTTTATTCACATATGTAAGCGTTTTAGAAATATTTTGAGAAGTGTTGAAATGATAACTTTTTGAAAATCCAGACCCTCCTGTTACATTTCTTAGCATTCTGGTCCTTAAATTTTTACATTTTAAGATCTCTTAAAACTTTACCATATCCTTTTATAGTAAGGATAATTAAATATAAATATTAAATGTAGTTACATTATGCTTGAGATGAGGAATTGTAGGGACATTATTATTGTGTATTAAGAATTTAGATTGGGCAGCTTTTAGTTTTTTGTGTGTTAGCTGTATGGTTGTGAGTAAGCCCATTCATTTACTGATTGGGCTAATGATGTAGTTAGTAGTATGCTTAATATGGTCAGGATATTGTTTGTGTATTTACTTATTTACAGACTATGATAAGTGTTTTTTAAAGGAAAATAACTAGTTACTGTGAGAGGATAATAACAGAGGAAAATTACCTTAGATTTGGATAGTTCTAGACAAGGTATCTGAAGAAGTGACATGTAAGCTGAAGCCTAAAGGATAAAAAAGGAATGGGCTAGTGGGCTAGAGAAAGAACATTCTGGACAAAGTGAAACATCATATAAAAAAAGTCCTGAAGAGGCAAAGAGCTTTGTGTATTCAGTAAATCAAAAGAAGCCTTGTATAACTGATGAATGATAGTGAGCAAGGGGAAGAATGGCATGAGATAAGAATCAAACCAAATCTTGCAGAGTCTTGTAGAACATTTTGAAGCTTTTAAGTGTTTAAATCAGTGAAACAAGATAGACAAGTGTAATTCTGAAGAAGTGGGAAGTGGAATATAGAGGTCTCTAAAGGTTGAAAGAGTAGTCTGGGCTACAGAAATAAATTGGAGGGGTGCCTTGGTGACTTAGTCTGTTAAGCATCCAACTTTGGCTCAGATCATGATCTCGCAATTCGTAAGTTTGAGTCCCGCATCAGGTTCGTGCTGACAGCTCAGATCCTGGAACCTGCTTCGGATTCTGTGTCTCCCTCTCTCTCTCTGCCCCTCCCCTGCTCGTGTTCTGTTTCTCTGTCTCTCAAAAATAAATAAACATTAAAAGGCAAAGTAAATTGGAGAACCAACAGTTCTCAAATGATAGTATTTTAAATACCATGTATTTAAAGTTCTGGAAATGCCTAAGATAATTTGGGGAGAGTATAGAGACAGAAGAGAAAGGGGATCTAGGATCAAAGGGGATCTAGGAGTTCTAGAACTCCAACATTTAGAAGTTGGTAGAAGAGGAACCAACATAGGAGGGCCTTAAGTAATCAGGAATGTTTGTTGTTGTGGATGACCAAAGGTCCTGAAATGGCAATAGTGAGCAAGGAGGACATTATTTTGAGATGTGTGAGGGAAATGAATAACCTCAGCCTTTGTGAGATTTATGAGGTAGTTACATTTTCCTTAAGGCAAGAAGGTGGTGTTTGGTAGGCACAGAATGTAATTCAGAGAACATTCTAGAAGGGGTAGGGTTGAGGAGTCAACTCAGAAAAAGATATATAGAGTAGATGGAGGAATATATAATTACAAATGGGAAAGGCTTGCATTTCTGGTGAAGATTTAGGTAAACAAGGGTATGACGTGATAGATTTAGTCCTTGAAGTCTTTGGTCAGCTGAAGGGATCTATGGCATTAGTGGTGGGGTCTGGACAGTTTTAAATAGTTTGTGGGAGGAGGAACCAGTTTTTGGTGAGTTAAGCTGGTGTTAGCAGGTTCCATTTGTGATATGGTAAGGCTCTGGGCTGGCTTCTTTAGTACTTTCATTTGTTAAATAGTAATATCTCATTGATTGTTGTAGGATTTAAATGAATAGTCACAAAGTGGTTCATAGAAGTTGAGTCTGAGTACAGATATAGCCCTTCAGGAAATCTTTTAAACATACATCATTAAATGATGCATGATTTCCAAGCTTATTTTCTTGTATTCTTTTCTGTATTGAGTACAAGAATTAGTGCTTACTTGAAGAATAAACGTTGACTATGAATGAGGCACTCAATCCATTTCTTCATAATGTTTTTATACTCAAGGATAAATCATTCAAGTAGTAGACATTTGCTCATTTTTACTTTAAACAGTTCCTTAAGCATGCTTGGACTTTTTAGAACCAGTGAAGAAATGTTAGATTATAACAATAATACTTTTATGAAAAGAGTTATCTTTTTAGAACTTGAAGCAGATTCATCTTAAAAAATTTTACATGCTTAATTGTAGAGAATTTGAAAATTATAAAGAGGTAGAAAAAAAATAAAGATTTACCTGTATTCTTACTATGCAGAGCAAACTGTTTACTTTTTGGTCTTCTTGTCTGTCTAACATTTGTGTTCCAAATTGGGATCACATAGTACATAGCAGTTTTGTAACCTGCTCTTTTGTATAATCTTACATCATGAATATATTTTTTATAGCTTCCTTCAGTATTCTTTGAAAATGTAATTGTAATGGGTGTTAAATATTCTGTTCAGTGTGAACATACATTTATCTAATGATTTACTATTGGGCATCTAGATTGGTTCCAATTCAGTGATATTATATACAGTGCTTCAGTGAATATCTATATATAAGTCAATCATTTTTTTCTCAGTTTTTTATTACTTCTTTTCCTCCACCATATTCCTAGAAAGGGAAATACTGGATGAAAGGCTTTGTTGTTGGTGCTGCTGCATTTAAAGAAAATTACACTTAATCAAAACAGGATCTCATATAAAATAAGACCTCATATTTAACAATATATATGTATATATTTAGGTATGACATTATTGCTCTATTCCAACAGTGGTTGATTTTTTTTAATGTTTTTATTTATTATTGAGAGAGAGAGAGAGAGACAGAGCAAGTGGGGGAGAGGCAGAGAGGGAGAGGGAGATACAGAATCCGAAGCAGGCTCCAGGCTCTGAACCGGCAGCACAGAGCCTGATGCGGGGCTTGAACTCACAAGCTGTGAGATCATGACCTAGTGAAGTTGGACACTTGACTGAGCCACCCAGGTGCTCCTACATACCATAAAGTTTAAAATTTTGATTTAAAGTGTACAATTCAGTTACTTCTAGTATGTATACAAGGTTGTGCAACTGTCGCCATAATCTAATTTTATAACATTTTCATCATCCCCACAAGAAAGCTCTTAACCCATTTGCAGTCACTCCCCTTTTCCTCCCCACCTCCCTCCCCAGCCCTAGGCAACCACTATTACCTTTTGTCTCTGTAGATTTGCTTATTCTGGACCTTATACAAACAGGATCATGTAATTAATATATGGTCTTTTGTGCTTGACTACCCTTCTTTTATTACCATATTTTGCTAAACTCCATCAGTGTCTTTCTTTTTCTGTGCTTTATTTTCCCACCTCATTGTTCCCAACCCCCTTCACACCTTTGAAATTTCAACTGAAATACCACTTGCTCAAGGCAACCCAACCATGATTAGATGCTAGATCCTTCATTATAGGCTCCATTGCATTCTGTAATTCTCTTTTATATAGTCGTACCTCCACTAATATATAACTGGGCAAGTATTTGTATGAATAATATTTGCTATTCTTACTAGGTGGTAGGTCCATGGGAGAAGGGAGTTTGTAATTTATTGTTGCGTTTTCACAGTCTAGGGAGAAATAAATACTTCAGTGAATATATTCAGGTGCTCAACCCACTAGAAGGGAAAAAAAGTTTTCAGAGGAGAGGGAGGGGGTGTATGTGTATTATTAACTATTAATGTAGCAATACTATTCATAGTTGAAAATGGAAGCTGAAAAGTTAGAAAATTAGTGGTTAATTTGGCTTTGTGTATGTGTATCAGAAACTATAAGAATTGTCTGTTTACACTCTCCCAGAAATATGAATCTGGGAAATTTCTTGTAGGAAAATTTAAGACTCTCAGTGCCTAGTTAATTTTTGGAGTCCATTTATGTTGTTGGCTAGGTTATCTGGAATTTTTACTCCACCCAAGAAGTCAAATAACACAACTAAAATATTCTCTTTTTTATTTGGAATCCATTTCTTCTCTGTCATGGTGCGTTGATTGTTAGGTACATTTGTTCTCTTGCTTAATGTTTACTTTGCCCCCTTTTGAGTAATGTAGGTACTTGGACAGAGGAATGAACTATGCGGGTTGTGTGTGTGAGGTCTCAGTATAGGGTAAATAGTCTTTTTCTTCTCGATGAAATTTAAAGTAAGACTTTAAGGGTAATGGGTTAGATGGCTTTCTGTTGACCTTGTTGATCTGTGGGACTATTTATTAAATCTCTGAAGCCTTAAACTCTACCTACTGTGGAACTCTTCTATGAGTATGTAGTTTCAGTTTTTATAATGGAAATGGGTGAGAAAATAGGATGGCTCTACAGATACTTATTTTATAGCTAACTTTTATTAACAATACATTTCATCTATGAAGCGCAAATGTTCTACAGAATGGAAGGCTGTATTGGATGGAATCTCAGAAGCTCAACTTGAAAAAATTTTCGGTGGAATCTTGGTCCTGTTATTTGCATATGTTCATACCAGAATGTTTTTTTGTTTTTTTTGGTTTTTTTTTTTTTTGGTGTTTGTTTTGTTTGTTTTTTTGAGAGAGGGAGAGAGAATCTCAAGCAGGCTCCACGCTCATAGCGTGGAGCCTGATGCATCAGCGTGGAGCCTGCTGCAGAGCTCAAACCCACAAACCATGAGATCATGACCTGAGCCAAAACCAGGAGTCGGATGCTTAACCGACTGAGCCACCCAGGCACTCCCACACCAGAATGTTTTTAAATATTTTTATAATTTTACATGAGTAAAAAGTTAATTTAGTAATCTGGGCATTCAATAGTATCTTTTCCCCTTTGGCCTTTTCTTTAGAAGCAGGTTGATACATTAGTAATAGAGTCAACACTTAGAATTAAAACAGCTGTTTTAATGTGGCCTTTCTTTATTTAGTTTGTGATCTCTAATAAGTCTCTTAACTTCTTAGAGCTTCAATTTCCTCATCTGAGATGGAGGTAATTTCATGCACCTCACGGGATTAAGATGAGGTGCATTAAAGAGAGGTTTTTAGAAAAAGAAAAGATTAAGAAAGGTTTTAGTGAAAATAATTGGTAAGGCATCTGGCTCTTTTGTGTAGTAAGAAATACTGAATCCAAATTTTGAATAAATACTGAATCTGGTTTTCTCAATAAATAAATTTTCTTTGAACAGAAAGCTTCATAAAGGAAGGGGCTTTGTTTGTCTTTATTTATTTTTTTGTCTTACTCATTTTTGTGACCCTAGTTCCTAGCACATTCTGGTACACAGAATAGTGCTTATTAAGCATGTGATGGCTTAATCAATAATGACAATGTATTTGAACCAAAAATTCTATCATATCATCATTACTTTTCTGTTCTTAAGATTTTTGAAACTTTTTGTCAGCCTAATCACCATTAATATGAGAGAATACTTAACAAAATAGAAAGGATATGCATGCCATGAGCATATATGTGAGAATTAATAATATACAAAGCCACCTAAGGAGTGATTTATTGAAGTACAAGTATTGGAATTATAGGCTTGCATCCCTTTCTCTTGCTTTCATTTTAAATAGTACTCACATGGGGGCGCCTGGGTGGCGCAGTCGGTTGAGCGTCCGACTTCAGCCAGGTCACGATCTCGCGGTCCGTGAGTTCGAGCCCCACGTCAGGCTCTGGGCTGATGGCTCAGAGCCTGGAGCCTGTTTCCGATTCTGTGTCTCCCTCTCTCTCTGCCCCTCCCCCATTCATGCTCTGTCTCTCTCTGTCCCAAAAATAAATAAATGTTGAAAAAAAAAAAAAATTTAAATAGTACTCACTTTTCCACTGATTTTCTTTTAAAAATGAGGTTATGTTCCAGTGCTTCTGCAGAAGCATTGTGGAGGTATAAATAAAAAAAAGAAATTTAGCCAGTGGTGTTAGCAAACTGGTGTGGGTCCTGCCCTGGTTTATTATTAGGTCAAATAAGTAACAGTAGGAGATGATAAAGACCATCTGAAAAGGGCAAGGTTAGGAATGTAGTTGTTTCCCAAGGACAAAAGTTCTTTTTCAAGAGAAAGTGTTTCCTATCTTTAAGTCCTCTTGACTTCTGTCACTTTAAGTAATGAGTCAGCAGTGTGAGAAGTACTCTGCCCTGGCATGGGGAGTATCCAGCATATGCTTCTCTGATCCCCTGGCAAAAGGATTAGCCATACATCTTAGGCAGTGACAGAACCAAAACTTACTATAGTCCCACTGTGAGTGTAGGACTGTGTCATTCCAATGGTACAGTTAGCATCTCTTCTAGCAGAGCCTTGTAGTGAGAAATGCTAAATGGACTCTGCTTTGTGAATTTACCCGGTGGATCTGTCAATACTCTTCTGTGGAGACATGGGCCTAGGATTTGTCCTTTGTCCTACTTGAATGGTATTGCTAGGTTCTCTAAAGTCCATTTTTTTTATGGGGAGAGTATTAGGGGATGTTAAACTAGTTTTAGAAAGAGGAAGAGGGGCACATATAAAAACCCAATATGGATTTGATTCCAACTAATTAGAATCAGGTGGGACAATGTTACTTAATTTATTTTTCTTTTAAGCATATTCCTTATTAACTATAAATGTAGCATCATTACTCATATAGTTGTAAATGTAAACTAAAATTAATTTGAAAATGTGTGGTGCCTCTTGTAGAAATGGAATTAATATAGGATTTATACCTGGTTATTTTATTTTTCATATTAGTGAGATTCTTGTAAAACTCTTAAGGGGGTACCCTACCTTATTTCTACTTTAACAGTTTATTAAGTTATAATGTAATATCTTAGGTGTATTTTCCACCAAGATTATACAGAAAAGTCTTAACCTGTAAATAAATTGTATTCTAAAAGTTCATCACTTGTTTTGGGGGAAATTAGAACATATTTTTCCTTTGAAAGTTTTGTTAAGTATGTAAAATAAAAATGGCTAGGTGCTAGGCAGGCTATTCTACAAAAGCCTAAGCCATAATTAGCTCAGAGAGCTACATATTTATAGTGAAAAATAATAGTAAACAATAATATTGCAGG
Organism: Puma concolor; assembly: GCF_028749965.1. Lineage (NCBI taxonomy): Eukaryota > Metazoa > Chordata > Mammalia > Carnivora > Felidae > Puma > Puma concolor. The sequence goes on from NC_141675.1 coordinate 93,915,806, forward strand.
GGTATTAATTTAACAAAACTATTAAAAAACCCTAAAACTAGTTTTGAAAAATTCTCTTGAATACTGGTAGTTGATAGATAAAAAGATTTAATTTGAGGGGGATAAGGAATAGATAGAGACTTGTGTGATGCTGACAGATCTTTCTGGTTACTTTCAGGAGCTTTATAGGTTGATGGCATTGGCTTTTCAACTCATGGCTTTTAACTTTCTCTTGACTGGTATAGAGCAGAAGTGCTATCCTTTTGCTTACCAGCTGTGGTTAAGGGGTCCTGTCCTTCCCCCCCCCCCCCCCCGCCACTGCACCCCAGCTCTTGAGTGGAATGAAGAGAGTAGGGAAGAGAGAAAAATTTTCCTCTAAGATTTGAGAGGGGAAAAAAAAAAAAAAAAAGACGATGGAAAACCCTAGGATGTTGCCTGAGGTGGATTTAATTGACAGAAGAATAATGCAGGCTTAAGGGGAGGGGACAGTGTTAACAATATGAGGATTCCTGTTGGGGGAGAGAGAAGATGGTAAGTGTGCTGGGTTAGACATCCTTGTATTGGTCAGTAGGTGCTCCTGAGTATCTTTGGAAGCTGTTTAGAACTAGGTATGAGGAATAGTGAGCTATTTTGGTGTTTATATATGCATATATTTCAGAGTTTTTCATGATGTGGAACAGCAACCACCACCCAAATAATTGTATACATTGGAGTATTTTTAAAAAATTTTTAAATGTTTATTTATTTTTGAAAGAGAGCACAAGCCGGGAAGGGGCAGAGAGAGAGAGAGGACAGAATTCAAAGCGGCTGCAGGCTCGGAGCTGTCAGCACAGAGCTGGACCCGGGGCTCAGACCCACAAACCATGAGATCATGACTTGAGCTGAATCAGATGCTTAACCGACTGAGCCACTCAGGCGCGCCAGTGGGGTATTTTTAAAATAATAAATTGAATTCTTCTTTTTCTTCTTGTTCTTCATCTTCTATTATCTTTAAACTTCTGAAAAGTAGAATAATGTAGGCGGGAGATTGTGATGTAGAGAGATTTAGTCTTCACATTCCTTTTTCTGTTTATTGATTAGAAAAATCATGCTTTCCTGCTTTTTCAGATCCCAGTATTTCTTATTTAGAATAAACCAGTCTAAAAAAAAAGCAGGAAATGCTCTTTGTATGCCAGCAAAATGTTAGCAGCTGTTAACCAGTGGATTATTACTTTGTATTCTGATACATCTGCTCAGGTGCTTAAATGTTTGTTGTCAGTTCATTGATTTGATTTTCCTCAGAATTCCAACTCTTCTTGTACTCAATTTAGATGATTTGTCTCTCAGGTAACCTTATATCTCAGACAAAATGAAGCAGTTTTATAGTAAAAGATATTTTTGCAGTACATATTAAAAAATGTGAGGACATTTACTTAAAATGTATGGTTATACTGGACAGCTATTTTTGTGACTATTTTGGAATAGAAGTAGATGGCTTGATTTGTTTCCTTCTATTTTTGGTATTGGAAAATGTACTAAACTCGGGAGTTGGAGGAACTGGGTTGTAATTTTCAATATTACTGTATAAGCTAGAGCAGTTTTACTTATCTTTTGAACTTCAGTTCTCTTTTCTCCATTTAGTATTGGTTCTACCTCCCTCATAGGACTATTGCCTGGCTAAAGTGAGGTAATGGGTGTAAACATGCTTATAAACTGTAAAGTGATTCATAATTTGTTACTATGTAATGATGATGAGTGATGGTCATGTGTGGTGATTGTCAAATCTCTGAATTTTGTGTTTGCATTTTCTTCTCTATTGAATGACCCAACCATTTTGAGAAGTGTTGATAAGAGTCCTGTGTCATCTTAGAAGAGTAGTTAGAGGTTCTTTCTTTAGTGACTTTTAGACATTTAGTGGTTTCCAAAGTAGAGTGGAATCTTGGATGAATTCATTCACCTATAAATAAGTTAATATTTTACAGCCTATGTGCATAAAGCATAACATGGGGCTACAGCAATAAACATGTGATAAACATGATTGTTGCCCTCATAGATTGGATAATATCTAAAGCATATTGGACCAGTTGAGAATAAGCAAGTCTTCTGGGGAAAAGAAATCCCATCCTGCCTTCTTTCCTGCACCAGTGTTTGAAATTTAACAGAAAATTTTAGTTTTATAACCTCCACTTTAAAATGTGTGTAAAAATGTGTGTAAATTTGTATACTGTGCTGTAGGAAAAGCAATTTGAATTTACAGGTGGGGATAACTTCGGTGCATAGTTCAGGGGAAAGCAAGGCAGTGCGCTGTTACATTGCAGGGATCTGCGTTGTCGGAAGGCAGTATTGAGGATAATGGGGGTATCTGGCAGGCTGAGAAAAGACCTAGTTCATTTAAAAAAATGTAGAGTGTTGATATGAATTTTACACTCACTTAAAGGCTAAAATAAAATATATCAGCTTTGTTAGGGCTTGTTTTCTGGCTTTCTTGTGGACTTGTTGCTGCTCAAGACTCAAGTTGTCAGAAGTGTGACCACTGGATCAGTGAGTGTGTTTTGTAAAGTAATTATTTATTTCTTTTGTCTAAGTGTTTTCCATTTACTCTTTCTACTCATGTACCATATACATATTCATTTTTGTCATATGATAAACTTCCTCATTAAGAAAAATTTAAATATACCCCTTATTCCAATCTCCCTCCCCCAAATTTGGGCAGTTTGTAAATCAAACAGACAAATATATTTAAAACTTAAATATTCTAATGTAAATTCCTAAAAGTTGAAGTTCTTATACACATCCTGCAAGCCTTTTAGACTTTCATGGAAAATAAACCTGTCTCTAAAATGCATCTTGATATTGTTTCAAGTGAGGGTTTAAGACCAAGTGAAATATTTATTCATTTGGGGTTTGGTTTAATTTTACTCCAATTCACTGGAGTCAGAGGAAAAATATGCTTGATTCCAGGTCATGGTTCAAAAGTAAAATAATATTTAAGTTCAGGCTGTTGAAAATTGGCAGGATTCATTCTGGTTTTTGGTTTGTTTGGTTTAAAGTAAAATTAGGTTTTTGAGAGAAGAGAAACATTTTGAGTCAATTAAAATTAGTTCAAAAGGACTATGGATATTTTGAGTTAAAACTTTTGAGATATATACTTTTGCGATAGATACCTCAGAACCTTTTGTAAAGTATTTCAAATTTTCAGTTCTGCTGAAAATAGAAAGTTGATTTTGGGACCTCAACGCCTGTGTTGTTTTTTAGCATGGATTTAAAGCAAAGTAACATTGTAGGGTGCAGGTTTTAGTTCTGAATCCTGTGGGTGCAACCAAGGGAGTTACTTCGGGTAAGTTATGAAACCTTTTCAGTTACCTTAGTTTCTTCCAATATTTTTTTTTTTTAACATTTATTCATTTTTGAGGGACAGAGCATTAGAGGGGGAGGGGCAGAGAGAGAGGGAGACACAGAATCCCATGCAGGTTACAGGCTCTGAGCTGTCAGAACAGAGCCTGACCCTGGGCTGGAACTCACAAACTATGAGATCATGACCTGAGCTGGGGTCGGACTGAGCCACCCAGGTACTCCAGTTTCTTCCAGTTGTTAAATGATTATCGTGGGTATGTCACAAGGTTGTTGTAGGGTTTCAATAGTATTATGGTTCTTTCTCAAAGTACGGTCATTGGAACTGCATTAAGAATTAGAAGGAGTACTTATTAAAAATGCAATTTTCTGAGCTGCATTGCAGACCTACTGAGTCTCTTTAGGGGTGACATTCTATTTTCAGTAAACTGTCCCAGGTAATTCTTCTGTCTTCTGTGAGAGGTTCTTACAAACTGTAAAATGGTACTCAAAGAATATACTTACATATAGACTGATACAAATTGAACTTAAGACCTCAAGAGGTGTCCCCTGCCCAGTTCTTATCCATTGCTGCATATTAATGCCTCAAAAAACCAGAATTATTTGGAAAAGAGATATGAAACAGACTAATTCTCCTACCTATAAATAAATACAAATGTGGCACATTGGGTCATTTGTTTGGCTGCATGTTATCACCATATTTGCAGTAAACCCTTCATTCTGTTTTACTACTGGTAAGACCATTTGTACCTAGGGAGTTGTATCTGATCAATGGTAAGCATAAGAAGAAGCAAAAGCACTGCTTAAAGTTTAACACAAAGTAGTCAGTTCCCAAATCCTGACAATTGTGCTGGAGTAATTGTACAGAAATTCAACAGCAGACCTTTGCTGAGCACCTGCCTTGTGCCAAACCCTGTGTTAATAAGTGCTAGAGAAAGGTGTATGATTCAGATAATGTCTGGCTTTCCTAAGAACTCCTTAGTCAAGTGAGGGGCTCAGACTCTTAATAATTATAGAACATTGTGATAAGCACTGTAGAAGAGCATATACCACATGTTAAAAGAGCATAGCAGGGCAAAAGAATTTTTTTTTTTTTTCATTTCCACTGCCAATAATTCAAAGGTCAGAGAAACTATAATTTGTTGAGCACCCTCTGTGGGGCATGCACTTAAAAAAATGCTTAACCTATTAATCATCATAGCAGACTTACAAAGTAGCTGCTATCTCCATTTTATAGATACTAAGTGGTAGAATATGTACTTCAGACCTTGATATGACTTCTGAGTCCATATAATACAATATATCTCTAGCAAAAAACTTGACCAAATTTTTTTTCTTAAGGGGAGTTTTACGGTTTTTCAGAATTGATGCTTGTTAATCCCATTTACGTGGTATATTCCTTTGATTAAAAATGTATTACTGTGCTGCCAGGGACTTTGGAGTCTTCTGTCTCATCTTTATCCTCCGCCACTCTGTTTTTCCTTTCTATTTCTAGAAGTGATATATAGGGAAACGTGTCCAAAGCCAGCCCATGTGTAACATCTGTCCGTTTTGTTTTCCCTGCCTCTCCATTTGTTTACTCTGTCTTCAAAAGAAATGATAGCAATTCTTTTGTTTTATTTTTCTCAGTCCTCTAGATAGAATCATGTGGAAATGAATGATGTCTCAGGGAAATGTCTCTGCTGGAAAGATTTTTAGCATATCAAGGTTTCATAGAAATTGCCTTTAAATTTATATCATGCTCTTGGCCATTGGGGTTGATCTAGCTGATTGAAGTGCTTGATTGAAGTGCTTGATTGGCGTTCCTTTCTTCATAGTTTTGCTCTGGGGTTGTGAGCAGATGCACTCTGGCTAGAGCTTCCACATCATAGAGTCGAGTCCCTATTTCACGACAAGTTTATTTTTGAATTTGCTCACCTCTGATTCTGTGGACCTCAGTTCCTTACTTTCTATTTCTTTTGCTTATTTTTATGCTTTTTTCATGTTTTTAAACAAGTTTTCATGTTTTGTGAAGATCTTGCCTTAATAGATGTTCCTTAGCGAGTTACTTAGGACAAAAAGTATTTGAACTTTGAGATCAAAACTTGAAAGTTTGACAGTAGTCAGTGTTTCCACTTCAGACTATCTTAATCATGCCTGAAATTGATGTTCGTTTTGATTCTTTTGAGTAATTTATATAATATTTTTTGATAGAGTTTTGCCGTGTTATTGTTAAACATATGTAAAAATAGCTGTTACTTCTCTTTGGGATGGAGAAGCATAGGCAGTGTGTTTACCCTACTAGTACTGTTGTTAAATAAAACTAAATAAAACAAAATAAATTCTTTTTAAAAAAAATTTTTTTTAATGTTTATTTTTGAGACAGAGAGACAGAGCATGAACGTGGGAGGGGCAGAGAGAGAGGGAGACACAGAATTGGAAGCAGGCTGTAGGCTCTGAGCCATCAGCCCAGAGCCCGACGCGGGGCTCGAACTCACGGACCGTGAGTTCGTGACCTGAGCTGAAGTCGGACGCTTAACCCACTGAGCCACCCAGGCGCCCCAAAACAAAGTAAATTCTTAACAATACTTCATACCTTCCTTGTCACAAGTAGTATGCTGGTTTCTCTGGGTTTTTGTTCCAGACTTTTAACTTTGTTATTTCTGTAGAGAGAGGTTATTTTTGAGTTAAAGGAAATTGTTAGACAGTCATTGACTTTGTTCAGTATGACTTGTTAACATCTCTATAAGCCTCACAGAAAGTGTAGTTGTTGCTTTTCCTCAGCTCTAAATCTTATGAAACATCATGGGGCGTCTGGATGGCTCAATCGCCCGACTTTACCTCAGGTCTTGATCTCATGGTTCATGGGGTTTGGGCTCCCAGTGGGAGCCTGGAGCCAGGTTCAGATTCTGTGTCTCCCTCTCTGTCTCTCTGCCCTTCCCTTGCACCTCCCCTCTCAAAAATAAATAAACATTGGGGCGCCTGGGTGGCGCAGTCGGTTAAGCGTCCGACTTCAACCAGGTCACGATCTCGCGGTCCGTGAGTTCAAGCCCCGCGTCAGGCTCTGGGCTGATGGCTCAGAGCCTGGAGCCTGTTTCCGATTCTGTGTCTCCCTCTCTCTCTGCCCCTCCCCCGTTCATGCTCTGTCTCTCTCTGTCCCAAAAATAAATAAACGTTGAAAAAAAAAATTTTTTTTTAAAAAAATAAATAAACATTAAAAAAAATTAAATCTTAAACATCAAATCAAATGGCTAAAATATGAATGAGATTTATCATTCATAGAAAATTAGGATGTCAGTGTCAGATACCTCCTAAATATTTAAACATGCTTGAAGTGGCCTTTCGGTTTGGGGATGCTCACTCCACACTTGGATGCTTAAAAAAATGTAACCATGAGCTGTTGCTTACAAGGTACAAACCTATGTTTGAGAGGTTGGATACTAGGTCACACATATTATTTTAGGATATGCCTAAGGCTTTTAAAAAATTGTATTCTATATATATAACAGCCTTCAATAGAAAGTGGTTATTCTCTTGTATATCATCTTTCCGTTGCTTTATAAGGAGTCTATTGTGGTTTATATATTTAAGATTTATTTATTGTGGTAAAGAGTAGGGGATTTAATTCTATTTTCTAATTATAATAGGAAGTTTATACCTCCTGAGTGAATTTTAATTGTAATAGAGGATCCCAGGAGTCCTCTGGCAGGAGACAAAGCCTCCTGGAGCTAAGCTGTTCCCAACTGTTCTGTTGTTGTACTGCATTTTTGGAGACTAGTTTTGTTGTAATTGGTATGAGACTCACTATGCCATGCATTCTGAGAAATATAGCATTGGGCAGAGTGGTGACTTTTTTTTTTTTTTAAATGAGGGAGATTTATTGCTTTCCAGTTTTTCATCAGGATTTCGGCCTCTTGGTAGCAGTGCTTTATAATGCTCTGTTGCTAAGATGGAAAATTATACAATTTCTGGTAGCAAATGTTAAATTGTTTGAACATCACTGAATCGATTATTTTACATTTTTGTTTTCCATGTGCTTTTGCTTTGGGATAAGTTTTGAAATCGAAGGTTACCAAAGTATTTTGGAAAATAGCTCTTTAGCTATTAATAAGTGAATGATTGAGGCCTGAAATCTGTAACAGATTATCATTTATTCTTTTATTTCTTACTACTTTGGAGCTGATCTTTTTATATTTTCGGAAACATCTGCTTCTTGCGGGGGGGGGGGCAATAGTATATGAAGTTAAAGTCTTTCAGCTGTAGTAGGAAGGTTGTAAAATATAGCAGAGGATGAGGCAAGGGAAGAATTCTTGCTACTCAGAGCTTTCATCTCTTAGTTTTACTTTCCTCATTTGCATAGTAAACATTATTATAATGTATCCCTACATTTATTGTAAGTATTAGAGTAGATAAAACAATGAACTGGATGGATATACAGTGAAATTTTATACAGCTATTTTATTGCTAAGTCGGCAAATTACAATGCCAAATGGTGGCATGCTTTTCCTTGGCACATTAGCTGCTGACTGCCCCATGTGCTCCTAATACTCATGCCAAGTCATCCCCAGTATTATCTTGCCATTTTTTACAGCTCTGCTATTTCGGATCTCCGATGAAGCATTCTGAATAGAAATTCCAGAATGCTTGAGGTAGAAAGCCTGAGAACCATCGTTCGTGTTATACTTAGAGATTTCATATTAGTAGAGAATGTAGCCCATAAGAGTTCTCAGCATTTTCTGTAACTGCTCGAAAGAGAATAGAGTGAATCTTCAATTTCTGCTGAGATAGTAAGTCGTTTTTTTTTTTTTTTAACTAGATATATAAGAAGGTGAAAGGATTGGTCCTTGTCCATATCCAATCATAATTTAACACTAAGAGGCCTTAAGACTTAAAAGTCTCTTCCAGTGATAGCATCTGTAGTACCTATCTATTTATCTTTCTACCCTGCTTTAATATTTTTGCAGAATTACTTCATTTATGCATTATAATTTGCATATGAGAAAAAGCACGATTAGATGTTAGGCATTACCCAGGCCTAATAGTTGATTTGAAGAGATTTTAAATCCCAGGGTTCTGGGGCGCGTGGGTGGCTCAGTAGGTTGGGCATCTGACTTCAGTTCTGGTCATGATCTCATAATTTATGAGTTTGAGCCCCACTTTGGGCTCTGTGCTGACAGCTCAGAGCCTGGAGGAGCCTGCTTTGGATTCTGTGTCTACCTGTCTCTCTGCTCCTCCCCCACTCACGCGCGTGCGCACTCTCACACTATCTCTCCATCTCTAAAATGAAGCTAAAAAAAAAAAAATCTCAGGGTTCTGATGGATATCTTTCATAGCTGATTCTTGAAACCCTGAAACAAACCATTTTTCTGAAATGTGGAGAAATGCAACCTAAAGAGGCAAGTAAGGAAAGTCATTACACATGCTTATATTGTTTTAAGTTCTCTACTGAAAGCAAGTACAAAGCTGTGGCTACTGTTTTCTTTATTGAAATATGGTTATACAGTAGAAAAGCATAATTTTTGTTTATGCCTCAGACAGCTTTTGTTTTCAGTTAAAGTTGTGGAATGCAACAGCCATTCTTAAAATCTGTTAATTTATTTTAAAAATAATGATGCTTTGTTTTGTGGATTAGACGTGTGAGATTTTGCAAGCAACCTGTTCAGTGAAATTATTCATAGTCCTTGAAATATATAGTTTTTGGTGATACGGTTTTGACTTGGATGATCTAGGGAAGAGTTGGTTGGACTGTTTGAAATCAATTCTGTTTTTTATTTTCTTTGGACAATTGGATTGTAAGAAAATGTGTTCAGTACCTTGAATTTTAATCTTTCCTGAATCTAACCTTCTAGATCTCTTCATTTTGAGTTTAAGGTCAGAAGACTGTGATTCTGTCTTTAGAGGAATGTTACAAGTAAAGATAGGTTTATTTTACAAATGAAGAAGAAAATAACTTACATTAAGGTTTATAGTCAACCTGAAAAGTTGTAGTTAACATTAACATGCTCAAAAGTGAAAGTGATATGGAATATTTGGGGGAATTGAGCATGATGATTTAGAATTGAGATTTGATTAAACTAGGTTTTGCAAATATATTAGATTTATTTTACTAGGAAGTGAAATGTGAAGGGATCATTTGAAAGCATTGAGAACTACTGTATATGTATTGACTTGTGCTGGGATTTGCATGTATTTAAAGTACATATAATACTGTTGTGAATAAAAATGTTGGTGTTGACAAGATTTGAGTTACCTTTCTACAAGTGGTGTTAGATTTGTGCTGTCATATCTGTTGGGCGTTATACCTTAGAACCAAAACCCTACATATTTAAGGTAGTTAGCCATGATATAATATATAATGTAGACTGCCTGTAATTTACCTTGCTATCTTATGTAGGAATCCTTCATTGCTTTTGTGTCTGTCAGGAAGGCTGCCTTATAAACAGGAGCATTAATTAGTCACAGATACCACTTAGTGTGTGTGTGTGTTTTTTTTTTTTTTTTTTAATATTAGTACCTTTGTGAACTAAAATGGCTATACATATTGGTTAAATGTGCTACTAACATTTGGATATTCATTTACCTGGTAATTTTATTTTGGGAAAAAACACTCAAACCATTGGAAAATGAGATTAATATATATTTTTTTATATGTGAGGTTCAAGTGAATACTTCAAAATCTTGGCTTGGTATCTAGAGTTAAAAACTACATTTTTTTCTTTTATTAGGTTAGTATGAATTCAGTTAGCATCATACAAATAAAATTGATATAATGGAAGAGTAGAAGAAGAAACAAACGGAAAAAGTGCAGTTTAGTCAGTGAGCCTAAGGACTTGGATGTACTGAGATTTGGTTTCAGATTTGTCAGGGAAGAGAGAAGCACAAGTCATACTTGCTACTTACCAATGATTGTACTCAGTAGAATCTCTGTGTATTCTGAAATCACTAAAAGAACAATTTAAAACTCTTTAGAATCAGGTTCTAGGTAGCATAGTATGGTTTAGAATAGTTTAAGAGTTCAGAGACCCAAGATGATTGTGAACTCTGCCTAGGCAATAAGAGGTGGCTCTTGAGCTTGAATTGAAGAGTCTTTAGATTGTTACTGGGAAGGGTGGGAAGGCACAGAAGATAAGGCAAGAGCTATTGAGTGGGCAGAGACCACAGAACCAGTGAGCTACTTATGAATGAGGCTCACTCAGTTCAGAATAGGTTTGGTTTTTCTTTTCTTACTCCAAATTAATACTCTTTCCCATGTTCCTTTTCCCCATTTGACCTTTCTCTAAGAGATAGTTGATTTTCTTAAAAAGAAGTAAGATGCAGAGAAAGAAAAACTCAAAGCCTTACCTTCCTAAAGGCAGAATGGTCTGAATAGAGTCAACATATTTAGATGTTTTCAGTAGTATTTATTTTCAAGTAAAATAAGGAAGCCTTGAGAAAAGAACTAGGGCCTTCTTTAGAAAGAACAGATGGGATTCAAACCCAGGGTCCACCATTTGACTTTTGACCTTCAGCAAATTTAACATTATTTCCATTAGTTTTGTATGGAAACAGTATTATATACTTCATGGGGTGATTGTTTTCATTAAATAAATCCCCATATGTAAACTAAGCATGATGTCTAGTCTACAGAATGACTAAATAAATGGTGGTTAAAAAGTTACTTACAAATTGAAACAAATAGTTGAAGTAATTCTATACAATAAACTAAGATGAGCATTTAAAAATGATTTGTAGTAAAAAACATAGTTTACTATGTAAACTATTGTGTACTTCAGCAATTTTGTCTGTTTAATTCTTTACAGTTCTCATTTTTCTGTCTCTTGTTTCTTTTAGGAGACAAAGATGGCAGCAAGGTAACCACAGTGGTGGCAACTCCTGGGCAGGGTCCCGATAGGCCACAAGAAGTCAGCTATACAGACACTAAAGTGATTGGAAATGGGTCATTTGGTGTGGTATATCAAGCCAAACTTTGTGATTCAGGAGAACTGGTTGCCATCAAGAAAGTATTGCAAGACAAGAGATTTAAGGTAAGACCTTTGGTATTTCATGCATTTTGTTGCTATCAGTTGATGTGAATGAGTATTTTTTCTAATCATTTCTTTTTGCTTCAAATTTCATTTACTGTGCAGATTTATTGTAGACACTGTATTTTCTCTTGTGTATTTTGTAGAGATAAGTTACTAAAGATTGCAATATTATTTTTGAACCACTGCCTTAAGTGATATATGATTTTAAAATGCTGTGAAAGGTAGATTAAAATTCTTAATTTATACTTTTAAAAAGTGACCTCTCGGGGCGCCTGGGTGGCGCAGTCGGTTAAGCATCCGACTTCAGCCAGGTCACGATCTCGCGGTCCGTGAGTTCGAGCCCCGCGTCAGGCTCTGGGCTGATGGCTCAGAGCCTGGAGCCTGTTTCCGATTCTGTGTCTCCCTCTCTCTCTGCCCCTCCCCCGTTCATGCTCTGTCTCTCTCTGTCCCAAAAATAAATAAACGTTGAAAAAAAAAAATTAAAAAAAAAAAATTAATTAAAAAAAAAAAAAAAAAAAGTGACCTCTCCTTGCCTAGGGTCTCATTGGTGTAGGAGACCAGAGAAATAGTACCTGTAGTGTTTGGTCATTTGACTATTGACTATGCCTCCTTTCTTAAAATTTCCTTTGAATCTGTAATGCAACACTATCATTTTTTTCCCCAGTAACTGACTTTTCTTTGCTATTTTCTTATGTCTTTCTTCAGTCTACTCTGAGAAACAGTTTATTTTCATTTCTTACACCAGCTCTTTAGGGGATCCTATGCATGAATGTTGAAAGGTCATCTCTATGTTATGGTATAGTGTAGAGAGTCAAAAGATCTGGGCTCTAACGTATGTTCTGCCATTAACAAGCCATGCAGCTCTGTTCTCTTCTCTACTTCTGCCACCTCTGCAACATCTTACTGAGAGTCTCCCCTGTACTAATAAGTATGCCAAACATGAAGGGCTATAAAAATAAATAAGAGATGATCACTGCTCTGAAATAGCACAGAGTCTACTATCTTTATTGCTCTAGAGTGTCTCAAACATTCTAAAGAGGTTTTTTAGGAAAAAAAATTGTTACACCTTTTGTCTTCAGTACTCACTCTCTCTCCTAAGTACTAGTCCCATGTTGCCAAATGCCCACTGGATATTGATATCTGGTATCTCACATTGCAAGGGCTTCTTGCTTAATTCTGATCTGACTTTTGAGACCTGGTGGAAATCCTTTCTGTTGCTTCCCATTCCTTTTTGCTTTTTCCTTCTAATGTCATTCGCTTTGTCATTCAGACTTTTCTGGTCTCTCATATCTCATATCCACTTGTCACCCTGCATTGATTTTTTTTCTTTACTGCCTTGATGATTTGTGCCTTCTTTCCTTTTTTCATCACTAGTAGTCTAGTCAGGCCCTTGCCATTATTTGGCTTACCTACTAGTAAGACTCTACCTCTGATCTTCTGCATACCACCACAAGAATAATCCCACACTTAAGGTTGATCATTATTTCTCCTACACACAATTCTTCTGTGGTTCCTCAGAGTCTAGAAAATAAAGCCTGCCTAGTTCAGTAGTGTGTTCAGGGACTTCTGTAGTCTTATCTCCAAATACTCAGCTTTCCAAACCTTTTATGCTACTGTCCGTGAAATATATATTGGTTTTTATTTAGCTTCCTTTCTGTCACTCCCGTTCTCTTGCTAATCTAAATCCTGTCCTTTATGAAATTTCTCAGATGATTCCGGCCAGCCGTATGGATTTTGTTCTAAATTCCTTGAACACTTATTGTCCCTAAACTAGGAAATTCCAAATTTTTTCATGACAAGGACTCCATTTTTATTATATGTATCTCCTGGAAACCCACAAAATCAGTGGGTTGGTTTTTTGTTTTTTGTTTTGGATTAGTATTGATGATAGCAAATACTTAACAAATTCTTGTTATATACCCAGTGATCTCCTAAGCTTTTTACATAATTAGTTTTATTTGAGCCTTATCATTAGTACTGTGAGATTGGTACTGTTGTTATTTGGCTAAGAAAACTTACGCACAGAGATTATAAATTAACTTGTCCAGGGTCACACAGTTAGCAAGTAGAAAATTGGGCAAGTATTTGAATCAAGCATTCTGACTCCAGAGTGCTTTGTTAAACATTTTATCATCACTGCATCAGAACCATATATTCTGTTTAGAAAGTATTTGTGTTTGTATTCTTGCTTTTTTTTTTTTAATTAAAAATTTTCCCTTTAGCGTGGTTTATTTATTCATTTGAAATAGTTTGGTTCATTTGTTTCTGAATGTATCCCTTCTTAGAACTTTAACCCTGTTGTTTGTTTTTTGTTTTTTGTTTTTTTTTTTTTTACTTTTTAAAAAATTATATTTTCTATCTGTGAAACACACTAACATGGTTCCAAAGATCAGAAATATACAAGTGCCATTTCTTCTCTATTCCCTGTATTTTGTTTCTACTCGCTTCCTGTAGCTAGCCAGTCTCATTATGTTTTGGTTCATTTTTTCTGGGTTTCTTTTGCACAAGTGAGCAATTAAGTGTAATTTTCTTGGCTTCTTTTTTACATAAAAGGTAATTTATTAAGGGAGCTCTTTTGCACTTTGCCTTTTCTCTTGATATAGTTCTTAGAAATCATTGCATATCATTTCAGAGATTTTTCTCATCTAGCTGCATAGTATGCCAGAGTTGATTCAACCATTCTTGTATGTATGGATATTTCATTTCTTTTCAGTATTTTTTTTATCTCCAAGAGTGCTGCTATGAAAAACCTTCTCTCATATATTTTTTTAATTAGATGTGTATCTTCAGAGTAAATTAAGAGAGGTAGACTGCTGAGTCAAAGCATAAACACTTAGGTAATTTTGTTTGATATTGTTAAATTCCCCTCCATAATGGTTGAATCAGTTTGCATCCTCTTTGGTCATTTGAGTGCCTATTTCCCCTTAGCGTGGACAACTTGCCTGGCCTAAGTTTTTCAATTTTTGCCAATCTGATATGTGAGAAATGGCAGCTCATTGTAGTTTTAATTTATAATCTCATTATTATGAATGTAGTTCAACATCTTTCCATCTGTTTAAGGTCCGTTTTGTTTTTGTATGTGTAAATTGTTCTTTTTTCTTTTTGTCCATTTTTTAAACGAGTTTTTGGTCTTTTCCTCTCAACTCTGAAGAGTTCTTTATTACAGATTTATTCTTTATCTGTGATGTATTGAGTATTTTTACCTTGTATATTCTGTTTTTATACCATATGAAAGTCTCCCACTACCCCATACAGTCGAATTTATTGTTCTTTTCTTTTATCATATGTGGATTTAAAAAAAAAAAAATTTTTTTTAACGTTTATTTATTTTTGAGACAGAGAGAGACACACAGCATGAACAGGGGAGGGGCAGAGAGAGAGGGAGACACAGAATCTGAAACGGGTTCCAGGCTCTGAGCTGTCGGCACAGAGCCCGACGTGGGGCTCGAACTCACTGACCGTGAGATCATGACCTGAGCCGAAGTCAGATGCTTAACCGACTGAGCCACCCAGGCGCCCCATATGTGGATTTTAATTTATGATTAGAAAGCCTTTTCCTTATAAAGCCTTTCCTTGTAAAAAGCCTTTTCCCCAGGTTAAAGAGAAATTCAACCATATTTTCTTTTGGTAGTTACAAGGTTTCACTTTTTACATTTAAATTCCCTGATCTGTTTGAAGTTTATTCTTGTTTATGGTGTTTATGCCTCTGTATGGTATGAGTTACTGATATAATTTTATCCTTTCTTTAAAAAAACTTTTTTTATTACGTTTATTTATTTTGTGAGAGAGAGAGAGGAGGAGAGAGGCAGAGAGAGAGGGAGACACAGAATCCAAAGCAGGCTCCAGGCTCTGAGCTGTCAGCACAGAACCCAACATGGGGCTCACACCTACAAGCTGTTAGATCATGGCCTGAGCCAAAGTTGGATGCCTAACCGACTGAGCCACCCAGGCACCCCGTAATTTTATCCTTTCTCAATCATTAACCGGTTAGTTGTTCAGTACAGTTTATTAAAAGGCCGATCTTTTCTCCAGTGATTTGAGATGCTATGGTTATTACATGCTAAATTTCCACATGTACTTGGTCTGTTTCTGGACTTTCTGTTCTGTTCCACTAGGTCATTTGCATACATGTTCCTGTGTCAGTACCACATTATAGTATGTTTTAATATCTGGTTGAGGTAATCCACTCTTGAGGCTTTTTTTTTTCTCCTAGCTTTTCTTGAATGTTTATTTTTCCATATGAACTTTGACATAAATTTGGCTAACTCGATTTAAAATAGGTTGCTGATACTCTTAATTGAAATTTCATTAACTCATTAACTTAGGGAGAACTAACCTTTTTGTGATGTTGAATTATCTTATCGAGGAATAAGAGATATCTGTTTGTTCAAATTTACGTTTGTGTCTTTCAGTTTTATTTATATAGACTTTTGACATTTCTTATTAAGTTTGTTCCTAAGTACTTATTGCTTTTATTGCTATTGTATGGTTTTGTTTTTGTTTTTATTTTAATTTTTTCTCTTACATGCTAAAAAGTGGTAAGTTCATTTCATTCCACTGTATCACCTTTCCTTTGTGAAACTTAAGTATTTGTTCTTCTTGCTAAATGTTAACTGTTTTAAAAAAAATAATAAAATTTGATACATTGACCAATTCATTTCTCTTGATTATTATATATACTACGAATTTTTCTGACAACTTAAAATTCTGTAGTTTCACATCTGTGGTTTACGTAGCTGCTACCTAGGATTATATTAAATAATTAGATATTTCCAGAAAAAGTTTGAAGTCTTCTCCTTGCCCAATCAAATAAACCAACCTGTTGACACTGCTAGTATCAGTGAGAGGCAGTTTGTTTTGGTGAAAAAACAAGGAGAGAGAAAACGGTCAGAGACAAAAAGAAAATCAAGAGGAATTACCCTGCATCAGCAATCATGTAAACTATATCTAAGACACTGAGCTTTTCTATTAGGAATTTCTGGAATAATCTTCATTTCAGTAATGTTTTACCTGCAGTTTGAATGCTTCCCCCTCCCCCCCCGCCCCGTGACCATTCTGTGACAAATTACTTAAACAGAAATTAAATTACTTCACTTAGCCAGTTTAGAAGTACTTGTTATAGAAAATGCTCTTGTGATTTTGTAGAGGTAAAGTCCAGCTAGGTACCTTATGTAGGAGACCTTTGATATTAGAGCAGAGAGAAGATTAATCAATCCCAAAAGCTACTGACACTTGTTGAGGCCAGCTTTTCTAATTTGAAAATTGGTTAGTTGCATTTTTAATTAATTAATGATCTTAGCTTCATAAACTATTAATTTCATTTCTCCCTTTGAACTAAGTCATAGGTTTCAGGTCTCCTGCTTGGTTTCACTTGTTCTGTGGTTAGATATGGGAGTGGAGGTGTGAAGTGTCACTGTTGTTCTATTGTGAATAGAGAGTGAATAGAGCCCTACTTGTAATATATACCATTTTCAAGAGTGAGGAGAAATAATGCCTGGTTTGATCCTTGAAGGTATGATTATTCTCTGCATGATGTTGTGGAGACACCATAGAAGAAAGAAGACCTTGTTGTTTACATTAGTAGTTTTGTAAACTAGAGTATATTTATTAACTTTTTGAGTCTCAGTTTCATCATCTATGAAATGAGAATGCTACTACTACAGCAATGCCCCAGCTTACTGTTTGGCACAGAAAAGGAGTCATTATTGTGTTCCTTTTTTCCCCCTTCAATGTTGTATAAATCAAATGAAACAATGTATTATGAGAACATTTTCTGAATTTTATTTATTTTTAAAGTTTATTTATTTATTTTGAGAGAGGGAGAGAGAGTGCAGGCTTGGAAGGGGCAGAGAGAGGGAGAGACAGAATCCGAAGCAGGATCCATGCTCCATGCAGAGCCCAATGCAGGACTCACAAACTCATGAACCAAACCATGAGATTATGAACTGAGCCAAGATGAGGAGTTGTATGCTTAATTGACTGAGCCACCCAGGTGCCCCACATTTTCTGAATTCTAAAACTCCTTATAACTAAGTTGTTTTTATTTTTAGGCATTTGAATTACTACAAATGGCTATTCACTTTGGATTTTTACCTGTTTGTATTATTTTCTATTGAATTGGGTAGTCTTATTTTGAGGCACCTAATTGTATTTATGTAACTCTTTTAAGCCATTTGTGGAAAATCTATTTCCTGATAAAACTGACAGGCAAATTGAAAAGAAGTATACTTGAAAACAGGCAACTTGAAAAGAAGTTTACTTATGCCATATGAAGCTATGTTCTTTGGGTCATAGAAACTTGTTATCAAGGGAAGCTAGAAATCAGGTCTTAACCTCTGGGGAGCAGGAAAGACAGCAGGTAGGAAAAATCTTACACTGCCATGCAGCTTTAAGGAAATTCTAGCAAAACCGGTGGGGGGGAAGTCTCAGCCCAAGGTTGACTATCAGAGGAATCCATTGTCTCCTGGGAAAAGATCTCCATTAAATACATCTGCCATGCTCAGTCAGTTTCTGGAAACAGCACATGGGTAGCTTGGTATGGCCTGAACAAGGGAATGGCTTTGAAAGCTCAGCAGCTGGGCCGTTGATCAATGATGCTCCCTATAGTGGGAGATCTAAGAGACACATTTTTATAATTACCATACCAGTCCTTATAAGGATAGTGCTACTTTCCTAAGTGTGTAGGTATGCTTAATGCTACTTTCCTAAGTGTGTAGGTATGACTAGTAAAATTTTTTAATGGAATTGAATTTTTAGAGACTACAAAGTTTCGTGTGGAACAGTCCTGTTGATTTTGCTTTTAAAATTATGTATAGAGGGGCTCCTGAGTGGCTCAATTGGTTAAGTGTTCGACTTTGGCTCAGGTCATGATCTCATGGTTCCTGAGTTCAAGCCCTGCGTTGGGCTCTGTGCTGACAGCTCAGAGCCTGGAGCCTGTTTCAGATTCTGTGTCTCCCTCTCTGTCTCTACCCTTCCCTCCTGGATCTCTCTCTCTCTAGCTCTCTCAAGAATAAATAAAAAACATTAAAAAAAAAGATTCCATCGAGAAAACTTTTGGAACAAATGAATTCAGTAAAGTTGCAGGATATGCAAATCAATACACAAAAATCAATTGCATTTCTGTATGTCAATAATGAACTATCAGAAAGAGAAATAAAGAAAGCAGTCTCATTTACAATTGCATTAGAAAGGACAAAATCCTAGGAATAAATTTAACCACAAGGTGAAAGACTCTATATTGAAAATTGCAAGACAATAATGAAAGAAGTTGAAGATGACACAAATGGAATGATACTCTTTCTGTGCTCATGGATTGGAAGAAATCAATATTGTTTAAATGTCCATACTACCCAAAGTAACCTACAAATTTAGTATAATCCCTCTAAAAGTTTCATTGGTATTTTTTAAAGAAATAGAAAATAATCCTAAAATTTGTATGGAACCATGAAAAACTGAATAGCCAAAGCAATCTTGAAAAAGAACAATTGGGGCGCCTGGGTGGCGCAGTCGGTTAAGCGTCCGACTTCAGCCAGGTCACGATCTCACGGTCCGTGAGTTCGAGCCCCACGTTGGGCTCTGGACTGATGGCTCGGAGCCTGGAGCCTGTTTCCGATTCTGTGTCTCCCTCTCTCTCTGCCCCTCTCCTGTTCATGCTCTGTCTCTCTGCCCCCAAAATAAATAAACGTTGGGAAAAAAAATTTTTTTAAAAAAAAGAAAAAGAAGAACAAAGCTAAAAGCTTCACATTCTCAGGTTTCAAATTCTATTACAAACTATAGTAATCAAAACAGTATGGTATTGGCATTAAAAAAAGATACATAGATCAATGGAACAGAATATAGAGAGCTCAGAAATAAACCTACACATACGTAGTTAATCTTTGACAAATTAGTTGAAAGTATGTTTCTTGGTTTGTGCTTCTCGCTTACACTTGCTTGCTTTTTTTTTCCTTTGCTCATTTTTTTTTAAATTCCACATATGAGTGAAATCATATGGGATTTGTCTTTCTGTGACTGATTTTGCTTAGCATTATACTCTAGCTCTATACATGTCATCACAAATGGCAAGATTCCATTTTTTTATGGCTGAATAATATTCCATTGTGTGTACATATCACATCTTCTTTATCCATTCATCTATAAATGGACACTTGGGTTGCTTCAATAGTTTGGCTATTGTAAATAAAGCTGCTTATAAACATAGGGGTCCATGTATCCCTTTGAATTAATGTTTTTATATATTTTGGGTAACTATCCAGTAATGCGATTACTGGACCATAAAATAGTTCTTTTTTTTAACTTTTTGAGGACCCTTCATACTGTTTTCCAGAGTAACTGTATGAATGCAGTTTGCATTCTCACCAACAGTGCAAGAGGGTTCCTTTTTCTTCACACTTTCACCAACACCTGTTGTTTCTTGTGTTTTTGATTTTAGCCATGCTGATAGGTGTGAAGTGGTAACTCATTGTAGTTTTGATTTGTATTTCCCTGGTGATGAGTGATGTTGAGCATCTTCTCATGTGTAATAGACTTTATTTTGCAGTTTTAGTTGTGTAGAAAAATCAGTGGAAAGTACAGTGTTCTCATACATACTCCCCTCCTCCTCAGTTTTCCCTGTTATTAACATTTTGCATTTATGTAGACTTGTTACAATCAAACCAATATTGATACATTATTAGCAATTAAAAGACTGTAGTTTGCATTATAGTTCAATCTTTGTATTGTGTCTGTGAGTTTGACAAACGTATAATGACATATGTCCACTATTACAGGGTCTTACAGAATAGTTTCACTACCCTAAAAGTTCCCTGAGCTCTCTACCTTTTCATTCCTCTCTCTTCCCTCTTTCCCCAACCCTATTGATTTTTTTTTCTTACTGTTTCCATAGTTTTGCCTTTTCTAGAATGTTATGTAGTTGAAATCATACAGCATATAACCTTTTCAGCTTGGCTTTTTTCACTTAACAGTAGATATTTAACGTGCTTGCAAAGTTTTTTTGTGGCATGATAGCTTGTTTCTTTTTAGCACTGAATAAGTATGCCAGTGTGTTCATGTACTGCAGTTTGTTTATCCATGTTTATGCATTCACCTATTGAAGGATATCTTGGTCACTTCCAAGTTCAACAGTTATGACTAAAGCAGCTGTAAACATTAATGTGCAGGTTTTTGTGTGGATATAAGTTTTCAGTTCATTTGGTTAAATACCAAGTACCACAGTTGCTAGATTGTGTGATAAGAGTTTGTTTAGTTTCTCAATAAATTGCCAAATATCCTCCAAAGCAACTGTAAAGAATAATTTTGCATTCCCACCAACAGTGAATGAGATTTTTCTATTGTTCCACATCCTCACGAGGCTTTGGTGTTGTCAGTGTTTTAAATTTTAACCATCCTAATAGTAGAGCAGTAGTATCTAATTGACGTTTTAATTTGCAATTCTCAGATGACATATGGTGTTGAGCATCTTTTCATATGCTTATTTGCTGTCTGTATATCTTCTTTGATGAGGTGTCTGTTCATATAAGTACTTATTAATGATTGTTTTCTTATTGTTGAGTTTTAAGAGTTTTTTTTTTTTTTAATACTTAGGATAACAGTGCTTTCCCAGATGCATGTTTTGCAGAGATTTCTTCCAGGCTGTAACTTATTTTTTCATTAGAAGTTTTAAGTTTTAATAAAAATTCAATTTCTCAATTTTTTCTTTGATAGATTATGCTTTTGGTGTTGCATCTGAAAAGTCACTGCCAGGGGTATGTGGATGGCTCAGTTGAGTGTGCGACTCTTGATTTCAGCTGAGGTCAAGATCCCACGGTCGTGGGATTGAGCCCCATGTTGGGCTGTGTACTGAGCATGGGACCTGCTTAAGATTCTCCCTCCCTCTCTCTCTCTCCCCCCCCCCCCGTTATCTCTTTTCTCCCTCCCTCTGTCTCCCCCTTCCCCCCCTTGCACTTGCTGTCTCTTAAAATAAATAAAATAAAATAAATAAAAAGTCACTGCCAAACCCAAGGACACCTAGGTTGTCTACTATGTTGTATTCTAGATGTTTTGTAGTTTTGCCTTTTACAGATAGGTCTATGATATATTTTAAGTTAATTTTTGTGAAAGCTATAAAATCTGTGATTACATTCATTTATTTGCCTGTGACTGTCAGTTATTCCAGTACTGTTTGTTGAAAAGAATATCCTTTCTTCATTGAAATGCCTTTGACCCTTTGTCAAAGTTCAATTGAGTGTATTTTGCGGCTTTTCTGGGCTCTGTGTTTTTTCTAGTGACCTATTTGTTTATCACTTTTTTTTAAACATTTTTTTAAGTTTATTTATTTTGAGAGGGGGGGTGGGATGAGTGGGGGAAGGACAGAACAGGAGAGAATCCCAAGCAGGCTCCACATTATCAGTGCAAAGCTCAATGCAGGGTTCGAACCTACGAACTGTGAGATTATGACCTGAGCATAAACCAAGAGTTGGACGCTTAACCAGCTGAGCTACCCAGGTGCCCCTCACTTTTTTTTTTTAACTGTAGCTTTATATAGTAAGTCTTGAAGTCATTCAGTGACAGTATTTTGGTTGTTCTTCAATATTGTGTTCACTACTGGGTGTCCATAAAATAACTTGCTGGGTTTTTTGTTTGGCATTGCATTGAGTATAGATCATGTTAGAAAGGACTGGCATCATGACAGTATTAAGTTCTCCTATCCATGCACATGCAATATGTTTCTGTTTATTTAGATCTTTGATTTCTTTCTTTATGGGTGTCCTCATGTAAATTTTACACATATTTTATTTGATTTATACTTAAGCATTTCATTTGTGGGGGGTGCTAACATAAATTGTATTGTTTTTAATTCCAAATTCCAAATTTTTTATTACTGGTATATAAGAAAGCATTTGACTTTTGTACCTTAAACTTGTACCTGCAATCTTGCTATAATCACTTAATAGTTCCAGGAGGTTTTATTGTTGATTTTTTGAGATTTTTACAAGCAGATTTTTACAATCTTTGTAAACAAAGATAATTTCATTTCTTCTCTTCCAATTTCCGTTTTTTTTTTCCTTATTGTATTCTGTACGGTGTTGAATGGGAGTGAAGTCTTTTTTTCTCTTGTTCCTGATCTTAGTAGGAAAACACCCAGTTTCTTCTCATTAAGTATGTTAGCTATAGAGTTTTGCAGATGTTCTTTATCAAATTGAGGATGTATTCTGCTGTTGTTGGATACATTTTTCTATAAATGTTTATTAGATCCAGTTGCTCAATAGTGTCATTCCGTTCAACTATGTCCTTATTGATTTTCTGCTTGCTGGATCTGTCAATAACTGATAAAGGGGTGTTTAAGTCTCTATAATAATGGATTTGTCTATTTCTCCTCATGATTCTATTCGTTTTTGCCTCAAGTGTTTTGATAGTCTTTTGTTAGGTGCATTCACATTAAGAATTGTTGTCTTCTTCAAGAATTGATCACTTTTTCATTATGTAATGCCCCCCTTTATCCCTGAAAATTATCCTTACTCTGAAGTCTGCTTTGCCTGAAATTAATATAACTACTCCAGTTTTTTTGATTACTCTTAGTACAGTGTACATTCTCCATCCCTTTACTTAAAAAATATATATATAACATTAAATTTACCATTGTAACTATTTCTTCTAAGTTTGTATTTTGCTGAACTCTTCCCCCCCCCCCCCCCCCCCAGTTTTAGTGAGGTCTAATTGACATAAAATTGCATATATTTAAAGTGTACACCATGATGATCTGTGTATGCATTGTGAAATAATTGCCTCAGTCGGGTTAATCAGCATATTCCTCATCTCACATAGTTACCTGTTTTTGCATATGTGCATGTGGTGACAACATTTAAAATCTCTCTTAGCAAATTTCACCTATACAATAACTATCCTTACCATGTTGTATATTAGTTTCCCTGAATTTCTTCATTTTATAACTGAAGACTCCATCTTCCCCACTCCCCCAGCCCCTTATAATCACCATTCTACTCTGTTTCTTTGAGTTTGACCTTTTTGTTCGTTTTTTAAGGAGTCCACATAAGGGAGTTTGTGCTTTTATTGTTCCCATTGACAGTCTGAAGTTTTTAAGTTTGTCATAGTCCCATTTGTCTTATTTTTGCTTTAGTTGTTTGCACTTTTTGGTGTCCCCTATCACTTGCAACAACAAGGAATGAACCTTAAGGATATTATTGCTAAGTGAAATAAAACAGTCACCAAAAATCAAGTACATTGCCATCTCCAGTGTTCTGAAGCTCTTCCCCTATATTTGCTTATAGGATTTTTATAGTTTTAGGTATCATGTCTAGGTCTTCAATCCCTTTTGAGTTAATTTTTGTGTGTGGTGTAAGGTAAAGTTTTATCTTCATTCTTTTGCTTCTTAGTCCAGTTTTTCCAACACCCATAAGGGTAAGAAACTGTCTTTTTCCCATTGTGTAGTCTTGACACTATCGTTGAAAATTATTTGGCCATACATGAGGGTTTATATCTGGTTTTTCTTTTCTGTTCCAGTTGTCTATGTATTTGTCTCTCTGCTAATTCCATACTGTCTTGATTACTATTGGTTTGTAGTTTGTTTTCAAATTAAGAAGTATTAGACTTCCAACTTTGTTCTTCCTTTTCAAGATTGTTTTGGTTATTTGGGGTCTCTTCAAATTCTGTATAAATTTTGGGATTTGGTTTTTCTATTCCTGCAAAAAATGCCATTGGCATTATGATAGGGATTGCACTGAATCTCTGTATGGGTTTGGGTAGTATTGACATTTTAATGTTACTAAGTGTTCTAAGCTACAAGCATGGAATGTCTTTCCATTTATTCCTATCTTCTTTGATTTCTTTTGGCAGTGTCTCAACAATTTTCAGTGTATAAATCTACCTCCTTGGTTGGGTTTTTTTCTTTAAAAAAAAAATTTTTTTTTTAACATTTATTTATTTTTGAGACAGAGAAAGACAGAGCATGAACAGGGGAGGGGCAGAGAGAGAGGGAGACACAGAATCTGAAACACGCTCCAGGCTCTGAGCTGTCAGCACAGAGCCTGACGCGGGGCTCAAACTCACGGACCGTGAGATCATGACCTGAGCTGAAGTCGGACGCTTAACCGACCGAGCCACCCAGGCGCCCCGATTGGGTTTTTTTTCTTAAGCATTTTATCCTTTTTGATGCTATAGTAAATGAGATTGCTTTCTTTTTTGATTGTTCAAATGAGCAATCAATAGAACCAATTTTTAAGTGTTCAGTTTGTATCTAAAACTTTGCTGAAATCATTTCTTAGTTGTAATAGCCTTTTCTTTTTTAATTCTTTAGAGTTTTCTACACATAAGATCATCCCTCTGTGAACAGAGATGATTTTGCTTCTTTTCCAATTTGGATACCTTTTGTTATTTATTTTTCTTGTCTAATTGCTCTGGCTATGATTTTAAGTACTTTGTTGAATAGTAGTGGCAAAATGGGCATCCTTGCCTTGGTCCTGATCTTAGAGGGAAAGCTGTCAATTTTTTTCGGCTTTGAATACGTTAACAGTGGGCTTTTCATCATGTATAACATATTGAGGCAGTTTCCTTCTATTCCTAGTTTGACGAACATGCTTATCATGAAACAGTGTTGAATTTTGTTAAATGCTTTTTCTGTACCAATTGAGATGGTCGTTTGGCTTTTGTCCTTCATGTTGCTAACGTGGTATGTTTTCATTGATTGATTTTTGTATGTAGAACCATTCTTGAGTTCCAAGTATAAATCTTTGCATTATAGGTATAAAACTTGGTTGTGGCTTATAATCCTTTCAGTGTGCTATTGAGTTTGGTTTGCTAGTATTTTTTCGAAGGTTTTTGTATTAGTATTCATCAGGAATATTGGTCTGTAGTTTTCTCATTGTGTCCATCCCTTTTTTTAAATGTATTTGTGTCCTTTAAGGTGGGTTTCTTGTAGATTATATATAGTTGAGTCTTTTTAAAATTAATTTTTTTTATCAAGTTTTATTTTAAAACTTGAGATATAATTGATATGACATTGTGTAAGTTTATTTTTTAAATGCACTGACAGTCTCTGTCTTTCATGTCAGTATATTTAGGCTTTTGATGTTTAAGGAAATTATTGATACAGTTGGATCATAGTTTTGCCATATTTGTTGCTGTTTCTATTCAGTGCTCTTGTTTCTTCTTTTGTCTTCCTTTCTTTTTCTGTTTTATCTGTTTTTAACTGAGCATTTTATTTGATTCCACTTTTTCCTCCTCTCTCTGAAATGTATTAATCAAAATGTATTTGGTTTCTAGCATTTATTTTTTAATATATATTTTTAACTTTTTATTATGGAAAATTTCAAGCACACAAAAGTAGAAGTTCCAGTTATAAAAAAAAATGTCAAATATTTGTTACTCTTCTTTCATGCTTTCCTCTCAACATTTTTTTAAAATTTCAGGAATAGAATTTAGTGAATTTATTCATTTATATATAACATCTGGTGCTTATCCCAACAAGTGACCTCCTTAATGCTCCTTGCCCCTTTAGCCTTTACCCCCACTCAGCACCTCACCAGCAACCCTCAGTTTGTTCTTTGTAGTTAAGAGTCTCCTATGGTTTGGTTTATCTCCCTCTTCTTTTTTATCTTATTTTTTGCTTCCCTTCCCCTATCATATGATATCTGTCTTTCTCCAACTAACTTATTTCGCTTAGTGTAACGCTTAGTGTAATATACTCTAGTTTCATCCATGTTGTGCAAATGGCAAGATTTCTTTTTTTTTTTAATCGCCAAATAATATTCCATTGTATATCTATATACCACATCTTCTTTATGCATTCATCAGTCAGTGGACATTTGGGCTCTTTCCATACTTTGGCTGTTGTTGACAGTACTGCTGTAAACATTGGGGTGCATGTGCCCCTTCAAATCAACACTCCTGTATCCTTTGGATAAATACCTAGTTGTGCAATTGCTGGGTTGTAGTGTAGCTCTATTTTTAATTTTTTGAAGAACCTCCATACTGTTTTCCAGAGTGGCTGCACCAGTTTGCATTCCCATTAGCAGTGCAAAAGGGTTCCTCTTTCTCCACATCCTTGCCAACATCTGTTGTTGCCTGAGTTGTTAATTTTAATCATTCTGACAGGTGTGAGGTGTATATCATTGTGGTTTTGATTTGTATTTCCCTGATGAGGAGTGATGTTGAGCATTTTTCATGTGTCTGTTAGACAGTTGGATGTCTTCTTTGGAAAAGTGTCTATTCATGTCTTTTGCCCATTTTTTCGGTGGATTATTTGGGTTTTTGGGGGTGTTGGGTTTGATAAGTTCTTTATAGATTTTGGATACTAACCCTTTATCTGATATGTCATTTGCCAGTATCTTTTCCCATTGAGTCTACAGTGTACATTTACAACTTTTCGAAGTGTACTTTTAAGGAGACTGTACTAATCAGGGATAGTGCAGTTACCTTATGACAGAGTATTCCCAATTTCTCCTTCTCATTCCATATAATATTACTGTCATTAGTTTCACTAATCCATAAGGTATAATCACTGAATACATTATTGCTGCTGTTAATTTTGAACAAACTGTTGCAGCTAGATCAATTAAGAATAAGAAAAGTAAAATATATTCTACTTTCATTATTCTTTAATACTTTCTTTCTTTACATAGATACAGATTTCTTACCTATGTCATTTTCCGTTCTTCTGGTAAATATTTTACTTTAACATTTCTTGGATGGCAGGTCTACTGTTGACAAATTCTGTTAATTTTTGTTTTCTGAGAAAGTCTGTATTTCTCTACATTTGAATAATAATTTAACTGGATGCAGAATTCTAGATTTTTTTCTTTCCACATTTAAAATATTTTACTTCACTCTTCTTGTTTGCATGACTTTTGAAAAGAAGCTCAATGCAGTTCTTATCTTTGCTTGTCTATGGGTGAGGTCGCCCCCCTCCCCATCTTCTTTCAAGATTTCTTCTTTCTCTTTGATCTTTTGCATTTTGAAAATGATATGCCTAGCTGTAGATTTTTTGGTATTAATCCTTCTTTATGTTCTCTGAGCTTCCTGCATGTGTGGTTTGGTATCTGACATTTTTATTAATTTTGAGAAATTCTCAATTGTTGCTTCAAATGTTTTTTCTGTTCCTTTGTCTCTTTGTCTTGTGGTATTCTCATTATGCATACATTACAGGTTTTGTAATTGCCTCATAGTTCTTGGATAGTCAGTTATTTTTTATTTTTTATTTTTCTCTGCATTTCAGTTTTGAAAATTTCTATCGACGTTTCTTTAGGCTTACTGGTTCTCTCCTTGGCCATGTCCAGTGTATTCATGAGCCCATCAAAGGCATTGTTAGTTTCTGTTACAGTGATTTTGATTTCTGGCATTTACTTTTGACTCTTTTTAAAGTTTCCATCTCTCTCTGCTTATATTACCCATCTGTTTTTGTGTTACCTACTTTTTCCATTAGAGCCTTTACTATATTAATCAATTGTTTTAAATTCCTGGTCTGATAATTTGAACATCTCCACTAAATTTCAGTGATTCTGATGCCTGTTATGTGTAGTCACACTTTAATTTTAGTCTTTTAGTATTTTTTTGTAAATTTTTTGTTGAAAGCTGGTTATGATATATTCACTAAAAGTTATTTAGGTAATAGGTCTTTTTTAGGGCTTGACCTTTACAAATGCTTTTTCAGTTTTTTAATCCTCCTCCCCTCTCATAGGTGAGATAAGAAGACTAGAAGGGGCTGGAGTTTTATATCTCTCTTCTCACACATAGGAAGAGGTTAGAATTGGGTATTTCTTTTTCCCCACATCTAAGTCTAGAGAAGGCTAGAATTGGGTATTTCTTTTCCTCCAGTTCAGTTGCTCTGGTAGAATAGTTTTCTTTGAGGGCAGGTCTTAACAGAATACTCTGGGGTGCCTGGGTGGCTCAGTCGGTTAAGCTCCAGCTTCATCTGAGGTCATGATCTCACGGTTTGTGGGTTTGAGCCCCGCATTGGGCTCTGTGCTGACAGCTCAGAGCCTGGAGCCTGCTTTGGGTTCTGTGTCTCTCTATCTCTTTCTGCCTCTCCCCACTCACACTCTATCTCTCTCAAAAATAAATAAACATAAAAAAAAAAAACAAAACAAGCAAAACAGAATACTCTTGGGCCTGTTTATAAATGTTTCATCTCATCTCCAGATATTTCCTAGATTTTCACTGTAAGGACCTGGTAGGGCTCCTAGAA
The DNA here is from genome assembly GCF_028749965.1 of Puma concolor. NCBI lineage: Eukaryota > Metazoa > Chordata > Mammalia > Carnivora > Felidae > Puma > Puma concolor. The sequence continues at coordinate 93,944,294 of NC_141675.1, forward strand.
ATAAAACTGAGAAACATGTGGAGGCCCCCTCTGGAGTTTTTAACTCCCAGACTTGTTCATACTGCTCCTCTGTCCATTACAGTTTAGGTTTTCCTCTACTGGTACTGACTCCAGAGGCAGTTTCTGCTCCTGGGTTTCTGCTCCAGTAAGCTGTGATTCTGTATATGTACCTGTTTCCAGTTTTTAGGGCAGTGGTTTGCCACGTGAGCCCTCAATTCTTTAATGGATTTAAGAAGAGTTGTTGACTTTTTTCAGTTTGTTCAGCTCTGTGAAGATGGGAAGGATGACTTCCAAGCTCCTTACATACTGGGCTGGAGACCAGAAGTCCTTCCTTTGCTCATTTTGGCTTTTTATTGTTGACTAGAATTCTTTATTCTGGATACAGATTCCTTATCAGATATATGATTTACAAATGTTTTCTCCAATGGGTAGGGCAGTTGGGAGAAGCCTTGTTGGCTATAGTAAGGATTTTGGCTTTAACTCTCTTCAAGGTAGGGAGCCACTGGAGGTTTTAAGCAGAGAAATCTCATAGTCTGTCTTATATTTTAAAACGTGAAGATCACTCTGCCTGCTTTGTTGAACATAGATGGAAGGTGAACAGAGGGAAGCTGAAAGACTTGCACTAGAGAGGTAGTGAGAAATGATTACACCCTGGAGATACACACACACACCATGTATTTTTATTGTTTTTTGTAGTGAGATAATTGTAAATATACCTGCAATTGTAGAAGTAATACAGAGAGATACCATGTACCCTTTACCCAGTTTCCCTCAGTGGTAACATCTTACAAAATATAGCACAGCATCACAGTCAGGATCTTGACATTAATACAATCCACCAGTCTTGTTGAGATTTCCCCAGATTTACTTGTGTGTGTGTGTGTGTGTGTGTGTGTGTGTGTGTGTGTGTGTGTACTTCTATACAGTTTTATTATATGTGTAGTTTTGTGTATTCACTAGAACAGTTCCATCATCACAAGGATCCTCTTATAACCATACTTATTTTTCTCCCTGCCATTCCTCCACTCTTAACCCCTAATTTAAAACCCTTGCAACAACCAGCAATCTGTTTCCCATATCTATAACTTTGTTATTTCAAGAATGTTTATCAATGGAATAAATAGTGTACGTAACCTTTTGGGATTGGCTTTATTTGCTCAGCATAATTCTCTGGAGATTCATTAAAGTTGTTGCATATGTCAATAATTAGTTTTTTTCTATTGCTGAGTAGTATTTCATAGTATAGTATACTATGGTTTGTTTATCCATTCACCCTTTGAAAGACATCTGGTAGCTATTCTGAATAATATGGCTATGAACATTCATCCATAGGTTTTTGTGTGAACATAAATTTCTGTTTCTGTGGGGTAAGTGCCCAAGAGTGCAATTTCTAAAAGCTTGGAGAATTATATAATTTTTTTTTTTAGATTTTAGAGATTGTGGGGCTCCAGCTCATAACCCCAAGATCAAGAGTCTCATGCTCTACTGACTAAGACAGCCAGGTGCCCCTTGGATATATTTTGAACGTAGAACCCAGCAGGATTTTTTGACAGATTGAATGTGAGGTCAGAGAGAAAGAGGATTCAAAATTGAAATTTCTTTGTAGAAGATTTTAAGCCTACCTGAGCAGTATGTATTTTATATCTAATTCACAATTTAGATTATTTATTTATATATGTCTAATTATAGTAATGTAAAAGAAAAATGTTACAGTAAACTTCCAGAACATTAGTTGATATTAGAAAGTCCACTATATATACGATGTGTGTGTGTGTGTGTGTGTGTGTGTGTGTATGCATGCACGCGTGCGTGCTAAGTTGTGAAAGAGATTGAATATATAAAGAATTTTCTTTCCTTGGCTTCTAGAACAAAAGATGGCAAACTGTGTGCCTGTTGCCTCTTTTTGTAAATAAAGTTTTATTGGGATATACATAGCCACCCATTCCTTTGCATATTGTTGACTGCTTTTCTTCTCTGACTGTAGAGTTGAATAATTGCAACAGAGACTGTGGGCTGCAAGCCTAAAGTATTTATAATCTGGCCCTTTATAGAAAATGTTGACTGACCCTTATTCTAATGTATTATTTTGGTGATTCATCTTTTACAGCTTTGCTCATTCTCAGTTTCTTGTATGATTCCTTTTCATCTGTCTGCCTAAATGTTCATATTCTCCAGGATCTTCTTCAGAATATCTTACCTGTCTTGGGGCTTATGTGACACCATTGTCTAGGTTTTTACTACCTAACCAGTTTCTTTTTTAGTGTTCTTTATAGGCTTTTCTGCTCCTGGAGACTTTGGCTACCTCCTTCTTATTTTACAGGCAATTTTATCTATTCCTGTAGCTTCAAGAACCATCTAGACCTCTTGCTAGAGGATAAGATGAACATATCAGATTGCTTTCTGGACCTTTCCATATCTGTGTCCTTCAGGCATTTAAAGCTAAACGTGTCCCAAACTGAACTCATTCCTTCCTTCTTCCAAAACAGCTTCCTAGGCCAGTGAATTCTATTGCCATGTTAATAGTCACATGAGTCAGAAGTTTGATAGTTATCACTCCCCTCCTTCCATTTACCAAAGCAGTAACAGTATGTGATCAAATAACTGTTGATCTGCCTCTCAGAGCCATTCTCTTCCTTCTGTCTTGACTCTTTCTACCTCCGTACAGGTCTTAGTTTAATTTATCTTCTCCTTAAAAACAAAAAACTTTTTTTGATAACCAGTGATCTTCCCAAAACAAATCTCTTGCTTAGAACATATCAGTGGTTCTTCATGGCTTGTAGTATTCAAACTTTTTAGCATTATATTTAAAACTTTCCACCAGGTCTCTTTCCCGAATTTTTCAAGGTACTAATAAGCAAAATTTTTATAGGTCCAAATCCCCATTTACCGTATCGCACTATCTGAGTGACCTACAGTTTCCACATTGTATTGTAATTGTTTGGTTTGCTTACCCATTGAAAACTGTGAGGACTATGAATTTTTATACGCTCAGAGCCCTGGCTCTGACACATAATTAGCTTCAAAATATTTGTTGTACACAGGGAATTATTTTGAGGTGACATTCTAGCCAATTGTAGGGTCTTTGGGGGTATCTGAATTTACTCTGGAATCAAAGATTTAGAAATGGATTGAAATAAACACTTTTTCAGTCCTAGTGTGATTTCAGAAGAAGGATGATGGAACTTTAGGTAATTCCTTTTTGAAGAAGAAGGTATGTTTTGGAAAAAATAGCCTTTGAAGCAAAACTTTTTTTTTTTTTTTTAAGTTTATCGATTTTGAGAGAGAGAGAGAGAGTAAGCAAGGGAGAGTCAGAGATAAAGAGAGAGAATCCCAAGCAGGGTCCACACTGTTGTCAGTGCAGAGCCCAATGCAGGGCTCAAACTCACCACCTGAGAGATCATGACTTGAGTGGAAAACAAGAGTTGGACGCTTAACCGACTGAGCCACCCAGCACCCCTGAAGCAAAACTTTTGAAGTCAGTCCTATTTTACTAGATTTTATGAAAATGGAACTTTCTATGGTAGGAAAGATCCAGTGGAATGAAATTTGGTGAAGAAGAGAAGATGATAGCCATATGCTGCCTACCTGACATCTACAGTATTATTAAGCTTTCTGGTTGTTACTTCACCTAAAAGTTAGCTTTTCCTTTATTGAATTTTACATAGGGTACATAAAGTACCCTTTAGGGATTCCCTTGACACAGTGCTTTTAGCTTTGGAAGTACCCCTCCCCCCCCACTTTTTTTAAAGTGTGAGATGTCAAATGATGTAAAAATGAACAATAGCCCCTGTCTACTTTAGAGGAGGATATATGTTAATGGCTATTGGTTAAACCAAAAGGATAATTTTTCCTTTAAATGTACCTTTCAGGTTTTCTTATACTTGTGTGTTATTTATTCCATCTTGAGCAGTCTTTTTGTTTTCTCTTATTTTGTTTTAGGTGGGAATGATAAAAATAGTTTACATGTAAGTTTTTATCGTTTCTGTATTGGAAAAAATTTGCCTTTATAGACAGGTTGTTTTTCTACAATGGATTTAAAATTTTTAACTATGATCTTGTAGTAAGAAGTAGATTTTACATTGCAACCCAGTGCACAGAAAAATAACTGAAGTAAGTTTGATGAAAAAGTCCTTAGTCTTACTGTATTAAACTTCTTAATTCTTTTCTCCTTATCCACCCCCTTCTCATTTCCTGATTGGCTGATCCCGCAGTTTGAGAATACTGGTCTACAGCAAGTTGTAAGGCAGAAGAAATTATAAAAACAGGGAATTTACTCTGAAAGACAAAGTAACCAGCTTTGAGAGCTCCGTCTCTGATACAGAAAGATACAAAATTCAGCTTTTCTTAAGGCACATGTATAGTAAGTTAGTTGGACAAGTTGTGTTAGTGTGTGTTGTGTTTCCCTACAGTGACTACAATGTAGTATCTGATTTCTATAAGGTACTTTTTGAAACGCATTCTTTTATATGACACTATTGAACTACAGTTTACAAAAATAAAAACCAAGAAAGTATATACTCAATTCTAAAATATTGGTAGGTGCTGCAGGAATTTAGAGATTAGAGAAGATTAGTGTGAGTTGGAACAGCTGGGGATAGCCTTGTGAAAGAGGTAGGAGTTGAATAGGAACTTCAAGGATGGATAGAATGTGTGTAGGTGGAAGGGAGGGATCAAGACATTCCAGTGATGATGTGATCAGTGGTTTAGAATTGGGAATGAGATAATATGGTCAGAAAGAGTGAGAAGTGGGATCTAGTTATGATCATGTTGGTTATGAGTGGAAGATAACATGAAGCTGATAATAAGGAACCAGAATATGAAGTGCTTTAGACTTTATCTGGTAGGAAATGGGGAAATTGCTGTCTCTCAGAATTTACTTTGTCTGCTAATAACATTGCTGCTCCAGATCTCTTGGTGCTGTTTACTTGCTGTATCTTTTTCCATCCTTTTACTTTCAAGCTGTTGGTGTCTTTGAATCTGAAGTGTGTGTATCAGAGAGAGAATATAGTTGGAACTTGCTTTCTTATCGAATCTGACATTCTCTGCCTTTGATTGTGTGCTTAGTTAATTACATTTTATGTGGTTTTTGTTATGGTTGGAATTACCTGTACCATGTTGCTTTTTGTTTGCTTACCTCTCATGGTTTTGCTTCTCTGTTCTCATGTATGGCCTTCGTTTTTTAAGGTGCCATTTGTAGGTCCAGGTTTGATTTTTTTTTTTTTTTTGTTAGTATTACATAAATTATTTTCTTTAAAAAAAATTTTGTTTACATTTATTTATTTTTGAGAGAGCGCACAAGTGGGGGAGGAGCAGAGAGAGAGGGAGACACAGAATCCAAAGCAGGCGCCAGGATCTGAGCTGTCAGCACAGAGCCCGACGCGGGGCTCAAACTCACAAACGGCGAGTTCATGACCTGAGCTGAAGTTAGATGTGCAACTGACTAAGCCACCCAGGAGCCCCTTCTATCATCTAAGAACTGGAGACCACTCTGTTCTAGGATAGTTCTGCTGATTAGGCTCCTCATCTGCTGTGCAACCCCCAGCCCCTCTTTTTTTGGCTTTTTTTTTTCTAACCATAAAGCATTTTTTCCATCCAGATTCCCAGGTATATTAACTTTTATGTTTTGTAGCTCTTCTAATTCACTATTTTACCTGAAATTTTATATTTCCTGATCATATAGCTGGTACTTTTTAATATTTTTTCTGTTATGTAATTTGCCTTTATTAACTGGACTTTTGACAGCCAAGTATATTGTTGGAATGTATCTTCTTTGTTAATATATACTCTTTGAATTTATTACTGCAAAAACTTATGTTGTTAGGAAGCCATCATATTATTTGATGGTTTCTTTTCATGAAGAATGAACATAACTTTGAAACTCCCCAAAGGAAAAATTATTTGTGTGGTTTATAAATTTATCAGGACTGTACAGTTTCTGGGATGTCCTATTATAACTCTGTAAAACTTAGCAACTGAACCTTTCTTATGGGGCTCTCAAAAAAAAATTTTTTTTTTGACCATGTCTTGGAAGATAGTGGGGCTTGTAAGAGCTCTTTGCACCCAAATTTATGTGTTTAGTGAGAAGCTTGGTTTTTATTATAGTTGTGAAAGATTCCAGTAATAATAGCTCATTCCAGGTATCTCTGTCATAATATAGATCACTGCTTCTCAAGCTATTAGTTGTGAAGTATTAGTTAAAAAAATTTCCAGTTCATCAGACTGATATTTTTGTAACATAAAATACAAATCAATTACTAGAAAAGTGAAATTAAAAAATACAAAATACAGGCCCCACTCTTAAGATTCATAAATATGAAATTATTCTGTCAAATTGCTGTGAAAGATTCTAAGCACTTATTCTCAATTTCTGTGTTTATCTTATCGCAAGGCAGTAGTAAATAGTTCATAGACTAATAACAAATAGTTTGCAGGTCAGTACAGACCATACTTTTTATCTTGTTTAGAAAATTTTTGTTACTGTTTTAGTTTTTAAATTTTTAATTGAAGTATAATTGACATAATATTATATTAATTTCAAGTGTACAACATAGTGATTTGACAGTTATATACATTATGAAATTCTTACCACGATAAGTGTATTACGGTATTATTGACTATATTCCCTGTGCTGTACTTTTCATCCCTATGATTTATTTATTCTACAGTGGGCACTTTGTACCTCTTAATCCCCCTCACCTATATTGCCCAGCCTCCCAACCCCTAGACCATACTTTTTAGTAACATATCCATGGCCTGTTCTTTGTAGTGTTTATTGTTATGAAATTTTAGTATCGTAGTCAATATGGTGAATAGCATTTATCCTTTAAAAAATATTTTCATGTGTTTCCTTTTCAGAACCGAGAGCTCCAAATCATGAGAAAGCTAGATCACTGTAACATAGTCCGATTGCGTTATTTCTTCTACTCAAGTGGTGAGAAGGTAGGTCTTGAAGAAAGTGTGCACTGAATATTGTGATAGACTTGTTATTCTAAAAATAGTTCTTGTTCTGCACCCGATCCCCCACCTGGCCCAGTGAGTGAAACAGTTTTGCTAATATTAAATGGAAGAATTCTAAAGCATAAGCCCTAGTAATCCTGAGCTCAAGACATAATCATTGACTATCAGTAGTTATATCAGAAAATGTTATGAGATGATAAAGGGAAATGAATTTTGAAGAATTTTCTTTTTTGGAACATTTGCCTTTAGTTCTTTACACACACACACAAACATACACACTCATACACACACATATATTTATTTATTTTTTAAACTTCTGTGTTCCTTATGCGTTTCTGGAGCCACATGATAGTTCTAGTTGTTTATTAGAGGGTGGAAAATGATGTCATTTTGTTAAGTGGAAGTATTGGAGGGAAAGGGGAACAGGAGGACTTTAGTAGGACCAGAATGAGACTTCAACATTGGGAGGCAAATTTAACCTATCCTTGGTGAGGGAGAAAGTTAGAAAGGTACAGTATTATAGAGCTTGTTATACATGGTCATTATTTATGATTGCATTTAATTTTGTGAAAGCAAAGGATAATTTAAGAAGACCATGTACTGTGAATCCCTGACCCTTTTGGTTTTTCTCTTCAAATAATAATAATTAATGTCATTGTGCTCCCTGGAGATGGAAGCACAGAAAGTCTGTTTCTTCTGTTTTACCTTCTTCTTTCTGCCTGTTCACTGTCCCTTCTTCCCAGATTCAGTATTTTCCTTAAATTTCTACTTTACTGGTTTCTGGTGAGGGGGCAGGGCAAATAACAAACCACTTAATCTTTTTGGCTAAATAAATATGACTTTGGATAGGTTCATTTGATATTTTTGATGTCAAGTTGCACATACTATCTTAAGTTCCTAGATCTATAATCCCTCTTGATTACTAAGCCCAGTGTTCTTTTTACTTCATGTAACTACTTCCCAGTATATCAGAGTTTAATCATTTTCCATTAAATTTTAGTTAGGTTATTTCCTTAGAAGTTATTTTTTTCATGACAGAGCCTGTAATATGGGAAGATGCCTATGTATTAAGCCAAGACTGTGATATACATTCTGTAGATACATAAATGTTATTTATATATTTGTGTGTGTGTGTGTGTGTGTGTGTGTGTGTGTGTGTGTGTGTGTGTGAGTGTGAGTCACAGCTAATGTTTTAGCAATGATAATTAGCAAATTGGTTCCTTTGTGACTCTTGTTTCTCAGGTGCTTGTATTAGGGACTGTAAGCCTTTATAAGTATTTGAGCTCTTTTGTTTCTAAAGCCAGTTGTGAGGTTCATGCCACTTTTTTTTTTTTCTTAAAAACCTAGCAAACAGCGTGTTATGTCTTTAATCTTATTTGTTTTGACATGTCTTTACTTTTTCCTGGCCCTTCCCAAATAAAATTATGGAACATCTGTTACGTTCACAGCACTCTTACAATGGAATTTCGCATCCTCATGACTTTTTGTTGTTAGATGCTAGACATAATAATACCTCAGGGAGGAAAGTAGAGGTCAGAATTATCAAAGCCCCTAAACATTTTCTCCTGATTACTTTATTAGCTCTCCCTATATGGCAGATACTGTTTTTAGTACTTTACAAATATTAACTCATTTAATGCTTACAAAGATAAAGAGCAGAAAAAGAAGAATATCAAACTTTTGAATATAAGGCTGTGTTTGTGGTGGCATCAAAAGGCTTACCTATCTGGTTTTGGTCTGGTGGAAGCCGTGATCACAGTCTGCCCTCACCCTCACTTAATTCTGCCTTGGTAGTGACAGTGGACTATTATTTGTGTATCCCAATGGATGATTTTCCTCCCTGTTGCTGTTTAGAGCTGCTTATTATTAAAAATGGTCTTATAGATAAAGAGTAATTGAGAAGTTATTAAAGGAGGTTAACCAGAAGGACAGTGAACCTCTATTATAAAAAAGAAACTACTTTATAATGTTTTATTTATCTCAGAACTTTCTCTTGAGCATTGTAAATTTTTCATAGTGAAAAAAAGATTCCTCTTAATTTTGGATAGCTTCATTAACAAAACAGAAAGGGGGAAAAAGTTGTGATATATTGCTGAAGATAATGATCCTTCCTTAACAAAAAGAGGTTTTCTGAAGATATGCAGAAATACACAGGTGCAGGACCTCCCATGATCTTCTAGCCACCGAAAAGATGATTTCTTCTTGCTTTCCTCACCATCTCTACTTCCATTCTTCTGAATTGTTCTGGCAGGGCTAACATTACTCAAGAGACCAGGTAATAAACTAGTATGTCCCATATGAAAAGACGGGTTCTGCTCTAGGGTTGAGAGTTCAGGTTTGTTCTGTTGTTGTTGTTTTTAAATATTTATTTATTTTGAGCAAGAGAGGAGAGAACGCTAGTTGGGGAGGGGCAGAGAGAGAAGGGGAGAGAGAACTGAAGCAGCCTCCACGCTCAGCATGGAGCCTGAGGCAGGGCTTGATCCCATAATCTATGAGATCGTGACTGAGGCGAAATCAAAACTCAGACATTAACCAACTGAGCCACCCAGGTACCCCAGGAGCTTAGGTTTGTTATTATCAGTTCTGACTCTCCAAGAGTAGATTACTGAGAGTGAACTTAGAACTACAGTTGTAGAAAGGGATCTAAATGTCTTAGGAAATTCTTACAAACCTTTAAAGATGATTTCTGTCTGAAGAGAAGCTTGGTGTACTGCCTGTGTGTGCGCGCGCGCGCGCGTGTGTGTGTGTGTTTATGTTTATATATATATAAATTTGGGGGGGAGGAAGTAACAAGTTAATAGTTTTGAGATGTCTCTGGGACAAGCAAATAGAAATACCCATTAGATACATGTATGATTTCACATGTAGTGGTGGTGGTGGTGTCAGGAAGTGGGGTGCTAAGTGGAGAAATGATATTGACAAAGTTGGGTTGATAGAGTTGTGTAGCCATGTGAAAGAGCTCTTAGGAGTTCTGGGAGAGGGGCTGTTTGAAACCAGCACAGCAAAGAGCCAGCAGTTTGCCAAGTATTGTCTGCTGGTCCTAGAATGTGTTGAGGGTGAGAAGAGTCCTCATTTGAGAGAGCTGTAGGGAAACCATTGCCTTTGGGTGGGATCCAGGTGGATCTGGGGAAAAGCAGTGTAAGGGCAAAGCAGTATAAAAAGCCTCCATGAAGAGACTGGGATTCAAAAGAGTTCCTTTTTGGGGTTTCAGAGAGCTTAGGGGACCATCTGGACAGGAGATCAGTGGTCAGAACAGGAGCCCAAAGGAGATGTGAGGAGGCAGTTAGGGGGATGATTTTAGAAATTTTGAGGTTGAGAAAGAGCAGAATTCAGTGTTTCAAGATTATAAGGATGAAAGACTTAGTCGATGTATGAGTTCAGATATGAAATATTTTGTAACCTTTTCATCGTCATCATTATCTCTCTACCGTTTTCTGTCTCTTCTGTGCCTGTTGTCTCACTTCTGTTTAGTCTCCTCCATCTACTTTCTGGGTTTTTGCTCCTTTTACTCTGGGTTCTGGGTCTCTCTATGTTTTGGTCTGGGTTTCTGTCCCTCTTTCTTGGTCTATGTGACCCCCTCATTTGTTTTCCCTCTTTAACTCTGGTGTCTGTCTGTTGCTCTCTCTCTTGGTTACTCTCTCTATGGATTTCAGCCTCATTTCTGGGTTTGTGTACTCTTCTTTCATTGGGTTTCTTCCCATCTTTCGTTGAATGCCTGATCCTTCCAAATCTTTATATAGATTCTCATCTGTCCTGAGCCTTCTTCATTCTCTTTCTATCCTGACTTTTAACTTCTACATCTCTACATATCTTATTCTATTTGTACATGTTTTACAAAATTGTATGAATAATTATTTATAATCTTATTAAATATTGGAGATCTCATAATATTTCTGGTTATTGGTTATATAGTATGTATTTCACTGAGTTGTTGAACTGCATAATACCCCCTAACTACTCCCACATTGTTATTTTTAATTTTAAAATTATAGCTAAGCTATCCCAAAGCTTCATCATAATTTTTGTCCATAAGCACTCTTTAGTTGTGGATGAAGTTAGAGTAGGATTGCTGTAATACTTGGCAGATATTTCCACTGATCACAGTTTGAAAGGTTATATCTGTTTTGGTGAAGTTGTCTTTATTTTGCTCCACTCTGCCATTTTAAACAGTATTTTTATTTAGGGATTATGAATAATCAGCTTTTAGCATATAACTGAGGAAAGGAGTAACCAGGATGACTAAAAGAAGGAGGAATTAAGTCAGAACAGAGACCAGAGGTGTTACTTAGTCTTAGTTGTAGTCTTCTGATTGGAATTACTAGTGTTTGCTATAGTAACTAGAGCATCATGTAGTCAATTAGTATACTTTAGATTACCCAGTAGGTTTTAGTAACTGATTTAGTTCAGAAAAAATAGCACTCTTTCTCCTTGACCAGAGGAAAAATGGGATTTTTGAATGTTTTGAAAGTCTGGGCTTAATATACTTTTGTGAATTCTGAGTACCCTAGAGAATGGTGTTTTTTTCAGTATCAGTATTTGGCAGTAGAAATTCCTTTCCCCCTAAATAAAATTTTATGAAGAACCCCTATTCTATAAATGGAACAGATAAAAAGGAAAATTGCTTTGGTTCAAACCTGGGGTATGGGGCCAGCTGACTTTGCTTTTCCTGAGTTGCAGCTCACCTCTGTAGAACCCTAGGACTCTGAAGGACATAGTTTGTAAACCACATTGTGTCTTTACAGGAGCCTTAAATTTTATTTAAATTAATTTTTTAAGAAAAATTTTTATAAGTAAACTTACGTGTGAAAATATCTTACCTTTGTTCATCATAGATTGATTACTTGGATAATAAAGAAATTGCCTTCCTTAAAATAAAACTCTCCCTCTACTTGCATGAGAGGCAGTTTAAATAGCAAGGATGACAAATTGATTTCATTCCTCATATTAACTTTGTTCTATTGATAGTAACTGTGTAGAGGGCTGTATGCAGAGGAAGATTCTACCACTGCTTTTGGGATCAGAGAGAAGAATGCTGTGCTTGATTATGCCTGTTTGTCACTAGCCCTGGAGAGGAAAGGGTAGGAGTGAATCTGTTCTGAAAATTAAAGAGCACCAGCTGGATTTGCATCCCAATTCTGCCACTTGATAGCAGTATGACTGGGCAAGATACTTACTGTAGTAAGCCTTTTCCCCTTCTCATCTATACAGTAAGGGTTTTGTAAGAAAAAAGTGTAATAAGTTTAAGTGCTTATCATAGCACTTGGCATATAATTAACAATAAACATTAACTATTTTACAATTTATTGTTTAATAATAGCAAATATATATTACACTTGCTCTGCATCAGGTATTGCTGTAAGCACTTTACATGTACTTTATAACTCACTTAAACTTTACAGTGACCCCGTAAAGAATGAGTACTGTTACTGTCCCCCATTTTATGGAAGAAGAAACTGAGGCAATTGCAGTTAAGTAAGTTACCTGAGAGTCCTACAGCTATTGAGTGGCAAAGTTAGGAGTCAACTCTAGAAAGTCTGTCTCCAGGGTCTGTATAGTATGCTATATATACTATTTAGCATAGAATGTAAATTTCTCCAGGAGTAGTGTATTAGAAATATAACATTTAAAAATATCTCAGTATAGGTAGCAGGTTTACTAAACAAGGGGAAAAAAAAAAATATCTCAGTAATTATTGCTAAACAAGGAGAAGTTGTATAGTGTCTACTTTGGAGAATTTTTAGAAAAGAGTAAATAGCCTTTTGTTCTATGACAAAAATTATAGCATCAGTGATAATAATATCCAAAATTTATGTGGTGCTTACTGCCACATAGTTGTAGACTCTTCAGCTATTAAGTCTGTGTTCTTTCCAAATACCCACTCTCTGAAATCTTCCAAGTTCGTTTTAATTTCAGCCTGTTGGCACTATATAGTGTTTTAGGTACAAAGACAAAGTATAAGGTCTGTCTAAATGAATTTGAGAAAGACAAGAAAAGAAATATACTGTAAAATGACAAATGGAGTAACAATTACTTGCACTATGAACAGAAATACTGTAGAGAAAAGTAATAAATTATCCAGAGTGGTCAGCGAAGGAATTACATAGGAAAAATGATACTTAGGGTTTTGAGGAGGAGCTCTTTAGATAAATATGACAGTATAAGTGTGCCAGGTTAGAAGTACAGGATGTTTGAAATGCTTGGTGAGGTTAAACAACATAGTCTGTGTAGAAGAGATACAAGTATTTTGAAAGTTCTGGTATATAAAGTATGGGAGTGTGGGTCTAGTAGTGGGAGGTGAGGCTAGGGAGTTCATAAGTGATTGATTTCCTCTAGAAAGGAGTTCATAAGTGATTGATTGGATCAAGGTCAGCCTCCCTTTGTGAAAAGTGTCTTTTGTTACTTTTTAATTAAATGAAATCTTAAGTTCTAGAAATGGTGTACGTATAGAAATGCTGTACAAAGTTATAACTGTGTACACCTGGTCTGCTTTACAAAATACAACTCTCCTCCATTCCTTTATCTTCTCTCTTTCACCTTCCTTATTTTGTGAAAATCACTGGTAGCAGAGAATTTTATTTACTGAAATAAAGACGTTGTGTAAATAACTCCACAATTTTGTTACTTAAAATTTCATGTTGAATTCTATTAAAGTGGTATACATATTATCTGTATGAAAATTTTTCCTGATGATCAATGCAGGCTTTTCAATAGGAGTGTGAACTAGAGAATGAATGTATAGATAATGCAAAATTCTTGAGGTAGATGAATTGTCAAGGCTCTTCATAAATTATAAATGATAGCAAGTGAGATGATAACTGTCATTTGTTTGAAGATGTGAATCTATAGGTTTCTTTTGAATATCAGTTACCACCTTGTTTTTATGTTATTTTAATATATTTTAATGAAACTATAAAATATTACAGTTCATATTAGAAAAAAATTGAAATAACACAGGACAGTAGATAAAAGTAAAATCTTTAACCTGATATCTAAATCCTCAAATCCCTCTCTGTAGAAGTAAATTTCCTGTATTCATATATGAGCATGTATATCACATGTTAATGTAATAATACTCATATTATTTTGAAACATGTTGCCCTCATTCCCCAAAATATAACAATATGGTGTTTTATGTCTATATGCATAGACACTGCACCTAATTTCCCCCATTGTTAACATCTTACATTAGTATGGTTACATTTGTTAGCATTAATGAATCAAATTGATACATTATTATTAACTAAATTCCATAGTTTATTTAGATTTCCTTAGTTTTTCCTAATGCTTTTTTCTCTTCTATGATCCCATTTAGGCTACTACATTACATTTAGTTATTTTGTCTGTTAGGCACCTCTTGACTGTGGCAGACTTTTCCTTGCTCTTGGTGACTGACAGTTTTGAGGAGTACTGGTTGCTTGCCTCACTATTGGGGTTTGTGTGATACGTATCTCATAATAAATTGGTTATTTGTAAAAGTCCACAATGCTGTGTTCATCACATCATATCAATGGCATATACCATTAGCACAACTTGTGGATGTTATTAACCTTGATCACCTGGCTGACCTAATACTTTTCAGTTTTCTCCACTGTGAAGTTATACCCCTTCCTTCCCACCCCTGCAGCTTTCCATGCTCTGTCCTTTGTAAGGAAGTTACTTTGGAAGGAAACCTACAGCTCAGAAGGGAGGACTTATGTTCCTTCTCCTTAAGAGCAGATCGGCTACATAATTTGGATTTCTTCTGCATGAGACATGGTCTTTTCTCCCCCATTTATTAATCTTTTTAGTCATTTTATTGATCGGACTATTCCAGCTTTGGCCTTTGGGAGCTCTTTCCAGTTAGCTTCTGTCTACTTTTGACATACCGTATTCATGTGGGCTTTTGTTTAGTTTTGCTTTTGATCATGTCTCTACTTTCTGGCATGCAGATTATTTTTCATTTCTTGCTCTACGCAGATTTCCAACTGTCTTTTAAAGTTTGTTTTCATGTTTATTTATTTTTGAGAGAGAGACTGAGAGACTGAGCACTAATGGGGGAGGGGCAGAGAGCAAGGGAGACACAGAATCTGAAGCAGCCTCCAGGTTCTGATGGTCATCACAGAGTCCAATGCGGGGCTTGAACTCATGAACCACAGATCATGACCTGAGCCCAAGTTGGGCGCTTAACCAACTAAGCTACCCAAGCACCCCTCCAACTGTCTTTTTGTGTGCACATGCAAAGACATATTTTCATACATATGATTCCTAGAAATGGCATTGCTGAGTTGAATTGGATCTCTGTACATCTCTTTGGGATGTATTATATTAGTGCATTGATTTCCCAAAAGGTTGCAAGAGTTTGGGGTTTTCAGCACAAGTGTATAATAGTTCATATTGAACAATGACCCTGTCCCAATACATACTTTTCTCAGATTGAATTTTCTTTTCTGGTTTGTTAGGTGAACAATGATAGCTCATTGTTATTTTTATTATAGTTCTTTAATTATGAATGAGGTTAAGCATCTTTATTTTTATTGGCCATTGGTAGGACTTATCAGCCATTTGTTTATGTCCCTTTTAATTTTTTTTTTTTCATCGGTATGTTAGTATTTTCTTACTGACTTCGGTCATAATTAATGAGTTATTTGTATTTTAAACAAAACAAATTAGGGGCAGCTAGGTGGCTAAGTGAGTTAAGCATCTGACTTCAGCACAGGTCATGATCTCGCAGTTTGTGAGTTCGAGTCCTACATCGCGCTCTGTGCTGATAGGGCAGAACCTGCTTTGGATTCTGTTTCTCTCCCTCTCTCTCCCACCTCTACTCGCATGCACACACTGTGTCTCTAAAAAAATGAAATTTAAAAACATTAGTCATTTGTCCTATATGAGCAGAAATTTTTTTGCCAAGTTGTCAATTTTTAAAAAATTATAGTTGATATACAGTGTGTGATAGTATTTTTCAGTGTACCATAGTGATTTGACAACTACGTACATTACAAAATGCTCACCATGATCAGTGTGTTTACACCTGTCACCATACAGAATTATTAATGATATTATTGGCTACATTCCCCATGCTGTATTTTTCATCCTTGTAACTTACTTATTTTATAGTTGAAGTTTGTACCTCTTAATCCCCTTCACCTATCCCCCCATTCCCCTCCCCTCTGGCAACCATCAGTTTGTTTTCTGAATTTAGAAGTCTCTTTCTGTTTTGTTTGTTTTTTCTTTAGATTCCACATTTATGTGAAAGCATATGATATTTGTCTTTCTTAGTCTGGCTTATTTCACTAGCATAAACTCTCTAGGTCCATCCATGTTGTCACAAATGGCAAGTTTCATTCTTTTTTATTGCTGAGTAATATTCCGTTGTGTATATATGCCACATCTTTTTTACCCATTCATCTATTGATGGACACTTATTTTGCTTCCATGTCCTGGCTGTGGTAAATACTGTTGCAGTAAACATAGGGATGCATATATCTTTTCAAATTAGTGTTTCTGTTTTTTTCAAGTAAATACCCAGATAGTGGAACTAGATTGTATGGCAGTTCTAGTTTTAATTTTGGGGGGAATCTTCATACTGTTCCACAGTGGTTGCACCAGTTTACATTCCTACCCAGCAGTGCATGAGGATTCCCTTTTCTCCACATCTCGCCAACACTTGTGCTGTTTCTTGTCTTTTTGATACTAGCCATTCTGACTGGTATGAGGGTGGTATCTTACTGTGGTTTTGATTTGCATTTCCCTGATGATTAGTGAGATTGAGCATGTTTTCATGCGCCTATAGGCCATCTCTATGACTTCTTTGGGAAAATATCTATTCAGGTCTTTTGCTCATTTTTAATTGGATTATTTGGGGTGGTTTTGGTGTTGAATTGTATGACTTCTTTATATATTTGGGATATTAACCCCTTTTCAGATCTATCATTTACAAAGATCTTCTGTCACTCAGTAGATTGCCTTTTTGTTGTGTTGATGGTTCCCTTCACTGTATAAAAGCTTCTTAGTTTAATGTAGTCCCAATTGTTTACTTTTGTTATTGTTGCCCTTGCCTGAGGAGATGGAACCAGAAAAATATTGCTAAGGCAGGTATCCAAGAATGTACTGCCTATATTTTCTTCTAGGAGTTTTATGGTTTATGTTAGAAAGTGGTCTGGTTTCATTCTTTTACATGTAGCTCTCCGTTTTTCCTAACACCATTTATTGAAGAGATTGTCTTTTCCCCCATTTTATATTCTCACCTCCTTCATTGTAGATTAATTGACCAAGGTAGGTTTAATTCTGAGTTCCCTGGTTTTTCCATTGATCAATGTGTTTGTTTTTGTGTCAGTACCATACTTTTTTATTATGGCTCTGTAGTGTAATTTGAAGTTTGGGATTGTAATACCTCCAGCCTTGCTCTTCTTTATCAAGATTGATTTGGGTATTTGGGATATTTTGTAGTTCCATACAGATGTTAGGATTATCTCTTCTAGTTCTATGAAAAAATACTCTTGGTATTTTGATAGACATTACATTGAATCTGTAGATTGCTTTGGGTAGCATGGACATTTTAACAATGTTAATTCTTCTAGTCCGTGAGCATGGTACATTTTTGTTTGTGTTGTCTTCAATGTCTTTAATCATTGTTTTATAGTTTTTAGAGTATAGGTCTTTTACCACCTTGGATAAATTTATTCCTAGGTATTTTCTTCTTTTTGATGCAGGTATAAATGGGATTGTTTTCTTAATTTCTCTTTCTGCTACTTTGTTATTAGTGTGTAGAAATACAGCAGATTTCTGTATATTATTTTTGTACCCTGCAATGTTACTGAATTCATTAATTAGTTCTAATAGTTTTTGGTGGACAAAAATATTGTCCTTTTTTAAAATTTGGCTCTTTTTTTTTCTTCCGGAAAGTTGTATAAAAGTTTTATGTTTTTATATAATCTTAATGGCATCATTTTCCTTAATAGCTTATAGATATTTTGCCTCCAGGATTGCAAACACACTCATGTTTTCCTCTGGTAGATTAATAGTTGGTATTTTTTTAACTTTTGTAGTTTTGGTATTTATTTTGTGTTATATATAGTGTGAGATGAGGATGAAGCTTGCCATTATCTTGTATGCCAGGTACTTGTCTCCCTTTCCCCATTCCCACCCCTCGCAAGGAAAAGAGTATTTCCCTTTCCCTAATCGACCCACTTTACTGTTAGTGTTATTCCCATCTCTGGCCTACACTGGCACACCCATTGGAGAAAAGGCATTCATTTTTAAGTTTTTTGTTTTTTGGGTTTTTTGGGGAGGAGGTTTGCTAGTCAAGTTCCCAAACCCAGTTCTGAGGAGAATCCTGGGCTGTCTACTTTGTTGAATGTCTTCTACTGGGGTTCTATGATAAGCCGCTTTGCATTCCATCAAATTTTTAGAATTATAGCATGATTTTGCTTAAAGCTGCAGCCTCAAGTAATTTTGTTTCCTTGACCTCCTTGACCTCAAAAATCATCTGTCTATTTTCCAAATGTTGGATAGAGTTGTCTCAGCTCTTGTTTAGTTGTTAGGTATGATCAAAGTTTTATCACTTAAATTTATTCCTGACTGAATGGTTTTAGAGTAGAGTTCACAGAGGAGTGATTACCAGCAATTAGAGAGTAGTTTGTTAATTAAAGTGACGACTAGAAAAACTGAACCACTGAGAGAAATACTCCCTAAATTGTACATCATGTAATATTTTAGAGATTTCTGAATCAGATCCATTTTGTATATTAGCAGAATTCTTTTTAAAAGATATATAGCATGGGGCACCTGGGTGACTCCGTCGATTGCGCATCCGACTTCGGCTCAGGTCATGATCTCACGGTTTGTGGGATTGAGCCCCGCATCAGGTTCTGTGCTGACAGCTCAGATCCTGGAGCCTGCTTCGGATTCTGTGTCTCCCTTTTTCTCTACCCCTCCCCCGCTTGTGCTCTGTCTCTCTCTCAAAAATAAAATGTAAAGAAAAAAAAAAGAAGCAAAATTAAAAAAAATTTAAAAGGTATATAACAGTGACTCCTTAGTAAATTTGGGGGAAACCTAGTAATTGTCCTTTGAAATTAGTACTTTCTCATTATGTGAGAGACTGTTTTCAGGCATATCCATTCAAATGATAGTTTTTACATGTTGTATTTTTATATCTGGCTTTTAAATCTTATAGCTAAGCTGTGAGTATTCAAATATTGTCTAGTAACCTAAAAGAGACTACATTGAGAAAATGGCAGACCTAGGATATTTTAGAAAATTACAAGTGATAGAAAAGCTGAGTCGTGGTCCTTTCTTCTCAAAATATTAGCATACCCTGTCCTATGAATTATATTTTTCATGAACCTCCCAATAAAACTACTTTAGGAATGTGAAAATATTAGTCTTTTCTGTACTTGATGTTTCCTACAGATGGGCTTTCCTCAGGGATTATTCCTATGACTATTACATTTAGCAGAATATCTGTCTGTAAGTTTAATAAGAGTATTTAAAGAACATGATATTGTTGAGCCCATTTATTTCAAATCAAGAGCAGTGATAGTGTTATTAGTTGGCTGCTTTGGTTTCCAGCCTTAGGATCCAGTTAGATTAAAAAAAAAAAAGTGGATGTGATTTTAATACAAGCACAGAACAATGAAATAAAAGGTATTTACAGTGCCTTTAAGTATAACGAGACACCTTCAATGTTTCAGAAAATGAAGACATTCAAAATGACAGTTTTAAATGTATATGGACATTTATACTTCACTTACAAAATGGACAGATGTCCTGTATGGTTCTAAAGAAGTTGCAAGTTTTTGAGAATTAATGGAGTGAATAAACAAAATATATTTGAGCAAAGAGACAGGTTTATGTTAATCTGCAAAGCAGTAGTCTAAATATAATTTAAATCCTATATTTCTCATAGCGTAGTGAATTAGAACATTTAACCTATAGCAGACATGGTTTCTTTAATCTTTCTTTGGTGTATTCTGCTTTTTTAATATTAGGAATAAAATACATTGCCTAAAAATGGATACTTATCTGTATGTCAAATGAAGCCTGAACTGTGCCAAGTAGAGTGGAATTATCTTTACTGATCTGAACATAATAGTTCAACTGTAATCTAATACTGCATTAAGTTTCTCATTAACTGCACCTCAATGTAGATTGCCTTTTGAGTTCTCTTCATTACACCTATCATTTATTTTCCAACTGAATTGCTGTCAAGTCTTATCTGTCATTCTACATAATAAATTGATACTTTGAGTTTAATCATAGGGTTTTGTATTTATCTTTGTTAAATATTATATTGTAGGTTTCCTGGATATTAGAGTTCTTTAAACACTTATTTGTTCTTCCATTTTAAGCCATTCTTCTTGGGTTTGTGTCAGTCTTTGGTGATTGTGTTAAAGTCAGAAATTGTAAATTGCCACATTCATCCCCTGATGTGTTTTATTTGGCTAGTGCATTCTGTTAATTTTTTGTGAATTAGGATGCTTACAGCTAAGTTTTGTACTATCTATCTGATTTATTAACCACTACCCCTTACTACAGTACCCATTTTGGCCTCACACATTTACATTTGTTGCTTAGCCATTGAAGGCATTTGCTTTTGCGACCCCTAATATACGAAATCATTTTTGAAAATATTGATTGGGACAGGGGAAGGACAGAGCTTATACAACTAGAAACTAGAAACTCTTCTCGAATTTGACATTAATGTTTTCATTTTTTATTCTTCATTTTTGGTATACTGTTTAGCAAATTAGTTAAATTGTAATACAGTGCTATACATATCTTCAGGTCATTCATAAATCATAAATATATCATAATTAACTCTGTCAAATGATTTATTAAAATTAAGAAACCCTGTAATTAGCTAATCAGGTTTTTTTTAAAGGATAGTTTTAACACCTGTGTTAGTGACCTTTCTGAAACCCAAAGCTTACCGTCACTTGAATTCTATGTACACATCCCTTTGACACCAGCTGGATGTTCTCTTTATGTGTTCCTTTTATTGGACCTCAACTTCACTTGAAGCTTCTTGTCTAAACTTCATCTCTGAAATTAAAAAAAACTTTAATGTTTTTAAATTTACTTTTGAGAGACAGAGCGTTAGTCAGGGAGGGACAGACACAAAGGGAGACACAGAATCTGAAGCAGGCTCCAGGCTCTGAACTGTCTCAGCCTGACACGGGGCATGAACCCACGAACCACAAGATCATGACCTGAGCCAAAGTTGTACACTTAACCGACTGAGCCTCCCAGGCGCCCTGTGAAATTTTCTTCTCTTAGCCTGCAGTATTACTTTCACTACCTTTAGTTCTGCAAATGACCTTATTTCTTATTTTACAAGAAAGAGCGTCCTTAAACATATACTTATTTTACTTACAGTTCTCACTAACTTAATTTATTTTAGGTGTACAGGAAACAAAATGTGGTGTCATTTTTTTCTAACAATGATAGTAGTGAAAATTTAGAGACTGTTTAATTAATTTCAACTTATTTGTTTCTCTGGTTCTCTGTTACTCTCATGTTTAGCTAGCCAATATACTTGCCCCTCCCAACCTCCCTTTTCTTTCAGTCCTTATTGCCTAAGCCCTGATGTAGGCCTTGGATTCTTACAGGTTTCTAGAGGCTGACACTGCTTTCACTCTTAACCTTCCTAACTCCTCCTTGCCCCCTTACCATATCCCACTTTGCACAGTGCTGTTTGAGTTAAAGCCGACTTGTAAGACTGTCATCCTAATTCTTAAATAATATTCATTGCCTCTGAGTTTAGTTTATTCACCAAATATTTATTGAGTACCTACTATGTGGTAGGCAATATTCTAGGTGGAAAAGAGCAGTGAACAAAAGACAGTCTTATTTCTCATTGAGCTTAGTTGGGGGGAAGCAGACAATGTAAACTATGTGGTTAGAAAGCAATAAATATCTTGGGGAAAAAATAATATGGGGAAGGTAGGTAGGATTGTGGGGTAGAGGAATTGGGGAGAGTCCAATTAAGGAAAGCCACTCTAAAACAGTAACACTTTAGCACAGATTTGAAGGAGGTGAGGCAAGTGAGGTGTGTGTTTATGTCTCGGGGGAGAATATTCTAGGCTGAAGGAGTAATCAGTATAGAGGCCCTGAATGTGAAAGCCTGCCAAATGTGGTCAAGAAGTAGCAGGAAGCTGCTGTTGTCACTAGAGATGAGTGAGCAATGGGAACAGCAGTAAAGTAGAGGACAGGAAAATAAGGAAGTATGTGTGGAGGCCTTTGCAGACCACTAAGAATAAATCTTAGTGAGATAGAGTGGAAGAGCTACAATCTAACTTCTGTTTTGTTGATATTAGATTAAAGGGTAAAGATGGAAGCAAGGAGACCATTTAGGAGGATATTGGCAATAATCTAGGTGAGAAGTGGTAGTGGTGGAGACTAGGGTTGTAGCAGTGAAGATGGTAAGAATTGATTAGATCCTGAATAAATTTTAAAGGTGGAAACATTAATATTTTTTTGGTGTATGTATATGTGTGAGAGAAAGATGGGGGTGGGAAATTAATGATGATTCTAAGGTTTTCAGCCTGAGCAATGTTAAGTGCACAATTTGACATAGTAGCCTGGAGTTAAAAGCAGAGGCCCAGCATATATATGAATTTGGGAGTCATCAGTGAGGAGTAGTATTGAACCTTCGGACTGGATGAAATCATCACGAGAGTGAGCTTACATTAAGAACAGTGATTGGAGGACTGAGCCCTGGGATCCTCCATTCCTTAAGTGAATGAGCCAGAAATGGAGAGCAAGAAGAGTAGTCTTTGAGGTAAGGTGAAAACCAGAAGAGTATAGTGTTTTAGAACCCAAGTAAAGCAGGCATTCGGAAGAAGGGAACATGATCCAACTATGTTAAATAGTGGTGCTAAGTCACGTAGAAAGGGAGGGATAAAATGATGACTGAAAATTGGCATTGGATTCAGCAACAAGGAGATTACTGATCTTGAAGAACAATTCTGCTCGAGCAGTGGTGATGAAATCCTACTGGAGTAAGTTTCAGAGAAAATGAGAAGAGACTGGTATTGGAGAATGTCAGTTTAGACGCCTCTTTGGAGGAATTTTACTGTTATAGGAGGCCAGAAAATATGGTGGTAATTAGTGCAGTTAGAAGGAGTTTTCTTTTTAACAATGGGAGAAATAACAGCAAGTTTGTGTACAGATTGAAATGCTCCCAAAGAGAGAGAAAAATTAATGGAGAGAGATAGGAAAATTGCTGAAGCACTGATTGTGATTAGGAAAAGCAGAATAGTATGTGTGTGTGTATGTGTGTATATATAATTATTATTTTATGTTTAGTAGGGTTTACCTTAAAAAGGAGCTTAGTTTAGTTGGAGAAGGGAAGGAAGAGCATATGGAATTAGATGATGTAGATGGGTGCATGTAGTGGTGCAAGCAAGGACATCAGCTGAGGGTGAAATGGAAGAGGGGTTTCAGAAATCAAAGAGAAGGACAGAAAAAATCAAGTATGGTACTTTGGAAAAGTGAATGGACTAGGCAAATATATTATTGCTGGGCCAATTGAATTTCTTGATGATGAATTTAATGTGAGAAACAAACACCACAGTTTTAGCCACATTCAGCAGTTTGGGTGCAGGCATGGAATGGATGGAAAGCTGGATTTAACCACGGTTGTGGCTTATTGAACAGATATGACTTGACACACTTTTTCATAAAGGGCCAGATAATAAATATTTTTGGTTTTGCAGGCTAAAGTCTCAGTTATAACTATTCAGCTCTGCCAGTGTAGCCCCAAAGCAGCCATAGACAATACGTACATGTATGAGCATTGCTTTGCTCCTTAAAACTTTATTTATAAAAACAGGCATCAGGCTTTTGCTGTTGTTTACTGACCCCTGTGTTAGAGAGTGAGGATAATGGTACACTGGAATTTAAGCTGGATATGGAGAGAAGAGAGGAGAAAACGGGAGTGAGCAATAACGCAAAGGTAATAGAGTCAGTGGCATACTCTCTCACTAAACTGTTTCCTGTGCTCCACTGTATTCATTGATCTCATCTTGTATACAGTTTTCTCTGTGCCTTAAGTGCTCCTCTCATACTCATTTTAGATGTCATCTCTTTTATACCTACACCCTTATTACTTCCTTTGCAGTGGCTACTGACATGGAAAATGTCAGTATTAACATGAAAAATTTTCAGTAACTGCTGAAAATGGAAAATTTTCACTTCATTTTGGTAGATAACATGATTTCAAATTGGGAAGATTGTGAAAGTTTCTTTACTTACAGATTTTCCCATTCAGTAGCCAGTTGTGGATTTGCATGTGATTCTCAACTTTGTTTTCTGCTTCATTTTATCTATCTGCTATTGTTCACATGAAGAGAGGAAGGGTAGCACTCTGTCCCTCTTTCCTACTTTGTACTTAGTTGGAATTGCCTTCTTTCTCTCCACTGATCTTGGATTTGTGTCTTTAGGCTGCTGAGAAAGGATGTTTAAACATATGACCTGCAATAAACTTGTGACTATGGTAACTCGCCTCCTTATAAGTTATTCTTTTTCTTTCAGTTACTTGTAGAAAACAGTGGTTATTCTACTAATTACAGACTATTAGACAACCATAGAACCTTGTAGAGGTTAGAGAAATTTTGAAGACCATCTAGCCCAATTTTTCATATTATAGTTAAGGAACAAAGCCTAGAGAGATTGACTTGCATACATTAGCACAGAGCGAGGGCTGGAAATCTTAGCTCCCAGTTCAGTACTCACTCTACTACGGTGACAGCTTTCCTTATAGGATATGAGGGTACTGGTTCTCAAACTAGAAAATATGAAATTTTGTGGGGCACTGGGGTGGTTCAGTCGGTTAAGCTTCCGACTCCTGATTTCGGCTCAGGTCACGATCTCTTGGTTCCTGAATTCAAGCCCCATGTTGGGCTCTGAGCTGACAGTGCATGGCCTGCTTAGGATTCTCTATCTCCCTCTCTCTCTCTGCCCCTCCCCTGCTCTCTTTCTCTGTCTCTCTGAAAAATAAATAAATAGACTTATTAAAAAAAAGATGAAATTTTGTGACAGGTGATATCCTCTTATAACTAAAATAATAGTTTAAATATAGTTAGGAATCTTAACAGTATTGAAATGGCTATGTTTTTTCCATGAAATTATTAGTAAAAAGGTAGACTTGCTTTTACTATTATAGTTACATTCTGAATTATTTTTGTATAATTAAAATTGAACGCATGAATCTTTTCTTAAAAATCCGAATAAGTAGGAAAAAATCTGAATAAGTGACTATATAGAGATTTTACTCTAATTTGAATACTTAAAAAACTAGTTTCTAAGTTTGTTTTTTCTGTTTGTTTGTTTTTAATAAACTCTTTCAGAAAGATGAAGTCTATCTTAATCTGGTGCTGGACTATGTTCCGGAAACAGTATACAGAGTTGCCAGACACTATAGTCGAGCCAAACAGACGCTCCCTGTGATCTATGTCAAGGTATGTAAGAATGGAACAACTTTCCACTTTAAAAAGTACTTACTATGAAGCAAGAAAAGTGCTGGATGTGTTTTAACTATATTATTGCATCTAATGCCAAGGGGGGAAGCTGCAAAGTAGGTATTGCTAGAGTTTTGTTAAATTCTTGTATACTTTTTAAAGTGTGAAACCTTCACCTTTTAAACTTTCATGACTCAGATATTAGAGATAACTTGTCATCTTTCTGACAAGGGAATTTTTCATAGACATTTATGCATTTTAATTTCGTTAGCCATAGCACCTTTTTATTTAATTTCTGATACCTTTATTATGCCATAGACCAAAATAGGAGCAAGCATATCATATAAAATTATAAAACATCTATATGTGATCAAATTAAATATTATATCACCATTTATAGATATGTTGTAACTGTAGCTAAAGTTTAAACTTTCTATAATTTTAAATACACACAGATATGCATATTAGGGTGTTACTTAAATTTTAGTACCTAATGTCATCTCATGGAGACACAGAGTGTCACAGACTGGCTAGGAATTTACCCAGCATAATTCTGATTAAAGTTGTGATCGCTAATTAGAAACATTTTTATTGTTATTATCATTATTATTATTAGGTTCAGATCTTTATTTATTTATTTTTAATAATAATTATAATAATTTTCTTTTCTTTTCTTTTCTTTTCTTTTCTTTTTTTTCAATATATGAAATTTATTGTCAAATTGGTTTCCATACAACACCCAGTGCTCATCCCAAAAGGTGCCCTCCTCAATACCTATCACCCACCCTCCCCTCCCTCCCTCCCCCCATCAACCCTCAGTTTGTTCTCAGTTTTTAAGAGTCTCTTATGCTTTGGCTCTCTTCCACTCTAACCTCTTTTTTTTTTTTTTTTTTCCCCTTCCCCTTCCCCATGGGTTTCTGTTAAGTTTCTCAGGATCCACCTAAAACAAAAACATATGGTATCTGTCTTTCCCTGTATGGCTTATTTCACTTAGCCTCACACTCTCCAGTTCCATCCACGTTGCTACAGAGGGCCATATTTCATTCTTTCTCATTGCCATGTAGTATATATGGCAATGTCCATATACACAATATCCATTGTGTATATAAACCACAATTTCTTTATCCATTCATCAGTTGATGGACATTTAGGCTCTTTCCATAATTTGGCTATTGTTGAGAGTGCTGCTATAAACATTGGGGTACAAGTGCCCCTATGCATCAGTACTCCTGTATCCCTTGGGTAAATTCCTAGCAGTGCTATTGCTGGGTCATAGGGTAGGTCTATTTTTAATTTTCTGAGGAACCTCCACACTGTTTTCCAGAGTGGCTGCACCAGTTTGCATTCCCACCAACAGTGCAAGAGGGTTCCCGTTTCTCCACATCCTCTCCAGCATCTATAGTTCCTGATTTGTTCATTTTGGCCACTCTGACTGGCGTGAGGTGATATCTGAGTGTAGTTTTGATTTGTATTTCCCTGATAAGGAGCGACGCTGAACATCTTTTCATGTGCCTGTTGGCCATCCGGATGTCTTCTTTAGAGAAGTGTCTATTCATGTTTTCTGCCCATTTCTTCACTGGGTTATTTGTTTTTCGGGTGTGGAGTTTGGTGAGTTCTTTATAGATTTTGGATACTAGCCCTTTGTCCGATATGTCATTTGCAAATATCTTTTCCCATTCCGTTGGTTGCCTTTTAGTTTTGTTGGTTGTTTCCTTTGCTGTGCAGAAGCTTTTTATCTTCATAAGGTCCCAGTAATTCACTTTTGCTTTTACTTCCCTTGCCTTTGGGGATGTGTCGAGTAAGAGATTGCTACGGCTGAGGTCAGAGAGGTCTTTTCCTGCTTTCTCCTCTAAGGTTTTGATGGTTTCCTGTCTCACATTCAGGTCCTTTATCCATTTTGAGTTTATTTTTGTGAATGGTGTGAGAAAGTGGTCTAGTTTCAACCTTCTGCATGTTGCTGTCCAGTTCTCCCAGCACCATTTGTTAAAGAGACTGTCTTTTTTCCATTGGATGTTCTTTCCTGCTTTGTCAAAGATGAGTTGGCCATACGTTTGTGGGTTTAGTTCTGGGGTTTCTATTCTATTCCATTGGTCTATGTGTCTGTTTATGTGCCATCAGATCTTTAAAAAAATTTATTGAAGTATGATTTTTTTTACCTATGACATTGTGAAAATTAGGAGTTAAGTTTCAAAGTCTAGATATCTAAATATAATTTTTTACATTTTATCCTTTATAGTGATGACTCTAGAAAACAAAATGGCAGTGACTCTAAATATTTTAAGATTGAGTATTGAATTTTACTTAATAATTACAATTTTAAACTTTATAGTAATAAAATGGGTACCAAAGCAGGAGTTTGCTAGCTAATTTTGACAAGGAGCCAGGATTCCTGTTGAATTCAGTGCTAGGAATTTAAAACTTAGTTGAGTTTGTGGTTCAGTTGATCATAGTAAGAACTAAAAAGACACAGTTTTTGTACTACAAATTTACTTTAGTATTTTATTCTGGTTTTAAAATAGCAAGGCCCTATTCAAGATAACCAGCATAATAGAATATCCCTTTGAAATCCCTAAATCTAGAGTAATCTTTGAACTTCTCAGTTTAGAATGGTGATGGTTTCATTCTACCTGCTCATAGCTCATATTATTAAATGTGGAGCACTGGCAAATTTATGAAGCAGAACAAAACCCTAGATTTAGTTCTTGAAGTTAAGATCCAACTGCTTTTGGGCAGTTACCACTCCATTCTCTCCTTAACTTCCATGTTGGTAGCTTCCATATTGGTAAAATTGTACTCCTTTCTTTCCTGCTCACTATATAGCATTATGGGTCTATAAGATGAATTTACCATATGAGAAAACATTTTTGGAACTATAGAATAAAAGTAACAGAAGACCATAAAACTAGATTTAAAAAGTGACACATTGAGAACATTTAATAAGAAGTGCACAGTGGTTCTACCAGTTTTTTTGTTCTAACTCTAATTCAGCAAATAAATGGTAAATGATTGCAGCATAATGTGAAGGTTAATAAAATATTTTATTCCTCCTCTGGTAAGGAGAAAAAAGATTACACAAATAACTATAAAACAGGAAAAAAAAAGTGTTACAAAAGTGGTTAGATATGTCCTATTCTTTTAAAATGGTAAAATTTCCAAGAGAAGGTTATAGTAATACCTCTGTTGAATCTGTCCTCCAAATTTACTTACCTCCTAGCAGATCTCTATTGCTCCATAGCTGAGCCAGTACCTATTTTCCCACCAACATAAAATGTGCCAAATGGTTTTCTTATCCTATATCTGTCTACAAAAATTTTACTTACTTCAGGATCTTTTAGCTCCTCTAAACATTTTTTTATTGAAGGTTTCAAATAGAAATAAAAAAGAAAATGAAATAATGAACCTCCATGTCCCCATTACACAGCTTCAACAATGACTAGTTCATCGCTATTCTTTTCATCAACACCACCGTTTATTCCCTACTTGCTTTATTTTGAAGCAAATCACGGATGTTATTTTCATCTGTAACTATTTCAGTATATATGTGTACATGATAGGGACTTTCTTTTTAAAAACTTAGCTACAATATCATTGTCTTTACCTATACAATAAATAGTAAATCATCAATATTATTAAATATCTAGTTACTATTTTTATTCCCAAAATGTTATATTACATATGTTTTTAATTGGGATCTACATATTTTAGAATTGGGATCTAAGTAAGGTCCATATAATTGATTTATGTTTAATGTTTCTTTTTTATAGACTCACTCTCTCTTAAACTTCGTTGTTAAAGAAACTTGGGTCAGTTGACCTGCAGTTTGTTGGTCTGGATTTTGCTGATTGGATTACTGTAGTGTTAATATGTTTCCTGAAAATTGGTGATTAGATATATTTTTGTAAAATTTAAGACTACTTCATATATATTGTTGAGAGCTTTCCTAAGGAAGCACGTAATGTCTGTTTTTTTGTGATGTTGTGGGCATTGATCATTGCCTAAATTCATTAATTTATAAAGGCTTACAAAATGTTGGTATTCTAATATTAGTTCTTTTTAAATTTATAAGCTGGAGTAGTTCTGTAAATAGAAACTTTCCATGTCAGCTCTTTGGTTACCCTCAGATACTATAGTTAATATAAAAAATACAGGATATATATTTGATTATATCCCTTTATGTACCAAAATTTATAATAATTAGTTGGTTCCATAGAATTGGTTCCATAGCATCCCCCAGAGGTGACCAATGAGATATTTTTGGTTGTTTTATGTTTGTTTTAAAATTTCTTGCATGAGTCTTAATTATCTTTGCTAGCTTCTTCACTTTCTGTCATGATAGTGTTCTAGATTCATCTTAAACATTTCTTCCCCAGACTTGGACTCAGCCTTTCCTTCAAGGAGACCTGATTCTTTTAGTGAGAAATGGTGTTTGAGACCATTGTCTGGATGTTAGGAGTGCTAATTGCTACAGGGTTGGTTACTCTTTCTAGGGTTTTTAGTGGATAGAGCTAGAAAATATGTGGGTAATTTTTTCAAAGATAGCATGGGGTATCTTTTTTTTTTAGCCTCAAAATGAATATATATTGACATTTCTAACTAAATATTGGGGGATGCAACAATCTACATTTGTATTTCCTTTCTCTTACATTAAAAATTCCAGTTTCAGTGATAGTATAATTACTTGTTCTGTCCTATACTCTACATACAATATTCTTGTAATAATAATACTGACACTACCATCACCAACTGAAAATAATTTAAGATCTCTTTGCAGTTCTTTTTATTCCCATGGTATATTTCATTAGGTATAAACAGTTAAATTTCTTTTTTAAAGAAACATTGAATAATTCCTCTCTATGTGATTATATCTCACTAAGCTTTATTTCATTTTAGTTTTATTATAGATGGCATTTAAAAAATTTTAAATTAATGTTACTTTAAATTTTATGTCAAAATTGATATAAAATATTTACATAGTTACAAAGTAAAATCTACAAAACAAGATATATATAGTCAAATAAGTTTAGCTTTTATCCCTGTTTCTTCTACCCTGTTCTTTCTTTCCCCCAGAGTTAAATATTTAAAATTTTTATGGTCCTACCATAGGTTAATAAATAAGCAAATGTATATAATTATTTTATTCCCCCACCTCCTTTTTATGTAAATGATTATATAATATGTACATTTTCTTCTGTCATACTTTTTAAATTAAAAATATATTCTGGGTTGGGGCGCCAGGATGGCTTAGTCAGTTAAGTGACTGACTTCGGCTCAGGTCATGATCTCATGGCTTGTGAGTTCGAGCCCCGTGTTGGGCTCTGTGCTGACAGCTCAGAGCCTGGAGTCTGCTTCAGATTCTGTGTCTGCCCCTCCCATGCTCATGCTCTGTCTCTCTCTGTTTCTCGATAATAAATAAACATTAATATATATATACACACACGTATATATATATAGAGAGAGAGAGAGATTCTGGAAATCGCTCTGTATTAATATGGGTATTTCACCTTCCTTTTTTATAGCTGCACATTAGTGTATTATATGGCTATGTTCTGATTTATTAAGCTGGTAACCTACTAGTGATGTATTGTTTTCAGTTGTTTGTTTTTGTTTTTGCTATTAAGAAATAATGTAGTGAAGAGCCTTGTGCTTTCTATGTTTTTGACAGCATGTATTTGGATGAGGTCTCTGGCATTCTATATTTTAAAAAAGAAAATAATATTATTATGCATATTGAAGTTGGCAAACAAAGAAAGATATAACATTCCCCCTTACCCCTTGTTGAAAAAAGGATGGTTCTTTTATAAACCACGGACCTTCCAGAGTCTGATTTATTGGCCCTGGACATTGTTCTTTGAGGACACAAATCTATTCTTACATTTCAGAGTCTAAAAAAGATAAAAACGTCTTCTGAAATTGATAATTTGATCTCCTTCACTTATTCCTTCTACCTAGTTTTATAAAAAACTATTTCCGTGAAAAATATTGGATTGGAAGATGGAAGTAAAAGTGATAAACACCTATAACTCTTGTCTTCATAGACCTCACCATCTAATAAGGGGTTGTTTAGCATATATGTCACCAAAATGGCAACTACAGTCCTTTGTAATTTTATGACTTCCACTTTTTTCACTTTTTCTGGGGAAGTTGAGTATATTATATTGTATTATTACGTCAGTCCTTTCTTCAGTCTTATACTACGGGTTGCTTTGTAGTTGACAGTGGTTAATATACAAGTTAAGAACTTTTTGAGTACCTTTCCTTTCTGATGAGCATCATTTATAACTAAGTCGGTTTTAAAATCCAAGTCTGAAACAGATGCTGGGAAAATCATCATTGTGAACTTGAATTTTTTTTTTAATGGGAAAGACATGTTTAAGGATATGGTGTGAGTACACAAGAAAGCTGAGGGCATTTTTGTGAATTATAAAATTGTTATTCTATTATTTGTTTTAAACAGGTTTAATAACACAGAGGAAAGAACATTGGACTGGAGTTAGATTTGATAACATTGTAACTGTTCAAACTGTTCATTGGGCTTCAGTTACCACTTCTGTAAAAATGAGGATAAATGAGCATCTCACAGAGTGATTGCAAGAATTAAATAAACAAAAGGGTGAAACCTCTTGGTTTGACAGTACCTATTAAATAAATCTTGAATTTAAAAATGTGTTGAATACCTCCTGAGTTTCTAAGTTTGTCATTCTAGTTTTTACTTAGTGATCAAGCTATTTAATGGTTACATTTTCCACTTTTATTTAATAGAATAAAAATATAACAAAATATGGAAATCATTATTAAAGAAGTGTACTTAGCCCAAGCCAGTATAGAATATTTAGTAATTGATTTGGATTAATTGCTTAACCTCTGTGCCTCAGTTATTTTAGATGTAAAATACAAATAGCAGTACCTATTTAGATAAAGGTTAAATGAAAACACAGGCAAAGCATTTAGAATAGTGCCTGGCACATGATAAGTTATTTTTCTTGTTATTGCTGTCTTAATAGGCGTCTAGATTTTCTTTTTTTTTAATAAATCTAGAGAAGGCCTCTCCATTTTTTTTATAAATAAACTTTTACAGAGTCAAAAAAACAAAAGATATGAAATTGCATATTTCATTCTTTATCTTTTCAAAAGATAAAGTGAGGAGAATGAATATAATGAGTAGATCTTTCAGATCAATGAATATAGTAAAAAGACCCCTCAACCTCATTTAAGCTCTAAGCATTTTTGACAAGAAAACCTTTTTTCCCACTGATTATTGCTGACCTAGACATTAGTGCCCTGACACAGAGTTTGTAAGTTCTCTCCTTTAGTAAATGAATGCCTATGAACTCAGTTTCTTCTTGGAGCTCATTTTCTTAATGGTAGTAAATAAACTTTT
Source organism: Puma concolor (assembly GCF_028749965.1). Lineage (NCBI taxonomy): Eukaryota > Metazoa > Chordata > Mammalia > Carnivora > Felidae > Puma > Puma concolor. The sequence goes on from NC_141675.1 coordinate 93,977,066, forward strand.
AGGGGTGCCTGGGTGGCTCAGTTGGTTTAGTGTCCGACTTTGGCTCAGGTCATGATCTGCCAGTTCATGGGTTTGGGCCCCACATCGGGCTCTGTGCTGACAGCTCAGAGCCTGGAGCCTGCTTCAGATTCTGTTTCTCCTTTTCTCTGCCCCTCCCTTGCTTGCATTCATATTCTCTCCCTCCCTCTTCCCTCCCTCCCTCTCTCCCTCTCTCCCTCTCTCTCTCTTTCTCTCTCTCTCTGTCAAAAAATAAATATATAAACATTAAAATTTTTTTTTTTTAAATAAACCTTTAGAATCCTGAGAGCTTTAGGACTTGAAGATGGATTCTGTGAACAATAATACTGTGGTAGAATTAGGAAGCTTTTAAAGAGTTATATGGATACCTGAGTTCCTTAATTCTAACTTTGGGGACAAAATGCAGACCTTACCTATACATTTTGCAGCATGCTTCATTAAAAAAAAATTTTAATTTTTATTTATTTTTGAAAGAGAATATGTATGAGTGGGAAAGGGGCAGAGAGGGAGGCACAGAATCTAAAAAGTAGGCTCCAGGCTCTGAGCTGTCAGCCCAGAGCTTGATGTGAGGCTCAAACTCATGAACCACAAGATCATGACCTGAGCTGAAGTTGGACCCTAGACCGACTGACCCCCTAGGCGCCCCAACAACATGCTTCATTTTAAAGATGGCTTAAACTTTTCCAGCTTTAGTTCAGTATTAACATTAATGATGTACTGAAAGTCAGTTGTAGTTTTCATCAATGCCTTTGAAGGAAAGTAGGTCTCATGTTAACTTCAAGAAACTGAGTCATACCAGTAGCCTCCTTAGGTGATGCCTTATATCAGTGCTTTATCTGACCTTTGACTGTCTTTGTTGATGTTGTTGTTTTAACCAAGATACTGGTGTCCTTGATTTGAATCATTTCAAAAATTCTTTCCATGATGTAGAGGTAACTTTGAGGTAGAGGTCAGAAGGTAAGTAGTCAGAAAAATTTAAACACCAGCCTTGGGATAAACAGAAGTTTAAGAACTCATTTTCTTCATAAGGTACCTCTTTTCCCCAGCCAAGAGTCTGAGTCTTTTCGTCCATGCAGACTCAGTTCCTCAGTGTATTTTTTTGTAATAGAATTGAAATAAATATTCTTTAATTTGATGTCATTAGTCAGCTAGGATCTGTTCTAAATGGTATTTTTTTTTTCTAATTTTATTTTTGAGAGAGGGAGAGAGTGTGAGTGGGGGAGGGGCAGAGAGAGAGGGAAACACCAAATCCAAAGATGCTCGAGGCTTTGAGCTGTCAGCACAGAGCCCAACGAGGGACTTGAACCTACAAACCATGAGATCATGACCTGAGCCAAAGTCAGACACTTAACTAACTGAGCCACCCAGGCATCCCATTAAATGGCATTTTAAAGTCTACTTATTTCTGAAGGATATTACAGGAAGAGTGCTATGCTGTTATAACGGAGTTACTGATGTCTTGATAGGACATCAACTATAAAGTTTCTCAGTTGACATGTGAGTTTTCTCAGGCCCCTGTATCAATAACCTGTATGGCTGACGTCTCAGAAAAATGTTATTCTGAAGATGAAATTGTACATACTTGTAAAGAATGATGGACTTAAAAAAAACAGAAGACTTGGCTTCTGGTCTAATCATTGTTGTCATCATTGATTTGGAATACCTCTCTGGCTTTTCTGTTTTGTTTTTTGTTTTTTTTAAAGAAGCCCATCTTAGCGGGCTTAAGGCAAGATGTCAATAAAATAAAAAATTATAAAGCACATTGTAGCATTTCCTTTTTTAAATTATTAAAGGATAGTGCAAATATGGCATGGTTAATGCAACTGCAGTTAGCTAATATAGAAATGACATGAAACTCTTAAAAGATTGAATGCTGTTCTCTTTTGAAAATCTGTTGCTTTATTTATTTACTGCTTAAGGATTCTGATTTGTTTGGGGCAGAAAGTCTTCAATTAATTTTTACTGTTTATTCCAGTTGTATATGTATCAGCTGTTCCGAAGTTTAGCCTATATCCATTCCTTTGGAATATGCCATCGGGATATTAAACCACAGAACCTCTTGTTGGATCCTGATACAGCTGTCTTAAAACTCTGTGACTTTGGAAGGTAAGCTAGCTCTCATTTCTTCTTTCTTTCACTCCTCCCCTACCTCACCCTTCCGCCCTATATGCTCTTTTAAAAATATATGCCTTTTACAGTGTCAGTCTAAAAATACCATAGTCCTTATTCAGGGAGTATAAACTAGTACAGGTTCTTGTGAGAATAGCTTTGGTAAATTCTGTTATAGTTATAAATGTGTATAGTCTTTCATCCAGCCATTTAATTCCTAGGAATTATTCCCTTAGAAATACTTTAAAATAGTGTATATACAGGGATTTTTATTATAGCATTGTTTATAAATGTCAGTAGGAAAATGACCAGATAAATTCAAGTATATACACATAAAATGTAATACATACAACTGTAAAAGATAATGAGGTAGCTGTCTGAATTTAAAAGGAATGATGTCTAAGAAATATTAAATTGAAAAGGCAAGGTCAAGACTATATACAGTATGTTCCTTTTTGTGTTTTAATTTTTTTTTTTTCAACGTTTATTTATTTTTGGGACAGAGAGAGACAGAGCATGAACGGGGAGGGGCAGAGAGAGAGGGAGACACAGAATCGGAAACAGGCTCCAGGCTCTGAGCCATCAGCCCAGAGCCTGACGCGGGGCTCGAACTCACGGACCGCGAGATCCTTTTTGTGTTTTAAAAACACACATAGTATAGCCACGTGTATACAGATACATGATTATTTCTGGAATGATACATAATAAAACCACAACATTGGTTGCCCCTCAAGAAGGGAAACTGGGAGTATAGTATAGTTGCTTTTTCATTGATGGTACTTCTGTATTGTTTGAATTTTTTATTGTGTTTATATTCCTTTCTCAATAATAATAAATTTTTTTAAATATTATCATTCATTACTGCATTTTTTTCCACTTCAGTGTTAACCTTAGTAGCAGCGGTTTCTTCCTTTTCCTCTTTAAATGAGTCTCTTATTCTCCTTTTCTGCAAATTCTAGTGCACTTTGTTTTCTTAAACTAATCCCTTGGTAATAATATATTATGTAATAAAACTTCATCCTTTTTATTTTCATAGTGTTCCACATCTTGTACCTCTTTGATCTACCTCTCAACATGAAACCAAGCTTACATATTCATATAACTTAGTTAACCTTCTTCCCCCTCGATTAGTTTCTCTCCTCTCAGTCCCTAAGACATTGCAACATAACTTGAATTCTCTCCAATTTTTTTCATCCTGACAAATTCTTACTTTTCAGCTTTTCATAGATAGTGACCTACACCTCCTAATATCTCTGTTCCCACCTCTTTGTAACAGTTTTGTATTAACTTACAGTTTAAGTTTTAGGTTTAATAGAAGATATATTTTCCACAGTCTGTCTCTTAAGAGTGTCTTTAAAAAACAAGCACATCTGCTCTGTCAGGAATTCATTCTTAGTCTCACAAGGGTGTGCTCCTTCATACCATCCCCCTTTTACAGTTCACTGATTTCAGACACCTATTGTGGGATTCAGCTCATTTTGCAGGCTAGAATTCTTCCCTAAACTATCAGAAAGGCTGAAGGATATTAAATCAAAACTGTTATCTGATGATGGAAACAAAGCACTACTGCTTAATATCTATCTGTAGGACAAACTGGAGATCAGTTGAGTATTACTGTCACAGGGTGTCTTCTGCACTGACAGTGACTGATTAGTATGAACTGTGAAGAGACTGTGAGACATCAAGCTCAGTGAAGTTTCTGTTCTCGCTATAGTGTCAGAACACTGTTGCTATGGACCTTTTTATTGGGATATAGAAGTTGTTTTGTTCTAATCTATTTGGAATAGGGATTTCACTTGTATGTAATAGGTCATTTTTAATAGCTCTGATAAGTAACGAAACTGCCTGTTTTGTTTTTATTAGTTGGTTTGGGCAACTAGAGTTTTCCATACACTTTAGATTCTTAGTGCCAGGTTGATGGTGACTTGAACAAAGCAGTATTACTCTCTTTCAGTAATTCCTTACTGGATGAAATAAGGCCTTGGAAATAAGTTGAAGAGTTGGACTTTCTCAAAACTATTTGTAGTCACTGCATTGGATCCTCTTATCCTTCAAAGGGCAGGAAGTAACAAACAGCCTCACCTGAAGGAGAGAGGTAGCTTCATCAAGTATTGAGGAAACCTACAGGGTTTCCGATATTACCTTCTTATAGTGAATTTTCTGACTGTATAATAGGTATCTATCTTGTTAATAAAAAGAATCCTTTTTTTTTTTTTTAATTTAGAAAAGTTTTATCAGTTGAGCTGAAAAGGTGTCTTAATTTTCACGCAGCCTAAAAACAAGGATTGATACTATTAATTTATGAAATTGTTGCTCTGTGTCAGTACTGGGGGAGAATATTAAAAAATATACTGCCTCCCACCTTCAAAAGTTGTAATGAAGAAAGAACAGGTTAAGGTAAGAGTTACCATTGACCAGAAATAAATGGAAGAAAAGAAAAATCCAAACTTTGAAACCTTTATGACTATTTTCATTTGTCTCTTCTCTGTTTTCCTACACCATTACCTCAAAGTTTTCCCTTTCTTTGTTACTTACATTCTTAGTATTTTGATTTTGTTGTGTTTGTATTTATTGCCTCTATCTTTGCTGTCATCATATGCCAAAGTAGTCAGCTTCTACAGGTGTTTATTTCAGTGTATCTTCAAATGATCTTGAGAGACATCTCAAAAGAAACTAATTTTAATTTACTTTAATATTTAAAATACATGCCACAAAGTATTTTGGGAGGAAGGTTGGAGTAGAGAACATGTAACTAAACTTCAGACAGCAGAGTTAGAATTCAGAGACCGTGAATCATCTGTGTCCAAAAGTGGAGGGCCTATATTCTTTATTGGGTAATGTATGTTTAGACAATTAATAAAGGGACCTACATAGTGGAAAAAGAAAGTAGATTGGGGTCTGTAAGCCTTGGGATAGTCACTCCGAGGCAGAAGCCAAAGTAAAAGAGAGTGATCAATTTCTGTTAAAGATATATTAGAGAAGTATTCATTCTTATAATCCATTATTATGCTTTTAGTGGGTGGAGGTACTTCTTTTTCTGCCCTTCCTTTGTATTTTAGAGGTAGTATTCAAGGAAAAGAGGATCACAAGAAATTCAGCATTTATCCTTTTATGACTTTGTCTCTTTTTCCTTAGGTAACAGTTGACAAATGCATTCTTTAAAAGCTACTGTTACTTTTCTTTTTTAAATACTGTTATGTTAAAACTTTGTTTCTTTTGTCAGATAGTTACGTTTTATATTTTCCTTTTTGTATGTTGTGTGAATGGATTGTGTGAATCTTAGATAAATGGTCAGTGTTGTGAATGATAGCATTTAGCTTCTCTTAAGGTTTAGACTTAGTTTAAAGAATTTCTGCTTTTTATTTTTTTTTCATTAGTGCAAAGCAGCTGGTCCGAGGAGAACCCAATGTTTCGTATATCTGTTCTCGGTACTATAGGGCACCAGAGTTGATCTTTGGAGCCACTGATTATACCTCTAGTATAGGTAAGTACTGACTATGAATATAATGGCTTGTAATTGTTACTTGTATCTTGTTTTTAGTAATTTAGTATTACTAATCTATACTTTAACTTAAATATAAAAATAAGAATGACCTAAAGTCTGTTTCTTCTTAAAGACAGATGTACAAAAATGTGTAAAATATTTTAAATTTCAACTTTTAGAATTTAAGATACCTTTACTATTTTATTTTACAGTTTCTATGATTTTTAGAAAAATAAAGCTATTCTTTATGAGTGTGTGGTTCCATTATGATTACATTTGTTTTTAACCTAAAATTTCAAATCATTCCTAAGTATATCTTTTCTTTTTAAAAATTGCAATTCCCCTGAAATACTAACTTCTGAGCTTGATCACTGGTGGAGAATTTACATCCATTATGTTTATGGTGAAAATGATAGGATGGCCATATTGTTGACATTCCTACTAGGCTGTCCCAGTGGGTTATTTAATTTTAAGTCAGGTCACAAAAAATAATTTTGACTTTTTCATTAGTTTGGCTAATGATTCTGATTCTGATTCTGTAGAAGTCTTCACAAAATATCTTTAGTGATAGCACGAATTGAATAGGGACAGTTTGCTTCAGTCTTCAGTGACCTCTTCTACCCCATTTTAGCCCACTAATAGAGAACATAGAGTACCATCAGCTGGACATGAATAGTGAAGCTAAGAAAGGAGAGCAACTTTAGGCTAGGTGTGTAGGTAGAGGTCAAAATTATTTTATTGTTGTATACTATTTCTGAAGAGAATTCCTTAGTCCAAAAACAGAAACAAGAGCATGCAGATTCCAAACAAACCAACCAAAAAAACCAACCATGGTTACAGAAAACTAAGAAAAACCACAATGTGAACAGTTTTTGTCTTTTAATTCAAGTGGAGGGGCGCCCGAGTGGCTCATTTGGTTGAGCATCAAACTCTTGATTTCAGCTCAGGTCATGATCCCAGGGTCATTGGATAGAGCCCTGCTTCAGGCTCCAGGTTGAGCATGGAGCCTGCTTTAGATCCCCCCCCCCTCCCTTCCCCTCCCTCTCTCCTTTGCCCCCCTTCCCCCTTCCTCTCCCTCTGTACCTCTCCCCTGCTTACATGTACACTCTCTCTAAAATTAAAAAAAAAAAAAAGTTTTTTAAGTAGTAATAATAAAAAAATAATACAAGTGGAAATTCTCTGTTGAGCACAGACCTCTGGACAGAAACACATTACCATTTAAAAAAAATGTTTTTTGATGTTTATTTATTTTTGACAGAGAGAGAGAGAGAGAGAGAGAGAGACAGAGCATGAGCGGGGGAGGGGCAGAGAGAGAGGGAGACCCAAAATCTGAAGCAAGCTCCAGGCTCTGTGTTGTCAGCACAGAGCCCGACACGGGGCTCGAACTCACAGACCACGAGATCATGACCTGAGCCAAAGTCGGATGCTCAACCAACTGAGCCACCCAGGCACCCCCACATTACCATTTTTATTTTGCCAAAGGACAAAATGCCAAAGAGCAATTTGATTTGTGCCAAGGGGCCCACTGGTTTTACCCACCAATTCTTATGGAAAATAGCTTTGCCCTTTAGGAGCTCTGAAAAGGTCTAGGAAGCCCAGGACCCTTCAGACCATACTTTAAGACTTGTTGCACTGGAGGATAGAGAATACACTGGGTGTGTGTGTGTGTGTGTGTGTGTGTGTGTGTGTGTGTGTGTGTGTGTGTAGTGCTGAAAGTTTCATCATGGCTGTGTATGTTAAGGGACAAATGAGAAATAGCAAAAAGGGTGTTTTGATTGGAGTAGAACTAGATTTGAGTTCCAGGTTTGTTATGACTTAGTTAAGCTATGAAGTGGAGATTGCTAACAGTTCTGCCTACCTTTCCGAGTGGCTGTGGTGATTAAATACAATGTTAGTGAAAGTACTGTAGAAATGTAAGATGGTATTCACTTGTGGTATTTGTTAACTAGATTCTCCTTGAGAGCAAATTTAAGTCTAAGCCCTTTATCTTTGGAAATATCATTGAATTTTCCAGCTGCTTTATATTTTATTCAAATATATGATACTGATCATCTGCATACCAGATATTGGGATGAGTTGTGCCAGGGTCACTGAAAGTAAACGTAGTTTGCTTCTTTTTAGAAAGTCATGACCGTATCATCTGACTCAATAAGGCATGTTTATTATGAACTTGTGACCTGCTTAAGAGTGCCTAGCACTCTTCTATAAAGGTCCATGTGCCTATTCTTTGAAATTGTCTCACAAAAGAGGAGCCTTTTAGTCCATTTTCTCTCTTAGGAACCACTTCTCTGGATATTATGATTACCTGCTTTTCAGTAACCTCCTTTGTGTGGCTAAAGCCAGAATCTGACTTTCTAGGCTTAGGACTCACCTCAGCTGAGGTCTTTTGAACCATAATAAACCTAGATTTGACCCCCTCCCCTTTTTTTAAGTTTATTTATTCTGTGTGAGAGAGAGAGAGCATGAGCTGGGGAGGGGCAGAGAGAGAGGATCCCACACAGGCTCCGCTGACACAGGGCTTGAACTCATGAACCGTAAGATCATGACTTGAGCCAAAATCAAGAAACAGATACTTAACTGACTGAGCCAGCCAGGAGCCCTGACCTCCCTTTTTAGACTTGGATATTTCCTCTCATGACTCTGGGAGATTTGTAGACAGACAAAAACAAAAATACTTAATAGTGTACTAATGCAGGTACATTTTAGGAATATTTTTAACAGTGTTATTTGAAATGAAAGAGTAGCTGTTTCTAGTTAGAGTATTGTCATATTTAGATATAACCAGAACTAAGGCTGATGGCTCTGATTATATTGTCTTGCTGAGAAATGGCAGAGAACAAATGGCTTCTTTAGGACCAGGAATTGAATTTACAGGCCCTTGAAGAGACAAGTAGCTATTCTTCGATAGTGAGGCAGTTATTCAAGACAGTAATGTCTAGGGGCGCCTGGGTGGCTCAGTCTGTTAAGCACCTGACTTCGACTCAGGTCATGATCCTGCGGTTCCATGACTTTGAACCCCACATTGGTCTCTCTGCTGTCAATGTGGAGCCCTCTTTGGATTCTCTGTCTCCCTCTCTCTGTCCCTCCTCCACCCTCGCATGCATGCATGCTCTCTCTTTCAAAAATAAATAAACATTAAAAAAAAAAAAAAGACAGTACCTTGATTGGGAATTGAAATTGGATTCCAGGCCTACCTCTGCTACTCAGTAACTTTACCTTGGACAAGTCACTGAACTTTATTGTGCCTTAATTTCCTTTTCTGTGGATTAAATATGTTAAACTAGGTAGTCTTGAACACTTTAACCAGGAATTAGAGTTAAGTATGAAGAGGAATGCTATTTTGGCTGAAACGCCAAATAACCAGATAAATCAGTGGGCCAAAACACTTACTTTTCGTGCCTTCTGTTAATTCTGTTTTATTCTGTTTGGAGAATATTATTCATTTGTCCCACGAACTATGAACAGAATAGATTTTGGTATCTCTCAGAAAGTGAATGATAGACCACTGGTGTAGTTGCTACCTAAATCTGTGGCAACCACTAAGCAATAGTATCCCTTAATGGTTTACTCCTTGTCTCCCATATTTGTACCTAAGTCCTGCCTAAGAAAGCATTTCCCATGGTTTTTAGTGAACATTTAATTATTCTTCTGCAATTTTTCCAGCCTTGTCTTCTGAGATGAATTATTCTCTATAGAGGAAAGAAATGAGTGCATATTACCTTCCAACTAGTTACCTAGGTAAAGGTATATTTTTAAACCTAGATCCAGATAAAGCATTTATGTTCATGAAGATATACATCTTTTCCACTTCATTTTAAGAGTTAGTATTACTTGACTTTGAGTGAAGTAAAGTTTTGTTAGCAGGTTTTGATATTTTCTTCATTTAGCAACTATCTAATATATCAAGGAGGGCTCTTTCAGTGTTTGCAAAATAGGTGTCTTGGTTATCATTGCTTAGAACTGGACAAAATCAACTTGAATTTCTTAAAATTGTTGAATCCTTATTTTCCTAGGTCAGTAAAAAGTTAGTCACTGGAGCAGGGATTTCTAATCCCTTTTGATAGTGCATCTAACCACATCAGACCTTTTGAATTATTCGTTGTTCCAATGTCATTGACCATTTTTCTCTCCTGCTAGTAGATGAGAAAGCCCAGCAATGATTTATGTTCATCTCCTAAAGCATTTGATTGTTGGTTCAGACAAAACCCAGGAATCTCAGTATTCCAGAAACTGAAAATTAGCTTTTTCTTGAAGGAAGTCTTAATGGTAGGCATAAATAGAGTAACCATGTAATTTCTTATTTGGTAATACTTTTAAGATAGAAAGGGAATGCTATTAGTAATTATCCCAGGACAGTAAATCTAAACCAGGACTATCTTGGGTAAGCCAGTATTGTGTACTTTAAATTATTTTTTGTTAATTAAATTTAGTTATAAATTATTAAAACTTATTTTAAAAGTTTGCTCTCAGGATTGAGGTAAAAGTGAATTATTTTGTCTTGGTTTTTTTTTTTTTCTTAAAGTATTTTAATTTTACAACAAAATAACTAGCTGGCAGGCTCAGATCTCACATTCCCATCCAAATTTGGACTCTTCCCTCCTTCATTTCTTTTCTCTCCTCAATTGTAGTTTACATATTTCATTTTCTCTTGGTACTCATTCTGCTTGGTTTCTGACTCTGCTTGCTTTCATATACCTTGATATTCATTCTCACATCTCTTATTTTCCTTTGTGCTTGTCCTTTGCTATTATGAAGCTCTTCTTTACCCTAACGTCCTTTCACCTGGTACTTTTTTCTTTTTTTTAACATGAAAAATTCATATATTGAAAAACTAAGTACAGAAAACTTTTAGTTGGCTAAAATAAGCAATGCACAGTTAAATAAACCATCCTCATACCAGATAGTATATATAGTCCGCTTCTTACCCAAGTTACCACCTGGATATACCATAATAATAACAAAACTTACATATTGAAAATTAATGATTATATCTCTAATCTTAACCTTGACCTCTTCAAGGATTTCCCTTTTTTTTTTGTCCTTTTTTAAAGCTTTTACTTAAATTCCAGTTAACATACAGTGTAATATTAGTTTCAGGTGTACAGTATAATGATTCAACACTTCTATACAACATCCAGTGCTCATCACAGCAAGTGCATTCCTTAATCCCCATCATCTACTTAACCCATCCCCCTACCGACTTCCCCTCTGATAACCATCACTTTCTTCTCTATAGTTAAGATTCTGCTTCTTGGCTTGCCTCTGTCTATATTTTTTTTCTCTTTGCTCATTTGTTTCTTAAATTACACATATGAAATCATATGGTATTTCTCATTCGTCAGACTTCGCTTAGCATAACACTCTAGTTCCATCCATGTTGTTGCAGATGGCAAGATTTTGCTCTTTTTTATGGCTAATATTCCATCACATATATACCGTATCTTCTTTATCCATTCATTAGTCGATGGTCACTTGGGCTGTTTCCATAATTTAGCTATTGTAGATAATACTGCTGTAAACATTAGGGTGTGTGTATCCCTTTGAATTAGGATTTTTGTATTCTTTAGGTAAGTACCTAGTACTGCAATTGCTGGGTTGTAGGGTAGCTCTATTTTTTTTTTAAAGAACCTCCATACTGTTTTCCAGAATGGCTGTACCAGTTTGCATTCCTACCAATAGTGCAATAGGGTTCCCCTCTCTCCACATCCTTGCCAACACCTTGTGTTGTTGATTTTAGCCATTCTGACAGATGTGAGGTGAGATATCTCGTAGATTTGATTTTTATTTCCCTGATGATGGAGTGATGTTGAGCATCTTTTCATATTGCTTTCAGCCATCGGTTTGTCTTTGGAAAAATGTCTGTTCATGTCTTCTGCCCATTTTTGGTGTGTTGAGTTTGACAAGTTCTTTATAGATCTTGGATACTAACTTTTTATCAGATATGCCATTTGCAGATACCTTCTATTCTGTAGGCTGACGTTTAGTTTTGTTGATTGTTTCCTTCGCTGTGCAGAAGCTTTTTATTTTCATGAATTCCCAATAGTTGATTTTTGCTTTTGTTTCCCTTGCCTCAGGAGACATATCTAGAAAGAAGTTTCTGTAGCCAGTGTCAGAGAGGTTATTGTCTATATTCTTTTCTAGGATTTTTATGGTTTCAAGTCTTATTTTTATTAAAAAAAATTTTTTTTAATGTTTATCTTTGAGAGATAGAGAGAGACAGAGTACAAGTGGGGAAGAGGTAGAGAGAGGGACACAGAATCCAAAGCAGGCTCCAGGCTCTGAGCTGTCAACACAGAGCACGATGCAGGGCTCGAACTCACAAACCGTGAGCTCATGACCTGAACTGAATTCAGACGTTTAACCGACTGAACTACCCAGGCGCCCCGTCAGGTCTTATTTTTAAATCTTTAATCCATTTTGAATTTATTTTTGTGTTTGGTGTAAGAAAGTCCAGTTTCATTATTTTGCGTGTTGCTGTCCAGTTTTCCCAGCACCATTTGTTGAAGAGACAATCTTTTTCCCATTGCATATTCTTCCCTGCTTTATTGAGGATTGACCATATAGTTGTAGATTCTTTTCTGGGTTTTCTGGTCTGTTCTGTTGATCTATGTGTCTGTTTTTGTGCCAGTACCATACTGTTTTGAACACTACAGCTTTGTAATACAACTTTAAGTCAAGAATTGTGATGCTCCCAACATTGCTTTTCATTTTCAAGGTTGCTTTGGCTATTTGAGCTCTTCTGTGGTTCTGTACAAATTTTAGGATTGTTCTAGCTCTGCAAAAATTGCTTGGTGGTATTTTGATAGGGATTGCATTAAATGTATAGATTGCTTTGGGTAGTATAGACAGTTCAATGGTATTTGTTCTTCTGATCCATGAGCATGAAATGTCTTTCCATTTCTGCTTCTCCCCCTCCCCCCCCCCCCCCCCCCAGCCCCTCAGTGTTTTATAGTTTTCAGAGTACAGGTCTTTCACCTCTTTGGTTAGGTTTATTCCTAGGTATCTTATGGTTTCTGCAGCAATTTTGAATGGAATTGTTTCCTTAATTTCTTTTTCTGCTGTTTCATTACTGATGTATAGAAGTGCAACAGATTTCTGGACATTTATTTTGTATCCTGTGAGTTTACTGAATTCGTATATCAGTTCTAGCAGTTTTTTTAGTTTTGGGTTTTCTATAAGGTATCATGTATTCTGCAAATACTGAAAGTTTTACTTCTTCCTTGCTGATTTAGGTGCCTTTCATTTCTTTTTTTGTCTGATAGCTGAGGCTAGAACTTCCAGTATTGTGTTAAATAACAGTGGTGAGAGTGGTCATCCTGTCTTATTCCTAACCAGAGAGGAAAAGCTCTGTTTTCCCATATTTAGGATGATATTAGCTATGGGTTTTTCATATATGGCCTTTATGATGTTGAGGTATGTTTCTCTAAACCTACTTTGTTGAGGGTTTTTATCATGAATGGATGTTGTACTTTGTCAAATGCTTTTTCTGCATCTATTGAAATAACTATATGGTTCTTATCCTTTCTTTTATTAATGTGGTGTATCACATTGATTGATTTGTGAATATTGAACCACGCTTGCAACCCAGAAATAAATCCCACTTGATTGTGTTGAATTTTTTTTTTTTAATGTATTGTTGGGTTCTGTTTGCATCCACGTTCATCAGGGATATTGGCCTGTAGGTCTCTTTTTAATTGGATTCTTTATCTTGTTTTGGTATCAGGGTAATGCTGGTCTCATAGAGTAAATTTGGAAGTTTTCCTTCCTTTTCTGTTTTTTGGATTTATGAAATACAATTCATTCCTCTATATATTTGTATTTAAAAATGATAATACATTTAAGCACATTTTCCTGTCAATTGTATTACAACACAGAAGCCAACCATTTAAGATTTAAAATTTTTTATCCTAATTTACATTGGCCTAAAATCCTGTGGACAAGAGATTGAACCCTTGTTTGTGGCTGTTCTGTAAGCACTGCTAATGTACAGAGGTTGTGTCACTTTGACTTATTTTAAAGTATGATAAGTAGATAAGCATGCCCTATGTTTGGGTGCTGTAATCCCCTGCCTTGGTTGTTGAAGATTTGAACATCTGATATTTGATAATTAAATAGACTTTACCCCTTTGTTGGAATTTTCTTATCAGCTTTGTTTCCTCTTTGGTAAATTTAACACTTTAGGGATGGTTTGAGGGCTTTCTTCCCTCGGTTTTGGATTCTACACTTTTTTGCTTGTGATATTTATTCTGGGATCAATGTGAAATTAGAACATGTATACAAATAGCTTCCAGTGCATCTTAAGCTACACGCATTACTAACTCTTGTTTTCTCTTTTCTACAGACGTATGGTCTGCAGGTTGTGTGTTGGCTGAGCTGTTGCTAGGACAACCAATATTTCCAGGGGACAGTGGTGTGGATCAATTGGTGGAAATAATCAAGGTGAGAGTTTGAATCAGAGTTTTTGAATGCAGTGAATTTTTTTGTTATTCTAAGACTCCATATCACATACACCCAGGGAAAACTTCAAAAATGGAAAAGATCACATAACAGGGTCAGGTATAGAGGAAGTATAAGAACACAGCCTTTTGGTTTCTAATTGAGTTATTTTTTTGTTATATGATCCTATAAAAGGTATTTTAGATATATCGTATGCATAAAACAAGGATATATCTGTTATTTAAAGTACTCAAAAGCCTTAAGATCACTAAAATGTATATACACCAAATAAAAGCATAAGTTATGTGTATTTTTGCTCGCCATGTCCTGTCTGCTGAGCACATGATGCTTGTATTTTTTTCAATATATGTAAATATCAACATGTACAAACAGAGCATTGATAGAAGTAGAATTTTGACTTATGGGTTTAATATAATTTTAATTATTTGATCTTATCAGCACTTTTATTAACAACACTAGATTTAAAATATTACTATCTTGGAATTAATATTGTGTCTTAAGAACAGTAGGGGTGAGATTTTAATTGAGTTTTTAAATGTAATTTTTAAGAGTTTTTAATATTTGAGACCTTAAATTTCCCACCCCCTTTAAAAAAAATCTAGTGTCTATATATTTACACCACTAGATAGCTTCATTCTAAGGTTACAGTTTGTTCAAAGCAGCAGTACCTGCTGTCTTTTGGGTTTTAGTCTTGATTTTCTAAATATTTCTTAAAAATGTAAAATTGAAAATCTCCCCAGGGGTCTTGTAGTTCAACTCTCCAATCAGTGAAAGAACCATCTTACTTACATTCCTAACAGGATGGATTTGCAGTGTTTCCTTAAAGACTTCCAATATCAAATCACTACTTTGGAATCCAATCTGCTTTGTATCTAGATAGCTTGAATTTAGTTTTTATTTGCTGAGCCATAACTCCTCAGTAGCTTTTACCAGTTGTTCACAGAACTATGATTGTTACTTAAAAATCCTTGCGTTTCATTCTATAAAAATATGTTACTTTTGATAAGGTGATTTTGTGAGTATGGTTGAAGAGACTACTGTGTGATCAAGAATCTTCTTAACTATCCATATTTTTTATGATTTACACCTGAAACCTCTCTGGTATATGCAGTCTTTTTTGGGTAACCATCTTTCAGTTCCACATTAAATTTTAACCTTTGTTCAGCAGATCTGCTTCCTTTCTGATTCTCACATTACACTCAGATCTGAGTTCAAATAATTTGGTCTTTTTTGTTTCAGAAAAGCCCATTCCCCATTATTCAAATTAATATTCCAATACAGGGTTTGGCAAACTTTTTCTTTGGAGGGCTAGATAAAATATTTTAGGCTTAGTGGGCTAAAACACAAATCAAGGATGTCATAGAGATAGGCAACAAGAGAAAACAAATTTCTTCAAGTTTTTCATCGAGGAACATCAAAATGTATTAATAATTGAATATAGTTTTTTTTTGTAATACAAGGCTACTAATTAGAGGAATGGAGTTCTTTTAGAGGAACGGAGTTCTTTTGAGGGAGGGCTATAACATTTCTCTTCATTGGAGTTAAAAGTTAGTATTCCCTATCATCAAATTGATATCTGTGTCATCAAAATGATTATTTGTAAAATCAGTTCTTAGTTCATAGACCACAAAAACAAGAGTTTGGGCCTTAGTTCGACCATACTATAGTGCAGTCATTCAGCATTTCTTTTATCCCCAGGTTTTCACTTGATGTACTTGAGCTCACCATACTATAATTCTCTGGGCATATTGCTATTCTATTTGTCATTTATGTTTAGCTTATTAGAATTATGTCATTTTCCTATGGATTATAGTTTAGAATCTTGTGATGATTTATTCTGTTTGTCATTAATTTTAGTTCATATACGATACAAATGAAATTAGTCATGAAGCTAAGTGGCCTTCTGTAATAAGTCCCTGTCTCATGCTTGCCATCATATCTTATAAATCTTTGTATCTAGAGCTTTTCTTATCACCACCATTATGGTCCTTTTAATTCATTTTTCACCTAGTATTGGTTTGTGCTTATTTAATAGATTTTAGTAGAAACTGTTACTTTATTGATGATTTAAGACTTTTCATTTTCATATAGGGCTTATTTGTTTAAGTGTTAGTTAATCAATTTGTAGTTGTAGGCCAACTCTGAAATACGTGTTGTCTTGTCATCTTGCATTTATATGTAAGGAACATAGTCATAACCCTACTGTAGTTCCACCATCACTGTCTATAGATGTTTTGAAGGTGATATGAGATAAAAGAATTAGGATCCCGGGGCACTTTGGAATATCCAGCTTCTTGATCCCTTTTACAGTTTTAAGCATAAAGACCCTGTACTAGTTTACTACCCATTTGGTGACCTGAAGTTATATATTACATTGAGATTATTAGACATTGTGTTGTGGTATGTGTGAGTAGTAGGTACTAAATCTTACTGCCTGGAGGTTAATAAGCATTGTATAGGTTTTGTGTATGTGTTTAATATAGCTCTAAAATCTTGTTGATCTTGTATATTTGTTTTCTAAATATTGGATATCTGTGATGTTTCATTGACATAAAAATTCATAACTAATTCTGACGTAACTTCTCTAGTTTTCCTGATCTAAGTTGTAAATCAGAAAACAAGTTGTGTTGGTTAGCCTTTAAGTTAAATGTTATTAAACACATTTTATAGTTTAAACAGATATTGTCAGTATTGCTAATCAGGGCTTCAAGAATAGATTTGAGGGGCGCCTAGGTGGCTCAGTTGGTTGAGTGTCCATCTTCGGCTCAGGTCATGATCTCGTGGTTCATGAGTTCAAGCCCCCATATTGGGCTCTGTGCTGATGCCTCAGAGCCTGGAGCCCGTTTCAGATTCTGTGTCTCCCTCTCTCTCTGCTCCTCCCCTGCTCGTGTTCACATACTCCCTCTCTCTCAAAAATAAATAAAAACATTTTTAAAAAATTGAAAAAGAAGAATAGATTTGAATTTTCTATGAAAGTGATCTTATAGGTGCCCAATTCCTTCCTCAGTTTTTTTGAGATAATATAGTAATGAATCCTTAGGATAATTAGGGAATCTATAAAAATCTGTTCTTTTCTATTTTCTCCCTTTAAAATTTTATGATTGCTTTGAGTATCTGGAGGTAGCTGACTGCCAGTAAAATAAATACTCTTCTCTCAGGATTTGAGTTTATGCAAAAAATGAACAATCATACAGCAAATTTCATATATTTTATATGTGATAGACTTGCCACATTATTTTATAATGAATAGGGACTTTCTTTATCGTTATGTTTTATTAGCCAATGGCATCAAAATAGTTTTCAATAAAGATTTAAGTTGAATTAAGCTGCAAGACCATTGTTCATTCATGAATTTGGAATTATCTAGGAATTAATAAGAAAAGTTGTGATTGTTGTATATGTTGTTTATTAAATTTTGTTGACTCAGATGCTCATGCCAGTAATTTGTAGCATGAGTAACAGAGTTTTATAAACTGAGCTTAACTTCATCTCTCTCTTTTTTTTTAATGTTTATTTTTGAAAGAGAGAGAGTGCATGCATGCAAGCGGTGAAGGGGGCAGAGAGAGAGATCTCCTCTCTCCCTACCTTCTAATAAGAAGACTTTTATAAAATACTTAGAATAAATCCAAGTATGTTATCTTCAAATAAGTTAAAAGTATAAAGGAAAATGGAATTGAAAGTCTTGAAAAATCATTTCTAAGTGTGAAGAACACTTTCTGAGGTTGGTTTCATACATAGGACCATTAGATCAGCAATTCATTATACCAGTTAATCTCTGAATATCAAGAAATGCTTGGATCTTCAAAATATTTATAAAAAGAGAAATTCTGTCAAGGACTTCTCAGTTAAGATTTTTTTTCCCCCGTCAAATTCCTCCTTAACATACTACTTAAGATAAGTTCAAGAAATATCTCCTGTCAGGAGGAGGGGGTGTTCAGCGTCTGACTTCAGCTCAGATCATGATCTCATGGTTCGTGGGTTCAACCCCCACATCAGACTTTGTGCTGACAGCTCAGAGCCTTGTGCCTGCAGATTCTG